>NC_143013.1:219873106-222865606 GCF_055824585.1 Amblyomma mixtum | reverse complement strand
CATGTGGCGCTGGATAAGGGCGACAAGGTACTGTGGGGCGGTGGCAGTGTCATGCGGCTGAGTTTGTAGAATGTAGTGATTTTATGATATGTAGTGAGGACCGATGGGGCCTCTTTCGCAGGGTTGGGTGCCTGATCATCCGGGGTCCGGGAGGAGAGTTCTCGGGCCAGCGCATGAACGCGCTCATTACCGGGGATCGAGGCATGCCCAGGGACCCACGACAGAGTAACCGTTCGATCGAGAGAGGTGACTGGGGCAAGAATACGATGTGTTGCCGGCGTCGCCACGCCCTTTAGATAGTGGCGGTACGCGGCCTGGGAATCTGCAAATTTCGGTTACGTTTTTGTTAATGGTGGAGTGGGCCAGAGCAAGTGCGATGGCGGCTCCTTCCGCTTCTGCAGGCGAATTAGTCCGGATGGAGGCGGCGGCCCCCACTGTGCCGTCTTCATAGGCTGCGACTGGTGTGAAATATCCTGGTTTCAAATTTTCTGCCGCGTCGACATAAAGAATATCGGAGCGGTTGCTGTATGTTTTGGTGTAATAGCTCGCTCGTGCCTGCCGCCTACCGTGATGGAGACTAGCACTCATATTGCGTGGTAGGGGCTTCTGATATATGTGATCCTGAGTGCGCAGAGAAATCATGTAAGGGTTAGGACTTGTTGGGGTGGGAATGGGTGGATTGAGACGTAGCTGTCGCAGTAGGCGTTGTCCTGTTTCTGTGCGACTCAGGCGGACTAATTGGCTGGTGCGTTGAGCCTCTATCAATTCGATCACTGTATTGTGGGTACCATTGGCCAGGAGACGTTTCGTGTTAACCGTCCGTGGAAGACGTAGAGCGGAGGTGACAGCCGTGCGCATTAGGATGTCTGCCTGTTGTGTTTGCCGCTGAGTGAGTATGTGGTATGGGAGGTGGTATATAATGCGGCTAATGATTAGTGCATTTGTCATATTGAGGGTCTCGCGTTCAGACAGCCCATGATTGCGTGCTGCCACCCGCCTGATAAGTGCAGCGACCTGTTTGGTCTGTTTTTGCAAGAGCTGAAGGGAGGCGGTTGCATCGAGTGTGTTTCTAATGAGAAGGCCGAGAATCTTCACCTGAGTCACAATGGGCACTGGATTCCCGTACATATGCAGTTCAAACTGGGGGTCACTGGGGAGGAGATTCAGCTGCAGCAGTTCCGATTTATTTGGAGAGAAACGGAGGCCTGTGTTTGCTAAATGAGTGGTGGTGATGTCTATGGCAGATTGCAGGATATCCTGGGCTGTTCCAAAGGTTCCTCCCGTTATCCAGAGGGTTATATCATCTGCGTATATCGCTGTGTGGAGCCCTGGGATAGCAGCAAGGGCCTTTGCCAGTGGCGCTAGGGCAATGTTAAAAAGTAAAGGTGATAGAACCGCCCCTTGTGGGGTTCCCCGGTTAGGCAGGGGGAAAGGCTGGGAGGCAATATCCCCAAGGTGGAGTTCTGCCGTGCGTCCCTGAAGGAAGGCTCGAATATATTGCCATATGCGGATGCCGCATCCCGTGGTGGCTAATGTCGTGAGGATATGATCATGGCTTATTGTGTCGAAAGCCTTGTGAATATCCAGGGCCAGTATGGCTCGCGTACTGGCTGTACGGCGCTTGGTGCAAAAGAGGGACTCTTTAAGGGCAAGAAGTACGTCTTGCGCCGATATGTTTGGGCGGAAGCCGAATTGAACTTTGGAGATAAAGCCTGTTGTTTCTAGAAGCGGTTGCAGGCGATTGAGAATGACATGCTCAAAGAGCTTGCCGGCACAGCTCGTTAAGGAGATGGGGCGCAAATTTTGAAGGGCGAGGGGTTTGCCCGGTTTAGGTATAAATCGCAGGCTGGCATGGTATACCATGGTATACCATGCTGGTATGCCATGCTGGCATGGTATAAATCGCATGCTGGAAATGCTTTGACGATGTGTTTCGTTTTCGAGTGGTGATGCTGTTTTACGTGTGCCTTTGCCTGTTTGTTCCTTTTCAGCCATGACTTGGGGTGCGAATGTAACGCTTTTTGTAAATATTTAGTGTTCTAACAGGAGATAGTGAGCACTTGTTCTGTCTTTCGTGTGCGTCTTCGTTCTCAATGCGCCACAACAGTGTGGATCTTTTCCAACTCGCCCATATTTTCACGCTTTTCAGTTATGCTGACGGAAGCAGAAGGTTCCCCTCTTTACTTGAGCAGCGTGCCAGTACCCTGATGTAGTTCGGCATAGACGAAAATCATCGTTGGTTTTCGTTCAACACATTTGCCATACGAGTCCCTGCGAAAAGCACTTTACGCACGTTTATGTCTCTGCCTGCTGTTGATCGGGTACGCGAGGTAGACATGCGTTCTCCAGGAAGATGAATTACCTGTCGTCTTTTTTTTTTTAGAGCGCAGAGCCAGAACGAAGGGAGTAATTTCAACAACAAAAAAGGCGATGAACACTCACAACCACCTCCCTGTCGTAGCCAGACTTTACTGGGGCATTGTGCACGCGCCGTATAGACCTGCCCAGATATCTTCAGCGTCGAACGTAAGCTCGAAGTCGAACAGTTTAATCCTTTTTCGGTCGCCGTCATAGTCAGTGCGCACCCGCACAATCGGCAAATCACACGACCGCCGATCGGGAATCCGTGGAGAGCCACCCGACCCTGTTTCCACCGGGCACCGATAGAGGGCTTTCAGTGCGGTGCTCGAGACGTGCAACGGAGTCGTAGTTCAGTTTCGTCACTGCGCGCTTAGACGAGCAACTACAAACTGAACACGAATGTGCCTATATGGGAGTAAAAAAGAGATAAATTATCCTCATAGCGCACTTTCTTTTATAAAAGGGAACGCGCTAGAGACAACTTACTTCGTTTTTTATGCTTTCTGTTTAGAGTTTAACAACAGCTGCAGTTGTACATCGAAACTAGCACTGATGATATCTATATAGGTCGCATGCATACGAGCTCCTCTTGAAACTGAGCATGCGGTGCTGAACCAGAAAAATCGCGAGGGCACTTTGGCAACTAAAGTGTTGAGAGGCGAAAGCCGAGGACACTATGCCGTGACGACTTCGGGTGGATGTGATGTCACACCGTTCCCGTGGCTATATCGATATCCAAATTATACATCTTTCGGGGATCTTAAGTGTTAATTACGCTTAATTACACATTTTTCCACCTAATTTGACACACATCTGACGTTGTTCCGACCATTCGGCGACAGTTTTCACTATGCGGTGCCGACTTCCGGTGGATGTGACGTCACACCGTTCCCGTGGCTATATCGATATCTAAATTACACAACTTTCTGGGAACTGAAGTGATAATTACGCCTAATTACACATTTTTGTACCTAATTTAACACACATCTGACGTTGTTCCGACCATTCTGTGACAATTTTCACTATGCCGTGACGACTTCCGGTGGATGTGACGTCACACCGTTCCCATGGCTATATCCACGCCCGTGCTATTCCGACGCAATTTCGACATTTTTGTCTATTGTCAATTAACTAATTATTCTACAGTCATCGAACCTGGCTTCTAGGTTCATTTTTTGTACTCTATCTGAAGCAGCCATTGGTTTTCTTCTATCTTTTTTTAGTTCCCGAGTTAGTACCTGTGCCGCGCTTTGCTAACGGACGGCAGTATGAGCCATTAAAGGCTTTCGCCTTAAAAATTACCGAAAGCCTAGGGAGTCTGATTGATCGAGAAAAGTTACAGTCACATGCATGCAGGTGCTTAAATTAAACACGCGAATCTGAGCCGTCTCATGATCGCAGCCAATGCCATGCATGTCGCAAAGAGCTCATGCGTGAAAAGTAGGCCAAGATAGAACAGGCATTCGAGAAAAAAAGTGAAGAGAACAAGGGGGGGGGGGGGGGGGAGTGAGAATAAACGGGTGCATCCAATATTGACCCCCTGCGCCGTGGACTCCCTCGCCATGTTCGCCCTCCATGAGAGAGAACATCCTTCTGTGGCAATATAGAGGAAGAAAAAAGGTGGCTCGAGGCCCCATATAGCTGGGAACAAGGCACGGCGCTGAAAAATTCACGAGTGCTGCCAAGTACTTGCGCCCTATTGCCAGGCCCGATTGTCCATTCATGGGTCGAGACTGAGGCAGTGCTCCTTTCCACCCGCTTTTTTCCCCTGCCGTGCAACCCGGGGAGGCGGGAAGAGAATTTTCCTTTTGTCTCCCGTGCATAGCGGAATTGAGCTTGTCGGTTCTACGCTAGCTACCGTCCTCACTGCATAGCGCCGTGTTAACATGTCAGTGAGCGTTTGGTTTTGCTTAGCTTTTCGCGGTGCTTTATGGCGGACCTGTGAACCGCTTGAAGCCGTTTTCCTTTTTTTTCTTCTTGTGGTTAAAAGCGCGAGATGCTAGCGCAACTAACAAGAGTCGATGTTTGCTTTTGCGTCCAGTTTGTTCGCAGGGAACAAATGAAGGCTCGTGCGGACTACAACGTGAGGCTTGACCGCCTGACCAGACTTCATTACTGTGGACGTCACTAAAATTTGTACCACGGTGCGACATATATACATACTTGATGCTGAAACACTCTCTTGACGCGCCCTCCTGAATAGGGTGCCAAGGAATTGAGAGGAATGAAAAAAGAAGGCTGGGAGGCTGACCACAAGAAAGTACCGGGTTTGCTATCTTGTACTGGTGGTTTGTCAACTGCATCAGTTAGCTTGCGTAGGCGAGACGACCATGGTTCCTTAGGGTAATGGGTAGAATTTCAAGATAGGGTAAGCATGGCAGGAGCTGTAGGATGGTCATGTTGACGAAGGAGATTAGGAAGTTTGCGGGGATATAAGGTGGTCCCAGCTGGCAAAGTACAGGGTTAATTGAAGGGATGTGGGGACACCTCTGACCTATCGGAAGTAATTAGGCTGCTGATGACTAACACTATGTTGTGTTGGGTTTATTGGCGCATAAGCAGCTAAGGCTATCATGCGCGACTATGGTGGTACTAATGAAAAGGTTCAGAAATATTAGTGCCCCGTCCGGTTGATGATGATGACTGGAGGAAGGCAAAAGGGGGTGCAAAGGGAAATTAGAAAAAAAATCGATCTGAAAAAGAAGATTGTCAAATAAGGCATGAGCCTAGAGGACTGCTGAAAACCAAGAACTGTACCCAGATAAGGTGCTACTTAATTAGAAAATCAGAGGTTAGCAGGCAAGGAAAAAGCCGACCCCTCCGCCTTTGCTCTCATTAAACTTTATTCTCTCTCTCTCTTTGTCAGGTTTACTCCGTACCGCATTTGACTTTGTTCGTGGCTTGGGTTTTTGTAGTTGTGTAGTTTAAGTGTTGTGTAGTTTTTTCTTCGCCAGTCATTTCAACTTTACAGCTGTTCAGCTTTGTAAACGTGACTCGTCGGAACGCGTGCACTTTTCGGATGATGGTAAACAGTAAATTACAGTTTGCATGCGTAAAAAAAGCGGTACTTCATAGTCCTGAGTCACCTGTTTAATTATCGTTCTGAAAAGAATTTGGCTTCTATTTCTGTTAATTTCTTTTATTTCTTTCACTTTTTCCGTGATGGAACATTCAGGGTACCCAGGGAACGAAGCAGCCCACCAACACGCTCGAGGTTTTGTCGGCCGAGCGGTGGGCTCTCGTCCAGGGGGACCCGAGATGGAGGCAGTGATTTCGTACCTCGACATTCACGCTAGAAGAATCTATCATCCCCCGCACAAGGCACTCTCTAAACACCAAGAGGGGTGGCTTGGAGAAGACTTCAAACCCATTCTTACCCGAACCCGTACATTTACGCCCGCATCTACCCCGGTCTCGTAGAACCCACCTGCATCCACTGCGGTAGCACTGCCACCCTCGATCATGTGGTATAGGACTGCCCGGAGGATCCCCCTCCGGAAGCTCTTATAGAAGCTTCCTCACCAGACGCCTGGGAAGAAGTGCTGCGCAGCTCGGACCCCGCCGTCCATGGCAGGAGCCGTCGAGCGCGCCGAAGAGGTCGCCGCCAGCTATCAGCTAACGGCCACCTGGCCCTTCTGCTAAGCGTCCAGGAACCCTTCTTTTCCGGCAATAAAGCTTTCTCTCTCTCTTTGCAAATATTGCATCGCTCACCATTGAAAAGCTAATTATAGGGGCTGAGCAATCGCTTCGGCTCTGATTCTGTTTTTTTTTTTTTTTATGAATCCATATTACATTTTTTTTTTTAGTTTTCTGGCCGGAAACCTAAATAGACTAGGAGGAATGGAAATCAATTTACTGAATAGCAAAGATCTTGCTGACCTATTTAAAACTAAACTGCTGCTCTGGTTTGGGGGGACGAATTTAGGAATATGGAGCGAAGTGAGGGAAAATGTATTCAATAAATGAAATATTTCAAGGCACAAATTTGTTCGGGTGGAACCAGGGTCTAGACAAAGCGTGTCTAGCGAGGTTAAAGAAAAATTTTGTGAACAAAGCCGGTGCCTTACTGATGACCAAAAAAAAAAAGATCAGCGCATGACGAAGGGCAGTGTTTATCTGCATTCAAAAGTAAGGTCCTCATCACCTACAACTTTCTTTGCCACAGAAGCGATCATGACCCGCCGAAACACTAGCGGGGAGGACATGATCGTATGTCGGCTCTATATGCGGCAGTAAAAACACCAGTGTCAGCCAATAAAGACGAAACACGAACGAAAAACCGCATTTAAACCTTTCGTATCCGCCGCCGTATCGACTTTCATTGGTCGCGTGCATATTTTTCTGGTGCCGCTTCGTCACAATCCTCACAATCCTTGGCTTCATCCCCTGTTTGTGGACGAATCGCTGAACGACGCTTTCTCGGAACTGGGCGAAAAGCTTTGGCGATGTCAATTCCCCACTGCATCTGCGAACGGGAAAATTCAATCCAAGTTCTGATACGATTGCCAGCGGGTGTTGCGAAAGTTTTGTGATCCTTGGCGCAAAACGGATCTCTGCTTCCAACCAGGAGCCCCCGTATGCAGTCAGTTTGGCAAAGAAACAGAGTGGGGGAGCCACGCTCGTCAAGTGGGATCCCGCTTCGAATAACTCGCACCCAAAGAGAGCGCTGAAAAGACAAAACGGATCGCTACGCTCGCAGCCGCATCGAAAATGCATGAGCACAGCCGCATCAACGGCGAAGTGGTTTTTTTCTTTGTCCCGAACCGTGTCCGGCTTGCTACTACTATACTCCTCGAGATGGCGCTCGTTCTGTCTTGTCTTCTGCGTCGTCCATCCATTTTGATTCCGTCGACTGCCCTTATGTTTCTCTGCGAGTTGCATGGACTCAATTACCATCGCCTCGAGGCTCTACGGCGGCGGTCCCATCGTTGGCCGCGAGGCACTTGTGCAACCCCCCCCCCCCCCCCCCCTGCCCTTTCTCCATCAACCCCCTTGCCCCCCCTACGGTCTTCTTTTAGTGCGTGCGACAAGGTGGCCACTCGACGACAACGCAACCACTCGGACCAGCGGCGGTGGTTCTTCGTTGCGGACTGCGTGTGCGCGAAAAAAGAAATAAAACAAAGACAGAAAAAAAAGACATTTGAAGCTGTTCATTCCCGCAACATGAGCGTGCGCTGGTTGTAGTATATACGGTGGCTGGTTCGTGCTCCGCACTGGTCCGCACTAAATTGGCGCGCTGTCGGCGTGTTCTGAGAAGACCGCTTTTACGTGTTTACTTTTACGTTGGAAGCAAGAATAAAAAACGGAAGGAAAGCAAGCAAGCGAGAAACGCAGCGCCCATCCCTTCCCCTGTAACTCTCCCCTCCCGGAATTGGCTGAGCGTGCAGGGCTGGCACGGTGGACGGCGAGCTAAGGGCGCCATCAATATTAGAGCAGGCGCTCGCTGTACACTGCTGCTTCTCTCGCAGTGTGCGTGCGCGTGTATCTGTGCGAGTGTGTTTGTGTGTTCAAGCACATTTCGTCGTGCTACTTATACGCACGTCGCCTGCATTATGCACGGCTCGATGCGCCTTCGCCGCGCTTCGTCGGAGAGTCAAATTTGGAGTCGTTTCGATTGTCTGTTTTCTCTGTTTCTTTTTTTTACGGACCCTCTTCTTTTTGTCCTGCCTGCGCGCACTCGGCATGGGCGGAAAGGAAGGAAAAATAAACAGAAGAATGTAGCGGTAATGAGACTGAAGAGAGTGCGCGGGTGCAACGACAACGACGACGACAGCGGCTGAGGACGGACCACCGTCGCGGTAGCGGAGTGTGCGTCCGCGAGCTGGAAAATAGAAGGGCCACACATGGACGCTGAAATGACGGCAGGGGAAAAAAAGCAGCAAATGCTGTACACGATATAAATCCTTATTTTTAGTTTCGCGTGTGTGTGTCTCAGGCGGGGGGGGGGGTTCTTTTACGGCGTAGTCGTTGGGGAGGGACCGACGACATGCGACGATGCGACGACGCGTGTGTGCGCGCGTGCTTGTGTGTGCGTGCGTGTGTGTGCGTGCGTGCGTGTGTGCGTGTGCGCGTGCGTGTGCGTGTGCGTGCGTGCGTGTGCGTGCGCGTGCGTGCGTGCGCGTGCGTGCTTGCGTGCGTGCGTGCGTGTGCGTGCGTGCGGTCGTGCGTGTGTGTGCGTGCGTGTGTGCGTGCGTGTGTGCGTGCGTGCGTGCGCGTGTGTCCTCGTTCATCAGCGACTGCGTCGTGCAAGACATTCCCCCAGGCGCACACGCGCGCCAAACTAAAAAAAAAGAGGACAGAAGATACTGGATGTTTACAGTCGGGTACAAAAGGCAATTCAACCGCCAGTTTTTTCAGCGGAGAAACAATGGACAAGAAAGCAACAAGGGAGAGCCGAGCAGCGAGCAAAAGACGGGGATAATTCAAGACTGATTACAAGTGGCCCCCCACCGGAGAGAGCACGCGCTTTGTGTCGTTTTTTTTTTCTTTTCTTTAATATTTACTACCGCTTCTCTTTCACTGTAATAACAGCACGGAGAGAACTCATGGATAGTCGTTGTCGCCCGCTATTTCGCCGCGCGTCGTCTCTTCGGACCAATGGGAAGCAGCGCCCCCTTGTGTTGGCATTCGTATGTCGCGCAGACAAGGAGAAGACGACGAACGGCGACGAGAAATGCGCACCCCCCCCCCTGTAGTCTTTATTTGCTGTTCTTTCGCTCCGTTCGATTCGTCACTTCTTGTCGTGGCGCATCGGGCGCGCGTCGTTTCTTTCATTCAATTTCTTCTTTTTTTTCTTTTTGTGGTTCCGCCCCATTCGTCCCTCGGTGCCTGGAGCCCCGCGTCGCTACCACTCGACTGTCGAGTCGTTAATTGCGTTTTCGAAGTTTTGCTGGAATTGAGAATGCAGCCGTTTTTTCGATACACCCTGCGGTTCTGTTTTTATCCTTTTTTTTTCCTTTCCGTCCCCGCGGGGCTCTCGGCGTCTGAGGCCGTTTCGAGACGTCGCGTGGCTGCCACCCGCCCGCCTTGCATGCGGGGGGCGACCCGTTCCGCATTCTTCCAACTGATTGGAAAAGTTGGAAAGAAGCGATGCCTGTCGCGCTCCTCGCTCGCGCGACGAGGCTGCATCATTGTTTTTTTGTTATTACGGCGACAAAAGAAAAAGTAAAGACGGATCGAGGCCGCGAGATGGGTTTCGACCTCGAACGGTCGGTGCCGGGAAAGGCAGCAGTGGCAGCATGCGAGCGATAGCTTGGTGCGCGCTGCTGCCAACGTGTTGCCTACAGCAACGCCCGCTGTTTTTCTGTAAGGAGAGAGGAGGAAAGAATAAGTTTTTTGCAGGTGTGGAACTGCTGCGTCAAACTCCCTCAAATAGCAAATTCCGCCGCATGCTTCCACAAATTCCAGTTCTTGTTTACTTTGGCGCCATGTCTGCGCCGAAGAGTTACTGACATTGTGAGCTAGGTAGGGGGCCGTAGTGGTCCCTAACCTTCATTCTCATTTCGACTATGGTCAGTGACCAGTGAACCTCACAAATCATGATTTCTGACCAGACGGTATGCCGTCAGACCATTGACTACAGCTGCTGACAAACATTGTGAGAACGAAACCGAAACTTTAGCTGCTGTGTTCCTACTCACGCGATCTACCCGCCACGTATCTGGGTGTACTGGGCGGCACACTCTGGGCATACCAGCGTGATTGGATGCTTATCTCGCTGCAATGCAATTTCACTGTCAAAGCTGCGATTCAAAAAGCATTTCACTTATAACGGACTGTATTGGGTGAAAGCTTGCAACAGCAGCGGAAACTAGTAGCCGTATACAGTTGGCTAACGCCAGTCTTCTATGTACACGCGCTTGCGAGAAACCTGATTGGCTACGCGCCTTCCACGAAGTGCCACGAGAAGTGGAGGCACGCGAATACTCGAAATTTCGAATACATGAAGGCCTCGTAGGCCCGGTTATCATCACGAGGCAAATAGGCATTGCACGAATGAAATGTGTTGGCGTCTGTAACCTCGTTACAACGAAACAGTTTATCCCGAAATAATGTATATAACGAAGGAATGACGATTCCCTATGGAAACTCGCTCAACACGTGTTATAACGAAGCTATTGGTCGAAGACCCTTTTCCCAACCAGTTGCCCCAAGAGAAGTCGAGCACCAGGTCGGGAAAATTTTGTACCCATTAAAGAAACTGGTGGGTACCCGGCGGCACTGGGGATCGGGCCCAGCACCTCCCGAATGTGAGGTGTATGCCCAACCACAAGACCATCGCTATAAAGGAGGAATCGCCGGGCCCCTTCAACTTCGTTTTAACGAGGTTCAGCTTTAGGTAGCTCCAAACGGCACGTCACCGCCTAATGTCACGACGCAGTCGACGACAGGCCGTGAAGGTGCCGTCGAAGAAAGCGAGTTGTTTAGCATAGCGCGTACCGGTACTGAGCGCCGTCACTGCACATGGGCAAATTGTTCCGACGCGGCAAGTGCGTCCACAGCGGCGCCCTCCGCAAGATCTGCGCATGCGCTCTGACAGCTTGCAGTAGCGATGCTGGTACGCGTTATGCACTGCGCTATTCTAAAAGTCTCTAATTTCGATCACTACGAGACGCGGTGCGCTTGAAAATGCTTGCGAAAGACAGTGCAGCTTGCGGAGATTTCATACGTGTGCGCAGAAGCCAAGAAGTCAAGTCAAGTCAACTTTATTTCAGACATGTAAAGAAAATCACATGGCTGGGGAGGAGGGAAAAAAAGCCGCAATATTGTGGCTTGACAACGTTCCCTTCCCCCACACTACATCGGCGGCAGGGATAATGAAAGCGTGTAAAGCATACATACAAACATACAAAGCACTTAGTTCACAATTTGAACATAACAAAAAAGAAATCGAAAAAAATAAGAATGTACGGTTTATCCGCAACCGGAAAAGCAATCAACATAATATATCTTACATCACATACAAAAAGAAAAGGCATATCAAAGCAAACACATTCCAACACAAAGAGAAATCAAGGCATCGCAAAGGCAAGGCTAGCAAATATTACAAAAATAAAATTTTCATCTGTTGGTTCGAAGGTAAACGAACGGAAGAGCTGGGTAGGCGAAACTGATTAAGCAAAGTAGGTAAGGCGTAATTTAGTGTCTGAAATCCGTAATTAGTGCGAGGACGTGGAGCGCTTCACCATACCCAATTTTTGTCTATTAGAATCTGCAAACTGGGTGTTTTGAATCACATTAAGCCAGGAAATGCGAACGACAGCAACTGTGTCTTTAATGCCATGCCGCACCACCGCATCTTGCACAGCGATGCCCGCGCGCTGTCTCGCGGCGTATAGTTTCGTTTTCGCGCCTTTCCGTCTGTGCTCCATCGCAGTGAAATTCCCACCGCGTTCAAGCATGCAGAGCTCCTTTCGAATAATTTCTTGCTAGTTTCTTGAACTGAAGCCGACTGGCACTTTTCTGAATGCAGCTGGCACTTGGTCGGAGCCGATACGTGAGCACCGAAAGGGCAATGCCTCGCCGAGAATGCTGCGTTTTAGGCGGCATGTTTCTTTAGAGGGAGTGTGGCGTCGTAGCCCGAGCAGCCGCCCTCCGCCTGTTTCACGAGCCTGCTTGCTATATTTCGCCGACAGTACGCTGCTCCGGGCCCCTCCGAAAGCAAACCTCGGACCTCCTTCCATGAACTGCACTGCCTGCGCTTGCATTGCTGAGCTTGGATCATCGAAAAGGGGCAAGAAATAATATATGAACATGTTTGGGAGGAGGAATAACCGCAAACTTGACAGGACTGAAGATCGAGAAGAGGACAGGACGAGCGGTACTGAACTGCACTGCCTGCGCTTGCATTGCTGAGCTTGGATCATTGAAAAGGGGCAAGAAATAATATATGAACATGTTTGGGAGGAGGAATAACCGCAAACTTGACAGGACTGAAGATCGAGAAGAGGACAGGACGAGCGGTACTGAACTGCACTGCCTGCGCTTGCATTGCTGAGCTTGGATCATTGAAAAGGGGCAAGAAATAATATATGAACATGTTTGGGAGGAGGAATAACCGCAAACTTGACAGGACTGAAGATCGAGAAGAGGACAGGACGAGCGGTACTGAACTGCACTGCCTGCGCTTGCATTGCTGAGCTTGGATCATTGAAAAGGGGCAAGAAATAATATATGAACATGTTTGGGAGGAGGAATAACCGCAAACTTGACAGGACTGAAGATCGAGAAGAGGACAGGACGAGCGGTACTGAACTGCACTGCCTGCGCTTGCATTGCTGAGCTTGGATCATTGAAAAGGGGCAAGAAATAATATATGAACATGTTTGGGAGGAGGAATAACCGCAAACTTGACAGGACTGAAGATCGAGAAGAGGACAGGACGAGCGGTACTGAACTGCACTGCCTGCGCTTGCATTGCTGAGCTTGGATCATTGAAAAGGGGCAAGAATTAATATATGAACATGTTTGGGAGGAGGAATAACCGCAAACTTGACAGGACTGAAGATCGAGAAGAGGACGGGACGAGCGGTACTGAACTGCACTGCCTGCGCTTGCATTGCTGAGCTTGGATCATTGAAAAGGGGCAAGAAATAATATATGAACATGTTTGGGAGGAGGAATAACCGCAAACTTGACAGGACTGAAGATCGAGAAGAGGACGGGACGAGCGGTACTGAACTGCACTGCCTGCGCTTGCATTGCTGAGCTTGGATCATTGAAAAGGGGCAAGAAATAATATATGAACATGTTTGGGAGGAGGAATAACCGCAAACTTGACAGGACTGAAGATCGAGAAGAGGACGGGACGAGCGGTACTGAACTGCACTGCCTGCGCTTGCATTGCTGAGCTTGGATCATTGAAAAGGGGCAAGAAATAATATATGAACATGTTTGGGAGGAGGAATAACCGCAAACTTGACAGGACTGAAGATCGAGAAGAGGACAGGACGAGCGGTACTGAACTGCACTGCCTGCGCTTGCATTGCTGAGCTTGGATCATTGAAAAGGGGCAAGAAATAATATATGAACATGTTTGGGAGGAGGAATAACCGCAAACTTGACAGGACTGAAGATCGAGAAGAGGACAGGACGAGCGGTACTGAACTGCACTGCCTGCGCTTGCATTGCTGAGCTTGGATCATTGAAAAGGGGCAAGAAATAATATATGAACATGTTTGGGAGGAGGAATAACCGCAAACTTGACAGGACTGAAGATCGAGAAGAGGACAGGACGAGCGGTACTGAACTGCACTGCCTGCGCTTGCATTGCTGAGCTTGGATCATTGAAAAGGGGCAAGAAATAATATATGAACATGTTTGGGAGGAGGAATAACCGCAAACTTGACAGGACTGAAGATCGAGAAGAGGACAGGACGAGCGGTACTGAACTGCACTGCCTGCGCTTGCATTGCTGAGCTTGGATCATTGAAAAGGGGCAAGAAATAATATATGAACATGTTTGGGAGGAGGAATAACCGCAAACTTGACAGGACTGAAGATCGAGAAGAGGACGGGACGAGCGGTACTGAACTGCACTGCCTGCGCTTGCATTGCTGAGCTTGGATCATTGAAAAGGGGCAAGAAATAATATATGAACATGTTTGGGAGGAGGAATAACCGCAAACTTGACAGGACTGAAGATCGAGAAGAGGACGGGACGAGCGGTACTGAACTGCACTGCCTGCGCTTGCATTGCTGAGCTTGGATCATTGAAAAGGGGCAAGAAATAATATATGAACATGTTTGGGAGCAGGAATAACCGCAAACTTGACAGGACTGAAGATCGAGAAGAGGACAGGACGAGCGGTACTGAACTGCACTGCCTGCGCTTGCATTGCTGAGCTTGGATCATTGAAAAGGGGCAAGAAATAATATATGAACATGTTTGGGAGGAGGAATAACCGCAAACTTGACAGGACTGAAGATCGAGAAGAGGACGGGACGAGCGGTACTGAACTGCACTGCCTGCGCTTGCATTGCTGAGCTTGGATCATTGAAAAGGGGCAAGAAATAATATATGAACATGTTTGGGGGGAGGAATAACCGCAAACTTGACAGGACTGAAGATCGAGAAGAGGACGGGACGAGCGGTACTGAACTGCACTGCCTGCGCTTGCATTGCTGAGCTTGGATCATTGAAAAGGGGCAAGAAATAATATATGAACATGTTTGGGAGGAGGAATAACCGCAAACTTGACAGGACTGAAGATCGAGAAGAGGACGGGACGAGCGGTACTGAACTGCACTGCCTGCGCTTGCATTGCTGAGCTTGGATCATTGAAAAGGGGCAAGAAATAATATATGAACATGTTTGGGAGGAGGAATAACCGCAAACTTGACAGGACTGAAGATCGAGAAGAGGACAGGACGAGCGGTACTGAACTGCACTGCCTGCGCTTGCATTGCTGAGCTTGGATCATTGAAAAGGGGCAAGAAATAATATATGAACATGTTTGGGAGGAGGAATAACCGCAAACTTGACAGGACTGAAGATCTAGAAGAGGACAGGACGAGCGGTACTGAACTGCACTGCCTGCGCTTGCATTGCTGAGCTTGGATCATTGAAAAGGGGCAAGAAATAATATATGAACATGTTTGGGAGGAGGAATAACCGCAAACTTGACAGGACTGAAGATCGAGAAGAGGACAGGACGAGCGGTACTGAACTGCACTGCCTGCGCTTGCATTGCTGAGCTTGGATCATTGAAAAGGGGCAAGAAATAATATATGAACATGTTTGGGAGGAGGAATAACCGCAAACTTGACAGGACTGAAGATCGAGAAGAGGACGGGACGAGCGGTACTGAACTGCACTGCCTGCGCTTGCATTGCTGAGCTTGGATCATTGAAAAGGGGCAAGAAATAATATATGAACATGTTTGGGAGGAGGAATAACCGCAAACTTGACAGGACTGAAGATCGAGAAGAGGACGGGACGAGCGGTACTGAACTGCACTGCCTGCGCTTGCATTGCTGAGCTTGGATCATTGAAAAGGGGCAAGAAATAATATATGAACATGTTTGGGAGGAGGAATAACCGCAAACTTGACAGGACTGAAGATCGAGAAGAGGACGGGACGAGCGGTACTGAACTGCACTGCCTGCGCTTGCATTGCTGAGCTTGGATCATTGAAAAGGGGCAAGAAATAATATATGAACATGTTTGGGAGGAGGAATAACCGCAAACTTGACAGGACTGAAGATCGAGAAGAGGACGGGACGAGCGGTACTGAACTGCACTGCCTGCGCTTGCATTGCTGAGCTTGGATCATTGAAAAGGGGCAAGAAATAATATATGAACATGTTTGGGAGGAGGAATAACCGCAAACTTGACAGGACTGAAGATCGAGAAGAGGACAGGACGAGCGGTACTGAACTGCACTGCCTGCGCTTGCATTGCTGAGCTTGGATCATTGAAAAGGGGCAAGAAATAATATATGAACATGTTTGGGAGGAGGAATAACCGCAAACTTGACAGGACTGAAGATCGAGAAGAGGACAGGACGAGCGGTACTGAACTGCACTGCCTGCGCTTGCATTGCTGAGCTTGGATCATTGAAAAGGGGCAAGAAATAATATATGAACATGTTTGGGAGGAGGAATAACCGCAAACTTGACAGGACTGAAGATCGAGAAGAGGACAGGACGAGCGGTACTGAACTGCACTGCCTGCGCTTGCATTGCTGAGCTTGGATCATTGAAAAGGGGCAAGAAATAATATATGAACATGTTTGGGAGGAGGAATAACCGCAAACTTGACAGGACTGAAGATCGAGAAGAGGACAGGACGAGCGGTACTGAACTGCACTGCCTGCGCTTGCATTGCTGAGCTTGGATCATTGAAAAGGGGCAAGAAATAATATATGAACATGTTTGGGAGGAGGAATAACCGCAAACTTGACAGGACTGAAGATCGAGAAGAGGACGGGACGAGCGGTACTGAACTGCACTGCCTGCGCTTGCATTGCTGAGCTTGGATCATTGAAAAGGGGCAAGAAATAATATATGAACATGTTTGGGAGGAGGAATAACCGCAAACTTGACAGGACTGAAGATCGAGAAGAGGACGGGACGAGCGGTACTGAACTGCACTGCCTGCGCTTGCATTGCTGAGCTTGGATCATTGAAAAGGGGCAAGAAATAATATATGAACATGTTTGGGAGGAGGAATAACCGCAAACTTGACAGGACTGAAGATCGAGAAGAGGACAGGACGAGCGGTACTGAACTGCACTGCCTGCGCTTGCATTGCTGAGCTTGGATCATTGAAAAGGGGCAAGAAATAATATATGAACATGTTTGGGAGGAGGAATAACCGCAAACTTGACAGGACTGAAGATCGAGAAGAGGACGGGACGAGCGGTACTGAACTGCACTGCCTGCGCTTGCATTGCTGAGCTTGGATCATTGAAAAGGGGCAAGAAATAATATATGAACATGTTTGGGAGGAGGAATAACCGCAAACTTGACAGGACTGAAGATCGAGAAGAGGACGGGACGAGCGGTACTGAACTGCACTGCCTGCGCTTGCATTGCTGAGCTTGGATCATTGAAAAGGGGCAAGAAATAATATATGAACATGTTTGGGAGGAGGAATAACCGCAAACTTGACAGGACTGAAGATCGAGAAGAGGACGGGACGAGCGGTACTGAACTGCACTGCCTGCGCTTGCATTGCTGAGCTTGGATCATTGAAAAGGGGCAAGAAATAATATATGAACATGTTTGGGAGGAGGAATAACCGCAAACTTGACAGGACTGAAGATCGAGAAGAGGACAGGACGAGCGGTACTGAACTGCACTGCCTGCGCTTGCATTGCTGAGCTTGGATCATTGAAAAGGGGCAAGAAATAATATATGAACATGTTTGGGAGGAGGAATAACCGCAAACTTGACAGGACTGAAGATCGAGAAGAGGACAGGACGAGCGGTACTGAACTGCACTGCCTGCGCTTGCATT
This sequence comes from Amblyomma mixtum, assembly GCF_055824585.1. Lineage (NCBI taxonomy): Eukaryota > Metazoa > Arthropoda > Arachnida > Ixodida > Ixodidae > Amblyomma > Amblyomma mixtum. Next base: position 222,848,283 of record NC_143013.1, on the reverse strand, counting down.
GCTGAGCTTGGATCATTGAAAAGGGGCAAGAAATAATATATGAACATGTTTGGGAGGAGGAATAACCGCAAACTTGACAGGACTGAAGATCGAGAAGAGGACAGGACGAGCGGTACTGAACTGCACTGCCTGCGCTTGCATTGCTGAGCTTGGATCATTGAAAAGGGGCAAGAAATAATATATGAACATGTTTGGGAGGAGGAATAACCGCAAACTTGACAGGACTGAAGATCGAGAAGAGGACAGGACGAGCGGTACTGAACTGCACTGCCTGCGCTTGCATTGCTGAGCTTGGATCATTGAAAAGGGGCAAGAAATAATATATGAACATGTTTGGGAGGAGGAATAACCGCAAACTTGACAGGACTGAAGATCGAGAAGAGGACGGGACGAGCGGTACTGAACTGCACTGCCTGCGCTTGCATTGCTGAGCTTGGATCATTGAAAAGGGGCAAGAAATAATATATGAACATGTTTGGGAGGAGGAATAACCGCAAACTTGACAGGACTGAAGATCGAGAAGAGGACGGGACGAGCGGTACTGAACTGCACTGCCTGCGCTTGCATTGCTGAGCTTGGATCATTGAAAAGGGGCAAGAAATAATATATGAACATGTTTGGGAGGAGGAATAACGCAAACTTGACAGGACTGAAGATCGAGAAGAGGACGGGACGAGCGGTACTGAACTGCACTGCCTGCGCTTGCATTGCTGAGCTTGGATCATTGAAAAGGGGCAAGAAATAATATATGAACATGTTTGGGAGGAGGAATAACCGCAAACTTGACAGGACTGAAGATCGAGAAGAGGACAGGACGAGCGGTACTGAACTGCACTGCCTGCGCTTGCATTGCTGAGCTTGGATCATTGAAAAGGGGCAAGAAATAATATATGAACATGTTTGGGAGGAGGAATAACCGCAAACTTGACAGGACTGAAGATCGAGAAGAGGACAGGACGAGCGGTACTGAACTGCACTGCCTGCGCTTGCATTGCTGAGCTTGGATCATTGAAAAGGGGCAAGAAATAATATATGAACATGTTTGGGAGGAGGAATAACCGCAAACTTGACAGGACTGAAGATCGAGAAGAGGACGGGACGAGCAGTACTGAACTGCACTGCCTGCGCTTCCATTGCTGAGCTTGGATCATTGAAAAGGGGCAAGAAATAATATATGAACATGTTTGGGAGGAGGAATAACCGCAAACTTGACAGGACTGAAGATCGAGAAGAGGACAGGACGAGCGGTACTGAACTGCACTGCCTGCGCTTGCATTGCTGAGCTTGGATCATTGAAAAGGGGCAAGAAATAATATATGAACATGTTTGGGAGGAGGAATAACCGCAAACTTGACAGGACTGAAGATCGAGAAGAGGACGGGACGAGCGGTACTGAACTGCACTGCCTGCGCTTGCATTGCTGAGCTTGGATCATTGAAAAGGGGCAAGAAATAATATATGAACATGTTTGGGAGGAGGAATAACCGCAAATTTGACAGGACTGAAGATCGAGAAGAGGACGGGACGAGCGGTACTGAACTGCACTGCCTGCGCTTGCATTGCTGAGCTTGGATCATTGAAAAGGGGCAAGAAATAATATATGAACATGTTTGGGAGGAGGAATAACCGCAAACTTGACAGGACTGAAGATCGAGAAGAGGACGGGACGAGCGGTACTGAACTGCACTGCCTGCGCTTGCATTGCTGAGCTTGGATCATTGAAAAGGGGCAAGAAATAATATATGAACATGTTTGGGAGGAGGAATAACCGCAAACTTGACAGGACTGAAGATCGAGAAGAGGACAGGACGAGCGGTACTGAACTGCACTGCCTGCGCTTGCATTGCTGAGCTTGGATCATTGAAAAGGGGCAAGAAATAATATATGAACATGTTTGGGAGGAGGAATAACCGCAAACTTGACAGGACTGAAGATCGAGAAGAGGACGGGACGAGCGGTACTGAACTGCACTGCCTGCGCTTGCATTGCTGAGCTTGGATCATTGAAAAGGGGCAAGAAATAATATATGAACATGTTTGGGAGGAGGAATAACCGCAAACTTGACAGGACTGAAGATCGAGAAGAGGACGGGACGAGCGGTACTGAACTGCACTGTCTGCGCTTGCATTGCTGAGCTTGGATCATTGAAAAGGGGCAAGAAATAATATATGAACATGTTTGGGAGGAGGAATAACCGCAAACTTGACAGGACTGAAGATCGAGAAGAGGACGGGACGAGCGGTACTGAACTGCACTGCCTGCGCTTGCATTGCTGAGCTTGGATCATTGAAAAGGGGCAAGAAATAATATATGAACATGTTTGGGAGGAGGAATAACCGCAAACTTGACAGGACTGAAGATCGAGAAGAGGACGGGACGAGCGGTACTGAACTGCACTGCCTGCGCTTGCATTGCTGAGCTTGGATCATTGAAAAGGGGCAAGAAATAATATATGAACATGTTTGGGAGGAGGAATAACCGCAAACTTGACAGGACTGAAGATCGAGAAGAGGACAGGACGAGCGGTAACCGCTCCTCCTGTCCTCTTCTGGATCTTCAGTCCTGTCAAGTTTGCGGTTATTCCTCCTCCCCAACATGTCTGACCAACTGGCCCAAAGCTTCCCCTTGTTGAACCTTATAATATATGAACGCTTTAGTTTTAGGAATATAAGTATTCTAGCATTTTGTACAGCTTCTTCGCATATCGGATTACTTTGTTATCGTGAATCGAATTAAATGACGCAGTTTGAAAGCCAGCTGCCCTACACAAACACCGCCCACAATCCATCAGCCACCTCCCCACCCCTCCCAGGGGGCTGCCACCCGCCCACCGCAACTTGAAAGGGGCGATAGCGCTGGTGCTCTGCGTGCACTGTATACATGAAAGGCGGTAACACTTAGATAATGTCACTCACAGCGCACGCGACCACCTATAGAATACCAACACGTTCTAGAAACTGAAGCAATGAAATTGTGGCTGTGGCGTGGTGCCTCAGTTCATTTTACCGCAACGATGACATTGTGAATTGACGCGAATTGAGGCATTCGGATGGGACAAAATTGTAAACGTTCCATAAACACAAGCGTCATTTCAAAACCTTTAATGGTAGAACAATGAGGGCAAAATTACTGCTGCTTCTATTTATTAATGCGTTGGCATTAGAAAGGTCTATGCAAGCAGAAATTGCGACCGGCGTCTGTAAGCATCCAGTGGCAGGTGGCCCACCTGCCACGGTGGGTGGGTGTCAACTTGCCGGGCGGGATACGAACTTGGTCGAATATACCGAACCTAAGTATGCAACCTCGGATATGAGGAACTTTCGCGTGTAAACCTCGGATAAAACGAACTTTCGTGTCGGTACCTCGGATATCACGAACTTAAAATGTGTTGTCCGCCGCGGTGTCTCAGTGGTTATGGTGCTCGGCTGATGCCCCGAAAGACGCGGGTTCGATCCCGGCCGCGGCGGTCGAATTTCTATGGGGGCAAAATTCTAGAGGGCCGTGTACTGTGCGATGTCAGTGCACCTTAAAAAACCCCAAGTGGTCGAAATTTCCGGAGCCCTCCACTACGGCGTCTCTCATAGCCTTAGTCGCTTTGGGACGTTAAACCCCATAAAACCAAACCAAACTAAACTTAATGTGTTGCTGTCTGATATAAGAAACCTAAGTGTACCACCCCGATATAACGAAATTTAGCGGGTCAGCATCTGATATAACGAACGCTTGTCTGCTGAGCATTCAAGCCATATACCGAAGATCACCTATGAGTCTATTTATTTTTTAATGCGAAAGCATTACCAGGCTATGTCGGCGGGGTCGTGTTCACAAAATGTGTCGGCAGCAGCTGTGGGCAACTCAGTCGAGGTAGCGTCAAATGAATGGCTGTAATCGAAAGAGGACGATGTGAGGATGCTGCGCAAAGAAAAAAAGAAATCGGATTAATAGTTAATTAATTACAGCCAAAAATGTTCAAAGAGTGGGCGGGGGCCAGAGCAAAAGGGGCGCCAAATCTCAAAATGCCGGAAGTGTGGGGCCACGTGACAGGAAGTGTGGGCGAAGCCAACGCATGGCGCCAAATTCGAAAGCCCGGAATGAATACTGCGATGAGACGAGGGAAAATGTGCAGTTAATCGAAATCAAGAGTGTCACAAAAATCAAGGTAGAAATCAAGTTGAGTTAATAGAAATCAAGGGTCAAGAGTGGATTAAGGTGAATTGAGGTGCCTTGTGAATAAAGGTGGTTTCATTATGAATTAAGTTGAATTAATATGAATTAAATGTGAATTAATGGTGCATTAGGGCGAATTAAGGGTGTATTAAAGTGAATCAACTATGAATTAATTGCCAAATAATTTTGAATTGAAGGAAATTAAAATTAATTAATTGTGAATGAGGTGGGTACTCAAGGAACCAATTAAAAAACAACTTTAAATGAGAAGGCGTCATTGCTTTCGCATTACTCCAATGCGGGTTACCGCAGTGATCTCGAATTTTTCACAAACACTGCTGTCGCTTCTCATGGCGACATACAGGGTCTGTTCTGAAAGTAGTAGGACTGGTTTTTTCCTGGGTGAACGGGCGGACGAGAGGTGGTCTGCGCGTGCAGGATCGTTGAAGGGGGATATTGGGAATGCTGGGGAAAATCGGCAGTCGGCTCTCAGCCGTTGAAGAGAGGAGGTCGCTTGTACTGTGAACCCCTGTCGAAACGTCTCGTCACGCAGAATCGTCGAGCGTTTACTGGATCAGCGATACGCGATCAAATTTTGAGTAAATCTTGGTAAAACGGGCAAAGAGACTCACAAAATGATTGGTTGGTTTGGTTTGTGGGGTTTAACGTCCCAAAGCGACTAAGGCTATGAGAGACGCCGTAGTGAAGGGCTCCGGAAATTTCGACCACCTGGGGTTCTTTAACGTGCACTGACATCGCACAGTACACGGGCCTCTAGAATTTCTCCTCCAAAGAAATTCCAGCCGCCGCGGCCGGGATCGAACCCGCGTCTTTTGGGTCAGCAGCCGAGCACCATAGCCGCTGAGCCACCGCGGCGGCACAAAATGATTAAGGAGGCCTACGGTGACGCTTCCATGGGTAGATCAGGTGTTTTTTGAGTGGCACAAGCTTTTCCGAGAAGGTAAGGAAGGAGTGGAGGAAGACGACCACTCCAGACGCCCTTCGACCAGCAAGACCAACGAAAATGTGCAGCGAGGGAAACATTTACTTAACAGTGATAGTAGAATGAGTATCAGAATGATTGCTGATGACTTGAGCATTCCTCAAACCCAAGTTTTTGAGATCGTGACAGAAAACTTATCCATGAGGAAAGCGTGCGCGAAGTTGGTGCCGGAAGTGTTGTCAGAGGAGGAAAAGGCCAATCGGTAGGATCTTCTTCATCATGTGAATGAGGACCCCGATTTTTTGCCCAGCACAAGGCGGCAACGCTGCCTCAGCCCCCCTACAGCCTCGACTTGGCCCCGCCAGACGTTTTTCTATTTCTGAGAATAAAATCGACGCTCGAGGGGAAACATCACGGATCGGTAGAGGTGGTTCAACAGGCCGTGACGAGGGAGCCAAACAGCATTCCGGTCCAGGCGTTCCTGGAGGCGTACGAAAACTGTAAAACTCATTGGCAGCAGCGTGTAGGTGCGGAAGGGTGCTACCTTGAAAAATTGTAATCGTTTGTACTATTCTCTTTAATAAATTTTGTTTAAAAAAATCAGTCCTACTACTTTCAGAACTGACCATGTAGCAGGGGCGAGTTACAGGGCGTTTGAGTGCAACAGTGTCAAATAGCATGGTTAAACAGTACTTTCCGAAATTGATTACACGGCAGAGAACTCAGAGAACCATGTAAGTTATTCCAGAATTCGGGAATCTGTGGAAAAAAAGAAAGCTTCGAGCATTCTAAGTATAGAACGACAAGAACGATGTCCAATGGGCCAGTCCGCAGGGTAGATAGGCGCTTGAGTGCTAGTCGACCCGTGTACAATTTTGTGCAGCGTCATTGGACGGTCGCACGTGCGTCAGTATTGTAAGGGCTCCAGTGATAAAGCGCGTACATAATGGTGAAAACCTATGGTCGTAACTGCTGCGAATAAGAGCGTTTCTTTCAATAGATTCTAATTTGGAGATCTCTTTTAAAATGGGGTGATCGCACTGCGACTGCATACTCCAGGTCAAGCTGTTAGTTTGCAATGTTTAGTACTGTCCTTTTTAGGTTTTCGCAGCGTGTTAGAGCAGATCACAGAGAGATCATTCTGCTAGTTAAGGTAAATCGCGAAAGTAACGCCAGTGTATATGAGTTCCTTAACACAGGGTAGACTGTACCCCCGAGTGTCACACGTGAATTTGACAGATTGCTTCTAGGTAGTAAAAGACACTGCAACAGTTTTACTTAAACTGGTGTTTATCTGCTACGAGTTACACCAGTCTGAAAACAATGCAAAGACGTCGTTGAGCCCTTGATGATCATTATGGACGGTAATATTGTTACAAAAGGGGAAGCACTTCTCCGCGTATAGGAACCACTGGTGTGTCTCTGGTTGCTTGAATGATGGCGTTAGTATATATTATGAATAAGGGTAGTACTTTTCTGTTTAAACCGAAAAAAAAACTCTAAAAGTACGCCGAATTCACTTTCTTAAATTTCGTTTTAACCGAAAACGGTCATTATTTTTGGCTTGCAAGGCATAGCTATAGCTGGCTGCTGATTGCGAGTTACACTCACTTAAAGTTAAAAGTTAACCAAGTAGGGAAGGCAGGGGCATGGTGCGGCGATGGTATTGTAGGATAAGCAACGCAGTTGTGCGATTTGAGGTACTGCTCAACTAGCTTACATGCTTCTACAGACCAGGAAGCATCACCAAGACAAAGAGGCACATACGCACAACACCGCTGGAGCATCACCTCCTCGCTGTCTACCCGCCGCGGTGGCTCAGTGGTTACGGCACTCGGCTGCTAGCTGGCCCGAAAGACGCAGGTTCGATCCTGCCTGCGGCGGCTGAATTTCGATGAAGGTGAAATTCTAGAGGCCCGTGTGCTGTGCGATGTCAGTGCACGTTGAAGAACCCCAGGTGGTCGATATTTCCGCAGCCCTTCACTGCGGCGTCTCTCATAGCCTTAGTCGCTTTGGGACGTTAAACCCCAATAAACAAACAATCCTCGCTGTCTTCTAGCTGAGCACTGTTTCTTCGCTGTCGTCACCTGCTTAGAGCAGTTAGTCGATTAATTAGGTTAATCTTATGCATGCAGGACAGTGACACGAAACCGCAAACGGGCGGCCCGAAAAACTATGTTTTCGCTATCACGACGATTGAGCCGCAGTTCCATCACTGCCATCAATCAACACGCAGACCACGGGATGTCCCGCCCTCGCGTTCAACGCAGCGTGAGAGCCCAATGGAAAAGTAGTTTTTGTAAGTCAGCTTTAACTTCCGTTTTATCTTTATTTAACTCGATTTACTCTTGCAAGGACGGTATCAATTTTTTCTACAAGCGCAGATCCAAGTATACCATTTTCACGTTAATTACTGGCAAATAAATTCCTCTGGATGTCAGGAATACCGAGACAAACTTTAAATGGCTTTTGACCGCGCAGAATTTCTACATTAAGTCACCGAAAGCCGTCGGTGTTTCATTCGTTGAAAATAATATTCGATGAAAAAAATCCGAAAGTAGTCGCCTGAAATAAATACCGAATAAAAGTCCGCCGAATTGTTCAAAAATAAACACCGAAAAGTCGAACCCCTCATTATGAATAAGAGCGGCGCTAACATTGAGCCTTGCGGAATTTCTGTCATGGCCTGAAATTTAAAAGGGTTTTTGCAATTAAAAATGACAAATTGAATTCTTAAGTGATGGTAATCTGATATCCAGTCAGTTACTTTATTACCAAGAAAAACAGCAGCAAGTTTTAGGGGCATATTTCTGTTCCTTACCGTGTCATATGCTTCCTACTAGTAGATGAAGATGGCATCCAGCTGACCATGGTTATTTATTGTTGTATCTACGTCATGCGAAAAATCTAAACTGTGCGATAGTAGAAACTCTTGCTTGAAAACAATGTTGCTGCTGTGACGACGTTGTTAGCCGGTGAATACTGAATGATGTGCTTATGAACATTGTGCTCGAGAAGTTTGCAGGAAGTGGACAGGAATTAAATTGGTGTGCTTTGTTAGTGATTAGCTGTTTGTTTCCAGATTTGAAGAAGGGAATGACGTTAGCGTTTTTCCGAACTTGCTGAACGGTCGACGCTTCGAGAGATTCAATGAATATTACTCTCAGGGAACGGGCGTTCCATTCAGCTTACCGCGTTAAAAATATGCTTGGCATTTCGTCTAGACCAGAACATTTAGTCGTGTGAGTTTTTCAGGTTATGAACTTCAGCACAAGTTAAACCTAGGATAGGACGCTCTGGCAAGGTGCCGTTGACACAAAAAGAGAGGTTGACTCCGTCATCCTGACAAAACAGAGACTAAAAATGACTGGTGAATGCTTCTGAAATAATCTCAGGGTCAAATGAAGGATGATCGTTATTGATTAAAGATGAGGAGTCAGGAAAAACCGAAAGTACCGTTTTCCAAGCTTTGATGGGTTTTTTTTTCTTTCATGAATGTTGGTAAAACGCTACCAAAATAAAGGTTTCTGGCTTGATGGGTTTTGGTATTTAGTTAGGAGTTAAGGCCTCCCTACTACCAAAATCGAACGATCGTGCTGCAGTGGTCCAGGATTCGCGTGTGCGACTCGCGACCTAAGCGTCACAGGTTCGATTGGCATCAAATTACCCCAATTTTCTTTTCAGCGCAATTATTTGCTTTACATTATTACGGGTCACAATGACGTTTATCGTCTTGCGATCTTACAATCACAATTTATCTAATGTTTTAATCATATTTATTCCGCAGTTACAAGTGCGACATCACAACCCCGTCAACCAATCCAGATTTTCTCGATACGCCAACTACGACGCCGAATTCTCCGCTGAACAGGACCCGTAATAGTATCGCGTTAATGTCCCTGTTGTACCACGGGTACCTCGCGTTGCAGTTTTTATATACGCACGATCGTGGCATCAAATTGCCTGATCGTCTGCCCATTTTTTCATAAAAAAGATATTTATATGTAAGCTTACCGGCTTAGCGCATAAATCAGCGAAAGTTGATTGGCATTAGCGGCCGATTGGTCTGGAGTGGCAAGCCCATTTTCACGCTTCACAGGGAACTGCGGCGGGGAGCAACGACTGTTCTGATGGAAATAAAAGTTGTTCAACGAATGCCTGATTGGGCGTCTCACAGACGTGTTTTGACGTCTATACGCTCATGTTCATACTTCGTCGTCTTCCGCCTGCGGTCATCAGTTCAATCGCGTTCTCGGCATACTTCACGGACTCCAGGGCCCGTTTGTACGAAGCAAATATAGCGTAGATCCCAGCGCACCCGCCGTGGTGGGTCAGTGGCTGTGCTCGGCCTCTCAGCCGGAGTACCCGCTTTCGAACCCGGTCGCGGCGGCCGCGTTTCGATCGAGGCGACCCGAAAGACGAGGGTTCGATCCCGGCCGCGGCGGTCGAATTTCCATAGAGGCGAAATTCTAGAGGCCCGTGTACTGTGCGATGTCAGTGCACTTTAAGGAACCCCAGGTGGTTGAAATTTCCGGAGCCCTTCACTATGGCGTCTCTCATAGCCTGAGTCGCTTTGGGACGTTAAACCCCAATAAACACAACACGAAACGCAAAAGGCGCACATATCAACGCCATTTGGACCGGGGACACTTCGTCGCCACCCGACTGGAAAGCATCATTGGTAACCTTTATCCCAAAGGCGGGGAAACCGGTAAACGCAGACAACCTCCTGCTGACCTCCTTCTCTGCATGAGTAGGAAAACTCATGGAAACGATTGTCCGTAACCGCCTCTCGGAATATCTCGAGAGCAAGAACACCTTCGCCGACACCATGTTCGGTTTCCGACCCAATACGTCCACACAGGACATTCTTTTACAGTTTCATCACCAGTTTCTCGAACCCATAGAACCCCCACACAACAACAAAATAGTCATAGCACTCGATCCCAAGGGTGCGTTTGACAGTGTTGAACACGGCGTCATACTCTAGCAGCTTAGCGAGACCAACTGCGGTCTTCGTACACTCAACTACATCAAACACTTCTTAACAAACCGTTTGACCTATATACGCATACAAGAGACCGAGTACGAGCCGTTTGAGATGGGAACGCGGGGCACACCACAAGGCGTTGTGTTGTCCCCGATTCTCTTTAGCATTGCTATGATGCATCTCCCGGCACAGCTGGTAGCTGTCGGCTGTGTTCAGCATGCGCTGTACGCCGACGACATCACCATCTGGGCCACTACGGGAAACATAGCACAGATGGAGGAATGCCTCTGCAAGCATCGGCAAGCATAATAGACCAATATACTACGTACTGCGGCCTCCAGTGCTCCCCGTCCTAATCTGAATTTGTGGATATTCGATCTTCTCCGAAACGCAAAATCTCCGTTCAGCATTCTGTCGCAAGCGCCCCCATCCGTGAAGCGAAGGAGCTACGAATACTCGGTCTCTTCATTAATCAACATCGTAAGGCAGACACAACTCTTGCCAAACTCCGCAAAGTCGTCAACCAGGTGGGCCGAATGGTTCGCCGCGTTTTCAACAAGCGAGGAGGGTTAAGAAGTAAGGATGCTATGGGGCTCGCGCATGGCTTCGTAACTAGTCGAGAACTGCACTCGACTCCCTACCTCCGCTTACGGAAACATGACGAAGATTGCTTGGAGGTTGTACTCCGCAAAATTTTCATGTAAGCCCTCGACTTCCCGTTCTCCACTTCCAACGCGCGACTCTTCGCGTTGGGGGTGGTGAACATCTATATCGGGAACTTCGCGAGGCGCCTCTTGTTAACCGATACGCTCGTCTCGCCGAGACCGTGTCCGGTCGCAGCTTCTTGGACCGGTTTCATATCAACCATGATCACCATACCATAGAACGGGTTCGAGTGCCCGAACTGTGGAGACGCGCCCTCTATGTTCGACCCCTTCCGACTAAGGTGAACAAGGAGGGTAATAATGGCTGGCGCCAGGCGCAGGCGGATGCCCTGCATTGCCACTATGGCTCAAAGAAAGACGTCTTCTACTTCAACATTTCAGGCTCCTACCACTCCAGGGGGAATAGCACACGGCTGCAGTCATACACGAGGGAAAAATGGTGGACGGCTTCTCGTTCAGAGTGCCCAGCTCAAGGCATGCGGAGGAGGTGCCGATAGCCCTCGCAGCCTCCAATCCAGACTCTAAATTTATCCTCACAGACTCTCGTGTAGCCTGTCGTAACTTTGAGTACGGTTGGATCACTCCACTCACTCATCAAATGCTTCGCCACAGTACTCGCGACTGCAATCCAACTCATCGCTCAATCATTGGGTCCCCGGTCACCAAGGCATGCCAGGTAACGAAGCCGCCCATGAGGCAGCCCGCGCACTCACTCACCGGGCACCAGGCGTTCCTTGGGAGGAGCTTAACCCAGATCACAGCCCTCTCCTTTCCTTTAAAGAAATTACTGAGCACTATCGTGCCGAACATCGGCGCTACCCGGTTCCTATGAAAGGACTGGGTAAAGCTGGCGAACGAACTCTCCTCGGGCTCTTTACAAACACCCTGCTGTGCCCGGCGGTACTCAAGCACTTTAATCCTTCTTTTGACGGCCGCTGCTCATTCTGTGGGGAGGTGGCCGACACCTTCTACATGGTTTGGTCATGCAGGTAAAATCCTGCCCCCCCCCCCCCCCTTGTTTACCCCTTCCCCCACCCGAGAGGACTCAGAGGCGGCCCTGCTCGGCTGCCAGGAACTACCGGCCCAACAGGCCTTGGTTCGACGGACCTGCGTAACGGTCATGACCAACGGTATCCCGGAATGAGGGCGAGAGTCACCAGTAGCCTATCCTCAAGCACCTCTCTGTAAATGTACTAAATAAATGTTTTTCGCCACCACCACTGAATTGTGCAGTGTCATGTTTTATTGTGATGCACACGTTTTTGAAATTTATTAACCGATAGAACGAGGAAATATACCGGATGTAGTGAAGGTGGCTGTAAATCACAATAGTAGTGCAAAATCCAAGAGGTATATGGCTCTGCTTGTGTTTTAGAGGCGATGTATCTGGGAAGGAAACGTCCGTGGATGTTTGGATTTGGTCTTCTCCACGTTTTCTGAGCACACTGATGTAAACTCTTGAAGCTTCTATAGCTAACGCTCTTAAGTCGAACACTGAGGCAGCGTTGGCGAAGAATTTTTTTTTAATAATTGAAGGGTCTACATTCATAGACCCCTGTGAATCCTCAGACCACTCCTGGCGCAGTGGTGCAGCATTTAAAGGGACTATGCAATAAATTAATTGAGATTACGTAAAGCAGACGGGAGGTAGGCATTCCGTCACTCGTCACCCCAGCGCAAGAATTTTTGAGCTAGCATCATCAACAACGAAGTTATAGACGATGAAAAATTACGCTCCTCCTTTCCCCCTTCAACTCGTGCACGTGGGGCACCAGAAAAAATAAAGAAAACAGATCTGGGACTGGGCCCCGCCGATGATTACGTCATTTGCTGACGTTCGGTTTGCGACTTCCGGTTGTCGCACCCAGCCAACGCCCCAGCCCCCCAGCAGCAGCGTCGGCAGCGTCTCTCCCGTCTCTCTTCGCCTTCCTGGATTGCGGCGGCGTCGGATTTTTTTGCTTGTCACTGCGACAAAGGCACTGCGAGTGGCTCCCGACCTCCCGACAGAAAGAGGCGGCAGAGGTAAACTGAAACCATATGCACGAAGGCAATGCCCTGGCTCGCGCTTGTCCTAGGGAGTTGCGCGGAGCACGAGCAGACGATTTTCACGGCTACCGGAAGTGTGCCCGTGGCGTCGTGGCTGCCGTGGCTCCAGCGAATGACAGCGTGTGGTGGCCTGCCAACGTCACAGGACTAGTGACGTCTATTTTCCCGATTTTAGTTTTAAAATCGGCCGCTACGAAAACACCAATCGGCCCGCGAATTTAAAAAAAACACGATTTTTTTAAAATTCATAATAAATTGCCCGCTCAGCTCCGAAGGCTCATACTTGGTGTGAATGCTTCTTAGCATCATTTCTAAGCACTGGAAACATTTACAAGCGACTTTTAATTTGTTGCATAGTCCCTTTAAGAGATAGCTCTGCGGTTGGAAGTATTTTCATCGGTGGTGCTTGATGCTACCTTGGTTGCTCCTCCTGTACGACTTCTCGCGACCAGTCATTAATTTAACTGCCACCTGCCACGGTGGTCAGATTGCTCACAGTCCGGTGGGCGGGCTGTGATGACGCACCAAGGTCACGTGACCTAGGTTGCCCAATTAAGTTGCTTCTCCGGGGGTTTTCCGCTCCCAACGCCGACGATGTCGACGCCGAATTTTCTCTAAAATGGGAGCCTTAATACTATCGCGTTAAAAATACTCCAAAAAATTGCCTTAAATACAATTACATACCTTTTGGTTAATTTCACTGCGCTTTGCAACAGAAAAAGTCCCAGACAGCCACAAAAACTGCATTAAAGTGTAACGCGAACGATAACTCTCGAACATGCTATTGAATAAAGTGAATGTGTCGTTCAGATATTATCATATCTAAGCTTACCGTATTAGCGCATTAATTAGCGAAAGCTGATTAGCATTTACGGCCGAGGGTTCAGGACTGGCAGACCCATTTTGAGGCTGCACAGGCGATTGCCCGCCTGAGCAGCTCACAAGCCCGTTTTTTTCGTCTATACGCTCACGTGCATACCGGCCATCTTCCGTTTGGGATCTTTGGTTTGATCGCGTTCCCGGTACACTTCACGGACTGGAGGACCTCCTTTCACGACTCAGTCTACTTCCCAGTTGGCAATTTTCAGTACAGCGTACGTAGACATACGCAAAAGGAAAGCGTACGCCGGAAAATAGCGTACTTCGTAGTGCGCATGCGCCAAGCTCTATTTCAAATGCAGCCTTAACGTACGATCGCGTTACGTTTCCAACATGGCGGTGCGCTTCAAAGCAGGACCCCTCACTTCGGAGTGAATGGTCTTCGATATGACGTTTTTCAGTACGTTCACTGGCCACAAATGGGGCATCGGACTTTCGCTTCATCATCTCAGCTTGCCTGTGGCAATACGTATGGGCGACAAAATGCTTTTATATATCGTATACAGCTCGTTCGGTCGAAAAGCCGTCGGCGTAGTCGGCACCGCGTGTCGAATAGAATCGGGGCTGCGTAAAAAAAAAATCGTATCATGTCAACCGGTTGCCGCAGAATGTTCCGGATGGTGTCATACGATTCAGCGTTTCGTGCAGCATAAACTTCCTAGGTAAGCTAGAACCTAGCTTGCGCCAGGGATTCGAACGGGCGACCTATAATTGGGGGCTGCGTAAAAAAAATCTTATGGTAATTTTGGGTTCTAGCGATTGATGACTGATTGGTGTCTGATAGGCGATGACGATTAATGAAATCGGTGTAATTAATAGATTCATTAAAAATGAAAAAAAAATGACAAAATTGGAAACGCGTTGAAAGGTGTCAGACTGCTCAGAATGGGAAACCTAACCCACTACACTGAGCTTAAATGTACTCTCCAATTTTGTAGCTTCTCGTCCTCAAGATCGAGTGTTTCCTCTTCCCGTTCGTGACCGTTGTTACTTCAATTTCATTGTCCAAAACTGCACTGAACGCCATCAGTTTAAATAACCAGCAGTCGGCTCGGACGCTGTAACGTCGACACCAGGTCGAGCACGCCACTCGACCGAAAGTGGCTAGCAGGGCACTAGAGACGTGTTTATAAACAGAGCAGAGTGCTAGTGTTTCTATACAGCATAGCCTACTTACAAGCAACAAAAGCAAGACTACTATATATAAAGAATGCCGAGCACATGTACTGATGATCCGTGTGCACACCCTGATTGGGTTGGTCGAGTGTTTTTTTCCGCGCTTGGCTCCCGCCATGCTGCTTTGCATGTCGCGGTGTCTGCTCTGCACGGAAGGCGCCCCCCTCCACCGAAGCGAAGCCCTTAGCGAAAGCGGCAGCGTCCATTAGCCGGTGAAAGTCCTGCTTCGCATCTAGTATATACGGGTGCGCTGAGGCATTCATCAGTCGCGGCACATAAATATCCCCGCGTCCAGGCGGTGCTTCTGCTCGCCTGGAACCAGCCTGCGTACGTGCGTCTTTCCTCTGCCGCCACCATGCGGCCTCGGGGTGGGGCAAGGACCCTCGCAGTGGCATCAGACACCGGCGCCAAAAGCAGCCAATGAACGCACGGCTCCTCGCTGACCGCTGCGTGCTCCTCTCTTCTATGTGTGTAAGTTATGCGATGCGCCTGCACTGTGAGGCACCAGGTATATATACGCTGGGAAGCACCGCGTGCCTAGACTACCAATTTTCGTAGCTGCTGCACCTCCACGGCCTTGTCCCTTCCGCTTTAACATTTACGCCGCCCCGTGCGTATACAACACCTAGCTTTCATTCGTTTATATCACTTCATTGCTTTTTTGTTTTACTTTGGTTCCAGGGTTGACGGGAGACGAGGGAGTGTCAGGCGAGGAGGAGGGGGGTTCGACGTGAGCGGATAAATCAGAGGGAAGACGAGGACTGCACAGAGGGCGCGGCATGCGCAGCCGTGGCGGCATCACGGCAATCTGCGTAATTGCAGCAGCAGCAGCCAACCTTTGAACGCTCCGCCATTTTCCCTCCCTCGCTCGCTCGTGAAGCGTAGCACGATGCGGCCGGGAGGCGCATTTTACTTAATTCTCTCGGTGTGTATAATGTCCGTGAGCTGCTGTACCCGCGCTAGCGTCCCGAACCCAGCGAAGTGCGCACGCTAGGCACGGTGTGAGACGGTGGAGGCACTGTTTGCAGCAGAAGGCAAGCCTTCCTCCCCCCCCCCCCCCCCCCTCGATTTGGCCTCCCCCGCGTGGCAGCCGCTTTGTCTTCGCCCTGGGACATGCAGGGGTGGCGAGGACGGGGGAGGGGGGGTGAGGGGGCTGAGCTTTTGTTTCTGTCCAGCCAAGCGCACACCGCCAATCCACTTCTGGTGGTGGCAGAGGAGTGGGAGGGGTGAGGGGGAGGGGGGGTCGTTGTGCAGTCGGTGCGGTCGCCGCGCGCTTAATAACTGTAATAAAGTGGCCCGTGCTATGGCTTAACGCGGGCACTGCGGAAGACGAGAGGCCAGTGCTGCTGAGCACAGCACGGCCCTCGCAGGCAGGTTTCTTTTCACTTTTCCCTCTCTCCACCGTGTATAGTTCCCCTCTCCATGTATGCGTGCGTGTGCTACCTGCGGCTCTGTTCTCCCAGGTCCAGCACACTGACGAGATCGTTTCTCGTGTTGCGAGGAGGACGAAGGAGAGATAAGGCCACCGGAGAGGCGGTGCGCATTTCAATTGTGTTCGCGTGAGGCACTTAAGAGAAACTAAAGAAGCTCACCTTATACATTCTGTTTATTGGCTGCTGTTATCTCGCCGGTATCATGCGCTTATATAGGTGCTGCCTATGGTGGCATAGAGCGTGTGCAGGTGCCTCCTATGTGAGAGGGAACAAAGATTGAGCATGTAATTACGGATGACCCCATAATTATGTGTGACAATCAGAGTTTTTCATGCTTCCTAACTAGTTTTCCTCTTGACATATGACATCCAAGAGACATTTTACATTTTGGTACAAAAATAATTGACAAAATTCTTTTTTGTGAAAATTTGCTATTCCCTTTCAGATTGGAGTGTCTTATACGCATTTTTCATCCTTGAATGACGAACTTGGCGATGCCGTGGACCCCTTCCCCTGCCTTCCATTCGGCGTTCGGGGTCCAGGTGACCGTGTTTTATAGCCTGCTTGTGCTATCCCCTTAGCTTCATGAGAGGAAGAAAGTCGACGGGATCAGCTCTCGGCTTGTTCTGTATCCTTGCGGTTCCTCTTGCATTTGACTCTATACGCTGGCGTATGCGGCGAAGCGAACCAGTTAGCCTATGTACTGATTGAGTGACGTTGAGCGATGCTGTAGTTTCTGCTCCTGGAAAAAGTAGAAAGGGTCACAGCAGATGATCGCTTCCGAAAGCTGGTCCCTGTCTTTTTTTCGTTTTCTTTTGTATAGATTCACCTTCTAAAATGCAACGTTCAGCAGGTTGGCACGAGAGCAGCTATGTGACACCACAGAAAGAGAAATGGGGTCACACGTGGTAAAAAAAAAAAAATGATCCCAGTTCTCTTCGATGTGTACAATTGCCCGCAAATGTGGTAGCGGGGTCCTTTAATACAGTGGTCATGCGCTTAGTGCTCAATGTGCAGCGGGAGCTAGAGATGGAGGCGCAAAACACGAAAGGGCATTTCATCGGCAAGCCTCCTGATGAACTGAGTGCGTCTGTACATAAACGATGCATTGCAGGTTTGCGAAGACAATCGCTTACCTTTTCTCGCATAATTCCTGACCTTTTTCTAGAGAAGATCATTTCAGATAGTGCATGTAGAGTTAAAACTTAGCGAGAAGCGCAAGAGGGAAGTCACGGGCGTGCTATTATGATATTTCTAAAGATAAGCAAAGCTATACGGGTCCTGTCGCCCATTCAGGGAAACCAGAATGAAACTGCGAAATACTGGGCTCCCGAACGAGCAGAACGGCTTTTTGAAAATGAATGTAGTTTTTCCCTTCACCGCAAATTGATCAGTGCGACAGTCCCATGTCCTTTTAAAATGTTTTTTTTTTTCCACTACATCACTGTGCCATCAACAAAGGACATAACATTATCTACCAATGGCTAGCGGGGCATAGCGGCATTCCAGGCAATCACCGCGCGGATGAAGTCGCGTGAACTGCTCACCACGACGGCGATTTTGTGTGGATCCCCATTTCGAGGTCAGACGCAGCGGGTAGGCTTCGCGCACTTGCGCGGGACATCACGCTTGCAGCGTGGAATTCAGGCCAATTTTCCCATTCCCGTTTAAAATCCTTGGACCGAGATCTGAAGCTCCGGCTTCCATCAGGACTACCATGACGAGAAGAAACTTTGCTGTGTCGCCTCTGGCTTGGTGTAGCTTTCACCAACCAATACTTTTTATTGATCGGTATGGCTGATAGCCCTGCATGTGCCATCTGAGAGTATGACGAGACTATATCGCACATTCTTTGTGACTGCCCTGCCTACAACGCCGAAAGGTAGTCTCTCAGCCGTGCGCTTGAGCGCCTAGATCCACGCCCACTGACGGAAATGACGATTCTCGGCCACTGGCCGCGGCGATCGTCGGCGGTGAAGGCTTCAAAGGCACTGCTCCACTTCTTGCGGACTTCTGGCCTGCATGATAGGCTGTGACTTCACGAATGCTAACTTTCATGCGACTTCAATTTTCTGCTACTCTCCTTTCTCTTTCTTTTTTTGATCCCCTCACCCCTTCCCCCCATGTAGGGTAGCAAACCGATTATGTTAATCTCCCTGCCTTTCCTCTTCTACCTCCTCCTCCTATTTTTTTTTTTTCAAGATGACCATTTCTCTCCCTAGTGAGAGCAGTGCATGAAGCGGATTTGGACATCTTAGCACGTGCATATATGCTTACCTGGAGCGCCAGCCAAGAAAGGGGGATGGGGGGAGTTATACAGGGCTTTTATGCTCCGTGCACCCTGTAAGAAAGATATCTCCGGTTCGCGTTGAAACTTCATCATCATCATCATCATCATCATTTATTAACCCTTAAGGGTCCCGTTAGGGACATTACATAAGGGGGGGGGGGGGGGGAGGTGGTACAGGGGTGTTCAACAGTCATACATGAATATATAAATATAGAAGGAATATGGAAATACAGAAAAATATAGAAAATATAAAATATAGAATAGAAAAAAAAAGTAGAACAAGACGAAAAAAAGACAGAAGTAAATTCAAATAATCACGTCATGACAGAGTGTAGCAGAAATATAAACTTGGAGGTATTTTTTTAGTAATTTGTTACCGACCACTTCCCCTAACTCAAAAAACAGGCGCGAAAAAAACGTACTGTAAAACGAGTTCTGGTGCGGTTACTCTAGGCTCAAATTCGCTCGGAATAAAGAGCTCTGAGGCAGTTTACTTTTGCAATAAGGTGGTAAGAAACACATGAGTTGTTGCTATAGCCACTCGGTTCCTCTATACTGCGCGACACAGTCATATTTACGGTTTCAAGTGCAGGCCCATAACACTGTTCGTCCTGTTCAAACAGTGAGAGAAACAGAAGTGCTGACTTGAACGCGCCTAAGTCAGTCAATGAATTGTTTGTTATTTGCTTGATTTTAAATAGGTGCAAGAATAATATTCAGCAGGACGTCCCAGAGTGAAACTGCGGGAGGACCTCCTGCCCAAGTTGAACATGTGAATACACAATACACCACGCGAAAGTAAACAAAATGTGTTACAGCGTTCAAGCTCATTATTTTACGAATGGAAGGATACAGCCAACAGCATGACGAAAAACAACTGGCTCCCGCAAACTGTCCAGAAACTCGATGCAATACTGTTGGCAAAAAAACGCGTTTCAATTGGCGTTGACGAAGAAAGAAGCAAAAAGTTGAAAGCGCAAAGTTGCATTGAAAATACACAAATTGCCATTGTTAATAAATGCATTACAGTATGCTACACAAAAGGCATTCCTTAAGTTGTCGTTTAATGCTAGATAAACGATTCGAAATTTTTATTTCATGACAAAAATTGTTCCACATAGATACGTCAGCGAAAACGGCTGGAATTTCTATGGGGGCGAAATTCTAGAGGCCCGTGTACTGTGCGATGTCAGTGCACGTTAAGGAACCCCAGGTGGTCTAAATTTCCGGAGCCCTCCACTGCGGCGTCTCTCATAGCCTTAGTCGCTTTGGGACGTTAAACCCCATAAACCAAACCAAACCAAACCGAAAACCAACGTGCGTTTGCCATAATGCGTTCTATATATGCCGATAAAGCAACGCTGACGTCACACGCACTGCGTTTCCCTTCACTCTGCTCTCCCCCACCGCTCCTCCTCGCCCACTTACTGGCCTTTGTGCACGCTTTCTCCCTTTCACTATGCTCGTTGCAGAAACAGCTGAAACGACGAGCCACCTATCGACATTACTGCGAAACGGGTATATATGTTATATGCAACAAAAATAGTAAATTGAGAGGCGTGAGCAAGGAGGACTATAATTGACGCACATATTCGTGCAGTAATCTCGACTCTAAAACTCGAAAAACGTACGACGACTTCAACAAGCCCTGACTATTCTTCTGTTTTTGCGCGCTTGCCGCTTCACCGTTGAGTAACAATGGCGCCAATCAAACGTTGGTCTGTTGTGAGGTCTATGTCACGCCCGTCTAAAACACGCAGCCGGCTGGCCCAAAGTGTTTCGGCCTTTGTTTTTGGAGAACGTAACTACCCCCCGCCCCCTGCCGTTCTTTTTTTTTTTTTGCTCTGTCGACAGTTTTTCGACGCCCGGTCCTACCTGTCTCCGATAAAAGTCGAACGTTTCGCAATAAGAGCCTAGAAGCTTTTTATACCGCGCAAAAGAAAAAGGTTTGGTTTATGGGGTTTAACGTCCCAAAGCGACTAAGGCTATGAGAGACGCGCATAAAAGAAAAAGTCATGAAACGCAAATGAACAAAATTAAATTAAACATTCAGTTCTCAAATTGGATAAAAGTTTTGAATTATATGCTTTCGTTTCCGTGCTAGCATTTACTTTTGCCTGCCTTTGCTTGTGTTTTGCTTTCCACTTCTTTTGTTTTTCCATGAACCCCCCCCCCCCCCCTTTTTTTGTATACAGTCGCCTCTCTAGGTACTGGCTCACGGGAGTTAAAAGCTTTCCCCTGCCCCCCCCCCTTCCCTCTTTAAATGTAATATATTGCCTTGAGCCCCTCCCGAAAAGAGACCTGGCTACGTGGCTGTTTTGACGTATGGCAGCGTTGTGGACGCCACATTTGCAGGGAGAAAATCACAGGCCGCATCCTCAAAACCTCTGGCACACAGGACGGTCCATACAGGGCTCGCGCCCGTGACGTCAGGGTCATGAGATTGCCGCTCGCGATACCAATGCAGGGCGCCGGTATTCACAGAACCTTTAGCATGGCGCTTCGTTTTCGGGTTTCTTTTTCCCCGAAATTCGGCGGGTGAAAATCGGCTGATTTTAAAATCGGCGTGTCTGTGTTCGCGAATCAATGCCTCAAAACTCACACCCCTGGCTCTAAGCGCTTCATAATTTTCTCTTGTAACCTATGTAACTTGTGCTGAATAGCCAGCTAGTTGCGACATGTTTAGAACATTTAAGCATACGTACAACGGTGCTCCCGGAGCCGGGCAGTGCAACCGGGCACTGCAAGCACGTGGGACTGGGCACGCCCTCCGGAGCCTTACCGGAGCCCAGCTTGAAGCACACTCATTAATCACTCGCCGCCACTATGGACGCGCATGCGCTTGCAGCGTTGCATACCTGAGCGGAATGTCAAAGGCGGACGCCGATACGGCCGCACCGTAACGCACGCATGAAGTATGCTGCACGACTGTCCCAGCTGCTAGCTGCCCAGCTGTAAGCGTTCGCTCTGTCCCTGTTTTTTTTTTTTTTCCTTTACGCGGCGCGCACAACTCTCGTTGGTGCTTGAGTTTCTCGCCCTTTTTTTTTTTGCTCACTGACCTACGCAGCTCTGCGGTAACAGCGCGGGTGAAAAAAATCCGCTCTCCCGTGCACTGCCGCCCACATGATAGATAGAAGCGACGCAGAACTGACCGGCAGCACGCTCGTCTCATTTGATGCAGTATACCGTATACGTGGTGTGTGTGTGTAAAGTGTAGCGTATCTTATATGCGCCTGTCTTTTTGTTTTTCCGCCGCCTTTTTTTTTTATCCGTTCATATCCACGCAAGACGGGCTATTCCGGGTATAGTATATATACGGTACTCGCTCAACTTTGCCAAGTGCTCGATCAAACTTGTCACGCGCGAGAGAGAAACTAATTAGCGCGCGAAAGGCTTGCGCGACCGTGCAAGCGCTCTCGTCAGAAATAAAATACCTGATTTCAAGCGACGGCCGTGGCTGTGGGCGAGAGGTGTTATCATTCCTACGTGGCTGTTGTGCCTGGCGGCGTTCCTAACTTCCTATATATGAGTGATACGCTCTCGTATGTATAATTACGCAGCTCTCGGAGTCGTCGGCGTAACCAACAGCAGATTCGCTGACCTGAGGACTATCATAGCACCGGAAGTCGTAACCACACTGTAACGGGGCTGTTACCGTTAATGCCTCGCCTACACACGTATATACTCGAGCAGTGTCCATGTGTGTCTTGTAGGGTAAGAACCTCACTCTTCAAATCTCAGACAGTGCAGCTGTTCTTATATTTGATTACGACGCTCAAAAAGTTGGAGCTAAAAGTGACAGAAGCAGGTGGATCGAGGCCCAGCAGGCGCGGACAAGGCCAGCTTTTCAGAAATGTAGAGGCTCAAAAAGCTGGTAGTGGAAATGGCAGATGCAATAACATGTGGCCCTAGGCCCTGCTGGTGGTAGCTTAAGTGGACGGCTGGGCCATTTGGGCCTGTGGGTGCTGTCGCACCGAACACGCAGGCACAGGTTCAGCCGCTTATGCCTGAACAAAAAAATGGCATCTGCGTATCGAGCGCAAATAAAGATAACAACCTGAAGGTATACAACGACTGTATAGCACCTGCGCATCAAGAACTGCATTCCCGCAGAATGCAGCGATAGTGTAAAGGACTCGGTGATCGAGTGCGGTGAGTTGACAAGGGTACCCGTGGTGTTCACCACGGAGGGAAAATAAAGTGAAGGCACAAGACCTGTAGCTGGTGAGGTCAGCTCCGTTGGGCTGGTAGCTGTGTTCTGAAGGGCATGCGGATGCTGAACTAAAAGTCCCTGAGGACAAATTGAAGATATTGAAGATTCTTTTCACACGATACCCAATGGAGGGCTCAGTCAAAGTAAACGGCAGCGAAAACGAATGGCAAGGCCCTTACGAACTTTTATGAGTCCGAGGCAGAGGCACTCGAGAGCAGACCAGGCAGCGTCCAGGTTCTCCAGGCGTTGAGCATCAGGAGTCAGCTGTTGTTGCCAACTCGTTAGCCGAAATATCTAAGCTCACTAAGGTGGCGGCATGCAGGGATATGTAGTTGAACTAGAACCCATTGAACATGAAAGGGCATGTGAAACGTCAGAGGATGGTCATTAGGTCAAGAATGAGGTGGTTGCCAAGGGAAGCATGGTCCTACATAATGCGAAAGTTGTTACCCGAGAGCGGAGTAGAGCGCTCCAGGAGTGCCACATTTCTGATGTGAAGGGCAGCGGAGGAGGAGGAGGAGGAATAAGAGGAAAGGCAGGGAGGTTAACCGAAAGAATAATCGGTTTGCTACCCTACACGGGGGGGAAGTGGGTGAGGGAATAAAAAAAAATGAAAGAGAAAGGAGAGTAACAGAAAATTGAAGTCACATAAAAGTTAGCATTCGTGAAGTCACACCCTGTCATGCAGGCCAGAAGTCCGCAAGAAGCGGAGCAGTGGAATGAGCCTATAAGCTAGGGACAGCGAGGTACAGCCGCCTTGCCAGTAAACCAAAACGTTCTCAAATGGCTCAAATGTAGCGATTGCTCAGCGCCAACAATTCATCCTGCGGCGCAGGAATGGAATTATCTCAGTCCGACGCAAGAGGAAGGTGAGCAGAGAGAAAGTGGCGAAAAGACACACATGCGAATCTTGCAACATACCAGCTAATGCATGCAACTGCGTGAAGCAAGGTGCAATACTAGGAGAAGCAGGACCGGACAGGTTAGTCAGTCACGGTCGAAGCAACGGGGACTTGGTCCCGGGTCACCAAGGTGCGATGTCTTCATTGGCAGTGGGGGCAACATCCCTGGATGAACCGTCGGACAAGGTTTTGAGCATTATTGCTACCTGGGTTACATATGGCACCGGAGTCTGCTAGCTCCGCAATGTTTACCACTGCCACTGGCTAGCCCGACCTCTGTTCTAAAACCCTCTAGTGGATGGTGTGCCAAGTTAGCAGCACAGGCTCGGACTCGCGCAGGGACAGAGAGGTGGACGAGAAAGTCCACGGGTGTGAAACAGTGAAAAAACAGTCCCAACTCTGCGACCAGTACCATATGCCCTAATAAGTCAGTGTTGGTAGTCGGCGTGCGTGCGACGAAATTATTCAGTGTATGCTATTGTATGTACTTCAAAGGACATAGGGTGTGTTGCTAGTTTTTTTTTTTTTTTCGCTGTGGTGCGAAAATCTTGTAAGGATTCCACCAGCAGCTAGCGCTCGTTAAGGCGCTTATGTTTACAGAGCCAACACCTTGCTCCTAAGCGTACAACCTCCCTTAGTTAGGATCTGATTCACGCAGGGTTCTGGAACCCTTCCCTGAATCTTAAGAAGGGCGTGTAAAGGTCGGCGTACGCACGTAGCATCCTGTCGACTGCGCCATCGCCAATGAATTTTCTCTGTTTCTTATTCTCTACTTGGAATGCCACTTCCGTCCTGCGTCTGCATTGCAGGAACGTCGTCTCTCCCCTGCTTTCCTGTCGACTGCGCCAGTGAATTTTGCGCTTCTGGATGTAAATTTTCTACTTTCTCTATTCATAATTCGTAGTCCTTCATCACCCTCTCGGACGGGGCGCACCTCCGGTGCTAGTTGTTACCCCTTCGAATCATCAAGAAGAACGAAAGAAAATTTACATCCAGAAGAAGAACATTAACTCCAGGTAAACACTTTCTTCAGAGGATTCACGCCACTGTAGAACAGATGGTCTTAGAGGCATGCGAATTTTACCTCGCATTTTACCATTGGCCGTTCTCGTCCACCTGGTATGTGGTATTTCAAACAGATGCGTATACTTAGTGATTTTCTCTTTTCTCGCACTGCCGACCCAGAACACTCGCTGTTCGATTTTTTTTTTATTTTCCGGACCGGCGGAAATTGACGCATTGTGATGAATTGTAACCCCCGCCTGAACTAAAAACTCAGGCCAGTGAATGCCGGAGGAGAATATTTGCTAGCCAGTCTGATCCCGCCCGTGAGCCTCAAAACCACTGTCGGTGGCCTCTGCATCGCTGGTAACCGTTCAGCGCACATAATTATATACCAGGTGTTTTTTTTTATGAAGTCCAAAATTAGAAAGTAAGGTTTCTCAGGTAAAGAGAGGAGGAGGATAAACATTTATTAAAACCAAAGAGATTATGGATCTCGTTAGATTCGTCGAGTGGTTGGCTTCCTCATTCCACTGGCCACGGCTGCTCGACGAACTTGCTGGACGAGCGCTTCTTGTCCCGCGTCAGGGTATCGCCGGACAGTTGTATACGTCCCGCCACTCAAATAATGTACTAGGCATCTTTAAGCGTCTGGGCTTGCACCCGCAACCGCCCTCTCCCCTCTGAGAAGTGCGAACAGTGCAGGACGTGTGTAGGAGCACCAGGACCAGACGCCATGAAATGTTTTAGGTTCGGGAATATGTTTGAATAAGTCTTAGAGCTACGGCGTTCTCAGTGTTGAGCTTTTTGTGAGGAGGAGGATGATCCAGCTGTTGGGCCGCTGGATCTCGAGGCGTTCGCCGTAATTGATTGGCAGGGGCACTAAAGTAAAGCGCGGGGATTGATCGGATGATTGGTTGTGCCCCGCTTGGTTGGTTAACGCTCGAGCTAAGGTGTAACCAACGTAATTAGTCGAAACAGCCGTATTTTTCGAGCAGTGTCGTCGAGGAGAATCGCGTTTTCTAAATTCTAGAAACTTATATGGCTATTACTAACGAAATGCTACAACTCCTCAATTGGAACCAGGTGCCTATCGGTAATAGTTAAAAAGTTAGCTATTTGAATTTAGTTAATCACTTTAGCAGCTAACATAATTCGCCTGTTTTTTTCACGTCCGCCAACACTGGTAATACTATGCCGCAAAAAGCTTCTCTTTACCTCAAATCCCGTATTTTTTCAAAATTTTTAACCTTCTTTAAAACTCCCAGTATAGGACACAAAAAAGTCTAAGGAGAACGACAGCAACGCCCGAAATAGACGCCCACCTCCTCAGACTATGGGAAGCGAGACGCAGTCTCACCAAAAGATGGCGGAAGCAAAAACACAACAGGAAACTGAAACTAAAGATAGCAGAAATTACGGCAAAGGTGGAAGAATACGCGATGCAACTCGCGAAACAAAATTGGGAACAATTCAGCGACTCGCTTAGAGGAACTCTAGGCACGGCCAGAACCTGGAATCTCTTAAGAGCACTAATCGATCCGACCAAAATAAAATCAGAAAACAATAAAGCCATCCACAGGTTCATCCACTCCTTCGAGGGATCAGACATCGCCCTACTGGAGAAGGCACGAGAAAAATGTTTAGGCGATCACAACCCCCCGCGATACCAAGGAACGTATCGAGGAGCCGAAAACGAGAAACTCGACCGCCCCATAACTGTGGAAGAGGTTTACGCGGCCACAAGAAACACCACCAGAAACACGGCAGCCGGAGGGGACAGAATCGACAACGCCCTAATCCGCAACCTGAGCGACGACCTCATACAAGAGCTCGTCACCTTTCTTAACAAACATTGGGAGGCAGAGACGGTTCCCGAAGATTGGAAACACGCCGAAGTAATAATGATACCTAAACCTGGTAAAAAGCTACAAAATGAAAACCTCAGGCCCATATCACTCACGTCGTGCCTTGGCAAGCTTTACGAACGGGTTGTAACTTTAAGACTGCAAAATTATATGGAAGACAACGACTGTGTACCACATACCATGTTCGGCTTCAGAGCAAAGCTCTCGACGCAGGACGTTCTCCTCCAAATACAAGAAGATGTCCTGCGAAACGTACCTCGGACGGGAGAAAATGTCATAATGGCCCTGGACATCAAGGGAGCATTCGATAACGTCAGCCACGAAGGGATCCTTACGGGCCTAGACAACCTGGATTGCGGACGCAGAATCCACGGCTTCGTCAAAGCTTTCCTGTCCGATAGAACTGCCACCATCGGCATAGGAGACCTTCGATCGGACAAAATTCTCACTCCAAACAAGGGAACACCCCAAGGGTCAGTTATCTCACCCCTACTCTTCAACATAGCTATGATAGGCCTAGCTCGAAAACTAGAGAACATCGAAGGCATCAGGCATGCAATGTATGCTGACGATATAACAGTCCGGACAAACACGGGCTGTCTCGGAGAGAAGGAAGAAAGGCTACAGCAAGCCGCCTCTTGTGTAGAGCAATGCCTCGCAGAGAGGACTCGCATGCTCGACCGAGAAATCGGAATTGCTGAGAGTCTCGAGAGGCAAGCAAAACCGCACCGTCCCAACCAACGAGGACCTAAAACTCAACGTCTACCTAGAAGGGACGCCCATACCCGAAAAGACAACAATAAGAATTTGGGGCATGTGGGTTCAATCCAACCAGCGCAGTACTCACACTTTTACCCTACTGAAAGCAACAACGCTACAAGTCGCACGCATGATCACCCGCATCACCAACAGTCGACATGGCATGCAAGAGGACACACTAAAACTAGTCAGAAGCCTAGTAGTTAGTCGAATCACGTACAGCCTACCCTACCAGTGCCTCAACAAAAACGAAATACAACAAGCGGATGTCCTGCTACGCAAAGCGTATAAGACAGCACTCCGACTACCACGCAACACGTCTACAGAAAAACTCATGGCCCTGAGATTACATAACATCTTTGAGAAGCTACGAGAGGCGCAGCTTGAGTCGCAAAAACTCAGGCTGTTGCAAACAACGACTGGAAGAGCGCTCCTGCAGAGGCTCGGATACCCCGAGCAGATGCGAGAAATGTCGAGGACGGCAACGATCCCCGACGAGCTTCGCAAGACCCTCAAGGTAGCGCCAATACCAAAAAACATGGATCCCAACCTCCATCGAGGCAGAAGAGAAGCGAGGGCCGAATTCATCGAGAGAACATACGCTCCTCAAGCCACGACCGTGTATGCAGACGCGTCTTGGAGAGGAGGAGATACCAAAATCGCTGTAGCGGCGGTGGTCGATTCGTCTTTACGCGAAATGACCAGAGCGTCTCTCCGAGGCTGCACAGCTGCAGAGTCCTAGGAAGTAGCCGTTGCTCTAGCGGTGGCGGAGTGCTATAGAACCGGGCGGTCACTAACAATACTCACGGACTCTCAAACAGCCTGCCGAAATTATATGAATGGCAGGATAGGTCATCACGCGCTCCGTATACTCCTCGCAGCGAGCGACAGAATTAAAAACCAGGAAGAACAAAACGACAAGATCCTACACAAAATTGTGTGGGTACCGGGGCACACGGGGTGGCAGGGAACCAAGAGGCCGACAGGATAGCTCGAGGATACATTACTTTCCGAGCATCCGACGAGACCGCGGAACTCGCGCCAGCACCCAGGGAATACTCGGCCATACTACAAAACTATAGAGGCAGAAGAATGCGATATCCCCCACCGCACAAATCTCTCAGCAGAGAGAAAGCTGTCACTTGAAGACAATTACAAACAGGCTCTTTCCCGAACCTACATATACTAAACAAAAGGCACCCTACGTTATACGCGGACAAATGTCCCTGGTGCGACGAAAAGCCTACTCTATACCACATCACATGGGCCTGCCAAAACATAAACGTGGTCCCCAAAATACAAAACCCGAGCGCAGAACGATGGGAGACTCTGCTGTCCAGCGACCGCTTTGAAGACCAACAAGGTCTGGTACAGCGAGCTCATCGGGCGGCAGTGGCCAGCGGAGCCCTGGACTGAGGGGCAACTGACCACTGGTTAGAGGCGGACGACTTCGACAGAGAAGGCTCCTGGGGGTGGAACCTGGGGGGTCTCTGAAGATGCCCCCAAACCGCAGGAAAAACCATTAGTGTAAATAAAGTTTTCCCTTCCCTACTTCTGACTATATATACTTGCATTTTTTTTCTTTTGCTGCAAAGAGAGATTGCTATAGCACACGAAAAAAAAAAGCAACGACGTATAGACAGTGGCCGACGCCTATTCTACTGTATCACAGGCGCAAACAAAAGAGGATTTAAGGGCGCCTTTAGTCCGACCACCTCTTGCAATCTTCACTTCTCCTCTCCTCTGTTCTTTAGCCTCCTCCTCCTCTTCTCTAGCAGGCCACCCAGACGAGCAATGAGAGAGGCATTTAATTACAAAGGCAGAGAAGTCGGTATGAGTGATGATTATCTGGCCTGCTGTATGCAATATACATACCTTGCATCTGGAGTAGCATGCTAGGCGCGTGACCAGGCAGACCTCTCCTTTATTCATTAAAGTTTCTCTCTCTCTCTCTCCTACCTTGCACTGGGGAAGAAAGAGAGGGGAAGAAAGAGGAGCATGATGGGTAACGATGGGCGACTTCAGTTGACGATGGGGACGGAGTAGAACTGTGAATGCACGCAAGTAGGTCCCCAATTTTTCAGATCTCAGAAGAACGTTGAAACGTGTAAGCAGCCCAATACGCCACATTTCAACAAATTGGCACAAAACCTAACTTCAGTGCGCCAGGCTTAGAGGCACTTAGGCGCAAAGGAAAACAACACTTCAGTACGCCTTGTTTTTAGAAACTCTGGCTCAATGGCAAACTAACTTCAATGTGCCACATTTCCAGGCTGTTCGCCACAAACCTCAAGAAACTTTCCTGTGGCCCATTTTCGGCCACTCCGAGGCAAAGCGAACGGAGCTTGAATCCCTTGAGGCTTAAGCTACTGCAAGCTGTGCCTTCAGTGGAAGTTTTTTGCATGGGTGGCTAAAACTACCTTCAGATGACGAATGTGCTCATTCCTTTTAGCACATCCTGGAGAAATGGTTGACCTCCGCCACTAATTAAGCTTGCTGGTTACCGTTCTTAATAAGCACATCTTTTTAATAAATGGTCTTACAGCTATAGAAGCCATCTATTGGCAATGTGTGTCTTGATCTCGGCTCAATGAGGATGCACTGTTGCCACTTCATGATTGCAGGAGCAAAACCAGCCATCTATCCTATCTTTGATTTTCTTTGGTGCAGTGTACTTTTGTTCCTTCGGTGTCATTGCGTTTTGTTTTGGCCGTATGTCCGGCATTCATGCTGCTGAGAAGTACCTTGTATCCTATGTATATTTTCGCCTTTAATTTTTACCTTGCACATTAGTTTCATTTTACTCCATCTTTTGTATCTCATATTGTATTAATTAGTTTCTTTTGCACATTTTGTCGCTCTTTGCCCCCCTTACTCAATGCCGTTCTGGGCCCTGTAAGGTACTATGAATAAATGGTTTGGGGACAGTGAGCTATAATGTGATCTTTTTTTTTTTGTTTTCTATCCATCCCGCAGCCATTTTAAGGCGAAAGCATTTAATACCTCGTCGTTGTCGACGAGGATGTCGACAGAAGGTTGTCAGCAGAGATGTGACGCTTTTTCTACTCAGACCAGAAAAAAAATCTTTGTGCACGATGGGATTCGAACCAACACCCTTCCGTTCCGCGGCCGAGCGTGCTAATGGCTACGCTACTTCCTGCCAACGCATATGTAGTTCTCCTTGTCTAGGACGCTGGAGAGTGTTTGCAGAAAGGCGTCGAATCAGACGGATGCCTCCCAAACGCCCTGCAGTGTCTCCAGCATTTAAGATTCACAAACAATTGTGTACTTAATAAACATCTTAACCACACATCAGTGACACAAGGAGTAATACCCCGCTAAAGGCTTTCGCCTCGCCGCACTTTAAATCAACAAAGTGCCCCCCCCCCCCTCCCCCTGAATTTTTTAATGAAACAACATGGCAGGGTAACAATATTTTCTAATTTGAAGACGGCAGGCATTATTACAATATTTCCTGACAATATTTCACGCATTTCTCTTCTCCTCGGATTCCGACGAGAGCATGTATGATATATATATATATATATATATATACACGCATATATCGCTTTAAAACTGATCGTTTTCATGATCGAGAAATCCTCACCGCGGGTCTGTGCACAGCACCTGCTACGTGCAGTGGGTTCTCCTGCATAACAAACCCACTGCTGCAGTGCCTAGCTACCACTGCACTCGAGACCCAGTAGCCATTATCTGTAGCCGCAAGATCGGATGCATGAAGAGGCTCCGGCACTCTATATAGAGTCCAGAAAGATTAGTTGCTGACGACGACTCCCGTGTCAATAAAGCGTTCTTACAAGCATCATGTATGTCTCACTTCTGGCTCCGCAGTTTCAGAACCGGTGCGCAGGAACTAGGCTGTGGCTTGCAAAGATTCAGTGAACAAGACTAGTGATGTTCGAGCGGAGTGAGTTACTGGTGAAAACCTGGCTTCTGGCGAGGCTCGCGTTTCCGAGCCATATTCGAGGAAAATAAATAACATTCTGCACGACGCTACGTGAGAAAAGAATTAAAGGTGCACTGAAGAGGAATCTGAACTCGTCTTTTTGCCGAAGGAACTCAATCTACACGTTCCGAGCATTCTTAGAAACTTCGATTTATTGCCCTGTGTGGCCGATTTCCCTAATTAAATCGAATTAACGTCCGGCTCCCGCCTTTTTTTTTTGAATTCTGCCTCGTACGGTGGGCGGAGTCGACCGACGCGGGGAGTGCCTTTCAGCCAGCTCCGTGGAATGCTTTGCTTTCGCTTCATTTTGTTTTTTTAGGTTTCCGTGAATAAATAGTTTAATTTGCAGATAATATAACCGCAAAATAAGCCCGCAGAAATAAAAATACGCGTGGACTATTTGCTTCTACGGACTACTACGTATTACTCCGGCGATGGCAGGGCGGCAAGCCGCCACGGAACTGGGTGAAAGGCACTCCCCGCGTCGGTCGACTCCGCCCATCGTACGAGGCAGAATTCAAAAAATAAAGGCGGGAGCCGGACGTTAATTCGATTTAATTAGGGAAATCGGCCACACCGGGCAGTAAGTCGCAGTTTCTAAGAATGCTAGGAACGTGTAGATCGAGTTCCCGCGGTAAAAAGACGAGTTCAGATTCCTCTTCAGCGCACCTTTAAGGGTTGATTTTATTAGGCACACGAGTACAGAAAGCACCATAGCAGCAATAAGTATGTCGATTCCATGCCTTAACTTCCTTGTGATGCATACAAGCAAAGAATGAATTCAGAATCAAGAATCAAAGTCAAGAATCAAACTCAGCGTATTGGAGCAGAATTTCCTACGTTGAGTAACAATGGCAAGTTGGGCTAGATGGTTCCTTGACATGCTTAGGTGGTTACAGCACGAAAAAACAAGGACGAAGAGAAGAGACGACGAGCGATGCTGTGTAGTTCGTGGAGACCGCAAGCAGTATACTTGGATACGGACTAAATTCAGGTGCACTGAGTCTGTCGGCGTGGAGACCCCATGAGTCATCCAAACAAATATTGCCCGTCACTGTTCTGAGAGGACCAGTATATGCAGTGCTTGTGAAGTGACCATAGGTGACTCTGGATTGAACCCCACAATATTTCATATTACACTGCTGGATTTAAGATACCAAGCTTTTATTTCCATACATAAGTGTGTCCATTTATCAGGACTTTCGAACGCATCGGAACAGTACAAAGAGGTGAATTAAACTACATCGAATTACCAGAAGCCACCACGGCTAAAATACGCAACACCACGAACACGGCGCCACAGTTCTAGCGCCTGCAAGGAAGAACAGTTCGGTTCGTTCACGTGGTACTGCTGAGAGGTTTAACAAAGCCAGTAAGGAAAAAAGATACAAAATAACTCACACAGCGTTTTGTGCAGGTCTTCCTGAGTCCTTGCTCCATATATTTTCCAGACAGCAGGCTTTTACATTTTAGTTAGCGCTAGCACGCATAAGAGCATGCGCATTTCCTTTTATTAGTGGACGGGCCCGGTGTCCGGGATGGGGATACTACGCGATACGAAAGAAAAGTTGGGTGTGGACAACAGTAAAAAAAGAAAAAAAGAAAACGGATGGGCTAATGCGCATTCAGACCAGTCACTCTCTCCTCTTGGCATCATATATTTACAAGGTGTTGACGACCTTTGGAAGCACCTGCAATGAGAGCAAGCAGAAAAACTTTCGAGTAAGAGGTAAACGTACTGAGGAGACTTCACGACACCGTCAACTTCACAAGATGTTTCAGGGAAAGCCCGCCACTAATTCTTAAAGATGGGCTTTTTGGGGTAAAAAGATGGCTTTTTCGGCAAAGTAATACCCATGTTGACGGACGCTAGAAAACAGTGGAATCATGTTAACTAGTAGGCCGATCAACTAAATTTCAAGAAAAAAAACATTTTAGCGATTACACATAGGCATGTCCCTGTTTGCAATTAGATTGGTAGCTCACTATCAGTAATAGCCGTGTCTGTCTTCGGAATATCGAAAACATGATTGCTCTTTTCTCTGTGGCTCAAAAATTTTAGGCCATTTCTAATGCAATCCAAAGTCGTCGCCCGCGTTGCCTACAGTGCGACGTCCACCAGCGTGAGCATGCATAACAGCATGCGTATTTCTTTTTATTTGTGAACGGGCCCGATGTCCTGGATAGGGGTGGTGGTGGTGGTGTGACACTTTTTATTAACAGCCTTTATGTTAGGCGTTCAGTAGGTCCTGGGCCAAGGTGACGAGGGCGCGTTGCAGGTTCAGGTTCCAGAAGGCAAGCCAGATGGGCCACAGTGGGAGTGGCGGGAAAGGATAGGCGGGGGACTGGAAGGCTACGTGGCACTGTGCAAGGCAGTGTTCTGTCTGCATATGTGTGGACAGTTTGGGCACTGAGGTGTGGAAGTGTGCCGGTACATATAAAGTTTGGCTGGTGTACGTAGGAGATTAAACTTTATTCGGCGAAGAATGCTAGCTTCACGGATCGATAAGGATGGGTGCGGTGGTGGTAAATCAGCTAAATCCAATTTTTGCTGCGTGTAGTATTCGTCGACAGTGTGTCTGTAAGCCATGACCGCCTGCTCCGTCGGTGGGCTCGTCCATGGGATCCAGCGCCCGGTGTATAGTATCCAAGGCAAGCTGGTGAGCCAGGTCATTGCCGGGGATGCCCATGTGACCAGGGATCCACCGAAGGGTCACCGGTCGTGGGCTTAATGCTAAGAGAGCGGCATCTAAGGCCGATCGGGTAGTGAAGGGGACGGCTCTTTCGTGGAAGGCACGCAGAGCTGCCTGCGAGTCTGTATAGACAACGTATTCGGGGGCGGGGGGTAGGGTGGCAAAGTGTGTGATGGCATCGGCGATCCCGTGTATTTCTAGGGCGAGCGTGGAGGTTGGGGAGGTGTATGGACTGGTTGTGTGGATAGGGGAGGTGTGTTGATGTTGCCATTATCTATTACTCTTCTCGTCCCCGTCTCGGCAAAAGCAGTGAGCAGTAAAGTCCTTAGAACAGCAAAGCTGAAACTTCCCTAGATCAGTCTCTAGATCAGCAAAGCTATCTAGGGACTTAGCGAGCAGTGCAGCACTGGTGGCGAGGACGGGAAGGGTCACGTGGAACGCCGCTGAGCACCCACCGCCGGCGCGCGATTTTCTAATTGAGCGAGAAATTGCCAAAATTTAGTCAGCCACAGTGCCAAGAGTAATCCCGTTTTCTAAGCTTAAAAGTACAGATATCGCTCTTACTACACTCTAAACACGAATACGCCCACATGGGAGCGAAGATGGCGTATGCTGTCCTCTATAGCGCACTCCCCCTTTCGGGATAGAGGTATACTCCAACTGAAAATCCTGTAACTGGAGGCAATTAGCAATGGAAGGAGGCCTTAAAATGCGGCACCGGGGATCTTGAGGCTAGCAAATAAAAGATGTTAAAACCTCGGCTGAAATCTTCATAACTGCTACAACTTCGCATGTTTCGAAGAAAAAATTCCTTTCCGTTGTCAATCGTAAGGGTTCCGAATTTTAAGTGATGGAAATCTGCCCCGGGACTTGGGCGCCATTCCTTGCCTCGTTAAAGGAGTGTGATAAAAGGACAGTTTGCTCTCTTTTTACTCCTCTCGCGCTTATAGTGTAATGGTCAGCCATAAATATCTTATTACACTCACATGCCTATCCGCAACAATAAAAAAGTTACCTGTAGTCGGATACACCTGCGGCTTCTCCCCGTCAGAGGACCGCCTTCCAGCCAATGGCGTCGATCGATTCTCATGACCCTACTATAGTCTGCTAAAAAACCCGAAGTTTTACCTCAAAAGACTATTTCTTTTTATTTATGGCGCGCTTCCCTGAAACGCGCGGTATATTAGGCACTAGTAACTCCTCACGCCGCGAATAGACTGCAAGCGTCAACCGCAGGGGTTATATATTATTTATAATAGAATGATGTGCCCTCTGCTCTTTTTTCCTCTGCTAGAACAGCTGAGTGAAAAATTTTCGACGTACTGTATTCGCTTGCGCACAGATGAATGCAGTACATCTGTCAGGAAAACATTCGCTCTAATGAAATTAGGCCGAGGCATCTTGTACCTGACGCCGTGCACCTATTAGCAGCCAAGACAGGTCCTATGGCGGTTGACCGTGACGTCATGATAGCATGCGGGTCGACGCAATCGGTTGGAGGGAGTCTCCTGAGGAGCATTTGTAGCTACGTTCTTAGCTTGGCTGTCATCATCATCAGCAGCAGCATGACTGCACCCACTGCAAGGCAAAGGCCTCTGCCATGTCTCTCCAATTAAGCCTGTTCTTTGCCGGCTGCGGCCACCGTATCCCAGCAAACTTCTTAATCTGATCCACCCACCTAACTTCATGCCGCCCCCCGCTACGCTTGCTTTCTCTTAGAATCCACTCCGTAACCCTTAAGGACCAGCGGTTATCTTGCCTTCGCATTACATGCCCTGTCCAAGCCCATTTCTTCCCCTTGATTTCGACTAGGATGTCATTAAGCCGCGTTTGTTCCCTCACCCACTCTGCCCTCTACCTGTCTCTTAACGTTACGCCTATCATTTTTCTTTCCATAGCTCTCTGCGTTGTCCTTAACTTAAGGTGAACCCTCTTTATTTGCCTCCACGTTTCTGCCCCATAGGTGAGTACCGGTAAGATACAGCTGTTGTATACTTTTCTCTTGAGGGACGTATTGGTAAACTGCCATTCATGGCCTCAAAGAACCTGCCGTATGCGCTCAACCCCATTCTTATTCTTCTAGTTATTCCCCTCTCATGATCCGGATGAGCGGCCACTACCTGCTCTTAAGGAGACGTATTCCCTTAAAGCCACTTCTAGCGCCTCTCTACCAGCTGTGTGACTCGGTTGCGTCCACCTGCAAATATGCTCTCTCCAAGGCCGCACGTACTACGTCACCATGCACTTACCAGAGTGTTTAGGCACGTATACGCCTGCAGCAGTGCACTTCCGCAGTGGGCGCGTGGAGAGGTCCTCAGCGGCCCCTGTGGCGCGGGCTGCTCGACCCGGCGACCCAGAGCAGGACCAGCAGCAGCAGGTGGAGCACGATGCAGCTGGCGAGGATGATGCACGCCTGTCGGTAGACGACGAGCCTGCCGGAGCGCCGAGGGGGAGTCTGCGCCGCTTCCTCGGCGGGGCGCTCGACGCTGGTCGAGGAGCCCAGCAGACGGCCTTCCTCCAGGTCAGAACTGAGGTCCACGGAGTCGCCGGAGTACAGCATGCTTCTCTCTTCTCAGTGCTTCTTTCTCCTTCAATAGGTGCGCGTGCGTGCCCGGGCATCGAAGGGAAGCTTCGGCGTCATCATCATGCCCGCTTCCGATCTCTTAACATTACACCTACCATTTTTCTTTCCATAGCTCGGTGCATTCTCCTTAGCTGAACCCTATTTGTTAGCCTCCCCGTTTCTGCCCCATAGGGGAGTACCGGTAAGATAGAGCTATTGTATACTCTTCTCTTGAGGGATATTGGCAAACTACTATTCAGGGAAAACCTACACTAGAGCATGTCACATGAACCTGCCCTAAACGAGACTTAGAGCCCAGAATAGACCACCCGAGTGTGATGCAGTGGGAGCACTTGCTGGCCAGCGAGGACGAGGAAGCGCAACGATTCCTTGTGCGCCAAGCCACGATGGCAGCAGTCAAGTGCGGCACCCTGGACCAAGGATCGACCACGGCGCCCAGTGACCGTAAGGGTCAAGAACACTTGAAATTTATTAACAATAACGTTTCTTCCATCCATCTATCCAAACACGAATACGCCTATGGAAGCATAAAGGAAGTAAGGTGCCCTCTGGTGCACTCCCTTCTATAAAATCGGGTGCGCTAGAGGATATAATGCTCTATTTTTACTCCTTCCTGCTCAGAGATCTGATGGGCCAGCTGTTACCACATCTGCGGGGACAGTTACCTCTCCCTCTCTCATGGTGAATTCCAATGGCAGATCGGGATCAAGTTTTTCTGCTCGGTTTGGATCAGTCGTATTCCAATGGTAAAACGGGAGCGCGAGTTGTATGTTCCAATGGCAGATCGGGATCAGGCGTAAATCCCGGATCGCTCCGTGGAGCAGCGATTCTTGATCTGCCGAAATCGGCGGATTTGACCGGAACCTCGCGTGACGTTTTCTTTTCCGCCGCGTCTGCTTCCGGTCGCGACCGGCAGCAGCCGCTTCGTTCCTGTCGTCGGTACGTGGTGAGCCGGGCGAGCCGGGACGGACGGGCACTTTCCAGTCAACAGTGCACGGCAATGATCTTGCTTCGAGCCGTGCGGCACTAATTTTGCTTCATGGAAGTGACAGTTCCGACTCGGGCACTGAAAGCTCAGAGTCCAGCAGTGAAGATTCGTCTGAAACGGACAGCGAGTGTGAAGCTGCCGGCCTGTATATGCCTGCCGCCGGCGTCAGAAAAATGCGCTAATATTCTTTGTTCGCGTTCATAACAAGCCCTGGAGTAGAGGAATGTAAAAAATGAATCATTTTTGAGGATCGTTGCCAATACCGAGTTGCTGGTAGAAGTGATAACTGCGATACAAGCAAATTTCTTCCTGATGCCCAGTGCGGCTGGCCTGCTGTCTGCTAGCTCCGCTGTTGGAGGCGTCGCAGAAATCGATCATGTCTTTATTTTATTATGAGACGAGGAACACAGTAAAACGGTGACGCGAGTAGCACCTTTACTAACGCGCTGGCCAATTCCGAAGCGCCCTCAGCTGCGGCATCGATGAAAAACAGTTAGGCTTAGCGACGACTACGGCAGCCAGGGAGAAACGTTGGGCGGGGGGCAGCGCAGTTCGTCGCTCGGCGTGTCCGCGGGCGGCGTCGTTGCCGAAAGCTCGA
Source organism: Amblyomma mixtum (assembly GCF_055824585.1). Classification (NCBI taxonomy): domain Eukaryota; kingdom Metazoa; phylum Arthropoda; class Arachnida; order Ixodida; family Ixodidae; genus Amblyomma; species Amblyomma mixtum. The sequence continues at coordinate 222,810,120 of NC_143013.1, read as the reverse complement.
CTGTCTCGCTGATTGGTTCAGCGGCTTGCGTCTCGCAGTCGCAAGGCTGGAAAATCGAGCAGCGAGCAACTTGCCTGCGCGTCGTCCGCCACTTCTTTCGTGAACGGTAGGGACAGGCTCACTGGCTCTCCGAAGACCGCGGCCGCATACTCGCGTGTTCACGGAGAGTGGACCATCCTGTACGTACATACGCTTTGGTTTTGGTTTTACATTACGGCCTTCGTACTACCTCCTTTTTGTTTCGCCGAGACGGCGTCTGTCAACGCGGAGATCGCGCCTCGCGCAACTCCTGTCGCACTCGAATACGAAGCTAGCAGGGCGTCCGCTCCGGCGGCGCGCCTAGTTTCCGCGGCTCGCCGCTGCGGCGCTGCCGCTGCGGCGCTGCCGTCGCGCTCCCGAGGGAGCACTGGCATTCCAATCGCAAACTGGGAGGTGGCAAATCTACGCGCTCCGACGCGCTCCGTACGCGATCCGACGGAGCGGTCTCGATCTGCCATTGGAATTCAGCATCAGTGACCTCCATTTGTCTTTGTCCTGCACCATCGGCAACAGAACTTTATTTGGAGTTTCACCCTATTTTAATTTTTTTGGTCGCCGTTTCGGATCAGCCCGCTCCACTTCCCCCGTTATAACCCATTCTCTGACGAGCTCCTTAAAAATCCTCGACATTGTTTTGCCACCTCTTTCTGTGGTCGTCCACTCGGCCTCTTCCCCATCAACTTCAAGATTCGTCACCTTCTTTCCAGTGTATTCGTCGTCCATTCTTGGTATTGCAGAGCAATTTCTTAGACTCATTTCTCCATCAGTCTCTCGGCCGACCGCAGCCACGTTATGGTTCCTTGCGAATTCCCATCGCATGTCTCCTATAAATCTGCTCTCTCCTCTAGATTCCCTGACATAGAATTAACTCGTGTTTGTTGTAGAATTCACGTTGATTTCTTCCTGCGTGTCACTGTTACCTCTATCACTTCTTGTTCCTTACCCGCCAGCGCTTCCTCAAATTATTTCAACCCATTTCGTTCACTCCAAGTTTCGGCCCAAAAGTTAATATTGACAGCAGGCAGGCATCCAGGTAAGGGGGGGGGGGGACGCACAGACCACATTATCGTTCCCTCCTCGACCACATTAGATCAGCGAACCCTTTTTCCTTTATTTATTTAAGCACCCACGTCATCCATCATTACATACCCTGATCTGCCCGGAGCTAATAAACATCGCTTAAAAAAAATCCACCTTAAAGGGATACTGAGGCGGTTTTCGAATCAGCTAACCTTCTAGGGTTTTGAAGTAGTGTCATTGCTGATCATGTCTGTGAAATTATTTTTTCGATTTTGGCTAAAACAGCGGCGCAATCACCAATTAAAAACGCGATGTTCAAAATTCCCGCGCCCCGCTCGAGCGCAGGAGAGGGGAACAGCGGAGAGGGAAACCTCGTCCATGTCGGCCAGCGTGACGTCATGTTGAGGAGCCGGGGATGCTTCGGCGCACCCGAGCGCGCTTTCAGCGCGCGTTGTTTCTCGTGCTGCATGCGTTGTTCCTCGTACTGCGTGCGTTGCGACGTACAAAACGTGTCAGCCGATCTTGAGAATCAGATTCAACAGGTACTACTCTGCGTTCGTGTCCACGAACAACTACGGCCGCGACTGTGTCGTCTTCCACTGTTTTCCGCAATACTACAAGCTCGCAGCACAACCGCTCGCTGCTGTGACGAAGAATTCAAGCCGACTAAAGCAAGCTTACTCTGCTCGACACACTTTCGTAAGAGCGGCTACAGGCAGAGCTTGTCCTAATGTGATCTCTGGAGATTTCTGTCGAAAAGGCGCGGCTGAACCATGACACAGTTCCATCGATTTCCTCGCGCATAAGAGGCGTGTCACCATTCCGAAGAAGCGCCTCTTTTAAAAGTAGAAACATGCTCACTTAGCCCCTGAAGAAACCTTATAGAGGCTTAAACATGTGTCGCTCTCCTCAGCTTAGGTGCGGCCAGACCACCTGAGACGTGCTCAGCAAGGCTCGGTTAGTGATTTTATACTCGGTTCGACGTGTCCAAGCAAGCAAGCAAGCAAGCAGAGCAAAGCACAATAAAGCAAAGCAAGCAAGCATCGAAGCTCTTCATATGCGGCATCTCGTTTAATCCTAGCTAAGCAATTAATATGAAAGCGTTCGACGTTGATTTCGGATGCAAATTTATGAGAGACATGAATGCCAACCGAGTTTTTGCAAAAAAAACACCGCAACCTTACTCGGTTTCTTCATCAAGTTGTGGCAGCGGGCGAGTTGCAGCTAGCTTGGCTTTTAAACACACATATAGTTGGCAACTACTTCACTGAACCTAAACTGAGCCGCCGCGGTGGTTCAGTGGCTATGGTGCTCGGCTGCTGACCCGAAAGACGCGGGTTCGATCCCGGCCGCGGCGGCTAGAATTTCTTTGGGGGAGAAATTCTAGAGGCCTGTGTACTGTGCGATGTCAGTGCACGTTAAAGAAGCCCAGGTGGACGAAATTTCCGGAGCCCTCCACTACGGCGTCTCTCATAGCCTTAGTTGCTTTGGGACGTTAAACCCCATAAACCAAACCAAACCAAACCGAACCTAAACTGCAAATCTAGGAAGGGCGAACGTTTCCGAGGCAGCGATTAATATTTTCTGGCATCTGCTGAACGCGCCAGGAGTGAAGCGTATTTGTGCGCGTATTTGGCTTGGTTTCCAGCGCACCATGATTGCGTCACTATCTTGTGGTCACATGCCTCGCAGTGCTTGGCCACTGCGCTTCGCTAATTTTGACACCAACTTTGTGCTCCTTCATCGTTCACTTGAAATACTTTCTTGCCCCAACCTGCAACGCCGGGTATTGAGAACAGGCATGGGCGTCCGGAGGGGGGGGCAAGGGGGGGCGGCTGCACCCCCCTGGAAAATCACTCACTCGAACCGTGAGTGATGGCCGCACGCCAGGGGCGGTGGTGCGCTCAGCCAAAAGGGTAAAAGCAGCCCCGCTTCCACGCTTTGGGTCACATCTGCGAAATGCCGCGTCCGGGCACGCGTCTTTACGCCGTTTTCAAACCACGCCGTCGTTAGCTCTGCTGAAGGGCGACCTGTTGCAGACATACAGCGGCACCGGCGAGCATGTGTTTCGAGCCGTCTTGAGATGGGTGTCTGTTTCTTTGATCTCTAGAGAGATGGCGACATGGAGGCAGACAGTGCACAGGGCACAGGTCGCTCGCTAGAATCAGGATACGTTCGTACGCCGGCCACCGATGAATTCTTCAGGAGGAAAGGACGAATGAGCCGTGTCCACCCCCGCTTTGTCGGGCTGCTCAGGGGCGAGCGGGCGATGAGTTGTCGCCGCCGCCGCTCGCTGTCTCCTCCGATCCACGGGAGAGCTCAGTGCGGTAGAAGCGCCGCTTTCAGAATCTTCGGCAAAGGGGATTAGCTGGTTTTGTTCACGGCGACGCAGTCTCCAGAGGCGCCCCCACACCAGCGTTCCTTGCGTCTTCTTCGAAAACCAGCGCCTTTGGTCAACGCAGCCCGATGGCGCCTGCCTGGCTCGCCTGTCACCTCTGGCTGGGCCTCAAATCACAACAGCGCCCATGTACTGTGCGTGTCAGTGCATGGTAAAGAGACCCAGGTGGTCGACATTATCCGGAACTCTGTACTACTCCGTCCCTCATAGCCTGAGTCGTTTTGGGGCTCTGAACCCCATAAAAACACAAAAACAAATTTTCCGACCGGAGTGGCGAGTGTCCCTTCCCCTCGGAAGTCGCGCGGCGTTCCTTTCACCCCCAAAGCCACACGTGCGCGCGCCTCTGTGTTTGTGCTTCGGTGTTTTTACTGGCCGGTTGTCAACGAAGCTGAGAACAACCAAGACAGCGGACGAGAAAACGACGAGCGGCGAGCAGTGTGTGCGGTTGCTCGACTGTGCGGATGCGCGGGCGAGATGGAGCGAGGTGTATGAAGCTGCGAGCGTGCATTTATCTTGTAAATAAGTTTTCGTTGTATATATAGTCATCTTTTGTTTTCAACGTACGCGTTAAACCGTTTTTCCAATCAATGTGTATGATGAGTGTGCACCGAGAGCGTGTGATGAAGCACAGAAATGAATATCACCCGTGTCCCCACGCAATTCGCCCAGAAAAATCCGAAGCGCCTAGAGTTGCTGTTCAAGGAAGACTGACTGAGTGACTGTAGTTGCGTGTTTGTGAATATATTGTGCTGTGTGCTGGTCATCAATCCGGGTGAGTCGAGAAACCGTATGCAGCAAGACTGAGCACTCTTCTCCACGAAGTGATAGTATCTTTTTGCATTTTTTATTAATTTTAATTGTTTCTTCGTTGATAAACTCCAATGTATCTCTCCTAGCCGCGCTTTAATTTGCTGTTTGTAATTTTTCTTCCATGTGTGTATTTTACTTATTTTTTATTTATACGTAAATAAATAAATTCACTCCGCAAATAGTGCCTTTTTGCTACGAATATACCCCCCCCCCCTCCGGCGCCAACAACCAATGGGGCCCCCCCCCCTGCAAAAAATTCTGCGGACGCCCTTGAGAACAGGATTTACACAGTGCTTTGGGCCTTTTCTTTAGGATGACGCTCTTCCGGGCGAGCCAGGAGGCGTCCGGTGGTGGTAATTGACTTACTTGAGTATTGTTCGCACCCCTTCCTTTCCGAGAATACGAGCCGATGTTGTGCTGGCACCTTTTACGCATGGTCTGTATCGCGTCTTTGACGCTGGCGTATGCTTGTGCTAGGCATAGAATTTTTTGCTTGTGTCTTTTTTGGTTTCAGGCGATACGTGGAATGAGCAAACTATAGTATCTTTTACTTCGGTGGTCAGTAAAAAAAAAAACAGTCGCCGTATTCGCTTTTACAACGACACGGAAAGCTGCGATCTGCCCTCAACGCAGCGCCGGATCCGCATCGGCAGCTGCTCCAGTCCTCAAAGTGACGTCACGACCTCTCTTGACCAATCACGGGCGGCGGCGCGCCGCGCGGCGTGCCCCGCGGCACAGGCCGCATATTTCGGCTAAAAAAGGCAATTCGCGCTTGTTTTTGCCTTATTTGGATGAAATATTCCAGTATATAGCATGAAAAACTATAGGATGCCGCTGCCAGCCCGATTTTCAGAAAAAGTGCTTCAGTCTCCCTTTAATACGCTGCACCGGCCAACGAACATGAAAGCCCGAAGAGGCATCAGGCAAGTAGGCCAGTTTTTTTAGTCCTGCAGCCTTGGATGCATACTTCCGAAATACACCATTCCGTGAGCAATACATGTCGCCATCCTTTGTTTTGAAACTGAGTTTCGAAACTCTAGAAGCGGCTATTATTTCAAGGGGCGGATTTAAGGGGGAGGCGGTCGCCCCATCCACCCTAAGGGAGAAATTTTACGCAAGGACACCGTGCTGAAACCCTTTTTTCTTTTTCGGAGGAAAAAAATCCAGATCAGATGAGACCATCCCAAAACCTCCCGCAGCCCAACTCCCCCCCCCCCCCCCCCCCCCCCCTCCTCTGATAGCGGCCCATAAATCCGCCCCTGATTATTCTGGCCTCAGAACACGCAAACGAGGCGCAAGCCTGATTGCAGTTACTGGAGATAACTTAAGGGGATATTGAGGATAAATCGAAGTTGGGTTGTTATCGATAGATTACCGCTCTATAAGGCCTCATAAACGTGTCGCTCTCTCTCCGAACGGGCCTTCAGGCGGTGCCTAAACGTCTCCTAATTTTGTTTTGCGGTGATTACTCCAGTAAATTTCCATGTCCCGGCGATGAATTAAAGGAGTTGTGAAAGGGGCTCTCAAAACGATGCGGTATTCCTGGGATGTTGAAGGACGCCCCTTCATGATTATTCTCCATCAATAATTTTTATGCGTTTTATAGAAGATGAGTTATCTGTAGTCAAAATTTGAATTTCAGCGCTTTCGCGCCTTTTCCTCTCCTATTGTCACTTATTGCACGCTCAAGGGTCGGCACTCCACGCGCGGGAATTACAAATGGGTGGAGCTTGCTGGTCCGCCGGAGCGACGCTGCTGACTTGCAGCAGCCATGTTGCGCGACGTCTGAAGGAGTCTACCCATTGACCATCTCTGCACATAAATACGCAGGATCGTACGACAGAGGAGGGTGCGAGCATCAAAATGTTGCCAAAAAGGACCCGCCAACTTTCGCGTGTGATTGTGGATTCTCTGCTGTGTATCATCATCATCATCATCATCAGCCTGACTACGCCCACTGCAGGGCAAAGGCCTCTCCCATGTCTCTCCAATTAACCCTGTCCTTCGCCAGTTGCGGCCACTGTATCCCCGCAAACCTCTTAATATCATCCGATCACCTTACTTTCTGACACCCCCTGCTACGCTTGCCATCTCTTGGAATCCAGTCGGTTACCCTTAAGGACTAGCGGTTATCTTGCCTTCACACTACATGTCCTGCCTAAACCCATTTCGTCCTATTCCTTTCAACTAGTCATTAACACGCATTTGATTCATGACCTGCTCTGCTCTCTTCCTGGCTCTTAACGTTACACCTATCATTTTTCTTTCCATAGCTCGCTGCGTTGTCCTTAACTTAATCTGAACCCTTTTCGTTAGCCTCCACGTTTCAGCCCCATAGGTGAGTACCGGTAGGATACAGCTCTTGTATACTTTTCTCTGAAGCGATATTGGTAAAATGCCATTCGTGATCTGACAGAACCTGCCATATGCGCTCCACACCATTGTTAATCTTCTAGTTATTTCCCTCTCGTTATCCGGATCTGCGGTCACTACCTGCCCTAAGTAGATGTATTCCTTTAACGCTTCCAGCACCTCGCTACCAAATGTGAACTGCTGTTCCCTTGCGAACCCTTGCGGTTCCCTTGTTCTGCTGCGTATACAGGAGTGTATTATTTGGCTCAGGTGCTCATGACGAGTGACTGTAGTAATTGAGCGAATGTAATGTACCCTCCTCAAACACGCGTGGCTTGAATTCTTTTATGTATGCATCCTTCAAGCTGCTTGTGGTATCACAAATGAGGACTACTGCACTCATATACTTTGCGCAAACAACTAGATTTTGTTTACTTGATATAAAACGCAATCTGCGCTTTACTTGTAATTCTCTTCTCTTTAGTAACAGTTGAGCCCTAAATTTTTTATGCAGTTCAACAGCTTCATAGGAATCGCCGATGCGATGTCCTGCCATGGTAAACGCTTAATAGTCGGTACACTGACATCGCGTAGGATCAGTGCTTTTCTGTAATTTTCCCTACTTTCTCCGATGTGACCAGTACTTGATTTTAAAGCACTTTACCGAGAAGTACATTCGGTGGCCGTTGGCATTGATTGAAACAGCCTAATTTGTTATCCACAAGCAGTGGCGACAACTGTTGCTGGCTGTTTTAAGTATTGCTCGGCAGTCTGGGTCACACTGGCGCTTCCCATTCATTTTACTGTATGCGCGTCGGAAATCACGCACACGAACTCTGTGGTCCTGCTAGAACTTCTTGTCGCAGATGGTGTCGTCATCTATTAAAATTAAGCATTTGGTACGCGCATATCGCCAGTGAGTGTTGAAGTGTGCCCATATAAAATGCAATCGCCTGCAGGAACCGGCGTAGACTTTCCATGGGATTCCGTTATCGTCAGAGCATGCCTCGATGATTCATTCTCGTGAATCCGTACTCCCGTGTGCTTCCAGGATGTTGAAATCATTCTGTGGTGAAACTCCATCCACCGCAGGTTGCGAACTACAGCACAGGGTGAAATTATTTTTTCTTACATTGCGTGCATTTTCATCCATATACGCAGGAGACCTCTTTGACTCGCGATGCCTGTCGCATCTACCGCACTTTTTCCCGCATGTTGCTGACTGCAGATCGGTTCAACCAGTTGCTGAACGGCAGTGGTGGGAATTCTGCGCCATTTCATTAAACTTGCTACATGCTGATACCAATCAATGATTTTTGATGGAATTGCGCCACTACTGCGCCAAAATGCCATTCCAGCATCCGAGAACTCCAGCAAATGCGAGGTGGAACAGGTAACCGCTGAAAATGCGCAGGCATGAGTCTGGTTTCTTCTCTCAGTGTTTGACGAGAAAGATGAACTACGGAGTCCAAATCCGCCTCGTTTCACTTGTTAGCCCTTTACCACCTACTGCTATCTGCCTCGACGATGCTGCCAACATTGTCTGAAACGAACACGGCGAGAGTTCGTAACGAGTGGATGTAGTGATTGAGCGAATGTACTATCAGCGTCAATTGAAACGCGAACAAGCCAATTGAAACGCGAACAGCCCAACTCGCAGATATTATACTAGGGAGGCAAAATACATGAGCAGTTGATTTTCCCATCGAAGCCGAAAAGACCGCTCTTCTGAAATGTTAATAGGCCACGCCTGTATTTCATCTCCAGCCTCTAATATGCTTGATTTTTTGTGCTCGCGTTTCAGGCGTTTTGTTCGCGTTTCATTTGACGCTGATAGTACGTACAGTGGTGAGCAGCCTTGTCTATAGAGCGCTCGGGCGGTGCACTTCCTTGCAAACAAATCCAGATTTTGTGGCAGCCTCTAGGGTCCAGCTGCAACGCTTGCACGGAAGTAGCGCCAGATAGCCTCGTAAACAAAGCAGGCACGAAAACTTTGCCCTGTAATGAGGGGCTGCTCTCTAATTTCGGTTTTTGTTACCAAGTGCGCACTGCTCAAGCGCTCTAGACAAGGCTGCTCACCACTGTGCGTACTCTCCTCAGACACGAGTGGCTTGGCTTCTTTTGTGTATGTATCCTACAGGCTGCTTATCTCACCTATTCGTGCCTGATATACAGTGTTACTATAGTTGGATACAACTAAAGAAGCCGCAAATGCCCATTGGCGCCGACCGATTCTCATGACGTCACCGTTAACCATTTTGGACCTGCTAGCGTAACCTCGCAGAGGGTGGCAGAAGAATGGGGATAAATCACGGCTTAATCAGATTAACCATGGTGCTATGAGGATCAGTCGACACCATTGGCTGGAGGGCCTGCTTTGAAGGGCTCCTGCCGCTTTGTTGTTGAGTTGTATCCGACTACAATATTATAGGTAGAAACACGCACAAACTTCACCTCTGTCAACATTCGCTATCAGTGTTCTCACCTTTGATAGTGGCAATGCAGGAGTTTCTCAGAGTACTTTATTTCTTCTCACCGTGCTGTCAGATCTGGAAGAAATACTGCTGCCGCCATGTAATGTTCCTACATGAACCTCTGCCAATACCAACCTTGGTAGCATTTTCAAACTGCGTTCTCAGCGTCTTTATATGGGTTTTAGTCGATTTCCCTGTGGTCGATTTACAATATCCAGCATAGTTGGAAAACATCAGCGATACCTTCAGGAGGAAATGATAAAATAATTTTGCAACTAACGTAAACAGCGCCTTGTGCATCGATGCTCGTTTCATTGAACCACAAAATCCGTGCTTACTGAGCAGCTTACACTAGTAATCAGTGGAATCCATAAATCCCTTCCAAGGTGGGCGCACTGCTAACATCGGAGACCTAAGATGGTCCTCCATCCTCCTCTAGTCGCATGACGGCCTTAGGTCTGGCCGTGGCGGGAAGTAAAATGCGCCAAACAGTTCGAAGGCGCGATGTGAACAAAGCTCTATATGGGGCTGGCGTGTTCAGCCTATGTTTTTACAGGTGGTACAGAAAGATGGTAATACTCGAAGCTTACTGAAGTGACCCCGCTACACTAGATACTACAGCTGCTTACGCTGGCTAATGCATCTCGATGAAGTTGCTGCTAGGCGCAATACTGACTGGCGCGCCTGAAACGACACTGGTCCGACAAGAAAGTTGCTAAAAAATCTTGTTCTGCCATGAAAAAGCGCGGACTCAAAATGATATCTCAGAGACTTGGTAAACTTCATTGAAGTGAACTTATATGTTCACCGAGGAGGACAACTCCACTGAATAATTGCTGTTTGTGAAAATATATTACCTGGCTTTTTCTGGGTGCGTTAATGTTTGTATGGCAGCAAAAGATGCATTTGTGGCTGAGATAAATTGAATTAAAAAATTCGCCACCAAGTGATTTAAACCCGTAACGTTCACTGCGAGAAAGACCGGTCGACGCCATTTTGAAGTGCATGAAGGCGCAGCAAAACCCGTGCTATCCGCGAAAGAGTTCGGTGTCGACGCAAGTACTATACTTGCGAAATCGGCCGGTGATGGCGACACCGGTGTCTAGCTTTTTTTTTTCGTTTCTGTAGCTTATAAAATATCCGTTCTCGGTTAGAGCGGTTTTCTTTGTCGCTAGAATGCGGTAACCTATCAATACAGGCGAATTTCAGTTTCTCCCTAGTGTCTCTTCAATTTCAGAGTTCGCACGATCCCTAATGCGCAGAGCGTCGCCTCGTAGGCGCTTATTATGATGAAACAGGTTTCATTCGACGTGACTCCTGCAAGCTTCCCGTGATGTTGGCGGGCATTTTTCACGTCAGAGTGCTGCGTGATTCTAGTGGTCCGACTCTGCAACGTGCCATCTCACAGGATTGTGAGCAGATCATGTTCGCCTAGCTGCGTTAGTTTATGGGCGACAGGTGATCTTCACATCTTATCTATATAGTAGGCGCTCCTGGCAACCCAGTAATTACCCGGCTCTAGCACCAGTTACTGGAACTGATGGTTTCTGGTTGCTTACCGGAACAAGAAATAATATAAACAGGTATTATTATTGCATTTACCTGAATGATGAAGTTTTGTGCTATATTTTATAGATGCACATTCAGACTTAAGCTAAATAATTTCTTCTCGTACGCCCTGCACCCAACATAAGCATAGACACACTTAAAGATAGACGTTTTACCGTTGATGACGGCAGCCTTCCCATATTACCTTGAGCCGACCGGTGTGAATGTTGTGCGACCCCAGAATAACATTTTCTGAAGGAGTTCACCTTACTCCTCTTCTTCTTTACATAAATAAATCTTCTTCATCACCATGCAACCGGACGATCCACGACGATCTGGTAAAACGCTACATAGGTGCGATTCGCGTCACATGTAGCAGACACGAAACCACTTCGCACCAAGGAACGACAGAAAGACATTGGGTTTTGCAGTGATTTTTGTTTTTTTTTAGTCGCTCTTATGTACAGAAAAAAAAATGAACTTGAGGGACGCCCGAGCTTTGCACGAACAGCGCGCCACTTCCACAGCTGGTTCCGTCTTCACGTCCCGCTACTCGAGATGTTCCTCAGACTCCCGAGTTCTTCCATCAATTTGTTCTTGACGATCGCGCCCCGTCGCGTTCATTGTCCGTTTCACGACGCCGACGACCACCGTCACCGCGGCCAGCATTGCCCAGCCTGGCGTGGATTTCTCACAAACATGCCAATAGAAAGTCTTATAGACAGTCTATGAACTGGCTAATGAAATTTTTGAAAGAAGTCGAGGGATGGAGAGTGTGCCAGGCCACCTTTGTTCTCCCTGAGTCCAGCCGAAGGCCAAGAAAAAAAAAAGTAATTCTGAAGTGGCGGAATAGACCAAATTTGATTAGCACTGCAGTACTGCAATTGAGAATGGCTGCTTGCGAAAGCCAGAAGATGGTCTCATGTAACGCGCGTTTCGGCATTTGGGCCCAAGAGTTGGAGAAACCGGTTTCGCTCCGATGCCTGTGCAGCTTGCGTTTCATTTGTCTTACCCTAAACCTGTTCTATGAGTGCACCGGGACTGCTCCGAGTAGATAATGATCGGCGTTTTTTGTTTTCTTCCTGTTCAACAGGGCGGCCATTAAATACTCCGTGAAAGACTACAGCTTGCAGGGAAGGGAGAAAAAAAAATCTCGACGGTGATTTCCGCAGTAGGCCGTGTTTGGGTAGCAGAATATCGAGGGGCAAAATTTAGCGCCGAGACAGGACTGTGTCTGGTTCTGCACTCTGTCGGCATTAGATTTTCTTTTTTACTCCGTGCATAATGCGATGCTCGCGACCTCTGCAGCTGTGTTGCATTTTTCGACACGCACCTCTGTACAGCCCCACTGAGTCTTTCAATCACTACGCCGCGTACCCTGCCGTCAGCTGGACTCCGGGCTCTTTTTTCTCCGGCCATCGCACCGCTTTCGCGCAGTGAAAGAACGAAGGAGAGAGAGAGAACGAGGAAGAAGAGAAAGAAAGAGAGCATAGGGCGGGCGGGGGCTTCTTGTTCGGGGCGCGCACATTCCGGGGCCACTCCCCAGACGGCGGCGGCGGCGGGGGAGAGGGCGAGAAGGAAGAGGGTCTGTCTCCGGAAATTTGATAGGAGAGGAGGAAAGACGTCGCCGCCGCCGCCTAGCGCAAACACGCACACACGCACGCACACGCAAGGTCGTCGCCAGCGCCTTTCGCCATCTTCCGCGACGAGACCGCTGTCGTCGGCAGCGGCTGCTTGAAGCGAGTGATCGAATTTGCAGGAGGGGGTTGAGGGCGATGGCCATGGTGAAGAGGGTGAGGGCAGAGGCTGCTGAGGCGGTCCTGTCAAGAGGTCGGGGTTGAAGAGATGTTTGCTGTCTGGCCGAAAGCGAAGAGTTTGTAGTCATTCTCCTTTGGCCTGGTTGCCGCTCGAACTTGAGATTTCATCGTTTTGCGCGCGTGTGTACACTGCCAGTCTGGCCCGGTGGACGAACGGAGGCTGTCGCGTCTCCTGCGTCGCTTCTTCCTTCTCTTCCACTTTGCTTTCAGCAAGCCGGGTTACTGCTACGAGCCAGAGAATCTCGGCGCGAAGAACGCTGCGTCTAGGGCCTCCTACCCGCACTCGGAGCAAGCTCTTCCTTCTAGGCCATTTCAAGGTGAAAATAAAACCTTACGGGCTGGCCGAGAACACGAACAAAAAAAAAAGGTGCCATGAGTTCCATAGGAGTACACATTTTTTCCTTCCTCCGTATTCGCTGTCTCCCTCGTTGCATTCGCCCGGCTCCTCGCGTCATTCAAGAACTGTTCGGAAGATGGCGCCGCCGTCTGCCGTGCGCAGACGTAGCAGTAGTAGCTCTGCAGAAGCGCGGGCGGCGGGCCGCTGCATTGAGGAGGAGAGAAGGACGCGCCCCTCTCTCCTTTCTTGCGTTTCTCTCTCTCACGGGGATGGGCGGTGCGGGTGACGTCACCAGACAGGCGTTTCGCTGATTGGCGGGTGGTTGAGCGGGGCGAAGCCGCTGTCGGCGCGCGAGGGCGCCCCGTAGGGCTCGCCCCCCTGCAGGCTGAGCACGGCGTCGGGGCTGGGTCCGCCGCGCGACTGCTGCGACGACGTCGGCGGCGGCTGCAGGTAGGGCGCGTCTGAGCCGAGGTTCACGCTCCCTGCACGGAGGAGAAAATGGACGCGCAGAGTTTTAAACACAGGCTTTAGCACGACTACAAAACATACATGTTTGACAAATGTTCAACATTTATAAACTGAGATGCGTAAAATTTCCGCATGGTAAGCTGCACACTCGCCATATATCGCCACATTCGTAGAACTCAGCGGTCTAACCATCATGGCTATCTGCATTCTCGCCATACACAGAAGCGTTCAGTTCCACGTCCATAAATAGCCCCAAGCGCCTGCTTCCCCGGCAATTCGCGGTTTTGGCGCCCAAAGTGGGGCTGCTGAGAAAAAGATTAATTCATTTGCTTTGGCGCTGAGCTCTCCCTTTAAGCGTGAATAAAAACCCAGTTCTAGGACGTCGATTCGTGTATCAGAGACCTCAAGTGATTACTTGTCAAAACTGCTAATAAAAATTACCTCAAACAGGTGAGCAGACCCTTGTGAACGCATTATACTGAGCTCCCGTTCCCGTCAGCATTCTACTACAGTGACCTCTGTGCTCTGCGGGCGTGGAAGCAAACTGTGACGTCATTGCGAAAAAGTTGAAAGCGTACAGGTGCCTGAGATGTAAAGTAGAGCACAAGAACTCTGGGAAAATCGCGCTGCTGTTCCCAGGCCGCTAATAAGGCGGCAGTCAAATGTACTGAAGCACTGGTCAGTCAGGTATTCCATGTGTGCCCACACTGTATGGGTACACATCCGCTGCCAGAGAGCGCAGCGATGCAGTTTTTTCAGCGTTCGCGTGTTCCGATTTACTTTTGAGGCGGCTGTACGCTTGGCATCTGCGTATGCATGATGCTGTCGCTGGAAAAGATTCAAGATGGGAGGCGCTTGAAGACTGTTGGTATGAAGAACGCAAACGGCTGTACAAGCGTAATTCTTGTCGTATACGTGCACATGCAGTTGCACGCACCTGGTCCCGAGTGGGAGTCCAGGGGTCCGCCGGAGCCCTGTCCCTGGACGGGACCCGAGCCCGTGGGCGGGAAGGGCATCCCGTCGGGACCGGGAGGTGGGGGAGGAGGTGGAGGCTGCTGCCCGGGAAAGAAGTCGTAGAAGCCCGCCTGGGGACCGTAGCCGAAGTCAGCCGGGTTCGACGAATCTGCACGGCCAAGGGACAAACCACGCATGAGACACTGCGGCATCCGTCAAAATAAACTATAATGCAGTTATTGATCAGGCGCTCGTGGAGGCCGCTGTTTTCGACTTCCACTACTTCGCTGCGCGCCGCGCTCAGAAAAAAAAAGAAGAAATTAGAGAGCTTCCCGCATATCTTTCTGCTTCCCGGGCCCTCCAGGTAAAGCTGCGCCTGTATAGATGCTGCGGTGGTGACATTTTTTGTGTCCGATACCACAACGCCATATTCTTGGGAATCGTGGCAGCTTGGAGGAAAAAGAATATGTGAATAACGGAAATGTAAATGTCCGCTGTTCTCAGCCGTGTTTAACAGTATAGGCATGGTCATGATGAAAACGACGTGCTTGATCAAGATTTTTTTATTATTATTATTAACAGCGCTGTCGTCTTCTTTCCCCATATGCAGGCGTCATTGCTTCTATCACGTGACTCGCCTACGGGCCCGCGGAAGGTCAGGCACGTTGTATACAGCAGTGACAGGTCGTGTCGTCGGTGGCTTTTCAGTGGAAACACGCACAGTTATGTACAGTCTTGGTCAAAAGTCTTAAGGCCAAAGGCTTTTCGCTTCAGCCCAATAATAGAGCCATTACGGCACTTTTAAAGACCGAAAGACCTTGAAATGACAGCAGAAGATTTCTTCTGGATGTAGAGAAGCTTCCTGATTGACTCGTGCTTTGAATGATCCGCTACACAGGGCATTAAAGGAACATTCATTTCGCTGCAAGTAAACGCTGCGGCCTTAGGACTTTTGACCAACACTGTACATGGGCGGGAAAAAAGGCATAGCGGTGAGTTTATGCAATTTGTTGTGCCTTGGCACAACACTGCACGCTACTTAGGCTGCATGTATACCGTTCGCTACGGGAGTCCCATGATCCACGCTCTCGTTCATAATGTTGTTACGAGGTGCATATAATTAGGCCTATGTGCAATGCGCCGTGCTCAGTATCGCTCCGGTAAATAATTTATGCTCTCGCTAACTTAGCCAGGTGGAAGAAGCCTGCAAGGTTTTTCTTGTCTCTGGCTCGTTCTTTAACGCTTCACGACACCTTGGAAACCGATATGTCCTCAGCGCACGGCCATTCTCAGGGCATTGTTTGTGGCACCCTCAGTAGTGCAAAATATGTCATGCGAACTGTAGCCCTTCGACCACTACCGCTGCTTTTGCGGTTCATTAATACACATTGGAGTTTAAATCACTGTCGAGCCAGGTAAATGTCGGAAGTGAAAGTGTGGATATGGACTAATTTCGACAACATGGGATCGAAAGCCACAGCTCTGTGTTTTCTAGGGTGGCCGTCGTCTTTTGAACTATTGCAAACCCCTGTCAAGTTGAAACAGACTGGCCGTACTTTGAGTCCTTCAAAAGGTGAAAATCTCAATAGACGCATTTTCGTATTTCGCCTCCGTTGAAACACTTCCGCTAAAATCGGCATCGAACACGCGATAAATGAGTTGTTTTTCTGAGGAATGAAAATGGCGCAGTAACTGCCTCATTTAGCGGTGGAAGCATCAACCGCGCCGTTATATAGGGAAAGGAGGAAAGTGGCTGCGAAACAAAAAAAAAAGAGGAAGAGTTGCCGTCGCGGCTCCGGAATAGTTTCGACCACCTGGGGATCTTTAACGTGCACTGACATCGCACAGCACACGGACGCCTTTTGCGTTTCGCCTCCATACCGGAGCGCGGCCGCCGCGGTCGGATTCGAACCCTGGTATTCCGGCTCTGTACCCGAGCGCTCTAACCACTAAGCCACCGCGGCGGGTTCAAAAAAAAATCTGATTACCTCACGGCGCGGTTGAGGCGTATGTACACCGAGAAGTGAGAGTTACTGCTCCTTTTCTGAGCTCGAAACCAATTTATTTGTTTAAAGTTGCACTTTTGCACTTGGCCTGCGGTTACCGCGGACGGGGTTCCAACTCGTCACCTCGCACCACCAGCCCAGCGCAAAGCAACGAACCAGCGCCGAGGGCGAAGGCATTGTTGCGCTATTGTGCAGGGCAGTAAGTTCATATTTCCGTCGCGTGATGTGACAAAAATGAATTAACAAGAACAGTCCTGAGCAAATCACCATTTTGCATTAAGCAGGTGCTTTAAAGCTTCAAAGCGTGGACTGTAAGACACAGAAGAAGTGTGTGTGTTTTAACACCCGTTTGGACATCTTTTCAAAGGTCGCGTGATGTTAATATACTTCATTAAATTCACTGCAGCGAAGCAAACAACCTTACCCTCTCTACACCACATTCCAGCCGGGTTGCAACAGGAAGCGGATGAGTAGTATACCAGGTGTTTCAGGGACGACTTTAAGTCATTTTCAAAAATATGATTTTTGAGGTGAAAATATGGCGTTTACTCCATGCATTGCCAGGGTTGGCGGACACCAGAAAACTGGTGAATCGGGCCAAAATACATGCTCATTCGGAGAGCACGCAGGCAAAGCATCCCTTCCAGTGCAATAACTACTCGAAATAACTAAATTTTTTCGAGCCACAGCGCCGAGGGTAATCGCGTTTTCGAAATTCTAAAAACTGATATGGCTATTACTAACTGAAACCAGGCGCCTAACTCTAATAGTCAAAAAGTTATTTATTCAGAATTAGTTAGCCAGCTTTTTTAGTTGAGATGATTCACCGGTTTTACGGTGTCCGCCAACCCTGGCAATATAATGCCACCAAAGTCATATTTTTGCTCCCAAAATCCTATTTTTGAAATTTACTTCGTTTTCCCTGAAACACCTGGTATGAGGGTCACCACTCAATGTGTGGCCGTGAATACCGCGGACGGGCAGGTCCTCATGCTAGCTCAAGGTTCCCCATTTAAAGTTCTTTCTCAATCACTAAGAAGCTACTTATCTCTGGCAGTCTACTGAGCAGCTATTCGCGTCCCAACTTGCCTCGCGCTCTTCTCCCTGCTCGGATACCGCGCTGACAGCCCAGGGCCTACATTCGACAGCACGTAATATCGCCAGCACTGAGCGCGTAGCATTTTGAGATCTCAACGGCTGGGCATGCCGTGAAAGTACGCGTACGCGGTACTACACCGCCAGGCCGCGCCGCGCCTTTGAAATTCGGGTCGACTACGTCCCAGCACGCAGCGGACACCGCTCCCCGCGTGTGACACGCGTCGCGACGTCGCGCTGACGACTGGCCGTCGTTGGTGCCACGCCGCCTGCAGCGACAGCGGCAAGGCCTTGGCCCCGTATACGCGGTGTATGCGCCGTCCGGCAGCGGAGCTAAGCAGGGGCACGCCGGAGTTCAGAATGTGCGCACATGCACGTATGGTCGTAAAATTCGCTATAGGATAAGGGTGCGGGATATATATGTCGTGATCCATGACAAAGAGCTGCAGCGCAGCGTGGACAGAAACGACACACGGAGACAAGTTGACACGCCAGCGCTTGTGTTGTGTCAACTTGACGCAACATAGCTGCATGGTCTGTCAAATTGACAAGCAGAGATGCATTGCGTTCCTTTCTCCTTTTTTTTTTTTTTTGCAATGGAAGCACTATAGCTTAGCTGCGCCGCTGCTCTCTTGCATCATGCCCCAACTCTCCCAGCAATCCGTTATTCTAAACACCAGTATATCTCTACCTCCACATACGCTCTAGAATAGACGCGTTCGTGATTTTTTTTTTTTTTTTTATCGAGAGCGCCAGGTTTGCCTAGGCCTCATGAACGGTACACGTACCGAGCTATAGAATGTCGCGAGCTTGACTCTAATATTTTTTCAGTCTGAGCGTCTGTGCGTCGGGAAGCCTAGCACAATAATCCGACATTACTGCTCACTGCAGATAATCACGTCTAGCTTGAACACGTGCCGTATAACCAGCACTCAAGCGCTTCACGCTGCTCTTAACGAACGAAATAAAATTTTCCTTATGTGTGCGCATACGCGAGCAGCAACACCATCTTCTGCGCAAGTCAAAATGTGAGCTAGTCAGACGCTAAGTAGTGCAAATGATGTGACGACACTGCGCACATACACGCGGCCCTGTTGACTTCTTGACAGCTCGTGTGTTTGAGCAAGTGTGCATTTGCAGCGAACAAACAAAATTATATCGCAGGAAAGCCTGCCCGTTTCGATGCAAAGTCGGAAAGATTCCCCGTCCTCGATGTAAAAGATCCCTTCCGTGTCCGTGTTCGTCCGGGCACCGTACACCTCTTCGTGGAGCATTTCCAACGTATCTCCGCAGCATTGGGAAGCCGACCCCAGCGTTGAATCTTATAACCCCGATCGGCACATTTCACACACAACTTGGCGGCCGGTGACAAGATCGGCACTGGAATGTTCGAGGTACGCTTTCGTAAACTCGGAATCAAGTCCAGAACTCTTGGACATCAATTTTTATCCTGAGACGACTACGGAATATTGTTAGCTACTCTTATGGAAACACTGAGGCTAATGGTCCATTCTTCCGTTGCGTAGCAAAATATTACTTTTGAAATTTGTCCATCAATGGCATCGAGTAGGTAAAACTGCCATAGAGGACAAATTGTGAACATTTTTGACGATATTAGAAATGTCAATAGCAAAAAAAAAAAGTCAAGCCTGCGAGGATAGATATGTCGATATGTTGATTGTTACACTAAAATCTTATGATATATGCAAAAAAATGCGTTCATAAACAACTTCCCTTTAAAAAAATGACCTGTCCAGAATTTCTGGGTACGAGTTGCCACAGGACTTCCAGTTGCCCCAGTCCGACAGTTTAGACCGAAGAGTCTTTCCAGCTCTCTATCGCTCACCTGTCACCCTTATCACTTGATCGCCCAGCTGCCTTATAGGCTGCCATCCTTGAAAACAGCGTTTTTTAAATGGACAAGCCAGCGTATCACGGCAGAAGTACCGCGTAGTTCACCTTTTTTTCGGCTCTTGACAGCAATGTGAATAACGCAATACCCAGAAATGTTGGCAACGCTGCACGATCATAACGTTCGCACGCGGCACAGCGGAACATGCACGCTACACACCCGATGAACCATACGGGGTAATCGACCCCTAACGAATGCCACAGCAGGTGCGGCACACACATGATCTGCTTGTCTCAAGAGCGCACAGGTCACTCGTGCGTGCATATCACACACGCGGCCGTCTCCCAGGGCAGGGTCGCGCCAGGGAAGCCCCTGGTTGTCAGCGTGACCCGCGACCTCCGCGCGGATGAAGCGGTCAGGAAGGCACGGCTTGCCACCGTCTCCGCGGGAGGGCTGCGGCCGATTCAGAACTCGCAGCCACCTCGACCCGTCTTCTCCTCCTCCTCTCCTTCGCACTGTTCCTCCAAATTGTACCTGTCTTTTGCTGTTCTCCCCGTGTGTACAATGGTCGCGTCCCTCCAGCCCCTCCGCCAAGTCGCCCTCGGGGGCGCCATAAGACGAGATGTTTTCGCCTGTTCCCCCCTCGCGAGTTGTTCTTCACAGGCATAGCACACGCGGGGCCACACCGCGCATTCGAGGAGGGCGCCAGGAAACAAGACTCTGTCGGTGGACACCCGCCGACACACGGGGCGGCGGCAGCAGCGCACCTCATGCACGCGTTTCTGAGCGGGTCAATGCATGCACGCCGTTCTTCCTCGGGCTGGAGGAGAGGCGTGTGATGGAGCAGGTCGGCCGAGCGGCCGCGTCCCGCTCCTCCATCACGCGCCACCGTAGCAGCAGCAGCGGCGGCAGCGTAGCAGCCAGGAGCAAGACCCTCGACGTAGTAGCGGCGGCAGTCGTCCTCTCGGCCGCAGCTCTCCAAGTCCCGGAGCGCGCGGCGACTCGACGCTGCTGCTGCTGCGGGCCGCGCCGGTGATCCGTCAACGTCATCCCGTCGACGTCGCTGCTGCCGCCGAGGTCGCCACCGCCGCTGGCTGCTGCGGCTCTCGCCTTTTTTCTTCCTTCCCGCGTGACGTGCGCGCGCGCCGAGCGCTCGACGGGGCTGACGCGTTTTCGTTTCGCCTCCTCGGCTTTCTGCGTTCCGCGCTGGGCGCGCGCGTGCATCGCCCAAGTGGTGCGGAGGAGCGGGCCTTCGCGGCTCCCGCCGTATCCGTCCTCCTCTTTCTACGCGCTCCTCCGTGTGCTACACATGCCGCGAGCCGTGCCTTTCCTACACATGCCTCTTCTCTCTCCCTCACGCTTCCTCCTCTTCGCCTCCGTTTCCGAGCTCGCGCGCGCCTGATTGAGGCCGCGGCGACGGAGGCGAGTCGGCAGGAGACCTGCGCGCTGGCCTGTCGGCTGCAGCGAAGACGGACGCAAGCTGTCGAAGCGGCGGCTGCTGCTTTTGCCGCGCCTTTTGTTTGTTCGGCGTTTCTTCCTTTAGTTCGCTTCGCGCTCGGCATTGAGTCGGCTCTTTTCTTCCACGGAAGTCGGCCCCCAGCGAGAGAAAGACAGCTCTCCTTTGTTCCCGGCTGTCAGAAGGAAAACAAATCCCGGGGCGAATCCCGTGGTCGATTCCCATCCTTCTTACCGCGCTTTCCGCCGGCGGCGGAGAGACGTCCGGGACTCCGCTGCCGAGACCCCGTAGCCACCCAGCATGCATGCACGCATCTCAACATACGCAAGCATATGCGCTGAACGGAATCTCCCCTGTACATGGGCAGCGGACGCTTTCAGCCTCCTTCGCCAAGAACTTCAGCTCACCGCCCTATCCAGGTGCGGAAGGGCAACTGAACGGTTCCTGCATCTCACTCTCGAGCGCTCTTGCACTGCTAGCCTTCTTGCGGACTTCTGGCCTGCACGATAGGTTGTGACTTCATCGAACACTGACTTTTTAGAGTGTCTTCAATTTTCTGTTACTCTCCTTTCTCTTTCATTTCTTTTATACCCTCACCCCCTTCCCCTCGTGTAGGGTAGCAAGCCGATTATTATTCAGGTTAATCTCCCTGCCTTTCCTCTTCTGCCTCCTCCTCCTCCTTGCACGCGTATGGCACGTGATGTCATGCAACGAGGGAAGGTATGCAGATGGAAAGAGTGGGTACACCTCGTAGTTAAGTGGAAGCAATCGTTGTACACCCCGTACATATGAGAGCGTACGTCAGTACAAGACCACTCGATGTTCCCCTGCAGCGACTCAAGCGCGGCACAAATACGGAGTTCCTAGCTAGGCTATTTTCTCACGGAATGGCTGGTTTTGCGGTAGGTTGCAACCCTTGGAAAACATTGTCCTTCCGAAGTACACCACAGCGAAAAGCAAAAGCAGGGCCCACACTTGCGCTCATGGTGCGCACTCGCGTTCCGAGGGATCCAGATGCTGCGGATACCCAGCGCTGGCGACGATCCGAGACGCCGCGCTCCCCGGAGCGAGACCGGCCGACCGATGACGACGGCAGCCGGGAGTGTCGTTCGTTCGGCGGCCAAGCAGGCAGGGGTGTTGGAGGGGTCCTCCATTGCGACGCCTCAACGCGCCACCTCATTAATTCCCCTCCCGCGCGCACTCTCCTCCTCGTCCCGTCCCGATGAATTATCCCTGCGTGAGCAGGCCGCGGCATGCACGCTGGGGCAGGAGGACACCTATAATGGCCTTCGGCGTCGTGCCAAGCGGCGCGTATCCCGTCCGCCCCGCCTCCTCCGCTCCCCGGGGACGGCCGCCGAGGAGGACAATGGGTCCGCAAGGAGCGCCCGAGGCTCGGCTCTCCTCTTCCTCGGTGCCGGCCGCGAACACCGGAAGCTGCGGCCGCCCTAGAGGGCGCAGGTGTCCCCCGCTCAACAGCTTCGGAAAGGAGCGAAGAAGCGTCCGGGAATCCACGGTCTATACTACGGCGACGACGGATATAGCTTCATCTAAAGTTATAAAGCGCATTGGCAAGACGAACGCCGAGGTGGAACAACAGTTGGACAAGGGACAGCGCTTTTCCTTTGTTTCTCTCGGCTCAATGTTTGTCTTGTCAGTGGGCTTTGCCATTCTATAAACCGTCTGCAAGTTCCGTTCATGCAGAGATAGCGACAGCGCTTGTGCCAGCATTGTTACGTGAGGCGACAGCGCACCATCGACGTGTTTTGATTACTCGATATCTGTGGAAAACAATGACAGCGGCTGCTTATCGGAATTTCCTAGTTGGAAGGTGCGCGAACACCGGTACGGCGGTTTGCCGCCTTTTTTTTTTTTTTTAGTAAGCAGTGGTGGTAAGTAGAAAAGTTTTTAAGAGCGGTGCTTAGAACGGTAAAAGCACGGGGCCGTCATCAAGGAGCAGTAGTTCTAGCATGCATATTGGGCAACCTGTGGCGACTGTGAAGAAAACCTAGTCCCTCTTCTAAGAAAAAAAAAAAACGCGTGAGCGTCACCATCTACTACTGTCTTAATCGCATCTTCTACTGCCGCCAAATAACTTTGCATTATGGACATCATGGTGCAGAGAACGCAGGTAGATGGGTTTCTTGCAAACACCAAAGTGAACAAGGAAGGGGGAAGCCTCAACGAAGTTGCAAACGCTTCGCCAAGAGGACTTTCTTCTTGTCAAAACGTTATCAAGTTCCTTTACGCTTCTCCTTCTCTTGTTCACTTTCGTGTTTGCACTATTGAGAGTTACATATCTACCTTGCATCAGTTGGGTTGCAAACAGTCCTGCTGCGAGATATGAACTGCGACCTGCCAATTATTAATTGTCCTTCTGACAATTAATGGTCGGCAAAGATAAAATGTGCCCAATGGGGACATATGGATTCAATAGTGGCAAAAATACGTTAGATGTATATTGTACTGGTCCTTTTTTTCCTGCCAATGCGCATTTACACTACTACCGAAGGCGAACGGGACAGTCTGAAACTATAGGGAAACAAATGAAGAAGATGGCAGAAGGTAGGAACTAGGGGAGGGCCGAGGGTGATCGCACGTAGCCACAGACAGACAGGAGGTTTGCCTGCGGCACTGGCCACGTGAGTCTTTTTTTTTTCTTTTCTCGGAAAGGTGGCGGGTAACGTTTACGTACGCGGACACGTACGCGGTTGGGGTCCCTCGACGGGGGATGGAGAAGTGGGTCGCTGTTGGGTCGGCGCTTGCACGCTCCACTTGGGCCCCACCGCGCGAGACCTCCCCGGGGACCCCGCGCGGCCAGCCCAAACCACCCGAACGCTCTCTTCTGGGGAGCGGGGATCGCACCGTATACGGGCTCGATTAAAGAGCGCTCCCGCTCCGTCTCTCCTCGGCGAGGAATTGCCCCGCGGTGGCATCGTTTAGTCCTTTGTCTCGGGGAGCCCATCACTCCCGCCGCCCCACGCGTATACGGGGCGTGCTTGTGCAGGTGCACGTATAGACGTGTGGGGAGCACAGTAGCCTCCTCCCCTCCGGGGAAGCTGTGTGGCCGGCCTGAATTATTGCGCGCGCGGGAGAAGGGCAGCGGCATGGGGACTGCTCGTTTTGAGTTTCGCTCTGCGGGTTTTCGTGCACGCGCGAAGGAGGAACGGGACGAATTAAACGACGCCACGCGCCGCGCTGTTCTGATGGAATGACGACGCAGCTATAGATGGGCGACGGGTGACACGGTTCGTGAAGCAGCTCCGTGAACGGGACGACGACTGGAATTCCCGCTGAATGGCGCTCACTACGTGAAATAGGGGAGGGAGGTAGATTCAGGGGCAGGACCATTTTAAAAAGGACAGTTAAAATCACAACCAAAATCGCCCGGTTCCGCGTCAACCACATGCTACGAATTCCAGGAAAATGAAGAAGGGAGATGCCAGTGCTCGATTCTTACGAGTGAGATTATTCTTTAGAAATGGAGTGCGATAATTCTTACAGAACAGCAATGTCTTATCACGTGTAAGCGGTGCTCATGGACATCGCATGCTTCTTGAGCGAAATCGGCTAGGAAATGTGTATGCCCTCACGCTGCGCCACACTCTGCTGATTTGAGCGAGTGATATACATACAAAAATCGCTATAACGAAAGGCTTATAACAAAATAATGGATACAACGAAGAAGTAGTCATTCCTCTCGCGGGGTTCGATAGGAGCGCATGTACTTGATTGCTTGTTTTTACAAACTAAAATTTTGTTACAGCGGGATATAACAGACCTCCAGTGAGCCCCACAGGCCATTTCGTGCTCAATATGTCGATATGTAACGCTGCATGGCGCTTCCGTACCGGTTCAGTTCCAATCACGGCGCATAACTTGCTCTTTCTAGCACGGCAGAAAAAAAAACGGAGTGTCTAGCGTTCCGTCCAGACGGAACATTTGCTGCTGCTGCAGTTCCGTCCAGACGGAATATTTACTGCAGCTAGAGTTCCGTCCATACAATAGACAGTTTTAGTTTCACGTACGTAGAAGCTTTACGTAATTAGAGCGCTTACGGGTCACCAGTGCGCATGCGCAGAACGTGAAGTGTCTGTGTGGGTCGCACGGACGTACGTGATTCGGATCTTTGCGTTGCGGTCTTCACGTTGCGGTCTTCACGTTGCTTGCGTACGTGGCGTTG
The DNA here is from genome assembly GCF_055824585.1 of Amblyomma mixtum. Lineage (NCBI taxonomy): Eukaryota > Metazoa > Arthropoda > Arachnida > Ixodida > Ixodidae > Amblyomma > Amblyomma mixtum. The sequence goes on along the minus strand of NC_143013.1, from coordinate 222,785,314 downwards.
GCAAGATGGCGGTGCCCTGCCCGCCCGCTTCACAACGATAACAGCTTCGTCGCTAATCCCTCGACGTGGTATCGTGCTTTAAGCTGCTGTATTTGCCTTCAGTTGGTCCATTCTTGCTCTCGCATGACGTTTTAAGTGAGAACTAGCTTTTGTTTTCCAGATAGAAATCTGTTTCAGCAGCTTCTAAGCCTGACGGAGAAGCGTTTGTGGTCGTCACAGCAACGAGTGTGCCGACGGTCTCGCGAGACCACGCGAAGCTAAAAACCTCGCGGGATATCGCGAGACCCTCGGCACAGTCAGCGGGAAAAGCAAAACGGTGCACGTTTTGGCTCCACACGCAGACGTCGTCAACATGAGTGGGACACCAGCGCGCCTTCGCTTCTCGAAAAGCGATGATTTAAATATGATGCGGGTCGTGAAAGAATGCAATCCCTTTGAAGATAACATGCAACATGCAGTTCGGGGGAATAAAATCGCTCAACGTTTGTCAGAAGGCAGGGGGAAAGTGTTTACCGCCCGCACTGCGGCTTGGCCTGGCTCCGCTCCAAGCATCTCGACTAAGCAAAATTAGTTTTCTTTATTTGTACTAGATGGCGCGGCTCAACATGATAGCGCATTTTTTAGGTTCTATGGCAAATCTACAAAGTTTGCGTCCCGTACGTGTAGCTGAACTGTACGAAGCGACACGAGCGTACGCTACGTACACTCACGCTTACGTGCGTGAAGGTTCTACGTACGTAAAACTAAAACTGTCTAATGTCCGTACGGCCCATACTATTCAAAATGGGTGATTTCTACCCGCAGAAAGCATTCATTTGCGTATGGAATAACCAGTTGACCAAGCTGTATCCAGATGTTCTCTCTACGCATGTATACGGCACCAAAATATCTGTCCGCGTACTGCGTTTAGTTACATCCTCGAAGGTATAACTTCCGTGCATACATGCAGGATCGGGAAAATGACACTGTTAGAAGCAGAGTGCGGAAACTCTTCGCGAAGTGAAGTGAAGCCCTGTTGCTATTAATGCTGCAAGATGACGTAGCGCGAAAAAGAATAAGACGTACACAAACGGTCAACAAGCATCATGCGAACGCACCAAAAACCCAAGCCAAAACTCGATCTATTGCCATTTCTCACTGACTGCTTGGAAAGTAAAATGATGCAGCAGAATATCCTGTCACACATTAGGCGGAACAGGATTGGCACTTTTTTAAATGGACATGCAAAAGTCTGCAAGCAAGCTGGTTTCCCAATCCCTAACGCCTGCTTTAATTCCGTCTTGACATAACTCTTGTGGCAGATAATGCTGGACGGAACTGTATGGTGTCAGATACAGTTCCGTCTGGACGGAACCTCATCGCTACATGCAGTTCCGTCTGGACGGAACTTTGGCGCAAGTTGTAGTTCCGTCTAGACGGAACTCTAGCGCAAATTGTAGTTCCGTCTGGACGGAACTCTAGCCACAGCCAAAAAAAAACGCGAGGAAAGCTTATGCCGCCCAAAACGATGCTTCTAAGGAGTGTTTGTCTGAACAATTCCTCACTGTGGTTTGACACTGGTGATCCCGGCGTGCTGAGCTATGCTGTCATGCTGTGCGGTGCAGTTCCTCCGTTCTACAACCTCCTCAACGGCCCACGACCAGCGCGCTCTGCTTCTATGGTTCTGGGAGGAGTTTGGCTTGCGCTTTCACAGCATAATCTCATGGTTAAAACCGATTGGCAGAGCTCTTGATATTCTTTGAAGGTATGAACGCTCCACTGGTTTCAACGGGGAAAATCTAGGGAAAACGAAACCGGAAAACAATTTCTGTTGACAGAGGGCGGCCGTCATCACAGCCTTAACTTCATCTGTCGTACGCATGAATAGTGATAGAACGGCGGCTTGGTATAGATTCATTGCTACAAGGCAGCGCACAAAAACGACGGACAAGAAAATGCACACAGCAAGGCGCTGTGTCTTTTCTGTGTGTCTTTTCTTGTCCGTCGTCTCTGTGCGCTGCCTCGTAGCAATGGCGTACGCATTCACCACAAGACAGCGCTGTCATGAGGTGAAGCCCACATGCTGGTTACTGTGTCGGGGAAGTTGACCAAGACGGATAAACCCTTGATGAAAGCGCCGCCGCCCGCCATCTTTTACAGCGGCCCGTGTCGCGGCTTCAGGACCTATCAAACGGGGCTAAATATTTTGAATACGTGTCTCCCTGTTTTTTACGACATTATTCTTTCAAGACCCGTTTCCTTGGAATTGAAGTCGACGCATGCCACAGAAGAGACGCGTGCGCGCATGCTAAGACTGACACATTCCTTCCGGTTGATGCGCTCGTTGTGCATGTTGAAGGCTCCCGCAACGCACATCGGTGGCACACTGAACGATGTTGTCTTCGGTATACACTGTGACAGATAAGCCCGTTGTCATATGCGACAACTGCAGCCATGGTTGCGTACCGCTGTAACGAAGGAATCGCGGGGCCACGTGTCCGCTTCGTTAAAACGCGTTTCACTTGAATAGAGTTTTGCCGGTTCCGGTTGCCGGACACCCGTTTTCTTGGAAGTGCTCAGTGGTCATGCCGAGATGCCCCACATTTCAAATCAATGTACGGATGTAGTTTTGTCAAGTCTTCGGCGTTGAACTTAGGTCGCATGCTCGAACCCGGCACCGCATTCTGACTCACGCAGTTATTAATAATGAAGAACATGTTAGATTGTACTGGTTTGAGAGGAGAGGGAATGCCCACGAAGCGGAGCAGCTATCAAACAGCGCGATTAATTCCCCTTTATAAGATGTGCGCCTGCATGCGTTCGGGAGCATGTTCATCGAAATGGTAATGTAGAGAATGATGCCATCTCTGCTCACCGGAGAAGTACCCGAAGGCGGAGCTGGGCGGTCCGGGCCCCATCTCTGGCGAGTCGTCGAGCCCGTCGGGCGACATGCCGGGTCGCAGGGAGCGCATCACGCGCCGTGGGCTGCGGAAGAAGTGGCGCCGAGCGCCTAACGTGCTCAGCTGCTTCATGCGGCGCTCTTTGGAGCGCCGGTTCTGGAACCACACCTGCAAAAGCGGGATACAGAGCACGTCGTAAATCCCTACATCGTACTCATATTACACACACTGTGAACTCGCACAATTCGCTCAGCACCACTTTCGCTCAGAGCAGAGTTGGCGCGAACACAAAACCACTAACATCGATTGCCCGGATGCCGGGTACACTGATTACACTGAGCACGCAGTCTTTCAAACGAGTGGGGTAACGAACACTATGATTCATCGATTCGTTGACTGCTGTATACAGACCTTCGCTAATTGATGTGGTTACGTATCGCGTACGGACAGCGCAAGGTATGGTTGCTCATTTATCACGTCCCCTTAGACAGCCCTTCACCGGAGATGTAGACCCAGAAGGAGTTTGCATTGTCCGTCCAATACGCGAGTGCACGGCCTGTAAGAAAGCCGTCTCTCACAACCTGCGCTGCTCGCGGAACCAGTTCCGCTGAATCCATCACCGCCATCTATACGAGTGAGAGAAGCGCACCACAAGCAATGCCGCCAAGGTCGGGCGGCCACGGCGTGCGGTGAGAGCCCCCGAGAGGCGACGACGCCGACCGCAGCTGGCGGCTTCGAAAACCGGAAGAGGCGCTCGGCCCGGTTTTTCCCGACGCATGGGAGAGAGAGAGGGGGAGGAAGAGAGAGAGGGAAAAGAAGGAAGCGTTACGTCACGAGGTGGCCGACAATGGATGTCCGCTGACGGCGGCAATGACCGGCGCCCGCAGCGTTTTCCCCCACGCCGAGCAGCGGTCGAGACGGGCCAGATAAGGGAGACGGAAGGGACGAGCCGAGGGAAAAGAGGCAGGAGAGGAACGCTGGGCACGTGAGCCGTCCCTGGCCGCGTCTCCGGATTAAGGGAGGCTCGCCTGGGGGAGCCCGATAAGGAAGACCCCGCGATCGGTGGCCTTTGTATGCAGATCTCGGACAGTGGGGAGAAGGGAGCGGAGGGGGAAGAGGAAGCTAGGGAGCGTCGAATGGAGCCAGCTCAGCTGCGCCAGACAAATGCGACCTCCTGACGTCACGTTCTCGGATTTGGCGGGCTTTGTTTCTTGCACACGCGGCGAAGTCTGGCGTTTCTAAATGTGCGTGCACTTCTGTGTTTACTGCTGAGTCTGACAGCCTGTGTCCTTGCAGAGCGTAGAGGTCTGCTATGAGGGGTACTCGCGAGACGTGGCGGGCGCCATTTTGGCGTACAGCGCTCAGCTTCAGCTGTGGAGGCCGTAGCAGGTGGCCATATGTCGATTTGATATGCTGCGCTGCCGTTGGCCGCGCTCCATCCGCGTCGAAATGGCGGCCGGTGTGGTTTGAGTGCATATCTCCCTATAGGAAAAGCGGCCGTTGATGCGCCACTGCAAACGACTCTGGTACCGAATTCAGGTTCGCAAGTGTATGTTGCCCTTTAGAGTGTCCTGCCCATTGCCTGAAGAAGTGAGTGAATGTGCGTTCGCGAGTGTACGTGTCTGCGAAATGTCGCCTTCATATGTAAGTCTTCTTCTATACTGCTGCACTGAATGGCCAGATTGTCGTCAGCACACACAGAGGGCTTGTCAGCCCTTTCTGCTGCATACGTCATGGAGCTGCTTTATCAATGACCGCTCCTTTACTCCAAACATTACTGTTCAAACGTAATGCACCGCGTGATGTTTTGTTAATCAAGCCACGACCACATAGGTGCGGTTAAAGAGCACTTCGCACCGGCTTCTGTAGAAGCTGTATTGTACGACTCTGACGAAGGTTGGGTCGAGGACTGCGGTGGGCGCAGTTGTCACAAATATACTTCTGCCAAGTTCTACCAAGTTTGGTTTGCCAAACAATCATCTTTCTCTAATTCAGCCACGTGTTCGGCTCAATCCAGCTAGATCCCCAAGGATGTCCCCTGTATCCTGGATGAGTTTCCCTTTGAGCACTCACCGTCGGGCGCGCATGAATAATTCACCACTCTCTACTTCTCCCATTGTCGTCGTTGTCATGTCTCATATACATTTGCATTTGCACCGGCAAGCGCGATTTGAGGCCCTCGCAACTGCTTCAGGTATACACGGCGGAAAACAACTGCCGCAGCTACGCCGCTGAACAGCACATCCTCGGGCAAGGACTGCACGTTACCTCCGACTCTACAAGTACAGAGCGGCGCCACGTTGGTGCGCGGCGGTGGCCAAGGAGGATCGGCCACCCGGCCGCCCTCTGATTACACGCAGTGTGTAGTACAGACACACCAAGTCCCGCAGTACCACGGCGACGGCGCGTGCTCGTCGAACAACGGGTAGCCCGCGCGGTGGAGGTGGCGGACCACTTCACACATAGCACAAAGAACCACAGCGGGACCGCCCCGCCCCGTCCTCCTCACTTGGTGGCGGCTGCAGGCTCAGCTAAGCTACCCCCCCCCCCCCCTCTTTCCCCCCAACCACAACGGTCACCCCTGCTGGCTCTGATGAAGCCCGCTGTGCAGCCGGCCGGGTTATTGTGTTGTCGTCGCTTGCCCCCGTAATAACAGTATTCCATGCTCGGAGGGGGCGGCGACCTCCCGCCCACCTCTGTGCGTTCCCCGCCGCCGACCTTCTTTCTTTATTTTCTCTTTCTTTCCTACTTTCTTTTTTCTTTTCTGCCTCCGAGCACGGCAGTCGCTATGCGTAGTTCGGGACGAAGTGCGGGCGACTGCGTTCTGGCCCACGTCCGGCGCGCGCTATGGTTCGGGCAAGCTTTCACCCCCATCTTCCCCTTACGGCTCTTTTTTCTGTATTTTTCATTTTGAAAGGTGTCCTCTCCGTAATTTTAATATGCCTATGAAGATACGATAAGCTCGAAGATACACGAGAAATTTCTTCACTTTGGCTTATTTGCCCGAAACATGGCCTTCTTTACCTTGCCTTCAATATAGCATGTCAGTGTACCTGGACGTAGAACAGACAAGAACAGCGACCAAGCAAAAAACCGTAACAACATGCGCGCACACTCTCCAGCAACTTGCTCGTGGCATAATATTTGTCGATAGCTTCCTTAATTGCGTGTCCTTGGTGCTTGTTTTCCGTAAGCCCGCGTGTTCAGTGTGAGACACGTAGTTCACCGTTCAGCTGGCGGGGATAAAATAAAGGAATGAGAAAAATATCGAAGGACAAAAGAAGCTTTCGCAGTGTAACGCTGCCTCTTGTGGTTAATTACCGTGGTTAATTAGTATAGGTGGCTGCGTGGATTTGAATAGAGCAACGCCACAACAGCTTCGAAGCTGTACACTTGTAAATGGCATGCATGCAGTTGCCAATGAACAATTAAAACAAAGCGCAAGAGTGAAATGCGGGTTAGTCCAATGTGCTCAGCAAGATTTGGTGCATGCTAAAGAGTAATTATTGATTATTTGAAGTATGAGTTCAATCAAACTCCATTTAATTCAATCATGAGCAACTCCTAGGTCTGTTAGAAAGCAAGTATTAGTACACATCTACGATGATACGGTATGCTCTTAGTTTGCCAGTCACTTCATGCAGAGAAAGCGTCCGCGAAAAAGTGAAAGCAAAAAAAAAGTGCTACATAATGTCAAGGGCAAGAAGCGTTCAGACTCCCGTGTGTCGCTGTTTATGGTTTAATGCACGAATAGCTTCGAAGAGAAAGGTAAGGCGCACGTACAGTCCTGCAAACTGCGTTTTCCCGTTTCCTTTGCAAGACCGAAAGGTGTGAATTTTCCGAGTGAACCGGAACCTCGGCGCGCCTCAGACAGAAGCCGTCCGGCTCCTCCGGCTCCTCCGACGCCCACGGCTCAGTTGGAGGAGCCCAGCAGACCCCGCCGTGTCGCTGACCTGCAGTCCGTCATCTGGCTCCCGTCTCCGCCCGCTCCGCGTTATTTCTATTTATTTTTTTTTTCAACGCACGCGGCGAAGCCCTTGCGGCACACGGGCGCCGCCACGCCAAATAACGGTCCCGTGCTCGAACGTGCTTCCGTCGGAGCGGACGTACTCCTTCAGTGTGTGTGTGCCTGAATAGGTGTGTATAGTTGAGAGTATATGGTCGCGCGACCACACGCCCCAATGATTGCACAACACTGGGCCTCAGCGGAGGGCTTGCGAACGACTAGGTACAGGGAGACAAACACACCTCGTGACCCCCGACTCTGCTTCCTCCCTCTCCCCTCCCCCCTCCCACTTCTCACCCCGCTTTCGGTCTCCAAACAGCCCGATGCTTACACACAGAGAGCGGCTGCGTTCAGAAGCCGCCCTTGTTGCCCCCCGCCAGCCCCCCGCGGTGAGGAGCAGAGCACATTGAACGCGAGAGAGCGGTCAGCGCGAGTTTATTACAAAGCCGGCGGTCGCTTCACCTCCCCAGCGGAGCTGCCACGGCCTGTATGGGACGCGCGCGCGCGCTGACGACGCTGGGGGCCTAGTTGCGTGCATTGCCGCTAAACATCGGCGGTTTGTGGCCGCCTTGCGGGGACGGGCACACGACCACTGTGCTTCAGTACGAAGGGAAATTGGGACCTTTTTTTATATTTTTCTGTTATAACTATTAGATTCGGCGAGTCCAGAACAATGCGAACAGTTCGCCCGTGTTCTGAAGGTCATACGGGATGTGAGCGTCGCTTTAGAAGGTTGAAAAACAATTACACGGATAGCAGCAGTGATACCATCTCTGCTGGAGCTGGTCGATAAGCCGCAACAGGGGATAGCCTGCTGGTCAAACTTTAGCTTCAGGATCCGGGCAATTACATTTACGAACTGGTCACTTAGAGTCAGCATTATGTCATTGCTAGACTAAATATTTCTGTTATAGAGTGTCTGCACACTGACTGAGTAAACATGAACATTTATCTGGTCGGTTCCAACCCTAGCACTGAATAAACCGCAGAATTAATCGTAATTGTTCACACTGCAAAACGCAATCCATTATTTTTTTGTTTGTTTCAGATTCAGTACTGCCGTCATCGACTCCGATCTACACGATGCTGCACATGCGGGCCATTGCAGGTTTCAGGGTTCCTTCGTGTGCTGCACGCAACTGATGCAAAGAAAGCGCATACGCGAGTCGGTGTACGGCGGACGTCTCAATTGGGCGCCGTGGAGGGCAGCGGTCGTGCGCGTTGGGCGTCCCGCTTTAGCGCCACGTTGTCCGCAAGGCGGCGCCCTGCGGTTCGCAGTAGTGTGGGGCGGTATACGCAAGGGATGCAACCGCGTGTCGTGGAAAAGCGTGTGTGTTTGTGTGTGTGTGCTTGGGTGCAGTACCGGGTAACGCGGTCTCTCACGGCTTGGCTGGCGTGTAATCAGCGTACAATGGAAACGTGCCGCCCGTCCCAGGTTCGGCAAGGCATTGTTTGTGAGTTCGCGGCGAGCTCAGAGCGCGGGACGGGCGTCGGCGCCGAGAGAATTGGAAATTGAAGGTTGGAGGCGCCAAACAGGGGAGACTTTTCCTGCGTATTCGAGCAGCGCACCTTTGTACACTACATCTACGTGAGCACTGGTCGGCCGGAGCAGAGATGACTTCATACTGAGCTGGAAACTTCGGTACTGCTGGAAACCGCACTCGCACAAGCCGCCACGAGTGGCCGGTTCTAACACAAAGGAAACCAAGGAAGATGTTTCATGTCGTAACACTGCCAGAATTAATTTCTTTTGTGCGCTTTGATTTGTTCAGCTACGTTCTCTGACCAGCGCTCCTAACTGCTATGAAACGCGACCCAATGAAAAATTCATTCACATTGACCTGCCAGCCCTCATTCGACACGTCTTTATAGCAAGTGGTCAATGGCGACTGGTATACAGAATCAATATTCCGCATGTAGCATCGGATTTGGCCTAATAAATATTGTACTTCCCTCATCCTGTTCTCATTCACTGCATGGACCCCGTGTATAAATATGCGTGAGGTTATCAGCCACCGGAATTTTACGAAGTTTATTACGAATTTTACGAAGCATCAGAGACGATGCATTCTTCTATACACACGCTGAGGCACGGCGGTAGGTTTTCCACACAGCATTTCGAGAGCCGGGCTGACCTAGTATGCAAGCGCAAGTGTATACACAGCAGCAGTGATATCGGTTCGAGGACAAGAAACAAACACAGGCTCTAACGGGGGAAATAGTGAACAGGAACATATAGACTATACAAACGGCACAAATTCCTTGCGGGCTGAGTTTTTTTTTTTTTTTGTGCGTCCCTATATAACCGCATGTGGATCAACGTTGTTTAACCCGTCACAAACGTGGCCGTCTTTCTTCAGGGACGAAAAGAAAACGCCGATTCGATTTCACGCACGTTTAGAACGACGGCGCTTGACGCCGAGGCGAGTTAATTAACTCGACCGTTGGCGCTCACGGGAAGCACTCCAAGCCTCCCAAAGAGACTCGACGCGCGCGGCATGCAGCAGGGAGCCGAGAGGAAAAGCCTAGCGGGAACGATATGACTGCAGGCAACCCCCTCTCTTCCTGCCACCTATTCCAAGTCCTGCCGCGCGCGCCACTCGTCTAGTTTCTAAAGCTCAGATCCTAGAAACACGTCCTTCTTACATATAGTAATCGGTGAGCTGAGACGAAAAGAACAAAAATATCGCGTTCAGTCTACGGTACACGCATATACTGTAATTTCCGGAATGCAGTTCGCACCCAGTGGCTAACTTCTGTCCAATAAAAAACTGGCTAAACTAGATTATATGCGGCTTAATTAAAGCAGTCGATGAGAGTCGTTTTGTTCCTCCGTTCTCTCCCCCTTCTGCTTTCCTTCTTTTTTCTTCAACTTCTCTTGTTCTTTGCTATTCTGTTCTCTCACTTTTGGTTTCGCTTGCCTTAGCTTCGTGCCCAAAGCAGATTGGCCTAAGATCTAGGTCAAGCTACAACGGGCTGCAAGTATACAGCGGGCTTCAGTACAGAACGACAAACGACGACCCAGGCACGGTTCCCACTAAAAGCACTCGCCGTAAAAGGAATAAAGAATGCTAGATTACCCTCATCTGCAACGTAGACAGCCGAGACCATCTGTAGGAATATTTTACCTGCGTTCACAGTGCGGTGAACCCTTGTCAGTGTCAGTGCATGTTAAAGAACCCCAGGTGGTCGAAATTTCCGGAGCCCTCCACTACGGCGTCTCTCATAGCCTTAGTCGCTTTGGGACGTTAAACCTCAGAAACCAAACCAAACCTTTTGTTGTCGTAGGCATCGCGATCGTTTTTCTACGCACTGTCTTCCTGCCTGCTGGGCGCTACTCCATGCAGTTCGTGCATTATGGACCTAAGACGCTCATATATCTTAAGCCACGCGCAATGTTTTCGTTTTAACGACAAGCAGGGACAACAGTATGCTTCGCAATCAGTGTGCAAGTTAGTACCAGAAAGCACGAGAATAGCCAGTCAACTATGCGACGGCGAGGGAGGCATGCGCTGTAAAGGTTCACCCGTAAAAAAAAAAAGATAGTAATAATAAATATCTTGATAGTGCGGATCATGTTGGATGAAATACGTTACGATGGACAGTGTTGAAAACAATAAAATATTGAATAGCCAGCACCATGTAAATCCTTCGGAAAGCGCATATTTTCAACTTATAAACATGTATATAGTGAGCAAGCGGTATACCGGAAACTACGCTATTACAGCACATTACTCGGAGGGGACGTGTAGTCATCGGGCGCGGAAAAAAAAAAAGAGTAAAATATTTATGCGTTGCTTCGCTACTTCTGCTCGAATTGTTTCAGCGAATGGAGAATGCGTGTCCAGTCATGCTCTCTGGGTTTAAATGCCTCATTGTCGTCGACAGAAGGTTGTCAGCAGAGGTGTCACGCTTTTCGGTTGGTCGAAATGGTTATGACGTCAGAGTGCGCGGATTCGCAGTAATGAGGTCACCCACGGATGCCTGACGCCCCCTTTTGGAGCAGACGACAACTAATTAAATAGTTGTCGTCCGCTCTGAAAGGGGGCGTAAGGCGTCCATGGGCGACCACATTACATACCTCATTACTGCGAACAGAGCCATGGACACAACCGAACTCATCGAAGCAGCGAGAGAGTCATGCTAAAGAAGCAGTCAAAGTAGGCAGTCAAAGTGTGTAGTTGTAATGCGTAGTCAAATAAAGCACTAGTACAGCACAAACAGTCTCGCAGTCAATGCTAAACAGTGCGTCAGGAAAGGCTTTCGCCTTGCAGCACTTTAGAGAGCCAATGTGCCCCCTGAATTTTTTCAGTCAAACGATTTGTCTCCGCAGCGATTACTATTTTCTTCTGCCCCTCCTTATCGCGGAAAATTTTCTCTCCGACTGTATCTATTCAGCAGCAAACAAGAATATTTCTTCGGCGCTTCAAAGGCTGAGGCTTGAACGGCGTGTGTACGCCCCGACTTCAACAGGTTCACGCTGAAAGACACGCACGCCTCCAGCAGCTGCATCTCAGGCGCCACGTAATATGGAGAACGAAAAACAGGGCGAGTACCAGGCAGGCATGTCATCCTGATCCAGGTAGAGGAGAGAGATAGTCCTGAGCCAGGTCATCCTGAGCTGAATGCTTCAGTCGTGAATGCAGCTTCTCATTTTGGTCGCTCAACGAATGGCGGATAAAAGGATGCGGATACATGCACTATACTGATCATTTTGCAGCGCAGTTTTTGACGACAGTTCAGTCAAGAACGCAGGGGCAAGTGCCCCTCTAGGAGACCCGTCCAGTCAATGGCGTCGTGGCCAATCGTCTAGCACCTGCTACCATGGCATCGCAGGAGGCTAGCAGGTGTAAGGTGGTCGACGAACACAACGTCGCGATAAAAGGTCGAAGCATTCGTTGGAAGGCCCTTAGACAGGCACTTTGCCCGTGCGTTGCTGAGTTGTATTCGACTACAGCAATACCTCGGCCGGTTAGGACTAAAAACAGTGAAATTGGCACCTGCAATGTGTACAGTCTGGTTAATGCGCCAGGCCAACTGGGGAGCTCGCTTTCGGTTAAGAAAAGACAAGAATGTTTTTTTTATCATTAAGGGAAGGAAAGCAAGCAGCCATACAGGACGTGCGCAAAGAGAATCCACTGCGAGACAGATTATCACAGTGATTAATACACAGGGGACCATGACGAAGACTAGATAAACGCCGCGTATAACCTCCTGGAAGCTCCTTCACTCCCTGTCTATATGTGCACTGTCGTCAACGCCGTAGAATACAAGACACCTCGAGGTTGGCAGGCAGGTACGTAGGCAGGCAGGCGTGCGGACCTGATTCTTCCCTTCCGACATCGCGTCGCGACGGTTGCGCTGGTCGCGAGGCGAGCACGCGTGCCCCGCATGCCCCCGAGGAGGCGGCGCGGAACGGGAGGGCCTCCCGCGGCGAAGATGAGCGCGACAGGGCTGCAGCGAGACGAGTGAGACATGCGCCGGTCGCAACGCCACCCCCGGCGCCGGGAGTGTCGACAACGCGGCCTCGGGGCGCGCCGGAGACGTCTTCGAGACGACGAGTCGGGCGCGCCGCCGATAGATGAGCTCTTGTCTCGCGCTACGGGGGTGCCGCCGGCGTGTGTCTCTTTACACAGTCAAACAAGCGACGAAGAGACGAAGAAAGAAAAAAGAAAGTCTCCGCCGGCGCGTCTTCTTTGAGGCAGCATGGTACGGAGCAACGCTGCCCCCGGGGTCTGGGAGGAAAGAACAACGAAAAACAGCGCGCCTGCGAAGTGGCGGCGGCAACAGCAATCCCGTCAGAGGGGAGACTCTGGAAGCTCGCTGCTGCTGCTGCCACCTCGGGTACACACACACACCGGCGGTAAGGTGGCCGACGCTGCTACGCGGCATTCATCGGAAGAACGAGGGCCGCCTGACGTTGAGCGATGCACGCTGCATGATTTCTGCCTGCGGGCGACGCTCGGACTCTGCTGCTGGCAGCATAGACGGGGCTGAGGCAGACAGGTATGAGGCAAACGTCTTGCCCGAACAGACCGCCCTCCCTCTCTCCTTCCCTCTTCTGTGCCCTGAACTCTAGCGCGTGTAAAGCCGTGCATGCACACACAAAAGAGAGAGGAAAGCCGGGGAAAAGGGATGTCGAACGGGGCGGCAGGCGAAAAAAGAGCGCTCCTGTGTTGTTGTTGCCCGCAGACAAGCGGCGCCCGATTCGCTGCATGGATGTCGTCTTCCTCGTTGTGGACGTCTTCTATTTGGATGCATCCTTTTTCTTCTTTGTTTCTCTCTTTTTGCTTCAGTCACTTCAGAGGGATGACGCTGGCGCGCACGAACCTGGCTCGTCTGAAAGAATGTGGTCCTCCTCAGCTCCGAATTCCCCCCCGACGCTGCCTGCTGGATCGCCTTGCTGGAAGACATGCTTGCTCCGTCAGTTTTTGCACGCATGCTTCGATTCTTTTGCAGCGTTAGCTGCAAGAGGGGTTTTCTTTTGAGGGCACACGGCATCGAGTGCAGTACCTAGCAGCCGAAGCCTCCCAAGTCATCATGATGCCCCTAACATGGTTGCCTGCAGGGCGTGCCAGGGTAGGCCTTAAGGAAACGCGGGAATGGACACGATGTTCCAGCGTGACAGAAGACAACGAATGAGCAGGTCCCATGGCGTCCATCTTTGCTCGTCTCTTGTCTTCTATCTTCTTGCCAACCCTTGTCTTCTGCTTCGCTGGGACATCATGCCGAACGATCCCCAACTCGCCAAAGTCTCTGCACTGATGGGGCATGTGACCTGAGGCAGATAGAGATGTGGGCGCTGCCATTCATATAAGCCAACTATATATATGTCAACATATATGGAAACTGGTCATATATGTTAAGGGAAAAGAGGAGGTGGAATGGTCAGGGTATTTTCTGCAAAAAAAAAAAAAACTATGCGTTGGCCGCGCGTTTTGGCGCAGAAGCAAGGTATACCGTGGAAATGCTGCAGATTGTTGCAGGCACAGTTGACGAAGAATGCTTTGCACATACTTCAAAAGAGAGTACAGAAAATGCGCTGTCAATCAAAACTGTTTTGGACCGAGTGCGATGCGAAATTTAGAACCGCGCTGCTTCCCCGCGCTGTCGTTGTGCGCGGCTTTGCAGAACACATGTGCTGCCTGTCCGCTTTGAAGGTACAACGAACCCGGCCACTGTTCATCACAGCGCTGCCGTGATGCCCTTTCCTATCAAAGGAAAGGGCATTTGTACGAAAGGGAAGGTAGGACTGGACATGTGACGAGACAGTTGTCAAATTTTTTATCATCCGGGTGTTACCATCTTCCATTTTTATCAGCTGCTGGTGTGCATAAAGAGCAGTGTTTCCCGAATAAAAATTCAGTTGTAAGTCCAGCGCTTTGTGTGTGTGTCTCTTTCTTTCAGTCCGTGTCTTTTAAGCGCAGGTATATTTCAATATGGTAAACCAACTCGCCCAAGAAACCACTCTGCTATACCTTTCCTCGCAGTATTAACGGCGGGGCTGACCGGCCACGAAGAAGACTCCTGAAAGGAATCGGTTCGGTACACGCGTACGGCCCGCAGGAACCGCCATTGTCGCATGCGACCAACTTAAATTTCGCGCTCCGTTTATTTACCTCTACCGTACACTCTTTCGTCGCCTACGAGAAAAAGTTGCCAACTTTTCCCAGCCACCGCACACACACACGCCTCTCCACGCTGCATCTCCCAGCATCCTCCGTATTTCACAGCAAAGTAGCCACAATGGTCAGGGAGGCTCACCGCGAAGCTCTGGCGGGGAGGACGGGTCATCGTAAATATTCGGCGGCGGGCTTTTCAAACGTGTCGCGGCCCTCGATATCGTTCCGCATCCCCGCCTCCTCCAATGCACGTGGTCTCCGCGTTTATAATCGACAGGCATATATATACATACATACGTAGCGGTGGCCACCCGCCCCCTCTCCCACACCCTCGCACCGAAAGAGCGCGCTACGCGTGGCCAATACCGGAACGAAGGCTCCAGTAGGGGAGGAGGAGAGAGAAGTGGATAAGGAAGAGCATGCAGCGCACGGTATCCTCCGCTTGAAAGTGCGGGTGATGACGAACGGGAGGGGGTTGAGGGGGGGGGGGGGGGGGGGGGGGGGTAGATTCAGCGTGTGCCGTGTGCGTGTTTTACGAGGCGCGATGGTGCCGGCGTTGGCGCATTCAGCCGCGGGTGTTTCAAGCACGGAGCGAGCGGTCCGAGGCAAGGAATGTCCGGGCTGGGGCTGCAACGCAAAGCAGTGTGCACAGTAGCGCGGAGGGGGTGGGGAGAAGAGGGGGAGGGGGGAGAGGAGGCGCGGCCCGAAGAAGCCTTGCGCGAGGGTGCTTGGTCGGAAGAGCCGCGGAAAAACGCGGCCATATTTTACGCTAACTGCGGCTCCCGTTTCGAGCCGCAATTTATGCGCGTCATTCAAAACCGACTCTCCCGCCCGTATCCTCCCCCCCCCCTTTCCCGCTTCTCCGCATGCCTGCTTGTTTGTGTCCGGTATCTGTCTCTCTCCCTCGCTTCCTCGTTGGCGCATTCTCGCGAGCTCGCCACGACGGTGCTTTTGCGTGTTGCCATGTGCACCTCTTGGCTTGTACGCGTTTCCCCTTACCTTCGCTAGTTTATTTTGGCCGAGAAATGTGTCTCGACATTAACAGCCCTTCATATTCTTTTAAAGACAGCTGCGTACGATGGAGTTCTTTTTTTGTGTGCTTATGCTTGGTAGATGCGGTATGGCAGAAACGGCCCTTACATAGTGATTCATTGACATCAAATGTCAGGTGGTATGTATGTAGGTTACGGATCGCATGCGCGGTCACGGCGACTTACCAACCAACTCCACCCACGACTACCACCTGCGGGACTCACTGAGCATCTACAGGGAGAGTGAATGGGGACAGTACGCGCCTCATTCTGCCAAGGTTAGGCACCCGTCGCTGCCATATGTTCGCATATTCAAGTGTTCGCAAAAGGTGGTGGTATTTTGTCTCTTCTTCCGTACTTCGCATGCCGAGTTCCCTCCTTGCGTTTACGTGCGGTTTAATTGCTGTGACGTCACTGACTCCGATAAACGAACATGACCGGCTTTACTGAATCGCGCTTACTTGAAGAGCTGCGCACAAGGGGAACCTGTATACTGCCACATGAGGGTGCTAAAATGACAATTAGACTCGATCTTCATCTGTACCACATATCACAGGACACAAAATCGGAGAATTAGAAGAATTCTTAAATGTTTGAAAGTGTTAGATAAATTGTCAATTTATGATCCGAAACATTCATTAAAGGGCAACTGAAGATGTTTTAGAAATCGATGAGTTTAAGGTTGCCGAATGTGCGAAACATGCACGTAAAGCCTGCGAAGTTGTTTTGCGCAGGCATTTGAAATGATGGCGTAATCGCCGCATAAAGTAGCGTTGGCGTTCAGGCTTCTCCGAAGTGCACAGCGACGGGCAGTCACCGAGAATGACGTCACGCACGACGGCACTACGTTTCCAGCAAAGAAACGGTTATTCCGTGGAAGAAATCCGACTCCATCGAATGTGAAGCTCACGATGCATTGTTTGGCGCCATCTGACGACGCAGAGCAGCATGCAGGCGCAGAAGCGGACATCTGAAATGTCGCCAACAATGACGTCCCTACCGAATTTTCCCGCACTTCTCCAACGCTGTGAGGAGAAGTCTAAACAACGTCGCGGTTTTAATCGACGATTATGTCACCATTTTAAGCGCTAGTGCAAAAATACTTTCCATGCTTTATCAAGAAGCTTGATAGATTTGAATTCTCAAAAAACCGTTTCAGCTTCCCTTTAACGAGGTACGCGCCTTACAAGATAACCTGAAGTGGAAAGCCGAGTCCGGTCTGCAGCTATTTTAGCAGTTTTACATGAAAGAAAAAAACGCACTCAATAAAATTTACGAAACAGTAAAGAACGCTGAGTTTTTCTTTCACGATCGCCAGCAAACGGGTCAAGTAAGCCCACAACATCCGCTTAGTCATAGCATATGAGGGACACACACAAAAAAATGCTTCAACTAACTTCTCGTTGGTATGTAAGCTTACGTTTCTTCTATTATTCTGAGAAAAAAAAAACAAAGGGAAGAACAAGCCACTTGGCCTTTCTTTCATCGTGCGAAAGAATTCAGATCGTCGTCAGAGTGGAGAGCACTTTGGGCAAAAAGTATAACAGCCCACTTTACGCCGATCGTTCAGCCGTCAACCACGACCACACCCTTCCACACGACCACCACTCCCGACACTTCCCGGTGTTTCTCCCGCGAGTTATTCTACCCACTTCAATGTTTCATTTTTATTTTAACTTTTTTTCCGAAAATTGGCCTTTTTTCTTTTTCTTTCTGATAGCATATAGCGATCTTTTCGACTCTTCAATTTCTGTAAGCTGAAAGGGCGTTTGTGCCACATCTTGACGTCGACGCATTTTTGACGCAGAATTCTGATTACCTGCTTGTCCTCATTTAGGGCCCTCGACAAGGTGAGAAACAAAGATTCGTTCCGGCTTTTCGCGCGGCGGCGTCTATTTTTAGACATGGTATGCTATATACACTGAGGTGGCGCGGGAACTTAGCTGCTTCTGTAGTGCCCGATTACTGCGGAGCAATATCTCAGAATACAAGGAGCACACCACTCGTCCGTCTGCCTCCTGTGCCTTGGAATGTGTTTTCATGCATATACGATGTACACATCGCATGAAGGATCAAGTGCATAAATATCCGAAGTATCGGGCGTTGTCTACGCTTGATGGTCATTTTTACTCAACCCATTCTGCTAACGGGCACGGCGTCTTCGAAAACAAAAAAAAAAGAGAACAGCTGTATACGCTAGCTCGCAATTCGATACAACGTATTTCGCTATAGCGGGTCCAGCATTTTTAACGAAACGACTTCGCCTGCTTATTTGCTTTTTTACGGTGGCGTTTCTTTTTCGATTTTTTTTTCTTCCTTTAAAGGCGAATGGAGTGTATGGGCGAATGTTTTCCCGAATTACACGTATACATATTGCACTTTGCCCATATTTTGATTTTGTGACCGTCCTGCATTGTGTTTTCCTGTTAGTACTTAACTGAGAGCGCCTTAGATACATGTTAAAACTTAAACGTGGTCCTAGAATGAATATACTGCACAGGTGCTCAAGAAGTGCTACGTGTGATACGCTGGATAAACGTGAAAAGAATGCTCAGAAAGATTCTTAGGTGAGAGGAGTGGCTGGTCAGTTGCGCATATCTGATATCGACGAAGGGCAAGATTTGAAACACCACGGACGGAACTAGCGCGTAGGCTGGTAAGCACTTTAACACGACTTTGCATTTAGGTCTTACTGCACTCTAAGCACAAAGGAGTAAAAAGGGACTAAGCTCTTCTCCAACGCGCTCCTTTATATAAGAGAGAGAGAGAGCGCTAGAGTACAGCTTACTCTCTCTTTATTCCCTTATAGGTGTATTCCTTTGTAGAGTGTGCCTTCTTAGGGAGCGTCGTGAGCCCGTGCGGCCTCACGCTCTCTTCGCTCTTTTGCTTCTTGCTTTCTTCGCTCCCATTTACGGCGACTGACAATCGAGGCCGATTGAAACCGTAAGGGTAATGCTAAATTCTCAAAAGCCGATAAGCTCCGGACACCTAATTTCCGCATACAGGTTTCCTCAACAACATATAGGTATGCCGATCTCCTCAACCTTTGGATCTCATCGCTTTTCGCAAATTCTGTCAGAGCCCTTTTTTAGCGTACAAGCACAGATATGTTCATTCATTCATTCATTCATTCATTCATTCATTCATTCATTCATTCATTCATTCATTCATTCATTCATTCATTCATTCATTCATTCATTCATCTTATCGCTCTTCTCGCATCGACCACCCCTGTAAAGTAAACGTCATCACTTGCAAGACCAACGCCCTTTATCATTCGTGTCTTCCTCGTACATCGGCAGAGTGGAATCGTCTTCCGTCTGACATCGCGTTATTAAAGGATCACGACTTATTTCGTGCAACACTTTCAAGGTACCTTAAAGCTGACTCTTGACATCTCTCCTAGCAAACAGTTATATTGTGTCGCGTTCCTTGTTTTTCTATGTGTGTACCTGTTCCGTTTACGGTTGTTCCATCTGCTGTGCTACTGTATACTTTTGCCCTTTATTCCCGTATTCAGTTAATATTCCTAACATGTATTTTTTTTCTTTATTTATGTGCTTCTATTTGCTGTTCTGTATTAGCCTTTTCGTTTGGTGTAGGTTTTATTGTGCTCTGTTTATTCTCGCCATATAATGTATGAACCACTCCCCTCTGTAATGCTTTTGCGCTTGAGGGCAATAAAATGATAAATTCATTCATTCATTCATTCATTCATTCATTCATTCATTCATTCATTCATTCATTCATTCATTCATTCGGCCAAGAATCATCCGTGTACGCGCTTGAAGCCAAAAGTAAAGAGCTACGCATCCGAAGCCGCAACCGGTGTTGTGCGTAAACGCGTATACAGGTGAGCACACGAAAGGTGGCCCGAATACGAACAGGTACACACGTGGTCTCCCGCTTCGCGAAAAACCGCCTACGCGCGACATTAATCATTTTGTCCTGCTTTTTTCACGGTGAGCCACCGCAGCTGAACGCAAAGAAGACAACAGTCCGCTTCGCCGTCGTTAACAAAAGGAAAAATAAATTAAAAGGAACGAAAGAGGCAAACCGACGGCCAATCTTTCTATGGTTGTTTTCTCAGCATTCATCTATTACGCGCGTCGCCGGCAGCGGGAGCGCCGATCGAGAACGAAAGAAGAATTGAGCTCCCTGAACGGGGTGTAAGCCGCGAACAGGAGGGAAAAAAAATTGAAGGAGAAAATGCGAGCTGAAAAAAAAAAAGAAATGAAAGAATGCAGCAGGCCCATAAGTGAAACGGGCCTACGTGAGGGCCATTTTTCATTCGTCGCTGTAAAGTCGTCTGCCTATCGCAGCCTTCTCACCACTGTAGTATTATTCCTTTTGCGTAAGCTTGTTTTGCGGCGAACACGTCTTCTATAAACCACGACGGATGCAGAAATGTTGCGATCTGATAAATGGCTTAAACTCGCCTCAGGAAAAAGAAGAATGAAATGCTTCTCCGAATGCAGTGGTTAGCCACATGCGGAGATGGGGTTTTCTCACCGTCTTCACTCCATCTGCGCATTGCAGTGCGTAACTTGTAGGCTGCTTCTAACATTTATAGCTACCGTCTCAAATCTTCGTATAGCGACATTACTTTTGATGAAGGCTCGGTTCGATAACAATCGCTGTGACTCAACTTTTTTTTCTGGTAAGAGCAATTATTCGCACCGCACCTAGATAAAAAAAAATCTGTAGGAAAAGCGTGCGGCGTTGATGTAGTCTACACAAAGGATCCGTTTCCTTTTAGATTTGCATAATCTTCATATAAAATCGAAGTCTTGAATGTGAGTGCAGCGACGTGAAAGTGACCCACGATATACTTGGGAAATATTCTGGCAGTGTGCTAAAACAACAATGATCCCTGCGGTTTGGCACAGAGATCGAGGAAGGATTGTTATTGGAGCTGCTGCACGATTACCTGGCAGTATAAAAAAAAGTTCCCTGATAGTCATTGTCACCCACCTTTCTCCCGTTTGCATGCTCACGCACTCTCTAACGCTTCATGTGTCAATAACTAGCAAACCTGAAGATCAGATCGCTTTGTGAGAGCTCACTAAAATGTTTATACCTTAAAAGGTGTAACACTCTTGTCCCAGCACGCTGTGAGAGTATTCACCAGCCCTTTGAGGGTGTTGGTGCACACTCTTATGATGATAGGATGCTCATGAACATATTAAGGGTGTTCATGGACACCATTAGGGCGTTTATGAACACCCCATGGGTATCATGAGGGCGTTTATGAACACCCTGAACGATGTTAGTCCTGAGACACTGTGGGACACTTTTTTACACCTTTAAAGGTGTACAAATTTTAGAGTGTGCTCGGGATTCTTTGCGAAAGCAGCACAACTGAGAAACGCATAGATGCGTCGCTTGCGAACCCAGCTATAGGTTCAACCATTTGCAGGAAGAAGCTTCCCGCACTACGCACTCATAGCTTCTCGCCCTTAATGAATGATGAAAGGTTTCGGCTGGACCACGCTTCAGTCGAGACGTTTGCATAGAGCCAGGCATCGCAGCCTCTTCCGCGCACGCCGACAGCGAGGCGTAAACCGAGAGCAGAGCGACAACTACCCGCTTCGAATTTACTCAGGAAATGGCGAGCCCTCAGAGCCGACCGCACAGCCGAGGCTGAACCGGTGCTCCGTTATATTCACACGATATTTGGGCGCCCGTGCATCCAGGGTTGGAGGGGAAAGCGGGCGGAGGGGGTGCACGCACAAAGAGAGAGCGGTTTCCGAACGACAGTGCGAAACTCAACTCGTTTCGGCGATGATACGAACTTCGAACGGTTGCTCGCGTGTAGCGTGCAGTGTGTAGTACACCCAAACCTCAAACTGAGCGGGCAGCCGATCGGAACTTCGCGATATACTTGGCGAAAGGCTTGTTCCGGCATTTGCGCTGCGTTTATTGCTGCATCTTCACAACGCTCGGGACATAAGGTCCAGCGACAATGTAAAATGCGCAATATACACATGGGCACTCCCAGAACCACCCAGTTCTAGGCATATACTCGCAAGAAGTAGCCTTTTTCTAGTCACGCGCACGTTAACAGAGCTTCGGCGGCGACAGCTAAGTATGTTCTGTTCCGACCTGAGTACGTCAACCCAAACTAGTGACCCAGCAACGCTCCTACACGTCCTTTACATGAATGCGACAGAAGTCGATTCGATTCCATTTATTGGGGGAAAGTGCGTACACATCGAGGGAGAGAGTAGAGGACAGGTCGCGCCTTTCCAAAATTCGCTCTTTGTCTAGAAAAGTTGACTCAAGACGCATTCTGTCGCATTCACGTAAACGCGGTCTCTTCTTAGTGCACTGTTCTTATATCAGTCCGGCTTACGGCTATTGCACAGACCTCTGCGCTGTGGCGTTTTCCCACGCTGCACGCAACTAATGCGGCCATAGTGCGCGCCGGTCGGGCGTGTAGGCGACGCCTCGCGCACAATGGACTAAAGGCGAGAAGGAAAGGGGGAGAGACGACTACTGTAATGACGCCATTAGGAAACGCTTCCTGTTTTGAGGCGGAAGAGAAGGGTGCGCTTCCGGTCGCGTGGATAGGCCGCATTTCCGAAGCAAGTCCGCGCCTTTCTCCGCGCAACGCGTCCGGTTCCTCGCCTCTGGCGGCTGCCAGAGGCGTACACGATGCTGCAGAGAAGCCAGCAGTCGGTCGTCGCCGTTTCCGTTTTCGCTGCCGACGGCATGCGCGGTGCAGCGTCCCCTCTATGCATGCTACTATTGTGGGGATCATGAATACGGCAAACGACGGCTCCCGTCATCGTATCGGACTCGTATACGCGTCGTTCAAAAGCTCGTCGCGTTGTACGTGAAGTGACTGCCCTCTGATTGTCTCGCGTAGTTCGCTTAACGAAAACTCCCGAACGCATTCGACTGACATGCGTGCATTTCTCGCGGAGACTTGGTAGACGAGCCAGAATTTTGTTCTTGCGTGTATTTTCCGTTCAATATTAATAATGATCATCATCATCAGCGCAAGTACGCCCACTGCAGGACGAATGCCTCTCCCATATCCCTCAAATTAAGGCTCTCGTGTACCAGCCGCGAGCGCCTTATCCCCGCAACTTCCTAATCTCATCAGCTCTTCTTTTGAATGATACACAGCAAATTAGTGAGAATGAATAACCACGCGGAATTCGCCTGGTGCGGATATTTATAATTAAACTGGTTATCGGATGTATAGTTTCGGTTTCGGTCACAGCAGCCGAACGGTGGCTGCTACGTCACAAGTAGGTTTTAGCTCAGGTGAGGCATACGATGACTGCGATATAGTCGCTCTTTAGTCGTTTTAATTCGGTAAAATTCGCGCAAATGTAGCCTAACAACCCGAATCACGACGAATGAATAAACAGCTATTTATTGCCTTACACTAGAAGAAGGCGGGAAAATTTCAGGATAACGGGATTTGTTAGCATAACAATATATATGTGCCACGATGTTCAAGACGGGAACGATGAAGATGATGCGATAACCAGTTGGATAAACGTCAAACACATATGCAGGCAGTCTCACGAGGTGTATACAAGTCCTGCGTGCCTGAGGAGTCTGGAAGAGCATGCGCCGCGCGTAGCTCTTGCAGGTCCGAGCATATTAGCCAGCCTGAGATTATAGGGTCTTCATGTGTTATCTGAGCTCGGCGTTGAATGCTTCATTCAGTTTTTAACGCAGTGTTAGGTGTTTGTAAGACTACTACCGCTGCAAATTAAATGTTCAGGGTTTCCCTAAGGACCACATGCTGGCGTATCTATATATGCAAGGATGCGCTGGTTTCGGATTACTAGTATTGAAAATCACGTACAAAAGAACGCGAAAACGTGTAAAGGCAGACCGACGGTGCCGAGCCGCCCGCGCACATACATCGGACTGTCCGTGCATCAGCCCATAGAAACGCTCCCATATATACGATCGGGGTGCCCAAGTGATTGTTTCGCGCGCGCTGGCCGATCAGAGCGGTGCATGTGAGCTGTAGGCCGGCGACTCCGGAAGCGGTTACCATGATTACCGCCGTCGCCGCACGGGTGCAGTAGAGGCAGCCGCTTCCATTATTTAGACGCCGCACAAATGACCTCCCTTTCCCGTCAGGGCCCGAACTTCGACCGCGCCGCGGGAGCACGCGCACAGACCGCCTGAAGGAGTCGGACGGTGGACGTCGATTTGCCAACATTTGTTTTTAATTATTTTGGCGCACGTCACAGAAAGTACTCTTTGCGTACATGAACCAGCTGGTACCTGCGTGTGCTCCGAAGCTCGTTAATTATTACGATTGCGAAGCTCCCTGTAGGTGGTGGTAGTGGTTAAAACTTTTAATTGCTGAAGTAGAGTTTGGGAGCCACAAAGTGGCCCCGCTACATGGTCGGCGTCCCTAGTCCGGGACCGGTACCGCATGACGATGCCCCGTCTCTCGCCCGTTTCACCAGAGCCCTTTGGGACTCAAGCGAGGAGCAGTTGAGGAGGGCAGTCTCCCATGCCTCTCTGGAAGGGGTAGGGGAAGGTGGGGATTTTGAGTACATGCCCAAACCATGTGGAAGATATCACAGGTTTCCCCCAACGCCTATCCGTGTCAGGATCGTAATGCTTTAAGATTGCAGGACAGAGTAGAGTACCTGTCTGCAGGCGCCTTAAAGTTCGCTCCTCCGTCTTACTCAGCCCCTTTGCAGGGGCCGGGAAAAGGCGGTGGATCCCGGTACGAAAATATGGCGCTCTATGGTTGCGCTCAAATTCAGAGGTTAGAAGATTGTCACGCCACCTGGGGCATCGAGACGAACTGTTCACCGCTGCCCAAAACACGATTAACGAATAGAAACAAAGGTTGCACGGCGGCACCATTAGCTGGCTGCGCAGCTCATAGGCGACGCTACTGTCTGCTAACCTCCGTAAAGCGGCTGCGGACGATAGCCCGGCTTGGAGGCGAAGTTTCTCTGTGTGCGCCCCGCTCACTTCGCGCCGTAGACAGCATTGCCACTGAATTGAGCAGTCAGTCGGCACCCTCTCCTCGTAGCCATATAACTCCAGGACACAATGGCTTCGGTGCGACTGCCGGGTGGCGCAGGGGCGTCAGCTGACGCCGCACAGCCGATAAGCGTGCGAACACGTGCCGGGAGATCCCCGCGCGAGGCTTTCTCTGCAGTGCGCGGCGTTGCCACTACCGAACCATGCACCGCCTCAACCCCGGTGCTGATTGTGGCCCAACGTTGTGACCGTGATCTGAGCACGGGAAGGAGGTTGGGGGATGAAAGCAGGCGATAAGACACGCGTGGCGACGGGATTCGCGCTCTGTGTTGCTTCCGACTCCGCCAGCCACACGCAGAAGGGGGGGGGGGGGGGGGGGGGGGGGGATCATTTTGTGTTGACTGCTTGCGCACTGATTTCTGCTCAATGCCGCCTTTTCAGCTTCCATCGCGAAAGCCCCCAAACAGCGATGGTGTGTCGCCATAGTCGCCTTGCCAAGTGCTTCACTAAAGCTGGCCACCATTACAAAAAAGGTTTTAGACAGTCTATCGAGTGTCTATAGACTTCTGTCTATGACATCTATAGGCTGTCTATAGACAAATCTTAGAGAGCAGATTATAGGCAATACAAATGCCATAGACAGTCTATAGACAATCTATAGATTTATGGCCCTACACTTTTAGTAGACTTTTGTGTATAGACGGTTTATAGACTATGATTGGACAAAAATCAATATCTATAGGAAGTCAATAGAGTCAATGAGAAGTCTATAGACTGTCTATAGACCATTTTTATAAGGGCAAACATGGATAGTGGACAGAGCTCTCCGTGAAGCCCAGGCTCGTGCACTCTTGGACAAGGAGCCGACTCTCGAGGACCTTCTTTAACTCTATACTTGAAAATAAAGTTGTTACCATTGCCACGAATATACACACCGCTGTGAAGTTGCCTGTCTTTTATGGCATGATTTGCGAACGTGTGTCTATTTTACAAGCACGCATCTTTTTACAGATGCGCGCTTGTAAAATAGGCACACGTTCTCAAATCATACAGAACGACATCCGCATGTGGAAATTTTTTGTAGCTGCACGTCGTTTGGCATCGGCGTGAATATGGCATGTCGAAACCAAAGGCATCATCGTTCACAGGCTGGCCGGCGAGAGCGACCATTTCCTCGAAAGATTGGTGCATGTCGCATGCGCCGCTTTTCCCCTTTCCCCCATAATCAGCAAGAATCTCTATCCTCCTCCTCCCCCTCTCTGCGCGGTCACGTGATGATAGTGGCGTTACTTTTTTACTAACACAAACACAAGTAGCAGAGTCAGGAAGGAGACAGCATCGGCATCGCCACCAGTGTTCTTGCCCTCTGATTCTGGTTCGGTTCGATTCGTGAGTTTGCATCCTGTGTCGCATAGCGTTTCACGTAACAAAACGCGCGGTGAATTGATCTGGACGTACGCTTGCTTTGAACGGTCTATGCTGAGAAAGTATAAACACTTATCTCTAGAGCTCACCACGATTTTTCATTTTTCAGTCGCGCACCACCACATATGCCATGGTAAGCTGGAAACGTGTCGCACAGATTGCAGCACCCGCTTTCCAAACACTCTGTTCTCCGTTTCACTTTCCCAAAAGCACACCTCTCTTCTTTCGCACATGCTTCGTAAGCACTAATTTATCGGCGGGGCATTCTCACTTCGCAAACGGCGGGAGTTTTTACCGCAAGGAAAAGAAGCAGCAGGGCTTTGATTGTGTACTTTAAGACGTCGCCTGGACAACCACGCAAGTCAAAATCTCTAACACCGTCCATGAATGAAAGCAGCTCATGAAAGTCAAGAAATCTTCTCTGTTCCCCGTTTTGCCACACCGCCGCCTGTGCCGCTTCCTGAAGCAGCAATCAAAACAGGGGCAATCGGGAAGCAAGGAAAATAGAAGCACGCAAATGCTTTAACGCCGGGGAGTCCCGCCCCGCCTCCGTTCGTGCACGGAGTACTTCGCCCGTTAATTGACCTGGCCGCAAAAGCGAACACAATAGAAAGATCGGCGTACACACGCCCTTCTATATCTGCCTTGCGTCACGAGGCGCCAGGAAGTGACTCAAGGGCTCCCCCCCCCCCCCACCCGCGCTCCCTCTCAGAACGGGAGGCGCTGGATAGATCTTTCCTTTATTTCCTTTCGCCGTCAAATCCAGGCTATAAGAAGCACCTCTTCCAACACGCCTGGAGGAAGTCGCGGCGGATTTTGCATTCCTTTCCGAGTCGCTGCCGCGCGCTGATAGGGTTTCCTCCCTCACCTGCGCCCCTGAAACTTCCTTTTTTTCCCCGCTCTTTCTATGCAGAAGACGCTACACGTCCCCCTCGTTTCCCTTCTGGGTTGCTACAGAGGCAAGAGGCTCTTTGCCGCCTACGCCACCCTACGGGGTGGCTACAGCCAGAAGCCCTGGCAAGAAGGAGCGCGGGTTTAAGATCGGAGCCGCTCGCTACCGGAACTACGCGACGAGAAACGCTAGAGGTGCGCGCAGAGCGGGCGAGAGGATGGGGAGAGACAGGGTGCGGGAGTATAGGGAGAACAGTTCGCGCCCGAATCGTTTCCCGATAAGTCGCGCATTGCTCGCTCCCTTCCGGCCGGCGAACAGCAGCCTTCCTTTTTATTTTCTTCTCTTCCCACCAACCACCCCCGCTTCTTTCCCTTCCTCTCCGCCGCATTGCGCGAGCATCCCTCGGGGCACCCTTTCCCCTTTCTTCCCCTTGACGTGCACAGAAGGGCGCCCCGAGAGCAGCGAACCCCCAAAGAACCCCGGGCGTCGCCGCTGCCTCCGACCCGGTCGTGCGGTAACACCTCGCAGCCTATGCACAGCGGCAACAGCACACGCACGTACAGCGACAAGAAAAAAAGAGTTCTCCCCCTTTTACCATCTTCTCATCCTTTACTTGCCCCTTTTCCCTACACACTTGCCCCGGTGGCCGCCGCCACCCATCTCCGGCTGAGAGAGACGCCTTTCGCAACCAGCGCTGCACGCCTTCCCTTTTCCCCATTTTTTTTCCTCGGGTGTTCGCCGACCCCCGAGCGCTGCTCCTCTTTTCCCCCTCCCCCTCCTCCCTACGGCGGCAGGCAGCTCATTTCGGCTCGCTGACTCTCCCGAGACCCGCCGCCGTTGCCGCCACGGCCGCGCACGTTGCCGAGCCTCTTGTGTGCGCCTCCTCTTTCGCGGCCTCCATTTCACCCGTCGCTCGCTGCGTCCCACCCGCTCCACCTTTTTCTTATCTTCCCGTCCTCTCCTTTCCATCCCGCCCGGCGGCGGCGGCTGTGGGAACCGCGCCGCCGCGCGCGCACCAGTCGAGAGAGGGAGGGAGAAACCGGAGGGGAAGCCTAGAACGTCCAGGGTGCTCGCTTTCTCTTTTCATCCTTTTCATTTCCTCTTCGCTCTATCATTTCTCGTTTACTCCTTCGTACGCTCCGCTCCCGCGGCGTGTCTGCTCGCTGGCTGGATGGCAGGCAGCCCCGGCTGGCTTTGGCCGGCTCGCGTTCGCCGCCTTGCGCGGATCGGGATGAAGGGGAAGTAAGAAAGGAAAAAAAATAAAACGGGGGAAGAAGAGCAAAATGAGAACCGAGCGGCACAAGCGACGACTGCGTCGACTTCTTTCTCCGCGGTGGATCCTCCGGATGGAGTCGTTTGCGCCACATCTCCCGTTCCAAGCTTCGCTTTTTGGTTTCTTTTTCTCTAAGGTTTTTGCGTTTTGTTTCTAGTTTTTTTATATTTGTGCGTCCTTCTCTTTCGAGTGCGCGCTCCCGTATTTTGATGTCATGTCCGCTCGGCAGCCCTGCTGGGGCCTTACTGTTCCTTCACTCGCGTTTCCACGAGGCTGTTGTTATCAATTACTTCGTTTTTGTTTCGGTTCAATTTCCTCACTCTTTTTTTTTCCTTCCTGGCGTCATAGCCGTTCCGTGCGGCGAAGCCATCCTGTCTCCATCCCGGGGCAACGTCAGCCGCCCTCGTTCTTCACTGTCTTCTTCGCCGTCTTCTCCTCGGCTTTCTTTTGTCTTTCCCCCCTCCGCTGTCGATCCCTAGCAGTACCGTTAGGCCTCGTTGTTCCTGTGAGAACAGGCGACGTCGGGGTCAGCTACCGGCGCGCCATCCGCGTCATCGCATTTCATTCCCCAACGCGCTGCCTCCCGTTGTCATTGTAACTCAGAGCGCAAGCTTCGTCGTTTCCCTCGAAAGCAGCCGTACCATCTTGTGAAAGCATTCGCGAAACGAACTTCTTTGTTTAGTATTTTGTCTTATATTCCTTTGTCCCCGCTGGGTTGTCCATTCTCTCGGTTCCTGCTTCAAGGCGCGCATGAAGCAGATACGCATGGTGCCGCGGGGATTTCCACAGCGGGAACGTTGTTATGTTGAGGCTTTTCGGTGTCACAACGAGTTGTATGCTCTGAAGGCCGCATATGTCTCTTACTTTTAATGATGAATTGATATTCATTTTGCGCGGGCAGCTTGTCCACAGAGCGCCACCGCTAACGAGTTAGGCCAGCACGAGGTGAAGTACAAGGCCCATTTTTCTCAAGCATTTCAGCCCAGAAAACCCTAGTATAGGGGCACACATGGAATGGTCGCACCCGATGGAAAACAGGTGTGTAACCGACGGTACTAAAGATCGAACCCTGCACCTCAGCCATGCGACACGAATGCTCATGCCTCATCGCTCATGTCGCCTACTTTAAATGCACGCAAAGTGAACCGCTAGACGCGCCCTTCTGTTCATCCGATTCCTAGCTCTCCCAGTCCTTCCTTGACACAAGAAAGGAACTAATGGCCCAAAATGGCGATCTGTTGCGTACATAAAGGTAAAGAACACATTTACAGTGATCAGTTTCGCATCCCTATTAATTATCCGCTTTAAAATAAACCCTGCGATATCTCGGTGGAGCAGGTTATGTGCCTTTGTTATGTGCCTAAAGCTATGTGCCTTGGTTAATAAAGCCTAACACGCACGTTCGAGAGGCCAACGGGCGCAGTTACAATTGCCCGAACATGCTGCAAAGTGGTACGCATAGTGCGAGCTAGAATTCGCACGTGTGCGTACTTTTAGCTCAGAACAGCAAGGTGGTATTGAACGCATGCAACATCCAGAGAAAGAGCGGTTCTGTTTGCCGCAAGCTAAACGGCGCTGGAAGGAAGTATGGAAAGCAGTTCCCGCAAATGACCGAGAAGAGAGCCGGTCAAGCAAGAAAGGCTACTTGAGGGAAGACGTCCAGTTCTTGGGACCCTTTAAAACAATGAGCACTGCAGACCTGACTGTCAAGAAGTAGCCAAATAAGGGCAACAAAGAAGAGCAGAAGCAAGTGAACGGCCCAACGCTCCTTTCCACCCCAACTCCCCCCCCCCCCTTTTCACACAAAAGGAACTCTCAAGAAACAATCGCGCCGCTCCAGTACCCCCCCCCCCCCCCCCCCTCTTTCCAACGGGAATACATTTCTGTTTTTGTTATTTTGTTTGTTTGTCTGTCCTATCTATAGCTCCCACTGCCAATCCCCCTTACATTTTCCGGCAGTCGATTTCCAGAAGTTCACGACACCCATGTTTGTCTTCGCCAGCGCGCGTTGTGTCTGTGCTCTCACTCGACCTCACGCCTTTGTCTATGATTCCTGGTGTTCTCGTGTTTCTTTTTTCTTTTATAATTTTTTTATCTCGACTATCCAACAAGGCAGGCCGAGCCCCAGCGGCCGGGAAGCAGACGACGCGCAAAGACTCGACTGCGCAGGCGAGGAGAGGCAGCTCTGCGAGGCGTCGACGACGTCGTGGGACCCAGAAAAAAAAAAAAGAAGCAAAAGTGGGATGCGAACCATGAGTAGCAAGAAGAAACTCAGATAATAGAGGGCGAGCACAAACACAGACGCACATAGGCACTGAGTCCGAATGGGGAGAACAACGGGGAATTGTTGGGTGAAGAAGAAGAAAGAAGGGAGGGCGTTCGCGACTCCGGTGCGAAATGGCAGTTCGATCCGCGCTATGCCTTCTCGTATCTTCGTGTTCTCTTGATGTGCTCTACTTTTTTGCATCTGCCCGTAAGTAACTTTCTTTTTTCTTCTTTCTTTCTTCAACTTCTATCACTCTCTCTTCCTTCGACTTGTTTGTTTCGGTGCGTTTTGTGTCGTTTTCTTTCTTTTACTATACTGCGCGAATCTCCCCCTGCCCCTCGTTTCCGTCCACTTGATCGCGCTCCTACGGCTCCGTCTTCGACGACGACGTCGCCGTCGGGCCGGTGTTGCCGCACATGAGCGGGCCGAATGCGGGCTGCGCAGTATCGTTGGTTGCCACGTACACTCAACCGAGTGCGACTCTCGTCAGACTGAATGTGGGACCATCCTCAGCGTTAGCTCCTTTCCAAGCAATGATTCGCTCTCTCTGCTTTCCTCTCCTACGTTCCTCTTCTTTCTGTTTTCCCGGTGTCTTCAGCTGATTCACCCCCTCTCTCCTGCGCCTCAGCCCCGCGGAAGTGAGGAAGTGTACCGAGGCGCGTTCATTTCCGAAGGAAACGAATGACGATAAATAAGAGAGCAGAAGGGGAGGACCAAAGAAAAATAAAACGGGAATTGAACTCGGTGTAGTTGTACCAGCCATTGCTCGTTCACTCTGGCCCGGAAGGCAATACACATGAGTCGAGAAGAAGTTGACGCTGTCTTGACAGAAGTTAAGAGTGTACCATGGAGTCGGTGGATGAGGCGACGCGCCACTGCTGGTTCAAACTGGATTGCCCGACATGAACGGCAGACGAGCGAGAAACGCCGCGACAGTGTCGCAAATTTCCCCTCTCGCTCTGTCTTATACAGCTTCTGAAGCCTATGATTTTTCACTGAACGTGTTTTTTTTTCCATTCCAGGCGTTCGTAGTAACCTTTCGACGGCGTGGTTTCACGCTTGTACTCAGAGCGTCTTCGAGAGAGAGAGAGGAAAAAATGGCTGTCTATTTGGCCCATCTCGAAGGCGTTCTGAGTGCTCAGCATCTCCGGGGAATCCGGGAGCTACGTCGGAAAGCCAAGCTGTAAGATGGGCTCTAATGTACAAAAGAGACCTATTCTGGGCATACATGGGGACACATATTTATTCACCGCTAGATTTTGATCGCGCGTTGCGTGCGTCCTCGCCTTCGAGCTGACGAAATTAAATGGGAGCGACAAGCGATCGGTCCCTCTCTTTCTTCTTCACCTACAAATTATTAGAAAACCACCTCGATAACTTTATAATGCAAGCTGTATTCTGTTGAAGCTACATTGGTCACCGAATATCCCTGGGTAGGCCATCTAAATGCTTCGCATTAGCGGAAAAATAATGAAAAACTTTAAGCCTCCACCAGAGCTCTGCACTGCTAAAGATGGCATCTTTTAGTACAGAACAGCACCCCAAGGCGTGCCTGTTTGTTTAATCTAACGTTTTTACTCGTAAATGCACTTTAGGTAAGCTTTCTCATCTCGACTATCTTGCGCAAGCATTTCGTTCGCACGAGCACCGGAGTGCTTGCCCAACCAAGAAGGAAACAGCGCTTTAGGACTGTCTTCCAAAGATATCATATCAAAATACTTGCAGATCTCGTGTTTATCCGTTACTAAGACACACTAACTGCGACTGAGTCACAAGTTCTACCTACCGCTACTTCGCGTGGTCTTCGCTTAGCGTCCAACGAAAGACGTTCTTCTAGCTCCTGGAAAGGGTGCTGCTCCGCAAAAAGAGGCTTTCTGGGGCGAAGCGCACTAGCGGTTGGTTTGGTTTGGTTGGTTTGGTTTTTGAAGAAAGGAAATGGTGAGTATCTGTCTAGCATATCTTGGTGGACACTTGAACCACGCCGCAAGAGAACGGAGGAAGGTGGGTGGGAAAGAAGAAAGAGAGAAAGAGGTCTTGCAGGGTACAGCCGTTAGCGCTATGCATTCATATCGTACCCTGGAGCTGCCGGAAGTAGGCGACAAAAACCGAAGGCACAGGACATGTCATTTTGAAAGATTAGAGGAATAGATAGACTAAGTAGAAATCTGCTTTTTCGAGGCGTCCAGTGGTCAGAAGTGAGGGAATTGTCGCAGATCGACGAACGATAAAGAAGATAGGCAAGGAGGTTAAACAAGCATAAGGCTGAGAAAAAGCAGAGAAAGGTAAGATGGAAACTGGGGAAGAAGGCAAGTTGAGCCCACTTGTTCACAAAACTACGTTAAGAAATTACAGAAAAATCCTAAGGACGATTACAATTCACCCTAATGCTAGGGTGCCTCGATCCAGCTTCCGAGAGGAAGGTGCATCGAGATACCCAACCTAATGCAAAATTTGAGCGCAGGTCTGTCGGTGTCTCAGGCTCTGCAGGCTCATTGTTTTACTTTGCTGGGTAGTCGGCATGTGTCGCGACGTTATTAGTTGGATAGTAGTATTAGTTCATGATGACGACGATGCGCA
This sequence comes from Amblyomma mixtum, assembly GCF_055824585.1. NCBI lineage: Eukaryota > Metazoa > Arthropoda > Arachnida > Ixodida > Ixodidae > Amblyomma > Amblyomma mixtum. The sequence continues at coordinate 222,752,364 of NC_143013.1, read as the reverse complement.
ATGCTCAGAGCGTGAGAATGTGTATATTAGTCCGATAGCAGTATTAGTTGAAGAAGACCACGACATACAATGCACAAGGCGAGAGTGTGTTGCAGTGTGTTACATGAGGCGACATTGGCTGCGGCGATAGCCTAATGTTCTCTTGCAGTAGCCAGCGAAGGTGATCTGTTCGCGGCACCGCGGCCTTGATTCCCAGTCGCGGCAATGTTTATGTTTATTTATTTTTTTGTGTGTGGTTTGGCTCGGTTACACCGACGGCGGCACCGCGGTTCACCCCACGAGCGGGCGCTGAGGAGCTGCGCTCTAAAAATCGACGCCTTAGACCTAAACAGTGTGCTCGGGAAAAGTGCTCGGATGGCCACGGGAAACGACCAAACAAGAGATAAGAGCGCATCGTGTAGCAAGCCCTTGGCAACAATTGTTTGCGTTCACTGAAAGTATGCCGTGCGCAGCGCAAGAAATGCGTTATTGCGGCCTGCTCTATCAGGCCACGTTTAGACACAACTCCACGTCCATTGGTCACTGCATCCTTTGTGTAAACAGCTTCGCCTGCAACGCGAGTCCACCTAGGATACCTAAAACAATGAAACATACGTGCAGCCGGGCGCGGGCTTTACGAGCAGCTGTTGTACACACAATAAAGGCAGCGCCCTATTTTTGGAGACAAAAACACAGCGCCGATGTTCCCGTGCGCAAGCCGCGTGTGCGTGACTGCCTGAACGTTTCGAAACGAGACGAATAACAGGAAGAAAACCGAAAGGGATAAGAGGACTGTTTAACGCGCGTTTCTTTACTGTTCGTCTCTTCTGTGTTTGTTTTTCCCCCTTCGTGAGAGGTTTCTCCGCACGATGCACTAGCGAGCTGCACGCACGCCATCCATTTCTGCGCGTGCACTGCACGCACAGGTGGCGTGCGATGGCATTCGAGCGAGATCGTTCACTGTCCGCCGGCCCTGCCCGCAGTGGGACCGCGGAAAGCAAGAAAAGGAATGGACGCCTCCCCAGGCGTTTCGTTGTACAGCGCGGTTCGTGAATGGAAAGGCACGAAGAGCGGAGAGTTAGTTAGAAGGAAAAGAACGGGGCAGGCGATACGTGACGGCGCGCGGTAGATGAGCGATAACTAATTGCCCCGGAAAACGACTGTGCGTGCGGGTTTAGCGTCGGTCGCTTGGGACGTGCAAACAAGGAAAGTTCGCGGGGTGAAAGCTGCGTAGCGCGAAGCGAGTGGACCCCCGCGGTGGACGCTCGCACTTTTCTCGCTGAAAGCTTATGCTCATTTGCATAGTTTTGGAGCAGCGAGATAGTCTCGAAGAATAGTGGCGCTGCGCCGTGACGTACAGTCTTTGTCAAAAGTAACCAGGCTGCATGGTTTGCTTCTAGCTTGTATAGTGGAGCCCTTGTGACCTTCCTAAACATCAAAATTTGTTTGAAGGTAAGAAGACCCCCAGTCCTTACCTTTAACCACCACTGCAGCTTCACGGAAGCTTTAAGGGCTACACTGTATGAGCTAGAAGCAAACCATGCAGCCTGGTTACTTTTGACAAACACTGTGCACGATCGTTTAAAGCGGGACGTCGTTCACATCGAAGTGCTTGCGAAGAGTTTGAGTATGCCTTGGAAAGAAAGTAACGAAGAGATTCCTTGTTGTCTCAGTCTTTAATACATGTATGCTTGTCTACTCAGCTGACAGCACATAGGAGGTGTCGCAATTTTCCAATGGTTTACGTACTTTTGTACCATAGCCCAAACCGGCACGGTGACTCCGCCGGAAATGCAAGTGCTGTTTGTCGTCCTTTAGTGCGAGAGATTGTCTGTCTGTGGAAGGGATGGGACGTTATGGCGGGCAGATTGGTATAGTGGGTGCGTGTTTTGTGCGCGTGAGTGTGGGCGAGTCAGGAGGTGTATCGATACTTGCAGTCCAGATGATAAACTTTAATTCTACCTGTTCATTAGAGCATCTTTCCTATGTTGTAGGCCGTGAATAAAGTGCCTAAACTGGGTATCTATTACTGTACTTCGTTTCTGTATTTGTACGTTTCTCTTGCATATGTATGCGTGTGCGTTTTTCCTTGAAAAATAAGTAGCAGCGTAGTGCGCCACCACCGCGATCGCGAAGCCCTGTGGCTTCGTCTCGACATTATTCGAAAACGAACGCAATCATCGTGTCAGGGATACTATAACAATGAAGCTTCAATCCCGTACAAGGAAAAACATACCGAAGGAATTAACGTGGTTGTTTACTTTTTCAGCTCCAACCATTTTGTCTTACAGATATCCTAACGGGACCGTTTTGCATTCATGCTTCTTCTTCCTCGCCTTGCGGTTGCGGGGCGCTTTCGCTAGTAATCAGTTTAGACTCGGTACATGCATACGTGCCCGGTTTCTCCCCAGAGGCAAAGCGACTAAGGGAAAAAGGGTGCAGATGCACTGGATAGTGCAGTCAGCAGCGGCGCCAGATTGTCTGCGCTAACCCGCTTTCCTCCTTCCCATACGGTATTTATTGTCCCTCATCATTTATTTTGCATCATTCTTTTCGTTTTTTTTTGTACAGATGACTGCAAAATTTCCTCTATACATTCCCTAATCATGGGTAGAGAAAGACCAGGCGCGGCACACAACAGCCAACAGTAGAAAAATCGGGAAGACTTCGGACACTGGCGTTTAGACTATAAACAGCGTCGCAGAGAAATAAACCACTCATGAAAGCACCAAATACGCGACAGCGCGAAAGTGAACTGAAAACTCCAGCTGAACTGCCCTGCCCTGCCCCCCCCCCCCTTCCCCCCCCCCCCCCCCCCCCCCCCCCGTCACACTCATTCCACAGGAAGAGGTATAGAAGCATTGCTCCGCGCTGGGATGAGAGAGAAAGCAGAAGCCTGCGAGCGCCCTTTCTCTTTTGCCGTGTGGTAAAGAAGGGTGGAGCCCCCCGCACCCGTTGAAGCAGCGGGTTGTCGGAGTTTTTTTCTCCGAGCCTTTCTTTTCCTTTTTTCGTTTGATTTCTGTCGATTTGGACCGCGGCCGCCGCGCTCGCTGGCCTCCCTGGACACCTCATTCAATTTTATTTTTCTCGCTCGTCTCGTCTTGTCTACGAGCTGCTCCGCGCTGCGCGCTCTGCTCCGAGGTCCGGGCGGCATCTTCCTTCCGTCCGCTTCACTTGACCCCCCGCCGAGCCCGGTGCGATCGCTGGCTCGTGAACGAAAGAAAGAATGAAAAGAAAAAGGAGCGAGAGAAAAGAATCTTCTTCTCTTTCTTCTTCCTCCCGGTGTTGCCGGTGCGCGTGAGCCGCGGACGTGTCAACAACGTCCACTACACCACACGACCGAAGAGGATGGAGAGGAGGCGGGAGATCGAGAAAGACGAAGAAAATCTGCGCGCGCGCGAGCAGGTCGCGAGAAAAGAAGAAACGTGCAGGAACGACAGAGGGCAAGAAAAAGGAAAGGAAGCAGCGCCGGAGCAGAACGCAGCAGCAACAAGAGCGTCGGCCTGTTGTTGTGTCCGGTCTTCGACGGCGCGCGGCGACCAGCAGCGGTTTCGGTGATGGACGAGCAGCAAAATTGATGCCTTCTGAGCTCGCTGCAGGGGCGGCGGCGGCGGGGCGCGCACGGCTTAAAGCTTTCGCTTTTCTCACCGTCCCGCCTTGTCCTTTTGTTCTCTTCTTCCGACCCCCCCCCCCCCCCCTTTCCTATTCTACTTCTTTCTCTTTTCAGCGCTGCTTTAGTCGCGGACATTTAGCCGGCCGCAAAGGAGGACCTCCTGCGGACAACGCTTTGGGGAGAGAATTTGTGGGAGTAAATTTTCGCCCCGGTGTATATTAGGAGGCGGGCGCAGTGACTTCTTGTGTTGATGCTTGTTGGTTTTGTTTTCGCGGACCAGGAAAGAAAAAGGAGTTTGCGGTTTGTTTGTTTTAGAAGGCTTCCTGAGCACGAAGAAGCTGACCGTAGTGTGCTGGCACGCCTTCCACTCTTTGCTTCTTTAGTCTGGTGAAGGGTAGCACGTTTGGTATGAACTTAAAAGCGATCACTGAGCTGCTGTTTTCATGCGAATCATCGTCCAATTCGAGTCGAACTTTGCGCCGGCGCTTATTCGGCCCCTAGAACGTCCACGGCGCTCGCTTTCTTTTTTCATCCTTTTCATTTGCTCTTCGCTCTATCATTTCTCGTTTATGCTTTCCTTGTTGCGCGCGAAGAGTATGCGTTGGGCTGCTTGCATAGCTGGGCGCACTTTCCCAACGGGTGGTCATTACGAGAAAAAACTAATTGTTATAGTGTAGACCGTGATTAACTGGATCAGCTTTAACGCTGTAAGCTGCAAGCTCTAGTGTGAGAAGTACCGCCCTTACTTCAGACCAAACATAAGTTGCCTTCCAATTGTGTGCCAAGCCGCATGCTTGCAGCACCGACAGAACATGCATACGGGCACGAACTGAAGGCCTTGTGATGTTTTGTTCGCATATATAGGGACGTGCCCTCAACTTGGGCCTCATTTTTACGAACACTTCACGCGTCACTAAAGAGAACTAAGGAGAAATCCAGTATATGATTCCACTCTAAATGTTTATTCGTTTTCTTCGTCTTTTTTTTTTAAAGATCGGAACGAAACAGCCGCGCAGATCACGTGATCTTGGAAAGTTTCGTCGTAATGGTTGTTGATTGAAGCAGGGACATCTCGAGCTAATGCTCCCACTGTATATTTCGAAGTGCTGTTAACCACAAATTCAGTACGGTAATTGAACCAAGCAGTTGCAAACATGGAAGAAAAAAAAAAGCTGGGCGCTTAGATACATTACACAATTTCTTTGGTGCTACTGAAAACTAAAAAACCATTGCCTAAAGCCTCGATGGTTCTAGTGAAAACTGTATACTCGCTTCTCGTTTCCGCTTTGCCCACTGTGCTTGTTTGAGTTGCCGCAGCATGGATTTCCTCGCCTGAAGCCCGCTTTACTGTCGATGTCAAAGGGAAGGTACTGTGGGGACAAAAGTTGTATACTCCACGCGGCGGGAGCTGGAGCAACGGAAAACTGCGGCATTTTGGCGAGCTAATGCACGAAACATTGAAACCAGTCAAGCGACATGCCTGCTGATAATGAAGGTCACGCATTAGCTGTCTCGATCCCAGATGCCGCCTGTAGATGGCGTTGCAACGCAGTTTTCCGTTGCTCCGGCTCCCGCCCCGTGAAGTATACCACTTTTGTGCCCGATACTACGTATTTTTTCAAAAGAAAAGTGTTCGAACCCACTAAATCTCCCCAACCATGCAGAGCCCAGATCGTGCCGCTCGACGAGCGACGCGGCCACGGGCCACATGTGCGAAACGCGGTCGCACGATGTGCGTGGGCAGCGTTTAGCGAGCGCAAGCGTCGAGAACATGTCACTAAAGAAGAAGAGAGGTAAAATAAAAACAGGCATGACAGCTATACCAACCCACTGGCACCGCGAACAGTGCCTCAAAACATCGACGATGAGAACTGCGCGTTGGATGCTGCCACACGGGGAACACAGCGGGGGATTTTTCAGGGCGAAATATGCATCATGAAAGTTCTAAAGGCTTTGTGGCGTCGTTGTCGGTGCCGGTAACCGGACACTCAGTGACGTCATAACGTGACGCAATGAACTTCCCTTTATTGGGGGGGGGGGGGGGGGGATGATCACATGGAAGAGAGGGCACGCACTGTGGCGTAACAACTTCCCACGACCACCTGCGGCTTAATGAGAAAAGTTCGCGCTGTATATAGCGCACCAATCAGGGTTCATCTCATTCTGAATACGCACATTCATTTGCTGCCATCCTTTGAGGAGAAGTACATACGCACAGCTATCGGCGTCACTTCTACGCACGAGGGGAAGAAATAACCCCGTAAAGCCGGCAAGCCCCGCACGTGCACATACAGTACAGCGGCAACCGCGTCGCAGTCCATAAAAACACTACGATCACGGTGTCCTTCTCCTCTCCTCTATGCGGTAGAAAAACAGGCGTGCAAATCCGATTGTTGCCGCCGCCGCCGCCGCCACATTCACGCGTGATCGCGTCGTCGTGGACGATCGATGCTCGGACGCTGTTCTATATTTCGCGCACAGTGGCAAATATACTGGCCCGCGGAGGGAGGTCGGCCGCCATCGGCCGCGCCTCTCCCGACTTTTCCACTACACCTCCCCCCCCCCCCCCCCGCTTTCTCTCGCTCCTGTATTATATCGAAGCGCTGTATTTAAGCTCAAACACGCAAGCACGCACGCACTAATAAACACGTACGCAGTGACGTCGTAGTGTGAGCAGAGATGTCGTTACCGACTGCGGCGACGAGCACCGACCCCCCCTGTCATTTGGCAAGAAGCCGCGCAATTGACACGGAGCTTGGCTCCGCCGCGGCATCTCCGACGACACGTGTGGTCCACGGATGGTGGCGGTGAAATAAAAAAAGAAACGAGGGGGAAATGGACGCACCATAGTCGCGACGTGCGTTTGCACAAACATGCCGTGCGAGCATCATGAACCCAATAAGATGCTTGCAGGCAAGCAATAAGGGTGAGCGCGATGTACACGGTGTAGTATTCTCGGGCAGAGTAAGTCGCTAGAGAGGTTCTGAAGAAGCGGCAAATGACAAATTTCGGGGCGAGCACGGCGGTCGGAATGATGGCATGGAATTTGTGTGTGTTCAATGACTGCATTTGCCGGCGAGCCGACAGCAGAGACCGAAGTCGCGCCTGGAATTATATACGTTGGCCCCCGTGCGAATACGGTGCAAGAAGCGGAAGTAAATACAAATACAACTGACAAGGAAGGTAAGGATAGGAAAGAGCAAGGGACTTGGGTGTGTGGCATAGGCGTGTTGACGTATACCGACTGCAACTCGAGGATGTGGACGCATTACCATGGACCGTGGGAAGCGCAGGATAATGTCCGAATACGCGCACCGCACTCATCACAAACCTCCTCAAAGGAAAATGTTTCGACGATCGACATTTCACTGTTCACATGGTTTGGAGTTCACCAACCTGTCCCAGTAGTGCTAAATGTCCGTTAATTATGAAAAGCAATCCTCCATCATACTTTCCGACAGTGTCGACCTGGCTGCATCACAGGTAACGGAATCACGTAAGGCGGAGAAGATAACAGCACGACGCATGACGTCCGTTTAGTGCAGCCGGTCAAGGTATAAGGCTCCCGTCGCGTGAGGGCTTACTTACTTACTTGCTTATTTATTTATTTATTTATTTATTTATTTATTTATTTATTTATTTATTTATTATGCCGAAAGCTTTGCTAGCCTCATTAGACGCCTCCAACGCGCCATTTCCTCGAACGGGATAACTGGCGGGCTTTCATGTGGCGACATTTGTGATGCAGCCGTTTGTCCTGCAGCCTTCCAGGTTGGGACACATGATACCTTATTGCATATGGCATACGCCTGTCATAAAGGCTGTAGGCTATAGCTCGCGGCAAGGATTCGGACCGCCGACATATGTACCTCCAATTGTAAGCCTTTTCCCGACTTTAAGATCGAAATTGTGACGCAACCGTTCGTTATTCAGCATTTCGAATGGTGTGATACGATATTTCTCGTTGCACACAGCATACGTCTCTTAGTCTTTGATGGCGAACTCGCGACAGGGATTCCAACCGATCCCATACAAACTTTCGATGACACATTCATGCTTTCGCCTTCATAGCACGTAAGAAGTCTTAAGTGCCCTTTGTATTTTTTTTTTTTTTGTGTGCCTGTGAGCATTTAAATATGCAAATGATTCTGTGCTCGTAAAGTGAGCAAATATTTGGCAGTGTCTAAAGCGAACTTTTTTTTTACTGCGTATATGCAATGTTTGTGCCATTTTGCACGAAGTTTTGCTTTTTTCGAGCTGGGTGTCAGTTCAGTTCTAACAGGTGTTCGCAATGTTGCATAACACCTGTGCGAAACGGAACGTAAAGCATACGCCTCTTATCCTTCACATCACTCGAGGTAGAGCAATGTCAGACCCGTGTTTGCGAGATAACTCGTATGGCAGGCGACTAGAAAAAAAAAAAAAAGAACAATAAGTACGCGTTCTACACGACAGGATTCACTGCAGAGCTCGGGGAAAGCAAGCTGAATCTCGTTATAACGAAGTTCAAGGGGCCTGGAGATTACTTCTTTATAGCCGTAGCTTCGTTACAGCCCGTGCTGACCGAGCTTCCAAGGGAAATCGTCATTCCTTCGTTATATCCATTATTTCGTTGCTAATCGTTTCGTTATAAGGAGGTACGACTGTATAACGTTATCGAAAGTTGGCGTCATTGCCATATATACATGATACGACTCTCGATGCACCAGATTCTCTGCGCGTATTTCACGTCAGATGACTCTAAAGGCATGTTGAATCAGTGGCCGCAGCTTAAAGAAATGCTGCTTCAGTCCTCAGCTTGAACGTCGTCTTAAATTTTTATATAAAGTAATTACCGGCCATCGCAAATATGGATTTCGATAACATCATATCTTTTTTCTTCTAGGCATAGCGTCATAACTTGATAATAACCCTTTCTCGCACAAATAACAACTGCTTTAATTACTCATTTTTCCAAGGGCGGTTACTGACTGGAACAAACTTACAAATAACGAAGTATTACAGCCATCTTGCAATTGTTAGAACCCTATTTGTAGCTTTCTGGGCTATAGTTTGGTATTTCTTGTGTTTACTGTGCCTATTTAATATGTTCACGCGGTATAATCTAAAGTCTTTCGGTACTTTTCTCATCTAATGTTTCATTGCGCTTGTTGCTTTTTCTCCTGGCTGCGTGTTGTTGCAACTTGAAGTCATTTTCATTTTCTGTCCACTTGTGGATTTGGGAGAAAGCGGGAAGCGGATGGGGCTGTATTCCCACCCTGCTAAAATCTCTCCACGGGATTGCAGTATGAATAAAATAAATGAGCACCAGTCACATCGTTCTCATCACTAGGAAGATCCTTTTTGCGCTTTAGTTTGTTTACTCTCCGCGATGTGGAGCCACCTCTGGGAAGCAATGGGTTACGTCATAGTGCGAGTTTCCAGCACAGTTAGCGAAGAAAAGGGAACTGAAAATGTTTCGTCCTTACCCGGTGTATGTCGCTACAGTTGTTTAGTTCCACTTCCCTTTCACGGCAAATGTGGAGCAGGCACGAAGGCTAGCGTATGAAAGAAAGGAGGCAAGGACATTTACAAAGGGTTTATTTTGCCCAAACCGGCTTATCTACCTGGCAATGAAATCCAAGAGGCGCAGGCTGGGAGAATGCACGTAGATGTTTTTCAGCTTTAAACGCGTTGTTTGGCCCACGTTTTGCTTCTCCACACCACTAAGTAGCAAGTGGGTGAAGTCCTACACACCTTGCCACTAATGGAACCCTACATGTGTTCACTTGAGGCGCGTTCATCAGCTTACACGGGAAAAACTGCGCTCCTAAACGATGCGCTAAAGAGTGTAGACTCTCGTCAGGCCGGTCGGTCGAAAGGCAGAACAGACGGTGTACTGCGAATGCAACTTTCCACAAAGCAAAAAAAAAAAAACAAAGGTCGGCGCTGTAGTGCCCAGTGCTCAGCCCTTCGCAGATTGCGCGCCCTGACCCCGTGGCGTGCAGGGCGTGCCGGCATGGAGCTTCTCCCCAACTCGCCCGGCTGCTGCCCTACCCGACGCCGGAACACGGGCGCGCGCGTTGCCGTCGCTATACTCCGGGCCCAGACGTATGTATCCGTGCGCTCAGGTAATGAATCCCGGCCGAAGCGCGCGCACCTGACGCGCCGCCGGGGGTTATAAACGGCTCGGCGCGAGAGGGCTTCCCGAGAGGAGCCGATTCGTAAGCTTAAGAAAAGGTAGCAAAAAAAAATATACGCAAACCGGGGTCTCCTGAGACAAAGGAACTCGGTGAACCGAAACCGAGCATAACACACATACATACACGAACACAGACTCGAGGCAGAGGGCAAGCCCGAACGACGTGCCCGGACGCAGGGCAGCAACGAATGGGCCGCACAGTGAGAGAGAAGGGGGACGCGGCAGAAACAATTAGCAGAGAACCGCGCGGCCGGCAGTGGTGGGCGCTCTTCTCCGAGTCACACGGCGACGGAGGAGCGCGCAGCTGTGCCGCTGACGACGACGCGGGGCTCGGCGGCGGCGTAGCGTGGTTCTTCTTTCTTCCCTCCCCCGTTCTCCCTTCCTTCCTTCCTCCCGGCGCGCTTCTTGCCATCGCAGCGCAGCTCGCGAGCTCCGAGGGGTCAGCGGAACCTCCTCTTTCGGCCAGCGGCAGAAGAAGAGAGAGACGCGAAGAAGGGGGAGTTACCGGCGCCATTTGTTACGCCTCCCCGCATCCGCGTTGTCCACCTGACAGCTCCTCCCCTGTTCTCTCCGAGCCCCTCCGAAGCGTAGAGCTGGCGCGCGCACTGCCGCCGCCTGAGCGATGCCCGGCTGTTCTGGTCGGCCGACCCTGGCGGCCCGGCCGCAGTCAGTCGTCCCGTTCTCTTCTTCGGTCCCTTCTGGCGTGTGGGAAAAAGCGGCCCCCGCCCTGATACCTTCCCGGAGGACCCAATTTCGCGTACGCCTGCGCGCGCGCTGCGGTGTGGCAGCGAAGAAGAATCATGCGCATTCCGGCTCGACGCGCATGGGTTGGGCCCGCTGGCACGGCGGAGCTGCTGCTCCTCGATGGTAACCCACCCCTCCTGCTCTCTAGCCGAAGCTTTCGCGGCAGCAGGAGCAGGCTTGTCTCGAAAACGAGCCGACTGGGCAGGGGCTAAAGCTAGGCCGCCGGGCCGCGCTAATCCCCTGCGGTGTGAGAGTGCGGTAAGCGCGTCGGTGTGGCGCAAAAGAGACGAGGCTGGAAGGGCACGACGTGTGAGCTCCCTGCATGGTACAGCAGTATCCTTTCTCACATGTTAGCTAGGCTACGAAGAGACACTGAGGCAGAGGATTCAGAGAAGGACGCTTCGAAGTCCCTACAGTCTTTTGGTCACACCTCCCTATGTAATTTCACTGCTGTTAGCAAATCTTTCAAATTCCCTAACCTCGGTCCATGCAAAGCAAAGTAATATTCCTACCATAGCGCCCTTTCAATGAAGCTGTGGCTAGACAAGAGCATTTTGCGTAGCGCCTTGTTCGAAAAACAGATGCTTTAGAGGTGAGTCGAGCCCCACCCCCGACTAAGCTATTGCTATGAAAGCCCTCCAGCAACGGGACTGCATCTTTCGAAGTGCAGATGTCCGAGTAATAGTACACCCAGATGATGGGCAACATGTCTTGCAAGGTATCTGTATGTGGTGCCGATATTAAAGAGACATTCGGCGAGTCAACAAAACATTTCCCTTTACAGAAACATGCGCTTCCAGGTCACTTCTCCAAAATAAAGACGAATGAAATGGCGCACAAAGAACTTGAACTTAGTCTCAGTAAGACTCCTGCTTGGATCAGTTGATTCATGCCAGAAGATGTGATGAAAATGGCGCAACGAGCAAGGACGAAAGTGGAACGCTGGTCCTGTCTTATGTGTTCTACATTTGTCCTCGTACGTCGCGCCATTTTCATTACACCTTTGTCTCAGTCAGAGTTCGCTGAAGCTTTATCAGCCAGCAATATATACAACATAAAGCCCAGCACTTTTATCAATTCCAAAAAACAGGCTGCTCAGTAGAGCGTGCCTGCTACTGGGTGAGTTGATTTAATAAGTTAAAAACAACTTGGTATGATTGGTTTTTGGTTTGGTTTATAGAGGTTTAACGTCCCAAAGCGACTCAGGCTACGAGGGACGCTGTAATGAAGGGCTCCGGAAATTTCGACCACCTGGGGTTCTTTAAAGTGCACTGACATAGCACAGCACACGGGCCTCTAGACAAAAACACAAGGACGAAGTCCGGTGGCGCCTGTGATTGCCCTTGGCCGTCTGTCTTCGTCCTGTCGTTTCATTTCGCTAATGAAGCTGTTTTTTAACCAAATCAGGCCGCGTTTCACGAAAGCTGGTAGGCCAACCTCACTTTCGATTCTATGCGTACCTTTTACGCGAGAATAAATAACTAAAACAAAGCGACGAAAAAAAAAAGAAAAATGGGCGAAAAATCTCGTCCGCACCTCTACAAACAACAATGACGTACACCAAATTTTACTTCGCGGTTTTCATTCCCGCGGACTTCGCGACGACCAGAAGCAGTCATACCGGTTGGAAGAAGGTACCGAGGGTTCTCCGTGCTTCGTACAAGATGATCCACCCGTTTACATAGTTCGGCGAGACGCGAAGGAGACGGCGTCGTGGCCGGCCCTGCAGCGCCGAGGCGGGGCGCCATAAATCAATGATGAGGCGAGGAATCCTGGCTCATGACGTAACGTGTTGCGCGCCGTTTAGTGCGCTCGGTCGGCTCACGTGCGCGTGCGTGCGTACGGTTGGGGGCGCTGCGCGCGCAGCCACGCACCCCGATCGGCCGCCTGGAGTCGTGACTTTCACATTGCCGTCGTCGCCTCCTCCGATCGTGACGCCAGCGCACCGCGCGGTGCGATAAGGCGAACACGGAGTGCACGGTGCATGGGAAGCGTGCTACAGGCGGCGGAAGTGAGTGAGAGAGATACTGCTTGCCGTTGTATCAAAATTTCCGTGCAACGCCGAAATAAGCGGCGCCACTGTATCGCTCAGGCTTTCGATATTTCGGAAGGTACTATCGCGGGGAGAAGAAAGGAACCCCCCACCAAGTTCCGATTGTGCCACTCTTTCTCGGGCCGCCACTTGACGTCTAGTGTCGAGAGCGGCGCAGTTGGCCCTTATCGGCACCAGAAGGTGGCGCCCCCCGGCAGAGTATCACGAGTCGGAACTTGGAGAGGGAGTCTCTTACTTTTGTCCGCGATAGTACATGGAGACCTGAGCCGGTTAGTTGTGCACCGGGTTGGAATGTGACCAAATGTGCAACGGCGGGGTCCGTCAAACGGTCCGCTGTACGTCCCTTCACTTCCTAATATTCGTAGGCCCGCCAGTTGGAAGCATTCGTATCAATTTGCTGAAGTATACAGGGTGTTTCGGCTAAAGGATCAAGTCTTGAAAAGAAAACAGTGCTTCCTGTGAACGTAAAACTAGCGCTGGTTTGTAGGCAGTCTTCGACCAGCTACTATCGACCATGAGGCTGACGTGTGTCTTCACGCTCGCACGTTGCTGCACCGAACTATTGGAGGCGCATGAGCCTAAAGGTAAGAGTGAGGGTCTACACATGTCGGAGACTGGCTCCACTACGAGCCCGGCGATTCCACGAGAACGATGAAAAAAAAAAGGAAGAACAAGGGGGCGCACCTGGATGACGCGCATGTTGAGTCCGGTCTCCTGCGCCAGCTGCTCCCTGATGTGGCGCGTGGGCTTGGGCGTGGCGGCGAAGGCCGCCTTGAGCGTCTCCAGCTGCTTGGCCTTGATGGTGGTGCGGGGCCCGCGGCGCTTGGTGCCCCCCTGGGCCTCGTCCCCGGTCGCCGGCCCGCCGGCGCCCTCGGGACCCGAGCCGGAGGAGTCGGGCTTGGGGCCGTTGGCCACCGGGGTGCCCCCCTTGGCGCCGCCGCCGCACGCCGACGGAGACGCCGCCCCGCCGCCAGGGGTCAGCTCGCGCTCGACGCTCGAGTCCCGGTCCTGGTCGCGGAGCAGGAGGTCGGCGTCCGCACCGCCGCCGTCCGATGGGTCGTCCAGGTCGAGCGTCGCGTCGCCCGGAGACCCCGAAGGGCCCAGCACTGGGACAGCAGAGAGAAGAGGGCGAAAGGAAGGAAGGCTTAGTCGTGGGCATGGGTTTAAAGACGCGCTCGGGTGTAGCGAGATGATTAAGCCGAGTTTTAGAGTGAGTTCAGCTGTGACCATTGCAACGTTCGCCAGTAAAATAATGGGTAATCATGCTGTAACAGGCTAGGCGCCAAGAAGACGTGTGAAAAGAACCAACTGGAAGGAGTACATCATCCTGTTAGTTCTATTCAGGTGCTGTCTTTCGCGCTTTCAGTGTTCCATGATACAGACCTCAACTTGTTTATCAAGTGGTGTGGTTAGGCATTAAACCAATGGGAAGAACCCCGACCATAATGCCGCATGGGATCGCTGCGCTGGGTCGGTATAAACATCGCAGCAACGGCTGCTTAGCATTTGGCCTACGCGCCCTGTGTTCTCGCTTCAGGTGTGACTTCACAATAGCTAACGTCCGCAGTCTTGATATGTCACGCTATTGCTTTCGCAGTATATTTTCCCACTGGCATGCATTCGAAACGCTGGAACCCGGACACCCAAAACTAATTTTTCATCCATTTCACAGCCTCACTTTTGTGCGAGGTGAATCAGTGACGCTATCACTGCTAAACCGTTATAAAAATTGTCTATAGACTGTCTATAGCCGTCTTAAAGGCTTTATTGCCTTCCTATAAATATTTCCTTTTGCCTATTGAAAGTCTGTATACTGACTTTGGAAAAGTCTACTAAAAGTATATGACCAAAAATCTATAGATTGTCTATAGAAAGTCTATAGACTTTAAAGAGAAAAGTGTATGGACAGTCTAACGAATTTTTTTAAGGGCTCCTGGTTGCAGCTGCAATGTAGCGGCGGCGACGACACTGGGGTCAACGCGCACTACAAGATGAGGACGAGAACCCTCGGGACACGTACTTGCGTAAGGGGGAGGTATGTGGCAGGGCCTGAGCGGCGGGCCCCAGGTCGGGAACTGCGGCTTCAGCCCCTTGTCGGGGCTCGAGGCGACGCCTCCGCAGTAGCTTACGTAACCTGCGATTGCAACGGGGGAAGGGGAGGCAGAAAGGGAAGAGGGGCCACCGGTCAGAAACCTTACACTGGGACCACATTTTGCAAACAACGCTGATCCCGAAAAGTGGTAGAAGTTTTCATAGGGCACTCGGCAAGTGTAAATTCCTGCATTAGGTCTCTGCTTTAGTTATTTTTGAATTTCTTCCGCAGGCAGGACATTGACGTCAGGGGGTAGTGGAACTCGTGTGGACATCGCGCATTCTCCTTCGCGAGCACTGCATAAAACAAAGTTCCGCTCCCTATTTTCGCTTCAGCAAGGATGCGTACAGTTTTTCCAGAACAGGTCACGTCGAAAGTGCGCCGGTATCCACCACTGCACCCAGAGGAAAATCATCGCCTCCGACACGGAAGCCTAACAAGGATTGCAATTGCCGGTGCAACCTGCATCAACGCCCCGAGTTTCCCAAGATCATAACGCAACCGAGAGACATTAAAAGATAAAGCATCGTGGCTTTAGAACCTCATCAATCAGTGGGTTACTTCCGATGGCGTTTTGGGGTGGCTTGTCGCCTGACCAACCACTCCACACATACCTCGCATAATTTAGAGCTGCTGTCTGGCGGCAGGTGGCAGCACTGTGTCGAGAAAATGGCTAGCGCGTAGCTTTCTATGGCCGTCCGTCATGAGGGAAAAAGTTGTTTACTGTGACGGTCGTCCACCATCGATTCTATGAATTTAATACAAATTTTTGCACACCCGAAACGTACTCCAAGATATTTACCCGAAGATTATTCACAAAACCGTTCAACATACGTTTAGGGACTGGGAAGTACTCCCGAAGTGTTTTCCCCGCAAGTGCTCCGCAAATACTTCTTTAAAAATTATTCCCCAGTCATTAGAATACATGATTCATCACGTGGTGTTCTGCTACAAGCACTGAATAATTTATAATTGAATTTCCTCAGACTGTTTCGGTTTCATCAACCGAACGTTGGTTATGACGTGTGGTTGGTGTTTAGGTCACGTGAGACACTAAAAAACTAAAATATACGCCCTGATACGCAGTTCCAACTTACTACAACACTATAGCGTACGCGCTTCAAGATTTGGAATGACAGAAATCCCCTCTCTTCAACAGGTCCTCGAAGTGTTACCGTCGAAAATACTCTCAAGGAGCACCCCTGAACGTTATTCACCGTCCTTCGAACAAGTTCCTCGTAAAGTGAGCCTTCAAAGGGTGACCGTATAGTGTGATCCCTTCACCACGCTGGCAGACATGCACCGCTGAGCGGCACGAAGCCCACATTGGGTAATTGATGTTAGCTACCAGAATCCGCAGCATACTCCAAGTGGCCCCAAAATGTTGCGGGCACGCAAGTGGCATGCCTCCGCTATGCACTGCTGCTGGTATACAACGTTTGCCTAATCCCGGAGTAGCGACGCAAGCGCTTGCTTTGAGCCTTTTTTTTATTATCGCTTATCTGTGTTGACTCTCAAGGGAACAAACTCGAGGAGGCCGGATGAATAAACGCAGCTGCCTACACGCACCAGTGGTGCATATATATATTTACCCAAGAGGCAGCATGAGCTCGCCGCTTTTCGGCGAGCACACACAACATTACGCAAGGTCCCCGCGAGCAAGATTCCCGGGCGGAGATAACATTGTGCCGGCCGAGAGGTCGCATTAATGGCGGCATTCATCACGTCGCCACTTTCGCCGCGCGTTGCTCTGGTCGTCCAGGCCACCACCTCGCATAGCTCGAGGGAGACCCGAAAACGTGGACCGCATTCTATACACGCGCTGTGGGCGTCGTGTACTTTAAGGAGGCTTAGGACGCGCGCGTTTCCTCGTGTCCACGCTCTCTGTGTGCCCGTGCGCTAACATTCACAAAGGGGTAGACAGTGGCACAACTCCCTCTCTGAATCCGCGCAGTTATCACTGCCTATAGGCTCGCCGTAGCGAGTATACAGGCTGTGCAAGGAGTGCTGCGTGTATACGTGCGCGAATGCAGTTGAAGAACGGGCCCTCGTCTGAGTTGCGTAAAGCCAACAGCGGCGTATATGCGTGCGTGCTGTGTATGCTGAGGGGCGTGCTCTGTCCCGCGGCAGCGACCTTGAATAGAGTGCGGCACGCTGGCGGGTATGCAGCGGCGACTGCGCGAGGAGTGGCTGCCGTTGGCGAGAGACCGCTGCTACCACCGCCGCCCGCGGCCAATTCCCGACTGCGATACGGGGGCCGACACAAAACGAACTCATCAATTACCACCGCCCCGGCGAAATATCGACGCCACTCCACCCCTTGCGAATAGAGAGGCTTCGACCAGCGTAGGCGAGAGGGAAAGGAGGCACGGTGGCGAAAGCGAAAAAAACACCTGGAGAGAAAAGAAAAATAACCCTCGAAGATTTCTTTTTCTTTCCAGAGGTACTCTTGCGTTTTTGTATTTTTGCAGCTCATCCGTAAGCCGTGCCGACACCAGCCAGGTGGTCCAGCATTCAAGAATCTTGTGTTGCTCGCTTCAAGAATACCTATGTATTCGAACTCCCGAAGCACACTCTCGAGCACTGAGACAACTTTTAGTAGAGACAACGTTCAAAATGTATTCGCTAAGTCTGAAGGATACGCGTCTGTGATGTGCTAGAGTATGTCCCCTTGACACGACCGTATGCATGAGCGCCTGCTGTACCACGCCTGTGTCGTCAGAGGTAAAACCTATCACAGGATCAGTGACTTCTCGGCTGAACACTGCTGAGCGCGTGGACTCCACGAACTGAGAAAAGTCTCATATGGCTTCGATCCAAATTGCGGAAAAGCGTCAAAGATTTATACTGTTATTCTTTTCACCCTCCATCGTGGCGAATAAATGAGTACGAACATAAATACAACAGTAAATAGAGTTGCGTGTATTACCACGCGCTTTCCGTTTGTTCCTGCGTAAAGTCATAAAGTGATCGCAGCACAGAGTAGGCGGTATATGCGGCGTCGGATCGCCACAACCAGCTTTTACAGCGGTGTCTCCGAGATGCCGCCACATGTACGGCTTAAAACATCAGCGCACGAGGCCTATAGAGTAGCACTTGCAGATCCCCACCTCCCTCCCCCACCCCTCAGGTCTACAGATCTTGAAAAGTTCGGCCAAGGATTCTCCTAACCTTACGGAGGTCTACAGTTTCAAAGGTGCCTCCAAAGCCCCTCTACAAGGTTGAAAAGCTGCCCTCCGGTCCGCTTTTGCGTCACATCGCTGCTACGCCCAGCAGGCCTACCGGCATAAAGAGAGCCCGCAGGCATTCTTCGTCAAAGTCCAAGTCGATCGTCGAACCCTCGTCATGCCCCTTTCCGGGCGAGGTCTCGTCCATCGCAGTGTTTGTTTGCACCACTCGCTTAGTCCCCAGCGATGCCGCGAGAAAGGAGGGGAGCGCGGCACAAGTGCGATTATGAGGGAGGCCACTCGAAGAGGGAAGCGCCCACTTCGGGCGCGCACACGCAAACAACACAAGCACAGAGGTCGTCCGTCCTGCACCGCCGCCGCGTCGCTCGCGTAATCTTCGCGGGTGCCCCAGCAGCCCGGAGGAATGGTCCCGCCCACAGCGGGGAGCGGTCTGATTCTTTAAAAGCGAGCAACAGCGGCGACGGCCGCCGAGCGGCACCCCCCGCTCTCCACGAGAGGTGCTCCCGGGGACGCCGTCATCGCCCGGAGAAATGAGCCGCCCTCGGATGAGGCGACCGCGACAGGCGGAGCCGGCCGGCTTCTGCTGCGTCGCCGTCCCAAGTGTACACGCAACTCGCCCCCACTCCCTCTCTTTTCCTGCTTCCTCCTCCGCGACTCCCTTCGCTCATTGGAGGCGCACATGTGTCGGCTTCATCCCTCACCCTCCGTCGTCCCTTCCAACTTCCTGCCACTGCCCGTAATGCCTAAACAGCGCCCGCGCTCACGCCGTAATCAGCGTCTCATCGTTTTTATGCCTCGGCCTGCCCGCGCTGCCGCTTTGGAGGAGGAGGAAAGAAGGTCCTGCCCGGTCGCCTCCGCTGCATCTACTTCTTGGTCGGGGCGCGGTAGTAGCCGCCGCGTCGGGACGTTTTTCGTCCTCAGCTTCTTGCGCTTTCGCTTAATTTTTTTCCCCCTGTACACCAACGCCGGCTGGCGCGCTGCCCCGGCCGATTTCATCCGCTTCCTTTCTTCTTGTTCGTTTAACTCGCCGCCTTTTTCTCCTCTTCTTTCTCTCTCTCTATCGTCATTTCTTCCCTAGAAGGTGCCCGGAGGAAATGGCCGTCGATCTTCGGGAGAGCGAGCCCTCTCCCCCATCTCTCTTCGCGCTGCTTTCAGGCAGCTTCGAACGGAGTTTTGTTTTTTTCTTTACGTCTTTGGTTCATCTTTTCTCCTCGTCGGCTGTCTCCGCACTGCCGGCCCGTCCACTCGCCCGCGGAGGAGGTCGGTTCTCGCCGCCGCAGCCGTGCGGACGAGCGAGCCAGCATCCGCGGTGCACGCCGGCGACGAAGAAGGAGAGGAGGTAGAGAGAAAGGGAAAGGGAGGAGGTCAGCCGCCGGAAGATTTATGGACTGCCTTCGGCTCTAGCCAGCCACCGACGCTGCCGAACGGCCGCCGCCGGCGGTAACAGCGCTCCCGCCGCCTTCGGCCTTTGCGCCGGCTTCTGCTGCGGTGTTGTTTTCACTTCAACCCAGCTACGCGCGCCCACTGAAGTGACCGTGAGCTTGGCACAAAGCGCTAGCAGTCACCATCGCTGCGCGTCTGCGCAAATGCGCGGATACAAAGCTGGCGCTTGCTTTCTGTTCTCAGTTAGGCTAGAAAAAAGAACGATGAAAGAGGTGTGAAAAATCCTTCTTGGTTTTTACATCCAAACATCCCAAGTTAGGAATCGCCTTTACTCTGAAGTTCCTGCTATGTACAAAAAGGCAAGATTGAAAGATGCCTCAGTCACTGTATAGTCAGGGGGAGGACGGAGTGATAAATTACAGTAGAACTATTTGTTATCGTTTTGCAAAATCTCTAGTTTTGTATCGTTTCTTAGAATTAGAGTACTAATATTTCGCTATTCGTAAAAAAATATATAAGTGAATCTTACGCCGTTAAAAAGATAAGCTCACACAGAACGCAATGCAAACTAATTGTGGTTACAAACTTATAGTTGTCTTATTTGCTGAGTTGGAGATGGACCTCCAAAATTAGCAAGACCTATGCGACAGCTTTGAAAAATTTCCGAAAAATAGAAGTCTGAAACCAACACGATTAATTGGGCGCATTCTATGGAAAATAGGAATGTCCTCTAAATTATAAAGCATGTTTATGCATGTCCTGCAACAATATTTTAAATTGTTCGTAGCGTAAGTTCACAAGACCAGCAATTTCTATAACAGTGGTCTCTTTAGGAGTGCTGTTTTTACTAGATCTGCAGTTGTACGGAACATGTTTTTTTTACTGAATATACATACTGCATACACTATCTGCACAGAATATTTACAAGATAAAAAATAGTTTTCTTTTTAAATCACCATCCAGAGTACCTGTGGCTCACTAATTTTTTGAAGTTCGCGCAGTAATATTTCCTTACCGGCAAAGGATATATAAGTAAATTTTATATTATTCAGTAGATAAGTTTGAGCAGAACTATTTAACTGTTATTTTTAATTATGATCAGTTATTGTTTGAGGTTATCGTTCAATCTGTCTTGCAGATAACCGTCGCCAATTGTGCGATTTTTTTAGAAGAAAATAACATAGTTTATGAATCGTCAAAAACAGCTGGCCGCACTTCACAGAGCCCACAGATTGTATATAAATTTTCAAGCATCTCCTCACGACACAATTTCAGCTATTCGGAAGCAAAATTGACAAAAGCAGTAAAACGTCTTCGTGATCAAGACTTTTTCATGCTTCAAATTATTTTTTCTGGTCAAAAATAATTGCAGATCCCTCCTTTCAAGACATCCGGCAATGGAAAATAATTACACAAATCTAAGAAATCTACTAGGCATCCATTGCATGATCTTATACGAAATCGCCCAGAGGATTAGCCCCTCAGTGCAGACGAGGGTCTTCGGCCCCTGCAGCTGCCGTACAAGTATGTCGTAGAACTTTTTCCACGGCAGAAAAATTTGGAGGAGACATTGCTCCTGGCGTGAAAGGCGCGGTGCGTGTCGAAAGAAGCGGCAAATCTATGTCATTGCAGTGCGAAGCATGGGCAATAAACGCTAGCCATGATCATGCAGTCGACTTTATTTTTTTTTCAGTTTTACTTACTAATATTTCTATTCACCAATAAGCTTCCACATATAACTAACCGAATACTGATCGGGCTTTGATAAAAACACTGCCCGACCTCGGCAACAACTTGCAGAATAACGAGCGCCCTCTACAATTTTCCAACCAAGAACCCTCGTACGCAGACGGCAATCTCTCTTTCTTCTTCGAAAAGGGAGAGGAGAGCCGTCCCTTTATCTGTATGGGAGGGAAATTGCTGAAAGGACACAATAGAGCCGAGGCGCGAACGACAGGTGCGGGTCGAGACAGGCAGTCGTAAAGGGAATGCATCATTGTAACCTTTGCACACCTTCCCTTTACACTCTACCTCGAAAGCTGGCAATGTCTGGCGGGGCTTCAGGTTCACGCAGATTTGGGGGCCAGCCCCACACACATTTTCGAAGAAGGACACAGTGCAGGGCTGCTGACTCATCTCCCCTCGCGCTAAACCCTTCATGAAGCATTGCAGGAGGCAAAAACGTGTCTGTGAACGAGGGTTCTTGGTTGGAAAACATCTTCCTGTAAGTCAGCTTTCCCGCAATTTTGCAAGTTGTCCATTGCCAAAGTTGCCTCGCACACTCACGCGTGAGCATAACAGACGCCCAACGTACGCTTACGAAAACCATCACTTACAGTCCATATATATATATATATATATATATATATATATATATATATATATATATATATATATATATATATATATATATATATATATATATACATCACTCTAAACACGAATACGCTTATAAGGGGCTTAAAGGGGTTAAGTTGTACTTTAACGCACTATTTTTTATAAGCTACTTCCTTTTACTCTTTTCGGTTTAGAGTATACACTTACTTTGTTAGAGTGCACTTCAGTTTATGGCACAGTCCCTCGCTGAATGTCCACGCACTAAGCGCCACAGATCAATAGGTATAGAAGGTGTACGCCACGCTGACAACATATTCGTGCATCGTCAACCACCTTCGCAGCGCAACAACTCAGACAGTCACGAATCCATCCGCATCGCATGACGGGCAAAGTTTTTTTTTGGCACAAGCCAGTCTCAGCTGACGTGCCGCGGAGGCTGAGGAGCAGCGCAGCGTAGGAGGCGTACCCCGCTATGTATACCCGCCGTGTTGCGTCAAGCGAGTTACGCACACACACACAGCAATGAGGGAAGTAGGAAAGAGATAGATAGAGTGAGAGTAAGAGGGGAAAAGAAAGAAAAGGGTGGTGGCGCGTCTACCAGATTACGCGCACCGTCGAGCGGGGACCCATCAGCAGCGGGGAGAGAGAGCAGCGTCGTGGCGCGTGGTCGGCCGTAATTTCGGGGTGCAGCCCCCGACGACGACGGGTATGGCTGCGGCGGCGGCGCGCAACCTGCAATTTGCGCGCCACTTGGATGGCTTCCGTGCGCTCCCGCTCTCGGGCGCTGCTGACACGACTGACTTCACCCGGCGGCCGATAGAGTAGCCCGTATATAGGCTGCACGTGACTACGTGTCCGCGGTTTTGGAGAAATTCGGCAGTTATGTGAAGAAGTTAGCGCTAAAAACAGACAAGAGACTGAAGAAAGGACGAATAAAATATGCACGAGCGTTCGTTAATGACTTAAGTGTCCTTTCTTCTGTCTCTCGTCCGTTTTTAGCGCTAACTTCTTCACAAAATCCCTCACCAACTAGCCCGGCAGCTTGCTCTCCTGATCGGCAGTTATGGGCGCGCTGAACTGAGGGCACTGCGTACGGTACGTACAGAGGGCAAAAAGCTTGTCTATAGGACACGTTCTGGGCGTGCTTCGGGCCGAACACGAGATAACTAGAGATAACATTTGATTAAAAATGATCTGGATGTAAACATACGTGCAGTAAAACTCGTAGGATTTCATCGTAATTTTTTGCCTTGCTCGTCGCAGCGGCTTTGGGAGCGGCGGAACACACGGTTCGGTAGACCAGGGTTCTGGCCTCTGCCTGCGGACGATCGCCGGTTTCCCGACGCCGACAGGTTGCTATCAACAGGTGTATGTGTGTGTGTGTGTGTGTGTGTGTGTGTGTGTGTGTGTGTGTGTGTGTGTGTGTGTGTGTGTGTGTGTGTGTGTGTGTGTGTGTGTGTGTGTGTGTGTGTGTGTGTGTGTGTGTGTGTGTGTGTGTGTGTGTGTGTGTGTGTGTGTGTGTGTGTGCACGTGTCCACCGAAGCAAATGTCCCGAAGCGCGTGTTGGAAGAACATGCAGCAAGATGCGTGTGTGTGATGAGTCGGGCAAGCGGACGGCAAAGCTTTCGTTCAAGATGGCGGCGCGATAAAACATATATTCCTTAGTTAACACCTATGTTACTGGCGGGATTATTTTAGCACCAACCTTATGACTGATAACGCCGCGATATAGGCGCCTATGAGTATACGGACGGTTGCGCTGAACAATGCTATAGCACTGGAGTCCTGCATTAAAAGGAGTAGAAGCAATAGCGACTGCAGTGGGACATCTTCCCGTCATATTATGCACTAAGTATGCTGATATCAAGTGGCGGGAAAACGTCACAAATCTCCAGTTCTGAAATAGTTTGTGTCCTTGCAATATAACATACAATGGCCGCTCACGCTATGCTTACCGTAACGATGGCACGCGAGAGGTACGGTCTTTATGCTGATTCCTTTCGGGGCTAGATTCAGGGGAGGAACAGGAGTCCCAAGCGAGAAATTCTGAGCCCCATTTTTAGAAGAAAAAGGTCCAGAAGCACATAATCGGAATCGCCTCAGGTTCCTATATATATTTAACCTTGCTATCGGTTAAATATAAATAAATACATCCGTGTTTCAATCAATCCGGACCGCGGAATCTCTGTAAAGTTGCGTAAACTCCGTAAGCAGCTCTGCGCCGCCAAACACGACACTCAGGCAGCACAGCCATCCATATTGGCGATATTGGCGAGCAGGCGCACATCCGGCGAGTAGGCCCCATTCCGTTTTGGTCGTTGACAGCAACGCCTTATTAACATTCTCCCTCCCATAACGGTGGCCCAACACGACATGACCATAAACATAACACAATGCAACGAAGTTGTATAGGTTTGGTTTCAGGGTTAACGTCCCAAAGCGACTCAGGGCTGGGCTGATAACTGCAGCATCTCCAGCAAGTGTTACGCGCAAAGAATATGAGAGGCACGACAGATTACGGGGCCACTGCCCGCGTTGTCGTCTTCTGCTGCACGACATTATTTAGCAGCTTCGATAACCAAACTCATCAACAAGCAAAAAAACACACAAGAGTCTGTGCCATGGAGGTGCACGCAGAGTGACCGCTGAGTGCAAACTCCCCGTGCACGCGCCTCTCTTCAGACTCAGCTGTACTGTGAACAGAAAGGAGTAAAAAGGGAGTATAAGCTTTCCTCTACACCGCACTCCCTTTTATAAAAGGCAGTGCGCTAGAGGACAGCTTACTCCCCCTGTTTTTTCCCCCATATAGGCGCATCCTGTTTAGAGTGTATCATTCCTTTTTGCCTTATTTAAAACGGTGCCCACAGCTGCTTCAGTGTATAATTCCGTCGAAGACGTCTATAAACTATGGCGGTAAATACACACACACACACACACACACACACACCGAACGCGCACACGCGCACGAGCTCACACACACACACCGAACGCACACCGAACGCGCGCACACACACAAACACGCACACAAACACGCACGCACGCACACAAACACGCATACACACAAACACGCGTACACACACAAACACGCACGCACACACAAACAAACACACACAAACATACACAACACACACGTACACACTATTCAGCGGAGCCGTGCACGTGAGTTCCCGCAAAGGCGGCTCCGACGACGGGTCCCCACTACGCTACCCCCACCGCGGGGGTTTACCGTCACGAGGCGCGCTCCTCTGGCAGCCAGGTCTGCGGCGTGACGGGCCACGTGGCGGGTCGCGGCGGCCTCACACACGCCACATAACAGGCGGCGCAGGCAGTCCGTTCATACGCGCGCTGCCCGTCGGGATTCGGCCTGATCAAAGCGAAGCCGATGGCTCCTCGCGCTGCGACTCACGCGCGCACGTGACGATGGTGCAGGAGGGGGGGATGCCGAGCGCGTGTCATTCGCGCCGCGTGCGCGCGCCTGATATCCGGCTGTGCGGGTTGGTTGCTGAGGCGGCACATGGACTGGCCACGGAACTTTCCTGGGATAGATAGTGCAGCCGGCAGTTGACGCAATGCTTTCTAGCCACCTCACAGATGGACAGGCCTTCTTTTTTTTTTCATGCAGATTGCCTACTGTGGCTGATGATGATGATAATGAGAGCGGCTTAGTTGGCTCCTACGAGTCCTTCCTTGACTCCCGAACAGCGCAGTTCTTGAACTCGATAATGATGTCACGGGATCTATTGCAATGCCTACACGACACAGTAAAATAAAAACTAGGAACACGAGCAAACATCTCAAGCTGACATACCCGCAAAGGAAACTCTCGTTGTCGGAATCTCCATGCTTGGTGGCACAAGTTCCAAGAAAATCAACCTTCTCAAAGGCTGTGCGCACTGACTTGTCCACAGAAGACTGCATAACGGCCTTGATAATGCGCTGCATGTGTCACGTCTTCCAAATGGTCCACTGAAGTAGGCAGTCTGCTTGTGCACATTTTTTTTTTAGTTCATTGCTTGTTTGACGTCTTCACGCGCGTCGCTTCCGCAACAAGGCGGCATTGATTTACATGGGCAGTGGCCCTTTGATGAGAGATCAGGCTAGGGTTGAAACCTTGGGCGCCGGGCTTCGCACATGGCAAATCATCGCCAGAGAGCCGCCGCGGTGGCTCAGTGGCTATGGTGCTCGGCTGCTGGCCCGAAAGACGTGGGTTCGATCCCGGCCGCGGCGGTTGAATTTCTTTGGAGGAGAAATTCGAGGCCCGTGTACTGCGCGATGTCAGTGCACGTAAAGAACCCCAGGTGGTCGAAATTTCCGGAGCCTTCCACTACGGCGTCTCTCATAGCCTTAGTCGCTTTGGGACGTTAAACCCCCATAAACCAACCAACCATCATCGCCAGAGCAGCTTTTGCTATGCCTTTTGCCATTTTTGATATGGACCTTATTTCGCCTTCCCCACACAAACCGCAGTCGAGCAAAGGAAGAAGGCGGAGTTCCGACTAAAAAAAAATGGAGCTAAAGGAGACGGGACGAGAGCAATGGGTACGTAAGGAAAAAATGAAACGCATCTTGGAAGGACCAAGCAAGCCAAAACATGCGCTTCCACTTCTGACCGCGATAAGGAGTTGATTGGCCATCCTGCTTTGGTCTTCAGAGATTTGTGGCAAAGCCTGCTTGAGGAAATATGCACAAGGCCCACGGAGGGTTCAGGAGTTGCGCACCAAGTCTTCGCTGCCGCCGGCGTCGCCGGTACCACGCTCTTTAATACAGCCAGCGTTTTCTAAACAAGCCGCCAGTCTAAGAAGTCGCGAGTGCGACTTAGCAGAAGGAAAGCGCTTTCTCCTTTTCCCTCCATTCGGGAGCACGCGGCGCTTCCATTCCGTGGCGTCGTCTTTCCGTCTTTCTTGCGCCCTTCCCGATCCCTTCGTCTTCTGCGCGGACAAAAGCGGGAGTGGAAGAAATGAAGAGCCGGTGCCGGCACCAAGGTTCCTCGGCGCCTACTGCACTACCTGAAGCCCCGGCCGTCGGCGGAAAGAGCTTCAGGGAAGCGGTCTGGCAGGTAGGTGCATGCATACTGCAACAACTCATCCTCGAGCTGACGGACGATGCGGCCGGTCCGAGTCTGACGTGCGCGTCATTCCGTGGCCGTTCGAGCTCTCTGCCTCCTTCCGTCTCTGCTTGTTTTGCTTTTTTTTTCTTTTTTCCCAAGCACCAGCCTTTAGCCATGCATCGTTCGTCTATCGTACGCCAACCGCTTGCCTTTTTATTTCCTGATTTTTTTTTTCCTACTTATCTGACCTCGCGTTTTCTCGAAGCGAAGTCACGTGCCCGTACACGTGCCTACTTCGCGACCAGCTTTCTCTTTCACGCGTCGCGTGAAACACGTGCCGTAGTTCCTTGTTTAGCTTTTTCTTTCCCGCTCTTTTTTTCTTCCATCCCGTCCGGCTCGCCAGGCGGACGTGAAGAGGACCGACGCGGCCGCCGGCGCAAGCTTCAAAAAGGTCAGCGCCGGGGCAGTCGGAGGCGTCGGTGTACACAGGCTCGCCGAAAGGCTGCCCCCGTAGAGAGGGGAGACAGCAGCGTGATGACAGCTGGCATCCGCGCCCGAGACGACGTGATGCGGAGAGATGCCCTCTCCGTCCCCCGTCGTGTCCTCCCCCCTCTTGAAAGCCGGGACGGCTGTAGTCACGTGGCAAGCCGCAGTTGGCCGAGCATGTATACAAACAACTTATAAAAGCGCGTGCGACTGGTCCAGCCGGTTCCCCCTGAGCCGAAATGGCAGAAGCGAGAAGAAATGAAACGTTTTCCGAGTTCGAAGCTTATTCCCTTTGTCGCAGAGAGTAACTATTTAGACTTCTGAGCAAAAGAGAAAGCTAGCTTGCTAATTGCAGAGCGGGGCAATGGATGCCGAAGCGGTGGCCTTGTGGTGTGAGCATCGGCCTCGCTTGCGGGTAGCGCAGGATTCGATCCCCAGTGGCTTTTTCCCTGGCCTGCGCTCTAAACGCGAGTTAGCCTATATGGAGTAATAAATAGCCTATATGGAGTAATAAATGAGTAGGCTGTCCTCAGCGCCCTCCTTATTTAGAGGCGGGGTACGCAGCCCAAGACGCGGGGTAGATCTCGACCGCTCGAATGATTGATTACTCTTGACAACAGAGGCATATATTCCACCGTCAAGAATACTAACTAGATGCGGTTAGCAATGGGAGGACGCTTTTAAACGCAGCACCGGATGTTGGGTTAAAATCTTCACTTCTAGAACTTCCCATGTTTTGAAGAGGGAGTTTGTTTCCATTGTTCAACCGTAAGTATTCCGTACATTTAGCGAAGAACGTCTACCCCTGGTCATGTGCAACATACCCTGCCTCTCGAAGGGAGAGCGGTTGAGGTCAGGTAACTTATTTTTGTTCCCATGCAGGCTAATTCGTGTTTAGAGTATCGTACGCCGCTCACTCGGGGGGAAATATGCGTGGGAAATGGTCGTTGTCCTCACCATTTGTAGAAGAAAATACCTCGTGGCATGGCATTCTTTGGCCAAAGCTGCCCCTGTGGCATTAAAAAATTGGCAGTGGGGTAGCTCAGCTATATACCAGGTTATACGTAGCGAGAGGTACGGTATATATCTCCTTGGCCGGAGGCAAGCGGTGTTTGCTCCGCGGTCGGCGCGCAGTGCACCAGCCGCACGGCTCTGACGTCACTCGGCTCCTCGCGCATGCGCAGAACTGGCGATCGCCAGCCGCAGCCAAACGGCGAGACTGCGGGTAATGTAGCTCTCGCTACAAAATCAGTCATCTTCCGAACGGAGCAGTGCTGTTGGCACTAAGCCCCAGTCGCCAAGGGTGTTTCATTACTGGTCGGCAGAACGAAGCAGAAACAGGGGTCAAACAGGCAAAAATGTTCTCATGACTCCCGAGTAATGGGAGTATTCATGGGACAATTGCAGTGAGTCATGTGACCCGCTCAAGGGATTCAGTCGCAAGAGCTATCGGCGCGTTTCTGCCGCGCTCGTAACAGGACGAAGTAAAGCGTTCAGGATGAATCGAAGTCATTGGCACTCTAAAAAAAGGGGGAAGGATGAGGGGGAAGGAGTTGCACATGAGAGTGGAGACCGTTACGCGAGTCCTTGGGTAGATGCACGCACGATTTCCGCCAGTAAACGTGAAAAAGAGCAACCGAAAAGGCGGCGTTCTCAAAAGAAAAAACTACGAAGTGAAGATCCCGCCGGAGATCGTGATCGGATGGATGCACGAAGAAAGATGCCGGGAAAAAAGTAAAGAAAAAAAGCGCGCACGTCAGAGTAGTACAAAGAAGAAAAAGAGCGGAGAACGCGCGGAAGGCACTGGAATGGCGCTCACGACATTCTCGGAAGGAGTCGATCGGAGTGGGCGTTCCTCGGAGGGGGGGAACGGGGGGGGGGGGGGGGGGGGCGAGCAAGGGGTCAGCCGGCTGTGCAGCACTCGCTCGTCGGCGGAAAACATCTCGCGCGGGGCGAGGGGGGGCAGCAGCGTGCCGTAGCCATCGGCGGCGGAGCTGCGCGCGCTGCTCCCAAGTCATGGCTCGTCCATAAATCAAGCTGCGCGGCCACCGGCGCCGGTTCAAGGTGATCCTCCGGGACGCCAGCGCGTGGTCGGCCGGGTCAAAACACACGCCGGCCGGGCACGCCGCGTGTACACCGCGGTCGTGTTCGGAGGCAGGGCCGGCCAGATGCGGACTGCCTCCGGGCACCCTGCGGCAGGCGGTGTACTCGACGCAGAGCTTTTTTTGCCCCGGCAAGGGAAACTGCCGTCATCTTGCCTTCTTCTCCTCGGGAATGTTATGTCGTCGGTAGTTTTGGGATGAACGTTTGCCCGCCAGGACGGAGTGCAGGTAGTTTCTGAGAGAACGGCGTATTAAACATCTTGCTCCAAAGTCAGACCGTTGTTCTACGGACACGCCCAATGTCTTGAATGAAAGGGACATCCTGGCATGATCTGAACCCCAAGCCATTGTGGCGTGTCTCGACATCAGGCCACTGTTCTATGCCGACGCATGCTTGATTTGTGAAAAAAAAAAAAAATATTCAGAGTGCACTGGAATGTGAAGTTATATGTACACTTTCTGGCGGGCATTTATAAATGCGTCTCTGTGCGCTTCGGCATCGTGTGGACGGTTTCCGGAGAGGCTGGACGAATTGTACGCAGTCAGACGTGGGCTGATGTGGACCTGGCTATAGGAGGCGAGGGTCAGAGGGCGCAGACTTGAGCGGACAACACCGGCGCTCTCCAGGCAACCAGTACACACGGCTGAGTTTCATTCTACACAGGCACAGCACACATCGTGTCGTGCATGTAGGGTTGCCACACTTCGCTCCAATACATGCTCCTATAGCTGTATCGTTCACGACAGGCGCGCGCCCGATCGCCGCTCAGTGGAGCTGATCTTGCTTCAAAACATGTTGCTCGTGTCAACTCCAGGCATCAAAGAAGTCCTCGCCCGCCCGCATGTACACGGCACAAAACTCGGGCGCTCCGGGCGCTCTACAGCACAGCGCCCCTGCGCGCGGTGAGGCGCTTTCACTGCCTTTTGTTTTACATCGCACCCCCCGGAGCGAGTGCGTGGCAGCGCGCCGCTGGGGTGGAGGGTTGCTGCCTATTCCTTGTCTCTTTTCCCCTTCCCGTTTCTCCTTGCCTATTTTACTCTTGTCCCAACCGCCTTTCATTCTGACGTGAGGCGTGCGTGTTTGTGCCTCGCTAGCTGTCTGCGGCACACACACGCGTGCGCGGTCGAGAAATGCCGCGTCACTGAACACGCGGCGGGGTGGTGGGGGTCTTGCGGGGAGGATGTAGAACAGGGGTCGACCCCGAGCGCGGGCCCACGGCAGATGCCCCCGGCCGCTGCCGGACCGCCCGGGGCGCCGCTGAATGCTCAATGAGCGGCGCCCCGCTGTGCGCGACACGGCACCCCTAACACGCGGGGGAGGAGAGCTGGCATGGCAGACGTCGTGTTTCTCTTCCCATCCCTCTCCCCTACCGGCAGTGCAGCGCGTGCGACGGACAAGGGCCCCAGTCGCCTCCCGCGTCTACCTCCCCTTACCCTTCTGGCCAGCAGCGGAGACAGTGCAGGCCCTCGCGTTGTACGTGTTGGCCTAGTCACGCGTGCTACAGTTACGCGAGCAGGGATTCGAGTTCGAACGCGTGGGATAGCAGCCTGGTGTGCCTGATGAGAGGCGTTCCATTGTAGAGGGCGCCATCGATTAGCGGCCGCGCAACGCTTGACTGCGGCCGCTTAAATGACCGATGTGTGAAACGAAGCTAGAGGGAAAGCCTCGGTGCAGGATGTTCATCCGATATTTTTCTATGCGCTTCGTCAAGAACTGGACACGTGACAACAGCGTGCCCCTGGGAAATAAAACAAGATAGCGATGATGGTTCGTGATAAGAAATTTCCACCCTTGCATTGGGGAAGGTTTTGCTATTTATTGCCTCTTAAATTAAGCTCTATTGGAAGATGATTGCCGGCTATAAGAGCGGAATTAGATGAGTCCAGGGAGATCACTGCACGCCGACAATGGAGATACAGCAGCAAGCGATTGTGGATCGAAACATTCGTAGCCTGCGTTATCTGCGCTATTTGAAACCTTCGTTTAATTCCTTTAATTCCTTCCGCTGTCCGCTCATCGTGGCTTCAAACACTGTAATATAATTAATTTCCATGTAATGTGTGTCCACTGCCACAACATGCAGCCTCACACTCCGCGAGCCCGTATTATACGCATCACAACACGGGTGTAGTGCATATCTCTTCGGCAGTAGCTGACAGCCCTTTGTTGGGCGGCATTTCTTTGCCCGCCGTCCCTGCGTCGACCTCAGCCTCACCAACAGGTCGTCGCCAACTCACGCGTGCGGCATCGGAGCAGTGAAAGCTGCTCGCGTTTCGTTCGGAGCGCCACGACCGCGTTTGCGTTCCGAACACGCGTTCACCTTCATCGTCCTCCCCTCCTTCCCTCTTTTGTTTCCATTGTGCTGGGGCGAATGCTTGTGATGGCACAAAAAGAGAAAAGCTAGCGTAGCAGCGGGTGGTGGTGGGTCGCGCTCTCTCGTTGCTGTTAGACAACTAAGCCACGGAATAAAGCGTTGTCACGGGTCGTACGGGACCGGCCACCGCCACATGACGTGCGTCCCCAACCCACGTGCCCTGCTCGACCCCGTGTCTCCTGTCAGGGCCAGGCGACGCGGCGCCGCCGGACGGACGGCGCTGCCGCGTGCGAAGGATCGTAGGACCTCTCTCTCCCTCTCCTACCCCTTCAACCTCCTCTCCAGGTCGCCCACGACCAGAGGGACTGCCATAGTGCGGCCGGCGGATTGAGTGGACGCGGCGCTGAGGATCTCGCCTGCCGCTGCTGACGAGGCCCCTCGACCAACGCCCTCCTGCTGTCATTAAAACTCGGCCGCTGCTCGTCGCCGACTTCGCGCGAGAAAGTGGCCGCCAAAGACACATCACCCCGAGTTGAAGAATGAGGAGAAAAGAATGGCGGCAGTGGAACCAGCACATGAGAGTAATCCTGACGATGACGTCTATGACGAGGTATACACCTGGGTGAAGTAAACGTAGGACTTTTATTTTTATATTGTTTAAATTATAACGGGCGCGCCTTGACTTCGAAGAGGATCTAGACCGATGGCATGTGGAGATGTAAAGACGCTATCCCCCATCAATCGTCGTCTATGCCAATGCTCCGGACAGCGCGTAAATACATAGCTGTTTGCAAGTAGAAATGCGTCCGAAAACAAGATGATCGGTTGATTCTTTGAGATCTAGCGTGGGGGGGGGGGGGGGGATCCCCCTTCTTTGAGAACTAGCGTGGGGGGATCCCCCGCCCCCCTCCTATTATCATTAATTTTGTTTCCACAGCCCGCACTGAACGAGCAGACAAACTTGGGCAGCGACACTTCTATCGGCGAATCAAGCCCACTGCCTCACGATAACTGTTGCCAGGATAACATTACACATTGTAAATAAGATCTCCCAGTGAGATCTCCAGGACAATAGTAGCTTTGTTTTTATGCGAAGCATACTAAAATAGCCCAACCCAGCTCCTCGAGCGCGGCGGTGTCGTTACCATTGACCTTTCGTGACCTCCATGTCATACCACGTGATGCGTGACGTCACAGCAGATGAGAAACGGGGGCCCAGCTCGCGCCGTCGCGCGAGGCGTCGCGACCAAGGAGGACCACGTGATGCGTGACGTAACGACATAGGAGAAACGGGGCCCCAGCTCGCGCCGTCGCGCGAGGCGTCGCGACTATAGTATTCTAGTTCACTATAGTCGCGACCAATGTGTTTCCTGCTTCTGCCGCTAGGTGCGCTGTAGTGAACACGTGATGCTGGAGCGGCGGTATACAAGGGGGTGCGCCTGCCTCTGCTAGGCGTACACGGGATAGAGATGCCTCCTGGAGACAGGGCTGCTCGTTGGAATGAGAAGCAAAAGTTGCGGCGTGCTACAGAGACTGATGAAGAGCGTGAAGAACGTCTAGCCAAGCGGCGTGCTCGATATGCAACTCGGCGACAGTATGCTTCGCATCTGACTAGGCTTAACCTAAGCTAAGCCTCAGCCATTTTGTTTATTGTTATTGTTGTTAACTAGTTTATACGCATATCTATACTTGCAAAACACAGCCTTTTCCCATTGATCTTCAATCATACCCGGGCCCTGCTCTCGCGTAAGGCACACAATATTCCAGACAATATCCCGATGTAATTTCCACATTTTCTTTTCTGCAGAATAGATATATACGCTATACTGACAGACATAAACAATAAAGCGCACCACTGGGGGTATGTTACACATAGAGTTAACCTCCAACCACATTATAAGAAGGCTCACCAAGTGTACAGCAAATACCCCCCCCCCCCCCCCCACCTCACCCTTTCGGTAGCTCCTCCAAGCCAGAACAGGGGTTGGCCACACTTGTTTAGAACTTGGCCGTAACTTTCTAATGTACCGCATAATTCCCATACTTCATAGCTATTTTCGAAAGCGAACATAATACGCGCGTTTAATCTTTATAACTAAAAGTTAAGACTGACGTTCAAACGGGAGGTGAATTAAAAGTTAAAGTTTTTTCGTGATTAATCAGATCTCGATAAATACACACATTCCGACACCACCCGTTACACGGAACCGTGGAAGGTGGTCACTGCGCGGGCAAATTATTCTATGCAAAAAGTGTCATACACACTGCCAACCCTTTTAAATTCATTCCACAAATCAGGTATAGGTTTACATAGAATTTCTGTAAGAACCCTACGCAAACATTTCATTAACAACCCTTGCTTACAATAACAACTAAAAGTGTTATCTTGCCTTTTTTTATGATACCATTTGTGACTATCAAGTGCACGTGCATTAATTTTGAATGGTATGCTTTCTGCAATTTATTTTTTTGCTCTACCTCTGTCTGCATTGTAGGGAGGCTGCGGGCTTCAGTCAAGTCGCTTGGTTGTCAAGCAGCATTTATCCGTAGTCTCCCTAATCATTCATGGAAATAAACAAGTTATTAAGTTATTATTGGACCTTCCTAATAAATATGTGTACTAACCCAGGGCTCTAAAATTCTTTCTATCAGTTCTTCTCAGATATGCGGAAAAAAGAACAATTCATCGATGAAAAATTCGTCGCGAATTTCAGCCAGGTGGTGTCCCTGCTTCAGAGCCATTGTCTCTTCGCCTGCAGTATCGTCCCGAGGCCGTTGTACAGTACCCTCGTACCAGGAACTGCACAAGAAGACAAGCAGAGGCCGACAGAAGGAACAACGGCGAGGCCCCTTCCTTGAAGCTTCCATCGTCTCGGGGCTCCAAGGGAGCGGAAGCCGTGATTCCTTCGATCATCGTTTCTCATCGGCTGCAGCCCTCGCCGGGCTCCCACCGGGAGATCGATGGGGCGCATCATCGACGCTCTCGCCGCGTGAGAACAGCGGCCCGCATGCGGAGAGAGCTGCGGGCGCGCCCAGGAACTGAACCGGCAGCCGCCCTACATACGTATACGAACACACGGCTGCCCGAGCAACAGCCAGGAGAACGGTGCGGCCGGGTCTTTTCGCGAAACGGCGGGGCACATTCAGGTAGTGCTGAGTAATCACTTCGCTGCTCCGACGGCACGGAACTTCATATACATGGTGAGCATGCTTAAAGAGTGGCACTGAGGGCAAACTGATGTTGCCCTGTATCTGTAGATTACAGCGTTCTAATAGCAAAATTAGAAGATATAGTTTCGCTGAAAACGGAGCCTTAACAAGGTGCAGAAGATATTTAAAAAAAAAAAACAATGAAGTACAGAGGTCGCCACCGACATGTACCCTCAGGGTGGAAGCTTGGGCGAGTAGATGACGGTTCACTTGCCACATAGCGCTAAACGGACAGGGACACAGGGAGACACCGTAGCGCCCGTCCTGTGCGTCTCCCTGCGTGCCTGTCTGTTTAGCGCTATGTGGCGAGTGTACCCTCAGGCCCGCTTCGAAGTGATGTTAAAACCTTAAGAAATACGTTTGTCTCGTGCACTGGGTAGAAACAGTTTTCATCCCCGAATTCACGAAAAGTCCAAGTTTCTACTATAATTTCTTCCCCTGCGCCATTTGCGACGCGATAGGAATAAGATAAGGAAAAATAAACTAAACTAGAAAGAAGGACACCCAACTGCTGCGAGACTCGGTCACAATGTCCTCCTCACCGACAGGACCGACGGAGCCATGCATGAGTAGGGACCCGGCAGGCGACCGTCGTCGCTTCGGCTCCCGAAGCCCACGGAGCTGAAGAAACGACTCCTTGGAAGGCAGAAAGAAACCCCGAGACAAAACCACCGGGGATCCAAAGCGACCAACGACTACGCAGACAGAAAACAACACTCACTGGGGCGAGTGAAACAAAGCGACAGGCCGCAGCTACCACCGAAGCGCCTAGAGAGAGGGAGAGAGAGAGAAAGAGAAAGAGGGTGTCGGCGGCAAAGGCCGGTTGACAGGGCCACTTGTCGCCGGCCTTTTATCTCGCCGCCGACTTACTTTCCTGCCCGCCTGCACGCGTGACGGCGAACGACGCCGCTAACTCGAGGCGGCGTGAGCAGTCGTTGTTGCTGCCCCTGCTGCTGCTGTTGTTTAGCCCGATGTCGCGTGTTCCCTCTTTCGACGGGTGCCGCACACCCTTCCCGCCCCCCCCCCCCCCCCCCCCCCCCTCCTTTCACCTAAGACATCCCCTAGGCGGGCTCCGGTGGACGCGGACTCCGCGGGAGCCCCTCCCTTTCCTCCCCTGCTGATGTACTGCGCCCTTTCCATCCCGGCTGCTGACCCACGCGGTCGGGATCGCATGTCTTCCCGTCGCCGCCGCCCGGAGACCGGCGTTTTACGACCCCGGAGTGTTTGTGCGCGTGCGTGCGTGTGACCACGCGAGTATTGGGGTCCTTCTTCTCCCTGCTGCACTGCATGTTTCGTCTCCCCGGCCGGGCTGTTTTGTGGCCGCTTTGAGCCTTCTTTGGGTCTTCCCACCGTGGTCTTCCCCGTGTTGCGTACGGTGCCTGCTGCATGGCACACGACTGGCATCGCCCTCTACCCTCCGTGGGCTTCCCTTTTATCTCGTGCCGCTCGACCCTCAGCCTTCGGCATCGAATATGCTCGCTCGTTTTCTTTTTTTAATGCAGAGACGGCGAACGAACAACGACAAAAATACCGCAAGAGCTATTCGTCTTCACTTACCGCTGAGATCCGCGGCGTGCACAGAGATACAAGGACATTGCAAAGCTCAATTTCTGATTTATTAAATACTCCGCTAAGCAAACCTGGCAATCTGAGTGGTTCAAAGTTAAGAAGAAAACAAGGCCAGAATACTGTGATGTGCCATCAATATACGTAGCGCGGTGTCAGCTGTAAAGAGCAAAACACTCAACGAATACTTTAGCGAGACACCTAAGCAAGGCAACCGAGCAACCGTATTTAGCAAGGCACGCAACAAGGCGCATCTGGGCACCGATGAATGACTTGTGATGATATAAAAATGTTAACGCGAGTAGGTGGTGCAACCTCATGACGCGTAAAACAGCCAGACAGCGATGAACGCGCATTCTTCGTTTCACTGAGGCCCATACACTGCGAGTTCCAAGACAACACTTACAGTAAAGGTGTCAGATGCGACAAAATAGCACTTTCCTTACTTCGTTCAGATATTGTATTCTCTAGCAGCGTATTATGTGGCGACTGTCTTAATATATGTAGCTCTGTGTAAACCCAGGTACACTTCAAGATCAAGAGTAAACGATACGTTCTAAAATAAAGCAACCATCCGCACAAATTGTTATAATTAACGCTTTAGTGTTTTAAATCATCGGCTTAAAATGCCACCACAGTAACCTCTAACTGTGAAAGCACCGTAAATTGCGGGGAGTACTATCATCTTGCCAGAGTTCTGTGGGACCTAGAATGCTGTTACGCCACCGTTCTGAGGATGACCCAGATATGCGAAAAGATAATCTTGGCGAGCCAGCATTGAAATTGCTTGTGGAATTAAGGGTGCAAAAAAAAAAAAGGTAGGTGAGCAAATCTCGCCGAGGCTGAATAAGAGACTCGACCAAATCTAGCGATGGAGGTAGCAAGAAAAGACAAAAAGACCGGAGAGGGCGTGCGAGACGCTACGAGAACCGGCTCGCACTTTCGCTAAACTTTCGCCGCGGTTACGCTCGCGCGAGACGCGCCGCGGGCCGAAATTTCGGGGACGTCAGCGCAGCGGCCGATCTCCCTTCTCGGCGCCCAGCCATTCAAAGACAAAGCGACAGAGCAGGCGGAAGGAATCCAATGAAAGGCGAGCGAGCGAGCGCCGCCCACAATGGGGCTATGGAAAATCTGCTTCCTTTGCAGAGTCAATGTACCGAGAGGGTTCCGTCAACCGCACCACCAGCCCGCCTAATTCCTTCCGTCATGCAAATGCCACGCACGCATGCGGCAAAGCGGGCAGGCGAGTACCCGAGCACGGCAGAGCAAAGGCACGCGCTCGGCTGCAGTGGCGTCCAGGAAGGGGAAAGGGGTGGTGGCCAGCGAGACCGTATATATACGCATGCGGGATGGATTTGGAGAGCCGTCGGAGTGTGCACTGCACCCCCTCGTTCTCCTCTCTGCTCCGCCCTTTCCCTGTGTTTCATTTCTTCCTGCTTTTGTATTGTTTTAAATGATATAACTGCTCCTCTCTTTCTTGACGTTATATCGGGATCTCTATCCGTCTGAACTGGTCCGCGGAAGAGGCAGGAACGCCTGACTCTATACACGTTTGAAATGCGGAAACGGCAGCCGCATAAACCGCCGTTCTAATCGCATATACGCCGTGTTTATTTCTGTGCCGCGCGCTGTCAGATTGCGGCGAGTTAGCAGTGTATACTGGCGCCCGAAACTGAGACGCGCGGCTACCACGTCAGCCAGATGCGAGTACCCGCTGCGTAAGCAGCCATGGAACCTCTAACCGTTTCTTCCTTTCTCCTAGCTGTTATCTTTTAAAATTCTATTCCGCACCCTTTGCAGAGTTGTGCTGACTGAAAACAAACGCTCGAGAGCGCTTGGATCAGAGCAGACCATCACTGAAATGAGGCATCCCTCTCTTCAATGTGCCTGTCTTTTCTTAGTGCGCGCTGTGATCGCAATGACTGAATTTCTGCTCACATTAGCCCGTGTAGTGTCTCTGTTGTCCGTCGATGCCATTGTGTCTTTATTACTAAATGTATAAGGTCATAACTTGTCAGTTGCACGGATCTTATATATACACACCCCGCGAAAATCCCATTGGTGCATGTTTGCGAGAGCTTTGTGCGAATCTGCTTCCCTTCATATTTACCATCCTCATCTGGAGCAGCCTTGCAAGGCGATTACCAGGCTGATGTCTCCAACCATCCGGACATGACTTGCCTCTCTCCACACAGGGTGCAGTACGTGCTGCCTGCATAGGTTGCAGTATAAGAAGGACGCACGATCAAAGAGCACAGCATTGCTGCTGCATGTGCGCGGTGCTGGCCACTGTCAGTACGGAAGTTGTTGATAAGTTCGACGCCATCGAAAAGAGATTGAGAGCGCGTACTGTTTTAACGGCCGATATTCAAAGCTTCCAGAACGAAACATCGTTAGGTGTAAAATGGTCGGTCGATCTGGAAGAGCCGCCAACTGTCAGCGCATTTAGTTCCCTGGCTTATCTTTCTTAAAGCCTCGCGTGGCATCGCTTCGCTTTTAACTGAAAGCGCGTAGCGATCAGCCTGGATGCAGTACATGGCTGCCGCAGTATCGTGCGCAAAATACTGGTCCTCCTCTTATCTGTTTTCTGCTTTCACCTATAACCGCCTTTTATGCGCACACTCTTATGTCAGGGTCCTACTTAGCGTAATTTCTCGAGGTTTGGCGAGTTTCTCCCACTGCCATCGCTATTAGAAGTAAAACACATCCCAGCGGAACACATCTATGTTTCCATGACGTCCAACTAAAACAGAAGATACTGCACGGCTATGCTGTTTTAAACATGAAAGCAAGCTTCAAAATCTGCGACCGTAACATAACTTCGGTGTTCTTCGTATAGAGCATGAGATTTTTTTTTTTTTCGAAATAAATGTACTTTTCTGGAAGGCTACACAGCTCGAAGTTGATGAATACAAGCTCTAGTTTGAAGCATACGCACGTAAAGCTTTACGCAAGCTAAAAGTAGCCGCAGCTGAAATGCACGCATCCGTGACGTATTGACACATGTTTGGGAGCTTAGAAAAGGAACTCAACAGGAATGGCACGGAAGAGACACCGACGATTCAGATGTGACTGCGCGGTTTTCGGCCCAACTGACCATGCAGGCATACACAGGCAAAGCAGATAATGTTTAATTAAAAATGCCAAAGCGAACGGCAGATGAAGTCTGATATTCCATAAAAGCAGGTTCTTAAAGCGCAAAAAGGACAGCGAAAAAAAAAAAAAACGAAGACGGTACTGACAACATCGGCATTTGCGTTGCCAGAACTATGCTTCGTTTTGTCGGTTGTCCTCGTTGCTTCGCAACAAGCTGTATATAAGTGGGTTTTAGCATCTGGAAAACCGAATGCGGTCAAAATCCAACCTACTCGGGAACACCAAGCACAAGCTCCGAGAAAGCAAGGACCGTTCTGCTCCCAGCATCTCAACGCACCCAAGGCGTTATCGCACTTCGACCCAAATTGAAAACCCAGCCCTCCCAAGGAGGCGCCACAAATGCAATTGCGTTCTCGAGGTTGGCACCGTATCGCTATTCGCTTCTCGCATTTTACCCCGAGTGACAAGGCGACGCAATTGCATTGGATATATTTGCGCCACCAAGTTCGGCTCGACATAATTACACCCAAAGAAATACATCACCGTTTATCACCGGCTCCATCTAAGAGAGGGAGTGCTTGTCGCCATGTCAACAATGTCAACGCGATCTCTGGCGACAAGTGATCCGATGGAGAAATAACTAAAAAGAGCAACGTTTCGCAAAAAAAAAAAAGAAAGCAGTAAACGAAGGCCTTGCCGCAATTATGCGAGTTATTGCACCATAAGACCTATGAGTTTGCTGCGTGCATATATGCGCATTTATGCCCCGTGCATATATGTATATATGAAAAATCCCTTTCATATTAATCTCCGCTTCGATCTCTTTCCGCGCCATGCAGAAGAACGATGGTTTCTGGTAGCATTCCACCGGAGCAAAGAAACAGATGGCGAGCCTATATAGAGTGAGGTGCACACAAACATACACAAAAAAGTCTAGAAAGAAGAGGGGTTCGGCGATGCTCGGTAGGAGATTCGAGAGGCTGGGCCAAAGATGGCTCTGTGCGGAAAATACGCCCTCTTCGCCGCACCGACGTTGATGCCGAGAAGCCACGCGTCCTCGCCACGAAGGCAGCCCAGTCCGCGAATAAAGCGAACACGGTCCGACGCTCCCGCGAGCTCGGCTCGTGCAAATTAGGCTGGGGAGGCGGCGCACTGCTACGGTTGGCGAGGAAAGGAGAGAGAGGGAGAGAGAGAGAGGCCTCCCTTTCTCTCGCGTGCCGCACCGAGGCACTGCGATGATCCGCACGCATGCCTGCGTGAGCGCTTTCCCGCGTTCCTCTCTTCCCTGTCCGCAGATGCGACGCGTTGGGACGCGGCCGGCGAAGCACGCGTGAGGGCCGCCGATAGCGCGAGGATCTGCGTGCGTACGCGGAGCGGGAATCCGGGAGAACAAGGGGATCCGGCGGCGCCCAAGAGAAGGCCCCGGGACCTAATCCCCAGATCCATCTAGAGAGCCTTCCCGCCTGCATTTCAAGCGGGGGAACCCGCTCTGGAATAAGGGCTGCTCGCCTCGTCCGCGCTCCACTCCGCGTTGGCCCCGTGTGGCTCTTTCGTGGTCTCGCTGTATACAGCTGTTCCTCTCGAGAAGAAGGATGGATGTAGCCGCCGGCAAATTGTGAAACGGCCGCGAAGCTTTGTGCGACGGTCTGGTCGTGTACACGAACGCCACGCGCTCTGACGGTAGCGCGACCCGCACGTATACTTTTGACACCTACTGTACGGAGCAGATGGTGGAATAATTGAACGTGTATGAACTGAGCAGACCAGCAGTTTGCGCCTGAATAGGCCTCAAATTTCTGAGCCTCTAATTGGACACTGGTTTGTAAGCAACTTCGGGCCAAGTACTCATGACAAATACGCGTTCATGTGCTCCTGGCATCCTTTAACTCGCGCGGAGGTCAGAGACCTCAAGGTACCTTGCCCCCCTCCGTCTCTCCCTTTTTTCTTTTTATCGCGCGTGGCTCAACCGTTGGCGTTACAGCTGTGGCGATCTTGACTGCTGCTGCAGAATGGGATCAGTACTGAGCTCGGCTCTCTTTGTATCGCATATATTTCTTTTTATTATTCCACAACTCGTGGCGTGCCTTTTTTGGAGGTCGAGTTGAGAGTCGTGGAGCGTACTTGCGTGCGAGAGTTAGCAGGATCTATCTCACGAATCTCTCGTCCATAATGGCAGTGAGTTCGACTCGCGGCAATATCCTGGTTCTTGAGGCCCTTGCCCCTTTCGCACAGGTCCACAGCAGGTGTCGAACATGCATATCAGAGGCCGGCGTTGAAAATTTTGAGCACGTGCTAGGCCTTGCGTCTTATTATTTTTTTGTCTGTTTTCTTTCCATCTGCGATCCAGGGCAGCGCTGTCAGCCAGAAGAGTTTTCATCAATCTACGTGTCGCCCGTTAGCCTCAGTTCAAACCTCCAAGTGCTCATTGCACATATCCAACGCTAAAAAAAAAAAAAAGAAATGCGCGCATCAGTCTATAATCACTGACAGATACAGCGCTTCGTAGTTCGCGCAGTCGCAGACAAGCTTTGCTCCTCGAAATATCGACGTATTTGCGACGAGGGGGGAGAGCGGGGGTGGAAGTGTTGGGTGGAGAGGGCTGCTGTGTTGCCTGGTCCAGAGTCGACAGGGAGCTCCGCGCGAGCACCACGACAGCGGCCGCATTTCCGGCCCAGCGAAGGAGAGAGCCGATTGTACGCGAGCGATGGACTCAGCGGGTATCTCTCCCTGCCATGATAAATCGCGGTCGCCATCGGAAGCGCCCGCTCGAGCACACGGACGCAGGCACGCATGGTCCATTCATGCATCTCTCCGAGACACTTCACCGCTTTGCGCCGGGCCACGACTGGTTCGACTGGCTTCAAGCGCGTAGAAAAACCGCGACGAAAGCTATCGTGAGCGAAGAGCGGCAACAACGAAACCAAGAAGAAAACACGACACCGCCGGGGCATTCCGGACCGGTCGCAGCATTTGCCATGCGTCTGCCGCGGCGGGCATCGTAAACTGACTCTCGCTCCTCGTATATGGTATCGTACTACGCGGACCACCCGGTGACGGCAGTGCCGGGCCGTCGCGTACTCGAGTGTAGTACACATGCGGGCGGCGATGGCTCCGTGAATGACCCGACGACCGGCGCAGTCAATCGGGGCGCAGCCACGGAGGAGGAGACCGGGTCGGCCGGACGCGCGCTGCGGAAGGAACCCAGCGGCGAACCGTGCGTGTGTATACGGGCATACCGCACGGAACAGCGGGGGACGCGTCCTCGTGACAGAGGGGGAGTCTCTGCATCGCCCCACCGTTAGTTCTGTGCAGCCCAGAAGATAGGGAGGCGCTCACATCAGCCGCACGTCATCCTCATTGCGCTCGTGAGGCGTAGCGTCAGTCCAGACTTTAACGCAGTCTCGTGAACAACGGGAATGTTTAGCGTCCGTATTGATGAAGCGCTCGACAGCATTCAAGCAAAGTTTGCAGCATTCAAGAAGGGCACGGACCGCGTCTTGACCTAAGGTGGCCGGCTGTGAACGTATCTGCGCTTTCTGCATTGTTGAATGTGCGTAGTCCTTGTCTTCCGACCAGGCCGGACCACGAGTCCCGCTTACAACCCGACTGCACGCAACTGCGCCGCTGAAACCAAGGTCCACTTTCTCAGCTTATTCATTCGTCGCCCTCTCCGCATCCGTCCTCCCCCTTCCCAGGTGGCGGGAATCGTCGCTCCTGCTCGGTACAGTCGTCCCTCACGCAGTGGGGCAGCGTACCACGCTGCATGCGGGTGTAGGCAGGGCAGCATCGTCCGAGAGACAGCGACCAGCCACCCGCTGTGGTGAGCGGGGCAGGTCACGTGACTGGGCAGCCTCGCGTATGCGCACCACGTGAGCAAAGCAGGGTCCGCCGTGCGCCTTGCTGTAGGGGTGAGTGTGTACTAGACTGGTGGCCTCGCTTTTTCCACAGCCGATCACGCTGGTTTTGTCTGACGGCTGCTTAGTAAAACACGTTGCGGATCTAGTTGGTGATGCGTAGTTTTTACAATAGTATTTAAGCCCTACTGGTTTCAGACAAGCACACGCAGACACGGCGGCTCGTCCTGTCATGTTTGTCTGTGCGCTCGTCTGAAATACGTAGTGCAGAATTACGTTTCTAGAAACAAAGTTTGACGCCTGTGTGGAAAGGGATGCGCCCAAGCGGAGTAGGCTCAGCCAGGTATTCCTTTGTGTTTACAGAAGCGTCACCGGCGTATGTCAAAACAGAAAACTACCGAGTCCACCTGTTGGTCATTTGGAGTACTATCTAGGAGCACACAGTTGGCTCACGCCTATAGCTGATTTCCTTGCATTACGATAGATGTCCGTTCAACCGGAAAGGTGCACAGAAGTTCGAAGACAAAGTGTTCGGGGCGCACTGACAGCAGACCTTTATTGTTCTATGACCGGCGCGGTTTATTGCAGACGAGGGCATTCGGCAGCATTGCATTTTATAATAGACGCAACTATGGGATGCTGACTATCGCTACGCGCGGTAAGACATGCGTCGAATGAGTAAGAAAAGGGTTCCCAGTTTAAAGATCCCATTCTTTTCTTAAAGATCATTCTGGTCACTGTCCTTGCTTGCCTCATTTATAGCTTCTTCTCATTTATTCAGTCTTAATACGTCCTTGAAACGCATTCTGAGAGCGCCAGTTTTCACCCCATAAATAGCCGGGTTAATATCGCATTCTCTCTCCATGCGCACTCCTCCTATATCCCCTCTGCATTCCATCCCTCACCGTCCTCTATCCGTGCTCAGGCGAGGCCAAACTCATCTCCGGCGCGACCCACACAGTGCAAGCCGCAGCCCAAGTCTGAGGCGAGCGGGGCCGCGTTTCGAGAAACGCTGATGCCTCGATGCAGGCAGCGTATTCTCAGCGGGGGCCCAGCGCGGCGCTCAGGGATTAGCGTTAATCCGCGAGGCCCCGGCTCAGCGTAAGCGCGCGCACATTCGGGCGTCCTTTTTCAAGGCAGAAGAAGCCATTGTTTTCCAAAGGAGATG
The DNA here is from genome assembly GCF_055824585.1 of Amblyomma mixtum. Taxonomy (NCBI): domain Eukaryota; kingdom Metazoa; phylum Arthropoda; class Arachnida; order Ixodida; family Ixodidae; genus Amblyomma; species Amblyomma mixtum. The sequence goes on along the minus strand of NC_143013.1, from coordinate 222,707,950 downwards.
GACGCGTTTACGACGAGAGCGGCTGTAGCCGGATGGACGAACGAACGCGGCTGGGGAGCGGGAGAAAAGGGCATCCTCTTGAGAAGATTGCAAGGAACGGCCGGCCGCGACGACAACATCGCTGTCGTCGTCGTCGTTTTGCCAGACAATGGGGACCGAGATTGGCGTGCCATGTGTGCGGAGGACGCTACTCGGCTACTCAGTCAGCTCCGCGCCGCCTCTCGAGAAAACATCGCCTTTGAGAGCGGCCGGCGACGGAGTAGGCTTATGTACACCGAATGCGCGACGATGCAGCAATTGTCTTGTCCTCTTAAGAACACCCCCCCCCCCCCCCCCTCTTTTTTTTTTCTTCCAACCGAACTGGAATGAGACGACGAAGGAGTGATGGGGACGTCGAAATAAGACGCCTATAATCTGTCTTACAACGAGATAGCACGGTTGCGAGTAGAGGCATGCGTCACCAGTGGTCTTAGAGCACATGCGGCATCGAGTATCGTTCACGAGTACGGGCGCAGGGGAGGGTGGGAGCGAACAATCTGCGCGATCTCAAAAGGGGAGCAGGCGTTTGCCAATGAGTCGAGTTTCAGAAAGGGAGGCTCCTATACGCGACAATGTGTCGCCGCTCATAACGCTAGAAGCGTTTGGACGGCGCATGCAAGGCGAGCGTATACAGGAATGCCCCACTATTGTAAGAAGGCGTAGCACACTCGTAGGCAATCCGAGGAGGCGAATCTTGCCCGGAAGCTTTTCGAAGAGGGATGCTCAGTGCCGGTAAAGAAAGGAACAGTGAAGTGATAGATATCAGCAGAATACCCGAAGTAGAAAAGTACGATAAAGTTTGCAGATACAGCGAAAGGCCCTGGACAAATCCGGGCAGACATCTATATAGCAGGCGCTTGATTGGTCCACGGCGATCAGGCTCCTATGCGCCTCCTATATGTGCTAAAATTCCACAACGTTCGTTCAGAAATTAAAACCGCGCTCCACCCACCATAAGGGACACGTACGATATTTTCTCGGGGAGCATTGCCTACTCTGTTCACAGTGGCGTACAGTGGTGAGCAGCCTTGTCTAGAGCGCTCGGGCGGTGCACTTCCTTGCAAACAAATCCAGATTTTGTGGCAGCCTCTAGGGTCCAGCTGCAACGCTTGCACGGAAGTAGCGCCAGATAGCCTCGTAAACAAAGCAGGCACGAAAACTTTGCCCTGTAATGAAGGGCTGCTCTCTAATTTCGGTTTTTGTTACCAAGTGCGCACTGCTCAAGCGCTCTAGACAAGGCTGCTCACCACTGTACGTAATCTTTCAGTGAGAATTTATAATTTCATAAAGAAATGGGTCTCGCGTTATCCGGGAAATATACTGACACTGGGAGCGAACACAGCAGAGGTATACTTCCCTCATGCACCCCACCCCAGTACTTTCTATGAGCTTTATATGGACTCTATTTCATCCCTATATGTATTGCCTTTTGTCTATATTCATAGAAGAAGGATGGAAAACTGGGCGAGTTTGTAATAATTCATCCTGGGGGGTACAGCGCGAAGAAGACGAAGGACGAAGGAAGAAGACTACACAGACGAGCGCTGACTCGAAACTAACTTTTTTATTGAAAGGAGCAAACATGATCACGTGGAAGAACAGAGCAAGGAGCATTGATCCAGCAAAATCAAGATCAACAACAATCGTAACTCATCCGACACGTGGCGACGTCCGCTCAAAGGCCCCCTGAAAACCCAAGTGAAAAAGTCAAGAATTATATAAAAATGAAACTTCTTTATCAAATAATGCCAATGAAGGCTTGCTGACACACTGTCACTGCTCTTTTTGATGAAAAAAGCTTCTATTATTTCCCTCGTCATTTTATCCCGGTGGCGATACAAAATCTTAGTTTTTGTGACCAAGGGCCGGCACTTTTTCTGTTTCTTTTTATCGTTTTCTATATAGTCTATAGACTATATTCATGGTCTATAGACTTTCTTTACACAACTGTCTACTAAAAGCGTATGGCAATAAATTCATAGATTAGTATAGAGTGCAAGATAACCGCTGGTCCTTAAGGGTAACGGAATGGATTCCAAGGGAAGGCAAGCGTAGCAGGGGGCGGCACAAAGTTAGGTGGGCGGATGAGACTGAGAATTTTTGGTGATACAGTGGCCGCAACTGGCGAAGGACAGGGTTAATTGGAGAGACATGGGAGAGGACTTTGCCCCGCAGTGGGTGCAGTCAGGCTGATGATGATGATGATGATGAGACTAGTCTGTCGGATTTGTATAGTCTATAGAGTATATCATAGAATTTGTCTACAGACAGTCTATAGACTTTATAGTCAAACGTGTATGCAAAGTCCATAAACTGCCTAAAAAATTTCTGCAAGGGTTGTTCGCCTTTGCGGCAGCTATATGGGCGCATGCGTATACGCTGACACGCAACAGGTGCCCCGGAATAACACAACTGCTCGCCTAGCGGTCCGCTCTCTCATTACACGGGCCGCAACGCGGGTGGATCATCCGGCCACAAAGCACACAGATAAATCAAGGCGAGCAACTTTTGATACGCGCGAAGCCGCTCCATCCCCCCCCCCCCCCCCCCACCCCACCCACCCCCCCTTCTCGTCATGCACACAGCGTGGCACGAAACAAAGCCAAACACAACGAAAGACGGAACGACTCAGTACACACACCGCGGGTGGGTTGACATATTCTCCGCTGCCTCGTAAGTCGTACCTGCTGCCTCCGCGGTGGTGATCAGGTCAAAGCACTTGCCGCCCGGGGGTAGAGAGAAAAAAGCGTGTGTTCGCGTGCGTGTCCCTGTGTGTGTGACACAAGCTGCGCCATCGCAGCACGCGGACAGAAAGCACCTTGCGCCCAGGAACCGCACTTTTAAAAAGTGAGCGGTGTACGCCTGCAGCGGAAAGACAGATGGAAGCGGGCGACGGGGGGTGCGGTGGCAGAGACCGTAATTTGTGTCCCCGCGGCTAGAGCGGCATTCTTTTTGCCGTTCGGCCGGCAAAAGCGTTTTCTCTCTGCCGCGGCGACAGCGGTGGCTCTTACTCGCCCGACTTCTTTTCTTTATTCTCTTTTGGACTAGGGGGCGCTACCTTTTGTCCAATTAAACGAGTGCACCGTTTATTAGACTCTCGGGCCTCCATCCCTCCCGCGGCGGCCACGACTGTGGTGCTTGCGGTGTCGCTTTCATTTTTATTTCTTCCTTTTTTTTAACTTCGGAAGCAGCTGCCACAAAGCTGTAACTGTGCGTGCACAGTGGGATGCGTTTCCTGACTACACTTTTCGTTCCTCTATGGCCCTCCTGCAGCTTCCTACAGGGCTAGGTCGTGAGAGCCGTAGAAAATTGACCCACACTAGAGTAGTGTACACCTTTCAAATCGAGGTTCGGACAGAAGCTCTAGCGCTTCTGAGTTGTGAAGCGTTCATTGCCCAACTTATTTGGATTCTTTGTCGCGGTTTGGATCATGCATACACGAATGAATTCAACTTGATGATGATAGTGAATTTTTATGGCGCAAGGGTAACTGCGGCCATAGAGCGCCATGGCACCAGGTATTTTCCTTCTACTCAAGGTTGGGTAAAAGACCCGCTTCCCAAGTATTCCACCCCAAATAAGCCGAGCACAAGACCAGGCGGAGCTTGTACCCATTGTACGTATCACCGGTGGGTACTCAGCGGCACTGGGGATCGAACACCACTCATCCCGCATGCGAGGTGGATGCTAATGTACGCAACTTGCTTTTGTTCGCAGATCTACCCCAGAATCTAACCCATGGCAGCCCTAGGTATAAGCATATATAGAGGAGACTCATCTCGGCATAAATATTATTAAACTATCCGCACAGGCGGCCTACGGTCAGCCCATATAGCACCGCTTTTCATAGTCACCACGTTTTCACAAACTTCGCTGACGTCTCACTCAGCAACCAGCGATCTCGCGGTTCCTTCACTGACATTCGTCCCGTTAGTCAGCGGAGGACGCAGCATTAATCTCCCGTCCGAATCCGACTGCGACGCATTGCCCCCCGACTCCACAGAGGTCCAACACCGTGGGCGGACGCGCTGAGCAGCGCCATCGAACGGACCGGTATCGCAACGGGATCGGCCGCAGCGGCGCATGCTCGTCTGTCGGGGACGACGCGGCGGCACGCGCCAGAGCCCTCCCGAGCGCGGGAAGCCGACGCACCGTTGGGCCGGGCGGCTTTGTTTCGAGCGGGTTCCTTATCGGGAAACTCGGGGTGCGGAGGCGATTTCCTTCTTCAGTTCCTCGGACAACGTCGCTGAGGGGGGAGGGGGGATGCGATGCGGGGGAGCGAGGGGATGCGGGCAGTTCGTGGAAAGCGAGCCGTCGCACGCACGCCGTTGTTCCCTTCATCGTGTGTACGTGTGTGTGTGTGTGTAGAGATGATGCCGATGCCCCTCACTGATAGCGATGACCGCGCGGTCGGACTCCGCGGCCCTTATCAGAGGAGGAAGGGACCGGTGAGCTGCGAAGTGCCTGCTAAGGGATCGTTTTGGGCAGTCCTGACTCACCACCTTACTCACCGTGAGCCCGCTGGACTTGGCTGTATTTCAATGTTCCCAACCCGAGATATTGAAATGCAATGTAGGGCGGTCAGTGGACATGCTCTGTTCTGTCGAGCAGTGAGCGGAGACGTAATCCGGAATGTTGCATTAAATATATTTTTTTTTTTTCACGGATGTACAGGGTCTGTTCTGAAAGTAGTAGAACTGGTTTTTTCCTGGGCGAACAGGCGGACGAGAGGTGGTCTGCGCGTGCAGGATCGTTGAAGGGGGATATTGGGAATGCTGGGGAAAATCGGCAGTCGGCTCTCGGCCGTTGAAGAGAGGAGGTCGCTTGTACTGTGAACCCCTGTCGAAACGTCTCGTCACGCAGAATCATCGAGCGTTTACTGGATCAGCGATACGCGATAAAATTTTGAGTAAATGTTGGTAAAACGAGCAAAGAGACTCACAACATGATTAAGGAGGACTACGGTGACGCTTCCATGGGTAGATCAGGTGTTTTTTGAGTGGCAAAAGCTGTTCCGATAAGGTAAGTAAAGAGTGGAGGAAGACGACCGCTCCAGATGCCCTCCGACCAGCAAGACCAACGAAAATGTGTAGCGAGTGAAACTTTTACTTAACAATGATCGTAGAATGAGTATCAGAATGATTGCTGATGACTTCAGCATTCCTCAAACCCAAGTTTTTGAGATCGTGAGAGAAAACTTATCCATGAGGAAAGCGTGCGCGAAGATGGTGCCGGGAGTGTTGTCAGAGGAGGGAAAGGCCAACCGGTAGGATCTTCTTCATCATGTGAATGAGGACCCCGATTTTTTGCCCAGCACAAGGCGGCAACGCTTCCTCTGCCCCCCTACAGTCTCGACTTGGCCCCGCCAGACTTTTTTCTATTCCCGAGAATAAAATTGACGCTCAAGGGGAAACATCATAGATCGGTGGAGGTGGTTTAACAGGCCGTGACGAGGGAGCTAAACAGCATTCCGGTCCAGGCGTTCCTGGAGGCGTACGAAAAACGTAAAGTTCATTGGCAGCAGCGTGTAGGTACCTTGAAAAATTGTAATCGTTTGTACTATTCTCTTGAATAAATTTTGTTTAAAAAAATGAGTCCTACTACTTTCAGAACAGACCATGTATGCTCGCGACAACGCGAGATTCTGTTTGTTACGTTAATGTCGAGAGAATGCCGCGGCTTAGGCAGTGAACAAGTCGTATACAGACTTGCGTGCGGCATCTGTCTCGCCAGTCAGGCTGCCTGCGTTCTGTCTACCAGAACAAGAAAACAACCACAAAAACAAAATGAGGCAGCAGCTTCCATATAACTGTTGCTTATCCGATGCCTTGAAGTGTCTTTACAGCGCCATTCTATCCCTGGGCTTTTCGACACGCCACTGGCGCCGGCTCGCTAGCAACTTGAAGCTTCCTTGCGGTGCGTATGCACATTTAGGAGCGTACTGAAAACGACAACGTGCTTTCAGCGAGCCCACGAGTATTTACAAGAGAAAAACTCTGGCTGGCGCGCTTTCCAGGCGAGCGCGCTGGACCGCGCCAACACTGCATCAGCAACTACAAGCTCGTAGACGCGGGCAGCCCGCGAGCCAGTGGCCACTCGTTGTCACCCACGGTCCGCCAGCGGCAGCGGCCGGGCGCGCGCGGTATGTAGCCCGCGGACACAACAGCGCTTAGACGAACGCGCCGGCAGCGCCACTGATGGCCGGGGGCTTCATTTATCTCCCGGCCAGACAGGGAAGAAAAGGAGGGGAAAGAAGGAGGTTTGTCCCCCCTCCGGCGAGCAGCTCGGGCACTGCAGCGGGCGCATTCCCACCGATGCCTCCCTATGTACACACACACACCGCTGCCTTCCGTCCCTATTTCTCCCTGGAGCGATACTCGTCCTTCCCTCCCGCCCTTCCTTTCCCTGGGGGATTCCCCACCCTCGCGCCGCAGCACTGGTCTTCGGCAACGCGGTCTGATAGAGGGAGGGAACGGGGAAACGGAATCGATGGCCGCGGAATGTGTCAACCCGGGTCGTTTTCCTTCGCCCACAGCAGTGTGTACAGGAGCTTGCGTCCCTGGGAACACAGCGGTGTGGTACGATATCCGGGGGGCGCTGCTCGTAGCTCACGCTCTATTGTGTTGTCGCTGTCGCCTGGTGTGGGCAGTGAGACGACGTCGGTGGACGCCGGTGTTCTGGGAAAGGGACGGCCGTGCAAGAACCCCCAGCTTTTGTGTATACAACCTCAGGCGTCTTTGCAAGGGTGTGAAAGTCGAATGCACCTAGTAGTTGACCAACGTCCGATGGTAAGAGACAAGACAATTATGTGCAGCACCGTTATGGGAACTGTCTCTGTACATCGCTCAAACGGCATGCAAGATGGCTGCGTGCTAAGTAGCACACGCTTGACAAATTTAAACAGTCCAAATGTTTTGCTTCCATAAGCCCTCTGAGTATGGCTGCCTAGCAACCTTGGAAGCCCCGACCTTTGGACGTTTGAGGATGAGAATCCCGCTGGCGATGCAAAGCGAAGCGCACTGCATGGCCCAGAATCAAACCAGGCGAGCTGTGTATATTTCGGGCAAACGCAGTGTGCATGCTGTGAGAAGCAGGCACGGTCAGGCACACAACACATCAAACAGGCTGCATGCTGCTCTCCCCACGCTTTATTTATTTATTTATTTATTTATTTATTTATTTATTTATTTATTTCCTTACTATCAGGGCCATGGAGGAGTGAAAAGGGAATAGGCTGATCTCTAGCGCACCGCCTTCTAGGGGTATGGTATTCTGCCCGAGCCATGGAGTAGATTTCCATCACTACAAATATGGAATACTTACGCTTGGAAAAGGAAACAAATTCCCACTCCAAAACTTGCGTGGTTCCAACAGTTACGAAGATTGTAACCGAGGTTTCGATCCCCTCTATTTGCTGACTTCGGAATCTCCGGTGCTGCGTTTAAAAGTCTCCTCCCAATGCTAACTGCATCAAGTTGATATGCTTTGTAGTGGGAATATACCACTGTTGCCAAGAGCAAGCATTCCGTGTATTTAGTTGGAAATATACTCCGGAAATGATCAGCATGCCCCGTCCCTTAAAGGTACTCCCTTAAAGCTTACTCCCTCTTATTTACTCCAATATAGGCGTATTTGTGTTGCGTGTGGGGAGTTTGAGGAAAGTGAAGGGCCGCGCATTTCAAAGCCAAGCATAGACAGGAATTAGTAAGCATGTTCTTGTCGATTTACGTATTACAAACAAAGACGACTAATGCAATTCATGCTGACCAAGAACCAGGCTTGCAACAAACACAAAGCACAATAGGCGACCGGTTACTTGTTGACGTCAGGCCGGGGACTCGGGTGAAAATGCGTAAATGAAGTATCTATATTAAGAGCCATGCATTTGTGTCTGAATTTATTGTTACAATATTTTCTTCTCAGCAAGTATACGCTTAAAAAATAATTTGCAGGGGAAAATTGTCTTATCCAACAGCGTATGGGGCAGAAAAGGCCGGTAGAAACTATCAATTCCTTTGGCAATATAGATGTCTCTGCTACGGCGTTGATTGCCATAACTGCTGTGATTTCAACAAAGGTGGGACTATTGTTGCACTCGCGCGCGCACGCACGCACGCACACACGCACGCGCACACACACACCACACACACACACACACACACACACACACACACACACACACACACACACACACACACACACACACACACACACACACACACACACACACACACACACACACACACACACACAATGCATGCTTCATTTTTCCGATGTTAAGAGATGCCCATAGTGTTTTTATGTGTCGAGGTTGTTTGTCCGCCATTTCTGACTGTCCCACAGAACTCCCGCTCAGAATGCCTTGGAGCCGCAAAGTGCAGGGACGAGTAAAAAAATCCGAAGCGGAGCGTACGCAGTTCGATTCTGGAGCTCAGTATTTCACTGCCCACAATAGCAACTTTCTTCGACCGTGCTGAACATCGCACGACATGCAAACGCTTGCCACCTGTGTGTGGCACAACGCGGCATTTTTTGGTGCCATACGACCGTTGAACGGTAGTACACCAAGAATGCCAGGCGAATTTGTGTTGGCACCGGTACAAGAGGCTCCCTACCACGGCGGTAAAGAATTAAAACCTACACGCGGAAACCTCCGCCACCCGTCTTACGCAGCTTTATGTTTTGGCGAGAAAAAGCGTGAAGTCATTACCACATACGCTATAGGACCGGGGACGTATTTCTACAAGAAGTTACTTTCATTCGTCTCTCGCCCAGTCGTCATGACGTCACGCGAAGCACCCTTTCGCAACACATAGGCGGTGGCGTGCCCGGAACGGCCGGCCTGGCAGCAAGTCTATATAGCTACGGGGTGGCGCGAAGCAAATGGCCAACAAATGGTGCGGCCCAGCCGGCCGGCTCGTGAATATTTGAGTAGCTTTCCCTCGGCGGTGCCAGATTGGCGTGCGCTGTCCCGCTCTCGGCGCCCACGACGGATGACTTCCGCGCGTGACTCGCGTGTTCGCCATTCTTCGACGGCGGCGGCTCGGCCCTGTGTGTGCATGCACGCGCGCCCGCTTTTCGGGTGCAGCCGCCGAACGGAGCGGTAGCAGCCGCTGGAATGGCGGACGGACGCCGTTGGCGAGCGTTGCGAAAGCTGCTAGCCCTTTTCGCAAAGAGCCCACGTCGAGGACAGAGGCAGCTTTCGCCGCTGGACTGCGGTATAGGCATGCGTTCGAACAGGAAAAGAAAACGGACAATTGAGGCACCGGGCTGCTGCACGGAGTTGCAGTAGCCTAAAGGCCGTGTGCCTCTAAAGTCGTGAGTATATAGTCTATATAGGCGGCGGCTAATACTCACGCGTTGGTCCTAGCCGGCTGCCAGTGCTATGGGTTTCTCCACGGAAGCAGAGGGTCGGTAAAGGCAAGAGATATTCTGTCATCTTGACGGCAAAGAAGAAATTAAGTCAACTGCACCCTCTCAGCTCCCCGTCCCACCTTTCCTATACCTATGGTATAGTGCCTGTTCCAAGGCCTAACTGGATTACGTGAAGGACCACATGGTGGTCTCCTGCACGCGCTGAGACTGGGCTGAGCATTTCCTTACTACGAACAGAAGGAGAAGCGAAAAAGTGTGAAGCGTGCTCGTTTCTCAAGAGTTAATGGAAAAGTACATTTGTTTTCTTTTTCCTTTGCCGCCATTATGGGGCGTTTAGGTACAGCCTTCGCCAAAAGTATCCGGGCCACAGGCCTTCTAGTTGAGCAGTGCGGAGAGATACGTATGGCACTCCTAAGATCCGCACAGCTGATGACGACAAGTTGCTCACTGTCGGGAGTTTGTGGCTGCAAGACATGCGGTATAAGTGCACTGCTACAAGGCCTCAGAGCGAACTCTGCGGGTCGGATACTTTTGACACAGGCTGTATACGTATGCCTGGCCCAAGCAAAGTGGCACGATGCCGATATTTCGCCCTCACACCTCGCGACTACGTGTGATGCTTAGACTGAAGCGGGCGGAAGGCCGAGAACGTCAGGTCCATTATCAAGAAAACTCGCGTAGCAGCGGAACTTCCCACGATTTCTGTCCAGAATTCGCCCCATCGCATGGTTGCAGAACATGGAACTTCCAGAAACTCGCGCTTAGTTCTTCGGCGCACAGGCAGGCAACAACCTTTCTTCCGTTCTTCTTGGTACTCTGTGCATCGGCGCATTGTATGTATACCTCCCTAGTTCTAAGTGTGCCCGTGATGCGAGGCGAGGCAGCACTGTCCCTCCGCAGGCGAACGCGAAGAATCCGTGACCAATCGCTTCTCCGCGCGCACTCTTCCGAGGGCAGCGCACGGAGCCGAAAGCGGTGCCTTGCTCGCAGCGCCCAGATGGCGCCGCCGCCGTTTTGCCGGCCCGCAGGATAGCCATTGGGGGAGCGGTTAACTCCACAAGAGAGTAGCCGGACAGGTGGGCGCGAGAACAAACGGAATTATCGTAAGTGGTCCCAGCAAGCGTTGTTCGTCGACCCTCCGAAAAGAGGGATGCTGTGTGGCAAACACACCTTCGTATCCGTATAACACACGATTCTATAGCTCCCCCATTGTTCTCGCACCACACATGGCCAATAAAAGCTTGTTGAGACGGTTTCGCAAGCTCAGGTATTGAGTTTTTGATGACGACAATCTCTATTCGATTTGCAAGAGGTGCATTCACACAGACTGCGACAGTGAGTGGCAATAACGCCGTGACGAAGACACACATGTTCCTGCTGCAGTCTGTACGGATGCCGTTATCACCACAATCTATGAGATTGTCTGATGGTGGGCGATGATGCGCGTGTGAGCGCTGAAAATGAAAAGCTGGCAATGCAGTGTAAGATGTTCCTCGTTTCATGTGCCAATGAAGCATGCGCAATATCGGTGTCCTGCTGTGGAGCTTTCCTCACTGATGACAGTGCCGTGAAACCTGTGACGTATGTTTTATGCACGTGCAACCGGGGACGTCTGGCAGGATCTCGGGGCAGCCCCGAGGACAGCGTTCTGTAGTCATGCAAGAGAAGTAATATGAATGGTATGCGACGTCGGGCGCTGTTCTCACGCTCTCGCAAGCCAAACACAGGAGGTCTGCTATCGATCACCTCGCTTTGGTAACTTCTGTTGTGGAGCCACAGAAAGCTGCCCGTCAGGATACCAAGCACAGGCGCGAGATCTTTGGGTGCCGTGCGTTATATATATAGTCGCTTTGGAACGTTAAACCCCATAAACCATATATAGAGAACGTCCCGAATCAGGCGTACACATCTTGTCGTCGTCCAGAATGCAGCCCCTTTTCGCCCGGACCCAAACAGGCATACAAGCGACGGATTTCACACCATTGAGTCGCAGTGCCTTGTGGGCAGCGCTCGATGCCACACAAGGCAGCGTCGCTGCTTCGAGGTCGCCAGGCCGTTCCATTCAAGCGATACGCCGGGTATACATGCAGTCCTGACGGCCCAGGCCGGCGCAAAAGCATCACTGCCACATACTCAGGCCACTCTCCCAGCAGACTCCTGCGACTGAAGATGTGCAGGTGCCGTTAAATGATCGACCGACAGTGGCGCGACTTGGACGTTACTGCTGTTCGTACCAGCAACCCACTCTCTTACCCATCGCGTGCCCGACTGCTGTCTGTCCGTCCGTGCCCTCAAACCTGCCAGTTCCGGCCGCGAAGCCCTCTTCCCGCAAGTGCAGTTCCAGGCGAAGCCCTCCGGGCCACAAACAACAAGCGCCGGCGTGGCCCGGACACGCCCGCGCACCTCGGCCGCCGATTGTCCGGGCGTCCGACAGGCCGCCCATATTGACGCCGCAAGGGCGACCTTGGCGCGGACACGAGCTGTCTGCTGTCAGGTCGCGCCAGATGCGAAGAAGAAGGAACTGCTCCCGCCGTGCGCGCACGCGTCTGCGGGGCCGACAGCGGGCTTCCTCCGGAGTCGCGCCGACACGCGTCACTGGACGCTCGAGGGGCCGCTGTTGACTCCGGCGGCGCGCCCGGGGGCTACCTGCCTGCGTGTTTGCCGGCCGCGCTCCTTTTGTTGGGCGGAGGAGGGCGCCGGCGTCGCAGTCGTTCGCGGGCCGAACGCGAGGTCCTTTGTTGGCCAGACAGCTCGTCCGTCATCATTGCCGACGCGGCCGCCTTTGTCTTGGCGCCGTTTAGCTACGGCCGCGCGCCCCTGTCGCCCGTTGGCGCGCGCGCGCGCGCGCTCTCGGAAACGCCGTCGGCGGCGTCTTTCTTTTTCTTTCCGGTCGCCAGTTGGCTTCGGCCGCAGCTCTGGCGCCCTTTTTTCCCACCGCGCGCTGCCCCCGTCCGCCGGGCATTGCGTGATGCGCCGTCCACTGGCGGTGGACGCGCCGCTCCCGACGCCGGGCGGCGGACGTCGGCGCTCTTGACGCCCGTGATGGCGGCGGTTGCGCAACCGGTGAAGAACGGGGACGAGGTTGCTCGGCGAGGAGGGTCGCGTGTGCATGCAGTGGTCGGCCGCCCTTGGCGTGCGAGACACACGCATGCATGTGCGCGCCTTTTGTGGTCAGTCGGCTGTGAGCGCGCAGGGGTCTCTCGGCCCGCTCACGCACTGCCCTGTGGTGCGGTGCAGAAGACGGTGCAACCAGTACCGCCTGTGCTTTGGAAGAGACGCACGGTGCTGCGGCCGAGCGTTGTTCCGCAACTGCGGCGATGGCGGTTGTCAGTACTGCTTGGTAACCAACGATCTTAGAACTCAAGAACATCCTTACGCTAGCCAAAGGGTCGTTGCACTCTGAACGGAGGCTGGGCCGGGTAAGAAAGTTCAACCTCTTACTCTTCATTCGTTCCAACAATCAAGGTTTCCTCATTGGCGCCGTATAGGGTAACACATCCACGGAGTAGATATAATGATGCGGTGTCTTTCATTGAGACAAATGCTATAGAGAGCGAGTATACAGTGCAGCGGGCACTGGCTACAGTAAGTACTTTATGTAGCGCCGCACCGCGGTGTGGTCCGTTTCCGTAGCCAAGCTTTAACCATCAGGCCAGCAGCTGAGAGGATCATGCTAAAGACAGCAGCAATACAATGTTTCTGCTTATGAACGCATACGCCTAAATGGGTAAGACCCACGCAGCATTCGACGAGGAAATCAAAGTCAGCTGTATTCAATCGAAAGTCTTCGTGCAGCGCGCGACGAATTACAAGCAGATACTCGAGGACAAGAATTAAACACACACGCGTCGAAGTTAATCAAACTTTCGAGCATGCTCTCGAAGACGACTCACCGGCGGGCGGCGGCGGCGGCTGGGTGGGCGGCGGTTGCTGCTGGGTGGGCGGTGGCTGGTGCCTGGCGAGGTAGTCGTCCTTGCAGACGAATCGGTGTTCGTCCAGCACGTACAGCTCCTCGCCCGTCGAGAGCTGCTTGCGGCACACCAGGCAGGTGAAGCACTTGAGGTGGAACACCTTGCTCCGAGCGCGACGCACCAGGTCCGTCGGCGAGATGCCCAGCGAGCAGCCCGCGCACTTGGTGCCGAAGCGCCTGCGGAAAATGGTTGATTTCACTTGAATGAATAAAGAAAGCAGCGTGGAATATATGCAGAGCACACCAGTTCATCCCGGCATCTTTTGGTTTCCATTGGTTTGGTTTGGTTTGGTTTGGTTTGGTTTATTGTGGTGTAACGCCCCAAAGCAACTCAGGTTATGAGGGACGCCGCAGTGATGGGCTTCGGATATTTCGACCACCTGGGGTTCTTCAACGTGCACTGACATCGCACAGTACATTTCACTTGAATGAATAAAGAAAGCAGCGTGGATTATATGCAGAGCCGGCCAGTTCATCACGGTATCTTTTGGTTTCCATTGGTTTGGTTTGGTTTATTGTGGTTTAAGGAGGAGGAGAAGGTAGAAGAGGAAAGGCAGGGAGGTTAATCGGAAGAATAATTGGTTTGCTACCCTACACGGGGGAAAAGGAGTGAGGGGATAAAAGAAAAAGAAAGGGAAAGGAGAGCAGCAGAAATCGACCCAGGCTGTGAGGGACGCCGCAGTGTAGGGCTCCGGATAATTTCGACCACCTGGGGTTCTTTAGCTTGCACTGACATCGCACAGCACACGGGCATCTAGAATTTCGCCTTCATCGAAATTCGGCCGGCGCGGTCGGGATCTAACACGCGTTTTGTAATGGTTAATACACGCTTCCAATTGAAAAGCTTTACAGCAATGAAGCCCTCTACTGTAACGCTCCTGATAAACCATATCTCACTATGGGATGTTAATGTTCATATACGATAGACTGTATTACGCCAAAGAAAGCGGCAGTTCTGTTCCATGTTCGGTGCTCCGTCCATTGTGCTAAAGCGCTTAAAGTGGCGATGAAATACTCTTCAAAATGATCGATAGATTAATTTCACGAAGCATCGATGACCGAGGCAGTGGAGAAAGAAGCAATTACAATTCCCGAAACGAATGAATAGGTATAGAGGGCATGACAAAAAACAACAAAAGCAGCGAAAACTAATAAAATGTTGAATGCATATGCTATAAAATTTTGTGGTAAGGATGGTGCTACCAATAAATTGTATCTATTTGACAAACGTCTCATATAATAACCATAGCACTGCTTTTACTATAACTGAATACGCGGACGGGCAATGCTTTACATAAGTGGTATGTTAATTTCTTTCGCCATATTCGCAAACGCGGAGGGCACGGGTGCCCTTGACGCTGACAAACACAGACTGCTTCGAAGATTCTTGCTACGCTACGTTTACCTTTCGATGGTACGTGCAGTTAGGATTGTTGGTATCTACGATTTTCAACCTCAACACATAAATATCACCGCGCCTACCACTTAGCATAAGCAGTTTTGGTGACAGCCGATGGTACACATGTGGGTTGGAAATTTTCGGCAGCCGTAAACAGAGAAGATGTGGACGTGGGATCGCAAGGCAAAAACATCGAAACGAAACTCGATGGTTTAAAACCAGCGCTAGACAGCGACCGATATAGGACGAGACACGTACTTTCCTCTCGGTCGCTGTCTTCCAGCACTGGTTGTAAACCACGCCCAACAAACGACCCTGCGAAACTGCCAACCTGCGCAACGCCTGCATGCCACCGGAATGCAGTTGTTAGTACAGCCTTCGTCCAAATTGTACAGCCCACTGCGTTTGCTTCCAGTCCGCTCAGTCCGTTTTGCATCGTCAGAGTATAAATTTTTCAACTGTGAGCGAAATGTTTATCCTCCCACCTCTGATGTTTAAAAAACTTCCAGCGGCGCTAAAAAATCCCACCATACGTGTCTCAGAAGCAAAGTTTGAAAATTTAAAGCTTTATAGACAGTTGTGAAAGGAGCATGTGGTTCGTATGTGTAGTCAAATCCATGCAGTGCCGCGATTCGTTTGCTGTTTTTTCTTCTGTGTCTATAATACGATTTTCTTCAAGTACGTTGTAATAATTGTTTGCAGTCCAATGTATTTAATATTGTTTAATTTTACTCTTTCCCACTTTGTACCATCTTTTGTCTGCTAAATATTGTAACCCCTCCCCTCACACAATGTTCGAAGTGTGGAACCTGTGAGGTATTTGTATAAATAAATAAATACAAACAAGTTGTCCCGCGGTGGAAAACCCGTCGAGCTGTAGACTTTTGACAGACCGCGTATACATGCAGCGCGACCGACGACGGCAGGAAGGAGGCGGGAAAGGCAACAGTTGCCCGGATGTTTCTCCCACTTCTCAAGCCCGCGTCTGACTTCCCCCTTGCGGTGTCTCGATGACGATCCCCAAGAATCTCCAGATGACATCAGATCACCACAGCCAGGCAAGCCAATACACAGAGGCTTTATCGATCCCATCCATGGTTTATCTGTCCGATCGCCCGTGTACACGGACGGACTCGGCGGCGCCCACATGCAGCTCGCAATCCCCGCTGACCCGTGGTCATCGGGCCATGCGTTGTTCCTTGTCCGCCCGCATGTGTCCGTCTGCCCGTGCGAACTCAGCTCGCCGCCGAGGGCCCGTCATCGGCTGCGGAACGAGTTGTAATTGGGGCGGCTCTCTTTAGTGCTCCCCCCCCCCCCCCCCCCCACGAATGTATCTGTGTGTAGAGCGCTCAATCTAAGATGTCTCCGTCGAGCACAGCGCGAGCCGACGATGCTGCGAGTCCTATGGCGCGTATCTTATTTGTTTTTCTACATGCGCGCGTTGCATGAACTGCGGATGTGGACAGTATGTTCATCCACGCAAGCTACATCGCCACGACATGAAAGGGTGCGGCGAAGGATGCTGGGGAACCCAGGGCTATTGTTTGCAACTTGACCAACTGAGGCAAGCGTTCAATGCTGCACGCGCTCTCATGCTGGCAGGCCGTTCCGAATGGTCGCAGGTGATGAGCGCTGGCTATGTATCTCATTGTACCGTCAGTATACAGGTGAGAGAGACGGTTTGTAGGAGTGGCGGCTAAGTTCCAAAGCAAACTCGCGTGAGATGCGCTTATACTCCGTTTCATACATAGCAGGCGACGCTGCGGAGGTTGCTGAAGTAGTGCGTCCGGGAAACCATATTACTCCGCCACGCCATCATTCGTTCTTCTCGATACTCCGGTCAGTTTTTCGATGAAAATAAAGAGCGGTAAAAAACGATGCGGTAGAATTGAAAATCACGGTCGAAGCTGTCAGCCGCTCAGTGTTTGGGCTCTCTGGCCATAATTTTCACGGAGTGTGAACTACTTTTTGGGCGCGGGTTTAGTAGGAGCGATTCGCCCTACCAACCGCGTATCATACCGCCACGTGTGCTTTTTGCGTCTCGAAATCTCGACGAGATGCAGGACGAAAGTGTGGCAAGAGGTAAAACGAAGTCCAGGAGGTGCCAGTCACGGCACTTAAGATTAGTCGCAACCAAATATGCTTGGATTCACTTTGGTTGTATGGCGAACTACTTTTTGCGCGCGGACTTAGCCAGCGCGAACAGGCGCGCTAGCTTTAGTAGCGTTGCCTGCTATGTATGAAACGGAGTATAGGGCTATAGAAACAGGAGAGTGCTCGTGCATATACTGGGTGTTCCAGTGAAGCCCGCCATTAATTCGCGAAAACACAGTTTTCGAGGTACAAAGATGGTATTCGCGGCATTGTAGTACCATTGGTAGCGGCCATTATGAATGAGGTGAGTCACGCTAGCATAAGCTGGTAAACAAAATCTGATAACTAACCTTTTAACTATCAGCGTTAGGCACCTGACTAGAGTTTTAGATTTGTAGCTGGCCATTAGTTCGAAAGTTTGCTATCTTTGAAGGCAGTTGTGCAGCAAATGGTGCAATAAAATAAAGCAAGTGGTCCCAAAGGAGATATCGCTATGGGGCCTTTTATCATTAGTGTTCAGAGGGAACAATAAACAGTAGTCGGACGACGAGAAACATAATGCGCGAAGTGCAAACTGTGATCAGTAACGCGTCAGTATATCAAATATACTCGTACAAAATAGTTAACAAAGAAAAACAGCATCTAGAGAAAAAAATATGCAACAAATATAAAGCACGTTAAAGATTCATCATGTCAAAGAAACAATGGCCAATCAGTTGCAAAAGGTGGCACTAAAATACAAGATCCTAGCACACGATGCACTATTTGAAGAAGAGGAGCACAGAGTGAAGAAACAACTGCAGCCAGTAACATATATTCGAAAATCCTATAACACTAATCGACTGCTCTAAAACATACACTAACCGGTCACTGCGCACTGCTTAAAACATGGGAAAGATCCCATTCGTCCATCGTCTCACTTTTATCAATACGCAAAGCAATGACATTTCCCGCCAACACATTAGCAAATATATGCGCATGCATGAAATTTTGGTGTCCTAAATCACATCGATACAACCTGTTTCAGATGCTAAAGTATACTGCTTATTTTTCTCGGCTGATTTTGGCTTGAGCATCAAGTGAAGGGGACGATGGATATTTGTTCTTGAGCGCCGACATTTTTTGTTTGTATAGAAAAATTTCGCGCACAGTCATGTTGGCCATTTTAAGCGGAATTGTCTGTGTCTTATAGTTGCATCCATTTGGCGATGTGCCAACTTGCTGAGGGTTTTCACGGATGTATTTATTCCATTCTTCCGCTGCACCCGCTTTCTCATACTTCCCGGCTTTCACGTCACTCAGAGGCGCACAAGTCACGTGATATTTATGCCCCGCCCGGTTGCAACGGCCCCGGGTGGAACGAGAAGGTCGTTAATTTGTTCACAGAAACGAGGAGGCTAATGAAAAAGGGTCCAGCTTAAATTAAGGAGGGCGCAGCGAACTATGGTAAGAAAGATGATAGGTGTAACGTTAAGAGATCGGAAGCGGGCGCAGTGGATGAGGGAACAAACGCGGGTTAATGACATCCCAGTTGAAATCAATAGGAAGAAATGTGCTTGGGCAGGGCATGTAATGCGAAGGCAAGATAACCGCTGGTCCTTAACGCAACAGAGTGAATTCCAAGAGAAGGCAAGCGTAGCAGTGGGCGGCAGAAAGTTAGGTGGGCGGATGAGATTAAGAAGTTTGCGGGAATACGGTGGCCGCAACTGGCGAAGGACAGGGTTAAATGGAGAGGCAAGGGAGAGGCCTTTGTCCTGCAGTGGGCATAATGAGGCTGATGATGATGATGATGACAAAAACTGGATAGGCTCTTATTTAGCTTATGGGTTTAAGCATAAGGTATCCTTTGTAGTGTTCGAGTTATAAATCATTTAGCGAATTCAGTAAGACAACATCGCCCAACGCCAGCATAATCTACAATTTACCCAATAACCATACTATTTTCAGCGCGTAAAGTACCGCATATATATCACCAAAAGACTGGCCCTTGCAAGTCTTCCACCGACGTGCCACGATTATGCAAGTCTGCACATAGGTTCTCATAACGTCGCTGACGCGATAAACATCTCCGACGGGACAAACATCCTCACCGCAGGCAGGAGCGATTCCACATGCTTCAATGCACAGCCATCGTCGTGTCCGCATGCACCCCACGCGCTGGGAGGAAAGAAGAAATATCGCCGCCACTCCATTCTGCTTACCTGAGGGGACTCCGCGCACGAACCTGATTTACAGAGTGAGACAACTAGGTGCGCATGCAAATCGCGCTCCCTCGGCTGCAAATTCTGGGGCGTGAAGAAGCGTCTCGACAGCATGCATGCACGTAGTACATAGTGCGAGAAGATGCTCCCGCTTGCGCGAATAAGGACCGAGCAGGCAGCGAGAGCGCGCCTGCATGTACGCCAGTAAATCTGCGATAAATCTGTCTGCGCCGCGTTCGGCTCCCCCTGCAGCGAGCTAGTTTGCGTGAACGCTGTCAGCGAGAGCTGCGTGCTGAGTTGAGTTATCGCCTCTGCCTCCACTTTCGTCTCACGTCCCATTCGACTGCTCACTTCACGAGTGCGCGCATTTTCCTCTAGCTTGCCGCCCGGATTTCGACGAAGTGCAAATTTCTTACCTTTTGAGAGACGTTAGCCATATATGAGCTGTTGCTGCGACGTGTCGCCGTGTAGTCGCAGCAAAGTGTTAGTTTATGCTTGATGCTCTGTTAGTGAAGCTGAGGCCTTTGGTGGAACGGACTCTAAGGATTTTCGTAAACTGATATACGTGATTATTTTATTTGCGGTGTTGATGAACGGTAAATTAGACGCGAATCATTTTTTTTTTTGTAAAGTAGGCTGAGACACTCTTAAAAACAGATCAAGGGTTTAATGACGTTTCAAATGGGGCAGTCTTCATCACAGTGATTCACCAATGTTCCCAACCAGTATTGCTACGGTTTGGGAAGAGGTTTCTAGAATGCACTGTAGCAGACACCTCAAAACCTTTATAAATATTGGTTTCGGGTAATCATGTATCAATCTGCACCATTAGCACATATAGTTAACCTAATGTTCACGACAGGCACATTTCCACATCAGTTGAAAATAGCTCGTGTCACTGCCATTCACAAAGGGGGTGACATTAATGATTTAAATAATTATCGGCCGATCTCCATTCTTTCAGTTTTTTCTAAGATTGCAGAACTTGCAATCAACACACGTCTTTCTCAATATCTCGACAAAAACCATGTCATCTCCAAGCAACAGTACGGATTTCAAAAAAACAAAACAACTGAGGCCGCCTTACTGGAAATCAAAGAAAAGCTAATTGAAAACATAGAAAATAAACTGCTAACAGTTGGCATATTCCTTGATATGAGGAAAGCGTTTGACTCGGTTAACCATAAGATATTGCTTGAAAAAATGCAGTGTTATGGAATACGCGGCGTTCCTTTAACCTTATTTGCTAGCTACCTTAACAACCGATCTCAAACAACTATCATTAACGGTATTTCATCTGGGATCGGTCAGATTGTGTCTGGTGTGCCACAGGGCTCCGTTCTAGGACCAACGTTGTTCTTATTATATATTAATGATATCGTCAACCTTCGTCCAGCAGACAACATTATAATCTATGCAGACGATACTAACGTATTTTTTTCAGGGCAAGATAGTAATATTTTGCAAGCAGCCTCCAATAGTTGGTTATCCCAATTGTCTGTTTGGTTAAAATCAAATAGGTTAGAGCTTAATGTCAGGAAAACAAAGTACATACTGTTTAGAGCCAAAAATAAGGAAGTTCCGAACAACTTCCAAATTCACTTCGAACAAGCTCCTATAACTCGTGTCAGCTCTACAATGTTCCTTGGAGTCATTTTTGAAGAACATTTACTCTGGACAGATCATGCAAACTACGTTTGCACTAAAATGGCTCGCTCTGTTGGTATCCTAAATAAATATCGCACAATACTGCCTCGAAAATTCAAACTACAAATTTATTTCTCTCTAGTCTTTTCGCATGTACAATATTGTTTGCTGATCTGGGGAACGACTACCTCAACCAATCTTGTGAAAGTACTTACTTTACAAAAAAGAGCTGTACGAGCGATTGATAATTTACATTACAGTGAGAGCACAGGTCCTTCCTTCCTCAACCATAGACTGCTAACCATCACGGCGGCTTACCACAAGAAGCTTGCTGTTTATATCAGAAACCTTATGAAAGGAAACTGGCAGACTTTCGAGAGCACATATTTAATTGCCCAAACAGCATACAGTCTTAGGCACCCTCAATACCATGCATCAAAATCCCGTACAAACTATGGGTTCCAAAAACTAACTCACATAATTCCTCATACATTAAACACCTATCCATATTTAACAGAATTGTCACTACAAAATATGTCCGAGGTCAGATTTAGGAAAACTGTTCATGAATATTTTTGTTATAGCTAGTTGTGGTGTGTTTCTACCTAATCAGTTTTTGTCTTTGTTATGTTTTGATCTTAGTTTGTTGTGCTTAGCTCTATGCATGCCTGATCTCTGTTTCGTTGTCAATATATCCGCTGTTTTTCTAGTTTCTGTTACTTATGGAAACTTTGTACCATTGCCAAGTGCCACTTTGTTTTGTATTTTTTTACATGGGGAGGGCAGGCCTCTGTCAGGCGCTACTAGGCGCCTTTAGCTTGCTCTCCCTTGTTTGCAGTCTCTGTACTGGCCAAACAAAACCAATAAATGAAATGAAATGATGGTCACATGGTCCCCAGTAGACACAACAGTTTAATCGACGTTTCGGCCGCGGTACCAGCCTTCTTTAGAAAAAAGCTCAGTCCTGCGGCTTCTACTCACACATGTTAAACATGTGTGTTAAACTGGGGCGGAAATTTTGAAAATTGGAAAACTGTAAGACAAATATAGAAATATTCAAGGTATATATAATCGATAAACTATGCAACTAAGAAATATAAGAGCAATGTTTCTATCATTTCTTTACTTATGGGGCTGATTAATGACATATTAACAGCGTGTAATTATTTTAAGCCCGAAACACAATTTATAATTAAGGTGACACTGAGGTGGTTCCGCGTATAGAGACGAACCTCCGGGCTTTCGGAAATGCGGTGAATGTGAAAGCACATCGCTGGATTAATAGTGGTGGCCCAAATGGCGCTTTGAACAGAATAACGAGTTGCTAATTAATGCAATGAAAGCAGGATTTACCACAACATAAACAGCAGACTTTTACGCCTTGCCTTAAGCAAGGCAGTGCCACGCATAGGTCACATCAGCGTTGCCTTCCTGGCACCATCGGCGTTAGCGAAGACACGACTTCGCTGTTTGCTCCACAGTACAAGAGAATTAACGGATCGCAACCGCCGCTGTGGCTCAGTGGTTATGGCACTAGGTTGCTAAGCCGAAAGACGCGGGTTCGATCCCGGCCGCCGCGGTCGAATTCCGATGAAGGCGAAATTCTAGAGGCCTGTGTGCTGTGCGATGTCAGTGCACGTTAAAGAACCCCAGGTGGTCGAAATTTCCGGAGCCCTCCACCACGGCGTCCATCACAGCCTGAGTTGCTTTGGGACGTTAAACCCCCGTAAACCATGGCCAAACTAAGATCACTGACGGTGCTCATACCTTTGTTGTTGTTTTTTATTCACGTCGGAGCGTAGTTTGTATCACGATAAACGCCTGTCACGAATCGGTCGGATCAAGAGCCTTGCGTCGGAGGATCCGGGTCGGGGTTGCCCTAACTCCGGCCGTTACACGAAAGTGGCCGCAATTCGAAGGTGTATTTCCCCGCCCCGGGTGTCCAGTCTGCAAGAACAGAAATCTTGAGGCCGACATTCACCACCTGCTGTGGGTTTGCCCGGCGTTGAAGCCGACAAGAATTCGGCACCTGGCGGCAGCGGGCCTTTCGCCCGATAATAGTGCTTCATACACCGCTTGGACGCAAGGGCCTCATCATCGTTCACTGCTCGATTTCATTAGATCAGCGAACCTTTACTCATTTATTTAGGCATCCTCATTTACCATTACATGCCGTTTTATGCCCTGAGGCAATCAATATCGCATAAAAAAAAGAGCCTTGCTGTATTAGCTTGAAAGGATCCCTGAATACAAACGGCTTCCAGCGCACCATCTTCCAGTAGCTGACGGGTGCAGGATGCAAACCAAAGGGAACGCGACCGTCGATCATTCGGCCCATCGCGCACCCCTGCGCGGACGCACAGAGCCGGGATGTCGTCGTCGGGACATTCACCACCTAGCCGGAAGCCCACCCTTTATTCGCCAGCTGTTGCCGCCCGCCAGGCTCGCGCTGAGCCCCACAAGTGCATACATTGCGATAGAGCTCAGACGAGATGGAGACCCCCTCAGCTGAGCGAACGCCTTCCCCTACACTTGTTTGTACGCTGGAATGAGCCAAGTTCACGGTGTGTATACCGTACACAATCGTCAAGGGATGAGAGCTGATTCCGGAACCCGGGAACTATATATGTTTGTTTAACCCATAGCGATGCCTGCTGGTATATGGACATCACTGAAAGGAAGCTTTAGAACAGACACCTCGACGGTTTGTCGTACCGCATCGGATGCTTCCGAGCAAAGAAAAACAAAAAACGAGCACGCAGGAACAACGCATTGCACATAGGACACACTATGGAGCATTACACAGGGCGGCAAGTCAGTACGGCGACAAGAGCTCGACGGCACTGAATGCGCGATCTCCTCTACCGGCCAGATAGAATAAGCGGCTCTTTAGGCGAATAAATCCGACAGACAAAACCACAGCTCAGGAATAGTAAAGTTGGCCAGTATAGTATAGTTGGCGCTTCAAACTAAACCAAACTTAACGACTGCGCTATTCCCGCAACAGCGACAGCCGAAGCTGACGCTGTACAGATATGAAAAGAAGGTAGCACGCGAATATAGTATAGTAGTATCCACGCAGGGAAGCGCAGTAACGTCGTTGTCGTCGTGGACGCTGCGGCAGTTCAGCTGAGCGGCGTGATTTGCGGCCGCTCCCAGCTGCGCGGGTTCGGAGCCCCGGGTTCCCCACTGAAAGAGGCGACGGCGAAGAGTTGGGCCGCAGTATAAAAGAAATACACGCAAAACACAGGACGCTATAAAAAAAAAACGAGAAAGAACAAGTGGCGGCTGAAGATGCGCGTGTATTCTTCCCTTCTTGGCAGCCCGTCTCTCTCTCTCTCTCTCTCAACAAGAAGGGAGGAGGGGAGCCCTCGGAGCTCGAGAATCACGCCGGCGCTCGGTTCCTTCCTCGCCGCGGCAGAGTGCTTTATAGCGACGAGCAATTTGAAAAGGTCCTTGCGCATAAACACCTCTCAAAGGAGGGGGGGAAGCTCCCCTGGCATCTTTCCGCCCGCCAGCTTTATCGCGTCGGCGGTGAACTGTCGCGCATCGACGTTGTTTATGGAGCGAGCGGCTGCAGATATGCAGGAAAAAAAAAAGGGGGGGGAGGGGGTGTGGGGCGGGAGAGAGAACAGCTCCTTGGTGCGTGCGTCCACGCATAGAGAACTTGCATGCGCGAGCCGTGCAGTATCTGTCCTTATACGCACACAAACATTGACTGCTCCCTCGCACACCTCGCGAAGCCAGCCCATCGTCACGTACAAGTTGTGGTGGTGGGGGGTGTTGGTGGTAGTGGCGCGCCTTCGGTGCCTCTCTTGCCTATGAAACTCCCTCACCCTCCTTCTTTCCACACGCTCATTCCAAACCCCTTTTTCCTCTCCTTTGCATTTCGAATGTTGTTCAGCACGCGACGCGAAATCGTATTTCTCCCTGATGGGGTTGCTCGTCTTCCGCTAAACCCTTTCCTTCGTGCCTCGCCGCCGCCGCTCGACTTCTGCGCTTGTTTGTTTTGTTGCTTCCGCGGATGCACGGTGCGCTAAGACTCCGCTGCTCTATACGTGCGGTATATATAGTACACCACACGGACAGCCCGTTGTGAGACGACTTGAATGCGGCTGGAAGAAGATCTTCGCGCGTTCTCGGATCTCCCTTCTTGTCTTTTTTCTATATCGTATACACGGCCAACTACGACACAAGGCATAGCGCCGTTTATCTGTCGAGGAGCTGCGAAGCCTCGCTTCCTTTTGAAGTCGTTGTTATTTTATTTTTGCGTTTAATTTTCTTCAGCAAAGAAAACCATCTCTGCACAGAGGTTGTCTTGAATACGCGCGCTGCACAAAAAGTGGTAAAGAGCTGCTCGAGGTTTGAGCGTATACGCCTGCCTTCCGCGTTTTGTGAGTCACGGTCTTGTGCGAGGGCGTGTTGGTGGTGGTTACGCAGAGGTGTGAGTGTATACACTATTAAGTATGAAGTTAGAAATGAATAATTCGAAGCTTACTAACGTCAAGGCTTGGCGCTATTCTGGTGCGTGCCATCGAATGCACTTCTGTCGTGCAAAAAATTGTTCACCGGGGCCAGACGTGCTTTCTTCAGGAGAGCCAAGGAAAATACCAACAGATAATTGTGTTGCTTCAAGTTTTGACACGCAATGAACGGACGAGTGCTTTTTGCAATACGTACAGCTTCGCCCCGAACAGACACGTATAATTAGCATATGAAAGTCGCAGTTGAAGGCGCAGTTGTCGCCGGTAACGCAGGCGAAATAGAGAATTATATCAGCCGGAGTATACAACTGAGTCATGCCGTCGCAGCTGAGCCTATCGATTGATATGTGCGTAGCCCGTAATCAGTTTTATGTTTAAAACCGATGGAAGCAATGCACTGCTGATATAGCTGGGATTCGAATGCTTGTCCTTACGACCAAGTTCGGCACGTAAATTGCGGAGTTTTCAAGCCGCAGCACATCACTCCTACTGGGAGTGCCCACAGTCCCCGGGAGCACAACCGCCCATCCTCAGTTCAACCCACATCAAATGGGAGGGTGCCCTAGCCAACTCGCACCCAAGGAACAGCTTCGGCCGATGCAACGGGCGAGGGCAATCAGAGAAAGACAATGCGGTCCTCGAATGAGGGCAGCCACCAGACCAAGCATAACGAACACCTGAAACATGGTTAATGACATGTGTCGGTGTTTGTGTTGCAGTTTTATGTGCGTCTACTCACCGCGATGCGAGTGCCAGCCAACGTTTGTGTGTGTGTGTGTGTAGACATCACCCGTGAAACTCATTGTACTATGCCATCATCAACCTTCATTCGAACTTTCCCTTTCCTCCCCTTCCCTTTCCCCTGTGTGGAGTAGCAGGCCAGGGCCGTGTTACCACCGGCCGACCTCTCCCCCACTTTCTCATTGAAATTCCTTTCTCTCTCTCTCTCTCCTGAAACCAATAAAGTTTTTCATCATCATCATCATCATCACTAGCGCTCACACGGAAGAGCTGCGATATTCTTTCCACGTGTCTAGGACATGCGAAATGCAAGAAAGACGACGTTACAGTAACGACGACCGCGCGCGCCTTCAAAAGATGTCGATTAGAAGAGGCACGAATAAAAACAAAGACGCTCCTAATGCGCACCGAGATTTTACTGTCTCGTCATAAATAGTAGTCTTTGAGATCGTAGCTGTATATTTGGAGTAAATTTCTCTATTAGCTAGTTTGATATTCTGTGCAAACAGGTGAGAGATTCAGTTGATAATACCAGTAGCCAGCAGATACGGCAACCGCTTTCAAAGAGATATCAACCCCATCTCGGTGAAGCGAAACTGACCTGT
This sequence comes from Amblyomma mixtum, assembly GCF_055824585.1. Lineage (NCBI taxonomy): Eukaryota > Metazoa > Arthropoda > Arachnida > Ixodida > Ixodidae > Amblyomma > Amblyomma mixtum. Next base: position 222,681,395 of record NC_143013.1, on the reverse strand, counting down.
TATTAGAGCCAATAAAGCGACAGTTAATCCAGACTAGCAATAAAAAAAAAACGGCCTTGTGGTCCTCTTATTCCCTTTCTTCCTCCAAGTAGTCAGCAGTGATGATATGTCTGCTCTATGAAAAAGAAAAGCAGTCGGAAAAGAGGTTGAGGGTGAGGTAAGTAGAGAATGGGAAAAGTCAGTTTTTACCATTCTGTTCTGCTTATTCTCTTACAAATGCATCACTGCTCGAAATTTGACGTCCCCCTTGCACAATGCCCTGCGGGCCTGTAAGGTATTTCAGATGAACATACACGTAAGGCTGTTTTTCTTATATTAGCTTTTCTTCCCCGGAGTACAGCCGGTGCTGCATTCAGTAGGAGAAAATGATTCTCGTTCTGTCCTCGTTCCCTGCCTACTTACTCTAAGATGCATAGTGTCCTTCACACTGCCGTGTGAAATCGTTCCTCACATACCCCATAAAAAGAAAGCGATCGAAAAGACAACAATACCGCGGAGACCACGGCTTGATTCAAAATATCTACCACGCCGCGGTGGCTCAGTGGTTATAGCGCTTGGCTGCTGGCCCGAAAGACGCGGGTTCGATCCCGGCCGCGGCGGCCCAATTTCGATGAAGGCGAAATTCTAGAGGATCGTGTGCTGTGCGATGTCAGTGCAAGTTAAAGAACCCCAGGTGGTGGAAATTTCCGGAGCTCTTCACTACGGCGTCCCTCATAGCCTGAGTTGCTTTTGGACGTTGAGCCCCAACAAACCAATAAAACAAACAAAATTCTCTACGAAATAAACCAGAGGCCGTAGGAAATAAAAGTAACATTTCCCATAGCTTTCAGAGACCACTGCTCCCAATCATATAAACAAACGCGCAAGGCGTACAGTTGTTCACGTAATTAGTCTATATTTTGGTGTGCGAGCAACTGTTAGACTTAGATCCAAGCTTACGCCTTCCAGAACGAGCAAAAAGCAGACACAAATAAAAAAAAAGGCAGCGAAATTTTGTCTTTCTCGCGTATGCGCGTACCCTGCATGCACTAAGGAGTCGTCTCCAATCTCGGAGGCGCTCCCGCGATGGCGCAGACCCTCCGGCTTTTGGGTTTCACACAGAAGCCGCTACCCCCATACGCTGCGCCACCCGCCTCTCTTATGTATATTACGCGAGCATGTGTGTCCCACTGCTTTTCATATTTTTAAGTCTGCCGCGGCTCGCATGCTTCCCTGCGTGCTCGAGCCAGAACGGATGAGCCGCCGACAGGCGGGAATGAAAAGAAGATAAGAAACAAAAAAAAAAGAGTCAATAGAATAGAAAGCTGGGAGCGAGAAGGGAGGGAGAGGGCGTATAATTGATCGCCGCGATCTCGATAGCCTCCCCACCGATCATTCTCGGCTGAATGCGAGCTCGGAGCGCATTCCTCGACACTTGTGTTTTCTATGCGCGACACACGCACCGACACACAAAAGAACGAAAAAGGAAGAATAAAAAAGAAGCGCGAACGAAACCGACCAGGTAAAACACATGCAAGCACGGACAAGCACACGCCACCACGCCCTCTATTGGATAGAATGAAGAATAAAGATAGGCAGAGAAAGGAGAGTTGGTCGCGAACACGCACATACGCAGGTGCGCTCGCGGCCGCGCACACGTCGGAAGCACGGGGAGCTTTATAACGATCGGATGAGGAGAAGGGGGGACAGGTGCGCACATCGCTGTGTACAAGAGGCGCCGATCCCTCCTTTTTTTGCAGCCGCCGTTCCCCCTCTTTCTCGTCCCATCAGGAATTTCTGAACGTCCGTCCCGGCTCGTCTTTGATGAGCCCCTCGGCGCTGCCCGTCTCTCTCATTGGGCTCCATCGTTTCTTCTTCCTACTTTTCTTAATCGCCGATGCAGCTCTACCCGTCGAGAGGGATGATATGTCCGCCGGTCCGTCCTTCTCGGATGCCTCCAGTCAGCGAGCATCCCAGCCGCCTCCAGGAGATGGCGGAGGAGGAGGAAGGACATCAGGGAGCAGCATCGGCAACGAACCTCCGGCGCTCACGCCTCCCGGCTAAGCTACTCGCGGGTGCGCGTAAACTGTGCCCAACGACGACGCGTCGGCTTGTTGCGCGCACGCAAGCAGGCAGGCAGGCCTGCCTTCTTGCGAGTGCCCCGACAATGATGACGCCCACGGCAGCAGGGCACGCCGCCAGCCATGGCCCCGCTCCTTGAGACCGTCCGAGGCAAAGCCGCTCCCTGCTGCTGCAGCCGGAGAGAGATTGCTTCTCTTTCGGCGAAGCCGACCGCCGCGCCCATAGAGCGCCGGCCAGCCGCCACCAGTGCTGGCAACGGCGGAACTGCACCGAGCCTCGATGTAGCCCCCCCTCCCCCCCCCCCCCCTTTTTTTTCTCCTCGTGTGCTATGATCGCAGCCTTGGCGCTCAATTAAGGGCGATGGAGCTGAGGCCGTATGAGCCCAGGTCCCAGCTCATTGGACGGAAAAGCGCGTTGATGCATGCGAGTTGATTGGTCGGTGCTTTGCCGGTAGCAAGAGGGGGGTCCCTGTTTCAGCTCAGGTAGGGGTATGTATATGTAACCCCCCCCCCCCCCCCCCTCCCCTCCTCACTACAGTGGACGTCGGTGCATGGATGTAGAGGGCCTGGGAGAGGAGGACTGAGCATGTCTGGTTGGCCCGCCGGGCACGGGTACGAACCGGGTTCCGGGGAAACACCTTTGGTGGCTATGGTTTGCCGCGTCGTGGTGCGACATTTCACGGAAGCAAGTATACGGCGCATCGCAGAGTCAAAGCGGACAGTTACATCGGACGGACGCGTGTCATAACGCCTGAACTGGCTGAGCTGGATTTAGCGAAAATAATTACTTTGTCACAAACCCCCGCCTTTACGGTCAACAGAGGCGCTGGATGTAACCGTAAAGGGGATCCCGCGCCTCTGTTGACCGTAAAGGCGGCGGTTTGTGACATACTTGTATGTTGGGGAATTGAGTTCGTTTTTCACTGGTGTACCCAGACTGCACAGCCAACGACGCGCCAAAAGATTTGCCATGACCGGTTGCAAGGGTTGCCTTTTTAATTTTTTTTTTCGTGAAGTACGCAGTGAAATCGCTTGCGTATACAATTCAAGCAAATTTGTACAACTTTCAAAACAAACCCCAAATATTTTCAGCGAATGTGCCCAGAAGTGTCCATAAGCTATGTCACTGCGCTAAAAAAAAAACACGGAGTTAAGGTTTTGTTACTTAAACTGCCTTTTGTGACAGCGCGCCATGTCGAACATGACGCTCTGGCGAGAATTACGCGAGATCGTTTCAACGGCATGCGATAAACATGGTCGAAATTAATTGAGCTCGCAAGATACGACATGAACCACGCACAAGAAAACAATGAGAGCATGCGGAAGACGACAGCCACAGCAACAACACCTGCGTCACGGCACTCGGAAGTATACGAGGTAATCATCATCAAGCCGAAGGCTCCGCGAAACACAAGCAACTTCAACAAAGATAAAATGTGACGGAGCAAACTTTGCGCCAGCTCCGCAACCGCGTATCAGAGTTCGTGTATCAGCTGCACGTTTACTTTTTGCGTGCAGGCACGAAAAAAAAAAAAACGGTACGAAGGGCGCGAAACGCAAGCACGCACACGCACAACGGCCGCATTGAATAAACCCGTTAACCAGCATAAAGACACGCTGCTGCGGGCACGCGCCGGAATTCCTAGGCAATCAACGCCCACGGCACAGCCACCGAATCCTTTGTTTTCCACGCGCAACGCGCTCTCTACACGTCTATCCAGCGCCGGGTGTGTTTACCGACCGGCGGGGGGGGGGGGGGGGGGGGGGGTCGGAAAACGCGCCCGTTTTAGATCAAAAATTAAGAGGCGAGGAGAGACTGTGTTTCGTTAGCGCGGAAAACCAAAACCAACCTTCGCTCGGTTGTTCTAGACATCGACAGAGAAGAGAGACTTGGGAGGGAGAACGAGGGGGAGGGGAGGCGCCGGAGCACGCGAGCGCGCGAAGTTGCGCTTTTCGCGCGCTTTTTGTTTCTGCCTGTGCGCGCCACCGTCGAGCGTTCGCTTTCGCGCGTTGCCCAAGGCGGGAACGGTTCGCGCGCGAGCCTCCTGCCGTCCACAGCGGCGAAAAAGCGCGCGCTACACTCAATATTAGCCGAAACAAAGTGGTGTTCAATAAGCTCCGCAGTGCTGCCGTGTGCGTGCATATTGTTAGTACACACACACTGTACATACTAGGCCGCCGAACGCGGGTTCCTGTTCGCGTCAGCACTGCCACGAGCCTCCTTTCATTTTGTTCCTTTTTTGTTTTTGCTTCGCGGAGGAATTCAGAAGCAGAGGGTGGTAACGAACGTTGTCGGAGCTGCTCAGTTGTGGTAACGCTAAAAAAGAAGGCGTTGAGCGCTTTTCACCGACCGCCCGAAGAGGTCTTAATCCTACCGTGCGAGGGCGGGTATAGGGCGCCTCGATGCCAGCGCCGCCGTAAGAGCGCTCCCTTGCGGCAGAATGTAGGCCCACACCTCCTCTGCACGCTTCCCTCTAGTTGCTCCACGTTCTAGCCTCATTGTTTCCAGGCACACGAGTAAAGAAACAGCTTCATCGCTGCACGGGTAAAGGCGGTTTGAAAAAGGTGATGGAATACTTCGACGTATGTACGTTTGAACGTGTTTCTTTAAACGATTTCAAGATAGCCATCTATTTTTGCCCTACATTTCGCGTCGCTTTGCTTGTTGCATGTAGTTAACGTATACTTTCGTTGGGCTTATTCTACGCGGCACTCAGCACTGAGAGGGGTTTTGTGTTTACTTGCTGTTTTCCTTTCTTAATGTACAAGATTCAAGACGGACAGTGAGGATTCTCCGAGGGGATAAACGCCAGTTGCTCCTTCGAGCCCTCATTTATACCTTTCACTCTTTTTATTTCTTTGGAGCGTGCAGCAGAACATGATGTTTTGGAAGCGACAGTATATTTTTCATTCAGTGAATCCTGCTGGTGGCGATCACATTACCCTGGTTCTGATGTCCAAACTGATTGTGATGTCCAAATGGTGTTTACAAGATATGGCTCCTCTAGTGGCCTTATCAGAGCAGTGTGACGCGACTGACGACCGTGGAAACTGCAGACTCTGTCAATTCCTCGTTACCCTGCTCCATGACCATGCGCTTTCTTTATCCAATAAAGGACTTTCAACTCAACCCTGACGCCATCGCCTTTAAGAACATTCATCGTAATGTCGCCGCCATCGCTGCTCTAACGGAACACGCAGCATAAGCTAAGGCGCTGTATGAAGCATCATGAACCTGTGTTGCCATATCAACGAATAATACTTCAGATCCCGCGCTTTTCGACGCTCAGAGGAGGCATGTAGGCAAGGTGGGGGTCGCTGAGAAGGAGCCTTACAATCTGAGATTGTGTTCGTGTCGTGTCCGGTCGCTGTGTTGAATGCAGCGAAAGACGCACACGGTACTTTTAGACTTCGTTTATTTAAAGCCGATGAGGGTGCGACCAGCGTCGACCGAGGCAGGAGCCGAACTGGCCGCCGAAGAAAGGAGGGAGCTGAGAAGCGTCCACGGGAGGGAGTGGCTTCCCAGAACAGGAGGAGGGTGCGGGGGCGCACCGTGGGGGGGCATCTGGTGACAGCGTGCGACGAGGGGCAAGTGTCGTTAGGAGGAGGATTGAGTGGTCGTTAGGAGGAGGATTGAGTGGTCGTTAGGAGGAGGATGCGAACTGTCGTTAGGAGGGGAATGCGAGTGGTCGTTAGGAGGGGGCGCACACACACAAAAGCAATAAGGGGACACAACACTTCCTTCCCCCTTAGAAAGTTGCCTGGTATCGTGCAGGGGGTCGGCGCTCACGCGTGGAGGCGCGCTGGCTTTGTGCGCTCGGGGGAGAAACACTTGTAGGCTGGCTGTTCTTCGCTGTGACTCCTAGGTCTGTCCTGGGCGAAGTCTCTTCTTCCGGGAAAAGGTGCCAGGCTATGTGGGAAGATGGTGCACGTGTTCTCTCCGCTGGCGGACAGCTCTCAGACGGCGTCGTAAATCTACGCAGCTGGTTGAGATGTCGGCGTGCTACTGTGCCATGTATGTTGACGAGCCAAGAGCGCAGGCCTATGCGTCTGACAATTGTAGCTTCCTCCCAGCGTGGCTTTTTCAGAAACTGTCGGGCGAGGACGCGCTGCCCCTCATTAAGCGTGCCGCAGCGCGGAATTGCTTTTTCTTCCCGGAACGTCTCTGCCTTTGGCTCGGGGAGGATGGCTGTGAGCTGGGTTCGCATTTCACGCTCGAACATCATTTTCGAGGGGGTCTCGCCTGTTGTGCTCTGAACCGTCGTGTGCTGCTTGAAGAGAAAGCGCGCAAGGCGGCGCTGCAGCGAGCCTGTCTGATCTCTTTCAAGGGCGCGTTTTAGCTCGGCTACGTAGCGCTCGGCTTGTCCGTTTGTCGCTGGGTGGTAGGGGGCCGATGTAACTGATGAGATCCCGTTGTCGCGATAAAACTTGAGGATCTCCGCAGACACAAACGGTGTTCCGTTGTCCGACACTACCTTGCGCGGCAGGCCGAACGTTGCAAATAGTGATCGGAGGTTGTCAATGACTGCTGCCGAAGTCGTCTGTCCCATTTGCCTTATCTCAAGCCACTTTGTGTAGGCATCTACGACCACAAGGAAAGTGCAGCCCTCAATTGGTCCTGCAAAATCAATGTGCAGTGTGTGCCATGGTGTGTCTGGCTTTTCCCATTCTGGGACAGGAGCTTTCGGCGGGGCGCTCCGGCTGCTCTGGCAAGGCTTGCATTCTCGCACCACTGTTTCGATGTCGTTGTCAATGCCAGGCCACCACATGTAGCTTCTGGCACACTTTTTCATTGCAACGATGCCCCGATGTCCGGCGTGGATGAGAGACATAGCTTGTGCGCGTAGTTCTCTCGGCATCACAACTCGGGACCCAAATATGATGCAGCCGCGATGGGTGCTCAACTCTGTAGCTCGCCTGCGGTAAGCGTCGAAGTTGTCCCCTTTGAGTTTATGCACGTTGCCTTGTTGAACAGCTGTGTAAACTAGCCGGAGAGCTGCGCACTTCTGCGTAGATGCTGCAACTGTGCCTGCTGTAAGCGGAGGTTCTGGCAGTGCTTCGAACATCAGAACGTCTCCTGGTGGAAATGGTTCGTCAACAGTTGCGTCTAGTGGCAGACGGCTTAGCGCATCGGCGTTTTGATGTTTGCCGCATATCATCACGCCTAGTGGAGAAAACCAATTTCTCCCTAGAAGGCTTGATCCTGTGCCCTTCACAACAAGCAGAGGTAGCGTATGGGTCTGGCCGTTGTAGTTAACCTGCACGTTGGCAGAGCCCAATAGTGGCAGATTCTGTCCTGACCACGTTCGCAGGTGCGTGTCGTCTTGTTGCAGGGCGGGTGCGTCAGATGGCCATGAAGTTCGGAACGTGTCCTCACTGATCAGAGTACAGGCTGCGCCGGAGTCCACCTCGAACTTAATCAGCTGGTGATGTACGCTTACTTCTGTAAAAATCTTCGGTCGCGTGCCGAGATTCATGGTGTTCAGGTCGTACAACACAGATGGTGTTGCTGATGTTGTTCCATGGAGATCAGATAGCGGCGTATTCTCTGAGGCGTTGACGCTGTGATTAGGCTGGGAAGGTGACTTTATCTTGGCAAGTCTCCGTTTCGTAATGCATGCTCTTTCGATATGCCCTCGCTTGTGGCAAAAATTACACGTGGCTGACTGGAATCGACATCCCTGGGGGTTGTGTTGGTCGTCACACCGCCAGCAGCGTTGTGCCTTTTTGACCGATTTTACAACAACAGAAGGCTTGCGCACCTGGTTGCTTGTCTGGTGTACCGGCTCGGTGTTCCGGCGAATCCCTCTCTGCTGGTGACCGGCGCTCTCCGCTCGAACGGCGATGTCGTAAGCTTTGCTGAATGTGAGGTCCTTCTCAGCGAACAGGCGCTGCTGCAGTGACTCGTCACTCAGTCCGCACACAAATCTGTCGCGTAACATCACGTCCAAGGGAAGCATGGTGGTGTTAGCAGAAGAAGCTGCGTCTCCCTCCTGCCCGGTAGCTGTTGTCGACAGCGTTCCAAAATTGCAGTCGGCAGCGAGCTTCTTGAGCGCGGCTACGTAGGCGCTCACAGTTTCTCCTCCCAGTTGATCTCGTCGTTGGAAGCGAGCCCGGCTGTAGACCTCGGATGGCCTTGGGTCGTAGTGCTTTTGCAGCGCTTTTACGATGTCGTCGTAAGACACTGCCGCTGGTGTGCTTGGCTGAATAAGGGCGCAGACAGTATCGTAGGTCTGCTCCCCGCACAGCGTCAGCAGGTTGGCCCTCTTCAAGGCTGGGTCTGTGATGTTGTTAGCTTCAAAGTAGAACTGAAGGCGTCCAACCCACGATGACCACGATGAGCCGTTGAATTCTGGTATCTGATTGGGAAACCCTCGCGTAGCCATGGCTTGTCAATAGCGTTGCGTAGCGCGGGTCGAATCCACTTTCTCGTCGCCACTGTCGTGTCCGGTCGCTGTGTTGAATGCAGCGAAAGACGCACACGGTACTTTTAGACTTCGTTTATTTAAAGCCGATGAGGGTGCGACCAGCGTCGACCGAGGCAGGAGCCGAACTGGCCGCCGAAGAAAGGAGGGAGCTGAGAAGCGTCCACGGGAGGGAGTGGCTTCCCAGAACAGGAGGAGGGTGCGGGGGCGCACCGTGGGGGGGCATCTGGTGACAGCGTGCGACGAGGGGCAAGTGTCGTTAGGAGGAGGATTGAGTGGTCGTTAGGAGGAGGATTGAGTGGTCGTTAGGAGGAGGATGCGAACTGTCGTTAGGAGGGGAATGCGAGTGGTCGTTAGGAGGGGGCGCACACACACAAAAGCAATAAGGGGACACAACAGTTCGCTAACCGCAGCCCCATACGTTGCACCAGGCCCCAAACAAGACAAGTTGGGACACACACACACACTGGACTAACGCGATCACCGGTAACGCAATCACAGTTAACGCGATCAGCGACGGAACCTGTGGCGGAAACTAGGGCTATTCTAGGGACGAGACTAGTGGCCCACGTTTTTGTACAGGCACCAGGCACACACACAAGCCGCGCACGTGTGGCCACGTAAGGTGCAGGGGCCTCTTCACCGTAGGGAGACAGTTCCTCGGGGCCCCCTGTAAGCGGCCATCGTCGTCGCCCGAGGGCCTCCGCCGCCTCGGCCGCTCGGCGCTGCCTCGCCCCCAGCAACCGCCGGCCTTCCTCCCGGCAGTCTCTCAGTTCGACCTCCGCCGCGCATGCGAGCCGCGTCGTCCCAATCTGGGCGCGGCCGAGAGGGCCACTCCTGCATGCGCCCCCCGCTGCTCCTTCCTGGCTGCCACACTCCCACGGCACGAGCGCAGACGGACGAGCTGCGCTGGCCAGCGCCGCTGTCTGTACTTACACAGAGTCTGCCCCCCCCATGTCCGTTCCTGTTTTTGCGGCTGCGCACTTGTATCGTCTATATACACCAAGCGGTGTACGCTTCATCAGGGCAGCTAAACATGCGAAGTGAGACCCACACCCACCCTGTGACGACGTCCGGCTTTCTCTGAGCGCGTATCAGAGTCGCGGAACGCTCGAACCTGTCTCAACTAATCAAGGAGACTCTCATATAGTTGAAGTCCAAGTATAGGCAGCTCCAATATGAAAGAGAACACTCATCTTCCACACACTCACGGATTCTGTTGTTACTTCTGAGCAGAAGTAGAAAATGTGTCACGGGCGTCATCCGTTCAGAGGAAAACTAATACTATGGCGGAAAAGAAAAAAATAATCTTCGCTTATAGGTACGGAGTAATCATTCGTAGAATGCGGCTGACGTGTCTCCTCCTGCGCCAAGAGGTTTGCCTAGTTTTTATCAAGGTTGAATTTGGAAAACAGAAGAGAAGTGGACATTTTCACACACGCCATCAGTGCCATCCCAGCAGTTGGCAACTTCACTGTGCTGACGCGCGCACACACAAGACACACTGACAGGGGCGTGGAATTTACCACGTATGCGCATTGTCACGCTCGGTGCTAGTAATATTTATTACGTTCGGAGGCCAGCCACAGTGCAATCCAAGTTCACGCACTAAATTTGCCTCCATCAAACGGAGGCTATGATCAAACCCAAAGCTGAGCTAGCGTTTACAAAATATCTCACGTATATTCTAATCGCCGCAGGTTTAAAACCACAAAGGCGAAAAAGCGGCTCCAAACCTATAGGGCGACCATTAGACCTCATTCGGGTGTTCGTATACTTCTCCACGTTGTCTGACTGGCGCCGTTAATCGAAGTTGACTGCCGCCCTTCTCTGCCGCTCACTCCCACACGGCAGACTCGGTTGTGGCAACTGTCCAGGAAGAGTCGGCCGAACTAGCGCTACGCGCCGAGCAAACTAATGCGGCGCGGTTACCTGCCGCCGGCATGCCGATGGAAAAGACGGCAAAAAAAAAAAAGAAAAGAAAGCGACAGAAAACTATCTGCTTTGCTTACCTCGACCACAACTACAAAAGTTGTCTTCCCTTCGACGATGAAACGTTTCAGTGCTGTCTTGGTGCCGCCTACGCTTCATGGCGAAGCATATCACTTGCAGGGCTTCGACGCATCTAATAGTATGCAGACTGAATGCAAGTACTCCTTCACGGTGAAGCAGGTACTACGTTCCCGCATTTACTCTCCTACGCCCGCTTTTTGCGCATACTCGCAACAGCCGTATTATGGCTCCTCACCAACCCTTACCGGCTCCTCACAAGCCCCTCTCAAGCACGCATGAAATGTTTAATCGACTGGCCAAACTGGGACAAGTTCCAGCCTGCAGTCTTTTTTTTCCGTGCATCCACACAAAGTATCGACTTCCTCAAAGAGGCTAGTTGCTAAAAGGTCCAGTTGGCTGAGCTAGGTTCAAAATGGGACATAAATCGCAAAAGAAAGCACGGACGTAAACATAACGTCACAAGACAGGACATCAAAAAAAAAAGAAAGCAGTGCGGACGTGCGTTCTATCTCCAAAAGAGGAAAATCCCTTAATGAGATGCCGGTCGCTTTAATTCGTGCACACCTGCATTCGTGCAGGAAGAGAAAAGCTAAGAGAGAGAGAAACAAATGAAAACAGTGGAAACAACAAGTAAAGAAAAAAATACAAACAAAACAAAGGAGAACAATGCAAGTGTCAACACTGGCGCCACACCTTGTCACGCCAGGGTCAACACGCGCGCGCGCTACGCGGAAATTCTTCGCGCAGAAAACGACCGGGGCGACCGTTCCCCTCCAAGGCTGTGTCTCCGCGAGACCGCGCATGCAATGACAGATCACTGCAGGGACCGAAGGCCGCGGAGGGCGCCTCCCGTCCGCTGTCCGTGCTCAATGACCCAACATACTGAACTCGAAAGCGACTCCGCCGGCTCCTTTCGGTACAAAATGCATGACCCGGAGACTCTTTTTGTAGAGGAGGGCGTGCTCGACTATATACGAATACCGGTGTAGCAAAGGCCCTCGTACACCGTCGCCGTTTACGCCAAATCCCAGCCGTGCCGGCAAGCGCGTCCGTGGAGAATCACTTGTGACCGGCCTTTCTGGGAATCCGATCTCTCTCTCTCTCTCTTTCCCTGGGCAGTGCCGGCAGTTCCGAGAAGAGAAACCACCCTGCCTCGACAGCGGTGGGGCTCCGTGCATGCATATACGCATAGTACGCACACATGCGAGAAGCATGGAAAGCGCCAAGACGGCAGACACCGCCGAATTCCGTGTACAGCGCGCTGCGTGTGGTACAGTGGCGGGAGAGGTCTTTTCAAGAAGGCGGTTGGTCTACCAAGCGAGCAGGTATGTACATACCTCTGTACACCTGCAGGTACGAACACCGATGCTGAGATGCCGCACATTTTTAAGAGTTTTTGTACTTGTGGGCATAGAGTCAGCGCGTGGGTCCGTTTCTTCGCAAGCGGAACTGTCGGCCAACTTCGATGTCCGTGGATGTCCGAGATGTAAATATTCAAAGACGGTGATTCGCGCCCCTTGACACCGAGGTCTGAAAGGAATAGTTATTGCAGAGAAAACAAGAAAAAAAAGCATTCGATTTGAGAAGAAAAACCCTGGCAAATGCGCGATTGTACTCCTATGATTAAGAAGGCATGCGCGAGGTCCCATTGTGACGTGTCACACATTTCACACAATTTACGCGGGGCCAGTGTTCACATAAGCGGCCTCACTACTCGTTTTGAACATATTGGCTCTACAATTACAAAGGTAGGCGCTGCGTCCAACTGTTACGTATCGGAGGAAAGTTCTTAGAACTACGATATGTGAGCGATGGCATTTCTCGAGCGTTCAGCACTTGACACTTCAGTCATACTTAGCGGAACATTCATGTACAACAAAATATTCCCAGAGACACCTAAGCACATTATATGTTGGCAACGCGATAACATTAGAAGGTGTTGATGCCTTTACCGGAAGTGACATGACTTCCGGTCTGGTGACGTCGTTTCTCTCCAGCCAATGAGCGAATTTTATGACCGACAACACTATTTTTTTTTTCGGGAACGCTTTTATTGCAATCGCATTCAAGCCGTTTGTGACGTTTAATGCTCCGACATTAAAAGACGTAGTCCGTCTACATCCGGTGAGCACTCAGCCCTATAGATCTAAAATCAGAACAACAGTGAAGTGGGCGGTCAAGAAACGACGGTGCAGGCACTGAATTAAAAGCTATCTCTCTGGATGGATGGATGGATGGATGGATGGATGGATAGGAGCGCCCCCTTTGAAACGGGGTGGTGGCAATTGCCACCATGCTCAGCTTTTCTTTCTTTATTATTTTTTTTGTTTACTGTGTTGGCAATTCTCATTAAGATTCTCCATCAACTTTGCCTACGGTTTCCTACTATTCTAACCTTATGCCACATCTCTGCTTTTCAGCCACCAATCCTCCAATCGCTTTTTGCTGACTTCCACTGCAGATTTATTTACATGACCATTGTTATCTTTAAACCCTAGGGCCTCAGAAAGAGTGACTGTGCCTGCATCGACATCCGGATGGATACCATCACATTTGATTATGAGGTGTTCAATTGTTTCCACAGATCTACCACACACTGCACATGTGTCATCTTCTTCGTTAAATTTCTTTTTGTAGCTGCGCGTTCTAAGACACCCTGATCTAGCTTCAAAAAGTAGGGCACTGCCTCTTGAGTTATCATAGAAAAATTCTTTCCTGATCTGCCTTTTCCAGAATCGATATAGTTCTACACTATGTTTCTTTTCCATTGAATTCATCCAATTTTTAACTTCCGCGTTTTTAACCTGTCGTTTAATGCTCTTTCTTTCTCCGTCCTCATGACCGGCATACTTACTGGTTAGTTTTCTAGTTCTTTTCCGCCACTGTGAGTCAACGTTCTTTCTGTATAAATATTTAAATACCTTAGCTGCCCATCTGTTATCGTCCAATTTCCTCAGGCGTTCTTCATATAGTATTTTACTCTTAGCTTCCCGTGCCTCGAATGATGCCCAGCCCATATCCCCTTGTACTGCCTCGTTTGTGGTTTTGCCGTGGGCACCTAGTGCTAATCTTCCAACAGCTCTCTGATTTACGTCTAATCTCGACTGAACTTCTGCCCTTAAGCACAGAACCGCATTGCCGAAAGTAAGTCCCGGCACCATTATTCCTTTCCAAATACCTCTTAGTACTTCATATTTGTTGTACCCCCATAATGCCCTATGTTTCATTATCCCGGCGTCTCTTCGTCCTTTTGCCCTAAGAGCCTGTTCATGCTTTTCCGTGTATATCTGCCCTTCGTTTAGCCATATCCCGAGGTATTTGTATTCGGCCACTTTGGGTATTTCGTGGCCTTGTATTGTAAGCACCTGATCAGTTGTATCGTTAAAAATCATCACACCTGATTTAGTTGCGCTAAAACTGAATCCTAGAGCGTCTCCTTCGTCTCCACAGCAATTAACCAAAGTTTGTAAATCTTCCTGGCTATCTGCTAACAGTACAATATCGTCCGCATACATTAAACCCGGGAGTCGCTGCTCAACTACATTTCCGCCTAATCTGTACGATAGATTATAACCCAGATTACTTTCTTCTAGCCTTCTTTCCATATTTATCACGTAAAGCATGAACAGCAGAGGTGATAGAGGGCAACCTTGCCTTAATCCTTTGTGCACCCCTACAGTTGTGGTACTTTTTTTCCCTTCCCATGTAATTTCAACTTCATTATCTCGGTAGATTTCCTGTAGAAAATCAATTACCTCATCACCAATACCTAAATCTTTCAATATGCTCCACAGGAGTTTCCTGTTCACGTTATCGTATGCACCGCTTATGTCTAGAAAGGCTATAAACAGAGGTCTATTTTCCGCCTTAGCTATTTCTATGCATTGGGTAAGCACGAACAGGCTATCATCTAACCGCCTACCCCTTCTGAACCCATTCTGAAGTTCTCCGAGTATCCTATTCCCTTCTACCCATGACTGCATTTTTAATTTCACCGCCTGCATTGCCAGCCTGTACATAACAGATGTTATCGTAATCGGACGGAAGGATTTTATGTTCATCTTATCTCCTTTCCCTTTATAAATCAAATTCATTTTACTCTGTCTCCAGCTGTGCGGAATTTGCTGATTTGTTATGACTGCCTCCAATGCTTTTATCAGCGCGTCCTTGCTTCTTGGGCCAAGTTCATTAATCAGCTTAATTGGAATTTCGTCTATCCCTGCGGAAGTGGTTTTAGGGATATTCGCTTCCGCCTTTTCCCAGTTAAGACTCAGCGCGTACAGCAGCGCCGCGGCGGCTCCTGTCGAAACCAGAAGGACAACACGAAAGGGGAGGAAATAAGAAACACGTGTCAGCGCGTGCGCGACAAGAAGCCCGCGGCAGTCCGTTGGGCGCGGCTCCCCCCCCTTTCCTCGGCTTCTGGCGCTGACGGGCGTCGTCGCAGCGCCGATCACTTTCCCGCGCTGCGGAGGAAAGAGAGAGAGGGCGGCGTGCGAGACACGGGCGAAGCAGCAAAAGGAGCAGCGGCTCACACGCCGGAGGCGCTCGGGCGCGTGCGGCAGCGAAACGAACGGCGACGCTTCTGCTCCGCCGGAGAGGAAGGCGGGTTGCACGCCGGCTGTTTGTTAGCAGCACGCTGCAGCCAGAAGGCTTGACGGCGAGAAGGTGCTCGTTCACTGCGCGTTCGAGAATGACGGAGCTCCGGGTTTGCGTGAGTTCTGCGAAGCTCCTGGTTAAAGCCGTGAGCTCCGCCGAACTCGCCTGCACTATGGTTGTCTTGGCAGCATCACTATAGCATGCGTCTCCAACAGGACGCTAAAGAAGGTGCTGCTTAAAGCGGCGAGTTTGGTGGAGCACTATACCCGATTGCATTCAGTACAGTGAGGAGTATGCTTCCAGAGCACGAAGCCGAGGATTCAACTGAAAGTATTTGAACATGCTCGGTGTTGTTCTGCGTTTGCTTCCTATGGGATTCAACTTTTCAGTGGCGAAATTTAAAAACGCTGCACTGTAGTGAAAGTTCCTTGACAGATGTTCGTTGTCATTTGCGAACAGTCAAGAGACTAATACAGTGAGGTCCGGACTGTGAAGCGCACTCAAATATTCTACGACGGCTGGCGGAGCCTGAACAGATGTCTTTCTCTCCGGAACAGCACGCCGTTCTTTACTTTCTTATTCTTTTTGCGCTCTCTGTAAGAAAGTGCCGCGAGACACAGGCGGTTACTGGACAGAGATTTAGTTTTTTCATTCACATGGGGCACGTTTAAGGTCTGTCCATTACGCAATTTATTAAAAACGGCAAAATGAACATGCTTAAACATGCGTCCACTTTGCGTAAATAATTAGTAACAGCCTGCATCGTGCTGGTGGTCTCCGTGTTTTAATACGCCTGCGACAGAAAAAAAAATATATTCGACAGTATGACTAAATAAATAAATGTAATAAAAACGTCAAACAAGTATTGCTGGACTCTGGTGTCAGTAATCGGAACAGACTCACTCTATTCATGCGATGCAATAAAAGGTCATTATTGTTGATCATAAATGCAACTAAATTTTAGTTTCCTGCACATTTTTCTTCCCTTTGTGCTGATGCTTTTACGCAGCGCTCCCCTATGTTTAATTTAAGCGCTTCAATGGCTGTTGGCTTCCCACACGTCTTAGTTTCCAACCCTTGTCTACTCATGTCTATAGATATATGTTAGCCCTTATATACTTCCCGCAGTAAAAGCAGTATGCCGCTTAAAGTATGCCCTCTCATAATCCACGCTTCCGCAGTCTTACGGCGCATATGCGTTCTGTAAAAGACGGTTCCTCACAGTCACTCTTCTGACAAGGAAGTCTGCGTATACGTCTCAAGGAAGCACGTGCGGAATCAACGCTCGAACGACGGATTCAGCGGTGTGATACAGTGTTAACAACCCTCGACTGCGCTTGTCGAGCGGTCCCGGCCGCCGCATGCAGTTCTCCACGCTGGCGTGCCGCTACTGCACAACGCGCGATAGTATACAGGACTCGACGCGTCAGTTCCTGCGCGCGTCGAAAGGGAAAATGCGCCGGCCGCCTATTCACGGACAAGATGTGGCCCGACATACCACGGATCGGCAGACTTCGGTCGATTCCTCTGCTGGACGAACTGTGACAAAATAAAGATTGCGGCGCGCCAGGGTAGAGCAGCCCCAAACTTTCTCCGCACACATGCAACTCTCTTCATGCTCAATAGCACCGATCCGAAGCGCGCGCACCAGGCCTCGTTGCCGGTCGACGGGCGATTTCGAAGAACGTGCAACCGCCACGAGTATCGCCGGCAACGCTTTGAGCCGCAAATTGCTGCACCCGGACGCTGCAACGCCGGCGCCATGCTTTGTTTTTTGTTTTTTGTTTCTCGCTCAGTTTTCTCGTATTCCGTTCCTGCAGATGCGACCGGCATAGGTATAAAAAAAAAAAAATCAGGGCTTCTGACTACCGAATCTGTTCTGACTTCCGTGCTGTGGATGGCGCCTGCTCGCACGAAATGCAGTATACGCTCCATAAGAAGCCCCCCCCCCCCCCCCCCCCCCTCCGGTAGGCGGAGCTCGTTCGCATTGCTCGACAAGGAGGTACCCCCTTTATCAAAAGTAACCGAGCCACAGGTTTTTGCTTCTCAGCTGTATAATGGAGTCGTTACGGCACCCCTAAAGAACAAAAGGAGTCACACCGTGAGAAAAAGAGCTCACCTTATTTTACACAGATTCATAGCTTAAAGGCTGCCGTATGTGCTTCGCTACGCGGCTAAGAGACAAACCACCTGTGCCGGGTTACTTTTGACAAAGACTGTGCATATCTGTTCCGTGTTATGCCGGATAATCCATACGCTCTAAATAAAGAAGAGTAAAAAGGAGTAATGCGTCCACTAGAGCACTTCCTTTTATAAAAGGAAGTTTGCTAGAGGAGAGCTTATACTCCCTTTTCACTCCTATATAGGCGTATTAGTGTTTACAGTGTGCACCAATTAAGCTCTACGCGTGAAAATTATTCAGTACTAAGTTGGTGCCCGATTGCAGGAAACCAACGCGATCGACTTCCAACTGATATCCACTTTGACTGCACTCAACGGCAGCTGTATAGGCTGGCAGACAGGATAAAGAGATCTCAGCGCGTTTTACGGACATTTTCTGCCGGACGTTTTCATCTGCTGGCTATCTTTCGTAGCTTACGGGAACGTCGGCAGTTTCATTGTACGCGACCAGATGCTTGCTCAGACTTTTAACTGTAGCTTTAAAAAAAATAAAATAAAATGATATATGTAGGCATCAAAAGGGGCCCTGAAAAGCTTTTACTCGTACGATAATGTCGCGTATAAAATGTATATACAGGCGTTAAAACAAGATGCTCCAAGAAACAAAGAGCACCGAAACCAATTCTCGCACACAGTTGACGACGTCTGTGAAAACTGTGCCAAACTTTCAATGCCGCCTGGTGGGAGGTAGACAAAACTTCTCCCGACAGTAGTGAAGAGTGCCCAAGAAAGCCTTTTCAATTTCTTTTTTGGCAATTTTTTTCTTAGACGGCAGCGTACAAAAGTCTACAATAGAGGGCGCACGTGCTCGGCGTAGCCTAGCGTGGCCGCGTGCATAGAAGCGGTCGGCAGCCACCACACCGGCCCTGCAATGACTACAATGGCTGGCCGCATTCCAGCAGTCGCGCAAGCCCCGTGGGTCCACTTTCCGCACTACGTGGAAGCGGCGACGAGAGCCGAACGTTGGACTCGCGCGAGCTACGGAAAACACGTTTCACCGGCCGAGAAGTTCTCTCGTGATGATTTCCTGTAAATGAATACAAGACCACTAAATGATCTTGGGAAGGCATTCCAATGAGCAGAAGAGATAACGGACGCTCAGCTGGAGTAACGCACATCACTTCACAGGGAATAAAAACGCAGCGCAGATCGAAAGAAGGTTAAATGGAAAGAGGAGATAAGAAAACGAGATCGATGCAGTGGCCGTGGATGTCGCAGAGGAGAGTGGACGTAACTAAGGCTAGTGATGATGACTTACTTTGGACTACATAACACGCTCGCATTTATTCCCCGTACATATCGGTACAGCATATTTGTTCACACCGAACGTACCAGGCCAGCTGTGTATACAACGTCGGACAGACGGTCACTATTGCGGAGTTTTGTTCTGTGTTTGCGTTGGTTGCGTTTCGTCAGTTCAACGGCATTTCGAGTTGTCCTCCGTGGACGTGTGCTGACTCGGACAACCCATTCATGCTCCGGATATAAAGACTAGCCAATCTCGCGCCCCGTCTCGTCTGCTTCGCGACTGGCCTTGGCGTCTTGGCTCGTTGTCTTCGCATAATCACGGAAAGGATCGCCGTTATCATTAGAAGAGACCATTCGTGGCTCCGTTCCAATCCTCGCACTTCAGCTCACGCCACAGCGCAAGCTGCAGCATTCCTACCTTGCGCACGGAGTTCAGGCACAACCTTCCACATACACGGCCGTCTATGGAGGCGCGTAGCATCTCCGTCGGAGGCTCCGATCAGAGAGAGACGACGAGCAGGCCGGTGCACGGCAGCGCGTATATATATACAACGCTTCGATCGCCGGGAAACTGCAGTGGCCGGGATTTCGGACGAGGAAGCAGAGAAGGGAGGCGTCGCGCGGGGAAGCAGTCGGCCTGGGCAGCAGTAGAGCGAGGCGCCAGTTTCCTACACAGCCCTCCTCTTCCGCGTCCCGTGTAATCCGGCCGGATTGGGGCGGCCTGGCCGCCGATATCCCTTCGCCTCGAAAACGCCTCGGCACCGCTGTTAGGGGATTTGCGATCCGATTTGGAGGGGCGGGCCGCCGCCCCCGCGCGCTTCTGTCTTTGCCTCGCACCCGACTGCTCCCACCCTCTCTCTCCTTTTCCCCCCCCTCCCCCGTTCTTCTGTGCCAGCTTCCTGATCGCCCACCGCCCAGCTCCTCTCTTACGGCTCCTGAAGCTTCGCGCGCGCCCCAACCCGGGTTTCGCCCTTCTTCCCCCTCGGCTTTATCCTTCCTTCTCCCCTCGCTCTATCCTCGGCACAGAAGGAGCGATAACTGGTGCAGGAGAGGGAGAGGGGACACCCAGCGAAAGGGAGCTCTCGAACAACGATACTCCAGAAGCGGCTACCGGGGCAGGCCTGAGCAGGCTGTGCGGTGGAGGAGGGGGATCGGTTAGCTCTTCCGCAAACGCTCGGCCCGACGTTTGTACTGGCCGACCTAATCTTTCTGTTGACTCCAAGCGCCGCCCCCTTCTCCAAACATCTGGCCCCTTACGCCGCTTTTCTGGGTGCGTGTCACCCGCAGCGCCCGGCGATACCTGGCAAAATACGGGGGACCCGATGGAGGAAACGGAGAACACACGAGCGGCCGAAACGTCCTGTCAACTGATTTTCAGCTTTCGCCGGAATAACCACTGGCACAGAGGTATAGAAGAAAGGCGGCCGGGGTGGCACAAGCACTCGACGGATGGGTCAGCGGTGGCGGCCGTATCTCTTTCTCTGTTTGTAGAAGCGAGCGGGATCTCTTTCGCAACTTGAGGATCTCCTCGCGAGCGGTGCGGGAGGGGCTCGCGCGACCGCCTTGTTTGTTCAATCGGCCGAGAAGCTCTGCGGGGGGCTCTGGTCCGCAACTCGCGTCTCGCTCAGCTTACGCCGCAGGCTTTGCCATATCGCTGCTTGGGAACGGCTTCGGGGAGATGTAGGTACTCTTGTTTTCGTTGTACGTCGTGGTGGTTCCGTTCGGTGCGGTCCGGTTGCGTAATTGATTAGCGGCTCCCGGGAAGAAACCTCAGTTGTTTAATCCTTCTGTGCGCTCAGGGACATGAGATTAGATTGAAACGGCGAGCGTTAAGTCGATAAAAGCTGTATTGACGAAGTAACCGGCCAAATTTGGGATGGAGAGTGATACAGCTTGACGAACTGAACGAAACGGACGGATAGAGTTTGTTGTTGAACAGCGAGAACAAACATTGAAGACGAAAGAGTGTAAAGATTTAAGAATTACCTATCCTTAATCTTTACACTTAATCTTTTACACTTATCCTTAATCTTTAAAGGAATATCCACGCCTATATAACCCCACTGAGCGTTGCAATTGTGCGCTGCATTACTAACTAGTCCGGCTCCAGTCTGGCTATTTTCATACGACTAGTGCCACTTAAAAGCAATAGTAGGTGTGATTACTAGACCGGCGTGCTTTCACTAAAATAAAATGCCATAAAATTTGTTCTGGGTAAGCATAATTTCCTTCTGCCTTTGTCTCCACCGGCAGACGCATCTCCACTCTGTGCAACTAATATATCTGAGAAGTTCCCTACGGTTCGCTCTGCCACCCCCGTAACTTGTTTTATTGTGATGGCGTTGAAAATGTGGTCCACGCGCCACTGATGCGAACAGTCTGTCCCTGAACTTCTGCGGCTATGTCACAGCCGTCAGGTCCCCTCTTCATAGCCTCGAAGTGAACGTAGACCCTCCCCCTCCACTTTCTTTCCCTCTCTCTGGGCCAGAACAACTCGGTCCGAAACCGTGTCATGGTCGCATGCGTCAGAAAGCGAGAAGGGGGAAACCACGCGATCCGCCCCAAGAGGCCCCGGCTGCTGTCTGGCGGGCGTGGTCGGGTGTCTTCGAGGGGGCTGTCGCCGTCAATCCGATTGCTCGCTCCCGCTCTTCCCTTTTCTCCCGCGCCTCCCTACGCGTCTCGGTATACTTCCCTGCAGCATGGCGGAGCCCTGCGGCAAGCCGAATCTCACGCCCGTCGCTTACTTTTCGTTAAAAAAAACAAACAAACTCTTTGTTTTTATCTTGCCATTAGAATGCTTTATCATAGCGTTACCTACACATGCCACTTTATACCACTACCGCCAGCCGTTAACAGCGCTTGCGCAGATAGCGCTGAGCGGGCGCCCGTTGAGGCGTCATCATCATCGACTGCTGCTGCTGCTGACGGTGATGACGCTAAAATTCACTACTGCCTCGAACTACTACCTGCAGCCGCTATACCAATATCAATGTGCGCGAGGCAGGCGATAAGGAAGGAACAAAATTAGGAGGAAATGAATCCGTATGTTATACGAGCATCGGGCAACTTCACTGCAGGACAATGCTCTTCACTGGCAGCCAGCTGTGCTGCACAGAACAAAGGTGCGTCCGCGCGCACTGCTCGCTGCCTTCGGCAACAACGCCGCAGAGGCAGGCTCCCTCCCTGTTTGCGCAATCCTGAGAAGACTCTGCACAACGATGTTTCGCTGATTCGTTTCCTCGCACCCTGACGAGATTCGTGACCGCTGCAGAGAAGGCAACCACGTTATGACTTTACGGGGACGGATGAGCTACAGGGGAGATAGTCCGCCATCCGCGGCGGCATTTATTATAATCGCGCGGTTGCCAGAAACTGCAGCGTAGCGGCCGAATCTTCTGCCTGGTAGCTGCACATTTCTTTTGAAATCCGCACCAACATAACTGGCTGGCATTCGAGTTGCCGAATGGCGACGCCCTCATGGTAATTCCTAGGCAATCCTGATCGCGCGGACTAATATACGAGTATAAGAGCCCCGGATATTCTGTTCACGAGGTGACTGCCAGCAAACCTTCCTTTCTCGGCGTCCTCATTTCTTGTTCCGCCGCCGACATTTAGTAGTGGACACCAGCCTGAACGCGAGCGACGACAGTGATGGAGCGAGAAGGCTAGAAAGTGAGGTGAGAAGAATATAGAGGACACAGGGGACACAGTGGTGTTCTGTCAGCGGCCGCTTCGTATACCGACGGCCGGACGTTTCGGGCAAGCACGCACGCACGCAGTTTCTTTTTGAGCGAGCACACTGTCACGCCATGCCGGCCATATATGTGCAGGAAACGACGAAATAGCAGGTGGGAACATGTCACGTGTCCTATATGTGTCATTGTGTCATGTGTGGCAGCGTGGTGTGTACTTGATCAATCACGGATACGCCCTGTATTCTCTTTTTCGGCTTTTAGCTGCACTTTCGCTGTCCGCGTGCTTCGCTCCGCCTCGCAAGGACATGCAGGTCGCCCTTAGGGAGGCCTCTGCTGAGAGACATATGGAAAAGGTATACGTGACCGGAGAACATTTTGCGGAACACGGAAGCTACGAAAACAAAATGCTGAGCCTCATTATAACGAACTTCAAGGGGCCCGGTGATTACTTCGTTATAGTCGTAGCTTCTTGGAAAAATAGTCATTACTTCGTTATATCCGTCATTTCGTTATAAACATTTTCGTTACAACGAGGTTCGACAGCTAGCCTGTATGGATCGATTTCCGCCTTCTAGCGACAAAGAAGGTGCTCTCAATGAAAGCGGAGCTGCTACAAGGTAGAAAACGCAAACAAAAGAAAAATAAGATACAGGTGGCACAATCCTCGGCCAACTCAACAAGTAAACTTCGGTGCGTCGGCACAGTTCTTAGGGCACGGATCACAGAGGCTAGACTACACTACCATTTGCTTCGGAGCGATGATCGCGGAGTCATTTTCGGTGTGACGTCACGAGTTCGAATTGAGTGGCGGGAAAATTTTGGAATGCAATTTCGTGAGTAATAAAAACTGTTTCGCTGTCGCACAATCACCAACGTAGCCAGAGATTCGCATAGAATCGCTGTTTACTGAGAACCAAAATTGAATAGCCTTGGCCTGTGTTGGGAGACGCACCACCGTGCAGGTTGCGTTGGTAAGTATACAGACGCATGCCCTTCAGTCAATTCTTATACGTGCTTGCAATAGCTAAGAGTTAAGCCTTTTCCTTCTTTTATGCTGAGCGAAATTCTGAGACCACTTGTAGGGCCAATCACACTAAGCGCGAACACGGCTCAGCGTGTGACCAAGCCAGTAGCAAACCCGCGCGAAGGGGCAGATGGGACGAAGCACGACGTCGAGGTCTCTCTTCTCGTACGGCACTGTGCATTGATTCGTGAACTGGTTAGATGCAATGGCACTCGGCAGGTAAGTGGTCACGCGGAACCGTGTTCCCTCTAAGTGTGACTGACCCTGTACACTCTGCCTCACCGTGCGCCTATTCTGTTCAGTAAAAAGCCACCTCGCGAGCCTGGAAGCTCACAATGCAAGGCAAGCAGGATGAAATAGCGCACAGCATAGTATTGGTATGGATTCATATGGTCTAGACGTCTAGTCTAGTATAGTGCAGAGTAGCGTAGTCCGAGGGGCAGCAGAGTATAGTTATCATAGTTTAGCTGTAAAGCACAGCACAGCATTATA
Source organism: Amblyomma mixtum (assembly GCF_055824585.1). Lineage (NCBI taxonomy): Eukaryota > Metazoa > Arthropoda > Arachnida > Ixodida > Ixodidae > Amblyomma > Amblyomma mixtum. Next base: position 222,657,661 of record NC_143013.1, on the reverse strand, counting down.
CAGTCCTGTTGTGACGTATGAAGTACCGCGTTTCGCAAAGCCGCAAGTGCGGTCGTAAAGCCAAGTATTAGAAGCAAATGCCTGAAAAACAACAAAGGTAAAAACAGATAGGGGTGGTCAGGATAGATGCGATTCCCTGCAAGTGTGGTGGGGCAGAGGACGGCAAAGCAACAAAAAAAAAGAGAAAAAAAAAGCGGGCTGGCGGTGACAAACGACCAGGGCTGCTGACGTGATCGCGATGCTGATGTGTCCGATTAATCAACACCTCCTCCCCTCCTGCACCTCCTTCCCTCAGCAGTCAACCTCCTCTCCCCTCGCGCTGCTCGGCCCACGCTGCATAAATCACGCCGCCAGCAGCGCCGTTCGTTCTCCCTCTCTTTCCCAGCCCGAACGCTGTCCCGTTTCTCTTTTACGGCCGCGCGCGGTAGCCGAGTCACGGCGCGCGCGCGCTCGCTCCCGGTAATTGTCCCGCGAGATTCTTTTTTTTTATGCTCATTTTTTTCCTTTTTCAGCGCGCGCGTCGTCCGCAAAGTGCGCGCGCAACATGCAGCGTACACTCTACATGGAAGCCGTCGCAGACGCGTAGCCCGGAAAGGCGCCATTTATTGCGAGCAGCAACCTTTCTTCTTTCTTTCCTTCGTGGCGGCCGCATTTCGCATGACCATCCGCGCGTCCACCGCGCTCACCACTTCACCGCGATGAGGACGCTGGCGTTTTGACATTCATTGCCACTCTTGCTAATAACAGCGCTTTTCGGCTGCGGAAGCGCTGAAGCACGGAAGGCAAGCCAAGCCTGACTAAAACTCGTCGCCAGCGTAGGTGCGAAAAACGAGCTGCGCGTTTCTTGATCCACGTTGGAAAACAGTGGCACGACTGCAGGGTGGCCGTGGTCAGAGGTATGGAGAGTTACTCTGGGTTCTGACACGTGCCCCGCCCCCGAAAGAAAGAGGGTACAGCTGACAGTGCAGTGCGGTGGTCATGCACGTTGTCGACCGCGTCGTTTTAACATATGAGGGCGTGACGGCAGCTTGGTTAGCCTTTACGAATCCCGCCTCCTCACTGCGCCCTTTCGTTACAGTTAATAGTAATAACAATGAAAAAAAAAAAAACTATACGCGGATATGTTGCAGCCTGTGAGTCGATGCCGACCTCAGCTTGTTTGCGTCAATGCGTCCGGGATGCATTAGTCATTAGACGAGCTTTGACGAGCGAAATTTACAATGGGACTGCGAATCATGTGACAGTGGAGATATTCGATACACAACTGCTACAAACAGTTACAGAGCCTCGAAAGCTGAGTGAAATCACCAGTGCGGCGTCACATCTAGCGACAGAAGTCAGCGATTTCGACCTCCAACCTGCACATTCGCAGTCCATAGTGAACATCGCGCACATCTGCACACACACTACGACAGGCGAGCAACCAGCGCCTCTTTTTTCATCGACCCCTCACGCGCGCGCTCACGATCGTCACGAGCTCGTCCTTGGCGCGCAGAGCCGCAGTCAAGATCGCGAACAACGGAGGGGGGAGATACGCGCACAAATGGAAAGACAAAAGAAAGGGGGGGAGTGGGGTGATCCAGGCGCCGTGTAAGAAATATGACGGAAGTGACACGGGGGACAAGGCGAGGCATAGCGCTACGGCCATAAAACTCGGAGACGCACATGCATCGACGCCATATCGGAAGGGGGCCCAATAAACATACACGAAGAAGAAAGCCAATCGAGCAACAAAAGGACAGACATCAAAACTAAACCAGCAAAAAGGGAACACGGCGGAGTGCCCGAATGACATCGGCTCGCAACGACTCCCGACGAACCATCGTCTTTGGCGCTGGGGTCGCGACGACAACGATAAGGCGCGAACCCGGCACCCATATCTTTCATAGTTTGGCGGCCGCTCGTGCATGGTGCATTCTTAGTGAAAGATTCAGCAAAGAAAAATAAAAGCAAAGAATAGGGAAAGGAACAGGAGTGTTTAGTGGTGGGGGCGTGAGGTTAGGGGTCGCCTGTACACCTCTCCCCCCGCCCTCCCCTTCAGCGCTGCTGCTGGCCCGTGCTCCCTCGGCGGGTCCCAGTGAAACACTGTAATTTGGGGCGGCCTCTAATAACGGTGATTAGGCCCATTACTGTTTTATGAGCTCCGCACGCCTTCGCCCGGTGCCCAGCGCTTCCTCCTTTTCGCGTCGATTAGAGAGTCGCGAGGGGGGGGGGGGAGAGAGAGAGAGTGAGGGATATACTTCCCCCTCCCTCCACCCCCTCTTACCCTCTATCTCCGCATTGCACGCCGCCCAGTATAGCACCAAGCGTGTCTTGGCACGCATAGACACAATCTTTATCGTCGTCTCCGGTCGGGAATATTGCCTCGCCTAATTCGCTGCCTCTCGCCAGGGTTGGACGAGGGGCATCGACGGGGAGGTCGGACGTTATTATTGCCTTATTGATTCAGTTCGGCCGGTCGGCTTGGTCGCCGAGCGCGCTTCTTTCTATCTATCTGTCTGTCCGTGCGCGAGGAACAACGCCGCGCGCGAATCCATAGATGACAGCACGCGATTTGAGCGCGCGACCTTTCCCGCCTTTCTTCCATCGTGCTTTCCACAAGTTCACGCCAAATCGTCATCCCACATTTTGTGCGCCGTTCGATGGGCGTTTGCCCGAGCTCCGATTGCGAAGGGAAGAAGTGTCGGAAACCGGGGCGCGGGGGTGTGGTCGGGAGAAGCGATTTGAAGCTCCCCGCTCGGAGTGTATAACGTGCTTCTGTCAGAAAGGATCCCGGCACGACCGTCTCCTCGAAAATCGGACGGGCAGCCTCTTCTTCCTGTAGGCGCCCTTCAAATATGCACGATGCGAATGGTGGACAAGTACCGTTAATGTCGTTTTTAATCATACATGACCTCCTGACGACGCACGCAACGCTAAGTTCTTGCTTGCGATGTTCGGAGTTAAGCAACAACCACCGGACTTTGTAAGATCGAACATAAGCAATCACTGTATAGGCACACGAAGAAGGTAGGCATGCTCCTGATAGGCACGCTCCCGAAAAAGCAGGAGCGACTTTTAAACGCTCTGCAATGATGACGTAGCTCTAAATCTTTCTCCAGCTGGGAAGAGCGGGTGGGGTGGGGAGGGGTTGAAGTGAATGTCCGGTAGTGTCATTTCTCAAAGAATTAAAACTACCGGCATTTCCTGCAGTTCCATTGGAAACCATACAGATGCGCGTTGAACTTCATAGCCTTCTGCTGTGACACGTGCATTCTGTAGTGGTCCTAACAGAGGAGACCCTATAAATTTGGTAGCAATTAACATCCTCGTCCGAATATATGTGTGGAGGCCGTGGTAACGCGCAGCAACTAGCGCTCCCTTCGGGTTTCCTTTTATTTTTTTATATATAACACAACGCAAAAGCGCTGTCAAGAAGAGACATGCCCCACAACGTACATCTCACTCGTGCCTGATAACACCGCCGCGTGAAGAACGTCAGCGACAAAGCCATCCCTCAGCGGAGTCAACAAGATCGTTGGCCGCGGTAGCCGTTCATCTCGGAGGCAGCCAGTGTATAGTGTCTCCGCACAGCGGCACGCCACTTCGAAACGACATAAATTGCGCTCCGAGTCTTAAAAAAGGAAAGAGAAAACGCAAGGAAGAACAAGGACACAAAATAAACAGAGGCATATCGGTAGGCGAGGGGTGAGAATATCTGCGAGCGGCGCGCGGGAAATCGACGGGGAATCCCATATATCGTTTCACCATCTCGGCGTGTGCGCGGATCCTTTATCTCTGCGGGGCATCTCTGTCCTCGCTCCCTCCGCCGCTTGGCACCTCATGCCGTGAAAAAGATAGCTGGCGTGACACCGGGGCGCCCCGTCAATTGTTGTTGCCGCTGGAGCGTGTAGATGACTGTATACGCCGAGGGAGACCGTTGGAAAGGGAGCGGGAGTACTCGGTAAGGGCGTCGCCACCAGTCGTGTTGTGTCGCCTTGGTGACAATCGGTGCGGCGCTCCGACATGGTGGAGACCGATGACGTGCTGCACCCTCACCCCCCCCCCCCCCCCCTTTTATTTTCATCCGCGTACCATAAGAGATCTTGCGATCCAGAATACACGCGCGGGTCGGCACCCAAGCAGTGACACTGACTGCACACTAGAGTTTACGGCGGTTGCGTGCAGCATGCCGTAAGTTCGCGTCATTGGGGCTCGTCAGCATGTGCTGTCAGAATAGCAACCTGTTGACATCAGCAGTTTCCTCGGGAATAGAAAGAACAACATCACGTCACTAGAACACCGTCCACCGCGCTATAGGCTAAACGGTCCAGTAAAAAAAAAAAAAAGTTTATCGATGTTCGACGTCCCGAAGCAACTCAGGCTATGAGGGACGGCGTAGTGAAGGGCTCTGGAAATTTCGACCACCTGGGGTTCTTTAACGCGCACTGCCATCGCACGTACAGAACACGGGCCTCTAGAATTTCGCCTTCATCGAAATTCGGCAGCCGGGGCCGTGATCGAACCCGCGTCTTTCGGGCCAGCAGCCGAGCGCCGTAACCACTGAGCCACCGCGGCGGGGCACTAAAGAGACATTAGAAGAGGACGCTACAGCTTTCTGAGCTTAATTCCTGTCCGTCAGCTTAACAGAATACTGCGATGTTCGTGGGGCGGAATGTCTGTGTGTGCGTGTGAGTACGCGAATGCAGCACTTTGCAGAGGCTGGAAGCACTCTGTGGGGAACTCTGGAGGCGTCGTTTAGCGCAGTGGTGGCGGTAGTTTTTGCGCTGTCGAATTCGTGAACCTTCTGCCTCGAAAAAAATGTGTTTTTTTCGTTATTTTTTACACATAAAATTCGTCGCTCCGAAGGCCCAAAGAGTAGGATTCAGCCAGGCAGCCCCGTGCCTTCGAGAGATGGCGCCCTGCTCGCAACTCCGTCGACGCAGCGGCTTGCCCGAACGCCAACCACGCTCGCACACGCAAGCATGCAAGCTGGTTGCCGCGGTACAGGTCGCATGCGATCGGTCGCAGCGATTCCGAGGCCGCACCGCTCCTCGCGTCACATATCGGCAGCCGAGGCAGCAGCAACAGCAGCAGCGCTGAACACCGCCGTTGTATAGTTGCCGCTATCTGTGCGCGCGGACCTCGGCGCTGATTTATCGCGCACGCCGGGCGCCTCGGCGGCTCGCCTGGCGCGCAGTTCAGTTCTTTCTCTCTCTCCCTTCTCCGATCGTGGCCCGTGCTTCTCCCGCGCGGTCTTGCACAATGTGCGAAGTGTCTTCTCTCCCCAGCACCCCGGCGGTGGTTCTGCGGGCCGCTAACGCGTTACGCAGAGTCGAGCTCCCCGCGGGGAACCTATACCGCTCCGATGGCGAGTCGCGATAACTTCCTTTCCCCGTGACACGTGTGCGTCCTGTGCCGCTGCTTCTCTTTATTTGTATCTCGCGCTACACAAGCCTGCCCTGCAGTGGCCGTGGTGTGTGCGTGTGTGCCCGTCCGCATGCTATCCTCGTTCGCATCGTCGCTGGTTGTCGTCCCTTGGGTGTCAACGCGGGCGAAGGAGCGGCGAGAGAAACGGGAGCAGTTACTCGCGAGAGGCAGGAAACATATATACAGCGTTATCTGATACAAGAGAAAGCTGGAAAGCGTTCTGAGGCGGTGACTTTCGCTCGCCTGTCGTCGGTGTTTACGGTGAACGCGGACGGACACTCGCGAAGAAAAGTTCTCCGCATTGCAAAGAGCTATACCAGGGTGTCCCAGCTAAATGTAACCAAGCTTTTAGAAAACACGGGGTGTCCTAGCCGTCTGAAACCAAATGAGGGTTGTTTAGAGTCGCGTGACCTAGCCTCCAGTATTTTTTAGTTCTTCAAGGTTGACTAATTAGTTAAGCTTAATTAACTAACTTTTTAATTATTGACTTGAGGAACAAAGTGTCAATGGAAAAGTTGTAGATCGCTTTGAAAAACAGCTTACTGGGACATTTGCAGCAAAGTAATATTTACGTAAAGTAGTTTTTTTATCGGCCTTTAAGATAACCCGCACAATAAGAAAAAGCTTCCACATGACAACTGTGCCACTTCAACGTCCCAAGACGGGCCTTAAAGAATAAAATCCATTTTTTTCTGAAGTCCTCTCCTCGATGAGACTTTGGGTGCACATTGGGGCAGAGAAGCGAGCGAGCAGCTGGTCACGTGACAACTTTCTTTTAAGGCCAATAAATGAAGCTACGTAAATCGTAACTTGACGGAAACAGTACTACTAGCGGTTTTTCGAGGCGATCTAAAACTTTTGCATTGACACTTTCTTCCTGAAGTTGAGAATTAAAAAGTTAGCTAATTAAACTTAACGAATTAATTAACTTTGAAGAGCGAAAAAAATACTCAAGACTAGGCCACGCGACTATGAACAACCCTGAGTTGGTTTCACTGGACTAGGACACTTCACCTTGTTTAAAAGTTTGGTTACATTTAGCTGGGACACCCGGTATATTCCTTCGGTTTTATTTATTCGCAAGTTCTACATTTTTGCTCCAATTCCTTTTTTTTTTTTGCGCTAGTTTTAGTCTGCACGCAGCGTTAACGCTAACTGAAGTGAAATCACAGGGAGATTATGAAGGCGAACCGGGCAACACTTATGAAACGTGCTTCTGTTTCGGATAACACGAAGATTGGTATTTTATGATTTAGCCCCCTGCAACGAAGCCTGGCATCGGAGTAATATGTTGCCAGTTGGTAACAAAAACAGTTTGAGCCTATGCTTTGTGTCGAGTCCAAACCGCGCAGATATCCGTGGCTGTCATACCGACAGCGCAGTAGCGAATACTGGGATAACGCTATATACGGTTCCAAACCCCGACAGGTATAAATTGTACGGCGAACACACACTTCCATCACAGGGCGGGTATACAGCTGGAACGCGTCATGCTTGGGGAATATGACCGGACACTCGAGCCCCGGAGACTACCCACTGCGTCCGCGACTAATTCGGCTCCCGTGAAGGATTTACAACTCGAAAGATTTCGACGTGGAAATCGGAGCAGGAAACATTTTTCTGGCCCCCACTCACTGCACAAAGCTAACCCGTCACTCCACAAGGCCTGCCACTTGCGTCACTCTCAAATGCAAGTGAGGAACCGCTCCTCTCATGACAGGATCCCATGCGGAGGTAATTTAATTCCAGCGAACTGCACTGCGCTGAGCGAGCACAGTGGGCGAGTCCGCGACAGTACTGTATACCGCGCACTGACTCCGCAACGCCGCAACAGTGGAGAACGGCGTTCATTGGCGCCGTGAATCCACCGACGCTGTCCGGACAGGTGGCGCGTGTTTTTTCGACGCTTGACAAGAGAAGGCCGCGCAGACCAAAGAAAGAGGCACTACCCCGCTACGTTCTCAGCGCATGAGTACACGCCATCGCGACAGCTGACACCGAGCTGCCTTGCTCTGCAGCTTGAATGCCCGAACCGCAGCAGGTGTATACGCACAACAGTCGGTGCCTGTGGCGGCTATCAAAAGGCGTACGCCGGTTTGTCCCCGGGTGCGACATGTGACGTTCTTCGGCTGACATGTGTCAGGCAGAGAGTTACGCGTCTAGTGCACCGTCCGCCCCGGCTACACGGCAGGCATCCTCCGTGTGAATGACGGCCATGATGGTTTCGGACGTCACGAAGTCGAAAGAAGGCAGTAGGGGTGGGGAGACGTTTCAAAACGCTCTGACACCATTTCGAGCGCTCAGGACAGCCAGCTGCGTATAGCAGCTCATCCCGGCCGCGAGCTCGCGCTATAGTGCGTGAAGGCCTTTAGAAACGAGGGTGTATATGGGGCGCTTCTATACACCATTGAGTTGATACTGCGTCAGAAGGTTACTGTGCGCTGGAGCGCTTGAATATACTAGCCATGAGGAGACTTCGTTGACTCCTTGGGGAGTTCATAAAGATTGAAAAAACGAAAGCGGCTTGAATAGCGCTTAGGAATGGCATCCATAGTTTCTGTGCAGAATCACAGAGGCGAGAAGTGTAGTAACAACCGTCAGTCAGCAATGCCGCATTTGCCCTGACATTTACATATCATCATCATTAGAAAGACAGGGTCCGACGTGAACCTATGCGAGTATCGAGATGGCTGTTTAAGCAGACAGCGATATGAGACTGTTGCCTTGTCGTGTAAAGGGTGAGCCCGAGGGGACGAAGGCATCTCAAGCCGGCGATGCTTATGGCCCAGGAACTTGGCAACCATGAAAAAAAAAAAAAAGCACAGTAAGAGGGTGTACGTGTTCTGGTATCCATACAAGAATGATTGCAAAGATTCAAACAAATAGCTTTTTTACTCCCACTATAAGTTCTGCCTCCGTCGACTATATTCGCATACTTCCCCAAACTTCCACTCTCCGATAGGCCAACCTGGAGCGTTGCCTCTTGCAGTGCGCCTCATATAAGATCACACGAATGTCCTTGCATGCGCACGCTCGAGAGCACACGGTATCCTGTCCACGCGGACCTTTTGGCTCTGGGTAAACTGGGCACCAGGCACTGTCCTTGGGCAGCAGACGACATCCAGAACTATTTCACCAAGCCAGCTAGCAACTCCATGCAGGGCCCATGAATCAAAAACTGGCGCTCTGCTTTGACCAACAAAACGGGACGTTAGCAGAATGTCGCGCCACCTGCGGCATTTGGAGAAAAGGTTTCTGGGCACCAGTGATATCTGGCTACACAGATCATAGGTGGCGAAGCTATTTGCTAACCTCCGTGCGCAGGGCATAGTTGGCTTTCGAAGCTTAGTTCGCAGCTGGTATTAAGAAAGAGCTCTGGCCGAACAATACAGCTTTCAGTCGCAAGGTACTACGAAGCTGACGGTCGCCTATACTTTAGCGAAAAAAAGTTCCTCATACAACTACCCCTGTACAATGAGCACTCTGGTTTATGGTGCAGCGCTGCGCGATACGCTTAAACGCCTTCCCTTATGAAAATTTCTTTAGAAATGCTAAAGACTGTTTTCTATAAAGTATATACGCTTTCTATAGATAAATTCTATAGACTAGTCAATGGGCAAAGCAAATCCTATAGACAGTCTATAGATAATCTATAGATCTATGGCCATGCACTTTTATTTTGTCTATAGACAGTCCGTAGGCTATGAAAAGACAAAAGTAAATATCAATACGAAGGTTCTATAAGTCTACAGACAGTCTATAGACCATTTTGATAAGGGTTCGTTGTTTTCACACCGCTACCAGAGCATTGGTATAAAACCCCGCAGACCAAGGGTCGGAATCGTCGCCCTTCGGCGCTTGATTTTGTTTATTTTCTCTTTCGGAACTAGCCCCAGCTGTCTCCCACACAGGCACTATACAAACACACAGAGAAAGATCCTCGGGACACATGAACTCGCAAATTACGGCAGATGACACCCGGGCCGGCTGCGACATCGTGCTCGAGGCGGGAGCGAGGTGAGGGCTGTGTATATTCCGAGCCAAGTGTATACCATGCATGCGCTCGCAAGGAAACCGCGGGGGACAGCTGCGCGGCTTGCTCGGCTGCGGTGGCGTATATATACGCTCGCTTATACACACCGTCTGTGTCACACACACCACTCTCTCCTCCCTAAAGTTTTGAAGCATTTCATTCTCTCGAGCTCTCTCCTTATTCAGCTTCCTTTCTATTTGTTTGTTGTTTTTTTTCCTGTCGAGGATGCGTACCCCATAAAAGGCGACACGCTGCCGCAGCGCGTGGCGTGGCGCCTTCAAAGGCGACGGCGACGCCGCGGCAGATCACGCGCGCGGAAGGCGGCGTCTCCCACAGCTATAGCGTATACTGCTGCCGGGCTACCTGACGCGCTGGGAGATGCGCTAAGCGACGCGTCTCTCACGAGGTGAGCCCTGGACTGCTCGTCTCCGCACTTAACGGTCTCCGTTCTGCGCGGTGCTTCCCTTTCGTGAGTCACGTTCCCGGTCCCGGCGCCTTTCACTGCCGCCACGCGCGCGCCCGGGAGCCCGGGCTCCGTCTGAAGTTTCTCGCTATTTTATTTTTTTTAACCGTCGCTGGCATCAGTCACTCCCTCTATCTCTCTCTTTCTATTCCTTGCTTATACAGGAGGCATAAACACGAAGCAAGTGGCCTCGCGTGTGAGAACCAACGAGCCAGTCAAGAAAAAAAAAAGAGAGATAAATATATAACTATAGTCGGGAGAAGGAACGAACAAAGGCGGTCCAAAAAAGAGAGTATGGCACGCAACGTATATCTGAATGCAGCCCGAAATTCTGGGCGTGCATAAGCGTGAGCTGCGCGAGTGTAGAACACGTTCGTTAGCGGGCTCTGTTTGCTTGTCCCTTTGGCGACCGACGTTAGCGGTAAGTTATAGGTCAGAACCGCCAGCATACGCCTGCACACCTGAAGAGCAGTACATCTTGAGCGTGTGCGACTTCTTTTGCGCCATTTCGGGCGTTTTTATCTCGGGTATTCCTCCTCAATCGTCTTTTGCATAGGTGGAGAAGACAGGAGAGAAAGCGAAGACTCGGCACTCGAAACACAAGTACGCCTGTATGGGAGTAAAAACGGAATAAGCAGACCTGTAGCGCACTGCGCTAGAGGACAGTTTACTCCCTTCTACTCCTTTGTGTATAGAGTGAAGGAAGTCTTGCGAACAAGGCAGCATGCGCTCTATATTACACCCTAGGACCAATGCATACGCTGTGCCAGCGGCCGTTCTGAAATTCTCCACGGCCATCCGTCTCCGCGGTTTACGTATAGCCGAGGAAGTTTTGTATGAAGGGCCTGCAAAAGAGCCAAGCCTGTATAAACACACACTCGTGGTTACATATGCAAAGGAGACGGCGCTCTCACTCGCGTTGACTCACGCGCGAGCGTGACTGCGGTAAAGGAGTCGTATATCAGCGGCCTTTTAAAAGTCGCGCCCGGCTCCTGCCGACCCCCTTCCTTCTCTACGGCCCCGTTACGCGCTCCTTCGGCGAGCGAGCCACCGTTCGAAAAGGACTCCGGGCTCGGCTCAGGGCCGCTACTTCTGCGGGCGTCGCGAGTATGCACGCAGCAGAAGCTCGGGTCGAGGCCTGGGTTGTCGGGGTTCCCCGAACGCCGTGACGTTTAAGCAAGGGTCGTTTGGACTTTTCACGACCTCCCCGTGCCGGTGACTGAAGGCCGGAAGAAAGAGGAAACGGGCGAAGGGAGAAAGGAGGAGAATATACTACAGCGGTATGCAAGATAAGAAAAAAAAAAGCGGTGCTCTTGGAGTCCTATATAGGTAAAAAAGACTACAAGGGTGAAAGGCGAAATACTGGAGATGACCCGGTAATTTAGCGTCCTTTCCAGTGGCACTTAATAGTTCTTGTAGTATTTCGACTGCACTGAATGGGCTTTTCCGCGGTTAATACTTTCAGAGCAAAAGAGCAAACCGAAATCAGGACCTTCAAAGTGACTGTTAGGATGGTCTATATAGCCAAAGCCCCTATAACGCAACCGTGCGCATATTGAAGCGAGTACGCCCGCACTTAGCTTCGTCACACGATGACGACACCCACAGAAACGCCGGAAAGCCCAGCAGACGCAGTCAGTTCCCCTGTTTCACTTCCGGGACCACTTCCTGGCGCGCCGAACTGCCTATACACATGTGCACTTCCTAATTGTTGCGAGGGGCCTGCAGCCGCAAAGCTCGTCAGAGCGCCGCCGGTTGTACAACATGACACCGCGAACGACGCGCAAGCCGAGGGAGGGGGGGTGGGGGGGGGGGGGTGATCTCAAGCAGTGCCTTGCCTGCTGCAAACTTTCCGAGTTCCATTGTGGTGTGGAAGGGGGGGGGAGCGTCGTTGCGGGTTCGACGCGCATGCACGCAGTGTGCGTAGGAAGGAGGAAGGGAAGGGACGAAAAGAGGCCGGGAAGTCGGTGTCTGCGTGTCGTGGCACTAGCTTCGTGTCGGTAATGGCGGCCATTAGCGGTCTGCATGCCCGATGCCCATCGACCCACCGCCGCCGTCCCTCCGACGTGTTGCGGCGGAGAACCCGACCGCCAGGGCACGCTGTGCGCGCGAGAGGGGGCCCCAATGTGTGTGTATGGGGACAGGCATGCGATGTGGAGCTGGGCACGCAGTCCATTCCGAGACGGGGACCACTCGCACGCGTGCGACGGTTATACTATTGCGCGAACTATTTGGAGCCAGTGGCCTGTTAGAGCGCTTCCTACGAACGCAGCAGTTGGAAAACAGCAAAAAAAAAAAAAAAATCTCTGCCTCTCCCGTAACCGAGAGTAGAGTAAGCATGAAATGTTTACGGGCCTAATGTCATCTCGGTGGACACCCGAACCGCACCGTACAGGAAGGGAGGAACGCCACCACCCGTTCAGCGCGATGCCTTGCCATTTGGTTTTTTGAGGAAAGGAAATGGCGCAGTAATTCTCTGCCATCTCGGTGGACACCCGAACCGCACCGTAAAGCAAGGGAGGAACGCCACCACCCGTTCGGCGCGATGCCTTGCCCTTTGAACGCAGCGCTTCTCCCCCGGGCCCCTGTGCACCTGCGCAGCTTTGCTTCGATGCGCGAAGCCCCTAAGAGATCACGTACGACAACGAAGTGTACGTGGCATTTATGTGCTTTTTGCAGGCGTTATTAGAAATCGGAAATTATAATTCCGTGCATTATCAAACGCACAGCGCGACTGATATCTTGATAAACATTGAGAAGGCACTGGCAGCAGTTATTTTTTGTGACTCGTTTGGAGACCAACCGTTGCTTGCATGCCGGTCGCGTAGGAGGGCTTAGAGAGTCTCGTTAAATCTCGTTAAGTCTCGTACGGTGCCCGGATGTTCTCGTTTCAGAGCCCGGATGACTGGAATTCAGTGCCCGGATGACTCGATTTCAGTGCCCGGATGACTCGATTTCAGTGCCCGGATGACTCGATTTCAGTGCCCGGATGACTCGATTTCAGTGCCCGGATGAGTGGATTTCAGCGCCCGGATGAGTGGATTTCAGTGCCCGGATGATGGCTCTCGGTCTCGGCGTGACGTCACCACACTGCCGACAACGGGGGCTAAAAGCATTTCATGCTTAAAAGAATTTATTGGTGCTCCTGACGGCCACGATGTGTCGTCGCGCGCACTGTCCTTGACAAAGATGCAGATAGCAGTTCCTGCAGCTCTTTCCAGGGCAGGAAAGAAAGAAAAAAGTGCTCTGAACCTCCCACACGGTCCCTGTCGTGGACATGGGCCTCTCTCGCAACACCCCTTTTGTTTCTCCGATGAGACTCACACGTAACGCAGAAACAGCACGGGATGGAGCACACAGCTGTTGTAATTAGCTATGAAAAAAAAACAATAAGAGAGGAAGTCGGAATTCAAGCAAACTGACGACACTGTTCCTTTTTTTTTTCCTGTATATTGGCCTGGCCAGGTTGGACAGGAGTCATCCTGCCTCATCCGCACGATTCTTCAATGACCGATCAACCGATCGATGAGGTCGACCACTAAGCTCGCATGATAACAAAACAAGGAAAAGAACCAAAACTAAAAAAAAAATTGCAAAACGGAATGCTCTCGCATTTGGTGTATGTAGTAGCTGCTTCAGTCTTGTGCATTTTTGCTTCTTTCAAGGTGTACGCATGCACGCGCGACAGGTATGTTGTATAGCCTTTGTGTACGCCTGGGCATGGGCATCGCTTTGGACACCGCGCGCACTGCATTATGACATTATCAATCCCATCTTCCCTTTGAACATCTTCGTTTCCTTCCCAATTACTTAAGTGTGGAGCAAGGTCGGGCACACGCTCCACCAGCTGACCTCTCCCGACTTCCTGCCATTAAAAACATTTGTGTGTTGCTTTTGTGACGTTAGAACCCTTTCTTCTTGATGAATTTTTTAAGAAGATAGGATCCAGCAACTGCAGTCGGATACAAGTAAATAAAAAATTGGCAGTGGCTTAGCTCTGGTTAAGCCTGGATATACAAGCGAAAAGCTGCGGTTCTGCTTTGTTTGACGTCATGGCTGTCGCAGTTCGCGCACAATGCACTGGGAGCACCACGGTAGCGGTGTAGATTTTGCCAACTCCCTCGCTACCACTTCTGGGTCTTCTTTTCATCCTTCCATGGCGAAGGTCTGCGTCTCTTCTACGGCCGCCGCCGCCGCTCACACGTGCGTTTTCGCAACGCCTTGCGAAAGAACCTTCTCTTGGGACAGCGGCGGAGACCGCGCAGCAGCGGCAAGGGGTAAACCGGTGGCGAGGAGGAGAAGTGGCGATGGAGCGCACGCCGCTGCGCGCGGCCTCTTTTATGTCCGCCGCCGCCGCTCGGGCGTTATCGCAACGCCTTGCGATAACACGATAAGAACCGCTAGCAGCGGCGAAGGGTAAACAGGTGGCGAGGAGGAGAAGGGAGGGGGTGGCGAGGAGGAGGAAGGGCGCGCCGCGGCCATAGAGAAAGATATTGGTAAAGAGCGGACACTCGGCGAAATCTGGCCCCAGGAAATGACGCGAAATCCTCCTCCTCCACTAGATAATCTTCCAACTCCAGGATGGCGCCACCAGTCTCTAAACGCGCGCGCGCGCGCGGGCGGGTAGCCGGCGCGGCGGCTCAGACCCATCCGAGTGGCAGACAACGGAGCTTCGTGGGGGCTGTTTTGTGCGCGTGAAAGCGTGCGGCGTATTTGCTCGTGCGGGCAGACCGCAATTTTTTTCGTCTCTCTTGCCCTTCGACGCAGAACTCCTCCTGTTTATGACGGCGGCAAGGTGAGAAATGTTTATTTGTGGAAGTACGCTGTATTGCATGCAATTTAGGCGGCCGCGCCGGCCGCCGTTGCCTGTCTGCAGTTCGTGAAGCGGCGCGCTCGCTCTGTGGCCAGCCGGCTGTTGTTCACGGCATTCTTGCAGTTTGTGACAACGTCAAGGAAGGAATGTTTTGTTTTTGCAAAAGTACGCTACATTTCAAGCACTTTATGCAAAATTACGCTGCATTTCGAGCACTCTAGCTTAGTACGCCGGCGCAGTTGTGAAGGGCGCGCGCACGCTGTGTCATGCTACGCCGTGGCGGGAGCGGCGGGAGGAATGATGCTGCTTGATGCAGCCTCGCCGGTCGGTGCGTAGAAACAAAAAAAAAACCTGCCCACGGCCTGTGGCCCGACGCGCTGTGCCTAGCGGTTAGTTTTGCTTGGTTTCGCGCTTTCTCGGGATGTCACGTTTTTGTATGGCCCCCGACAATATGTAACTTCTTATGGGTGACATTTGTCGGTGTAAGGTTAAAATGTACTTTTTTGAAAGTGGGCGAACGGCGAAGACGACCGTTCCCGCGCAGCAAGTACGGGACCGTAGTTTTCAAGACTGGTGGAAAAAAAGATGACGCACGAAAAGCTCAAAAACCTTACTCTTGTAGTACGTATGTATGTATGTAGTACGTGTGAAAGAGTCCGTTATCTGCGCTCGTGGAAACGCACATTTCGCCCGTGCATTGACAACACAGGGATGCGCTTTTGAAAACCGGCAAAAAAAGGCAACGCGTCGGGCTTTCTAAGCTCTTAAGAGCTTGAAAACCAAGAACTGTTGCGCCGATAGTTTAATTTTTCTATGCTTCTTAAAACATACGTTGCACCCGTGTATTTCTCAGTGCTCCTAACACATTGTGTACTTTTGGTTCGTAGTCCGTGTTGTGGCCGTCTTTGTACGAAATATTCTCGAACAAACCGCGTACTCTGCTGTCCACCTAGGTTTTAGAAGGTAGACAATAACGTCGGGGAATGTAGAAATGCTTGCAAAAAGCTGATTGGTATCTGCCGTGTAGTACGGTATGTGTATTGTACTTTCCGCAACGACGTTCAGCACGCGAGTTTCGCAAAAACATGTTTACTCCGCTCGTAATTTCGTTCCCTCGCCGCTTTCGCACCTTTTCACTGTTTACAGAGTTACAATATAAGGTGACTGAGAATGACCATACTTGCGAATTTTTCAGGTGATGCCACCCGTCGGCAACACCTGCTGTGTGCCGTGGTGCCGCAACAGGATCACCTTGAGCAGGAGGCCAGGAACCATCATCCGCATCCCACGGCTTTGTTTATGTTGCACAAAATAAATGTTCTCATTTCACTCAAAACCTGGTGTCTTTTGTGGAGTGCTAATATTTGGCAAAGGCTGTGATGCAGCTGCGTTCATGGCTGGTCAAAAGCACTCGAAATCTATTTAATTATACGCTGCCGACGGCGCAGCGGGGCGCGGCGTATGCTAACATTCAAACCGCGCGCCCCTGAAACCGGAACCGGAAGTCGTCCCAGGCAGCGAGGCGCAGCGCATGCAGCCATTCAAACTGCGCGCGTTGAAACCGAAACCGGATGTTATGAGACTCCGCCCGCTTGGTGCGCTGCAGTCAAATGGGCCGCTGGGCCCTATGGGAGTGTCCGCTCTTTACCAATATCTTTCTCTATGCCGCGGCGGCGCCCAGGTGTGGCCCACGCGAAGCGCGGTGTTGACGAGCCTAGTGAAGCTTTTCGTTTCAAAAAGCTGCTCTTCCCCGTCAAAGGTCCCCTTCCAGCCGAAGGCGCCGGCCGATGCTCATGAACCCGGTATCGTGTGAGTCGTAGCGTAAGAATGCAGACATGAGATTATCCCCTTTCATCTGCCATTTCCTGCATTGTCACGCTAACAGGCCATTGGCTGGAAAGGGGTCTAGCCTTGTATCCGACTATTAACTATACAGCGTCGGTTGAAGGAAGAAAGACGGTCAGACTTGACTGGTTGACTGACCTGTCCGCTGCGTCTTACGTTGTACCTTCTCGCTGGAATACACATATAGAGGAAGACCGTCATGCTTTAGAGCTCGAAACAATTTTCAGCATACCTCGTCGAAGTTTTCGTCATCATCATCATCGTCAACGACAGCAAACTCTCGACGGAACTCAGCGCGAAGCCACGCATTCAGAGGTCCGCGCGTTTATCGAGCGTGGGAAAAAACGAATGCAGAAGCGCTTTCTTGCGACGCGCGTATTTGTATAGAGCAGCCGCAACCAAGCGTGCGCACACACATACACGATTGAAAGAAGTCAGTGGACGGAAAGCGCCTCCGCAGAACCCTCTGCCTATTCTCGCTATTACCCAATGATTTTTCCCTTCTTTTTCCTTCCCCCTCTAACGTACCCCCACTCCCTCCGCTGCGTCGTCTTCACGAGCTGGAAGCCAAGGGGTCAGCGGGTTTCCCACACGAACTGCGAGCGGCGAAGGGCAAACATAACTCGCGCCTTCTAATGGGCCGCCTTTTCCTTCTCTCTCTCTCTTCTAGAGCGCATTTTTCGGAGCTCGCGGCTTCGTTCGAGTTTTCCCTGGCCCGCGCTGGCAGTTTTGAGCGAGCACGGAGAAAGAGGGTGAGCATCGAGGACTGCTCCCGCGTAACCATTGCCGCCATCCATGCAGGCAGGCACTTCCGAAGCAAACGGCTGTTCTTCTGAGGCGCTGATGGCACGGAAGATGATCTGCTGTCACCGCAGAGGCAGCGCGACGCGTGTGCGTGCAGTCTATATAGCCGTATACTTGTCGCCGCGGTCACACGGGAAACGCGGGCGCAGAAGTCACTCCAAGCGCTCACCGGCGGAGCTCAACGCAGAGGTCACCGCGGCTGATGCGACCCGAAGCCGTTGAAAGAAGTTGTAATGGGCAGCGCTCCTTCCTAATGGATAGCTCGACCAGGCCGTCAGCAGCTCCGGTGCGCTCGAGAAATGCGAAGAGATCAGGCGAAGAAATGCCGCGACCCTATAATGCATATGCTATCGCCATCCTCATTACTCGAAACACGCCGTGAGCGCTCAAAGCTCACTTTATAAGCACCGCGATCTCGGTGGCGTTGCTGAAAACTTGGTATCCAGCTGTCGAGCAATATTAATTCCTTCTACCTGTACACATCCCTCCCCTCTGCGTCCTACCTCCGTGTTTTGATCAGCTGTGCCAAGAACATGGCCCGCAGTAAGGGTGTGGGGAGGGGGGGAAGGGGGGGGGGGTAAATACTCTATATACACGCTGTCTCACTTTACCCAAAACAGTGTCTGTGTTGCTAACAATGCTATAAAATAGCTGCAGGGCATCGGTTTTGAGCGTGTAGATTATCTGGCAAGGCAGATACGTCCTTCGATTTTATACGCGAATATTAGTTGACCTTACCCGAGAATGAAAATTAACATCTTAGTTTCTGATTGATTTCTAATGGATAAAGCGCGATACCCTGGTACTGCATAAGCTACTGCTTTCAAGATCGATGAATTATTAGCCTATAGCTCGCTGTTCTTACACACACGCCTGTAGGCATCGCTTGCCTACACTTAGCGCCTGCACGGAGATGATAGTCCGCGTTAAAGGTGGCGAAAGTTGACGTCCCGGCAACTCATTAAATAACCAGCGCGCGCGCGCTAATTAAGCAGCAATTTGAAAGCCTCACTGCACGCGCGTTAGCTTTAGACGTTAAACGCTTACCTCCGGCCATTAAACCCTCTTAATTTGCATCTTTCCGTTCATGAAATGTGCCTCAACATCTCCCCCCCCCCCCCCCCCTTCCCTCCCACATCCCTCGCCGAGCCCACCAGCGGAGGACCTCGCGGCGAGAGAGAGAGTATTCGCATACGCGTAGCCAAGGTCGACCGAGCCGGCAATTTGTCAACGTTCGCGAACGCACGCGAGAGCAGCAGCTGTACAGTGCGGTTCGTGCGTGCGTTTACAATGTCTCGACGTCTCTTACGGCATGTTGCATTTTCCGCGCGACAGCGGTGGAGAGTGCTCCCGCGGCGCGCATAATTATTCCGCGCCGATAAATAATTCACCCCTCGGAGAAGGAGAGCCGATGGGTCTACCTCCTCCTCCTCCACCCTCCTCTTCCACTCTCCCGTCCTTAATTCCAGGCCTTCTCCAGCCCTGACTGACTGACTTCGTCGTCACACCATCCTGTCGACAACAACAAAAGCAGCAGCAGCACAAGCCGGGCTCTTCGGCTCCCCAATTATCTCTTCCCTAATTCCGACGCGCTCAGCTGTTGTCGTCTGCTATTCTTTTCGCTTATTTTCGCATCGTCTGCTGTCGCGCGGAAACAGTGGCATCATTTGAATCCACGAACCAAGCCAAGCTAAGCCAAGCCGAGCCGTTTCTTTGTCTTAACGCTCACCAGATGATGCACGCCGCGGCGGCGCAAAGAGCGAACGAAGAGTGCAGCCGCTCGTTGCGCCTCAGTGGAGTCGCGGAACGAACGAAGGAAAGAAAGCAAGCCGGGCTCCGTGCAGTAAGCGTATAGTACGAACGCAAGGCCGGGTGGTCTCTTCTGAACGCAGCGGGCTTGTTTGCGCGGTAAACAATCGCGCGCACTTCGTCGGCGCGGCCTTGAGCGGCCTTGTCCCGTTCGCCTCTCGAGCAGCATCATCGCCTGCTCCTTAGCGGCGTTGGATAAATACGGCGCTCTCTTTGTCTTTTCTGTATGCTTCTGTTTATACACCAGATATGTACACAACTCGCGAAGACGTTGGTGCCGCGCCTTCTTTCCATTTCCCTTATTGCGTTGTTTATTAGTTTTCCTCCCCCAATCCCTGCTCACTTGAGAGACGGCGGGAGCAGGGCGTCATTATGTATTTAGCTGGGCGTCGGGCGCCCGTAATCGTTCCCACGACGCGACGATGAGCGCCTCCTCTGCTCGACGCCGCTAATGCCGCGTATAACTGCGGATGAGGCAGCCGCTCGGGGGAACGGAGGTGGTCGGAAAGTTAAAAGGAAGTCGGCATCGTTTAACGCCGCAAAACACCCGGTCGGGATTGTTTGTTTGCTCGTTAATGGGCAGTTCGTCTAGAGAGACGCGTCTTCGCAAGCGATCATTCGTTGGGTGTTTTTTGTTAGGCTATTCATGCGTCCACGGAAAGCATCGTCGTCATCCTCCAAGCGGGAAGAGACTTGTGTTCATCTGAGATAAAGCAGCATGCTCGAATGTGACTAATGAACACACATTGAAGTGGAAATACGTAACGACAGATTAGCGGAGTACGGGTATCGGGCATAATGCGATAAAACGAGACGCTTGATGAAGATTAGAACGTCGTCACGGGCGGCTCCATTGTGTCCTCTGCAGCGGCAAAAGACCTCTGTAAATGTCCTCCAATTCACCTTGGCCTGTGTCAGCTGCAGCAAATTACCTAATTTCCTCTCACCGCATGGCTCGCTACCATATCTTGCAACGCTTTCCTCCACTTGGGATACTTTCCGCGACCCCAATGAACCCATCTGTACCATAATGGGAAGAACCCGTATACGCCACAGTTCGGTGCACTATGCAGCAGGGAATAACAATAATAAAAAAGAGCGGTTTGGTTTGGTTTACAGGGTTTAACGTCCCAAAGCGACTCAGGCTATGAGAGACGCCGTAGTGGAGGGCTCCGGATAATTTCGACCGCCTGGGGATCTTTAACATCGCACAGCACACGGGCGTCTTTCCCGTTTCGCCTCCATCGAAAGGCTGTATTGAGAAAAGCGACGCACCCTGTGAGCCTCAGACGACTCCCACACCGCATGCACCGTTCCCAAAGCACATGGACGCATCCATGGGTCCTATAGTTGTGAAATGCAAACCAAAGGGTTCCGGCCGCGTCGGGCAGAAACCGGTGGTGGCGGCATATCAACGAGGTAGCACTGAAGATGTGAACCTCGCGCCCGCACATGCATCAAGAGAAGGAGAACGTTGGAGTATAGAGCGAAGAGCGATCCGGGACACGCGACCCCAATCGGCGCACGAATGCACACATCGAACTCTTCCGTCCTTGCCATATTGTTTTTATTATTATTTCCTTTTTTCAGCAACGCAAAGCTCACGAAAACGCCGCTCCACCAAGTGCCTCTCTTCGCAGAGGCGCTGTACACAACTACACACACGACGCCCAGCAGAGAAACAGGCTACGAGGAACCAGATACAAGCGCTCAGTGAATGACGGACAGGGCGGCCGGTGAGGATTTTAAAGCGGATTGCATGTCTGGCGCTTTTCTTAAGCCAGCCGATATGGATGAAACGCGTTGTGTAGTCTTTGCCAAAAGTAATCGGGCAACTATGGTTTGTTTCTTAGGCGAAGCATCAACGGCAGCCCTTAATCTCTGAATCTGTGTCATCATCAGCCTGACTACACCCACTGCAGGGCAAAGGCCTCTCCCATGTCTCTCCAATTAACCCTGGTGGCAGCGATGGCGTAGAGGTAGAGCATCCGCCTCGCGTGCATGAGGACCGGGGTTCGAATCCCGGTGCCACGCAATTCTCCACCGGATAAAAAAAAAAAAAAAACTCCGCGTGTCGATGGAATTGCATAACCAGGCTTGGAGTGCGGCCTGATTTCAGTGACCAGAACCGACAACGCACTTCCTCACCAGAACAGGATTTGGCCACCCTGGTGTAGTACTTGGCCACAACCTTCTATGAACAAACCAATTAACCCTGAATTTGTGTAAAGTAAGGTAAACAATTTTCCTCACGTTCTGACGCCTTTCGATCTTTAGGGGTGCCGTCAAGACTCCGTTATGCGGTTGAGAAGCAAAAACCTGTTGCTCGGTTACTTTTAGCGAAGGGTGTAGATAGCATCATCTCTACGTATAGGCTATCCTGCTATCTGGACACGCTCACGCGCTGCGCACACTCCCTCACACAGTAAAAACGTGTAATGCCCTTACAAAAAAGTTTCAGACAGTCTATAGAGTGTCTGT
Organism: Amblyomma mixtum; assembly: GCF_055824585.1. NCBI lineage: Eukaryota > Metazoa > Arthropoda > Arachnida > Ixodida > Ixodidae > Amblyomma > Amblyomma mixtum. The sequence goes on along the minus strand of NC_143013.1, from coordinate 222,636,004 downwards.
AGACTTCTGTCTATAAAGTGTATAGACTGTCTGTAGACAAATACTAGAGAACAGTCTACAGGCAATAGAAATGCCATAGACAGTCTATAGACTATGATTAGACAAAACGCAATATCTATAGGAAGTCAATACAGTCAATAACAAGTCTGTAGACTGTCTACAGACCATTCTTATAAGGGTCAGCAGGACTACCGCGCACACCGTTCTCTCGATTACGTATGCCGGATCAATGCCTGTTCGCCGTGTGGAACCTCCGTTTAATGCGCTCTCTAATATCGACTGTCTCGTCAGGCACCGCAGGGAGGGAGATGCGCGGGGACGAATATACGACAAAGGAAGGAAGGAGAGAAGTGGCGAAGGAAAAACAGAAGGAAAGAGCTACTGATGGAAAAAAAAAAAACGAAGAAGCAGGAAATACTCCGAAAACGAGCAAAGAAACTTGGGCGTTTTGTATGCACGTTGGAACAGGGACAGTGCGGTGCTTGCCGGCCGCACGCCACAGGTCGGCACGCAGGCGATATGTCTCGTTAACGGTGTCTTTGTAGTCGACCTCACTTCGGGCTGTTGCGTGCATACGAACCCCATATATGAATGCAACTGAAACAAGAACAGGAACAAAACAACCAGTTCTGCATGTGCGCCTCCTGTTCGTGACTGTCCGCTCTGTTTCCGGGAACGATATAATGGCTGCGCGCCCGCGATCCGTCAAAACGTGACGGGATGGCCACGCGCTGGCGTACTTAAAGGGTAAAGATGACCAAAAACTAACCCACACTATATACGCGTTCGGAGGGTATTGTCGCGCAACGAATCAAGCGTCTCCCATTATTGACGATTTCCTGTGTGTTGCATAGCCTTCGGTGAAACGTAAGGAAACATTTGTATTGTTCCTTCACGTCTTCGACACTTCATGCCACTCAATTATGCGTCGCTAGCATTGTCGCGCTCAGTCGTATGATGTCTGCATATTTGCCGGTATTGCAATCATCCATATATCCACACATGACGCTTCCGCTTTGGGATCTCTGGAGTACTATGGCCTCGAGTTAATGATATCGTCGGTGAAACCGTGAAACCAGACGAATGAAATAATCGAGACAAGTAATTCGAAAATAACCGATGGTTACGAAACCTGTTACTAAAAAAAATACGTCGCCGAACACGATGTAGTTTAGGGACAATTCACTTGGATATTGCGGCAGTGGTTGATGCAGGACATACAGAGTATACTGACAATCATAGGGAGACGCGTCCCTGTCGCAGTGAACGAAGTCTGGAAAATGATGCTCCAAAGCTGTACAGTCGGGCTCTGAGACCCGCCGTATAGTGAGAGCCCCATATTAATTTCGACTGCACTGGGTTTCCTGAATGCGCACCGCACTCTAAACACGCTTACGTTTTGACATACTGATTCGTCTAGACGCAGCTGCCGCCACCGTGCCATCGAAACCACGCGACCTTGTGCTGCACAGCAGGAACCGAGGCCGGTGCAGTCGTCTTGCATATCAGGCCACATGGGTATTTACAGTTATGGCAAACTTTTCTATTTCCTTCCCCGCGTTGAGTTCCAAAAGCAGAAATGGGTTCCGAACTATTTTGTGGTCTCGAGGTTCTTACTCCTCTATAGACCTTTTCACACCTGCAGTTTTGAGCGCAGCCATAATTGCACGGGGCTGTGCCAGAAAGAAGAGTTCTGATTGGCAGATTTCATACCGGCATGAATTGCGCGTGCGCAGCACCGTCCACCACGCACGCGCATCAAGCTGTGAACAGTGAAAAGGTCTACACAGAGCAGACACAACGGCTCCGATTCTTCGTTCCTTTACTCCGCTGCGGCAATGTGGAGGTGTGCACCCTGTGTGAGGCGGTTGCCACGCTTTACACATCGTTACGCGACCTCTTCCCTCAAAACTTAAGCCCTTGAGACCGGATACCAGAGGCTGCAGTTTGGTCACGGCTGTACTGGGCAAAGTTCTCGAGGCCCTAGGCAGCTTCAAACGGGGAGACTGCCGAGGCCGCCGGGAAGGGAGCGGAAGAAGCAACGCGTCGAGTGCGCCCGCAGCTGCTGCTGGAGCCGCGGCGGCGGCTCTGCCGACTGAGTTACGAGCCAGGCTGTAACTCAGGGCCCGCGTCCGGCGGCGGGAACCCTCGCGTCTCGCGTCGTGACCCGAGCGAGCACGGCGCGCCGCGCGTCATGAAGGCACGACGACGAAAGGAACGCGCGTTACTCGCCTTTTGTTTCTTTCGGGCTCTCTCTCGCCTTCACCCCCCCCCCCCCCCCCCCGACACTTATCAGCTTTCATATAAGTTTGCTAAAAGACGGCGCCTCCTGTCGTCTTCGATCAGTGAGAAGGTCGCGGTGAAGGTTCGTCTAGCCCGTGTTCGTGTGACCGGAGCAACGAGACGGCAGCCGTCCCCCACTTCCTGGAACGCAAAAGTGAGGTTGTGGGGACGCCTTCGTCCCCTGCGTTCACTTTCCCGCACTGCACCCCACTGTTGTTAGCTGCCCCCGAAAAGCACTCCCTTTAGTTTGGTTACTCTAGCTAACAGGGGAGGGCGCTCGCGTCGCAGCGACAGCAGCGCCACGGATGGCGTGTTTGGCCGCTCGCGCGCGGGGGAAGGCTAGGTCTCTTCTCCCTCGGCACCGGGAAGCGAACGGACGTTTCGCTCGCAGCTTCGCTCTTCGTCGGCGGGCGGCCTCGTGTGGAAATTATGGGGTGTAGGAGCACGTTCTGGACTCTTTCTCACAGCCTGTCGCCGGCCGGCATAACCTGGCACGCTGTTCAACCCGCGATTCAACCCACCTCTAACTTCTCTGCGGCCGAATCCGGAGGCTCTTGCCTCGCAGAAAAGAGTTCTCCCGATTATTGTTGAGTGTTTTCCTGCTTCTCTGTTGAGGTTGTTTCAAGCGACTGGTGGGGTTAGCCTCGGGGATTCTGTGGGCAACTGCTCTACCGTAGCGACTCTTAAGTGCTAAGTAAGGTCCACAACTCGGGGACATACGTGAGACATGACTGATCTACACAGCTGTAAACATAATCGCCTATAACAATCAATAGTCAGGTCCTACTGTCCCCATGTGGAGTCCAAATCCGAGGCCTGGAGAGACTTGAAAAGAAGGCATGAAACCTCCTTTCTACACGACTGTTTTCAGTGCGGGTAGACATGTCCTGAAGGGAACTGTGAGGGGCTCCTGTCTTCTTGAGGGAAAATAACAACACACACCTTACCGCGTTGTATACACTAGACCGCACATAACACAATGCTCGATTCACCGCACACACCACACGTGGAACACAGCGGAGACGATGCCAAACCCTATGTTCTTCTCTGCTTCTCTGTTCTCTTCTCTAGGGCAGTTTATTTGTTTACGTGAATGTAAGTCCGATGGCAATTCATGTGGAATCGTTCTCATGAGCCAGCTAATCGTGACACGCAAAATAAAGATGTCCTACAACGGAGGATGGGGTTTTATCTTTTTATTTATTCTTCTATGGTCGCAACACGAAACTTGTCCCTCAGCCAAAGAATCCTGTCGCGCTCGCCGTGTCAACAAAAGGCTCTCGCGTGCATGCGACGAACAGACACGCAGCGACGGTCGACTAAGGCGGAGCTCCGTTGCGTTCTCCGACTGCGCTTCGTGCCACCAGGTCTCTCCACCTTCTTAAGACGGTTTATGGTCAGTGGGGGGTTTAATAACGTCCCAAAGCGACTCAGGCTATGAGGGACGCTGTAGTAAAGGGCTCTGGAAATTTCGACCACTTGGGGTCCTTTGACGTGCACTGACATCACGCAGCACACGGACCTCTACAATTTCACCTCTAACGAAATTCGACCGCCGCGGCCGGGACCGAACCCGCGTCTTTCGGGCCAGCAGCCGAGTGCCATAACCACTGAGCCACCGCGGCGGCACACCTCTTACGAGTCAGTCCACGCAATCAGTGTGCCTAGTATAGTTATTCACGTCATTTAGCTGCGCCGTGTCGACAGCGAGCGTCGCTCCCTGCAAATATGAGCGAAGTAAGCGGCGAGTTTAAAACAAATAAAAAAAAAACAACCAAGAACCGGCGAACTTCGAGCAGCGGCGGCTTGCCCGCAGTCCACTCCCATCTCTGAAATCCTCTTCATGAAGACATACATGCGCTGCGTATTCCACGGCGAGGAGAAAATGAGGGACAGCTCTGAAAGCGGTGAGCGATTCGCGAATGTGAAGCGACTGTTCATTGCCATCTCGACCATCGCATTTGTGAGCAGTAAAACACAGGCCTGATAGGCCGCGTCGCCTCCTCGCCTAGACCCTCCGCCTCTTTTCGTCCTGTCTGGGAGGAGATGCAGTCACCGACGAAAGCGCAGGCGGCGTGGGAGGCTCACGACAACGACCGGCTTGAAGCGCTCGGCCGCGGCGTCTCGATGCAGAGGCCGAAGTCATCACCGCCGCGGATGATTAGCCGCCCGTCGCGACGTGTGAGGCGGTCGGCAGGGCGCAAGGCGCGCGTGTGGTGACTCCGATAAACGCGTGTACGCCGGGCCGTTTACACGGGCAGACGACAGGCCAACAGACAGCGCGGAGGAGACGGGGAGTGCAGTACAGCTGTGAACCGCAGCGCCGGTCAATCCTCTCGCCGCGCCGCACGCTGAGAGAGCTGACATCTTGGAGGACGGCGAGTACGTCTCTTCTCGGAGACTCGCCTCGTCTTTCTGGTGTGGGCGTTCGAAGGAGGTAAATTCGCACGGAGAGAGAATGGAATTAAGACGATAAATTGCGTCATGATTACGCTTCTCTCCTTGGTGTGTTGTATACGGCGATCCAGCTCTACAAATCTACCCTTATACCCACAGGTTATATGAATGGGTCTGGGATATACGGGCTACCGCTGGTGCCAGGAAGGAAGAGGAACAGAATGAGCGACTGATTGATTTATTGATTGGGGTTTAACGTCCCAAAGCAACTCAGGCTATGAGGGACGCCGTAGTGAAGGGCTCCGGAAATTTCGACCACCCGGGGTTCATTTACGTGCACTGACATCGTACAGTACACGGGTCTCAAGAATTTCGCCCTTACCGAAATTCGGCCGCAGTGGCCGGGATCGAACCCGCGTCATTCGGGTCAGCAGCCGAGCGCCGTAACCACTGAGCCACGCGGCGGGGCAGAACGAGTGGCTACAGCCTGGGAAGACTCGGAGGAAGACTCTGGAGGACTCGCTTTTGCGGTTCTCGCCGGGCGCGGCTATAATTCGAGGTGGAAATAGAGTCGGAAATTGTTTAGAAATGGGCAAATTTGGTACCGTGATGTGAGGGGACCTGAAGTAGCCTATTAATTTAGTGCTAAGCGGTTTCCAGTATAACATTCACACCTTAGGCTCGCTATGGGACGGATATTTGCGAACCATCAACTAAGATCCTCTGAAGTCCGGTTCATAGTCGAAAGGAATGCCTGCAAAATTACGCTTAGAAACAGGGCGAAGGACGGTACACAAAGAAGCAGACGCCACGAGCGCGGAGATATTTTATCTGTGCGCTGTCATATCATTAATTAATTACTGTCACGTCACTAGTGCACGTCACGTCATTAGTGCACGTCGGTCGTTACGGGAGTAATGTCAGTACAAGCGTAAACTACTAAATCTAATACAGAAAGGCAGCTCATTCTGCAAAAAAAAAAAGAAACCTTTGAAGAGCCGACGAAAGCGTACCAGCGCACTACCACATACGTGAATCACGCACAAAACGAAATGTTGTTCCAGCCACAAAATCTTGCGCCAACAGACTTTGCAATTTGTTAAAACAAGGAACTAAACGTAAAAATGGTTTTATACAGAAAATAGCTAAACTAGAAAAAAACGTCGAATCTGATAAGTCACGTCGTTCTGAGTTATGGAAGGTTCAAACAAGTAGAGTACAGCGTAGTATACGGTCTGAAAATACTGCAAAAGCAATTACTAGATGCGAGATACATCGAGCTTGAAAACGTCACTTTCAAATTTCAAAACAGAGCACTATCTTCTATAAATGTAGTACATGTCGTTATTTCTTATGTGTTTTTTCTTTATTGATCACTAACTCGAAGTGAGAACAGTGTGGGAACTGCTCCCTCATCGAGTTATTGATCAATTCGCTCTCGCCCTACCATAAGCTTGCCGTCCCGGTAAGCTCAGTTGGTAGAGCGACTGCTCCGGTGAAGCGGAGACCCCGGGTTCGGACCCCGGACCAGGACGAATTTTTCTTTCACTGCGAAGTTTCTGTGAAAGCTGTACAGCTTTCCTTTGTAGCCTTATGGCTGCGCTCGGGTGGATGTCAATGCGTAATCACCCCTACTATTATGAGAGATTCTGCACAGTAAACAGTGCAACCGTCGCCTTCGTAATATGTCCTAGTTGAAAACTACCCCTTCGCTTGCTGAATAAAGAGAATGTTGCCTAAACGGACTTGATCAATGGTGGACCATTGGAGCGTATTGCATAAAAGTGTATATATAGGTATATGTAGCGTCTTTGTCAAAAGTAACCAGGCTGCATGGTTTGCTTCTAGATCGTACAGTGGAGCCCTTACAGCTTCCCTGAAGCTGAAATGGTCGTTAAAAGTAAGGACTGGGGGTCTTCTTACCTTCCAACACCATTTGATCTTTAGGAAAGCCATAAGGGCTCCACTATACATACAAGCTAGAAGCAAACCATGAAGACTGGTTACTTTTGACAAAGACGGTACATATGGCGTAAATACCAGCCATAGATCTATTAGACCGGTGTTCATATAGGTGCACAAACCACCATATACACTTATGCGCCAATTGGAAAGCCGTATAAATGGCAGTATATTCCGCCAAGTGATGCCGAGAGCACGCGCACTCAAAGGTGTAGGGTGCGGCGTGCAGTAAACCTACCACGCTCGTTCTGAATGCTTCGACCCTCAGGAGGGCCGGAAGCCTGGGAGTTCTTTGCTTCCTGTCGCCCGCGTCGCCCTGAGGATGCTTTTACCCATCTGGAACGTCCTCGGCGAGTTACGTTCAGAGAAAACACGTATGGGATTGGTCGCACCACCGTCCCATGTGTCCTAAGACCTATATATCACATAAAATTGGTGCAAAGCTTACGTCTTCACATGTGTATATATATGATATAGGACCTATGCCATCTAGCCATCCACCCACACACCCAAGCCCACACACACGCGCACACACACACACACAGGCACGTACGCACACACACACACGCACAGGCACGCACACGCACGCGAACTTCATAGATGGTCGTACAAACGGGTGCCGCTAAACTGACATCATTGTATTTGTAAGCGTGCTGTTGAGAAACCACGAGTGTTACCTCAGCGAAAAAAAAAATCAATAAAAATAGCGACCATTGAAATATCTGCAGTCGAGGGCTTTGTTTGCGCGATACAAAAGGTGTGCAGCGCAACAGTGTTGCCACTTATTCTTCCTGGCTGCCGATCTGTCACACAGCGCGCATTATGTTGGGGAAAGAAGTATATACACATCCACGCGGTGGCTCCGAGAAGGATTTCAATGCTGTTTAAAATACGTATAGGCACATTGGGAGACACTGTCTATTTAGATACACTTAGTGAACTAAAGGAATGCGTTAGAACGGAAAGGGGAGTTGTAAAATGTACACATTCTGAAGTAACGAACAGCCATAAGTATACAGCGCCCGTCTTGTCTGTGTCCACTCCCTGTTTCGTTTCGCGTTATTTTTTCGTCGAATAAGTCCTGTTTCCACGTAATGTTCAACGTAATTATACAGTTTCTCCGGCATAGTCCGTAATAGACAGCTTTAGCGTAGCCGAACAGCCGTACGACAAGTACGGTAACGCATTGCCGTTGCTACCGCTGCCCGGCTTGCCTAGCCACATCTGCTGTACGGTAGGCAGCTGCCGTGTTTATCGTACGGTACGGCTAAGGCTCTCTGTTGTCAGTACAGTGGTGGACGTAATAGAATAAAATGCGATGATACTACTCAGGTCTAACAATTATCGTTTTAAATGTTGCAGTGGGGTACCTTATTGTTGTTATAGATTTTCAAATTGCTGCTGCTAACCCCACAGAAACTTGAATGTTTCGAAAGAAAATAAATGTCCAAGTTGTTGCGGCGCAAGTTATTTTGGCTCCCAGGGTGGATGAAACGAAAAGTGGGTGACCGAGGAGAGCCAGGAGTCATTCTCAGTGCTCACTGAACAGTCCACGTTGCTATGCGATATGCGTGTGGTGTGAGCTTTTTGTGGCACACTGGCTCTTCATGCAACAAGAAGGCGCTGAGGACTGCGCCGCTCACCACCCCCTCCTGGCTGCGTCTATGCATGTACAGGGCGCGTCAAAAGTTCCCAGGACATAGGGTTTTCCCTTTAGCAGTATGTTCTAGCACTTACGACGAGCCTATGAAGCTTCAAACGCCCACTGAGGTAAGTGCATTCTTCTCCTAACGCGTACAGAGATATTAAGGTTCAACAGTATGCATTAAATGCTCCCCTACAGGCTCAAAAGCAGCACCATTGGCCTAGGAACTTTTGACACACCCTGTACATGTGCGTGCGTGCTTGTTGGTGCGCGTGTGTAAGTGTTGTGTTGGGTTTTATGGCATATGGACAACTATAAGGCCATCATGCTCCAAACGCAAGTCTGTGAGTGTGTTTGGAGAGAGAGAGGTGGGGGGGGGAGAGCAGAGGATCCAAGCAGAACTAAACGTAGAAAATAAATGCAATACATAGGCCCCGAATTCCGGAGGACAGCAGCATTTCTCAAGTTTACATGCTTTTTCGCGAAGCAATGTTATCACAAAGCTGTGATGGTTTCACGATGACTGCGCTATAGGTGATTAAACAATCTGGAATCAGCGGAGATACACTATTCTTCGATTTTCGCTTCCTTTTCTTTTCATCGATAAAGGAGCAAGGGTGCAGGCGTATTCGCCGCTTACAAAGAGGTGATCGAACACGCAGAAGCACGCGATCGATCGCGTGAGACTCAAAAACACAATACGGCCTTGCAAGAACCACTGCGCGTTTGCAACCTGACGTCAACGCGGCGGACACTTACGCACGAGTTTTCGGAAACTCCAAAGCGTAGCCGGCCCGCGGTGCACGCTGAAGTATGTATGGGTGCATGTAAGTCGACTCTTGAAACTCATGTCCTTCTCACAAGCATTAAGCACAAAGTGAACCAGCCAATTGCATCGCGTTCTCTATATGCGAAATTTGTATGGGCAGCTCAGTGATGATCTATAGATTATCTACGGAAATTTACGCCAGGGCATACAGCTACCAGGTTCTCGTGAATTCACGACAATAATAAGGCTTAACTTAATTACCTTTATCATTGAACCAAATCTCTACGAGTGGACATTGTGTTAACATACACATTATTTTTTTGTACAAACAACAATAACGGACAGCCTGCGCTAAAAAGAATGCTAACCAGCACTAATTTCTTCGCCTTTGTCATTCTTTTAAAATTTCTCTTCGCTCGCCATTACCGCCTGCGTACTTCGGACACCATGCGAACCTTCGCATTGGAACTATAACTGCAAGCACCAACCCTTGATTACTCCAGCTGCCATTCAAACTGCTCAACGAACTGACGAACGCAGAGCGTGTCGGTCATTGCTTTGAGAAATATTATTTGCCGCGTTCGCTAGTTGGGACAAAAACAGCGCCCTGTTTGCAATATGAAGTATCCTGAATTTCCGTAAGGCAAAAAAACAACAACAAAAAAACGGTGTTAGGTAGGACTCGCAAAGGAAAAAAAGCTGCGAGTTCGTAACACTGGCGTAGAAATCGCCTTAAAGGGATGTATTTCATTATCAGGTTCTGTTCTTCATTTTTTCTTTTCTGACAACGGTGCACAAGGTCCTGGGAAGCACGCTATGCGACCATAGACATGCTTTCAAGGTGCTCCAGATAGATTATAGAAACATTGTTTTTCTCCTCCGATTTGATTTTCTGGGTGCTGTGACGTGCGCGCTATAGCTGAAGACGAGAGAGCTGCTGAAGTGACGCTATTTTCTGAGCGCACGCGCAACAACCGCCGATCTTCGACGTTACAACGTGGAAACCAAAGTCGATCGCTCTACAGGGGAAAAGTGCTGTAACGAAATACTAACAAAATGCGCTTCCATATTCTCTCGTTCCGTCTGTCTTGAGGTATTTATTGCGCGCCGTAATCAGCAAAACAAAACAAAACAAAACAAAAAATCCCAATAACATAACCTTTATAACCTTTAATGATGCATGCCGACTAGTTCAGGAAGAATAGGAAGAATTTTCTATTAAGGCGAAAGCCTTTAATGCCTCACACTGTCGTCCGTTAACAAAGCGTGTCACACGCGTTCAACTCGAGAACTAAAAAACATAGAAGAAAACCAATGGTTGCTTCAGATAGAGGAGGAAAAAATGAACTATCCAAGCCTGACAACTGTAGGTTAATGAGTTAATTAATTATAGGGAAAATGTCGAAATTGCGTCGAAATAGCGGGGACGTCGATATAGCCACGGAAACGGTGTGACGTCACATCCACCGGAAGTCGTCACGGCATAGTGAAAATTGTCACAGAATGGTCGGAAAGACGTCGGATTTGTGACAAATTAGACGGAAAAAATCTGTAAGCAAGCGTAATTAACACTTCAAATCCCCGAAAGATGTATAATTTGGGTATCGATATAGCCACGGGAACGGTGTGACGTCACATCCACCAGAAGTCGTCACGGCATATAGTGTCCTCGGCTTTTTGGCCTCTCAACACTTTAGTTGCCAAAGTGTCTTCGCCATTTTTGCATCGCACTATTCGGTCAGGGCACTGAAAAGCCTCTTAATTTATGTCGCGAATAATTGACTGGTAATCGGTGAGTGATTTTCAATAACTCAGTTTGTGGGAGGAATGCCTTTCAGTGACGCAGTTTTCGCGTTCTTTAGAGTTTTACGAACTTCCCTCAAAACGCGCGGCAGAAAATACGCACTTCGTGCGCACGGTCAACATTTACGAACAGACGTCCTTCGAAACTGATGATGCCTGGACGGTTCGTTTATGTTTGAAGACCTGACTGCGCTCAGAGTTTCTATAGATTGGATGGGTGGGGGCAACGCTTGAATGACAACTGACACGAAAACGCACGCGTGTGTTTACCCCACGGATGCAGTCAGCTCTGTGAATTCCTGCGCAGTAAACATGCACAAGTGCCACGGATTGATGGGAAAGAAAAACACACCCCCACCAAACAGCACCGACGTGTTTTTACACGCAAAGCTACGCTTGACATTCACGTGTGAGTGGGAATTCCTTCCAAATTTGCAGATTCATATACTGTGGTAAGTTTGACCTGCTATCACCAAGTATACGCGCCGCCTTGAAGAAACGCCACACAAAAAAAAAAAAAAATCCACCGTTAAGTCCGCAACTATGATGCAAGAATTAAGAAAACCGCGGAGTGATCTCATTAGATGTAGGTTACTGAAAAAAAATTAAGGGAATAAAGTGCGGTAATATACGAAGCAGAAACAAAAAAAGGAAAAAAGAACTCAGTGCTTATTTCGTAACATTCATGGAAATTTCACACACACATACACACACACATGGAGACGCACATGCATACACAGGCACACACACATATTATATATATATATATATATATATATATATATATATATATATATATATATAAGAAGGGGGTGAAGATCGGATGGATCCGGTAGAACATAAACGTAATTCGGTTGACACACGGTCGAAAAACAACAACTTTATTCTAACGTTTCGACCAGGGTCTGGCCTTCGTCAGAGTGAACCGAATTACGTTTATATATATATATATATATATATACGAGGGGGTACCCAAAAGAAACCGGACTCATTTTTGTTTGAACTTATTTTTTCACATTTTAAGCACAGACCTTCAATCTCCTTCAAAGTATTCCCCACTTGCAGTGATACGCTTGTCGAATCTTTCATTCCATTTTTCAAAACATTGTTTAAATTCATCTTTTGTGATGCTTGACAGTGCCTCCGTCGTTTTTTTCTTCACCTCAGCAACATCAGCGAAACGCTTTCCGTTCACCTATTTTTTCATTCTAGGAAACAAAGAAAGTAGCACGGGGCAAGGTCGGGAGAGTATGAGGGTTGAGGAATAGGGGTCATGCCATTTTTGGTCCAAAATTGTCGTAAAGACAGGGCTGTGTGAGCAGGGCCATTGCCATGATGGAAAAACCAGTCACCCGACCGCCACAAATCTGGCCGCTTCCACCCCGCACACTGTTGCCCAATCTTTTCAAAACATCCAAGTAGAAAGCCTGGCTAACTGTCTGACCCTGCGGAACAAATTCTCAATGGACGACTCCTCTCACGTCGAAAAAACAAACCAGCATTGTTTTGAGGTTTGGTTTCACCTGACGAGCTTTCTTGAGGCGAGGTGAATTTGAAGTTTTCCATTGGCATGATTGTTGCTTTGATTCAGGATTCGATTCAGCAACACTTGAGTTGTCCCCATAGCATCGTCCTTGTACGTCTTTCTTAATATTTCAAGAATTTCCCTTCAACTTTTTCCGAGCAAAAATGAGAATTTCACCGGCGGACGCTGTTCACGAAAATCAGCCATTGCAAAAACGACATTCACACAAAACAGTCGTCACTCTAAAACTCTGCCTAAACTAGTCTGACCTCCTTCAACGACGGCACTCGGCTTACGGACTCTGGAATGTTCGTTCTATGCTCTCCTAGTGGCAAAACGCGGTACCACGGAAGCTTTGCCGACCAAAAAATTTAGTCCGGTTTCTTTTGGGTACCCCCTCGTATATATATATGTAGCGATGGATGCTACATATGGGGGCATGCGTAGTCGGAGGCTGCAATTTGGCTGTGCATTGGACAGTGCATCACTTTTAGCGATGATTCCGTATACGCGTCTCTTGCCGAGAATCGCATAGCGAAGTACTGAAAACGCAAAATGCTATGGGTAGCCGCCAGAGGGTCTCAATTTGTAGCAGTCCCCCAAAAGATAGACAGAAGAGTGAAGGTTTGCCAAATAAAAGAAACCAACCAACAAACAAACAACCAAACAAACAGGCACGGAATTCATTGCTATTTCCCATTAATTGTCTCATAAAGATAAAAAAAAAACGAAATTGAAAATGCAAAAACATATCGCGTGCCAAGCGGCGTGTCCGCTGTGTATGCTATAGGCGCAACGGTGCACCAAAGGCTTTTAAGCCGTTTGCTATGATGAGTTCATGCTATGGCTTATAGCATATATCCTCATTGTATGTCACTAGGTAGTTTATTTTTCTAATTTATGTTGGCATTTCTGGCGTGCCGATTGTATTATTTTTCGTGTGAATTGTGTGTGTTGAAGCTTTGCTTTGCTCAGCGTTATGTCTCCAGTTCCAGTATTTTCTTTAGTTATGTGCAAATGAGTAGCCGGCGCCATAATCAGGCGCCAACATCTCCTTTTGTGACCATGTCAATAAAAAAAAAAGGAGCTCCATCCACATGAAAGCATTTTTTCAGTTTCCTGGTTTCAGCGCGTAAACGCGGTGCGCTTTTTGAATTTTCGCAGCGCGCATGTCTGCCTCAGCCCAAAACGTGAACGAGTCAGAGGAGCGCGTCGCAGATCTATGCGCGCGGGTCGGCCGGGCATCTGAAATCTATCATCTCACTGCGGTAAACTAACACGCGTACTAACGTGTTTTTACAACAGCAACACAGTTCTGCGTGGTCGAAACAAGCCTTAATATGAACACGACATAGGACGCATTCTAGGAAGCGAGGTATCAATTGACTAACTAGTAATTTCCTGCAGAGCCAGCTCATGATACATACTGTGAAGTTGTACAGTGTCGTCAAACAATAAACATGCGCAGTACAAGACCTTAAGAAAAAGGAGGCAATATTATTACGTCGTATTATGTTATTACATGCGTTACATACTGCATGTTATTATAATATTTGATAGTGTTGTATATACCTAATTATGCACCGTCATACGCGCTCAAGCTCCCTATCTGTGTGCTAGCCAGTAAATTTGGCTGGCGCTGTCTGCGAGAGACGCATAAATCAAGCTTCCTTGTCAGCATCGCGCAGTGCTGGACCTGTCTTAGGTGCGTTAATCGGCCAAGTAGAAAAAAAAATTAAAACAAAAAGAGAAAACCTCAATTCGGCGTCAGTGTGCGTGTCGACTCGTCAGAGTGTCCAATTAGCAACTACACTGTCGGAATGGCGGCGGTTTAATTTTGTGTACTTTTGTGCTCGAATGCTTCGGCGTCACCGATGTGCACGGTGAGAGAAAAAAACAAACAGCACCGATTAATGTGTTTGACAGCCGCGCTGGTAACGGTTCGCTGGCGGCCATCAGGCCTTCTGTATATAGGCGGCTCTATTATATTCTCCTAGGCGTTGAGTAATCAGATTATTGTAGAGTTCTGCATTGACTACTTGCCTGGGCGTCGATACGCTAGGGAGAACCATTATTTTTTTAATTCACCATTATTTCTGGCAGTTCATCACTGAAACTAATTACCAGAAGATATCGTTTCAACGTTAAATCATGACGCCTTTTTTTGAGAAACTAATGTGTCCTTTAACGTAAATTCTCACTAAAGAGGGTCCCCATTGGCGCGTGGGATTGAGTCAGCATTTTTGATGCTGCGATTAACCAGGTTGTTTGTGTATCTGTTTCATTCTGGTTCTGTATTTGCACTGCACTTGCATGTTTAGAGTGGATATTTCCTTGCTATGTACCCGCTCCTCCCTATGAGATGGCCAAAAGGGCCTTTCGTGTATGCGAATAAAAATAAAAAACACTTTGATCTCCTTTGTATTAGGAATTCTGCGCACACTGAGCGAAGACCGTGCACACCGCCATCCCGTCAGTCGCGGTATTAATTTCAAAATCCATTCTTTTTTTTTTATTCCCTATTTCCACAGCAACCCGGTCATTCAGCCCACACTGTTCAGTGCCGTGCTTTCCTCTGCAGAGTCTTCCCCTTGTAAAAAAGCATAACACTGGACGGCGGGGAAAAAAAAAAAGAGACTTTGGTCATGCCAAGACGGCCTGAAAGAGGCGCCCCAAGGTGCTGCACGAACCAGTATGGAAGTGCAGTTTCGTCGCACCTCATCAAGCCTGCTAGAAACTTTAGGATTACTCAGAAATCGCAGAGTGAACGATTAAAAAAGAGTGAATTCATCCCCTTACGAGCGATGTTATGCCATCAGTCAGTAGAAGACAATGAACTAAAAATGCTAGAGGTTAGTCCGTTAAGGGGATAACTTCATTGCCATAACTATTAGCCTTTGAAATAACAGCCATTACTCGCTTAGAGGGAGGCCGCAAAGAGACGCCAGGCGCAATCTCGCATGGACTAACCAGCATATAGTCTCAAATATACAAGTGGTGCCGCTAGTTCCATTTTGTTCATTTTTTTTTCGGCTAGGAGTGATTGAATATATATACTATTCGTTTCACGGCTGAATATATAATGCAAGGCGATAACGATGGTAAACACGCGAACCACGGCCGATCACGTCGGTGGCATATATATCAGCACCAGATGCACCGATTCTGAGGGCAAAATTTCAGGGACCGGCAAGGACCTTCAGTGACGAGAATCAAGCCATACAGCGGTCTCGGATTTTCACTTGCAGGGGAGTTTCGTCAAACCACTGACACAGCGTTTATTTTCAGTCAAGCGCCTGAATGAGTGCTTATATACGATAATCTCCACTCATGAGCGTGTGAGTGAGGTCGGATTGAATGCTGCAGAATTAATACGTATTTAAGCGAACTTTACATGATTCTCCGCGTGACTCACTTTGCTTCAAAATTCAGTAGAGCGGCCGCGGTAACAATTCTTACATCCCGCTATAGATACAGAGTCAATTCCCTATTATACAATGCCTCTATATACTTCCATCTTTATTTTACTTGTCTTTTTTCATCCATAGGCTGCGGACAGTTAGAACAAGGTTCGCGCGAGCAATTTCAGCGTGTCTCGCACGGATTTGCACGAAAAAGCTGCTTCACACGAAATGCACTGCAGAAAAAAAAAGGACACAGCGATTCTGCGAGCGTGGGAGTAATTCTTTCGAAAGCGGAAGAATACACTCCAGTGGCGAAAGTCATGCATCATTGTCATCGCGCGAATGTGTACGGGTCCATTGTTATAAGCGGTGGCTCAAGAAAAAAAGACAGAAAAAAAACGGGCAGCTGTTTCACCCACAAACGCAAAGAACCGAAGAAGGTAGCATTCCCGAACAAAAATGTCGCAAAAATATAGTAGCCAAGGTAATAAAACAATTGAAAGATCGAAACGAAAATAATGGATGAGGTATATACGTAACACCACAGTTTCGAGTCTTCGTGCGTAACTGCGCCCGCACGAAACGTATAGTACGCGTATACGCTCTATTTTATACTGCAGCGCGAGTACGGTTACCTTATGCTGCAAACACATGCAACCGCTAATTCGCGCATGCGCATCACATACGCGCAGGCTGCACGCGGTGCGAGCAGACAGTGAAAGAGCGAGGCCACAAATTGAATCGCATTCATGAATCGTGAGCCTATCTCGAAGGGAGGTTACGCAGTAACGCAGACACGATCTTGGTGAAACTTCGTGGGCTTGCAGCTCGGGTCGTATACAGTGTTTGTCATCGTGTTTCTAAACACCGCAAACACAAATCCTCACACTTAATTCGGCGCGCCACCATGACGAAAGTTTTATCGCTTGTCTGCAGCATGTTTTCTTTTTCGACTTCGCGGTAAGTAAGAGCAATTCATGCTTAAGAAAAGTCAGAACGACGTAGCACGCTTTGGAGAACGGATAAAGGCGTGAATAGAAAGCGCTACTAAATATATTTGCACAGGCTGGGGATATTGATCACATGATGTTTTCGGGTACGTATATAATATACAGAGCTTCCTTTTTTCTCCTCACGTCCCCTGATGCCTTGCTGTGACTATATGTATACTGCTGACAGAGTGCACTATAGACAGATGAGCCGTGCGCCAACGCCTGGTGATTTGCAATGAAGCGTAGAAGTGTACGTGTAATTAGGACCAAGCAGTCAGATGGAGATTCCCTCTAACAATATGCTCTTCCTCCGATAATATATGTATATCATCCAGCCTTACTATGCGCAGCATGTGAGCACTTTCTACCAGTCGCTTATAAGTTCTTCCTTGCTCGGAGGCGGCCCCATAGCAAGCTGGTTGAGAACCTTGCTACATCTTTCAGCACTTGAAACTGCAACGCGGACAAGTGAAAAAATATTAGAGTACCCAAGCGCAGCTTTAGCGAAATCTAATCACAAAAATAAGGCTTGAGCAGAATGTCCTGATGCATAACGATGCACATCGAGTGACCTCAAGGATGAGCACTTTATTGGAAAAAAAGTGGTTTCCAATTCTCAAGACGCGCGAGTGAAATCGTCCGTTAGGTATTGAATTCACGATGAAACCTGCAGGTACACCACTGCTAACTGGAAGCAAGACCGGCAATAAAAATACAAAAAAAGACTTTCGCAAGCGGTATGCTGGGAAGCATTGTTTTGTAAACGCTCGGTGCGAAACGTAAACCATGCTCCATTAGTGGTTTCCACCCACACGCTCTTCCTCAGCGAAAATTGACGCGGAGGGTCGCACTGTCTTACTTCTGTTCGACTCACTCAAACCAGGGTATAATGCATCGGTCGCAACGAATTCTTGTCTCGCTTTGCTGCTGCGTGCAGTGTTCCTTTGGGCAATTTTCTCATTCTAAAAAAAAAAAGAGGCAAATCCCTAGGGGTTTAAAATGTGCTAAGTAGAAGAGCTACTGAGCGCCGAGTGTCCTCCATAAAGTTTTCCAGGTGGAACGTATTTTAGCGCCATCTTTTGGTGTATCACCGCGGATTGTCTTGAGTTTCACGCTCTGCCACAATCGCGCAAGACGGCTTCGTTCTAAAGCTGTTTAGAGCTTTCGATCCAGTTGGGTGCAGAGTTTGCATGACACATCCGTCGAGAGAGCGCCTTAACGGTACTGAGTCCGTATAGTGAGTCCCGCATTGCAGTTTCGTACAGCATTGCGGGCCTCTATTAGCCAAGGCTTGAGACGAACTTCACGATGTAGTCGAAACAGTCCCAAAAGGAACCTCTAGATGGGAGAATATAGTGGAAAAATCGACGCGTCAGAGAAGCACTACTTCTAGCCGATTCATATCCATTGAAATATACTGTTACCTGATACCAACGGGACACACTGCAGTCGGACAAGTTCACGTCAAAAGAACGCACGCAGGTTAGTACAGGGCATACAATGATGACTTCGGAGAAAATTCAAGGTGACAAAGAGGTTACACGGCGAGGTACACGAATCAAGGTATGCAGTACATTACGTTACCAAGTAACTGACTGTTTAGCAACGTCCGCGGTGCAAATAAGTACCGACCTCAAGGAAGCAGTACCACCGTTATTTTTCTCTGCACAAACTCGGTGCTCGTGAGGCCGTGGGGAATACTCACTTGAAGAAGTCATTCCGACAGAAGAGCTTGCCATCCCTGGAGAAGCACTTATCGGTGAGGTTGCAGCGGCAATCGCAGCACTGGACGCACTTGGTGTGCCACGAACGGTCCAGCACGTTGAGCAGGAACCTGTCCAGGATGGGGCGGTCGCAGCCAGCGCACTGCACCATCTTCATGGCGGCCGGACCGGGCCCAGCGCCGGCCACCCGCCGCCGACGAGTCACGGTGAACGCCGCACTGCGCCCGGGGCGCCCGCTCACGACGCGCACGGCACCCGCGTCACGGCAGGGACAACAAGAGCGCGCTCACGCCTCCGCTCCGGAGACGCGGGAGCACAACGGAGCACGCCGAAAAAACGCGCCGCGCAACCGAAACGGCGTGGCGCAAGCAACAACAGCGTGCTCGACGCGGCCAAGACCAACGGAGAACCGCGCGTGCAACGGCAGCACGCTCTCTGCGCCTGCAGTGCCGCTTCGGGAGAGCGCCACATTTTGGAGGGGCGGAGCCTGCGATGGAGAGAGGCGGGGCTCCGAAGGACCGCCTTCTAAGCCCTGCAGGCCAATGGTGGCGCCGTCGCCAAAGAAACGCGAAGACGCGCGCGCGCGCACCCGCGCGCAGCGCGCCGCACGTGAGCGAACGCTTCTCGAAACGCGTGCGCTGTGCGTTTCGAGAAGCGCGCTTTTTTTTTGATGTGCGGTTGCTCCGCGCGACTCTATATTCTTGGAGTGCGCTTGCGCGCTCTTCCCTCGCGCTCCGCGGCGCACTGACAACGCGGTCGCTCTCTTCTCGCGCCGTGTCCTCTCGCCGTAGTGCTGCTTCTTCCGCCGAGAGGGGCGAGCGCAGTGTCGGCGGGTGCCCAGGGGCGCGTCGCGCGCTGCTTGTTGTTGGTGGTTGGCCTGCCTGCTTCCCACCTGTCCTGCTCCGGGGCGTTCGAGGAGCGATGGAATAAAGATGGAGGAGGCGCAGGGAGAGGACGCAGTGAGAAGTCCCCAAGGTCGCCTTCGCGACGAGTTTCCGCGTCCCAGCCGCGGCGGCTTTTGTAGACCTTCGCGGAAGGACCGCCGCTCGGTGGGACGAGACGACCGCCTCCGGCCACGCGAGGCGGCTGCTTTGAGACGCATGAATCATGGCCACGGCTTCGGGTGCGTTGCCCGGAACCTGGATGAGCTACTGGGCACGAAGCCAATGGGGGATGATGCCTTCTTCAAAAGATTGCTATGGACATAATACGTTGTGTATATGGCACATAAGACACCTTTCTCTTTTCATTTCTTTTGTTCATCATGGTAAGTTTCTTTGCGCCTTCTCAGCCACACGAACCTTCAAAGGTTATAAATAATAAGAAGTACTTCTAAAGAGCCTGAAAATTCTTCATCAAGAGGTTTCCATGAGGTAACTTCATTGCTCTGCGTAAGCGAAACTTTATAAAATTTACTACACAATCACAGCACTAAGCGCGCGCAGGCAACAAATAATTGTCCTGGTGTTTCAATAATATAAACTAATTTAATCGTGCTAATAGCATTAATACCTAGTATGGTGAAAAAGAAGTATCACTTATAAAATGAGCAGCGTATGTCCCTTTTGTATGTTGTTGAATTTTGTAGATAATCAGTAATTTTACTATTGCAGTTTTTTGCAGACATCAGGCCTTTTTTGCGGGCGGAAGCTTCAAACTCAAATATCCTCAGTATTAAGATATATTTTCTACGTGTTTTAATTTTATACGTCTGCGGCTTATGTATATGGCTTAACCCCTCAACGCGGTAAACTTAGCCGAAATCCTGATTGCAGCAATGCTTCCGCAAGAGGAATGAATTAAGAAGAAAAGTTAATGAAGCTCTGTCCTGAATGCTTTAAAGGGCCAAGGGCAAGGTTTGCATATTTTAAATAAACTAGAGCGGTGCGCAGATCAAGCCACGATGGTGGTCTCAAAAGACATGGGGAGCCCGAAAAGCTGCGAAAACTGAGATCATAATCCCTTCGAGCTTCCTTTCGACAAAACCACCTTTATCTTGCTACGGTGCCATTCGAGCGCTCGTTGTGTCGTCTCACCGAACGGCATTCCATCGGTCTATCATTCTGGTCACGGGTGAAGAGCGGTCGTGGAGCCAACGCATGTACCAAAAGTAACCGAGCATCGGTTTTTTGCACCACAACCGCATAACGGGACCTTTAGGGCATCCCTAAAGACTGAAATGTGTCAGAACCTGAGGACAAGGGTTCACTTTAACACCGATTCATAGTTGAAGGGCTGCCATAAATGCTTCGCTACGCGGCTGAGAAACAAACCAGCGTTGCCCGGTTACTTTTGGCAAAGACTGTACGCATATCAGTGAACTACGCGCTTCCTACGAGGTCGCGTCGTTTCGTTATGTACGGGCATTTCCGTAGCGCATTTCATCTTCGCATACGAGCACACAAAAACATGATTTTAAGTTGCTTGTCCCAGCCCATCTATGCTTCAGTCGAAGGAGGATTTATGGGTGGAGGTAGGGGCGGAAGTTAGAGTGTAAACGTATATGCATTAGTCTATGTATATATATATTTTGCAACCAAAAAACTGACGGTTTGTACTTGTTGCTATATATGGCTAAATTCGACGATAGTAATAGTGGAGCCGTTCGTCGTTCGTTCTTGTCGTTTCGGCCAATTTTCTATTCAGCGCTGTTGGCATTCCCGCTCTAAAATCTCTCGGGTGCAAGCACGACGCACTACTGCAGGGTGCTTTTCTTCCCTGTCGAAGACAACAGTGATGAAAGCCCTCTACGTCTTCATTTTCGATATATGTGACTGGAAGATAATTGGATGCTATGTGGGCGCCATATTTGTTCTCGTCTCCGGTCTTCCTCAACACCTTGTACTACTCTGAACCACAACCAGCCCCCCCCCCCCCCCCCCCCCCCCCCCCCTACTACACCCAACCGCCCCTCCAAGAGTGGTCCATAAGTCTGCCCTTGGCTTCAGCATGCTCTTTGTGCTGTGCCGGTCGTATTCGCAACTTTTACGGACGGTGTCGCCACCATGCGGCCGCCTCCGGTACTACCCATGAAATGATGCCGGCGAACGGCGGACGGCTTGGTGCCGCCACAGCCACAGAAACATGCCAATATATTGTTCCCGTTTTAAACTCAAATATGGGCGGGAAACATAAGCAGTTGCATTTCATATCTACAGCAGGGCCTGAACTATATGTCGTAAAGGAAAAGATAAACGTGCACAGGTTCCCTCTAGATAGAAATTTTTAGAAAGAGTGTATAATCAAGTTAATTAAATCTCGGTGTGTGAAACTCAGTTACTCGCAATGTAATGTTAGGCAGCGAGATAAAACGAAGACGACGAGCAAACAAACATATACGACAGCACAAGCGCATAGCTGCCTTGCTATTTGTGTTTCTTCATCGTTTCCGTGTTTTTCTCGTTGCTTTAAATATTTGGTCTAACCCGCCGCGGTGGCTCAGTGGTTACGGCGCTCGGCTGCTGACCCGAAAGACGCGGGTTCGATCCCAGCCGCGGCGGCTGAATTTCGATGGAGGCGAAATTCTAGAGGCCCCTGTGCTGTGCGATGTCAGTGCACGTTAAAGATCCCCAGATGGTCTAAACTATTCGGAGACCTCCACTACGGCGTCCCTCATAGCCTGAGTTGCTTCGGTACGTTAAAACCCTGTAAACCAAACCAAATATTTGGCCTAATCAAGGCTCGCATCGGGATGTCAGTGTCCAAGCCTACGACTGATTGCCGAGTGTATTTCGGGGTGTGAAATGATCACGACGGGTGTAAAATGTGAACCACCCTTCGGGGCAACAGCATTTAGCAGCGACCGCATGACGGTACAGGCTCGTAAAAAGGAAAAAAAAAAACACGTTTCCTGCGCCATTCAGTGTACACATGCAGTGCTTGAAATCAGTAGTTACCGTATACACCGCAAATTCGGAGCGCGTACTCAGCTTCACGCAGACGTGGAGCTATCATACCCAGCAATACTGCACGAAAGCGTTTTGCAGCGGGAGAAAGGTTTATGAACGCAATTTTTTCGTGTATTGAAAGATTTCGCTACAAGAATGTTTGTATCGGCAGATCTTCCCTCGGCAGGCTTGCATTCTTTTGCTATTAACGTTCTTGCTGTCGTCAAAGACGTTCCCTATGGGTTTTCTATCAGGCAGTCTTCACTACTCGATGCGAGTGATGGAAAATGTTTCAAAGAAACATTTTGCTGCGCACCGTATTTCCATAAGCGTATATCTTACAAAATTTCTATATTCAAAAATTTGGTCCAAGGATGGCGGACATGCACCATAAGCCAGTTCCACCACATATATGCTATTGCACCTCAAAAATATTGTAAAGCGATCGGTGTTGAAACATATTTCCGCCAGTGCTTCGTCACCATTCACCATAGTCAAAGCTACCGCCCATCGGTACTGCTTCAAAAGAAATCACCGGGGCTGAAATGAGCATTGCATGCCATCATTGATGCTTTGTGTTGCGCCAAGACCAGTCAGTCAGATGCGTCGGCGTACGTATGTACTGAAATGAGGTGGAAAATCGGGCCACGCTGAATGCGAGCTCCGTCTATAGTTGTGTACTACGTTCCTGAATGCACTGTGCGATACTGAAGCCGGGTCGGTATGTGTCGCACATGCCTCTACACGCCGTCAGCAGCCGGGTGTTTTGCACACCGGACCCGACACACCTGTGTCGTGTTGTTTCTATCGCACCCACACGCTGCCTGCACAAAGAGGGCTTAGCAACTGTACGCTGACACACGATGCCCTGCTGATCTTCGCGCTGAAGCCAACAACATGTCCTGCCGCGAATATCGTCTGAGAACAAGCTGTGCAGGGTGTTTCACCTAAGACTACCCGTTTTTTAAAGATAGACTTTTTGAGCTAGAATAGCGCTTTTTTTTGGCATAGCATTGTCAGCGGTGTAGTACATCAGAATACAGCTAGGACGGGCAAATTACCAGGATGGTTCATCATCATCATCAGCCTGACTACTCCCACTGCAGGGCAAAGGCCTCTTCCCATATCTCTTCAATTAACCCTGTCCTTCGCCAGTTGCGGCCATGGTATCCCTACAAACTTCTTAATTTCATCCGCCCACCTAACTTTCTGCCGCCCCCTGCTACGCTTGCCTTCTCTTGGAATCCACTCCATTATCCTTAAGGATAACGCATTACATGCCCTGCCCTAGCCCATTTATTCCTCTTGATTTCCACTAGGATGTCCTTAATCCGCGTTTGTTCCCTCACCCACTCCGCCCGCTTCCGATCTCTTAACGTTACACCTATCATTTTTCTTTCCATAGCTCGCTGCGTTATCCTTAAAGGTGCACTGAAGAGGAATCTGAACTCGTCATTTTCCCGCGGGAACTCAATGCACACGTTCCGATCATTCTTAGAAACTTCGACTTATTGCCCTGTGTGGCCGATTTCCCTAATTAAATCGAATTAGCGTCCGGCTCCCGCCTTTATTTTTTGAATTCTCCCCGTACGGCGGGCGGAGTCGACCAACGCGTGGAGTGCCTTTCAGCCAGCTCCGTGGAGGCTTTGCTTTTGCTTTATTTTGTTTTTTAGGTTTCCGTGAATAAATAGTTTCATTCGCAGATAATATAGCCGCAAAATAAGCCCGCAGAAATAAAAATACGCGCGGTCTATTTGCTACTACGGATTACTACGTATTACTCCGCCGATGGCAGAGCGGCAAGCCGCCACGCGACTGTGTAAAAGGCGCTCCACGCGTTGGTCGACTCCACTCATCGTACGGGGAGAATTAAAAAAAAAGGTGGGAGCCGGACGTTAATTCGATTTAATTAGGGAAATCGGCCACACAGGGCAATAAATCGAAGTTTCTAAGAATTCTCGGAACGTGCAGATTGAGTACCCGCGGCAATAAGACGCGTTCAGATTCCTCTTCACGGCACCTTTAAGTCCCGTGCGTATAGAATAATATTCGCCCCCCCCCCCCCCCCCCCAAAAAAAAAAAAAAGTGAACGTTGCGTTCTCAAATAAAAAGCGAGAAAGTTAACCGAATTACCAAAAAAATAAATACCGAAATTGTGCAACCCTTGGTTTTAATGGCATGAATAACATGTAGAGTTTCTGAACTTCGAGGTGCTATAACAGCCTTTCCTCCGAAACTACCGCAAAATGATACGAGAAGGGCGTTGGGACTGGATGTGAGGCCCACCATTCACTGTCGCTTTTGGCCATTAATATGTGAAAAGTTTATTCTGAACGCCATACACTTTTTTGACCTATCGATGCATGTGATGCCAACGTTGTTTGCCTTACGGAAACATGCCCTTCCAAATTTTAATTCAACTCCATAACATGAAAACAATTCTATCTGCGACTACAAGAAGGCACATCTTGAGGTAATTAGCCATAAGCGTTCTGCTTTTATCGATGAATACCGACCTTCTTGACCTGATTTATACCCTGTGCTTTTGCGCATGCAGTGACACGTGCTATATGCGGCTGTGCGCCAAAGTCGGATAGAAATCCAGAACGAGTCTGAAAATGTCTCTAAAAGGAGGCCCACCATGCAGGTCATGAGGTCAACCGACTGTAATGATGCCGTGGTTAATGCGGTGAATTTTTGGTCTTCATGCCAGCCCCCCGCGATGTCACGTTAACAAGTGCAAGGGCATTAACCACTACATCATGAGCGATCGGCACCATTGGCTGGCTGGGTGGCGACCATGCACACCTACGAGTCAGCCCTGCCGGGAGGAGATCACAGCGCAGGCTCAAAATACTGGGTGCTTAGGCGCTCTTTTATCATATATCTACAAGTACACGAACGTAAAAGCACAGCTGCCATGCTCGCTGAAGCTAGAACCCCGCCTCGACTGTATGCTTCTAGATTTCCGAGCAATAATCAACAGCGTGGCAGTGCATATACGAGGTCTGTTAGAAAAGTATCCGACTTTGTTTTTATTTTGCGCACACCTGTTGGATATGAAACAAGCGCGCTTACAGCAGCCGACCTTGAACCCTCGTGCGCATGCACGAATTTTTTCCCGCCTGCCGATAGCGTCAGCCGCTGGGAAGTAGCGTTTGAGTGAGGCAGTGCGCAGTGCTCTCGTCGGTTTTTTGTTGCAAGAAATATGGCGGAGCGAGAGGAGCAGCGCTACTACCTCAAATTTTGCCAGAAACTTGGCGATAGCCAAGTGGAAACCATTAGAAATGTTCACACGGCTTTCGGTGATGATGCTATGAGCAGCACACAGATTAAGCAGTGGTGCAACAGGTTTAAAGACAGCCGCACATCTGTGGAGAGAGAGCCACGCTCCGGTCGGCCATCAACATGCCGAAATGACCAGGTAATTGCCGAAGTGAACGCTGTGGTGATGCGGGACTTTTGTGTGACTATCCGAGAAATTGCGGAAGAGGTGGACATCAGCAATTTTTCTGCACATTCCATTATCACCGAAGATTTGGCCATGGAGAGAGTTGCGGCGAAATTCGTGCCGAAGCTGCTGACGGTGGAGAAAAAGCAGCTTCATGTTGAAGTCTCACAGGAGATGCTGGATTCCACAAACAGTTACCCTGACTTCACCGACGCCGTAATCACTAGTGACGAGTCTTGGGTGTACGGGTACGACCCGGAAACCAAATCCCAGTCGTCACAGAGGACGCATTCCACGTCACCAAGACGAAAGAAGGCCCGTCAAGTGCGCAGCAATGTCAAAGTGATGCTGACTGCTTTTTTGACTCCCTCTGTGTGGCACACCACGAATACGCACCCCACAGGATCAAAGAATGACCGGAATTGAGGTCAACAAGAAATTGGCGCATCCCTCGCGGCATTGCTCCTGCACATTCCTTGCATTTGATTCAGACTTTTCTGGCAAAAAACAAGACTCCTGTAGTTCAACAGGCTCCTTACTCTCCTGATATGTCCCCCTACGACTTCTGGCTGTTTCCTAAAATCAAGAGGCCATTGAAAGGAGCGCGATTTCAGAAAAGACAGGACATTATGGCTGCAACGACAGCAGAGCTAAATTCCATTCCGAAAAGGGCCTTTTCGGAATACTTCCAACAATGGCAGCACCGCTGGGAGATGTATATCGATTCTCAAGGAGACTACTTTGAAGGTGATTAGGTTTCTAACGCTCCATCCAGTTATGCCAGTTTTTTTTCTTCGGCCAAAGGTCGGATACTTTTCTAACAGACCTCGTATATATATATATATATATATATATATATATATATATATATATATATATATATATATATATGCGGGACACATTTCGCTACGCAAAACAAATGCGAACGTGAAAAGCACGATTTTATTAGAAAGGAGCAAATAAACAAGAAACGCATAGTGATGAATTGATTTTTTTTTTCATACGTGTGCTCGCTTTAAATAAAAGCGCAAGCGGGATAAATTGTACAGCCTCAGTAACATGCCCCCCTCCCCACCAAAAAAGAAAAAGCGCATATTTACCGAACTAACTCAAAAACAGACACAAAGCGGCTTCGTCACGTGACTGCACCAATCAAATGCTTAGCGTAATGGTACATTAAGTGACTAGCAGGGCTTGAGTCCCCTTGGTTGGTCGAAATATTGGAAACGACCACTCGGAATTAGTGAGGGCACCCTGTCGCTGCTCAGTCAAGCTAGAATCTATAGAAGCACAAGTGTACAAGCAAAACGGGATACATGGGAGCGATTAGAGACGCAAACTGCACATTGATTACCGAACAGTTGCGTACTCGAGGTGGGCACAAGTAATAGTCTAAGTCAGAATGGCGCACTTATGTGCCCGCCACGGGCAGGAGAAAGCATCCACAAACGCCGGAAAGTGTCGCATGGAGGTTTCACACTCGGAAGGACCACTCCCCATGTCGCACATAGCGTAACAGACGGTAGCGAAGAAAATCTGCTCGGGAGTGTAGTTTTTGGCGTTCCCGAGACGGACGTCCTCACTGTCGCTACGGTACTTGAGATACGTGGAGTACGCGAGCTCCAACGCTACGTGCCTTGGGAAGACTTCAACTTCAGCCATTCCTAAACAAGAGAACGGCACCCAGATGTAAGAGTGCGAGGCAGCGGCTTCGGATGGTGTGATGGCGTCTTTTCCATCCAGAAGCACCGAGAAGCTGTTTAGGGTGCGAACTAGCTCAACGGCGTAGGCGAAGCCCACGCCTCCGTACATTATGGCGCTTGTTACGTCAGGATAGTAGAAAGGAGCATCGAGCAAGGCGAGGGACAGAGATACTGTCCCGGAGATGGCGTGGTGTGAAGTCACGCTTGAACTGTCCACTTCGAATGTGGCAGCATGGGCGGACCGTACGTCCAGGAATGCTCGCGACTGTTGGTACCCGATCCCCCTGGACAGCCAAAGCTCGAAGAGGTTTGATGCGTTGACATTCGTCTCGTTGCCGTAGAGCCGCAGAAGGTGCTCTTCTCCAGCGTACGGATCTCGGGGCCAAACTACGGGCTGCATTTTCTCAAGAAGCAGAGCCAGCTTAGGGCCAATGGCAGAGCTGACTTTGGAGACGGCCGTGGCGTGGACGTTGCTAACTGGAGTCATAAACGCGTCTCGTTCTGCGGTCGAAAGACTGGCGCGTTTTTCGCTGGCCAAGATGGTGTTATAATTTAGGATCACTTGTATGGAGCAAATAAGCTTTTGAAAAAAAGGGCCACGTTCTGGGTCCTTGAGAAGATAAGCGAAAAGATTGTTGCTCATCACGGAGCCGATAGATTGAACGAACCACCAGTGAATGTGTAGATAGAGGTCCTTTGCCGTGTACGCTGTGAAGAGCGTATTCATGGCGACGAGGAGGTCTCTGTCTTTAACGTAAACCGTATCTTCCTCACTGAGGGGTGGGTCGATAATCCACAGCTGTCGCAGAGCCTCAAGCCAATGCTCCACTGAGGCGTTCTTCACAACCGA
Source organism: Amblyomma mixtum (assembly GCF_055824585.1). Lineage (NCBI taxonomy): Eukaryota > Metazoa > Arthropoda > Arachnida > Ixodida > Ixodidae > Amblyomma > Amblyomma mixtum. The sequence goes on along the minus strand of NC_143013.1, from coordinate 222,607,609 downwards.
CGGCAGGTGTTTAATTTTCATCCATACTGGGTGGTGGAATTTGTTTCTGATAAGGATGCTGAGGTTTCCAAAGATGTGTTTTTGAATAAACTTGCTCTGCGAAACGAACTTGAGGAAGGGCTTCTCAATGCTCCCCTTGTAGATGGCCGTCGTAAGGATCCGCACGTAAAGTGGATACACATCCTGATACACCATGAGGGCCTCCTGGAAGTCATTCCAAACTTCAGCGACCGGTGAATGGCTGAGCGTAATAATCCTCTTCTCCGCTTCTTTCTGGGGCAGCACTATGTTCACGTGGAACCACAGGGGATTAGCCCATTTGTCCGCCATCTCCGCCATGGCTCGCAGCGGTACGGAGTAGTCGGTATCGCTCACATTATCGCCTGGGAAGCCAAACCTACTTTTGCGCATAAAGTTGAGCAACTGCTCAAGGCTCTGCGTGTCATCCGCAGAGCGGTTGCCCAGGCAGAGGCCCATCATGCGTGCAGGCCGCTTTGAAATGGCTAGAACGGTATGGGCGCCGAAGTTCTCTAGGCTAACAATGCTTTCCATAATGGCGTCCGTTTTCACACTTTGCGTGAAGCGCTTGCGCACGTTCCTTCGGTTGTGACGAGCTTCCCATGCAGAGCAGATGAATCGGCCAAAGTTCTCGCAAGGGCTCCCTTCGTGAGGCACCTTGCTGGATTCACCGAGGCCGATGATGTCAGCATGGCCGACGCATCCCAAGCTGGTGCAGAAGCGTTCGCCGACCGCAGTCTCACCGGGTCGACGCACCGTCACCAGGTACACAATAAGCGCAGCAACCAGCAAAGCCGCCAGGAACACCAGCATCAAGATGGGTCTCCTTCTCTTGGTGCTCGCAGAAGCCCGCTCAGGTCGCTGAACGGACTGCAAAGCAGTTCAATCAGTGAAAACTTGGGGCTATACAAATTTCCAAACAGCGCTTTCTCGGCGCCGCACATAGTTCTCTGGACAATTCTGCACTACTTCCATCTGATATGTACCGCGCGCTCCGTTGGTAAAGGAAGAAACTCACGCTGGGTGGACGCCACGCTCCGCGCAGCGCCCCCCTTCGATTAGCGGCGAGAATCAGCGACACCAGGCGCATACGCAGTGACTATGCAAGGTGGAGTCAGCATCCATCGCGTCGTCTGCTAACGCGCCGTGTTGGCGCTTGGCTTGAGAAGGTAGAATATATATATATTATATATATATATATATATATATATATATATATATATATATATATATATATATATATATATATATATATATATATATATATATATATATATTCAGTGGTTGTTTTTTCTTCTGCTTTTCTAATCAATTAGCTTTAAGCGAAAACATATTCAGTGATATTCTAAATTGATCAACACCACAAAATAAATAAATTAATTTAAAAAAAAAATAAATAAATCCCCTGTGCCCCTTGGTTTCTGTGGCTGTTGGCTTCTGTCATATTTATAACGAGCCCCTCATTCCTCTTCCCTTGTTTGCTTAATTGCTTAGCGAGGGCCTCGGTTCTGGCGGCCTTGACGCCATAGGAAGCATAAGAGGGTTCTCACGCAGCTTCCACCCTCTACGTTCGATGACGTTCTACGTCACACCTGCGGTAACTCAGGACGTTCCACGTCCGCTGCTTATGAACGTGGGTGGCGCTGATGAACACTCTCAAGGTTAGATTACTTGTAAACATAAATACCCCCGAAAGCAGAAGGTTTGACAGCCGTCGCCGTAGCTCAGAGGTAGAGCACCGGACGCGTAATTCGGAGGTCGTGGGTTCGGATCCCACCGGCGGTAGTGGTTGTTTTTTCTTCTGCTTTTCTAATCAATTAGCTTTAAGCGAAAACATATTCAGTGATATTCTAAATTGATCAACACCACAAAATAAATAAATTAATTAAAAAAAATAAATAAATCCCCTGTGCCCCTTGGTTTCTGTGGCTGTTGGCTTCTGTCATATTTATAACGAGCCCCTCATTCATCTTCCCTTGTTTGCTTAATTGCTTAGCGAGGGCCTCGGTTCTGGCAGCCTTGACGCCATAGGAAGCATAAGAGGGTTCTCACGCAGCTTCCACCCTCTACGTTCGATGACGTTCTACGTCACACCTGCGGTAACTCAGGACGTTCCACGTCCGCCGCTTATGAACGTGGGTGGCGCTGATGAACACTCTCAAGGTTAGATTACTTGTAAACATAAATACCCCCGAAAGCAGAAGGTTTGACAGCCGTCGCCGTAGCTCAGAGGTAGAGCACCGGACGCGTAATTCGGAGGTCGTGGGTTCGGATCCCACCGGCGGCAGTGGTTGTTTTTTATTCTGCTTTTCTAATCAATTACCTTTAAGCGAAAACATATTCAGTGATATTCTAAATTGATCAACACCACAAAATAAATAAATTGATTAAAATAAATAAATAAATAAATCCCCTGTGCCCCTTGGTTTCTGTGGCTGTTGGCTTCTGTCATATTTATAACGAGCCCCTCATTCATCTTCCCTTGTTTGCTTAATTGCTTAGCGAGGGCCTCGGTTCTGGCAGCCTTAACGCCATAGGAAGCATAAGAGGGTTCTCACGCAGCTTCCACCCTCTACGTTCGATGACGTTCTACGTCACACCTGCGGTAACTCAGGACGTTCCACGTCCGCCGCTTATGAACGTGGGTGGCGCTGATGAACACTCTCAAGGTTAGATTACTTGTAAACATAAATACCCCCGAAAGCAGAAGGTTTGACAGCCGTCGCCGTAGCTCAGAGGTAGAGCACCGGACGCGTAATTCGGAAGTCGTGGGTTCGGATCCCACCGGCGGTAGTGGTTGTTTTTTCTTCTGCTTTTCTAATCAATTAGCTTTAAGCGAAAACATATTCAGTGATATTCTAAATTGATCAACACCACAAAAGAAATAAATTAATTAAAAATAAATAAATAAATCCCCTGTGCCCCTTGGTTTCTGTGGCTGTTGGCTTCTGTCATATTTATAACGAGCCCCTCATTCCTCTTCCCTTGTTTGCTTAATTGCTTAGCGAGGGCCTCGGTTCTGGCAGCCTTGACGCCATAGGAAGCATAAGAGGGTTCTCACGCAGCTTCCACCCTCTACGTTCGATGACGTTCTACGTCACACCTGCGGTAACTAAGGACGTTCCACGTCCGCCGCTTATGAACGTGGGTGGCGCTGATGAACACTCTCAAGGTTAGATTACTTGTAAACATAAATACCCCCGAAAGCAGAAGGTTTGACAGCCGTCGCCGTAGCTCAGAGGTAGAGCACCGGACGCGTAATTCGGAGGTCGTGGGTTCGGATCCCACCGGCGGCAGTGGTTGTTTTTTCTTCTGCTTTTCTAATCAATTACCTTTAAGCGAAAACATATTCAGTGATATTCTAAATTGATCAACACCACAAAATAAATAAATTGATTTAAAAAATAAATAAATAAATCCCCTGTGCCCCTTGGTTTCTGTGGCTGTTGGCTTCTGTCATATTTATAACGAGCCCCTCATTCCTCTTCCCTTGTTTGCTTAATTGCTTAGCGAGGGCCTCGGTTCTGGCAGCCTTGACGCCATAGGAAGCATAAGAGGGTTCTCACGCAGCTTCCACCCTCTGCGTTCGATGACGTTCTACGTCACACCTGCGGTAACTCAGGAGCCGCCGCGCTGGCTCAGTGGCTATGGTGCTCGGCTGCTGGCCCGAAAGACGCGGGTTCGATCCCGGCCGCGGCGGTTGAATTTCTTTGGAGGAGAAATTCGAGGCCCGTGTACTGTGCGATGTCAGTGCACGTTAAAGAACCCCAGGTGGTCGAAATTTCCGGAGCCCTCCACTACGGTGTCTCTCATAGCCTCAGTCGCTTTGGGACGTTAAACCCCATAAACCATAAACCATAACTCAGGACGTTCCACGTCCGCCGCTTATGAACGTGGGTGGCGCTGATGAACACTCTCAAGGTTAGATTACTTGTAAACATAAATACCGCCGAAAGCAGAAGGTTTGACAGCCGTCGCCTTAGCTCAGAGGTAGAGCACCGGACGCGTAATTCGGAGGTCGTGGGTTCGGATCCTACCGGCGGCAGTGGTTTTTTTTTCTTCTGCTTTTCTAATCAATTAGCTTTAAGCGAAAGCATATTCAGTGATATTCTAAATTGATCAACACCACAAAATAAATAAATTAATTTAAAAAAAATAAATAAATCCCCTGTGCCCCTTGGTTTCTGTGGCTGTTGGCTTTTGTCATATATATATATATATATATATATATATATATATATATATATATATATATATATATATATATATATATATATATATATAACTCTATGTTCTTCTGAAACACTTTTTCCTCAATACAAAAGTATGCGGGAGAGACATCCTGTCTACTCTCCACTTTCTGCTCTGAACCTACTGCATCAAGCTTTTGTTGTTGCAGCAAGATCATAATGTAAAAGCGTAAGGAGTCCGTCGAGACGTTTTCCCGGTCGATACTTGGTGTGTTGTGTGTTCGTGGTAGAAATCAAAGTATGTGTGGGCATATTTATGACGATGATTTACACGCTCCACGAGTTCGTGGTCGTTAAGTATTAAAGCGAGGCTAGTTTTTTTGACATGCTTGGATGGTTAACAGCGCGAAAAACACAAAGACGAAGGAAGAGAAGACTCGACCAGCGCTGTAATATCATGGCATCAGTCATCATGATACTATGTTATTTCTGGTCATTAATGTGTATGGAAACAGTCGTGTTATGTGTAGCAAAGATTCTGCATGTATGTGTGTCATGAAATAATCAGTACGACACGTGGTGAGTGGTCATGTCCGATGTCAAGAGGTAGGGCTACATCAAAACGGAAGTGGTGATTAGAAATGCTAATGAGCAGTGTGACAAGAAGTGGGGCCACCAAGCCGGAAGTGACGGCATGAAATGACGTCATCGGACTGAAAGTCTTCGGGCAACAACTGGAGGGTTTGTTGCGCTATCGCGTCAGAATTAGGGGACGTCCATTCAATGCGTAGGCTAGGTTGCGATAGCCCAAGCAACCTGTCCAGCTGCTTTTTGAACACTTCCTCTTCGGTGACGTCATTTCCGGTTGCCGTTTCTGGTTTTAGTAACTTCCAAGTGTAGCTTATGGTTTATTGAGGTCACTTCCGTTGATTGTTTGGTTGCCTAACATCACTTCCTGCTTGGTGATGTCCTGCATGCTCAGCCATGAGTCATGGCATCACAGGCTTTTTTACTGTACATCATGTGTCATGCTTGGCACACCCCATCATTCACATACTCATCGCTATACATGACATGGCTTTTTACCACCAGTCACCAGCAATTAAGGATGGGGATCCATGTCACAATGATCATCATATCATGACATGATCATGAACAACTATGCGACCATTCATGCGCTGATTTCGACTACAAACGCACAACACACCAAGTATCGACCGAGTGTGACAGCTACGCAACGCTCAAAGCCGGCAAAACGTCTTGACAGGCTCTTTATGCTTTCGCATAATAATCGCCCCGCTGCAGCAGCAGGTACCGAGTAGAAAGTGGACGAGAACTAGAGGAGATGCCTCGCCACTTTTGTATCACTGAAAAATTGCTTCAGAAGAATCTATTTCGACAACAAAGGTCTCAAATGTAGCAGCGAGGAAAATCTAGTTATTGATTTTAGTTTAGGCTGCAAATTCCAGGTTTTCTACTTCCGCAAGCTAAGCGCCAGAAGAGCGGCGTAGCACATGACGCGAGTCTGACTCCAACTTCCGCACTCACTGCGCATGCGCCAGGGGTTGCTGAATCTCGCTGCTCATCGAAGGGGGCGCTTCGCGGAGCATGGCGGCCACGCTACAGGAGGTTCCACTTAACAGTGCACCGCCCTGCACCATGCTTACAGCAGTTACTGCAATGAGTAGTAAGGCGATGACCAGAGAGCTCTCTATTTGGATAACTATGTTGCGAACCACAAGGCAAACTTTTTTTTGGGGAGGAGAATTTATCCTGTTTACACTTAGGGTTTCGGCTAATCGGTTTTATCTTTTTGAAAAATTGGGCGCTTATGTTTTCAGCGTTTATTGCAGAACGAAAGTTTCCTTATTTTCAGTGAATAATAATTTCTTATACGAATGCATTACTGACAATCTCGTTTTTTTTAATGTGGCCATCCAACGCGGGAATGGGTACGCTTGCTCACACTTGTGCTAACCAGTTCGAGAAAAATTGAACGGTTTTCTCACTGCGAATTCGCGCTGCTGAAGTACGTCAGGACCATTTATTTCTGTCTGGCACTGGTATCAGTTAATGTGCCAACGGCTTGGAACACTCGACCAGAGGTAAACGTATGACGCACCGCTGCTGCTGATAAGCGCAGGACGATATTGATAAGTGAGCTTGACATATACCACCAGACGGCGCTTTAAAACGCTCCCGGTTAGAATCACTGGAAAATTTTTTAAAGTGCCGCAAACGACCTACCACCCCCCAGTGGATCTGGATCACTCAGCACATATCTCAAGCATTCGGCATGACCAATCACAGCTGTGGTGCCCTGCGTATAACCGCCTTTGTAATATCGGTATTTTAAGTTATAAATAATTGTCGGTGCAACTAAAAGAGTCAGGTTTAATGATATCGCGAATGAACACTCAAAAGAACCTGGAAACAAAGGCTACCTCGTAGCTATTTCAGCAGCCCCACGCGCATGTATGCAACCTCTGGAGGGGAGTTCAGAGGCTTTGGATGGCCGCCGCTCTATGCAATTCCCTGGAAATTTTCTAGCTTCCTGCTATGGGAACACTGCGCCATGACGAACCATATTTCCTCCAAGCTCGGCGGCGCGGGAAAAAGAAATGCTGTGCTCTGAAATTTTCCAGTGACTCCTTTGCCGGGTTGTCGACACGGCAAAAGAGGGATGGACGGGCCTATAGACAGGCTAAGATGGAAAACAAAAGACTGAAAGGGCAAATGCCCCTCACATGGGTCCCTACAGCCAAAGACATTGACCTAATCTCTCCCTTGACCGATCCTGTTGGATATGCTAGCGGGAAATCGCAGGAGCGGTAGAAGAATAGGAAATAAACAGAGATTAATCGGATTCATCATCATCATCATCAGCCTGACTACACCCACTGCAGGGCAAAGGCCGCTCCCATGTCTCTCCAATTAACCCTGTCCTTCGCCAGTTGCGCCCACTGTATCCCCGCAAACTTCTTAATCTCATCCGCCCACCTAACCTTCTGCCGTTCCCTGCCCAAGCCCACTTCTTCCCCTTGATTTCGACTAGGATGTCATTAACCCGCGTTTGTTCTCTGACCCACTCCGCCCGTTTCCGATCTCTTAACGTTACACCTATCATTTTCCTTACCATAGCACGCTGCGTTGTTATTAACTTAAGCTGAACCCTCTTCGATAGCCTCCACGTTTCTGTCCCATAGGTGAGTACCGGTAAGATACAGGTATTGTATACTGTTCTCTTGAGGGATATTGGTAAACTACCATTCATGAGCTGAGAGAACGTGCCATATGCTCTCCACCCCTTTCTAATTCTTCTAGGCATTTCCCTCTCATGATCCGGATCTGCGGTCACTACCTGCCCTAAGTAGATATATTCTCTTACTACTTCCAGCACCTCGCTACCAATTGACGAACTGCTATTCTCTTGCTAGGCTGTTGAACATTACTTTGGTTTTGTGAATGTTAATTTTTCGGATTAACATCAATTTATCCAACACGGCGGCGTTACGGAGGACTACTTCAGAGGCCAGTCTGGGCAAAATAGCGCTTGTTCTAAAATTTCTTGATTAATTCGCACTTGTTTGTCGATCGTGGCAAGGTCATGCGATTTAAAGGGCTTTCCTTTCTCAAGGGCGTAAACTATATGAACGAGAGACATATAAAATATCGCCGCCTAGCATCTGAAAACGCCGGCGTGGAAGCAGGGGGTAAAACGGCGACACGCGCTTTGGAGAAAAAAATTAAAATCACTGACATCTGAAATGAAAACTTAGTAGAGGTGGTGAATGACAAAACTAGAAGCGTCACTTCTGCATGCATACAGTACTATACTGGCAAGGATGAGGCAGTAACTTCGATGCTGCTCCATCAGTAAACCGGCTGGAAACGTTTTTCCATTCACTGTCGCTTGCGTTTTAACCGATAAAGCTGCATCCTTTTTCAGTTTTCTCGTGCTCGCAGAATTTATTAAGCACGTGCTAATTTCGATAGCAGCACCGATTTTTAATTTGTTTTTGCAATTATAAAGCGAAAAGAACGATGTAAACTTTTTCCGTGAGTTATTGTGGATGGAAGACTGCCAATACAACACTTGTCGTTGGCTCCTATTCGATTTTTTTTTTATCTGCCCGTCTCGCTGCTTACGGTGAAACAGAGGACAAAGGGAAATGATGCAGGGCAAATAGAATCAGCATACATTATTGTTACCAGAGAAATGCGCAATATTATTCGCGCTTGAAATGCGCCCGACATTCATGTGTTCTCCGCAGGGTTTCGTTTTGTTTTGTAAATAGCGCCTCGTATTTCGAAGGCCTTTCTAGTCCAAGCGAAATGAGTATTTTTTTTTTTCATAGAGGATCAATCATTGTGAAAAATCCAGGCGCTAACAAACAACGACACAAAGGGGACACAGCACACAGGATCAATGCCTAGCCGCCGCGGTGGCTCAGTGGTTATGGTGCTCGGCTACTGACCCGAAAGACGCGGGTTCGATCCCGGCCGCGGAGGCTGGAATTTCTTTGGAGGAGAAATTCTAGAGGCCCGTGTACTGGGCGATGTCAGTGCACGTTAAAGAACCCCAGGTGGTCGATATTTCCGGAGCCCTCCACTACGGCGTCTCTCATAGCCTTAGTCGCTTTGGGACGTTAAACCCCATAAACCAACCATAAACCAACCAATGCCTGATACAAATAGAGCTGAGATGATCTTGCAAGCGTTTTTCTATCCCAGCGTTCGCTATACTAGCGTTTCAAAAAGCATCTTAATAAATATTGCAGAACATATCAGGTTGCTTAAGGGAAAATAAAAGCGCGCACGAGAAGACGGGTCAAGCGAGGAGGCTTGTTAAAGCGTCGAACATCGTGCGTTCTGGACCGGATTGTGTCAGTGAACCTTCCGTTAATAAAAAAAAAAGAGCTTGCATATCTGGCACGATAAGCAGATGGCTGCTGAGGGGGTGTTTGTCTTGTTGATGTTATCTTCGTTCCTGTTCTTTGTTGCCTTTCTGGACATGTGTATATATGCTCCCGATTTTGCAATAAACCGTCTGTTGAAAGTTAGCGCTTGTCTGTGTCCCCTCGCTTGTCCCGTCTTCTAGTGTGCGCTATTATTTTCCCTTAAGTATGTCTTACCAACATGCCCAAGCCTCATCTCTTCTGAGATATCAGGTTAAACACCCGGAATAATTTTGCAGCAGAACTCGAACCACAACGTATCAATGTGCCGGCGAGCTACTTATAAAAGTGGGGAAACCACTTGGCTCTGCGCGCGCCGATCCTCTTTAGTCTATTTAGACGCGCTGGAAGCAGCGAGGCGATGTAGTGCATAACGTCACGTCTATTTTATTGCGATTCGACGGGAGATCAGCCGGTGCAGTGACGTACCAGCTCCATGAGTTTTTCCGCGGCCTGCTGCGGCGACATGGCCGGCTTAGGAGAGGCGATCCTTCGAGGCTGCCCCTTGTGCCGCGAGCCGCTGGGACTGGACACCATCGATGACGGATTCGGCAGGGCGCGCACTTCCACGCGCACGCTGTTGGAGCCGTCGGTGTCGACCGCTGAACGCAACAGCGCCAGACGCGCTCATTAAAACAGCTGAACGGGCCAGTTGGTGGTACACATTGAAAGGTGAACAGCGCAAGGTAAACAACGCAACAGCGCACTGTATATCGGGCAAACTGAGCGATGCATTAATACACGTTTGAAAGAGCATGCAAATAACATGGAAGCTAATGACTCTACTCGTCTCGTTGATCATGCCCTTGACTGCAAATATTGTTTTCCTTCCTTACACTATCCTAATATCCTGTACTATCAGCAACGATTGAAACGCGAACAAGGCAGTTCAGACGCAAGCAGAAAAATGTGAACATTTTTGAATGAGTCGGCTCAATAAAAGGGCAGGTTACATTAATTTCGAAAGCCCGAAGACTGCCATTCAGAAGTGTTAATCAACCTGGGTTGAATTTCCTCTCAAGAAACTGATATGTTTGTGTTTTTGTGTTAGCAGTTAATTTCGCCTGTTCGCGTTTCATTCCTTGCTGATAGCAGTAATTTTGCATTAATTTTGAATATTGTGCTTTCTGAAAGTTTTTTTTTGTTGTTGTTGCCTGCATTGTAGGGAGGCTGCGGGCTTCAGTCAAGTCGCTTGTTGTCAAGCGGCTTTTATCCGCAGTCTCCCCCATCACTGATGGAAGTAAACAAGTTATTATTATTATAGTACAAGCACCCGTCCCGCTTGACACGTGAGATTATGGAAGCCTATATACCACATGAGGGAGAAAACAAGGTTGCACGTCAGTAAGCCATCTATTTTATTGCATGATAGTGAGGTTGCGTGCCTTGAAGCCACGCAGCAACACGAGTTTGTGTGTGTATGCTTTTTGATAGGTTGGCCGCTTTTTCTATATATTGTGTTGCTGTCTTCGAATAAACTTTCAGCGCTCGTTTTACATTTCTTCTACTGCGGTCTTCATCTTTGCGCTGTTTACCTTTCAATGTGCTCATTAAGTCAGTACATGTCAACCGTAGAGCAGTGAATGGGACGCGCTCTGAGGCCCGAGCTCACTTTGTGTCTGAAACTTATACCCGTGCCACACGGACAGATTTAATGCCATTAAGTGCTTACTGCCTTAAGTTTTAATGGCATTCGTGCGGTGCCACACGCATAAATTTAATGGCATTAGCCTTACTGCCATTCGCGACCTACTGAGTTCGCCACAACTCATTCGCCCGTGCAATGTGTACTCTCGTTCCCATTCCACATGCAGAAAAGCATGCAGCTTTGTCAGTTACAACTGCCTAGCCCACTATAAAATGGTTAATTCTTAACTTTCAGCCAGATGAGGCACCTAAACCGCATTTTCGATGCGAAGAGCGCCATTTTAACCAGCCTTATTGACTGGTACTCTCGACTTATGTGCTGACATGCGAGTTTATGGCTACTTTTTCGACTTTTAAACAGGAACAGCCGTATTTTCTGGAAAATCGTTTTTACATTACATTTGAACATCATTCCCGATATATTCTGCTCATTAGAAATGTTTATATTAAGATGAAACTTTTGACTACCTTGCAAGCGTTATCGTCATCGTCACTTTCGATAATGGCATTAAACGTGGACGTGTAGCACCAACTCCGAAAATAATGGCATTAACAAACTTAAGGCCTTAAGCATTTACTGCCATTTCTTGTGCGCGTGTGGCACGGGTATTAAAGCCCGAGCCCGTCCGAGGGCCACGGCTTCAAACACGAGCCCTGCCAGCGTCCGTCTACATTTTAATTTTGCTGAGTATGGGCCCGACCAGCCGAGCTTGACGTGAGGCCCGGGCTTGTTGCCGCTGCCGCTCGAGAGGTAAATTTGTTTACTGAATGCAAGTGCGCAGTCTACTGCTACTGAACAAAATAAGCGGCCGGCAAAGGCGCCCAAATCGCAATAGCACTTTACAAAACTAGGTTTTGCAAACGCAAAAAGAAGAGAAGATAAGGCGTGTTCTTCCGCTCGGATTTTTGAACAGTGGTCTTGTCTGTGAATGGCCGCGAAGTTCCGAGCGCCAAATGAAAAGGACTGCATATGCGGTCAGTATAATTTACATCACCTTTAGATTTTTATCCAGTAACCTTTGTACGGAACGCGTTAATTGTGTTAAAACATCCTCGAAGACGTAGCAATGACATTTCTTTTGTAGTGAGTACGACTTGGTGGGTTGAATTCATTGCCGCACAATCCACGTTTCTATGGAGATGAGTAACAGAAGACCCTGTTTATTGAAGACTGTGCGTTGAAAGACGCGAGGTGTCCTAAAACAATAATCTCTCCCCCAAATGCGTTTCTCGCAGCTTGGAGAGGTGTTTCTGAGAGGCGAATGCAGACAATTCGAAAACTGTCTTGGAACAGACGGCTGGCGTCGAGAAGCCAAATGGAGGAGGTCCCTCTCCAGCTGTTCTAATCAGACTTCAAATGCGCTGTCGTGAGCAGTAACCAGTAACGCAAAACTGGACAGACGCAGAGCGCCACTTGACAGAAGCGACGCCGTGTGCCGGCTGGTAGCTGAAACAGCCAAAGCTAGCGGGGCTGTGTACTTTAACAGGCGAACGCATTCACGCAAATGAGCCGCGCGACCGGTGTAATAACGCAGCACTCGACGATGTAGCGCAGCCCGCTGCTGGCCTTTCATCTCTTGCATCGTTCAACGCAGCCAGTCGTGCGCAGCCGAAGTTACTTGGACATAGCACTGCGGATGACGCTGATTGATCTCGGTCTATACAAATGATATTTCTCTCACTCTTGTTAAACAAATAGTAGGGGTGGTAGTACCACAGGAAATACTTTAACTACGGAATTCGTTGACTTCCGGAACGTTTTGGGCAATAATTAAAAAGTATCAGTAATGTTTAATTTTTTACTCGCCTGTGGAAAATTCGACAGCAGAAGACAGCAACAATAAGCTAATAAGCGTTCAGTATATCTTTCTTCTCAGCCAACACCATGGCCTCGTTTCAGCATGTGGCTGTACGGCCCAAGTGTGCAATTAACCCTATTAACTCTGCAATAAGGAATCAAAATACGAACACAGCCCTTCTACGCACGGGCCTGAGCCCGGCCCGGAACCGCGACTTCAGGCCTGGCCAGGCCAGGCCAGGCCCGGTGAAACAGCGATTTTTCTGAAGAAAAGCGGGGTCCAGATTCTGGTAAGCTAAGGGTGCTCGTTACCGTCCTCTAAAGTGTGTGGCTCTTTGCGTAGGAACCCGCTTATCCGGCGTATGCTCTCATGGTGCGGGTATAGTTAGTCTTTACAAGATGCCGAATACCGACAAGGGGAATTAGAAAGATGCCTGGAGACGTCCGTCACGATGCACCTAATTTATCTTAAAGATTTCTGCGATTCTTAAAAGAAAAGTTCAGCCGAGGGAGGCAACTTTGTAGACGGCGACTGACAACAGTGCGCTTTCCAAACGGTTTGCATCTCCGTTCTAGTGGTGCTGTCGCTAAGCAACATTACGTGATAATTTGTATTAAGCGAAAGATTTTACAAACGTCTTGATTCTCTGAAAAAAATCCTATTCGATGATGGTTAGCGATGTACTTGAAGTGTTTTTCTGAATTTTAAGAATTAAAGTTGACTAGGCAAACCAGGGTCTGCAACTCTCGCCCACACAAAAATACACGCACACACATACACAGTTTCGAGCGCATGACGACTGCACAAGCCACACAATAAGATAAGTATCAGCCATTTTTCTAGCGTGGGAGCCTAAAATTCGTCGGTACTGATCGTGAAAGCTCAAGGCAGTGCAAGCAAAGAAATCAGCGGCCTATTCCTCAAAACATTTGTCATGTATTAGAATGGCTAAGTAATGGCTTGCTCCCGAGACTTCTGCAACAGCCGAAACGGTCAATTAGTCATGGCGGCAAAGCACACAGAGTTTTGACAGTTCGGCTCCCGATTTCCTGAAGCATCTCGAGTATCCAGAAAGGTGCCATCGATCATTATTTATTTTAATGGAGCAAAGGCATCTTGGCTCAAGAGCGCCAAGAGACAAAGTGTCTTCTTGCATACAAGGTGTATCCAAATACCCCTTTTCCGAGAACTTCTCCCCAGTGAAGCCCAGCACCAGGATAGGGGTGTACTCTTTTAGTTGGGTGCGACTAGATACTGAGACAGAGTATATAAGTAAGGGTGTCATGTCAGCCACACTTGTACACACTCAGCATCACCTGAATACTCGTACATATGCAGTTTCAACAGAGCACTTACGTTGCTTACCACTGCAGCACCACATTGAATACATAAAGCGGATCGGGTGAGTCGGCGTGATATTCAGGGTACATCATTTTGCAGGGACTCTCACACAATGCCAAACTATACTCTATAAAAGCACAAGGAAGGTAAAAACGGTGAAACTTTGTTCTTGCGCGCAATGTGTACTGAACTGCACAACAGCAGTAAAAACACACTGGTATGCAATACTGGCTGTGGCAGCTGGTAACTTGGCATAAAGTTGACTCACCGTGTTCTGAGACGCGATGCGGGGAGCTGCCCATGGACCGAAGAAGCGCCGAAACTTCCGCCATGGGAGAGGCGGCCGAGGGCGAGCTCAGTGCAGGCGACGCGGTCGTGGGAAACTCGCGCATTTCTCGGCTTAACACTGGGGACAGCGGTGGGACAGCCGAAGGTTGTGGATCCTGGTTCCGCGAAAGAAAAGACAGGGATGACAATGTGGAGGTTGAGGCCCCAATTCCATCCCGACACTCCTTAGACAAAGTTTCGCCGGAAGCGCAGCTGAAATACTGCGCGAGCACCATATTCGATGAAAGAATCGGACATGCGGTTCTAGAGAGTTGGAACTAGATATTACGTGCGAAAATTGGTTGCTAATAACAGCTGTTCAAGGCCATTCGTGCCTACCGGACCCCCACTACGCGACGGGGCGAAAACCTGGCGTAGTGTTGCTAACGCAACAAAAAGAAGCGGGTAAAACTTAGAACCCTCAACGCGTTTACAGCTTCTTGTACACTGGGCTTGGGTCCCTCACTGAGTCGGCAACCAGTTGATGAATTAAATAGTTCAAATTAAAGTTACACTTCCAAGCAATACAGGAGACACCACGTTAGCAGCACGTAACACACACGACAAGCATTGTTCGCGTACACACACGTTGACACTATCTCCCGTGCTCACGCAACCTCCTCAACAAGCCACGCCTCGACGGTACCATTCGTGGGGTCCACCGGGGAGGGTGCGCCAGCAAGCGGCTGTTAGAGAGGCTGCACTGGGCCGTCTTGAAACCTTAACGTTCTCGCTAAGCGAAAAAATGATGATCGACTTGCGTAGTTAGTCCAAATGTGAACTAGGTGCGCTAGCAGTTCGATTTTCACCTCGGTTCTGCTGTTCAGACCCAGTGTGCACGGATGACAGTTGTTCATATAGTGATAATGAGTTAGTGTCCGTATATGCGGAACTGGTCATTATCTACATTCATAGATCCCTGGGTGTCTTCCTACAACTGCTGGCACAGTGGTGGAGCGGTCAAGCGATGTTCTACTGCCCTTCCATGGCAGGTCCTGCCAACGGTGGGACTTAGGTTTCTTGGGTTGGGTCGCGATCCAGGTTGCTCATCCCGAGCAGACTCTCACGATTAATTGAATTGCAGCCTGACAGGGTGGGGCGAGCAGGTGAGCAGCCTGTCATGAAACTAGCTTCAGTTTGGTTTATTGGGGTTCAACGTCCCAAAGCGGCTCAGGCTATGAGGGACGCCGTAGTGAAGGGCTCCGGAAATTTCGACCACCTGGGTTTCATTAACGTGCACTGACATCGCACAGTACACGGGCCTCTGGAATCCCGCCTCCATCGAAATTCGGCCGCCACGGCCGGGATCGAACCTGCGTCTTTTGGGCCAGCAGGCGAGCGCCGTAACCACTGAGCCACCGCGGCGGGGCAAAACTAGCTTCAGAAAAACACACAGCGCACAAATGCGGGGAATGGCCGCTATAAGTGCCAGCGCACTAACAAGTAGTAGTTTTTTGACGTAGTTAACGGAGTAGACTTGAAAAATCATGTGTTTAGCCAGGTTGGCTCATGGTTTGATTCGCTGGGTTGTCGGCACGCCTGGCTACGATATTAGATTAATGTTAAGCTATGATCGAGGTTAGGCTGATTTTACCTGGTCGCGCCGGATAGGGAAATCGATGAAGACGACGATGTGCAAGGTACAACGTGAGTGTGTGTTGCAGTTTAACACGAGCCGTGATCAGCTACGGTGATAGTGCATAGTGCTTTTGTGCAATGGCCATCAACGCTGGTCTGTTCGCGCAGCTGCGGGTTTGGAACTCGGTCGCGGAAGTATTTGTCTTATTTCTGCATGGGCTGTTGCTATGTCAGGTTTGGACAAGGTCACCCTCTCATTCGCTATGGCCGGTGTGGCGCTCCTCCGAACTAACCTGAGCTTACCCGAGTTACTCCAAGGCTGCACACAAGATTCTTGGTTGGGACTGCGTTAAGTAGTGCTTTCGCACTAAAACGCAAGAGATAACTACATGCACACAAAGGAAGCAAAAAGTTTGGCATGGTTTAACCACAGCTGTACCCAAAGGTCAAGCGAAAGCTCTGGCATAGAAAGAGAAGTTTATTTTTTTCGAAAGGAACAAAAATACGAAACAAAACAGTTGAACTGAAGTCTGATCTTTCAAGCACATGCGCAGTGACGCAGCACTGAGCACGTCAGTATGGCAGTATGAAAGCAGACACTCGACCGCCGCGCAGGACGATAAAGTATGTCGACCATTTGCGCAAGAACTCAGCCTCGCTCATTGTCAGTGCGTCCACGCATGCTTGCTCAAAGAGGCGCGTGCGGAGGCGCTGCAACATGGGAAACATTGCTCTTTGCGGACGCCCATTTAAGGAAGCCGCTCCACGCTGCTGCCACAAAACGAACATGCCGACACACAAGAGCATATTTGTCAACAGTTCGCGTGAACTAGTGCGCGCTTCGAGGCGGGTTACGAACATTCGTGACACTAGTACCCAAAAGGTGCGCGCCACTACACAGTCGAACATTGCGTGCCGCAATGTTTCTAAGAGACCGCACTGCGGGCAACGGGCGGAGGGCGCCACGCCCCACGACGCAAGGCGGTCTCTTGTGGGCAGGACCCGCCAGCCTCGCAGCCAGCCGAAGTCCCTGACATCTGCAGGAAGCGCAGCTGAGGGCAGTTGGCGCCAGTGTGCCCGTCTCATTTTCTGGAGTTGTTCGCGTGTCAGCTCAGCTACCGTTAGTGCTTCACACATCCTGGAGGGCGGGGTTTCATCAACATCCAGTTCGGGCACGCTGGCAGACAACGACGCCAGTGTGCGACGCACGTTAACGAAAAATGCCGGCGGCCGCTCGGCTGTAGGGCCAACCACGCGTTGTGTAAAAAACACGTTACGCGCTGTACCCAGAAAGTATGTGAGGAGTGTTCTCCCGGGATAGTCTGGGTTGCGTACAAGATCTCGTACTCCTCGCAAGGCGAGCACATTGCACATGGTGCGGATACAAGGTATACCAAACCCACCCATGTATGATGGAAGGCGCATGAACATTCGTGACACAAGTTCGGTTTTGCCCGCCCAAACGAAAGAGCCACAGGCCGAGGTTAGCCTGCGAGCAAACGTGCGCGGTGGGTTTGCGACGCGGGCGACAAAAAAACATGCTGCTAGGATTGTGGACTTAACTAAATAGCAGCGCTCTGCCATTGAAAGGCGGAACGTTGACGCCACCGAGAGGCGTTTCTCAGCGTTCGTGCGGAGGTTAGTCCAGGTTTCGCGGGCTACTTCTCCGCTGGCGAGGAATACTACTCCCAGGACTTTCACTCCCTGCACCCACTCCACCTCGCCCGCAAGGTTCGGTGTGAAGGTGCCAAACCTTAGTGCCTTGCTTTTTCCCCTGTTCAATAGGGCCCCTGATATCTCGCTGTAGTCGAGAAACAGCCGCGAAAAAGCGGCGTAGCTATCCTCGTCCTTGAGGAAAAGCGACACGTCGTCGGCGTAGGCCGAAACTTTGATTTGGCCCTGGCCAGGCAGAGGGAAGCCGCGTATGGATGGACTGTCGTTAATGCGCCGGATGAGTGGATCCAGGCATAACACGAAGAATGTTGGGGAGAGAGGGCATCCTTGCCTTATGCCCCGGGTGACTGAGAAGGGAGCGCTCTGGTGGCCGTTTACGGAGAGATGAGCGTTCAGGTCTGCGTAAAGTAGGCGCAGCCTGCTGACAATTTGCGGCGGGAATCCGAAGGCTTCGAGGACTCCGAACAAATACGAGTGTTCCACCCGATCGAATGCTTTCGCCTGATCGAGCGAAACAAAACACCCGGTGAAGCCCGCCCTGCTGGCAAATGTGAACAGGTCTCTTGTGAGTGCCAATGCAGAAAACACAGAGCGGTCAGGCACGCTGCTGGTTTGAGCCCGGTGGATTAGGTGAGGCAGGATCGTCCGCATTCTTCTGTTTAGTAAAGATGCGACTATTTTGTAGTCTGTGTTTAAGAGGCTTATGGGCCGCCATGCTTGCGGGTCGGAGGGGTCACCGCCCGCTTTCGGAATGAGTATGATGCGACATTCGCGGAAAGAGTTCGGACGTAACCCATCCGCGAGAAAGCCGTTGACCATTTTCAGCAGTGCTCCTTGGATCTGGTAAAAAAACGTTGAATAAAAACTTGTTGGAATGCCGTCTGGACCGGGGGCAGAGGCTGCATTCATGCTCTGCAGGATGGCGTGCAGCTCTTGGCTTGTGGCTGGTGCGCAAAGGTTTTCATGCAGCTCTTCAGCTACTCGTGGCAAGTTTCCAAAAAAGCTTTGTAGAAGCCCGTCATAGCCATCTTGAAGATTTAGCCAACTGTCCGTAGAGAACAGGTTCGAGAAGTGACTTGCAAAGATCGTGCAGATATCGGACGCGGTTTTGCTTTGGGTGCCGTCTGGGAGTGTCACGAAAGGCACAGTAGCGGGAGCGAATTCCTCTGCCGTGCCTGCGCGTACGTGTCGTAGCACAGCCGGGTCTGATATAGGCCGCCCGAGCTGGTGTGCGCGACTAGCTGCCCGTGATGACTGGCAGAGCAACACGTGGTAACGTGCTTTAAGTAGGCTCAGGTAATCGCTCATGGCAAAGGTTAAGGGTGCTCCCCTCTGCACTATACGGATGCGCTTGAGGGTGTCATTCAGTGCATGAGTTACCCGGCGTCTGCGGTCTTGACCGGCCGCCACCAGAGCTCTGGCATGGCTTGACAGTCGTTCCCTATTCGTCTTCCATGAGTGTGGAGGCAAGCGCGGTAAACTGGATTAAATTGGTTTTAGTGGAAAGGAAATGACGCAGTATATGTTTCATATATCTCGGTGTACACCCGAACAGCGCCGTAAGGGAAGGGAGGAAGGTGGGAGTGAAAGAAAATTCTCACCACCTGGGGATTGTTAACGTGCACTGACATCGCTCATCACATGGGTTGCGACTGAGAGAAGAAAGAAAAGGAAAGTGCACGAGCCTTCCTACTGCCTCAAGCCAAGCCACCACCACTTCCACGTGCAGATAAAAGAGAGTTGAAAGATATGAGGAAAGATAAAAGGACAGAAAAAGACGCGCGTCGCAACAACCGCGTCCGCCGGAGCGGACGCTGGCTGAAAAAACAGATAAGCGGCCGTGGCCACACGGGCCACAACCTCCCTACGCGGCGGTTACATACGCGCCATACGTTGACGTCACGCCAGGTGACCCGACAGTAGCGCCACCTCGATGGAAGTCGCTTAAGGTAAATGTCAAAGGTCAAGGGTGAAAATAAAAGACACCTTGCTGGGCATGAGGCACCATGGTGTACCTATGATAGACATGGTACACCGTAGGGTTTCAGCTTTGTTAAGCCTATTATAGTTAGAAAGCATTCCAAATCATCAGGATCATATTTTGGTGATGGTCCAGACCAAATTTAGAGGTCAGTATCGCGTAAGGCGTGCACAATTATGGCTGGACATCAATCTTGATACAGGTCAAATTATGGGGCTAGAGGAGGTGAGCCAAATTTTTGGAAATGCAGGGCCCAAATTTTGAGGTCTTCGTGTCGGTCACGCTCAATTATGGTTGGTCATCGATTCTGGCCCAAATCGAAAAAAATGAAAATTGGTTTTGAGAAAAGGAAATGACGCAGCAACTGCCTCACATATCTCGGTGAACACCCAAAACGCGCCGCAAGGAAAGGATAAAGGAAATAGGGAAAAAAGAAAGGGAAAAAAAGGTGTCGTAGTGGCGGTCTCCAGAATAATTTCGACCACCTGGAGATCTTTAATGTGTACTGGTATTGCACAGCACACGGGCGCTTTTTGCGTTTCGCATCCGTCGAAACGAGGCCGCCGCGGCCGGATTCGCACCTGGGTACTCCGGCTCAGTAGACCACGGCGGGTGTCCAAATAGGCCAAGGTCAAATTTAGAGATAGCTTGTGCCAAAATTTGGCGATGGCTCGGGCCAAATTGTTTCAAAGGTCCGGGCCAAATTTGGAGGTTGTCATCGTGTCGGGAACGGTTAATTATGGCTGGACATCTGATTAACTTTAGGCTGTTGCTAAGGGGCTTATCAAAGTTAGTCAAGGTCAAGGAGATGAGACTTTTGCATCTAGTAGGGCTAAGACTCTAATAACGATTGCTTACACGTACCTGCTGTATTGACGCCGTGGGTTTTTCTGGTGACGCGGAGGAGCTGACCATATGCGTCTTGGTGGTGACCGGGCTGCCACCGTCAACTCTCGTTGACTCGGCACCTTCGGCTGCAGCGGTAGCTATACCGCTGCCCTCAGCACCAGCGTCTCTGTTGCTTGGATGTGCAGTTACTGGGCTTGCGGCGTCAGTTGCGGCGACTTCGGATGTAAGGGCGGCAGCGCTTTGTACGTTGGTGCTATCGACATCCGTTGAGCGTGCCCTGACCTCTTCCAGGATAGCAGAGTCAGAAGCCATGGTGTGGGCATGCGGCGCGTTGTTCTCTTTCTTCTTTGCGCCGCTCTTAGTGTCCAGGCGCATCACTCCAGGAACAGATAGGGCCGCCGTTGCCTTTTGGATGGCCGATTCATCAGCGTCGGGCACGGACGGGGACCGATTGGCTTCCGCTTTCTTCGACGCTTTAGTGATGGTCGAATGTGCGACCCCAGGACCACGGGTACCTGCCGATTCAGTAGCGTCGACCAATGTCGCGGACCTTTTAGCCACCTTTTTCTTCGCTGAGGTGGTAATGGTCGATTGTGCGACACCTGGACCAGAGGCACCTGCTGATTCGGCAGCGTTGACCAGAGGCTTGTTCTTCTTTTTCAGCCTTTTTTTCGATGTGGTGGCAGTGGTCGAAGGTGCGATGTCGGTGCTAGAGGTACCCGCCGAGGCTACACGGGCGTCACTCACCATGACCGTGGGCTCTTCTACCGCCTTGTCCGACACCGTGGTAATGGCAGTAGCAGCGGCGTCAGGTCTGGGGACGCCTGAGGAGTCTCGTCCCGCGCCTGTGCCATAAGCGTCCGCCTGGGCTTCGGGCTCCTTGGTCGCGTTCTTCATCGATTCTCCGCTCTCAGGTGGCGTATTAGCCATGACTGCAGTCTTTTTGAGGACCAGAAGGATGGCTCTGCAACACAGCGCAACCACTGAGCTTCTTCTTTGTCGGCTTCAACGTGCAGCGCGTGCGAGCTTCGAGTGGGCTTCTTTGTCCTCTATAAACCGCATCGGTGTTCCACAGCCTCTACAATCATACTATTTAACACGCGCCACTCAATCTTTACCAACCCCTTGTTGGGAGCGAAAGCCTTGGAAGGAACGGAGACGAGGTACCTGTGCAAGTGGTATACATGAAAGTCCCTTTATTTCACAAGGAGACCAATATTTGTATCCCTTAGGCATACAACACTTATATAGCCAATTATGGAGTATACATCTACAAAGACAAGACAAACGACAATACACTAAACTGAAACCAGAACCAAGACCACATATACAACATATACTCTCCTCCATTAGGAACAAAACATGCATGAAAACCCACACACGAACTCGTGTAATAGATATAAACATGAAGTTCACGCAAGAACACGACCATACCATATGTGTAATCATGAAAGTACATTCAAGATTACGCCGTCCCTTATATAGGTCACTGCATAGGAAGTGCATGACATGCTGTAAGGAACTAGAGACACACTGCGTCGGCCAGAGTTGCCAGCGACTGAGACAACGATGCCCACATGGGGCGTGGGCCTGCGGAAATTAGCACCCCAATTCTTGGCCGATCCTCCTGTGTGGGTGTGTGCCATGGCATGAGAATACCAACAACAACAACAACAACAACAACAATTTCACCCTCGTCCAGCTTATCTGTGTCAGTATGTCACTACTGCGTGCATGCAAGACACCCTGTCCAATCCCCCACTGTGCGTATGCGCCACTCTACCAGAGGCCAACAACAACAACGGCGCAGGCGCGTTAAGGGGACAGCGCAACAGGTGCATAGAAGGCTGACGGCGGTTTTTCGCGCTCTGGCTGCTTACATCCTGCCATACTTCAAGGCCGCCGATCCTCCAGCCCAGGATGACCAGACCTAAACTGGCGCCGTCCCGGCTGGCCAGACCAGACCACTCCATACCCGTAGTCCTGGACCTTTGAGCACGCACGTTCGTCGTCGTGCTGCGCTCTCTCTCACCAGGGCACATCTTAGCCGCCTAATAGAAAGGATGTTCTAATAAAAGTGTCACACCACCACCACCTAGCCGCACTTCATCCTGTTGGCGCTAGCTGTTGGCTTACGGTGTTCCTTCCCCGCCTCGGGCGCCGCCGGCATCATCGGGGCGTCTTCCTGTCGGCCCGAGGCACTTGCTTGCCTGGTTGCCACTCATTCAACTTCTTTCCCTACCTGTGCCATCTTCATCCCGGTACCTCCAAGGGCGTTCCCAGGAATGGTTCCTATTGTCTCCGCGACTACACCCACCTGATGCATCGGTTCTTCAGTCTCTATCGTCCAGCGTCCTAGATATGGAACAAAAAGTACGTGTTCCACAATCGACGGCCTGGGTTGTTTTTCTGGCCCCACTGCTGCGACCGTACGGCGGTGACACTGTTTTGCTTCCGCAGCTCACACATGCATGCCGTGGAACGACAGCTCACTTATTCACAGGCGCCCGCTGATACAATCGCAACACTAACCTCTACCTATGGTAGTCGAGGCAACATTATACAGTCACGAACCAATCCAAGTCAATGAATTAAATCCAAATAGGGATGGTCCACTCTTCTCACGAATAAAAGAAATTCACGTTGTTAACAAACATTGTAGACACGTATAGCGCCGCAGGTTTCAGTAACAGGTTCCCTGAAGCCCCGCTACACACTCGAGTGAACAAACACCCACACAGTTTCCTTCCCCCACAGGACGTCCCCCGGGTGTACTGTATCTGTACGTCTCCAGAACAGAAGCTTCCATGCAACCTCCTGTTGAATCAAAGGCACTAATGAGAACATGAGAACAAAATCACGTGAGTGCGATATGTCCAGTTCAAGTAATCACACCTTGTAGCATGTCACCTGGTTGACTACGGTACACAATCTTGTTGCACATGACTTGGATAGGTTAAGGCACCCCTTGACGTTGTTGTTAACGCTGAGGCTCTTTATGAGTTCACAGCGGGATGGTCTGAATACATGCTGAACCATCACGTCGAACTCCTGATCGTCTGAAGCTGTCCATTGTGAGTCGCGATGCGAACAGCTGCCGAAAACGTCAAAGTTCAAGGGAGTCTTTTCCGGACTCGCCGGGAGGCAACACCAATTACAAACTGGTCGCTTAGCGTTTTTTCAGAGGCACCATAGCTGCACGTGTTCACTAAGCCCCGGATAGCTACGGCACACCTGGAGACTGTTTCTCCCGATTCTTGTCTTCTCTGTATTCACTGACGCTCTACGATGATATTTGAAGATGTGAGAAATGCTTGCTGTAAGAGCGTCACCGTAACTTGATATTCATCCGGGACGTCCTCGCCCGTTGCGTTCGTCGTCATCGTCACGGCTAGCTGAGCAGATTTCCGCACATAAGAAATGCGACTGCCCTATCACCCAAGTGTTAAATGAGCAGCGAACTTCTCTTCTCTTCTGACAGTCGTGTGCCATCTTGTAACAACAGGCATGTCCGGAATTTCTGAAACCATTGAGTTCTTAGGACCTCATGCCGGTCTGACCTCGACAAGAACGGTGGTTGCGGCTGGATGTTGAATCTCGGTATCGTAGCCTCATGAGCCATTTCCAGAAAGCGTTGCAGTATTCCTTAAAAACAAAAAAAAATAGCGAAGACGCTTTGGAAATTATAAAGTGTACTTGGCGAAAGCCTGGTCCGTTCTGCCTCCCTTGCTTTCGCATCTGGTGACATGTTCAGTCTTCGCATGCGCATTCGCTCCTTGTTCTTCTGGCGTTGTGGGAATACGGCGTCAGCTGCCGCTTCCCCGAACCGCTTGGCGCGGAATCACTGGACCGCTTCGGAGCCATGCGTCTCACTCACTCGACTGCTACGAGACGTCTGGCGAAGGAGCGGCGGTGCAGCTGCCACCGCCGACGCGCGCGCGCTCGTTTTACCGCTACTGTGTGACGTCATGGTTGCTATGCACAGCTGCGCCCCCCACCGGCGCGCCAGTTGCTAAGGAGGTTGCGTCGATGCGCGGAGGAGAAGCCACAGTTGGCACGATTCCAGCGCGCGGACGGACACTGCGAGTATGAGCCATAAAAGGCTTTCGCCTTAAAAATAAAAATGCTTGTTTTTCTTTTAGAAGAACGAACTTCTGGACGTACTGCTAGACTTCAAGAAGTCTACCCCTCACCGCGAATTGGGTTGCGGTCAAACTGCCGTATGCTCCCTCCCAGTCGGGAAGCGGACGCAGTTGTACACTTGCACTTTGATTTTCCGCAATTATTTTTGCTTGCGTACGGAACTATACTGAACTTGCCAGTTTACTTTTTATTTTGTGTCCGTTATGTCATGAATTAAGGTCGCTTTTCTGTAATTTTTGCCGATGGGTCTGGATTGCGAAGCTAGGATCTCGAACGCCGGTTCTCATAAGACGCCATGTGGTCCCCCTGCGTTGCCAAAATCGATGAACTGTGAAATGACATATTAGTGCGAAAGCACTCATACAATCGTCAGAGCCGAGCAAAGACCTTGCTTACACACCTTCCTTGCGCATCTTGCTTGTGCTGGTTGCAATAGCAACTCTGACGCCAAGCGAAAGAATATGGCCCGAGCTATCCCCGAAATTGGAAATTGAAAATTGGTTTGAGGAACGGAAATGACGCAGTGACTGCCTCACTTACCTCGGTGGACACCGGAACCGCGCCGCGAGGGAAGAGATAAAGGAGGGAGTTAAGGAAGAAAGGAAGATATAGGTGCCATAGTGGAGATCTCCGGAAAATGTTGACCCCCTACGGGATCTTTAACGAGCTCTGGCACCGCACAGCCCACGGGCGCCTTTCGCGTTTCGCCTCCATCGAAACACGGGGGTGGTGGTGAAAAACATTTATCGACAATTACAAAGAGGTGATTGGGGCAGGGCCCTATTGGGCCTACCCTACGGAACAGTTTCGCGAAATATCTGATGCGGTGCTTAATTTAGATAAATCCAAGGATTTTGGTTGGATCATTGGGGACAAGTAATTTTGGTGGACAACGCAGCGAGCTATGGAAAAAAAAAAATGACAGCCGTAACGTTAAAAGATCAAAAGCGGGCGGATTGGGTGAGAGAACAAACGCGGGTTAATGACATCCTCGACGAAATCGAGAGGAAGAAATGGGCTTTGGCAGGGCATGTAATGCGAAGGTAAGATAACCGCTGGTCCTTAAGGGTAAGTGGATTCCAAGAGAAGGTAAGCGTAGCAGGGGCGGCAGAAAGTTAGGTGGGCGGATGAAATTAAGAAGTTTAAGGGGATACGATGGCCGCAACGGGCGAAGGACAGGGTTAGTTGGAGAGATATGGAAGAGGCCTTTGCCCTGCAGTGGGCGTAGTCAGGCTGCTGCTGCTGCTGATGATGATGATGATGAAGTTGGGATTGTGGCGCCCTTCACTACCTAGGCGTTTTTCTGCACCAGGCTTGCAACAGTGGAGCCTACTAGGATTCACAAATCTTGCCGAGAAGTTGACAAACCAAGGCTTAGATGGGTTGGGAACTCTCAGCCTTTGCCCAGGCGCGTCTTCAACATCTGTTTGGTTGCAAAGCTTGCCTATGTTGTGCAAGTTCTGCACTGAGCGGGAAAAAAGGTGCAGGTAACGCACTGAATATTCGCAACTTTCATGTGGCGCTCTCATGGGAGACCTTGCTAACCAGCCCCGCCATGGAAGACCAACTCGTCCTGATCTCCAGGGGCCAGGCGGCCAGGGATGCATATGGGTCCCGTGAAGAGGGAACCACTCCCATCGACGGCGTCTAAGCAGACATCGTATTTAGCTCGAGCAAATAAAGTTGTTTCTCTCTCTCTCTCTCTCTCAATGGCAGTTCATGCGCAGTTACAATCTTTTTCTTCCTCCAGAGTCGGGTGGAACCGGTCTTGGTCACTTCGTGTTTCAAATTGTTTCTCGTTTCTTATTTTTCAAATCGGTAAACCACTCATTTGTACTAGCTATGCTTATTAGGCTAGTATGCCTTTGCCTTAACTATTCCCACCGACTGGGCAGGTTCAGGAGGAGACCTTACATGGTGATTCCTAAAGGGAGTTGGTAACGAAATAAATTTTCTCACTGTGCGCTTTTTTTAGATCGCTTGCATACGCTCCCCAGAAGGCAGAAGACTCAAGTTCTTACTGAGTCTTTGTTCCCTATAACGTTGTATCGGAACCCTTATCTGGGTTTTATTGGCACCAGTGTTTTAAAGCGCGTTAAGTGAATGTGCGTTTTTTTAAACTGAGCCCAACGAAGCTACCTATCAAGGCATGGCTACAAGCCAGGGAGATGCTTGTGCCATGAACGATGAATTGCCTCCTTTGTAATACGCCAGAGACTATAAAGCAATGTTTTATTCTGTGGCATGATGTTACTTACTCGTACGTTCTTCTGGGTGTTAAAGGTGCACTGAAGAGGAATCTCAACTTGTCTTTTTGCCGCGGGAACTCGATCTACACGTTCCAAGCTTTCTTAGAAACTGCGATTCACTGCCCTGTGTGGCCGATTTCCCCAATTAAATCGAATTAACGTCCGGCTCCCGCCTTTTTTTTTGAATTCTGCCTCGTACGGTGGGCGGAGTCGACCAACGCGTGGAGCGCCTTTCACCCAGTCCCGTGGCGGCTTGCCGCTCTGCCATCGGCGGAGTAATACGTAGTAGTCCGTAGTAGCAAATAGCCCGCGTGTATTTTTATTTCTTCGGGCTTATTTTGCGGCTATATTATCTGCGAATGAAACTATTTATTCATAGAAACCTAAAAAACAAAATAAAGCGAAAGCAAAGCCTCCACGGGACTGGCTGAAAGGCGCTCCACGCGTTAGTCGACTCCGCCCACCGTACGAGGCAGAATTAAAAAAAAAAAAGGCGGGAGCCGGACGTTAATTCGTTTTAATTGGGGAAATCGGCCACACAGGGCAATAAGTCACTGTTTCTAAGAATGCTAGGAACGTGTGGATCGAGTTTCCGCGGCAAAAAGACGTGTTCAGAATCCTCTTCAGTGCACCTTTAAGGTCCTAGTACACGGGCCTGGAAAGACTACTTCCCGGCGTGTGTCATCGGGAAGCAAGATGCGGTGTCAAGGTCGAAGAACGCAGGTCTGGGAGAGATTACTACCAGACGTGGGTCGTCGTTAAGCAAAGACGCGGCGAAGGCTAAGCACCGGCGGAAGCAGCGGCTACTGCGGCGGCGTCCAGTGGCCGAGTCTACCCGGGGTCGCCGAACTACGGAGCGGTGCTCACAAGATCAAGCTGTTGCTGCTCATCGAAAGACGGCTGTATACTAGACAGAGGCCTCGTGCTTCGGACATCCGGCGGGGGAATACGAGGACGGTCGTTCACCTGCTGGGAGGGAGCGAACAGAGGACTTGCCGCAGTGATCAAGGCGACACATCAGTGTTTGTTGATCTACCCCTTCCCATCCCCCGAGCTGCGAGAGAGCGAGAGAGCCCGGCACCGCCTCTGCCATGGGTGTTACCACCAGCGTCGTCAACTGCCCATCCGATTGGACAGCGTGCTTCAAACTTCTTTCCCCAGTCAGGGATCTGGGGAATGCAAACGCTATTTAACGGGATGTTTTTTGGTGACCAGAGCACTCCCGTCACTCCCGTTTCGACTGTAAATATGTGAATAATCCTTCTGTACAGTTTCCTCCTCAATGGAGTTCGCCATCTTCTTTCGGAGCCGGGACCTGCTGCCCTGAACGACCCCCCCCCCCCCCCCCCCCCCCAGCTCTAGGGCCCCTCCGTCCGCAACAACTGGTTGGCAGCGGTTGGATCGACCATGCTTCGTGGTACTGCTTCTTTGGGTGAGTGCTCGGACTTTGCTTGAGATTTGCCAGGCTTCAAATGTTTGGGTAATAACATTTGAACTGCTGGGAATCGAGGGAAGTTGTTCGGTGAGGTGTGTGTGTGGTAACCTCACGACAACAGTTGAACAGCAAAGCCGGGGCTAGGAGCAGCAAGCATGGATCTCATGTCATGGCCGAAAGCGGATTTGCTAGCGCTGTGCGAGGAGTTGGGTGCGGTAGTACAGGAGGAGATGGAGAAAGCTGATATTTGTAGATCGCTTTTAGAAACTGCCAATGAGGAAACAATCAGTTTTACCTGGGAACTCCTCGAACCCGAGCTGAAAAGAGTAGAAGAGCAGCGGCTAAAGGCAGAGCAAGAGGAGCGGGAGTTGAAAGGGTTGCAGCTTAGAGTTGAGATGCTACGAGGCGCAGTTAAGAATGAAGGATGCAGAACTCCGACAAAAGCGGAGAGCGAGGAATCACAGTGCCAAGAACATGCACAAGAAGGTAGTGTTAAACTGCGCGAAAAGGCGGGACAGGTAGAGCACAAGCGCATAATAGCAAAAGTCGACCAAAGCATTGACAAGGGAGACTGGGATGTGACGCGATCTCAGCTGCGGGTATTCAAGAGAGGCGAAAGCATTTCAAAATTTCTTGACAAATTTGAAAGTAGCTGTGAGAGGTCGAAATTAGACAAAGAGGTTTGGAGCTACATGCTAGTATCCCTTTTGCTGCCTCAACCCGCTAATGTCGTACTGAGCCTGTCCGACGAAGATATGGATGACTACGGCACAGTAAAGACAGCTTTATTCCGTCACTTCGGAGTAAGGACAGATTGCCTGAATGGCCAGAAGCACTCAAACGCTAGAGTGAAGGAATCAGGCAGACGCGATGTACACATAGTACCCAGAAAAAACCCTGAATTGAATTATGAATCACTGAAGTCATCATCATCATTGTTGTAATCATTTATCACGTTACATGCGTACGCCAGTCCTTGCCGGGGCTCATCTGATGAATGCGAGAAAACACCAATATCGCATCACGATTAGAGTACCCTGAAATGTCGGTACTGATTCTGCTACAAACTGCAGCCCCAGGTTGTTTGTTGTCATAGAGGTCAAGAAGGAAGCAAGAAAATTTTAGATGAAAAAACAACGTTAACGTTCACTTCTTCATGACAGTTTGTCTCGAAACACTATTAACAATGCTGCTACCAACGAATGTTGTTAAATAAATGGTTCTTAATTTAGTTTCTATTCTTTAATTTCGGGTGGGATTTTACGGTGTCACTACGCTTTCTTAAACTTACGCCGAGCAACCGCGTTTCCTTTTTAGACGTTACCCTCCATACCGCCCATCCCCTTTTGCACTGCCGTGCGGGCCCCTCCCAATTTGCTAATCGTGGGATGAGTTAAGCTAACAGCAGGCTAGCCGAACTATGTTAGATCGCATTCTTATCCAGGTAAGAACTACTGGTATACCTGACGCCCAACCCGATGCTTGTGGCGGTGTGAGTCAGTGCATCACCGTTAGAAAAAATGCTCGAGCTCTGTGTCACAGTAACAGCGCCGAGGTGTAGTGCACAATCTTAAGGACTTTTGGGACCCAGCCATAGGGTATTTTTGCAACTAATGCAATGCAAGTTTATTCGACCCATCATTAAGGAGGTTTTATGAGCATCGCACTTTCAACAGCTCTTAAAGCAAGTTCTTAAGGCGTGCTTTTAACGCAGAATGAGTCATCCGAAAGCAACTGCAGAAATAAGAATGCGCCCTACATATCCTGTACGGATGTTCACAGTTTATCAACGAAGGCGTTTATAAAAATTTAACAATACATTTGTAATCCAAGAGTACTAATCACAGCTCCAGTTGAGATGTCAAATAAAAAAAAAAATGTCCCCTTAGGAAATTAGAAATGACAACGTCAAAGCTTACATATAGAAATCAATGCATAATCAGATGCACACATGAGATATGTCATGGAAGCAAATCACTTTGTAGTGGGAATTTCTGTAGAGAGAAAAACAGATGTCAAAGTCGCGATAGACAGAGAACGCTCAGTGAAGAGAGAGAGCACGAATAGTTTTCGCCGATTGTAGGCGAGGGAGAATAGTGAGCAAGGTAGAGACTGGGCAGGGTTTAGTCGCGGCGTGAAGGCGTTTGAAATTTAAAATTGCAATTAGCCAACGCAATGACTTCCAAATTACTAATGCGCACTTGCAACAATATTAGCGGGAGGGGGGGGGGGAGAAATGGTCCAGCGACCTCTCGCAGCAGACTTGCACTGATAAAAACACTTGTACTGATCGCAAAGAAGGATGACGACTGGTCTCTCCCCGTCCGCACACCAGGCAAACGTCACTGTCTCTCGAGTAGAGTTTGCAGTTAATCGTCCGCATGAAAGCGTAGCAAAAATTATGAAAAAAAAAATACAGGGTTGCTTTGGGGGGCTATGACGGGATTGAATATAACTGGCCTTTACAAGAATGTACTGGTCCAAAACTGCGCAAATGAGATTACGTTAGACGAACCTGAGGCATGCAAACATCGCCTAAGACAAAACGGCACATTTTTCTTCCCGCATCGGGCATGAGAAGGCATCTCCGAACGCTTGAAAGTTTCGCATGGACACCTCACACTCGTCGGCACCCGACTCCATGTCGCACATAATGTAGCAAACGGTAGCGAAGAAAATCTGCTCGGGACTGTACTGTTTGGCATTCCCGAGGCGGACGTCTTCATCGTCGCTACGGAACTTGAGGTACGTGGAGTACGCCAATTCCAACGCCGCAAAATTTGGGAACACGTCCGTGGCGTTCATCCCGTCGCAGGTGTACGGCACCCAGATAAAAGAGCTCGAGAAGTTGGCCTCGGACGGCTCGATGACGTCGCGTCCATCCAGGAGCAGTGAGAAGCTATTCAGGGCGCGAACTAGCTCAACGGCGTAGGCGAAGCCGATGCCACCGTATATTATGGCGCTTGTTACGCTGGGATAGTAAAACGGAGACTTGAGCATGGCTAGAGACAACGATACGGCCCCAGAGATTGCGTGGTGCGACGACACAGCCGAGCTTTCCGCTTTGAAGATAGCGGCGTCAATGGACCGCACGTCCAGGAACGCTTGCGACTGCTGGTACCCGATCCCCCTGGACAGCCAAAGCTCGAAGAAGTTGGATGCGATGTCTTTCGTCTGGTTGCCATAGAGCCGCAGCAGGTGTTCTTCTTCAGCGTACGGATCTTGGGGCCAAATTATGGGCTGCATTTTCTCAAGAAGAAGGGCCAGCTTGGAGCCCATGACAGAGCTAACCTTGGATACGGCGATGGTGTGAACGTTGCTGATGGCAGCCATAACCGCGTCGCGTTCTGAGGCCGGAAGACTGACGCGTTTTTCGCTGGCCAAGATGGTGTTATAATTTAGGATCACTTGTAGGGAGCAAATGATCTTCTGAAAGAAAAGGCCGCGCTCTGGGTCTCGTCGAAGACCTTCAAAAAGCGAATTGCTTGTTACAGCGCCGAGGGTTTGGACGAACCACCAGTTGATGTGCAGGTAAATGTCCTTTGCCGTGTAAGCTGTGAACAGCGTATTCATGGCGACCAGGAGTTCTCTGTCTGGGACGTAAACTGTATCTTCCTCACTGATCGGTGGGTCAGTGATCCAGAGTGGTCTCAGAGCCTCAAGCCAATGCTCAACTGACGCGTTCTTCACAACAGACGGCAGGTGTTTAATTTTAATCCAGATTGGGTTGTGAAGCGCCCCTCTGGTAACCGCGCTCAGGTTTCCAAAGATGTATTTTTGCATGAACTTAGATTCGTGTATAAATTCGTGAAAGCGTTCCTGGATGCTACCCTTGTAGATGTTGTTTATTATGATGTGCACGTAGATGAAGTACACTTCTTCATAGACCATGAGCGCCTCCTGCAAGCTGTCAAAGAAATCGCTAACGATCGAATGGCTCAGCGAGATGGTCCTGTTCTGTGATCCGTCCTCGGGTATTACTATGTCCACATTGAACCAAAGCGGGAGAGCCCACTTGTTCGCTAGCTCTGTCATGGCCCGCAGCGGCCTGGAATAGTCACTGCTTTCAACATCAATAGCTGGAAAACCAAAACCAGTGTCGCGCATAAAGTTCAGCAGAGTTTCCAAGCCCTTCGTGTCATTCGGGGCGCGGTTCTTCAGGCAGAGATCCATCATGAGAGCTGGCCGCTCCGAGATCGGCAGTTCGGCATGGCTGTTGAAGTTTTCCAAGCTGACAATCTCGTCGATAACAGCGTCTTCCATGACGCTTTTCGTGAAGCGTCTGCGCACGTTCCTTCGCTCGTGACGGATCTGCCATGCAGAGCAGATGAATCGCCCAAAGTGTTCGCAAGCACTGCCATCGTTCGGTGACTTGGCGGCGTCGGTCAACCCGATGATGCCGGCGTGTCGGATGCATCCGCGGCTGGTGCAGAAGCGTTCGCCGACCCTCGCACCGCCAGCATTATGCATAAGCGTCACGTATATTAGCAAAGCCGCGGACAGCACAGATAGAAATGCGAGAACCACGATGGTAGCGCTCTTCCAATGGCATCTGGTGTCATCTTCGTCGCCGGCATGAATGGTCTGAAAGAAAAAAAAAAGGTAGGCAGATGGATAGCGGAATGAAAAAAGACGCGACTGAAGGGGGAGGAGAGGGAAGGGGTGCCCTAGCATTTAGGATGGTTTTGTAAGCGTTAAATATGAACAAACACACTATTCAAGTTATGTATCCGAAGGCATTTACGCCTGTGCGACGCAAATGTCAAGCTAATCACCAAGAAGAACATGGCTAATGCTAGTTAGTCAGATCGCCGCCGGCATCCCATGGGCACCTTTAGTTGATTTCAAACTCTGTCAGATTAACGGCAGCAGAAGCAGGATTTCACGGCAGACTCGTGAGCAAGTCGTAAAGCTTCGTGCACCGGTGTCGGTATAAGCCGTGCGGAAACGGTACTTTGCTGTCTATTAGCTTGACAATGGAGAGGAAGCTGCATGGGCGGAGCGTCTGCAACTGCGTCTCTTCGCCAATAGTTCGGCCGCATGGACGGCAAATTTACGCTGTGGTCTCTATGCGGTTGCTTCGTATATATATATATATATATATATACCTATATATACGTATATATATATATATATATATATATATATATATATATATATATATATATATATAGGGAAGGGAAATGAGGGGCTCGTTATAAATATGAAAGAAGCCAACAGCCACTGAAACCAAGGGGCACAGGGGATTTTTTTTCTTAATATACTTTATTTATTTTGTGGTGTTGATCAATTTAGAATATTACTGAATATGTTATCGCTTAAAGTAATTGATTAGAAAAGCAGAAGAAAAAACAACCACGTGCCGCCGGTGGGATCCGAACCCACGACCTCCGAATTACGCGTCCGGTGCTCTACCTCTGAGCTACGGCGACGGCTGTCAAACCTTCTGCTTTCGGGGGTATTTATGTTTACAAGTAACCTATCCTTGAGAGTGTTCATCAGCGCCACCCACGTTCATAAGCGGCGGACGTAGAACGTCCTGAGTTACCGCAGGTGTGACGTAGAACGTCATCGAACGGGGAGGGTGGAAGCTGCGTGAGAACCCTCTTGTGCTTCCTATGGCATCAAGGCTGCCAGAACCGAGGCCCTCGCTAAGCAATTAAGCAAACAAGGGAAGGGAAATGAGGGGCTCGTTATAAATATTTTTTTTCTTCTGCTTTTCTAATCAATTACTTTAAGCGATAACATATTCAGTAATATTCTAAATTGATCAACACCACAAAATAAATAAAGTATATTAAGAAAAAAAAAAATCCCCTGTGCCCCTTGGTTTCAGTGGCTGTTGGCCTCTTTCATATATATATATATATATATATATATATATATATATATATATATATATATATATATATATATATATATATATATATGTAGGTTGTTTCGTATATATAGGTACATAGAGATGTATAGGTTGCCCCATCTCTCGAAGCTTCTTGCAGCTAAACGAGCCTACACACAGCCGGACTGTAGGCAGCGGGACGAGCGCACCGTGTCGGTAATCCCTACCTCGGATATGGCCTGTTTCCAAAGAGTGTTTTAGCAGGCCGTGACATTCGAACGTTACAAACATTACCAATGTACTGTGCGTTAAGAGGAAGCTCTTTACTGCGACCGTGAGCTCTGTTCGCAGCATAAGAAGAGAGGGTGCGTTTCGGCCCTGTAGGTTTGGTTGTCATTGCCAACAAACCTTGTCGCGGAGTGTAGTGACTTCGAAAGCTGTGAGACGGACCACTTCGCCATTGTTACGCGCGTGATGAACTCGAGCGCTGAAGAGATCATCTTAGAAATTAATGCAGCATGAGGGGAAAACCGCAAATGTTGTGTCCGTTTACGAAAGCGGTGACAAAACGAAAAGCAGGAACTACCGTTCTATATCTCTCCCCAGTTTCATACAAAACACTATAGCACGATATTTGCTCCAACCTTATGGCACACCTCCAAGAAAACATTTTTTTTTCTGCCCAACACAGCATGGTTTTAGAAGGGGTCTCTCTTGCGACACTCAGTTAACTGAGTTTTTTTTTTATGATACACGTATCAAAAAACGAGCCGCCGCGGTGGCTCAGCGGTTATGGTGCTCGGCTGCTGACCCAAAAGACGCGGGTTCGATCCCGGCCGCGGCGGCTGGAATTTCTTTGGAGGAGAAATTCTAGAGGCCCGTGTACTGTGCGATGTCAGTGCACGTTAAAGAACCCCAGGTGGTCGAAATTTCCGGAGCCCTCCACTACGGCGTTTCTCATAGCCTTAGTCGCTTTGGGACGTTAAACCCCATAAACCAACTGATACAGCTAAGCGATTAATAATGGCAAATAGGTTGATTGTAACTTTTTAGATTTCCAGAAAGCATCTGACTTTGTAGGACATAATTGGTTATTGGTAAAACCCTCGGCATTTAATATTCCTGCTGTTGTTCTGCATTGGATTGAGGCCTATCTTGCTGACCGAAAACAGTGCATTGTGCTTAACGCAACAAGTTCCTCATGTAACAAAAAGTCTTGTTCGGTGTTCCCCAAACATCTGTTCTGGAACCGCTTCTTTTTTCGATATTAATTAATGATATATGTCAACACGTATCAAGTCCTCTCAGATTGTATGCCGATGATTGTTGTCTTTACCGTGACATTACTGGCTTAAAGGCCCCCTGCCCACCCGCGGCCAGCAGACACTCTCTACCTCACTTTGAGCGAGCCTCCTCTCCTTCCATTCCCTCCTCGAAATTTTTCTCTCCCGCTCCTCGTCGAGTAGGCTCGGCAAGGCAAAATCACCCCTTCCTTCTCCGGTGTAAGCCGGAGGCGTGGTGTCTGTGGAGTGCGTCACAGGGCGACGTCATGGCCCCGCCTTCAATAGAATTCTTTTCTTGGTTTTTGCATTTTCTCCGCACACTGAACGATCGAGAGGCGCGATCGGCTCGACCACCTAGACTTGTTAGCGAGCGCATCCTTTCATACATCTGTTTGTCATTCCCAGTTAACGAGCCAGCTTTTCATTTTCTTTTAGGCCTCCCCACCGTTTCACGAGCGGAGGGGCGGAAGTCGGTTGTGTTCGAAACACACGGCGAAGCGCGGACCCGGCAACCGCCCGTTTGCTTTTCTCCATGCGTGTTTGTGTTCTGTGTGTTTGTGTCTTTTCTCCGCTCCAAAGCATATGTCATTCATTGGAGTCAAGGCGTACGCAAGATGCACGAAAGATAAGCGGTATGTGTGCGGAGCGGTAAAGTGGGCGAGCGAGGGAAAGGCTCTGCTGCACTACTAATTAAAACCTTGTTTTGGGGGGCTCGCATAGAAGAAAAGAAACTGAGAAGGGAGCGCGCACGCAGAGCGTCTCGTGACGGGATCACGGCGGGGGGGGGGGGGCGAGCCAACTCCCTCAGTTTTACTGTTTTTTTACTTTTTATGGCTAGGGTTCAAGGCTGTCGCCGCACGCTCCCTCCGCAGTTTTTTTTTTGTTCCTTCATGCGGGTTTGTAGGCATGAGCCAGAACAGAAGGCGCTGCGGAAAGCGTTGTGCAGACGACGCGACGCCAAGGCTACGCCCAACCTTCTCCCGTCAGTCAGAACGATGCACCAATGGAGTGCCTTTAGCGAAAGTAGCCCCCCTTGACGTCAGCGGGGTGCAGAGTAGTGGGCCGGGCCCGTTTTTGAAGGAAGGAGAGAACGAACGGGCTTTGATTTGAATTTTCGCAGCTTTTCGGGGCGCGCATGGCTCTAGTATTTTGCAGAGGTTATCTTCGATGCCTCATCTATGCAGTGGGCTTGTTTTTCAAAAATGTCCGGACCCTGGTCAGTGGCCCTTTAAATGATGGTGTCCAGTTACAAAGCGACCTTGATGCTATATTACAGTGGTGCAAAACGCGGAATAGGTAATAGAATTTTCCCAAATGGAAAGTTGTCCAGTTCACAAACAAGCTCATATCCTGCATATTTCATACTCTCTTGATGATGCAAATCTCTCTGTCGTGTCCGTCTAGAAATATTTGGGTGTTCTATATAAAAATTATTTTTCCTGGAAAGACCATATCGACTACATAGCAGATAAGGCAGGCCGTGTCCTTAACTTCCTGAGCACCGCCACAGAGAAATCGCAAAGCCAATGTAGCTTTCGCTACAAAAGCGCGCAGCACGATTTGCCTCTTCGAACCCTAGCTTCACCCAAAGCTCCTGTTACTTAAGACTCGATCTCGGATGGCCGCTCTTGCGAGAAAGACGGAAATACATGCGCCAAAAATTATTTCATGATATTTTTACAGGCACAACAGGTTTAAGCAAATATGCATGTATATTAGGTCCTGCGTACAGGTCCGCCCGAGTTTGACCACTCCCTAAATGTCCAAGAATATCAGTGCCGAATCAATACGTACAAACATTCGTATTTCCTAAGAACTGTCCACGAATGGAATGGTTTGGTGGAGGAGGTTGTCTCCGCGTCACCCTCTTCTTTTGACGGTGCTCTTAAAGTTGAAGTTGCAAGTTTTTGTTTAATTAGGCAACATATCAAGTTTTCTTTTTTGTCTTCTCTTGCTCTCCTTACGTGTGCTTCATGAACACGAATTTTTTTTTGCGCATATGTCTTATTTTTATGAACTTTTTCTTTTGGTAGGATTTTTGTATGAGTGAAAACGTTCTGAATGTTGTGTTCTTTTAAAAATGGCGTTATGTTATGTTTCCTCGCATTGCGTTGTACTGCCTTTAATACTATCAAATATTTCTCTCCCTACAATAATGCCCATTGGGCGCTGTAGGTATCTGAATAAATGAAATAAATAAAAAAATTCGAGATCACTGCGGCGACCCGCATTGGGAGAATGCGAAAGCATTGACACCTCCTCGGCACTCGTCGACTTTCTTTGCCTCTCTTTATCATTTTCTTGTTTGTAAATTTAACAACTGAATTAGCGTAATTATATCATGCTTTAATTAAAGATCTACTTATTTACTCTGATTGTACCTCCTTTTATCTCAACCATTTCGGTTTTTCAAATTTGGCGCCATGGTTGCTTTCCCGCCAGCCTACTATATCCCCGTCCTTCCTATTCAGCCGTCCAATTGTTTTTGCTGATAACTAATTAACCAATTCATCTAAGTTACTGATACTTTTCTGTTCGATTAATTATCACTCATCAAATACATTTAAATTCATTTCAAACTTTATTTTCACTCCCTTGCGTATTTTTCCTCTATTTTTCCGTCCACGGCTGTTTTCCCGTCCACTCACTATATCAACGTCCGCGCTATTTCGACTTTGGCTGTAAGTAATTAAATAACCATCCTGTCGATATAATTTTTTTGCTCAGCATCCTTACATCTTCTTTCGATTACAATTACTCGTTTGATGCTATCTCTTCTGAGAACGCCACAACTACTGCGGACACGTTTTGCGGACACGTTTTGCGGACACGACCCCGCCGGCATACCCAAGAAATGGTTTCGCATCAATAAATAATTGAAGCTTATCATCTCAACTTAGATCGGCCCATAATCGAATGTCAACGCTGCCATCGAACAGAATACTGTAGTTGTCGCCGTTCTACGTACAGCTGGAGAGGAAAACTGGTGTGATCTATTAGCGGTCGCAAACTATCTTGGTCAGATATCGAGGTGCCGTTCTTTGAGACGGACGCATATCGGCCAAGGGCGTTCGCGTTTGAATTCTGTGACATAGGTTCCCAGGGCGGTTTTTGCTGTCACGCGCGGAACACAGCTTCCGAAAATGCCCCCTGATTTCCTTCTTTCATTGAAATTCACCCCACTGTTCTTTCAAGTCTGAGAGGTACTGGGACTTACCATTTGTTGTAGCCGTTGCACAGCCTCCTGTGCTGTTAAGCGTCGCTTGCTGAGGTCGGGTTTCATGGAATGCGACCGTCGCGACACCCTGCGGGAGCTCGCTGATGGCTGACTCGGAGTAGCATACGTTGTGGGGTTCGCACTGGCTCCACTGTCGGCAGCCCCTGCGTTCAGGAGACTAATGTGTGAGCCCCGTGTTCACCAGAAATGTACGGTCCCCTTTCCCGGTGAGCACGCAAAGACAGGTATTTGAACATACTGTTTGAAGGTCACGAGAAAACACACACTAAACATGCGAGACTTTCTATTTCCAGCAGTACGCCTAAAGCGAAGAGTGCCCTTTTTTTGAATATGCACTCCAATTGTGACTCGGGCCGTTCATGAGTCGGTGTCGAATAGCAAAAAATTGCATTCACATGCAGCAGAGTCCGACATTACCCATACGAATTGTTCCTATATAAAAAGAAGTAAAAAAATTGGCTGTGGTTTAGCTCTGGTTAAACCTAGTCGAGTAGCGATAGCTACAGACCTCCGGCTGCGCTTAGGCTTCGCGTATCTGGATACCGGAGATGCCGGGCAGAGTATGGCCGCCATCCATACTGCGGCCTCAACTATGGCTGCGGCGACTCGAGCTCTCGCCTTCTATACTCCCGGTTACCACACCTGCGGAGCGTTGGGTGTGACGTCATACAGAGGGCGCAGCGAGCGCCCAACGGCAGGAGCGGTGGCTGCGCAGCGACCGGGACGAGCCGAGTTGCCGATGGCGGCGGTGGTGGAAAACATTTGCTGTATTTTACAGTGGTTTTTGTGGCTTCAGATGGAGTCTTCCATCTTCTCTTCAAGTTCGGTTGCCCTAGTCCAGGGCTCCGCTGAGGGTAGCTGCGCTGCGTGCACGCCTTACTAGTCCTTGTTGGACTTTCAGGATGTCGCTGGATAGCATCCTCTCCGACTGTTCCGCACTGGGGTTTTCTTTTACGGCTAGCTCCTCTATTTTCTGGCAAGCTCATGAGGTATGGTATAGAGTTGGTTTGTCTCCACACCACGGGCACTCACTCTCGTACTGCGTGGGGTAGATTTTGATTAGCATGCTTATGCACGGGAATGTTCCCGTTTGTAGCTGTCGCCATGCTACGGCGTCTTCTCTCTTTAGTTGTTTGTGGGGGGGGGGGGGGGGGGGGGTATTTTCGTCTTATCCCTCTGTAGTACTTCAGCATCTCTGAAAATCGAGGCCCGTGGTGTGACGTCACATAGAGGGCGTGGCGAGCGCCCAACGGCAGGAGCGGTGGCCGCGTGGCGACCGCGACGAGCCGACTTGCCGGAAAATCGAGGCTCGTGGTGTCACGTCACAGTGCGGCCACGGCTCGAAGTGCGGCGACGGCGGAGAGGCGAAAACCTGGTGTAATGTAGCTATCGCTACAAAACAATGCCACGGATTCCGCCCTTTCCTGCAGGGCAGAATACTTATGACGACGGGTGTACCGCACCCTCACCAGCGCCCTTCTGTCGAAAGCTCTTAGACAATGCCAACTTAAAGCCATTTCCTTCAGGCAAACGCGATTGTGGAAGCATCTGCTCTTAGTGCTGTTGCGAGGACGTGCACAGAGCTTACGCTCCAACGATGGTGTCAACCGTCATCATTTTTCGTTCATACAGCAAGGGACTGGAATGACCTGCCAAACGCCATCGTGGATCAGACCGACTCGTCATCATTCAAATCGTCCATCGAAGAAATGTACTGCTGAGTATTCCGCCCCGTCATGTAATAATACCCCTTCAGTGAGGCGTTTGAGGTACAAATAAACAAATACATAAATAATGACGCCACGGTCAACTACATATCAGTTGCTAGGGCAGCTTACATGCTACACTCCATCTCACAAGTGCTTCGCAGTGCAGTGAAAGCTACGAGCGCTGTAGACGAAGGCTTCAGCCTGTGAGATCGGCTGGCCAGCGCGTCTGACCAACGCAGTTATGAAACCCGTCGCTTCACCCTTGTGGCTTCCACTCGACTCCGTATCGCTTGTCAGATGGACCATAGAATGGGCCCGCTACGAGATCGCGTCCACTGTGCGGATCATTTGGTGAATTTCCTCAATTTTAAGTAGGTAAGAGTGAAAGTTATCGACTAGGACGTACTATGACTCCCAAGGAGACTACATTCGACGCGCGTAAAGCCCTGAGTGCACGTATATTAACAACAGCAACCAGATTATGAACCCGCAATTGTTGAAACAGGAATGAAGGTGAAGAATTATTATTGACGTTCGCTTATCGTGTACTTGTTACTAATCCCATAAAAAATATAAACTAAGCAGTTGATCTTGAAAATGTTTGGTTTAAGCAAAAACATCCGTGATCTGTTCCTGGAAGGATAGGCATTTCCTGTATTTTCATTCCCCACTTCGAAAGAGGCGCTCGAAAACTCAGAGGAGGTCAAGGCTACGTCTGACCACGATATAAAGTTGGTAATTCATACCATACTTAAAGTAAAAAGCGACTAGGGCGAGCTTCATCTACTTTGGGAATGCCGGTGAGATGTGGCCGCGTATATGGCTTGGACAACGTTGAGCGCAAATACGCGGATTCAGTGGTCATAATATAACTTTTGTTAAGGCATTCCTAGAAGAAATACGCTGCTAATTTCGACACGGGCATAATACCATGCCTTAATTTGCACTAGATTTGTTAAAGAAGTGTAAAACGCTACATAAAAAGGATTCATCCTGCTCATTGCGGAGAGCATCGCATCTGTCATGGCTAGATGTAACCACGGCATCGCGTCGCAACCGGGATTCCGGGCTGATCCAAACATACCTCCTGTTCATTCTTAATAAATGTTTTCACCACCACCACCACCCGGAAGAATGAACGTTTTCGCTCGAACACTAGCCAAGTCAAATACGAAACCACATCTTCCCGGCACTCCTGCGGTGAACGAAAGGTTATTTAAAAAACTTGCATAGACTGCGGCGCCACTTTTTTCTGTAGATAGATCACCATCATCATCATCAGCCTGACTACTTCCACTTCAGGGAAAAGGCATCTCCCATCTCTCTCCAATTAAACCAGGCCCTTTGCCAGTTGCGGCCACTGTATCCCCGCAAACTTCTTAAATCTCACCCGCAAACCTAACTTTCTGTCGCCCCCTGCTACGCTTGCCTTCTCTTTGAATCCACTCCGTTACCCTTAAGGACCAGCGGTTATCTTGCCTTCGCATTACATGCCCTGCCCAAGCCCACTTCTTCCGCTTGATTTCAACTAGGATGTCATTAACCCGCGTTTGTTCCCTCACCCACTCCGCCCGCTTCCGATCTCTCAACGTTACACCTATCATTTTTCTTTCAATAGCTCGCTGCGTTGTACTTAACTTAAGCTGAACCCTCTTTGCTAGACTCCACGTTTCTGCCCCATTGGTGCGATACAGCCTTCGTCAAAAGTTTGGAGCGCGAGGAGTTTGCTTCCGGTGGTGGTAGTGGTTTATTTAAAAATAAAAAAGGGAAGCAAAAGAGTGTTGTCGGCCGCGGCAATTGATATCTAATATCTTAAGCACCCGAGCTGCAGCCGGCGGAAATGAAAGGGAAAGGGAGAGGATAGTGAGGAGAAGTATAGAGGGGAGCGACAGGTCCATACTGTATTTTTCGTAATGCATCTCCAGCGTTCGAACTTCCTGAACGTAAGACGATTTCTGGTCCCGCCTCCTGCATTGGGTAGGACTTCAACAAAAGCTGCAGGAATCCCAGCACAAGGGTTAGAAGCAAACCTCCCGGGTTCCAAACTTTTCACAAAGACTACTTTTCAGAAGTTCGGAGTCGCAAGCGCTAATAGCGACTATTAGTTTGGTTTGGTTTGGTTTGTGGGGTTTAACGTCCCAAAGCGACCAAGGCTATGAGAGACGCCGTAGTGAAGGGCTCCGGAAATTTCGACCACCTGGGGTTCTTTAACGTGCACTGACATCGCACAGTACACGGGCCTCCAGAATTTCTCCTCCAAAGAAATTCCAGCCGCCGCGGCCGGGATCGAACCCGCGTCTTTTGGGTCAGCAGCCGAGCACCATAGCCACTGAGCCACCGCGGCGGCCATAGCGACTATTCAGCCAAACCACTTAACAGGAAGGCAGGCGAAAGAGCTGAAAGCGACGGGAGTATGTTATTCATTTGCCAAGGTCAAGGCTACGTCTGACCACGATATAAAGTTGGTAATTCATACCATACTTAAAGTAAAAAGCGACTAGCGAATGTTTTTGTAAAGCTCTCAGGTAGTTCCTTGAAGAAGTAATCCAGCTCTACGCTTTACAGAGAAAAAACAGTTTTTTGTGTCCTCGTCTTAAAATCTAGCGCTGGATTATTTTTTCAAGAAAGCATTGAATCCCCAACTAGCCCCGCAACGTGTTTTATTAAGCGAATCTCAGGTGCTGTATTAAGTACAGGCCGGTAGCGGACGCACTTTAGAGCCGTATGATGACTGGCCAAAAAGTGAACGATGTGAGCCACTAAGAGCGGCCGTGGTGTTGGGAGAAGTTCTGCAAGGGTAGTGACAATGGTGCAGTAATAATAGAGGGAGGGGTGAAGATAAAAAACGGGAATGCCGAGCCCTATAACTGCCTCCATCAGGCAGGCAAAAGGGGAAAAAAATGTGCTTGTTATGGCATACATGGCCAAAAAGTGCATGGCGGTGGCTGTTGGTTTCCGTCATGTGTCCGTCAGGCGGGGAACACCACAAAGGACTGTAAACATGAACCAACTGCTCCGACAATCTTCTATTTTACCGCAACGGGGCTGTGCTCGGGGAGGGGAATTATAGGA
The DNA here is from genome assembly GCF_055824585.1 of Amblyomma mixtum. Taxonomy (NCBI): domain Eukaryota; kingdom Metazoa; phylum Arthropoda; class Arachnida; order Ixodida; family Ixodidae; genus Amblyomma; species Amblyomma mixtum. The sequence goes on along the minus strand of NC_143013.1, from coordinate 222,564,279 downwards.
TACGAGAGAGGAGGAAGGCAGGAACTGACGAGGAGGGGAAGGGAAAGGAGGGTGAAGCAGTAAAGGCAAATAGCGAGCTGTTATACACATGCACACATATATATATAGGGGCCATGAGGAGGAGTTGGGGGAGCGAGTGGAAGCGAAGGCGAGAAAAACAGAAAAAAGAGAAACTCGCACTCGCTCGCAATTATTTATGCAACAATTAATCTTACCAGGGTGACTTAACTGCAGTCTGAAACCCACTGACCTAGCAGAGGAACACAGGCAAGAAAAGACGAGAACAAAATGATCTGGTAGAGAATGGCGCAGCGATTCCAGATAGGAGATAAACCTGCAAGTTCGACCGGATCCCGCGGCCACCACGCGTCGCATCTTGGGTCCTATCTTGTGTCACCTGTTTTAGAGATCTAATTTTGAGTGACCAGCAGTGTGACAGTCGATCACAAAAAAATTACCGACGATTACGTTACTTCCTAATGCGAAATTTGAGCGCAGCAAATAAGCTGTTTCACCTTTTCGATAGATTGAGGCAAAGAAATCGAGCAACACATGTATGCGCTATCACAGAATTTTTTTTTTATTTTTCACACGTATTCCTTTAACAAAGACTCCACTAACAGTTCTTGACAGTCATGAAGGAAGCTTTGTGGTCGGAGAAATAGACTGATATATGTTCGACTTGGTAGACCAATGCTTGATTCTCAAAGACGAGATCTATACAAGTGCCTCGCGAGGTTGTCACAGCCGTGGGACGCGTTACGAGCAAGAGGAACGGGATGTTCTCCCGCATAAGTGTTAGGAAATTGCTGTTTGTCTTTATGTCAACATTAAAGTCCCCCACTACTAACATCGGTGTGGATCGATGGACGGTTAATGCGAGTTGCAGGAAGTGCACGACGTCTTTCGTGAGTGCGGTAGGGGCGAAGTAGGCAGCTACTACCAGCAAGCCGTTGGGCAACTTTGCGGCGCACAGTTCGCCAACTTCATGTGACGTGCCAAACATTTCGATTGGTATTGCAGAGAGACCTGTGCGCAAGTAGATAGCGACTCCCGCCGCTCTGTTGTGGTCTCTGCGAGCACCACAGCAGTATAGGAAATCTATGATTTCGAGAGGCTCTTCGGGATCCATCCAGGTTTCAGCAAAGCAAAGTATAGAGGAATGGCGCAGAATGTGATCGTGGTGTACGTCCTTGGCATGTGCGGCAAGGGAGCGTACGTTAAGAATGTGGTTGTGAATGATGAATCAAGTGCTGCCAGCGAATGACGCGTCCATTGGCTGTCTGCGTGTGTTACTGATGTGTGGTTAACATGTTAAGCTTCGCCTGTAAGAGGGGAACGCGACAGCGTCTTGCAACGCTGCCAGGGAGTCCACAGAACGCCATCGCCAATTCGGCTGTACGCCTTGCTGGACGGTAAATTTATTTTTTGAGGAAAGGAAATGTATCTCTCTCGCATATCTGGGTGGACACCTGCACCTCGACGTAAGGGAAAGGGGGAAGATGGGAGTGAACGAAGCCGCCGTATTAGCTAGACGCGCCTTTGTTCATTCCAAACCATTCAGCTGGCATTACGGAGTGGCTAGCGTGCTCGTATCGCACTCCGGAGACCCTGGTTCGATTCCCCAACTCGACCAATTTCGTTCTCGGTTTTATTGATTTATGCGGTCTAACTAGAAAGGTTAATTAGGCTATTTCATATTTATATTATTGTATTTCTATCCATCGTGTTCTGTCATTAACCTGTCAATTGTTGGAACGGTCTAGGATGTTCGACACAACGTATATGAAACGAGCAACGTCTTACTGAGTGGGGAAGTGCGTGGTGGTGGAGGGAACGCGGCTTCGTACTTATCTGTTTTTTTTTTCAGCAGCGTCTCCTTCCGCGGACGCTGTTGTCGCTGCGGCGCGCGTCTTTCTTTTCTTTTCTTCTGACCTCTTCATTCTCCTCTATATTAATTAGGCTAATTGATTAATTAAGCAATTAACTAAACTCAGTCCAACTTAGTTGCAGCATCACTATACGATCCCTTTGGTTGGTTGCATGGTTACTAGCCAAAGTACAATTGGCCCCATTTGAAATTCGCGCACTGTGACGTCACGAGCATTTAGACCAATTGAAAAGCGTGACATTGGGGGCGGAGCTGGTTACGAGGCCGACGCCGACGACGACGCGAAACCCAGGAACGGACGCCAAAGAGCTGCGCTCTAAAATTCAGGGGGGCAGTTAGTTGACCTAAAGTGCGGTGAGGCGAAAGCCTTTAGCGCGGTGTTGCTGCTTGTGTCACTGATGTCTGGTTAAGATGTCAAGCTTCGCCTGCAAGAGAGGAACGCGACAGCGTCTTGCAACGCTTCCAGGGAGTCCACAGAACGCCATCGCCCGTTAGGCTTACGCCTTGCTCGTCGGTAAATTGGTTTTTGAGGAAAGGAAGAATATTTGTCTCGCATATCTCGGTGGGCACCTGAACCTCGAAGTAAGGGAAGGGAGGAAGACGGGAGTGAACGAAGACACTGTATTCACAAGACGCGCCTTTGTTCATTCCAAACCATCGAGCTGGCATGGCGTTGTGGTTAGCGTGCTCGTCTCGCACTCCGGAGACCCTGGTTCGATTCTCCAACTCTACCGATTTCCCACTCGGTTTTATTTATTTGCCTGGTCTGACTGGAATGGTTAATTAGGCTTATTGCTCAATTAACTAAACTCTGTCCCACTTACTTGGAACATCACTATACCATCCCTTTAATTGGTTACATGGTTACTAGCCAAAGCACAATTGGCCCCGTTTGAAATTCGCGCACTGTGACGTCACGACCATTTCGACCATTGAAAAGCGGGACATTACTGTCGGCAACAACTGCTTACAACGATGACGCATTAAAGGTTTCCACCTTAACATGTCTCCGCAGCTCCGTTTGGAGTGTAGAGCACTGCACATAACATGCAAAGGTCTTCGGTTCGGATGCCACCGGCGCTGTGTAAATGGCTTCTATTCTACTTTCTGTACAACGGTTCCCCATTAAAAATAATAACTGAATTTCAGCAAAAATAAACACTATTTTCTTGTTCTTCCTTTGGGTCCAGCGTCTGTTCTCTTCTCTTTTGTGTGGGCCCTACCAAACCCCTCTTATTCTCAGTCCCTGCTCTGAATGCTCACCTTGGGATGGCTTCGTCACCGGCACCGATTCGTCAGAGATGTGCAGCAGCGCAGACAGGTCCGCCATCGGGGAACCGACAGGGAACGGACAGATGTCGTCCGACGAGGGAGCGGTCTGAGGCGAAGCCTGGTGCGGCGAAACGGGAGACACATGCAGGTTGCACATCGGCTAATGTAGGCGGCCGCGTGGCGCAGTTTTGCCACTAAATTCCTTTCAACCTCTATTTAAAGCCTACTGGAGAACGAGATGCTACATCGAATACCACGAAAGCCGCGTTTGAAGGAACAACAATAACATCGTACGTGAATTCATTCACATTACGAATCAAACAGAGATCCCAGCCGCCGTGGTGGAATTTCGATGGAGGCGAAATTCCAGAGGCTCGCGTACCGTGCGATGTGAGTACACGTTAAAGAACCCCAGGTGGTCGAAATTTCCGGAACATTTCACTACGGCGTACAGTCAGAGACAAAAGTCTCCGGACCACGGGTTCCTCAAACGAAGCTTATAGCTCTATTATCAGACTCCGGCTGGAGACCGTACTTGTGGAGATGAAAGAACAAAAATTTAACCTTCACCTCCACAAGTGTAGTCTCGAGCCGCCGACTTGTAGCAGAGCTATCGGCTTCGTTAGAGGAACACGTGGTCCGGAGACTTTTGTCCCTGACTGTACCTCATAGCCTGAGTCGCTTTGGGACGTTAAACCCCCCCCCCCCCCCCCCCCCCCCAAATCAAACTAAACAGAAACACAAAGATGGCCAAACGTCAGAACTGTTAAGCGAACGAAATCGTACAAGAACAAGATGAACAAGAACGCGCTAGACATGTGATGCGCGATAGTTTCTACCTCCTTTTTAGAATCAGTAAACTATGACCATCTGTCTGTTTCTACCTGACGTCAACGAGCACCTGTACGATGCCATAGAACCAGTTCGGGAACAAGCTTTGCTGCATTATAAGCCCTGGTATTGTGCATTCACAGTTGTCTGAAATTGAAATATAAGCAGTGCCGTGAGAAAATACGAAGAAAGCTGATATCCGCAAAGCGAAGGTATCCAGATGTAATCTGCAAAACGACGGACATTGGAGAGATCGCCCTTTGGGGACTTATCGTATTACACAGCTTACTCTATGCGAAGACGTAGACAGGGATGGCTATGATGCTATAAAACTTTATATCGAAAGGCGATTGGCGTTATGCTGCTTTGTAAACTAACACATGACACATTTTTAACTGTGCAATTACAAAAGCTGCTATTAAAGGCCAACTTGGGTGGACGTCGTCCTGAAACGGGTATGGTTTATTTTAGTTTATGGGGTTTAACGTCCCAAGGCAACTCAAGCTATGAGTGAAGGGAGAAACGGGTATGGTTTCTCTTCAGTTTTAAAGTCGGCTTGAAACGGGTATGAAGCCGACGTTAAAATTGAAGAGCAACCAACCGAAACAATAAGAAATTTTCGTTTGAATGGTCTCCGAGAGAAAAAAAAATGCATCCACGCGACCAGCTCGTCACTGCAACCAGCGTAGGCGCAATCAACGTATGCCGGGAGAGAGATACTCTGTCAGAGTTCTCACGCGCTTGAACCAACCACAGATGTATGCAAGCTTACAGCTCTCACTCATAGCATGTACTGCACCGCGACACTAAGCTGTCCGCAAGACCACACAGCGGCCAAGGCTGTGATCATAGTTTAGGGAGGAACTTCAAGTACAATCGTATAAAGCTTTCAGAGTGCGCACTGCGGCCAGTTTTCACGCATTTTTTTTAAAGCTTTAGTGTCATCTTTCGAGATTTGGTCTGTGCTGCCAATTGTATTCCATAGGCAGGTGGTTTGATTTTGGGGGAGTGTGAGTTTAAGGCCACAACCAAACAATCGCTGCAGGAGATTTCAGAGCACATTGTATTGTCTCTAGTCGTAATGGCACGTCATCATACACGCCTACCGATCACGTAAAAAGTAAACGAAGCAAACCTCCTTGTTTTTAATCATTTGGCGTCGAGAGGCTTGAAAATTTAAGGGGGCAATATGACGGTGCAGTAGTGTACTGGAATGCTCATACACTGGCGGACCGAAGAACATAGAGGACGCATCGGTGCTAAATATGTTCTGACATGTTACCGAACGAAAGGTAATGGGTGTTTTATGCACGAAATTTACTTTTACACTTGCACATAAAGGCAGCAAACTTTTACTATTTTGGTTAAGGGACATGAAAAAAAAAAAAGTTTGAATGGGTAAGCGCGATCCATATTATTCTGTACATTAAGCCTCATGATTTCCGACTGGTCGCACGAATATAAACAATCATAGCTGCGTTATGTTTGTTTTTGGTGCCAGTCGTACACTTGGAATGTCTCTAGAACTTACAGGCACATCTGCCATATTGACTCATTGCAGTGAGATGATGCATCGTAAAAGTCGCCTCCTGCCACACTGCCTTACATGCTAGTCTCCCTTTTGAACTCCTCTAAAACCGCTTTTTTAGAGCCTTTTGAAGTAATTTAAGTGGAACGAATTGAATAAAAAGAAACAATAAATATCTCAGTTACACGAAGCTTGTTCTCGAGGTAATCTACAACACCGCGCAGCACGGTGGCCAGTGAAGTGAGAGAAATCTTTTATTCTCGGGATAATTTTCCGCACAAATTCTGGAGAACAATAATTTTTGATTCCTCGAACAACTCGTGAAAAGCGCTGCCGCTCACTAAAGCACGCGACAGAAATGTTTTAGATTGGAACATTTCAGACCTGCGTGCTTTTTATTTGGCCACAGCGCGAGACCACCAGTTTAGCTTTTTAGGGCAATAAGATTGACGCCAAGTAGTGCTTGAAGCTAGGAGCGGCTATGAGGCTATGATTACAAATATGGGAGCAGTCATCAAGTGTTTCCTTTTTTTAGTTATAGCCGAAAACGAGGCCCACTACTGCTGATGCGTACGAGCGCCAGAGTCGATCGGAGAAAGCAGTTGGGGCCGACAGATTCCGTTGTTTACGTACTGGCGATAATGGCTGCGGTGACACAGGGCAGCTGAGGGCAGCCACATTGGGGCTGAGTGGTCTGCCGGTCCCAGGGCTTGTTATTCGGGCGCCACCTGCAGTGGATTTGGCTGCCCCGGAAGGGACGCCGCGAGCACCGATGATACGGGGGCGTATGGTGCCTGGGCTTGCGACGTCAGCGCTGGCAACATTGGCTCTTCCGCGGCCCATAGCAGAATGTTCAGGGGTGGTGACTGCGGCGTGTGGTTCCTCGGCTTTGACGATGTCAGCTGAAGCCGCCGCATTGTTTTCCGGGGTTCTCGAGCCAAAACTGCTGACCAGGGTTGCGGTCGCCTTCTCTGACGGGCTGGCTACGGCTGCATGTGGGTTACCTTGGTCACAGACGCCGGCCACGGCTATCGAGGAGCTCGAATGATTAGCGTTGGCCGATGTCTTCGGTTTCTTCGAAGCCCTGCTTATCGACGAATGCGCGTTGCCGTGGCTTGTGACGCCTCCTGAGTCCTTTCTGGTAGCTCTCCTCTTAGACGTTCTGCTTGGGGCCGAATATATGACGCCAGACCGAGCAGAATCCTCGGGAGGTTTTGACGGAGCCGAGACAGAAGCACCGGTCAAGGCCATCGATTTCTTTCCTCCCTTCTTGATTTTTCTGTGAATGGCCGAATGTGTGGCGGCGGGGTCAGGGACGTCTGCCGTGTTCATCGAGGCACCCGAGCCAGCAGCTTTGGGTAAGTGCTCGGGCTCCACGGTCTTCTCCTTTACCTCTTCTGCTCCTCCTTTGGTCGCTAGTGCGACGTCCGAACTACTGACGACCGCTGACATCACCTCCGCACCCGAGGTGCAGGCATCGGCCAGGGCTCCGGGGTCTTCAGTCGGCTTCGTAGATCCGGCTAGCCCACCCGTAGGCGTGACACCGGGTCCAGACGCGTCCGCAGAGGTTAATGGTGCGCCTGAGCTGGAAGAACCGTGCTTCTTGGTCGCTGCCGTCTTGGGCTCGTCGCGGACGGAAGGCTTGCGGGGCATGACTGCAGTCTAGTGAGACCAGATGAAGAGCAGCCAGAACAGAACGTCCGCAAGGCTCACGCTCTCTTCTTCTTCTGCTTCACCGCGAGGCGCGTGCTGAAAGAAAACGTCTGCCAAAGCTTCATCTAGAACTAATTCCCGTGGGTGCAGATTGCAAGGACTAATTAAATTAATCAAGGCCAAATGGAAAAAAACGAACTATAAAGTAGGTGTATTGGGCTCGATCTCCACCGGTCTTGCTTTTTGACAAATTGGCCGGAAACTCGGCGAGTTACTGCAAAGATATAAGCCGCAGCGGTACAATTTTCCAAGAAGAAGACAAGAACTGTATTGGATAGCATGGGCGACGGAGCAATCCCCCGCCGTGGGTATGTGCCATTCAGCCCGAGGACATCATCATCATCATCATCATCATCATAATCATCATCATCATCAACATTTTCGACAGCGCGACCTTGTGCCCTGCTCATGCGCAATAATACAGCGCACCAACTTCAGGTTTAGCTCTCCGGCTTGTCTGAAAGCTTTTTAAACGGGGAATTAGGCTAGAAAACATGTCACAGTGTAACCTAAAATGTTGCGCACATCACTATGGGAATGGTAAATGATTTGTATGCAGCGAAAAGAATAAAGAGCGGTAAAATATTGATTTTGAGCGAATTGGTAAACGCCGATTTTTGCTAAGAAGCATCTCATAATGCAATCTATAGGAGGGGACTGACCCCCAGAGGCAAATGAGAAATAATTTACTTGATGTTAATTCTTCGTTAAAAAAAGACAAGAAAAATATCAGTAAAGAGCGGAATTCACACGCTGCGTGTTCCACAACACAACGCAAATCCAGTGCGGCACAGCAGCAACAAAAATAGCGGCAATAAATAGTATTTTTAGCTGTTCTCACAAATATTCTCGTATTTTCTCAGATGTGCAGAACCGAAGGTCACGCGCCGACATATATCTAGTGTACGGGGGTTGTGAAAGGCATTATGTCTAATCTCTTTTCCCGTACTTTGTTGTGGTTGGAATTTCTTGCTTTTGCCCGTAGACTAAATTTAACTTTGCTGCTGAATTTGTGGCTTAAGAAAGCCAGTTCCTGGTTCGTCTGCAGGGAAAAATAGCTTGATGCTTTTGCTCGGGAAGATTACAATGGGTGTTGATTCTAGACTATTGAAAGATATATATTGGTAGAAAGCTTGTTGGAAGCAAAATTTAGACGTTAGTGCTAGTATGTGCGGATCACCGGATAGTTTGAAAAAACGTTTCGATCCTGTAGATTTCCTGATATCTGAACCCAAAAAAGGGCGTACTTTGCTTTTTTTTTTTCCCCGCGCCGAATTTCGCAGTGACAGAGAAACAAAAGACGATGTGCTTCGAGAACCCCACAGATTAATAGCTTCGTGTAGATCGAGCCGTTGTGGTCCCGTCTGAAATGCGATGGTGCACAGGCGGCACAGCTGCCTTTGCTGGCCGCAGCCGAACGAATGGCCCAAAACTGGATCCCAATCATTAATCACAGGACGTCGCCTTAGTGCAGAGCCTATATCGAATGGAGTGCCTTTTTGCCGAGGTAAAAAAAAAATCGCCGTTTATTCGCGGAGCCTTTAACAGCTCCGCACGAGCGGGATGACGTAAACACTGTCCTGAAAAGGTGTATGCCGTTATATCAGAGCAGGCTTATGAACCTGCTGCTCGATTCCTTGTGGCTGCAAATGTAGAACAACGTCCTTGACCCTTGAACATATGGCGACCCAACTGTGACACAAACCCACTGCACAAACACACGCAGGCTGTCCTGAGAAGCCGTAGTGGTATGGGCAGCTAGGGGAGAGTACCACAATAATTTTTCTCCTGAGAAGCCATTCAGTAGTGAGCTCAGAACTTCCGAGGTGGATCGAAGCCATCTAGCGGCGCTTTTTGACGTATTCGCGCGCAAGGAACACTCCGAGTTTGAACAGTAAATTTCGACTCAGCAGTTCACGGTAACACCGCTAAAGAGCAACTCGTCGCCAGAGCAATAAACACTGATCCACGCGTAATAAAAACTGGTGTGCCAGCTGTGAAAGGCGTGCAACAAATGACCCCCTTCCGTCGGGCAGTGTGAGAACAGAATTTTCTTAAAGGCCGACGCAACCCCCCGTAATAGCTTTTTACTCCTTTTATCTAGGGTCTCCACCCCGTTGACGCAGTTAGTCGGAACGACAGCCTCCCTCTGTCCCTTGCGCCGCATCATTCGTTCCGGTCGTCCCGAGATGTCGGCTTGCCCTTCGAGAAAGATGGGTTGCTGCTGGCAGCTAGGAAAGCAAATAAAAACAAGTGACCAACGACTACGGAACTATATAATGCGAAATTTGGGCGCTGCTTGATTTTGTGAAATAGTTAGGCAAAAAACTTGAACGATGCTTAAGGTATACCGTTTGGAGTACGATGCGAAGCATTGCCGCTCTGTATCACAAGGCCTCTAAACTACTGCACTAATCGAACGCTCCTCACTGGTGTAGAGCGGCGCGGTGCTACCCTTGCCCGACTGCGGCGTTCTCTCCCGCGTTTGCTGCTCTATATTCGAGAACACAAATTTCGATACCCTCCCCGTATATACGCTCGCGCTATCACCAAGTCCACAAAAACCCCTCCTGTACCCTCTATCACCACCCCAAAGCCACTCTCGATCATATCCTTTTCCTCTGACCGGCGGATCCTCCCCCGCGGGGCCTGGAGCACCTTACCACTTGGGAGGCTTGGGAGACCCTACTGCGCTCCGAGGACCCGGCCAAGCAACCCATCGCCGCAGGCCGGGCTGCCAGCGTTATGAGCCTCCGGGACATGAACGTGTCCCGGTGCCGTGCGGGGGCCCACGGATCTATGTGTCCCAAACTCCCCTGTTGCAAATAAAATTTTCACCACCACCACCGACCACCTGGGTATCTTTAACGTGCACTGATATTGCACAGCACACGGACGCCACTTGCGCCCGTGTGCTGTGCGATGTCCGTGCACGTTGAAGATCCACAGGTGGTCGAACTTATTACGGAGCCCTCCACTAACGGCCGCCTTTCTCTCTATCTTCTTTCACTCCTACCTCCCTCCCTTCTCATACGGCGTGCTTGAAGTGTTCACCGAGAAGTGAGACAGTTACTGCGCCAATCCTCAAAAACAGCTAAATTAACGTGCTTCTCTCGTTGCTTCGAGGAGGAAGGTTGAAGCCACTAAGGAGGCGTCTTCGTTTGGAGCGGACCAAGAGGCGCGTGGCCCGAACATTCAGAGCATCGCAGTCCGGTTCTCATGGCTTTGGTTTAGGGTTTATGGGGCTATGAGGGACGCCGTGATGGAGGGCTTCGGATAATTTCGATCACCTGGTACTCTTTAACGCGCACTGACACCACACCGTACACGGGTCTCAAGCATTTCGTCTCCGTCGAAATGCGGCCGTAGCTCCGCCACAATGTTCTGCCTCAGTGTTGTCGACACCAACACCTATTGCTCTCGATCAGGGTTTCTGCCACAACGTTGTCGACGCCAACGCATGCAGTGCACATCTCTTTGTCACTACCGCCACGTAGCCCAAAGCCCGGATGAGGTGTGCGCTGACCCAGCGAGCCAGTCATGAGCGGTTCCTTTCCTTTTGTGACAGTCTCAGAGGCTTCACGTCCACCTAAGGATTTTGCTGGATAGGAGACTATTAAGGCAGAAGCATTTAATGCCTCATCGTTGTAAGCAGGCGTTGTCGACAGAATTGTCACGCTTTTCAATTGGTCGAAATGGTCGTGACGTCACAGTGCGCGAATTTCAAACGGGGTCAATTGTACTTTGGAGTCGTCGAGGGCTATGTACTCTCGACCTCTTAACGCGACCTCTTGCCAAGCTCTTTCCGGCGAATAAAATGTTTTAGAATCAATAGTAACCATGCAACCAATTAAAGGGATCGTAAGTGATGCCCCGAGTAAAATAAATAAATAAATAAAACCGAGTAGGAAATCGGTCGAGTTGGGGAATCGAACCATGGTCTCCGGAGTGCGAAACAAGCAGGCTAACCACTTCGCCATGCCAGCTTTTTTTTTCTTTATTTTCGAGATTGACATGAAAACAATAAGACCACTTCAGCTACACTTGAGCTGATACGGGTGAAGTTAAAATTTCTTAAGTTTCACTAGATCATCTAGTAGTGTTACCCACGGGGGTGGGTCACGCTGCGCCTGGTAACATTCCCGCAGATGAACAGCACTTTCAACAAAGTTCTCACGTGTACTACGAGTGTTTATATCAGCATGCCTTACTTGCATTCGCGTTTTCCACAAGCTGTGGAGGCCAAGAAGCATTAATGAGTCATAGGGTACCTCTTTGCGATCAACTGGTAGAAATCGGATACCATAAGGGTGCAGTGGTAGTTCTTTCTTGATGGTTCTCTGCAGGACATCCCAGAAAAGTATGGCGTCCCAGCAGTCTAGGAAAACATGTTCAATTGTCTCCGGCTGCTTACATAACAGGCAATTTGTTGTCCATGGGACAAAGATTCCTTTCTCATGGAGCCAGGTTTTAACGGGTAGTGTATTAGAGTGCAATTTGAAAAAGAATGTTTTCCCTGTCGGCCGGACCGGCATCATTTTCACCCGTTTTAAAATATCCTGCCCTGGGCATCCACGGTAAGGCGCACGATACAAAGGTGGCGGCAGCATAATATCAACCAGATCCTTATACAGCTTCTTTTTGGGAACGTTATACAGGTATTCTAGTGAAAACGCCATGCCAGCTCGAAGGTTTGGAATGAACAGAGGCACGTCTAGTGAATACGGTGTCTTCGTTCACTCCCATCTTCCTCCCTTCCCTAAAGTAAAAATTAAAAAAAAAAAACAAAACAAAACAAAAACTAAAAATAATGAAAAAAAAATTACCGACGATTACGTTACTTCCTAATGCGAAATTTGAGCGCAGCAAATAAGCTGTTTCACCTTTTCGATAGATTGAGGCAAAGAAATCGAGCAACACATGTATGCGCTATCACATATTTTTTTTTTTATTTTTCACACGTATTCCTTTAACAAAGACTCCACTAACAGTTCTTGACAGTCATGAAGGAAGCTTTGTGGTCGGAGAAATAGACTGATATATGTTCGACTTGGTACACCAATGCTTGATTCTCAAAGACGAGATCTATACAAGTGCCTCGCGAGGTTGTCACAGCCGTGGGACGCGTTACGAGCGAGAGGAACGGGATGTTCTCCCGCATAAGTGTTAGGAAATTGCTGTTTGTCTTTATGTCAACATTAAAGTCCCCCACTACTAACATCGGTGTGGATCGATGGACGGTTAATGGGAGTTGCAGGAAGTGCACGACGTCTTTCGTGAGTGCGGTAGGGGCGAAGTAGGCAGCTACTACCAGCAAGCCGTTGGGCAACTTTGCGGCGCACAGTTCGCCAACTTCATGTGACGTGCCAAACATTTCGACCGGTATTGCAGAGAGACCTGTGCGCAAGTAGATAGCGACTCCCGCCGCTCTGTTGTGGTCTCTGCGAGCACCACAGCAGTATAGGAAATCTATGATTTCGAGAGGCTCTTCGGGATCCATCCAGGTTTCAGCAAAGCAAAGTACAGAGGAATGGCGCAGAATGTGATCGTGGTGTACGTCCTTGGCATGTGCGGCAAGGGAGCGTACGTTAAGAATGTGGTTGTGAATGATGAATCAAGTGCTGCCAGCGAATGACGCGTCCATTGGCTGTCTGCGTGTGTTACTGATGTGTGGTTAACATGTTAAGCTTCGCCTGTAAGAGTTGAACGCGACAGCGTCTTGCAACGCTGCCAGGGAGTCCACAGAACGCCATCGCCAATTCGGCTGTACGCCTTGCTGGACGGTAAATTTATTTTTTGAGGAAAGGAAATGTATCTCTCTCGCATATCTGGGTGGACACCTGCACCTCGCCGTAAGGGAAACGGGGAAGATGGGAGTGAACGAAGACGCCGTATTAGCTAGACGCGCCTTTGTTCATTCCAAACCATTCAGCTGGCATTACGGAGTGGCTAGCGTGCTCGTATCGCACACCGGAGACCCTGGTTCGATTCCCCAACTCGACCAATTTCGTTCTCGGTTGTATTGATTTATGCGGTCTAACTTGAAGGGTTAATTAGGCTATTTCATATTTATATTCTTGTATTTCTGTCCATCGTGTTCTGTCATTAACCTGTCAATTGTTGGAACTGTCTAGGATGTTCGACACAACGTATATGAAACGAGCAACGTCTTACTGAGTGGGGAAGGGCGTGGTGGTGGAGGGAGCGCGGCTTCGTACTTATCTGTTTTTTTCAGCAGCGTCTCCTTCCGCGGACGCTGTTGTCGCTGCGGCGCGCGTCTTTCTTTTCTTTTCTTCTGACCTCTTCATTCTCCTCTATATTAATTAGGCTAATTGATTAATTAAGCAATTAACTAAACTCAGTCCAACTTAGTTGCAGCATCACTATACTATCCCTTTGATTGGTTGCATGGTTACTAGCCAAAGTACAATTGGCCCCATTTGAAATTCGCGCGCTGTGACGTCACGAGCATTTCGACCAATTGAAAAGCGTGACATTGGGGGCGGAGCTGGTTACGAGGCCGACGCTGACGACGACGCGAAACCCAGGAACGGACGCCAAAGAGCTGCGCTCTAATAAAAAGATTAAGAAAAATAAAAAACAATTAAAAATAAAACTAATAAAAACTACAACGCACGAAAATAAATTAAAAATATAAAGAAATCAATGCAAACCAGTGTGCAAGGAAAAGCTTTCGCCTTGCAGCACTTTAGAAAGTCAAAGTGCCCCCTGAATTTTTGGTGAATTTTGCTCGGATGGAAGTTCATGACGACGGCGGCGTTCAATGCACAGCGCGGTAGAGTGGCAGTTTAAAACGAGGCGTGATCGTTTGCGTCGATAGCACACAGTGCGTTCGTGCAGTCCCCAGCGAGGCTGATATGTTCACGCCGCCGCGGGGTCGAAGACCGGTCGCGGCATTATTCACATGTTTTCTGCAGGCCTCTGAGAGGCTTCATACAAGCATCGTTTCTTTCAAGATTACTAATGAAGTGATGCTTTCGTATTAAAAATACTGCGTCCGCCTAAAAATCCTAAGTACCAGAACTGACAGCTGTAGGTTTCGATGTGTTGTCATCTCGTCCATCTCGCCACCTCTAGACACCTTCGGGTGAACATCTAACCACCAGCGGTATGGCTCAAAGAGATATTTGGCTCTCTGCAGACGGGTGCTGGGGTCCCCAAATGCAGCCACAAATGAAGAGCATGAAACTCGATGTAAAAGCATGAAGAGCTTGCAAGCCTGTCGCTCCGCGAACACAATGTAAGTAGGTGTCCTTGATATTTTTTTTCTAGTGGTGTCAGCCGTGGTACGGTAGCAGTTTCTTCTTTTTTCACTTCGGCTAAAATTAACTTATCTGCTAAAGTCTCGGCTAGTACGCCAGAGTCAGGTCGGAGGTCAGGGAAATATTTCCTATAGCTGACTGCAGCAATAATGCTAGCCATCGTTTCTAGAAAATTCCTCAAAACATATTAGTACGAGTGTGTTCAGTGAAAAATGCCCAAGTTAGGGCTAGGATTTCCAGGTTTTCATGCATTTCTAGAAAACGTTTCAATCCAGCAGGCTGCCCCACAACTGACCGAAAAATGACACTTTATTTTTCCGAGCCGAACTAGTTTGAGGTAGAACAAGAATAAATGCTTTGGGGTTATAGAACAACGTGTATTAATAGCTTCGTGTAGATTGAGCCATTTCTGTCCCGTCTCAAATGCGGTGGCGCGCAAGCGGTACAGCTGCCTACTCTGGCCCCATCCTAAAGGAATGGCACTAAAATGGCGCCCCATCATTAATCACAGGACGTCGCCTAAGCGCGCAGCCTATGGCTAACGGAGTGCCTCTTTGCCGACGTAAAAAAAAAAAAAACGACCTCATCACAGCGTCTTTAACGGCCTAGCACGGACGGGAAGAACGCAGGTCCGAAAATGTGTATTATCGACATTTTTCCGCCGTGTAACGGACGTGTTTCATATTTCTTTGCGGACGCAAACGTAGAACAACGTCGTTAACTCTAGAAGTTGTTGGGATGCATCTATGGCCCAAACGCACTGAGGGGGCGGTAACACGTATACCATAACAACGCGTTCTGACATGTATTTGCATGTAAGCCTGAAATAAATACTGTAAGTGTGTAAAAAAGATGTCTGAAAATCTAATGTACACCAGGCAAGCTTTAAATAAGCCCGCCGTGATGAATGCTTGACATCGGAAACCCCGTTTACTTCTGACTTTACAGTGAAGCTACTACTATCGAAACGTACTGCGTTTATTATACAGTAAGGCTTGGAGCTGGGCCCTCCTGTTACCGGGTTGCCCATATCCTTTTTAATTAAGTATCAATACCCTAATTCAAGCGTGCACGCTTTTGGGCAAGTCGGTCGTGCATCGTTAAGCAAGGGACCACGCAACACAAACATAGACGCCACCTGGACAGCACAAACATGGACTTCTGTGTCAAATCGGGTTGCTCTTTAAGAAAAACCAAATAGTAATCTACGCATCTAGAAACCTTAGGAACTATCTCGTCATACAAATAGCACACTAGATCACGATCGATGCTGGCAAAGAAAGTATCAGCCAGTAAAGGTGCCACATAAGAACCAATGCTCAACGATTAAAGAGGGGGTAATAACCCTCGCGTTGAACAAGAAGCTAGCTGTCAAGTGTTACAAAAGTTGACTCAAGATAAGGTAAGTTGCTGGGCGAGTTGGTTCCGATATTCCATGACTGCGGCGCAACGAACGGGACAAGAGGGACACAGGCAGGGACACAACACAGCGGTGTTGTGTCCCTGCCTGTGTCCTTCTTCTTGTCCCGTTCGTTGCGCTGTAGTCATGGAATATTGCCTCAAGATAGAATTCAAGCAGAGTCATAAAATGTGGGAGACATGAAGATATAAATATATGTGTGTTCTTATTGTCCTTGTGCTCTTCAGTCCGTGTTTCTGTTGCGAAGTCCGGTGCTTAATAAAACTGTAATTGCGCGACTAACGCGCGTTCAGAAACAATGTAACTTAGCGAGAAACACTTTCAATTTTCTTAACTTTATGCATCTTTGTTTTATTTTCTGCCGTCTATCTAATCCTGCATGGAACCGAAGGCAACGCAGCCAGTTAGCTGGAGTGCATGATCTCCAACGGAGACATCCCGTCGGCCTCGCCTTCTCGGCCATCTTTAACTGCGCTCTGCGCACACGACTTGGGGCGCAGATCAGAAGTGGAGATATCCCTTACTTAAGACAGCTTGCCCTCTGCGCGCCACCGCTATTTGTGCTGGGAAAACAGGGAGCGCTGAGGCGCCCGCGAATAAAGAAAAGGAAACAACGAAATCATGCAGGCTGGGGGCAGTTGAGTCCTTGCAATGGCTAGTCAGGCGCGCTTAGCGGGACTCCGACGCTTCTATGCTCGAGCTGTGCTTAGTCAGGGGACACTGCTCTTGATTTCCTATCTAGATCAAAGCGGACGCTGCCCGGGCTTCGGTTCTTGAGCCAGGGCTTCGGCCGATGGTCTCTTTTGTCGCATAAGGCACCAAGTGCGTGTATGCTTGTTTGTTTATGTCGGGGCCAGACTAACGCCGACGAGACAAGCGCAACGTTGGCGTGCGTGCGTGCATCGAGCGCGGCTCGGCTGCCTTGTAGACAGTCACCATTTGCGTCAGACTGCCGCCAGTCGATCGCAGGCAGGCCAAGGGATGGCTGGCCCTGAAGGGACCGCTCTTTGTCCTGACGGGGGAATCGCTTTCCAGTGTGTCCCGTTGTACTTGTTAGCGTGAGAGCATTCTGTTCTTGGCTCAGTTAGTGCGTTATTAAGTTCAAAAGTAGTTGAGCGCGATCAGCACATAGGTCCAGAAAAGGCGCACAAAAATGCGCGAGTTTGTTGTTTCTGTAGTAAGGATTCGGATGTGAGTAGGTGTCTACGTGTTTTTTTTCTTACTTTTCGTACCCGTGCGCCAGTTTCTCGCCACAAACTTGAGTTGGGATGTAAGCAATCAGATGAGAGTTCAGCGTGGTGTCTGCGTGTTTTTTCTTCTTACTTTTGGTACCCGTGCGCCAGTTTCTCGCCACAAATTTGAGTTGGGTAGCAAGCAATCAGATGAGAGTTCAGCGTGGTGTCTGCGTGTTTTTTCTTCTATACTTTTGGTACCCGTGCGCCAGTTTCTCGCCACAAACTTGAGTTGGGTAGTAAGCAATCAGATTAGAGTTCAGCGTGGTGTCTGCGTGTTTTTTCTTCTTACTTTTGGTACCCGTGCGCCAGTTTCTCGCCACAAACTTGAGTTGGGTAGTAAGCAATCAGATTAGAGTTCAGCGTGGTTTCTGCGTGTTTTTTCTTCTTACTTTTGGTACCCGTGCGCCAGTTTCTCGCCACAAACTTGTGCCAACTCCTCCAGCTTGTCATTTGTTAGGCCGTACAGATGGGCGCTGAGTTGAAACTGTTTGTTTGCAGAAACTTCAAACCAATTTATGCCATAATGCGTATAAAAAATTGTTTCTGATCAGCCAATCATATCAAAAACTCAGTTGCAATCACTTGGCTGACAACGCAAATGCGTTGAGTGGTTGTCGTTACGAACTGCGATCATTGGCGACGCACGGATTTCTTTTTTGTTTCTTCTATTTCTCGTTCTTGGTGTCATCGTTCTGGTCATCTTAGTTTAACGCCGCAGCATCGGTAAATTTCTCCGTAACATCCATAGGCCCTTGGGAGTCCTCATCCCGCTCCTGGCGCGATGGTGCAAGGGCTAAGCAATGCGCCACTGCCCTGCGGTGACATGTGCTGCCGTGGGTGAGGCTTGTGCGATCCTTGTTACTTTTCGCGGGCAATCTCTCGTGATTAACCATTAATTTATCTGCCACGTGCCACGGTGGACAGTTTGCGCACCATCCGGTGGCCAAGGCTTCACTTCTAAGGTTTCACCTATAGGCTTCACTTCCTCCGCGACATTCCTCCTCTAATGCTCACGCATTAATAATTGTTAATCGTTTTGATATGTATAGTGCAATATGATTTAGTTTGACGTTTCCTTGAATAACATGTTGTTCTAAGCTAGTGCCCATCTACACCGTTATGTATGACTCCCATGAGTCTTCGTCGTTTTTGTTCTCAACCACTTTTCATTTCTTCGCGTACGTGGCCCGGCTAACGAAAACTCAGGGCAACAAACAGAACATGAGGGTGCAGAAAGACGTTACACACACAGCTGAGCGCTGCGCGATGTGTCATTTATGCACCTCTTTGGCACCCCGTATTCAGCGGCAGTCTCCTATAATCGAGTCGCCTACCAAGATTCAGGGGTTGTGTGTCAGCCTCCATACTACGTACTTCTAACGCGCCCTGTGGAGCATTGGTGAGCCTACGCGGCTTCTTCCAGAGGGTCAGGGCCGCATTCGCAACCAGCCTTAATTGCGGCAAAGAATCTTTTTCGATCGCTCGCTCGCTCCCTGGTCATTTTATGTCGTTTGTTTCTTCTTTTTAGAATATTGTCACGTTGTAGTGACGGCAGTCCAGCGGTCAGGAAGACACCAGAAATACTTTCAAACGAAGCTCTTTATTTGGGCTGACTTGCGCCCGCAAAAGAACTGAATCACTCGGCGGCGGCGTAAGCAACAAACGTGCTCGTCGGTCGTCGAACTACGAATGCCCGCTGCTCGCGAAATCGTTCAATTTAAAGCCGGCAAGGAAACTTCCAGATAACAGGTCAAGATCATCTACGGTAATCCGGAAAATGCTAGATGCAGCCTTTCATGGCTGCGAACAATCGAGATTAGTCTGGTCGCTTCTCGCGTCACGAACAAAAGTGATAACGACCCTTTCCTGCTACCTTGAGCGTGAACGAACAAACACTGAAATGATACGTGGCATTACCCCCCTTCCAAAGAAGCATCGTCTCGATGCTTTAAAATGAAAATAAACACGGCAAATGAAACTTCGAGTCCTTTAGCGTTCATAATATGGCTTCAGGCGTACGACATGTACGACTTCCGGGCGTGGGCGGCGTCGCTGAGATGCTGTCGTGGCGTCGGAGATGACTTCATAGTCGAGGTCACCGATGCGACGGAGAACCCTGTACGGGCCAAAGTAGCGTCGCAGCAACTTTTCGCTCAATCCACGGCAGCGAACTGGCGTCCATATCCAAACCCGATCACCTGGCTTGTAATGCTTGTCTCGTCGGCGCAGATTGTAGCGTCGGGCGTCGGTGTGCTGCTGGTCTTGAATGCGAAGCCGCGCAAGTCTTCGGGCTTCCTCGGCGCGATGAAGGTAGGCGGCGACGTCGAGGTTGTCTTCGTCGTAAACGTGCGGGAGCATTGCGTCGAGTGTTGTCGTGGGCTTCCTGCCGTATACCAGCTGGAATGGGGTAAACCTGGTTGTCTCCTGGACGGCAGTATTATAAGCGAAGATCACGTAGGGCAGAATGGAGTCCCACGTCTTGTGTTCGGCGTCGATGTACATGGAGAGCATGTCTGCGATGGTCTTGTTCAGACGCTCTGTGAGTCCGTTGGTTTGTGGATGATAGGCAGTGGTCCTCCGATGGCTTGTCTGGCTGTAGTTTAAAATGGCTTGCGTCAGCTCCGCTGTAAACGCCGTTCCTCTGTCTGTGATGAGCACTTCCGGGGCGCCGTATCGCAGGAGAATTTGTTCGACAAAAAATTTTGCGACTTCTGTTGCGGTACTACTAGGCAACGCTTTTGCTTCGGCGTAGCGGGTCATGTAGTCGGTGGCCACGATGATCCACTTGTTTCCTGATGAAGAGGTCGGAAAGGGGCCGAGGAGGTCCATCCCTATTTGCTGAAAGGGCTTAATTGGCGGTGGTATGGGGTTCAGGAGTCCGGCTGGTCTAGTCGGAGGCGTTTTGCGTCGCTGACACTCACGGCACGTTTTCACGTAATGGGAAACGTCGGTAGCTAGCCGTGGCCAATAGTACTTCTCCTGGATGCGGTGCAACGTGCGAGCCATCCCGAGATGTCCTGCAGTCGGCTCATCATGACATGCCTGCATAATTTCTTGCCTGAGATTTTTGGGCACGACAAGAAGATGCACTGTCCTGTTCGGCGCGAAGTTCTTCTTCAGGAGGACATTATTGTGAAGGACGAAGGACGACAGTTGCCGCTTGAACCCTCGGGGAGGTGATGCGGTCTTGCCTTTCAGATAATCGACTAGGCTTTGCAAGTCAGGATCCGAGTGCTGCTGCTGTGCGAAACTGCTGGCGCTTACCGGTCCTAAGAAAGCGTCGTCGTCTTCCTCTTCGGATGCTGCGTCGACAGGAGCTCGTGACAAGCAGTCTGCATCGGAATGCTTGCGGCCAGATTTGTAGACTACAGTTATGTCGAATTCTTGAAGACGCAGACTCCAACGAGCAAGGCGGCCGGAGGGATCTTTCAAATTGGCCAGCCAGCACAGAGCATGGTGATCGCTCACAACCTTGAATGGTCGTCCGTATAGGTAGGGGCGAAATTTGGACGTGGCCCAAATAATGGCGAGACATTCTTTCTCTGTCGTCGAATAGTTGGCTTCGGCTCTCGACAGTGAACGGCTAGCGTACGCGATAACTTTCTCCTGTCTGCCATTTTTCTGAACGAGGACCGCTCCTAAGCCCACCCCGCTTGCATCGGTATGAACTTCGGTTTCGGCGTTTTCATCAAAGTGCCCGAGCACAGGAGGGGACTGTAAGCGACGCTTCAGCTCGTTGAAAGCTTCCTCTTGTGGCCTTTCCCATTTAAAAGTCACGTCAGCCTTGGTAAGTTGAGTCAAAGGTTCAGCGATGCGCGAAAAGTTCTTGACGAATCGTCGGTAATAAGCGCACAATCCAAGGAATCTGCGTATAGCCTTCTTGTCATTAAGCTGTGGAAACTCTGCGATCGCAGCCGTCTTCTGGGGGTCTGGGCGAACTCCATCCTTGCTTACGACGTGACCAAGGAACAGCAGCTCCTCGTAGGCGAAGTGGCACTTCTCCGGTTTCAGTGTCAGGCCTGAAGACTTGATCGTTTCCAGCACTATCCGAAGCCTTCTGAGGTGGTCTTCAAAGCTTGAGGAGAAGACAACAACGTCATCTAAGTAGACTAGGCAAATCTGCCACTTCAAGCCTGCGAGCACCGTATCCATTACTCGCTGGAACGTCGCTGGGGCAGAGCAGAGGCCGAATGGCATCACCTTGAACTCGAAGAGTCCGTCTGGCGTGATGAACGCAGTCTTCTCGCGATCTCTTTCGTCGACTTCAATTTGCCAGTAGCCGCTCTTCAGGTCCATCGATGAGAAGTACTTAGCGTTGCACAGCCGGTCCAGTGTATCGTCGATGCGGGGGAGGGGGTAGACATCCTTCTTCGTAATGTTGTTCAGGCGGCGGTAATCGACGCAAAAGCGAAGGGTGCCGTCTTTCTTTTTCACTAGGACGACCGGTGCTGCCCAGGGGCTCCTCGATGGCTGTATGACGTCGTCACGAAGCATTTCCTCAACTTGCTTGCGGATAGCTTGGCGTTCTAGCGGCGATACGCGGTAGGGGCTCTGTCGGAGTGGTCGTGCGTGTTCGTCTGTGACAATGCGGTGCTTGGCAAGCCGGGTTCGTCGCACATTCGATGCTGATGAGAAGCAATCGGTGTACCTTTGAAGAAGACTGCGTATTTGGTCCTGTCTGCTCCGGGGTAATTCCGGGTTTATGTCGAACGTGGGTTGATGGCCTTGGTCAGATGGTCCTGCTGGTTGGTCGGGTAGGGCAAATACGTCTCTGATGTCTGCCAACTCGTCGAGGAAAGCGATCGTCGTACCTTTGTTTAGATGCCGGTATTCTTCCGTGAAGTTGGTTAGCAACACCTGGGCTTGGCCATTTCGGATTTCGGCGACTCCCCTCGCGACGCCCAATCCTCGATCCAGGAGTAACTGGGTGTTCCCCTCGATAACGCCTTCGGCATTTTCGATGTCTCCAGTACCTATGCCGACGAGAACACTTGATCGGGGCGGCACGCTCAATGCTTCATCGAGGACGTTTAAGGCAACGCGATGAGTCGCGCCTAGGTGCTGACACTCGCCGCTTCCCGTAGAGAGAAAGCGCGGGCAGATTGTGTTCGCAGATGACCTTGAGTGAGAGATAGTTTTCGCCGCAAGAGTACAGATGGCGCTGTAGTATGGGAGCCCAGGGGCCCGCGCTGCCCGCTCGCGTGCGTTCGGAAATTTCCTGAAACTCGTGTGCGTTTGTGTGAAGGCTTCTCCGGGTTCTCGAAAATTGTTTGGTTGTGCCTGTGAGTCCTGTGAGTGCATTGTTCGCCTGATTGGTATTTGCTGGGATTCGCTCAACGTATACCACGCCGCGGCATGTGACGCCGAGTGCAATTAGTTGCGCTCAGGCTTGCTGCGCTTCAAAATGGGCAAGAAGTGCTTTGTATACCGAATTGCAAGTCGGGGTATCGGACATGTACAGAGCGTGTGTCGCTTTTCAAGGCTCCGCGTGAACCCGAACGTGTAGAAAAGTGGCGACGGGCGATTCCGAGAGCAGACAGAGTTTTGCAGCCTACCGACCACGTGTGCGCGAAGCATTTCCCGAATGAAGTGATCTCTGCAACATATCACGCGGAATATAAGGGGAACGTCCTTCTACACGCACAAAAAAACAAAAAAAAACCGGTGCTCTCACCCGACACTGTGCCTAGCATTTTCCCGAACTGCCCAGGATACTTGACTGTGCAGCAAAAAACGAGAAAACCTCCGCGGAAACGGCAGGCTCTGCCGCAGACTTCTCAGACGCCTAAGAAGCAAGGACAGCCAGAAGCGTCGAATGCTTCTGAAGAGCTGCATCTGGATGTTGAAAATACACCAAGTTTATTGCTGGTTGACATAACGAGGTCAGGACATTCTGATGCCGAATCAACAGACGCGCTTTGTAAGAGGCCACGCTTGGATTTCAACAGCGTGGCGCACCCTCCACGTGAAGAAGAGGTACTTTTCAACACGATACTGACACTTTGAGTGGCACATGCACTGCCGACGCACCTAGTCACACAGCTGAAAAGGTAATTTCCTGTTTTAAATTCAGGTGGCATTCCTCCAGCCGCCTCATCTAAGCTCACTAGGCGCAACAAATCATGATATTGTTCTACAATAACTACTGAGCGGAAATTATCGTAAATACGATTTGGTTGCCGCAGCCGTGTTTTCTTCCCTTCAGTATATTTATTTGATTATAATTAATTAGCCAGGATCTCATTGGACATCTAATAGCACAGTGTGCTAGTAATCGCATAAGCTTTGCTCACTATTAGGTGGCATCCTGAAAGTGAACATTCATTTATTTAATTTCAGCGCCTGCGTTCACGCGTTAAAAAACAGGTTGGTAACAGGAAAATTTTAGATTAATAAGAAAAAACAAAATAGCACGAAACATAACACCAACTTGTTTAAGAGAAGTAATGACATAATGTAGATGACGTAAACAAAACTTTCGCTTAGTTGGGACGGCGGAAACATTCCTGATTCTATCATTTCTTTCCATTCAGCAACAAGTTTCTTCCTCATCTGAAAAAACTACGGAGCAAGAGAGAAGTCATGGACCAACGCAAGAGCAGTGACCCACCGAGTCCCTGTTCCTCCAGGACGGACGACAGCAAATGACAATTTCCGCTCTGTCATGCTGTGCTTCTAGCCTTAAACTCCCAAGTGAAGCCTGGGCACACCAGGTTTCTGACAGATTTGGTGTTAAATCTGTTGTTTTCAGTGAGCTAGAATTGCCGAAAGATAGTAACCAAGCGCCTTTTCATAGACAAGTACTAGAAGTAACCACACCACATAATGACTCCTTGTCAGTGAAATGTTTTGTTTATGGCCGTATTGTTAACGTACAGATAATAAGTTCTGGTTTGCCCATGAATTCCCTAGCTGATATAGAGTGTGCAGTGCGGGTCTTTCATGAAATGCATGTGTGTGCAGGTGGTCCCAGTGGTGAAATGTACAATAATATACGCCCCGAGTGCGCACATATTGACAAATGTGGAACCTGGCGGCGCAACAGTTGCCTACTAGTGACAGAGAGTACAAGTTGCAATGCATGTGCTAAGTTAAAAGATGTACTTCGTATTCATGCTGCACGAAAGAAAAAGAATTCTCAACTGAAACACATTCGCATTCCGGCCAGTCCATCGAAAAAAACACGCATTGAAATGTTGCGGCGCGCCAGGACTACCTGCTACAAGTCAAAAGTGCGGCTTCAAAAACAAGAACATAATCTTGAACAAGAATTGGCTAACTGAAAATTGGCTAACTGCGACTGTTCAGTCGCTCGATGGCAGCAGGTATTGAATTTTACAGAAACCGTGGTGTGCGCAGTCTGGGAGACACTGAAGCCACGCAAGAATTCACATTGTTTCTTAATAATCTTTTCGATGCCTTGAACCGGTTGTTTCCTCATGAAGGTGTCACAAAGCAGTGCTCTGACCTAGGCATACTGTCACGTGGGGTAGAATAGTTGGATAACTGGGAAAAAGAGCTGCAGAGTGGAAATATCACGAAAGATATGTTCCTGACAAAAATCACCTCTGAAGGGCTCCGAGTTACCTTGAGATCAACTAAAGAGCTTTGTGAGGTTCTTTTGCATCAGTACGAGTTCAGATACGTTCTTACAAATAAAATGAACCAAGATCCGATCGAAAGATTCTTTGGCAAGATAAGACTTGCTGGAAGCCAGAATGACCTTCCTTCAATGCCAACATTTCTGCAACTGTACAATACAATGTCCATTTACAGCCTTCTGAGGCCTCCCAAGATTGGGAATTGCTGCGTGGTCGATGAGAAGCCATTACTAGACGCATCAGACTTCAGAGCCCTGATCGAACTAGGCAGTGCAAGCAACTCTTCGCCTGGCTTCATTGATCAGCTAAAAGAAAAGCTTGATAAACTGATTCTTGTTGAGGACTGGGAATGTGTGGATGTTATCACAGTAAACGGAAAGGATACAGCGCAAGTCGTTGACTGCATACTTTACTATGTGGTTGGATTCTTGAGCCGAAAGTTGATGAAAGCCACCACGTGCGATTGTTGCCGGTCTGCTTTTACCATTCCGGAAAAACAGCTCTGCTGAAGCATCCCTGACCAACACAAAGAGCAGGGGTTGACTGTTGCACCCCAATGTGAATCTCTTTGAGCTGTTGAGAACAGCTGAGGAGCATTTTGCAAAAAATGCCGACAGTCAGTCTGTATACTGGGAAACGGTGGAGTATGTGCTTGACACAAAGACCTTGACTTTTCCATGTGTTCAGCACAAAGAAGAGGTCATTGCACAAATTCTGCACTATTTCTTAACCATGACAATGAGGCAGCACTGCAAAGCTGCAACCATGAACTTGAAAAAACAAGGTCAAGAGAAAAAAAAGCTCGCAAAAATTTGTTCATCCTGAATCTTGTTGCCAAGTTTACAGAATGTACTCATTTTTGTTAGATTTTTTGCGAATGTATGTTTTAAACAGTTTGTGCCATGTAATGTATAGTTTTGTGACCGAATAAAGTATATGTTCAGCCCCCCTTTCAGCATAAAATTCCTAATATTCTACACAAATGTAACAGCACTGTACACACCACCCGACCTACTTCAGGTCGGACATTTTTTTTTTCTAATATAAGAGCGCGCATTGTTCTCTTGAAATGACAGAGTAGGATGGAAACATTATGCCCATTCTTGGGCAACTAGCACAAGATATACTGCTTTGAGAGTTGCGATGGATTTAACCGTGTGACATGCCCTTCATCAACCTGTACTGCACACGTCTTGGTGTACTGGCGCAAAGTATAACCCCCATCGGCTTAACACTGAGCAGAAGTCTGCGTAGGGGTCGCATGTCGAGCGAAGTTTGTGACCAAGTACATGTGTAAGCTAGAGGTGCAATGGTTCAAGGTGCTTTGAGGACGTTTATTTTGTAAAGAGGAAGATGAGCAGCGGCGGCAGCCGCACCGCCAGCGCACAGCGCACAGCGCAAGATCGCTGGGTTAACGACCGAAGCTCGGAACGGCATTTTGGCTAGCTGTCCTTAGGCTATTTCCCTGAAAATCCTGCTACAATTTATTTATTTTTGCTTTACTTAGCTAACATTGGCGGGCGCAACTAGAAAATACGATTGATATACTGGCTTCAATTTATGCTAGCTATCAGAGCTATTACAAAAACGTCGTCGAGAAATCAGTTGCGCATTCATTTAGATAATCAGTCTCGTTACTGCAGAATCCCGGTGTATGCATGCCTGTGCATACTTTTCTATATACCCCGATATCGAGTGCGACAAACGAGCAATGCTTAGCATCGATAACCTACGCAGCGCGAATCCGAGAGCCTCTAAGGGACTTTAAGATGGATGGATGGATGGATGGATAGGAGCGCCCCCTTTGAAACGGGGTGGTGGCAATTGCCACCATGCTCAGCTTTTCTTTATTTATTTTTTTTGTTTACTGTGTTGGCAATTCTCATTAAGATTCTCCATCAACCTCGCCTACGGTTTCCTACTATTCTAACCTTATGCCACATCTCTGCTTTTCAGCCACCAATCCTCCAATCGCTTTTTGCTGACTTCCACTGCAGATTTATTTACATGACCATTGTTATCTTTAAACCCTAGGGCCTCAGAAAGAGTGACTGTGCCTGCATCGACATCCGGATGGATACCATCACATTTGATTATGAGGTGTTCAATTGTTTCCACAGATCTACCACACACTGCACATGTGTCATCTTCTTCGTTAAATTTCTTTTTGTAGCTGCGCGTTCTAAGACACCCTGATCTAGCTTCAAAAAGTAGGGCACTGCCTCTTGAGTTATCATAGAAAAATTCTTTCCTGATCTGCCTTTTCCAGAATCGATATAGTTCTACACTATGTTTCTT
This sequence comes from Amblyomma mixtum, assembly GCF_055824585.1. NCBI lineage: Eukaryota > Metazoa > Arthropoda > Arachnida > Ixodida > Ixodidae > Amblyomma > Amblyomma mixtum. Next base: position 222,537,207 of record NC_143013.1, on the reverse strand, counting down.
TTCCATTGAATTCATCCAATTTTTAACTTCCGAGTTTTTAACCTGTCGTTTAATGCTCTTTCTTTCTCCGTCCTCATGACCGGCATACTTACTGGTTAGTTTTCTAGTTCTTTTCCGCCACTGTGAGTCAACGTTCTTTCTGTATAAATATTTAAATACCTTAGCTGCCCATCTGTTATCGTCCAATTTCCTCAGGCGTTCTTCATATAGTATTTTACTCTTAGCTTCCCGTGCCTCAAACGATGCCCAGCCCATATCCCCTTGTACTGCCTCGTTTGTGGTTTTGCCGTGGGCACCTAGTGCTAATCTTCCAACAGCTCTCTGATTTACGTCTAATCTCGACTGAACTTCTGCCCTTAAGCACAGAACCGCATTGCCGAAAGTAAGTCCCGGCACCATTATTCCTTTCCAAATACCTCTTAGTACTTCATATTTGTTGTACCCCCATAATGCCCTATGTTTCATTATCCCGGCGTCTCTTCGTCCTTTTGCCCTAAGAGCCTGTTCATGCTTTTCCGTGTATATCTGCCCTTCGTTTAGCCATATCCCGAGGTATTTGTATTCGGCCACTTTGGGTATTTCGTGGCCTTGTATTGTAAGCACCTGATCAGTTGTATCGTTAAAAATCATCACACCTGATTTAGTTGCGCTAAAACTGAATCCTAGAGCGTCTCCTTCGTCTCCACAGCAATTAACCAAAGTTTGTAAATCTTCCTGGCTATCTGCTAACAGTACAATATCGTCCGCATACATTAAACCCGGGAGTCGCTGCTCAACTACATTTCCGCCTAATCTGTACGATAGATTATAACCCAGATTACTTTCTTCTAGCCTTCTTTCCATATTTATCACGTAAAGCATGAACAGCAGCGGTGATAGAGGGCAACCTTGCCTTAATCCTTTGTGCACCCCTACAGTTGTGGTACTTTTTTTCCCTTCCCATGTAATTTCAACTTCATTATCTCGGTAGATTTCCTGTAGAAAATCAATTACCTCATCACCAATACCTAAATCTTTCAATATGCTCCACAGGAGTTCCCTGTGGAGTTCCTAAGAGCCTCCACCTACTAGCGCCACCTGTCGCCGCGAAACGGAAACAGCGCCGGCGGCGAACACAACCAGGACGGTGCGCCGACCGCAGTGTCATCACCTAAATTATTCTTACACCGTGGTCGCGCCCGTCACAACAGGTACGGCTTTTTCCGTGGAAAGCTTGATCGACTTAGATCGAAGGTCGATGATCGCCCGATGTTCGTTCAGGAAGTCCATTCCCAAAATCACGTCTCTCGAGCATTGCTGTAGGATCAGGAAGGTTGTCGCATAGGTTCTCCCATTTACAGTAACTCTCGCGGTGCAGCGTCCTGACGGCGTAATCAGGTTGCCACCTGCGGTGCGGATCAGCGGGCCATCCCAGGTTGTTGTTACCTTCCTGAGTCGGACAGCGAGTGGGCCACTCATGACAGAGTAGTCAGCTCCCGTGTCCACCAAGGCAGTAACCGCGTAACCGTCGACCGTAACTTCAAGGTCACTTGTTCGCGTTCTCGTATTGTACGTTGTCTTCGGTGTCCGATCTCGGCTTCGTCGAGTAGTGAGGCTGCGGTGGGCGTACTGCGACGTTACTTCACTGGGCAGCGGTAAAAGCTTCAAGTCTGGCCGCGTCGTCGTCGTCGGTGTCGTCGTCGTCGGTGTTGTCGTCGTCGGTGTTGTCGTCGTCGGTGTTGTCGTCGTCGGTGTTGTCGTCGTCGGTGTTGTCGTCGTAGTTGAGGCATGATCTTGAGTACTCGTCGATGGAGGATCTTTGTCATTGCGCTTAGAAGCAACCTCACCTCCAGAGGCTGCTTTATTTAGTTTAACCTTCGGGGGCTGGGGGAGCGTCCACGCACGGCGTAACCTCGGCTAGGAGAAACAAAGCGCGGGGACGATGGCGACGGGGAACGTGATAGGCGGCTCGGCGATGAGTATTCTTCCCGACGCAAAAACTCCTCGATTTCGGCTGGTCGCTGGCCGGGTCGGGGTCGTGGAGCGTCGTAAGAGAACCCTCGGATGCCCAGTCTTCTGTACGGGTAGTGCCGGAGGACGTGACCGGCTTCGCCACAGTGGAAGCACAGTGGGCGGCGCTGGTCGGGAGTTCTCCACTCGTCGCATTTCCTCGGCTGCGCGCGTCGCTCGTAGGACGGGCGGGTTGGGGCGAGTGGGCGGCGGTCCAACGCAGCTGGCTGAGGGCGATAGGGGCTTGGGTCCTGGCGTCGAGGGGCAGGGCGGCGCACAACTGCGGCGTAAGTCATGGCTGGGGGCTGCAGTGGCTGCGTGGGTGTCGGCGTCACAGCCAAGGCCTGTTGAACCTCGTCCCGGATGACGTCAGTGAGCGATGAAAGTTGCGGCTGCATTCCCGTTGGCAGCAATCGTTGGAGCTCTTCTCGCACAACTTGACGGATAACCTCCCGCAAGTTATCGTTGTTAACGGTGTCCAGGCAGTTTGCTGAGAAGACGCGCTGCTGGCGGTCATATTGGCGGGCTCGAGCGTCAAGGGTTTTTTCCATTGTGGATGTCTCTTCTACGAATTCCGCGACGGTTTTCGGTGGGTTGCGGACGAGGCCGGCAAAGAGTTGCTCTTTAACTCCTCGCATAAGCAACTTCACCTTCTCTTCTTCCTTCATGTTCATGTCGGCACGCCGGAAGAGACGCTTCATCTCCTCAGTATACACTGCAACGGTCTCGTTTGGGTGTTGTATGCGAGACTGTAGCAGCTGCTGGGCTCTCTCCTTTCGCACGACGTTTGTGAAGGTCTTCAGAAGCTGTTCCTTGAAGGTTTCCCAGTTGGCAAGGCTGGTTTCCTCATTCTCGAACCAGACTCTTGCTGGTCCCTCCAGGGCGAAGAAGACGTACCTAAATTTCATGGTATCGTCCCAGTTGTTGAAGATAGCCACACGGTCGAACTGCTCCAGCCATTCTTCGGGGTCGGCGCCAGGCGAAGCGTCGAAGGTTGGTGGCACCCGGGGCTGGTGAAGAATGATTGGAGTCGTCGTCTGGGGCAAGCTCATGGTAGACGTTGCGGCTGGCTTCCGCTTCCGGGTAGGGTCCGGCAGATTCCCGAACTCTGGTGCGTCCCCTTGCAGGCGTCGGCTAGCGCGGTGGACTGGACTCAGGTCCTGCGGCTGATGACTCAGAGGGCTGGCGTCACGGCTTGTAGGGGGTGTCCGGTACATGGAAGGCTACCCAGCACCTCCACCAGATGTCACGTTGTAGTGACGGCAGTCCAGCGGTCAGGAAGACACCAGAAATACTTTCAAACGAAGCTCTTTATTTGGGCTGACTTGCGCCCGCAAAAGAACTGAATCACTCGGCGGCGGCGTAAGCAACAAACGTGCTCGTCGGTCGTCGAACTACGAATGCCCGCTGCTCGCGAAATCGTTCAATTTAAAGCCGGCAAGGAAACTTCCAGATAACAGGTCAAGATCATCTACGGTAATCCGGAAAATGCTAGATGCAGCCTTTCATGGCTGCGAACAATCGAGATTAGTCTGGTCGCTTCTCGCGTCACGAACAAAAGTGATAACGACCCTTTCCTGCTACCTTGAGCGTGAACGAACAAACACTGAAATGATACGTGGCAATATTGTCTTCTCTTTTTCATGATCACTAACGACCCCACAGATCGCTACACGCTTATCTTTCTTGCCAAGGTGTTCTCGTTTCAATTAATGCCATTAATTATCTACATCTACACAATTGTGGTACTTCTATGCGGCTATCAGAAACGAAGCAAACCACACGCACGCCTTCGGGCAAGGTTCAGCTGCTTACTGTGAACACCTAGTCCGCGACACGCGACACAAATGCCACGCGCTCTCGAGTCCTGTCTATAGCTCTCCAGCGTGAAATAAGCCTCACGGTGCGCGCCATTAGCTACCCCATAGACGAAGCGTGTGCGCACTGTGTATAGTGTGTCCCTGTGACCCCCCCTCCACGTCTGCGGCGCATTCGAACCCCCTGTTGCGTTATCAATTTTGTCCGCTTCCCTCATTGCGCAAGGGGCTCACTTATTCATGGTTTTTGCGTACAAGCAATGGGAAGCCAAAGAAGGCAGGGGGTGATTTATAGCGACCTCCGTAGCGCAAGGCGGTATATATTTATTTTATTTATTTATTTATTGATACTGCAATCCCGTAGTTGGGATTTTAGCAGGGTGTGTATATATATATATATATATATATATATATATATATATATATATATATATATATATATATATATATATATATATATGTATATATATATATATATATATATATATATATATATATATATATATATATATATATATATATATATACGCTCAAAGATGAGCCGGACTGCGCCTCCCTCGTGGCCAACTCAGATTAGGCCTTGCTCATTTCTTCTTTCGAAGATACACAGAAAGCAACGCGAGGCCCTTCGCATGTCTCCAATAGGCAGCATTCAGTGGCAGGGCGAGAACGGTTCGCCCCGAACGCGAGAAATTCGTCACGCGTCTTTCGGGTTGCAGGCCAGGTGTGATCGGCCGGCGACACCGTTTGAACACCCTCGAAGAGCGTCGCTGGTCATTTGCGGAGCGCAGCGACACGTTTTAATGGCTTTCGCGATGAGGAAATGCGTTTCCTCCGAAGGACGTGCAGGACGTGACTACAGGACTCCTCATCGGAGTCTTGTAGGCGAGAAGCGGACACGATGACCATGGCAAAGTTTATACAGTCGTGCTCCGTTAATACGACCCCCGTTAATACGGACAACTCGAATTGTGGACAATTTTTCTGAGGACAAAACTTTTTGAATACATTTACGCCTCGTTAATGTGGAAAATCGCTGTACACACATTGTACAGGGCGAAAATGCACAGACCCCATTGGGGCCTATGCATTTCTGTCGCGTTAGTATGGACAGCGATGAGAGCCAAATCTAAACTGCCCCAACCAGCCTGATGTTTCCTTTTCTCTACTTTGATAGCAGGGTACCCTCGAAAGGCAATGCTAAAGTGCAAAGGCCTTAGTGACGGCCCGGTTTTTTTTTTTTTGTATTACCATGTTTTGCAGTGCCAAGGTGCCTACTTGAGGTTACTTGAAGTTTGCTGTACTTAGTCACTGTCAGCTTTCAACAGCTGTCGGCGACTACGAGCGGTTCATGTGACGCGAAGAGTCGTACTAGAAGATACGCCATAACGCCATGAGACGCAATCGCGCATGTGATGCGCCACTGTAGGGGCTTCAAACTGCCCACAATAGGTAAAAGGTAATTGTCACCAGAATAATACAGATCGAACTCCCAGGCTTTCGTCTAATCTCCACTCCATTGACTGCCACTGTGCACAGAAGTATAACTTAATTTTACAAAATGTTTCTATTTGTTTTTTTTTTCCTTCATGATTCGTTATTATAGGCGTCTCGCTTTATTGATAGTTTTGTTCGGGAGCCTAAGTGCCTATATATTAACGAGACACTACTGTATACTGTAGAGCGAAACTCGGGTTACAATAAGAGACAGAGAAGAGCCTCCCTTCTGCTCATCCTCCGACGTTAGTAGTTACCACCGGTGACGTCACCATTGAGTGCAACGAAGAAGTGTGATTTGAGAAATCACTGTTACATTTTTTTTAAGGAAATTTTTTAGCAGCGTTCGAACTGGTGTGCGTAAGTGTGTCTTTCTTCCTCATTTGAATGTAGTACTTGCCTGCAGTTATGCAGCAGGAATCCAACCAACTCGCCCAACAGTTCGTTTTACTGCCAATTGTTACAAAATACTGCCTCAGGGCTTGAAACAGGGCTAAATGCCCCCTCCCCTAATCAGACACCGTATCCACACTACGTTCGATGTTGTGCATTACATAGATGTTTTAACATGCTGCGCCACCATACGGCGGCCTAAATTACAAAATCAACAGCTGTAGCACTAGGCGCTCTCTTGCAACTGACCTTCACCTCAGCAGAACACTCAAGAAGGCTTACTCCGTCTGAGTTGTCTCTGCCAATGCATCACAAGACCAGTGTGTTCTAAAGAACTTCAGGAGTATCTTTTTTCTGCGGCTAGCTGCTCAGTTCTTACAGCCGTCAAAGTTAAACGTTTCCAGCCTTCAGCATGTGTGTGCAGCAACTCGGCTTTCACGAACGTAGAAACTCAACGTAGGCGCCTTGTGAAAAGTTTGGTGCAGCAAGTTTGGTGCCTGGTATGCAGCAGGCGGCGATGTGAGAAGGGGGGAGAGGTGGCATGAAGATTCCGTGCTCGGGCGATTTGGTGAAATCCCACCAAAGAGTATAAAATGTTGTGACAGGCGCGAGCTACGAAATAACACCATCTCCGCCAACGTAGCAAAGTTTCCCGCGTGCATACAGTTGCAGAGTTGATAGCGCTTCCTCTAGCGGGAGCTCTTCTCAGTGTATAGTCCAAATCACAGTTTAAGAGTGCGCACGGCAGCTGCACCACCGTGCGCGCAGAGGTACGCGACCATGGAGATGTAGAGAGTTGGAAACGAACCGCGGAACCGTTTACCGGGGCCCCAGCATCCGCCCACGCTCCGTCCCCCCTTCGGGTCTTACAGTGCCGCACGTGAGGTTAGTATACACGGTGGAGCCGGCAGGGCGGGCTCGAAATCATCGGTCCGCATCGCGGGATGACGCGGGGAGAAGGCGGCAGATTTATGGCCGCCCATGAGCCGAACCATCCATCAGCGGCGTCTTCATTACGCCCCGCCACGCCACGGGACGAATTCGACCGCCGCCGCTTTCCGCAGAGGCAGCGGTAGTATACACAGGAGGCCCGAACGCTGTGTGCACTGCTGCTGCCCTCCGTGGGACTCAGAGAGGGGCGGCCCGAGTGATGCCCCTTACGGGCTCGAACACGAGCTCTGAGTCTTTCAAGCACGCACAAGGGCTCTTGAGGACCTATTTCACTACACAGCACCCAGGTTTTCATGTCCGGCGGCCCATCTCGTGATATGCGCAGAGAGGAGGATGTGCGCGCGAAGCTCGTGTTTTAAACTTGGAAGCTATCGCGCGCTCTCAGCAGCTTAAACGCGTCCGCTATAGCTTAACTAACTCATTTTGTTGCGAAAGTGATAGAAGAGCCTTGGAAGCTTTTAGTTAGTGAGCACCATTCTTCACTTTGACGTCGCAAGCAGGCAGAACCCGTGGTTAGCCGAGCGTTGTGAAAAAAAGCCCTAGCGCAGAGGTGAGCCTAACGACACCGTCCCCTCTGTACGCCCCAGCAAATAGACGGGCAGCCTTTGCAAGTGAAGGAGAAGCAAGAGTTTCTTATCGTGGGAAAAAATCCCGTATACCTGGCGGGTTTCAATTAACTTCTTTTGTGTTCAGAAACTATCAGGCTTAAAATAAAATGTTATATATCACAACCAAGTCAATGCAAAGCACCTTTCATTAATGTGGGCTTCGGTGAAATGTTTCATGCCTTGTTAGCAAGTTTTATTTGCGAAACCAAGGATTTTAGACAAAATTACAACAAAGCTTTCAACAATATTACCTTCCCATTTCATTACAAACGAGCGTCAGGAAAACCGGTACTATACACCTATTGGTATTTCGTTTGTGTCGCAGTTATGTTAGTTATGTCGCAATTAATCTTTGTTGTGACCAATCCCATGCACAGAAGAAATCGTCAAAGCGCCGTTATTTTTCAACTCCGCCTCCTCTGTGTTCCATAGGCATTAAAAAGTATAGCCTATTTTTTATGATATCAATTAGTATTTACGAAATAAGCTACACAGTGTGGCCTACACAGGCCACATTATAGTACATCCAGCGCGTAATTAACCATGCCCGCAAGGGTCAAATTTGTTCCACTTTTATTTGGCCTTTTTTTATTTTTGCGGTAAAAAGCGGTGTTTTTGTTACCCAGCTTTATCCAAACAGAGCTCCTGAATGGTATTGACGACTTTGGAGACAATTTTTCTCTCCAAGCTTTTTGAGCCAGTAGGAAACGTCTCCATATGCTATAGCAGGGACGCGTAATAGGCGGTAATGGCCACTCGGGTGAGTTGCTAAGGTAGGTTATTCGGTGTTAATCTTAGGATCGCAAAGGTCTACTCTAAGGTTTTGTGACCGCCGTTATATTACTTATGCCTTTTTGCATTCTTTTTTTTTTTTTGTAGTCAGAACTATTTCTTCCTGAAGAGTTACTCTCCCTGGAGCTCCTCCTTCGACCGGCATAGAGTCTATCGATGGCTTCAAACACGCCATAGCAAGTCTCATCTATTAAGTAGATTTATAGTAATATATATTATACATATTGTTAGTTATTATGATATGCCTATAATTTAAAATAATAATATGTTAAATGAATTAGAAAATACTTTCCCATTTCTTCGTTTCTGTGCAGTTCTCGCTTCTGTCTCTCCTTCGGTTTCTCTCTCATGGAAGAAAACGAACAAAAGCGGCGAAAGGGACGGCCCCTTCAAAAATGTAAGTTGCAAAAAAGCGCAGATTCATTCGTCTGAACTAAGGTTTGTATATAAGTGGGGACTGTACGCAGCAACCGCGTTTCCTGTCAGAAACTTGATGGGGTATCCACTCTACCCAGCCCTCCGTGGCCTCCATTGCGGCCAAAAAGCCCCAACAGTTCCATGAGGTCATGAAGCCACCTGGTAAGCGACCTCCACTTAGACCTTAAGGTATTCCATCAAGAGAAGAGTGCGTTCAGGTGCTAACATACAGAGAAACACGAGAACTATGAGCTTGGCTAGTGACATGTAAAACGACGTCCCGACAAACGCCCTCACGTTCATTTTCACGCACCATCGAAGCCTAACATTACTTTATATCTGACACCTTTCACTGTATGCCAACGGCAAGAAATCATCAAAAGGCAACGAAGAAAAAAGGAAGACCTCTAATGTACACGCCTACAAAAAAAAAAAAAAAATATGACGACCAAAACCGAAACTATGCGTTTAGTGGGCCATGTCAATTTTTATCAGAAATTCGGCTGCATGCTCATTTGATGTTGCTGCAGTATTTTTATAATCACACCCCATCCCACTAGGAATTGTTCTCAGTGTCAACCAACTGTGCTATGACGATGCTTCGGCGGTCCTAAAAGCACCCTTTTTGTCGCCTCTCCGGTGAACAGGTGCCTGCTGCTTTGGACAAGTCCGCCCGTTGATAAAATTTGCAGACCTGGGAGGCTACTCTGGGCCGCTCCATGTGTCTGGCATTACGTTTCCAGCATTCCAAATCTCTTGCAAGGAAGACTCCAAATCTCTTCCAAATCTCTTGCAAGGGGGGGGGGGGGGGGGGGGCAGAACTGAAAAGGGCTCACTGTTTGGTTCTGATTGGAATCCCGCCTTCCCTATCGGACATGATGAATTATTTGCCCATGGAAATACCACAGCTGCCAGTTTCATTTGGGCAGCGCGTTAAAGATGTTTGAATGCAATAGCGGCTCCGTATCCTTTGTCAGCACCTCTACATTCCTTTTGTACACACCCTATTATCTCTGTGCTTGAAGATTAGGTCAGCACTCTTTAAGCCATACCCAAAAATTCTGCACAAAAGTATTTTTGAACCGGAAAGTGCTTATAAGCGCAGTTTTTTTCGTATATTGAAAGACTTAACTATAACAATCAATATATCCGCAGGTCTGCCGTCATTAGGCTTGTATTCTTTTGTTATTAACGTTCTTGCGATCGTCAAAAGCGTTACGCATTGGTTTTCACCGCACTCTTAACGGCTCCATGCGAGCGATGGAAAAATTTTAATTGAAAAATTTTGCAACACATCAGAAGAATGGAGCATTACCTTCAATATTTCCGTAAGAGTACCTAACAATTTTTCAATGTTATAAATTCGTGTCCAAGAATTTTGGACTTGGCAGAAGTGCAGTTACACGGCTTAGTAAGAGCCATGTCACGGAGCAAAGCCTGCTATATTTTTTTTTTTTAGGTATAGCTCCAGCACCTTTGAAATACTGCGTAGCGATAGAGTTTTTGGCGTAGCATTCTGGAATCTAAGCTGACCTAAAAATTCTGAATTCTTTTTTTTATCAAGTTCCACCAGTTTAGATTCGAACTAATACCGAATTTCTGACGCTTGGTCTCTGCTGCCTTTCTATTTTCACGAATACGAAAAATATTGTGCTGAAGTGTACAGGTGCGGACAAAAGTAAACTGAACACGGTATTACCTTCCAACATTTTTCACGCTTCGCCTAATTGAATTTAGCTGCTATTTTATGTGCATGCCGGTAGTGGCTGTTATAGTGCGCTTTCACATGGCTGGCCTATGCTTCTTCATTTCCGACTCATAAGGCGTGATTATAATTAGAACTGAATAGCGTGTTCCGTTTACTTTTGTCCGCACCTGTACGTACAGCAGAGCAGCCGAGCGGAAGCGCGACATGGTTTAATCCCGACGTCATTTCCCTGAGGTCATTTCCCTGCGTCCTGTATACTTCCTTCGTCATACCGTGCTCAAACACGGTTCGAGGTCTCTGTCAACTGGAACTGCAGTGCGCACGAAGCAACCATTCGGTCGGAGCGTTAACGATCCGCATTTCTTACGGAAAGGACGCGGGATCGCCCAGGTCATTAAACTAAGGAGGACTCCACTGAAGAAGCAAAGGTAACATTGAAAAATATCCTTAACCCCAACGCCGGTAGCGTGGCTAGAACCCCACTACTCAGCCACTTGCCGCTTCATAAAAGAATGCACGCGATAACAGGCATTATAAGGTCAGATTTAAAAAAAAAATAAAAGAGTCCCGAAGGGAAGCTCGAAATGGGAAATGGGCGGGCAGGGAAAAATCAGGGAAGAACCGTCAAGCCCTCCCAACTAGCGGGGCAAGCGATTCCTACTGCCTTCCATCGGGCTTTCTCCTTTTTTTCCCTTTTTCTTCTTTCATATCTTCCTGCGCGATCGCATGACCTTTCCTCGGCTGCCTGGCGTGCTCCTCGGCGCCCGTCACACAAGCCGGGGCACTTGTGGCCGTTAAACCCGAGCCTGATTGTCGGCATGAAGGATGGCCGCCCGAGATCCCGGCCCCTGATGCGCTCGGAGCGTGCGCTATATATACGCCCTTTCCGGCCGGGGGGGGGGGGGGGGGGGGGGCTCCCGAAATCGATGCTCGGCCCGCCGCGCTCGAAGCTGCAGCCCCGGCTCAGGGCGCCGCGGATAGCCTGCAGCCTCTCTGCGCTGCTCCGAAGATTCGGAAGTCTCGTTATTTCTTCTTTTTTTTGTTTCTAGCGAGGATCGCTCATTGTTTGCGACTCCGTTCTCGCTTGACGGGCATGCGCCAGCGGCTGTTAAACAGCCGGCCATTTCGGCACTTATGCAAGAAGCCATTCAAACCAGGTCCGTGCAGCGGGAAATAAACGGGGCGCATGTCGGAGCCAAGATTGGTAAACAGTCATGCGTGAACGGACACGCATTTGCACGCAGTGAATTCTTGAAGGTGCAGCCATATACAACCTCCACTTTTACGCCAGCATTTTTTAAGTAAAGAAACGCGTTCTCGCAATCACCAACTAGTGATGCAGCCAACTCATTGAAGGGCCCTGTTTTGTCCGGACTTCAGCCTTTTCTTTTCATATGTGGACTTTCCGTTTTCCGTTCGTCATAATGCTCAGGAGCATAGAAAAAGCGGCTGCCATGCACGCCAGTTAAAGATCTGGCCAGCTGTACAGATTGCTAAGACACTATCGCTTCCTGCCCGAAAGACTAGGGGTCGATCCCGGCCGCGACGGTTGCATTTCGTTGGAGGCGAAATTCTACAGGCCCGTGTGCTGTGCGATGCCAGCGCCCGTCAAAGAACCACAGGTGGTCGAAATTTCCGGAGCCCTTCACTACGGCGTCCACATAGCCTCACTCGTTTTCGGACGTTAAACCTCCATAAACCAAGAAATATCGCTAAGACAGTATCGGAATAGACTATGCAATTGGTGCTGGGCCACTACAGTTTCGAGAGCCCTTTTCGCGGGCATGCGAAAGAGCAATCATCATCTATTGGCATTTAGTGCCAGACTTTTTATCACTAGAGGAAACTCTAGCATTGGAAATCCTTGGTTTATGTTTTTTTTGCCCCTTATTTTAATTCCGCTCTTGAAATTCCGAAAGATGAGAGAGGCGGGAATCGACTGATGAAAATTGAAGCGAGAAAAATTTCTGAAAAAAGATTTAACTGCGCGACAGGGTTAGGGCAAGGAAGACACATTCACGACACTTAGAAGCGCAGACTGACAACTTTGACTGACGCTTTTAAGTGTCGTGAATGTGTCTTCGTTGTCCTAACCCTTTCGCGCAGTTAAATCTTTTTTTCAGAAATGAACCAACTAGCCCGGCAAATCCTTTTGGGAGAAAAATGTCTTTTCCCAGAATCAGCGTTTTGTATTCAGGTTTCAGTCGACCTTTTTTAAGTGAATGGCTGAGCTTAGTTGCGGCTGCTCAGGAGCGACCACCCCGAAAGGCGATGGTTCAGGGTTGGATCTCTGGTCCAGCATGACTCTTTTTTTTTTGTCTATGAAGTTGCTGTAAAGGCTGTGTACCTTAGCTTTGCAACCGCAGGATGCACTTGGGTGGATGCTGAGAAGTAATTACTCCCTTAATAATACTGGTTATTACTTTTGACGGAGAGGAACTTGGATGCATGAGGGGTCAAGCCTGCGTGCTACTGAACCATCAAACGACCGAGTGCGTTGGTGATATTCAGCGAAAACCAAGCAGGGGGCAAGAATCAAAGCAGGGGGTCAACCGGACACGAAGGAAAGCATCACCAAAGCTGGAAGCGGAATGCGGTATAGAAGGACACACGGCACGAACGCAGCAGACACTGCTAGCCCATCTCAACCTATGGCGTCAAAAGCGGGTAGCTCTCGAGGGGGTGCACGCATACCGAGGAGCAGGACACGTAGCCGGCACGCTGGACACGATTTACAAGCGAAAGCCTTCTGAGGGAAGCGCGCCAGACGACTCCCGCGCAGACACTGAACTGCCGTAACTTCGCCCGGCGGCGTCCGATGTGGTTGTGCCTCACGGGCCGATGCGGCGTAACTCCTACGTTGTTTCGCTGTTGCTTTGTTATCCGCCTGTTCTTTCATTGCTGCCTTGTGGTCTCAGTACAAAACGGAAGGTCCGTGGAAGGGGCAGGTTTTATTAAGGTTGTTCTTGGACAAGACGGCAGTGGAGGCATGCAGCCTCCACCGGGTAGGAGCTCCACCTAGAGACTGCTGCTCCTTGACTTTAGTAATGGGAGAGTTAGGAAGGAAAAAAAATCTGAGAAATTTGGGAAAAAAAGTTTTTTTTTCTGGAAGCATGGAAGGTAATAAAAAAAAAAAACCTTGCTCGGATTAGTCGCCCTTCGCAAACACAATCAACAATTCTTCTGGCTAAGAGGAATTGCCTTCACCTCTCTTTATCAATTCTTCTGGTAGCCATTCAGAGTGCTAGAAAGCTGTGTGAAAAAAAAAAATAACGAGGGAAAGTATGCTTCTTTTTATGGTATGGTTCAGCTGGAAAATAATTCGGGGTTTAGCAAACATAACTCTTGCTTATTAGTTCTTAACAGGCTTAACCTAACTAAGCGTAAAGGGCTGGACAACTTTATTCTGATAATGTGCCTTTTGCTTTCCGTTCAAAGCGAATTTGGTAGCTGGACCGTGTAAGAAATGTTGAGCGGTTCTCTTCTGCACGGGAACGCGGCTACACATTTTGAAAATTTTAAAACAAGTTTAAAATCAGCTATAGTATTCCCATGACACTGCTTATCGATAGAAAAAAAAATAAACGCTTGCACGTCATCTGAGCCTGAAAACACTAGTGTACTTCTGTTTTCCATTTCTGCAAAAATTAATAACCGCTAATAGCTAAGCGCAGTAAAGTGAAAATAACGGATCCCTCAGAGAACAAGCTCTTGCATTTCAAAGTGCACATACGTTACGCGAGAATTGTTTATATACCTAATCAGCCATTTCGACTTCTCAACTTCTTGCAGGGTCATTAGCTTATTCACTTCACACAGACGCACGTGCGTGGGCGCAGGAATTTTGACAATGGTTAATGATGGCTAATGATCGTTTATATGCAGGTTTCAATTTGCTCGCGCTGAGTGTAACTGTAATGTAAACTTGTTTTCACTACCATGTTCTCCAGTAACCTTTGAAATCTATAGATATAAATAACATACACTTTACCTGCAGTGATCAGTGTGTAGAGGAATAAAGTATAAGAAAAAGTATAAAATAAGATGCCTAATCGACAGGACTTTTTCTGTTTGCTTCCTCCCCCTTTCATATGCAACCTCCAGGAGTCACTCGTGTATAGCGACTGCCTTGACAGCGACACCAATACAAGCCTTCAAAGCTTCCAGCTGTTCTCGGTTCTAAACGACAAAGCTACCACACTGGGTGTATCGTTTGTGGCAGCGCCTCATCAAGTTTATTCTGGCTGTCTGAAGCAACTCGCTCAAAAGAAGTTGCTACGTAAGCATACTGCTATAGGCTTCTTTGTCAGGTTCTTTCTTATCCTTGGCGCTGTCGGCTTACCACAGGAAAATCCTGGACTGATGACTGGGCGAGTTGGTAGTGGCTGCTACTCATGGTTGAACAAAGCGAAAGGAAGGACGACATGAGAAACACGACGCAGCGCTTGTCTTGTGTCCCCGTTGCTTACGAGCTGTTCCGCCTTGGGCATAGTTCACAACTTCATTGGATTGACTCCTCGAGTGGCTGTAACCAGACAAAATCTGTGAAAAGCCTTGTAGCTCCTGATGTGCATTCCTTGCTTCGCCTGGACTGGACGCTGCAGACAAATATATCCCCCACTGACACAACGCCCAAGAAAACGGCAGTCGTTGGCAAGCCGTTGGCAGTCGTTGGCAGTCGTTGGCAGTCGTTGGCAGTCGTCGTTGGCAGTCGTCGTTGGCAGTCGTCGTTGGCAGTCGTCGTTGGCAGTCGTCGTTGGCAAGCCAAAGTTTCGGGACAGCCTGTATATTAGCAAGAATTCGGAAAAATGACGCTTCGTTATCGAGCCGCAGGCCTGTATAGCAATAAATCCTACTCATATTGCTTTTTCGAGATTTTGGCGAGGTTTCTAATGTCTTCAAAAAAAAAAAAAAGAAAACTAGTTTCTGTCTTGCACTTTTTAAGGCATTCAAAATTTCCGGATATTTTTCGTCTCTATCCTTAACCAAGTTGAACACCGGGCTACGGAGATGCAAAAATCCAGACGACGATCACCGCACCGCGATTCCGATGCTTTACTTTGGAAAGGTGAGCTGGCGAGCAGCCTCGAGGCTATAGTGGCACACCAAAGAGGCATCGGCATCGAGCAGGGCTATCGTGCCACCGGGAACGGCGCTAACCGGAGCACAGAGCGGCAACGGAGGCGAGGTTCCGAGAAGGACGAGGCCCTGGCATGCCACTGTCTGCACCAGAGCCGGGCTGCGTCTTTACCCTCGCGTCCTCAACTCAGTTGCCTTGCTTGCCCCGCTATCTATTTGGCTGCGTGTGATACATCTCTCCTTTCCACATCCTGCGGACGTCCCCCGCTTTCACCTATACCATCTTCTCCTAGATGTCCGCGACAGGAGAGCGGTCGAGCCGGCCTGCCTGGAAGGCGAGAGGCCGCTGTCGAGGCAAGAGTTGCACGGGAGGATAGGCGAGTGGAAGAACGGGGGGGGGGGGGGGGGAGGGAAGGGGGATTTGAGGCGGTGTTGTGGCGTCCGGCAGCCTTGTTCCTGTATTCAGCGAGAAGGGGCGCGCGCCGCATGGGGCCGACGGATCTGTCGGCGCGCGTTCTCGGCGCTGCCAGACACAAACGACGCGGAGGTGCATGGCAGCAGCATCAACAACAGCGCGTGCAGGAGGGCGCATCTCGAGCGGGGTCTTTCTGGACGGCTGCGCTCGGCCGTCCAGGTAGACAGGGACGCGTGAGAGATTGACTTTTCCGGGAAGGGCCCTCGCGAAACGCGGAAGAAACAAAAAGAAAGAAGAGCGCTCCGCTCTTTGCGGCCGCCGCGCCGAAGCTCGGGGGTCGACCGCAGGCCCCCGGCGGCAGCAGGCCCACGTCTCTTCCCGTTCCTCCTCCGTATCTCTCCGCTCTCCTTCCCTTCTCTTTCCTCGACAACCACTCCTCGCGTTCCTTGTCTATATTGTAGTCTCCTTTTATCGTTTAGTTCTTGGCGCGTGTGCCATCGTATCTCTTTTGGCTCCTCGTTCATTTTTCGTTTTGCGTCTTGTTCAATGTCTCCGCAGCCTTGCCTCGTTGCTATCATTTCTTCTTCCTCTTCCTTCTGACGCGAGTGCGTGCCCCCTTGGGCGGCTCGTGCAGCTCTTCATCCCGATGCACGCGTGAAATAAATTCCGGCCCGACGTTGCTGCCACTGCGCTGCCGCTGGCGCGGCGTGGCGGGAGACTTCTCGAGAAAGCGCTCGAGGGAACGCGAGATGTGCGAGCCGCTGTTGTTCGCGCGCGCGACAGACGCGGGAAGAAACGGTTTCCTCTTCTTCTCGCTCTGTGGCTTCGCTAAGAAGACGGGATGATCACTTAGCCAAGCTGCGGGCCAGACCAGATCAACGACGAAGGTGCAGCATGCACGGATCGATGTCACCGTCGCGCTCACTGGCAAAGTGCATAGTGGACGTGATACCTGTTGGTCTTAGCCGCTTACCGCTCTTTTAAATTTGAACCAGCCATCAGACAAGTACCAGATTTCGACTAATGACGGTTTGTGAAAAAGGTGAAGTGCTTCTTTTTCCTGGCTCAGTAATTTGATAACATGTCCTAACCATTTAAGAAATAAACGAAGTATATCTTAGGGCAACGATCTTTGATGGCAGCCCAGACCTCCGGCCCTGAATGCGAAAAATCAGAAAAAAGACCAAGATTTCTTTTTATCAGATCATTTTTTCAGTTTAATTACAAAGTACACAATAGAATCTCGCTCTTCTTGGTAAACAGATCACACGTAACAAATCTACGCTCCCAACTGCGCTTGCCATTCAGCTTCCACTATAGCTATTCATTAAACTGAGCGGAAGGACCCTTAATCACTCCTTCTCAAGGCTGAGCTCTTGGAAATACTCTCGGCACGGGATCTTCACTGAATGTGCAAGACGAGTGGCGCGTGTGGGTTTGGACTAACTAATGTAGTTGGATACAACTCAAGAAAAAATCGGCTTTTCCCCGTCAAAGGACCACCTTCCGGCCAATGGTATTGGCCGATTCTCATGAACCTGCCATCATGACTAGCAGGACAATGTAGGGGGGGGGGGGGGGGGGGACTACCCCCTACAGTACAGATAGGGGACTATCCCATTTAATCTGCCACTCCCTGCATTATCCCGCTAGCAGGTTCATGAGAATCGGCCGACACCATTGGCGGGAGGGGGTCCTTTGCCGGGGAACAGCAGCTTTTATCTTGACTTGTATCCAACTATTGTTGTTTAGTATAGAGCATAGTTGCTTTTTATAAAATGATTCTGCGAACTGCGATTCTGCGATTCTATGTGCCCTTTTAGCTTAACCTAAGGTGTAGTACACCGACAGAATTTAAATGCAGTCTTTGTCATCTTTTAGGCTCCGAACTTTTTGAAGAGTGGCAGAAACACCATTTCTGTTGAAAAGGGTGTTCGTTTTTTTTTTTTTAGAAGTCTGTGATTGGCTGACCAATTGAAGCCGAAGCATAATGCCGCTCAAGACTCAGAGTTTTCAGGTGATGTTGAAGTTAACGCTTATCCAAAAAAAAAAAAAAATTAGAGGAGACACTTAAGCTCCACCTTAAGGGTATGACGCGATAGCGTATTGGGCTAATTCCCATATACGCAGAATTCGTCATTCTCTACTTTATGCATTCACAGGTCCCTGGGAGTCCTCATTCCCCTCCTGGCGCAGTGGTGCAGCGGTTAAGTGATGCACCACTCCCCTGCCATGGCCGGTCGGCGTTGAGCCTTGTGCTACCTCGTTTCTCCTTCCCGAGTGGTAATTCATTAACTGCTGTCTGCTAGGGTGGGAAGTTTCCTCTCTATCTCGTGGCCAGGTACTGACGACGCCGCAAGGTCACGTGACCTAGGTGTCCCACCTGCCTCCTATGTTGCTCTCTGGGGACCACCAGCTGCAAGAGCCTTACTCGTGATTTTTCGCCCACAACGCCGACAATGGATTTTATGGACAACGGTGCCTTCCACGCTGTCGCGTTAATATACGCAGTTACACTTGAAAGGCACACAAAGTTGACCGCTATTCACCTCGTTAGTGCATTCTGCC
The DNA here is from genome assembly GCF_055824585.1 of Amblyomma mixtum. Taxonomy (NCBI): domain Eukaryota; kingdom Metazoa; phylum Arthropoda; class Arachnida; order Ixodida; family Ixodidae; genus Amblyomma; species Amblyomma mixtum. The sequence continues at coordinate 222,518,973 of NC_143013.1, read as the reverse complement.
TTTCCTCCAGGTTGTTCCTCATCGCAAAACCTGCCTGGGCGATACTGTCCATGAGCAAAGGACAAAGCGGGAGTCTTGGTCATGACATCCTATCACGCCGATGGCAAATTAGCTTGGAAAAAGCCCCTTAAACACTTCTGCATCAGTCTACGAATGCTGACTTGGGAGCTACTTTAGACTATCACATTTTATCGCTCCTCCTCTGAATTTCTCCTTCATCCCTTCCCTAAAGACGGGAACCAGATTCCCATTCTTACTGAATGATTTACGGAGGCTCTCAGACGCACCCCGCGACCACCAGATGTATTCTGCTGGCCCGTACGGCTTCCGGAGAGTCAACGCTCCGCCAGCCACTCTTGTAACTCGTGGAAAGTACACTGTGCTGTCCAACGACTGAAGCGAACACGTGTAGAAAAGAATCTGACGGGTGCAGGTACCCAACATAAGCGGACCGAGAACGACTCGTACTGCTGCGATCGGCCTCCTCCACAAGAAGCTCCGTCGGCCCGCCCCACGTCCTTTCCAGAGCCCCTACTTAGCGCTGCTCCTCATCCTCCTCCTCCCCAATCATATCTCACGCGCCGCACTCACGCGCAGCAGCACGCGTTCGCGCTTGGCTGCAGCTCGTCGCCGACCACGACGACACGTCACTCTCGTGCCTCGCGTACCCACCACACCGGCTGCCTGCCTGCCACCCCACTGCGGAGTCCGCGCGCGTTGCGTTTTGCGGTTGATCCGCACCGCTGCGCCCCCTCCTCCCCTATCCTCTTCTCATTCCATGGCGCGCCTTTCCATTCACGTCCCTCTCCTCCGTCTTTGAGATTCATTTTTGCGTGGTCCAATTTTTATCCCCCTGATTTTTTTTTCGCTTTGTAGCCGGAGAGGCGCGTCACTGGCGAAGGTTGTCGGTCGCCAGCGGAGCGTGCGCGGCGGCTGCGTCGTGGTTTTGAGAGCGGCCTGCGGTTGGCACCGTCGGGCAGTGGCGGCCAAGGCTGGAGGAAAAGAGCCACCGGGAGGCGGAGAGGAGTAAGAGGGGAGTGGATGCTCTTATCGAAGCTCCGCACGCGCCGCTCTTCTCTCGGCCGGAGCAGAGCAGTGTGCGACGCAGCGGAGGAGTGCGCCGTCCAACTTTGTGGCTGCCGCCGAGGTCCGCTTGCTCCTTCTCTACGCTGGTGTTCTGACGCCCGCTCGGAGAACGCGGGCAAAGTTGGCATTTGTCGCGCCGCCCAGCGGTGGTTGAGAGTCCCGCGAGTTGCGTTCAGTGCAGAGGAGAACGCAACGCGGCGCTCGCTAGTATAGCTGGAAAAGAAACGGGTTTAGACGTTTCGACCGACTTGTCCAGAGGCTTGCCCTGTACTTTTATTTTAACTGTTTGAGTACCAGATTTGGTCGTCAGTGACGAAACGTTCACGAATGGGAAGAGCTCGCACGTGGAAGCGATAATTTCAATGGCTGGTGGGAGCGGTGAAAGCCGGCCTGAAGCCCTGACTTGCGAGAGGTAGCGCAAGACAGACAGCGCGTTTGGGGTTGCGTGTGCAGATTTTGTCTTACAATGCACGTCAACAATGGTGCAGGTTACCCACAGCTTGGTCATCATCGTTTTCAGAGCCACGCTAACAGAGTCTATGAAAGTCGTAGTTCAAAGCATAAACAAGAGCCGACCGGGTGACAGCTCCACAGGGCTGGCTTGCAGCACGTTTCTTGCAAATTATAGCCTGTACAGAGATGGATGGTTTTTGGTAGGGAGTTCAGTACAACCTCCTGTGCATATATGTAGTTCTAACTTATGGAAAGTAAACACACAATGCATTTTGTTCTGATGCGTTTCCCTTATATTTATTTTCTTTCGTTTTCAAAGTTTAAAGAATTAAGCAAGTTTCTGTGCGCAGTAAAATGAGGTCCCACTGCTTCTACCATAGTTGCAGTACAACCAGCCTGGCTTGATCTACTCGAAGGTGCAGACACCTTATAAACCGACGCCGGCTGAATGTTTTGCTCATTCAAACTACGTTCGCTTCAGCTTCGAAATTCGCATTCGTGTCAAGGGACCTGGCACGTATTCGCTAGTTCAGCGTTTGCACCATCTCCAGTGCTAACAAACAAGCAAGCAACACCGCTGGCTCGAGCGAGCCAACATGAGCTGGCGAGGGCACGCACGAAACAGTGATGATGCACGTTGTTCACGGGTGCTTTTTTTTTTCATGTAACTAAAGGCTCTTGCTACACAGAGCATGCTGCTTCTGAAACGCTATTCGCTGATCGCTTGCCGTTAACATCGCTTCGATTGCCACCGAGCAAACGCCCTCAGCACCGTTTTGCCCTTGGCGCCTGACTATGCAACGGGTCCGCGCTGCCGGCCGCAGTGCACGCAAATGCGCGGAAAGGGCAACGCGCGCCACAGCGCTGCGCGACCAGCCGTGCGTAGGGCGAGTCGGTGGGTGGGCCGGGGAGGGGTGGGCATATTCATAAACGGCGGTGAGCAGCAGCAGCAACCATGCAGCGGCCGATGTTTCCGTCCGCGCCCATGCGGTCGACCACTGCGTGACGCGGGCTGCGTGTGGCCGCTGGCGATCGCGGTTCGCTGAGTTATGGTTGCGGCAGCAGCGACGTCGTTTCACTACTATACTGCCGCGTGCTGGACGTGAAACGCGTGGCGTTGCCGCAAGGCCGCCGAGGGAGCGCTGGGCCTGCGCCGCTAGCGATAGCGGAACACGCTGTTTCCAAGTGCAAGCTAGCGAGTCTTTTTTTTTTTTTCTCTGTTTCTGGCCTGTAGTTGTTCGTATTGTTGCTCTTATGTGTACAGACTAGTTGTGCTCTTCACGCGAGCGCTGTTGTATGGACCGTTGTTATTGACCAACGGGCATACCACATTTCTGCTGCGTTGCGAAAAATTCTATACGGCTCGTGAAGACGCGGTGCCCGTTGGACAGAGTTAGGCGCCAACTTGGGCAACCATCTTCGTGTCACATGCTTTTCGGGGATCGTCCAAGCATGTTACTTACTGAACAATCCAGCCCTCTTCTTCTGATTTTGTTTTGTTCTGTTTTGAAGTTATCGGGCATCTTCTGTAGCCACGGCAGTTCCGCGCGTGTGAAAGATGCGGACTCTATAGGCTCGCATCGACCACCTCTTACACCGCCCGGATACTGAAATCTCGCTGTGGCAATGCGTGTGGAATGAACCTGTCGCACATGGCGTCTGCAGCAATGGGAAAAGGGCCCCGGTGTAGTCTTCATTAGTTCCTTCCGCATCGAAACCTCGCAGTACAAGGTTCGTGGCGTCCTGGCGACGAGCCTAATACCCCTGTCAAGCGGGCAAGTTAAGTGCCCTTACGGAGAGTGCCACTCGCTGTAAGCACACTTTGCCACATCTAAACGACGCAAGTGGAGTGTCGATCACTCGCGGAAGAGTGCACTCCGCTAGGAGTGCGTTCACGGACCACACTTTGCTGGCCGGTTGCGTAGCCTCGGCAGCAGCGACTTCAAAGGCAAAATATGTACAGTGCATGAAAAGCATTTACAACTTCATTTTACATGCTGTAACACTGTTTTTAGTAAAAATTTGTTCCTTATAGCTACAAGCGAAGCAACAAAACAAGTTAACGTGGTCACATGCAACATCGCTGCCCGCCGCCATGTTGTTTGTTGCCGAAATTCTGGGTGGTCTTGGTTGGTCTTGGCTTCCCTTCGATTTCTATTTTATTTTGTCGTTAAAAACAGTTGAACGTCGTTTTATTTGCACTATCACGCCAAGCAATCAATTATTATGAGTCCTTTTTCTTTTCCATCGACCTCTTCAGAAATTCCGCTCATTTTCTACCGCCATTTCTTTTTACTACGAGTGCACTTTGCTTTTCCGTTTAGCACCGCGTAGCCCAAAGTGTCACTCGGAATGCCGAAGCGCACTCCCCGTAAGTGCACTTAACGTGTGCGCTTGACAGGGGTATAAGTAAGGGACAGCTGCGTGTCTCCCAGCACTGCATACAAACGGGCCACAGGCTTGGCTTCTGCAGGAGCTCCACGTGGCATGCTGTTACGCACCCACGCACAGGCCGGGACTGCGATCGCTTGATCCAGTCCTTCCCTTTCGGCAGCTGCATATTCTACGCGTAGCCGCGTCTGACAGCTGTAATTATAAGCGTTCGGGATAACACGCTTTTGTGGCCAAGTTTCAAGCCTTATGAGATTCGAACTAGAAAGCGCATTAAGCGGAAGTGTCACCGCGAAATTCGTGTTATACGTCCGCTAGCGGTGCTCCGGTAAGATCTTCAGCAGGAGAAATGGCAGCTTGACCCCCCCCCCCCCCCTTTTTTTTTTACCAGATCCTTACATATTACGCCTTGCACAAATTTAAAGGCGTTAACGACCCAGAAGAGAATACAGCGCACGAAGTTCGGCTGTACAAATTTTCATTGACTACAAAATTAGCGCCAAAAAATAGTGCGACCAAACAGAGACAACGCGAGCGTTCGCGTATACTGTCGTTCGCTATTTTTTGGCGCCGATTTTGTAGTCAGAGAAATCAGTGCTACAGAATTCGCTCCTTGCCCTGTCAGATAATTGTTCTCCCTTTTGTTAATTTTGCCTGCGCTCTCCCTCCTGGCTTTCAAACTGTTCAGGCGTCGCCTTTGTCGCTCGACAGTGCGCGGGATGGGGATTTTCCATTTTCCTTTTCGTCACAAGATTGCCCACTGAGGAACGCACGCATGCCCCGGCATTGTATCAAATAATGCACGAGGAATGTGCGGCAGCTTCGACATTGGCGTGTACATATAATAGCTCAGCCTTCGCCCATGTTAACTTTAACAACATACTGGTTCCGCTGCGTCCGTTCTCTATATGGTGCAATAACTCAACAGGCAGCAAATAACAACGACATCAGACAAGGTCTACGTCTCTTAACACTCATGAACAAATAAAAGAACACATAACGAATTAGTGTAGAGCGAATGCGGGCTTACATTTTGCCGATGGCTTGAGCTGATTCTTGCTGTAGAAGTGCAAGACCATCTGAGAAACCATATTAGCTGGGGCCACATTTTGCTCCCACTTTGCCCGTAATTTTGAGGGAGCTCTGTGACTACCTTCTCCCGAAAACCGCGTAACGTCGGCGCTCTTACGCGATCACCTTCGTTGCCTAGAGGGCTAGTTGCAGGAAAAATTCAGCTATGACTGCTTGCTGAGTACTTTTTCGTTGTTCGGTGCAGTTAGTATTGACATTCGGGCTCCTTTTCCTTCAAACTATCGAAGTAACTTATCGTATCATGGCACAGACATTGCTTTTGTTCACTTCCAACATTCTGCAGCGCTTGCCTAATCAATTTAGGCATCCGCCTCACATACGGAAAGTGTGGGGATCGATCCTCCCCGCCGCCGGGTACTCATCGGTTGTACAGTTGGTACCAGTTATCTACTGGCCTGCTGCTCTACTTAACTGAAGTTAAATGTTTGGGGAATGGGTCTTTCATCCTCCCTTGTGAAGGCAAAAATACCTTATGCCAGTGAACGTTAAAAAACCGCATGTAATCGAAATTATCCGAAGCCTTCCACTGCGGCAAACCTTATCCTCCTGAGACCCGTGTATGGCAATTTGTCCAATATATTGGACATTAGCTTTTAAGCCAGTACTCCCGCGCCGAAAGATTCATCTTCATAAAACCAACTTGTCCAATACATTGGACAACTGGTGGCGCCATCTGTGCACGTTTTTTGAAATTAAACTGCTCACTTTCCCGCCAAAACAATTCGAAAACGGCGGCGTTCAGCGGCGCGGCGTTCTATGGCACCTGCTGGAGAAGTAAGTGTTGTTTCTGCGATTTTACCTACTTTGAATGCGTAAATTTTGTTGGATATGAACAAAAATAGAACAGAAAACATGTAGATATCATAATTATAACTCTTCGTGACCTAACTTTTCTGTGCTTTCAATCTGATTTCACGTGTCCAATACGTTGGACGCTGGGACTCAGCCCGGTTATTTCGACCGCGCTTTTGAGATGGCTTTCGCAATAACTGTAAACGAATACTGCTGGTATTTAACGGCTGGGGACAAAATAACGTCTTTTTTGTTGTAGGAGACAGGCCTCGCGTTCCTGATGAGACGGCCGAAGCAGTTTTACAAAGAATTGCACAAGCCAACACATAAGTTGGTTGGTTTAGTTGGTTTATGGGGTTTAACGTCCCAAAGCAACTAAGGCTATGAGAGACGCCGTAGTGAAGGGCTCCGGAAATGTCGACCACCTGGGGTTCTTTAACGTGCACTAGACATCGCACAGTACACGGGCCTCTAGAATTTCTCCTCCAAAGAAATTCCAGCCGCCGCGGCCGGGATCGAACCCGCGTCTTTTGGGTCAGCAGCCGAGCACTTTAACCACTGAGCCACCGCGGCGGCCTCCAACACATCAGACATTGACCTATCGGGCAGCGACGACGACACTATTGCCGATCCAAAAACAGCAAGAAATCCAAGAAACGTCAAGAAGCAAGAAACATCAAGGAAAAAAAACAAGAAACAGAGAGTTACAGTGAAGTTGAGTGGAGCCCACCATCAAAGCAAGCTCGACGAGGAGAGACCAACAAAAGTGCCTACCACTTCCCAAGGCTGTCTGACGCAGCTAACGCTGCGCGCGGCAGGTTTGAGGGGTGCACCATGAAAACAAAGTTTTTTTGCACAAAATGTCAGCAGTTCTGCATAACAAAAGACAGAAGATGCTTCGAAAAGGCACACAGCAAGTGAGCACAGCGAAACTTTTTTATTCAGTTGACGTATATTTTGCTACTTTGACTTTTGTCATAATAAAGTATTTTTTTCGCACAACTTTCACAGCTTTATCTGAAGTATTTTGTGGCACGCCCACTGGTTGGGAAAATACGGCTTGAGTCCTAGTGTCCAATATATTGGACATCGTGCTGAGCTGAAACTATTAGTTCTGTTGAGAAAATATCTCTCACTTTTCACCTTTGTACTCCTACCAGCTTATTCTGAAACCCTACAAAGTTTTTGTGCACTCAAATTCACTTCGGGTCTCAGGAGGTTATACCCTGAATCACTCTGGGACGTTAAACCCCATGAAACAAAGACCGCACCAAACTTTGGCCATGACAATTTTTAGCCAAAGCTCCCCTTGGGCCATAAAATAAAATCATCATGATAACCTTCCCATGTATTTGTTATAACTGTGGTAAAATGAACACAGCACAGAAAGAATTTTTCGTTTGCTTCTTTACTCATTCCCTCGAGTGACCGCGGATACTGTAAATGTCGTTGTAAACTTCTGCGGAATTCAACATAGCAAAAAAAAAAAAAGAGCCAGAGCTTAAGTTCAAATTAACATGCACAAAATCAAAGTAATGTTCAACAGTCTAGCAAGGGGGCAGAAGTTCGCAGTTGGTCGCGAGGGGCTGGCAGTAGTAAGGAAATATGTCTACTTAGGGCAGGTAGTGACCGCTGATTCGAATCGTGAAAGGGAAATGACTAGAAGGATAAGGATGGGGTGGGGGCGCATATGGCAGGTTCTCCCAGATCATGAATGGCAGTTTACCAATGTCCCTCAAGAGAAAAGTATACAACAGCTGTATCTTACCGGTACTCATCTATGGGGCAGAAACGTGGAGGCTAACGAAGAGGGTTCAGCTTAAGTTAAGGACAACACAGCGAGCTATGGAAAGAAACATTATATGTGTAACGTTAAGAGATCGCAAGCGGGCGGTGTGAGGGAAGGAACAAACTCGGATTAATGACATCCTGATTGAAATCAAGTGGAAGAAATAGGCTTGGGCAGGACATGTAATGTGAAGGTAAGGTAACCGCTGGTCCTTAAACGGAGTGGGTTCCAAGAGAGGGAAAGCGTAGCAGCGTACTGCAGAAAGTTTGGTGGGCGGGTGAGATTAAGAAATTTGCGGGGATACGGTGCCAGCAACTGGCACAGGACAGGGTTAATTGGAGAGGCATGGAAAGGCCTTTGACCTGCAATGTGCGTGGTCAGGCTGATGATGATGATGATTTTTCTGGGCAAATTTGACTGCCCAAAGTGTAGAAACCATGGTCGCTTCAGGTCCGATAATACCCTCTGCCCTGTGCTGCCGAAACCCGACAACCGAATTCAAAGAACGCTGGTTACATCTGAGACGAGTAGATGACATTTACGTTGTGCATTCCGAATGTTAAATTCGCTGTTTTATTTTTATTATTGTTGATGTAGTGCACGCACTCGTCGGTCATTCACGTATGTTGAACAAGTTCTTCGCGATGTTTTCGCTCCCCCTTCTGTCCGATTTCTTTTCTTCGCTCTTATTTCCGTGCCCTCCTTGCGGCTGCTTGTTTTCCCCACCTCCTTTCCTCCCTTTTTTCCTTTCCTTGCATTTCTCTCCAGCGCGTGTCGCGAAAGGAGAGAGTGGACCAGATTTATCGCTCGGAGGAGGCCCAGGATGGCGTGCCTAATGAATGATTTTCCGACAGGCGGCTGCCCTCCCCGAGTGCTTCCCCTCGGCGCTTATGCACCAGCCGAGCATGAGGGACCCAGCGCGGCGATGCGGCGCTGAATTTATAACGGGCCCCTCCCGGGTACGCGCAGCGTTCAGTCAGCCGCGCGCTCGAGACCCCCCCCCCCCCCCCCCCCCCCCCTTCCCTCGGATTTCTATGCTGTTGCGTGTTCCGGTGCAGTCGCTTCAACCGGAGTCACCCTTCGTGTCACTCGAACGAAGCCCCCGCTGAACAATGTCGAGTGCGGAGCTCGAACGCTCGCGAGCGCAGCACGTAGGAGGGTGAACACGAGGGTTTGTACCCCACCCTGCGCAAACACCGATTTTTTTAGCGTAGCGACAAATGCAGTGCTGTCCCGTGGCTGATGCCGTTTTACGCTCCGGAAGGCATGAAAACAAAGGACCGCGAGGAAAGAGAAAATAGAAGGAGGCGATTGCACGAAGCAGGCGAATTGCGAAAGCGCAGTATTCGGTCACCGTCGTCGCCGCGTTGGACACGTTTTAAGGCGAAAGCCTTTAATGTCTCATCGTTGTAAGCAGCAGTTGTCGACAGAAATGTCGCGCTTTTCAGTTGGTCGAAACGGTCGTGACGTCACAGTGCGCCAATTTCAAACGGGGCCATTGTACTTTGGCTAGTAACCATGCAACCAATTGAAGGGATCATATAGTGATGCTCCAAGTAAGTGGGACTGAGCTTAGTTAATTACTTAATTACCCAATTAGTCTAATTAACTTTGCTAGTCAGGGCATATAAATAAATAAAACCGAGTAGGAAATCGGTCGAGCCCAGGAATCGAACCCCGGTCTTCGGAGTGCGAGACGAGCATGCTATCCACTCCGCCATGCGAGCTCGATGGTTTGGAATGAACAAAGGCGCGTCTAGTGAATACGGTGTCTTCGCTCACTGCCATCCTCCTCCCTGCCCTTCCGGCGAGGTTTAGATGTCCACCGAGATTGAGAGACAGATACATTTCCTTTCCTCAGGAGGAGGAGGATAAACTTTATTTCCGTCGACAAATGTATCTGACGGTGTGGGGCCATGAGCCCGTGGCGTTCGGCGACTTCTAGGGCTCTTGTCACAACCCGGATCTGTGTGTCCGAGTCGGAACTGAGCAATGCGGCCTCCCACTGGTCTGGATTCGAGAGCTGCAAGCCTCGAGGGGGGGAGTCCCGAGGGCAAGCCCAGAGGATGTGGGATAGAGTGGCATGTTGGCCACACAGTTGACAGGAAGGGGAGTAGACCCCAGGGTATATGCGGGCATATATCGCGGGGTTGGGGAAAGTGTTCGTTTGGAGTTGCCTCCACGCACATAGTTCTCTCACCAAACCCCAAGAAGTTGCGTGGAGGCAACTCCTTTCCTCAAAAACCAATTTACCGACGAGCGAGTCGTAGAACCGAATAGGCGATGGCGTTCTCTGGACTCCCTGGCAGCGTTGCAAGACGCTGTCGCGTTCCACTCTTAGAGGCGAAGCTTAACATCTTAATCACACATCAGTGACCGCACTTTAGGTAAAAAAAGTGCACCCCCCCTCCCTGAATTTTGACGGGTGTCCACCGAGATATGTGAGATAGTTACTGCGTAATTTCCTTTCCTCAAATACAATTTTCATTTTCTTCATTACGGACCATCTTTGTCTTTCTTCTTTCACTCCCACTACCTCCCTTCCTCTTCGGTGCGGTACAGGCATCCACCGAGATGACAGAGGATTACTGCGCCATTTCCTTTCCTCAAAAAGCGTTGCGTTCAAACGGCAAGGCATCGCGCCGAACGGGTGGTGGCGTTCCGTGGACTCCCTGGCAGAGCTACAACACGCTGTCGCGTTCCACTCCTAAAGGCGAAGCTTAAGCGTCATTAATTAGCATTTAATTAGTATTCAGGCATTAATCAGTAATTAACCAAAATTAGTGATTTGTCATCACTTAGTAATTTGTACTCAATTACATTTGACGCCACCAGTGCCACAGAAGCAGTCAAAGTGGTGCGGAAAACGCTTTCGCCTCTACGCACTTTAGACAGTCAAAGTGCCCCTGAATTTTTTCTTGCAAGTAGCGGCCCTTCTTAACGCGCACTTGCGGTTCACTGATGTATGCGTGCGTGTGTTTATGTGAATTGGGACACGCTTGGAGAGAAGGACGGAAAGAGCATACTGTACGCAGAGCTTTTGTACGTGGACCACGTATCTTCCGTGAGTAAAAACGACCGACATTTCATATATCATCGGATCACGGAGCAGATACACGAGCATCATGATAATCTTTGTCGTCGTCGACATCATCATCATCATCAGCCTAACTGCGGGCACTGCAGGACAAGTCCTCTTCAACTGACTTCCAATTAGCCCTGTCGTGTCTAGCTGCATCCAAATTAGCCCTGCAAATTTCCTTATTTCTTTCGCCAACGACTCACTACCGCCGCCTGCTGCGCTTGCCTTCTCTTGTAACCCACTCCGTTACTCTAATGACCATCGGTTATCTTGCCTTCTCATTGCATGCCATGTCCGCCCCCCCCCCCCCCCCCCCCCTTCCCTCTGCTCGCTGCTCATATCGCCCGTGCGTTGAACGATACGGGCTCCGACTCTCTTACTTGAGGCGGACCAGGAGCGAGAAATAAACGTTTTTATCGGGCTTGCACTTATACTGTCTATTCTACACATTTAGCTGTTGTGGGTATGCTTCGATGAAGCCGACTTATGGCAGGCGGGAACCTGCCCACCCGGTTGAGAACAACCTGTTTGGTCACGTGACCAAGGTCCCGTGACCTTGTTACGTCATGCAGAACCTGCAAGGTATTTAACGGCTGTAGCAGGTGATCCTCAGGCCATCTTTTATAGCTTTGAAATAGCGTATGCATATCTAAATCCTTTTATTAGCTCAAAAGTTTACATTTACGACCCTGAATTATTGCGCAGTAACTTGTCAAGACTACTGCGAACAATGATTAAGTTACAGGAAAGTTGAGCACGACGTTGAAGTTTAATGAAATATGCCCTAGGCTATTTACTAGATGTCATTGTTGTAATGTGGTTTCTGTTGCCCAATAGTTGCAGACGGGACTCGATGAGCAGCCTGACTAAAACTTTAAATTTCTTAACCAAAGCAAATATACTGACGTTCCGCTCATTAACACTCGCTGAATTCCAACCACCCGTCTACTCGAACTTGCGCTTCGGTGTCGTCGCAATCGTATTTTAATTACACAAAATTTGTGTAATCTGGGCGTATGAGCACGCGCAACGGTTAATTCCAACAGTGTGCGCAGCCGACGAGCCCAGACCGACGAAGTTCGACAGGTTCTAATGCTCGCCTTCAGCCCAGGGCTGTGGCTATACCGATCACGTGACTATCTTTAGTGCAGGGCTATTTCGTTGTTGTTACTAAAGAGTGAACGTGCGGCTTGCTAAGCCGCATTCTGACCACGTGCCGATGCGACTTTTAACAAGCCGCGCGTTCACGCTGCTTAGTGGGCTTTGCGCACGTCGCCCCGTCTCCATGATGCCAAATCGAGGCCTCCAACGCGGCGTTCGACTCTTGGCCAACGTTGTTCTGTACACGCGTCATGGCGGGGCTTGATTTATTTCGTCGGCAGCGGTTTCACTCCGGCAACGAGCACCGTAACGGTGCTGGCGCATCGGAGCGCGACAGGCCATCCTAACAGGGTCATTTTGCCGCGTGCCCGGACAACTACGTTTCACGACTGTAGTGGCCTTACCAACCATCTGGCGCTCATCGGTGATCCTGCACGCTTTAAGACTGCCATCGAAAAAACTGCCTCGTAATAACCGCGTGCATACCACAAGCTTGTCACAATTTATCGCCGTGCACACGCCCACCATTCATGTAAAGTCCAACATCGGGAACTTTGGTGTATTAAGCATGAAATGCTTTTAGCCCCCGTTGTCGGCAGTGTGGTGACGTCACGCCGAGACCGAGATCCACTCATCCGGGCATTGAAATCCACTCATCCGGGCACTGAAATCGAGTCATCCGGGCACTGAATTCCAGTCATCCGGGCTCTGAAACGAGAACATCCGGGCACCGTACGAGACTTAGCGAGATTTAACGAGACTCCGTAAGCCCTCCTACGCGACCGGCATGCAAGCGCTGGTTGGTCTCCAAACGAGACAAAGAATAACTGCTGCCAGTACCTTCTCAATGTTTATCAAGATATCAGTGGAGCTGTGGGTTTGATAACGCACGGAATTATAATTTCCGATTTCTAATAACGCGTGCAAAAACCACATAAATTGCATGTTGCACTTCGTTGTCGTACGTGATCCGGGGGAGAAGCGCTGCGTTCAAAGGGCAAGGCATCGCGCTGAACGGGTGGTGGCGTTCCTCCCTTCCTTTACGGTGCGGTTCGGGTGTCCACCGAGATGGCAGAGAATTACTGCGCCATTTCCTTTCCTCAAAAAACCTTGCGTTCAAATGTCAAGGCATCGCGCTGAACGGGTGGTGGCGTTCCTCCCTTCCTGTACGGTGCGGTTCGGGTGTCCACCGAGATGACATTAGGCCCGTAAACATTTCATGCTTACTCTAATCTCGGTTACGGGAGAGGCAGAGATTTTTTATTTATTTATTTATTTATTTATTTATTTAATTTATTTCACGTTCTTTCATGGCCCTTGGAGGGCATTAGAGAAGGCAGTGAACGGTTACAAATTCGTACAGAATATATACAGAACGGGCTATTTAAAACAATAGCTAACGCGTGTATTTGGCAGCCACAAAATTTCGATGTGAAGAGATTACAAAGTAAACAATATTGCAAAAAAGTAAGAAGCGCGAAAAAACTTTAGGTTTGAGAAACAAAACTATACAAAGTAGTGTTAAGGCATAAGGTCATTTAGAAATACTCATAACACAAGCTATAATACAAAGCAATGACAACACAGTTAGCAACAGTAAGCGGCAGAAATACAGGCACAAATACAAATGCAAAATAAAATACAGGTTCACCGCTATCTTTTTTTAAATACCTTAACTGCTTCACAGCGACGTCGAGCTACTTGGTCGAACCGCACACATCAATGTATTATGACTGCCCCGGGCTCAGAATATCACAAGGGTCACTGGTAGCCACTGACTTTTGGCACGGATGTGGTAGGAGCTAGGACACGCGCGTGGCGGGACCGGAATATTTTTTCGCCAGTAGCGCCGGGCCACTTATGCGGCGACCGCACATTCCAGGCAGCCAACCTCGATTCATTAGTGAAAGCGCATAGCGACGCGACACCCAACACGCATGCGCGAGCCCTCGGGACAACGTGCCTCCCGTGCAGACCTTTTAAAAGTTCGGGGCAAGCACGCTTCGCGGCATGATGACCAAAGAGGGCAGGTAGGCTCGGGGGAGGAGGGGGGGGGGGGGGGGCAGGTGGGCGGCAGGGGGGGGGGGGGGGGGCGTCGGTACAGTGGACAAGGTAGGAGGCATTGCGGCTGGAGTGCTAGCGCGTCGCCAAGAATTGATGGGGTGAGTCGCGATTGCCGTGCCGGGGTAGGCCAGCAGACGACGCCGCGCGGCCATCAGGGGCTCATAATTTGATTGCGGGCCGTAATTAACTTTAGGGGTCCACTGGCGTCGCCGCACGCCGTATTTCTTCGCGCGTCTCGCTCAATATTCACGCGGCGTTCTTCTGCGCGGGTATGCGTGGAGACGCGCTCACCTGAGCGCATGCGGCCATTGGCCACGCTGGTCCCGCCGCGACACGTCCGCGCCGCCAATCGCAATGGGAAGACGCATGCAGGCAGTGGGATGAGGCTTCGCGGGGACTGCTAGTCGCTTTGTGCTACTCTCCCTTGCGAGCGTCAGAGCGTTGCAAACGCACGTGCACAAACACAGCAATGCATGGAGTCCTTCCTCTGTCTCGGTCTTCGGCTCTTATGGCTGATGTCATGGCTGGGCGGCCATATGACCAGTGTGAAAACTGCAGAGAGAAAGGGGACGGGGCATGTTTTGTACACGACTAGGAAGTTTGCCGGTTAGGACTGCATTGAAACCCTTTCGACGTGAGGTTCTGCGTTCTGCAGCGCGGCAGTCACGACCTGAAACCGGAATTCACAAGGATACAAGCCTCGCGAAGACCCCTACTGGCGCATGACGTGCAGCGAGAAACGTGTGGGTTCTGGGCGGAAGTTGCCGGCGAAATGTACTGTGTGAAGTGCTAAAGAACGGCATGCGATTTCTACATCACTTAACAACATACCTAACGACAACATTAAACTTGAGGTGCGATGGCTGGACAGAAGCTCTCGTGTTGTTCAAGGGTTTCATCCCCGCCACAGCATGAGCAGCTGGAGGACGTGGCCCTTCTATGGCGGTACTTCCTAGTGGCTGTTCAGTATGCTCCAACACGACGTCGCAGCATAAGGCAGCGTTCATTGCGAGCAACATTGCTGGGGTGCCTTACCTGACCTTACCTCACCTTACCTTACCTCACCTCACCTCACCTTACCTTACCTTACCTTACCTCACCTTACCTTACCTTACCTTACCTTACCTTACCTTACCTTACCTTACCCTACCTTACCTTACCTCACCTTACCTTACCTTACCTTACCTCACCTTACCTTACCTTACCTTACCTTACCTTACCTTACCTTACCTTACCTTACCTTACACTACCTTACTTAAAGGTACGCGTTGGTTTGGAGGTGCTAAACGGATCATTAATGCTGACCTGTCTGGCAAAGCAGCAACTCTAATTGCGTAAGTAACAAATAGGTTCTGAGGACTTAGATTTAAACCGAAAATAAACTATAAACATACGGGAAATTTCAATTTTAAAATTCAGTTTTAACTGAAAAAGCTCAATGTCTTTCAGATGTACGCCATAGCTTGCTTGCTGTTAAGTACGATTTACAGTCGGTGGCAAGAGAGAATTAATGATGGGCAGCAGGCAGGGGCACGGTGAGGCAACGGGATCGTTCGGTTAAGTAGTGCAGTTGTACGTTTCGAGATATCGCTCCGCTAACACAGGACGCCGAATGCAGACCGAGAAGGTCCGCTGCCTCACCAAGCCTAATCTATTAGCGCGGCACCGTCTGCTCACAAACTGCTATCACCTTAGCAGAGCCGTTACTTGTTTGCCTCGCATAGTCACGGTAGATTAAAATCTCAACAGAATAATTGCAGGCGAATAAGTATGGCTTGAATAAAACGGTGAGTTGAGCGAGTTGGTACATCTTGAGAAAAAAAACAGCGCAGGAAATGGGACACAAGAAAAGAAGACGACAGCGCCTGTCTCGTCTCCTTTTCTTGTGTCCCTGTTCCTGCGCTGGTTTTTTCTCAGGTATGGCTTGGTGTAGGTTACAGATTTGTAAGCTATCACGCCCGGATTAAGAATTGCGGTTTATCTACGGCACTAAAAAGTAAAGTGCGGGCTACGTATTTTTTGAGCGCTCAGAGGTGGGACCTAAACATTGAGCCTAACAGAAAGGCAGGAAACAAGCTAGACAAACAGAAGATTCCGACCGCCCGCGCGTGCTGATGGTGAACGTGGCTGCGGCATTTTCAGCTCGTGGCATAATTTGCCGGTTGGAAAGAACTGCATGGATGTTCAAAAGACGCATTCCGGCAGCAGTCATGTTAGATTTCTTCCTCCGTGAGAGATTAGGATTAAAAAAAAAATAAACCAGCTTCCGTAACAAAAATTATACTATTCGTGGTTGCTTTTGATGATCCAAATTACAAATCAAAGGGCGAGCGTTTTGTGCAGCGGCTTCAAAGCTAAATTTCCTCCAAGTGACAGCGAACAACACTACATCCGTTTCATTCTTTCATAGTGCAAGAGATTTATTTTTTCTTTCAACCCTTCGCTCTAGCTACAAGGGACACCTTATGCGCGCTAGCTAGTTGAAACATACACAGAAACTCGACGCTCGCCTCATATATCGCAAATACGCAGCTAATCGCGTTTCCAGAGCTAATATAGGTAATATAGGTAATATATAATAGAAGAGGCCACTGTGTCAAGAGGAGGAAACTTTTTAACCAGTTGTTCGCATGCTCACTCCGAATGCCAGTAATGATGTGACTGCATCTTCGCACCTTTATAAAATGGCCCATAGACAATATATATACTTCTTATGGTCTTTGTTTTCTCCCTATAGATATTTCTTTTCGTCTAATCATAGTCTATAGACGAAAGTCTACTGAGAGTGTATGGCATAAATTTATAGATTGTCTATAGACTTTCTACCGAATTTGTATTGCCTACAAACTGTTCTCTAGGATTTGTGTATAGAGAGGGTATATAGACTTTATAGACAGAAGTATTTGGAGAGTCTATACACCGTCTAAATTTTTGTAAATGCTGCAGACTGCCGTGCTTTAAGAATGACTCGTGACGCAGGCGGTAGTATGTACGTAGTATACTCGTTCACCTCCGGTTGAGTTCGGCATGCGGCACGGGCGCGCAGCTGATGAACTGCAGCGTACCCGAGATCAGGTTTCAAGCCACCTTATGCGATGACCGACAAGAAGGCGCCAAGTTGCCGGAAGACCGTATCTCTCGCGTGCTTACGCAACTGGCGCTCAGGGTCACGACCCGTACCTGGTTCTAGCGCTTCCGAGGTACGTCATTTACATCAAGCAAGAGCCACGGAGCAGTGGCCGCTGGCAAAAGCAGCGGTAACGGGTATCGCACGCAACGGAATGAATGCCTTCGCACTTCCGCGCACGAGCACGATCATTATACGGCACCCGCGGAACGCGCCAGCGTGTGACGCTCATTAGCGGCCCTTCTTCGACTGGATTCCGTTGTCTACGAGATGAGCGTGATCCAGTCGCATACCAGGGGCCACGCGATTCGACGTGGAGCTGAGCAGAAAAATGCGCGGCGCCGTAAAACGCAGCGTAACGCACATGATGCAACGCATTATGCTGCTTATAACGGTAACCGGTCTGGCGAAGGCCGCCGTCGTGGAAACGAGAACGTGTAGCAAGGTAGAGAAACAAGCCGATTCGTTGCCGCCCAGCCTCACGTACAGGGTCAATCACACTTAGAGGGAACACGGCTCCGCGTGGCCACGTACCTGCGGAGTGCCACTGCATCTCACCCGTTCATGAATCAATGCAGAGTGGCTCTCGAGAAGAGGGACCTCGACGGGGTGCTTCGTGTCATCTGCCCATTTGCACGGCCTCTCCTAGAAAAACGGCACTTTTCCTAGGGCGTTCTCAAAAGAGACCTATAAAGCACGGTTACCTCAGTTGGCAGCGACTACCCTGATGAGGCTGTGGTCTCGGGTTCAAACCCCCGATCAGGAAGAGTTTTTCTTCAACTGAAAAGTTTCTGAGCAAGTTGCACAGCTTTGTTGAGTAGCCGTATGGCTGCGCTTGGGTGGGTGCTAATAATCAATTACTCCCTTACTACAGGCCTAAAGCCGACTACTCAGGAATAACAACAATCAAAATACTTTTGCACACACAAAAAAAGAACCTTTTAGATCAGTACAAAATCTTCGAACAACATTTTTGCAAAACGTGTACTATTTTCTCCGGTCGCGTACTTCAAAGCAGATGACGTTCACTTTGCTGCGAAATGTTCCCAGGCTGAAAAAGCTGCTTGACGGGAATCCGTGCGCCTCACACGCTCAGGTGCCTCACCATGGGAGTGAAGCCATCGACCTCCCCCACCGCTTGGTTGCTTCGCTTCTTTGCAGGCTGCGCCCACAAAAGCGGTTTCATAACGTCGCGCCGTGCAGATCGAGTGTGATGATGATGAAGATACGTTCGCTATTAACGCAGATGCCGCGTGAAAGCGACCCGCAGCGGGGGTACACCAGTTTACTGAATCCTATAGCGAACATCCAAGATATCCCACTGAGTTCAAGCCGAACGAGTTTGCAGTTTTGTTTATGAAGACTACAGCCCAACTGCAATCTGCTGCCTGAAATACAGGTGCGCGCCGCAAGGTCTGTTTTCCTCAATGCTTTTGTGACCCCCTGCGGCGCTTCCAGCAACGCCGCCTGGTTGCTGTACCGATCGACTCAAAACAGTTCGGTAACAGAGAGCAGTACACGTATATTCGAGTCGGAAGATGAGGGAATGAAAACAACACATCGTGGCTATCGACAAATGGGTTTTGAAAGCGATAGCTTATGCACAGCGGGTCGTACGTACTCTCTGGCCGCGCCTTCCGGGTGTTGGACCGGAACCGCAAGCCATGGTGCACCTGCTGTACGCAAGGCCTAGCAGTCCTTCTACGCAATTACAGCCCCAGCTCCCCGGGTCGCCATCACAATGAAACTGCGAGCACCGAATTTGTCTCTCACGATGGAGCAGACACTGCTGCAGTATGGGCGCTGCCGTCAGTGTCATGGTCGGTTTTATAGCAGCTTGTGTCGTGCGTGATATTAACGTCCATGCTCGCCATAAATTACAAGGAGCTGGAGCTTAGCTAGTTGGTTCCGAATCGTACGCAACCTCGTACAACGCTGTGTCTTCTTTCTTTGTAGTCATGCCTTTTCGTCTAATGCAAAGACTACGGTCACTGCAAATTGTGTCCACATGATACATACCCACGCAGGGGATTGGTCAAGGTATGGCGATGAATGTTAAGGAAAATCACATAGGTCATTGCGAGGAGAAAAGAAGTGTTAGGCGGAGAAGTATAAAAGTGAGATGAGTGAGGCTGGAAAAAAAAATTGGACATTGTGTTCGGCGAAAGATTTTTCGACAGTTTATTACTGCCCTCTTCGTTGGGTGTGTCATTTTCCATGCTTGGTGCGGTGGAATAGCTTCAGGCTATGAATGCAGGCAGGTAGAAACGCGCAACGGCTGAAGTGGCCCGTGCCTCGTCGTGCGACCGGAAGCATTACACATCACTTTGCTGTCATGCTCACCGGGAATGCCTGCTGCTTCAATCGGGTGGCCTAATTTCGGTTGGAGTGGTAACAAGCTCAAAGACAAGCGGTGACCCATTGATTACGTAGTAGTCCCGTGAGGGGAATTGTTGCTACACACTCTTATGCTGCAGCTGCGGCTATCAAAAGTCACCTCTAGGCCGCCACGGTGGCTGAGTGGTTATGGTGTTCGGCTGCTGACCCGAAAGACGCGGGCTTGATCCCAGCCGTGGCGGTCGAATTTCGATGGAGGCGAAATTGTAGGGGTCCGTGTACTGTGCGATGTCAGTGCACGTTAAAGAACCCCAGGTGGTCGAAATTATCCGGAGCCCTACACTACGGCGTCTCTCATAGCCTGAGTAGCTTTGGAACGTTAAACCCCATAAACCGAACCAACCGAAAGTCACCTCATCTAAGCACACGCATCTAATGGCGCCTAAGAACTCAGCGTTCCTTTATTAATACAGTTCATAATTCAATGCCCAGCGGTTGAGCGTCGTTACAGTTTTTTAGATCAGTAAAAAGTATCCTTAGCGCCACTTTCAAAGGAAGTGTACTCACATATAGCTACGCGTATACGTCAGGCGAAAGCGCGCCCTAGACTTTGATAAATGAAGTCGCGTTGCCGGCCGGGATAGCAACAACAAAAGGAGCGCCGCCCAGGCGGGGTACACCCAGCCGAGCGGATCAGCGACGCGTCGTCCTCTGTCACGGCGGTGTACAAATGGCGCCGTGGGCGGCCCCGGCAATTAACCGCCATCAATATGGCGTCAGTATCTCTCGCTCCCTTTCCCACTGCCGCCGCCGCGGGGGTCATTCATCAGAGGGCCGCTCTGCGCTCTGCCAGCCGCAGGCTCCCCCGTGAGCGCACACGTGGTTTCTGTCCCAGGCCCACTGCGGGTGATCTCTGACGCCGGACAAAACCGTACCGGCGCTGCAGAGCAGCCCGCCAGCACGCATCGACGGTCCCGTTGAAAGCGCTGTATATGTACCCTGCGCGTTGGGCCTTTTGCCGGACTGTGGAGTCCAGCAGTGAAGCGCACAACCCAGGGCGACGACAACGAAGCTGGTGTAGAGGCCGCAAAGTAATGAATCACTTTGCTGGTCTACATAAACCAAAGCGAACGAGGGTTGATGGGGAACCTCAGTCCGCTAGCCAAAGTTTCGGCAAGAGAACTTGTCTTAATCTGGAGCAGCTTTTCCAGCGAAAGTAATTTACGCACTTTCGAAATTACATTTAATAAAATGAGAACGGCTCTCTTCGTCTGCAAAGCTTTGGTATCTCGTATGCCACGGCTTGCTTCTATCTTGAGCACAGTGCTAGTGAAGAGTGTTTAGCAGCGTATGGGCTTTTCTTTGGGCATCTGCAGCAACAGTGTCATAGCATGAAAATGCCGGCGTCTGTCCGTCAGTTTTTAGCCGAAGCTGGAGACCTCCAGCAGCCCTCCGACCACCTCCGCCAGCCCGTTCCCCATCCCACCCCTCTAGCCAGGGGGCTACAAAAAGTACTCCTAAGAGCAGTAACTGGGAATGTAATTCAGTTTCTTTTCAAATTTTGCCTGGCATGTAAAATCCTGCACTCCCTGTGGTGGAGGATCATGAACCTTCATTTTTTTTTTTCGTAATTGAGACATAATTTTCTACATGCTTGAAACCGCCTAGTCCTGCACGCTGTTGGCTCAGTGTCGATCTATCGAGACTCGCGATTCGCATGACTTGAAGCTATATCAGCGTCAGGGACGTCAGGTTTAGCATCTGAACGGGTCCTAAGATAGCTCAGTGGCTGCGCGAGGGCAAACGTGCAGCGAAGGGGTGTTAATGAAGGACCATGTGCACTTGTACATGCACTTGGTGGTCTGAGAAATAGGGAAAAAAATTGAGGACAGCACTGAAGCCTAGTTAGGAAGAGGGCTTGCTCTGTTAAGGCCCGCTGTTCGTCTGCTGAGCCCGAGTAAAGCCATACGTTCCAGGAAAAAGGGGGAGGGTAGGGAAAAGGGAGAAGTAAGAGCAGTGTTACATGTGTACGGAATGTGTTCTGTACCTGCCCTGATCTACGTACAGTCGGGAAGTGAACGGAGCTGTATCGAAGCATCCGAAGTTGCAGAACATAAGTCCATGGGGGGAGGAGAGTGATAGTTTGAACTTTCATAAGGACGTGTGCTTGCTACGTGTTGAGTGGCGGGTGGCGTTGAGGTAAGATTGTACGGTTTTCTGTGGTGTTCTAGCAGTGTTCAGTTATTTACTATTTGTATGATTCGCACACGTGGAAACCACATGGGTTGCATCTCCACGTATTGCGTCTTGCATCTTACGAACCACGTGTCTGGGTGGAAGCACCACATCTAAAGATCCAGTGAAGAAGTTTTTTTTTTTTTTCGCACGAGCACATTTTCAGCTTTCGGTATGCCCAAGCCACGCGAGAGCCTTCATTAGAGGCCGCGAAGAGGCTGGGGGTCTTGTCTTCGGTGAATTCTTGTTTCGTGGGTTTGGAAGCTATGCTAAAAATGACTGAGATCGGCTCTCCGTTGAAGCTGTTTTATTTACCCCTTGTGACAGAAATACTTTGCTTTCTGTACTGATTATCTGTGCCATTTTTCATGCAGTATATTTGTTACATGTATGTCATGCTGCAAGTGACATCGGAGACGACAGCTTGACACCGATGTTTGGTCGGACGCTTCATTGTCCACAGTTTTTTTTTAAAGCGGTTAATATCTAAAGAGCATTGAAATTTGAACCTGAAGGTGACATTATACTAAGCCGCGCTCAAAGTGTTTCGGAGGCTGTCTGAATCACACAAATTACGCCTCACGTATGTTTATAACCAACTACCTCTTAGCCGGGCCAATTTAACCACCTAATTTCAGCTCTATTGAATTTCTACTTTGTGAGACGTTTTGTCATTGCCTCAAGCGCCTCCACGCCCGCACTTGATTTGCGACCTGCCTTTCGATGTGGCCCACGAGAGTAGAAGTGATTCCCAGATTAAGAATGATTACTACGCCTATATTGATGAACTAATGCCAGCCCCCTTCCTTGAAGCTTGATATTATCCACATCTGTGTTAAACCGCAAATTTGACCCAGTTTCTCAGTGAGATATATACCCTTACAATGCCACCATTTCAGCAGGCAAGAAAGCAAAAAAAGTCGAGTTAGATGTGGAACATGTCGGCGCTTTGAGTTTCTCATACACCTTACCTGGAGGGTAAAACCACCACGCGATACTTCGTCGATCACTGGAATACCGGAAAATAGGGGCTTCTTATTCACCTTGTCTAGTGATGTGCCTAAAACATGGATTCAGCCGGAACAATATGCTACTTTTATAGAGGCAAACCTGAAAAATATGCTTTTATAATTCCCTCACGAACCTAACACCGAAATTTCACTAGCGTAAAAATTATCAAGTAAGCGACAAGCGCTACATGGAAATAATTTATTGTGTGCGCAGTGAACAGCATCGCAGTGCAGCAGCTACCAATTTCGCTGTAGCATCCGCGTTTTCGGCGCAGCAATAGCCAAGGCTTATACGAAGTGGCCCCGGCATTCCAGCACTGGATAGCGTTGCTGGACAGAGCGCGTTGTAAGAAACCGGCGTAGACGGTGGCGCCACTTTTCCCACCAGGTAATTACGCCAAAGTGCCAACCTTATGCAATAAACGTTTTTATCATCATCATAGGTCGGGGGCGCTGTTGGTACAGCAGCCAACTTCCTCTGCTTTTCTGCTTTCGATGAGGTCGTCCAGGAGGCGTGCTTAACAATAAGTATGCTTACCCCTCGCAGCACTGCCGCTGCAGGCTTTCTTAAGTTTGGTGAAAAGGTGGGTACCGCAGCAGCTGCCACCGATTATACACCGCAGGAGACGGAAAGAAATGGGTGGGTGAACGGAGATGAATGGGGTTTAACGTTCCAAAGCGACTTGGTCTGTGAGGGACGCCGTAGTGAAGGGCTCCGGATTATTTCGACCGCCTGGGGTTCTTTAACGTGCACTGACATCGCACAGTACATGGGCCTCTAGAAGTTCGCCTCCATCGAAATTCAACCGCCGCGGCCGGGATCGAACCCCTGTCTTTCGGGTCAGCAGCCGAGCGCTATAACTGCTGAGCCACCGCAGTGGCGGAGGGAGAGAAAAGAAGCAGGCGCCACAATGTTACTAGGACTTGTTCATCGTAGCTGTTCATTGGTCGATATGAAACAATAAATGAGCACACAAACTAAGCACGCGCTGTGAGATAGTCTACTTCTAATCCAGAACCCAACAGCAGATGTCGCTCAAGCGCTGCGAAGCAATTTTGCTGAATGCTCTAAACTAGTGCGTGCACGTCTGACGTCTGTGCAACCTGCTGCGAGGTTATTCATCGCTGGGAGTTAATTCTTCCTTCAAATCCTCTTGCATCCTCTAGCACTGGGCGAGCCTCCCTTGTTTTGCTGTCTGCCACAAAGTCTTTTTCTTCCACTCAAACTTTCCCTTACGTTATCGAAAACTTTGGCCATTGTGTCTGTTTTCTGAGCTGCGTTATTGAGCCATACATAAACTTTCCACATTCATTCATTGGTTCTTTTCAAATTATGTCGGTAAGGTGCCCTTGTTTTCAAAACACTGTCATCCCGCACTGCTCCTGCTGCCAATAAGCGGGTTTCAGGACTTGCCAAGCTGCTTCTGCAGCTTATTTCCTCAAGCCTGTCCGTTCTCAAATGTATATTACTAACGGAAATAAAGCACTTACTTAGTTACTTACTAGAACTCTGCTGGCAGGCTTTCATACGGCGTACGAGCCGTGTACTAGCCTTCTGACATATTCAATCAACTTCTGAATGATAATATTTTTGTCGAAACTAAGCTATTCGTTTCCTTTATGCAACGACTCTCCAGTAGCTTTTGCAAACGTCTGTGTATCTCCTATCCACTGAGTCTATTACGTACATCGTACGGCTTCCCAATAACTAAATAGACAGTCGAGAACGAAAATCACCCCATTATACTGTCCTCTTCGTGGATAGATGTTAGTGGTTGCCATACGGAGTTTAGTGGTTGCCATACGGATTAGTTAGAAAAACTGTAGTGTAACGAGATGCACCGAAGGGAAGGGGAAAGAACGTCTGAAGAAATTGAGAACTGCTATGACAGTAGAGCGTTCAAACTGTATGCCCACCACCAAAACACAACTTTCACCGCTTTAAGGTAAAAGGGTGAGTTGAGCAAACTTCGGATAAGACAAATTTCTCTATTTTTCTCTGCAATTGCCTGAATACTGCCATTTTCTTATGTGCAGGAAACAAGAAATAAGCATATGTGATTTGGCATTATGTTTGAACAAGCGCCAGTGAAAGAAAAAAAGAAAGCTGAGGACAAACATTTTGCTCCAAGCCCCACAGACAAGTGCTGTATGGGGGCCAAAAATTGCGGAGAAAGAAAAATGAAAAAAAAAGAAAGAAATAACGGTATGTCGACGAGGATAGAGCTCTCGAGGCAACCCCTATCCTCCTTTCCCTTTGCGTCTGTGAAGAGCGGGAACCGAGAGAAACAGGTGCGACAAAAAAAAAATGAAAAAAAAAGACGAACGAAACATTATCTATATGAGAACCAGGGATTCATAGGCGCTACAGAGAACACGTTAATAACACAAACATGGAGCAGACTATAAGCGAACGCAAAAGGCCTGCAAGAATAGGTTACCGTTATATCAATATAAAAAAACGCAAACCGAGAGGCTTGAAGGGCAAAAAGTAAAGGGGAAAAAAAGCATGAAATAAATATTACTCATGGGAGCATTGCGGTGGGCTCCCAGTGCGAGCTGAAATCGATCACGCCGGTTATAAGGTGAGAGAGAAGTGAACGGGGAAAGCAGGGGGGGAGGGGGATGATGGGGAGAGCGGCTCAGGGGTGTTCAGACAGGACAGAAGCGTTCTCTGTCCCGGCTGTACAATAACAGTGGAGAAGAAATAAAAGGCTACAGGCGAAGGACGGAGGCAAAACCTGACCGCCGAAAAAGAAATATGGCCGCCGAGGCGGGCCTGCGGCGCGCTATTGAGCCGCCTATAAGCGCACTATCCTGGGCAAACTTTCATTCTATGTCCTATAAAAAAAGAAGAAGGGAAAGAAACACCGAAAAGGCTAAACCTTCGAAGGAACGAAAGAAACGACGCAGTAATAACATATTTTCTTCCTTTCTTTCACTTTCTCGGCGTGCTGTTGATCTTCCTTCTGCACTCGCGCTGTTCCTCGCTGTCGTCCCGAGGGCGCGTGGGTTCCGTCGCCGCCTTTGTTCAGTCTTTACATATTCCCTTGGCAGCCTCTGGCTCCGTGTAGCAGAGAGCCTTTGCGCGCACTTCTTTCATACCGCTCTCCTTCACTCCAACCTCTTTTTTTTTTCTTTTCTTTCATTTCCAACTTTTTTCTTCACTCTTGCGAAAGTATTCGTTCCCGCAGCACCACAGCACGTGCTGCGGGTGTTTATACACTGGCCGCTTTTGTGTTTGCTTTGAGTTGTTTAGTTGTGTTCGATTTTCTCCGGGGAATAACTGCGCTTTATTTTTTCCCGATTCGGGTTATATTTTCATTTTTCTTAGCTTTTTCACTGCTCTCGACGTTTCCATATTCGAGAACCTCCTCCAGACTTACAAAGAAGACCGTCGCTGTCGTCTTCGCCTAGGGAGCGTATAGCATTGACACTAGACCTCACCGCGTGTGCCGCTAGGTGCATACGTATGCCTGGCACAACGCTGCTGCCGTAGAAATGTTTTTTGACAGTATACATTGGGCGCGAATGGTTTTCGCGCAGGGCTGCGGTGCTGGCTTGGGCACTTCTCTGGCGTTCTTGAGACCGTGAGGAACTGAGAAACTCAGAAAAGCGAGAGCGATGTGCATGTTTTACTGTACTGTGCGCTTGTCTCATACTCCCATCTAGAGCGCGCAATCGTCTTTACGTTTTGCCAAGTTTTCCGAGCGCGTCGCGGCCGCCGGAGCTCCCGTCGAAGAGTAAAATTGGTAATTGGTTTTTTGAGAAAAGGAAATGGCGCAGTATCTGCTTGACATATCTCGGCGGACCCCTTAACCACGGTTATCACAGACTCTCGCCGGGTCTGTGAACATTATCTTGCAGGGGAAATATCACCTCTTGCCTCCCAAATTCTAAGACACGCTCCCGCCGATCCAACTCGCACAAAAGTGATCTGGGCTCCTGGCCACCAGGTTCTACGAGGCAATGAGGCCGCTGATGCGGCCGCCCGAGCGCTCACACACCGGGCTCCTCATCCTAGCTCTCCTGGCTCAGAAGCTCAAAAACCACTTCTGCGGTTCCGCGAAATCCTAATTCATTATTGCGACAGCCACCGCCTCTACCCGGCACCTGCCAAGGGGCTGAGTAAGGCGGAGGAGCGAACTCTGCGGCGCCTGCAGACAGGAACTCTTCTCTGTCCTGCCATAGCAAAACACTTCGACCCGAACACAGATGGGCGCTGCCCGCACTGTGGAGAAATCTGCGATATCTTTGACATGGTGTGGGCATGTACTGAGAATCCTCACCTTCCCCCTTCCCCCACCCGAGAGGCATGGGAGACTGCCCTCCTCAACTGCTCCATACTGGAGTCCCAATGGGCTCTAGTAAAGCGGGTGCGAGACGGGGCCTCGTCGGTGTCTCGGACTAAGGATACCGACCATGTAGCGGGGTCTTCTGATCCCCAAACTCTCTCTGAGTATTAAAAATGTTTTTCGCCACCACCACCACGCCGTAAAGGAAGGGAGGAAGGTGGGAGTGAAAGAAGGAAGAGAGAAAGAGGGGCTGTAGAGGAGGGCTCCGGAAATTTCGACCACCTGGGGTTCTTTAACGTGCACTGACATCGCACGGCACACGGGCGCCTCTTGCGTTTCGCCTCCATCGAAACGCGGCCGCCAGCATTTTGGACCGCGGCTAAGGTCTGCATTGCGGACGCTGACGAGAAAGCGAAGGAACGGCTATGCGAACGGCTTGAAATGAGGTTATCTTGTGTACGGAGTCAGTGGCAATTAGGCAGAGTGACGTGCGCGTTTCTTTAACGAAGCATGAAAATCTGGTGCGCTTTACAAAGTCACTGCATTTTCCTTTCTGACCTTGAAAAACGCTGCGCGACAGCGCGTTAGAATAGACTAAGTACGGTACTCTGGACTAGTGCATGATATGTGTAGGGAAATTCCTTAGAGCAGTCTGCTTGGTCGGCAACACTGCCTCTCGAAGAACATTCATTCGAAGGATTCGCATTGCCTCATTTTTCTACATATTGTGTATAGTGTGTCGGCCAGATTTGTGTATCTGCAGTACCTTTCTGTGTCTTGCAGTTTTATCAGTGCTGTTGTATCAACCCTTTCCAGGAAGGGGCGCTCTGTCGGTACAGAAACTTCTCTTTGTGTGCCTCCTTTTATAGCAATATATCCGTTTGTTCGCTACCTTTCTTTGGTGTTCAGTTCTCTTGGTTAAAGTTGTGGTGGTGGTGAAAACTTTTATTTTGTGAAATAGAGTATGGGAGCAACAGAGTGGCCCCGCACATGGTCGGCGTCCCTAGTCCGGGACATCGCATGAGGAGGCCCCGTCTCTCGCCCGTTTCACCAGAGCTCTTTGGGACTCCGGGACTACCCGAAGATTCTTTTCTTTTCCTAACTGTCGATGGAGGCGAAATTCTAGAGGCCCGTGTACTGTGCGATGTCAGTGCACGTTAAAGAACCCCAGGTGGTCGAAATTTCTGGAGCCCTTCACTACGGAGTCTCTCATAGCCTGAGTCACTTTGGGACGTTAAACCCCAATAAATCAAATCAAAATCAATTTTCCTGACTCTCTAGCCTGGCTTTCTACTATGTCCCTACGTTGCATAAAATGGTTGTGCATGTTTATGCTAAGATTACGTTTACGACTACTTACAAATAAAGGGGAAAAAGTGCTCGGTATTTGCTCTCTCCTGAAAAGTATAGCGGCGACAGCCAAGACACTGCATTCTCTGCTGAAAAAATCGTGTAGTGGTGGTGGTGGTAAAAAACTTTAATCAAAGAGAGCTTGAGGGTAAAAAAAACCCTGCTGCATGGTCGGTATCCTTAGTCCGGGACACCGCATGACGAGGCCCCGTCTCGCGCCCGCTTGACCAGAGCCCTTTGGGACTCCAGTGTGGAGCAGTTGAGGAGGGCAGTCTCCCATGCCTCTCGGGTGGGGGTGGGGGAGGGGGGAAGGTGAGGATTCTGAGTACATGCCCACACCATGTGAAAGATATCGCAGATCTCTCCACAGTGCGGGCAGCGCCCATCTGTGTTCGGATCGAAGTGTTTTGCTATTGCAGGACAGAGAAGGGTTCCTGTCTGCAGGCGCCGCAGAGGTCGCTCCTCCGCCTTACTCAGCCCCTTGGCAGGTGCCGGGTAGAGACGGTGGCTGTCGCAATAATAAATTAGAATATCGCGGAACCGCAGAAGCGGTTTATGAGCTTCTGAGCCATGAGAGCTAGGATGAGGAGCCCGGTGTGTGAGCGCTCGGGCGGCCGCATCAGCGGCCTCATTGCCTCGTAGACCCTGGTGGCCAGGAGCCCAGATCACTTTTGTGCGAGTTGGATCGGCGAGAGCGCGTCTTAGAATTTGCGAGGCAAGAGGTGATATTTCGCCTGCAAGATAATGTTCACAGGCCCGGCGAGAGTCTGTGATTACCGTTTTCGATTTTGGATCGGCGGCAGCGAGAGCTATTGCGACTTCCTCCGCTCGTGTTGAATTTGGGGCCCGAAAAGATAGCCCATCGACATTCATTCCCTGGTGGACTACGGCAGCCCTGAAGAATCCCGCGGGCGACGGCCCTGTGATGTCCACGTAATAGACGCCCTCTTTATAGCCATATTGCCTCTCAAGCGTGCGAACCCGCGCTTGTCGTCTGCCTTCATGTGAAGCCATGTCCATGTTACGCGGGAGCGGAGCGACCAAGAGCATGTGGCGCCACAGCACCGGGATGTTCTCCGTCCCCTCTGGTATGCATGTGTGTTGGATGTGTAAGCGGTTTAGCAGGCGGCGCCCAGGCACCGTCTGCGATAGCCGCGTATATTGGTTCACGAGGTGGGCCTCCCGCAACTCCTGATAGGAGTTTACCACTCCCAACGCCTTCAGTTTGGCGTTGGAGGTAGCCACCGGGAGGTCCAGTGCTCGCTTTGTTGCCTTCCTGATGATGGCGTCAATGCGCTCGTCTTGTTGTTTGGTGGTGCGTAGGTACGGCACGGCGTAGAGGATCCGGCTGGTCACGAAGGCATAGGCGAGCCGTAGCGCATCCCTGCCCCGCAGACCACCCCGCTTGTTGGAAACACGGCGGATCATGCGCCCTACCTGTTCACCTATGTTCTTGAGTTTCGCTATAGTAGAGTCCGGCCTAAGTTTGTTATTGATGAACAGACCCAGGATCCGGAGCTCCGCCACTTCTCTGATGGGACCGCCCAACAGAGATATGTGTAGAGACGTGTTGCCCTTGTGGTTTGTCCTGACGTGTAGAAGCTCTTATTTGGCGGGAGCACATTGGAGACCACAGTCGGCAGCATATGCTTCGACTATGGAGGCGGCCTGCTGAAGGCGATCCTCCATCTCCCCAACGCTCCCCTCGGTGGTCCAGATTGTAATGTCGTCTGCGTAGAGTGCGTGTTTTATGCCATCCACCTGAGCCAGTCGGCCGGGCAGGTGCATCATGGCGATGTTGAAAAGGAGCGGTGATAACACCGCCCCCTGTAGTGTACCTCGTGTGCCCATAGAGTACGGGCCGTATTCCTCGTCCTCGATCCGGAGGAGTGCCTGACGCGCAGAGAGGAAGTCTCTGACATAGGCGAAGACGAGTCACGCTAGGTGCAGGGTACCTGAACTGTACCACTAAATTTATACAGTCGACACTGCGTTTGTAGTTCCAAAAAATATTTAATCCAACACTAGCTATGTGATTGATCGTGGTTGGTTTTGGGTTTTGTTCTTTGACACCGTATTACACGGCAGTCAGCTGCTGAGGTCAAGGATGCGGTACGAAATTTGACCTTCCGTCTTCTTCGCCGTTCTTGTGTTGACTGTTAAGCCACAGGATGAATTCGTGGCCGCGGTGGACGCGTTTTGATGAAGGCAAAATGATAAAGACGTCCCTCCACTTTGCGATGTCGGTGGTCGCTAAAGGAACCCAGGTGCTGAAGAGGGTAGCGACCCTCCACTAAGGCGCAACTTTCATCCTTTTTTTACTGCCTGCTTCAGTCCTTCCTCACTTGCTGATGCCACAAGAAGCGGGGACTCCTGACCGCTGCTGTCGTTTTGAAGCGAAAGCTTTACTGGTACCCGGTTTCGAACCCGACCGCGGCGGCCGCGTTTCGACGGAGGCGAAGCGCAAGAGGCGCCTATTCTAGGCACTATACCCAGGTGGTCGAACTTACTCCGGAGACCTCCACTACGGCACCTCTTTCTCTCTTTCTTCTTTCACTCCTACCTTCCTTCTTTCCTTCCCTTACGGCGCGGTTTAGGTGTCCGCCGAGATGTGCGAGACAGATACTGCGCCATTTCCTTTCCTCAAAAACCAATTTACCAATTTATTTTAGTCAAGCCAAGGCCATCGGCGCCGTAATTCGACCTTCAAGTGGAGGAGCGGTGGAGGTGTGGCAGCCACGTTACATATTCTCCTCTCATTCCCTCCTTGATCCCTTCCCTTAAGGCGCGGTAAAACCATTACCGGAAAAAAATAGGCAGTGGCTTAGCTCTGGTTAAGCCTAGATAGACAAGCGAAAAGCTTAAATTATGCTTGGTTTGATGTCATGGCCGTCGCAGTTCGCGCACAATGCACTGGGAACACCACGATAACGGTGGAGGCGTTCGGCCGTCCACACACTGCCTGTACGGAGGCGGAGGAGGAGACGGAAGTCGGCGCGGTCGAACTCCCAGCTTTTCTGCGTCGTCTAGCAGCACCCTCACTCTCTTCTCCTTCCATGGTGAATGCGCACGCTTATTGGTTGCGGTTGCGACTGAGAGAAGGATGAAAACGAAAAGTGCACGGGCCTGCCGACTGGCTCAAGCCGAGCCACCACCGCTGCCACGTGCAGATAGGAGAGAGTTGAAAGATAAGAGGACAGAGTAACAGAGAGAGTAAATACGCGCGTCGCAACAAACGCGTTCGCCGGAGCGGACGCTGGCTGAAAAAACAGATACACGGCCGTATCCCGAAGGCTGCCGACCCCGTCACCACCTCTGCGTACGCCTATTCTCTGGGAAGCGCATTATACAGCCGTCCTTGCGCATGCGTAGTAACCGTGGTAAACACGCGGCTGCAGGAATGAACAAAGGCGCGTTAGTGAACACGTTGCTGTCTTAGAAGGCTGCTTTAGAGACATGTGCTGTGGCGTGCATTCCTTTCGGGTGTACGCCAAGATAAGAGAGACAGGCATTTACTTACGTTAAAACCAATTTTCATTTCATTTCATTTTCCTTAAGGCCCTTACGGCGCGGTTCGGGTGTCCACCGATATATGAGGGAGACAGGCGTCGTTTCCTTTCCTTAAAATTAATTTTCTTTTCATTTTCCTTCTCTTAAGGCGCGGTGCCGGTGTCCACCGAGATATGAGAGATCGTCGTTTCCTTAAAACCAATTTTCATTTCATTTTCCTTCTCTTACGGCGCGGTTAAGGTGTCCACCGAGACATGAGAGACAGGCGCCGTTTCCTTTAAGTGACGTCACTCGGTCGCGGCATCCGGCATACGCGGCATACGCGAAGCTCGCCTCCGACCCTTGTAGTGAAGTTTTTGCTTCAAAATTAGCGGCTGTTCAACTCTAGAGACTGGATAGAAAGCGATAGCTATGGCGTATCGGGCAACAGTACACGGCTTGGTGTCTGTAACGTTGAGTACGTTCCGGACACTGGACAGGCAACGCGCCTGCCCTGCCACCTGCCAAGGTGGTAGCTGGTTGATTGCGAAAGTTTGCTCACCCCATGAACGCTGCGGCCTATTGCTGCAGTGCCACGTGTCTGCCACAACGTTGTAGCGCATGCAGCCCACCGTTGATCTTAAGTTGAACTCTTTTCGTTCGCCCCACGTTCCTGCCACATGGGCGACTACCGGTAAGATACAGCTGTTATACTTTTCTCTTAAGGGATATGGCTAAACTTCCATTCATGACCTCGTGATGAAGACTACATCCAAAACATGGCAGGAGCGACCAGAGGTTAAACACGCGTGACGTTCTGCTGTGGCGATGACGTGGTGGCCAGGGAAGCTGATCTGTTGACGCCACCGCGGGTTCGAAACCCACTCGCGACCATAGCCTGTTTCGCCGTAAACTGTTATGCATAAAATTTATGCATAGTTGGTCACAAAGCTTGCTGGCAAAACGTGCCCACAGCGCGGTGGGCACGTAGGCCACCTACCAGATGCTTTGGAATTTCAAAGATCGGAGAAATCTGTGATTGGAAGTTTAAGTGGTCGCGTACTAAAAGCTGGCCGAAATTATTAGCCAGTCCTCTATTGCGGCGCATCTTTCTTTCATCCACCTTTCACTCCTTCCTTCAATGCTCATCTCACGCTGCGTTTGAAGCGTCCATCGAGAATTCAGACACTTACTGCGGCTTTCCTTTCCCAAAACCTTTTATTTTTTTTCCCCACACAACGCGAGACAACTACTGCACCTTTCCAGGCCTCCTCCCTTTTCAAATGCCGGATGCTTTCAGGCGAACACACACGCGTCTGCTCCTTATCCAACACACCACTCCAATGAAACACAGCTTTCACATCCCAGAACTGTGAAGACGCGCCCTCCATGTGCGACCTCTTCCAGCCAACATGTCACACAAAGACCATAACGGTCGGCGCCTGGCACGAGCGGAAGGCCTAGACCGACTTTATCTCAACAAAACAGGTGCATACTACGTGGACGCCTCCGGCCCTCACCGCGGGAGATGGTACACGGTCGCGTTGTTCACAATGGCAATACAGTTAACGGCCTCACCTTCAGAGCCCGCAATGCAACACAAGCAGAAGAGGTTGCGATTGCTCTCGCGGCCTCACATTCCGATTCAAAGTACATGATAATCGACTCGTGAGGAGCCTGTCGGGACGTCGAACAAGGCTACACTCCCTTCCTAGCCTATAGAATATACCAAAATTGCATACGGAATACGGACCCCACACACCGTTACCATATATCAGGGTTTGGCACCTCATCAGGGTTTTGGCTCATCAGGGTTTGGCAGCGAACGAGGCAGCAGATGCAGCCGCCCGCGCTCTCTCTCACCGGGCTGTTTTCGACTCTCCACCTGATCAGTAACCCAATTTTAATCCAGTCCATACCTTCAAAGATATTACAACGTACTAACAAGATAATCATCACCTTTATCCTCGCCCATGTAAAGGCCTTAAGAAGGCGGATGAGCGGCTCCTTCTCTGCCTTCTCAGCAATACATTGCAGTACCCGGCAGCACTAAAACATTTTGGCCCCTCGTTTAACGGCAGCTGCCCGCAGTGTAGAGTGGTGTCTTCGGACACCTATCACATGGTGTGGGTCTGCTTCTCCAACCCTGCTACTCCCCCCATCCCCAACCCAACCCGGGATCACTAGGAGGTGACCCTGTTCGGCTGCCATGACTTACAGGCCCAACAAGCCTCAGTCGGGCGCGCCCGGGCGGCGGCCACCGCCACTGGGGTCCCAAACTAGGGACTTCCACCAAGTGCTTCTAAGAATCGATCCCTTACGAGGTGATCCAAACATTCCTCCTGTCCCTTCCTAATAGCCCGTTGTGCTCTAAGCGGTGCGGGCCGGGCTCTATTATTTTACTTTCCTTTTAGACAGCCCACCCTAACATATGTCCCTTCCTAATATACGTTTTTAACCCCACCGTGCTGTGTTTCCTTGTGAATAAAGACTTTTCCTTTAAAATAAAACGACACTAAGCGAATCTGATATTCAGCATGCTTTCAGTCATTCAGTAGGCCGCTATCTACATTCGTCTCTTAAAAGTGGGCAAATGCTTCACTAATCAGCATTCCAGCAAAGGAGACGTGACGCCTTTTTGCAGCCTTTATCGATTCCTGCGGCAGTGAAGATAGCGTGTCCTTTCGGTCTATGCGTAAGAAAAAGTCCTCTTGGATCTCATATTGTTCGTTTGCACAGTCATTATTCGTTCATTTTGGCGCCGCCAAGTTCCATCCATGGCGAAGTCCTCGCAGGCATTGAGGCTCCCGTGTTTCTCTTTAATTTGTTTGTATCAGTGTGTACACTGCTATTCAAAGAAAAAAAGAATGAAAAGAAGATAAAATAAAAAAGCAGAAACACGACAGCCATACAAGGTGGAGATGCTTATTTCTTGTTTGATTCTGCTTGCCTCTCCTTCCTTCCCACCTCCTCTTTCGGGTGGCATAGTTCGAATCCCCTTAGCGAACACCTCTAAAAAGGAGACGCCAGTATATATTCGAGCGCCGCAAAAAGAGATGTCGAGGAAATGTCTGCTGCTCCACTGCGCACACGAGTGTTCGGCAAACTCCCGCCGCCGCCTTCAGTTCCCACCCGGCTATCTGTTTGAGATTGCGTCGACGAATCACTTTTCTTCAGTTCCCCCTCCCCTACACTCTCCCTTGCATTGAGCTTTTGTTGCGCTCTGTTTGCCGTCTCCTCCAGACCCGCCAACACGGCGTTTATACAACACGCTGCATGCCTGGGAAGAAAAGCAGACGAGTGGCGCACTGCAGGCGCCGAGGAGCAGACGACGACGGCGACGACTTTGGCTTGGCTTGGCTCGCTTTCTGTTTGCGCTCGCCCCGGTGCGTACGTGTGTATACAAACGACTGAGCGCGTGTGCCCGAGTCCCGTGTCGGCTCTCGTGAGCCTTTCCACACGTGCTTCGCGCCCTTCCCGTATTTCTTTCGGGATTCGATGTGCCTTTTTTCTCTTCTTATCGTCTTTCCCGCTCTCCCCGTACACACACCGTAAACGGCGTCCCGCCTATTTCATAGCAGCCACAAACTTCGTACACATCCGTTGCTTGCGCTCGTTTTCGTACTCGTGCCTTCATCTTACTCTTCTTGTCCCTTTTCCTTTGTTTTTGTATGCATCGTATCTTGTTCGCGTGCTGTCCGGAGGGGTCCCGACGATGTGTTGCATGGTGCGCGGGACCTCTCTCCCTATTCGCAGCGGGAGTAGCTTTATTTGCTCGGCTGTTGGGGAAAAACTTTGCCGGGACCACGCTGCCGAGTCGCTGCGTTCGGCAGACGGCACCCCTGCCGCGTCTAGTAGCGCGGGCTGGAACGGTTCCCTCGGCGAACTCCCTCGGGTTTTCCTCTTTTCCCGATCACTGGCTGCAATGCCAGTGCGTGAGTACTTGCTTGAAGGGAATCTGGGGAGGGGGCCCGGAGCAGACGAGGGAAATCGGGAGCGGGATGGGGAAGAGGCGTCGGATCCCGCTTCGTCACGATGGGACTGCGGATCCCCGCGCCTCCAATCTGGACGGGTCTTCGTGCGAAGCGCAACAGATGTCGATGGCGCTGCGATGCTCCCCGTGTGGACACGGGGAATGAGGGAGGGAGGGCGTCGGTTCCTCTAGATGGCGTCAAGAACAAAAGCAAATAATGCAAAGGGAGACAGCAGGGTCGCGAGCACGAACGAAGACTCGGTGTTGGACGAAGTTCCTAAGCGTCTCTTTCTTATACGACGGAAGAATTGGTTGCACGTTTGTGTATGTCTGAAACAGGCGATTAGTGAGCCCGATCCGGGTGAAAAATGAAAAACAGAAAGAAAAACTGAAGTGAATGACATGAGGCCCTTCGTATATCTCGACCTTTGTCCATCTGTTGTATTCACATATTTCGACGTCGCATAGGCACACTTTCTGCAACAGGTAGATGCAGCATCGGTATTCTGTTAAGAAAGAAAAACTTATGGCTGCAAGGTTATAACTGTGGGCATTTACGGAACTCCCAGTTTAGAACCCAATTCACCAATAAAGATGCAACTGCATTAGGCAGCTTCTTCTTGAAGCATGTTACAACGTATTGATATCCGACGCATATATCAGCAGGGCAACAGTGATTCTCACGAAACCCAGTTTGTTCCCATAAGGAAAATTTGGCAGGCACAAAAGATTACTGAAGTGCGAAAAAAAAACCTATGCCTATGTCCGTTCCCGATGCCGCGCATTCAGCTCGTGTCATTAAGGCTGAACGGGCTCCCTTGACTGCTCTCGAGAGCAATGATTTTCATTGGTGTACACAAGCTTCCATCCGTACCAGTACAACACTTAAGAAACATACGGGAAACCAGGCGTCTTCGTCGAAGCAGTGAGGCGGAGTCGTTATTTCGTCGCTTCAAATTTTCAGTTCTGAAAAGGTACACGGGGGGGTAAATTAAAGTTCGCTTGTATCAATAGAGTACCTCATTCTAGTGCCAGAGAGGCTTTTTAACTGAAATGGAGACTGAAGTAAATGAAATACCGATGTCACCACTACCGGTCGTTCAAAAAAAAAAGCAAACTGCTGTGACGTCAAGAGTTTTATTTTTTTTTTCCAGCGGATCCCTGAGGCTAGAAATAGCGTCATTCACTGCCAGACGTTAATCATGGAGGGGATACATTTTGTATACAAAAACCATGTCGAACCCTATTTTTCGATGACAAACAGCTATAATCCAACCTGACATCCTTCGTCCTGTTCTGGTCAACAAGCCAACAAGCCAGCCACTATATATTAAGCAGGAATAAATACTGTACCTGTTGCGACTTAACTTCTCAAGGTAAGTGCGGCACTATAGCTGCAATGCTGCACAGGCAGGTGGTGGAGCAGTTTTAAGTTCTGCTGTGTCTTCACTGTATGCCCCTGCATATTTTGGCACATTTTTATCGTTTTGGACGTCGAAAAATGTTTATTCATTTATGTGGTGTTTAACGTCCCGAAGTATCAGATGGGCTATGAGAGGCCGTATAGTGTAGGGATCTGGGTTAACCTCCACCACCCCGGGGTTTTTTAACGTGCGCTGACATCGCTGAGCCCACAACAATTCTTACTTAGGAGGGTAGATGTGTAGGCCAGTTGGTGAGACATGAAGGAGCTAGACACCGCAGCGGACACGGGACAGAGAAAGAAGACGACACAGGGCGGTACTTGCTGGGTTTCCTTGACAGGTAACAGGTTGGGTTGTTTCCTGTTGACGTTCTTTTCCTTCCTTTGTCTTGTGGTTTTCATGCTTCCACATGCGGTCGACGGTTTTTAACACTTCTGATATCTGTAGATTGTGACTCGCATCATGAGCATTGCATAACGTTTTAAAGTCTGATTTCTGTACATTGTGACTCGCATATCTTTCCTGTGCATTGTTGTCAGTTAGGTCTTGTTATCTGTTGCTTTTCATTCATCCTTTTTTACCTCATTGTAAGATCACACGTGCCTCTGTCTTTATAAAGCCATGAAGTTTAAAATAAAATTTTAGTTGCAAGTACCGCCCTGTGTCGTCTTCTTTCTCTGTCCCGTGTCCGCTGCGGTGTCTAGCTCCTTCAACAATTCTTACATTACGTCTCCATTGATGTGAGGCCGTAGCAGCCGAGATTTAATGCTGCTACCTTGTGATCAGCAGCTCAACTCCAAAGTCACTTAGCCACCGCCGCGGGTTGGCTATATTTAACTACACTGTAATCATCGTTTTCCTCATAAACCTTTCAGTTTTTTATTGTGTTTCTTTTTGCATTTCTGCAATCAATGAACCTCTAACGTTTTAATTGCCTGGGCATCACAGGGTTAACGGCAATGACTTCAAGATTGGCAGTCAGCGGCAATCCGCTTCTTTGTCTAACCCTGCTTCTCGCTCTTGGCAGGCCGATCAGGTGTACCGCGATCTTCAAGGGGCGGCTACGCCCGCACGGCGATCTCGGACGCTGCCACTAGGACTGTCCCGTTGCGCATGCGTCCACCTGGTCGGTTATCATCCACGTGCAGCCGACAAGCCCAAAGTACCCGGATGCAAGAAGCCGGGTGGAGGATCACGTGGTGTCTGCCAACAGCTATATAAACCGTCAACACCCAGGCATCATCGCAGTCAGCGGCAATCCGCTTCTTTGTCTAACCCTGCTTCTCGCTCTTGGCAGGTGAGTTTGATTTTCCAAATTGCTGAAACTGGATATATTGTATATTTTTTTCGCCGCTGACTGCAAAAATGCCTGTTACATGCTCTGCTTGTTCCAAACCCGTGGACGGAAAGTGTTTGACTTGTTCTCGTTGCAAAAGTAGCTACCACTTTGGAAAGAGCTGTTCTGCTATTACGAAAAATGCTTTTTCAAAAATGTCGACTGCTAAGCGTGAAACCTGGACATGCCCATCATGCGAATCCAGTGCAAGCAATCACTCAGACTCGGATGATAGTGACGTTTCTTTTGGTCATGAATTCTCTGCAGTTAACAGCAAACTTGACCAACTGAGAGTTACGGTTGAAGCTCTCACAACTAAAGTGGAGGAACTGCTCCAATTTAAGGCAACAGGTGAAAAGATGGCTGAAACCGTCACTGAAATCCAAACGTCAATTGAGTTCCTTTCTAATAAATATGACTCTGTCATGTCTACCCTAGAAGCGAACCAAGCTGAGTTAACTCAGCTACATGCCCGAGTGGAATCACTTTCT
This sequence comes from Amblyomma mixtum, assembly GCF_055824585.1. Lineage (NCBI taxonomy): Eukaryota > Metazoa > Arthropoda > Arachnida > Ixodida > Ixodidae > Amblyomma > Amblyomma mixtum. The sequence goes on along the minus strand of NC_143013.1, from coordinate 222,480,056 downwards.
CAGACTGTTCTCGCTGAAGCTGAGCTTCTGGATCAATCAAGGTGCGCAGTTAATGATCTTGAACAGTACAGCAGGCGATGCAACTTTGAAATACATGGCCTCCCAACCAACCCTAATGAGAATTTGGTTTCTTTCATGGGCGATCTAGCTCAGACACTAGAGTTTCCAGAATTTGAAGCGAATACAGTCGCTTCAATACACAGACTGCCGAAAAAGGACAGTTCATCTCCCCCTATCCTTGTTCAGATGCGTGACGTGGCGTCTAAAGAAGTATGGCTTGCTCTACGGAAAAAGCTTCGCGATTTACCTACGGATGAGTCTCACCCTCGGCTGTATTTCAACGAAAATTTGACACGGACAAACAAGGAGCTTTTCCGATTGGCCAGGTCTAAGGGAAAAGAAAAGCAGTACAAATTTGTTTGGACACGTAATGGCAAAGTTCTGGCCAAGAAATCAGAAGAAGTGAAGACTGTTATCCGCATTGAGAAGATGTCTGACCTGGATAAGATCTGCTGAGCATGGGTGATCTCGAATTCCTTGCATGTACAACATTTTCCGAAGTAACAAAATTTTTCACAAGTGACGCACAACCTGCTTTTTGCGCGACGCACGTTAATATCCGCAGTATCCGAAAGCACTGGGATAAATTCATGGCACTAACTTCACCTTCTCGTTCTACATTTGACGTATTTGTACTGACGGAAATCAATATTTCAGCCGATATTTTCAATCAGTATGCAATACCAGGTTACCAAGCAATTTCATGTACCCGACCTGCTAGAAAAGGGGGTGGCGTAGCAGTTTTTGTGAGAGACAGTTGGACTGTCACAGAGCTAAATTCTGACTTCCAGCAAGCAGAAGTAGTAGCATTGCGTTTGAGCACGCCAGCTCTCTCTCTGATACTCTTTTCAGTATACCGACCCCCCTGCTTCAATGGCAGGCTCTTTTTGGCCGAACTTGACAACGCACTCTCAGCCCACTCGCATGAAGATTATATCTGTGTTATAGGCGATGTTAACATAGATACCTTTCGCCCTTCTAGGGCTCTGGTCTCAGATTATCTTGATCTGTTATCAAAATGGGGACTGCAACCAACTATCCAGAAAGCTACGCGAGAAGAATTTCTGTCAGGGCAACTTGTCGTCTCTTGCATCGACCACATAAATATAAGAGCTCCGAATTGTGCCCTACAATCTACTATCGTCGAAGCAAAGCTGTCAGACCACTACTTTGTCTGTTGTTCTTTAGCCCAGAAATCGAACCCTCCAACAGCAGATAGCGGTAAAAAAGAAATTTCCATCTGCGACCCCAAAATCTTTTACCGACTGGCATCGGAATACGATTGGGAAGTGTTCTTGGAAAACGTGCCCCCGAAAGACATTTATGATAAGCTTGTTGAGCTATTACAAGAGTTTAAGAAAGCGGCTACTAGCGTGGTTGAAATCAGGCAGCGCAATAAAAAAAACTCATGGATGACCTTAAATATACTATCAGCTATAAAAGAAAAAGATTTGCTCTGGGCCCAGTCGAAAAGGGCACCTGCATCTATCCTGCTACGGTTCAAGTTTAAGGTTGCAAGAAATAAAGTAAACGCAATGATTCGTCAGGCTAAAAGAGTACATTTTCGTAACAAGTTCAAGAATGCAGGCTCTGATACTAGAAAAACGTGGTCTTTGATTAACAATCTACGAGGTGTCAAAAGGCGTGGCAATGATGGCAAAGATTTTCTGTCGTATTTCGGCACTGATGAAGAAAAAATAGCTAATGAATTCAACAGGTTCTTCTCGCAAGTTTCGGGCAGTGCGCAACAGAATCCCTTATTTTGTACTCTGAAGAACAGCACAGTTGAATCTGCACACCTACCTTTGCTAAGTGAGGATGACCTCTGTTCAATTATTTTTGGTCTTAAACGCAATAGATCTGTGGGAATAGATGGCATTTCAGTTGATGATTTGCGAACCTTGTTCGACATACTTAAAGGCGTGTTGCTGTCGCTGTTCAACAGCATTATCTCAAGCGGCATGATCCCGGTGAACATGAAAGCGGCTATAGTTACCCCAATTCACAAAGGTGGTGCACGTAATAGGTATGAGAATTATCGTCCTATTTCAGTCTTGCCCTGTTTGACTCAAATATTAGAAAAACATCTGCTGTTTACAATGACAAGTTTTTTAGATAAGCACAAAATCCTGTCACCGTGTCAATATGGTTTTGTACAAGGTAAAGGGACGGAAATGCTTTTGGAGGATTTTTCTGACATGTTAAATCGATCTTTTGAACGTAACCAAATGGTGTGTGCACTGTTTCTGGATGTCAGCAAGGCTTTTGACAGCGTGTGTCACAGTGTGTTATTGTGTAAACTGTCCAGGTTAGGCTTCCGTGGAGCGTTTCTTTCGCTTTTGGAAAATTTTTTACTGCAGAGAACGCAATATATCTCCATTGGCCGGGCAAAGAGCGCTTCTTTGTTAATTAAAGCTGGCGTCCCGCAAGGTTCTATAATTAGTCCCCTGTTATTTAACGTCTACGTGAATGACCTTTCAAACTTTGTTCCTGTAGGCCTGTACCAGTACGCTGACGATACTTTACTTGTAACCCAGTCACCGAACTACTCTGACTCAATTTCTTCTCTTCAAGCTGCAGCAGTAATTTCTATGGACTGGTTCTCTAACAACCTAATTAAAGTTAACAGCTCTAAGACTCAGCTTATATGCTTTCACAGCCCGATGAAGAAGGTAGATTTAAACCATTACCTTTTCTTGCACGGATCTGATTGTTCCCAATGTCAATGTGTACCCTTGAGCTATACAAATACAGTGAAATACCTAGGATTATACTTTGACAGTGCTCTTTCATGGAATGATCACTTGTCGCACGTTTGTAAAAAGCTCCGAACCGTCTCCTGTGTGCTTTACAACATCAGGTACTACATGCCGCTTTCAATACGCAAAGTTATCGTAAACGCCCTTGGTTATAGCATACTGCGCTATGGCATAACGATTTATGGTCACTGTGCAGTTCGCTGGAAGTGCAGGATTAATTCTCTCCTACGATCTTTATTAAAAAATATCGGCTATGATTTAGGCCTTCCCTCCAATTCTGATCTCTTTAAGGTATTTTCTCTACCTGATTTTGATCGCCTTTTGATGGAAACGATCGTCCTGAAACATTTTTGGCTTAGTGACTATAAGATTCCGTATGTTCCCACACGGTCTCTTCGACCGAAGGAACCTTTTTGTATTCCCCGACGGTCTACAAGATATGGAAGGCGTGTAAGAGATTATTACGTTCCCTTTCACTTTAACAGGTTACCTCCAAGTGTTCGCCGGGCAAAAACTAAATACAAAATAAAAAAGATGCTGCGATACATTAATTAGAGGGTTTACGACATCATGCATGTGCTTTACCACCTGTCAAGTAAATCTCGTGATTTCATTGGTTACTGCTGTATTTATTCCACTGATCTGAGCTATTGTCATGCCACTTTGGTTTTTCTTCCTTGCGATTTAATCTAATGAGGATTTTTTTGTCCTTCATGTAACATTAGTCTTGTGCCTATTTTGTTCTCACCGTCACACTAATTTGATGTCCGTTATTTTGAATGTTTTTTTTTTTGCCTGTGTGTATGTCTGCGCGGTTCCGCTGCCTGTCGGGCTCTGCCGCTCAAGCCCTATGAGGCTTTGGCAGGCCGGATTTCTGTACATTTTTTTAAATATTTGGCGCAATAAAGTATTATTATTATTACTTCCAAGCGATTTCGCTATTCTCGCATTTTGCCCTCTCTATTGGGCACTATAGAGTTGACAGGCACGTCTATATGAATGACATCAAACTGTACCACCATGGAACGGGCCTCCTTACAATCTTCCTGCCGCCCCCCCCCCCCCCCTCCACCCCCAACCCACGCTCCTCACGTCATAACTGCAAGTCCTCGCACCGTACCGAAAATCCCTGCTCCCCACTGTGGCTGTAACATGGCTCTCTTCGCTACTATCGATTACAGGAACCAATAAGTGTGTTGATTATGCACGCGTAACGAGTCTCACGTGGTAGGTAGGAACCTCGCATTGAGCTAATGAATGGCAGTATATCTACCACTCATAAGACGGGAAATTTTAAAAAGGCTTTGTTTTTGAGCATTATGTGTGACCAGGGCCTGTCCCGACCAGCATGCCCGCGGTGCACCGTTGCCTTTCCCTTCTACCAGGTGCCCGGAGATGCGGACGAGCGCTGAACTCCGGATGAGAAAGTGCGTCCGGGGGCAGCCGCCTTCCCGGGCCACAGTGCTGTCCGAGAAATCCGCAGCCGCCCGCAGCAGCCGAGCAGCGCACGACGTTGCGCCAGCCCGAGGGGGGTACGCGGGGGCGTGCTGACCTTCAGCAGCCACCGTGCTGCGTCTGCGCCGGATGCCACGCTCGGGCAGGCAGGCTCACCGAAAAAGAAATACAGGGAAAGAAAAAAATCGCTGGAAGAGAAAAGAATCAGCGTCAGGAAGAGTGCTGCTGCAGCGTCCATCCATCGCCGTATACCTGTCTGGCCCGCGCCTGGAGGCCGAGAGGCGTTGTACCTCGGCCCCCTTCCTCACTTTCTCCCGCTCCTTTCCCTGCCTCGTGCACTCCGCTGCGGATGCCTCGAGAGGAGCGGTGGTGGTGGTGGGTCAGACGTGGTGGTGGTATCCCCGTCGGTACAAAGAGGAACCCCGGGGTGCCTCCGTGGACGACGGGGGGCCCCCTGCGACCTCTCGGTCTTCTCGGAAGCGGCGGACTCGACGCTACGGGCCCCGATCACGAGCGAGGGGCAGCGGCAACAGTGCCTGTTGTGTACTTGTCTGCGTGTTTGTGTGGAGCCGCTCTGTGTTTGTGCTTTTCTATGAGCCCGTGCGGCGGATAGGCTGGAGGCGAATCATCCCCGGAGGTGCCGTACGTATCTTCCGCGCTGAGAGACGTCCCAAGGCATGAACAGAAACAGACGACCCTGCTCTGTCTCTGCATTGCGTCGGAGACGTCGGTATTTCGAGGAAGGCGGGACGCAACGTGCGATGACGTACTATTACAACTACTATACGGGCGCTGGCAGCAACGGCAAAGGAAGAAGAAGCGTCAGGCTTCATGGACTGAGGGTCGATCTCTCCGCTGCGTAGAATGAAAGACGTTCTCGAGCCTCGTCCGCATCGGACAGCCGCTGGCCAGTCTGCGAGATTCATGTGCCAGTGGAAGAAGAAATAGAAAGTGTAATTCTTCATGGGCCGCTATAAGCCTTCTCTCGCCTGGTGCCATTGTCTCCTGGGCTCGACGTATGTACATACCACACGGCGTCGGTCCCTTTAGTTTTGTAGCCTCATCGAAGTTAGTTTACGCATTCTTTAGTTTTGTTGCTAGATACAAGCATTATCATGGATACAGGCATTCAGTGAGTGTTCCTACAATTTTGACATTTTGCAAAGTATTCCCGCGCACTGCCATTTCGTATTTATCAAGCAGGGGGCTGCAAGGAAAAGTGTTCGTCGCCAGCTCAAGCCGTTTATTGGTGAAGATATGCAAACTTTTTGCCATACATAACCTTCCTCTTCCTTTCTAAGCAACACTGTAAAGATAGGGACCCCTTATGTAATAGCCCTGAATAGGGGTCTCATAAGGAAATAAACTGAACTGAAGTGATGATTTAATTTGTACGTTTATGTAATTTTGAGGGCCCAACAATATTTCGTAGTAGTTGGTACAGACATCTGTAAATAACTTTTGAAGTGTCAGGAACCGGAAGCCTAGATGTACGGCACAAGTGCTAGGTGACGAAGCCTGATTTTTTCCTACTATACGGGGGCTGCCAGCGGCAGAAGTTGAGGAAGAAGCGAGGCTTCTCCATACAGGCACCTGTCAGTCGCTGCCTGTGTCTTGGCCAATTCCCCGCAGTGTGTACACGCCATTATTTTGAGGACAACAACAATAACAATAGGAAGGCACCTCTGAGCATGAATCATGGCCTTGTACAAGCTGCTAAAAGATACTATGGTTTGGCCGCCGCTATATGAACCTTGGCACAAGGGATGTTGAGTGACGACGCATTACTAGATCTAAATTCGTAGCTTTAATGAGTGAATTCTAATTGAGACTGGACACTGTTATGGGTAACCTTCTCTCGTCGGTTCGGCGAACTTGATACCAGTGTTTCACTGGCAGTTTTGATTTTCAAAAGGATTAGGAGGTTTCGACTTTCCCAACCGCAGGCGAACGTCATCGGGATGAGCCGCTGCGACAATGACATACTTGACCGCCTTCATCTGCTAAACTGACTTTAATTTGGTAATTTCTTTTCAACTCAGTGCTTATGTACCCGAACAAGCTGAAGCAGCACTGGCACACTTTCAAGAAAGCATGGTAATAATTCTGCTCCAACCTCTTGGTGGCCAGGTTATGTTTATTTCAGCAAAATGAGCTATGTTTGTAAGTTCGGTAATTATCTGCGGTTTTACTGCTCTCATATTATTTCTCAGCTTATAGCTGCGAGTATCCCACGTCCGGTAGTAGACATTGCCGCCGTTCGAAGGGTCTCGAAGTCTCAAAAGAGGTATCCCGTATACATAAATCCGTTGACTCGGTAGACTGTTAACAGGGCAGTCGCTGAAGCCGTCCGTGCAGTAGCTCCAACTCGCCGTTGAATAGATAGATTACTGGCACCAGGGACTCCAAAATGCCCCTGTGCCAAAATTGTAAGCACCGGTTCAACTTCTTGTAAAATCAATATCGAACTGCAAGGCATCAGGACATCAAAGCGAATGATTGGAAATATCGCTGCCGTACAAAAGCTCGTCAAGCTTGTCACTAGGGCTCTCGCTTTGTATACGAGGGGCCGTTCTTCATAGTTATTTTCGCCTGCAAACATTTTCAGGTCGCTGGATGAGACATTATTTGACAAACTGAGAACCAAGCACGGGTGGAAGGGAGGCACGTCCTGCGATTGCAAAGTTGTAACTATCAGACGAGTAGCACACGTAATAATTTTTTGATGCAGCCTAGACATGCCAGTATTTTTCGAAAACGAACAGCCCATCCCGCGTTCGATTATCTAAGGGAGAAACCGAACTGGCGAAAGTCAAGATGCCGAGGAGCGCTGTTAAGCCCATGCTGGAAGCTTTATTCTCTATCAAGCGGTCACATGGCCGCTTTTCCTTCGGAAAAAAAGGTTCCTTTCACTGGCCAACGTGTTCTGAATGAATGACACACAAGTGTTTCCACCTAGCAGCTTTGAAGAAAATGAAGGAGAAGCGCCCCAAGAACACGGTCGCGTCTAATCTCGCTACACCGCGAGAACTCACGGGCCTGTGCTGCCAACGATACAATACCGCTTCTTTAGAGGTGATCCCAGAAAGGTCGGTCACTCACCAGCGTAGTTTATAGCGCCCAGATTCGCACCATGTGATTTATTTGTTTTTTTTTGTTAAAAAAATTCATACAATGGCGATTTCTTGCACCTCAATAGAATGACAACACAGTCAATTACACTTGTACACAGTGGAACCACCTCTCTACCGGGGAGAGGTTTAGAAGTATGAGTCGTCAAGTGCATGTAATGGAGGGTAATAAAGAAAGGCTACAATAACTGGAATAAAGATGTAGACTATTACTGACGAGTGTCTCGAAACATGCACTAACACAGCACCTTGGTTTAATAGGCATCTACGTCGCCTTAATAACAAGAAAAAGCGCCTTTACAGACAAGCCGACAAGAACAGACACTTCGAATCTTGGCAACGGTACAAATTATGTGATAAGGAATATCAGTCTGAGTTTATATCTGCACGTAGGCACTTCTTCACACACGATCTACCGGCAATGCTAACAAACAATCCACGGAAGTTCTGGCAGATAATAAACCCCGCTAATCATCCTGACATTACTCTTACTAACGCGGAAGGCAGCAGTGTTCCAGTGGCCGAATGCGCCGAACTTTTCAATAACGCATTCACATCCGTTTTTACCCGTGAAGATCTCCCTCTACCTCCTGTTTCTGTCAGCACTTCTAATACATCAATGTCCGAAATATTTATCAGTGAGACCGGTATCTTATCCTTACTAGGGAAGCTTAAAACAACATCAGCATCAGATCACCTTGGCTTTAATAACAAAATACTCAAAAATTCATCTGATGGTATTCATCGCATCTTGTCCGCTATTTTTTCACAATCTCTATCATCAGGCGTGATTCCGCTGGACTGGCGCCTAGCTAAAGTTGTGCCAATTTTCAAGTCTGGCGATCGTTCCTCACCACTAAATTACCGACCCATTTCATTAACTAGCACTGTTTGCAAACTTCTTGAACACGTAATTCACTCGCAGGTAATTAACTATCTTGAAGAACATAACATTATCTTTAAATATCAACATGGGCTCCGTAAAGGCTACTCTTGCGAAACGCAACTTGCCGGATTCATTCAAGACATACGTTCATCGATTGATGCTGGCATTCAAGTAGACTCCATATTTCTTGATTTTTCTAAAGCTTTCGACAGAGTACCTCACAACCGGTTATTAATGAAACTAGCACTGCTTAATATTCACCCTCTTGTCATTGCATGGGTTAAAGATTTTCTGTTTTCCAGGTCTCAATTAACAACTGTCAATAACCACAATTCGTCTTTCAGCCAAGTACACTCTGGCGTCCCACAAGGAAGTGTGCTTGGGCCCTTACTTTTCCTAATATTTATCAACGATTTACCGGATTCCATTTCTTCCCATATCAGACTTTTTGCTGATGATTGTGTAATTTATCGCAAAATTTATTCTAACACCGATTGCCAATCCCTTCAATCTGACCTGGATTCAGTAACAGCATGGTGCTCAACCTGGCTTATGCAACTTAATCATTGAAAAACTAAATTGATGTCTTTTACTAACCGAATGTCTCGAATTCAAACAGCATACTCCTTAAATAATAGCTCACTCGAGCTAGTCACCACGTATAAGTACTTAGGACTTCACCTTCATTCAGACTTAGCATGGAACCACCATATTATCCTTATGCTTGCATCTGCTGATCGGTCATTAGGTCTCTTAAAACATAACCTAAAGCATGCTCCTCCTCACCTCCGTGCTCATGCCTATACCACTCTAATTCGACCTAAAATTGAATATGCCTCGGCTATTTGGGACCCTTACCAATCTTACCTAATAAATAACATTGAATCATTGCAGAACCGCGCCGTTCGTTTTATTTACTCCGATTATTCACGTAACACCAGCGTCACAGCCTTAAAGAAACGCGCAGGTCTCCAGGATTCATGTCTCCGCCGTAAAATTGCACGACTGTCACTTTTTCATAAACTTTATCATCATCCATCACTTCATAACGACTTTTTTTCTTTGCCTACTTCGATTTTTGACCGCCGCGATCATCCCTTTAAAGTTAGACGTTTCACGTGCAGGACATTTATCTATGCGCATTCATTCTTACCACGCACAATATCTGACTGGAACACTCTGCCTTCACATATCGCAACCACCACTGATCCTGATAAATATTTTAAACTTATATCTTCAATAACTACTGCTTAACTCTTCGCATACATTGTTATTTTATTTGTTCATGGCTTCCTTTTTTGCAGGGTTTGTTACTAAAAAGATTCATTGTATTAGTGTTCTGTTTGTATAATTTTAATAATGCAGTAATCTTCGTTCTTTGCCGCGCTGCCATTCTTTTGATTCTTTTGCTTTCTTATATGTCATGCAAAGTGTCTTATTTGTGCTTTTGATTTATTCTTTTACCTACTTATTTCATCCAGTGTGTCTTATTTGTGCTTTTGTTGTTTGTTTTATATTTGTGGTTTTTTTTTATTCTGTTCAATTGCCTGTGCCCCCCCCCCCCCCCCCCCCTATGTAATACCCTCTCGAGGGCCTTTAGGGGTATTCTGTATAAATAAATAAATAAATATTGCGACCCTCGTAGAATAGAAAATTGGTTAACAGTAAAAGCATGCAAAATTCCACGCAGTTCATACGGTCTCTGACTGAACTATATGCGTATATACATGGGCGAAAAAAAAAGTGATGTCTATATCCATTATTCTGTGCAAAAACTTATATACCACGCGCTTAGCACATACCGTATTCGTTGATAACAGAGTACGCACAACCCTAATTCTCAGCAGTTCACTTGAATCTAGCATAACATTCGTTTCAGCAGGTGTGAGAGCCTATCTGAAGCATCTAGCGTTTCTCTGTGTCAGATATAACAAAAAGATAAGAGAAAAAATGGCGCAAAAATGGAAACCGCACTTTGCATTCCGTTCTCCATTGACGCAGAACACACTCCCCCTTCTTCCGACGCATGCAGAGAGCTTGGGCAGCCGGCGTCCTTTTAGCGCTTCCGCGAACCAGACTGGACCTGTCGACATCGTTCCCCCGGGGCGCTCCTCCTTAGCCGGGGCAGCCACTGCTCACTCTTTTTTTAAAGCTGAGATCCGCCGCAGCGATAAGACCCGCCGGGGCGAAAAGCCAGCGCGGCCGAGCGCTCGCGCCGCCTTACCTGGAAGGGAGTTCATCGGGTGTCCATCTCGCCGCAGCGCCCCCTGGGGGGTGCCCCGTAACGGACACCCGCCGCCGACGGAGCTGCTGCACTTCTGTCACCAGAGTTCAGTGCAGCACCGTTTGGTGTCGCAGCAGAGGCGAAGGACTTCACTGCGCGTAGCTCTGCTCATCGCGACTACTGCGTACGCTATAGTAAAACATCAGATGGCTACAATAAAATGAAGAGAAGGAAATACTGGCCGGCCACCAGGCGCCAGCCTGGTCACTGTCGTTGCCGTTTGCCTACAGGGGATGTAGAAATGTTGATTGAGCCGAGCGTGCGCCGGATGAAGAAGCAGGCGTTGTAGCGAAGTAACGCAACTTTACGAAAGAGATAATGCCCTACTTTAATATACAAAATAATTATATACTGCATTAAAAGTTGCACTCAACTGCTGTTCGCGTGCATTTCGTAGGTTCCTCCTCTCTTCTGCTTTAAAGGGTGGCAAATATTTGAAAGCTGAGAAAGAAACGACCAGCGGTAATTTGAGTGTCTTCCATCTAGGCTGTCTAACCGTGCACGGAGCGTGCTGCTGCTACGTGTGCATCAATCATACACATACCTAAAAAAGGATGGTTATTAGTGATAGATTTAGGAATGATTGAGGAAAGGATGTAAAAATAATTTGCAATTTATTTTTTTATTTCTGTTGTTTGCTTGCCGACCCTCCAAAAGAGCCCTTTGAAATCAAAGGAAAAGAAATAATGCAACTGTTATCAATACATAAACCTTCCTTGCCACAGTTCAGTCGTACGCCTGAAATTTAATGCTATCCACCATCCAGGCTATGAGAAATCACAGTAAGTTGTTTTATGGTGCAAGTATGAAACAAAAATTTATGGATAATTATCACACTGAATTTTCGGTTGCTTCCAGGGAGAGGAACTGCTTACTAAAGTAAATGAAAGTGGATCAGTCTCATGAATCGATGATCCACGGGGCAGTCACAATCTCAGCCAGGCCAAGGCACAGCATATTCTGGCACAGCATGTTTAATGCAGGAGAGGAGCATTAAATATGCTGAAGTTGAGCTGGAGCTGAAGCTCATCATCACGGTAATGCAGAAATAAAAAAGAGCAAAGAAGTGTTCATAATGTCACCTATGAGTGAGTAGGTCCTTTTTTTTCCCCTTGGCATTCGATTTCTTTCACTCCTGTCCATTCGTGATGCGGTAGAGTTAGCGAACAATTATTATGTATCAGAAGATACCACCGCACAAACACAAATATGGATGAGAGAAAAAAAGCTGGCGTGAGAATTTTCGCTCGCAAACAGAAATCAACGTGCCGGCGCAGACAGAAGCAAGTGCACTCGACAGCCATCGGAATAAGGATACCGGTCGCTCTAGGTTCCGCTCCATTCAAAGATAAGGCAGATAAAATCCCGGCAACACCCTTGAACATCGTGCAAACTGCCTCGTGTTATCATGTTTGTTCTAGAGCACTCTGGCGGCGTCCCGCGTGGCAAACGCAATGATAAGACCGCGTGCCGGCGGCGATGCCCCCCCCAAAAAACATGCAAAAATAGACAACTGCCAAAACCTCTATTGGCATTACATGCTAAGAGAATACTAAGTTTAATCTTGGTGTTGCGGGTGGACCGAAGCTGTAACATTGTGCACCGAATCACTGCACGGTAATCTTTGGCACTTCGCTTTGCAAGCAGGCATTGGCGCCTGACGGGCACCGTAGCACCTCGCCTGTGGCAGTGCCTTTGCGCCAAGACGGGCGCGAGGGCGCACGCGTGCGCGCGACCTGCGCGTGCTCGGAGCAGTGCCGCACTGGGCAAGGCGGCGCGACGGGCGTGCCGCTCCCCGCAGCGCACGGGACGGAGACGAGAAGACAGGGGACAGGGAGCGCTGCTCGCACTTGTCTGCGCTTATGGGGAGAGACGCGGCCGGAGGCACGTCACTAATCGACGTCGAAGAAGAGCCGCCGGTCGTTAAGGGGGCGGGTCGCCTTTTAAGGCAGCTCGTAAACAACCCCGCGGTCAACGTTTATCGCGCCGCGCATTTCCCCCCGGTTAGTTGTGGTTGGAAGCTTGTGAACGTATATGCAGGGAGTTTCTCGAAAGTTCCGAGACTGGCTCTTCGCGCCACGAAGTCGGCCACCGAGTCACAGCGCTTTACAGACATTAGGCTTGAAATAGTAAAGCGAGACCGTACTACTGAGGGAAAAGAATGGCAAAAGGAATGAGAGCAACTGTAATTAGATTTGGTTTGGTTTGGTCTATTGGGGTTTAACGTCCCGAAGCAACTCAGACTATGAGGGACGCCGTAGTGAAGGGCTCCGGAAATTTCGACCACCTGGGGTTCTTTAACGTGCACTGACATCGCACAGAACACGGGCCTCTAGAATTTCGCCTTCATTGAAATTCAGCCGCCGCGGCCGGGATCGAACCCGCGTCTTTCGGGTCAGCAGCCGAGCGCCGTAACCACTGAGCCACCGCGGCGGGTCCAACTGTAATTAGAGTGAAAAGCAGAATTTGTGAAGTGATGAGGACGGTTTGAATGCGGAATGACCATATAAGGCGCATAGGGGGAAACTGGTTAACATAGGAGCGAAGTCAATGACTCGTTGTTCTGGTCATGAGGTGCAGAAGGATGAAGAAGGATGAAGGATGTCGAAAGAAGGCTGTAAAAGATGCATAACGAAGGGAACCGGACGGGGACGACCGAACAGGAGTCCCTGATTAGGTTATAACAGAAAAAAAAAAGACAAACTTACCTAAGCACTTATCTACAGGGACTTCAGCTAGTCGGTAAAACCGATTAATAGCAGTAACCCCGCGTGGAGAAGCGGGATAAGCTGATAGTATAAGGAGTAGTTAAAGAGAATCTTGGCCTGCCGCCTAGAGCTTGGACGATGCGAAGCAACTGCCCTGCAAAGTACCTTAATGTTAGCACACGTGGGCATGCACCAGCACTGTTAAACGAGTTCTTCCTCCAAAACTCTAACTTTCTTAGCAGGACATCACATCGAAACGTGCCGTCTTTAAATCAGTGTTTAGAACACCTTCTGACGCATAGCGCGTCTCCGCTTCATTCATCAATGTCTCTACCATGGACGATGCCCTACCAGAGCGCCACATGCTATCCCAGAAAAACGAGGGAAACTGCTAACGACACCAGCGGGAAATTGCATTGTCGTCCTTGCCATAGGACAGGATGCGTGTGGTAAAGAGATGTTTCCTCATCTTGGGGCTCAATGAAAAGTCGAGTTGCACGAGGTCCGAGCTGTTGGTGTATGAGGTGAAGCACCGCCGTCATTGGTCCAAGAGAGCATGGAGAAACTAATGCACTGGTGGCGAAAGTGGATCGCTCTTTTCGGGTACTACATCGAAAGTACTAAAGTGGAAAGCATGTAATCGTTGGTCGCTTGACGTGACGCGGAGTGGGTCCCCAACGAAGGTACACGTATTAAGTAGTTTGCGACGATAAGGCGACCATAGCTGGCGTAGGAGAAGGTTTAATTATTAACATGAGGATTGGGTCACTGACCAAGTCAAAAACGAAAATGACGTTTCAGGTCCGATACAAGGCCCTTGTTCAAAATCTGAATGAGGCTCCGTAGGGACCCGAAACGTCGTTTTCGTTTTTGTCTTATTCACTAACGCAATCTTCATGTTAATATTGCTTCACTCTGACCAGATGGTGTTGCGTCGAACGTTAGACTAAGGCGAAGGTTAACTACAGGTCACTGGATGCGACCGTTGTCCTGTAAGTAGTGCACATACTCGGCCTCATCAGATGACTACAATAAGCAATAATGCTTTGATGTTAAGAAGGAGAAAGATAAACTTTCATTCCGAACTTCCATTCGGGAGCTCCAGAGTCCAGAGAAGTGGAGTGTGTGAGGCTCCCCATCTCCCGCTTTTTCGATGCCTTCGTTAAGTATACATGTTCGGTTTCATATATGCCTTCGTGTGCTCGTGCCATGTAGTGGTAGCCTGCCTGTCGTTCCGCTCTTATGGTGCACATACCTCTTTATTAACAAGCGCCTGATAAGTGCTTTATGCAGGTGATATTGCCACCGTGAATGCGTATGAGGAACAGGCAAGTGTCACAGGCAAGTGTCACAGTAAGCGCGCGTTGTGCTACCAAGAAAAAGTCCACTGTCGTATCCTTCACTGTTTGTCCAGTTTTCCGACGATGGCTGCGTCATGTAGGCTTTGTGGAGCCCATCCATGGCATCATCGCCACCGAAGGGTGACATAAGTATATCATATTTGTCGTAACAAATAAACAGCAAAAAATACTCAGAAACGTCATAATTTAGAAATCACGTAATCACGTTTTTCTTAGTGGTAACGAAGCTGCCCTATACTCCGCGAATATTTTTATTAGTGCTGCAGTCAAATGTTCAGAGGCGCGACAGGCCCTCTCTCCCTACAGAACGGAAAATGGGCCACGATTACTGGTTAACAGCTTTTTCTTTCAAAGCCACTTACATCGGTTACACTTCCAGTAATATCGCACATTTGTACCATAATTGACAATTTTATTATAATTGTACCATAATTGACATAATTGACAATTTAAAGCGTCACGAAAGAGACAGTTCCTTTGAATACACCGGATTATCTGGGCTTACATAAGATTCCGGTTTTCGAGACACCAGGCCCCGGCAGAGAAGAAGGCGTCTGGTGTTCGCCTCCAGTCTTCAGGAAGAAAATGCCCTCATCAAATGACACAAACGTAAGACGGGTAATGCAAGACCATAGCGCTTTGTCAGCGGAGCCGTTCGAAGGTGTCGCGGTTACACTCTGTGTATCCGATCGTTTCGGCTTCGCTGTCCGATGTCCTCTCGACGCGTAAGCGAGCGTTCGTTTGTTTTTCGTATTCTTTCGTTTTGAGGTCTTCTATTCCGACCAGTGATGAAGGCAGCATTTCGATTCGAAGCCACAGAAGCGAAGCGCTCGGTTTATTCTACGCCGAGGCTTGGTTTCTAGTAACTGCGAAGCTGCATGAGCTAAGACGGAACCCTTCGCGGTGTTCGACCATACAGTGTGCGCATGTGTGTGCGTGTGTGTGTGCGTGTGTGTGTGTTTGTGTGCGTGTGTGTGCGCGTGTGCGTGTGTGCGCGTGTACGTGCGTGTGTGTGCATGTGTGTGTGTGCGTGTGCGTGCGCGTGTGTGTGCGTATGTGCGTGTGTGTGTTTATGTGTGGGTGAGCGTGTGCGTGTGTGTGTGCGCGTGTATGCGTGCGTGTGTGTGTGCGTGTGTGCGTGCGTGTGTGTGTGCGCGTGTGTTTGTGTGTGTGTGAGTGTGTGTGCGTGTGAGTGTGTGTGTGCGCGTTTGAGTGCGCTTGCGTGCGCGCGCGCGCGCGTGTGTGTGTGTGTGTGTGTGCGTGCGCGCGTACACGCGCGCACGCGGACTAGAAAGAAAAGACTGACATGGTAACCCAGACGGTGAACCGAGCGACGCCGATGACGTACGACCGAGCGATAGAGAGATTGCCAGCCCGTTTCGTCTGTAAATACTTGATTATCGATTTCAATTACTGTGGATTGAGAGTCATTTTTCCGTTGTTATCTGTTAGCCCAGAGCGCTAAGAGATTAAAGTGAGACGTCAGATGCCTGTCCCCGAGTTCCGTCCATGCGTCGCGCGCAGATGAAGCGTCTTGCGTTGCGTCCAGCCGCCGCTCTGGTCGTCTTGTTATCGCACTGTTATCTCACTAACACTCGGTCACCTGAATAGGAACTGTGTATGGAGGTGAGTTGGTATCTTAATACCCACGCTCCCATGGAGATTTTTCCTAACTCGTCAGCGGAGGCGTCAAAAAAGACCATATAAGCGTTGCTAGAAACAGCGTTTCGTCGGCGAAATAAGCTGTAAGAAGGATTTGCCTCTGATCGCGGAACAGAGGGAACGTGAAACCAGACCTAAATTTGCGCCGCAGATGACCAATTATTTGGCGGAGTAGCTAAATTAAGTACGCACTGTCCTCGTAATTTTTATTCATTGGTAAGAAAAGTGGTCACCGATTACAGCGCCGTGAGTGCTATGCTGGTCAGTGGGAACTTTTTTCCTCAGGTCACATGACCCAGGTCTGTCGGTAAGGACTGAGCTCTTCTTGACTGCGGAGGTAGAGGGAAGCGACAATATTGCAGGTGTCACTGCCAACGCTCCCCTTCTGTGTTGGGCAGAAAGTGTGGTGGTGTGCGTTATGTGCTCTCTTTCATGTTTGGAAGGGAGATGAATAATGAGACGTAGGAAAACCTTAAGTTTCAAGGATAAGAACAGGTGAAGATATACATCATCGTCACTACCACCATCATCATCACAATCATCGTCACCGCGGTTACGTCCGGCGCGGGACAAACCCTTCCCTAGACCTCCAAACAGCCCTGTCCTGTGGTAGCTGCTTCCGGCTTGCCCCATCAAATTTCCTATCGGGAATTTATCAGCATCATCCGCTGCGTGGTATGTCTCCCCTTTGCACTGGCCAGTGGCTCCGAAACTGCATGGGACTGAAAACCGCAGCTGAGTTGATGGACTCATGTGATGAACAATGGCCAATGGTACACCAGATTTGTAACTTCTGGTGAGGAGGTAGGTTAGATGGTTGTGGGTCGCATCAGTGAACCAGATGCGTTGGATATGTGAATCGAGACGCGTTTCGAAAACAGCATGATGTGATAAAGCCGGAGGGCAGGAGCAAATTCTAAGAGTATATGTCAAACTCATCGAAACTCGTATTAAAACAAAGCGCCAGCAGCCGTTCTGACGTTGGCGCGGTGCCCAGGTATGCATCAACGTCGGTTCCCTCGACCTCGTAGCGCAACGCACACGCTTCTCCCAGGCGCACCGAGCGACCCCTCGACCAGCTCGGCAGTGGTAGTAGATCTCGTCCATCCCCACCGCAGCCGCAGGCGGGATGGTTGAGGAGGGGGGGCGGGCGTGGCCGGGGAGGGTCGACCGCGGCGCTTTTCCGACCGTCGCCGTAATTACAGGTTAGGGCCGTCATCAATAACCATCGATAACCCATCGCGGCCGGCCCCCGATCCACCACAGCAGCACGCAGAGGAGGCCGCGATCCTCGCCGCCGCCACCGCTGCTACCGTTGCTGGTGTTTTCAAATTTCCCTTTCTTCGCTCCGCATGCCTGTCGCTCTCTCTCTTTCCTTCCTCCGCCTTTGTCCTCCAGAGATGGCAGGACGGGGGCTTCAGCGCCCCTCACCTTCCAGACCTCCTTCTACAGCTTCCTCGGCTCGCGTGTTTCCCTTGCTTCAGATGCGAGTGTCTGTGTGTGTGGGTCTGTATGTATGTGCGCGCACACGCACGCGCACTGAGCGGCGCCGGTGCGCCCGTTTTGACGGCCGCTTTCTCACACCCTGCCAGTCGGCTTCGTCCGAAAGTGCTCCGGATTTGCGGTGCTCTCACGAGCCGCCCCCTTACGACCGCTGTTCGTCGGCAGAAACGTGCGCGGCGGACAGTTCGGACGTGATCACTCTCCTCCGCCCCCTGACTCTTCCAATGCACACAGGGACGCTTAAGCGTATCGGCTGTGTGCTTTTCTTTATCTTTGGGTTCGGGCTGGCTTTCTGGCCTGGTAACTTGTGCTTACATGGACAGACGGGGAAAAAGGAAATAAATAAACGCAGTGGCTCGGCCGGCGAGGTATGCGCTAGGCGTGTTTGGAGTCCGGTAGCCGTTCGTTCCGCCGCCAGTGTTCCCGGGGCAGTCGGACAATGCCGCAAACGAGCGGCCCCCTTTTTTGTTGAGGCCAGCGGGCGGCGAATTGGAGCGTGTGCTGTACTGACGGCAGTCACCTGTACACCTGCTCCCCGCTGGGTTCGAGGAAGAGCTCCGGTTATCCACCGCGGGCCCACATTGACTTGGCTTGGTTCTTCGCCAGTGTGCCTTTGCTTCGTACGCCGGCTGCGACTCGGTCCCCGCCTGGTATTTTCATATAACGGTGTCGAGTTTGGAACATGAACCAAGTTGGTCCCTCTTTCTGAACGTTCTGAATGTGAGTGCTTCTGTCGTCTGCGACATTCACCCGACACTGCGAGCTACGAAAATCCATTGAATTGAGTTTATGCTCAACAAACCTACTATATATTCATGGCGGATTTGGGAAGAAATTTGGTCAGGCAACTTGACTGACATTAAACCCAGTCTAGTGGCAGCAGTGACAGGTGGGTCACTTGTTAAAGACAAACAGGAGGAAAAACACAAAAGAAAATACGTAACTGGCATAAACTATATATAAAGAAACATACGGTGAGAGCCCGCCGCGGAGACTCAGTGTTTAAGGCACTCGTCTACCGAGCCGAAGTACCCGGGTGCGAACCCGACCGCGGCGGCCGCGTTTAGATGGAGGTGTGCACGTGTACTCTGTGATGTCAGAACCCGTTAAAAATCCCCAGGTGGTCGAAGTTATTGTATCGAAAGCTACATTGGCGATGAACTTGCGATTTCGCTGTGGCGGTGCTCCGAGGAGGCACACAGACCCACCTTGAGCCGTTACTTAGCAACCGCCGCATCTGGCGGACGCCGCGTGCTCAATGCGCCATCTGTTATGACGTCACACCACGCGCCTCGCCGCGCTGCCGCCGCCGCCGCCGTTTGGTATGACGTCACACTCCTTGCCTCCTCGTTGCGCTTGCTTTCGCTATATCCTGGCGTAGCCGAGCTAAGCCACTGCCAATTTTTCCGGAGCCCTCTACTGCGGCACCTCTTTCTGCTTTCACTCCCCCCTCTATCCCTTCCCTCAGGGCGCGGTTGAGGTATCCACAACGAAGTGAGACAGTTCTGGACAGTTACGGTGCCATTTCCTTTCCTCAAAAACCACAGCCATTAGCCTTTCTCGAAACCGAATGTAGCGGGGTTAATCGTTCGCCTGGTACGATAATCGTCCATAGGGCGTCACTGTTCGTCCGAAGCGAGCAACGTAGGGATGCAACCGTTCATGAGAAGAGAGCAAAAACTTAAAGAAAGAAAAATTCGATGACCTCGATGGCAATCGAATCACTGTTCCGTCGGCTGAAAGAAGGATGGGGGAGGGGGTGCTATTCATTAGATAACCGCTAGAACTCCTTCAGTCGTTCGGATATGTGGCCTGCATACGAAGCTTGGAGGAGGAAGTAACTGTAGCCCAGTTACGATTTACCGTGCGCATTGCTATTACTCGAGCAATGCATGGCTGTTTTATTGTCACATACGCTTCCGCAGCGGGCTTCGATGAGCCTTAAAACGTGCATAAGCCTCATCCTGCAAGAAATCTGAACGAGCCATTAGTGCATTGATGCACAATGCTTCGTAGCCGACGCAGCTGCGATCATGCTAACGTTCATTCGATACCTCCTGGCGCCGTATCGGCGTTGTCTTTCCTCGCCGCCTCCATCGATGCATGGTCTCGTCCTGCAAGGCGCCGAGCGCCGTCGAGCGCACAGCGCCGCGAAGACGACCGGCCATTTGCCACTTCAGAGCACCGCTTCGCTGCGCTATAGTATCAAATCATGTAGCAACGAAATGGAAATACGTATATGCTTCACGCGTACCATAGAACTCACCCCCATACACATTTCGAAAAGCATCGGATACATACCACCGCATTCTGAGTTGCTGATCGCAGTGATATCGCTAAGCCTTCTTTGAAATATAACAGCAAAGTTATCTCCTCAGCGGTCTAAAACTAGAACAGTCTCTTGTTGGAGATGGATGGATGGAAAAACTTTATTTTCGTCAGAGAGCATGTGTGGACGATTCCGTGTTAGATGGCCATCAACCCATGGCTGACGGCGACCTGGGTGGCCCACTCCACGGCTCTGGTCTGGACGACCGGGTCTGAGCTGGCCAACACGGCCTCCCACTGCTCGAGGGAAGGATCACGCATAATGTCCGCCGGTGGCGGTGCTATGCTACAGCTCCATAATATGTGGTCTCTTGTTGGAGAAACACAATGCAAGCGCTACATGCAGAGAAAACATTTTTCCTTTCCTTTAATTTTTCAGCACGCTTCCTAAACGCACTGACAGACGAGGGCACCTTCTTTGAAGCAGTCGTCTTCGATTACAAAAGGCCACAGTTTCAGAAACAGCGAACATGTCATCAGTTTTGGTGACTCACAGCGAAGCAGCGCAAGAGAGCCGGAAAATACAAATGATGGCGTTCGTCCCTGCGTTCGTCTTTTTGCCAGCGCATTTATTTCATGGAATCTGCACAGGGCTGATGACACATCCCGCAGTTAGTCTTTAATCGGCACAAACTTCTTCTTCGGCGACTAGCCCCCATCGTTACTCCAGAAAGGACGCAAAACCGCTCAGCGTGTATGACACGAGTGCACAGTGCGATATGAATGAGTACAGGCTAACTGTGTTCGGCAGGTATAACCGGTTTCGGAAAAGAAACGCTGTAATGGTTTCAGAGCGCATTAACAAGATGGCGTCTGTTGACAGCATTTTCTCTAAGCATTAGTGAATCAGCAACCATACCACACACCATTGGTGCGGGATAACCATCTTTTGATAAAAAAATCTCTGCTGCCGTTATTCCGTGACAGGCTCGTTCACGTTGTCCCATAAATGTTGAACACGATGGAATAAGTTTCAAACAATGTGTTCAGTGTTCGGGTCTATAGAATTTTGACCAGCTCCTCGTCTCCGCCGCTTCTTTTGATATACTGGGGACCGAATCCAGAGGCTACGCATTACCATACGGAGAATACTGAGCCTCCAAACTTGTCTTACGACGATTGTTGCATATCTCTGACTGCCTCACTGGGCTGCATGAGCGACCGTATTTTTGAAGATTTGCCTCCTCCGCGCATGCCATATTCGTGTTCTGCCAGATGAGTGAAACCAAGAAGCGTAACACGATGCCGTTAGCTCTCATTTGTAAGAACGTTCCTTGGTAGGCAAAACGCGGCGAATATTATTGAGCGTTTCGAAAACATGGTGTTCCGAGGCCACAGCTATAGTGCCAGAGCTGCTTCGGAGACATGCTCGTCGCCGGCAGTCTACCATAATAAACACACCACAGAAAATGATCCCCTTCAGAATGTTTGAAGTCTTTTCCTTTCGATTTTTAGTGCTGCCACCGGTGTGTTCTTGATGGCGCATATTGCTCAGCACACGCCGTCGACCCTGCACCCTCGGCCTCTTCTTTAAGATGTTAAGCCCTTTAATATTTTGCGCAGACACTGTGGGATGCTTTGCCCATTGCGCGAATTCCGAGGGATGATCATGCTTTACAGGCGTTCTTTTCCTGACAGCGCTCTCATCTATAGTAGGCCCTGAATGACTGCAGGCCAGGTCTTCCAAACCCACTGAGCTGTAATGGAACGGACAGCCGCAGTGAGCTTTTTCCTCAAAGGTGGAGCTCGGCTAAACTAAATCTACGCTTGTTCGTCTATACTTTAATAAGGTGGCTCACATTTTAGCCTCAGTGGGGACACCTAAACCGGTAGCGGGAGCTGTGCTCCAGTACGCTTGTGACCATTGCTATAGGACCCTTCGTTGTCTTCGACCAGGAGATGAATCCTGTGGAGTGTCGATACAGTACGCTTGACCACGAGCTCTTAGATACTCAAGTAGCTGTTCACAACTTCGTTTGCTTTTGCAAAGCAGTCGACTTTTGTATTATCACCGATGACAAACCAGTCTCCCTTGCTCCTCATTCCGACGAAGGTACCCGCACGAAGGTACCCCGCAGGAGAGCTCCCGTAGATTTAGCTTATTCTGGAGTTCACGTCCCACATCCCCCGCAACACCACCTCTGGCAACATTGCAAGCGGCGCACTTTCACATTCCGCCAAAAATTTATCTTCAGGTGCTAACCTACGCACCAGCTTCAATCAGATTCGATTTATTTCAACATCACACGATACATATGCAATGTTGCGGGTGCACGCAAAAAAGCCATCTGGAGGCCATGAGACCTACACGAAGTTCCCATCGTCGGTGCTCTCTGTCACTTCAGAACCCATTAAACTGGCCCACGTCACCTTTCCTAGCCCAGTACCGGGAAGCGACCGCCGGCCCTCCTGTCATGTGTTAACGCTTTCTGCTGCTAATCTCTCGTGATGTCCCGCTGTATAAGGCGGCTCTTCTTGTTGCGCTTACCTTCACGTCCCATTTGGGTGAAACTTGCGTACGCTATCATCTTTTGCTCCGTTTACCGTCTTTTACCTCGGGCTTCGAAGCGATACTTCAGTAGAAATGGGCGATGTAGGCAAATCGGCTTTTAAATCAGACAGCGGTGCGCATTTGCGAGTGCTTAGGCTACAATCATAAGACTATACCTAGTCGAGTTCGTGCCAGTATTTCTCACGAGCGCATGCCTGACACCCCACAACGAAAGCAAAAAGAAATCAAAAAGCGAAAAAGAGCGCGCACAGGCAACCGAACGCAGTACCTGGAAGGTTCCCACCGAGCTAGCAATTTTCTTTTGTGTGTGAGCCGCCTTTTCCTCCTGGCTGCTCACCGATATTTTAGCCTTTCACTAACCCGGTTACCCTTGATGCTATCCGCTCCGTTCTTCCGTGTAAAGCGGCTGAATCTCTCCAGCGGCCATTACTCAATCTGCGGCGAGGACCCTCTCCCGTCCTGGAGGCAGGGGACGGTCACCGGCTGATAAGCGCGGTCGTTGAGCATCGTCTCAACCCTCTGCAGGAGAAGGCGGGTCTCGTTCGCCGCGCTATTACTCTTCTTGTCATCCGGTGGGCCATTAGCGGGCGCCTCCGTAAACAAAGGCTCCCGAAAAATCCCGCCACCGTTCCAAACCCGCTTTCCCTACCCTCTCCTTTTCTTTGTGCGTGACATCAGTCATTCTGAGTGGCCACTTTTTTTTTGCAATAAAATCGGTAAGTAGTACTTCCGGCTGATTCGTATGTCGCAACAGATACCTGCCGCGTTAAGCCGCTCTGTATACAATAACATTTCTGTCTAGGTAAAACCTCAGGCATGATGACCACGTGATGACCTGTCTGATCTTACGGTCAAGATGGGCTCAGGAGCTGGCGCTCCATTGTGATGGTGTGATGCAGCTACCGCTACCACTTTCACAAAAAAGAAGAAAGATTCTTTGCCGTTCACTTTAACAGGAAAAAAAAATCACTCTAAGCGCTGTCAAGACTGCTTCGTTTAGTCAAATTTTGCGTGATTCCTCTTTTTATTCTTAAACAAAAATCTAGCGAGATTTGAATAGTACCGAATATGTGTATGCGATGTCAGTAGCCTGAAAAGCTCCCCGGTTGAAGGAGCTTGGGTACGCATGAATGGTCACAGCGGTGGCTGCGCAATATCAGAGAGCACCTCGCTTTGTTGGTATCACGATGTTGAACGAGGAGCGCCACCACACTGAGGCCGTTGTTCGTCATAGCAAAGAGAATTTATTGCGATCCACTCAGTGATATTCCATGCTGTAATCGAAGATTCCCCCAATCAGACCCTTGTAATTCCTATTTCAGTCCTTTTACCTCGCAGTAGGCTGAAAACTGTGTCGCTTTGAAAAAGTGAGCCATTTTCGGCTCCTTAATTTTTCAGAAAATTCTTAAAAAACTCCCTTCGCGCCATAGAAAATTTTCTTAATGGAACCGTACTTCCCAATTCATCTATTGTGACTACTGGAACCTGGTTTCTGTCATCGGGGTGTGTTTGAGGGCTCTAAAACCCCCCGCGCGGCAGCTCACAACCACGTGGAATTTTTTAGAGCGCAGCTCTTTGGCGTCCGTTCCTGGGTTTCGCGTCGGCGTCGGCCTCGTAACCAGCTCCGCCCCCAATGTCACGCTTTTCAATTGGTCGAAATGCTCGTGACGTCACAGTGCGCGAATTTCAAATGGGGCCAATTGTACTTTGGCTAGTAACCATGCAACCAATCAAAGGGATCGTATAGTGATGCTGCAACTAAGTTGGACTGAGTTTAGTTAATTGCTTAATTAATCAATTAGCCTAATTAATATAGAGGAGAATGAAGAGGTCAGAAGAAAAGAAAAGAAAGACGCGCGCCGCAGCGACAACAGCGTCCGCGGAAGGAGACGCTGCTGAAAAAAAAAACAGATAAGTACGAAGCCGCGTTCCCTCCACCACCACGCACTTCCCCACTCAGTAAGACGTTGCTCGTTTCATATACGTTGTGTCAAACATCCTAGACAGTTCCAACAATTGACAGGTTAATGACAGAACACGATGGATAGAAATGCAATAATATAAATATGAAATAGCCTAATTAACCTTTCTAGTTAGACCGCATAAATCAATAAAACCGAGAACGAAATTGGTCGAGTTGGGGAATCGAACCAGGGTCTCCGGAGTGCGATACCAGCACGCTAGCCACTCCGTAATGCCAGCTGAATGGTTTGGAATGAACAAAGGCGCGTCTAGCTAATACGGCGTCTTCGTTCACTCCCATCTTCCCCCTTTCCCTTACGGCGAGGTGCAGGTGTCCACCCAGATATGCGAGAGAGATACATTTCCTTTCCTCAAAAAATAAATTTACCGTCCAGCAAGGCGTACAGCCGAATTGTCGATGGCGTTCTGTGGACTCCCTGGCAGCGTTGCAAGACGCTGTCGCGTTCCACTCTTACAGGCGAAGCTTAACATGTTAACCACACATCAGTAACACACGCAGACAGCCAATGGACGCGTCATTCGCTGGCAGCACTTGATTCATCATTCACAACCACATTCTTAACGTACGCTCCCTTGCCGCACATGCCAAGGACGTACACCACGATCACATTCTGCGCCATTCCTCTGTACTTTGCTTTGCTGAAACCTGGATGGATCCCGAAGAGCCTCTCGAAATCATAGATTTCCTATACTGCTGTGGTGCTCGCAGAGACCACAACAGAGCGGCGGGAGTCGCTATCTACTTGCGCACAGGTCTCTCTGCAATACCAGTCGAAATGTTTGGCACGTCACATGAAGTTGGCGAACTGTGCGCCGCAAAGTTGCCCAACGGCTTGCTGGTAGTAGCTGCCTACTTCGCCCCTACCGCACTCACGAAAGACGTCGTGCACTTCCTGCAACTCGCATTAACCGTCCATCGATCCACACCGATGTTAGTAGTGGGGGACTTTAATGTTGACATAAAGACAAACAGCAATTTCCTAACACTTATGCGGGAGAACATCCCGTTCCTCTCGCTCGTAACGCGTCCCACGGCTGTGACAACCTCGCGAGGCACTTGTATAGATCTCGTCTTTGAGAATCAAGCATTGGTGTACCAAGTCGAACATATATCAGTCTATTTCTCCGACCACAAAGCTTCCTTCATGACTGTCAAGAACTGTTAGTGGAGTCTTTGTTAAAGGAATACGTGTGAAAAATAAAAAAAAAAATTCTGTGATAGCGCATACATGTGTTGCTCGATTTCTTTGCCTCAATCTATCGAAAAGGTGAAACAGCTTATTTGCTGCGCTCAAATTTCGCATTAGGAAGTAACGTAATCGTCGGTAATTTTTTAATCTCGCAGACTTCATTTTAAGCTCGAAAAGTGGAACCGCGCTGAGGTTACCTTGAATAAAACCACCGAAATCAAAGCTTCAGGGACTAACTGGAAAATTCTGTGCCGCTGTTCTTAGCACAGCGGGAAGGAGTTGGATTGCCACCGGAGGAGGAGTCATGAGAGGAAATTTAACGACTGCCTCATCTTGCTTTTGACATGCAAAGCCATATAGCTACGAGAACAGTGCACCCAACTACTCTAGGACTCAGTCTAGCGTCCGTGAGGTGGTGCGTCGTAATATGGCCGAGGGGCTCGTGAAATATGCTCAGATAAAGCAAGGGGACGGCAGTAGTTTAGCGGCAAGCGAGTTGACGCCAGGCGATGTGGAGAACAAAGGCAAGTATAGCGGTGCTGGTGCAGTGTGGGGCACAGCGGCCTCCCTCCTCCGGCGTGATTTCCGTGAATGGGCGAGGGGGAGATCTGCCGGCGAGATAGCGTGCACCGAACAGGGCTCAGTTTTTCTCATTCGCACGACATTTATTCCTTCCTCTTGGAGCAACCGTGGTAAGTGGAGAGTCTCCGCTTTTTGGTGCAGCCGAGGGGACGCTCGAACCCCAGGCTTTCGAAACTGTGCGCCTGAAGAAAACGCAAAGAAGTTGAAATCGTAACTACTCCGGAAATTTATACGGCGTCATCATCCTACTCTCTCCAGAGGGGAACTTTAAAGAGGCTCTCAAGCACCCTTCAGCGAGAGTATATTTTTTAAATTTATTTTTTCCATTTTCGTTATGGACAACTAGGATGATGGTTGCTGCAGCAACACGCTTGGCGAGGCACAGGCACTCTATTCAATCATTGGTCCCCCATGCATAATTATATTCCGTCTTTTCATCTCCTGTTTTGATCACGCCGATTGTGGACGTCCTCTGCGGTTTCCTTTCACTTCTGATTGGCTATCAACCCTGGCGTCACAGGCGCCACAAGCCAATGGTAAACGAATTAAAGAATAAATCGGGTAAATGAGTGGGCATAAATTGAGGCCTCTGCAGTCCTTTTCTACGGGAAAACCGCCGAAACTTGTCATTCTGTTGTTACTAACGCAATAAAGAACGTTTGGAGCAATGGAGGGAACCGAAGCCTCGTGGGATGGACAGCGATCGGAAGTAATACGAGGAAGAGGTAAGTAGAGCTCCAGGGGTCGTTGAGAGCTTTAAATGAACTCTTTTTAACTTGATTACCCCCTCCTGAGTTAGCTTTCGTACACTGCTAAACTAACTTTGACATACAGCTCTTCGGAGTTCCATGCACAGCACGTCGGTGAGCCACGAACCAAATATTTTTATTCCCAATAATCGAAATTGACGCTGAAAATAAAAAAAATTAACGCTATTTATAATGATGCAATAAAGTTTGAGATGAGCGTAAAAGAGATCGCACCTTCCGCATCAGTAACCGGTAGCCGGTAGCTGTAAATGGTGTACATTTTCTGCCCAGTGAAAGTGCGGCCCAAATGAGAACGTCCCATATGCAGTTATGTGAACATGTTCGTCCTGAAGCAACTGAGACACGTGACCTCTGATGACACTTGACCTCTTTCACACAGGCTCCACTGGATCGCATCTGTGGGTGTAATGTCGTTCTTTTGCTTCCACTTAAATATTTGTTGAGTTCACGTGAAGCATCATTTTTCCATCCCTTCACACTCTATGCTCTCCGTTCTTCAGCACCTGAAACAGTCTACAGCTGGTAGTCTGTTTCTATATTGCGCCTTGTGTTTGTGTACTGTTTGTGTACTGCTCTAGTCCTCCTTATGTATCTCTATAGCGTCGCTTCAGAGTGCAGACGCTTACACAGTATCGTATCACAGATGTAAAGCGCAGAGGTATAGAGTGGCAGCCATGATTTGTCACACCGGGCAGACCATGCGTGAGTGCAGCGTGTCGTCAGCTTGGTAACGCAATTGCATCGGCCCAGAGGTGATATGCACAGCAGTAAAGGGGCGTCATAAAGACCCTCATCAGCGACGATTCGCGAAATGCGGGCAATGGTGATGTTGTGGCGGCGCCTTTCATCGGTTAATGCAGAGCAGTTGTATTTCAGCATTCCAGATTACCAATACATCCTGTGTATATTGTCGTTTATGCTACGCTGGCGTCTCTATCTTCCTTGTGGAGACCACCCAGTAAGCTACACAGCGCACAGATGATATTTCGTTTATTAATGCAGTAAGGAAGGAATCGGCACCGCCTTCAATTGCTTTCGCTTATGAGGCGAGCGCCACAGTTCCATACGAATAGTCGTCTGCAGAAGTCTCCAGTCTTATACTCGGCGAAATTTGCCGCAGTACCGCTTCGCGATGCATACTGCTGTGCCTGTAACCGTCTTAACATCCCCCAAAACCCCGAACCATGGACCTTCACGCCGCGTCCGCGCCACGTTGCATCTCTCTGCAACAAAGAACAGAATGCGTATACCGTGGCAAAGAGAAACGCGGCAGAGTCGAGCGGCTGTCGTATATACTCGAGGCGACCCCATGGATCGCTGCAAGGCGGCACTCCATCCACGCGTATACACCACGCGCAGCTCGCGAGCGTCGGGGGCGCGCCCCACCGTGGTGCACGCCAGCCGCGACAAGCAACGCTTGCCGCCGTGCGCGTAATGAGCGTGACCGGGCGCCCGCGCCGCTGACGCCGAGCGCGCGCGCGTCCTGCCCGGTCGGGCGGAAAATTGCGAACGCAGTGGGAAGGCGCCGATCCGCGGGGTGCGCGAACCGCGGTCCAGGGAGAGGGAGAGAGATAGAGGGCTTGGCCTTCGGTGCAGGGGAGAGGGTGGCGAGACAACGGGGAGCAGTCTGAGCGATGCGCGAAGTATATAGCTGGACGTTTTGAGCGCGTTTTCTTTTTTATTATTTTACTGGCTCGGAGTGCATTTGGAAGCGCCAAAGTACCAGCCACCAGTGCTGCTGTCGGACAGGGTGCATCTTTCAGGGAGGAGGGGCGAGACAGGAGAGGAAATAACGAGAAGTGAAGTGTGTCTTCAGTGAGGAGAGTAGGCAGGACGGTATACGATGAGGTCAGATGGGTTTCCGCCATCATTCTAGCAGTTAAAGGAGCAACGTAATCTTCCTCTTGCTTTCTACAGGGACTGGCGCCTATATTTCCACTACTTCTGCCCCTTTGCTTTGCCGCAACTGCTGCTGTTCTTTAATTCCTTCTTCTGTAACCGGCCAGCCAGGAAGACCGTGACACGACAAGGCCAGGTCTAGTTGCGCGTTGGTTCCGAATTTGACGCAGCCTACGGCGTCGCAAACTCTCGTGTGGTGCTGCATAGTACAGGCGAGGCTCAGCTTCTTTTTGTTTGTGTTTTTGTAAAACGAATCTGCCAGCTGTTTTCACGGGGGCCTCAAAAAGTGTCTCTGCAAACACAATCACCAGTTTTTCGAGCTGCGCCCAACAAGACTTGTTTGTTCACGTATCACGTGGGAGCAATTTCTCGTTGCTTTAGGAAGAGTTGGGACACTCTAGCATGCTCCGGGGCACAGGCAAGTATTTGATATTTGAGTATTTGATGACGAAATGTTCATCTCTCAAGAGAGAAAGTGACTGTGTTTGTTATAAGCGCATTTTTTTTTAACTGGAAATTTTTATTGGTCTATGCAACTATGACATCACATCATTTGACTTTACTAGATTTCCCTAGAATTCGTGGACATGCCATTTGTAAATGTTATGTTTGAAGCCACATGTGCGCTTTCAACTTCAGACCCTACAGTTAGGGTAAAAATAATTCTAGGCCGTAAACATGAAAGTACTCATGTTCCATACATGCTGCTCGCGTCTGGCACGTCGGTTTACTTGTAGTCAACAAAACCATCAATTATTATTCGCTTTCCTCTTTCCCTCACCAGAGAACAAGGACCACTATTCAGATAAGCACAAACATAAGCCTTACACACACCACTCGGGTGCGATACAATTAGGAGCAGGAGTTTTCAGTCAAATCAAAAGCAACCGAGGAACCTGCGCCGAATTATTTCTTTGAAGTAGATTTTAACTGAAAAAGGTCAGCATCCTTCATATGAACGCCATAGCTTGTTGGCTACTAGTTAGAATCGCTTCCAGGAAAGGATTAACTTAGTGCGGAAGTCAGGAACGCGATGAGACAACGGGACCGTTGGATTAAAAGTAGTGTAGTTGTACGTCTTCAAGCATTCTTCCGCTACCTCAGGTAAACGCCGGATGCAGACCGAGAGGCTCCACTACCTGGTCAAAATATTTGGTGACATCTAGTCACAGTCTATTATAATTTTATCAAAGGCGTTGCTTGGTTAATTGGTTAAGGAGTCCTCGCATAGCATGCATGGAACACTGAAGACGTTTGTAACCGTAACAATGGGACGTCAACTGGTAACCATTCACAAGCGTCACCAAATACGATTCCCATCGCTGCCGTCATCGTGAAGACTACGTAATAGGATGACATATGACCCTCGCATTTCGGCCGCAGTCGCTTCTTCTTTCTTTCCATTCCAAAAGTGTTTTTCTTTCGAACTGTTTGCTGCTTCCACTTTTAGTTTCGTGACTAAAGGAGACAGCGGTGCAGCAAGTAACCAATGCACTTGCATTTATCACCGCCATACAAAGCTGTTCCGACATGAAGGCGATTGCACAGAAGGGCCTGCATGGTTCAGGTGTATACGTGTCATCCCGTGTTCTTTTCGCTCTTCTAATTTATTTTCCTTCTTGTAAAAGAGTCTGAAGTGTCCTAAGCCCTTTCGTGAGCCTTTATTTTAGAGCGCAGCGCTCAGGCGCCCGTTCCTTCCTTCCGCGTCGGTTTCGACGTTGTCGGCATGACCGGTTGTCCAAGTACCAGAACGAAGCGCCACCTGGCGGCGCTTCGTTCGAAGGCGGCGTAACACGCCGCCTGCCAGAGTCGGTAGGTGGCGTGCAAAGAGCTGCGCTCAAGTCTCGGATTACTAACTATCGTAATCCTCTGCCAACGTTTTATCTTTTGGGCCATTTATTAATTTAATTAGGTCCATATCGGGTACTGAAAAGTTTTCGATAAAAATTTTTCTTTAAAGTGGCGTAACGAACGACAGTGCAGTCTGCGTGTGTTGTACGGCAAGGCGGACATATTTTTTTTTACCTGATAGAGTGGATGTAACATAACAATAAGTATAAAATGAAATTCAGGGGGCACTTAAATCCCTTAACCGTTTTAGGCTGTTAAGAATCCCTTAACCGTTTTAGGCTGTCAATACTTTCTGAAGACTGGAGCTCGATTTTCAATTACTCTCAGCCGGACGATTGCTATAAGCACTTTCTTAATAAATTAAAAGTACACACGCTGCTTTCCATGGAAGACAAAAACTAAAAAATCTAAGATCCGAAAACCATGGGTAACCCCCCTTCACATGAAAATGATGAACCGCAAAAGTAAGCTTTTCAAGCGTTTTATGCTCACTAAGGATCCTGCTGATTTAGTTTCATTCAAAAAATATCGTAATAATCTAACAAGTGAGCTAAGGAGCGCTAAGCAAGCTTACCAGCAGCGCTTAGTTAGTAATAACGAGCACAATCCCCGACAGCTATGGAAAGTTTTGAATGAAGCTTTTGTCCACAAAAAACATAACAAAACACTAGGTGAACTCTTTGTCGAAAATGAGCTTTTATCCGGGGCCTCCCTTGCAGAGAAATTTAACTGTTTTTTTACTGCCTTTAAGCCAACCGGAGATGTAAAACCTGCCACTAGTACAATTAGCAATATGCCTAATGAATCACTAGTCTTTTATCAAACGGATTCGGAAGAAGTGTTCTCAGTATTAATGAATCTGAAATCAACACGCTGTGTGGATTATGATGGGCTGCAAATAAAACCGCTGAAGTTTATTGCAGACCTAATAGCCCCGTATCTAGCTTTCATTTTTAATCAGTCCCTTTCATGCTCTATTTTCCCTAATGAAATGAAAAATGCCAAAGTAACAGTTATCTTTAAAGGAGGTAATAAAGCCGTATTAACCAACTACCGTCCGATTTCCGTACTTCCGGTTTTTTCGAAGGTATATGAGAAGATTATTCTAAAAAGAATGGATAGCTTTTTTACTAAACACAGCTTGCTAACAGATTCACAGTTCGGGTTTCGAAAAGGACGCTCTACCGAATCTGCTCTCCTCTCACAAAAAGAATTTATCTTGCAAAATTTTGAACGTAAATGTCTAACTCTCGGTATCTTTGTTGATTTCAGTAAGGCTTTTGATTTTCTTAACCACACTATTTTGCTTGCTAAACTAGAAATGTATGGTGTTCGAGGAATGTGTCTCCATCTTCTACGGTCATACCTCACTGATCGAAAACAGGCTGTTTTCTGTGATGGACATGGATCCACTCTTCAGGCTATAAACTGTGGAGTGCCTCAGGGCAGCCTTTTAGGTCCTTTTCTCTTTAACGTATACATAAATGATCTCGTAAACATTGACAGTAACGTTAAATTCATTCTGTACGCAGATGACACCAGTATTTTCTTAACGGGCTCCTCAACAGATCAGTTATTAAATCGCGGTAATGCTGTTCTTAAAACTTTGCATGCGTGGTCCGTTCAAAATGGGTTGTCTATTAATACCAATAAATCTAAAGCTGTTTTCTTCAGGCCTAAAAACGTCAAAATTAACTTAAACGATGATCTTCAACTTGGGAATCATAAAATAGAAATCGTGGACACCTTCAAATCACTCGGTGTAATTTTTGACGCCTGTATGAGCTGGACCGCACACGCAACACATCTTCGCAAGAAATTAGCTCCTTCCGTTGGTTTTCTTGCTCGGTACCGCACTGAATTTCCTCCCTGTATAAAACGAATGATTTATCATGCCCTATTCCAATCACACATTAACTATTGCCACATAGTTTGGGCTACCACATCCAAAACAAATCTACAGAAAATTCTAATTCTCCAAAAGAAAGCTATCAGGATTACCGCAGGTGCCAGTTTTACTGCCCATACGGCTGAATTGTTTACTAAGTATGAAGTAATTCGTGTCAATGTTTTTCTTGAGTACCGCCTATTATACTATCTCAAATTTTCTTCACCATCAATATGTAATTTTTTGCTTAATATCGCATTGTTAAAGCCCATAGAAAAGTATGTTCAAACCCGATCAACTGCAAAATGGACACTTCCACGAGCTAGAACTAACTATGGTAAACAAGCACTTAACTACCTTATACCTAATGTTCTAAACAGCTACGAATCTAACCAGCTGAGCATGTATAACCTCCGACCACATGATTTAAAAGTGTACTTTGTAAATAATATTCCATAACTTCTTTTCATATATTGTAGTTTGTGTATGTATCGGTGTCCTTTTCCCCTTTGTAATCAACCCAGCAGTGTATAACTTTCAAATGCATTTTGTTCAGTTTTAATTGTTTTTTTCTAGTTTCAAACTACATCTCTGTGTACCCATCAGTTCAATCGTAAATATTATAAATTCTTTCTACAGTGTGCTCGTATGCGATCTGCCACCGTTGTATGCATGTGTTTATTTTATTATTTTGTAATGGCTCTTAGATGAGCCACAGGCATTTTCAAGCTATTTTCTTTAGCTTTTGGCCTGTGGCTCATCCTAAAGACTGTATGCACATTTGTAAAATAAAATAAAGTTTGGTTTAAAAAAAAAAAAACTTTGGTTCTCTAAAGTGCTGCAAGGCGAAAGCGTTTCTTGGCGCACTGTTTGTTTTTCTTAATAATTTGCTATTTTTCATATTTTATATTTATTTTGTTTTATTTTTACCTTTGTTCCTTTTCTTTTTTATTTTCATTTCATTTATTACCTATGCATTCACTACATGCGCCTTTATTCATGCTCAATCCCTGAGCCTTTGCGGCGGAGTGGTAGCGTCTCCACTTCAAATGCCGAAGGCCCTGGTTCCATTCCCAGCCTCGACACAGTTTTTTGTTTAAGTAGTGACGCCGAAACGGGGACACGCTTGCTAACATTCCTTCGTCACGATAGTATGAGGCATTAAAGGCTTTCGCCTTAAAATTAGCGAATTAACTTTTAATTTCAGGGCAGCAGATTATATAGAGAAATCGAAAGCTGTCAACATGGACATCAATTCCCCTTTTTAGAATTTCGAATCAGCAACATCAGCAAAAAAAGTCTCCGATCGCCACTTAAATTGACCTTCCCACAATGCTCACTCATTAAATGGCGTAGTTGCACGCGGTGCCGTCGCGGACACGGCATCACTATCTTGAACATCGTAAGACACATGAACTACATAAGTATTTCCTGCAATGAAAATTTCAGCGACGCCATTTGATCAGTATGCAACATGGAAAAGCCAACCTTACGAGTTTTCAAATGCATGTTTTACAGAACGATCGATATGTCGAACCCAAATGCAGATTCCGAGATTCGAAAAACTGACCTCGCCTTTGATTTCGATGGCCCTCAATTTCGGAACATAGTTTTGGGCACCGAGATAAAAAGTTAAAAGTCGGCAAGTAATTGCGGCTGATTATCTTTAATTTTCGCTTCATCCTGTAAATAATGTGCTCACTGCCGCATAATGCACCAGCGCCAGAGGCAAGAAAGTACTTTTCATGGCTTCTCAGAACAAGAAAGAATCTCCTTAGAATAGTTTGTAACACCCGACATATCGAGCTAAAAGTTCTAGGATATGAGCCTCCCTGCCATCCTCACCCACCGCAGTCCAGCAATTCAGAGCAGCTACTCCCTCGGGCAGCAATTCTTTTTTTTTCTCTCTCTGAGGCGCATTAAGCCTTCAAGTTTCTCTTCCGCAAGCGCGGTCAGCCGAAGAATCTGTGAGCGTAAAAAAAATTATCCAAGAGAACCCGGGGAAAGGCAACAAAAGCTTAGCCCAAGCAGCTGTTATTGTTCTTAAACGGAGAGGAAGTAAAGACAAAAAAAAAAAGTGCATGGCTACCAAAGCTGGAACGATATTCTTAGACCCATAGTGTCGCGCCGCGGAAAACTTTTTGCGGATTTCAAAACTTTGACGCCCCGAGTTTTACCGCTGAAACTCTCTACTCGGCGCGCAAATCCATAATTCAATTTCATAGCGGCTTGATCCTCTTTCTGCAGTGTTTACCGTTTCGGGGTGTTTTCTGTGCTTTCTCTGCGTCCTGCTCGGGGAAAAAAAAAACGCCGGCCATTTTCACGCTTCTGGTCACAGCTTCGATGCCTTTAACGGCTCTCTCGCAAAGCTTTAAAGGGAATCGCTACGCCCCTATATTCCTCGTTGTTCAGCCGTGAGATATGGCCTGATGATTTCCTTGCCTTCACAGTTTCGGAATCGAGTTTTACTTTCTTCGCTTTATAAATTTTTCTTTGGGGTCGCGCGTCATTTTCATTTCCTTGTACGGCGCGATCTGAGCTTCGAGGGGCCAGTTGCCGAGGTGCGATGAGGATTTCTGTCAATCCCAGAAGCGGAAAGCCCAACCATCTGGCCGTATTGTCCGCCAGCCGAAGGAGCCGAAAAGTCCTTCTATTCAGAGCCCCGGAACATTGCCTTCGGATAAGGTGTGCCCAGAAGGCGTTTCTTTCGTTCCTTCCTGGCAGAGTGTTTTATCAAAAGGGTAGAAAAGAGGTGTGCGAAAACCTGGATTTAAAGGGCTCGTTGAATTGCTCCTTATTTTTTGTGTGTGA
This sequence comes from Amblyomma mixtum, assembly GCF_055824585.1. Classification (NCBI taxonomy): domain Eukaryota; kingdom Metazoa; phylum Arthropoda; class Arachnida; order Ixodida; family Ixodidae; genus Amblyomma; species Amblyomma mixtum. Next base: position 222,444,433 of record NC_143013.1, on the reverse strand, counting down.
CAGCACAGAAGCCGAACCTGAGTTAAAAGCCGGCGGCGACCGTCCGGCGTTGCCCAGAAAAATTCTGATTGGCTGGAGAACATTAGCATCATCAGTGGCGTCACCCAATCGGAGAAATACCATTGGCTGGAGGTACAGGGTCGGTCAAAAGTTCCCAGGCCACAGCGTCTGCTTTCCAGCAGTGTAGTCACGCAGTTAGGACAGCCGCGAAGCTCAGGATATCTGTACAAGCTAACACAAGTATTGTTCTAACCGCTCACAACATTGTTAGCTTTACCGGAATCTCAAGTGCCAGGATGTACAAAAGTAAAGCAGACCCTGTGGCCTGAGAACTTTTGACCAACCCTGTACGAGAAGTCACCACAACGAAAGTGACATCACCAGACCGGGGAATGCTCATTGGCTGGAGGGAAGTGACGTCACAATACCGGCAGGGATGTCCCTAGATCAGGTTCGCCTGTGTAACACCTCTACCTGCAATCGTGACAGATGGCAGGTGTGTACAGGAAGTGCTCGGGAAGAGCAACCTGTGTTTCACAAGCTTCACCAGTCACTTCCGGGAGAGGCATCAATAGCTTCGAATTCTGTCGCACTGCCAGCACATATATACTGCAATTAGGTGCCAACGTGTTTTCCTGATGCCGGCGTCTTCCTCGCTGGTTCGTTCGCGTAGCCCTGGTTGGTTTGTTTTATTTCAATGTTGAGTCACTGTGTCAGAAGGATTTCCAGATAACAAACGCGTCGTTGTCGTAGACAGCGCAACTGTCCGACTGCCGACGCAATTTACAGGTACTCGTTCATAGCGCGACGTAGTAGCGACGGCAGTCCGGCACTCAGCAAGGCATCGTAAGGCTTCCTTAAAGGAGTCTTTATTGAGCGGACTTTTGCCCATAAAGAAACGAACCAGGCGGCGGCGATAGCAACAACCATGCTCGGTGGTCCTCGGAAGTACACAATCACCGCCGGTGGCGAAAAACTACCGAGATAAGGCGCGCTATAGTCGTCTACGACCATATCTAACATCTTACCTATTTGGTGCGGCTACAAACGTTCCAGATAAAAGTGGTGGAATATCTCGTCACTAAATGGTAAGGCCGTGTGCCGGCGGCTTTTAGCATAAACGAACAACATTAGAAACCTTGGCACCAAAATTCATAGCATAGAAAACTAGCTGTAATTCGAACCAAACAAAAAAAAAACGCTTCAACTTATTTCTTCTCTTTCTGAAGATACCGCTGTTCTTAGTGCACGAGCTTGCCAGGTGATTTGAAACCGAGTTCTCTGAACCCGCGTGCCCGTACAGTACAGACGGGTAAAGTAAACACAGCAAACAATGATGAACGTGCAGTTTCCAACAATGTGACCAGCTGAAGTCGGGCGTTTTCTTTGCTGATATAACTTGGAGAGACCTAAAAAAAAACACTTTCACAAAAAGATAACCGCCTTGCCCCGGGTGAGGATCGAACTCACGACCTTCAGATTATGAGACTGACGCGCTGCCTACTGCGCTACCGAGGCGGATGTCAGCGCTGGCAGATGTTAGGGTTTATGAACAATTGCGTACGTAACTTTCACACGCACTCATTACTCAAGGGGATACTACTGAAAGCTACGAATAGAGAAGTCGAGACCTGCTAGGCTGCAGTGGTGGACCCCGTGTCTGGCGCACATAGCAACTAGCCCTGCTCCGGCGCGCCAGTCTTAGTTTATTTCTTTCGCCGCTAAGCTTTTAACGCTACGAGTGGCGTGGCGCTTCGGCAAGACTGCTGCCAGAGCCGCACGGAAAATTTTTCTGATGCATGCGTTCTGCCTTTCTCACACTCTTCCTTCTCTATATAGGTTTAGCCAGTTGCGTTGCACAGAGAAAATGGGAAAAAGTTAGCTTTGAGTAGATATAATTCGCTTTTTTTGCGGTCACATTTTGCCCCGACGCGGTATGCGATGGTAAACTTTGTTTATAACAGGTTTAAAACTAAGCGAAAATTCGCATCTTATGCGGCGTTACCCAGACAAAAGATTCTGCAACCGAGCTCTTGGCACGGCTAGACTAGCTCACTGCAGGAATAGATGTGTTTCGGACCGTGTATTGTTTTCAGTGCTGCATTTTCGGGCCCAGCAGTGGAATGATGAAGCCTACTGGCAGGTCACGTGACTAAATTTGCAGCGGCTATAAAAGCAGCTGTGAAGAGATTTGGCAACAGCCGTTAAGGTTGGGAATGTGATTACGGCATACCCTGACATGGCCGATATCCAAATATGGCATGGACCACTCGATATTTGACCTTGAAATCACCTTGGGCGAAATCGACGAAAATTGAATGGTGGATTTCTGACAGCTCACATGGCATGTCCCCAACGTGGCCCCTGCGAGGTAGTATGACATGACCCCAACGTGGCCCTTGCCCATATATGGCGTGCACCAACCAAAATTTGACCTTGAAGTGACCTTGCCCGCAATGAACGAAAATTGAAAGTAGGGTTTCTGAGAGGTAATATGCATGCCCCCAGCGTGGCCCACGCCCAAATATGGCATGGACAACCAAAATTTGACCTTGAAGTGACCTTGGCTGCAATCGACGAAAATTGAATGGTGGGTTTCTGAGAGGTAGTATGACATGACCCCAACGTGGCCCTTGCCCAATATGGCGTGCACCAAACAAATTTGACCTTGAAGTGACCTTGACCGAAATCAACGAGAAATGAATGGTGGGTTTTTGAGAGGTAATATGGCATATCCCCAACGTGGCCCACGCCCAAATATGGCACGGGCAACCAAAATTTGACCTAGAAGTGACCTCGGCCGAAATCGACGAAAATTGAATGGTGGGTTTCTGAGAGGTAATATGACATGACCCCAACGTGGCCCTTGCCCATATATGGCGTGCACCAACCAAAATTTGACCTTGAGAAGACCTTGGCCGAAATCAACGAAAATTGAATGGTGGTTTTCTGAGAGGTAATAGGGCATGTCCTCAACGTGGCCCACAACCCAAATAAGGCATAGACGAACCAAAATTTGTCCTTGAAGTGACCTTGGCTGAAATCAGAGAAAATTGAATGACGGATTAATGAGGTAGTATGGCACATCCCTAACGTGGCCTATGCCCAAATATGTCATGGACCACCTGAAGTTTGCCCTTTGAATGACCTTGGTCAAATTTGACTGCCTGTTAATCTAGGTGTGCTCGAGTGGAAGGCAGGGTTGATGAAATTAGAAATAGCAGTGGCCCATCTGCAAAAATGGTTTGGCCCAGTCACGAAATTTGGGTGACCCACCCCCGAAAATATGAAAATTGAGTTGACCCACGTTTGTAACCGAGCTGGGAGACCTACAGAATGGTCTCAGCCCACCGCTAATAGTTGGGCGGCCCATCCCTGAAAATATGAAAATTGAGTTGACCGCACGTTGACCCAGAATAGGTTTTGCCCACCCCCAAAATTTGGGCGCCCCATTGTACTTTCACACGCTATTTCTTGCTTAGCATTGCTCCACCGTCAGCCATTTTTTTATATTATGAAAGCGTTGGTTTACAGCCCCGATGTTTGTGGCGCCCTTGCTGTCATCAGTCCCACAAAGCAGCCATCATGCTTTCGCTAGGCACGCGCGGCGTTCCTATTGGGCTCAGCCACTCGTCGTTTTTGCTGTTGACCTCAGTAAACACGGCACACAGCCATGCGCGGGCATAGTCCGAGGTTTGGCGGTGCATGCCAAGGACAATCACACAGGTAATTGCTATGGCATTAAAGGCATCAGGCGGAGAACTAGAATAACGAAAATAAACTAGAAAAATGATACTAATAATCGGTGAAAAAAAATCATTTTCAAATTCCAAGAATATAAAAGAAATATACATTTTTAGACACGCGGAGGGATTTTGAACACAGTTGACAGACAACCTTCCAGTTGCAATCATGTACTCATGAAAGTATCCGCAAACTCCACTTAATGCGAATCCTTTTGCGCTCTCACCGAACGAGAGTGACACAAGGAGCCCTAACCAAGGAAGCTGCACCTCCCGAGAAGTCTTTCTCTGACAGTGCGAACCTCCGGCAAGAGAGGAGAATATGTCCGATTGAATGAACTTCCCCGTTTGTGTCACAAAAGTTTGTCGTAGTGAACCCGCATCTACACAAATGCAAATTTAGGTGGGGGATTCTGCATCGCGGTAGTGTCTTTAACACTTCACACAGCCTCGATCCGCGGTACTCAGCAACCATTCACGAAAGCTAGCTAAGATATGTTGAAACCGATGGAAACGGGAATCTCTAACAGAATGGAGTGAGGGTCGAGATATATTATGGGGAACTGAGAGCAGAACGTGCCAAAAATAAGCCACCTCGTTAAAATAGACACCTGCATGATCAGGTACCCAGGGAAACGGACCTCTCTCAAAGTGCGTGTATCAAAAAAACTTAAAGGAATGATTCAAAAGAGCGTTTCCTGAAGTTGCGAGGGAGACTAAAACTGAGAGGCAGTCTGCAACGATAAGAACCTGTTATTTGTACCTCAGAATTTTAAGGCCCAACCACGCCTTTCAGTTCCTTTTTTCTTAACACTACGCGAGTCGCCGAGCCATTTCGCGGAGCTGACGAAAGGCCATACTGCGCATACGCGAGGAGCAGTGACGTCCCACGGCGCACAGCTGGCGCGCCGCCGCCGTCGATGCGCGGGTGACTCAGACGTGCCGCCTCCGCGCTCACCAGTTGCACATGCGCAGTAGCGGCACATAGTTAGCGTGCCGGGGCCGCTGCCGCGCGCTCTCCATCGCCTCTCTCTCTCCTCGTTGCTTTCGCAGTTCTCCAGGTTTAACCAGAGCTAAACAACTGTCCATTTTTCTAACAGCCCCTGGCAGAGATATCGTCTTCTCCACTCTTCTCTTCTTCCTTCTTGTTGCCACTTACTAGTAATTCTACTCTCTTGCTTTGCGCACTGCGTGTTTCGCATTCTGCGCTTCTCTGCGCCATGCGAGCAAAGTAAAAACAACGCGGCGACGAGCACATGCAGAACGACAAACACCAACGCTGGCTACAAAACTCAGATTGAGTTGTAAACAACCATTCGCGTATGTTTTCTTTATCGTTTGCCTTTCAGGCATTTTTTCCTGCTGTTTTTGACGCTTACTGTGGTACCATCTAATGAAAAATGCGGAAGGTACTTCGACCCCGCGATACAATGTGGTGTTTTATATCACAGACGCATTGTAAGTAGCACAAACCATAATGTACACACTGAACTTTTTTTGGAAGAAATATAGAATATCCGCAGAATAGATAAGGGGTCATCACTACTGAAGCAACAAAAGGAGAACACTGTGGCGCCATCTACTATCAGTTATGCAGAGCAGTTCAATATGGCGTCGCGACGGACTTCTGTTTTCTTGCATACCAAACTAAGCGAAAATGTAGCCGTTAAATGCATCCCTGCATAAAATATCTGCTTCAGTTCTCAACATGTTCGACCGACCTAGCTCACGTGACCGTGTGACATCATCACAAGCTGCCCAATGGATTGCGAGCAAACTGTCCACCCCGACAGGTGGCAGTTAAGTTAATGACTGGTTCCGAGAGGTCGCTAGGGAAGAGCAACCTAGTTCTCACAGGCCGCACAGGTGGAGTTTTTGAAACCACAGCCTTCTGGGGCTGTGGCACATCACTTAGCCGCGCGTCAGTGCGCCAGAAGTGATGTAAGGTATTCCAGCGATTTATGAATGCAGAGAAAGGCCAATTACACATATATGTGCATTAACCAACTAACGCTATCCCGTGCCACATTTAAGGCGGAACTTAAGTGTTCCGTTCAACTTTGTTCGAAAAGGTAATATACGCATTTTGAGCGTAGCAAGTTGAACGTGGCAAAGGGTAGTTTTAACGCCCCCGTGTAATGCAATCTCTTCCAGACCATGCTGATTACATACAGAACCCCGACTCTTAACTGTGGTCATGTATTTCCCATTGAACTCTGTCTTTAAGATGAGAAGTTTATAAAATTTGGTTTAAAACTGTCGTAGTTATTGTATTATTCACTCTATTGCTCTAGAGAAAAAGAAACACGAAATTTGCTATATTATAAAAAAGTGTTCACTGCGGACAGGCACACGTAAGTTTGAAGCAAACCATATGTAAGGTTCTTTAACTTGCCATCGTTAAGAATACTTCTTTAAAGCCCCCGGGAAATAAATCCGGGTACAAGAAAGAAACGCATCAAGAATTGGGCTTAGGAAGAAGGTTTTGGTTTGTCATTATATGTATCACATTTAAAAATAAAAATCACCCGCGACTTCAAGCCTGCGGTAGGAACTATGATCCAGCGTGCAACTCAGGAGACTTGATTATTTCTGTTCGTTCTCTTTTCTTACAAATCAGTAGAGCGTTATAAAATATACAATTTGCAAAGCAACCTTAGGTAAAATAAATAGAACATAAAAAGAGATTAAGACCGACTGATATGTAGAATGTGTTATGCAGGTTTCTTTCACTGTACTCAACACGAGGCCTCGAGAACTGCCTTTAAAGCAGGCTTTTTGTCTAAACGCTACCTTTCACGTTGAAGCGCACTTTACAAGTCCCACCCAAAATCTATATCAAACGCGCGCATATAAATTTGGTTTAATTCGTGGCTTAACGTCCCAAAGCGACTTAGGCTTTCAGGGAGGCTGTAGTGGAGGGCTCCGCGTAATTTAGACCAACTGGGGTTCCTGAACGTGCACTAACGTCGCATAGCACATAGGCCTCTAGCATTTTGCCACCATCGAAATGCGACCGCCGCGGCCGGGATCGAACCCGCGCCCTTCGAGTCAGCAAGCACAATAACCACTGAGCCACCGCGGCGGTTCGAACACGCGCAAATAATCAAACAGTATTATTATAAATTCATTCCATTTTAAGAACGCATCCGGTTTTTATCGCACCGCGGAGCAGCTATATAATTCAAGATCCAATTGCACAATTAAAGCTTTTTTTTTTTTTCAGTAGTCATGATTTTTTTACTTTGTTTTATAAACGTGAAATTCAGCTTCCCTTCCTTTCCAAATTCTGTGCCACCTGCTGCCGCTGTTCAGTAGCTACGGACTCCAGCTGCCGAGTGCAAAGTCATGGGTTTGATTCCCGACTGAGATTAGGAGACTGAGATTAACGGCTCAAAACTAATCGTCACTTTATCAACCGAGCTGAGAGGCCGCAAACCATTTTGTCTTCACTCGACGATGCACTAGAAATCAGCATTTTTCTGTGCAAATGAGCCTTTTTTAGTTTATTACCATAAACGTTCCTCTTAGTAAAGCATGAGATAAATGGTCGGTTGTTATACAAGAGCGTAATGAACTTGGTAAGTAATCATCAAACAAAGTGGTCAGTTAAAACTGTAAAAACGAAGTGGGCAGGTGACAGCAGTGATGTCACGGGGAAGGCCATTTCATTCTGCAGTGGTAAGGAAGAAACTGAATTCATAGAACATGGCAGTCCGATCATGTTTGCGCGCACATTGAAGTGGATGGCTGGTACGGTCAGATATGAGTGCTGCTGTTTTGGTGTATGGGGCTCCATCTAGAAGCCCCATACACCAAAACATCTAGAAGAAAGCGCTGGTAAGCCGGATTCGGCTTTCAGAGATGAAACGCTCACGTCACGAGTACGCGGCACAAATAAATCAAATAGCGCGATTGTAGACTGATTCTAATGCGTCGGTGAGTTATGCGTGAGGGGGGTTCCAGACGACTGACGTGTTCTCAAATTTCGACCTAAGAAGAGACTTATAAGCAGGTAATTTGACATGTGGTTGGGCGTTTCGCACTTTTTTGCCTACCCTTATTCTGCCTTTTGTCGCCTGCCTTAATCGGTCGCTAGGCGTCTGTGCACCATGCAGTCGCACTTACTCGTGTATAGAATCGCGCACAGAGATCTAAATTCCCAATCCGAGGACCGTATTCTTTATCCTTAACCTCATATGTACCTGTTCTTCAGCCTTCATTGAACGCTCAGTAAACCCGATGCTCAACATGTTTCCCCCACGCAGGCACGCACCAACCGGTTGGGGTAAACAGTTCGATGGGTTCGGAACCTTCAGGCAGCCTCGTCCGCTTTGTGCAGTATAGTATGACGGAGAACAGCAGAGCACGCAGTGCATAAGTAAATCCTGTTTTGCTACGGACGTCAAGTGTTCCAGGGAACAAGGACAGGGCGGGATCGCGCGTTGGGGGGCATATAAATACTTTCCCTTTAGAGGGGAGAGGGAGAGCGGGCGTCATCCCCAAGAGGAGCCGTGGCACTCGGAGACGACCACGCTCCATGAGTGTCCACATGTTGAGAGGGTCCGACAACATGAACAGCTGTGGCAATAGCACCTTCAACTGGTTCCCCACCGTGTACCTTCGACAGATGGTCCCGCACAGCGCGCCTCAGTTTTAGGGACACCTTTTTTTTTTTTTCATTTACGGCGAAACTTTCTATGCCTTCCGTTGCCCTTCAGTTAGGGTAATTGCTTTTATTTTGTGGGGGTATGTGTGGTTTATTGTTCGAGAGCTATACACGATCTATCAGGCCTGGGCTGTGAGATAAAAGTGGATGGTTTTGGGATTTACTTTCATCGTCTGGGGCTCGTTATTGTACCTTTATATCACGCAGCACACGGCAGTTCTCGCGTATCGCCTGCACCGAAATGCGGCCTCTGGGGCTGGGATTCGATGTTGCTACATTGGGCTCATTAGGCGATCACCACAGTCACTAAGCCGCGTGACGGGTGATTACATTTTGACAGAACATTAAAATTCGCGCGCGATGAGACGCGACAAATTTGCGTTAGCTGTTGGGATGTAAATTTCGCCGCTTTGAATATGATTTCACTGTCTCTTTCACGTTCAGCTGCTGCGTGGCCTTTGGTGCGTGCAGTCGCCTGGAAGGTTAGGGTGTAGGTACGGGTAGGCCCTATTCAGGGTAGAGGTGCGTGGTGGTGAAGCTTCTGGAGCGTGACTGTGGCTGGAGGGTCCTGGTGGGTATTGCTGGTTGTGCACCCACCGGACACACACATACACACCACTCCCAAGTAAGAAAACCATACTAAAGCCCATTTTATCGACAAAAACGTCCAAGAATTACATGGCTCAAAATGCTGCATTCCCCTCCCCCCCTCCCCTTCAGCTCCATCAATCAAACCTCCTAAATTTTCAGTCAGCTGTCTGAAGCGTTAAACCTACCAGGCATGGATTGGTTATGCGCGTGGTATTTGTACCTATCGGTATTTGCACGGGAGCAAACGGCCTCTGAGTCAGAGTAGACACAAGAGAAATAGGAGTGCATGGATAATGAATCCAAGTTGGTGGAGCTATTATGGGTAATTTTTCTTGCATGAAGTCTGCCCCGCCCTCTACTGATATGGTAACCCAAGCACCGTATAAGGCATGAATGAGTCCTTCCTGGATTCGCTAATCGTCCGCCAGACCGTCATCACTACACGGTCCAATATCAAGCGCAAAAGGCTGAGGGTAAAACTGGCATCCCACCAGTAAACGTGGCAGTAGTTTTTCTCTTCATTATGACCGAATGAGACTCATAACGCAAGCATCAAAATAATAACAATAGGCGCCAGAAAACTTAAAAAAAAAACAAAGTTGTTCACGCTCGTCTCATATTTAAACTTTCAAAACTCAATATAAACAGCAATGTCTTGAACTGGATTGTTAACTTTTTAACTAAGCGACAGCAGTTCGTGTTTGCCAATGGATTTCGCTCCGCGTTAACCCATGCAAAGTCTGGTGTGCTTCAAGTTTCGGTGCTTGGCCCGATCCTCTTCCTCATTTACATTAATGACATAAGCAGCAACATCACTTCCACATTTATGCTATTTGCCGACGACTGTGTTATTTACAGAAAGATTACTGATCCTCTCGATACTAATGTTTTGCAATCGGATCTTGACAAAATCGCTAAGTGGTGCAAACAATGGCATATGGAGATAAATATATTGTTACGAAAACAAATCTTGTAACATTTACGACGGCTAGAGACACTGAGCCCATCTTTTATTCTATTGGTAACGTGGCCATTCAAAAAGTTCCTGCAGTGAAATACCTAGGTGTCCACATTTCTTCGGACTTAGCATAGCACAAACACATTGATTACATAACCACTAAAGCCTTCAAAACACTCGGTTTCATTAGGCGTCATTTTTTGTACTTTGCAAATCAGGACACCAAACTCTTGGCATACACAACTTTAATAAGATCGCAGCTAGAATATGCCGGTATCATCTGGAACCCGTATCAAGCATATCTTGTCGAGAAACTGGAATCACTTCAAAATAAGGCAGCTAGGTTTGTCACAAGGAAATACGCTCGCTACTCCAGCATCACCGATATTAAATCATATCTAAATTTAAGCGAACTTGAAAAGCGAAGACTTGTCACCCTGATAAGTCACTTTCACAGGCTTTATCACAGTCCTTCGCCCTTCACAGAATCCCATATCAAACCAGCACATCGGATTTTTCCCCGATTAGACCACTGCTTTAAAGTGCAACCCAAGATCGCTCACACCAAACTGATGCGCAATTCGCCATTGTTCCTTCTCATTTACCATTGGAATAAGCTGCCTGCAGAAATCGTTTCCGAAAAAAATTACGACGCATTTGTTAGAAAACTGAAGTCCTTACTCCATGCTTAGTTATTCTTAATACCCGGTTGCTAGAATTGAATTTTGTCTAATGCATTGTGGTCTACGTGTGTGTGTGTTCTCAAGCCTTTTTTTGACCCAGTTATGTTCGCTCTTTACTGGAGCGCGTTTGTTTATGCTTTTCACATTTTCAGGTTCCAAATTTCACTTTGTTATGTACCAACTACATTGACTATGTTTTTTTCAACAACCCCTTGTAATGCCTGTACAGGACCTTCAGGTTATGTGAATAAAAAAAAAAACATTTTGCTGAGTGAACTTGGCCGCTATTGCCGTCAATGTTCAGCTCCCGTTGGGAGCCAACATTCTCGGAGTTTCTGTTGAGAACTTTTCACCGTAGCCGCACTCTTGTGTCTTACATAACTGCCGTACCTCCGGTGAAACGGCTGCGACTGATAGCGTGTGCTATCAAAACGTAGGTGTGTGCTAAAATATGGCGTTACTTTTCGTTTGCTTAAAATATGTGTTTAGTTTCCAGTTTGTACTTCTGTATTTATACCTTTTACTTTTTATAGTTTATTTAGTTCCCACTTTTAGCCATCATGTTCCTGTATACATGTGTATTACTCAACTGCAATACTGAAAGTGGTATTCTACTACCGATAAATACCACGTATCACTGTAGTGGCCGTTCGTTTGCGCTCAAGGCGGCAGGAAAGGGATGTTATCATTATTGTTCGTGACGCGAGAAGCGACCGGACTAATCTCGATTGATCACAGCTATGAAGAGCTGCATCTACGTGTTTCCAGATTACTGTAGAGGATCTCGACCTGTTATCTCGAAGTTTCCTTGCCGGCTCTAAATTGAGCGATGCCGCGAGCGGTGGACAATCGTAGTTCGACGACTGACAAGCGCGTTTGTTGCTTTTGCCAAAGCCATGCTGTTTATTTCTTTTTCGGGCGCAAGTCGGCCCAAATAAGGAGCTTCGTTTGCAAGTCTTGTTGCTGACTTCCAGACCGCTGGACTGCCGTCACTGCGACGTGACAATATATTGCAATAAAATAAATTAGGGGCGATCAATTGGATTGAGCCGGGGGAAACGCTATATCATTTTTCTCTCATTCTATTTGAACACTGATTATATTCTAAATCCAATTCTATTCCACTCTTGATTGTATTTGCATTTAAAAATTGGTGCTGCGTCAGTCTTGGTCATTTCCATTTGAGCTGAATCATACATAGATCTGCGACTCTCTCCTCTTCCCCTCTTGCTAGAAATAGAGAGGGAGAGAGGAGGGCGGTTGGCAGGTGGAAGCCATGGCAGGTGTGGCCACCTGCCAGCTGTGACGACAACGGCAGTCGCCATTCATGTTTTTTATGGCATGCAATAAAACTGTACACAGCAACCTTAGCAAAAAAAAAAATATTTCTTCTCTGCACTGCTGCAAAGCTCAGGCCTTGTGCTCCAGCGAACTGATCGCCGCCGCAAGGAATTTGAGCCATTGTAACCTAACACAAGTGTAGCGACACCGACAGCTACCGAACTTCAGTTTCCCGTCGCAGCTAGGTCTTAAGATAATTCTTCTTTTTTATTCATGCCGCATCAGATCAGATAAACTGTCTAAGCTCAGGGTCTTCCTCCGGGACTGTCTCGCTGCCGACTACGTAGTCGTTGGGACATCTGCGAGAACCCCACAAAGATGGAAGCCAAGGCGGAGCTGGCGACGACGCTGCTGCGAGGGACAAGCGCTCGCGCTTGAACGCGAGCGTCCAACGAGAGCGTCAACGGTCCTCACATCGACGCACACGCGAGCACATAGTGACCGCGTCTGCCGGTGTATGCCCACCTCTCTATGGTCCTCAGTGTGAGGCCGCAGGGGCCCGGGTCATGTCACGTCAACAGTGCCATGAGGTCCCCTCTGCCACCCGGAAAGGCTTGGCAAAGGGAAAAAAAAAATAGGAAAAGGGGGTGGAGAAAGAGTAGAGGAAAGCAGAAGTGCCTCTCTCTCTCCCCCATTTCACCACTGCCCTCTCCTTTGTTGACAGAGAGAAGACCAGCTGAGAGCAGCGAACACCAGAGGGCTGCTTGCCCATGGGGTATCAATGTCCGTTTGTCTGGCCTCTTCTACCCCCCCCCCCCCCCTCCTCTGTCCATTCATCCTCTCTCTCTCTCTCTCTCTGCTTATATCTACACAGACGCAGTCGAAGAGGAGACGGCGGGCGGTCTGTCCCACTCTGCTATGTGTGCCGTGGACAAACACGGCCTCGAGTGCTTGCGAGGCGACAGGCAGCGGACGGCGGGGCACACTCGGCGTAGACGAGAGCGGGGAATCGAATGCGGCCAGCGTCTGGGCTGGAGTGGAAGAGGAGGATATGCCGTTGTCCTCTCTTTATCACACACACTCACCCTCCCCCGTGACACCGACTCGAACGCTTGCCTTCGAGAGCAGCGTCCTGATCCGTTTCCGAACCCACTCCTACAGTCTTAACAAAAGGCATTGATATAACGCACGAAAGCCGGAACACTGGGCTGGGAAAGCAAGAGGAATGAAAGGTGGAGAGGGGGGGGGGGATGTAGTGAGTTCGAGCTCCTGCTGACTCCGATAACGAGATAAGAATCGTGTTTCTCGCCTCGTTACACCACTCACGCTCCTATGGAGTCTGGTTCGGTTTTTTTATTTGTCTTGTTCTGCCCCGCTCCCCGTCTGTCGGCCTGTGTGTTGTATTCTCTCTGGCGTACCCCCCGTAAGGTAAACACGCCTACGCATCGTTTGCTTTTCCATGGATGAATCTCTTGTCTTTATTCTTTTCTATTTCGTTTGTGCTGCGTGGTATCAGTCTCCGTCGTTTGTAAGAACTTGCACCGCATCTTTTCCAGCTTCGGCAATTTATTAGGTGTCCTTAACTGCCCTCTCATTACTCGATTGGAATGGTAATGAAAATATTCTTAATTCTTCAGCCCGCTGCTAGGCCGGAGTCTGGGGATGTTATTTATGATTTAGATTATAAATGCCTCACACATTGCCTTCCAAGGAGCAACTACGAAGAACACAGTGATTCAGGGTGGAGGCTCGGACGTCGGACAGTAACTGGAGCATCACGAACTAGAGATTAAATGCGATTTTGATGATATCCGCAGGCTTAATTGCACATGCCCATGGGGGGGGGGGGGGGGGATTGGCCAGGGTGCATGGCGGATACAAAGGCACTCATGCCCAAAGAGTGGAGTATTTGGATAATTTTGGGACTTAAAACTAGAATTTCTGAAAAAAAGAATAGGGAAAAGAAAAACCAGTGAGTTCTCATTCTAGCAGAACAATTTATCTGATATAATATATAACGCGATTTTCTTTACAGGTATCTCGTTTCTTCTGTTTTACGCATACTAATTATGGGAAAAAGAAAACCTTTTGTATTAGTTTGGAATCAGCTGCCTACTAACATCACACGTTCTTCATGTTTCGATATTATTTAAAAGTGAGCTAATGCCACTTTTTATGGCCGTACCGTGATTTGCTGTTGATGCTCTATAACGCATATTGGTCTGGTATTCTTTCCCTTTAATTCTGTTCACACTGATTATGCGTCCAGTTACTGTGAACTGCTCTTGTTTTGCTGTTTGTATTGCAATGCTTGTAACTGCTGACAGGAGGCCCCGATACACTCGTAATTTTCTAGGACCTCCTTCTGAACATTCATCGATGTACAGTATTAACGACAAAATAAATCTTCTACACTGTCATGCATTTTGTTATGCTATTGTAGAAATAGGAGCTAGCTGGTAAGCCGTAGCGGTTTAGACAGCGCTCGTATCTCAGCATGGTGAAACAAGCTATATTATAATTGTTTATGAATTAAGTTATAAATTGCGGAGCCTAACCCAAATATCTCAAATATGGTTTATTAAGTCACAAAACTGGAAGTTTCTTCATTCGAGGGAAGGAATGGATAGTCATCTTTGGTACAGAGCACACCAGTTTTCACTACTTGTCCCACCAGCCACGACAGGTTTTCCTCCACGGTGCATATGGTTTCGACATGCCATCTTAAAAATACGTATGCGGCTGTCGACTACACTGACAGCGCACTGCAGTGGTGATGTCTTCGCGAGATGCGAAAACGCAAACCATTGCAGGTGCTCTTTCATTTTATGATACCGGCAGAAGCCAGTCTGTGCAAGGTTCGGATTAAAAGAAAAGTGATGTCTTCAAATCAGCCTATCTCAAATCCATCACTTACAAAAGAGAATTAAAATGCAGGGTGCAAGACCTACTGAGCATCTTTCGCACGTTGAAAATTTTAGCGCTCATTTATCACTGATTCTTTGCTTGACAAATTACAGCTACGGATCTTCGCGCGATGTAGCCGAGGCCTCCGTAAAATAACTGGGGCCACACTGGAGCTTTTAACCTCCACTTCAGTTTGAGAACTCTGCTGTTTTCATATTTCACCTGATGATGCAGCATCCGTGGCTCGGGATCTTAGAGTGATCGTTTAGGGCCATAGGTGGCTCACGAAATGAATTACCAGGAACACTAAGCGGAGAAAAAGAAAATTCAGCGTGGTGGTGGGTCTCTCTCTCTCGAGTCCTTGTCCTGTTTTGCGCTTTCCCCCCCCCCCCCCCCCGTTGTTTAAACTAACAATGTAATCTGCGAACCCGTGCTCACCGCTAAAGCACCAGCCAGAGGGCGTTGCTAAATGCTCATTTTGTGTCAACGTTGCTAAACGCGAAATATGCGTCAAAGGAACTAGTAATCACAGGAGAGAAAATGAATACATCGGCTGCTAAGCTGATGGCTTCCTGCTTTTTCGCAACGAGAGTCTTCAGTGGTCAGTGCAACTTTAACCCTAACATGATCCATAAATTATAGTTCAATGCTGAAACATCAGGCTGGCATGGTGATATGTGCCAATATGGTCCTCTCGCAGACACTTAGACCTGCCACTTCTTACTCAACTATTCGCATCGGCCATAGCCCGGAGACCGAAGTTTTTTTTCTTTTTTACATGGCTCCGCCTCTCCTCCAAAGCAACTCTTTGGCGTGTCCTAGACTGCACCGCCGTGTCTTTGTTCCGACCACCCACTTGTCGGGCTCTTTCGACGAAGTTTATGACTCTTTAAGAGACGCCACCAACCTTTCGAACATGAGAGGGAACTTCACAGTTCCAATCCTGCCGACAGTTCGAGGGAAGTCGAAAGGACCAGAAAATAGACTCACACGAAAGGCGCTCGAATCCTTTCACCTCTTCTTTCCGTTTTGCTTCACAAACTCTCCTTTCATAGGCTGACAGTGCGCTGCCCAGCCTTCTAGAATACCACAACAATGAAAGACTGACGGAAAGTATTAAGAAAGGGGTCGGTTTCACCGCAAAGAACTGTTCCTGGAGTCCTCGGGTAAGTCATCCATTGTTGATCTCGCAGATGGGGTCACAGTCCCAGTACCCTGCATTGTGTCAGACGTCCACGCCACCGACAGCTTGCTTGAAACCAGGCTCACTCACCTCCTGTCCCGCCTTCTCGTTCTTTTGCGACGAAAAAATTCTTGTCTCGGGCCCAAGCGTGGTGCCACCCAGGCTGCAGCAGCAGCAGCAGCGCGCCAGGTAGGGAACCAAAGGAGTCGCAAGCCCTTCCTTAAAAAGGCTAACACCGCTCGAGTCGGTCCTTCTGTCCCACCTTCCGTGTACGTCGGCGTAGAGGCGAACGAATCTGCGGCGTCATTCTTGACACCCGTCTCGGCGAACACAGGTCACGCACGCAGCTGCGGACGGTAAAGAATCTGAGCGCAAAGGCAAATGCCGGCGACAGGGCTGCCCACTAAAGGAACCGCCTCTCCCTTTTATTCCTTTCAAAGTTTTCGGTGCCGGCGCGTAATCCAATTTTCTCGCCGGCCGTCCTGATCACACAGACCTACTCGAATGCGTGGGCGCATAGGCAGCAAGGGACAAACTCGCGTTGTTCGACCAAAGGCCAAGCAGTGGGTGGTGTCAAGCCACGCGCGGTCTGCTTTCGACGAACTCCCTGCCTGGCCCACCCTCCCCTACGCCAGCCACGCACTCAACTTACGCTCTGCTACCGCGGCCCTTTCAACAAATTCTTGCGTTTTCTTTTTCTTGTGTGTGCGTATTTCTTTCCCTCCGCCATCCTCAGTAAACCCGCGTCGCAGGACGACACATCTGTGCGCTCGCAACACAGCGGGCCTTGGCGAGCTCTCTCCGCGACCGCACTACGCCCCTTTTGGAGGAAATCGCCGCTCCAAAGGCAACAAACGCCCCCTTGTTAAGGGCAGCCGACAAAATTTACCCTCCCTACACCTCAGCCGACCTCCCCCGGCGGCCGCTTTCTTCTCATCTTGCCCCGCATGCGGCCCAAGCGGCACTGTGACCCACCGCAGCAGTTTTGTACGCGGAAGAGAGGTCTGAGGAGATTATCTCCTCTTAATCCCTAGGGGTGCACCATGAACAGCGGCCCCGTGGGATTACCGCGTCGATCTCTGGGGCGGGGTAGAGCTGGGACCAAGAGGGTCAGCGAAACCAGTGCGACCCCCTCCCTTCCCGCGTCCGCGCTTCGGCTGTCGCGAGTGTGAGGGTAGCGGCTTGCCGTAGCTCGGCAGTGTTGGGAATAGGAAAAGGCGAAGCGGCGTTGAATGTGCCGGAGAACGCGGAAAATTGCCTCAAAAGTGAGCGACAATGGCGACGCCGCCCGTTCTCCACGAAGAAGGACCACCCCGAAGAACGTGACATTGTCTCCACTTGGCTTTTTATGCGCCGTGTACGTAGTTCCTCTTGACAGCGCAGACGACAGTTGGCGGGCGTCCGTCATCGCAGTCGAGTGGCATGTATATACCTACATACCTATATACATGCTCTCGCGCGAAGAAGAATGCCTTCCCTGGCCGACTGCCTGCTTTTGCGGAAAGCCTCTGGCTGTAGACAGCGCCCCCCCCCCCCCCCCCCCCTTTTTTTTATGTGTTCTGAGTTTCGTTTACAATGACAGCTTGAGGTAGACTCAGGAACTCTCTCCTTGGAATCAATTGTAAGGTTACCACGAGGGGTTAATTCACCCCAGTTCTCTTTGGTTGAGAGGGGGAACGCTGCGGTGACAGTGGCAGTTTACTTGTGGAGAAAGCGCCGCTTAGGGCTCGCTTTATGTGGCTGGCGCTTTTCGGCACCGCGTGGGCTTTAGGAGCAACAAAAACTGCCGCTGAGCTGCTCTCAGAAGTTTCCTCAGCCGCGGGTTGCCCTTTTCCAGGTGCCGGCAGGCAGCACGTGCGTGTGTGGCTGCTCGTCGGCGTTTGGTTCGCCCACTTATCGCAGGCAAAATACGCTGTCAGCTGCAGCTCTTAAGTATCATGAACTTGAATGAGCGCACTCCTCGTGAGCAATTACACTCCCGTGGAATGTGGTAGGGCGTTAACAACCCACACATTTAAGTTTGTTGAGCTCAGTTGTGCCTAGTTTGCAATTGTTATTTACCAATAACTCGCACTTCTTTTATCACATATTCAGACAAATTGTGTATTCAGTACTGTGACGTTGATAGGGTGCTGTACGTGACCTTTTTCTCGGCCGTCATGCATCTCTACAGCCTTGTGATTACACAATCGTCAGAATCAGTGCATCTGAAACAGGAAAAGCATGCCCTCCGAATATTATTTTAAGCAATCTTCTAATCTAAGTTAATTTTATTGCGATCTCTACTGCAAAGTAAGTGGTTGTTTCTTCGCCACAACACTGAATCTCAATTTTGTTGCAATTTAGTGATGCCACCACCACTGTGGTAAGCCATAGCTGCCGCAAGGGGCGATAATACTCAAAACGACTGCAGCATAGACGTTCGCAACATTCCAGGCGTAATTTTATCCTACAATCAGTGAATCAATCTGCCCAGAAGTTCATGTCTGTGGCAGGACTCTCACCCGACATTCCGGTATTTGCCGTATAATTTTCGGTAGGAGATGCATCGGCCCAATTGAATGTCGTCGTTCTCGACTGTATCTGCTAAAAGAAGAGCCCTGAAATTACGCGTCAACCCTATGTGAGCTCAGTACGTGCATCACATGGCAAGAGGCACGCATGTAATGTTTGTTGCTTTCTTGGAAATGGCGCAATGCATGAGCGAAACGCGGCGCTGTTGTTTTTAGTAATGACACGCAAATACCGGAGAAACGGAATTAGTTAATGGCTGCACTGATCGTGGAGTCGACGTTTAGTTGTCTTGTTCTTTCCTGATTAACAATGTTTCGCTGGAAGAGATTCTTATTTGTTTCTAAAGTTTCGCTTTCCGAATTGATCCACAACCACTGAAAAAGCACGTTTCTCAATGAAATAAATGCATTGTCGACCTGGAAACAGAGTTCATTGCCTTTCCTTAGTTCCTAATTGCGTAACATGCGGAAGTGGCAAGCAGGTGAGCATGGAAACTGTATTCAGTGAGACAGCAGCACGATGTATCCCTGCGCACAATGACGTAATCGTCCTTCCAGAATTCGCACATAGCGCCCTCAATCTGCGGTAGCTTTCTACATTCAAGGCAACCGTTGTGCTTTGGTCGACAGTGTGTGTTATTTTCTCTCATAAAACAAGCAGAAGTTATACAGTTGGTCATGGAAACACTGACAAAGATGATTTTACATGTTTCCTGGCGCATCCACTTCTTCAGCATACAATCATTAGCGCGTGGTGTTGTTCGCTATTCTCAAGGTTATTCAAAACATCAATAATAGCTTTTCGTCGTAAGGTTGCACAACATGTGACTGTAGTGCGCCTCGCCCTTAGATATTTTGATCCTCTGCGCACGCAATCGAAAAGCACTGAAGGTTGAAAAAAAGAGAGATAGCGATAAGCTTTCTTAATCAACGGCATCATCAGTGGTGGTCCGAGGATTACTTCAGGCAAAGGGAAAGAAAACAAAACAAGGAAGAGAGAGACAGACAAAAGAAAAAAAGAATCTGGCGTCGCAAATGATGGGGGCGGAGAGCCAGCGTAGATAAAAAATTGCGCTATGAGGGTTCGCGAGCTGAGCGTCCTTTTATACGGACGCAAAATAACACAAAATGCACACCTCCGAGAACAAAAAAGAGAAAAGATGGATAGTGTCTTTTTTGCGTTTGTTCCGTGTTGTGGGTGCGGCCGCATATGAGACAGCAGCCGCGGGGAAGGAGCTCGGGCGTATTAACAGCGTCCGGTAATCCGCGCATAAGTCTTAGTTTCGTCGTGGAGGACACGCCCGAAATATGTACACCAGAGCGGAGGGGTTTAGAGAGAGGACGCCGGTGTGCCGCGTCTGAGAAATGCTTCCGAGGCGGCTCATATGAGCGTCAAATGTTGAAGAGAAGGACCAGAACGAGAAACCAGGAGAAATAAAAAACGACAAAGTAATTTTTTTTTGTTCGCCAAACAGGGATATTTTTGAATAACTACTTTTTCAGGTGGGAGGAGTTTGAGGCAGATAGATAGCGGGCGCTGAAATAAACAAGTAAGAGCACATTCACTCACGCAAACCCATGCCGGCATGTCGGTCCAACAGTGCAGTCGACTGTGCCGGCTTCGACCTGCCTGTTGGTCGGCTCGCTTCACGTAGCAATCTATCTTCCCAAGGGCGTCAATTGGGGCCCTTCTTTTAAATGCCTGAGCATTAGAAGACCAATTGTGAGCACCTACCCGTGTCGGCGTATGTAAGCTTGTGTACACTGTAGAGCCACCTGCCACGCTTAGCAGGCGCAATGTGGAGAGAAGGAAATCCTCCGGGGAGGGGAGGGA
The DNA here is from genome assembly GCF_055824585.1 of Amblyomma mixtum. Lineage (NCBI taxonomy): Eukaryota > Metazoa > Arthropoda > Arachnida > Ixodida > Ixodidae > Amblyomma > Amblyomma mixtum. Next base: position 222,424,071 of record NC_143013.1, on the reverse strand, counting down.
GAGGCCGGAGGGTGGCTGCCATGAGAAGACCCCCGTCAGAAAAAGCGAATAAGGAAATGACTTTTTAAAATGGGTAATGACTAATAATGAAGAGAAACGACTCAGCAAAATCGGAAATAACTACGGATGCCTAAAGAAAATTAGTAAAAAAATTCCTAGGCGGCACTTTGGTGATCTAAAGTGCGATGAGGCGAAAGCCTTTCCCGCAATGCTCTCCAGCGTCCTTACGCTAGACAAGGAGAACTGCGTAAGCTTAAAGAAGTCGGTTTAGCATTCCTATAGTGTGCGCTATGTTGCTGTTTCCCAACCTGATTCGAGCCCCTATGATATGATTCTTCTGATTGGACTTAATAGCCTTTGGAAAACGCGCGTGCAAGACAGCAACGCTGAACCTGTTGTTTCGCTCAGAATTCATTTTAACCGGATTTTGCTGCAGGTAACGGACATTTACAAAGAACTGGACTTTTTACCGGACAGGTTTCCTCTCCTGATGCGCTGTATATCCTTTTTCTATAATGTTTGTGCCACGTAGCGCCTACCTAGCTGCTCTGTAAATAGTTTTTTTTGTGCATATATACACACACACACCTATATATGTATACATATCCTTTCTGTACACAACCATGTAGAATAAATACCCTGAAAGAAAAAAAAAGAAGTCTGCTTAGCATGGTGGTTAGCACGCTCGGTGATGGAACGGAAGGATGGTGACTCTATTCTCGCCGTGCATAAGATTTCACGATTTTTTTCTGATTAATGACTATTTAGTCGTGACTTATGACTGGTATTGATTAGTTATGACTTTCACCTCAAATGTAACGGACGGACGGACAGAGTCATGGCCGCGAGTAGGGGCCATTAAAGACTTTCACCTTAAAAAACGAAAGAAAGACTAAGAAGAACGAGAAGTTTCGCGAGTGCTTAAGACTGTGCCTCGAGTGTTTTAGCAGTTTAAACTGTAATGTGCACCGATCTACCCTGGTCCTCTTACAAGTCATACTACTTCAACGACAAAACAGTAGAAGCTGGAGAACGCAGAAGCGATGCGTTCGAAGCGATCTTTCGAGATAGAAGACGCGCGCCAGCATCGTCTAGCGGCACTAGCTGAAGAGCGTGAAGCGGTGAACTAAGAGCAGACGCATCGGGACATAAAGCGGTAACAGCTGAAGAGCGACAACGGTAGCATTTCTTGTGGTAGCTTTCCGACAAATTGGAAGAGTCCACCCAGAAACTTCGCAAGCACGCAAATCACTACATAGTGCGTGATACATTCTAATGCCACCTTGTGGCTGGCGCATCATGGCCTTAGTTGCCTATCAAGGGAGAAAACCAGCCAAAAAAGACGGAAACACAAGAAGAGAACGACACAGGACAACGGCTGGACTAACAACTGAATTTTTCATTGAGTACAGACCGCCAAGTAATCACCACGGATGCGCCAAGGCAAACACTCAAACATGATCAGTCAAATAATCAAATTCTTTTGCCGTTAATGCTATCGATGGTGAGCTGACGCAAGCATCACCATGTTTTGCAATCTGGAAGGCCTCAAAGATTTCACGAGCCTTCCGTGTTTTTCCGCAGCCCAGGATGGTGACATCTGCGAAACGTGGGGAACATTTTCCGGGACATCTACTGCAATGCAGAGCAAGATTACCATCTTCACCAGCGCCGACTTTTGTTCTGTGCTTGCGCAACCTCTCGTTCACACAGTCCCCTGTCTGACCTATATAAAATTTTCCACAGGTCAGCGGAATCTTGTAGATCACTTCGGTCCGGCACTTTGTGTACATAGTTCTATGTTTGGTCGTGCAACGCTTCTTATTTCCGCCAGGCATAAAGTTGCCTATGTGCCATTAAACCCAACACACTCACACACGTTCTAATGCTAACGCGTTGCAAAGGTGCAAGGCAATTAAGCACTCCGTATATTTTTTCCTGTATTCGTGCGAAATCATCAAGTAAATGATTAAGTGTGCAAAAACAGATAACAAAGAGAGATACAAAGAAACCGATGCCTGAGTCTACGCCGAGCGGAGCAGCACCGACTAAAAAACAATACAGACGTATACTCATTTAATTACTGAATTAAAAAAAAAAACTCCGTAAAAATTAAGCCCGTGCAAATAAAAATAATCTAAACACCTGAACGATCCTTGAGAAACAAAGATGTTTCCTTGAAAAAAAATGGAGGCTTGTTCTCACTACTCATATGACATTCATGTCATGATGGACAGCTTGCGTGTAGCCAAGGCTCTTTGAACTGTGGTCAACGCTCAAGACGCGAATATAATCTGCGCATTGCTAGGCGAGAAAAGCGTTGAAAATATTCCCTCCTATTCGACGCGTCTTTTCTCCCCTTTCAATTCGAACTCGAGCTTCTTCGGAACCTAGCGACAATAAGCGGCGTGAAAAAATTTACCGAGCCTATCTTATGGTCGCGCCCTTGTTCTTTCCTTCAGGCTTCGCGTGCTGTTAACTACTCTTCACGTTAAGTGTGGACACGGAAGGCTACGGCGCCGTCCTCCGGAGGCATACTTCAGGAAGCATTAGGCACACGCGACAACCTGAGCACCGTAGTTAGAGCTTCGGCCTGCTAGTTGCAATAATATCGACCACAAAATAAGCTGCAGTAGGAAAGAAAGAAGTGAAGGAAGACATTGGTTAGCTATCGGCACCTCTGGAAGCATGAATAGACGGGTCACATTCCGAGCTTTGCGGCTCTTTGGCTACACGTCCTGAGAGGGCGATCTAGATTACTCTAGCGTCACACCACTTGACACTAGAAAGCCGCAAGAGCACACACATTACGAAGATCAGTGCTGTAGAGCCGTTCGGACTGCGCGTTATTACACCCAGAGCAACAGGAGCGCGAGTTAATGTTGCGTTTCTGCCAGCTACGAAGAACAGGCGCGTTTTTCTTCAATTCGGAAGAAGAGAACCAAGACGCCGCAAAGATCGATTGTCTCGGAAACTGCGTCCCCCGAGAGCCTCAGTTACGTCGCAGCTATCAAAAGCAACGCCCCAGCATTCGTATGCCGAGAGAGAGCCAGAGGGAGGAAGATACCTCAGGTGGGAAGATGTCTTGCTGTGGTAAACACAAAAAAAAAAATGAAAAAATAAAATACGCTGCGCTTAACAAAGAAGAAAAAAGAACAGTGGAGGATAATGAAACAACGATGAGGGGAAGTGATAGAGAGACCGAGGTCCGCGAAGCGTGCGGTCCGACATTATTTATACGCTCGCCCCCCCGAGGCCGTATCATCATCATCATCCTCCTCCTCCCCCATGGGCGGCCGACTGGGCGGTTGAGTGGATGTCGCAGCTCCCAGCAGGAAACGCGAACTCCCTCTCCCGAGAAGAAAGGGCGGCTCGTGTGTTATAAATACATGTCCCAAGTTCGATTTTTCTACTTGCGCAAAAAAAAAAAACAGAGAAAAGGAAATCATAGCCTCAACAGAGGCAGCTCTCGAAGCGAAGTAGGGGGTGGGGGTGGGGGGAGAAGGAACAGAGCGGCTGGATTAACGATCGAGGATTAAACACGACAGCAGCCCCACCTTCCCCGCTTGTTGTGCTTCGCTTGCGTAGCTCTCGGTTGTTCTCTTTCCTTTCATCTCTTTGCTGGCAGCGGGAAACAACAAAACCAGGAGAATTAAAGGGACTCGCAAGCGAGGCTGTGTAGGAGAGACTTGAGACGGGAAGCTTAGCAAGGGGTTTTGACATGAAATATTTAAGCTCTGACTCTTTTTTTCTTCGTGAGGTAGCTTACCATGCCTCGGCAACATAAAAAAAAATTCAGTCTCTCTCTCATGGTTGAGAGAATACGTAAGCACAAAATTCTCTGCAGTATTGCTGTAGCACATTCTAGAGACCAAACCTCATGGCAAGGCAAGGTCACGCCTCGCCGAAACCCGACCATCTAACCGCAGCAGGCTGCGCAGTGTAACATCTCGCGCGGAGCCATGGCGCCATCTTTCGGCGCGGCGCAAAACTTGTAAAGAATGAGGGCGGTGGATGGTATTGCCCATTAACGCCCCTCAGGTTTTATTGCCCGTGAGCGTGAGAGCGCGGATTACGGAACAGTCCCAGCGCTCTCGCATCGCTCGCACTTAACGAGTACTGCGGATGCGCCGCTCTGGCTGCAGGACTGAGCGTGGCCTTCTTCACACCGCGCGCTGACTTCGCCCACCACGTGACTGGGAATAAGTTTTTAAAGCACAGCTTTACTGGCTTAGTCTAGCCAAGGTCATAGGTGCCGCAATTTGACCTTGAAGTGACCGCGGCGGACCAAGTGTGGAGGATCGGTGGTGGTGTGGCAGCCACATGACATTGACGTCACTCACCGCAGCTGCAACCGCTGCGCCGACCGCCGCATTGGCAGCTGTGGCCACGTGACAAACCACGTGACTGGCCGTTTGCTGGAAAAACGAGTCGGAGCTGCTCTCGCGGCGTTCGGTGGTAGTTCTCGCTATGGACGGAGCAAGTGAGCCGAAGCCATCTACGTCGTCGGATCGATTTCGCTAAATCATGCTTAGCTGAGCTAAACTGCAACCATTTTTTTTACGCAGGCGCTGCTCCGGCGGCGGTGCCGCAAGTAGGCACCAGAGGGCAGACGAAAAGTTTGGTTTGGTTTGGTTTGGTTTGGTTTATGAGGTTTAACGTCCCAAAGCGACTAAGGCTATGAGAGACGCCGTATTGGAGGGCTCCGGAAATTTCGACCACCTGGGGTTTTTTAACGTGCTCTGACATCGCACAGTACACGGGCCTCTAGAATAGCTCCTCCAAAGAAATTCAGCCGCCGCGGCCGGGATCGAACCCGCGTCTTTCGGGTCAGCAGCCGAGCACCATAACCACTCAGCCACCGCGGCGGGCAGACGAAAAGTGTCGCCAGAGTTCGTTTAAATTCTCCTCCATGTTCTCTCTCCGTTCTGAAGTCAAGGTGGCCCGCGGCGCACTGACAACGGGAGCTGAATGCATTGCATGTTTAAAACCGAGCACGGTGTAAGAAAAGGCTTTCTGATGACACTTTTGACAACATTGAATTTCCTTTGACGCTTTAAAGCAAAACTGGGGGAAGGGGGGGTGGGGGGGCTAGCAACACTGTGACTAATTTTGATGGGCACGTAAAATTCGACGCAGTTATGTATGCACTCCCGGCACTCCGTCACCTAACGGCCCAAAGTAATTATAACATGGCCATGTAATTAGTAGCATCCCAACACGCATACATTATACCGCGCTTGAAATGAGTAGCGGCATTTGCGTTCCTTTCATTGGCTATAAAAGTAATAGTAACAACGTGGCTGCTTTGGTAATCTAAATACGCAGTGCTAAACCTTGCTGTTTTGACGGACATTTGCCGATTACCCTTTCGATAATATTTAGGAGTTCATGAATATCGTACAGCAAGAATAAGTCCACGGTCGGGTGCTGCGGGGTAGTTACTTCAGGGCGCTTTAGATATTCATTCAAGAAGAGAAAATCGTCAAACAGTTGAAGTGAGATCGCTTACTGTTCGTAGGAAACAAGCGACTTCACCTCGCTCTTTTTACAAACGTTCTAACCTGCGCCATTTTTGTATATGGCTGTTAAGCTGTGTTTCACCTGAAGCCTGGCGGCGCATGCCTGCTATCCTTCGTGATGCTTCATGTCCCGGGAGCAGATCCCAGCAGGTGTGTTCTCATTTCGATGAGGCGAAATTCTTTAATACAGATAGCTATACATTTCAAATTATTGGTCGGTTGGGGAGCTGAAATAAACATAAAATTACTGGCGGTTTAGCACTGCAAGCCAGTAAATATTGTGTGAAAGCAGGTTTTTGCTGGTGGACACCAAAGCCACGTACCTGAAATCGCGATTGAATGTGCGTTTCGTTTTCTTTCGCGACTTGCGCAAAAATAAATAGAAATTGATGAAGACGAAGACGTGCAATGCACAGCGAGAGGGTGTGCTTCAGTTTAACACGAGATGTGATCTGCTGCGGCAGTAAAGAAAAGCGGCGACAGCTTAGTTCTATCGTGCAGTGGCCAACAAAGCTGCTGTGTTCGCGCCGCCGCGGGCTCGAAACCCAGTCGCGGCAATATTTATTTTATTTCTCCGGGTTATTTATCCTTCTCTGCAGTGGTGGAAGACCGTGCCTGCTAGCTCTGACCCCAGAACGCAAGTTCTGGTGGTGGAGTGGGCTGACAAAGTCGCCGAGGGCTATGTACTCTCGACCACTTAATGCGACCTCTTCTCACCAAGCTCTTTCCGACGAATAAAATGCTTTACAATCAATCCAGGTTGGCCAAAGTCACTCTCATTCAATCTCGTTTATTTCCCTCTGTTTCCCGCATCACGTGACTAACTTTAGAGGCTTCATAACACACGCGCGTTTTCCAGGCTATGATGTCACTAGTGCTCTCGCATTGAAAAAAAAAAAGGGTAAGGCACAGTCTTATAGTGATTCCTACATGAATATATTTTCCTGCCTTCTTTCGTCACCATAAACTAGTGAGAAAGAAGGGTCGGTTTACCTGACGTGAATTTACGCCACAGGCGCCTCCAGATGAACTTCGAACCCCCACTCTCGAACAGCGGTTGTTGCTTCATCCCTTATATATTTCATCATGTAACGATCACATCATTAAGGCCTGTGTTTAATGTCACGTGATTAAGGTGACATGACACTGAATGGAAATGCTGGTGCTCCCGAGTTTTCACGAACGAAATGGACCGAAGCAAACAGCCAGTTGCGACGCGACGAGCTCATTGTACGCAGAGTTCACTTTGACACCGCGATAGCCTCCCTTCTGCATGTCGCCACTCTCTGCTGCTTCGCCCCACTTTTCTTCCATGTTTCCGCGCGCGTTGGTTTGTTCGGTGGAAAGGCGGGAAACGGCCGCGAGCAGATTCCACTACGCGAACACAACTCGCACAACGCGGCTTTACGGTCGCTGGAAGCGCGCGACTACTCGCGTACCACAGTTCCTCCCACCGCACGAGATCGGATGCGGGGCCCGATGTGCTTTTCCCTGTTCCGTCTAGCGCTCTCTTTGGAGGATGAAGGCGAGAGCAGCCGGGTGACGGGCATTCCAGGGCGGTGACGCGGCCGGCGATTTTCGTCTCGCCCCGTCGCCCATCGGCTATGCGGCCGCCGGCAGGACGCGTACGTCTGCGGCCGTGCCTTTTCAAAACTCCGGCCAGAAGCCGTGTTTCCGCGCCCATCAGTGAAGTGTGCGCACTCGAGCGCGTGCGTGGGTTGCTTCTCCTGGCGCATTTAAGTTATGTGGCGAAGCCAGCTTTAGGCACTCGCCAGTAAGACCAGTATTTGGCCGAGTTGGTTGCATACGTGACACATCACTGTAGCGCAAGAACCACATTCCGAACAGGAAGACACACAAACTCAAAACACACGGACGAACGCTGCACTCACAGGCTGTCTGTATAAGACTGGTTGTCAGAAACGTGTTACGCTCAGAGCCCCTATAGCTGGCGGAGTCCAAGCTACAAATTATCTATGCAGATAGTCAGTGCAGCGTTATTTCGTGTGTGTGTCTTCCTAATTATGTATGTAGTTCTGGAGCTGCAGTTTTATTTCATTTGAGATACCCTATAATGTGCGCTTTTCGTATTGCTTTTGAGACTGTACAATGCGATTGAGCAACTGTGTGAATCGCCTGAACGACAGATTCATTCGCTCTTTGCAGCATGAAACACGTGTTTCCTTAGCTATACATGACTATACGCTAACCATGGATGGGGCAAAGTGAACGGGCACAGCTCGTATTTTGCTTCAACTTAGCTGTCGCGCAGTGACGCTGCAAGCATTTTATTAATATAAATTTTGATTGTTCAGTGGATTTGAAGAAACGGAGTATGTGGCGAGTTGTTTGTTTTTACGATGGGTGTGTGATTGTAGTGCATGACAGAAAATGTTTGTGGCAAATTCGAGCAGGGCTTTCTAAGCTGCTACTCACTGTGAACACGGTGGAAGGATTTCAGACGAAATTAGGATCGAAAAGCATGTCACGTTAAGGGGATATACTTAGTAATAAGGCTAACTCCTGAGCCAGTTGCTAGACCGGTATCATATCACCTGTACAGATAATTCTTACCAAACACTTACCAAGTGCTATGATTGGGCCAGTTCTCACCGCGCTCTTATTAGGCGGTCGCAAGAATCTTACCAACTTGCCCAAAAACATGTTTTACTCAAGTATATCTTATCAATTGTTGGGCCAGATGCATGACCAGGGTCTTCGGGTATTATGAATTATTCATCTGCTACTAATGGCGCATACGGAGGAGGAATCGTGGGCGATGAGAAGACACAACAAATATCGTACCATGAACAAGATGGGCTTCGAAATAGCAGTAACTGTTGGTAAGAGAATACGTCTACTTAAGGCAGATAGTGGCCGCTGATTCAGATCACGTGAGGGAAATATCTAGAAGAATAAGAATGTGGTGTTGCGCATGTGGAAGGTTCTCCCAGTTGATGAACAGCAGTTTACCAATCTCCCTCAAGAGAAAAGTATACAACAGCTGTATCATACCGGTACCGGTACTACTATGGCAATATTAAATGCCATAGCAGCTTTACCTGACGACCCTCCTTATAACCAGGTGCACCTATGTACCCATTCCCAAGAAGCCGTGAAGCAACTAAAGAAAGTCCGCGGTACCCTTCGGGTTTCCCAGGCAATACATGCTGCTTGTAAATCTTACCCGGTGCCTATACGCATTCAGTGCGTTCAAGCTCTCACAGATGTCCACAGCATCGCACCTGACATATCTCGTGAGACTGACACTCCACAAACTCCACCTGCCTCTTTGCCACCAGATCCACTTCTGACACATCTAACATCTTCAGCCTCCCTCAGGCAGCGTACACGTGCTCTTATTCCCCCGTGTGCCTACCCCCTTCCCCCCAACCTATCACGGGTGGAGGAGGTCTCTGAGGCGGCTGCGTGTCGGAGTGGCCCTTACGCCTGCTGTTCGCAACCAGTGGAAAAGTGACAAGATTCCTGCGCCGCAAAAATGCCCTCACTGCGAGGCACCCGCTTCCGACACCAATGCCCACCACCTACTGTGGACATGTCCCGGAACTTCACTGGTGCGCGCTCGAGTTCTTCAAGAGGCAGGACTGTCTGCAAACAATGACTCTAGTTTGAACGTGTGGGTAACTAAAAACATTTACGCCCGAAGCTTATGTGACTTTTTACAGGCAACCGGGCTTCATGCATTTCTGTAACTTATTCTACCCTTCGTGACTAACACCACGTTTTATGCCGCGCGGCAAACTCAGCGTCACAAATAAATAAATAAATAAATTACCGGTACTCACCGATGGGGAAGAAACATGGTGTAACGCAAAGGACTCAGCTTAAGCTAAAGCCAACGCAGCGAGTTATGGGAGAGAAAAATGATAGGTGTAACGTTAAGAGACCGGAAGCAGGCAGAGTGGGTGACGGAACAAACGCTGGTTCATGACATCCTAGTCGAGATCACGAGGAAGAAATGGGCTTGGGCAGGGAATGTAATGCGAAGGTAGGATAACCGCTGGTCCTAAAGGGTAAGAAAGTGGGTTCCAAGAGAAAGTAAGCATAGCAGGGGGCGGCAGGAAATTAGATGGGCGGATGAGATTAAGTTTGCGGGGATACGGTGGCCGCAACTGACAAAGGACAGGGTTAATTGGAGAGACATGGGAGAGGCCTTTGCCCTGTAGTGGGCGTAGTCAGGGTGCTGCTGATGATGATCATGAGAGACACTTTGTTCGGAAGCAAGGAATAAATGATATTGAGAGGCGCACTGTTTCAATTTCAAGGCAAACACGCTTTTGATCGTCCGCCATTTTCCCGCCGTACGCTACCATCCATCGTAATTTGCATTTAAGAGCGTCGTTCTGATTCATGCAAGTTCGACAACACCTTGTCTTGGTCGTCCGCCAGGCAGTGTCGGCAGTTCGCATGCCTGCCACGCACAAGTGCGCCACTGAACGGAATGACACGTCCCATGACGGGTTGGTCATTCGTTCGCCGTATGGGCCTGAAAAACCTCTTTTCCAGATAATACTGTTTTACAGTGACAGCTTTTAAATGCCCGTTAATTTGGTTTAGCGTCGGCCGTTTATTACAAGAAGTAGCAGTATGGGTGACCGGATGGTTACCACTTGGAAGGATGAACGTTGCACTGATGTCCCTCATGATTCACTTGAACGCTCCATGGTAAAGCACCACGCTGAGTGGTCCGAACCAAGTGACGTGAGCTGTGAGAGCGTAGTTCCTATCCCTTGTAATTCCTCGAGCTGCTGTGGTGGCCACCCGAAGCAAATCCAGGGTCTTCGAATTTCAGAATAAGGATAGGCCCAAAAAACATCTCCTGCCACTTCACAGATCACAAGGCTTCCATCTTTACTATCAAAGGCCGTCGAAGCAGTACTTGAAAAGCGAGCTTGTCTGGAAAATAAAACGAGCAGTCTTTAAGATTATAGCTGCATCTTACTTCCATATATCGAGAAATGAAAATATCTCAATAGCTGCCACTGAATCAAGCGTTACACAATATTAACGGTCCTCTGAGTTTTTTGGTACAGCTAATGAATGAATGAATGAATGAATGAATGAATGAATGAATGAATGAACTAACGTGTTCGCGCAAATTACTGGACGCATAAATATTCCTTATTGGTGGGGATGGCTGGACTTCAAAAAATTGGAGAAAAAGGAACTAAGAGAGGACCAAGGATTGCACGGACAACCATGCTAGGACCGACACTATATGCCAGTGTCAGCAAACAATCTACACACGACTAGTTAGAGCCGGGCTCATTGCCAGCGGCCTACGAGCCGGTCATACGTGGACACTGTGCATAGTGCCTTGCAAGCGCTAACATTGTGTTTAGAAAATATCTGTACAATCCCACAGAAGATTTACGAGGCGTACCCTGGGCTTGCTCTTGCCACAAAGCTCACACATGGAGCGCACAGCACTGGCAGTGTTCCTGCAGCTATCTGTGGCAAGATTGTCCGGTAAGGCTTTGGCGCGATCATGCGCCCTTCACCTGCACCTTGCGAGCACATCAGCCGTGTACCCGGCGCCAGCCCGGGCCCGGCGTCTGAGGACTCGAGGCTAGAGCAGTAGGGGGCGTAAACAAGAAACAGTGTTGACATGGTACGTTGCAACCCAAGCGCCAACAGGTCTCGCGAGCCACCGCGGGATCGGGCCACTTAGGCGCAATCAGTCGCAGCGATCAGGGTCTAGAGATTTTGGATACTGCGCAGGCGCGCTCAGAGGCTCAGTGCTCCGGTAGCTAGATGGTGTTCCAACGTGATTTCACTCGGCCAGCACCCAGAGCTTGGTGACTAGTTATAGTGCATAGTTACAGACGGTGTACGTGGTGATGTGTGTCCTAGTTTCTTCCCGGTGTCGCCATGCCAGTAGGGCTTGGTGCACGAGCCGCAGTTTGAGAAACGTACGCGTGAAGTGAAAGCTCCCTTCGGCAGTCGGTGCCCGTAGCCAAGTTTCATGACCCACCGCCATTTCTATGGGTCACTCGCTCATTTATAGAGGCAGCAGCTCAGTGATCGTGTGGGCGTGGTAGTCATGTTCTCAGGAAAACGAAGAACGAGGTAAAGAGTTTTGGAAATTTTCTGTGTTAATGTTCAAACCGGGGAACGGGGGGGGGGGGGGGGGGGGGGTACGAGTAATAGCTGAAAGTACTGTGACGCATCGACTACGAAGAGCATTCGCGAACTAGCACCTTTCCGCCGACATACACTCGCAACCTACGCACCCTTAAGCTCACCATAAAGTAAGAGCAAAAGGAAGGAGCGTAGGCAGGCGCCGGCCACCGAAGACACAAAAAAAGAAAGGGATCTAACCCGAGAGTGTACAAAGCAAGCGCCTGGATTTCTAAAAGAAGAGTGGAGGTGCATGAGCACACACACGTCTCGAGACTTGATCGAACCTTCGTCCCGGCGAAGAAGTGGGGCAGAATGGGAAGTTGAGGAGAGAAAGAGGGATGGAGAGGGATAGGCTGCGCAAAGTCGAAGGGAGCGTGTATACCCACGCACGCACAGTCAAGGGAAGTTCAGACCGCGGGCGGAAGGAAGAGGAAGGAAGAGAGGAAGGGAAGCTGTGTGCTGTCGGACAACACGAAGACTGGCATCGAATGTAGAAAAGAAAAAAAAAAACGTGGAAACGAATCAAAGTGCCTGTGTGCGGCACACACACGCAAACGTATTGAAGGAGGCCGGAGCGAGTAAGGAAGACGTGTGAGGCCAGAGCAGGGAAAAAAGGGAAAAAAGGAAGGAACTGGAAAGGGCGCGTAGGAGGACGGATAGGGAGGGGGAATAAGGAGGGCCGAGCAGCGTCCCGTAGCATCCTCGGGTAATTGGATTTTTCGCCCGTCACGAAATTGAATCCTTGCGCCGGCAAGGCAGCAGCATGAGCACAAGAGGCGCGCCCAGCCAGCGCGGACGGGGAGAAGGGACCTCCGAGAAGAATCTCTCGCCGGTTCGCGAGGCTCGACGGGCGAGCGCGTACAGCCGCCGCCACTGCTGCTGCTGCTGCGTCTCCTGTGCTGCGCGGCGCTCCAGTCGTGTACACGGAGGACGTGGAATAGCGGCAAGTGTGTGTGTGTGTGTGTGTGCGTGTGTGTGTGTGCGCGTGTGTGTGCGTGTGTGTGTGTGTGTGCGCGTGCATGTGTGTGCGCGCTTAGAAGTGTGTGTGCACAAAAGCGCCTGGCCACGTTTGCGCGTCTGCGTATGTGTGTACGTGCGTCTGTATTTGAACGTCTGTGTGTGTGTGTGTCTGTCTGTCTGTCTGTGTGTGTACGCGCGCTTAGAAGTGTGTGCGCACAAAAGCGCCTGGCTACGTTTGCGCGTCTGCGTCCGCGTATGTGCGTATGCGCGTATGTGCGTATGTGCGTATGTGCGTCGGTATTTGAACATGTGTGTGTGTGTGCGCAGAGCTGAAACAAACAAAAAAAGGAGCAAAAAGAAGAGATAAATGTAAGAACGGAGAAAGAATGACGAAAATCTGAGATAAAATATAAAAAAATACGAAGAGCGAAACTACTGGACTGCCAACTGAGCGAAGAAGGGACGGCCCCAAGAAGTAGAAAGTTTATTCGCTGCATGCAAGCCCGCTTCCGGTCTTCTTCCGATTCTGCCCCTCTCGTCTTTCCCCAGTTCCCTTCCCCTCCTCTCCTTTTATCCTTCCTCTCCATCCGTTCGCGTTCTGCTGTTATTATTTTCTTGCCGTTTCCTTCCGCTGTCGGTGCCACGGCGTTCTGGGCGTTCCTTTGGGAAGGGCGTAACTTTCTTGGCTACTCTGAACGGCTTACATGAGCCTCGAGGAGGAAATTAGAACCACGAGTAGAATGCATGGCTGATGTCGGCGATGAAGCTGAGGAAAGTACAGTCTTTGTCAAAAGTTTAGAGCCCAGGGGGTTTGCTTCTAAGCCTCGCAGTGGGACTCCTGTAACATTCGTGGTAGTCCTACCCATTGGAGGAGGCAGGACCAGAAATCTTCTTACCTTCAGCAAATTTGGAGCGCTGGAGATGCATTACGAACCAGACAGTGTGCTTCAGAAGCAAAGCCCCTGGGCTCCAAACTTTTGACAAAGGCTGTACATGCTATGGTCAGTTGGCTAGGGCGAAGGATCTTATCGAATCAACACGCAGCATTCGACTACACGCACCGACTACGGGCAGGGAATTTAGAACAAGCTTTTAGTTTTAATTCTTTCTCGCCAGTGACCATAAAAAATTATCAGCATTCAAATTTTACACACAAAGCCGTGTATGAGAGCAGCTGTTGTTCCGTACACGAAACGAATGGTCCGGTTGTGCCGCGAAGGTTATACAGAGCTTATGCATTTGTCTTTGGACATTTTTCTGATGTGTAAAAAATGTGCAATACCTCTTGTAAACTGAGCATGAGTCTGGGACTCCTACAAGAAGAAAAAAGTTTGAACAAAAGTTAATTCGTTGTTTGATCTCTATAATGATATGACGTACAGAGTTACAGGCCACCTGCGTGCGTAATTCGGCAATGATTTACGGGAGACCAAACCCTACTTCTTTCTTTATTTTAGAGCGCAGCTCTTTGGCGTCCGTTCCTGGGTTTCGCGTCGTCGTCGGCGTCGGCCTCGCAACCCCAATGTCACGCTTTTCAATTGGTGGAAATGCTCGTGACGTCACAGTGCGCGAATTTCAAATGGGGCCAATTGTACTTTGGCTAGTAACCATGCAACCAATCAAAGGGATCGTATAGTGATGCTGCAACTAAGTTGGACTGAGTTTAGTTAATTGCTTAATTAATCAATTAGCCTAATTAATATAGAGGAGAATGAAGAGGTCAGAAGAAAAGAAAAGAAAGACGCGCGCCGCAGCGACAACAGCGTCCGCGGAAGGAGACGCTGCTGAAAAAAACAGATAAGTACGAAGCCGCGTTCCCTCCACCACCACGCACTTCCCCACTCAGTAAGACGTTGCTCGTTTCATATACGTTGTGTCGAACATCCTAGACAGTTCCAACAATTGACAGGTTAATGACAGAACACGATGGATAGAAATACAATAATATAAATATGAAATAGCCTAATTAACCTTTCTAGTTAGACCGCATAAATCAATAAAACCGAGAACGAAATTGGTCGAGTTGGGGAATCGAACCAGGGTCTCCGGAGTGCGATACGAGCACGCTAGCCACTCCGTAATGCCAGCTGAATGGTTTGGAATGAACAAAGGCGCGTCTAGCTAATACGGCGTCTTCGTTCACTCCCATCTTCCCCCTTTCCCTTACGGCGAGGTGCAGGTGTCCACCCAGATATGCGAGAGAGATACATTTCCTTTGCTCAAAAAATAAATTTACCGTCCAGCAAGGCGTACAGCCGAATTGGCGATGGCGTTCTGTGGACTCCCTGGCAGCGTTGCAAGACGCTGTCGCGTTCCACTCTTACAGGCGAAGCTTAACATGTTAACCACACATCAGTAACACACGCAGACAGCCAATGGACGCGTCATTCGCTGGCAGCACTTGATTCATCATTCACAACCACATTCTTAACGTACGCTCCCTTGCCGCACATGCCAAGGACGTACACCACGATCACATTCTGCGCCATTCCTCTGTACTTTGCTTTGCTGAAACCTGGATGGATCCCGAAGAGCCTGTCGAAATCATAGATTTCCTATACTGCTGTGGTGCTCGCAGAGACCACAACAGAGCGGCGGGAGTCGCTATCTACTTGCGCACAGGTCTCTCTGCAATACCAGTCGAAATGTTTGGCACGTCACATGAAGTTGGCGAACTGTGCGCCGCAAAGTTGCCCAACGGCTTGCTGGTAGTAGCTGCCTACTTCGCCCCTACCGCACTCACGAAAGACGTCGTGCACTTCCTGCAACTCGCATTAACCGTCCATCGATCCACACCGATGTTAGTAGTGGGGGACTTTAATGTTGACATAAAGACAAACAGCAATTTCCTAACACTTATGCGGGAGAACATCCCGTTCCTCTCGCTCGTAACGCGTCCCACGGCTGTGACAACCTCGCGAGGCACTTGTATACATGGGCGTCCGGAGGGGGGGGCAAGGGGGGGCGGCTGCACCCCCCTGGAAAATCACTCACTCGAACCGTGAGTGCTGGCCGCACGCCAGGGGCGGTGGTGCGCTCAGTCAAAAGGGTAAAAACAGCCCCGCATGGTCACATCTGCGAAATGCCGCGTCCGGGCGTGCGTCGTTCCGCCGTTTTCAAACCACGCCATCGTTAGCTCTACTGAAGGGCGACCTGTTCCAGACATACAGCGGCACCGGCGAGCATGTGTTTCGAGCCGCCTTGAGATGGGTGTCTGTTTGTTTGATCTCTAGAGAGATAGCGACACGGAGGCAGACAGTGCACGGGGCATCTTGTTTTCGCCTATCGTTACGCCGGTCACCGATGAATTCTTAAGGAGGGAAGGTAAAATCAGCCGTGTCCACCCCCGCTTTGTCGGGCTGCTCAGGGGCAAGCGGGCGATGAGTTGGCGCCGCCGCCGCTCGCTGTCTCCTCCGATCCACGGGTAGCGCAGTTCGGTAGAAGCGCCGCTTTCAGAATCTCCGGCAAAGGGGATTAGCTGCTTTTGTTCACGGCGACGCAGTCTCCCGAGGCGCCCCCACACCAGCGTTCTTTGCGTCTTCTGCGAAAACCAGCGCCTTTGGTCAACGCAGCCCGATGGCGCCTGCCTGGCTCGCCTGTCACCTCTGGCTGGGCCTCAAACCACAACAGCGCCCATGTACTGTGCGTGTCAGTGCATGGTAAAGAGACCCAGGTGGTCGACATTACCCGGAACTCTGTACTACTCCATCCCTCATAGCCTGAGTCGTTTTGGGGCTCTGAACCCCATAAAAACACAAAAACAAATTTTCCGACTGGAGTGGCGAGTGTCCCTTCCCCTCGGAAGTTGCGCGGCGTTCCTTTCACCCCCAAAGTGCGCATTCGGGGATACTGCGGCAAGTAAGCCCTTGCACGTGTGCGCGCCTCTGTGTTTGTGCTTGGGTGTTTTTAGTGGCCGGTTGTCAGCGAAGCTGAGAACAACCAAGACAGCGGACGAGAAAACGACGAGCGGAGAGCAGTGTGTGTGCGGTTGCTCGACTGTGCGGATGCGCAAGCAAGATGGAGCGAGGTGTATGAAGCTGCGAGCGTGCATTTATCTTGTAAATAAGTTTTCGTTGTATATATAGTCATCTTTTGTTTTCAACGTACGCGTTCAACAGTTTTTCCAATCAATGTGTATGATGAGTGTGCACCGAGAGCGTGTAATGAAGCACAGAAGTGAATTTATCACACGTGTAATTACGCAATTCGCCCAGAAAAATCCGAGGCGCCTACAGTTGCTGTTCAAGGAAGACTGACTGAGTGACTGTAGTTGCGTGTTTGTGAACATATAGTGCTGTGTGCTGGTCATCAATCCGGGTGAGTCGAGAACCCGTATGCAGCAAGACTGAGCACTCTTCTCCACGAAGTGATATAGCATCTTTTTGCATTTTTATTAATTTTAGTTGTTTCTTCGTTGATAAACTCCAATGTACCTCTCCTAGCCGCGCTTTAATTTGCTGTTTGTAATTTTTCTTTCATGTGTGCATTTTGTTTAATTTTTATTTATATATAAATAAATAAATTTACTCCGCAAATAGCGCCTTTCTGCTACGAACATACCCCCCCCCCCCCCCCCCCCCCGGGGCACCAACGGGGCCCCCCCCTGCAAAAAATTCTGCGGACGCCCTTGCTTGTATAGATCTCGTCTTTGAGAATCAAGCATTGGTGTACCAAGTCGAACATATATCAGTCTATTTCTCCGACCACAAAGCTTCCTTCATGACCGTCAAGAACTGTTAGTGGAGTCTTTGTTAAAGGAATACGTGTGAAAAATAAAAAAAAAATTCTGTGATAGCGCATACATGTGTTGCTCGATTTCTTTGCCTCAATCTATCGAAAAGGTGAAACCGCTTATTTGCTGCGCTAAAATTTCGCATTAGGAAGTAACGTAATCGTCGGTAATTTTTTTATTAATTATTATCTAATTTACGTGAGCTGCAGCCCCTTCGTATGCCCATGCTACAAAGGGTACATACACTACATAAATCAGAAAAGACAATACGGGGACACTTAGAGATTAGTAATTAGAGAGTTAATACTCATTGCCATCCACCTAAACTTAGCCGTACGGCTACAAAGGAAACCTAAACCGCTTCGTAGTTAAGCTTCGTAGTTAAAGAAAAAACCGGAGGCCACTTAAGCTGCGGCTTAGGGATATGACGCCAGATTTTTAATGTATTAATGCCCATATATGCGGAATTAGCAATGCTCTACTTTGCATTCATAGATCCTTGGGAGTCCTCATAGCACTCCTGTCGCAGTGGTGCTGCGGTTAAGCGATGCGCCACTGCCCCCCGTTGGAAGGTGCTGCCACCGGTGGGCCTTGTGCGAACAAGGCTCTTCCCGAGCGACCTCTTGCGGCCAGTTATTAATTTAACTGCTCCCTCAAACGGTGGTCTGTTTGCTCACAGTCCAGTGGGCAGGCTGTGATGGCGCCACAAAGTCATGTGACCTAGGTGGCCACCTAGGTTTCCGGAGATGGCGGTCTCTCCGGCCGCTCCGGCTGCGAGTCTTCAAATGGTCCCCGACGCCAGTCAATTTTTTTCCGACATCGTGGCAATAACGCTCTCGCGTTGGAATTTGTCCTGGCCCGGTGTTCGAACCCGGGACCACAGCTTCACCGCAGCAGTCGCTCTACCAAGTGAGCTGCTCGGGACGGCTAGCATATGGTGAGAGTGAAAGTTGGTCAAATGTTTAGAGGAAGCCTTCAGTGTGGAGTAGATTTGTAATAATTGCTCTTTGGAATCCATATGGCTGCAAAGCCATATGGATTCAAAGGAAAGTTATACAGCTTCCACAGAAGCATAAATCAGCGCGGGCCGCCGCGGTGGCTCAGTGGTTATGGCACTCGGCTGCTGACTCGAAAGACGCGGGTTCGATCCCGGCCGCGGCGGTCAAATTTAGATGGAGGCTAAATTCTAGAGGCCCGTGTACTGTGCGATGTCAGTGCACGTTAAAGAACCCCAGGTGGTCGAGAATTCCGGAGCCCTCCACTACGGCGTCCCTCACAGCCTGAGTCTCTTTGGGACGTTAAACCCCAATAAACCATAAACCATAAATCAGTGATTACGCAGGTAAATGCGATAGCACGCGTAGGCTGGTGGCTGGCGCTTTTCTCTGTCTCCTTATATCATTGCTACGCATAGTTATCAGGTGACAGGTGGAGAGGGGGGGGGGGGGGCAAGAGGAGAGAAGTACGGTTGGCAGGTAGCACGGCACGTCACTTGACGACGTCATAATAGCATCGCCCAATCAGCGAATTTTATGACAGGCCACAGGGCCGAGTCTTTTTCCTTGATGAGGCTTCTCATGTTATGGCAATAAAAATTGACGGATGCTCCGATGGCCTGATGCGATGAACCGCGTAAGCGAAATGAGATTTTAGGATGATGCTTTCCCATTAGATATTATATTGCATGCGTTTCCATTGCATGATTTGCCCTTTTACAGCATCCCGTTGCCTGAAAGTTGGGCCATGTAGCTTCACTTTACTTTGTCCGGCTTGGTGTCTCGCTAATCATTGTTCTATGCTGTACAAGTGTGGCAAACTGGGCTTGTTGGTGAATGTTCATACTTAAAACTGGCGAAAGACGGGACAAAAGAAGGGGACAACGAAAGCGAGGCAATCCAGCTACATTTCCTAGGTTGCGCTTTTTTTTTCTAATTGCGCAAATGCGCCGTTCGGCGTAACTGAGTTATACTGTATTTACATATGTAGACCTGTGTGGGCTGTATTTGGCAAAAAAGGACTGATGTTTGGGCCCGTGGGTCCAGATTCATGTTTCTAGTGGTTGGCTGGTGTGGTAACCCTGAATGTCAAGGTATCGCTTGCTTCACAAGGGTAGAAACTTGGGCGAGTCGGTAACTGTGATTCATGGTGTGTTAGGTAGCACAAAACGGGATAAGGAACAGAGAAAGACGTACACAATACAGGCGCTAAGCACAGGCGCTAAAGAGGTGCTAGCGCCTGTGTTGTGTACGTCTTTCTCTGTCCCTTGTCCCGTTTTGTGCTACCTAACATGCCATGAGTTGCTTGCTTGCCGTCCGAAGTCCAGGGCAAGATTGCATGCAGTGAGTTAGCGTCGCCTCGGTAGCGGTAGCAGGCCAGAAGAGGCAATTCAGAATAGGAGCCTGTGATGTCCAGGAGGTCCTGATCGCAGTCGTAAACGCAGTACCCATCCGGATTCTGCTCAACGCCACCTAATCACGGCGGGTTAAACCACCGGGATAGTTGGATCCACGCGGTGGAATTAAAGCACGCGTGGAGCGGCGGAGAAATTCCTTTTCAGGCAGTATGGCGTCTCCTGCAGACTTCTTCAGCACAAGGACTGGGCATGTCATCTACAGTGTATGGGGTGCATTGTCAGCTTGCAATGCATTGTCACGTACTGCGTCGAGCCCACGCGACGCGGACAGAGCACGGAAAAAATTGCACATGTGGCACACGTTGCCAACGATGTCCTGAGGACTGGCTGCGCTCCGTAGAGCCCGAACTGCTTGTGCGGAGTCCGTATATAGGAGGAGACGGATCGATGTTGCAATACAGAGGCGGCCTGTTGAAATAGACAAACCGTCACGAACGGCTACGAATTCTGCTGCCAGAGAGAGAAGCGGCGCTTTCTGATATAGGCACATGTCTGGCGTACATCAGGGAGAGATGGACAAAAAATAATGGTGCGCAAATTATGGTGTTTCGTTGTTGCGTCCGCGTAAGCTTGAAGCGCGCCTATGGCATCTGCTGGGAGAAGAGGGGGCTCTGTTTCTGCCACTGAACGGTGGATGTTACGCATGACACTTAGGGATGGGTTGTCAATGACCTGAGGACGCTGTCAAGGAGAAGTTGCGAAGGTATTACATGAAGCAGTGAATAAGTCGGATAATGGATAAGTGGGATAAAAATAATGCGCCAGCGCAGATGCTGCAGTGGTTGCTTGAAGTTCCAGACTGCACGTACTACGACGCTTCACCACGAGCACATCACTACTATTCAACTAAACTTCCCCTGTGTTATACACTCTTGCGTTATACAGATTTCGCTTTACTTAGCGCGCCTCGTTTGCTTGCCGATGACGCGCGCTCAACTTCAGCGCCGCTTTCCCTCTCTTCCTTTCTATGCACTCGCAGCTTGAGTATTTTTCTGGCTCACTTCTACTTATCCAGTAACTTTACGCCTTTCCGCCTCATTCTATGCACATTTTCTCTCTCGCCACTCTTCTGGGGGGGGGGGGGGGGGGGGTGCTCTTGTGATATACTCGCACTCAACTCACTTGCAGATACCGGAGGATTTATTCAACGGCCACGCAGAGACACATGCCGCATTTTCGCCTATTTGCAGTCATTACCGAGGAAAAATGCAAAAAAAAAAGGAATCACTTGGAAAGTATAGACGAAAAAAGGTTCATTATTAGCCACAACAATATTGTGCCCACTGCACGTGTGAAAAAAACCATTCTGTGTCAGTCGAAGTAACTACAAAACATCTATATGCTTACTATAGTCGTGCCCATTTCAATTGTCACATTCTTTGTGGAATAAAGAACTCAATGCATCGGATTCCCTCATATCAGGCCCGAATGCTTAATGCTGCGCTGCAATGAAGTTGCGTCATTCTTCTCTTCGACCTCCCTGTTGTCCTCGGTGTGAGTTATAACGCAAATGCAGCAGGCATATCGTGTCTTGGACTACAAACGGGGTTTGAAGTCGAAGCTTGCCAAGGTAATGTTTGTCGCTGGACAGGATCCCTGTTTATTTATTTCATAGCGAATGGCCGCAACAATAAAAGAACGAATCAGCAGCACCTGCATAGCCGACTGACCGAACTTCGATATTTTGTAGCCGCGGCACCCGCGATCTCATGCCGGAGGAAACGGGTGGAGGCAGCGTACGTTAAGTTTGCACCGATATGCAGGACTCTTTAAGGGGTATGGGCACCAGATTTTCTATTGCATGTTTTATTCTTTGAAATGATGTGTAAAACCTTATTTACGTTGATCACCACGTAGCATTCGACTACGAGAGCTAAATAATTTATAACCGAGTTTCTTTCGCTTGCGTCGGTTTCATGTTCAACAGCCGAGAGATGGATATGGCGTCAAAGGTCAGTAAAGATCACGTGAGGCAGGGAAATCCTGCGGTATATTCACCTTTTTGTCGTTTCAGTTCACTACAGCTCTGAAACTAGCCGGCCTCAAGAGCCGGAGTCCCATCGAGTGAAGAAGCAACGATTATATTGCAGTTAACATATACTGATCTTTGATGTCATAGCTATCACTCGGCTGTTGAAGCTTAATCCAAAGCTGGCGAGAGCAGACATCCAATGATAAACTATTTAGCGGTCGCAGGAAATTTCACGCGCTGGTCCATGAATACTAAAGTCTCATGCATCATTGCAAAAGAAAACTTCGAATCGAAATTTGGTGTCTATACTCCTTTAAGTAGCTTCATTTCAGGACTCCTTGGTAATCTAAACGCCTGCTTACAGTTAGATGCGTAAACTCTGCGGTTACATGTAGGTCCTCCCGACGCTACAATTATGCGACAGGCACCGGGCTTGCAATGGTATAAAGTGATGAAGAAAAAATCGTTAGAGGTAAATTTGATGTTCAAAAAAAATAAATAAACGACTGCACGACCCACTTCCGAAATTGGGACACAAATAGAATTATATAATGCCTTGAGCGCTACTGATCGGACTGTGTTTCGTTAGTGGTTTCTTTATCTTCCTAATGAGAACAAATTTTACGGAGTTGCTTTCACCGATACGCGTGCGGCGGTGTGTGTACGCCTGAATGCGACACCGCGGAAACCTGATTATTCGCACATGGCACTACCGATCCCACCTTGCAAAGTACACATTGCCCCACTAAAGCCGGTCCATGGTAAGTGACGCTTTTTTAAGCACCGGCAATCTCTGTAAGCAGCGCTGCCTTTTTCCTTAATCGAATATGGCGTTTCCGGTTCCGATTTCCGCCTTTCGCCAGTAGTCGAAGTTCATTTTGTTTCCGCTCGAATCCGGTGCAGCGTATTTCAACGCTACACTATTTCTCGGCCCCTAGCAGTCTAACCGACTTGTTTTGCTCTTGGTAGGCGATAGACGAAAACAGCAGTTATGCGACGCCGTCGCAGACAGACTTGTCTCGAGAATACAAAGTGGTAGCGCTCCCACTCAAGACCGGAAGCTGGAAAGGTATGTAGGGAGGAAGCGCTTTAGAGGAGGGGGAGATTGGCGCTGCTTAGCCTGGTCGACAGATAACGCTATGGAGGGGATTTGTGCCCTGCCATATCCATGGCTCCGACAGCGCCCCCTGTTTCTTTGCTTCCCTCCACAACCGCGGCCACCCGAATGACGCAAATGAACCACTCGCTCCTTACACAACCGCGCACTTTCTGCCGCTACTGCTCCAACATATCGAATATGCGTTGGAGCAGCAAACCTGCTGGTAAAGCCACCCCATCGCTTGCTAAATCTAATAGACCTTCGACGAGTCAGAGTGAACAGCCGATCGCCGCTGTTGCTGGCAAATTCAACATCTGCTGCTAAATCCAGCACATTTTCATTGCCATGAATACTCAGGGCGCCTACAGCACAGCTGACGTGACCTGACCTGGCATGAAAACATAATTGCCACCTCTTTCTCTTCTCTTTCTTTCTCACCCTCTCCGGACGAGCTGTGCTGACGTCTTTGCGAGACGTTTTCGCTATTCAGACGCCATATTCTAAACTATTAGAACTGTCTGAGACAACATCCAAACGCAAACGGGTGCTCACCCTATCTGCAGTACTGATCGAGGCATGCTGGGAAGAGCGGCTGACTATCAGGAGCATGGACGGGCACTGCTGGCTGATCGCTAAGACTCACTCTGCCACTGCAGTCCTGGAGTACGCACCTCATCCGCACGGCAGAGCTCTCCGCCTCTTCCGTGTCAGTAAAGTTGATTCACTTACTCATAGAATAGAAAAGGATAGAAAAAATAGTTGCCATGTCGGTTATCCCTCATTTCAAACACCACTAAACTGATTCCCACCCCAGCTTGGCCGGGGCAGTTTTGCGCTCTGTAACAAGTTGCGAAAGGTAATTAAACGGCAAGAAATGTAGATACGCCCGTTCTTAATTTATGCATTAAATAAAAACATGCACTGTGGTCCTTGCAAGTAATGAACCTGCCTCAATTTAGAGAAAAGAAAGCAAACAAGGCAATTGATGTTTTTTGTTATTTTTTTTTTATCAAGGGGAACTACAAAGAAAGCACCTTAAACAGTTAAAAACGACAGTATTGTCGGAACAGCTCCGATGCGCAGACGCTGAAAGACGTTAAAGTAAGAGCTGCCGAAAAGTGTTGAGCCCCAGGGGCTTTCAAAACATTCTTTCTCACGCTCCCTTCTCCTATTTTTCTTCCCCTTATTTCCTTTGCGCCTTCCCTTGTGGCCGTGCAGGGTATGAGGGCCGTGCTTCAAAAACATCCGCTATGAGGATCAGCAGAGGCAGCTACGCGGACCCGAACCCTGCAATAGCCTATGGTGCGCCCAGCCTTAGCCCCAGAACAGCTCCGGGGGAGCCGGCACAAGACGCTGGTGCAAAAATAATGGAGCTCGAATATGATTAGTTCGGGAAAAGAAGAGAGGCGAGGGAGCCAGACTCGGAAAGTTGGGAATAAGGAAAGGGGAAAACAAGAATAAAGGGAAGAGGGTTAAGAGCTTGCGACAGGAAACCAAAGTGTAGTGAATGCAAGAAATGAAAGGAAAGGTTTGCGCGTGTGAATCTTTACTGAGGAAATATAAGGGCTGCGAAGTGCGCGAGAAAGAAACGCCTAGAGGAAGAATGCTTGGGGAACGCGATAAAAATAGAGCATAAAAGTGAGCGGGACTATCGTGCATTTCCCGCCAGCACTCCGTGTGTCGCGCTTTTTTTTTTGTTTTGTTTTTGGCTGCACATACATGAATTTCATTTCCCGCAGCGCCGCGAGGAAAATAAATGAGAACGCAGAAAGTTACAAAGCAGAAAGAATACGCTTATAAAGACTACGGCGTAGGGAGAGGGGTCAGGAAGGGCATGTGTGATGAACAACAGGCTTGCAGTGAAATAAGAATTATATTTTACTAGAAACATTTTTTCCAGCATTTTAGTTTCGTGTGCCGCCGCGTGAGCAGTGCACTTTTCCAGTCGGAACTGCCGCAAGTAATTGAACGAGTCAGGATAACGTAAGGATAAGGGAAGGCGGGCAGGCATCCCGAGAAGAACCTCCCTAGCTGCTCCCCCAAGTTTAGAGAGAAGGGCCCCAGGTCTCTCCGGGGCGCGTGAGCCTGAGGAAGATGGGGTTGGACGGGCGGCGTTGGGGACGTTTCCTCTGCTTCCCCTATCGCGAGAGGGAGGCACGGGTGGGGCTCCCTGGGGTATCGCAAAATAAATAAGGGTTATCTCTCTCCCTATCTCCATTTCTTCATCTACCCCACCCCGAGTCTAGTTGGTTTTGTTTTTCTCTCTAACAAAGAACGAGGGGGTGGGCCACGTTTCCATGTCTGAGAGAATATGTTTATTTATACCGAATTTCCTTTTTCCGTCGACAGTCTTCAAGTCTTGGAGCACAGAGCTGTATATCTTTGTCTGGCCGGAAAAAAATTGTCTGCGTCATGTTCCATGCATATACATTTACCTGCTCACCCTTTCTCTTTACCTCTTTGGCGCTTGCACTAGCCTTAAGCTTAACAGTGTGTTTTTATTTTTCATCATATTTTTAGCAGATCTTAATTTCTTTGCCAGGATTGAACAGCGCACACAGGACAAGGACACGGGGAAGAAGCGACAAGACACGAGCGCTGACTATCAACTGATTGGTTTATTGCAGTAACATTCAGAATTCTGATACGTGCGTTAAGCACCCCTTCAATCATTATTCTTCCCCGAGAAATCGTATATCTGGACGAAACTGCCTGATGAGAGTGATCTTATCTGCGAAACATGCGCACTTGGTTGTTAGATTGTTATTTCGTACATATACACGTTACTCCAATAAACCATTCAGTTGATAGTCAGCGCTCGTGTCTTGTCGCTTCTTCTCTGTGTCCTCGTCCTGTGTGCGCTGTTCAGTCCTGCCATGCAGCAACTAGCTCAACTCTCCGTACTTCTTAGTTTCGTTATTTAGTACTTCAATCCGCGTGCTGCCATAAACACGTCCGTCACCGAACGGCCGATCGGACTAATAAATGCGAAGTTTTGTGTAGGACACTTTTCAACTTTCGCCTACCTTTGCGTCGTCACGGCAATGTTAGGTTAATTTAGCGTGTAATTGAAATAAAGACTGCCTAACTCTGCGCGGACCGCTCAAGAGTGCAGTGAAGGATAGTATAAAACGAAGTGAAAGCAGAAGTAAGTATGTGCGGACACGTGCTTCCCACGGTCTTGTGGCGTCCGTGGTTAAGTAGTAAAACAACTTGAGTTCCGATCCAAACCTCTATGGTTTGCAAATTGCGTGCCTACATTCTGCCCTCTGCCATAAATTCGTCCTTGTTTTAAGGTCTCTCGTTCGGATCTCTGTTGACATGCGTTTTTGTCAACATGCCTCTTTCGTCTCAGCAATAGCGCAAACAGGACAAGGGACCAACAAAGAGTAGAGACACACAACGCTAACTTCCAACAACTTTATTAGAAACAAAAGCACAAGAATTTATACATGCATTTTTGCCGTGTCATCCTAAAGCATGTTTAAATTCACTGCGAGCGTAGGTAAGCATTTTTTTTGGGGGGGGGGAGTCTGACAGGAGCGCTTACACAGGCACTTCCTAACCTGGCTATCTTTTCCGCTTCAATAATTTCACGAGTGCGCTTGTCCTTACTTTTCCCAACTAAAAAACACTTGTTTAGTAACGGCTTCCACTTTACACATGCGTTGCAATGTTTTTTTGTGTTTTTTAGTTGGGAAAAGTAAGGACAAGCGCACTCGTGAAATTATTCAAGCGGAAAAGATAGCCAGGTTAGGAAGTGCTTGTGTAAGCACTCCTTCTGTCAGACTCTAAAAAAAAAAAAAAGAAATTGCTTACCTGCGGTCGCAGTGAATTTGCGCATGCTTTAGGATGACAAGGCAAAAATGCATGTACAAATTCTTGTGCTTTTGTTTCTAATAAAGTTGTTGGATGTTAGCGTGTCTACTCGTTCTTGGTTCTTGTCTACTCGTTCTTGGCGCTATTGCTCCGAAGTATGAACCAACAAGCCCGAATTTTAACGTTGTTAATGACTCTTTCGCCTTGCCAATACAGGGAACATGGCAACAACAGTCTGTTAGATCCGGCCTGCACTGCAGGAGAGTCAACACAGGAATGTATTCACAGAGATGCAACGATATTTAGCAGCACCGCCTTCCGGAAGGTAAGGCTTCTTCGGATAACTCAAGTCGCTGCAGCATTTGCCCGAGGCAGGTTCTTAAGCAGCATTGCAATTAGGGAAATGTGTGGAACAAAGAGATTGGTTTGGTTTGGTTTTGTGGGGTTTAACGTCCCAAAGCGACTAAGGCTATGAGAGACGCCGTAGTGAAGGGCTCCGGAAATTTCGACCACCTGGGGTTCTTTAACGTGCACTGGCATCGCACAGTACACGGGTCTCTAGAATTTCTCCTCCAAAGAAATTCTAGCCGCCGCGGTCGGGATCGAACCCGCGTCTTTTGGGTCAGCAGCCGAGCACCATATATCCACTGAGCCACCGCGGCGGCTGGAACAAAGAGAGACCAAAAAAGTTTATTTAAAGCTGCTATGTAGAGATATGTTCGTGGCCGGTTATATTGCCGTGGAACTTTGCTATCTTTTCCTTTTCTGTATGTTCTCTATTGATTGCCGCCGACACACTGCTCTAGAACAATCGTGATCACGTGCTACAGATTAAACAATGTTCGGCATTCTTCTCGGTGCACTATAGGCCGGTTATCTGCAATGTTCCAGTCGTATTTTAATACAGAGAGGCAGAAAGCAATGGGCATTCTTAACCCACGGCCAACGACTGCACCTTTCGCTGTTACCCTCGCTAAGACTCGTTATCTTTAAGGTGCAAGTTGTCCTTAAACAGCTCGTTTCTGAATAAACAACTCGTTTCTGAATACATCTACTTGCATATGCGCATCAGTGCTGTCCGTACAAGCGGACAATACTGCGTTAAAAACAACTCACTTAGCTTCGTTATTCATCGCAATACGAGTAACAGGAGAATCATTCTCGTTGTCTTTGCGAAATGGCACTGAAAAAGAAAAGTTTAACAGCTTCCACCCCCCCCCCCTTCCCTCGTCAGATTCGCACACCTTCGTCCTAAAGAGAAGGAAAAAAAAAAAAAACAATTGCGAACGCAACGCCTGCCGCCTGCGAGTTGGACAGTCGAGCGTCGACTATATCCGGACCAGCGGCAGCAGGTCCCAGGGCCCTCCGCACCGTCACGTGTCCTCGCGTCACACGACACCGCCGCTCTTCGGCGGCCGACGCCCACGTCACCGCAGGAGTCGCGTGCCGCGTCAATCACGGCTGCGATTTCAGGCGCTCTTCTGCGCACTGCCCACCAGCGCCGACCGCCTCCGCTTCCCGGCGCTGCTCACTTACCAGCCGCCCCACCTCTGCCGCTGCTTCCCACGAGCCACGCGCATTTCCCCTTTTCCCTTTCCCAGTGCGCCCTTTTCTCCCTTTTTTCTCCTTTCTTCGGGCGATGTGCTCTCAGCCGTGTGTGTGCGTGTGCCGGGATGCGGCCGCCGCTTCTTCTCCCCGAGTCCCTCGGAGCGGAAGCGAAACCCGACGAGATTTGACGAAGCGCTGGTCGCGCTAAGCGCATGCGTGGCGCGTCGCTCGCCGTTGTTGGTTCCGTTACCAGCCGAGAGGCGGCGCTGAAAACCCCCCTGCATGCCATACGTCTGTACGTGAGCATTCTCGTTTCCCCCCACAGACGTTTGATCTCCCCTGGAAGGAACGAGAGCAGATCAAAGCTCGCCGCGCTGCTCTCTTTCACTCTCTTTCTCTCCTTCAGTGGTGACGATGATGAGTCGCTGGGCCAAGTGTGTACGGAGCGCGTGTTTGGCGGTGCTGCTCTCCTCTGCTCATGAGGCGTGCCTGACCACGATCTCTATCGTCTTTCTTTTCAGCGTTTCGTTTTTCTTCGTAGGTTCTGGCCTCCGTGTCTGCTTCTACCAGCATCTCGCTGTTGGTGGCGGCCACGGTTCAGGTTCGGGTTACTTAGTCCACCTACGGCTCTTGAATGGGCACGTGCAGCTTTGGTTGGGTGATGGGAACAGAGGGGGAATAGGGGGGGGGGGGGGGATGTGGGGGAAGAGGAGGGGGGGGGGGAGGATTAATGAAAGTAAGAAACAAGTGGAAGTCACGTTTCTGAGTCGCTGGATCGTGGGAGACAGGCTTAGGAGCTTGTTGTTGGCAGGATGGGATCAAGTGTTGATTGTTCCTCCGAGGCTTTCAAAGTGAAAAGCGATCGGTTCCGGTAATGATAGCCTTTTATTCGCCCTCTTGTTTTATATTGTTATTATTTCGTTCCCTTGACAACATCCAAAGTGCTGCGTGCCTGACGTTTCTCCGCGACCAACGCAACGTTCGCCCGCGTTTGTAGACTATGGCCAGAAGCAGCGCGCTGCATTTTATTTCTGCAGGGAAGCAGGGTAATATCACATTCACGGTTTGCAATCCTCTCTCCTCATTTCGCGCGGAGATTACCTGAGACTTGTGCACAAAATATTTCAGCAGCTGCAGCAACAGTAGCGGCAGCAGAAGCAGCTACAGTAGCAGGAACAGTATCAGTAGTTGGGTTAGTAGCCGAAAAAGTACTATCTGTTGTATTAGTAGTAACAGTAGCAGCAGAACTGATGTCCATCATTATTGGGTAAAAATTCTAAGAATTGGAAGAATGTATGGTACTGATACAGAGTTTTTGAAGTTAATAGTCCATTCCTCCGACATGTAGCGAAATCTTTCTCTTACAGTGTTTCCATCGCTCGCATCGAGAAGTTAAGACTGCCATAAAAAAAAAAAAACAACGGGGAACGCTTTTCACGATAGCAAAAACGTTAATAGGAAAAAAATTCAAGCCTGCCGACGGGAGATCTGCTAGTATATCGATTGTTATATTGAAGTCTTACAATATAGGAAAAAAATACGCTCATAAACTGTTTCACGTCCAGAAATATTTTTGTGCAGAATTGCTGGGTAGGAGTAGCAGCAGTGACAGCAGCAGCAGCAGCATGTCACAGAAGTGGCGGCAGCCTCTAAATTACTTTTGTTTGTATAAAACTGATGCGTCCGCGTTTCTTTGTATGTGTCTCGGGAAGAGCAAGAATGCATGCACGCTTTTTTTTTTCAGTTATTTAGACAACCCCTCGCATTGCGAAAGCGGAGGCGGCTCAAAGTCTGCCCCGATCTGCCGAAGTCTTGAGCCGCTGCTTGAGCTGACCATTAGCAGGAAAGGAGTGGCGGCGTACGTGACTGCCTTTTTGGTTGTGTTTTACTTTTTTGCGGCTCCAAGGTCACCGAATCAAGAGTCGAAGCCTAGGGCTTCTTTTTAGTTGTGCGTTAATTTTTTCCTCCTCCAAGATGGCGGCCATGCAGAGTCAAAGTGTAGGTGCCTATGTGCTCTTGTTGCGCTTTTTGGTGTTTTGTTTTTTCGACGCCGACGCTGTGGCGCCGCGAGTGCTCGCCCGCTAGCACCCGAGGCCTTTAAAGGGAAGCTGAAGAGTTTTTCGAATTCATTAAAATGCTCACGTGTGGATGAGGGAACTTTATAAATCATGCGGGTGAATTTTTTTTACAGATTCATAACTTAGTAGCGACGTAATCGCCGTTTAAAATTACGCGGTAGCTCCGCCCCCCGCGGTCCGCCGAGCGCTGCTGATGACACTGACGATGCGAGCCAAAACCGGAAACTGCGAAGTGGTGACGTAAACACCGGTGAACCGTCGCTTCACAGCCTCCGCGGCCGTGCTTGTTTCTGCGTGCGTGCCATCATAAGCTGCTTCGAGCTGCCGTGTGTTTCTGTATTTGTGCGTTTTTATGTTTGTGGTGAGGTACAGAAAGGTGTGCAGCATCGAATGAAGCCGTGGACCCATCATGCCGGCGTTCTGCGCAGCCCTCGGCTGCACGAACATCCGCGGCCGCGACGATGTGGTCTTTCATTATTTCCCTCAAAAAAAGAAAAGCTCTCCGCGAAGTGAGTAGCTGCTGTGAAGCGAAGGGATTTCAAGCCGTCAAAGGCAACAGTGCTATGCTCTGGCCACTTTCGTGATTAGAACTATCACCAGAGCCTGTCGACAATTCATTCACTGGGCCTGTCAACAGTCAGCTCGACTGAAACCCGGTGCAATACAGTCTGTTTTCTGATAATTTCATTTAATTTCTTGGCAGCACCAGCAGTCTTCTTCATTCCCCTCTGGAATGCAGAGGACGGAGAAACACCTGTTTTGGAAGTAGAGTGTTTACAATGATATCACTCAACTGCCAGGAATATATTTCTATTAACGCATGTAGTCGTAAAGAATTGCCGACTGCCGCATGGCTTCATACATTAATAATAATATTATATAATTGTGCGCCAAGTGTGCTACAGCCAGCCATGTGATTCGCCCTGCTCGGTTGCAGCACGAGTCCATCTAGTTAGTGAAAAAATCCCTTGCCGCTAGATCTGAGAACAAGCACGATAAAGGTGGCGCAAACGGATGAAAGTATTCTTACAAGGACTTGTAGCATGAACCAACTCGCCTAAACAAGGATTTTAATTTACTGATAGCTCCCATCTTGCCACGCTAAACAGAAGGCACACGTTTGTCACCTAGACGAGTTTTGTCGCAAAGCGCTGCGAACTTGTATGTATATGAATCGAGCCGGCATGCAGCTACTATGAAGTGGTGCAAGCATAAAATTTGCGCGCAAAAAGAGCCTGATAGCTTCTTGCGCATGCCAATGATCTTTGTGGATTACAAGCAGATTTGCGGCAGCACTGACAAGCGGCAAGACAAAAATGCCGACGATCGGATCCCGCTTATATTGTATTAGGAAAATTACGTCGGGCAGTGCTATACTGCATTTGCTCGCCTCAAAAATTCATCCATTGTATCTCTGAATGTAGCAGAGTGGTTTCTTGGGCGAGTTGGTTTACCATATTCCATTTTTATCAGCTGCTGGTGTGCATAAAGAGCAGTGTTTCCCGAATAAAAATTCAGTTGTAAGTCCAGCGCGTTGTGTGTGTGTCTCTTTCTTTCAGTCCGTGTCTTTTAAGCGCAGGTATATTTCAACTCTGCATGTAGTTTGGCAAGAAAAGTATTCTTACCAAAGTCATTTCCAACACGTGGAGATGCTGACACTTCGCTTTCGTTCGAGTCAAAATCACGGCTTGCGCCAGCATCGTTTCTTTCTTGGAGAGGTTTGCTCTTTGCAATCGGTTCTAACATGTAGGGTATGACGCCAAGATACTCCAGGTAATCTTCGATGTGTTCCATCGTCGTATAAGCAAAATAACAACCTCGAACCTCCGAGCGCCGCGGTTCATGTGCAGCGGCGGCGGCCGAGCCGACCGAGCCAGCTCCATTGTTGACGTCACGAGGCGCCCAACCAATCACAGGCGGCAACGAGGCGCGCGAGCTCGCCCAAGGCTGCTGCTGCACTTCTCGCGAAAATAAAATAGGTTTCCGCTTTCCTTTGCCTAATTTCGACGAGAAATTCGAATTCCGAAGGTGGAAAACTGTACGGTGCATCTCTCCACTCAATTTTTTTGGGAAACCTTTCAGCATCCCTTTAAAAGGGGGCCGTATGGAAACGAACTTCAGTCCGCTCGTCGGTGGAAACGCTGCCGCCGCGAACTCCCGGGTCTCCGAGCCGCCGCACCGCATCCTCGAAACCGCAAGCTGCCCTGGACGGACGTCGCCTTCGGGGGCCGCACCGACTGCGTTTTTGTGGATGGACTGCAGCCGCGCTTCCCGGTTGACTGTATGTTTGTTCACCTTCTGACTTTTGATCGACTTTATCTAATTGGCCTCTCACTTGTGTTCTGACTTGTGTAGAAATATTCAATGTATAACTTAATTCAGTGTGTTGACTGCTATGTGTTTTCCGCAATTGTTTTGTAGAATGTAAATTATGTGTCTGTGAAAGCTGCCGCATTGTTCAATCGAAACTAAAAACGTTGTTTTGTTGTTACCTCTTAACACGCCTCGGTCTCAGTCACTACGTTTGCTTACCGGCTACGCCGGGCATCAAACGGCCACCCCCTCATTGTCCGGACTCGGTGATGATGTCGCCTAGTCACCGAACCCGTGACACAGCAGTTTGCAGTTCGGAATTAGGGACGCAGCGGCAACTCAGGCCACAATGAACAGGGAAAAGAGGGCATGTGTTAGGCATGGTTAATAAATATTAGGTTCAAAATGAAGTGTTGAAGTATAGGCTAAATTAGGCATCGCTCAAAATGGAATTGAAGTAATTAAAGGGCGTCAATGTCTCTAAGAAAGATGAAATTTTGTCGTAACAGACGACAGGTGGCACATCACACAGTAAAATACCCGATGAAACGCAGTGCGTTCGCGGTAAAATTTGCCAAAGAATTGACACTGTTCTGACACATGAAAAGCCACAAAATTAGGATAAGCAAAACTGAAAGTGCGTTTGCACACTAGTCACAGGCAGGGGGGGGAGTCCATATTTAGTCGAAGAAACATTGTGAAAGAAAGAGGCGCGAAAAAACAGGGCGTAGATGGAAAGACACATATGAGTCCTGATTATCAAGCGTGAGCGCATTAAACATAGGCACATTAAGTCGGCCTTTCTTAATTGTGCGAATGGCATGCTTTGGCGTTATCGTTTTGCTGCTCTTTTCGACATGCTTGCGCGCCTGCCTATTCAGATGTATTTAATGCGCTCACGCAATAATGCACCCAGTTGCTGGTCAACGCTCGTGTGTAAATTTTTTTTCTACATCCCATTTTTTTAGACTATTTACTACCACAGTGCCCAGGCAGGAAATCGCTCAGCAACGTACATCGATGCAATTCATAAAAGGAAGCCATGTTCAGACGTGTGTGACAAATTCTTAGACATGTAAGAATAACTTGTACAAATGGTCTCTGTGCTGGCAATTTTTTCATTGTTAGAGGGTTGGCTTTCTAAGGCACAAATGGTGCTATTTGCAGCTGCGCACTAATCGTAATTTAATTCTAAGTTTTTTTATTGCTTCCATTCTTTGCTCTGCAAGAATTTGAATTGCATTTGGTGCGCGTTCTGTTACGGTACGACCTGCGTTGTCAGCCTAAGCAATTCATTTCGTTTCATTCATACGTTGCTTGGAAAGAGCGGAAAGCAACGCAATTCAACTGCTTAGGCCAAAACGTGAGAGCATGACAGAGGGAGGGGAGGAAGAGGAGGTAGAAGAGGAAAGGCAGGGAGATTAACCTGAATGACTAGACTGTCTTACCTAAGAGGAGGAAAAGTTGAAGAGATAACATCCCGGTTGTCCATGCCATTCTATACCAGTTAAAGATTGCCACAACTCGCATTAATCATCATCATCACCAGCCTGAGTACGCCCACTGCAGAGCAAAAGCTTCTCCCACGTCTCTCCGATTAACCCTGTCCTTTACCAGCTGCGCCCACCGTATTCCCGCAAATTTCTTAATCTCATCCGCCCATCTAACTTTCTGCCGCCCCCTGCCATGCTTGCCTTCTCTTAGAATTAACTCCTTTACCCGTAAGAACCAGCGGTTATGTCGCCTTCGCATTACATGTCCTGCCTAAACCCATTTCTTCCTCTTGATTTCGACTAGAATGTCCTTAACCCGCGTTCAGCAGCAACAGTCTCTGGAGATGATTTTTCACAACTTTTTCTTTTCGTTTGTGTCATTGGTAAGCTCCGCCTTTGGTGCCATGACACCGCTGGATAGCTATGCCACGAATATAGAAATATTAAGGGCAAAAAATAAGATAGAAATAAAAAAAATGTTGCAAATACGAAATAAGATCTAAGTACCTGAAAATGACGCACAGAACTATCATTTAAACGGGAAAAATATTCTGCATTGGGCACGTAGCTGAGAGAGATAAATAAATGAAAGGAACAAGTGGTCATAGCGGAAAGCGACTCCGTAAAAAAGAAAACACTTCCTGTGCCTCGCAAAAGGGGACTTCCTGCAACTTGGGTTGACCATTAGGCAAATAAGACCGCACTGTTCAGTCTTGATTTCCAGCAGTACACGTCTGAGTCGACAGCGGTGCCGTTGGCGTGTGGCGCAAGGCATTCAAACGCGACCAGGATATTTACACAGCCCACACACACATCCCTGATTCACATATGCGTAAGCTCTTTTTTGAGCTTTTTTCAGTGGTCTC
Source organism: Amblyomma mixtum (assembly GCF_055824585.1). Classification (NCBI taxonomy): domain Eukaryota; kingdom Metazoa; phylum Arthropoda; class Arachnida; order Ixodida; family Ixodidae; genus Amblyomma; species Amblyomma mixtum. The sequence continues at coordinate 222,389,112 of NC_143013.1, read as the reverse complement.
GGGAGCTTTTGAGAATCCAGTTAGATTTCAAAAAAGCTTTCGCAAGCCGTCAGAGTTTCCCGCCCTTTCCGAAAGAATGCCTATCTATTCGCAATGCCTCTGAGTCCACTTGTTAACTTCACTATTCTATCTTTGGTAAGATCATAGACGCGTTGCTTGAAACAGAAAAGAAGAGAAAAAGTTTTTTTTCAACATCTTGCTTAAATGATGTTCAGCTGCACAGCGCTCAGCAAATAGTCTTGAATATTATATCTGCAAGACATATACTTGTTTGCTGATTTGCCAACGCACTGGTGAAGCATTGTTGCGGCAACATTTTCAAGCTGAAGAAATGCTAAGTGACCGCACCGCATTACGTAAGCTCCGATCTGCCTTGCTTTCGCTTGACGAAGAAAAGGCTCTTGAGCGGAACGCATTCAAATGCGCGGCGGAGGTGGTGAACAACTGAATTACTCTAGCCAGCTTGCGATGTCAGGCTCAGTGTGTATACATCACAGTGCATTCGGTGTCATATTTACGGGGTCCTTCTTGCTTTTTTCCCCATTTCTTCTCGAATTTGTTTTCCTATATTCATAAATTTTTGCTGCGGCTTGTTTAAATAGTGCTTTCTTATGTCTGGCAACATACTAGTCAAGCGATGGAGTCAAAGTTTTTTCTGTTTAACTCCAGCGGATGCAAGCTCCTTTAGCATGGACGCAGCCTGGAGATGGTCAGTGTTGATATCGACTCATTATGGCACTTTTCCGTACAGTGTGTACTGCTTGCCAACCAAAGAGCATGTACTCAGTGGCGTATTATGCACCCAGTTGCGCGAATTAATTTCTAGAGTACCCACGTGTTTCGCTGGTATCCATCGAAGCGAATGAAATCGCGGTCAGCGTGGAATCATACAGATAAACGAGTTCGTTGTATCTAAACAAGCGGTATGTCACGCAAGGCTTCTGCCCTCGCGGTACTGGCTGGCTGAACTAAGTAATCAGAAGATCATTGTACCCAGAAATTCATAGTTCTCAGAGCGTGTTATAATTATCAGAGGCGAGTACTAAAAGTTGAAGGACTCGCACGCTTTCCGCCTAAAGTTCAGAAGTGTCAATGAATACGCGGAAGAGTGAAAATACGAATAGTGAAAACGAATAGAGAAAATACAGTAGCCGCCAACAAGGAAACAGTTCTTAGTGAAGAGCCCACAAGACGGGGACTAGAACGAATGTTTTTTGTTTGAGCGTGGTAGGACATGTATAGCGACATAATGAATACGCTACGGGACAGAGACAAATAAATGAGCGCAAAAAATCTCTCAATAGATGAAGAGGCAAATGACCTCAAAATGGGGGCCTTGCAAACACAGACCTGCAGGCTGAATGCAAACAGACACAGGCGCGGACATAAGGTATCGACGAAAACGTATACCTAGACTGTAGATTTGTGTGCGTGATCAATATATAAACTGGCAATGCGAATCAACTGAAAAAAAAGAAACTTTTCCCAACTTCTTCTTATAAAGACAAAAACAAAAAACTCGTCTTCAAGAAAGCCCTAGGTGCACACACGGATTGAGACCCGGACAGTTAGAAACGAAATTCTCAAACGTAGGTTCAAAACAGAGAAATATATCCTCCCGAAGTTTCTCGACGACCGTTTGTTATTTAAAAAGTTCCAGCTCTTTCTTCTCTCTCTCTAGTTTCGTGAACGCAGACAATGCCACTGAATGGCTGTAGAGCTAGTCGAGCTGAAAAACGGTTCTCAAACGTCGCTGAGGGCGGCCCGCCTTGCTTTCTACGTTGAAGAAAAAACTTGAGTCTGGCTCAAATATGGAACTGAGGAATGATACAGAAAACGACAGACTTGCGAAATATCGCTAGAAATGGTTCTGAAGAACAAAGTAAATTCCCACCTAATAAAATAGAAAAATGAAGAATAGACGCACAAAAAGCGTACCGCAACTCGCTCGAGTTTTCAGAGCAGATTGAAAGGTCTCGGGTGTCGCCAGCCGTCTGTGCCCGGCTGATCGTTTTTTACCCTTATTTTATGATTTTCCCACCAAGTAAGTTTCTCAGGGATTTCCTTCTTCCATTTAGAGCTGCTTTCTTTCCTTTTTTCTCCCCCTGCCTCTGCCCGAAATTGAAGGACGAATCACCTGGGGATTCGCGAATCATTTCCCCGCCCTCCCGCACCACCCTAGTCGCTCGATCAGGCGGGCGCGCGCCGCGCTTTGAAGCCCTCCGTTTCTGGAAGGAAATATTCCCAAATCCCGAAAGGGGATACGCGCACAAAGGCGCGGTTCCGAGCGTTCGCGACGCAGTGTGCAACCCTTCGATACGGGTTTGCATTGGGTCTCTCTCTCTCTGTTCGCTTAAACCGCTTGGCCCGGTCGGCTGGAGCTCGGTTGCTCGATCTTTCTACGCAGTGATTTCTCTTATTTGTTCGGGAGTTCTTTTGGCTACGTTTTTCAGGCACGCGGTCCATCTACTGGCCGAATGGTTTCCAGCAAATGCGTTGATGATGCCTATTAAAAATATTCGTCCTGCCTCGATCGTCAATTATTTATGATTGAAATGAAAGTATATATAAAAAAATTGGCGGGCACACAGAGCTCCGCCTTAAGGATATGAGGCGATTATGTAATGTGTAATCAGTGTCTATATATTTGGAATTGGTCATTCCATACTTGACATTCATAGATCTTTGGAGGAGAAATTCTAGAGGCCCGTGTACTGTGCGATGTCAGTGCACGTTAAAGAACCCCAGGTGGTCGAAATTTCCGGAGCCCTTCACTACGGCGTCCCTCATAGCCTTAGTCGCTTTGGGACGTTAAACCCCATAAACCAAACCAAACCATTCATAGATCTCTGGGAGTCATCATACGACTCCTGGCGCAGTGGTGCAGTGGTTAAAACCACTGCCCTAAGATGGCAGGTGCTGCTTCCAGTTGGGCTTGTGCGAACCAGGTTGCTCGTCCCGAGCGACCAGTCATTAATTGCCACCTGCCACTGTGGTAAACTTGCTCACAATCAGGTGGGCAGGTTGTGATGTCGCCGCAAAGTCACGTGACCTTGGTGGCCCACCCGGTTGCTTCTCCGGGGAGTTTTCTTTCACAACGCCGAATACGCCGACGACAACGACGCCGGATTTGCTGCAGAACAAGAGACTTAATGCTATTGCATTAAAAGTGCCTGCTTGGAGGGGGCCCCACCGGATCCTTGTCAAATAAGTGGCCGAGAACGTGGAAGCTGTGCCAGATTAGTTGGGTAACCAGGACAGTACAACATACACCGCATTGTACCTAGAATACATGACGTAAAATCACAAAACAGCTTATTGAAGTGAACAGTTTTAAAGGAGTAACCCTTTAGGTCAGAGAGAATATTAGCGCTCAGCTGCGAAAATAATCGAAATCATACAAGCGCACCACATTTTTAAGATCAGATATGTAAAATGAACAACGATGGGCCTCTATGCTACAGATCACTGAACGATTGTGGACTTTAGGTGTTGCGTTTGGGAGAATTGAATCACTAGCACGAGACCGTTAAATAAACGACTTGTATTAATTCAACAGAGGTTGCAAGGCGGCAAACGCACACAATTCCTGAATCGAACATCGTGGCAGAACAGCTTGATCTGTGCTGGAGAGGCGTAAATGAGCACCAGACCGGCGACGTCCCCGCTCCGCACCCCCCCCCCCCCCCCCCCTTTTCTTTACTTTTTTACCGCGGACAGCAAACGATGTGTGGAACTTGCTGCTGCGAGATCATATGCTCGCACTAAAAACCAAGAAAGAGCAGTTCTCATACAATTCCAAGAACACTCGGAGGCTATACACCGCAGCAGACACAGGACAGAGGGAGGTGATGACACGCCTCCTGGGTCTGTTGTGGTGTGTAGCCTCTGATGTCTCATCAGTTGGCCTACACATCTAACCTCCTTCCACGATCATTACTCAATAGAGACATGAAGCCTTACCATTAGGTTCGATCCTGAAGGCAGCAGTATCCAGGACCACTTGGTTTTTAACGATGTACGACAAGGGTCTTCGCTACCTTTTGTTCCCAAGGCACGGGTATTAAAACTAAAATCCGTGAAAATGCCTGTTAGTACTCCGCTACTTCGATTATCCCGCACCATCTGCACCAAACTTTTACATGCCACCGCATGCATCGTCCGTGAAAGGAATGACCACCGAATCATGTGCTACCATCTTCATGGATGGAAAACTGTATTAAGCTAGTGAGTTTGGACCGTACAAGATCTCAGGGCCACCGCACAGCCCTCACATTACGCGCATGTGTCCAGGCCACGTAGGGCCATGGCACTGGCACCCCGGTTCACACAGCGAAGTTGCGCGTCCGGGTCCTGCGACGCAAGGAGGGCCTCCCATTCCTCCCATGTACCGATGGCGGGCTGTCCCTGCGGGGGAGGATCGGCAGGGCATCCGAAGAGGATGGGGTCTAGGGTGGCGTGCGGTTCTCCGCAGAGAGTGCACTCTGGGGAAACATGACGGAAGTGGGATAGAAGCTGAGGGGTAGGAAGAGTTCGGGTCTGGAGTCGCCTCCAGAGGATTTGTTGGGAGTGGGATAGGCGGGGGTGGGGAGGGGAACTAACTCAACAAGCACGCCTTGCCCGTCGACTCTACCATCTTCAGTGCTTTGTAGAGTCACCCTCATTGTGAGAGAGCTGTCCTCTTAACTGCACAGAGGTCAAGAGTTCCAGAGGCACTACACGGCCGACCGCGCTACTCCACAATGGCGCGAATGATATGTGTGTGAATCCCTGTGGACGTCTAAAGGCTTATTCATACTTGCGAGTAAGAGATGTTGCTCAACGATTTTTGTCAAAAAGGAATATCCGCAAGGTGGTCACATGCTGCTCAATTTTCCACACTGGCCACTGCGAGTCACAACCGACTAAACCAATCAGCGACGCTTCCGAAGTTAACGGAAGCTTTCTCCACTTCCGACTTATCATTGCTGGCAACACACAAGAACTTCAAGACAGTCAAGATCAACAACTGCCGTCACTATTGAGACCCTTCGGGAAGGAGGCAACAGACGTGTCGTGCCGGCAGGTGTGAGCATCAGCATTGTCGAGGAGCTTCTTGGTAGCGAGCGATAACCGCACACAGGCCCTTCGCGACTAGGAAGTGTGAATGAACCATCTTCATTTCTACTTTGCCTGTTACTTCAAGACAGTGCTGATAGGCACTCCTGGTCCAGTTCATCTATCGCAGATTTGATACCATCTTCTGGTAACACCTACCAGAAGACTTGCAGTGTGAGGGAATTATTTTGCACTGTCTGGCTATATGTCCTTTCTGAACTAAGAAAATCCTTCGCCACTGCTCATGACAACATTACACAATGTGCATAATATACGATCAGAAACTGTTTCGTATAATACTAGCACAGTCGTGCCTCATTAATACGGACACATTGGTTTCCGACCAAAAGCTAGGCGTCCGTAATAACAAATCGTGAGGAAAAACAAAAGAAAGATTAAGAAAAAGAACACAATATGATTACGATCAGTTTCAGCACATTGTGACGGGGAGTAAAAAAGGAATCGGACAATCGGACAATTGGAGACGTCCACAATAAAGGGTAATTTTAAGGAGGAACGACTGTATACCTCAGGAATTACCAAAAAGGCGGGAAATGGTGGCATTATAAGCGGCGTAAAACGTTTTACCGTGTGTCTATGTTCCCTGCTTTAGATACAAGGTTAATTGCATGACATATTGGCTCTTTCTTGGTCCCGTGACGTGCATTTTCAGTTCACTTTTGTAGTAAAGTTTGTGCTATGGATTTCTTTCTCCGTATCCTAGTAGGTGTCTCGGCAGGCATCCGGGCAGATCTCACAAAAGCAAGGTGATCTACTTGGTAAGCCTTCCCTTTCACTGCTTTTCCACCTGCTCCTGCGAAACGTGCTTTGCCTCACTAACACCCATGCTGAGAAGAAGCCTCCTTTCAGTAGAGGAGGTACTGTGTAGTCTGCCGATTGACTGCAAAAGATGAAAGTGCGCACATTGTACACTGTTTACTCAGGCGATGTCAGTACAGTTTGCAAGAGACAGCCAAAAAGCACGTGTTCGTACAATTCATGCTCACTAAGTAAAATGCTCCGGTCGTGTTGCAGCAGTTTATTATTATAGTCTCTTAAAATAGTTTTCTAGGCATTTCTTTCTTGTGGAAAACATACCGATCCCAGCTACTGGATCTTTTCGAAGTACTTCATTTTCCTTTGATGAAACTACCCACCCTACGAGTTCGGATGATCAGGATAATTGGTGATGCATAACAATGAAAGCCAGATGACAGCGCAACTTTTCAGACAAGGATCAGAGAAAGAACATACACCACCGCGAGGTGTTGCTTGTCGTTTCTCTGGAAATGTCTTAAATGTTGCAGTGTTATCGGTATTTCACTGTTTGCCCATTTTAAGCAAGCAGACCTAATGAAGCCAAAGATCCCGCGTATGGATGGCCACATTCAAGCATTCTAGTAAAGGGAGTCACGGCATTACCGCGGTCGCAATTCGCTATATATGTGGCTCTTCTCTCGATATGAGGAATTTTGGAAGATATCCTGGTGCGATATCCAGACTACGCTAGATGTCCAGACTCAATTGGAAGCCTCCCAGGAAAATGTTTGTCTTGTTACCCGGGTGTCGTGGATTCGGGGTGCATTGTCACCGTTGAGCGAAATTTATTACGGGCATGGTTTTGCGCTGTCGAGTTGGATTTCCTCAAAACGTTTTGCTGGTAACAAAACGACAGCGTATAATTTTCGAGTTTGTAATTCCTGATTTTAGAAATCAACTCAAGACACATTACCACTGTTCAGAACAAATGCGCCATCATTTTGCTCCTTGTTTTCGCTTTTTGACTGTCGGCGGTTTGTAGTTTTCAGAAAACGACTCAGACAGGCCACTAGCGTTTTTTTAAGCTCTACCTGAATAATTATTCAGCATATTCTGATTTCGCGGTCATATAAGTCATTTTGATCAGCGTAGGCCACCTCGGTTCAATCCTGCTTTTTATGTTAATTCCACGTAAACATGCTTTTCATCGTCTCTCTAGCATGAATCTTCGCGAAGCTGGTCTTGGAACAAAAGTCCGGATAACCTACGCAAAAAATTCAGCACACTGTTTTTCTTATACATCAAATGAGAGCCTTTTCAAAAATCTTCTCTCAAATTTGAAGCTATCCTCTCTTTCCCAACAGCGGACGCTTTACTCGTGCCGCAGTCATTCCGCATCAAGCTGCGGCTGCATCTGACTGTGCCCTATTGTAACGGCTGTTGAGTGGCCCGTCATATGCATCTTCTTACAACGTACGCTGTGCGCTAGAGTCATGCTAGCAGTCTCACCTGTCGCTCACTATCGGGGAAGATAATTTTTTTCAACGTGATGAAATTTCCGTTTGCCATCTCCATAGTGGCCGATCTTCCCTCCTTTCTCTTTCATGCGCTGAGACAAGGTAGTGAATGCGGTGGAAGATAGCCGAGACAATCTTGCAGGCTGTCGACAGAACTACACATCGGAAAAATCGAGCGGACAACTCACAATGTCATTTAGTGCGATTTTGATCGCGGGCTGGACATAGGAGACGGGAAACCCTCAATGTCAGTTAGTGACGTTTTTATTTTGAACCGGACCTAGGAGTAGAGAAATCCAGGTTCCGAGTTCGGGTACCATTGTGCAAGGCGCACCATCCGCATTGTGGAGCGAGACGCGGTGTCCCACTGTACAGATCAGCTGGCTCGATTCCGAAGCAGCTACCAACGAAGCAGCTACCGATTCTCGTAGTTATAAAGAACCCGTGTTTATCTCAACAACATCGAATAGGTAGTGAAGAGACTCCACTGTTATATAAAGCTGATGACGACCGTTTAAGTGGCTATGGATCTCGTATTACCCAGTTCTGATAACGTAGATCTTCGTCTCTCTAAAATGCACGTGCTGAAGTTCATGACTAGAATCAGATTGGCACGGCTTGTCATAACTGTTACTCGCTCGTTTATAACCTTGTCAGGCACTGCTTCGCACTGTGCTAGTGGTCACAAGGTAGGACATAACAGGATATAGAGTCTGCCTTCATCTCTTGAGACTTGTTTATTGCTGTCACAATTTTTGGGTCGTGGAATCGATAAAACTTGTTGCTAGGCTAGTTGGTGACACATGATTGAATAGAAAGGTAGCGCAAAAAAGACGAACATGGGGTTTGTCGTGTCTTCGTCCTGTGGTCGTCTTTTTTTGCGCTACCTTTTTATTCATGCACGAGGAATCAAGTCTGCGAGTGACCCTCATCGCTGTACCACCTTTCAGTAGGCACCTATTTACTGAACTGTAGGACATATAAGATTTTTAGCATCATAAACGTACTCCTCATCCTTTCTCCTTCCTATTCCTTGATTGTAGTACAAAGAACGTAAATTTATAGAAAACAGGAATTAAAACAGTAATTCATGCGTTCTATAAATATTTAAGCTCAAGTTTCATTTCATTTTTTCTGCTTCTTGCCATATTTTCATTACAAGTATTATTAAGAAAGCACAAGTGAAAACAAATTTTCTTCGCTCAGGTGGCCATCAGAGAAGAAACTGTCGCGCTCAACTTGAATGACAATCTTAATTTCACGAGCCCGAATAAACTGCGCTCCAACACTCGCTGTTTTGTGGAACGCATCATTACCTTACATGGGCTCAGAGAGCAAACAACAAACTACTCCACGCAGCCATCAAAGCAAACGCTAAGCACACCACTCCAAAAACGCATCATGTTTGCTCTTCAAGCGGGATGGGGGGGGGGGGGGGGGGGGGGGGGCGCAAACATACGCTCGCGTCCCTGAGACGCATCCCTGCCTGTCATATTAGCGCCTCACAGCCAGCTGCTAAGCGAGCCTCGCCCAACTCCACGCGACAGCAGCACATGTGTTCTGCTTGTTTGCATCTTCAGTCGGCTCCGGCGACGTAAATCACACCCTGCCCACGCTGCCCACGCTACGTACCGGATCCCTTCGAAGCGCGCTACTGCAAATCAGAGCCGTACACAGAGCACAAATAACTTGTTTACCCGCCGCCAGATGGCGCGACAAGAAAACACTCGCCCGTGCCTCGTTCCTGCCGCTTTATTTCACGCTCTGCATTCCCAGCAGCCAAAGCAAACACGTCGGGGAGGCGCGCTTCGCTGCTAAGCGAAATCTTTCCCTCCGTTGTGCGCAATCAGACTTTTGTCTCGGCACACACGTTCAATACGGGCGATTGTCTTGGGACAAATCGCAGAAGCATGCTGGCTTTTATGGGAGAGAAGGTGAGGAAAGAGAAGGGGGAAGGAGCTGGCCTGGGAAGTTTTATTTGCTCAACGAGGACGCAGCCATTGCTGGCGTAGACACTTGCTTTTCAGGTTAGTTTTGCGGGGCTTAGCTTTTCGTAGTCGGCTATAAGGAGTGCCTGAGAGCTATGCAGTAAACAAGACATTACCGAAAGACAATGGCTCTCAAAATATTGCGTGCGAAGAGGAATCCTGGGATTAGTAAAACAACCGTCGATATACGTTTTGAATCAGGCGTTTGAAACAACTTAACGGAGGTCCTAAGAGAGGGCACACAAACACGCACACTCAAAACCTCGATTTTTATTGTAACGTGACCACGCACGCAAGCGCCCATTCACCAGGATGCTTGCGCGCAATATGTAACATCCACGAGTGAAAACTTCTCCCGAACGTTGCTCCGCCGAATACCACAGCAATTAAAATATCATTTTCCGCCTTTACTCTCCCTATAAGAAAACAGTCTGAAAATGAAACCCAGGCTACTATAGTCTCAGAACATAGTGGTTCCAATATTTTGCAGATTCCGCTATAAACTGCTGTCAGTTAGCATAGTTCGGCTTGCAGCTCACTCCAACGTCGAGGCGTACTCCAACACTCTCAGGTAAATTCACCCTTTCAGAGAATTGGTAAACACTCCGAATGGCTCCACCATTTAGGCTACTCCAGCCGGGGCCGTAATTCGCATCATCTTAAGAGTTAACCTGCGGCCATTCTTAAAGCTCGAACTGCATTAGCCTACTTCCCATGGCTTCGCATTGTCGTCGTCGTCCGAAAGGCTTTACTCGTGGACGTGAGTGTGAGCCGCATCAACTTTCGCACAATTTCCATTCTGAAAGTTCCTACACAGACCAAGACATGCCGTTGCTGCGCATTTGATGCACGTGTTTTACAGCGCAACTGTGCATCACTGGTTTGCCGCTTCAGCTTTTGCGGGTTTAGCCAGATCCCGTCCCGACGCACCAATCACGTGACTCATATGCCGCATCCTACTGGTTATCAGAATCATGACATCATCACCCACGTGACCACACAGGCACGTTTGATTAGTTCTCAGAATCATGACGTCATTACACAGTGACCTTTCCGACGCCTCTGATTGGATTTCAAAACTCGGGACGTTGTCTCCAAGGATATGAAGGCGCAGCTTGCCTACGCGTCGTTCACTCATTCCAGTGCCATGGAGGCGCACGTGGGCGCGAGTCGCTCTGTAGCTGCCTCCAGGTGAACACTGCCGAAGCAGAAGTAGTACCGCCGCTGACGAGCGAGCGAAACGCCGTCGCCGATGAAGTCGAGCCGTGTGTACAGCCAAGGCCAGACGAAAGGCCTGCATAGCGCAGAGCAAAGATGCAGGAAAAGTACTCAAGTGTCCACTGAACCCACAACAAGCCGACGGCCTTCGTCCTCTTGAAGAATATTCCTCAAAAGGATGTCGCATTGGTAATCCTGAAAAAAAAAAGGAAAGCACTGCAGTATTCTGCATTGGAGGAATGATAAAGCATTTGCGTTTGAACGTTAGCAACTTTTTCGTTTTGCAAGCCATCGTTGTCAGGTCACCCTTGGATGACGTCGGCAACTTTTTTTTTGCGAGACTTCGTTGTCACATGACCCTGGATGATCTCAGCAACTTTTGTTTGATGCTCCTCGTTGTCTAACATCAATACACACTCCCAACACATTTTACCATCGTACCCTTATAAAAATAGTCTATAGAAAGTCTATACACTTCTTATTAACTCTATTGGCTTCCTATAGATATTGAGTTTTGTGTTTTCATAGTCTATAGACTGTCTATAGACGAAAGTCTACTAAAAGTGTATGGCCATAAATTTATAGACTGTCTATAGACTGTCTATGGCATATGTATTGCCTATAGACTTTTGTCTACAGACAGTCAATAGACTTTATAGACCGAAGTCTATAGACACTCTATAGACTGTCTAAAACATTTTTTGTAAGGGTACACAGCACAACGCTTTGCTTCCATGCCCTCTTAACACGCTTGAACCAGCGACCCTTCGTGGCGTATGCGTTGCGTGCTCGCCTGGCGCAAAGAGGACCGGGGTTCAACCGCCATACCCGCGTTTTTCTTTTTTCGAATGATCATTTCTTGTCGGACACGCTCTGCCGTCAGGTCCTGTACATGCCACTTATAAGACAAGAAATGTTTTCACGAAATTATTAATGCGAAAGCATACTTGGCTATACCGGCGGAGTCGTGCCCGCAAAGTTTGTCGCCATCAGTTGTGGGCAACTCAGAAGAGGTTACATCAAACGAGTGGTTTTAATCGAAAGAGGATGATGAATGAATGCTGAGCAAAAAAGAATTTTCGAGATCGGATGAGTAGTTAATTAATTACAGCCAAAAACGTTCAAAAAGTGGGCGGGGCCAGAACAAAAGTGGCGAGAAATTTCAAAATGCCGGAAGTGTGGCACCACGTGACTGGAAGTGTGGGCGGAGCCAAAGCGTAACGCCAAATTTGAACGCCCAGAATTTATGCAGAGAAGAAACGAGGGAAAACAGGCAGTTAATCGAAATGCAATCAATAATTAATGATTATAGAAACTGTAAACAGTGAATAAAAGTGCATTAATTGTGAATAAAGACGACTTCATCACGAATCAAGGTGAATTAACAACACATCAGATCGAAATAACTCCGATTAATCGGGAAGCAAGCTGAACTAATACGATTTATTTAAGGGTCACAGAAAACACGATTTAAATGAGACGACGGCGTCACGGGATCCGAAGAAATCCCAGAGATGACATCATTGGTTGACCTCAATGTGGTGGGAATATTCCCCAATTCATTCACGAAAATTTTCAGCAACTATTCGTCGCGCAGCATTGCGTGTGGTGTCTTAGCATTTCCCTTTGCATAAATATTACATGTTTTAGTCAAGTATGAGGCTAGCTTGCGATAGCGGTTCGGACCAATGACATATGCACCTTCAATTGCATGCTTTGTGAGGTTACACTTAAGGTGCGGTTGCGGTGTCCACCGAGATGTCAAGTTTTAGGCTAACTTGCAACAGGTGGTTGGACACGTGCACCTTCAGATGCATGCTTTAAGGAGCGTTTGAGGGGTCCACCGAGATGTCGTGATTTGAGACCAACTGCGCCCTTTCCTTTCCTGGAAACGCATGATAATCGTAACAAGACAGGACAAAAGAAGGAACACAGAACGACACGAGAGGTCGTGTCGTTCTGCGTTCCTACTTTTATCCTGACCCTCCACACGGACCCTGTCCACCCAACCCGGCTAGGAAATTCCGTGACACGGGATACGTGTCCGGACTTAACACCTTCACTAGCAACATACGACACGCAGACTGGCTCAACACCGAGAAGACCCTCGGTAGCGACCGCTGCATCCTTAACACTACAATAAGCACACGCCCCCTCAAGCGTCCCAGAACACAAGCCCGTATCCCAGATTGGACGAAATTCAGGCAAAATTTTCACTCAGGTGAAAACACACCCATTTCCGAGCAAGGCTACCCAGCATGGTCCCAACAGCTGCTGAAACACCTTTTCTCGCATGAAACTCAGATCCAGCTTTCAGAGGCGGTCACGGATAACCACTTTCTATACCTCTGGGAAGCCCGTCGCAGCCTCGTCCGCCGTTGGCGACGCCAAAAACATAACAGAAAGCTTAAAGTTCGAATTGCCGAGCTTACCCAGAAAGCGGCAGAGTACGCGGCCCAACTCGCCGACTCCAACTGGGTGGATAGATGTAACACGGCCGCGCGACAAATGTCCAGCCGCAACAGGTGGCGTCTCTTTCGAGGCCTACTCGACCCAACCCAAACACGAACCGCAACACAAAAACATTTGCAGCGAGCCATTCACGCTTTCCCTGGCAACACAACTCAACTGGCACAGAAACTTCGGGACCAGTATCTGTGTACAGCCCAAGACCCCCGTGGATCTGTGTACTCTTATGCAGGCAAAGACAACACGGAGCTGGATAAACCTTTCCAGCTCCATGATCTGCGGGCGGCTCTTGCCAAAATGAAACGGGGCACTGCGCCAGGAAGGGATAAGGTCACCGTCAAGCTTTTGACGAACCTGCCCGACTTGGCATACCAGTCCCTTCTCGATTACATCAATGCAATTTGGCGCGGGGACACCCCCCTGCCAATTGGCTGGAAAACGGCTCCAGTCACATTTATTCCTAAAGCAGGCAAACCAATTGACACAGATAACCTTCGCCCCATCTCTCTCACCTCTTCTGTGGGCAAACTAATGGAGACGATGGTGCGGGATAGGTTATCTGCATATCTTGAACACAAACATCTTTTTGCGAGCACCATGTTCGGATTCCGCCCACACAGATCCGCACAGGATGTCCTCCTGCAACTTAATCGGGAAATCCTTGACCCCCTCGAATGCCCCCATAATGACCGGGTAGTACTCGCCTTGGATCTTAAAGGGGCATTTGACGATGTAACACACGAGATCATACTCACTACAACCTAAGCCAGACCGACTGTGGTCTCAACACATTCCGATACATAAGCCAATTTTTAATGGATCGTCTATCCTACATCCGAATACACGATACAGTGTATTCTAGCCCTAGCCCAAGCCCTAGCAACTAGCCCAAGTTTCCGCCTTAACACGATACAGAGCACGGTCCCTACCTACTCGGCGCGCGGGGAACCCCCCAAGGGGCGGTACTTTCCCCGCTGCTTTTCAGTCTGGCTATGATGCACCTGCCGGCACAGCTGGAGGGTGTTGCCAGCGTGCAGCACGCCCTGTACGCCGATGACATCACCCTGTGGGCCACGCAGGGTAGCAAAGGGAACATTGAAACCAGCCTGCAAACAGCGGCGACGATAGTAGACCGCTACGCCCGTCGCTGCGGTCTTCAATGTTACCCTCAAAAATCGGAATTTGTGCACCTCCGGCCCTCGCAGAAGTGCACAACTAAAATCTCTCTTTCTCTTGAGAGTGGTCCCATACGCGAAAGTAACGAGATACGGGTACTAGGACTCCACATCCACAAACACAGGCGGCCAGACACTACATTGGCCAAACTTCGTAAGGTGGGGGACCAGGTGGGCCGCATGATCCGCCGGGTTTCCAACAAACGCGGGGGGTTACGAAGTAAGGATGCCTTGCGGCTGGCAAACGCCTTTGTAACCAGTCGAATTCTCTACTCGACTCCTTATCTCCACCTCCGGAAACAAGAGGAGGATGCTCTCGAGGTCATCCTTCACAAAATTATTAAGCGTGCCCTTGACCTCCCCATCACTATTTCAAACAGCCGGCTTATGGCTCTAGGCGTGGTGAATACCTTCCGGGAGCTCCAGGAGGCGCACCTTACAAACCAGTACACGCGCTTGTCGCTAACGGAGTGGTGGTGGTGAAAACTTTTAATTGTTGAAATAGAGTTTGGGAGCCACAGAGTGGCCCCGCTACATGGTCGGCGTCCCTAGTCCGGGACACCGCATGACAATGCCCCGTCTCTCGCCCGTTTCACCAGAGCCCTTTGGGACTCAAGCGAGGAGCAGTTGAGGAGGGCAGTCTCCCATGCCTCTCTGGAAGGGGTAGGGGAAGGTGGGGATTTTGAGTACATGCCCACACCATGTGGAAGATATCACAGGTCTCCCCACAGTGCGGGCATCGCCCATCCGTGTTTGGATCGTAATGCTTTAAGATTGCAGGACAGAGTAGAGTACCTGTCGGCAGGCGTCTTAAAGTTCGCTCCTCCGTCTTACTCAGCCCCTTTGCAGGGGCCGGGAAAAGACGGTGGATGTCGCTATAATGCGTTATAATTTCCCAGAATCGCAGCAGCGGCTGGTTAGTCTCCGAGCCAGAAGAGCTGGGATGAGGAGCCCGGTGAATAAGCGCTCGGGCAGCCGCGTCAGCGGCCTCATTACCTCGTAAGCCCTGGTGGCCAGGAGCCCAAATGATTTTTTTGGGTGTTGGATCAGTGGCAGTCCGTCTTAGAATACAAGCAGCTAAGGGGGAGATCTCCCCTGCCAAGTAATGATCACATGCTTTTCGGGAGTCCGTAATGATGATTCTCGAATTGGCGTGGGCGGCAGCAAGCGAGCAACTTGAGTGTGATTGCTTTCGGGCCTGCCGCCATGGACCGCACGCACGGAGAGGACCCAGGTGCCAGCTGACTTCAATTACGGAGTTTGCCCGGTTGGAGTGCAGGACCAAAACGGACCCCCTTTCCGAAAGGTCTGCACGTGTAGAACGCCGCCGCCGTCGCGTCGGGGAGACGAACGTTATCTTCCCCATTTGCCTTGACCGTGCCAGGGAACAAAAGGCCTCGTTTCCTGTTGCTCTTAGGCGTGCCAAGCACCGCGACAAGCTGGCGGGCATTATCTCCGACCCTCGCGAGCGTCTCCAAGCACGAGGAACCACTTTCGGCCTTTTCGTGACCTCGCGTCCGGCCTCGAGCGGCGGGTGACATTTGATGATCAAGAGATGTCGGTGACCCGCAGAAACCTTCGGCAGGCGGGGGCCATCACCTACCACAGTCGACGCTACCTCGACGACGACCTTCTTTCCCTCAGACTCAACATGTGACGGGGGCGTGGCCCTAAGTGCAGTGGTGTGTTTGTGCACACAAGATTGTGTTGTTTGTGCTCTGGGCCCCTCCCACCCCTGCGTGGGCGTCCTCAACCTCCGTCAAGCGAGCAGCAGCAGCAGCAGCAGCGAGCTAGCAACGACCCAGAACCGACCCATCTTCGCCAACAACTGGTGGCAGCGGTGTGATGAACCTTGTGACATGGTGCTGCATCTGCGGGTGAGTGTTTGGTTTTTGCTTCGGATCCTCCAGGCTTCAAATTCTGGGTTAATAATTTGAACTGCTGGTTGATCGGGTGTTTGTATGTCTGTAGCACAGGGGTAGTTGCTCAGAATCACCATGAGCGAGCAAAGCCAATATTTAAAAGCAGCGACCGTGGACCTGACGAGGTTGTCGAGGACAGAACTGTTGTTCTTGTGCGATGAGTTAAGTGTGGATGTGGAGGAAAAAGCGGAAGATTTGGATATTATCCAGACAATCAAAAGTTTTGAAACGGAAGAAGAAGATGATTTTGAAATTGATTGGGATAATACGCACAGGTGGGCAAAAGAACAGGAGCGTAAAAGAGCTGAGGAAGCGGAAAGAGAGGAACGAGAGGCACAGCACCAGGAGCGTATGGAGAAGCTAGCAGCGGAGCTAAAAGAGCTTAAACTCGAGGCTGAGAAAAGGCGGCTCGCAAGGCTCAGTGTTCTTAATGGGAGCGAGGTAGCAATGAGCGACGCTATCTCCTTCCAGACAGGGCCCTTAACGTTCCAGTCCATCGCCGGGCTGGAGAGACATGACGCCATAATACAGGATTGCGAAATGGCGCAAAACCGGCATGGATGGTACACGACAGAGCGCGGCCAAAGTAGAGAGGCTACAGAGACAGTCTCAGAGTTAGCTAGGTGTAACTCCGCTAGAGCTCGTTCAGAAAACGAGTGGAGAGGGCACGGATGGCGTCGGACAAAGCCGAGCCAAGAGAGACTTCCCAAGCGAGCTAAACAGACCGTCGCCCAGTCAGATAGTCGCAAACCTGCGAATAAGGGCCGAGAAATAGAGTCTAACTGGCACGGACGATTTAGAAAAGAGAGAGCTCCGAATAGAGTCTGTGCAGTGAGAGTAGGAACCGTGGCCGATTTGGTTAAGCGCGAGGACGCTAGAAAGGGGCCTGTACAGGCGATTAACCGGCACGGGTGTGAAGGGGATAATTTCCCCAAAGGGAGAAGTTTCGACATGGAAACAAAGGGGAGCCCTTTAGGAATTGTGAATCGTGGCAACTCCGATTTGAGGCGTCACTGCGGTGACAGTGACGAAGCCAGGGTTGTGGCTAACTCGGCGAAGCTGGCGAATGAAGGGTGTGAAGCTGCTGTTGGGTTAGAACGCAGTATTGAACGCCATGCTGAGACAAAGGACGACAGCCCGATTATAGAGGAGCAGTGCGTTTCAGAGGAAAGCACTGAGAGCGATAAGCCAGCTGCGGAGGACTACCTTCAGGGGAGCGAACTGCTCATTTCCGGGGCAGCTGAAGGTCCGTCTGTCAGCTCTGTGGAGATGACCATCTGTTGCGAAGGCAAAGAGGTCAATTTTGTGACTAATAAAGGATCACACGATGCATTTCAAGGGCTGGAGGAAACAGTCTTGGCTCAGGCGGTGCACGCGGAAAGTCCGAAGGGAAAAAGGAAAAGGGCAAGGACAAAAAAGAAACGGTTGAAATGTCAGGCCCTAAATTCAGGCGCGCGGACAGGTGATAACGTTATCACAGGTGGAAATGCGGCAGAAGGGAAAGAAAAGCCTTCCCGAATTAGAGCTCGCAAGTTTGGGGCTAAAGTTACTGGTCAGGCGAAACGCGGGGATTGTTGTAAACCGGACCGCAGTAACAGAAAGGGAAGACCGCATCTTCCAAGCAGAGAAAAAGGGGGGTTTTTCAAAGGGCATCGGCCTGCGGGAAAACCCAGACAACCCGTACCTGACAAGAAGGCGGCAAGGGAAAAGGCAAAGCGGCCCAAGAGACCGGAATGCGCTAGGTTGCGCGACCGTCAGCGCATGCGAGCACAGGGATTGAGAAACAGAGACCCCGCACGCAGGCATGTTCACCGCGCGCAATTGAAAAGAAGGATGCGTCCTTCACTTGCGGCACTGGATTCCGGGAAGCGCGCAGGGCGAAAGGGTAGCCGAGCTTCGTGCTGGGGGCGAGAACAAAGAACAGCTTCTCGCGCTGGTCACTGTGCGTCGCCAAGAGCCGGTTCTCGACTCTGCATGCCCTACCAAGGCTTTCTGAGCGTGTTGAGGGGGAGCGGAGACAACAGAAGGAGTCGTAGATGGCTTTTTACAGGGGCCTTTTGTAACGAAATGACAGCAGTGTCATCAGTCAAAGCGTGACCCCAGAGGGCGCGTCTGAAGGGCTAATCACTTCGACACGGCGGAGGTGAGTCAGCTTTCACCCCCGCGTAGCCATTCGAAGTAGCGGGTTTTTTGTTCCTTTTTTTTTGTGTGCTAAATCGTGAAGGGAAAGGCTACTTTGTTTGGGCTAAAGATTTGGAGCTGACGAATGTTACTGTGTTTTCATATAACTTCGGCAAATGTTATTGGGGCCCCTGAGTTAATAATTGCGAGTGTTAATTTGCCACGCTACGAAGTTATGAGAGCACTCGCAGGAGTGCAGCGAATACATCTTTGTAGAGGATGTGCTGCTTGTTAACGTGGAACCGTTTAGAGCAAGCAAGTGTCTTTAAGTTGGAATCTCGGCGCACGATTCCTTTGTATCTTTAGTAGATTCAGACGTGTCAAACTTGGTTGAGATCGTATTGCTACATTAACGGCAGTGTAGCTAATGCCTTGAGAAAGGCAAAGTGCGTGTATTTGTGCTCCTTTGCGTACTCGTGTTTAATGGCGCGTGGTTAGTTATCCGATTGCGGTATTCGGAGATTAACCGAATGAACTGAAAGTGCACAATTTTGTGGAGAACAGCTGTAGCAGCTTGTGTATAGGTAATGGTGCCTGACACAATGAGTATAAGAGAAGTATTGCGCCAATACTGGAATGAGTACGAATTTTGATGAGCAGTCGTATCTTTGTGAGGATAACTGGAGCAGTTGATTCTCAGTCTCGAGCGATCAAGGTTCTTTGAGAAGAGCCAGTGGATTAAACTGAGCGTGGCCCAAGTTTTAAGCAGACTTTCGATATTCGGGTGGTATTGGGGATCAGAGCTTTATTGATAAGGAATGGAGTTTCTATTCAAAATTTGTAGGCTTTGACACACCACCGCTTATCGTACAACGTGGCAGTCTGTCTTTGGCGACCTCAGATGTGACGCGGACGCTCGCTTTGACCCTAAATTCGGGCAAAATTGAGGGGTCAGTATTCTGGAGCAGGATTTTGTTTGGAATTAAAAGGAAGCCTGGTAGGTCTTGAGTGAATTCCAAGCGCTTGCGCGTGGAGCGGTGCTTTGTTGTTTGGAACGTCCCATCTGTGCTTTCCTTTGTTGGTGGTTTGGTGTCTTGGGTTTGCCTTGGGAGTTGATGTTGCAAGCCAAGATATCAACGTGGACGCGAGCCCATCTGTTCCTGCCCAGCGGTCGGGAACGCTGACCATTCGAGATTTTCCGGGCCGCGGAGGAGCTATTAAGATCGACGTCAACAAGTCTCGCCGGGTGGCCGCCAGCACGCCTGCTTCTACTGTGTATGGCTGCGAGCAACTTGAGCGTGATTCCTTTCGGGCCTGCCGCCATGGACCGCACGCGCGGAGAGGGCCCAGGTGCCAGCTGACTTCAATTACGGAGTTTGCCCGGTTGGAGTGCAGGACCAAAACGGACCCCCTTTCCGAAAGGTCTGCACGTGTAGAACGCCGCCGCCGTCGCCTCGGGGAGACGAACGTTATCTTCCCCATTTGCCGTGACCGTGCCAGGGAACAAATGGCCTCGTTTCCTGTTGCTCTTAAGCGTGCCAAGCACCGCGACAAGCTGGCGGGCATCATCTCCGACCCTCGCGAACGTCTCCAAGCACGAGGAACCACTTTCGGCCTTTTCGTGACCTCGCGTCCGGCCTCGAGCGGCGGGTGACATTTGATGATCAACAGATGTCGGTGACCCGCAGAAACCTTCGGCTGGCCGGTGGCCATCACCTACCACAGTCGACGCTACCTCGACGACGATCTTCTTTCCCTCAGACTCAACATGTGACGGGGGCGTGGCCCTAAGTGCAGTGGTGTGTTTGTGCACACAAGTTTGTGTTGTTTGTGCTCTGAGCCCCTCCCACCCCTGCGTGGGCGTCCTCAACCTAGGGAATTTGGGGAACGAGAAGGCTATAAATGTCGAGAACGAATGCGGCAGAGCAGCCTCACTTGAGCCTCATTTGGAGCCTCACTTCAATCTCACTTCTAACCACCATGTTGTAAAAATGTAAATAAACCCTCTTGTAATCTTCCTCCCATCACTTAACTCTTTGACTTGGCGGCACTCCTGTCCTGGTGGTGGTGGGAACGGGTGTCGGTAGCTTGACCACGGTTCCGTCAAGCGAGCAGCAGCAGCAGCGAGATAGCAACGACCCAGAACCGACCCATCTTCGCCAACAACTGGTGGCAACGCCAACACCGTCAAGAAACTCAAACAGGTTGTAGGCGTGATATCGCACCTCATCCGCAGGGTCTCGGGACATCATAAAGGAATGAAGGAGCGCGACCTATGTCGCCTCATTCATGCCTTTGTTCTCAGCTGTGTGCTGTATATTACCCCATACTTACAACTATCCAAGCATTACATAAACGCTTTGGATGCTTTGATTCGCAAGGCATTCAAAGTAGCACTTCATCTTCCCCTCAACACACCCGCAGACAGATTACTAGGCCTGGGCCTCCACATCACAATCGGGGAACTGGTGGAGGCCCTCCGACAGGTCCGATATATCAGGCTCACACAAACCTCCACAGGTCGGTATATCCTGGACTCCCTCGGAATAAGAATACCGGCCAACGACCCAACACTCCTCGCCATCCCACGACCCCTTCACCGGGAGCTCCTCATCAGGCCGCTCCCGAGGAATATGCACCCGTCCCACAATGAGCAGCGCCGCAGAGCCCGTGCGAAGAGAGAGAGAGAGAGAGAGAGAGAGAAAACTTTATTTACAAAGGAATTCGGGGCACGCCCCAGGGTCCACGCACGACCCCACTGCACTCAAGTGTTTATGTTCCTGAGGTCCATAACACTGGCAGCACGGCCGGTGGCGATGGTCTGCACGGCCGGGTCCTCCGAATGCAGCAGGGTCTCCCAGTCCTCCCAGGTCTTGAGGTTCTCTAGGTCCCGCGGGGGAGGGTCCGCCGGGCAGAGGGAAAGGATGTGGAGGGAAGAAGCGAAGGGTTCTGGGCATAGGGCGCAAGCAGGAGTGGGGAAGGAGGGATGATAGTGGGTTAGGGTAAGGGGCGAGGGGAGAGTATGTGTTTGTAATCTGCGCCAGAGTGTTGCGTGTCTGTTATCTAGGGAGGGGTGGGGCGGAGGGTAGAGCTGGCGAGAGGCTCTGTATGCCTGGGTCAGCTCACTGAATGAGTGCATGCGATCCTTCGTGAATCCCCGATCCGAGGCCACCTGAGCCCGGTTTAAAGAACCTCGGGCTAAAAGGTTGGCGGCCTCGTTTCCGGGATTCCCGGAGTGCGCAGGTACCCATATCAGCTCCACTTGGCGGGGCGGGGGTGCATCGGGCGAGTCCAGTATGCCAAAAGCAGGGACATGAACTCGGCCTCGAGCAAAATTTAGAATCGCAGTTTTAGAGTCAGTTAAAATATACCGGGCTTCCGTGCGGGTTATAGCAAGTGCAATGGCGGCTTCCTCTGCAGCCTCTGGGGACGTATCTGGAGGGAGAGGTAGTGTGAGGAGGGTGGATGAAGAGGAGTCCACCGCAGCTGCTGTCGCTTCATCACCCGTGCAGGCAGCGTCCACCCATACGGCGTCCGGCTGGGGGCCGTACGCTCGATGGAGTGCCTTCGCACGGGCTCTGCGGCGCTGCTCATGGTGGGACGGGTGCATATTCCTCGGGAGCGGCCTGATGAGAAGCTCTCGGTGAAGGGATCGTGGGATGGCGAGAAGGGTTGGGTCGTTGATTCCCAGGGAGTCCAGGATATACCGACCTGTGGAAGTTTTTGTGAGCCTGATGTATTGGGCCTGTCGGTGGGCCTCCACCAGTTCCCCGATCGTGTTGTGGAGGCCCAGGCCTAGTAATCTGTCTGTGGGTGTGTTGAGGGGAAGATGAAGTGCTACCTTGAATGCCTTGCGAATCAAAGCATCCAAAGCGTTTATGTCATGTTTGGATAGTTGTAAGTATGGGGTAGTGTACAGTACACGGCTGAGGACAAAGGCATGAATGAGGCGACATAGGTCGCGCTCCTTCATGCCTCTATGATGTCCCGAAACCCTGCGGATGAGGTGCGATATCGCGCCTGCAACCTGCTTGAGTTTCTTGAGGGTAGTGGTGTTTTTGCCATCGTTCTGGATGTGCAAGCCCAATACACGGAGGGTGCCAACCTCAGGTACCGGGTAACCATTCAATTCAATGGCAATGGGGGAGCGGGGACAGCGGTGGTTCTTAGGCCGGATGAGGAGCAGTTCGGACTTCTGTGGGGAGGAAGACAGTCCGATGGTCCGTGCGTAATTTTGGGTGAGGGTGGCTGCTTCCTGTAAGGTGTTCTCTATGTCGCCGTCACTGCCGTGGGTGGTCCACAGGGTGATATCGTCGGCATAAAGAGTGTGCTTGAGGTGGGGAATAGTTGCCAATTTCCGGGCGAGGGGTATGAGGGTTATGTTAAAGAGAAAGGGGGAAAGGACGGACCCTTGAGGGGTGCCGATACTCTGAAGTGTGTAGGAGGTGGAAGACAGAGGGCCGAAGTGTATCTCAGCCGTGCGGTCAGTCAGGAATGCTTGAATGTAGGCATACGTGCGCACACCCACATTCAATGGGGATAGAGCAGTCATGATCGCCTGATGTTCAATGCGATCAAAAGCTTTGGAGAGATCCAAAGCTAAGACTGCCTTGGTGTGACCTGGAAGAAGCGGGTCAAAAAGGTCGTGTGTGAGTTGCAGCATGGCATCCTGTGCGGATAGATGAGGGCGGAATCCCACCATGCTATGCGGGTAGAGATTGTTGTCCGCCATGTGACTTGTGAGTCTCGCTAACACAACATGCTCGAGGAGCTTCCCGAGGCATGAGGTTAGCGAAATCGGGCGAAGGTTTTGAATGGTGAGTGGTTTGTTGGGTTTTGGTATAAATATTACCTTCGCGTGGCGCCAGGACTGCGGGAGGTTACCCTCCCTCCAGCACTGGTTGAAGTATTTCGTAATGTGGGTGATCGATTGGTCATCCAGATTACGGAGCATGGAGTTTGTGATTTGGTCTGCACCAGGTGCGGAGTTGGCGCGGAAAGTCAGGAGGGCCGCTCTGACTTCCGTCTCCGTGATGTCGGTGTCGAGTGTTGGGTTTGCTTGTTCTGTGTAGTGCGGTAGAGGTATGGGGCCGCCTGGAGATGTGTACATGGTTTGAAGTGTGTCTAGAAGGGTCCATATGTATCAGCAGCGCGAACACCACACAGGAAGAAGAAGGAGAAGAAGGTAAAGAGCGCTCCGATTAATTGGGATATAAGCGGAACTGATACGAATTATTTAAGAACAAAGAGGGTACATAAAGAGGGTGTTTAGAAAAAATTTATTTACATATGTACACATGCCAAGGTTACAAGATATATTCACATTAACAAAAACACATGACATTAAGCATGTAAGGTGAGCCAATTAAAGAGGTACCATAAACATTTCTAAGTAACTAACAGCAATTGGCAATGTAAAATAAGAATGCATATATACCGATTAACAGAAGAGCGAAAAGTCGATAATTAGTCATTGAAACATTGAAAAAGAGACCTTAGCGCCAGTTTGGCCTAAAAACCAATACAAGACGACCGTTATTAACAGAAATAAATGGGCATGACCATTGTCGGAGAAACTCTTCCTCACCCAAGAAAAAGAGTTCCTCGGACAAAAAACTAATCAGCTCCCGTCGGAGACGGCCGAGAATTGGCCACACAGCGCGGCGTCGAAAGCCACTAGCGACCGCGGCGCATCGACTGCGCCATAAACTAAAAAGACCTGCAACTATTAACAGGCGAGCAAAACGGCCGCTGGGGAAGCGGCCGCGGGAGACGAAGCACGAAATGCCCTGCCCACAAAATCCCGCATGAACCGCGCGCCAAAAGACGCGCTACAACACAGGTGACTGTAGCGTGGCGATTAGATTCCGGGAGCGGGCAATTCGGACAGGTACTGGAGCGTAACACACCCCACCGCTCTAACCGATCACAAGTAGGGAGCACTGCCCAGCCAAGTTTCCAGACAAAGTCACGTAGATGATCTGGGAGAGGTGTCGACGCTAAACGCGGCCAATGAACGCGGCGCATAGGTGAGCGGCGAAACGCCGGCACAACAGGTAACAATAGTGTGCCCATAATGTCCACCACACGGTCTGCAACGATGTTGACAGCAGGTGCTACTGCTCTTACATGCCTGTAAAAGGCCACTGATGAAGCGTAGAGAGCGGTAGGTTGCTCTGACTGGGGTCCATGATTAACAGGGGCGCCGGATCCAAAAAGCGTAAAGAAGGGCCCAAAAAGTACCGAGCCAGGATTCGCGCCGGAGACGCGTTTCCTAGCAGGATACGCAAAATACTCTTCAACGCTAACAGCGAGGACGTGACGGACAAATTTGGAAAGGCAAACCCTCCTCTCTCCCGTGGTTGTCCAAGAACAGCACGGGCTACAAGCTCGGTTCCGCCTGACCAAAAGAACGAAAAAACTGTAGTCTGCACTCGCCTTATGACACGGAGGGGTGGTTTAACAGTGTAGCAGAGGTACCAGAAGGCACCAAGTATGACGGACTGAACCAGGTAGCGCCTCTCAAGCAGAGGCAACTCGAATGTCTGCGCCCTTCGCATGCCACGAGCTGTAATGTCTTCGACGACCGAAGACCACACACCATTCCATATTCCAGCACAGTCGTAGGTCACACCTAAAATGCGCATCTGCGCGCACCACTGCAAAGGTATTGAAGATGTAATACGAGTCTGGGAAGACCCCACAAAAAAGTAACAACTCTTCGAGTAATTAAGAGCAGCCCCAGACAAGGAGGCGTATCTCACGGAAAACATTTAAAGTTTCAAGCAGGCTGCGTTCATCAGCTAAGTACAGAGTGATGTCGTCTGCATAAGCAGTGACGCGTACCGCTTCGCTGCCTGGCAAAGCCAGACCTCTAATAAAGGAGTGGCGATTGACTGCCAAGAGGAAAGGCTCT
Source organism: Amblyomma mixtum (assembly GCF_055824585.1). Taxonomy (NCBI): domain Eukaryota; kingdom Metazoa; phylum Arthropoda; class Arachnida; order Ixodida; family Ixodidae; genus Amblyomma; species Amblyomma mixtum. Next base: position 222,363,930 of record NC_143013.1, on the reverse strand, counting down.
AATGCTAAGACAAACAAAAGGGGGGAGAGCGGACAACCTTGACGGACGCCGCGGCGAACATCAAATTCGGTACTTTCCCGGCCATCGAGGAACAGAGTGCTTGAAATATCTCTGTACATCTCTTTAATGAGAAGCACGAAAGAAGGTGGGAAGCCGAAAGCATCCAGCATCCCGTAAATGTACTCGTGCTCTAAGAAGTCCAACGCCTTTTCCTGATCAAGGGAAACAAGAAGACCCTGTGCGCGCCGTCGTGAAGTATACGCTAGGATGTCTCGCGTTACAGAAGATAAACTGTGTATTTCACGGCCTGGGATGGAGCAAACCTGGTGGCAGGAAATAAGTGACGGGAGGAGAGCTCGTAGACGACGAACGAGTAATTTTGCTAATACTTTGTAATCTGAATTTAGCAGGGTGATAGGGCGCCAATCTGCCGGACATGTCGACATAGGAGACTTTTTAGGAATAAGGACAATGCGGCCTCTTTTGAATGATTCAGGAAATACGTGCTCAGTAAAGCATATTTTTAATACTTCCGAGAAAATAGGGCCCACAATATCCCAAAATTCTAAATATAACTCCACAGGAAGTCCGTCTGGACCAAGCGCTGAGCGTCGTTTCATGGAGTCCAACGCCTCCTTGATTTCATCTGTTGTTGGCACAGCCATAAGGCCGTCATGGAGTTCAGTGGAAACCTGCGGCAAGCCTGCTAAAAATGGGGCTGCGGAAACGACATTGCAATCGACTAGAATGACCGACTGAGCAATACTCCTGAAATGGCTAAAAAACGCACTGAAATTCCTGCCACCTGGTTGGGACGTAGCCCCGGCGGAAGATGTAAACGCAGGGGCACCTAGAGTGTACAACAGCTCTTGGCGGGCCAACCGAAGCACCTCGGGATGAGCAGTTGGACTGCGTCGACAACGCCATGCAGCCGCTGTCAAAGAGGAGGCGCGTAAAAGACGCTGTAGGCGCTCCGAAAGCTCCTCTTTCCATGCGCACATAAGCGACGAAGGCGACGGGGTGCGTTGAGCAATACGCAGCTTCGCCGTCACCACACGCACCTCATCTGACACGCGAGCCCTAAGGGCTCGACCAGATGCAGCGCAATGGTGACGCCACTGCTCCTTCAGACGGTCCCAGTCACCAGGCGCCGCCCCAACAACCGAAAAACGCAAGACCCGTGTGAGCCCGTCTTTAGTGCTGGCGTCGTGAAGTATGCGTACATCCAAACTCCATGGTCTATGAGGTGATACTGCAGGCGCCGGAACCGTGAGTGATAGAAGAAAAGGGCGGTGGTCTGATATGTGCACCGGCGAGGATGGCAGCGTCAGTACATTAGCTACACACACTGACCGCGAAAGGCTCGCCGGAACGTACGCCCTGTCTAGCCTACTCGACGATAACCCGCGACGCCAAGTCCACGCAAAGACGTTGCCATAGAGGAGCTCATACGCGTCCGTGAGCACGAAATGGTTCACTAAGCGGCGCAACTCACGCGCATTCCAGCCTGGCCTACCCCTACCAGGGCCTTGCACATCGGCGACCGTACCGAGCACGCAGTTGAAATCGCCCAACATCACAACATTACGCCCTCCAAGAAAATACACTTCTAAATCTTTAAAGAATGCGTTTACCAAATTGGAATGCGCAGGCGCATAAATACAAAGAATTCTCAGGTGAAGTGCGTTAAACGTGCAGTCGAACGCCAACACGCGTCCAAGCGCATCGTAGATAACATGATGATCGCGCAACAGTGAGCGGTTCAAAACAAGAACGCCAACGCCGCTAGAACGCGTGCTGGCGTACGAAAAGAAGGCATCGATGCCAAACCTACGCTTGAATTTCAACACGTCACTGAGACGAAAAAAATTGGTTTCCTGCAGGCAGACGATATCGCAACCCGAGGAACGAGCGAATGCGACCACCGTTGCCTGCTTCAAAACACTGCGGAACCCCTGCACGTTAAGAGTAATAATTTGAAGGTTAGTCATTTTGGAAATGAAAAATGCAACCTGAACAGTCGTGATGCTTAGGCAATACAAAGCGCGCCGCGAACGGCGCTAAACCACCTCACTTTTTGCGGAGGGTCGGACCAGAGGAGGCACGAGGCCTCCTTGGCCGACCAGCAGAATTGTCCGAGTCCGTAGTCGACGCATGTGGACGCTTTAAGCTCGAACTTAAAGCGACCATCTCAATATCCATGACTGTTCGCTAGAAGTGCTAGCGCTGATCCTCGATGTAGAAGAGGACGGCGACTGCACAGGAGATGATCTTGGCTCCCGTAAAAGCGATGACGAAGACGGCGAAGACGGCGTCGGGTCCTCCTCAGGCGTGATGACAGTCTCGTCAATGACGAGGTTGACTGAAGAGGCCGAGGACGCCAAGCTGCTGTCGTCACCGTCGACCTCAGCTATGTCGGCGTCCCTGCTCAGAACCGCAACGCTGGCCGCGGGTTCTAGCGCGGGCTCCGAGGGTGGCACGTTCCTTGCCTCAGATTTTTCCAGGGACTCAGTAGGCTTGGCCCCTGTGTCATCAGGGACGCTCGGAGAGACTGAGGCTGACGCCGCAGGAACCTTTACTGTCTGCTCGCTTGCTGCAGCACTGGACACATCAACAGCAGACTCCGGCTCTTCCACGCAGCGACGCTGAGACGCATTGGAAGCACCCGTAACGGCGGCGGTGTTGGATCCGCCGGTCTCCTTGATGGCTTCAACCGCTCCCTGAGCGGCCTGCGGGGGCGCAGGGCGGGCCGCAGCCTCCGAGTACGAGGGCTTGATAGCGCACGCCACAGTAGCGTGCGGATCACCACAACGACGACATGGCAGCACGCAACCCTGGCCTTGGTGCCCAAAGACCCCACAGCGGGCGCAGAAAGGAGCCGTGCACTGTGCCCTGAAGTGCGCAGTGGACCCGCAACGCCGGCAAACGCGCTGCATGCCCTTGTAGTCGCACGTCACGCGGTGGCCCGCGACCTTGATGTAGTTGGGTACGGGTGACTCTCGCTTCATTTCAATCCGCACGTAGCGGGTCCCGGTGGTGACAGTGGGACGCGATCCCATGACGCCGCGACTAATGTGCAGCACCTTGCCAAAAGGGGAGAGAGCCTCGGCAAGGGCGTCACTGGGTACACGTGCGGGTAGAAAAAGAACAGTCACCTGGGTCACCTGCGGGCTCAGGGGAACGATAGCGACGCGTTCCTTGCCGATGGTGAGGCAGGAAGCTTCAACGATTGTAGCCATGGCGGCTTCACTTTTCACGGTCACTTGGTAGTTGCGTCCACCGAGGTGCTGAACGCAGTACACTTCTTCCAATCCAACAACGGAGGCTGTCGCATCGACAACATCCTCCGGACTAGCCCCCTCAGGGACGACAACATCAAAGGCAAGAGCCTTTGTAGGTGGCTGGCTCACCATATTGAGGCGCCCGCCAGCCGAAGGACACCTTAACAATAGGGCACGTCCAAAGGTCGAACACCGGCCACCGACGCAAGCCGGCGGCCGGAACACACACCGAAGCGTCCACCAGCTACCTCCGCCTACGAAGCCGCGTTCGCTCCACCACCACGCACTTCCCCACACACACCTGCAGATGGTTCATAGGTCGCGGAAACAGGGACAGCGCTGGTAACAGTTGATGGACCTGGATCAGATAAGCGGCCGAAGCCGCGCTCGCCGAAGCGAGATAAAGAGGGTACACATAAGAGAAGTTTATTGGACTGATTATTCATACAAAGGGACCATAGTCCCTCACAAAGACAAAAACACCAAGGCAGCGACTAGTGTCGCTCGGTACAAAAAAGCTATGAAACAAGAACACGACGGCGACTGCTGCCGCCGTTCACACAAAATCATTCACAGCACAAAATGTTCAAAGGGTCCATAATGTCCAGGCATCGCGGGGAAGCACGCTCACTGAATACGATGAACGCGCACCGACACCGCGCACCACACACTCAATACGGCAGGAGCCGCACCGTCACGCGGCCCCCGCTGGCGGCGATGAAGCCGGTGCTCCACCGCCGCAGGAACTCGTCTTCTGGGAGGGTCACATGATCTAAACACGCCTGTTGAAACAGGCGCGCCCGAACCCTCTGCAGCATGGGGAACATGGCGCGTTGAGGCCGGCCCTGCAAGGAAGCGACGCCTCTCTGGCGCCACAAAACAAAGGCCCCAACACACAGCAAGAGCCGCACAAATGCGTCGCGCGGAAGGAAGGGAAAACTTTATTTACAGTAATGGTTATTCCTGCGGTTTGGGGGCTTCTTCAGAGACGTCTTGGTTCTACCCCCGGGAGCCTTCTCTGTCGAAATCGTCCGCCTCTAACCAGTGGTCGGTTGCCCTCAGTCCAGGGCTCCGCTGGCCACTGCCGCCCGTTGAGCTCGCTGTACCAGACCTTGTTGGTCTTCGCAGCGGTCGCTGGACAGCATAGTCTCCCACTGCTCCGCACTCGGGTTTTGTATTTTGGGGACCACGTCTATGTTTTGGCAGGCCCATGTGATGTGGTATAGTGTAGGTTTTTCGTCGCACCAGGGACATTTGTTTAGTATATGTAGGTTTGGGAAAGAGCCTGTTTGTAATTGTCTCCAAGTGACAGCTTCCTCTCTGCTGAGAGATTTGTGCGGTGGGGGATATCGCATTCTTCTGCCTCTATAGTTTTGTAGTATGGCCGAGTATTCCCTGGGTGCTGGCGCGAGTTCCGCGGTCTCGTCGGAAGCTCGGAAAGTAATGTATCCTCGAGCTATCCTGTCGGCCTCTCGGTTCCCTGCAACCCCCGTGTGCCCCGGTACCCACACAATTTTGTGTAGGATCTTGTCGTTTTGTTCTTCCCGGTTTTTAATTCTGTCACTCGCTGCGAGGAGTATACGGAGCGCGTGACGACCTATCCTGCCATTCATGTAATTTCGGCAGGCTGTTTGAGAGTCCGTAAGTATTGTTAGTGACCGCCCGGTTCTATAGCCCTCCGCCACCGCTAGAGCAACGGCTACTTCCTCGGACTCTGCAGCTGTGCAGCCTCGGAGAGACGCGCTGGTCATTTCGCGTAAAGACGAATCGACCACCGCCGCTACAGCGATTTTGGTATCTCCTCCTCTCCAAGACGCGTCTGTATACACGGTCGTGGCTTGAGGAGCGTATGTTTTCTCGATGAATTCGGCCCTCGCTTCTCTTCTGCCTCGATGGAGGTTGGGATCCATGTTTTTTGGTATTGGCGCTACCTTGAGGGTCTTGCGAAGCTCGTCGGGGATCGTTGCCGTCCTCGACATTTCTCGCATCTGCTCGCGGTATCCGAGCCTCTGCAGGAGCGCTCTTCCTGTCGTTGTTTGCAACAGCCTGAGTTTTTGCGACTCATGCTGCGCCTCTCGTAGCTCCTCAAAGGTGTTGTGTAATCCCAGGGCCATGAGTTTTTCTGTAGACGTGTTGCGTGGTAGTCGGAGCGCTGTCTTATACGCTTTGCGTAGCAGGGCATCCGCTTGTTGTATTTCATTTTTGTTGAGGCACTGGTAGGGTAGGCTGTACGTGATTCGACTAACTACTAGGCTTCTGACTAGTTTTAGTGTGTCTTCTTCACGCATGCCATGTCGCCTGTTGGTTATGCGGGTGATCATGCGTGCGACTTGTAGCGTTGTTGCTTTCAGTAGGGTAAAAGTGTGAGTACCGCGCTGGTTGGATTGAACCCACATGCCCAAAATTCTTATTGTTGTCTTTTCGGGTATGGGCGTCCCATCTAGGTAGACGTTGAGTTTTAGGTCCGCGCGGCCTGGTGTGCGAGTCGAGGCTAACAAAAAACATGCGCGACATCAGCCTCCAAAAAGTGCGCGCTACGACGCACTCAAAAAGCGCGTGTTCGAGGGTCTCTGTCGCACCGCACTGGGGACACCGAGAAGAAGGAGCGATGCCCCACGCGGCGATGCGGACCCCCGTTGGGAGGACTCTCCAGCCTCGCAGCCAGCCGAAGTCGCGGACGTCTGGTGGTACCCAGTGCGACGTCAAGTCTCGCCACCGTACCCGCCTGCTCCGCTCTAGCTGTTCAGGTGTAGCCTCCTGGATGGCAAGGAGCTCGCAAACGCGGGAGGCCTGCGTCTGAGAGACGTCGACCTCGGGCAGGGTGGCGGTGAGAGACTCGGCCGTCCGACAGACATACCGGAAGAACGCCGGCTGCCGTTCGGCTGAAGGGTCTACGAGTTCACCAAAAAAGAGCCGCCGCGAAGTCCCGAGAAGGTAGGCGAGGAGCCCTCTTCCCGGGTAGTCGGTGGCGTCGACCAGGTCGCGGACGCCTCGAACAGCAAGCACGCTGCACATTGTGCGCAGGTTGGGCAGGCTGAACCCGCCCATGCGCGTGGGAAGACGGAGGAGCGCTAGCGACGGTCTCCGTTTTTCCCGCCCAGAAAAAACTGCCACATAGAGTGGCCAAGCGGCGCGTAAAGGTGCGCGGCGGACAAGCGACGCGAGCTATATAATAGAGCGGCGCGCACACCGATGACCTGATGATAAACGCGCGTTCCGACAGCGACAGGCGGAAACGCGCTGCTACTGTCAGGCGTCGCTCAGCGGTCGCTCTCAACTCGGTCCACGAGTCGCGGGCTACCTCCCCCGAGGAGAGGAACACGACTCCTAGCACCTTACAAGCCGGGACCCACTCCACCTCGCCCAGCAGGTCCGACGCGAAGGCCCCGAAACGCAGAGCCTTGCTCTTGCCCCTGTTGAGGAGGGCGCCGGACAGCTCGCTGTAACTGGAAAGAAGCCGTGCAAACGCTACGAAGCTGTCAACACGGAACAGGATTTGAAATGAGATGAGGGCGTCAGGGGATCTGAAGAAATCCCAGAGATGACATCATTGGTTGACCTCAATGTGGTGGGAATATTCTCCAATTCATTCACGAAAATTTTCAGCAACTATTCGTCGCGCAGCATTCCGTGTGGTGTTATAGCATTTCCCTTTGCATAAAGCTCACATATTTTAGTCAAGTATGAGGCTAGCTTGCGATAGCGGTTCGGACCAATGACATATGCACCTTCAATTGCATGCTTTGTGAGGTTGCACTTAAGGTGCGGTTCAGGTGTCCACCGAGATGTCAAGGTTTAGGCTAACTTGCAACAGGTGGTTGGACACGTGCACCTTCAGTTATGATATCTGTGTCATTCGGTTTGCAGCCTTCGGGCTGCGGCCCTGTATCTGTATTTTTCAGCCAGCGTCCGTTCCGGCGGACGCGCTTTTTGCGACGCGCGTCTTTACTCTGTCTTTTACTCTGTCCTCTTATCTTTCAACTCTCTTCTATCTGCACGTGCCAGCGGTGGTGGCTCGGCTTGAGCCAGTTGGCAGGCCCGTGCACTTTCCTTTTCGTCCTTCTCTCAGTCGCAACCAACCAACCAACCTTCAGTTGCATGCTTTAAGGAGCGTTTGAGGTGCCCACCGAGATGTCAAGATTTGAGATCAACTGCGCCCTTTCCTTTCCTGGAAACGCATGATAATCGTAACAAGACAACAAGACAGGACAAAAGAAGGAACACAGAACGACACGAGAGTTCGTGTTGTTCTGTGTGGATGGAAACAACTTTATTACAAAAAAAAATATTCCAGGGTGGTCCCCTACTGGTCCAGGAGTCCACGTTCTTGTCCTTCACGTAAAGCCTGATCCATCAGCCATTTCTGGCCGTTGGGCTGAGCGGTCCGTAATGCAGCCTCCCAGGAAGAATGAGTGGGATTGGGGATGGGGGGTACTGCCTTTGGGGAAGGACATTCCCAAGGGTAGTGGAAAAGTATGGATCTGGGCACACCACTGGTGTTACAATCAGGACGAAAGGTGGGGTGGAAGCATGAGAGACGGTGGGGTGAAATAAAACAGCCTGTCTGTAATTGTCGCCATGTGGCGCTGGATAAGGGCGACAAAGTACTGTGGGGTGGTCGCAGTGTCATGCGGTTTAATTTGTAAAATGTGGTGATTTGGTGATATGTAGAGAGGACCGATGGGGCTTCTTGTGCAGGGTTGGGTGCCTGATCATCCGGGGTCCGGGAGGAGAGTTCTCGGGCCAGCGCATGAACGCGAGAGTGGGAGTGAAAAAAGTGGAGGTCTCCGGAATAATTTCGACCGCCTGGGTTCCTAGGTTCTGTGTTCCTCCTTTTATCCTGTCTTATTAAGCGCTGCTCTATTATTATAGATTACCAACTCGCCCAACAACCAATGCTTTTAAACGCATGCTTTCGCATTCCTCCACATAAGTGGACTTAAGTGCCCTGAGAATTTTTAGAGCGCAGCTCTTTGGCGTCCGTTCCTGGGTTTCGCGTCGTCGTCGGCGTCGGCGTCGGCCTCGTAACCAGCTCCGCCCCCAATGTCACGCTTTTCAATTGGTCGAAATGCTCGTGACGTCACAGTGCGCGCATTTCAAATGGGGCCAATTGTACTTTGGCTAGTAACCATGCAACCAATCAAAGGGATCGTATAGTGATGCTGCAACTAAGTTGGACTGAGTTCAGTTAATTGCTTAATTAATCAATTAGCCTAATTAATATAGAGGAGAAGGAAGAGGTCAGAAGAAAAGAAAAGAAAGACGCGCGCCGCAGCGACAACAGCGTCCGCGGAAGGAGACGGTGCTGAAAAAAAAACAGATAAGTACGAAGCCGCGTTCCCTCCACCACCACGCACTTCCCCACTCAGTAAGACGTAGCTCGTTTCATATACGTTGTGTCGAACATCCTAGACAGTTCCAACAATTGACAGGTTAATGACAGAACACTATGGATAGAAATACAATAATATAAATATGAAATAGCCTAATTAACCTTTCTAGTTAGACCGCATAAATCAATAAAACCGAGAACGAAATTGGTCGAGTTGGGGAATCGAACCAGGGTCTCCGGAGTGCGATACGAGCACGCTAGCCACTCCGTAATGCCAGCTGAATGGTTTGGAATGAACAAAGGCGCGTCTAGCTAATACGGCGTCTTCGTTCACTCCCATCTTCCCCCTTTCCCTTACGGCGAGGTGCAGGTGTCCACCCAGATATGCGAGAGAGATACATTTCCTTTCCTCAAAAAATATATTTACCGTCCAGCAAGTTGTACAGCCGAATTGGCGATGGCGTTCTGTGGACTCCCTGGCAGCCATCCCCCCGCGTGGCAGATATTGAGAATGTGCACCCTAAATCCCGATAGGCGTATTGAGCTCGTGTGGGTGCCGGCTCACTCTGGCAATCCCGGAAATGAGGCCGCCGATAACATAGCCCGAGGACTTATTTGCCGGGCAAATGGCGACCCCAGCCGGGATTTCTCGAGGGAGCGGGCACACACGTTCTCAGAACTAACTCAACAAGCACGCCTTGCCCGTCGACTCTATCCCCCTCCCCACCCCCGCCTATCCCACTCCCAACAAATCCTCTGGAGGCGACTCCAGACTCGAACTCTTCCTACCCCTCAGCTTCTATCCCACTTCCGCCATGTTTCCCCAGAGTGCACTCTCTGCGGAGAACCGCACGCCACCCTGGACCACATCCTCTTCGGCTGCCCTGCCGATCCTCCCCCGCAGGGACAGCCCGCCATCGGTACATGGGAGGAATGGGAGGCCCTCCTTGCGTCGCAGGACCCGGACGCGCAACTTCGCTGTGTGAACCGGGGTGCCAGTGCCATGGCCCTAAGTGGACTGGACACATGCGCGTAATGTGAGGGCTGTGCGGTGGCCCTGAGACCTTGTACGGTCCAAACTCACTTACTTAATAAAGTTTTCCATCCATCCCTGGCAGCGTTGCAAGACGCTGTCGCGTTCCAGTCTTACAGGCGAAGCTTAACATGTTAACCACACATCAGTCACACACGCAGACAGCCAATGGACGCGTCATTCGCTGGCAGCACTTGATTCATCATTCACAACCACATTCTTAACGTACGCTCCCTTGCCGCACATGCCAAGGACGTACACCACGATCACATTCTGCGCCATTCCTCTGTACTTTGCTTTGCTGAAACCTGGATGGATCCCGAAGAGCCTCTCGAAATCATAGATTTCCTATACTGCTGTGGTGCTCGCAGAGACCACAACAGAGCGGCGGGAGTCGCTATCTACTTGCGCACAGGTCTCTCTGCAATACCAGTCGAAATGTTTGGCACGTCACATGAAGTTGGCGAACTGTGCGCCGCAAAGTTGCCCAACGGCTTGCTGGTAGTAGCTGCCTACTTCGCCCCTACCGCACTCATGAAAGACGTCGTGCACTTCCTGCAACTCGCATTAACCGTCCATTGATCCACGCCGATGTTAGTAGTGGGGGACTTTAATGTCGACATAAAGACAAACAGCAATTTCCTAACACTTATGCGGGAGAACATCCCGTTCCTCTCGCTCGTAACGCGTCCCACGGCTGTGACAACCTCGCGAGGCACTTGTATAGATCTCGTCTTTCAGAATCAAGCTTTGGTGTACCAAGTCGAACATATATCAGTCTATTTCTCCGACCACAAAGCTTCCTTCATGACTGTCAAGAACTGTTAGTGGAATCTTTGTTAAAGGAATACGTGTGAAAAATAAAAAAAAAAACTCTGTGATAGCGCATACATGTGTTGCTCGATTTCTTTGCCTCAATCTATCGAAAAGGTGAAACAGCTTATTTGCTGCGCTCAAATTTCGCATTAGGAAGTAACGTAATCGTCGGAAGGAAGGAAGGGAAAACTTTATTTACAGTAATGGTTCTTCTGTGGTTTGGGGGCTTCTTCAGAGACGTCTTGGTTCTACCCCCAGGAGCCTTCTCTGTCGAAGTCGTCCGCCTCTAACCAGTGGTCGGTTGCCCTCAGTCCAGGGCTCCGCTGGCCACTGCCGCCCGTTGAGCTCGCTGTACCAGACCTTGTTGGTCTTCGCAGCGGTCGCTGGACAGCAGAGTCTCCCACTGCTCCGCACTCGGGTTTTGTATTTTGGGGACCACGTCTATGTTTTGGCAGGCCCGTGTGATGTGGTATAGTGTAGGTTTTTCGTCGCACCAGGGACATTTGTTCGTGTATATCGTAGGGTGCATTTTGTTTAGTATATGTAGGTTTGGGAAAGAGCCTGTTTGTAATTGTCTCCAAGTGACAGCTTCCTCTCTGCTGAGAGATTTGTGCGGTGGGGGATATCGCATTCTTCTGCCTCTATAGTTTTGTAGTATGGCCGAGTATTCCCTGGGTGCTGGCGCGAGTTCCGCGGTCTCGTCGGAAGCTCGGAAAGTAATGTATCCTCGAGCTATCCTGTCGGCCTCTCGGTTCCCTGCAACCCCCGTGTGCCCCGGTACCCACACAATTTTGTGTAGGATCTTGTCGTTTTGTTCTTCCCGGTTTTTAATTCGGTCACTCGCTGCGAGGAGTATACGGAGCGTGTGACGACCTATCTTGCCATTCATGTAATTTCGGCAGGCTGTTTGAGAGTCCGTAAGTATTGTTAGTGACCGCCCGGTTCTATAGCCCTCCGCCACCGCTAGAGCAACGGCTACTTCCTCGGACTCTGCAGCTGTGCAGCCTCGGAGAGACGCGCTGGTCATTTCGCGTAAAGACGAATCGACCACCGCCGCTACAGCGATTTTGGTATCTCCTCCTCTCCAAGACGCGTCTGTATACACGGTCGTGGCTTGAGGAGCGTATGTTCTTTCGATGAAGTCGGCCCTCGCTTCTCTTCTGCCTCGATGGAGGTTGGGATCCATGTTTTTTGGTATTGGCGCTACCTTGAGGGTCTTGCGAAGCTCGTCGGGGATCGTTGCCGTCCTCGTCATTTCTCGCATCTGCTCGCGGTATCCGAGCCTCTGCAGGAGCGCTCTTCCAGTCGTTGTCTGCAACAGCCTGAGTTTTTGCGACTCAAGCTGCGCCTCTCGTAGCTCCTCAAAGGTGTTGTGTAATCCCAGGGCCATGAGTTTTTCTGTAGACGTGTTGCGTGGTAGTCGGAGCGCTGTCTTATACGCTTTGCGTAGCAGGGCATCCGCTTGTTGTATTTCATTTTTGTTGAGGCACTGGTAGGGTAGGCTGTACGTGATTCGACTAACTACTAGGCTTCTGACTAGTTTTAGTGTGTCTTCCTCACGCATGCCATGTCGCCTGTTGGTGATGCGGGTGATCATGCGTGCGACTTGTAGCGTTGTTGCTTTCAGTAGGGTAAAAGTGTGAGTACTGCGCTGGTTGGATTGAACCCACATGCTCAAAATTCTTATTGTTGTCTTTTCGGGTATGGGCGTCCCATCTAGGTAGACGTTGAGTTTTAGGTCCTCGTTGGTTGGGACGGTTCGGTTTTGCTTGCCTCTCCAGACTCTCAGCAGTTCCGATTTCTCGGTCGAGCATGCGAGTCCTCTTTCTGCGAGGTATTGCTCTACACAAGAGGCCGCTTGCTGTAGCCTTTGTTCCTTCTCTCCGAGACAGCCCGTGTTTGTCCAGACTGTTATATCGTCAGCATACATTGCATGCCTGATGCCTTCGATGTTCTCTAGTTTTCGAGCTAGGCCTATCATAGCTATGTTGAAGAGTAGGGGTGAGATAACTGACCCTTGGGGTGTTCCTTTGTTTGGAGTGCGAATTTTTTCCGATCGGAGGTCTCCTATGCCGATGGTGGCAGTTCTATCGGACAGGAAGGCTTTGACGAAGCCGTGGATTCTGCGTCCGCAATCCAGGTTGTCTAGGCCCGTAAGGATCGCTTCGTGGCTGACGTTATCGAATGCCCCCTTGATGTCCAGGGCCATTATGACATTTTCTCCCGTCCGAGGTACGTTTCGCAGGACATCTTCTTGTATTTGGAGGAGAACGTCCTGCGTCGAGAGCTTCGCTCTGAAGCCGAACATGGTATGTGGTACACAGTCGTTGTCTTCCATGTAATTTTGCAGTCTGAAAGTTACAACCCGTTCGTAAAGCTTGCCAAGGCACGACGTGAGTGATATAGGCCTGAGGTTTTCAATTTGTAGCTTTTTACCAGGTTTAGGTATCATTATTACTTCGGCGTGTTTCCAATCTTCGGGAAACGTCTCCGCCTCCCAATGTTTGTTAAGAAAGGTGACGAGCTCTTTTATGAGGTCGTCGCTCAGGTTGCGGATTAAGGCGTTGTCGATTCTGTCCGCTCCGGCGGCCGTGTTTCTGGTGGTGTTTCTTATGGCCGCGTAAACTTCTTCCACAGTTATGGGGCGGTCGAGTTTCTCGTTTTCGGCTCCTCGATACGTTCCTTGGTATCGCGGGGGGTTGTGATCGCCGAAACATTTTTCTCGTGCCTTCTCCAGTAGGGCAATCGTCGGTAATTTTTTCGGAGCCCTCCACTCCGGCACCTCTTTCTTCCATTCTTCTCTCACTCCCTCCTTTACCCCTTCCCTTACGGCGCGCTTCAGTTATCCACTGTGATGCGAGACAGGTACTGCGCCATTCCTTGTCTCAAACACCAGTTTTTCAATTTTCAAAAACCCGCCGCGGTGGCTCAGTGGTAAGGCGCTCGTCAACCGAGCCGGAGCACCCGGGTACGAACCCGACCGCGGCGGCCGCGTTTAGGTGGAGGTGAAACGCAAGAGGCGCCCATGTGCTTTGTGAATGTCCCCGGGTGGTCGAAATTATTCCGGAGACCTCCACTACGGCACCTCTTTCTCTCTTTCCTCTTTCACTCCCATCTCCCTACCTTCCCTTACGGCGCTGTTCAGGTGGTGATGGCGGTGAAAATATTTTAATGAAATAGTTTAGGAGGTTGTAGCGGCGGTTAGAGCTCTCAGTCCGGAACCCCATTTGGCGTAGGCTGCTGTCCTGGCTCTTTCGATGAATTGCTTTTGACTCGTTTCCTCCGAGCTGGTCAGAGCTGCCTCCCACCGCTCCTGCGTTGGCTGGTTATTACAGTGATCGCCTGATTTCGTTGGCAGGCCCATACCATATGGTAGAGGTCCGCCTTCTCCCCGCAGCTGTTCAGCTGTCCGCCGAGATATGTGAGACAGATACTGCGCCATTTTCTTTGCTAAAAAACCAATTTACCAATTCACCAATTTTCAAAAATTCATTCAATAAAATAAACTTGTAGGGTTCTAACGGAGTTAGAGTAGACGAGCGAAAGCATATGTTTAGCCTGGTTGGCTCGCGGTTTAACAGGAAACTAACACTAAAGATAGCAGGAATTACGGCAAAGGCTAAAGAATACGCGACGTAACTCACAAAACAAAATTGGGAACAACTCAGCGAGTCGCTTAGGGGGACTCTAGGCACGGCCAGAACCAGGACTCTTTTAAGAGCACTAATCGATCAACCAAAAATAAAATCAGAAAGCAATAAAGCCATCCACCGGTTCATCCACTCCTTCGAGGGATCAGACATCGCCCTACTGGAGAAGGCACGAGAAGAAAAATTGCCGATGCCTGTTACTTTCTAATCCGAAATTTGAGCACAGCTCATCAGCTGTTCCAGCTTTTCGATAGAGTGAGGCAAAGAATTCGAGCAAGACATGTATGTACAATTAAAGACGTTATTTTTCCCACATATTCCTTCATCAAGAAACACTCCACTAACAGTTCTTGATTGCCATGAACGAAGCTTCGAGGTCGAGGAAATAGATGAATATAGGCTCCACTTGCTGCACCAATGCTTGGTTCTTAAATACGAGGTCTACACAAGTATTTCGCGAGGTTGTCACAGCCATAGGAGGCGTTACAAGCGAGAGGAGCGGGATGTTCTCCCGCGTAAGTGGTAAGAAATTTCAGTTGGTCTTTATATGTAAGTACATGTACATTAAAGTCCCCACCTACCCTGCTACCGTGCCTCACATTCCGATTCAAAATACATAATCACCGTCTCGCGAGGGGCCGGTCGGAATGGCGAATAAGGCTGCGCTCCCTTCCTAGCCTATCGAATCTACCAAAATTGCATACGGGATACGGACCCCGCACACCGTTACCTTATATGGGCCCCTGCTCATCAGGCGTTGGCAGGAAACGGGGCAGCAGAAGCAGCCGCCCGCGCGCTCTCTCACCGGGCTGTTTTCTCCTCCCCATCCGATCAGGAACCCGATTTTAATCCGGTCTAAATGTCCAAAGATATTAAAATCTTCTATCAAGATAGCCATCGCCTTTACCCTAGCCAATGTAAAGGTCCCAAGAAGGCAGATGAGCGGCTCCTTCTCCGCCTTCTCACCAATACATTGCTGTGCGAGGCAGCACTAAAACATTTTGACCCCTGCTTTAGCGGCGTCTGCACGCACTGTAGTGCGGTGTCTTCGGACACCTATCACATGGTGTGGGCCTGCCCCTCCAGCCCGACCATTACCCCCATCCCCAGCCCAACCCGGGAGGACTGGGAGGACTGGGAGGCGACCCTGCTCGGCTGCCACGACTTACAGGCCCAACAAGGCTTAGTCGGGCGCGCCCGGGTGGAGGCCACTGCCAGTGGGGTCCCATACTAGGTACCTCCACCTAGTGCATGTAAGGATAAGTCTTTAAGGGATGATCGAAACATACCTCCTCTCCCTTCCTAATAAATGTTTTCGCCACCACCACCAAGGTAGCGTCAATATCAAGGAACATATGGACCCCAACCTCCACCGAGGCAGAAGAGTAGCGAGGGCCGAATTCATCGAGAAGACATAAGCTCCTCAAGACACGACCGTGTACGTAGACGCGTCTCGGAGAGGAGGAGACACCAAAATCGCAGCGGAGGCGGTGTTCGATTCGTCTCTACGCGAAGTGACCAGCGCGTCTCTCCGAGGCTGCACAGCTGCAGAGGCCGAGAAAGTAGCCTCCAGCTGTGGCGGAGGGCTATAGAACCGGGCGGTCGCTGACAATACGCGCGGACTCTCAAACAGTCTATCGAAATTACATAAATGGCAGGATATGTCGTCACGCGCTCCGTATACTCATCGCAGCGAGCGACAGAATTAAACACCACGAAGAAGAAAACGAAAAGACCACACACAAATTTGTGTAGGTTCCGGAGCACACCGGGGTGGCAGGAAATCAAGAGGCCGACAGGATAGCTCGAGGATACATTACTTTCCGAGCATCCGACGAGACCACGGAAGTCGTGCTAGCACCCAACGAATACTGGGCCATTCTAGAAAACTATAGCGGCAGAAGATTGCGATATCTCCCGCCACACAAGTCTCTCAAGGGAGAAGATGTTGTCACTCTGAGGCGATTACAGACAGGCTCTTATCCAAACCTACACAGGCTAAACAAAATCCACCCTACGATATACGCGGACAAATGTCCCTGGTGCGACGAAAAACCCCCTCTATATCACATCACATGGCACTGCCAAAACATAAACGTGGTCCCCAAAATACAAAACCCGAGCGCGGAGCAATGGGAGAGTCTGCTGTCCAGCGACCGCTTTGAAGACCAACAAGGTCTAGTACAGCGAGCTCAGCGGGCGGCAATGGGCAGTGGAGCCCTAAACTGAAGGCAACCGACCATTGATTGGCGGTGGACGACATCGGCAGCGAAGACTCCTGTGGATAGAACCAGCGAGAGAACGTCTCTGAAGATGCCGCCAAACCGCACGAAAAAGCACTAGAGTAAAATAAAGTTTTCCCTTCCTTTACAGAGTTTTCGGGACGTCTGGCGACGATATAGACAGGTTAAGCGCTCATCGAGGTTAAGGTGATGAGATCTCTTCGCGGCGCAGATGGAAGTTCAAGAAGACCACGATATGCAATGCACATCGCAATAGTGTGTTGCAGTTTAACACGAGGGATGGTTGGCTGCTGCGATAGCATAGTGCTCTCGTACAGTGGCCAGCGAAGCTGATCTGCTCGCGCTGGGTTCGAAATCCAGTGGCTGGAAGATTTATGTTCCATGTAGTGTTTTCGCACTAAAATGAGCGAACGCAGTGGCTGCTCACTTGTCGGTGGACACCGCAACCCCGCAGTAAGGATTTTCTTCATTCTTTGAGGAAAGGATGGATGGATGGAAACAACTTTATTACACAAAAAAAATCTTCCAGGGTGGTCCCCTACTGGTCCAGGAGTCCACAGGCTTGTGCTTCACGTAAAGCCCGATCCACCAGCCATTTCTGGCCGGCGGGCTGAGCGGTCCGTAAAGCAGCCTCCCAGGAAGAATGAGTGGGATTGGGGATGGGGGGTACTGCCTTTGGGGAAGGACATTCCCAAAGGTAGTGAAAAAGTGTGGATCTGGGCACGCCACAGGTGGTACATTCAGGAGGAAAGGTGGGGTGAAAGCATTAGAGACCGTGGGGGGAAATAAAGCAGCCTGTCTGTAATTGTCGCCATGTGGCGCTGGATAAGGGCGACAAAGTACTGTGGGGTGGTGGCAGTGTCATGCGGCTGAGTTTGTAGAATGTTGTGATTTGATGATATGTAGAGAGGACCGATGGGGCCTCTTTCGCAGGGTTGGGTGCCTGATCATCCGGGGCCCGGGAGGAGAGTTCTCGGGCCAGCGCATGAACGCGCTCATTAATGGGGGTCGAGGCATGCCCAGGGACCCACGACAGAGTAACCGTTCGGTCGAGAGAGGTGACTGTGGCAAGAATACGATGTGTTGCCGGCGCCGCCACGCCCTTTATGTAGTGGCGGTACGCGGCTTGGGACTCTGTGCAAATTTCGGTTACGTTTTTGTCAATGGTGGAGTGGGCCAGAGCAAGTGCGATGGCGGCTCCTTCCGCTTCTGCAGGCGAATTAGTCCGGAGAGTGGCGGCGGCTCCCACTGTGCCGTCTTCATAGGCTGCGACTGCCGTGAAAAATCCTGGTTTCGAATTTTCTGCCGCGTCGACATAAAGGATATCGGAGCGGTTGCTGTATGTTTTCGTGTAATAGCTCGCTCGTGCCTGCCGCCTACCCCGATGGAGGCTAACGCTCATATTGCGCAGTAGGGCCTTCTGATATATGTGATCCTGAGTGCGCAGAGAGATATGTGATCCTGAGCGCGCAGAGAGATCATGTAAGGTGTAGGACTTGTTGGGGTGGGAATGGGTGGATTGAGACGTAGCTGTCGCAGTAAGCGTTGTCCTGTTTCTGTGCGACTCAAGCGGACTAATTGGTTGGTGCGTCGATCACTCTATTGTGGGCACCAGTGGCCAGGAGACGTTTTGTGCTAACCGTCCGTAGAAGACGTAGGGCGGAGGTGACAGCCGTGCGTATTAGGATGTCTGCCTGTTGTGTTTGCCGCTGAGTGAGTATGTGGTATGGGAGGTGGTATGTAATGCGGCTAATGATTAGTGCATTTGTCATATTTAGGGTCTCGCGTTCAGACAGCCCATGATTGCGTGCTGCCACCCGCCTGATAAGTGCAGCGACCTGTTTGGCCTGCCTTTGCAAGAGCTGAAGGGTGGCGGTTGCATCGAGTGTGTTGTTAATGAGAAGGCCGAGAATCTTCACCTGAGGCACAATGGGCACTGGATTACCGTAGATGTGCAGTTCAATCTGGTGGTCACTGCAGAGGGGCTTTAGCTGCAGGAGTTCCGATTTATTTGGAGAGTAACGGAGGCCTGTGTTTGCTAAATGAGTGGTGGGGATGTCTATGGCAGATTGCAGATGGCCAAGGGATCCCCCCGTTGTCCAGAGCGTTATATCATCTGCGTATATGGCTGTGTGGAGCCCTGGGAGAAGTGGGGCAGTAACTATTTATCATCTCGGTGGACACGCTAACCGTACTCTAAGGGAAGGGATAGAGAAGAGAGTGAGAGAAGAAAGGAAGAAAGAGTTGCCCAAGTGGAGGGCTCCAACGAGCACTGATATCTCCCAGCCCATGAGCGCTTTTTGCGTTTCGCCTCCATCGAAAGTAGGAGTGAAAGAAGAAAGATCCGCACCACTATCAAGCAGAAATAAACGACTATAATACAGCCCTGTCCATGCGCTGTGCGATATCAGTGCACGTTAAAAATCCCCATGCGGTCGAAATTATTCCGGAGACCTCCACTGTGGCACCTTTTTCTCTCTTTCTTCTTTTACTCCCGCCTTCCTTCCTTCCCTTACGGCGCAGTTCAGATGCCCACCGAGATATTCGAGAAAAGTACAGCGACATTTTTGTAGCGAAAGCTACGTTGGGCACGAACTTGCGATTTCTCTTTGGTGGTGCGGCGTGGAGGCACAGAGACCGGCCTTGAGCCGTTGCGTAGCAACCGCCGCAGCTGGTGGACGCCGCTAAAGCCCCTAGACGCCGCGCGATCGCCGCGCCATCTGGCATGAGGTCACACCGTGCGCCTCGCTGCGGAGCTGCCGCCGCCGTTTGATATGACGTCATACCGCTTGCCTCATCGTTGCGCTCGCCTCCGCTCCCTTCGCCAGCTTTGTCGCATGCCTAATAACATGTCGGATGATTGAAAAGGTTTGGTTTAGTTTTGTTGATTAGGGTTTAACGTCCCAAAGCAACTAAGGCTATAAGAGACGCCATAGTGAAGGGCTCCGGAAATTTCGACCACCTGGGTTTCTTTAACGCGCACTGACATCGCACAGTACACGGGCCTCTAAAATTTCACCTCGATCGAAATTCCTGAAAAGCAGAGCTCGCGTGCGCCGCAGCCCCAGTTCAGGCGGCAGTATGGACGGCGACAAGTCTGCTAAGCAGAAGGAGGCCGAGAATCGACATCAGAACGAGATGAAGAGGAAACTAATCGCCCAGCAAACAGAGGAACAGCGCTGTTTTGCTTTCGTTAAGTATATCTTGGCATAGCCCAGCTAAGCCACTGCCAATTTTTTCCACAAAACCCAATCACCTAACCAACCAATTCCGACTAGCGGCGGAGCATTCAAAGTATCATTTTTTACCGGTGGTGGTAAAAAACATTTATCGTGCAATAAATTTTTACAGAGAGGTGATTGGGGTAGGCCCTATTGGCCCTTTCCCCTAACAATACTAGGTGGAGCCCCTACTCCGGGGCACCATTGGCAAGCAACGCCGCTCGCGTCCGGTGAAACAAGGCCTTTTGGGTCTTTAGGTCCTGAAAGCCGAGCAGGACCGCCTCCCAGTCCTCTCTGGTGGTGTTGGGGGGGATAGATGGGTTTTTTTATTTATTTATTTGGGAATACTGTAGCCCTCACTTGAGGGCCATAACAGGAGAGGTTTTTATTTTAATTATCGAGGAACAAAAACCTCAGGCACCGACAAGACACAAAAAACATAATCAAAACACGAATACATAACAACTTAACAAACAAAGATGAGGGAAATCATAACAACAGCATGATCAGTTGTCAATTCCCCTGTTGCCTGTAATATAATTCCAAAAGGTTCTCAAACTCTTTGACATTTTGAGCTGTGACAATGAATTCCGCCAGACCATTCCACATATTAATGCATGAGGGGAAAAAGAGTTTTGAAAAGCACATAGGTGGGCTCTGTACGGCCGTATTGCGGCACTGTGGTTTAAACGCGCACTTTGTTTTACAGGGGGGTGAATATACGTTTCTTTGTTTATTTTTAGTTGATTCCTGGTGATTTTGGAAAAACAGTTTCAACCGTTGTTTTTTTCGTCGTGTTTCGAGCGGTTCCAGGTCGCAAGATTTAAGCATGTCTGTTACAGAATCGGTCTTCCGATAACGCGAACATACAAAACGCTCTGCGGTTCTCTGAATTTTTTCGAGCTTATCTCGCAAGTACACTTTGGGGGGGGGGGGGGGCTCCAAACAGAGGAGGCATACTCCATAACCGGGCGGATAAATGTCTTGTATGCAGTTAACTTCAAATTTTTTGGTGCATGCTGTAATTTTTTCTCGAAAACCATAGTTTTCGATAGGCTTTAGAGCAGACCTCCTCTACATGGATGCGCCAGCACAGATCGTCCTGAATAATTACTCCTAAATACTTAAAGCTACGTACATTGGACAAGGAGTTTTCACCAATTTTGTAATCAAAGGAAAGCTTGGTTTTCTTTCTTGTGATATGAGCAAACGTCGACTTAGAGTAATTAAATTCTATTCCCCATTTTACGCACCAGTCATAGAAACATTGCAGGCATCGGTTGATTTTAATTTGACCAGTTGAATCGGTCACTCTACAGTAAATTAGGCAATCGTCAGCAAAAAGTTTGATTTTTACAGGTGATTCAACAACACTAGTAATGTCATTTATATAAACCAAAAACAATAACGGCCCCAATACTCACCCTTGTGGAACTCCAGACAGAACCTCTAGTGAACTAGACATGTGGTTTCCAATGCGGACGGACTGTACACGGTCACTAAGGTAAGCTGCAATCCAGTTCACAATATCTGAATCAATACCTGCATTCCGAAGTTTAATCAGCAGTTTACTATGCGGAACCTTATCAAATGCCTCGGCAAAATCTATGCAGATGACGTCAGTTTGTTCGCTGGCATCTAAAGCTACACTGAAATCATGAATCGTTTCAATGAGTTGTGAAGCAGTGGATAAACCACTTCGGAATCCATGTTGTGACGAACAGAAGTTATTCGCCTCAAGAAAGAGAATGATGTGCTTTGCTATAGCGTGTTTTATAACCTTGCAAGTCACCGAAGTGAGCGATATTGGACGATAGTTGCTAACTCGACTTCGACTGCCTGATTTGAAAACAGGAATCACAACAGCGCTGCGCCAGTCTTGAGATAGTTAACAGGTTGCCAAGGACTTTCGAAAGATTATTGTTAGGTAAAATGATACCCATTCAGCATATCGTTGCAAGAATTCACTAGTGATCCCGTCTGGTCCGCTTATTTTTTCGTATCAAGCGCAAGAAGTTGCTGGAATATGCCCGGTTGGTTGATGTCTAGAGAATATGCCCGGTTGGTTGATTGACACGCCCAAACCATGTGGAAGGTATCAGCCACCTCCCCACAGAACTGGCACGTGCCATCAAAGGATGTGTTGAAATGTTTAAGTACCGCCGGGCACAGTACAGTGGTAATAAGAATTTTGATGAGGAGGCGCTCGTAGGCGCGATCCAGTCTCTTACAAGGGGCCGGGTAGCGCCGGTGCTCCTCCTTGTAGTAATCGGTGATGTGTTTGAATGTAAGGGCCAGATTGCCTGATTGGGAGTAGGCTTCCAAGGACAGGGAGACAGCCCGGGGAGAGAGCGCGCGGGCGGCCTGATCGTTTCCTTGGAGTCCCTGATGACCGGAGGCCAAATCACGTTACGTGGAGTTGGATCTTCGCATCGGCAGCTATATTCTAGTATGCGCCAGGCAAGCGGGGGAGCCCAGCACAACTCATAGTTCCGACAGGCCCCTCGCGAGTCGGTGATGATGTGTTTGAACTTGGGATTCGTGAGAGCCAGAGCAATGGCAATCTCCTCGGCGTGTGTTGCGCTGTAGGCTTTGAAAGTGAGCCCGTTAACTGTGTTTGTGTTGTGTACGACTGCGGCCGTGTACCACCCCCCGTGGTGTGGGCCGGCAACGTCCACGTAATACACATGTTGGTTACCATAGTATCGCGCCAACGCTTCCGCGAACGCCTGGCGACGACCGCTATATGGTCATCTCTGGACATGTTGCGGGGAAGGGGCCGGACCCGGAGGGCGCGTCTCCAGGGTTCTGGCACTCTCTCCCTTTCCTCAATATGGTAGTCATGTTTCATGTGTAGCTGGTCCAAGAGTCGGCGACCGGACGTGGTCTGTGCAAGACGCGTGCATTGGTTGACAAAGTGGGCTTCTCGAAGCTCCCGGAATGTGTTTACCACGCCCAAGGCCAGAAGTCGCTGGCTGGACGTGGTGACCGGGAGGTCGGGAGCCCGCTTGATGACCCGGCGGACCATGCGGCCCACCTGGTCTCCCACCGTGCGAAGTTTGGCTAGGGTAGTGTCGACCCTACGTTGACGGTGTATGAAGAGACCAAGGACGCAGATCTCCTTGGGCTCCTGGATCGGTCCCGAGAGGAGACTGATGCAAAGCGGAGTTGTGTCCCGAGGGGAGGGACGTATGTGCACAAATTCTGATTTAGACGTGGCGCACTGGAGTCCGCAGTTGGCCGCGTAGTCGTCAACTAGGGTCACCGCTGCTTGCAGGCAGGATTCCATGTGGCCCAGGTTACCTTGCGTGGCCCAGATTGTAATGTCATCCGCATAAAGATCGTGATGTATCCCGGGCGAAGAAGAAAATTTGGAGGGCAGATGAAGCATTGCCAAATTGAAGAGGAGGGGAGACAGGACCGCGCTTTGAGGTGTTCCCCTCGAGCCGATGGTGTATTGCCCGTGTTCCGCATCTTGTATGCGTATGTAGGCTTCACGGTCTGTAAGAGATTGTTTTATGTAGTTGAATGTTTTGTGGCCACAGTTGGTGTTACTGAGGTGGTCCAGGATTTCTTCGTGTTTGACGTTGTCGAATGCGCCTTTAAGATCCAAGGCCAGGACCACCTTGTCGTTGTGGGCGCTTTAAACCACTTCATCGTTTTCGCAGCAGCGTCGGCACTTTTACGCGAGTTGCGAGGTCCGCACGTCGGAAATAATCGTATCACGCCAACCGTTTGCCGCAGAGAGAGAGAGAGAGAAAACTTTATTTACAGAGGAATTCGGGGCACGCCCCAGGGTCCCCGCACGACCCCACTGCACTCAAGTGTTTATGTTGCCGCAGAATGTTCCGGACTTATCATACGATTTAGCGTTTTGTGCAGCATAAACTTAATAATTCGTGGAGTATCTGTCCTCGCTTCGGCGAGCGCGGCTTCGGCCGCTTATCTGATTTTTTCAGCAGCGTCCGCTCCGTGAGTACAGACGCACCCCACATCGGCTCCGCACAAAGACAGCGGAATTCGCCAATCGCCAGCATCATCGGCCCAAATTTCACCATCCACTGATCTACGAATGTGAGTGCTGCACGCATTCAATTTTTGGCCCGCCTAAGCCATTTTTCGGGCACCCACGGCCCTTTCTTTGTGACCTCTTCGCCTGAGCTAGGCCTCGCTCCGCTGGGAGCTAGGCCTACTGCGTCGGACGCTTCCGCCACCAACACCATCATGGAGGTGCAGGTGCAGGGAGAGGTTCTTAACCCCCACGACTACGACCCAAGGGACTGGACGCACATTCTTAGTGTGCCTGCCCGCTCCAAGGACGTCCTTTCACCATCCCGAAGCCAGGAGGCCGCAGCCTCTGCTACCGGTGCCCCCAAGTCTGCGCGCCTTGACAAGTCAGCGCACCTACAAGCAACGCGCACAGCTGCGCAGCGTTCGCGGCAGCAGCCGCCGCTTCCTGCTGCAGACTACAAGGTCGTGTTCAGATCACGAGGCGGGCTGCAGCTGGACCTGCTTCCACCCCGACAACTACGGGAAGCCATCCTTCAAGCGGCGTCCCAGCTACACGAACCAACGCGTACCCAAATCAGGGTACACCCCGTAAACAATACGTGCACCGTAAGCACGCCCATAAAAGCTGACGCGCTTGCCCTGGTTAGCGTAACCAGCATCAAAAACCAAGGCAAGGACTTCGCCGTCGCAGCTTATATAGCCCCGCCGGATGGAGCGGTACGCGGAGTCATCTCCAATGCTTATTGGAATGAGACCCCGACAGAGCTCCTGCAAGACCTGATCACCGGCAACCCAGACGTCCTAATCGTGGACGCCCGCCGAATGGGCTCCACGCGTTCGATCCTAATCACTTTCCGAGCTGCACCTGTCCCACGCGCCGTCCTTTATGGAGGAGCCCTCCACAGGTGCACACCCTATCGAGAGCATATAGACGCCTGCACTAACTGCCGCGTCCCTGGTCACCGGGCAGACGTGTGTGTCCACCCAAGATCCCATAAGTGCCCCCGCTGTGGGCAGTCCCACCCAAAGGAAGATGTGCCCTCATGCACCCCCAGCTGCATTCTCTGCGGAGGCCCTCATATGACCGGCACAGGGAACTGCAAGGGACGGGGCCGCAAACTAGCGTCCCCGAAGAACGCTCTCTCTCCTCCGGGTACATCGCGGCTTTCCCGCTGCGATCAACCAGGCACAGCCAGCAGACGCAGCTCGACGGCTTCCCGGTCGCCTTCTACAAGCCGGCAGAATGGCAGCAAGAACGCCACGCGTCTCACCTGGGCAGACCGCGTTTCCGGCAAAACCACCCGTCAACCCCCACCACCCCAGTCCTCCCAGGCAGACCCGAGAGACCAGGAACTCAAGGCCTTGCGTGACGAGGTAAGCCGCCTTTCCTCTCTCCTAAGCACCCCCGCCCCCTCCATGCCCCCTCAACCCGCACCCCCTGTCATTAATTCGAGCTCATCATCCACAGACACTTCGAGCACCCCTCCTGCAAAGAAACAGCGCACCACAGACGCCACACCCCCTCCCGTGCCCCCAGAAATAGACGCTAAATTAGCAGCACTCGAAGCAAAATTTGACCATAAACTAAAGGAGCTAGACGCCCGCCTCGAGGCCAGATTCAGTCACCTTGCCGCCGCCCTCACCGAAAAACTTGAGCAGCGCATGGACGCTATGCTTACCAAGATGATGGAGCTCTTGGAGCATAATCTTACCCATCGCTTCACCCAACTTCAAACCCCCTCCACTCCCCCCATCCTACCTCCACAAGCACAAAACACCTTCCCTGAGCCACACATACCTATTGACACCAGTCTTAATACCCTCCTCAATCCCCCCACCATCCAATATGGCGGGGGGGAACACTAATTATCTCCCCATTATAACTTGGAACTGCCGCGGCTTCCGGGCAAAGCGCGCACCTCTGCAACTTCTCCTTCCCACCATCACACCCACGCCCCACATACTTCTTCTCCAGGAGACTGCACACCGAGCAACCCTCCCCAGCTACACATCTACACACTCGGATACCACTAACACACCCAGGGCGTCCACACTCATCCACCGCAGCCTCACCTACAAAACTCATCACATTACGTCTGAGATGCCCTGCGTGATCACGGAAATTATACATCACACACATTCACTTCCTTCTATATTTATAGCAAACATATACCACCCCCCGTCCCTGCCGATGGCCCCGCTAGAATCACTTCTGCGAAAGCTACACCATCTAGCAGGGAAACATCCCCTACTCATCGGTGGGGACTTTAACAGTCAGCATACTGACTGGGGATACACAACCACGACACATCGAGGTCGCAGGCTCTGGCTGCTCCTGCAGAACCTCCAACTCACTGTGCACAACACGTTTCAGACGCCTACGCGGATCGGCAACAGTGTCAGCATGGACACCAGTCCGGACCTGACGCTGAGCCGCTGTATCCGCGGCGTTACCTGGAACAGAACACAACATACACTGGGCAGTGATCATTACATTATACACATCACTGTCCCATACAAACCACCCCGTCACGCAAATATGACACACGAACTCATTAACTGGGATGCCTTTCGCGCTGCACGCACCGCCCTCCCAGACACTCCCATCGCAGACATAGATGCATGGGTGCAATCACTCAAGCATGACGTTCACCACAACACGCGACACATTGAAACTACAACCGAAACACCGACCCTTGACACACGCCTAGCCCACCTCTGGGAGGCTTATCACAGCATCCTGGAACGCTGGAAAGGCAACAAACACAACAGAACACTTAAAAAGCGGCTGGCCGCGCTGCAGACACAAATCCAACAGCACTCTGAGGAGCTCTGTCGATCCAACTGGGGACAGATATGTGACGGCATCGCCGGAAACCTGTCCAGCAAACGTGCATGGCAACTCCTCCGACACCTCATTGACCCCACACGCACCAAATCAGCAGCACAGCACCACGTGACACGCCTCACACATGAACACATTGACGATCCCGACACCCTTCTAGACACACTTCAAACCATGTACACATCTCCAGGCGGCTCCATACCTCCACCGCACTACACAGGACAAGCAAATCCAACACTCGACACCGACATCACGGAGACGGAAGTCAGAGCGGCCCTCCTGACTCTCCGCGCCAACTCCGCACCTGGTGCAGACCAAATCACAAACTCCATGCTCCGTAATCTGGATGACCAATCGATCACCCACATTACGAAATACTTCAACCAATGCTGGAGGGAGGGTAACCTCCCGGAGTCCTGGCGCCACGCGAAGGTAATATTTATACCAAAACCCAACAAACCACTCACCATTCAAAACCTTCGCCCGATTTCGCTAACCTCATGCCTCGGGAAGCTCCTCGAGCATGTTGTGTTAGCGAGACTCACAAGTCACATGGCGGACAACAATCTCTACCCGCATAGCATGGTGGGATTCCGCCCTCATCTATCCGCACAGGATGCCATGCTGCAACTCACACACGACCTTTTTGACCCGCTTCTTCCAGGTCACACCAAGGCAGTCTTAGCTTTGGATCTCTCCAAAGCTTTTGATCGCATTGAACATCAGGCGATCATGACTGCTCTATCCCCATTGAATGTGGGTGTGCGCACGTATGCCTACATTCAAACATTCCTGACTGACCGCACGGCTGAGATACACTTCGGCCCTCTGTCTTCCACCTCCTACACACTTCAGAGTATCGGCACCCCTCAAGGGTCCGTCCTTTCCCCCTTTCTCTTTAACATAACCCTCATACCCCTCGCCCGGAAATTGGCAACTATTCCCCACCTCAAGCACACTCTTTATGCCGACGATATCACCCTGTGGACCACCCACGGCAGTGACGGCGACATAGAGAACACCTTACAGGAAGCAGCCACCCTCACCCAAAATTACGCACGGACCATCGGACTGTCTTGCTCCCCAGAGAAGTCCGAACTGCTCCTCATCCGGCCTAAGAACCACCGCTGTCCCCGCTCCCCCATTGCCATTGAATTGAATGGTTACCCGGTACCTGAGGTTGGCACCCTCCGTGTATTGGGCTTGCACATCCAGAACGATGGCAAAAACACCACTACCCTCAAGAAACTCAAGCAGGTTGCAGGCGCGATATCGCACCTCATCCGCAGGGTTTCGGGACATCATAGAGGCATGAAGGAGCGCGACCTATGTCGCCTCATTCATGCCTTTGTCCTCAGCCGTGTACTGTACACTACCCCATACTTACAACTATCCAAACATGACATAAACGCTTTGGATGCTTTGATTCGCAAGGCATTCAAGGTAGCACTTCATCTTCCCCTCAACACACCCACAGACAGATTACTAGGCCTGGGCCTCCACAACACGATCGGGGAACTGGTGGAGGCCCACCGACAGGCCCAATACATCAGGCTCACAAAAACTTCCACAGGTCGGTATATCCTGGACTCCCTGGGAATCAAAATACCGGCCAACGACCCAATCCTTCTCGCCATCCCACGATCCCTTCACCGAGAGCTTCTCATCAGGCCGCTCCCGAGGAATATGCACCCGTCCCACCATGAGCAGCGCCGCAGAGCCCGTGCGAAGGCACTCCATCGAGCGTACGGCCCCCAGCCGGACGCCGTATGGGTGGACGCTGCCTGCACGGGTGATGAAGCGACAGCAGCTGCGGTGAACTCCTCTTCATCCACCCTCCTCACACTACCTCTCCCTCCAGATACGTCCCCAGAGGCTGCAGAGGAAGCCGCCATTGTACTTGCTATAACCCGCACGGAAGCCCGGTATATTTTAACTGACTCTAAAACTGCGATTCTAAATTTTGCTCGAGGCCGAGTTCATGTCCCTGCTTTTGGCATACTGGACTCGCCCGATGCACCCCCGCCCCGCCAAGTGGAGCTGATATGGGTGCCTGCGCACTCCGGGAATCCCGGAAACGAGGCCGCCAACCATTTAGCCCGAGGTTCTTTAAACCGGGCTCAGGTGGCCTCGGATCGGGGATTCACGAAGGATCGCATGCACTCATTCAGTGAGCTGACCCAGGCATACAGAGCCTCTCGCCAGCTCTACCCCCCGCCCCACCCCTCCCTAGATAACAGACACGCAACACTCTGGCGCAGATTACAAACACATACTCTCCCCTCGCCCCTTACCCTAACCCACTATCATCCCTCCTTCCCCACTCCTGCTTGCGCCCTATGCCCAGAACCCTTCGCTTCTTCCCTCCACATCCTTTCCCTCTGCCCGGCGGACCCTCCCCCGCGGGACCTAGAGAACCTCAAGACCTGGGAGGACTGGGAGACCCTGCTGCACTCGGAGGACCTGGCCGTGCAGACCATCGCCACCGGCCGTGCTGCCAGTGTTATGGACCTCAGGAACATAAACACTTGAGTGAAGTGGGGTCGTGCGGGGACCCTGGGTCGTGCCCCGAATTCCTTTGTAAATAAAGTTTTCTCTCTCTCTCTCTCTCCGCTCCGTCGGACGCAGTTGTTGCTGCGACGCGCGTCTTTTCTTGCCTTTTTCTCTTTCCTCTGATCTCTTACCTCTCCTCTATCTGCACGTGGCAGCGGTGGTGGCTTGGCTAGAGCCAGTAGCAGGCCCGTGCAATTTCCTTTTCAACCTTCTCTCAGTCACAACAACAACAACGTTAGAGCCTAGCTCTCGTCAGGGATTCTAACCGGTGACCTACAATCAGGAGAGCCGGCGACCTATAATGGGTGCCTGCGCCTCATGCGCGGTTCGGGTGTCCACCAAGACAAGTGAAACTGTTGCTGCGTCATTTCCTTTCCTCAAACAATTCTCGATTTGTCCAGAGAGAGAGAGAGAGAAAAAAAACTTTATTTCAAGAGGAATTCGGGGCACGCCCCAGGGTCCCCGCACGACCCCACTGCATTCAAGTGTTTATGTTCCTAAGGTCCATAACACTGGCAGCACGGCCGGTTGCGATGGTCTGCACGGCCGGGTGCTGCGAGTGCAGCAGTGTCTCCCAGTCCTCCCATGTGTTGAGGATCTCTAGGTCCCGCGGGGGAGAGTCCAACGGGCAAGGAGTCGCGCCGAACGGCCGATGGTGTTACGTAAACTCCCTGGCAGCGCTGCAAGACGCTGTCGCGTACCCATCCATCCATCCATCCCCCCCAACCCCAACCCCACCAGAGAGGACTGGGGGGCGGCCCTGCTCGGCTGTCAGGACCTAAAGATCCAAAAGGCCTTGGTTCACCGGACGCGGGCGGCGTTGCTTGCCAATTTGGTCCGGAATAGGGGCTCCACCTAGTATTGTTAGGGGAAAGGGCCAATAGGGCCTACCCCAATCACCTCTCTGTAAAAATTTAATGCACGATAAATGTTTTTCACCACCGCCACCCGTCCTAAAGGCGGAGCTTAAGCGTCCTCCAAATTTTTATTTTACTGAACCGTCCCTGGTGTTTCTCTTGTGTTGATATAATTTTGTGTTATTTGATCACTTTTGAAATTATGACGTCATTATATATAAGAATTAACTAAAAACTTTACGCAGCATGTGAAATGCATAATATTGCGCAATATACTAAGCGCTGTTTCTATAAAATTTGTTTTGTTGCTTGAAGTACCAGTGCACGTCCGAGCGTGCCGTATAGTGACATGGGGAGAATATACGTTATTATTACGACGTTTTCTTACTAGTGAGTTGTAAAGTTCATTCAAGTGTATGCACGTCAGATTGAAATAACTGCGATTAGTCGGGAAATAAGCTGAACTAATACGAATTATTTAAGAACGAAGAGGGTAATTAGTTAAACACAAAACACGATTTCAAATGAGACGACGGCGTCCAAGTGTAGGCTGGGCTAGGCTAGTACCTGGTGTATCTTATTGTTCGGAGTCGGCTCCCTAGTGTGTACGTGTATGTACTGTGTACTGAATTGGTTTTGTTTGTACACAATAAAATTCATTTTGTGTAGGATGGAGAGAGAGAGAAAAACTTTATTGTAAAAGGAATTCGGGGCACGCCCCAGGGTCCCCGCACCAATTGCATTTATTCGCTATGAGTATAGATAATCTTATAGCTGCCCTAAAGGTTCTGAAGGTTTATGAGCTCGTCTTTTGGAGCGAAGACCAGTTCTCGCGTGCTAAGCCGCAGGTCAAATCAGGCCCGGACTTGACCTCTAACATTAGGCTCGGCGGAAGTGTGCTTGTGACATCATATCACATCACAGAAAGACTTCAAAGACATCACAAGGCCTCAAAAAGACAGCGCTAGTCGCAGGATTCACCGACTTTCTCAACAGACACTGGGAAGTGGAGACCGTCCCCGAGGAGTGGAAGCATGCGGAGGTAGTCATGATTCCTAAACCGGGCAAGAAACTACAAATTTAGAACCTCAGACCGATCTCGCTCACATCGTGCCCAGGAAAACTGTACGAACGAGTGGTGACGCTGAGGCTACAACAGTACATGGAGGACAACGAACTGTATGCCCACACCATGTTCGGTTTCAGAGCAAAACTATCTACTCAAGATGTACTACTTCAAATCAAAGAAGAGGTACTCGGGAACGTCCCCAAGAGCAGAGAGAACATAATAATGGCATTGGACATCAAGGGGGCTTTTGACAATGTCAGTCACGAGGCTATCCTTACGGGCATGAACGACCTGAACTGCGGGAGGAGAGTCTACGGCTACGTCAAAGCCTTCCTCTCAAACAGAACGGCAACGATTGGCCTGGGGGAGCTCAGATCAGACAAATTCCTTTCTCCAAACAAAGGAACACCTCAAGAATCGGTCATCTCCCCTACGCTCTTCAACATAGCCATGATTGGCTTAGCAAAACAGTTAAAAGCAATCGACGGCATACACCATGCTATGTATGCAGACGACATCACCATCTGGGTCAACACAGGCTCGCTTGGAGAGAAAGAAGAGAAATTATAAAAGGCAGCCACCTGCGTACAGAACTACATCAAAGAAAGAGGGCTAGCATGCTCCACCGAGAAATCCGAGCTCCTAAGAGTTTGGAGAGGAAAACAAAATCGCACAGCCCCCACTAGCGAGGACTTAAAGTTAAAAGTATACCTCGAGGGGAAGTCGATACCAGAAAAAACACTCATCAGAATCTTGGGGATGTGGATACAGTCAAACCAACGCTGCACCCACACCCTCGCCCTACTCAAAGCATCCACTCTACAAGTGGCCCGCATGATCAAGCGCATCTCACACAAACCTCATGGCATGCGAGAGGAGGACACACTCAAGCTGGTTAGAAGCCTGGTAGTCAGCCGAGTGACATACAGCCTCCCCTACTACAATCCCATCAAGAGTGAGGTACCACAGGCGGACGTGATCCTACGCAAAGCATACAAAACCGCACTCCACCTTCCTCACAGCACTTCAACCGAAAAGCTCCTAGCCCTAGGACTTTTCGATGAATTGAGAGAGGCACAACTAGTCTCCCAACTGCGCAGACTACAGCAGACCCCACCTGGCAGGGAGCTCCTGACGAAACTGGGCCGCGCCGATCAAATTCAAGAGATACAGAGGACAGAAACAATCCCGGAAGAAGATCGCAAAACACTAAAAGTAACGCCCATACCTAGGAACATGGATCCCAACCTGCACAAAGCACGCAAAGAGGCAAGGGCTGAATACCTACAAAAGACATTAGCACCCCAAGAAACGACGGTATACGTGGACGCAGCCACATACACCAGAACAGCGGGGCAGCCAACAGCAATGCGGTCACAACACTGATTGACTCGACCCTACGCGAGATCGCCAGCGCATCACTAAAACACTGTACGATAGTCGAGGCTGAAGAAGCGGCCGTCGCTCTAGCGGCAGCGGAGGGCTATCGATCGAAACTGTCTATAACAATCCTTACAGATTCATGAACAGCATGCCGCAACTACCTACGCGGCAGAATAGGGCACAGAGCTTTCCGCATACTCCGCTCTGGGGGCCACATAACACAACGACAACCAAACAAAGAACCAATCAGGCATACGGTAGTATGGACGCCGCGACACGCGGGAGTAACAGGGAACCAAAAGGCGGGCAAGATAGCTCGAGGGTGCACTTATTACCGTGCATCCAAAGTAGCCGACCTCGAGGATAACGAACCTGTACCCCAAGATTATTCGGCGATACTAAATTATTACAAGGGCTGCAGAAAGCGGTATCCATCACCACACAACTCCCTTAGCAGAGAAGACTCTGTCGTGTGGAGGCAGCTACAAACGGGCTCGTACCCCAACCTACACGTACTCAACAAAATGTATCCCACACAATACACTGACAAATGCCCTTGGTGCCAACAACCACCCACGCCGTACCACATAACGTGGACATGCCAGAGGATAAGCGTGGTACCAGTTATAACCAACCCGAGTGCGGAGCAATGGGAGGGAGTGCTCTCCAGCGATCGCTGAGTCGACCAAGAAGGTCTGATTCGGCGAGCACATCTGGCAGCAGCTTCGAGCGGAGCCCTGTACTAAGGACAGCCGACCTTTGTACAAGCAGATGGACAAAGCCATCTGACAGCCGCAGAAGAAAAGCAAATCTAGAGCTTAATAAAGTTGTTCACTCACTAACTCACAGAGCGCTGGCTTCGTCTATACATCAAAACGGTACTGTGCCGGCATTTCAATCCAGCATTCTCAGGGGAGTGCCCACATTGTGGGGAGGTGCTTGCGGACACCTGTCACATGGTGTGGGCTTACCCCACAAATCCTTCCTTCCCACCCCATCCCCACCCTCCCCGAGAGGACAAGGAGGCTTCCCTGCTCGTTTGCTGTGACCTCTAGGCCCAAGCACTGTGGGCTAGCGCCCAGGCCGCCGCGAAAGCCACAGGGTTCCCGGACTAAGGACCCTCCTTGAATTTGTATGGGTCACACTGTCAAGGTCTCACCCCAAACTGCTCCGCCGCGGTGGGTCAGTGGTTACGGCGCTCGGCTGCTGACCCGAAAGACGCGGGTTCGATCCCGGCCGCGGCGGCCGAATTTCGTTGAAGGCGAAATTCTAGAGGCCCGTTTACTGTGTGACGTTAGTGCACGTTAAATAACCCTAGGTGGGCGAAGTTTCCGGAGCCCTTCCCTTCGGCGTCCCTCATAGCCTGAGTCGATTTGGGACGTTAAACCCAATAAATCAAATCAATGAAATCAAATCTCACCCCAAACTATCCGAAACTATTTCTGTACATAGTCTAAAGTTTACCACCACCGCCAACACCTACACAGCGGACATACGGAGCCGTCACCGGGACTTTTCCTTCCCTTAAAGCGCATGCGATTCGGATGCCCACCGCGATGTGAGACAGACACTGCTCCATTTACTCTCCTCAGACATCAGTTTTCAGTTTCTTCTTTCTTCCTTTCTTCGTTCACTACCACCTTTGTCACTTCCCCCTCGGCACGCTTCGGGTGTCCACCAAGATGACACAGTTATTGCTCCATTTCCTTTCCTCAAAAACAAAGCCAAACAAAACAAGTGGGCAGCCGGCGTGCATTGGGTTCATTGGCGTCGGCGTTGACAACATTGTAGAATACCCTGCTTTTGGCGCGAGGAAAGGCGCACAACTGGCTGCCTGGGTCAGTGGACACCTCAATTTCGCTTTCATGTACTATGTGGCGTTGGCGTCCACCTGGAAATACTTGGTTAGGTCTGGTTTGTGGTTTGTAGGTGTTAACGTCTCAAAGCAACTCAGGCTATGAGGGACACCGTAGTGAAGGTAAATTGTCTTTGAGGAAAAGAAATGGCGCATTATCTTCACATATCTCGTTGGACACCTGAAACGCGCCGTGGGTGGTAGTGGTGAAAACATTTATTGAGAATGAACAGGAGGTATGTTTGGATCAGCCCGTAAGGAACCGATCCTTACAAACACTAGGTGGAGGTCCCTAGTATGGGACCCGAGTGGCGGTGGCCGCCGCCAGGGCGCGCCCGACTAAGGCTTGTTGGGCCTGTAAGTCGTGGCAGCCGAGCAGGGTCGCCTCCCAGTCCTCCCGGGATGGGTTGGGGATGGGGGGAATAGCGGGATTGGAGGGGCAGGCCCACACCATGTGATAGGTGTCAGAAGACACTGCACTACAGTGTGGGCAGCTGCCGCTAAAGGAGGGGTCAAAATGTTTTAGCGCTGCCGGGCACAGCAATGTATTGGTGAGAAGGCGTAAGGAACGTCTCTGGGAACGTGCACTGGCATCGCACAGTACGCGAAATTCTAGAGGCCCGTGTACTGTGCGATATCAGTGCACGTTAAAGAACCCGAGGTGGTTGGAATTTCCGGAGCCTTTCACTACGGCGTCCCTCATAGCCTGAGTCGCTTTGGGACGTTAAACCCCATAAACCATAAACCATAAATTTCTTCATTGAATAACTCCCGTTCCTTTGCATCGACTCCTGTGATTTTTCTTGAGTCAGCATCTGTTTGACACAAAGAATCCACCTTAAATGTAGACGGCATCCCTTCAAGCAGTGTTTCGCAGACCCTTTAAAGAACCCCACGTGATCGAAATGTCCGGAGTCCTTAACTAATGACCCGCCGCGATGGCTCAGTGGTTAAGGCGCTTGTCTACCGAGCCGGAGTACCCGGGTTCGAACACGACCGCGGCGGCCGCGTTTCGATGGAGGCGGAACGCAAAAGGTGCCTCCACTACGGCACCTCCAAAATAGAAGAAAAAAAATGCTGCCATTAACTCGATTTTAGCGGGGCTTCCCATTTCCATTTCGCTCTCCCGATGACATTGAGGGGGGCAACCAAATGAAACAGACTATCTGAGCACGTCGCGGAACTTTGCACATCACAGCTGCCGGTTCCCTCTCGCTCGTTCTTGCCAAGGCTGGCAGCGTCGTTTCCATTAACCATGTGGGCGCCCAGCTGGCTCAGCGATGCTTTATTGTCACGTCGATGGCGCAGAAGACTGCACTGATCAATGGCCTTCCCTGACTTATCCCAACTCAAGCGTGAGATACTTTTTAGCATAGCGCGTCCCGTTACCTCCCCCGCGTACCGTGCCCTGCCACTGCGCGCTAATGACGGGAAAGTGGCTCTATCTGGTGGCCGCGCTAGGTGATTCTCCTCAAGATGCCGATGCGGACTGGTAAAGTGAAACGAACGTCTTTTTTCTTTGTATGCTTCCTTTGTACCGAAACGAACGCTTGTAGAATGCAATAGCTCGATCAGGTCGATTCTGCCAAGCCGTTATCAGATACATAGAGAGTACTGTTAGGTGCTGTTTTCTATTTCGTTCATGTCTACAGAGAGAAGCCTCAGGTGTTTTTTTTTTCGTTTTGACTCATTTGAAGTACATTTGCATGAGGCAAACGCTGGTTTTGTTGATCTAATCCAAAACCCATTAACATGGCAAAGCGTATATTCGTTTATTAACACAACTTGCAGTACATTGAGTGTTTGTCCAACCATCAACCTCCCACCCTATGACGTCACATCCACTGCTGGAAACCACCACAGCGTGGTGACATCATCAGCGCCATGAATATGTTGTTGGGTAGCTAATTAAAATATAAAAGCTAATGAAACAGCCGCACGTCCACAATGGATACACACGCTTAAACATAGAAACAAAAAGAAGCGTGCAGATGGATGAAATGAGTCTTTCCAATGCAACATTTCCATATATGTTGCCCCCTCTCACCCGCCACGGTGTCTCGGTGGTGAGAGCGCTCGGCTACTGAGTCGGAGTTCTCGGGTTCGAATCCGGCCGCGGCGGCCACGTTTCTATGGAGGCGAAACGCAAAGGCACCCGCGTGCTGTCGATGTCAGTGCTCGTTAAAGATCCCAGGTGATCGAAATTACTGCGGAGCGCTCCACTATGGCACTCCACTCCTTTCTTCTCTCACTCTCACCTTCCTCTCTTTCCTTACGGCGCGGTTCAAGTGTCCGTGACAGATACTGCGCCATTTCCTGTCCTAAAAAAAACTAAAAAATCTCCGCTAACTATACTTGATACCGCTAGGAAATCAATGCTTTCCTCTGTGCACCGCACAAAAGGCTAACCTGACCAATATCCTCCTGGCCTGTCCGGCTTCACTTCCAGCCGGCGGGCTGGTGCCACTCCTAACATGGGAGGAGATGGGAGACCTCACTTCTCTCCATGGACCCGGAAAGACAAAAGATCGTCGCCAGCCGCGCTGCCAGCGTCATGGACCTTTTAGGCATGAACGTTTAGTGTGATGGGGTCGTGCGGGGACCCAGGGGCCTGGCAGGCCCGAATTCCTCTGCACAATAAAGCTTCTCTCCATCTTTCTCTAATCTTATGTTTGTGCCTGTTGCTTTGACAGATACATCGGCGACCAGCTCCTCCGCAGTGCTGTGCTTGTCCACATTTAAGCAAGCCCTTCTTGGAGGCGCACAGGGGAGGCCCCGTGGCCGTCGACGCCTGGTCGATCTGTCTGTGGAATATTTTTATACGTGGCACGCGATTCGGCTTATGATGAGGGATTGTACGATTCGCAGTATCATTTTCTCGTATAGTGTTGCGGCGGTTGAAGATCATTCCTATCATCTGTGTGATCTATACGATTCATTTGT
Organism: Amblyomma mixtum; assembly: GCF_055824585.1. Taxonomy (NCBI): domain Eukaryota; kingdom Metazoa; phylum Arthropoda; class Arachnida; order Ixodida; family Ixodidae; genus Amblyomma; species Amblyomma mixtum. Next base: position 222,326,838 of record NC_143013.1, on the reverse strand, counting down.
GTAGCAAGTGCATTGTGTGCGGCATTTCCGAAGCCTCACAGTAACATCTGTACGTGGAGTCCGAGGAGCCGGAGTCTCCCTACATTTGGGACCATTCCACCTTCGATTTGAGGTGGAAAGCCAGGGGAGATTTCTGTTCATGCAGGTATACTCCTGTACTGGCGCATCATTCGGCTGTGTCAGCGGCCGCTTGCCATCCGTCCTGTGTTTCCCCATTGAGGCCTCTGTCGGTACAAATTGTAATCTAGTCCACACAGATGGCGTGGCAAGTGTTGAGTATCTGACTGAGAAGAGAACGCAGTTTGGGCTTTGATATATTGCCCCTATGAAAGTGGTCTATAGACTGTCTATAGACTTCGTGTAGACTGTATTGCCTTCCTATTCATATTTACTTTTGTCCATTCCTAGTCTATAGACTGTCTATAAACAAAAGTCTGCTAAAAGTGTATGGTCATAATTCTATAGATTACCGGTACAGCGTCTATAGAGTTTGTATTGCCTATAAACTACGCTTTAGGATTTGTCAATAGAAAGTCTATAGACTTTATAGACAATAGTTTACAGACAGTCTATAGACTGTGTAGTGAAATTTTTATAAGAGTGGGAATATATTCACCTGGAGCGATGGCTTATTACTTTGGATAGTGCACAGCTTTGCATCTTTCGCCGTTTCGTCTTCAGCGCCGCAGTGCGATTTCTTAACACAGGGATGCATCGCAACTTCACAGTCATCTGAATTCAAAAAATAAATTTCTCGCTTTAAGCTTCTTAAGTATAACTGTCTAGAAGAAGTGATCACTAGGAGTCTGCACATTGTTTAGAGGCGTCAGGTAGTAAGGAGCGGCCGTCATCATCATCATCCTCCAAAGCTTAATTAACGAACAGAGGGGTTTAGAGCACTCGAAAGGGGTTGGATCTGCAATGCAGGGGAGATGTAGTGACCACGACGTTAATGCTAGGCTTCTCATTCCAGCCTTCGCGTTTGAAAATTTGCAGATGGTGAAGAAGAGGCTCTTCCCTGCTGAAAAAAAGTTCTATGATGCAATAACCTCATCGATCATTCATCATAGAATATCATGCAATCTGTATGACATATCATACAATGTGTATGATATATCATACAATTTGTATGATATATCATACACATTGTATGATATGTCATACAGATTGTATGATATTCTATGATGAATGATCGATGAGGTTATTGCATCACAGAACTTTTTTTCAACAGGGTTGCCTCTCACTTTCGTGCGATATGCAAACAATTTTCGGTTGGTTTTTGCACGCTCAAATTGTGCCTGCATTTCCTGACTATTTAGCTAGTCAATTTTAACTGGTTTAATATATACATTCATCCATGTCACGAAGCAATTGTGTTTATAAAACAATTGCGTTTATCCATTCATTAGGGCTATTGAAAAAATGTAATCCGCTTGTAGCTTTGAATCAAAGTAATAACTGCGCAAGTGTATCGAATGCTTGGTTGCTGACGGAACGTTTATGAGTTATAAGTAGCGTGTCAGAGAGTGGGCTTAATATTCCAGCAGGACACGATGATTCCTTTCGGGGGAGCAAGGTGACCAACCTGTGTATCGCAACGGGTGCAGCTGACCCGAGCGACGCCTCTGTGTCGTCTCGTCCGTATATCCTATTCTACGGCAAAAGGATAGACAACTATGCCGGCTCGTGGACACGGCCACTCTACCGTGCCCTCCACCCTCTGTGAGGACTCTGTGAGATTGCAGGTCTTATTTTCAACAAACACCAAAGTACAAACAATAAACGAGGCGGCTTTTAAAGGAAAGGAAACCAATTACAATATGAGCGAGAAGAAAGGAAAGGAACAAGAGAACAACGCAACAATACACGGGAAAAACACACGGGGGAACAGAACAAAGTGCTTATGATAAATGCAGGAAAAAGAGTCAAAGAGGAAAGTTCACACTACTTGTCTTGTTCGAGCAACGAGCGGGGAGGACTGGCTGGGTGTCGGGCAGTCAAGGAGTCTCTTGGCGTTCCAATGTCGATGAAACGCTACCGCAGCGTCAGCGTTCGTGGGCTCCCGGCACGGTTCCCAGGTCTGGTATCCCGGAAAAAGGTCACGTAGGCGCCAGAGGCGGCCTGTGTGGAGCAGCTGACGGATGGACGGAGAAGAGTGGCGCCTGGGCCTGGTGGTTGAGGCTCTCGACGATGGATGTCCAGGTCTGGTGGCCCGGACGTCTGCGGCTAAGGCCCAAGCCCGGAACTCGGGGAGCCAGCAGAACTCGTCCACGTCCGTCGCCCACCGCGCTCTTCTCTTCTCTGCCACGTAATCCTGTTCGACCTGTCCCGGCGTACCCCTCAGCACGCGCTCCTCGAGTGTGCGCGCTCCTCGTGCTTTGTCTTCTCCTCACGAACGCCGCTGGGTGGCGCTATCTCCTTACAGAAGGCCCCCTCTTCGGAAGTTTTTTCCAAGGGAAAGAACTCAACTTCAGGAGAGCGACACCAGACGCGTTCGACGATCGCAACACAGAACACCGCACCACAGCGCGCACACTACACACCACACACAATACGACGGTCGTCAATGTTCGAAGCGTTCACAGACCTTCGCACACACAGCACAGAGAGCACATGGAAAGTCAACGTAAAGCGTCCATAGAGGGCGAAGAAACACGGAAAACATAAAAAGTAGATAGCCGACACTCAAAAACAAACATGAACAAACAAAAACAATTCCAACAATAGGTGTGGGCTACATTCTTCCGTATTCCATTGTTCCCATCAAACCACATCAACGTCGCGAGAACTTTTCCGGCTAATACTTCCGTTTTCCTTTGTGAAACCGTTTTCTCCACACCGACCTCAGTTTCCACCATGATTTTACATGTTCCCGTCCTATGATGTTATTCACTCTGTTCTCCCTTGCCTTCGACACAGTCTGCTGACACATGTCACACGATCTGACATAACTCTTAATGTCAGCCTGTACACCGGGCCAGTAAAACTCAGTGAGCACCCTAGCTATTGTTTGCCGTATTCCATGATGGCCGGATAATGCACTCTTATGTGCCAACTTAAGAACTTGCGTGCGTAAGCCCTTCGGTACCACCGCTTGCTCAACGACTTGGCCGGGACACACTTGGTATGTCCGGAAGAGAACACCGTCATCAGTATCAAAGGAGTGGGCGGTCTGTCCCTTACCACGAAATATTTGCCCCAACTTCCTGCGACACACCTCTAAGCTCGGGTCTTCTTCCTGTTTGAGGCGAAACTCCGGCCGTGACAAGTGGAGTGTGTTCAGAGTGGGGCTTTTACTGCTCTCTGAAACCTTTGCTGTCACCATAAGGGAAGGAACATCGACCGCACCCGTCATGGCAAGGGAAACTGCCTGATCAGTGAGAACTGGCGGGTCAACCGGGAATGGAGGTTTAGCCCCGGGGACATTGCCTATTATAATGTCGTATAAGGGTGTAGACAAGCAGCGCGCGATGGCCTTACCCGAGAAGTATGGAGAAGAAATCACCACCTCCGCTTCCGGAACTTCTACACGGGTCCCATTGGCCAAGAATAATGTAGCCTTTTTCCCTGTTAGTGCCGCTGGCGGTACAAGAGACTCACGCACAACAATACCGGTGCTGCCCGTATCCCGTAATACCGAACCATGCTGGCCGAACACCTCACCGTGCGCCACGGGCATAGCAGTTTCCACCGGGTTGGAAGGACAGACCATCTCCCCCAACTGGCCCTCTACGCGCGTTACCACTGCAGTGCTATCGGGATGTGAATATCGAGATGTCATGCAACAGGCGGACTCCTCACGGTCTCCTGGCCTCTTAGCTTTGCATGACTGGGCATCATGTCCTACCTCGCGGCACCAGGTGCAATACGATTGCTTTGGCTTCGTCCGACAATCCGCCGCCTTGTGCCCAGTCTTCTCGCAGAGAAAACACCGCAGGCGAGATTGTGAACCTGAAACCTCGTCCTTGGCTTTATTCATCGTATGCTCCCCCTGTTCTTTGAAGAACAACAAGTTATTTTGCCGCTGTGCTTCGAGAAAATGATCGGCAGCCTCCGCCAGCTTGGAAACTGTCTTGCCCTCCCGCTCACGTAAGAAAAGGGCTAAACGAGAATGACAGTTGTTCAGAAATTGTTCGCTCACGACCATCTCGCGAACCACCTCAAAAGTGCGGCCTTCACCCCGCATCTCGATCCAACGGTCAAAGAAGCTAAACAACCTGGCAGCATATTGCGAGGCCGTTTCTCCATCCTGGGGCTTGCTCTGGCGAAACTTCTCTCGGTAACCTTCCGCGGTGAACCTAAACCTCTGAAGCAAGGCAAGCTTCGCTTTGTCATAATCCACGGAATCCTCAGGCGAGAGCCGACCGAAGACCCTAAGTGCTTCGCCACCAAGGCACAAGCTCAACGCCGTTGCCCACTTTTCTTTTGGCCAACCCTGCCCCGTGGCCACATGCTCAAATCTCTTTAAGTAGGCATCGAGGTCATCCCGCGCTTCATTGAACTGTGGTATGAGGCTGTGCGGGTTAATGGAGCTGGTCGATGAGACGCTACGCTCTCCACGGTCACTCGGAGGATTTGCACCACCCTCCATGAGCCTTATTTGTAGCTGCAAGTTCCGCGCCTCTAACTCCAATTTCTGTTTCTCCGTCTCTAAATTCCGTGCCTCTAATTCCAATTTCTGCTTCGCAGCTTCACGCTCCGTCTCTAAATTCCGTGCCTCTAACTCCAATTTCTGCTTCGTAGCTTCTCGCTCTAACTCCAATTTCTGCTTCGCAGCTTCACGCTCAGCGGCTCTCTCTTCCCGTGCCTTACGAAGCTCGTCCTCCACCCACGCTCGTAACTCCGCGCCGCACAAGCCCATGCGCTCGCCTAAAGTAACCAAATCTGACGCGCTCATATTGTTCCTAAATTAACATAACAGGCAAAGAAATAATAACCGACCTCGTCCTGTCGTAGTGGACGCCAAATTTGTGAGGACTCTGTGAGATTGCAGGTCTTATTTTCAACAAACACCAAAGTACAAACAATAAACGAGGCGGCTTTTAAAGGAAAGGAAACCAATTACAATATGAGCGAGAAGAAAGGAAAGGAACAAGAGAACAACGCAACAATACACGGGAAAAACACACGGGGGAACAGAACAAAGTGCTCATGATAAATGCAGGAAAAAGAGTCAAAGAGGAAAGTTCACACTACTTGTCTTGTTCGAGCAACGAGCGGGGAGGACTGGCTGGGTGTCGGGCAGTCAAGGAGTCTCTTGGCGTTCCAATGTCGATGAAACGCTACCGCAGCGTCAGCGTTCGTGGGCTCCCGGCACGGTTCCCAGGTCTGGTATCCCGGAAAAAGGTCACGTAGGCGCCAGAGGCGGCCTGTGTGGAGCAGCTGACGGATGGACGGAGAAGAGTGGCGCCTGGGCCTGGTGGTTGAGGCTCTCGACGATGGATGTCCAGGTCTGGTGGCCCGGACGTCTGCGGCTAAGGCCCAAGCCCGGAACTCGGGGAGCCAGCAGAACTCGTCCACGTCCGTCGCCCACCGCGCTCTTCTCTTCTCTGCCACGTAATCCTGTTCGACCTGTCCCGGCGTACCCCTCAGCACGCGCTCCTCGAGTGTGCGCGCTCCTCGTGCTTTGTCTTCTCCTCACGAACGCCGCTGGGTGGCGCTATCTCCTTACACCCTCCGGTGGAGGTCAACTTGGGGGATCCAATTTGGAACGGGGACACTAACTCCGAACGTGATGCAGAGCACAGGTCCACACTGCCCCGTACACGCCCAGACACCAATCGGCTACTATGCGGCTGTTTGTGCTTGTTCAGTGCACTACAGTGGACGGTGGAAATCATATGTCTGACGTAATAATGGTGTTCGACATTTCAGGAGCCAACTAGCGCTGACCATTCGTCGTAAACTGATGGTCTATAAGCGGCTTTAATTTTAGTGCGAAACCACTAGTTCACAAGGTCTAACCCCATCAACGACTTGTTGTGAAGCTTGCCCTTGAGGGTGACCTTGGACAAACCAGAAATAAATAAAATAAATTTGCAGCGACTGGGATTCTAACCCACGACGGCACGAACAGATCAGCTTCACTGGCCACTGCACGAAAGAACTATGCTATCGCCGAAGCCAACCACGCCTCGTGTTAACACATGCCTTCGACGTCTACTAGGTTTAGCTGCGTTAAAGCTCTACCACTTTATGTACACGCCCACAGCAGTGCAAACTGACTGTATAAACACAACAGTAAAGCCTGTGTAAAAGTCCTGGGCGTTTGCAGCCAATTAAGATTTCGGCACTCGGCATCATTTCTTAGTGAGTGAATGAACTGCCATAGCGACGGTTCGTGCACACCACAGCTCCAAATTCGTTTTCAGTAAGCTTAGACTGACCCGCCGCAGGGGCCCATTGGCTAGAGTGCTCGGATATACTGAGCCAGAGGACACGGGTTCAGTCCCGGCCGCAGCGACCGCGTTTATATGGAAGCGAACAGCAAAATGCGCTCTTGTGCTGTGCGATGTCAGCGAACGTTAAAGAACCGCAGGTGGTCTAAATTAATCTTGAGTTCTTCACTCCGGCGTCGCTCATCACCCGTGTGTCGCTTCGGGGCTAAACCTGAGGCCGCTGACGCGGCTGCCCGAGCGCTTACTCACCGGGCTCCTCATCCCAGCTCTTCTGGCTCGGAGACTAACCAGCCGCTGCTGCGATTCAAGGAAATTATAACGCATTATAGCGACATCCACCGCCTTTTCCCGGCCCCTGCAAAGGGGCTGAGTAAGACGGAGGAGCGAACTTTAAGGCGCCTGCAGACAGGTACTCTACTCTGTCCTGCAATCTTAAAGCATTACGATCCTAACACGGATGGGCGATGCCCACACTGTGGGGAGACCTGTGATATCTTCCACATGGTGTGGGCATGTACTCAAAATCCCCACCTCCCCCCTTCCCCTACCCCTTCCAGAGAGGCATGGGAGACTGCCCTTCTCAACTGCTCCTCGCTTGAGTCCCAAAGGGCTCTGGTGAAACGGGCTAGAGACGGGGCATTGTCATGCGGTGTCCCGGACTAGGGACGCCGACCATGTAGCGGGGCCACTCTGAGGCTCCCAAACTCTATTTCAGTAATTAAAAGTTTTCACCACCACCACCTACAATTTACAATTTTGGTACGTTAGTTTAAAACTGCATGAATCTATAAATAACATTTTAAAAAATTACGGAGGGCACTTAAGACTACTTACGTGCGGTGAATGCGAAAGCATGCAACTGGAGTGCTCGGCTGCGGCGATGGTGTAATACTCTAATGAAGTGGTTGGCGAACCTGATCTGCTCGGGCCACCCGAATGGAAGTTGATGAAGACTATAATACACATACCCAGCTCTAAGCCTGAGGATATCATCATCATCATCGACTGGTTATGGCCAATCCCCCTTGTGGATATGTGCCATTTTATGAGGCAAACAACAACAATCGACTTCCAGTTTAGTGCGTGGAGCGTTGCGCTGCGGCGATGGTGCAATGAGTCCAAGGAATGCCCAATTTGCGCATTTTAGCGAAAAAGTCGAAGTGGATAACTCTAAGGGGCAACACTTCGAGGCACTTTTGTTAGTCAGCGGTTGTTTTGTCGATGTCCCTCAACTCTAGCGCTCTCCCCTAAATTGTATGTTAGCTTCGTTCATACCCAACAATTTTAGACTAAAGCATTTTTGAGCGGAAAACCGTTTATGCACGCAATTTTCTTGTATAATGTAAGATTTTGCTACATACAAGCAGAATGAACCATTACCTTCCGTATTTTCATGACAGTGTCGTGCAATTTTTCAATTTAAGAAATTTTTGTCCGACAATGTTGGACATAGATTAGGAAACTACCCCTTTTTTGTGGCAGGTACGAAGGTGCCAAAAACAAAATGCCTAAAGGCGCACAAACAATTGCACCCAGGCAAAGCACGTTCTCCGTGGAATGTTCTGAGCGGAGAGACATGTCTCTGCTCCCTCTTTGCTGCACGCAACAGAGGGCGGATATTCTAAAAAGGGCAACGCAGCGGCCCCCACCACTATTCACAGCAGCGCCCGGAAGGAATGGAGAGAGTGAAGGGAGAAGGGACGGAAAGTGGCGCCCACGCAGAGCTACTCTTAGCACATGCATACTGGTGTGGGCCCAACGGGCATCACATGGAGCGCACTCACGTGTGTGTGTTTGTATGTTGGTGCGCGTGTGCAGAGCACCGCGGCACACGCGAGCAATTTCCGAGAGGCGAAACTCGGTTACGTACCCGGCATCGCGTCCCTCGGAACGCGGCCCGGCACCGCGCGCCCAGCTCTCGCACCGGCCCACCTCTGCGAGATCGAGTCGCCTTCGGCGGGAAAGCAAATTGCGACTTCCGTCGCGAGCTTCCTCTTCCGGCGCCACTTCCGCTGCGCTGCAGAACCCTCTTCTCGCGCCAGCCCACTTTCCCAAACTGCTGGTACGTACTGAGTCTCTCTCCTTCCATTGTTCCCGCCTTCTCCTCACTTTTATCTCACCTTTCACACACGTGTCTTTGTCGGTATTTTTCTAGGCAGCGGACAAAGAAGGTAAATAAAAAAAATTGCCAATTACACACGTGGAAAAGCCGGTGATCAGTGTTAGCTTGTGCACATTGTGATTTTACAATTGCTGCATTTGTTTCAAATTCTACTGACGCGCATGAATACGTTACAATTGTATTTTCACTTCGGAAAGGTTACAATGAACGCTTTATGGGGTGAGAAATGTGCTGGCACGCTCTTGAACGTCGTGTCGTGAAGCTCATTTGCGGTCAGCGTTTCGAGACCAATAGTCCTGTGTTTTACTACGGCGGGTATAGATAAACACAGAACGGTTCTCGGCCAAGTCGGCAAATAGTTGTCACCTTAATTCTTCAGCCGATTTAGCTTCACAGGAATTTTGACTGCCAAGTTAGCACACAAGTGGCGATCTTGAACTAGGTTAATTATTAGACAAAAGTAATCCCGCATCGCTCTGTCTTCTTCGTCATTGACTGTTTTTTTTTTTTTCACCGGATTACATGTAAACACACGCTGTAGCTTGTTTCTGCAGGAATTTTTCTAAATAAATATGGTCTTAAAGAGAATGCTACAGCCCTATAAAAGTGAATCACATTGCTTTAGTGATTTCACTAAAGACACAGATGAGTGACATCAACGGAGGTGGTGCTGCATCCAAAGTTATCCTTTATTAATTCACAATTACACACTATATGCATCATGACATAAAAAGTGAAATGAAATCTTGAACTAGTGGGGTGACCACCTTTCATTCGGCTCCCGCGCAGTCTTCCAATACAGATCCTGGTGATAGTAAAACGACCGTAACCGAGCTGCGAGGGAAGCGATGAGACAGCGAAAGATGGAAGAATGAAAGAGGCGCCGCAGTCTAGGCTATTGAAGAATTCCGTCATTTCGAGCTTTTAACGTGCGCTGACATCACAAAGCGGACCGGGCCTCACTTCACTGAAGAAGGTTTGCAAGCATCTAGCGTCCACGGCATCTCAACCCTGAACCCTGCACCAAAACATACCCTATTAATACTCCTCTTCCTCTAAAACTCCTGATCATTCCAACAGTTCACCGCCGATGTCTTGGCCACTCCCCCGTAGTGGGTATGTGCCATTCTACTTGAGGCCAACCAACCAACCAATCCCCCCACGTGGGTATGTGCCATTATAAAGAGGTGAAGAAGAAGAAGAAGGACATGTCTGTGCCGTCTCTTCGTCCCATAAGAACTGATTCCACCACCACTGCTTCGACCACAAGCTCGCACGCCAGCGAGTCGGCTTCTACACTCGGTCCCTCATACGCCACCACTTCGACGACCACAGGCGAACAGCTAAGAGCGTCACAGCCCTCTCTCGTTGAAGTGCGACCGATTGGCAGCGCGCCCGCTCTGGTGCCGGGATCCCGCGTGGTCGGCGGCTTGCCACGCGTCAGGACTCCGGTGCACTGGATTTGCTTCGGCGTAGCGACCTTGCTGGCTGCCCTCCTCTTCCTTGCCTTGATCGTTATAGTGTTCTTGCTGGTGGTTCCGACCGAGACAACCAGCAAAACTGCGGGCATTACTACGATGGGGAGTACAGCCGAAACTACCATTGACATAATGACTGTCACAACTGTCCTCACCGGCACGACGAAGACAGACATGCAAACAACTACAAATGCCGGGATTGTCACCACCACAACTACAACCACGACGACCACCTCCACTAACGCGAGAACTCTGACCACACCCATTATGACCACTGACCCTACATCACCGACTACAGTCACCTCCACTACAACACCGACTACAACTACCAGCACTACAACGAAAACTACAACGACGAGCACAGGTTCTACGGCTACCGTGAGAACCACGACTACCACGACTGCCAGAACTACGCCTAATATGACCACGACTCTGTCCACTACAACTGCTCGGGTTCCTGGAGGCACCAGGGCCCCGCAGTGCAGTCAACGTGGAGGCGTCTACAAGTTCTGCGCGGGGGGCCATCTCACAAGGTGGTACTTCGACCAGGCGATCGGAAGCTGCCTGGCTACGGCCGATGACGAGTACTCTGTGTGCAGCGATGACTTGCAACCGTTAAGTGACAGCCCTAGTTGCGAGGGCTTGTGTGCGCTCGACATACTTATTCAGGTAAGACAGCAATCAAAAAATTACCGGGGGCGCTTAAGGAACTTACGTGCGAATAATGTGAAAGCATTGCAATTCTACTGCAATTCTAGTCCAATCCAATTCCAAATCTGTTCCAAGTATTTTAAATTTTATTCTAATTCTATTGTATTTCTTTGTAGTTCGTACAGTACTAGTAGTGACTATTAGTGGTTAATGGTGCACAGATACTCTTGTAGCCGCGGCGAACGAAGCGGAGGCAGAACGACTAAGCAACATGTTTATTCGGCATACTGGGCCGTACAGATTAAGACTCACACACGAGCGATCTGCTCGCTGCCTTCTTAACAAGAGGGCAACGCTTCCCCCTCTCAGCATTGCATCATCACACACGTCACATTCGATCACGTGACACTACATTCCAGTCGCGCACAATGCGATCACATGACACTTCAGATACCTTATTTGGGTGCGTGTTTCCTTATTGATAATGAGACGTAAGATACTCTTATACACGGATAACCACGTGGTATCCTCATACGACGACCGAGTGTTCAGCGTCATGGCGTCCGCGGTTCTCTTCTTTGGAGAGAGCCTTGCTACAGAGGTGAGCTTTCGGTGAGGTATAGCAGAATCAGTATTTAGAACTGCAGTGAAGGCTTGCGTCTCGTTGCCGTCAGACTTCAAGCCTTCATCCTTCCATTCTCCCACCGCCGTCTCTGAAAACGAAGGGATTCATAAAAGTTTCCTTAACTTCTCTGTGAAATTAACATATGGAGAAGAGGAAGGCGCGCAAATGAGTTTATTTTAACTAACATATACTGCCGTCTCAGAATGCAGGACGGAATTCACAATGTAGAACAGAAGGCGTGCGACTCTGCTGTTTTAGCTGGCTAACGATGTGTAATTTTTTATAAGGTACGCGTAGCGGGAGTTAGAAAAATATTCGGGGTCATATTTTTCTAGAGAAGCTCATGCATTGCGAATAGTGGATTATTAGCTCGAAAACCATGACAGTTGCCGCACGTGTCACAATGACATTGTATGACATGAGTATGGGTTGAAAGGAAATTTATCCTGAGATTTTATTGACCTGAATCCGCTAGGTTACGCTCCAGTAAGGGGCGCTTTTTCTAAGAAGAGTTTCTGTTGCGGTGTTCTTTTGTGCGACATTCCGGTCCGGAAATCGGGCGCAGGGAAACCGTAGGTGGCGGAGTTTTCACCATATAGCGCTACTTTACCTTCACAGTCTATGCCCACCTGTAGTGTGCGTAGAGGCGCAGAAATGTGCGTATAGAGGGAGTTTCACGTAAGGCCGTGAGGACCGTTCAGAATTAGGCTTATTGGGGCAGAACAGCGCTTTTTTCGGCATACCATCGTCAGCGGTGTAGTGCACCAGAATGCAGCTAAGGCGTGTTATCTAGAGGCTGGGTAACTTACGCTCAATCATTAACTTTTCAACTATTACTATTAGATTCTATTAATAGGCTTGTAGCCAACCGTAAGTAATATCCATATCGGGTTTTTAGATTTTCGAAATGCCATTTTCGTTGCCGCTGCAACGCATGGAATTTTGGGATCGCACACGGCCGAACTCGGAACCCCGCGTCCAGAAAGAGCGCTAACCACACCTACGAGAGTGCGCCACACTGACTGTCGCTTCGTTGGGGAGGGGATTATGCCTCTCTCTTTTACTGCAGTCCCCTCTCCAACGAAGCTAGTCAGTGTGACGTACTCTCGTAGGCGTGGTCAGCACTCTTTCTGGACGCGTGGAAAAAATTGGAAAATTGGTTTTTGTGGAAAGCAAATGACGCAGCCATTGGGTCATATCTCGATGGACACCCGAACCGCACCGTAAGCGAAGGGATAAAGGCGGAACTGAGAGAAGAAAGAAAAAAAGAGATGCCGTAGTGGAGGACACCGGAATAATTTCGACCACCTGGGGATCTTTAACGTGCACTGACACCATACAGCACACGGGCGCCCTTGCGTTTTGCCTTTATCGAAACGCGGCCGCCATGGCCGGGTTTGATTTCGGCCATGTGCGGCCTGAAAATTCCTTATGTTTCGACGGCGCCTCTGTCAGGCGTTCTGCGCCCCCTCGCCACTCCAAATTTGGCTCTGCTTTTAGGGCTTAGGCTCTTAGCTCAGACAGGCTGTTTCCTAACTCTAGAATATAGCAATCTTGCCAGATGTTCTGAAAAGGCGATGTAAGATTTTTGGTAATATAGATAACGGCGATGGCGTTCATGTAACGGTTGATGCCGAACAGTTATCTTCATGCTTTTTGGGGGGGCTTTTTATTAGGAAGAAGTTCTATACATCAAAATCTTCTTTTCGAAATGAGAGATAATGCTTAGCGCAGTTTTCATTCACACCACTTCTGTTGCTTTTATTTGCGCGCGAAGTCTTTGAGCGAAAAGCTTTTGGGGCAGAACATCACATTATGAGCACCATGTCATAGCTGTGCACTTTTCTACGAACACTCTGCGCAGAGAGACTTTTGCAAGCACGAACCCAAGTTCGGGCGTTGCACGAAGCAGCACGTCAAGGCCGTGCCGTTCTTCCTGAACGCGTCGTCAGGCCAATGCGAGGAGTGGGATTTTCCTCGGGGCGCTTGTCCTGGACTGCCCAGGTGGCCCAATCAGGTTCGTGCAAAAGGCGCTACTAATTCGTTCATCATTTTTAAGACGTTCGAAGATTAAGAAATACATCGCGGAAAGGATAAAACGCAGTTAGTACGAATTATGCATTCGCTAAAAAATTTTTACTTCGGCTGCAATTAAAGTACCTTGGCGCAAGTCAATCCTCGGCCTGTATTTTCTTGCGACAGACGGATGCCTCAAACGTCAGTTTTAAGCCTTTCTGGCGCTTTGTACACAATCATGTGTACAGCAAACTCACTGCTTTTTCTGAGACACTGGTGCACCTAGCACTGATTTCATTGTTTCAGTCGACTTGAGCACCCTTCTTGTCGCAAATAAGTTGGTTTTTTGTGCCATGTAGCGAGCGCAGTAAATAATATTTCACTCAGTAGCTTGCTAGGTAGCACTATGTCCACCATTTTTGTGCAGACAGATTTTGTTGCAAGTGAAAACATTGATTGTTTTTGCTCAATTTCGGACGTAATGTGCATCTTCGAAATGCAGAATGATTCCATATGGTTCCTAGGGTGCTTACCTGACACATGAGAACATTTCGATGTTATTATTTCTAACAAATCTGGCACTTAGTACGGAATTCTGGACATCGTTGTAAAAACTTACCAGCCGATCTTTCACGCTCAAAAACTAACGAACTCCCTTTCTTGAAGCCTGAATATACTACTTAGGTGAAAAAAAAAACTGATTTCAATAAAACAAAAATGGCTCCTGAAAGGGTTAAGAGGAGCATGGTTTCCGCTCAATCGATGTGATGTGGTCTGTTGAAAGTGACCATAGATTGAGTGACAGAGAGAAACACACCCATTATTGAATACCGGTCATGTTTTCCTTGCAATGAGCCAGCCAAGTTACTCATAATATTTAAACGCATGCTTGCAGGCCAGTGAGAAGGTCCCTCCTACTCGCAAGTTTTGGTGCTAAGGATGTGAAGAAGGTATTCTGGGCATTGTATATTACGACGATTCCATTGATATTCCGTAGCATTTATCATATTTTCAGTCCTTTCTGCGGTTCAAGCGACGCCTCGCTCCCACTCTGTGGGCTCAAGTAGCACACAATAAAAACGAATACACCTATATTGGAGTAAAAATGAAGTGCGCTAGACGACAACTTACTCTCTTTTTACTCTTTTCTGTTTAGAGCGCATTCTTTAATGTCCTAACCTCCGGAATAGGAGGACCATAATTATTCTTCCGCTTCTTAGAAGTTCTTGCAACGCTTGTGGTGCATAACTGGCCATCGAAAGCAGTGTGGCCCAGAAACAAAACCACCTGGCCTCTAAACTTTGGAGATGGAAGTGCGTGTCATTTTGTACAATACGAAGAGTTGAGAGTGGCGCATCGTCTCGCCGTCTGTCACCGTGTTGCGTCCCGTTCCGGCACATTTAAACCAAGACAAACTGCAACCATATGCAGCAACAAGAAGTTCGTTAGCTTGCCGAAAAAACCCTTAGGGCTACTTGGTCATGCATTTTGAATCTGTTAGTTTAGGCTATAGTTAGCGCTCTTTAGGGCTAGTTGGTCATGCATTTTGAATCTGTTAGTTTAGACTGTAGTTAGCGCTGAAAAATTGTGATATATTCTATACAAGCCTTTGAACGTGGCAACACAATGAAATCAAGGTGTTGACTGTTCCTACCCTGTCGTACTATATGGTGCAGACGTGTCCGAGGGCCTTTCTGGTTTGGTACATTACACAGTTCGTACATTATTCGGCGTAAATTGTGCCGCATTCTATAAGCACAGGGACGCACAACTGTCGCCTGCCTAAGGCATTCTCGGGTTGGCTATTGTACTGTGCTGCTAAGTATTTGTCGAGTAATATAACAACACGCTCAACAGTGGACCCGTTTGTCGGTGAAACTGTGTTCGCGCAGGCCCTATGCCAACAGTACTGCCTGGGTCCGGCCCCTTCAGCTCTCTGCTATCCACCGACCGGACTCAGGACTTGTATGCCCGGGGAGATTACTTATCCGTTCTTCTACAGCACGGCGGTGAATTCCGGGGGCGAGTGCTACATAAAGGACAACGCCGCTTTATCCGGTCATCTCTGCCACGACAGCCAGAACGACTTCGACTCCAAGGCACTGTGCGAGCAGCATTGTCCCCCATAGGGCAGCGACTATAATCCTTGTGCCGCATGCTGGGAAGCTATACTGGAGCATGCAGTTTCACGTATTTCCAAGGGGCCGCCTTGCCGAGTATCAAGCGATATAAAGATTTAACGGCGCGAAAGGGTTAGGACACAAGGGAGACACATTCACGACACTTAGACGCGCAGTAACAACATATATCAACATATAGCAACATATATCAAGTGATGAGCAGAAAGAACCCATTGGCAGTGTGGTTTTCTCAGCTGTGAGAAATGAGCTCAACATTAGTCATGTACAAAAGCACTGACTTTTGCGCCGAACACACCGTAGAGCATATAAGGAAACGGTTAATTATTTGAGGAAACAGGGTGAGAATAACTGATGTTTGAAATATCATAGAGACGCCTACAGTTAGCGTCACTGTAATGATCCCGGCGCAGATATCGCGCTATGCCCGTATAGCAAACCACGTTGACGTGGCTTGCTCAAGAATCGCTATTGTCGGTGGAAAAGCACAGCTCTTTGGTCAGGGAAATGAAGTTAAAAATTCGGCTTTGCCTGAATTGGACAAATTTGTCCTTTTTTCGGAACGTAAAGTGCTCAGGGCACTGATAAGGACTGCCAGCCAACGTGCAGCCACTATGCCTGGCCTTTGTTCTTCAACCATCATCAGTTAGTTGTGGTTAGCAATTACTATATCTCCATATGTGAATGTGCTGCATGTATGTATTAATTCTACTGCTTACTTCCGTTTGTAAGTAAATTTTGCCATCATGGTAAGCGTTCAATGTTGATTACCGCACAGTGAGCGAAATAGGAAGCTTTGTGCTTTTTTAATGTGTACTTTGCTTGTGAGTGTAAATGGGCGGCTGCGTTTTGATCTTGTCGTGGGAACCGTATTGGGGATGTGGCGAAGCCAATGGCATGTGAACATTGTTTTTTATGTGGCGAATGCGTGGACAGTGTCACTCAAAACTATTTTGTGCACGCTGTGAAAACTTTTTAGAATTTTTTTGCCCGCCCGTTTTGTGTTCCTGATGTCTGCGTGTACTCAGAGTTGTAACAATGCAGTAAGTACAGAAAAGAATCTGTTCCAAGTGATTAATGAATTCAAATAATCTGCGGCCTTTGAGGTGCCAACAATGGGGCCATTATTTTTTTATATCTGCTTTTTATTTAGTACTAAGGGCCCACTAAAACATTCATGCGTAATGTTTCAGCCGAGAGAGCTTGTTTAATTATTTAGTCGGTTCAACTATAAATGAGGTGTCATTGACTGGTTTACCTGCTTTAGCAACTGGGAACTGTTTTGAACTGATGGTTTTTTTGCTAAGCACTTTGTTGCAGAACAGTATCTGCTTGGTGCTGTGTCCTTACGTCGCTTCAACGAATTAGTAACTGAACAATTGGAAAAGATGGATATTCACACAGGTGATGATGAAGAGCACGTACAGAAGATGCATCCAGTGCTATGGTGCGTGTCTGGTGTAGTGCGAGAAGTCGTTCTGACGATGCCTTAGGGGTTCATCCCTTCAAGGGTACATCATTTTAACCTTTCCTCGGCTGGAGGTTTACAGCGAAGAAGGGAGGAAGTTTATCCACTCCCACTACGCTCCTCTCCAAAGGCAATTACTATTGTGGCAGTGACGGCGGATTCTTCTCGTCGACGCTGGTCAAGGTCCAGTCTTCAAGCCAGATGCCACAATTTCTGTGGCAGCGTCGCCCTATTCTACGGAAGAGCTTCGAGGGTGTGCCGGTGACGAACCCTGCAGTGGGTGGCGCCATACGATGCAACAATCGACTGTACGGACCGAACTCTAAACGATCGTAATGAACAACTCTGCGTTGCCTCCCCATTTTTTTTTTACTTCCCTCGCTGACCACCATTAAAACGTTCTTGAATCCATGAAAAAGGCATTTCTTTTTTTTTTTCAATGAGCATGATTTAACGGGTAAAGCTCATGGCTGCAATGGCTACGTTACAGTAGCGACTAAAGTCGGAAGCGCTTGTTTAATGCGTCACCATTGCCGGCCTAACTGCTTCCGCGCAAGAATAAGGCCACCAAAAGAACCCCCCATTTTGCACTGTCCTCGGTCTATAAATGACGTAGTTAAGCTTTCTCTTAACTCCCTTTATATAGCTCCTCTGAAAGATGTTAACTTAGGGATTCCTTCATTTCCGGGACGTTTCTGGCAGCAGAAGAAAAAAGAACGGCCGGCATACTATAACGACTCTGTAACCCATTCTGCAGCCGGCAGTGGAGAAGAATTGAAGTAGAGGAGAGGGTGATCGAATGGCGAAGAAAGGAATCAAAATGGCATAGAAGTTGAATTGAATGGCACCATTCTGCTGAGGTCTGGATCCCGTGTGTATATTACTACGCTATTGCAATACATAGAGCACAAAGGCCTCTTCTGTTCGGTATGTGCCAGTGTACATTCCCCCAGCGTGTATAATACATTTTAGTCAATGCTATTTCGTCGGGCCCATGGTTCTTACATTAATCCTTCATACCACCCAAAAATGTGACTAGGAAAGAGCAACGGAGTCGCATCGGAAACAGTCGGTTTATCTACACCCGCCGTGGCGGCTCAGTGGTTACAGTGTTCGGCTATTGGATCGAGTATCTGGGTTTGAACCAGGCCACAGCGGCCGCGTTTTGATGGGGGCAATTTAAAACGTAAAAGTCGCCCGTGTGTTGTGCGATGTCAGTGCACGTTAAAGATCACCAGATGGTAGAGACTGTTGCAGAGCCCTCCGCTACGCCACCTCTTTCTTCTTTCACTCCCACCTTCCTCCCTTCCCTTGCGGCGCGAATGAGGAGCCCACCGAGAAGTAAGACAGTTTCTGCGCTATTTCCATGCCTCAAATACCACTAATTTATTTACAACCTTTCTCGCAGTTTCTTGGCTTTGAAGTAGAAGTTGCCGAGTGACGCTTAACTACAATTTCAGCTCGATTATACTAGCATTTCGCTGTTGAAAAGGTCCTATGTGTTTATGGCGCCGGCGAATCAAGCAGTCGCGACAGCCAAGCGTATAATGGAAGCGAGACGTTGCTAAATCATAGACAGTTAAAGCGTGTGTAAAATTTTTAGCCTTTTATTGCCACATTACTCACAAAGCATATTAAAAATTTCAGCAGCCATCTAAGTGTTCTGAATTACATGGGCACTAGTTGACTGGGATTTGTTGATTGAAGCCATTGACAAAACTATTTTAGGTATGTTTGGTTTATAGTTTACGAGGGTTTTACGTGAAAAAGCGACTCAGGTTATGAGGGACGCCGTAGTGAAGGGCTCCGGAAATTTCGACCACCTGGGGTTCTTTAACGAGCACTGTCATCGCACAGTACTCGGGCCTCCAGAATTTTGCCTCCATCGAAAATCAACCGCCGCGGTCGGAATCGAACCCGTGTCTCTCAGGTGAGCAGCCGAGTGCCGTAACCACTGAGCCACCGCAGCGAGTTGCGGTTATGAATACTGGCATACCAGATTAATCCACACCACAACCCACTATTGTATACTGCTAGCACCGATGCGGCTGCTGTAAGTATTACCCACATCAGTCATATCGCTTCTACTACTGCTGCTGCTACTGTGTAATATCATTTGTTAGTACTACCACGACTGCTGTACTCACGGCTAGTATTGCAGGTAAGAGCCCTTTAGACAGGAAGAAAATATAACTTCCCTGAAGGGCAATGATGGCGGTGGCTCTTGCATGCGTTGGCTGTCAGTAACAAACTGGCGCATAGCTGCTAACGAACACGGAAAGCCGCCCTGGCGTCTTATTAAAGGCGTCTCAGTTAGAACTTACCCTGCACATTTTACAAGTATTCTTGTCAGCAGCGCAGCAAGCCTTCGGAAGCAGAAAAGCAACTTGCACACTCCAAAGAAGTAGACCGTGATCTAAATTTCCGAAAGTTGCGCCCGAAGTTGGCCACTCGCCGAGCTACCGCTTCCCCGCTTGTCCCGAACTCCCTCACAGATTGTTGCGGCCACCCTCCTCGAATCTGGCAGCTACCCCGAAATTCCGTTAGGGAAAAATATGCACCCCCTCCTTTTTCCTGAGCAGCGAAGAAACACCACGCTTTGGCGCGTATACAAGCGTGCTTGCGCCGGCCGAGCCACAGTTCCGGAACAAGCTTGTTTGGGAGGATGGGGCTGAAGGTGGGGAAGTGGGGAAGCGGTCGGCGGCGGCCGACCACCGCGCTCCATTCAGCGCGCGCTGCTTGGCACCATCACGGCCAGCGACGCTGACCTCCCGCTGCTTGCACGCGAGGTCGCGCCTGCTGCGTCCCGAGCCTCCCTTTACTCGGGACACGTGGAGAGGAAGCAGCAGGGAAAAGAGGGCAGGGGCGTGCCCGCCTGGCCGGTAATAGGACGGAACAAGAGGCGGCCAGCCGAGCCACCATAGATTTCGATTTAGTTACGGGATAGAGGAAGGAAGAAGGGAGGGCGCGTGAGGTGCAGAAATGCGCGTGTTGCTGCGTAGGCGTGCGTTCGGGATGCGAGGCTTTTGACGCACGCCTCTTGGGCAGCAAACTCGGTGGAAAGCACGCGTGCATGCTGCGAATATGTGGTGGGCGTCCTGCGGAGAAGCATCGCAACGTGGCCTGGGGGCGAAGAATGGTGTGACGCCGGATAGAAGGATGTGTTTGTACCCGGTGGTGTATACGATGAACAGCGGGGAGGGAACGAAGCTGGCTTTCCATGCGTTTGGGGTACAAGTCGTGAGAGGGCGGGCGTGTACCACAAGCAAAGGCTTTCCGGTGACGACGGAGGGCGACGGTGTGAGTAGTTTGTTCGAGGGACATCCCTCGGAGAATGTGGGCGGCGGGTAGTAAATCGGATGAAATCAGCTGAAACAACGTAGAAACAGGATGACGCACGCGTCCGCTTAGCACGTTGATGGGGGCCATGCGTATGCATCGAACCCACTAGGGCTGGTCGAATTTACAAAGGTGATGAGACGGTGGGTGGCCTGTATGGAGAAAGGAGGATGAGAGGCGATGAGTTTTCGAGCGACCATCCCAGGCGTGGAGAACAAAGTTATGGAAACGGAGGGTTGAACCAGCAAACGGTTTTACAGAGCAGGCACTCATCAGTTCATAGGCAAGCGAACCACAACGGCGCTCCGACGAGGCAATGCATACTGTGATCTCTCATACCCGTGTACGCTGTATGATGGCAAGCGCATAAGCATGAAAAGAATAAAAAAGATCAGCCTTGTCGCTCCTTGCGGCGTATGGCGTATTCGTTCTTTCGTTAGCTAAGCTTTTTGAAACGTCCGCTAGGACTGCACTCGGATAGAGAGTACATGGTTGACACAAGGGAAGGCTAAGTGGAGGTTACACGGAGTTGCCCCTGGTCTGCTGATGATAGTGATTAATAAAATACTTCAGCTGATGTCGAGTGTTTTGAGATGCCCGTTTCTCGTGCTCTCAGTCCTGTAACCTTGTAGAGGATCCTCACGCAGAGATCCTCACGCATACGTCCTCATGTACAGGACGCCTGGGCGTTCAAATTCTGCGCGGGCTTGATTCATTCCTAATGTTTACGGAAGTGGACGAACACCGATCACAGCAAACGGGTAAGCGTCATCAACATGTGTGGCATGGAAAGCAACAGATGTTATCGCATTGAAGTCCCCATTTGGTCATCCAAGAGGTGCTGTTCGTCTTTTTCCTGTATCAGCCTGGTAATTGCTTCTGCTCTTACAGATATCGAGCAGTGTTTACATGTACAAGCCTAGCTGTAAGGAATATGTCAATAATCCCAACAACAAAAGCAAAGAGAAGGCACCAGTAAGGTGTATTTAGTTTTTAATGCAGCACCCGCAGTAAGATAGAACAGCGTTATCAGTTTCAGGCGAAAAAGAAAAGAAAAAAAAAAGAAAGCCCTCCTAAACAACCCAAGCAGCAGCTGCAGGGGTGACGCGGTCGTAAGAAACGACTTCGCCCGAGGACACCGCGATGCCAAAGGGAGCGAGGTGGGAGGAACCGGAGGAGGGAAGGCGTATAGCGCTGCACAAGGATAAAAGTTCATTAAAATTACTCGAGAATGGCTGCAGCAACGCTTCCTTATTTTGAGTTCATTTTCCTTTCTTTTTTTCTACGCCGGAGCGATACGTCTAAGGTGGGAGGAATGACGAGTAGGGGAGAGAGGGAAAGGGGGCGGAGCTATGAGAGCCGGCGCGGTGTCCCTTCCTGAGCGCCGCAGAGGAAGCAGCGGGTGGATGAAAATGGAAGACTGGGCAAGGAAGGAATAGAAAGAATAAGAAGAAGGAAGAGGACAACGCAGAACAGCCCCAGCAAGCGGCGGCCTGACCCGCGGGCGCACGCCAGCGCGCGTCGAGGCTCCGCAGTTATCGTCGAGGGCGGAGGGAGTCACTTCTCTGAGAAGAGAGCGGCTCGGCGGTTCGTCCCAGCCTTGCGCCTGCCTCGATGTCGCTCACTGCAAATAAAGAAACACTCATAAGAAGAAAAGAAGAAAGAAAAACTGAGTAAAAAAGAAAGTATCAGAATATTCGCCCTCTGTTTCTTCTCTTCTGTCTTCTCCGACTTAATTACGAACCAGCGAAGCGCGGACCCATCGTTTTTTAATTGTTGTTTTCTTTTTTGCTCCCGGGCCCCCTTTCTAGTTTCTCTTAAGCGCATTTTTTTTTATTTTTATTTCCTTTTGAAGCCTTCTCGTTGGTTTAATTTTCTTCTCTCTTTCGTCTTGGAGCGTGGTCCTTGTATCAAAATTCGTTTTCGACAGTTCCTTGTTTTCTTTACGTCTTTGATCCAGTCCTTTTTATTTTTTCCTCCCGGGCCCTTTTTTGAGTTTCTCTTCAGCACATTTTTGTGATTTTTATTTTCTTTGGCCATCTTGTCGTTGGTTTGCTTTTTTCTCTCTCTCGCGTCTTGGATCATGGTCCTTGTAGCAAAATTCATTTTCTACAGTTGTTTGTTTTCTTTGCGTCTTTGATCCAGTACTTTTTACAACGCTTGGAGTCGTCTTCACCGCGCTTCGCTCAAAGGCTTCATCCTCCCCTGTCGAAGCTCATTCAGGGTTGGCGGTGGTGTCATCCTACTCTGTCGGGATGGCTATCTTTGAAGGAGTCTTCCGTGCCCGCGCATCGCCTCAGTGGCTGAGTAAAACGAACGCGGGGCACACATTTGGATACATGCTAAAGAAAATAATGCGGCGTCGAGCTAGTGTCTCTTAGCAACTTGGACGAAAAATACCTTCAAGGTTTCAGTAATAAGCAATTTGCTTTAAAAATGTGCAAATTTTTGTCTAACTAGTTTATTAAGTAGCATCACGTCATTTTTTTTATTGGACTGGCTGATGTACCTGCGCCTTGGGGTAGCACGAGCGGAGCGTTCTGTGCCACAAAATTCCATCAAGGCTCTTCACATCCCAAACACTTATCTGCTGCGTGTGAAAAACGTTATTTGAGCGGGTGTATGCGTGTGAATTTTGCGAGATTGTGTTTCACTTCGTGTTCAATCATACGCATCTGGACTAGCCTTTCACGCACATTGCTAGGTAAAGATGTCAATCGCTATCAAGCAATCAGTCGAAAAAAAAGACAGAACCGTGTCAAAATTACGACAAAATGTTTTGCGGTTTTTTCGGGACAACAGATTTTTCTCCTGTTTTGTGGTATTTTTCTGTAGTAGTGTAGTTTTTCTGTACCAATTTTCTGCAGTCTGTAGTTCGGCAGAACATTTCGGTGGTAACTACACAAAATTATATTGTCACAAAGAAAATTTCCGTTCTTACTACAAATTCATCGTAACAAACATTACCATGTCCAGCATTCTAGGACAAAAGTTTCCAATATTTTTCAATCAAGAACTACTGGGATAGAAATATTAAAGTCAATGGTTCGTTCTTCCGATTCGTAGCAAAATTTTTCTCATAAAGTTCTTCCATCGCAAGCATCAAACAAATCGGACTGCTATAGAAAACCAATGGGGAACGTTTTGGACGACAGCAAAAATATTACTAGAAAAAAATGCAACCCGGTCGAGGTTGGATCTGCGAATATATTGATTGCTATACTAAAATCTTACAACATGCAAAAAAATTGTGTTCATAAACTCTTTCCCATTAAAAATTACCTCTGTCGAGAACTGCTGAGTATGAAAATCCGTTGTGACGACAGAAATTTTTCTCTTGTGTTTTTCTACTGGGAAGCACCCTTATCTTACTTTCGGAAAGCAATAAAAAGAAGAACCTCATTCAAATAACCTCGATTGCACTTCCGGCCTTGATTCATAAGCAGAGACTATTTTATATCTGGTCGGAACTGACAGTATTAAGCAGATAAGGAAGGAAATGCAGGAAGGTTAACCAGGCATAATAGCAGATTGGCTACCCTGCATATAGAGGAGGCAACAAAAGAGGAGAAACACAAGTAAACTTGTGGCCGTGGCTCCTGTTGCCAGGCCGTGGCCGTGGCCTGGAGCTGAAAGAACCAGCCACTCCACCCCTGCGCCCAGGTGGCGGTTCGTGCCCAAGCCTGGCTTTCATGCTGTAGACTGTGCTGGCGAGCCGAACTGCAGAACCAATCTTACGTGCGCTGTACTCTAACAGAATATAGCCACCAAATTTCTGATGCTGTGTTCTGTTCATTGTAATGATGCGTAAGAGATTACGTGGATCATCAAGTAGATTAAAATAGTACTGCCTTCATTCTCCCTTTTCATGAAGAGATGGCGAGAAACCTTAACTGATAGAGAACTTTTTTTCAGTTTCAATTCTATTTAGTCCTGAGTGACCATCGCAATGGTCCTGAGTGGCAAATCCTGACAAATCCTGAGTGGCAAATCCTGAGTGCCATGTCCTGAGTGGCAAATCCTGAGTGGCATGTCCTGAGTGGCAAATCCGTGCATAGCGGGGCTGTGGCTTCACTCGCCCTAATAACAAAGAGCGACATGCATGACACTGGAACAGAACTGGAGCAGAATACTTAACCTCAGCCCTGTATGAACTGCAAGTTTAGCGCATTTAATGCCTTTCAATGAAACAAACGTCATACTGCCTTGTTATCAGTTGGGCTCATTTTTTCTCTTTTCGCACAGATCAGCGACGCCCATTTCAACTTTTCTCGATATGAAGCACGTAGATGTGAAGGACCGTCTCGCATTTTATTCTATCGAATACGGCTTAACGTCGCGGGAATTAAAATGATGTCCCCGAACCTTCTTTTTGCCGCGTTCGGGTGATTAGCACAGGCGGAGGCGCTACCTAAGCTTTCCAGAAGCCGAGACTTCAGGAACGCCACGCGTCTGTGCACGCACGCGCCTAAAATCGATTCTCAAGGCACCCTCATCTCGACGTGAATAATGGCCCTATAGGTTCTTCCGCAACCGTGCTCTCTGCCCGACACCGAGATTTAATTCGATGCACATCTCCGGAAGTCGTGGGCAGTGACATCCAGGAACGAACAGCAATTATCAACTGCTTGCCCCCAGGTCCGCTGCCAAGGCATACGGCCAACGACACCAGTGTCTCTTACCTGGAGCCACGTTGCGCGCTTCGAGACAGGTGGCGTGCGCCCTCAGGCGACGGCGACTTGAAGGTCCGCAAAGTCATTAGCGACCCCGCCGACTGCGACTGTTGTGACAGGACACTGGCGTGATTAGTGGGAAACAAAAAGCGCGGCTAAAGGCCGGACGAAATATGAGCCCGATATAAATAAAGGCGGGGTCATTTGTGCCACGTTTGACAGCGACTGGTGGTTTCTAATACCTGCGTGTGTGCATGCGTGCGTGCGTTCGCGTGCTGTTGCTGTGTCAATCGAACGCCGGCGGCGGAATGTTTGAACTTCAAAATGGCAGGCGTATTTCCTCCGGCGTCCCGGATGGCTAGAGTCAGATGTAAAGAGGCTTTTCTTTTTTAATGTTAAGTGGCTGCCCAGCGCATTCAAATTCAAGTTGAGAGTGTTTTAAAACCTATTTTCTGCTGATACTCATCCTTTCTCACCATGCGGCATAAATAGCGTACACGCCGTTCTGGTCTACAAGAATATACGTAAAACTACCACTATTTCCATAACCCTCACACACAGCATGTATGCACAAATACAGGGTAATCTTGGAGCACGTACAGTCTCGGACAGAATAATATGGACCATGCTTCGAAGTTCGAACTTTTCTGCCATGTTGAGTAAACAAATAGAAATATTTTCTGCTTTTCTGTGCGAGGACAGAAGCAAATATTACTTTCACGCGCATCAAACGTCGTTTATTTTTCACTACGTAACGTGTCAAAAGATCTTGACCGTCGAAGCCTGGTCCATATTCTTATGGAGGCAATAAGAAAGCGAACACCCAACTTTCTCATAATAGCGAATTTTGTTGTTATTTTTGTGCTGAAGTATAAAATGTATTGCTGGTGTTATTCGACTAATGAAACACTATTCATAACAGGGAAAAGAGTGCTCTTTTTTACTCATGCTTGCGTAGTAAAAAAGAGAGGGAAGTGGATCGGAGTGGTGCACTCCGTGCACCACTCCGATCCACTGCACTTCAAGGCTGCCATCCAATCTTCCATTAGTGACACATTCAGCCCATCCCTCATGCAATACCCCATTCCTGGGGCATTTGAGGTATTGATAATAAATAAATAAATAAGTAATTTCAGCTTCAATGCTCACACTGTGCTTTCTTTCACACTGGCGCTACGTGAACAGCGAAGACGTTCCGCTCGGGAGACCGTTCACATCTCTTGTGCATTGACGCCCCCGACGCCTCAGAACCACAAAGAAAGAAGATAGCTGCAGGAAAGGCAGCAGAAACAGTCGGGATTAAGCGAGCAATCCAAGAAGCCCGAGGAAACCGAGTGGCGAGGAGCGAATTACTTTCGAAGCGAACGCTCATCCACTTCCCTCTCCGTGATTAGTTGCGCCCCCGCTCCCCCTCTCTTGTCCCTATACCTTATAGAAAAGGCCTCGATTTTGCTTCGCAAGCGCGAGGCAGTTTGATTGCCGATGGTAATCAAATTCTAGAATGCGCAGCACTCTCCTTCAATTTTGTTTTTTCTCTCTTATCATGCTTCTTTCTTCCTCTTTTTCTTCTTTTTTTTCCAGTTTTCTTCAGTCAATAGTGTTTGGGAGGTGTTTACGCTGGCGCATGCATGGCGTACAGTAGCAGTATAAGCGCCGGCGCTCCAGCCGCTTCATCCCGTTTGTTTATTCGACGCTTGTTCTGATTCTTTGGTCGCACACCGCGCATAGCAGTGTTCCAGTTCAGGCAAGAAAGAAGGATGCGAGTTCAGGCAATCGCGGTCGAGCGCAAAGCAGTGAGAGAGAGAGAAAGGCGGGTAAGAAGAGAGGAGAGGTGGTTCTAAGCGCGCGCGCACGCGCTAACTCCGCCACCAGTCCCGCGTTTGCGGTAGAAAATTGTAAACGAGCGAAGCTCTTAATGAATAGCCTTTGCCAAAAAGAAAAAAAAAAGAGCAGGTATGGAGAATAAGAAAGCGTGCCTGCACAGTTTGGTTTTAATTGCGACGTAATTGAGGGGCGTTAATCACTTACAAGACAGCGCTAATGTCACTGCTTTCGGAAGTGCCATTGCTCCTTCGTTCGCTCTCTTACGGCTTCTGCGTCTCTCTGTCTTTCTGTTTCATATATATATATATATATATATATATATATATATATATATATATATATCCTGGTGCCCGTCTTGTTGCAATCGACAGCGGTCGCGTGTTTTAACCTCCTCCTCTCTTCTCTCTTCTACTTATTTATTTTGTTTGCTTGCTTGTATTTGTTAAATATCCGGTTGTGTTTGCCCCCGACATTATGCGGAGGGCCCTGAGAAGAAAGGTGCTTCGTTTTGTACCGCCGATGCTTATCGATGTCTCTTAGCGGAAGCCCCATTGATTGGTTATTGCTTTTCCGAGTCGCGATGTCGTCTGAGCGAGGTTTCCTTTGCGTGCTTGGGAGGTCTGTAATTGCGAATCGCGGCGCCACTGTTCCTATTTCTGCTTCCGTGCCACGCGCGCCATTTCGTAGAGGTAATCGATTATTCAAGTTCTTTTAATCATTGTCGCGTTCTAAAAGAAGCATCGGCCGTCACACAGTCAAGGTCATGTAGCTGGGACAGAGCGTGTGGCGGTGTCTTTTCCAGTCGCTGGAAGTAAATTTTCCACCAAAGGTCGCGCTTGCCAATTGAATTCCTTACCGTAACGACAGTGCTTCAACGCCGACAAAATGCGGAAACGCATTCGTTGCCCTGAGCTTGGATTGAAAGAGCTGAGTTTCGTTGGCGTCCTGTTTAAGTTGTCAGTTGCATATTTGCTCTCTGATTCAAATCCTGCTTGCAGCTTTCACTGCCTATAGTAAAATGCATCTCTGTACGCTTTCTTTATGTTCATGTATTTAAATTAAATCTTAAATGTTGGTTGCGCACTTTACTTTGATCATTCTCGGCAAGTTTGGCAGTTATGTGAAGTTTCATGTTTGTGGAAATCAGTTATGAAGTCTGCCATTTTCATGACCTAAGTTCAGGCAGTCTTCATGTCTCTTCGATACCCGCTTGCTGAAAGAAAAAGAAAGTGTCGTAGTTGGATTCAAGCATTGCATAGATTTCATGACATCAGTGAAGGTTTTCATTCATTATTTATGTGATTCAATGCGCCTTCGGTAGCTTTACAGATAATGTTTATGACGTATCATCAGACGTTTCACGCACAGTGCCATTTACGGCCACAAAGCCGAGTTCTGTGTCAGTTTGCTGTTCGTGCCTTTTCAAGATACTCTTCCTCAGTACTTTGAAAAACGAGCTATAGCAACGAAGAAAGGAGTATATCTCTCTAGGGAGAACCACTAATGTCGCTAAGTACGCTAAATATCACTGCAAGTAACACAAACACAGTTTCCCGCCAGCGAGCATGCTGAGTCTCAGCAGTTCTCATAAGTTTGCATCGACGAGGGCTCCCGCTCTTTCAGAGTGCAAACTCTGAAAGAGCTTGACCTTCCAAAGGTACTGCACTCCAACGTACGTGAAGGTTGAGCACCTTCGGCACGTGGTTAGGCCTTCCGCCCCGAAACCTTTCCAGTGCCAGAAATGCATGAAGACAGGAAACGCGAGTAGTGTGTGCAATTTCTCCATCGTGTGCCCACGGTGTACTCAGCCACACAGTGGCGATTCTTTACAGGCAATAGTCCTAAAGTGTGCCAGTTGGCACAGCCCTCATGACACTGCCTCTAAACATTGTCCTCGCCTGAAAATCGAATGGGCGATACTTAAAGAAATGACAAGAGACCTTTCCACACACAGAGAAGCTGCCGCTAAGGTGCGATGACGTCGCCACCCTCGTCACAGACCTTCTAAGAGTGTAGTTATCATCGGAAAGGACCGTCCAGGAGTTTCCGCAACTTGTCCTCCTCCTCCGCATACCACTCTAAGGAACCGAAGCAATATTACTGGCAAGGGAGGGATGGTTGTCGCAGACGGGCCTTGGCCCTCCCTGCCTGAGCTACGCACGCCTGCAGTGACCAAGGAGGTATTGCGCATCCAATGTCCCGAGCCTATTGCTAATCAAGCACAAGGCCCAAATCTGGTCCAGGACGGGGACCGGCAAGCGACTTGGCCATCGCTCCAAAAGCACTGCACACCCTCAATGATGAAGCAGTCACCGCGCATCCAGTGTGCTGAGCCTACTGCAGGTCGGGCAGTAGGTGAGGAACCGGTCCAAGTCGCAGACGAACAAGTAATTGCAGTGCTGAAAACATTCGTGAATACCATGCGTGTGCTGCTTTCCAGCTTGCACACGCCAGTTTCTCGGAATGCACTGCAGATGCTGGGTTTGTTCAATCCAGTGTTTGCAGCTCTGCAATAGCTGGCCACTGCAAGCAGCCTTCCTTCTCAGTGGAACGGATGCGCTGTCTGATTGCCTTGTTAGTGATGCAGGGCTGTCGATCTGTTGTACTCAGATCGCAGCGCTCGGCAACCCTCAAGGTGTGCAGGCTACAGCTGCGGCGGCCTGCGACTTTCAGTGCGTGTGTCATTCCTTGTCGCGGTTGCTGTGGACCGACTGCTCTACTTCCTTGTATCATTCTTCGCCTCCCTCACCCCTCTCCCCCAGTGCAGGGCAGCCAACCGGAACATTCTTCTGGCTAGCCTCCCTGCCTTTCCTCTACCACTTTTCTCTCTCTCTCTCTCTTATTCGCCTGTTTTTGACGTACGACAACACTGGTATTATTATGCCTGAAAGAGCTTATGTTTACCACAAAAACCCGATTTTTAAAAATTAGTCCCGGACTTGCTTGAAACACCTGACAAACGCCAACAACCATGCATTTCAAGAAAACCGTATAAGATGTGCCAACTTTACATCAAGTCTTAGTGTAGAGTAGGTAGCACCGCCTGACATCCCAAGCTCCAACTACTACGTCCTGCATCATTACCGCTGTATTAGAAGGTGTATGAATACGGCCCGCAATAAAAGGCTCAGTCCCTCGTTCCCCGCCACGATAACCATGTCACGGTAACCATGATTGTACTGCATTTACTATCCTGTAGTGGTCTTCCTGAGAAGGCCGTGGAAAAGGCCATTGCCCGAGCCTCCTCGCATACGAGTCCGGCCGACAGGCGAATTATGAACACAGCACTGGGAAGGACCAGGAACGCCTGCTGCCAGCACTACTGGGGAACCCTTTGGAGGCACGGCACCGCCCGCGGAATTACGAGCTCATCAGAGCACGGAGCCAACTAAGTTCTCCGCGGGATGACCCTGCGAAATACCCTTTCGCACCTCTTCCCTACACCGTAGGAGGAACGGGAGTTAGCAGCGCACTGTGCGCTTTCATTCGCGACGGGAATGCGGGGAAGAAGTTACAGACAGTGCACTGAGTGGCTGCAGCAGCTAACTAGAGCACAGGTCCTCTCGTTTCTGTCTGGCCATCTTACGCGAGTTGAAATGCCTTGATTGGCGCTGACGCGTCCTTACTGCGTCTTTCTCGAAACAGGGTACTAGTTGTAATTTTCCGTAGCTATGTTCGCTTGCGAGGATCATCAAAAATTGAGACCGTCCGAACGCGAGGCTACTGCTTTTTTCTTCATGCGAACAGCGGCGACCAAGCCGTTCTCCTGCCGCACGCTTAGATGTGCGCTGCATGCAACGAAGCGCTCGGAATACAAAGAGAGGTAGGGAACGGACGGTAAGGAAGAGTACTGACAACTCGGCGACTGGAGGCGAAGTAGTGGCCCTCGCTACTCTCCATCTGCATTCTGCGCCCGGTACGCAGCAAGACCCACGGTCCGTGTTCACCGAATTCATGACCTCTGCGTCGTCCCATTCTATCGGTGGGAGGCAGAGCAAAAGGGGAAGCTGGGAACGGGGGGGTTGCACACTGAACGAACAGTACGCCGAGCTGCCGGCAGCCCTTTCCGGCCATGATTGGCCGGCCTAACGCAATTGGTCCGTGCCGCCGTAATTGCGATCGCGCCCGAGGTCGCCGTCGACCCACGCAGCGTACGTCGAGCTGCCGCCGCAACTTGCGCAGAGTCACACGGGGCCCACGGTAGCGTAGAGAGCGCGCTCGTCTCCTCATGGACACGCGTCGGGCGCGTTTCAATTGCCCCGGCCCTCGGCTCCCCAGGGCCCGTCCTCACGCCCGCCTCTTCGCAGGTCGCAATTAATCAGGCGTAGGAGCGCGCTAGGGAAGAAGAGGAGGAGGAGGGACATCGTCGAGGGAGACAGGAAAATAGCCAAAAGGGGAAAACGCCTGACTCCAAGTCATCCCTACGCTCCCTACGGCGAAGAAACAAAAGAAGCACGGAGGCACGCTGTCGGAGGACGCCGCCAATTCGAGCACGGGCCACGCCATCTTTCCCGTAAAGTACAGAACCAAACGGAATTAGGGAGCGAAACAAAAATGAAGCCGTAAAAGGCTGTAGGCTACAAAGTGCTAGGGACGAAACGAGCGGAAGGCGTGGGAGCGCGCGCGGCCGAGAGCTCGTTAAGGTTTTTATTGGGTCTCCCTCTATTAGCCTCATTTAAAAAGGGAGGGCGAGAAAATGAGCGCGGGCAGGGCGCGCAGGCCTGTTGGGGTTAATTACGGGGCTCTCTTACCGAAAGCACTGGCGTGCGCACCCAACGCTTCTGCTGCTGGTGCCGCTGCTTCTGCTGGCTTCGACGCTAGCTGAAAGCTATGCGCGCGCAATGAATGGAGAGATAAAATAAAAGGAAGCAGGTTAGCCAGAAACGTGAGCAGGGGCTACACTCTATAGTTCTACGCATTTGCTGACGAGGCGCATAAAGGGCGTTTTCCCTGCTCTTATTGCAGGGTTTATCGTTGGGCACTCGTTTAACGTTGGGGCGAGTATACGTGCTCGTCAAGTTTTCCGGATGACTGTGCTGAGATCTCGCCCTCGTTTCATCGTGTATGGAATCGCTGCAGCTTAGATTATCCATATTATGTGGGCGGACTCCACGGCTGCAGTTGAATAAGCCTCGACTTAAATTTGGATGCCCAAGGTCAACAGCGTCAGTTGCGTGTTCCAGAAAAGAAAAAGTAGTTCTGAAAGAACCCCTCGGTCATCCGCGGGTTTCACATATAGTACGCGATTTATAATGATCAGCTGCAGGAGCTACTCATGCAGACAAACGCCTCCAGGATACGTGAAGAGCTATCTAGGCTCACAGCTTGTGTCTTCCAACGATGACTTCGTTTTATTGTCGCAAATTAGAGCACTTGCGTCTTTCCCGTCCTTAGATATGGTCTCGAGCCACCAGGTAGTAACGGAGGTATCAGCTTCGTTTGGTGCTCACGCATCCTGGACACTTTTGTCCCCGACTCTACATTTACCCAAAACAAGAGAAAGTTGTGACCTCCACTCTACCGTATGGGGCATTATGATAGCGTGCTTTTATTAAGCATTTACGGCCCCTCGCGACGCTCAAAAATAATTTTATTGTGCATTAATTGCTTTAAATAAACTAGATTGAGTTCTAGCCTCGAAGTTTCGTTTGCCACACTGCGATGTAAGAGCAGGTATAGTTCTCGGGGAAATTGCTACCATCCACGCCCAGCTTTCGCGGGCAAAATTTTAGAAAATTGGAAAATGTGAGACACTTTTATGGAAGTATTGCAGATAGCGGTTCATTATTTGGTATGTAGGAAAATCTTTCTTTTGCAGTGTGTCCATCGGTCGAAACGAACAGAAAACCACTGGGGAACGCTTTTGACGAATAGAACAGAAAATACACGACCGCCGTCGGGTGAGCTGCGGATATATTGGTTGTTATAGTGATATCTAACGTTACACGAAAAAAGTACGTTCATTAACGGTTTCGCGCTCAAGAATGCTTTTGTACTGAATTGCTTGGTATGACACAACGAGTAGCGAACGAGGAGCGCTTGGCCAACGGTGGTCGTAATCCGTAGTGGCAATTAAGGAAGTCTTCACTCGGCAGTTGTCCACATGACGCCGAAACACCCCGTGATATAGGGGAGGCCATCGGTCATACACATTAGCCATCATGTCCCACCAGTCTCCACTTACACAGTGAAAACTTCACAGAGCAGCAACCCGAGACGAGCGCATTGGGAACATACTGCGCTCGCTTTGCGCGAAGGTGCCAACTCTATCGCTGTAACTGTTTTGCACAGCAATGGCGAGAACGTATGAACTTTTTTTTCGAGTAAGCAAGGAGTTCGAATGCTTCGCTTCGACGTTACAGTGCATGTGCATAATTTCTGCTGGCTTGTGTCGATGGTTTGGCGCTCTGGTGTTGCATCGAGGCATGTGACAGTGTTGCACTATGGATAAATTCGTTTACTGACCCTGCAGATTGCTTCCTCTCTGACTGGAAGTAAAGAATCCTGTACAAATAATTGCACTCAGACAAGAAGCAACAGAGTCTGTCACCTCTTGTAATAGACGCTTTTTAAAAAGTGTGTTCCCCGCTTAGCGAAAACCCACGCATACGAAGGAATCAGAGGAGACGTGAACAACCTCATCATTGAAAAGATGAAACGAGAGGTGTAAATATAAAGTTCAGGAACATACGCAACCTCGCAACATGCATAAACTGCTATCGCCGCCGCGGTGGCTCAGTTGTTATGGTGCTCGGCTGCTGACCCGAAAGACGTGGCACGTCAAAGAGTTCCGGTTCAGAGGAGGACACACATTCGATAGAGGGAAGACAGGACGTGTTTTTTTTTTTCATTATTTGTGCCAAAATCTTTTTCTAGGCATAACTATACCCCACTTATCTCAGGTAGTCCTTCAAAATAAGGTTGAGACTGCCAGTCGCAAGCAAACCAAACCTAAACTGGTTCCTCCCGCGCTTGCGACTGGCAGTCTCAACCTTATTTTGAAGGACTACCTGAGATAAGTGGGGTATAGTTATGCCTAGAAAAAGATTTTGGCACAAATAATGAAAAAAAAAACACACATCCTGTATTCCCTCTATCGAATGTGTGTCCTCCTCTGAACCGGAACTCTTCGATGTGCCCATAAACCAAACCAAACCTAAACTGGTTCCTCCCGCGCTTGCGAGTGGCAGTCTCAACCTTATTTTGAAGGACTACCTGAGATAAGTGGGGTATAGTTATGCCTAGAAAAAGATTTTGGCACAAATAATGAAAAAAAAACACGCCCTGTATTCCCTCTATCGAATGTATGTCCTCCTCCGGAACTCTTCGATGTGCCCATAAACCAAACCAAACCTAAACTGGTTCCTCCCGCGCTTGCGAGTGGCAGTCTCAACCTTATTTTGAAGGACTACCTGAGTTAAGTGGGGTATAGTTATGCCTAGAAAAATATTTTGGCACAAATAATGAAAAAAAACACGTCCTGTATTCCCTCTATCAAATGTGTGTCCTCCCCTGAACCGGAACTCTTCGATGTGCCTATAAACCAAACCAAACCTAAACTGGTTCCTCCCGCGCTTGCGAGTGGCAGTCTCAACCTTATTTTGAAGGACTACCTGAGTTAAGTGGGGTATAGTTAGGCCTAGAAAAATATTTTGGCACAAATAATGAAAAAAAAACACGCCCTGTATTCCCTCTATCAAATGTGTGTCCTCCTCTGAACCGGAACTCTTCGATGTGCCCATAAACCAAACCAAACCTAAACTGGTTCCTCCCGCGCTTGCGGGTGGCAGTCTCAACCTTATTTTGAAGGACTACCTGAGTTAAGTGGGGTATAGTTATGCCTAAAAAAAGATTTTGGCACAAATAATGAAAAAAAAGCACGTCCTGTATTCCCTCTATCGAATGTGTGTCCTCCTCTGAACCGGAACTCTTCGACGTGCCCATAAACCAAACCAAACCTAAACTGGTTCCTCCCGTGCTTGCGAGTGGCAGTCTCAACCTTATTTTGAAGGACTACCTGAGATAAGTGCGATATAGTTATGCCTAAAAAAAGATTTTGGCACAAATAATGAAAAAAAAACACGTCCTGTGTTCCCTCTATCGAATGTATGTCCTCCTCTGAACCGGAACTCTTCGACGTGCCTTGTTATGTGTTTTAGCGTTCTCTGTTCGCAGCTTTCCGTCTTGACAGGAGCACGGATGTGCTTTCACGCGGCAAAGCAACACTGCCGACTATGAAGCCAAGCACCCATTGCGGAAAGCTTTGATTTCAACCATACTCGGCTCTTAAACATTCACCGAAACCTCGGATCGTTTGTTAGCATTTCGCCCTCATCGAAATGTGGCCGCTGCCGCATCCGAACGCTGCCAATTCACTAAGGCCCCTGTGTCGGGCCTGTATGAGTCCCACTTACCTGTAAAGCCAACGAGCAATACCGGTGTAAGAAATTCTTGAAACGACTCACGGGGTGAGTGAACGCAGCGAGCTATGGAAAGATAACTGATAGCTTTAGCGTAAAGAGATCGGAAGCGGGTGGAGTGGGGGAGGGAACAAACGCGGGTTAATGACATCCTATAGTCGAAATCAAGAGAAAGGAATGGGCTTGGGCAGGCCATGTAATGCGAAGGCAAGACAACCGCTATCCCTTAATTAAGGGTAACGGGGTGGATTCCAAGAGAAGGGAGACGTAGCAGGGGGCGGCAGAAAATTAGTTGGGCGGATGAGATTAAGAAGTTTGCGGAGATACGATGGCCGCAACTGGCAAAGGACAGGGTTAATGGGAGAGACATGTGAGAGGCCTTTGCCCTGCAGTGGGAGTAGTCAGGCTGATGACGATTCTCTGTGAGGTCCACTTCGTTCATGCATGTCTTATGTGCCCTGCTTTCCCACTACGCTCGTCGCTTTTGCATCCTCATGCAGGTCTCGCTTCACGATTACAAGATGGCTGACCTAAGATGCAGTCATCCTGCGACGCAGGCAAGAACAACCTGAAGTATTAGGTTGCCCGGGGGGTATACGACACGGCTATAGCACTGCGGTTTTCCGCGCAGTACACAAGAATGCTGTCACCCACTCACTGAAAGGAAAGAAAACTGCACGCTGGTGAGCGGCTCCGCACTCGACACAGTCCCACGGTCAGGCATAGAGCTCAAACGCGTTGCCCTAGCCTCGGTGCCTGCGTCTGCAGCACCCTGCTGATCCCCACCTCGGCGGACCTTCCATGGATGCATCCAGCGTGCAGACGCAGTTGTGATTTCCTCAGAGCTGGCAGGGGCGGAGCGGGGAACGTGGGAACTCAAAACAAAGCGACATCGCATGGAGAACTACGATGGAGGCAGAGCCTGCTGCGGATAGAAGCCTGGGCGACAGCCACCGTCGGGCAGAGGAGACGGGGGATGTGTCCCGGCGCCTTAATCCCGGGCCTCAAAGATGCCGCTAATCTCCGTTGATCCAGGTGCTCAGCCCGGAGCCAAATCTGCGCCCTGTCGGCCCGCTGCCTCCCCGCATCTTCCAACTCCCTCGGGGGGGACCCTCCAGTCGACGCCCGTCCGCTCCGCTGGCCTCGCACTGGGGCCGTACCGCCGGTGTGCGTTTGCGCGCGCCTCGTGGTTGTTCTGAGCTTTCCTTGCTTCGCTGTTTGTTCGTGATGACGTAAGTATGGTGCATGACGTCACTACGCACCACCTGAGTAAACATACTAGTGCGACTATAACATAAAAAGTGCTCACGAAACACCGTGACCAGAGGTTTCGTTTCTCAGCGGTCTCTGCAACGCTGAAAACGGCGAGGGAATCGAAATACAGGGTCCAGTGCATAAAACAACCTTTAAATATGTGGCTGTCACTGAAATATCACAGAAATTTACTGGGCTACCACGGCAATGTGTAGTGAGCGCCGACGTAATGAATTCGTGCCTGCATTAATTATGCTCTTAAGATCAACATTATGGAGAGCATTTATTGAAGGGACCGCACTTTACAGTTAGCATGTAGGATAGCACGGCTGCAGTTCATTTATTTGAATTTATTATTAATACTGCAAGCCTTCTTCAAGCTCATGGAAGAGTAGGTCAAATGACGTGTGCAAGTAAAACAGCATGACAGGACAGGAATAAAGAGGAAATATCATAATACTCATATTACACCACTTTTAAGTACAAAACGGCACACAAATTTTTCTCCGAAGATATAAGCGCTCGGACAATAACTTCACTCTGCTACGTTTTTCTTGACTGCTTTGCACTAGTTGATCGCCAAACATTCGGGCCATTGGTGAATTCAACGCTCGAACCCCAGTAAAACACAAAAAGCCGACAGTAACCAGCAAAGCGTGGAACAGCTAGTGGCTGTTATATACTGTACATTCTAAGGCGTCTAGAAGATTTACACTAAGCTCTCAAGCAGAAAAGAAGAGAAGTTCGTAGTAACACAAACGCGTATTAATGGCACTGCTGCCTGGAACAGAACCACCAATGTACTTAGGCAGGACACCTAATGAGCAGAACAGATAACCGACAGTCTGTTAAATGTGCACTAAAGAGGAATCTGAACTCGTCTTTTTACCGCGGGTACTCAATCTACACGTTCCGAGTATCCTTAGAAACTTCGAATTACTGCCCTGTGCGACCAATATTCCTAGCTTAAAACGGATTAAATGTCTCGGCTCCCGCCATTTTTTTTTTTTTTGAACTCGCCGTTGACGGTAGGAGGAGTCAATCAACGTCTGGAGTGCCTTTCAGCCAGTCCCGTGTCGGCATGACGCTCTGCCGTCGGCGAAGTGATACGTAGCGATCAGCAAAGGCAAATAGTGCACGTGTATCTTTATTTCCATGGGCCTAATTTGCAGCTGTGTTGTCTCTGACTGGATCTATTTATTCACGGAAACCTAAAAAAAAAAACAAAATAAAAGCCAAAGCAAAGCCGCCACAATACTGTCTGAAAGGCGCTCCACGCGTTGAATCCTCCTACCTTCAGCGGTGAGTTCTTTCTTTCTTTTCTTTCTTTTTATGCGAAGCATACTACTTTAGCTACCACTTCAGCCCTTCACCGTGGTTATGCACCTCCAAATCACGTGATACATGACGTCACACCACGTGACACGATGACGTCACGACAGTGGAGAAACGGGGGCCCACTTCGCGCCGTCGCTGTGGTTGTGCGCCTCCAAATCACGTGACACGATGATGCCACACCACGTGACACGATGACGTCACGACAGTGGAGAAACGGGGGCCCACCTCGCGCCGTCGCTGTGGTTGTGCGCCTCCAAATTACGCGACACGATGATGCTTCGCATTCTCCAGGCTTAACCAAGTTAAGCCTCAGCCCTTTTTTATTTGTTTCTTAGATGTTTGCCTAAGAAGGGGCTGATGCTAAAGGCACAATGTTGCCTGACAGGGCCTCAGCCCCTACTACATGACAAACAAACATACAAATTACAAAAGCCCGGCAGGCCGGTACAAAATAGTATCGTTGATAAGGAAAAAAACAAAAAAACAAAATCAAAGAAAAGTAGGCACAAAGTTAAGCGTTATACAGAGGAAAATACATACAGAGGAAAATACATACATCCTCAGCAAAAAAAGACAGAAGCGCTTGACAAAAATTTGCATCATAAACGTACGATGAGTATATAAATAAGAAACAAAGACCAAGACATACATGAAACACTACATCAAATAACAAAGTTTGACTTAAGGCTTATTCTAGCCTACTGAAAAACAAGGCATTATGGACATATAAGCACAAACAAGAGCACAGAGACGCGAACACAGAATCAGTAATTGTGACAAAAAAAATGGACTACAACATGCTTGCATGAGAAATTTTAGCGGTTGGTATAGGTGACATCACTACAGAGAAGAGCGCCCTTACATTCATTTTTTAAAGTGGAGAAGGGTTTACCGTAATTAATATTTATATCTCTTCTATTGAGAATTCTGATAACTTGAAAAGGCAGCGCTTGACGACCATAATTTGTCCTTATCCTCGGCATCTCTATTTTCGGGTCTCTGATAGCGTACAAGTTTACTCTGTCTCTGGATGTGACACACAAACGATTTTTATGTATCCATTGTAGCAACTTAAAGTAGTATACCTTATCTGCCCTCAGCATAGTGTATTGCCCTCAGTTCAAAAAAAGGCGGGAGCCGGGGCGTTTCATTCAATTTAAATTAGGGAAATCTGCCACACAGGGCAATGCTTCGGAGTTTCTAAGAATGCTCTGAACGTGTAGATTGAGTTCCCGCAGTAAAAATACCAGTTCAGGTTCCTCTTTAGTGCACCTTTAAGGTATTGAATTGACCGCGAAATAGAATGAAATGTTTGATGATGTCGGCGGAGTTGTGTGCTCTAGCAAGCACGCAGAAATGCTAACTCCACTCCAGAAAAGACTAAAGATCAGGACAGTTTGTTGTGGTGAAATTTTTTTTCCTTGAAATCTGCTCGTTCGTTTGTCAGTCACGCTGTGCTGGAGGGATACGAGCTATTTTGCACCACCTGGGGTTCCCTAATGTGCATGGAAAATTTCAGTACACGATAGTGCGATTCCCCTGCATCGAAGTACGGTCGCGACTTTTAGGTTGAATTCCCCGCAACTTTATCCGTGGTAACTCAGACACTGAGATGGGTAAAATATGACTTCCCAAGTTTTCATTGCCTCTTTCATGCAGCTCTTAATATTACTTGTACGGATAGGTGAATGGCATAAGATGTTTATACTTTTTTCTCAGTTTCGTGAAAAAATCCCCTTAGTGTCGGTATTCGTATAAACGTAACTCTAACATACATGAGAATTGCAGTCTTTGCAGGGATCCACAGTACTTATACGTCCGGTTGTGAGCGTTATCAATGTATTTTTTTTTAATCGAACCTCACTCATTTCTTTTTAACCTTTGAAAATGAACACTACATGGGATGGAGAAAGAAATGGAGTTCATGGCTCAACAGTGCGCAATTTTTGACAATAAGAGATCGGACACTCGACTCGCAAGGCTCTACCAGCAGAGTAGAGTTTTCTGTGCTTCATTAGTTGGAGGCCGACAATAATAGACAATTAATACCAGATAATACCAGATAATTTTTCGAAAGGAACGCATCAGGAGGAACGTCGAAATTCCGTTTAAGCCGCGCAAAATAATCCTGTGTGCTCAAAACGTGGGAAGCAAAATAAATTCTCTTGGTCTATAAAACTGGCTGGGAAGGTGTGACGTGTTTTGCAGCGAAAAGCTCCCCTAGGCTAGTCAACACCGCGCTTCGCGTGAGCCGGAGGCCAGATTTGCTACTTCTGCGCATGCGCGAAACCGAGTGACGTCACGCACGGCGCAGGTGGTCGCCGTCGCCTGACCTTTCGCCGTCGCCGCGCGCTACTGCGCATGTGCGCTGCCACTTCTCCTCCTCGCCACCGTTTGACCTTTCGCCGCAGCCGTGCGCAGTGCGCATTTGAAAAGAGGGGGATATAAGGCGCGCTTGCCCATAGAACAGGCTCAGACACTCGCCATGGAAGGAGAAGCAACAGTCGGACGGCGCAGAAACACCGATCCAGAAGTGGTTGCTTGGGAATTGGCTGAAAAGCAGCGAGAGCTTTTTGCTTCGAGATATCCAGTCTTAACCTTAGCTAAGCCACAGCCATTTTTTTTTTTAATTTTAAGCACTGGTGACTTCATACGCCTAAAGCCTTTCACGCCTCTACAGGAATACGGCCGCCGTGGCCGGCATTCCATCCCGCGACCTTGGCACCGGGAGCCGAGCGCTACGAGTAGAAATTCATCAAACAAAGAATAAGGACGGGCATCCGTCCTGTTGGCTCTTGGAAGAAATAGGCAAAATTATCAGGTTTAGGTGCTTCGAAGGAGATTGAAGGAGTGCAAATGCATTTACATATCCACTTCGTGCCGCAGACGATGCTGTGTCGGATGTGTGTAGATGCTGTGATTGGTTATACGGGAAGAGCTGAGGAAGAGTGCCAGGGAGGCGAAACATACGGGCGAACCTGGCAGCCGCGTAATAAACAGCAAACTGCAAAGCACCCTTCGCAGTGGTGCACTTAACCATGTTTAAGTTATGTCGACACGCCGCTCCCGCTCTACGGAACACACACGACTGGCCCTCGCTCAGCGTAATCCTCCCCACTCCTCATCTCCCCTTCTACCTCCCTTCGCCGAGAAACAAAAACAATGACAGGGTAAGCGCCAGGCCCAGACATGAAAAACGCTGGTCGGAGGCAGCGAACATTACTTTTGCCGCTGCCGTGACATCTTTTTGCATTTCACCGTCTTCCCTTATTTCCCTTTCTGTATACTTTATGTTATGCCTTCTTCCTTTTTTTTACCCTCACTTTCCACTCCATGCGAGTTCCAGTACCAGCTTAGACTTACTCTTTCTGACAAAGCTCAAGCAGGAATAGAGCGAAGAAGCCAGGAAAGAAATATGCACGGAAGGACCTGGACACGAGTCTTGGTTCGAGCATTCCTCTCCTGGCGCTTAAAGAAAGAAAGAACGACTCCGCTAAGAACAGGAGAGGAAAACAGAAATGAAGGAGTGAGCCCAGCGCCTGTTCTCATTTGTTCTACTTTTGCTCGTGCCTTTGCGGCTTAAAAGTTGTTTTCACTATATGACTCCCCACTTCTTGCGCACCCCCTTTCTTTCTTTGTTCTTCTAACCCACCCGTTCCCTTCTTTCTTGCTTCAGGGAACTGAAGTTTTCCCTTTGCTCTCTCGAACTCTCCCGATCCTTACGACGGCGC
Source organism: Amblyomma mixtum (assembly GCF_055824585.1). Classification (NCBI taxonomy): domain Eukaryota; kingdom Metazoa; phylum Arthropoda; class Arachnida; order Ixodida; family Ixodidae; genus Amblyomma; species Amblyomma mixtum. The sequence goes on along the minus strand of NC_143013.1, from coordinate 222,285,363 downwards.
CGCTTCCCTCAGACCACATAGTCGCTTTCGTGAGCGGGCATTTCCTTCTATTGTTATTTTTTTTTCCTTTTCAGCCTCAGTCTCTGCTCCTGCGGTACAGTGACATGGTCGTTCGTTACCGCACCAAGTGGCACTTTCCTTTTTATTTTGCGATTTCTTTTCATAAATGTGCTCCTACATCATCTCAATCAAGCCGACTTTCACCCAAGCCCCTTCTCATTTCTTTCCCAGTTCTCTTCCTCATTTCGTTCCAAGTCTGCAATACTTTCTCTCTCTCTCTCTCCGAGACGGCCATAAAAATAGGGAAATCAAGGGAGCGGGCTGCACTACCGTGTCGTTGACTGCGGACCGTTGAGGGACGATGGACTTTTCCCCAAAAGGGAACGAAGACGCCCAGATTATGGGAAAAGCCCGGTTCTTTCTTTCACTCTGCCTCCTTCATCTTGCTTTCCTTTACGCATCCTTTTCCTTTACCGTGTTCCGCACAGGAAAAAATGGGGAGGTCGGAAGAAAAGCATGAATAAGGCGGAGGAAGAAGGGAAAAAAGGAGCGCAACATGTAGAAGGTTAGGCACTGCTCCCGCCTTCCCGTGTCTGGAAAAGGAAAAGCCCCGGGAAAGTGGAAGGCGTCTGCCACGTGGCGCCTCTCCGGACGATGAAATCTCGGCCCACCCATCATCACGTCTCGAGCCAAAGCCGCTGCCTCCGACGCTGTCGCCAGCCCCTGTTGCGGCCGTCTCTGCTACACGGCGACCCCTCTTATTCTTCGCCGCCCGCTTTGCTTCGCTGCCCGCGGTCCCGGAGAGGTCGGGATTGTGAGCGCATTAATAAGGCCCAAAGACTGACAAGCAGAAATGCGGCGGGCACTTATATTTCCTCCAAACCACTCATTCTGCTCCTATGGTCTGGTGATTTTCGTTTCCTTTTTTTCTTGTTCAATAGCAGATGGCGTACCTCTCTGTGGTTACAACAGCATCTCATAAAGTGTCCACTTTTACTCGGTAGAGGCAGAAAGAAAACACGGAGGAAAACAGAGCCTTCTTTATTAAAACAAATCTCTGGACTTCCACAGATTTGAAGTTTCTGCGCAGAAGGCCGGTGTGGTGCACGAGGCAGGCAATTCCATCTGGCGCTGCACTGGCGGGATGCGTCGTAGCCGGCAAGAAAGATGTGGGATTATTTATTACTCACTTTCTCGGACACCAGCAAACGCCCGTGAAGAATTTCCGCAGCTGCGCTATCATCGTTAGGCCAGGACCGATTGCAAAAAGAAGTTGACACACGCACGCACACGCACGCGCACACGCACACGCGCACACACACGCACACGCGCACGCACACGCACGCACACGCACACGCACACGCACACGCGCACACACACACACACACACACACACACACGCACGCACACGCGCACGCACGCACGCACGCACAGCCGCCGCGGTGGCTCAGTGGTTATGGTGCTCGGCTGCTGACCCGAAAGACGCGGGTTCGATCCCGGCCGCGGCGGTTGAATTTCTTTGGAGGAGAAATTCCAGAGGCCCGTGTACTGTGCGATGTCAGTGCACGTTAAAGAACCCCAGGTGGTCGAAATTTCCGGAGCCCTCCACTACGGCGTCTCTCATAGCCTTAGTCGCTTTGGGACGTTAAACCCCATAAACCAACCAACCAACACACACACACACAAACACACACACACACACACACACAGAGACGTGCGTATTGCGCCTACCGGAACGCTGTACGGGAGACGGTTGCGTCACAACTTTGGTACGAAGGTCTAGGAAAGCATAAAATTGAAGGTGCATATGTCGACGGTTCAGTTCCTGTCGCATGCTAGCATCCAACTTGCGTTCTATGCTAGCGTCACAATTTTCGTACAGATGTTGTCGGACAAACTGGCGCCACATGGAGGTTGGTCAGTCATGAGTATATATATAGATGAACGACATGTATAAGATTGTCTGAAGGGGGGGGGGGGGAAGGGGGGGGGGGGGTGTTTGGCTTGCTTTGTGCTTCATACGGCCGCTTGATGACGTCAACCCATTTTTTTTTACGATGCTGGGGTTTTCTGTACCATCCGCGAGTACAGACGCACACACACACCGCCGGCTTTTCTCGTAATGGGAGTAATGCATTCGCATAAAAAAATTGCTGTTTAATTTGAGCTACTCCTTGATTACCTCACCTGCAGAATGGATATGTTCTCTTCAATGTTTTCGTCTTACGTATACACACGGAAAAAATACAAGGAAGATTGTCACTAAAGAAACCACTACACACTGTATTCGTTAGGTCACTTGGAGGCATAAACGAGGCAGAAACGATCACGTAGCGTGTACCAAATGTCTGCTTAGAATCCGTGCCTGCTCTAGGCGCCTCGCTGCAATCGTTTGTTTGAAATTTCATTTTCTTTGAAAATGTGTCACACGTTCCAGATGAGGTCGGTCTGCAGGATGCAAGGGGTGAAACAAACACAGAAAATATAACCCATATGAAGGGAACAAAATTAAGGAGGCCACTACATACGTGCTCTGAATGCCAAAGCATGCACGCAGGGTGCTTGGCGCAAACTTGCCGTGGCAGTAGAGCCACTGCGACCTAAAACCTTGTGGCAAACAGCGCTTTACTTGAAAACCATCGGCTGCTGTCTGATTTCAGTCTCACTCAGCCGGAGTACCCGGGTTCGAACCCGGCCGGCCGCGGCGGCCGCGTTTCTATGGAGGCGAAACGCAGAAGGCACCCGTGCGTTGTGCGGTACCAGTGCACGATGATAATTAATGACTTTGAAGGAAAGGAAATGACGCACTACACGTCATTTCTCAATGGACACCTCAACATCCCTGCGAGGGAAGGGAAGTAGTGGGAGTGAAAGAAGAGAGAAATGGTGCTGTATATAGTGTAGCGCTCCGGAATAATTCAGACCGTTCGGAGATCTTTAACAGGTACTGACATCGAACAGGACACGGGCGCCTTTTGCGTTTCGTCGGCGTCAAAACGCGGCCGCCAAGGTTGGTTTCAAACCCTTATACTCCGGATCAGTAACCGAAAGCTCTAACCACTGAGTCACCGCGGCAGGTAGTGCACGTTAAAGTTACCCAGACGGACGAAATTATTCCACAGCCCTCCACTACGGCATCGCTTTATTTATTCTTTCAATCCCACCTTCCTTCCTTCCCTCATGGTGCGGTTGAAGTGTCCATCCAAAAGTGAGACAGTTACTGCGGCTTTCATTTCCTCAAAAACATATATTCACCGACCCCAAGAACCAAACGCAGCATCATTCTTCATCGAACACGCCTGCCACCTTGCTAGACAATCGTTGCTTTATTGCCAGACAAGAAATAGACGTGTCTAGTGTTTTCAAGCACTTGTAACTTGCCTTTTTTGTTCTGCACAAAATGGCCGCTCTATAGAAAGTGTGATAATGAATAGGAAAAGCCCCCAGCCAAGAGCCTTCGACCAGCGAGTACTATACTGTGAACTCTGACCAACCGCTCAGTCGATTGACTGAGAAGTTTTCTGAGCCCTTTTTCTGCAGCGCATTTCTCTTAAGATCGGTTGATGTCTCCAGAGCTTTGCTTTCTTTTCGGCTGCATTTTTCCTTTGCAGTTGGTTGGCTGCACCAACCTTCGTCATTTTTAACCGCACATTGTTCCTTTGTTTTTCCTTTTCGCGGCATTCGTCAAATTCAAAGGTGCACTCAGTACAAGGAGCCGACATCGACAGAGATCGTAACAGAGCCAATTGGTATAGGAAAAATCGAACGCGGTACAAAAAGCAGCATGGCAGTTTGGATGGCTGCAATACCTTTGCGCGGAGTCAGTATATTAGGCATAGGCTTATTATCTGCGACGTGAGCATGTTGGCTTACGTCGCTGGCACTCCGTAGTCACTGATAAGAGGTTTCACAGTAAACTAGAGGCATTAACCAGACCATTCACTCGAGGACAATAGTTACGCATTCCCCGTATTACTTTCTGGCGGTCACTGTGTTCATACTTTCCTTCGTAGTGCGAGCCAGTGCAACCATGATACCAAGGCACAAGAGTAGACAGGACGAACGAAGAACGAACACGTTCACTCTTGTGCCTTGTATCATCGAGTCATGCACCAACTCGCTCAATTGTCGATTCTTCTGAGCCACTTTTAGCTTTGCTGTGAGCTGTCTTCCTTTCGTAGGTTTCTAGGAACGTTATAGTGGTTGTTTTCTTTTGCATACGGCTACAGAGCAACCTGTAGCGACTCTTTCCTAGCCGCCGTGGAGATTCAGTGATTATGGTGCTCGGCGGCTGGCCGGGAAAATTTTGATGGAGGCGAAATTCTAGAGGCTAGTTTTCTGTGCGATGTCAGTTCCCGTTAAAGAACCCCAGGTGGCCGAAATTTTCCGGAGCTCTCCGCTACAGTGTTTCTCATATTGTGAGTGTTATGGGACGTTAAACCCCATAAACAAAAAAAAATCATATTTCCTATTGGTGACACATGAGGCAGCGACCATGGAGGACCCTGGAGTGAGGGCCTAAATTTATTTTTAAAAAAGAAGGTATAATTTGTCTCTCCGTCACATGCATGGCATCGTCGAAACTGAATGCGGTTAGTTAGTGGCAGCTGCAAGGACTGACCCTTCTTGGCGCATATTTAAGCGACGACGTCTCAAAGGGACTGGCTCAGCATTGACTATTTTTCTTCCTGATGTTAAGCTTATATCGAACAATGCCGTAGCACACTATTCAGACAGTAGCTGATGAAAAGTCTGGCCGTCATTATGCGTCCTTCTCCGCTACCATACGTTTCCTTATCACTCGGCACTCATGTCACAGCTTTCATCTTTCTTTTCCTTCGGCATTTAAGCAATCGTGTGAAGGCAGCACACCGCCACACGGTATGCAAGAAACTCATATCTGCATCCAAGAGGCAAAGCTGACCAAGTACTTGAAGCCTACTGTTCGGCCCGAAAATACTTCAGCTTCAGCTTTTGCAGGCTCGAACTAGCGCTCGGGCCTCGTCTGAGCGCTTTCTTCGTAGTCACCGTCGTACTGGGTTCTGATGCACGTTGATGGCCGCAGTGGTGTAAAGAGGCAAGTAGGATAAGATTTGCCCTACATTTAACACGTTGAAAATTGCCTGTGTTGCATAGTCTAAACAAAATACTGTGACTTCTTCTACTGACCAAGGCGGGTCAATGTTCTCTAAGAATTATAAAGTAGACTCGCTACTGAAAGCTTTGGTAAGTAGGTTTACCCTGTATGCAGGAGGGAAGCTCACAGGTCATATACACCTCCGTAACGCTCGCCATAGCTACCGCGGGCCCAACCACCACTCTCGAAACGTACTTGTTTCCCAAGTATTGCTGGCTGCAAGGGGGCCGTGCGAAAGAAATACCGACAGCCACGCAGAGACCGCGTCCACTGAGCACAGCGTGCTGCATAAGCCTCGGAGGATGCTCCGTGTGAGCAGACGTGCACGTCGTCCGTTTTTATGCCACGCGGTTTCCGACCAACCGGGGCCAAGAAAGGGGATCTTCCAGGATATCCCGCGAGAGCTCCCGGAACGGGATCACGGGTCCCCTTGCCCCCGTATACAGCTCCCGGGTGCAGAGGCCACCGGGCGGCGCGGGACAGCAGTCGTAAAGCGGCAACGGCCTCACAGATCCCCGGTGCACGCCAGGGCCTCTATATCTCCGCGCAGCCCCGTGTCTGCTTCTGGGGCGACCTCTGGGATGGGCCGCGCCGTGTTTTTATGGCGTGTCTGCGGTGGCTATCTCTTCCTCTTTGTCCCACCCTCTCCCTTTGTGGCTCAGGCAGGAGTCAAGGAAAGGTCCGTCGGAAGTTTCCTGCTCCGAGGCTGTTTTATTCCTCGGGGTCGACCCATAACGAGGCTTTGCGAGAAGGATGCCCCTGCAGATCTGTGCGCAGCGTGTGGTCGCCCTTACTCGGTGGGCGAGCGTCGACGCATCCCCGGTGCACTGCAGCGTAAGAGAAGACGGCGCGCAAACGTGTGGACTGTCGGCGAGCAATGTTGAGCTGCCTGGTAATACGTTGGTTGGATAGGCAGGGCATGTGCGCTTCAACAGTTGGCGCAACGTCGGTGTTAGCGTTATGAGCTAGAGCCAGCACCTTGTCCTTAAAATGTTATTAGGACTTCAAGGTGTTGTCAGTAATTAGCCTTAGAAAGAAAATTTTGTAATTGTCTCCCGCATTACTAAATTGTGCAGTTCGTATTGTGCCTCATTTTTCAATACTGTAGCTTCAGCTGCTCTGTTCCTAAGGCGTATGATTAGTAAACAAGTCTGGCATGTTTAGCGCCAGTCGAAACCTTTGTCGGAAATAATCGACACCTACACATCAGTATTTTTTCCCCACCAGACCATCGTAACACACTGCAGCTTTATAGGGGTAAGAACCCTGCCTTCATATACAGTTTAGATAGTTGCCTTTTCTAGGAAAGCACTACGGGTATGGATTGTGCAAAGCATGACAAAAGGTGGGCTGTGCCCACTCAATGTATGTGGCTAACCTCCTCTAGTAATAATACGGATGATCAGACTGTCCTTCATCAAGGTAGCAGAAAACTGCAACTGATGGGTTGTATATGGTATATTTCGTTGTACCCAACACTGAAGAGTATTCTTGCGTGGGCATGGTATGACTTGTATAGCAGTAAAATGTGTTGAGGTTGATAGGGTACACAACCGATCCCGAAAAGCTGCCTTTTCCTACCGAACATGAGGGTTTTACAAGAGAGGCTTTCCTTTTTATCTCAAATATTTTCATGACGCCGAAGTGGACCAGGAATGGTGACAACGGAATGCTGACATGTTTGTAAATATTTGTTCATGTAATAGAGCGCTTCTAGGACGCACATCTACTCAAATAGGGCTGACAGGCTCTAAGATTTATTGAAAGTGTGGCTACGGAGGAGCGACTGCCGGCCATGTTATTTAAAGCTAGTTCTCACCAGTAGCCACGAAAAAATTGAGGGAGAATGTTTACAACATTCGTATGCAGTGCGAAAGCAAAGCGTATCCACATACGCGGAATTGGTCATTCTCTACTTAACATTCATAGATCTCTCGGAGTCCTCCTAGCACTTCTGGCGCGGTAGTGGAGCGGTTAAGAACGCGCGACTGCCCGGAGAAGTCAGGTGCTTCCACCGGTGGAATTTGTGCGATCCAGGTTGCTCTTCGACAGACAGACAAATGTTATACGATTCTGCTCGGGTCAGAACCACCGGATTAGTGCTTTCTCGCTAAAAAACCGACACATCAAGTATATCGGTGTTTGTGGGAATGTAAGCGCAATTACGGGCAGCTGAACACCCTGTACGCGAGTTTCAGATGGTTCACAAACGAAGACGGAAAGTGTCGTGGCGTCGATGAGCTCAGCGAACCGGCACGTAAAGCTCATCCATCCGCACTCGCTCGCGATGTTCGCATCCAGCAGTCGGGTGCCCGGCGAGTCCTCGCGACGAGGCCTCCCACAGCGCGGGTCTGCCCCAACAGGCGCGGGGTCCTAATCACCCGCGGCTGTCCCAACCTGTAAACTTGATGGCCCTTGTAAGCACCGCGGGGTTCAAGTGACTCAACACGGCCCCGCCCCCTCTTGCCATTCCCCACTCGTGCTCCCCTGACGCCGGTGTTTGCGTGCGTGTGCGTGCGTGTGCGTGCGTGTGTTCATGCATTCATCCGTCTGTCTGCGCAGCAGCTCGCGTGGTCGCACACCGGGAAAGTATACAGTGTCCCTGCTTTGAGGGAAAGAGAAGCTAGAAACAGGCACCCGCAAGATAGTTCGAACGTAGCATGTTTCGTTTCTTTGTCTGGGGTCATTTTCGAACACTGCAAAGAGTGGCGCGATAGCTGGTACAGAGCTTGTAGCTACTACACCTGCTGTCTCGTCCTTTGCGGTGCCCTAAATTAGGTCGAGCGCCAAGCTAGCGAAGATAGACACGTGTCCTTAGTAAGGCCGGGGTTCGCAGTTAGCTCTGCATCCATAGAGGAGTATACCTGCTGTATAGGATAACTCGAAGCTGGAATATTCCACGCTCTCTACAGTGTGCAACAGTGGAAAAAGCTGATAAGCATCAATACCCACTTCGCTTATATGAAGGCACGAAATTATCAACCAAGTTAATATTTTTTTTTAACCAGTGAGCTTGAAAAGCTCGCTTGCTACTTGGTTGGAATCTTCATTTCTGAAAGAGATCGAAGTCGCGGCTCCTGCAGCGTGCTCGAAAGAAGAGCTGTTCCGTCCCTTGCATGCAACTACAACGAGGAGTGGCGGCTCTTAAACAGAACAAAACAAGCAGAACACAAAAGCAGGAGAAAAAACCCGAGGCCGCAGCGCATGGCGGGCGAGAGCGGCGGCAGCAGCAGCGGCCCCAACAGCTGCCGCTGGCAGCCACCGACGTCAAGGGACAACTTCTTTCTGCCCCGTCCGCAGCGGGCAACGGAACACGGTGGCAGCGCGGCCCCGAACGAAGCGCGTGCGTGCGTTCGGGCACGTGCGGGCAATGTGCAAGGACAGCGAGAGCTGCTGCATATATCCCCTCGAGTGTGGTTGAAGACGGAGGTGAGGGTGGGGCGAAAAACCCCGCCGGCGAACCCACCGCCGCCCTTGATTCGAGATGACACGAATGCCTCTCCAGGGTCCCCTCAGTCTGCCGCCGGAGCCCAGACCGCGCGTGCCGCCGTTCACGGACCCGCGGTGTACGCGTGAACGTGCGCGCACGCTATGCGGGCGCTCGCGTGAGGTCTCTGCGCTCCTCCTTCCCACTTTCCCTCTCATTTCTCTTCGTAACGCGTAGTTGCGTGCACTAACGCAGCTATGAACCCGCTGCTGTGGTCCAGGGGTTATGGCGTTCGATTGTTGAGCACTAGGCACGTGATCGATTCGCGGCAGTAGCGGAGGCGTTACGATGGAGGTGAAAGTTTTATTCCTTCTTATAGCCATAGCCATCCGCAGGCATGAACCGCAAGGGTGGCTTGTTCAGTAAGAAAGACGCGGAGAACATCGCGCCGCGAGATTATTCGGCCACATCGTTGCCTCCCAGCAAGGGTACAGTCACGAAGCGGAACAAATATTTACGTTTTCTAGCATGTCCACAGTCTAGTTAATGTCTGCGTCCACCAACGTTCTGCGCAAAACCCTGACACAAATCTTTTCGTACAATTTTGCGTACAATTTTCTCGAAAATAAATTGAACTCAATTGAATTGAACATTGCCGCATTAGTCCACGTGCGAATGGTTTCTCTCTTTCCATTTGTCTCTTCGTTTATTCCATTACTTCGCTCTGAAACAGCGAGGCTTGCCCGCGTTGTGTTGCGGCCGGATTCCTTGCCGCCACAGTGTACGCATACAACTCGCGATTCGGCGGAGTAGTCGCGAGAACAAACCTTTGTCTACCGATCTGCGCTGCTCTTAGCGGTGCGATATGAGGGGCGCTCGACCCAAATCCATGCGTGCTGCATGCAACTCGTGTGGGTGAGTGCTTGCGTGCGTTAGTGCATCAATGCGCACGAGCGTGAGTGTGTGCGCACAGCTTGCTGCAGGGTGCGCGGGCGCCCGCCTCATGAGCGCTCTTGTAACGGAGCGCCCTCTACCGGTAGGTGGCGGTTGCGGTTCAGCGATGATGCCCCAGAGGATGCGAGACTCGTTTGAGGGTTGAGCAGGCCTCTCTCTCTCTCTCTTGGGACGCGTCACGTGTGCCGGTTCTGCGGCTGGGTTATGAAAGAGCCGCGGTGACCTCGCTGCTTCGCTTTGAACTTGCAGCGGACACCGCCGAACAGAACACTGACAGACTTTGAGCCGAGCTACTTGTTTCTCGTCACGCTTGTAGCCGCCGCCAAGCCAAGGGAATGTGGTTACGCTACCAAAAAAATCTTTTACTGTTTTTTCGAGTTCATCATGCTTCCTGCTCTCGCAGAACGTATTTACGTTGCAGTGTCTGACGTCATACGAGGAGAAAAATAAGTTGAAAGTTCAGTTTCTCTGCAACCGTAGACATCGCAGTATCGACGTCTGTTAGAGTCATTAGCACTTATAGACCCTGTTTGCCATGTTCTCGTGGTTACCATATTGAAAGGAGTTGCGCAACAGTTTCGTACTCGCGCTGTACAGATCGGCGAATGAGAACTTCACGTAGCTCTGCATTCACGGTAGTTTAGTTTTGTCTTTCGTCCAGTCTTTTATGACTCGGGCCCCAAAACACTCAGAGAGATGGAAAACTTTCTTTCTTAGCGGCGAATCGTGATACTTTGCTTATTGCCACTTGGTACGCAAACTCCAGAGACTTAAAGCACGGGATCTCGCGACCAGTGAACGTGAAGTTCGCAAGGACTGAGGGCGGAGAAGCTATCGAACGCTTCCCTTAAGCTTTGCAAGCTCACTATTTCTTCATAGATCCAAAGACATTAAGAAGTGGTGTTAGTCCTTGAACAAATTTTCTGCCCTGCACTGGAAAAGAAGGAAGTACGCACCACGCATGGCTAGGAACGTGCTGTATGATAAATCTTGTTTGTTTTTTTTTTTGCAACGACTGCTATGTGTTTTTTTTTTTTGCAACGACTGCTATGAAGTTTGTTTCAGAACAGTGCTGCTGCAGTGTATTTCGATTAGGTTTTGTTGTATTCGGCTTTCCAAACAGCATTATTTATCGCCGCAAGCATGTTCGTTGGAGAATTATGTTCCTCTTTGTCAAATTAATAGCGAGTCGTATGTTACCGCCGATGCGAACACGTTGTTCACGAATAATAATAATAATAATAATAATAATAATAATAATAATAATAATAATAATAATAATAATAATAATAATAATAATAATAGCAATAATAGTAATACCAATAATTTGTTTATTTTCAAAGAACACAGCAAAAATGTAGGTATGCCGAAGCCAGGGAAGACTCGAAGGGCAGTGCCGGACACTTAACGGAGTCAGTAGCGTTCATAGACTGTTTAAAATAAAAGTTCCCGAATTTTAAGCAACAACAAAAAGAAATCAATTCAACGAAACAGAAATAAACACTCACACAGAGACGGAACTGAAGACTACTTCTCTGGAGCAGTTTGTTTTACAGGTTTTCGGCTTGCCAAAACAAAAAACACCAGGCAAGACGTTTAATGCCAAAGGTACGTATATAGTAAGGCCACACACGTTCTGCGCACTTGGTCCGTATACGAGGCAAAATAAAGCGTTCTCGTGGGCGAAATTCACGTACAGGGGTACACAGACGGCAAAATTCTTCAGTCTTAATATACTGTATAACAAATGTAATTTTAAGCAGCAGATCAAAATTAGGGATGTTCAGGTGTGCGAAGACATTCGTATTCAAAGGCAAAGACGTACCATAGCTGGCATATTTGAGCAAGCTTTTCAAAACCCAGTTAAATTAATCACGCCATGAACTGGAGCCGTGAAAAAAATAGGTCATACTATACCGCATTACATTGCAAGCTAGAACACTGACAACATGTTTGCGGATTTCCAAAGGGCATATAAATTTAATAGAATAGGTTAAACATGTTGCTGTACGCAGCTCAGTACATACAGGAGCTAAATGAGTATTCCAGAGCATATTTGCATCGAGATGAATTCCAAGGCAGGAAAGGTCAATTATCCCACATAGGTGAATATACAAACACAGGCGTTGTAACAAGTGTTTGCTTAAAAGAGCTAAAAAGAGCTAAAAAAAGCTAGAAACCAGCAAGTTTTTGCTTAATAAGGTTACTTCTCCTGCTATTAACGTTAAATTTTCATGGAACAACCTCATCACTTGCTGTATGTCATGTTGAAGATTCGAAATTGCCTGGTCATAGCGAGGTTACTGAGTTATTAGGAGGGTATCGTAAAAACCGTACTGTGGTGCACTGAGAACATTTATATAAAGATTAAATAACAGGGGAGCTAAAATAGAAACCTCGCGAACTCCTTCTGTGATGACAATGGGGTCTCTTTTAACTTCTCCTAATGCTCAAAATGCGTTAGATTTTTTAGGCAATTCTACACAAGAGACAGGAATAGACAGCGAACGCCGTAATGGTACAACTTCTGATGCAATATACAGTGATTAACCCTGTCGAATGCTTTAGAGATGTCTAAAAACAGAGATCATACAAATTGATTGTTGCCAAATGTGGCAAAGCAAGCTGAGTTCCTCTCCCTCGAGAAAAGCCAAACTAAAGGTTAAAGTTAGCATCAGGGAATATATACATCATAGTGTAAATGTGTTTTTCTAAGATCCGAGCGACAGTCGAACGGATCGCTATACCTCGATAGTTTTCCACGTTGCTTTTAACACCACTTTTTTAAAACAGAATAACCAATGCTTCTCTCAATCGGTCAGGGGCTACTTGCGTAACAGTTCAAGAAGAGTGCTTAGTCGGGTTGGATAGTGCATGTTGACGGCGCAGGTGTCTGTGTTCTCTTCATTCCCTTCCGTTAGCATTGTTCAGTCGTTCCCGCCAATGAGCAACAATGATGGTATATATAAGGCATATTTCAGAGATTCAAAGTTTCTGCACGGCACTTCCACAGACACTCCATACAGTCTAGGACCGAGAAATCGTTCATTGAAACACATGCAGAAACAGGAGCACTGTCTCTTGTAATCGAAAAAAGCTGCGCTAAAATCATTTCCTAAAATGATCGGCAGTGCAGAAAAATTTTCAGACATAACTTCTATTGGCATCTTGGCAGTATAGAAGAACTTTTTGTTGGGCTAGTTGGTGCATGTTGTAAGAAAAGAACAGTAGCGCAACCAAGACGAACACAAGAGAGGACCACACAGGACTAGGCAGTACAACCTCTCAATTCATGTATAAGAGACCAAGTCTGCCACAAGCTGGGACGCGATTCCTGAAACCTCTGTTGGAAGTATTGCCACTTTTCCTATCGTTTTATTGCATTTGAAAGGTTGCCAGCAGGCCTAAATTCTTCTCGTAACAATTTGTTTTGTTGTAAGCGGCGACACCTTGCACAATCCAAATCACTTTCCTCTATGGCGGCAACGACGGCCTTAGTAATCGAAGGGCAGCAAGTTTTTCCTTGTTTGAAAGGAGCAGTTTTTTAGGATTTGATAAAGCTATCAGTGATTTCGATAAATTAATCATAACGCATCATTCTGGGCGCAGTACTCAATACATAACCCACACGATAAATACCTCCAAAAGTACAATATTGGACATCCGCCTCCGTAGCTCAGTTGGAAGAGCACCGGACGCGAAATTCGGAGGTCATGGGTGCGGGTCCCAACGGCGGCATGTGGTCGTTTTTTCTTCTACTTTCGAATCAGTTATGTTCCAATAATAAGTTAATAAAGCTGTTAATATTACACTAATCAACACCACTGATTAAAAAATATGGTAATTTTCTCTTATGTTCTTTGGTTTCGAAGACTATTGACTTCCTTCATATGTCCATTATGTTATAAATATGTTGGCACTTCATCATCGCCCAATGCCTTCGCTGTGTCTAGAAGCATGCACTCTGACGTGCAGATATCCTAAACACGTAATAGAATTGGTTCATTCTTTACGTGCCTTCTACCTTTTGCAAACAAGCAGCTCTCATTGTTCTCGCTGGCCTCCTGTGCACAAGATTAAACATCTCTATTCTTATCTAATGTAACAGGTGGTAATTAAAATTTGCGAACACAAAAGCAAAACGGGGTCAACTTTAATAGAACTCATGCGACGGCGAACGTTTCAAGCTTTTATGAGCACAAGCCTCGTGACAGTCGCCGAAACTTGTTTACCTGTAGTGCTAAAGCAAATGGAAAAATGAAGGCCACAGTTAAGCTCCGCCTTAAGGATATGACGTGATAGTGTAAGGGGTTAATTCTCATACATGCAGAAGGTCATTCTCTACTTCGCAATCACAGATCCCTGGCAATCTTCATACCCCTCCAGGCGCAGTGGTGCTGCGATTAAGCGATGGCCCGGCGATGGCAGGTGCTGCTGTCGGTGGGCCTTGTGCGCAGCAGGTTGCTCTTTCCGAGCGACGAATTACTGATTTAACTGCCACCTTCTACGGTGGGCAGTTTGCTCATTATCTGGTGGGGCAGGTTGTGATCACATCGCAAGGTCACGTGACTTAGGTGGCGCACCTGCCTCCTAGGTTGCTGCTCTCTGGGCACCGCTCCGACCGCCTCCGACCGCCTACGCTGGATTTTCTGTGTAACGAGGCCTTTAAAACGATAGCGTTAAAACTGTCTCATTCACCCCTTGCTGTCAATCACAAGTCTCCAACGTCGCTGTTATTGATTATAAATTCTGTCCCAGGTGCACATCCAGTGTTAGCCGCTCCGCATTCACGTCTCGCAGTGATTTCTTCTCACTTTCAGTCCTTTTAGACCGCTGAGCAACGAAAGTCTCACTCACACGAGGTCGACGCCATCAGCAAACAAGCGCAAGTTTATCGCGAAATTTTAAAACAAGCACAATTCTACGTAAGCTGCGCCGAAAGGCACTCCTCCATAGCGCCGCCATATTGGATAAACTGAGGCGCCCGTCGTGAAAATCGCCAAAGCCGCGTCTCGTAAACACACACTCAGACGGAACAGAAGTGATGCTGTCGACTGCAGCCGAGTAGTCAAAATGACGAGGCAGGAAGGAGGGGACAAGAGCTGGCTTCGTGGGCTGCTTTGCGACACGTGTTCGCGCCGCTGGACGTAATGCTGACGACATGCGCACGCGCCGTCGACCTCGTCAACGCGCCCGTCACCGCGGGAAGTCCGCAGCCCCCCCGCCGAGCGACGGTGTGGGTGGGAGCCGTTCGCGCCGCTGGACGAGCGAGAAACAAGCTCTCCCGCGGTAGGGGGTCGATGGCCCAACTCCTCGATCCTGGCGCAGCCTTCCGTCGTGTAGAATGTTTCGGCTACAGCGTCTGCCTTTCTATTTCTCAGATATTACATGTCGGGGCTACCCGAATAGATAATGAACGCTGCGGACTGCACTGTACCATTTTACCATTTACCATGTAGGTTACCGTTTTTACAATGCTTGTTGTGTGAGGAGCTTTCTGTTGGTGCAACCGGCTCGCCGTCTAAGTCGTTCCTTGCCGTAACCGAGAACTCCGGATTTTTATGCAAAGCATAAGAGATGGTGCGACAGCTCTTCGATTGGCGGACGGAGAGTGTGACGTCACGCCGCCTACATGAGAGGCCGTGGAATGCGCTCTCTCGTCAGTGACTGTGCAGTTGGCCTCAGGAGCGCCCCCAAGTATATTTGTCCTTTGCGGGTACTGACAGCGCAGGAGACGCTCGCCAAAGCTGCTGAGCTAAAGCGGTGGTCTCGCCAGAACGCGGACTTTCGAGAGGGCGAACAATGGCACGTCTGGAGAGGCGACAGCGTGATCCGACATTGAATGAGAAGAACGCAGAACGCATCCGACAGAAGTGCAAGGTGGAGCGAGAAGAGAATAAATATTGAGTGGAGTTTAATGTAGTTAAACCGAGTAGACATGTGCAAGCAGGTGTTCATTCTTCAGTTGGAGGGGACACTTTAGCTCCGCCTTAAGGGCGTTATATTTTTTGTGGGTTAATACCCATACATGGATAATTGGTCATTCTCTACTCAACATGCATAGATGACAGCGCGTCCTGATACCACTACCAGCGCAGTGGCGCAGCAGCTGCACTGGTAAGTAAGTGACTGTTTCTATCACAACCACCGGTAGGGATTTTGCGGCCCACGCTGCTCTTTCCGAGCAACCTCTCGCGCAGATGGCGCGAAGCTCCACCGAACTTACCCGAGTAACTTGGGTAAGCTCAGATAGCAAATCGGGCTCCTAGGCAACGGCACAAGAACGAAAGAACGTACGTAGGTGCGGTGACGAGATTCTTGGTCGGTGTTGGTTAGCGTATGAGCGCTTTCGCACTAACGTTAACGCGACAGCGCTAAAGAGCTCACGTCGCAAAGAATCCAGTGTGGCTGTCGATGTCGGCTTTATCGGAGTCGTCGTCGACGTCGTCGGTGTCGTCGACGTCGTTGACCGTGAGCGAAAAATCAAGAAAAAATCCACTGAGAAACAACATAAGAGGAAGATGGGCCGCCTTGGTCACGTGACCTTGTGGGAGTCATCATAACCTGCCCACCGGATTGTGAGAAAACTGCCCACCGTGGCAGGTGACAAACTAATGATTGGTCGCTCGGCAAGAGCAAGCTAGGTCGCACGATGCCCACCGGTGGCAGCACCTACCATCCCAGGGCAGTGGCGCATCGCTTAACCGCTGTACCACTGCGCCAAGAGGGGTATGAAGACTCCCAGGGATCTATGCATCTAAAATAGGCAATGACCAATTCTGCATGTATGGGAATAAGCCTATGACGCTAACGCGCAATACCCTTCAAGCGAGCTTAAAGGTGCAGTGAAGAGGAATCTGAACTCGTCTTTCTGCCGCGGGAACTCGATCTACACGTTCCGAGCATTCTTAGAAACATCGATTTATGGCCCTGTGTGGCCGATTCCCCTAATTAAATCGAATTAACGTCCGGCTCCCACCTTTATTTTTTTTTTAATTCTCCCCGCCCGGTGGGCTGAGCCGGCCAACGCGTGGAGTGCCTTTCAGCCAGTCCTGCGGCGGCTTGCCGCTCTGCCATCGGCGGAGTAATACGTAGTAATCCGTAGAAGCAAATAGTCCGCGCGTATTTTTATTTCTGCGGGCTTGTTTTGCGGCCATATTATCTGCGAATGAAACTATTTATTCACGGAAAAATAAAAAACAAAACAAAGCAAAAGCAAAGCCTCCACGGAGCTGGCTGAAAGGCACTCCACGCGTTGGTCGACTTCGCCCACCGTAAGGGGAGAATTCAAAAAATAAAGGCGGGAGCCGGACGTTAATTCAATTTAATTAGGGGAATCGGCCACACAGGGCAATAAGTCGAAGTTTCTAAGAATGCTGGGAACGTGTAGATTGAGTTCCAGCGGCAAAAAGACGAGTTCAGATTCCTCTTCAGTGCACCTTTAAAGGGATACTGAGGCAGTTTTCGAATCAGCTAATTTTTTAGGGTTTTGAAGTAGTGTCATTGCTGATCACGTGTGCGAAATTATTTTTTCGATTTTTGCTGAAACAGAGGCGCAATCACCAATTAAAAACGCGATGTTCAAATCTCCCGCGTTCCGCGCGAGCGTAGGAGAGGAGAACAGCGGAGAGGGAAACCTCGTCCATGGCGGCCAACGTGACGTCACGTTGAGGAGCCGGGGATACCTCGGCGCACCCGAGCGAGCTTTCAGCGCGCGTTGTTTCTCGTGCTGCGTGCGTTGTGACGTACAAAGTGTGTCAGCCGACCTTAAGAATCAGATTCAACACGAGGTACTACTCTGCGTTCGTGTATATGAACAAATACGGCCGAGACTGTGTCGTCTTCCACTGTTTTTCGCAAGATCATAAGCTCGCAGCGCAAGCGCTCGCTGCAGTGACGAAGAATTCAAGCTGACCAAAGCAAGCCTACTCTGCTCGAAGCACTTTCGTAAGAGCGGCTACATGCAGATCTAGCTTGTCCCTAATGTGACCTCTGGAGATTTCTGTCGAAAAGGCGCGGCTGAACCATGACACAGTGCCTTCGATTTTCTCGCGCATGAGAGGCTTGTCACCATTCCGAAGAAGCGCCTCTCTTAAAAGTAGAAATATGCTCACTTAGCCCCTGAAGAAACCTTATAGAGGCCTAAGCATGTGTCGCTCTCCTCAGCTTAGGTGCGGCCAGATCACCTGAGACGTGCTGAGCAAGGCTCGGTTAGTGATTTTATACTCGGTTCGACGTGTCCAAGCAAGCAAGCAAGCAAGCAAGCAAGCAGAGCAAAGGACAATAAAGCAAAGCAAACAAGCATCGAAGCTCTTCATATGCGGCATCTAGTTTAATCGTCGCTAAGCGATTCAAATGAAAGCGTTCGACGTTGATTTCGGATACAAATTTATGAGAGAAATGAATGCCAATCAAGTTTTTGTAAAAAAACACCGCAACCTACTCGGTTTCTTCATAAAGTTGTGGCAGCGGGCGGGTTGCAGCTAGCTTGGCTTTTAAACACACATATAGTTGGCAACTACTTCACTGAACCTAACCTGCAAATCTAGGAAAGGCGAACATTTCCGAGGCAGCGATTAATATTTTCTGGCATCTGCTCAGTGCGTCACGAGTGAAGCAGCAGCCTTGTGCGCGTATTTGGCTTGGTTTCCAGCGCACCATGATTGCGTCACTATCTTGTGGTCACATGCCTCGCAGTGCTTGGCCACTGCGCTTCACTAATTTTGACACCAACTTTGTGCTCCTTCATCGTTTCCTTGAAATACTTTCTTGCCCCAACCTGCAACGCCGGGTACTGAGAACAGGATTTTTTGTACAGAGTGCTTTGGGCCTTTTCTTTACGATGACGCTCTCCCGGGCGAGCCAGGAGTATTGTTCGCACCCCCTTCCTTTCCGAGAATACGAGCCGAGGTTGTGCTGGCACCTTTTACACATGGTCTGCATCGCGTCTTTGACGCTGGCGTATGCTTGTGCTAGGCGTAAAATTTTTTGCTTGTGTCTTTCTTGGTTTCAGGCGATACGTGGAATGAGCAAACTGTAGTATCCTTTTCTTCGGAGGTCAGTAAAAAAAATAGTCGCCGTATTCGCTTTTACAACGACACGGAAAGCTGCGATCTGCACTCAACGCAGCGCCGGATACGCATCGGCAGCTTCTCCAGTCCTCAAAATGACGTCACGACCTCTCTTGACCAATCACGGGTGGCGGCGCGCCGCGCGGCGTGCCCCGCTTCACAGGCCGCATATTTCGGCTAAAAAAGGCAATTCGCGCTTGTTTTTGCCTTATTTGGATGCGATATTCCAGTATACAGCATGAAAAACTATAGGACGCCGCTGCCAGCCTGATTTTCAAGAAAAGTGCTTCAGTCTCCCTTTAAGTATGCCCTCCAATTTTTTTATTGTCTCTCCAGGGGCGCCTTGATAGTCCGGGTGGTGCACATATATGCATCATGGAGCCTGCTTCCATGGAGACATGGAAATATGCTAGGATATGACTCATTAACGCGTTGGTTGCCGTGGAGCGAGTGATGCCCAGAACTGCAGACGATGCATATTTTTTGGCTGTCTGTTTTTGCACGGAAGAATTGCTCGAACTCGGGTAGCGTGGTCGGGCCGGAGAAGGGACAATGAACCCGGAGACGGAGTTACGATGAAAACGTGGGAAAACTTTATACAATATATTTTCATTAAGGCCAGTTTGAAGTTAAAAGGAGAGGGGAGATATGAGTGAGGAAAGATAGCCTCGAGAGGAACAGCTTTGCACACACATCAGGGCCTTTTTTAAAGCTGTCCTTATCCCTAGGTCCCCAGATGGGGACTAAAGCATTTTCACCGGCGTCTAATAACATTTCACAGATGGCAGTAGTGATTTCAGTTGTCAATCACTTCACAACTTCCAACATGCACGCAGTTCTCCTGGGTAAGAAAAACTACCGAGGGTGTGTACAGTAGGGCTTTTATTGTTTTCCATGGCTATCCAACAGAGCACTTATCGCTGGCGTTGCACACCCTCCCCACATCCCTTCCGGATCTCTACTCCAGTACACCACTGAAATAAGGCCAGTAAAAGGTGTAATTGACAGGAGAGCTAGAACAGATGCCAATTAGTATGCCATCATATGTGTATTTCCCATCCGTCCTGTCCACGGTTTTCGTGCTAGCGCTTCGCAAAACATATGACGATAATTGATGTCTTGTTGCCTGCAGATTCAAGAGATTACCTATAAGAAACTGACTTTTGTTCTTTAACAGAGCAATGCATGGTGCAATCTAGAGACAAAAACGCAGCACGGGTATGCAGACCTTTCTGAGGTACTAACGATGGGGCGTTCTTCATTTGGCCTCTCACTAGTCTGCATTTTTATTGTGCGCTAGTTTTACATCCTAGACTACGCCTGGTGGCTATCGCACACTCTCACAGACAGGAGGAATTCTTTTCAGACATTTCTTTCTTTTTTTTTTTTTTGCGCTGAGTGTTCTTGGTCATCTGTAGAAAGTTAGCGCACAACCAAGCCTCGAGCCCCATTGGCAGTCGTAACACTAAGATATACGCGATCTGTGATTTTGGGCCCGGATCCACGTATACGCAAGCACACATGCTACAGACACGTATAATACTGTTACAAACCATTCCATTCCCATACGCTTCGCTGATTCGTAAAGAGCTGCCGCTTAAAAGTGAACCCAAAATGTCACGGTCAGCCCGCACCGTGCCGAACGCCACCGAGTTTCCAGGCTTCCCTACAACGCCGAAAGCTCTCAGATTCCAGGTGCCCAGCCAGATAGAATATTGCAACCCGAGTGTGGGGAGGAAGCATGAAGGGGCGTAGGAGAATGAGACGCCCGTCCAGCGGTCTCGTGCGTAGCTTGGTTGGCTCTGCGGCAAGCCGGGCGAGGATGCAGGGGCAAAAACTGCAAAAGCGTCGCGCGTCCAAAGAGAGCGGACTCGAGGGTTGACGCGCGCTCTGCCCGACACGGAGAGAGAGAGAGAGGGGGGGGGGGGGGGGGGTAGAGAGTGGCCGGTCCGCCGCCGCTGACGAAGGGGCCGCGCGGCTGTCCGCACCAGATGACGGCGGACCAGGACGGGGCGGGCACAACACCCGCTGTTCGGCGAGCGCGCATTGTGCGTTTGTGCGAGGCGCGCGGGTGGCTGCATTTACAATTAAATGGAAAGGATTGAGTCGTGCTCCGACTGAAACGAACATAGGAAAGCGGGCGGTACGGTGAGGGGGGTGGGGAAGGTCCACCGCCTGCTGAGAGCTCGGACGTCGGCAGCGGACACCTCGTGTGTCCTTTTTTTTTTCCTTTTGTGTTCTCGCTGTCCTCTTCGAGCCCTGGGCTGAAGTGAGAAGTAATTTATTCAAACAACTCAGAGCCCGTGACGAGTTCTTCGCGTGGGGTGGTTCGGGCCTTGGGTCTTTCGTGGTACTGGAATGACGAAGAGGAGGGAGCTGTTTGAACTGTCGAGATATTTCGTTTGTTGCTTTGGAGAGTTCTTGCCACTAACTGGGATTCATTCAGTTCCCTCGGGGTTTTTACGCGGTCAAACTGTGGGCACTCAGAGCTGCATCATCAGTAAGAGACGTTTCCCTTTGATGATGCATGTGAAATCTGAATGTTTAGTTCCTTAAAATAGACGCTAAGGGCGAGATCGATTATTAAGGAAAATAATCGGCTTCGGTGCTTTGGTCCAGGCTCTTTAGTTTTGTCGCTGTCGGGAGGATAACAGCAGTCTGGATTCAGTGTGTCGCCCGAACGGATGTTTAGGCGCACATCTCCAACACCTGCCCAAGCCAACGAACAACGCTATTTAGCTTTGTCCTTCCATAGTTACAGCGCGAAAAACAGGACAAGAGAGGACGACAGAACACAGCGCTGCGTCCTGTCTTTCGCGCTGTAACTATGGAAGGTCGTCGCCAACTCGCTCAACAGCTTGCTCTGTCGAGCTTGGTCCTTGTCATTTGCTGTGACGTAAGACAGCATCGGCACTAAGAAAACCTTTCCTTCGTCCACATAAGGAGGATCCGCCGCGTATTCCGTTCGCGTACATGGCAGCGAGCTGGCGAGTTAAACGTCATGACCGCAGTAGTGCTGCCACCACCTCAACTTATATCCAAATCGCTAAAAGGCAAAACTACGCATCAGCTGCTGAACATAAATGTGGGCTTAATCGCAGCACGTGCAAAAAATAACAGACACAGGAGGCGCAAGGCAAAAGTTGTTACAAGGGCGGCTTGGCAAAATCCCACATTACCCACCTGCCGTCTCACAATCGTAGGAAGTATCATATTTCAGAATTTTCTCTACTATCGATGAAATAATTCGCAGTAAGGATCGCACATCAATTTCTACATATTCGAAAAAATACATTGCGCGTAACTTCAATTAGCTGCCATTAATGACAACTATAAAAGGAGGCTATACATGGCTTCCTCGGAATCTGCAACTGAAAAATTTTGCCACGTGCTAGCTGATACAAGGTTATCGCAAATGGTTCATACGGGAGTTTGACGCCAGAAAACGAGCAAGAAAACTATGCGCAGAGGCAACCCAACTGAAAGAGTATCAACCATAAATGTAACTTTGAAAGCGATCTGTGGTTGTGTGTGTCCTGAAAAATTCTGTGGACTAAAAATTTATTCACACGCAAGATATATTTTTTTTTTGTCATTCTTACCCCTTTGTGCAAGATGAAAAAGATTTGTACCCTTGTATCCAACTTCGAGGCCGTCAGCAGGTGAAGCCATCCTATCTCTCTTTTTTGTGTGCGTTTTTTACGACCTCTAAGGCATCGCTGTTCTCATAAAACGGGGATTTGTTCCGATCACCTCTACCCGAGAGGAACAGTACCTCATACCGACGGCCAGCTACGGAGTTTTATTTTTTTCATGCTAAACTGCCCGAAATTTCAGAAGTGACCTTGAAGCATGCCGGCGCCCGGATTATCCAATCCATTAGCTGTCATTCTCTCGCCCTCTTGTCTATCGCGGGGCGCTAGTGAGCCGAGACGTTTTCACACACCCGTATACTGCGCCATATAGGCCCTCATTCGTGTCGAGATAACATCCCTGTTGCAAACACCAACCAACCGACCGAGCGAGCGGCTGCTGTCTGCGGCCGGGCTCCATGCATATTCCTGTCCCAAAGTTTAGTTGACGCTAAGCAAAACTGATGCGCAGGCTTCGATAAGCGGGAGGGAGGACCGGGAGACGCAGCTACGTACACAGAGGCGTCGCGAGCAGTCGGGGGGTTCACCGCTCGCCCGTCGCGGAACTCAAGCAGTGGGTTATCCCGCCGCCAGCACACCGGCGCGCGGTGGCGGGGGAGGCATCCCGGATCCCTGCGGGCGCTCCGGTGCACGCCTCGATCGTACGGGTCTGAACCCGAAGCTACCAGATTTGCATCCCTCCGTTCCTCCTCATCGTCTTCCCAACCTGTCGCTGGCCCCAGTGGAATCCCGCGAGGCATCATAACAGATCAAGCGCGCACGATCGCGAGGAAATTTTTTCTGCAGCACCGCTCTGCGCGCCCCCTACGCCCTCCCCTTCCCTCCACCCCGAATTAAAAGAGACGCGGGAAGGGGGGAGGGCGCAGACAGAGATCAAAACCACGGACGAGGGAGATTAAGGACAGATTACCGTCGAGTCGAGCGCTGGGCCGGCGGGGAGGCGACGTCGGCAGCCCCGGTCGCGGAGCGGAAGATATCCCCCGGGGAGGACACGTACGGGCTAGCGAGTACCGGGGACGGATGGCGAGGGAAAAAGTCCCCCGCCATTTGCATATCAAGTGCGGGATTAAGGTGCCGCGGGTCCACACACCGCGCGCTCTCGGGCCCCGTCCCTAGCTACGCGTACGTCTGGTCCCGAACTGCGGGGAGAATGAGGACGACGACGAGTATGGTCGTCACCACTCGCTCTCTTGTCACGGACGGCGATGCGGGCCCGGAGCAAAGTTTGTCACTGCGGATCCCCCCCCCCCCCCCCCTTCGCGCTCCCGGGCGCTCGGTGCAGGCTGGAGCCCGAGCTGTCCTCCCGGGTGGCCCGAGGGCACGTACCTCCGCCGTGCTGCTCCTCCGAAAGGAGGTGAACTACCACCGCGCAGACCTCAGTGCAACGTCTCCACTCCCGCAGAGCCACAAGTGTTGCTGCGGAAGCGTCGATCTCCTTCAAGAACACGGCATTCGTGAACTGGGATCATGGCTAGTCGTGGTCCTTCAGCGTCGTCGTTCAGATTCCAGCGTCTCTAAAGGCTTCCTTTCGTGTGAGCCCTCCGTTCAAGGATGCCGTCCGTGTAGACCAAGAAAAACGTCAAAACCGAGAGTCCCTCCATGGGGCCTCTTTATATTGTCCGCTTTGCTTGAGGATGTACAGTAACTGAGGTTGTACTGTATTGCTCTGTACTTTGTTGCACTACATCGCACAGTACGTCCTGTGCTGCGTCCATTCAGTTATTGTGGTGATAAATCTCCTTCTGTGGATTTCTTTTCAGTCTCTGTGAAGGAGCAACCGGTGCCGCTATAGAAGTGGTTTGGTTTGGTTTATCGGGTTTAACGTCCAAAAGCGACTAAGGCTATGAGAGACGCCGTAGTGGAGGGCTCCGGAAATTTCGACCACCAGTGGCCCGCATGCTCGCATCAATAAAAAGGCTCAGAATAAGTCAGTTTTTAAGCTTCCGTTGGGAACTGTGCCCGACCGGTGTACCAGGCCAGCACCCATTTATGTACCAGAAGACGTTGATGCGCCGCAATGTGCCGCCGTCTTTAAGGCGCATGTACTTCAATAAATGCTAGTAGACACCTCAGAATTCAAATCAGAACGCAGCAAAAAAAAATAGTACTCCTGATCCTCAAAGGGCGGGGAAAATGGCAGTTGCTTTCAGTTTCTATTTAGCTGGGGGACCGCACAGTTTATAGTGATCAACACGAACGTGGCAACCTGAAGACTACACGTGCGTGAGCCCTCATTGATGTAATGATTCGGCAATGCAAACTCTCTCGGTAGTTCGTTAAAAACCGCTTAATATTTGTTTTGCTGAATACAGTCACCAGCACGCAGGTACCTCGTACACGTACGCTGCACCGCTTGGACTGTTCGCGGAAAACTAGCAACCGACATGTTAACCGTGTAGATAGCTTTGGTTGTGATTATAGACTGCTATCATAGGGCGGTTCTTTCTCTACTCTATTTCATTTTATTGATACGTTTTTGCAAGTGACTAACCCTAGCGATGCTATCAGCGTGGCCTTCCCTAAACCAGAGACGAATCGACAGAAAAAAATCAGTTGGCAGAAGAAATGGGTCAGCCGCCGTGGATTACTCTCTATAACATTCAGCTTCTGAGAGCGAGTTCGTAGACTTGATCCGGGCCGCGATGGCCGCATTGCGATGCAGGCTAAAAGCAAAAACGCTGCGATGTTTCGGTGGACGTTAAAGAGCCCCAGGGCATAGAAATTAATCCAAGCCCTCAGCTGGGGCGTCACACTGACCACACTGCTGCTTCGGTACGTAGAAGCCAAATAACGAAAGATCAGAATCTGAATATTTCTGTTATATCCTCCCAGCCTCCTTTGCACTTCTAGGCACGAACGCTGAAGAGCACCAATGTTTATGAATACGTGGCATGTCTCGAACCGTGCCACTATGTTTCCATGCCCTGGCTGTACGAGTCGCCGAGTGATGACCGTGTACAGGGCAACGTTTGATCTGCCATCGCATTACGTCAAGACTTGAAGACTTACACCGGGGCCGCAACACTTGTTTGTTGTAACTGTGCTGATTGGTTCGCTTTCATTACAAAGATGGGTGCGCGTGCCCTCGACTTAATACGCATCGAGTCGGATTAGGCCCATAAATTTCGGCGCTCGCTCCGTTCGCAATTAAGAGAGGTAATGAAATGGAACGAGAGCTTCTCCCAGAGAAGGAGGGGGAACACAAAGAAGACCGTTGCTGTTGTTGCAAAAAAAAAAAAAGGCAGAGGTACGCATCTGACAGAAGCGTTCGTTCAATGAACGACGTAAGAAGAAGGAATGTATGGGAATACAGAGCGCCTCGACGATGAAGCTCGCATGCGGATTCAAGCGGGAGCTTGCATCTTCAGAAGATAATGCCAGTATCAATCTTTTGGAGCCAGGCTATCCTTAAGCTGCTTTTCTTATTATATTCTTTTTTTCGCCATAGCGCTCGCATCCAAAGACAAACAAGACGCACCCAACGGCTTCGAGATGCCGGAGGGGTGGAGAGATAAAAACAAAGACGGGAGGGAATTAACGGCCTAGCGATGCTCTCGTGCGAACCATTCGGTTCAATCCGTGAATGGCTGGGTCAAGATTTAAATTGCTTTGAGTTCTTACGTTCTCAGTTCCTTTTCGTTTTTCGCTCCTGCATCAAGGAGAACCAACCTTTTGTTGCGAAGCAATCCCGAGCCACGGTGAATCGCCGATGTTTGTTTAACCAATCATGACAGAACAGAAGAAAGGTTAAAGGTGCCCTTCGGTCTCTGTGAATGTCTTTGATTCTAAATTTAAAAAAAGAGATGCTGTCGAAGCTTGAATACTTGTGCAGGTCCTCCCATTTCAGCCGCCTTTCGTGAGGAGTACGGTCCTTCGCGCGATAAATACAATAGCAATCAACCTTCCAAAAAGCATTGGTATGAATTAATTGCCGGTTAAAGTTTTATTATTATCAACGCTTGTGCAAAGTAGTACTAAAATGGGCACAATTGCCCACTCTTCAGCGTCCTTCTGACATCCAGTGTCAGCTCTAATTTGTAAATGACAGTGACCGCCTATAGGGTTTAAAGGGGTCATGAATGGATCGACAAATTATCCTTCAAGCACATATTACATCTATAGCATATCAAAAAAGAACAAAGGCTATCCAACGAGAAAAGGTAGTTAAGAAGAACTTCTTGTTGGGTGAGTTGGTGCATACTGTTGTAGGTACGAATTGCGCACAAAAGACACACACAGGAAAAACAAGAGGGAGTCTGAAAGAGCGCAAACTATCAACTGGTGTTTATTCGATTCAGTGCCGCTTTATAGGCAGTGTGCACACGTGCCTACAAAGAGGGGAAGGAGAGGGTGAGGAGGCAAATCAAGCCCTGCGCGACATCCATCAAAAACGCTCCAAAAAATTCATTTCCGCGTTGTTCAATGAAACGTAGGGGTCACTCACACAGTTATCACCTCTTGCCTTGATGTGGTATGCCTCTAGAAGTTCACGAGAAACTTTGTCATTGCTCCTGCCAAGAATTCTGATATTATTTAGCAGTGGCTGACAACCGGTGCATGCAATGCAATGAGCAGGCAACAAATTTGCTCCTTCTCTGTTCCTAATTGAACGCTGATGCTCCCCTGCGCGTTCATTCACACAGCGTCCTGTCTGGCCCACATACACGCGACCACACTTGAGCGGAATCAGATATACAACGCCCGTGGCGCATTTGACAAATTGTGCCGCATGCTTTATCCCGCATGCTCTTCGTCGAGCGCCTTCCGCGCTGATCCTTGGGCACAAGCCGGCGAGCTTGCGTGGCGCCGAAAACACCACAGGAACGCCATGCCTATTTGCCACTTTTTTATGATGTGGGCCACCTTGTGCATATACGGGACGACCGTAGTCTTTCTTCGCGGCAATCGCTCCTCGTTGTTGGCGCGGTTTCCTTTCTTGACCTTCCGAAGAAGGTCAAAAAGGTTTGATTTGCCTCCTTATCCTCTCTTTCCCCTCTTTGTAGGCACGTGTGCACACTGCTTATAAAGCGGCTCTGAATCGAATAAACACCAGTTGATAGTTTGCGCTCTTTGTCTCCCTCTTGTTTTTTCTGTGTGCCTTTTGTGCGCAATTCGTACCTACAACAGCGAGAAAACTAACATAAGCGTCAGACGACCGTAGCGACTCACCATGCACTTTTCCACAGTACGGTTGCTGTGGCACAGTACGATGGGCTGACCTTAGCATGTTCAGCGCCTCCTGTATACTTTCTGTGCCTGGGCGAACGCTCTCCTCAGGCCGTCGCGCGCCGGCTCCGCCGCCGCTTGCGGCTGCCGCTAGGAGGCGCTGTGTGAGTAGAATACGTCGCGCGCGGCGGGTGCCTCGGTGCCCGCGCTCCTCGAGGATACGAGAAGCTCCGTTACTGCTGATCGGCTGCGCGGAGTACGATTCTTGTTTCTTTTTCAAGGATCAGGCTGGGCGCACTTCTGCCATGTCATTTTCAGCTGCAGGGCCAACCATTACGTTCGTGAAGAACGTTTATTGGTGGTTCATGCTTCACGATATCAGCACCACGACGCAGCACATACACCAACATTTTCCGGATGCTCGCCAATTCGACGCCAGTGCTGATCCGCGGCTTGAATGGCTTGAAGTCACTTTCCCTATGTATATAGAAGGGCTAAAGAAAAGATCTGGGCATACCCGTGAATTTCTCCGAGACGAAACCTATCAGGCAATTCTGATCTGAAGAGCAAGTTGCTGGGCTAGTTGGTGCTGTTGCATCGTGGTGGAGCAGCGCAAAGGACGGGACACAAGAAACAAGGAAGGACGTACACAGGCAATGTAACCGCCCACATAAGCGGTAGCCGAGATCTGAAGCGACGGCAAGTGCTGTGGCAAAATTGCGCCTGTGTACGTCCTTCCTTGTTTCTTGTGTCCCGTCCTTTGCGCTGCTCCACCACGATGCAATTCTGATCTACCTATTCCACAGTGGCGTGTGTCAAATATCTGCTGACTGAAGAGAAGTTCTTTTTCGTCCTCACCCGAAAATTCAACAGCGATCCAATTGAATCCCTGTTTGGTAGTTTGCGAATGTCATCCGGCTGTAACGACAGGTTGGATGTTCGGGCTGCATTGCCAGGTCTCGAAAAGCTACTGAAGACCGGGATCGCTGCGTCTAATTCAGCATCCAATAGTGCCCACAAAGAATGTGCTTCGATGTGAAGACTCCTACCCGCTGACGTCCTTTCTTCTGCGCATCCAACTCCTACTCTAGCTCCAAAGCCTCCCCAGACGTTGACTGTGCAAGCAGCGCCGAAGCTGTCGAGAGCAAGATTAGTGCTTCAGAGGCCTACTACTACGATTTTGCCACAGCACTTGCCGTCGCTTCAGATCTCGGCTACCGCTTATGTGGGCGGTTACATTGCGCGAGTTGTTGTCGAGCATATGGATTGCGAGAACTGCCTTTCTTTATGTACGAAGCCGGTTAGCAACCAGCTACTCCTTCAGTTCACCCGCAGCCAAGACCAAGGTGGGCTGCTCTACCCGTCAGATCAACTTCTCTTCGTTCTCGATTCATTAAGAGCTTTTGCCGACCGCGCCCTGCGGGACGATCAGACCTTGAAAAAGCCTCTCACCACATTAGTAGAGCACGCTGTCCCAGCTCTTTGCGCTTCAAAGTTGCTGAAGTGCAAGAGCGATGGCATCAACGAGCACAGGCTTAAGCTCATGAACCATATATCGGTTCGTTTCCTGAGGCCGCTTCTCTGCAACTACGCATTCAATGTCAGTGACAAGCATGACGTAGTTAAACATTTTGAAAAAAGCCCCTTTCGAGAAAGTACGCGAGGCTCTGAGGATGGTGTACGTTTTACTGCCATGTGGGAGTTAGCCTCCACAATAAATACTTTTTTTTCGAGTTTGAGTAAGTGTTGACTCACAACGCAATGATATTGAATATATGAACCTCTATATCTGCGCAGCGTTATGTGCAGGCAGATGATGCAGCGGTTCACGTTACATAGCTGGTGGCACTGACAGCAGGGCGCATTTTTCGCGCGTACCATACACGCTCAAGTTGAGCATCAACTATGCGACTCGAGACACCATGCAGTCTTGCAGGATGTGCGCGGCAGATCAAATGATGAAACCACTGGGCAAAGCTCCACATTTTCTGGCGCCAACTGTGGCTTCGGTGGCGACAATGGTAACTCTCAACAACTTTACGAAGGAAACACAGGATCAGGTACCGCTTTGGAAGCAGTCTAACGGCTTTACGTGCTACTTACATGAGTAAACAGCACGCAACGGAGCTCTTTCAGAGCCCAAACTTTCAGTATTAGCTGCTGCCAAGCACTGCTTTCAAATAACGACCCTCAGACAAGCGAACTTAAAGGTGACAGAACAATTTTCCACGCAGTGGATTTAAGCAGGCGCGCGCTGTCATATAAGCGCAGCAGACGACGCGCGAGCACATTGCGCAGCAGTAGCCGCGAAAGACACGACCAAAATGGTCCGGTTACCCTTAGCGACAAGTGCTTCCGAGCTCCCTTTTAAAAAAAGTTTTGATTGTACTTGAAACAACACGAATGCAGCCGAAAACTCAACGACAGAACAGCTGCGAACGGTCTGCGTTTTGATCGGCGACGCGCGGCAGTGATCCTACTCCGGTGGCGGCGCGCGGCGGCGAAAGGCTGCACTAGCCTCGACGGCGGGCTCCCTTTGTTCGCCTCTCGTTCTCCCAGGCACAGAAAGTATAGAGGAGGCGCTGGCATGTTCCATAAGACGTTTGTGATAAATACCATTAGTTCACTGTTCTGCCTCGTCAGTTATTACATAAGTGTAAACTGTTGAAGGGTTCAGTAGAGGCGTCAGTGTGCTTAACACTACCGCAGCTAATAAGGTATAGCCTGCTGCATGATTATTTCATTGTTTTTGTAGCTTATTTCAATGTAACTGACTTCTCTCAGCAATGCTTTGCAAGTGACAGTAAACAAAAAGGTAACTACAAGAAAAAACAAGTTTTCTACTTATACTCTATTACACCGGTTTGGACGTCTTGCATAACGTTTGATAAATTTTCGTCCGCTTTCAAGCTTTTGGAAGCGAAGGGCGCACAAAGACCTTTCGAGGGCAGTGGTTGCACATCAGAGAGGTTCGGAGTGTACACATGCTGGCATCGTACTTTGCCTCGGCGGCGCGCAACACCAGCCGCGTACAAGGCACACGCATTCACTCTCTGGTTTACTAAAACTTTTAGCTTCATCTTCACCTGCTTCATCATCAGCAATGCTTCATCGGAGACTGGAAACCGCCAGGCAACACCTCACCGACTCTGGTCGATCACCACGAAGTGAGCGTGCTTATTGTTGCTAGATAATTGCGCAGATTTGGACGCTTATACAACGTCAAGGTGATCATACTAGATCTAAAAAAATTATGCAACGCTCTATGCACCTTTCATGTAATGGTAACACCCTCCGGCAGTGCCCCCACTTGATAACGCTCTTCGATGGTCTGGTGGTGACCTAGCGGCACTGGCATAGCGCGTAGCTTTTGTGAAAAAGCGCCGAAGATTCTCAGACTATGCTCCAAATGTAAAACGTGGTGATGATGATGTGAATGGTGAAGAATGAGTAAAAAAAAATGCATCCCATTTTGTATAAGGCTGTTGTTCCTGACATCGAACACTGTGTGTCCTATCATTCTAGCCATGTTATTTCATGCTCAGATTCACTTCCGACTACGGCGTAGGGTGTACAGTTTGTTCTCTTCAAATTTATAAGAGAGAATACAATACTTTTCAGGTGCAACGCAATAGTCTGTTAACGTATTACACTGAGCAAACTGTGGCTTATGGCTAATGGTTGTGACTAGATCATGGCGTAATAGAGGTGCAGCCCCCATTAAAAATTATGCATCCCAAGGGGTTTGCTTGCGAAGCATGCAGCATTCCTCGTAATGCATCCTCAGCGACCGTAATATCTCAAAAGAGGTATGGCTTCGCGTTCTCAATCTACTCAGACTTTGGACTGCTAGATGTGCTAGGGAGCCGCGCTAAACAGCTTAGAAGCAAACCCCTTGAGCTGTGTACGTAACAAGAATTGTTCATGGCTTCCAACTGGTGGACACCAACGCAGACAGGCCAGTTGTCGCAGAATGTGTAACGCTCACGACTGTGGTGTGAACCTGCAGCGTTGTGCTATTCTATTCACCACTCTACAGACTGCAAGCGCTCGCTTCAAAGCTTGCTGCTGCACGGTGCATGTTGCTCGGCGTAAGAGTTGTCAGACGTTCCAATGCTTCCCGGCGCATTTTAATGCCATAGACTCAGGACTTGCTTATGCGGCTTTTTTATCTGTTTGGCATCCTGGCATACGTGCTATACTTGCTTTCTTCCCCGAGGTTACACTTATTTTGCTGACCATGCTTCACGGTATAACGTGCTCGATTGCTCGGTTCTCGGAAACCCGTTCATAGCTCGAGTCACGTCCTTCGCGCCTGCAGTTATGCACAGGATAAAGCAAATTATAGGGGCATAAGACGGGGGACGGGAAGCCAGTCAAAGAGCCAATAATCGAACTGAGCGCGCATGTCCTGCTGCAGCAGCAGCAGCGACGGGAAAAGTTCGAAAATGGTAGTACATCGCGAAGTGCACTCTCCACTAGTAGCGAGGTTCCTGCTTGAGTGAAACAAAAATGAGTCTCCTTTTGCAGAAACAGCGCCCACAAAGCCGGAAACCAAGGAAAAGTAAACAAGCGCTGAAGTTCAACACGTATACTGTGTTTAAATTAGTGCGCTTGAGGTACAGAATAAATTACTGACAAGCCCGCCTTGCCATGTTGATTTAAATGAAATTCTACGCAATGCAAATGCAGTCAGAGTTATGTTACATGTAACTGAACCAGTGATATAAGTACAAAAGAGCTGCTTTGTCAGCCCGATTATTAAAGACAGTAAATCAAGGTACACACGGCAGCTGACTTAGTCACTCTATGAGCGAAAGCGAGACTCGTGTTATGCCGCTACTGCTGATGAAATTGCGTCTGTACGCCTACGGTACTGTCCAAGGTCATTTGGTATAGTTTGCTGGGACGCTCATCACCGCCACCTTGACTTTTCTCCGCGTCACTCACGTTAGCGTGCGACCACGCCTG
The DNA here is from genome assembly GCF_055824585.1 of Amblyomma mixtum. NCBI lineage: Eukaryota > Metazoa > Arthropoda > Arachnida > Ixodida > Ixodidae > Amblyomma > Amblyomma mixtum. The sequence continues at coordinate 222,252,984 of NC_143013.1, read as the reverse complement.
TTCCGACTGGGTGCCGAAAATCACAGTAGCATTAGTACCGTCGTCGCCGTCATCATCTTCGTTGCGGGTCTTCCATGTCGAACCGTGCTTCGTGACGGGCGAGGTCGCCGCCTCGCTGACGTCGACTCCGGCAGGAAGGGTCAGCTGCAACGGCTTGTACGGGCGCGGTGTGCGGTGGTAGCGCGAACCCCTCTTGCTGAAGCTGATGAAGTAGGTTATTATGAACAGGACGAAGACGAGCAGGGCGATGAGGTACAAGGTCGTGCAACGCATCCGCTGCTGGTCGAGTTTGTCAGCGCGGCGGGCGACTGCGGCGACAGTCGGTGGTAGCGTAGACTTGCTGGTTAGCTTTGTCCTGGATGTCGCAGTCGCCGCGATATACCGCGCTGGTGGCAACGGTGGTTCTGGGTAGCACCCGGCTGCCGCTCTTCTGGGGTGCGTCTTCACGACTGGGATCATCGGTACGGCGGAAGGCTTACCAACCGATACCGGTCTCGTGGTCTGTGGAGGCCGCTGCCGTCCTGCCACCGCGCTGGCAAGGTTTGCGGTCATGGCTGGAACTAGTTTCCTAACCGATGCTCTTCGTACTGTGTTGACCGAGGCGTACAGGCTCGAGGGTGAGGCTCCAAGAGCCTTGGACGTTCCTGGTGTCCATTGGTCATACTCGTCTTCTTCTTTGGCTAAGGCCGCGCGCGTGGAATTATATAGACTTCGGATGCGCAATTAACTGGCCGGTTCGTTGAGGAGCAGACACTCGCTTTCAGAAAAGACAAAAGCGCGCGATGCGCTTGACCGCGGCGAGACGCACATCTATGTCGGAAGGCAGTTTTCTGCAGTGCGGCGCGGGATAACTCGGGATAACTATATAGTTGCCCAGTACGCTGTTAGCGAATTTTGCGGCAGTCCGCGGTTAGATGAGAAAACGCATCGATAGAGTTGAGGGTGGAACTATAGGGACTAGATTCCCGATGCTCCACCAAAAATGTTTGACGACCTCCACGCAGCCAACTCGCTGCTCAAACAAGACAACGTTGCTGTTGCTGGGAAGCTAGCTACGTGAAGAAGGAAAAACACCGAAAGGTGCCTTTAGAAGTTCTAGTCCCTTTGGATAGTCATCGAACATGGATAAAACTGGGCTTCTTGAGCAACAAGATCTGCCGCCGCGTTTTTAATGACTAACACTGGAAGCTAACTGCAAATCGTTTGAACTGTAGCTTTCGGAGCCAGGTTAGAGCCTAAAGGTTAAATTTTCCAAAGAGAGTTCCTCGTTGCAGGCGCTCTAGTGCGGTCTTGCAGTCAGAGAGAATGCCGACTCTCTGTGGCTTTCGAAAAGACAGACGTTTAAGAGAGTTTGCAATGACCAATGATTCAGCCGAAGTTGACCACACTGCTCTTTAAAGACACCCAGTTCAAGATATATCAAGGTCAGCTACTACAGACAAGACTAAGCATGAATGATCATGCCTGTTCGCAGAGCCATCAGTATAAACTTACAGGGGTCGCCGTAGGCGATGTTCAGATGTTCAAAAACGAAAGATCTTACTTCCAACACAGGCAGCGGTCGTTTTGAACGTAGGCCTAGGATGTCGATGCGGCAACAAATGTCATCCTAAAACCATGGCGGGTCCTGCTGAGCCTTGTGTCTGTCCCGTGCAAGATCGACCTAATCTGCTTAGGGCGTGAAGAGCTGCAAAGAAAAGACTGCGTCCTATGGAACAGGATCTCACCTTATCGGATCTATCCAAGGAGGATTAATTGTACAAGCAATTTTTGGGAGGCCTGCAGACGTGAAGAAAGGCAACGGGCTTTTTCTAAGACCCTGCTGGAAGACGTCGGGCGTTGATTTTCCAGCGCAGTCTTTAGCCACTTTTTGCACTTCGGTCGCCTCTGCACCTCCCTTGTAATACAAAAGGCTTGCCAAGTGTTAGAGCTACTCTCTTTTATCGCCTGCGCGTGAACTCCGCTTATAAGCCGGCATCGATGCACAAGATTCACCACGCCAACTAACCTACGTGCGACACTTTGAAGGGTGATATGAACCATTTCATTTAGCGTGCCCGCGTTCTTGTGCCGAGCGTGAGGCACTACAGGGCAACCTGAGGAGACTGAACGTTCAGTTGGACGATGGCACTCGCGTCGTGTACTCTGATGGATCCTGAACTGAGGGTCGATCAGCACTGGCAGTTCTAGAAGGCATTGGCCTTATGGAACAGCAATAGAGACGAATCCTTCACATTAATGACTCGGGTGGAGCAACTGCCGACTGGCCATCGTACGGTTAATATCGCCTCTACATTAACATTGCCACTACCAAGAAAGGAAATGGCATGCGAAGCAGAGGCGACAGGCTGGCAGGAGTGTAGTTTCAGAAAGTGACGGAGAGTAAATAGCTGCGCATTGCAGAAACGACGCAAAACTTCAGACGTACGGCTCTCGCGGACGCAACAGGCCGAGTGACCGGTCTCGTCATGATGGAATCCACTGGAAGACAGACACGCAGCAAAGATTTTTCTTTGTTGCAGGGGCCCAAGGTAGTTCTTTGATGATGATGATGTATTTTATGGTGCAAGGGTAGCTCTGGCCAAAAACATTATGGTACACGGTGCCTCGCTCCAAGACCTAGCAGATCCTCCAGTACCCAGCATTTCACCCCTGATAAGCCAAGCACCAGAGCAGGAAAAACCTCGCACCCATTGTATCATCGGTGAGTACCCGGCGGCACTGGGTATCGAGCCCCGTGCCTCCTGCATGCGAGGTGCACACTCAAACCATTGGGCCGTCGCTGCAGTTAAACTTGTTTCCTGTGTCGGCGAGGGGAGAAAGGGTGAAGCAAGAGATGAGATTAATATCGGGTGGAGGGGTCGGGCTCTCTGGAGAGTCGGGACCCCCCTTCCCGGGATATTGGCCTGTTGGAAGATCAGAGATACCTGTCAAGATAAAATATGGGACGCTGTATTGTATGTGCTGTTGAGAATGAGTTGTTGATACCAGCTCTCTGTAAGAGGCTGAGCGTATCACATGGCCCACAAAGGATTAAAACAATTTTTTTTATATGCTTCAGCATGTTTTTCGACACCTCATTAGTTGCTATTAACTCTGTAGCTCTCGTTGACGGACGGTGTGCTATGCAGTGTCAACGACTGTAAGAGTCCTGGGAGACCCCATACCGCATATAACCGTACGAAAAAGTTTTGATCATTTGTTGCGAGACATATAGTTTCATGAGAGGTGGTATCATTGCTGCTGCGCACAGCTCGATCAGTAAAACTTTGAATATCGCGAGGATCGTTTACATACTTTGTCTCAGAGGTCCAGCTTGCACAGTGCTGAAGCGGGTTGTTGATACATTTAGAGAATTTCGGGAACTAATTCGCATAAAGAACATGCTCTGGGCCGATGTCGCTGCCAGTCTGCAACGCATATACGTGCGCCGTACCAGTCGACCGTTTTCCAAACACCGCCATTTGTCCCATATATTATATAGGAAGGCGAAAAGGCGAAGCAGCCGCGCTAGGAGGACTCGTACACCCGATGGTGATTCCTGCGGAGGAGGATCGGCCTCCTTGCTTTGCAGGACCCGGACACCCAACTTCGCTGTGGGAACCGGGGTGCCAGTGCCATGACCCTAATTGGCCTAAACACATGCACGTATTGTGAGGGCAGTGCAGTGGCCCTCGGCCATTGAAGGGTCCAAGCTAGCTTGCACAATAAAGTTTTCCATCCATCCATCGTACACCAGAGACCCGATACTGTCGTTCACTCGCATATAGCGTGCGCCGGCCGTCCTTTCGAAACCAAAGGGATCGACTGAGCCCAACGCGGCACCGTTGCCTTGCCTTCATTTCAGGTGTGTCATCAGGCCAGGCAGTACGTCCAGCAGCAGAGAAACATATAGCATTCCTGACGCGACTTTCAGCTGATAATTTGTAGACATGTCTGACCGTATCCGCCCCGCCATGCAGTGAGGTCGGCGCAGCATTTCAGGAAGGATCGTGATTTACGACAGACTGACTTCACTGCCGAGCGCTATGAGGTGCGCTCATCGATTATTAAGCCTAGTTCATCGATGACGATACTGATCATTGATGACACCTCATCATTGTAAATGCCGCGCGTAGGTGGTCGGACGAGTTGTTTTGGGTAGTAGACTAGCAGCTCATACTGCAGGCGATATTTCAAGCCCTAACTCTCACTAGCGCATTCCACGGTGGGGCCTGTTGAGCACGCCGCAGTTCCCCACAAAGACGAGGGGCCAGATTTGGTGGGCGCTACTACATAAGATGATGTAGTCGACATACATAGCGTTTTCTGTTCAGCAGTCTGTGTCTTGAGGCAACCGGCTTGATAGGGCGGAAAGTGCGCACTTAGAGGGAATCGCGGCAGTGGAAAGGCAGCTAACTGCAACAAGCGCGGCGCTTCCAATGCATCCACTGCTCGGAGTGTGCTGGTATGCACAAGCGTAGAAGTTCAGCCAGTCCACGTCCCCTTGGTGGCGCTGGCTGAGATCATTTCTTCTAGGTTTTCACTCGTTTTACATTCTTAAAACACGACCCGCCTTGCTTGTAGCCCAGTTGCTAGGCGCCTACCTTTGACTACGCTTCACATAGTAGGTGACGCTCTCGACTCCTCGAATACGAAGCATGGTTACAGCTCCACATGGCTAGACCCTTTTTACGCACAAAACAAATTGCAGAGTCAAGTATGCGACTGCTGAAGGAAGCCATGAACAAACTTCGACAAAGATCTCGTGTTAAAAATTGCGGCGTTTTTGGACACGGGTTTGATACGAACCATCTGGAGTAGCCTGCCAGGTCGACTATATACCACGCGACAATATCCGGTAGTCATTAAAGTATGTCTCATCCCTGCCACTGATTTGGAGTTCCCTCTTTAGCTCCAGAACAAAACAACACACAATACAGGTGTAACAATAATGATGAATGACACCTAATATAATTCCTATGCATTCTCGAAGAAAAACGCAATGAAACATGCGAAACATGAACACCAAAGTGAACACAGCTATTGATCATGACGTGGCAGTACATTAGGAGCGCAAGCCCTCACAGGGCTTGCGCTGGGCGTGTAGTCCGCTGATTCTACCCGCCCATCGTAGCGTCCGGCTTCGTATCGACGCGTTCAGTCGGGAGCTCATCACCGCCGCTCATACTCTGCTCCGCTTCGCTCGCGTTACCATACGGCCACCGTGACTCCGGGAGGGAATCGAGAACGACCGTGGTGCCGCTCGAAGACTCGCGGACCCACCACGTCGTCTCGCCTTCCACACCTTGGGACGTCGCCGCTGTGCTGTCATCGACCTCGGCAGTCACGGTGAGCTGCTTCGCGCCGTACGGCCGTGGTTGGCGGACGTCACGGTCGTTCTTCTCGCTGGAGCGTATGAAGTAGATGATTATGACCAGGGTGATGATGAGCAGGACTATGAGGTACACGGCCCCGCAACGCACCCAGTCCCGGTTGTACTCGTCGACACGGCGGGCAGCTTCGGCGGCGGCATTGGCTAGGGGCGCTGTCTTGTTGGCTAGCTTTGTATTGACGTCCACAGGCGCCGTGTCTTGCCGTGGCGGTGGCAGAGGCGGCTGCAGAACTCCACCGGCTGGTGCGGCTGCTGCGGCTGCAGGCAGTGTCTTCCCGCTAGACGCAACCGGCGCTGGCGGGCCAGGGCCCACATCCGGTGGGGTCTCTGGCGGCTTCTGCCACTCTGCCGCTGTCTCTGTGGAGCGTGGAAGCGTGGCATTCGTTGGTATCGAGGCAAATGCCGCTTGTACTGCGTCGGCCGAGGCGACCAGACCCGGGGTTGGGGCCCCTAGGGCCTTGGAAAAGGCTGGCGCCTCACTCGCCATACTTCTTCTCTTCTTCTTCTTTGGCAAAGGCCACGTGCTTGGATTGGCCCAAGGCTCAGCGTCGGCGTTGCTGTGCGGAATGATAAGGCTCTGAGACGAAGAGAAGACTGGCCGGTAAACTTAAAGGGAGCAGCACATGTCAGGCTACAATAACGAGAAGAGTACACTCAGTATGCACCGCAGTACTCATTTTAGACGCTCTGTGACTTCTTTCATCACCGTCATGCCTTATTACCTTTCCACAACAGCGAAGGAGACGTTGTGCCAGTGCAGCAGATGCTGTGGCCGCAGCTCGAAGCTGACTACAAAGACGGTCCTAAATCATTATTTTCGAGTTTCTACCATTCATATTGTTCTTTTCATCCGCCCTTACTGATCATCATTATGATGATAATGATTACCTAAAAATAACTAAATTAACTAAAATAATTGACTAAAGAACTGAAAATAACGCCAACCTATAAAGAATAGTGGCTACCTCCTTACCTGCGCATTCCTTCGACCTTCGACCCACCCATTGCCCGAAACACCGTCATGTGTTTGCGCACTTTTTTTTTGTTGCTTTTTTGTTCCTTCTTCCTCCTCCGCAGCTCCAAACAACGCGAGCGGCGCACGCAAGCACCATTGCCAAACTAAGCAGTATATAACGCGATCGCTCCAGAGAGCGTTTGGTAGTCCCGCAGTGCGTGGGAGGAGCAATGGGCGAAAGGGGAGAGATTGGGCTCTGCCGCAGGAGGAGAGAGGACATGGCGTTGCACTCAGGTTATTCTTGGGCTCTAGTCTTGACCAAGCTTTGCTGGCTTTGAATATAATTTTCTGTTTTTCTATTCAAGCTAAATATACGGTCAGGGGCCGTGTTTCTTGCACCGAAGAATGAATAGACTAAATTTAATTCACAAATTTAGGACACCGGAGCGTCCCTGCTGAAAAAAAGTTCTATGATGCAATAACCTCATAGATCATTCATCATAGAATATCATACAATCTGTATGACATATCATTCAATCTGTATGATATATCATACGAATTCTATGATATATCATACAGATTGTATGATATGTCATAGAGATTGTATGATATTCTATGATGAATGATCTATGAGGTTATTGCATCATAGAACTTTTTTTCAGCAGGGGTGCTATAGATCGCCGTGGTGACTCAGTAGTTAAGGCGCTCGTCTACCGAGCCGGAGTACCCGGGTTCGAACCTGACAGCGGCGGCCGCGTTTTGAAGGAGGCGAAACGCAGAAGGCGCCCGTGTGCTGTGCGATGTCAGTGCATGCTAAAGATCCCCAGGTGGTCGAAATTATTCTGGAGGCCTCCACTACGGCACCTCTTTCTCTCTTTCTTCTTTCACTCCCACCTTCCTCCCTTCCCTTACGGCGCGGTTTAGGTGTCCACCGAGATATATGAGACAGATACTGCGACATTTCCTTTCCCCCCCCAAAAAAACAATTTATTATTAGCGTGCTATAGAAAGGAGAATGATAGGAGTAAAGTAAAGAGACAGCTAGGAAGAGAGCAGAACTGATCAGCGAACGAACGCGGGTTATTGACATCTTAGTCGAAATCAAAAACAATTGGGCTTGGGCAGGGCATGCCGACAGCAACTAGTGCTGATGCACGATATTCCGCGCTTAGCCGTGCAAAACCGCCGGCTATATTTTATTTCAAGAGCGTCTGTTCCACTTATCTCGGACCTCTACGCTGACTCCGAAATTTTTAAACCTGAGCTTCATTTGGAAGATCACCGCCTTCATTTCACAAATATTATCTTCTACCTCAAAACCAAAAAGGTAAAAGTTTGCGCAGTTCTGGTTAATTAATCTTCTTTTGACTGCACTCTGTCGTGGACATTATGTCAGCCTGTGATTGCACACACACGCACACACATACTCGCACGCACGCACGCACGCGCACGCACACGCACACGCATGTACACTCGCACGCACGCAGGCACACACACGCACACGCACGCACACGCACAAACCCACGCCGCCACGGTGGCTCAGTGGTTATGGTGCTCGGCGGCTGACCCGAAAGACGCGGGTTCGATTCCGGCCGCGGTGGTTGAATTTCTTTGGAGGAGAAATTCTAGAGGCCCGTGTACTGTGCGTTGTCAGTGCACGCTAAAGAACCCCAGGTGGTCGAAATTTCCATAGCCCTTCCATAGCCCTTCAAAATCAGCAGTGAACACCGCGCGTGCCGTTTATGTTCTTTCTGGTTCATTGGTGAGTTTTGCGCCACCGAGTTTCTTGGCTCCGTGTATTCTCTTTCGGAACAAGCGCGTGGCGCATCAACCACGCCGGCATGTTGGATGAGCCACGTACAAAAATTAAGCGGAAAGCCCCTACCAAGCGCTGCTGCGCGAACGCTCGCATATACACACTACGCGGTGTGCTCCCCCGTAATTGAAGTTGCGCTGGCTAAGCGGCCGCCATTTGTAAGCTGTCTGATTTCTCATTTTTCCCTCGCCCTCTTCCTCAGTCCGCTTTTCACCTCCCCATTTTTGCTGCTCTGTCCCCTCCTTCCCTTCTTTCTCTTTTTAAGCATTGAAGGTGAGCCGCAAAACCTCCTACATGCATCCAAGTTCCGCCATTTTTCTTTCTTCTTCCTCCTTCTTTCTTTTCACTATCTACGCTCTTTTGTTTTCACCTCCGCGGGTCTGGTAGACTGCTACTATTTCCCCCTTCTTCTTTTTCTCATTTTTTTGTTCTGTTGGTAATAAACGACGCTCGCGCGCTGCGGCTGGCGGCGAATGGCATCTACATACGTCTCCGGTTACTTATGAGACGCCGTCCAGCTTGCTAGAGGAGGACGGCGGGGCTCTTTCTGCTGCTACTATTTGCTGTTCTCTTGCAGTGATAGGATTTTTTTAGTCTCTCTGCTCATTTTTTTTCTTTTCGTTAAACCAGCTTCCTGACTTTCATTTATTTGACTCCGTGGGCCAGAGCTGCGCGAGAATTCGGCGCATGCCAAGTAACCATCACTAACCGCTTTGCCATGAAGAAAACTAAACCACTAGTTTAAACAGCGGGGTCTGGATGAATGTGATGCAGCTACCCAGTAAAATCGCCAACCACAGCGCAGCCTCGATGGGAGGGTGGGACTGTATGCGCTCTGTGGATTCCGAGGGAAAGGAAAAAATAATGAAGGAAGCAAAAATTTTGTATGCAATTTCTCTTAGGCGCCTTCCTCTTCTCTTGTACCACCCCCGGCCGCCATTTTCACTTTTTTCAGAATTAACGGTACGGAGATGGACGCCAGCGGGAAATGGTCTTTTAGGTGAGATGTCGTTTGGTCCATTTTGGTTTCTTCGTGAAGCCGGAGTGCGCTTCGGTCACGTTGGCGTTCTCTCTGTTTAGTTTACCAGAGGGACAATTAAAGTAAGGACAAAGAACAAACACACGAAAAACAGCAAGCCGAGCTGCGTGTAGTATCGCGAGTGTCCTGTTCTTTTTCTTTTTCTTTTAAATCACGCTGATCGCATATACTTTGTGTCTCTGTTAAGCCTATATTTTACTCCCGTTTCCCTCATACCCAGTGCAGAGTAGCCAGCCGGAATCGTCTTTGTGTTGACATTTTCCTTTGCTCAACCTCATGAACGGGAAAAGACAGGAGGGCCGACTCGGGTGCGCCACTAAGCATTCGACACACGCCGTTGATTCCACGCTGGCCTCACAGGTGGGACGTTCCCCAGGGCTCCGCACCTCTTCCCTCGCCGACCTGCCTTTGTGTGCGTTCTCTTCCTCTTAGTACCACCCTCGAAAGCACCATTAGGTGGGCGCACCACCTGTCCCCACTGCCTCGAAACAAAATGCAGTGGCGTAAGAAGGGGGGGGGGGGGGGGGGGGTAGGAAGACGGGCTAGTTCTACTAGGACCTCAAATTGGAGCCCCTTTATATTTAAAAAGCAGCGTGACCACTGCTGGTTCCTTGGGGCGGAGCGCGCAGGCCAAAATGTCACATGCCACCGTGGTCACGGTTGCGCCCTCTATCTTGCACCATGGTTCCTCCTATAGAACAACCGGCTTTATTGCGCTTCGTCTGCTAATGCTGGTGATTGGAACACCGGACACGGCGCGCGACTAGGTGTCACTAGCTTTAAAAAATAGAGCAGCCTTACGTAAAATTGCGCCGCGACGCCATCTATCAGCTGCGCTGTGAAGCCACACCTGATGAAGCACCTGACGCGTGCTCATATTAGTAGAATCGGCTCTCCTGTCATCTTGTACTACGGCCCCAAGCCTCCAATCCTGCTGAACCTCTCGCTGTGCCGCACTGACGAGCCTTATAACTTCTCTTAACTGTAACGGGCAGGCCTTATCTTTTCCATCTTCATCTGTAGTTGTCTTGCTACTTGAGTTTGAGGAAGTTTGTTGGTACGTCATACGTGCTACAAACAATTCCCACACAGTGAAAAGTAACGTTTGACATCGCTGACGTGTTTTAGTGTGCTAGTACTTATAGTGGCCTTGCAGGAGAGGTAGGCGATGGGGCTGACGCAGAAGGCAGCCTGGTCTGAAGGAGGTTGAACATGTAGAAAGATGCACAAAAAAAGAAGCATAGTATTGAAGAAGCGTAGCCTGTTGGGCCAGCCTGATTCTGCTCTGGAACAGAATCAGACTGGCCCTGTATTCTGGAACATCTGATTCCGCTCAGCCATTCTGCGGAATCGAAGAGGCCTCCTCGCTCCCTTGGCTTCCCTGTGTTACGTGCGCTGCTCGCATCATTCGATGTCGACCGAGTAGTCCCGGAACGAACCTCGGGGCGGGGGGGGGGATGCACGCATGCTGTGTCCCCTCACCCTAAGCGAAGGGAGGATCAGGACACCCTTGTCCCCCTCCACGATTCACGCCTCTGCGCCTCACCCTCGGAATACGGCTCTGGCTGCGCACCATAAGCCGCTTTCTATGCAAGCAGGACTACCACTCTATATCTACCTTGTAGCATCAGCCAAGTCACAGAACTCAGCCATGAGCAGTCGAACCTATTATTATCTAAAGCGTTATGCAAAGTCAGTCGCACCTTTAGCGTACAACCTGAACCTCAACAACGCATGTGTCTAGACGCCGCTGCGCGTGCCATATTAACTAACAGGGAAACCGGCTGCACCCTCCTTTGAGTCCCTGCAGCACCCGTGTACGTATGTGGGGCATCCAAGCCCCGCTGCTTTGCAAGATTCTTTCTGTCACTCCTCGCCGTCCTCTGCAGGCGCCCGGGACGCCAGCGGCTGCCGCTGCTCTCAAAGGGAAGGCGCCTCTCTTCAAAACCACTATTTATAAACCATAAACAAATAGCTCCTCACACATAACCAGGCTCCGAGCGCGTCAAGACGCGCACTCGGAAGCAATCATCGTGTTTCTGCTTATTTTAAGTCAACCGTTCCGAGACCTTCCTTTCCTCCCTGGCTCCGCGATAGCGCCGCCGCGTCGGGGTTGGCTTTAATCATTTCGAACAGGCTCTCGCGGTACATGGGGCGAGCCAAAAGCAAGCACGTTCTTGTTGGTGCTGCTGCTTGAACCGGCATTCCTCACAGTCAAAAGCCGAGCCGCCCTGCTATCGAGCGGCATCACGCCTGGCCGCTTTTGCTCTATGAGTTGAACTGCAAACGTGCGCGCTCCTCTCTTAATTTGCCTTTAAACACGCGCAGCTCACACGCGCTCAGAAACCGCCGGTGTCTTCGCTTGGCTGCCGCTGCTGCTGTCGTTGCTGTCGCTGTTGGTGTGATGCTTTGCTGCGCGCTAAGCCAGCAGGACGCGCGTTCTGGCCGTTTATTTGCACTACGGTTGTTGCGTTTGCTCCTGGCTCGACGTGAAAGAAAGCGGACTTTACAGGTCGCTCTTTGAGAAAACATACCTCGCCGTTTTGGTTGCACCCTTGTCGTCGAGGGGCAAAGCAGCGCGACGCTCTTTAGACGAGCGAAGTTTGGAGCTTTGCTTTTTCGAGGCACTTTTCGTCAACTCTATAGCGAGTCGCACTAATTAGAGAGCGCTGCGCTCGGCGGTTGCGTGTCTCGCGAGATGGGCGAGTTTTCTTGCTGTTTCCGCTGGCTTATTCACTTGCGAGAATACCTGAATCTAAAAGAACCTCGGTTCATGTTTTGTAACAAAGAAGTATAAAACAAAACAAAGGACTTGAAGGAGAGATGCGGCACTTTCAGTGGTGAGCGAGTCTAACTGTATCCTAAAGTGAACACTGAGATGGAGAGGCGCAGATTTAGTACGCTCAGAAAGAGGAAGGGACTTGAGTAATTCAACCAGGCTTCCTTCGGCTTGTCAGTTCATTTCTTCAGGTCGCACGCTTTGCTTTTGGTCCCTGTATACGGGACCACCTAAATTCCAGAAGGCCTTGAAAGGTTAGGACGAGTTTTTTCCCCTTTCAAGGGGTTTAGAGTTCGATGTGTGCGAGTGTGCGATGAGGGCTAAACTGCGTGGTTGAAAAGCAAAGCATGTGAACGAAAGATTTTTTACGAAGGCTGTACATACAGTGGGCGCATACCATGGCTATAATTCGGAAAGCAAAAAAATTGTGTCCAGCAAGGAACATAGTTTCTACAAGGTGTCTGGAGTTCTGGTTCGCCCTACAGTGGCACAGGGACCGTAGCGGCTGCGCACACCCCCAAGCTGAGAACAGTCGTACCACCTGCGTTAGAATATAAGAGCGCGAGGCCCGCTCTCTATAGCCGGTGCACATTAGGCCGGGCATTGCCGGCGCACGCCCCGCCTTATTAGTTTCCCGCATCAAAAGATAAGACGGCACACGCGACCACTTAGGATAGCTATCGCGTTAGGCGCTCTCCTTTCATATTCCCCTGAGGATTTCTAGAAAACATACGGCTGGACGCAAGAGTGAGTGAGTGCGTAAACGTTTATTGAAGAGGACTGTAGCTGGAGCGCATGGGGTGGGCCATCACTCCAGGGCTCCGGAGGCTTCTGCCGACCTTCTGGCGATGAGAAGAAGCGCTGCCTGGTTGTCGAGGCGTGCGCTGCTCGGCTTCACCTCCCACAGCTACACGGCTGCATTACGCGGCTTTAGATGGTGGGGTTTTGGGGGACATGTTCATGTGATACGTGTTTTACGGTTTGGGTGTCGCCGCACAATGGATATTTGTCTTCGTAAAGTGTTCACTGAAGGCGATGTAAATAGTGTACGTTGGGATAGGTGCCTATTTGAAGACTCCCTAGGAGGCAGGAGTCTTCAGAGGAAAGGGGGATGAGGGAGAGGGTACAGGCGTCTATTAAGGCGTTGGATTTCGAGCCGGGTGGCGAAGTGGGAGGACAGGGGGTATAAGTCAGGAGGGGTGGACCCACTCGGTGCGTTTACTCTCGAGCTAAGGTGTCTGCCCTGACTGCCATCAAGGCCCTCGTGGCCGGGGACCCAGGTGATGACGTGGTCTTGATGGAGAGTGTGTCTCGGGATGCGTAGCGCCTGTCGTGGGACACGGCCGCTTCTATACGCTCGACAGGCGGCTTGAGAATCTGTGAATATGTGAGCGCTGTTGGAGTGGGAGTCCCTCATTTTTATGGTGAGGGCGCAGTCTTCAGCCGAGGCCGAAACCATCCTCGCAGCAGACCGGTCGCTGCATGAAACAGAAAAAGATATGATGACACTTGCTCCTTTCAAGCGGGCGCTCAGAATTTGGAATATGGAGTACGTACGACTCGCAGCTTAACCCGCAACAAAAAAAAAAAGGAAGAAAAGTGAGCACTTTCAATTAAGATGAAGAACAGGGTGAGTTGGTGCTTGCTTCTACTGAAAAGAAAAGCAAGATGAGACGTAGGCCGAGATAAGAAAAAGCACAGGGTCATGACAAGCACTTTCAGTATTATATTCATGATGTCGAAGAGAAGTTAAGTTCTTTTATGAATGACTCCTGTATGACAACGACTGTACGTGTTTTCCCATGACCTGCGCACTGGTTCTTAGTTGCACCGCAGTGAACAGTTGGAAAAAGTATGCGACTCAGCCGAGGGAACATCATGGGAGCGCGCAGTCGAATGATGCGCGCGGTATGCCTGATGATGATGATGACGATGTTTTACGGCTCGAAAGGAGCAGTGGTCAAAGAGCGCCAAGAAGGTGCTCAGGCAGTCAAGCCGCCTACGATGCGCAGCCATGGCATCCGAGAGTAATGAGAAAACAGGAAGGGATGGAGCATCGAGAAGCCTCCGTATTCTATACTGATAGAAGGAACCAGCGAACAAATGCACGACCACCATATAGTAAGGGGGTACAGGACAGTGTCAGTGCTCGTGCTTTTTTTTTCTTCATTTGTTGTACTATGTACGACCGGTATCGGCCAACAAGCCCGCATTGTACCCCATACTATGTGCTGGTGAGAAGCATAGGGCCCACATCAGAGAAAGTGGCCATCGAAACGATTAGTTGCGATCAAGCGCTCGGATAACGTCACGCGACAAAGCATCTACAAGCTGGGCATGGGCAAGAAATAAATAACCGAAAGGCAGGTACAATAAGACCAGACTGGCTTGACTGGTTTGCCTCGCTTTTTAACAGCTCGAGCTGGGGTCAAAGACTCAGTTACCCAAGCATTCCACTCTAAAGATGCCGAGCACCAGTACAAAGGAAAGTTTGCACCCATCAATAAACCGGTGGGTAACCGGCATAGCGGTGGGGACCGAACTCCGCACCTTCCGATTATGAGGCTGATGCTCAAACCATTCGGCCACCGCTGCGGTCGCATTTTAATGCATTTCGACATCAGATTGTAGCATTATAAAACCGGCTTCAACTTCGTAGCAAGTGCAGCTCAAGCGAATGGTAAGAAACGCAATGGCATCTCTTGCTTGCGCCTCCAAGAAACACAGCACAAGTATACTGAGTCCAACTAGAGCAGCGGCATCCGGCAACACGACGCCCGAAGAGCGGAGCCCCGGGGTCCGCGGCGGTGCCGGGTGGTGACCCCGAGCGCATTCCTTTTGCCGCGCATTCCGTTCCAGCGTGCACCCATCGCGAGCGCGGCACTTTGTGGCTCCCGGATCGCGAGGAATCTCACACCGCGAACGCTACTCGTTCTTCACTGGGAATCCCCTCTCCCTTGCATAGCAGCGCAGCCTGCTGCCCTACACCGCGTCTGAGCTTCTGCGGCCCGGCCGGAGGGTGGCTTTGCTTCGGCGCCTCTTGGAACGCACAGACAGCACGTTGATGGTTCGTGTGCTTCATTGAAGACTTCACTTGAAAGGATCGGAGTGAAAGCGTTTAGGGGAGGGTTTGGTGGATATGGGGAGGGGGGGGGGGATGACGAAGCGTGGTGCGAACCACAAGGCATGAAGAGCTAGTCTTCAGCACGAAAGAAGAGCAGGGGAACTCTGTATAAGAGGCACCCATGTAGTGTTGCAAACTGATGTCGATGACGAAGGTGCAGTTAAAAAAAGAGTGATAGCCCGTTTGCATACAATGAATAGTCAAAGCGGAAAATTCGCCGCACTGCTTTGGTAAATGTGGCCCGGTCCGCCCATCATGTTTTCATGCAGATAGGGGAGCCAGATTAGCAGGTGGTGCGCCAGAATGGAAACGTGATAAGGGCAGTTTTTGCCAAAAGTAAGCAAGCCGCCCTGTTCGCTTCTGGGCTGCGCAGTGAGGCTTGTTGCGCACTGGAAAAGTTCCGAATGACACGAAGGTTCCACAATATTCCGAGATTGGCCTATCAGCAAACGGTCTGTTGGTGGGGTGATTATTACTGTCTTGCCTTAGCTTGCCTTTCATTTTCCTTTCCATCTGTAATTGGTATTTTCTTTCTCTCTGTAGAGGGCTAGCATGCGCCATGTGTGTTTATTCCCCCCCTCCCCCCTCCTTTCTTAGCGGCTAAGGAAGGGGGGCTGCGTCGTTGAGCGGGCCCCAGGGAGATATGTGGATGCGTGCGGTCTCATTAGGAGCGCCCATCTTTCTGTCGCCTTTGGTGTCGCCGCTGCAGAACCCGGAGAGCCCCCGGCGGCGGGGCTGCGAGGAGAGCGCGGAGCGGGCTCACCCAAGCCTCCCAGTGTCCCCTTTTGGGGAGGGACGTGTGTTTCTCGCCGCGGCCGCTTTGTGCCAGTGCACAAAGAACCAAGAGCATAAAAAGGTCGAGCCGCCGTTTCATCTTACGCCGACAGCTCACCGCGGCTCCACAAACGCCACTTTCGGCCCAATTAAGTTTCGGACGCTTCGGTCGGAGGTTCGACCGCTTTTCTTTTGAGAAGAGAACACTGCCGAACGAAGCGGGGTCCGGTGCGTCCGGATGAATGGGAGCTGTGGGCGGCGGTGCAGCGGGCTGGCGTCCGGGATAGCCCCGAGGCGACGACAACGCGGGCTCGAGAAACGGGCCGCGCGCAGAGGACGCCGCCGCACGGGACGAGCTTAATTGGGGACAGTGGCGGCCGCTTGACTGATGTCGCCGCCCCGACCCCGGAGGACAACTGGTGGCTTCGGCAGTCCATTGTGATCCGACTCTTATCGGAAAGTAGATCTGCGCTCCCGGGCGATGTTTACGACAGTCGCAGCTGGGTTGGGGCCGACAATTGCCCTAGTGCCGGGAAGCGTCAAGGTCACGGGGACTGGGGAGACAAATGTACACGTGGGAGTGTCTTGCTATGCTGGTTTGTGTGTTTTGCTTCTTCCTCCTTAGGGGAGAGAGTTGGTCTGATATAGTGGGAGTGTTTTTCTATGTGGTTTGTAAGTATTTTGCTGTTCTTTCCATAGGGGAGAGAGTTTGTTTAATACGGTGGAAGTGTGGGGCGGGTCACGTAACCCAGGGGGCCAATCCGTATGTGTGTGAATTCTCGGAATGTACTATGTTTTAAGTGAAAAAGATGCCCTTTTTACAGTATGTACATTTGGGAGAGAGTTATATGCCTTAAGGAAGTTGGAGGGCGGGCCACACGGCTAATAACCAATCGTGTTAAGAGTTTGACACGATTGGATGCTGATGAATGTGGGCCGGGCCCATGTGTCTTTAAAACTGGGTCCCGGAGCCCGGAAGAGAGGTTCTGGGCTACGGAGTCAGATGTAACGCATCTTCGGCTATGCCGAATAGGGGCCTCCCCTAAATGTTAGCCAGTTCCATGTTGTTGTTGTGCTCACTGCTCAACTTGTATATATATGTAAACTATTGTATATAAAGCTTCAATCTATATCCCCTGCAAGTTCTCTGTTGTTGTCAAGTATCGTCTCAGCTAGACCTTCAGCCTTCAAGTCATTATAACAAGCCGTCTCCGACGGGGCACCCCTGGTGCAAAAGGAAGAAAAGGGGGTAAAGAACCTTGTGAAACTTTACTGGCGCAGTCGACAGGATCCTGTTGCTGTCAGAAAAAAGCACAGGAAGAAAGGGAAGGCAAGGAAGGAGAGACGTCCAGGCAGCAAAAAGTCGATCATCGGCGATTTGGGAGGACCAAGGGCAGGCGGAGAGAGGCTGCGGCGATCGAGGAGGCCAGGTCCAGTCATCGGTAGTCAATTGCCACCGGCTCCTGTGGAGCGGCGACTGGCGAGGACACCCGACAGCAAGTGGCAGCTGATCGCAGGCGGACAGCTTCAGGAGCAAGAGCAAGCAAGTCAGCTGCGGGGGCCGCAGCAGAAGTGAGGCGTCGACGGGGGGAACCACCTTACAGAGTCTGTAGGCGGCACTCGAGGAAAGGTGACGGCAAGACCGCCGTGCGGGGTATCAAGCAAGGCACCACCTGCAGCGGCATCGGCAGCAGGGCACCGTGACAGCAGCGACAGCCACGCGAGAGGTGTCCTCGGTGAAGGGTGAGTCCTGTCCTCGTTCCGTATTGTCACGAGCACTGCTGTCATTATAGGGTTTGAGTGGGTGCATGGAAACACGCTTTGGCTATCTGAACCCGGATAGGCAGAGAGCAAAAATGATGAACGGGAGCAGCGATGCCGACCTCGCGGGGGGCGCCGCAGCCCAGTACGAGACACCGAACGAGCCAGTGGTCGAACAGAGTGATGGTCGATGGCAGGTGCAACTGGTCCAAGAGCAATGCCGGTTAGCGCAATTGCAAATTGAGCTTGCGAAGCTTAACCAGCAAAGAAACGCTGGTGAGAGCCCCAGTCTTGCCCGGAGGCAGGACGACGTGCGGCATTACACAAAATTACTGGCGGGGGCACTTCCGAAATTCCCAAGTGATGCCGAGGTACCAGTATGGTTTGAGGCGGCGGAAAACGCGCTCGAAGCGTACGAAATTCCTAAAGAGCGTTGGGGCCAAATTGTCTTCCCGTTAGTGGCGGATAAAGTGCAGTTCCTGTCTACGCGCCTAGAGCCGGCTCAGCATAGGCAGTACGAGGAGATCAAGAAAGTCGTACTGGATGAGCTTAAGTTGTCCGCAGGGGAGTACCTCAGCAGGTTTCAAGGGGCGAAGAAAAGAGCAGGTGAAGGGTGGAGAGCTTACGTAACCCGACTTCAAAGTTATTTGCGTTTCTATGTTGATGCGCGGGGGGTTACTACGTTCGACAGGCTGCTCGAACTGTTAATTGCGGACCAGCTCAAGAACAATTTGTCTGAAACAGCTTTGAAATATGTGACGCTGCAGGAAGGAGAGGGATGGCGCAAAGCATCCGAATTGGCCTCACTGCTTCAAACATTCGAGGACGCGGAGGGCAAAAACAGTGCAGCAAGGAAGACAGAGTTGAAAAGAACGGAAGCCGGGGGTGCAGAAGCAAGGAAACAGGTTAGGGACCCGCCTAGACATAGGACCGGTGGATCGCCGGCGGTGATGGCGAGGACGCAACCTAAAGGGTGTTTCTCATGCGGAGAACTCGGGCATGTGAAATTCCACTGTCCTCACTCCAAAAGGCCGGACGCAGCAAAAACACCTAACGCAAGCGGGGGCATCCTGTCAGCACGCGTGGTGACACGCGAAGTCACAGCAGTGCGTCGTCAGCGCGAACCGATAAAGCTTTCTTGTCATGGCCGGGGGTTGGACGCTATTCTAGACACTGGTGCTGACATTACAGTAGTGCGGGAGGGCGTCGTGCCTCCGGATATGGTGAAGCCGCACGGGATGATTAACCTTGTCTCTGCATTCGGGGAGGACGTACAGGCCAGGTTGGCAGTGATACCGCTCACGCTAGCCCGCGACTCGGGCGCCTTCGCAGACATCCGAGAGCCTGTACCCGTATTATGCGCCTTAACAGACAAGCTAGTTTCTCAGACAGATTGTCTCTTATCGGAAGAGGCTTGGAAGTCGCTGAGAGAAGAGAGTGCGCTTCAGGGAATCGTAACTCCCGGAGCTAAAGACGGCGCAAATCGAGCACAGCAAGCAGGGCAGGAAGACAAGGAGACCTTGCAGGGCGCAGACGAGTCGAGCAATGCAGAAGCCGCCGTCACACAGGTGACGACGCTCGCCGCAGGAGAGGGGTGTCTGACCGCGGATAGGACGAACGGGGGTGATTCCCCATTGGAAGGAGAGAAAAGCTCGGCAGAGATGTTCCGGGACGAACAGAGTAGCGATGCAACATTGCATGTCGCGTGGAAGGACGCTAAGTCGGGAAAGGGAGGCATGACGGTGGTAGACGGGCTCCTTTACCACAAGGGTAAGCTGCTAGGACAGACAGTAACGCAGCTAGTACTCCCGGAATGTCGCCGCAAAGAAGTTCTAAAGTTGGCACATGAGTCAGCCTGGGGAGGCCATTTGGGGTTCCGTAAGACGAAAGCTAGGATCAAGTGGAGCTTTTATTGGCCAGGCTTGGAAGATGAGGTCAGACAACACTGTGCAAGCTGTCACGATTGTCAGACGAGGTCAGACTTGCGTCGAACCGACAGCGTGCCAATTGAACCCCTAGTGAGGCCACAGTATCCGTTTCAGCGAGTGAATGTGGATATAATCGGGCCGCTAGAGCCAGCATCAAGCAGGGGCCATAAGTATGCGTTGTGCGTGATTGACTTGTGCACGCGCTGGCCCGAGGTCGTATGCTTGCGCTCACTCAGCGCAAAAGCCACATGCGACGCTCTCCTGTCGATATTCAGTAGGACCGGCATCCCAGAAGTGATATCGTCGGACTGCGGCACCAACTTCACTGCTGAGTTAACCAACACGTTCCTACGGAAACTGGGGTGCTCCCCAAGGTTTTCAACCCCGGGCCACCCAGAAAGTAATGGGGCTGTAGAGCGGTGGAACAAAACGTTCAAGAATATGCTCTACCATGTGGTCCAACGGGAAGGCAGGGACTGGGACAAGTTCGTCCCGTTTGTACTGTGGGCGTACCGAGAAGTGCCCCACGACACGACAGGAGTAGCTCCATTTGAAATGCTGTATGGAAGGCAGCCGACCGGCCCGCTGAGCGTATTGAAGAGTACGTGGGCAGGAGAGAACTCCTCCCCAGTGGCGTTGGGACCGTCCCCGGCGAAGTACATGCAGGAACTGAGGAGCCGTTTGGCACAGGCAGCGGAGGTGGCAGGGGCAACCAGTGTCAGGCAGCAGAACGCGTACGCAACGCAGTTTAACAAACGAACGGCGGCCAAGTCTTTTGAGATAGGAGATGCCGTTTTGGTATTCGACGACCAACGGCCAGGAAAAATGTACCCGAAATGGAAGGGGCCCTGCAACGTAGTAGAGAGGTACCGTCAGCACTCATATTTTGTTACCATGCCCGATGGGGCCAAAAGGCTAGTGCATGCTAGTAAGTTGCGCTCATACAAGAGCAGGGTGATGACTGTAGGGGTGATGTTTGAAGAGGACAGCGCGTTCGGTGAGATCGAATACGCGCCCCGACCAGCGGCCGAGCTTTCAGATGCACTACTATCGAGAGATGCACTCGCCCATTTGTCAAGTCAGGAGGGAGACCGTATGCTAGACGTTTTCACGAGACACAAAGAACTCTTTCGCGAACAACCAGGAGTGGCGCGGGTAAGGCCACATAATATAGTACTACAAGAGGGCTTCACACCTAAGGGGCCGCCGCCGTATCGCGTACCGGCGAGCCTGAAAGCGGAAGTAGGGAGGCAGGTTGAGGAACTTCTGGAGGGGGAATTAATCTTCCCCTGTGAGAGTCCGTATGCACACCCTCTGGTCTGCGTGCCTAAGAAGGACGGCACGGTTAGAATGTGCGTGGACTTCCGCAGGTTGAATGCCGGAACGGTGGCCGATGCCTATCCAATGACGCTGCAGCAGGAATTGATCATGAGAGTAGGAGGGGCACAATATATAACACTTTTGGACCTCCGGAGAGGGTATTGGCAGGTGCCGCTTGCACCGGCGGCCCAGCTGCTGACGGCTTTCGCCTGCCATCGGGGGCAGTTCGCATGGAGAGTGATGCCATTCGGGCTGAAAAACGCCGCGCAAACTTTCCAACGGGTAATGAACGAGCTGTTGATCCCGCACTCCGAGTATTGCTGCGCGTATCTAGATGACATCGCAGTGTTCAGCGGGACGATCGAAGAACACGTGAGACACCTTGAAAGTGTGTTCGAGACGCTAGGGCGGGTCAAATTGAGGGTAAAACTAGAGAAGTGCCAAGTGGCACGCCCTTCTATCCGCTACTTGGGGCACGTGGTTGGTTCGGGGCGGCACGCTCCCGACCCAGAGAAACTGGCGGCAATAACGGGGTTGAAGCCGCCAACGACAAAACGGGAGCTTCGCAGTGTACTGGGGTTGTGCGGGTACTACCGCGATTATGTACAGAACTACGCTGAGCTGGCCAGACCGCTCACGGAACTGACAGGGAAAAGAATTCCTAACAATATTCCATGGTCAGATCAAGCTGAAGCTGCGTTTCAACAGCTCAAGGCTGCGCTCTGCGAGTCTGCAGTACTAGCTACTCCCGACCCTCGAAGGCCATACTGGTTGCACACGGACGCGTCTGCTTTTGCAGCGGGCGCCTGCCTCGCACAGAAACTCGGTGACGGCTCGGAACGCCCCATCGCGTTCGCGAGTCACAAGTTCTCGCCAGCGCAAACTCGATGGTCTACGATCGAGAGGGAAGCGTTCGCAGTCATCTGGGGGCTTAAAAAATTTGACCACTGGCTTTTTGGTGCCGAGGTTACAGTCGTCTCCGACCACAACCCGCTCGCATACCTAACGTTAAGCACGCCGCCAGGCGCAAAGCTGACTAGATGGGCGCTGGCGCTTCAGCGCTACAATGTGGTCGTCAAACACCGAAAGGGTAGCGAGCATGCCAACGCGGACGCCTTATCGCGGGTGAGCAACCATTGTTGGGATCGGGACAGCAGTGCTTCGCCGACAGCGGGGCGAGGTGGGGCTCCTCTGGTGTCTGTGCGCGGGTAGAGGACCCTTTTTTTTTTTGTTGGCTTTGTGGTGTGTGTGCGTGTGTGGCACAGACTGTAATCACAGCCAATGAACCGGGACACTCATGATACGAGCACAGCGTGCATGAAACCTTTTTACTTTTTGAAGTGTTTGATTAGTTTCGTTTTTGGGTTCGTTGTAGGTAAGCCACTAGCCCTCTTTTTGTGTTTGTTTTTATTCATCTAAGCGTGCTGCAACCCTTAGATGAATTTTGAGGGGGGCGTGTAGAGGGCTAGCATGCGCCATGTGTGTTTATTCCCCCCCTCCCCCCTCCTTTCTTAGCGGCTAAGGAAGGGGGGCTGCGTCGTTGAGCGGGCCCCAGGGAGATATGTGGATGCGTGCGGTCTCATTAGGAGCGCCCATCTTTCTGTCGCCTTTGGTGTCGCCGCTGCAGAACCCGGAGAGCCCCCGGCGGCGGGGCTGCGAGGAGAGCGCGGAGCGGGCTCACCCAAGCCTCCCAGTGTCCCCTTTTGGGGAGGGACGTGTGTTTCTCGCCGCGGCCGCTTTGTGCCAGTGCACAAAGAACCAAGAGCATAAAAAGGTCGAGCCGCCGTTTCATCTTACGCCGACAGCTCACCGCGGCTCCACAAACGCCACTTTCGGCCCAATTAAGTTTCGGACGCTTCGGTCGGAGGTTCGACCGCTTTTCTTTTGAGAAGAGAACACTGCCGAACGAAGCGGGGTCCGGTGCGTCCGGATGAATGGGAGCTGTGGGCGGCGGTGCAGCGGGCTGGCGTCCGGGATAGCCCCGAGGCGACGACAACGCGGGCTCGAGAAACGGGCCGCGCGCAGAGGACGCCGCCGCACGGGACGAGCTTAATTGGGGACAGTGGCGGCCGCTTGACTGATGTCGCCGCCCCGACCCCGGAGGACAACTGGTGGCTTCGGCAGTCCATTGTGATCCGACTCTTATCGGAAAGTAGATCTGCGCTCCCGGGCGATGTTTACGACAGTCGCAGCTGGGTTGGGGCCGACAATTGCCCTAGTGCCGGGAAGCGTCAAGGTCACGGGGACTGGGGAGACAAATGTACACGTGGGAGTGTCTTGCTATGCTGGTTTGTGTGTTTTGCTTCTTCCTCCTTAGGGGAGAGAGTTGGTCTGATATAGTGGGAGTGTTTTTCTATGTGGTTTGTAAGTATTTTGCTGTTCTTTCCATAGGGGAGAGAGTTTGTTTAATACGGTGGAAGTGTGGGGCGGGTCACGTAACCCAGGGGGCCAATCCGTATGTGTGTGAATTCTCGGAATGTACTATGTTTTAAGTGAAAAAGATGCCCTTTTTACAGTATGTACATTTGGGAGAGAGTTATATGCCTTAAGGAAGTTGGAGGGCGGGCCACACGGCTAATAACCAATCGTGTTAAGAGTTTGACACGATTGGATGCTGATGAATGTGGGCCGGGCCCATGTGTCTTTAAAACTGGGTCCCGGAGCCCGGAAGAGAGGTTCTGGGCTACGGAGTCAGATGTAACGCATCTTCGGCTATGCCGAATAGGGGCCTCCCCTAAATGTTAGCCAGTTCCATGTTGTTGTTGTGCTCACTGCTCAACTTGTATATATATGTAAACTATTGTATATAAAGCTTCAATCTATATCCCCTGCAAGTTCTCTGTTGTTGTCAAGTATCGTCTCAGCTAGACCTTCAGCCTTCAAGTCATTATAACAAGCCGTCTCCGACGGGGCACCCCTGGTGCAAAAGGAAGAAAAGGGGGTAAAGAACCTTTTGAAACTTTACTCTCTCGTTCTTTCCTTCGATTCCTCCTTCTTTGGTCCTTTCTTTCATGCCTGCCTTCTGGCTTTTCAACAAGAGAAAGAGAAACAGCCTCATAGAGCATCCTCGAGTGAGAAAGCTGTAAGCTCAGTCACACAAGCGTGACATATTTCAGCTCCTATCGGGCTCGGAACCGATTACGAGCTGCTACGAGACTGCAGTTTTTTGTTGTTTTTTTTTGCCTACGAACTCAGGAGCACACGCCGTATTTCTACCTCTAACCTCCATTTTCGAGTACACCGAGAAAAGCCTTTCGGAACGTTCAACTCGTCCTATGCATCGACATATTTTTGCAACATTACGTAACAAGTACATCATCATCGTCATTATAATCATTTACAACAAGATTACTTCAACTATAGGACAGAGGGGTTTGACAAGTCTCCAGTTAGCCCTTCCCTGGTGGTGGGGGTGAAAACATTTATTAGGCTATAAAGGGGCAGGAGGTATGCTTGGATCAGCCCGTAAGGGACCGATCCTTACAAGCACTATAGGCGGAGGTCCCTAGTTCGGGACACCAGTGGAGGTTCGGGACACCAGTGAGGCTACGTAGTTGTAGAGGTGCAACCACATCCGATTGGAAGAGTGAATTTGTGAGTAGCGAAAGCGCGCTTTAGCCACAGCACGAAGTTTGACCACCTTGCTGTGGTACAATTGGTCACTGCCTTCGGTATGTGTGTGTAATAACAGTGTAATAACACTGCGATAAAAGTATACTCATTTCAGTCAACCTTCAAAACTAAGGATGCTAAAATGTAGTTTTTGGTTTCACTGGCACCTGAAGGACACCACATAAAGGATCTACCTGCAGATATTAGCCCACCTCGATCAGAGCACGTTTACACAAAGCGCATTCTGCTCCATCCGCCATTCAAGCTTCCCCTTGTATTCCAAAAACTTTACTTCGAAACGGCCCCTTGACCAGCAGCGCCACTGTTGTGCACAAACATCCGGGCCAACATTCCTCTCTTCCCTCGCATCTTCTACCCGCATCCCGGTTTTCATCGGTGCAGCAGACACGTGATGTACTTTCCTCGAAGCCACGACAGAGGTAGAAGGCACGTCTTCCGCGATGCGAGCACGCATCCCTCAGCGGCATCCTCAGCGTTCGCTTACACACACGTGAACGCACGAGTCGCTGACAGTGACCACGCCTTCCGTCCGCTCAACACGTGGACACGCTCTCCCGCTCGGACAGGGGACGAGCGGGCCATCACGCAACCGTGACAGCGTCCGGCCGAGCGTGCGGTCCTTCCCTACCCTCCCTTTCCTCCCAAATCCCCACCGCCAGTCCTTCCCATGGCGCGCCGTGTCACTTTGCACGGGAACACCATCTATGGTGGAAAAGTAAAAGTATCCCCCTCGCTCAATCCTCCCCACTCTTCCCTAAAGGCGCAGCGTCGCGCGTACACCGATTCGGGATCAGACGAACGGGAAGAACTGGAATGATGGGAAGGCGAAGACTTGACCGACTCCTGCGCCTCTCGGCGCGCCGCAAAGAACCACAAAGAAGGCAGGGGAAGGAGCGGAGAAGGAGCGCCACCGTGGACTCGCAGGGCCACTTTCTTAGCGCTCTGCCGCACCGCTTGGTCCCGGCGGCCGTACTACGACGACACGGTCGAGCCGAAACGCCACGAAGCTGCTGCCGCCGCCTCTCCGCTCCACTCGTAGCCCGCGTCGGGAGACTGACTGCATATAAATAACGTCATTACGCGTCGTCCTCTCTCGCGGCGGAGCGCGCGCGCCAGGAACAGACGAACCCTCGCCGTCCCCTGCAGTAAAAAAAAAAAAAGTTAGGAAGAAGAGGCAGAAGAGAGCGAAAGCAGACGGCAGATCCCGCCCAGGCCGATCCTCTCGTTGCATGCATGCTGACACTATATAAGCGCTCGCCCCCCTCTGCGGTCTTCTCCGTAGTTCATTTTCCTTTTTTCGCTTCTAAAACTCTCTCCGTTTTGTTATGTGCGTCGTTTTGCTGGCGCTTTCGATCTTGTCTTCGACCCAGTGCGCTTCATCTCTCCCTCCCCCCTTTCGGTTCCCTTCTTTCGCCTCTCGTTCGCGTAATGTCAAGTGACAGAACGGGGGAAGGCGCTGCTCAAGTACCACGTTTGACCGCCCTCCGCTGTCACCGCCACAGCGTGGCTGAGGCTCGCCGCCTCCGCCGGATGGCGCTGCTTTCCACATTCTACTTCGGGCCGCGAGTGGCTGCGTGTGCCTTCCCCGTCCTCTCCATTACGTCGACCACCAGCAAGCACTAGACTCATCTCCCTTTCTCCTCCCTCTTCATACACCCATAGCTCAGCGCGGGCTCCTTTCCCTTTCCGCTGGCACGCGCAGCACAACGAGCTTCTGTAAGAGAGCCCTTCAACCCACAAAGCGATCGTTACTTTAGTTTTCTTACTTTACTGTTAACAGCTTACAGTGGTTTGAAAAGAAAACCGTTTGTTTCTGCCTAGATATCTATGGAGAGTGCGATATGGACACCTTCGTGATTCGAGCATGACGGAGTCTTCTCACATTTTTTTTCGGAGGCTGCCGTCCGGGTAGATCAATGTATCAATGCGACAGATATAAAAGCCACAACGGAGAAAAAATCCGACGTCATCTGGCATGTCATATGTCATAAAATTAGCTGATTGGCTGTAGGGACGAGTAATTTCACTAGACCGGAGAAATCACAATGGCTGGATGGAAGTCACTTCTCAAGAGAAGGGTAGGTTACCAGAAAAACACCTACAAATAAACACCGCTTAGGAAGAATGGACGTACACGAAGCTGGTCCGTGACAGGGCAGGTGATGTTGACTAATGGCTGAGAAAAAAATGACTGAGTCAACGGTGCCCCTGCCAGCAAGCTGGGTCTACAAGTCCAGCCAGTCAGTACCAGTAAAAGCATCAACAGGTTCGAATGCCATCGCACTGCCAACAGATAATGAACAAGGCGTCGTAGTGTTTTTTTTTTGTGCATTCTTCCCACTCTCTCCCATCAAATGACTATTGGTCTTATTATGACTGCGAACCTTAAGTGTCCTTTTATTTCCCGTCGTCTGCTTCGCTTAACGCCTGTAAAATATAAAAATGTCAGTTATTCAACTTTTTTTGACGCTGAACACCCCCCCCCCCCCTCCCCCTTTGTGTAATGTCCCCACGGGACCCGTAACGGTTAATAAATGATGATGATGATGATGATCAGGAAGAACGACGTTATTTTGGTCTATCACTTGCATTGAAAAGTTAGAAACATATGGGAGCAGGTGCTCGCGGCAAAATTTCTTTCGTTATCTTTATTCCTACTTTGTGTCACGTGCTCAACATGTATCTACTTCCGGGAGATTGCTAGCAATGCACTGCGACAGCTGAGAGGAAAGTTGTCACAGCGTCAAAAAAACAAGACCACAAAAACACCTTCTCAGTGAAGAGTGGCTATTTGATAGTAAGGAGCTCTCTTCAGAAAGGCCTATACGCTCCCTGCTTTGCGGAAAGCAGATGCCATGTGAACACTCCCCGCGCCCGCGTGGTTCGATCGTCCGTCGTCATGGAGAATAATACGCCGCTATGGCGACTCCACCCGCTATAAACGTACCTGAATGAGGAATTGGCACTAGCGTCTGTAATACGTGGCCAAAGGGGGGTATAGGAACTTTCACAGCCGTGCAACCACTAGGAACGTGTAGGCTCATGTGTAGCAAAATGCAGTGTAACGATCGCAACGAGTATCGCCTGTAATAGGACACCTATTTCTGCTTGCAGTGACGTCCCCAAGTTTCTTTCTAGAAACATTAAGTCGTCAGTGTGCACACAAACAAGATGTTCCAATAAGTTAATAGCGATTGTTGCTTCACCTGCTCTTATAATTTATTTTTCAAGGTTGATTGTGCGTGCGTCTATTTATCAAGGAGTGCTCCTTTGACGAATTTTGAGCCCCTTCGCGTAGAAAGTTTACAATTTAAAGTAACTCATATCGGATTGTCAGGCTGGGTACTAAGGCAATGAACGCCCTGTTGGAAGCGGCAGAAAGTCTTAGGGTGGACTGATATTGCAGGGTTTGCTAGGGTATAAGAAGGACGTAGACGGAGTGCTCGAGACGGAGTACTCGAGTGCTCGAGGCATTTGGCGTGTAGTGAATTTATTATGGCTCATAATAATGGGGATGAACTCGAATACAACGGAAATTGATGATAACCACCAAAGGTCATAGAACCCTCATATTTCACCATCGCGGCTTGTGGTTTCCTGATTTGATTGCCGGTAGCACTTTTACAATGTGAGCTATAAATTATTTACATAAGTTAATTAACATGAAAGTCAACGCGAAAATGATGAATAAATGCTTGGAGCGGGAAAAAGTCAACCAATCAGAGGGGCGAAAACACTCCTGAGTATCAAAAGGTGTAGGTCACCGTCTTCAAGAGTGAGGACTGGGGCATGACGAAGCAGCACACCCAGAAGATGGGATCCAAACATAGCGGGGGTCGGTGGACTAAGTCTAAAATCAACGCAGGCACCCGTGGCGTCCAGAAAATGGTATTTGTAACCACGGCATTAACACGAAAAAGAGAGAGAGAAAGGAATTTTTATGGCCCTGGCCTGCTACTGCACACTGCGGAAAGAGGAAGGGGAGGAAAAGGAAAGTGCCAATGAAGATTGATGATGGCATAATAAGTGAGGTTCATGGGTGATATCCACACACACACACAGGCTGGCACTCTCATCGCGGTGAGAAGACGCACGTGAAGTTCATGTCTTAAACACACACACCGACACATCTCATTTACACGCTTTCACTGATGGATGAACGCTGAAAGTTACACGTACGAGGGGTACCCAAAAGAAACCGGACTTATTTTTGTTTGAACTTATTTGTTCACATTTTAAGCACAGACCTTCAATCTCCTTCAAAGTATTCCCCGCTTGCAATGATACGCTTGTCGAATCTTTCATTCCATTTTTCAAAACATTTTTTAAATTCATCTTTTATGATGCTTGACAGTGCCTCCGTCGTTTTTTTCTTCACCTCAGCAACATCAGCGAAAGGCTTTCCATTCACCTATTTTTTTCATTCTAGGAAACAAAGAAAGTAGCAAGGGGCAAGGTCGGGAGAGTATGAGGGTTGAGGAATAGGGGTCATGCCATTTTTGGTCCAAAACTGTCGTAGAGACAGGGCTATGTGAGCAGGGGCATTGCCATGATGGAAAAACCAGTCACCCGACCGCCACAAATCTGACCGCTTCCACCGCACACTGATGCCCAATCTTTTCAAAACATCCAAGTAGAAAGCCTGGCTAACTGGCTGACCCTGCGGAACAAATTCTCAATGGACGACTCCTCTCACGTCGAAAAAACAAATCAGCATTGTTTTGAGGTTCGGTTTCACCTGACGAGCTTTCTTGAGGCGAGGTGAATTTGAAGTTTTCCATTGACATGATTGTTGCTTTGATTCAGGATTCGATTCAGGAACACTTGAGTTGTCCCCATAGCATCGTCCTTGTACGTCTTTCTTAATATTTCAAGAGTTTCCATTCAACTTTTTCAGAGCAAAAATGAGAATTTCACCGGCGCACGCTGTTCACGAAAATCATCCATTGCAAAAGCGACATTCACACAAAACAGTCGTCACTCTAAAACTCTGCCTAAACTAGTCTGACCTCCTTCAACGACGGCACTCGGCTTACTGACTCTGGAATGTTCGTTCTATGCGCTCCTAGTGGCAAAACGCAGTACCACAGAAGCTTTGCCGACCAAAAAATTTAGTCCGGTTTCTTTTGGGTACCCCCTCGTATGCGACGTTTAATCGACGCAAAGTTGTGCATAGCGATCGTTTCAACTTTTCTACCAAGTGATGAAGGATTTTTTTTATTTCTTGTATCGTTATTTTTCCTTATTTTCGCATTTACCGTTCTTTTTTATTGTTTTAACATATGCACGTTTATCCTTGGGCAATACACTTCCTTCACTCCATCATCACATTGAAGAAAATGACGAAGAAAGCGCTGTGCAACGCCTTGCACCCTTTGTATGAGGCCAGCAATAACAGCAGCCTTAGAAACAAAATCCTGACCGATCTCCGTGTTCACGTATGTGACGCTGAATGCGTGGATAGTGACGGCATCGACTGTTATGGAGTGACGTGTTTTGGGATAACGCATCGGGACCAGTGACACCACATGGCGGGCGTCACCGGCGGCATAATGTTCCGGCCCCCAAACAGGCAGAGTTGCCGACCTGTGCTCACGGTGAGTCAAGTGTCACCGATCTCCTCTTTTTTTTTCCTTCTTCCTGTCTACTATGTTGCAAAAAACGGAAGCGGAAATGATTTGTTTTAAAAGAAAGGCGAAGAGGCTCTATGGGGCACATTCCTCTCATGGGGTACAAGGCACTCCGGCCAAAGGAACAAGGGAAAAAAAACGACTATGGTTGACTGTGAGTAGAAGTGCGAAAAGACTAACTCTTTCTGTTCACACTCGAGACCGGCGCTGGGTCGGGAAACAAGTCTGAGTCCTGTGTACACCTCCAGAAAAAAAAAAAAAGATTTTTGTATTTCTGCTTCGGACACTGACTTCCCGTGAACAGGCGACAATCCGGAGCGAAAGTTTTTCGCACTCTCTGCAAGGTTGACATCACGCCTGCCACTAACAGTCTATAGTCCTGCCCCTGCATTTCAAAGCGAAGGAATACCCCAGTGGCCTGCCAAGGGTCTCTTGGCAACATGATCATCGGTCAGAGTAATAAAACTCAACATCATCATCATCATCATCAGACTGACTTTTCCCACTGCAGGTTAAAGGCCTCTTCCATATTTCTCCAATTAACCCTGTCCTTTACCAGCTGCGGCCATCCTACCCCAACAAACTTTGTAATCTCATCCGCCCACTTAACTTTCTGCCTCGCCCTGCTACGCTTGCCTTCTCTTGGAATCCACTCCGTCACCCTTAAAGGCCGATTCACACGACGGACCGTTCGCCCGCGGCCCGCGCACTACGTATTCATGCGTCAGCACATTCAGAGGCGCGCTGCCGGCCGCGGCCTATCACGGCCGGCAGCGCGCCTCTGAATGTGCTGACGCATGAATACGTAGTGCGCGGGCCGCGGGCGAACGGTCCGTCGTGTGAATCGGCCTTAAGGATCAGCGGTTATCATGCCTTCGCATTGCATGCCCTCCCCAAGCCCATTTCTTCCTCTTGATTTCGACAAAGATGCCATTAACACGCGTTCGTGCCCTCACCCACTCAGCCCGCTTCCGGTCTCCAAACGTTACATATATCATTTTCCTTTCCATAGCTCGCTGTGTTGTCCTTAACTTAAGCTGAACCCTCTTTGTTAGCCTCCAGGTTTCTGCCCCATAGGTGAGTACCGGTAAGATACATCTGTTGTATACTTTTCTCCAGAGGGATATTGGTAAACTGTCATTCATGATTTGAGATAACCTGCCATACGCGCTCCACCCCATTCTTATTGTTCTAGTAATCTCCCTCTCATGATTCCGATCAGCGGTCACTACCTGCTCTAAGTAGACGTATTCCCTTACTACTTCCAGCATCTTGCTATCAATTGTGAACTGCTGTTCACTTCCGAGATTGTTGAACATTGCTTTGGTTTTCTGCGTGTTGATTTTGAGACCCACCGTTCTGCTCTGCCTGTCTAACTCATTGGTCATGCTTTGCAGTTCATCTCCTGAATGACTAGCAATGCAATGTCATCAGCGAATTGTAAATTACTTTGACATTCTAAATTGACGCTTATCGCCAACTGTTCCAAACCAGGCCTCGAAAAACCTCCTTCAAACTTGCGGTGAATACCGATGGCGAGATCGTGTCTCCTTACCTGACCCCCTTCCTCAATGGAATTTTATTGCTGACTTTATGGAGGACTGTGGTAGCTTTGGAGCCGTCGCGGACATCTTCCGGTATTTTTACATAAAGCTTACCTACACCCTGATTCCGTAATGGCTGCATGACTGCTGAGGTGTCGACTGCGTCAAAAGCTTCCTCGTAATCTTTGAAGGCTATATATAGGAGTTGGTTATATTCTGCCCATTTCTCTAACACCTGACTGATAGTGAGAATATGGTCTATTGTCGAGTATCCTTTACGGAAGCTTGCCTGATCATTTGGCTGATTGAAGTATAAAGCTGTCCTGATTCTATTTGCGATTACTTTAGTAAAAACCTTGTAGGCAACGGACAGTAAGATTGTCGGTCTGTAATTTTTCGAGTCCCTGACGACTCCTTTCTTATGAATTAAGATAAAGTTAGCACCCTTCCAAGCTTCTGGTACGCTTGAGGTCATAAGGCCTTGCGTTACAAGGTGGCTAGTTTTTCTATCACAATCCTGCCTCCGTAGTTCCAGTGATCTGGTATTACCTGATCCTCACCAGTCGATTTCCCCCATTTGCACTGCTCCTAAGGCTATCTTTGCTTCCTCTTTCATTACTTTCGGGATGTCCGATTGTTGTGCGCTACTGCCTCTCTCATTAACGTCGTGATTACATTGGCTACTGTACAGGTTTATGTAGAATTATTACGCTATTTTAACTATCTTATCCGTATAGCTAATGCCATTGCTCTCTTTGTAACTTAGCGCACACATCTGGTTTTTAAACAGGCCTGGTTTCCTCTTCACTGCTTTATGGCTACCTCCGTTCTTTAGAGCGTGCTCGATTCTCTCCATATTACGGTGGCTCAGTGGTTATGGATCTCGGATACTGACCCGAAAGACACGGTTTCAATTGGGTTAATTGGTTCGTTCATAGAAGGTCGTGGCCGTGTACTACACCAGGGTGGCCAAATCCTGTTCTGGTAAGAGAGTGCATTGTCGGTTCTTGTCACCGAGATCAGGCCGCACCCCAGGCCTGGTTATGCAATTACATCGAAACACGGAGTTTTTGTTGTTTTTTAACCTGGTGGAGAACTGCGCGGCACCAGGATTCGAACCCCAGTGCTCTTGCGCGCGAGGCGGTTGCTGTACCTCTACGCCATCGCTGCACCCCTGTTCTCCTATTACGCTGGCCTTGTCTATCCTTTTTATTGCGTCTGCCACTGACTGTGATTAATTAATTAATTAAGCCTTCGTGTCTACATAGGTTCACTTATTCGCGGCACATAAAGCATCCCGTTGTACACAGTCTGGAGGATATGGGTATTTGCTTGCGGAAAATTATCATTTATACCTACAAGAGGAACTATGATGCATATGAAGCTGGAACACACTGAACTTCTCGTTTTGTTTTTAGTGTAAACACTGGAAGTTAACGACAGGTCACAGTGTACGCTCGAAAGGACCACCTGAACCACTGACGATTTCGCGTTGTACAGGGACACGGTACGATAACGAAGATAAGCTTGTATATAGCGAACGAAGGAAAAGCAAATCTATTCGAACTATCGTCATGGCATAATCTTCTCATCGATAGTCGCCGCACCTTTTACGTTTGTCTCTGCTCTGCAAAGCATGATACAAAGACTTCTTGTTGAGTTAGTTGGTACGAAGAATCTGGGTCTCGCCCTTTGTCCCCTAACTGCTTGTGACCCGCCGCGTGCTGGAATCTCATTATTAAACAACACCTGACCCCCCCCGTTTCATGTTGTTTTTCTTTGCTTGGCTTCGCCGCATCAGTGTTGAGGACGAGGCTTTACCACGCGTAACGTATACTCCCGGCCTTTTCTATTTTACCCAAATATGAAGAAGTGACGGCAACAGTTATATCGTCTTGCGAGAATGCTTGATGAGAGTCAAATGTTCCTCTTGCCCCAACACTCTCCCATTCTCAGAAACGAGGTTAGAGATCGTACCTCTGTCACGCACTGTTTATTCGCTATGAAATGATTGCCATCTATTTCATCCTCGATAGTGGTGTCCCTATTGGTCACGGCATATGCCGCTCCTTTTGTGTATGCCTTCTCGTCATTGGTCGTATGATGCAAGGCGAGGCAAATGGGTTCTCTGATGTATGCATGTATGAGCAACTGCTGCGTTGCCTAGTTGCTCATGCATTAACGACTCTTGTATGATTAACTGTCAGACGAATCGTAACGCTGTGATTAGTCGCACAGCGCTAGCGGAATAACGAGTAGTGCCGGATCACCCGGCCTGGTCTATCGTGCGTGCGTTAAACGCGTTCACATAATCTCAGAAGAGCGCGATGCTTCTCTAGCCAGCGATACATCTGCGGTGCGGGATCGCCGTTTCCTGAGATCATGGCCAGGCGGCGGCGCTTGGTTACATTTAAGGCACCTTTAGTTCATCCGAGCTTGTAGCTCCATTGTTCAGTGTAACGTGGATAGGAGTGTCCACCAAAAAGTCTGCCACACTTTTTGCCATGCGTCACGGTGAAAACGTCACAGCGGCAGCTTTACGTAGCAAGCCCTCCCCAGCGCACTTAATGAAGTGAATTCCACTCCCATCAGGACCCCATGACCACAAAACGTAGCAGTCTCGATATGGCTGCACCCTGGCCCATATGCCCCTAGTTAGAGCTCGGGACGACCTGGACAACATTGTCTCTTGGCTTTACTTGGATCAAGTAATCGGTCAAGACGTACTAAGACGCCAACACTAACGCTGTTTAACCTAGAGAATGGGCTTCATGAAGCTTTCGTAATATAAATTTTGTCCGGGGTTGATAACCCCAGCCAGAAACCTTTCAGTGGAAGCCTAAAAAGTTGCATTTCCAGTACACAACTGGAACTCGACGTGCAAAGATCTACCTGGTTTATTTCTCCAACATTACGGGCCTCGCTTACTTTTACAGTGCACGCTTCGCGTCAAGGCGCTCTCAGAAGTCCTATAAGCGCCAAGCATTTAGAGCGCCTTTGGAAGGCACCGCATTGATTAAAACCCCCCACCCTGCACACACACACACACACACACACACACACACACACACACACACACACACACACACACACACACACACACACACACACACACACACACACACACACACACACACACACACACACACACACACACACACACACACACACACACAACATTCCTGATCATTAGTGTCAATGCACGCACAGCAGCTGATATGCGTGTCGTCTAACCGGTGACCGATATTTAAGAGAGAGAAGGCGTAAGACACCCCCATTCCCCTTCCCACAAACGATAAACTACTTATGCGAAAGCTGCGCTGGCCCTCATTTTTATTTATTGTTATTAAGAAGACAGTTGAAGAAATGCATTGTATAATTAGTGCCACCATTTTCTCCGCACCCCTAACTGCTTGTTGATAAATCTATCTACCAGAGCATTTAACCGAGTCGCTATTTTCTATAGCCCTTCACACTTGTGACTGCTCGACACTCGGCATCTGCAGGTGGATGCAGAAAACGCGCTCAAGGTAGATTTAGTGGCGCCATCTATCGCGCATGCGAGTAAATCACCGTCATTGGTGTTTCCCGGCCCAAGCTGATTAATTTGGTCGTGGTTGCGCGAGGAATTGGGCAGACAGAGGACGATGCGATTAAAGGGCATATTTCTTTTCACCTACTGCGGTGTCTTTCAGTGAACAGTGCTAATTACTTACATACCGTCAGTCGGCTGCAGTACACCGCTGAGAGGAAAGCACACATGCACTTCAAAATCAGCAAAAACTTCTGAAACATAGCAATACCAGCCATTACATTTTTTTTTTTCATGCGACTGTGGGCAAACATTCAGTGTAGATGGGTTGGATCAACTTCTTTCTTTAGCAAACGAGCTGTTCTCGTTTCAATTCTCTAAATTCCGTTCTGTCCGAAAAAACGAGCAAAGCAGTATTCTCGGCAAGCACGCCGCAATAGCTGGCGCACTGAATAAAAGTTACACTCATTCAAAGAAGGAAACCAACAAAGTACGGAAGTCAGAGGCCTGGTGAAACGGAAGTTCTTAACAATACACAGCCTAGTTGTGCATTTTGAGGCATGACCCCGTTACCATACATGCATCTACACAACAGAATGCTCCGACTCCTCGCCAAGCCTCGTCTGCCAGCGTAACGCTATTCGTCAACTGTCATCACCCTCTTAGAGCAGCTTCTCAGTCAAGTAGGTTTCCTCGCTGCATATTAGGACACGGACGCAAGGCCAGGCTGTCGCGACGCCGGACGTTGGGCCCGAGTCGAGGGTTGCGAAGACCAGCAAGGCGTCGAGGAACCTCGGAGGCGAGGAGCTCTCGTAGGCGAATTAGAATTTATTTGCATCTTTACAGATAGAGATTGCAGAGAATTCTCTCTACGAGGCGGAAACCTCGATTTTAAGCTTTGTAATGTCCCTAGGTCCCTAGGCAGGGAATTCGTTGTCCTTGGGCACGCACCAATCGAAGAGCACAAATTGCCATTCTTTTCACACGGCACCATAAAGGCCCGCCCTCGAATTCCTGCACGTAAGCCACAGCACGAAGGTACTGTACACACACCAACAGCCTTCCGCAGGCAACCGCTGTTTCTCACGCTGCGAAATCGGAAGATCGTGTTCTCGGCGTGTCTGTTAGTCGTTTAGTGTTGCTCCTCAGCGGCGTGTACTTTTCTCCAACCGGCGGGTTGCGGTAAACTGATCCCCGCGCGGAGCCAGCGTTGCTTGCATCATGCCCACGCCGTCGCACCTTGGCGAGGTCGCCGTTCTCGGGTAGCCTTATGTAGCTTCTGCCTCATCCGGATACTCGATTCGATGGGAACTGGAGCTCCTTGTACGGTCACGCGCTACGGCAACCCTCGTCGACGCGTGCTCGTTTCTAGGCCATGGTTGCTATCCGCCCTTAAGCGCTCCACGGTGTACTTGGCATCAATGAGACACACCGGCGCCTTCTCAAACAGTTCAGACATTACAATGTATACGCATCAGTCAAGAAATAGCGTGATATTCTGGCTACCGCGATGGTTTAGCGGCATTCCAATCGCTACAGTCAACACGGACACCATGTGACTCCTCGCCCTCTCGGTCAACTCAGCGCAACAACCCGAAGATAACATGACAAATCAGTTTTTAAAAGTAAAGCTGCATTCGTTTTTGCTGGCGGTTGCATAATTGAACATCCGCTGCTTTTTTTTTTAACATTCATGTAAAAGCCCAGATTTATGCGCAACCGTTTTTTTATGTCAATTACCGGTAAATTAACTACTTTTGCTGATAAAAAGGCAAAAAGAAAAAGACCGAAACTGCCGTCTGCAATAAAAATCGATAAAAAATGCGCCATATTTTCAAATCGTAAAAACCCCTAAATCCGAACCCCCTAGAGATGTTCAAGATTTGCATCATCTCGGCCTGTCATACCTTCTTGAACAGATCTGGAATTTTGTAGCAGCCTTCTAATAGGACACCCTCTATTTCTGGCAACGCCACGAAGTGAGGTGAGCCCGCTTTAAGGTGAGCTCACGTCGCATCATCCTATTCGGGTGCCCCCAAAGGCTGTTCATATGCCATAAACGCGTAGCCGTAAGTGCAGCGACAGCTCAGCTTTTATCTGTTCCTCATGTGTAAGTGCATCGCGCTGTTTACCTTGACAACAGGGTCTCAAGCAGGAGGCCTTGTAGAACGCCCTGCTGACCCCCCAAAAATTTCAACCTTGCTTCTAGAAACACCACGCTTGTAATGTCTAGGTTTATTTTCCATCTGTATCGTATCTCTCTCTCCCCCTGTTCA
This sequence comes from Amblyomma mixtum, assembly GCF_055824585.1. Lineage (NCBI taxonomy): Eukaryota > Metazoa > Arthropoda > Arachnida > Ixodida > Ixodidae > Amblyomma > Amblyomma mixtum. The sequence goes on along the minus strand of NC_143013.1, from coordinate 222,215,499 downwards.
CTTTTCGAGAAGGGTCGGCTTCTCAACGTGCATTACTTGTAAGGCGGCGACTATGCATCCTTTTTTATTTGAGGAGAGGGGGTAGTAACTTCATAGTCCCCACTGCCCCCAGCTTTCAGTAACCGCATTACTTGCTACATCCGAGCAGGAGACAGGATCGAAATGGGCATAAGCGGCTACAAGGCTGCGCTGCACTCTCTAATGTCGTTTATTTGACCGCTTTCATTTACGGATAGTGGCCCGTGCAAGACCAAAGTATGTCAATGCGCTCGGCATGGCGAGAAGGCTTCGTTGGTTTGGCTTCTCCTGTCTTCTGTGTGCGTTAGGTGAAGCAAGCTTTAGGTTTTAGCGCATTCCGTGATGTGGTGGAAATCACAAATGCAATTGGGCTCTCACGTTTCAGTTCAGTTGCCTAGCAGCCCGATGTATTAGCGCGTGTGGTGTGAACTAAATTAACTACAGATACAGTAGTTCGTCAGCGGCACCCGTAACTGTTCCTGAGTAAAGACTATTCTGTTTTATGCTTTTATTTTTTATTGTTCGTTCTTTCGTTAACTTCCCGTCTCGTGATTTGTTATTTTGCTAATTTGTTTGTAAAAACTCTGCGCCCCTGTGAATTCACATGACGTAGCAAAAATGTCACGCGCATTCCACCCAATTCATCTACAGTATGAACTGCTGCTGTACAGTTTAGTAAATGGTTTACTCGTTCATTCATTTTTTTTTATCTTGTTGCTGTATCGCTGTGCTACTGGAATACTTATAAATAAAATCTAAGCAGAAACGTAAGCAGCGCTGTACATGGTGCGAAAAATTCACAACCGAAACATAGACTCGTTCTTGAAATATGACGTTCGTTTCTAGGTGAAGTAGGCGTGAGTGCTTAAGTGCACAGAAACGACGACTTTGGTGTAATTCTAAAGGACAGAAAAGGGCGAAAACTCTTTTTCACCCAATCACCGGTATTGTATACTTGCTTCAAATAAATGTGCAGGCTTAAATTTTTGTTCCGTTTTATTGAAGACGCCCAGCAAACGGCTGTCGAAGGTCTGCAGCGCAATGAAGGTACTACTAACACCTGACTGGCTGCTACCTATCCATCACAAAGAACGCAAAGGCCGGAGACAGAAAGATGTTCTCCATTTTGCATATGTCCTGTCGCTCGACTTCGCAATACGTTACCCTGATTCTTTGCATCTTTTCTGGAAGAGTTCACAATCGCTTTACTAGTCTCCCAAATAGAGCAAAAAAGCTTAACTGGGGATCAGCGGCTGAGGAGGAGGGAAAGGATAGGTAAAAGCCGAAATAACCGCTGCATGTAGACAACCTAAAAAAACTCCGGCCTTGTCGAAAATTGAGACCAAAACAGCGTCCCCGGAAAATTCTCATCTGCTTCAGCAACCGTTATAGGAGAACTGCTTCTTTGAAGATGGCTCAAAGAACACTCCGATACTGTATAATTACGGTAAAGCCACGCTAACGCTCCCGCTTACCGGTTTGATGAGATAAAGATTTTCCATTCGGTGCTATCTACTTAAATCGAGTCATTCCGAAACAACTTAAGAAAAAAAAAACCTGCTTGCCTGCGAACTTCACAACATGCACCGACTAGAGCAACTTTCGAAAGTTGGAAGCAGCATCGTCCAACGTCTTCTGGTGCCAGACGCAACGCTTGTTGTGGAGTATGAACGGTGAGATGGCTATTACGCTGCCTTGGTTCGCTGTTCAGCGCCACCACCTCTCCACTTCTTTCATTTGCCTTCACCCGCAGAATCTCGCTTCCGCACAGCTTGTGTGCTGCTAGCATATTTCACTTCGCTTGTATACGCCGTCTGGAATGGCGCCGCTTTCGGTCACTCCTTCCCGCGGACACGCTCATATCCAAGCTGATCCACGCATCATCTGCTCGCGTGTCCAAAACATCCCTTCGCTTTTATTTTTTTCTTCCCTTTCTCGTTTTCATACATCCGGCCAGTAGTGGGCCGCCGGACACCATTTCGGGGAGCCATCCCCTCGCCTTACCACCCGAAACGCGTCACATGATCTAGAGCTCGCAGACGACGTTGTCGCCAGCAGACGACGCCGCGCCGCCGCGGCGTGGGTAGGAGGCTATCGATAGCCACAACGGCGTGTCGTCAGCGACGAGGCCCTTTTCAATTTGCCCGCCAAATGACGCTTGAAATGAAGACGCCGTCCGGCGTTTTTCTCCCGCACACGAGCATCCGCAGTAACGGTCGTCGGCGGAAAAACCTGCAAGAGGAACGGGAAGAGAGGGGGTTATCTTCCGGAAAGTCGGTGACAAATGGCTGGGCGTAAATATAGCCAAGACGAGCCATGGCGCAGATTGTCTCTGCCGGCTGCGGAGTGGTTGGTTCGTGGCTGTGGGCATCTGTGGCGGCGCGGTGCTACGACGCAGCCGTTTCGGTGGCATTTGAGGAGCGAGCGTGGGATAAAGCGGCGCGTCCCGCGCTTGACGTCGTTTGCTTTTGTTTTTGATGGTACGCGCGCTCTACGTAGCCGCTCCTAATTGGCGCGGAAGGCACCAGGGAGGTTGGATCGTGGCTCGAGCTCTGGCTTGGTGCTCTATAGCGTCAGATAGCTGCGAAGCTTTGGGTCTGTATAAACGGGGCATTTCCGCACGAGACAGGGAGGGATGCATAGCTCGTAGCTCTCTGCAGCTAATGGGCTGAGTTCGTGCGTACTCTTTTTCGCTTACTATAGCCGGCCATTGCACACAAGATGTATCTCGAGGCGTACAGCGTGGCTTTGAAGCAGATATCAGCGGGAAAACTCATACGAGTGTGTCTCGCGTATGGTGTACAAAGGCGAACAGCAACGAGTGCTTAGGAAGGACAAGCCTGATGGACGAGGGCGCGGTGTTTATGAAAATAACTTAGAAGAGCGTATCGTAGTAGAAAGCAGTAACAAGGCGGAACGTATAAGCCGGGTACCGCACACTTTGCGTTTAATGAGAGGCATAGCAGAACCTTGTACTGGAGAGTATTTCAGGTAAGGTTCACTTTATTTCGGAGAAGTGCAAACACTCTTTAGAATAAGCCACAGGCCAAAAGCTAAAGAAAATAGCTTGAAGACGCCTGTGGCTCATCTAAAAGCCATTACAAAAAGTAAATAAAATAAACATATACATAAAACGGTGGCAGGTCGCATACGAGCAGTCTATAGCAAACAAATTATAATATTTACGCTTGAAGAGATTGTTATACAGAGAAGTAGTTTTGAAACTAGCAAAAACATTACAACTAAACAAAATGCATTTGAAAGTGACACACTGGTGGGTCGATGACAAATGGGAAAAGGACACCGATACATACACAAACTACAATATATAGCAAGAAGTTATGGAATATTATTTACAAAGTACACTTTTAAATCATGTGGTCGGAGATTATACATGCTAAGCTGGTTAGATTCTTAGCTGTTTAGAACATGAGGTATAAGGGAATTAAGTGCTTGTTTGCCATAATTTGTTCTAGCGCGTGGAAGTGTCCATACGCATATGTGTCGTTAATCAGTTTGTGCTGGATGGAGTTAAAGCAAACTAAAGCCGTTTTGAGGTGAGGCTCAGCCCACACTGAGCTGGTATTTAAATAGAGACAAAGAACCGACCATCAGCTCAAAGATAACCCTTCGCTGGTCGTACCCGTACAAGATGGACGGCAAGCATCAGTGCGGGCAGAACGCTAAACTAAGAGAGTGGGAGGAAAAAATTTTTTCCTTACTTGAACACCAGATCGGGGCCTATTTACTTTAATCTGTAAGCTTTTCATAATTTCACATCCCTTCTACCATCACCTGCCACACCACCACAGCATTGTAGATGCTGAATTTACCTAGCTCGAAGGGTGTAAATAAATAATAAAAAAATACAGACACAGAAGAACATAAACATCACGTTTATTAGAAACCAGGCTTACCATGAACAGTATTGTTCAATGAAAATAGTAAGAGCAGCTAAGCCTATTAACGCAGGACTGTGGAAGCATAGGCGGATGCAGTATTTGTGAGTCATTTGTTGTGTGGCATTGCGGAGCGCCCAAAATTTCTTTTTAAAGTCTAATTGCGATAATAAATTTTGTAAAGCCAACAGTTCGGAAATTATTCTGCGATTAAAAGAAGTATGATTAACCGAATTCTAGTCGCGTTTATGATAAGCATTTATGTGAGGAGCGCAGCCTCGAAAGGTATTAAACATGCGCTACGGTAAAGTGCGAAATGGTTGAGCTCCCCCGCTAGACATGTTAATTCCTGTTTTGATAGTTCGATTTGTGCATTGTACCTCACCGTTGCTAATGCTATGTTGACTGTAACAGCGTTATCTGACCATTCTTCCTGCGCACAAGTGGCTGAGAAAGTATGGATCGTCTCTGCAAAACTAACGGCACTATTTGGTGCTATGTAGGTTTTCTCTGTGATGATGCACGAATAGCGTGCATCACAGCGTGCTTTGATGGCTCTAATTTATTTACGAAATATTTTCTTATATTGCCAATGTGCCTTCTTTGACCCTGTTTCTTTTGCGCCGTCTTTAGAATTAGTTTCAGTATGAAGCAACTAGCCCAAACTAAACTACTACTGAAGTACTACTTTAACAATGTAATTGGATATACAATAGGAGTTCTGCATTAACACTCGTGCCCTTTAAATTAGTACTCTACTGCCAGAAAAAGCCGAAACTTTACTACTTTCATATCCATCTCGAAACAATGGCGCACGATACGACGGGACACAGAGAACGAGTTCAGAGACAGGAAGAACACAAAACTCGTCCTGGGAACCCTTCTTCACCGTCTTGTAGAGAAATTTACATCTGGCCAAGGGTATCTTTTCTCTTCTTCGAAGCTTGCTCGTTTTAATTCGTAATTCGCTGAAACAAAAAAAAAAATACGTCTGAGCTTTGCCGCGCGATTTTTTTATTAATTTGTTGCGTTGTGCGAACATTTGAAATTTTCTAATAGAAAATTTAATATCCTCCCATTCAAATCAAAATTATTCGAAACGAATTGAATACGCTTTAATATTTTCGAATCATTTTCCAGTAATACGCGCGAAGTCCGAATAAGGCATGCCATAGTTTTCTTAGAATCTTTAACGCCACCAAATTCTCACCAAATTATTTCGAAGTGATATGGGTCCCAGCCCATTCGGGGAATACGGGGAACGAGGCAGCACACAATGAAGCCCCAGGTTTCGTCGACCGGGCAGTGGATGAGTCTGGCTCCCTGAATTTCACGAAGGACTCCATGATCACATATCTCGATCTCACAAACCATTTTAAACAAGAGAGGAGAACTTTCCCCCCTCTGGACAAAAGCTTGACTAAACAACAAGACGTTACGTGGCGTCGTCTACAGACGAGATCGATACGCACCCCACCACTCCTCGCGCACATTTATCCTGATCTATACAACCCGAACTGTAAACACTGTGGCCAGCGAGCCAACTACGATCACATCCTATGGGATTGCAAAATAGAGCCACCTCCGGGTGATCTAGTTAACCCTCCTTCTCTCGAGCGGTGGGAGATCGTGCTGGCTAGCTCTGACCCCAGAACGCCAGTTCTGGCGGTGGAGTGGGCTGACAAAGTCGTCGAGGGCTGCGTACTCTCGAACACTTAACATGACCTCTTAGCACCAAGCTCTTCCCGACGAATAAAATGTTTTACAGTCAGTTAAACTGCGGTTTCAAACACTGGAGGGGTCACTTAACCTCTGCTTTAAGGGTATGACGCGATAGCTTTATGGGTTAATCCTCCCCCCCCCCCCCCCCCCCCCCCCCCCATGCGAAATTGGTAATTTTCGACTTTACCTTCATAGATTGCTGGGAGTCATCATACCTCTCATGGCACAATGGTATGGTGGCCAGCATATCAGCGGTGCAGCAGCGATTAAACGGTGCGCCACTGGCCCGCGATGGCAGGTGCTGCCACCGGTGGGGATTGCGAGACCCAGTTTGCTCTTTTCGAGCAACCTACCGCGGCTAATTGTTAATTTAACTGGCACTTGCCGCAACTTTGCTCACAGTCCCGTAGGCCGGTTGAGATGACGTCACAAGGTCACGTGACATATGTGCCCTCCTAGGTTGCCGCAGCGGCCGGTTGCTCCGGCCATTCCTGCTGCGAGGCTTTAAATGGTCGCCAACGCCGACGCCTACGCTGTACAATTTTTTTTTTTTTTTTTCAGACATGTGGGTACTAACGCTCTCACTTTGAAACAGGGTCGACTCAGACTGCGCACAGCATGCTGCAGCGATCGTTCCACGCTCCCCGACACGGTTCATTTGTGCGACGGCACTTTTAAATAATGCTTGTGTACATGCCTACATGAGTGGGCGAAGCAGTGGCGGTACTAAGCGGGGGGGGGGGGGGGGGGGGGACAAAAAAAAAAGCCTTTGCATATTTTCCCGAACGTTCGTTTTCGGGCTCTCATTGGGCGAAAAGTGATTTTTGACATAGAAATGGAAAGCATTTTCGTCTGTGATGCGCCAAGTAGTCCCCTACTTTGTACGTTCACCGTGTTAGCTGCCTTATTTCACTCATTTCTGCGCTCTAAAGATTCACTGATTTATTTATTTTGGTACCTCAATGACCCCAGACCAGGGGCATTACATGAGAGGTGGGTTTTACAGAAATATTAACAAATAACGAACATATTCTGTACAATGCCAACATCAAAGTTCACAATACAAATGAAACAGGCAAAGAGCTCAGAAAATCAAAATGCACAACGCTCAAATGCTTCCGAATACAAAAGAAAAAAACAAGACAAGAATAAAAAAAACAGGAAGAAGCTCTGAACGGTGGGTAAGAATTTAATAACGCATTACAAAACAGTAAAAACCGCATAGTAAAACAAAGTGCAATAGGTCAGAGTTAGAGGGGAAAGGTACACGAAAACCTAAAATGTGTCTAAAGATTTAAGCTTATCTTCGAATGCAAGCGTTTCTTCTATTATTACAGCGGCATTGGGAAGGCCGTTCCAGTCTTTTACTGTTCGGATCAAGAAAGACTGAGCATATGTTTGTGTTTTTGGGCAAGGGTATGACGCCTGTTGGCTGTTTTTGTGACAAGCTGAAAACAGGAAGCTTAACAGGGAGCTTAACGAAAATGAATAGTAGAAACGATGAAAAAGGGCTAAGCTGGCTAGTTTTCGACGGTGCTTTAATAATGGCAAGCTGGATCGGTTCTTAAGATCGGTTACACTTGTGTAGGATGAATAATCGGTATGAACAAATCTAATGGTGTGATTTTGGTAGCTTCTATACTCCCAGAAAGGAATTCCTCATGTGGGCTCCAAATGGCGGCTGCATAATCTAATTTTGGGCGCATTAATGTGGTGTAGGCTAGTAAATTTACATGTGCTGGGGCAAGCTTCATTGAGCGTTGAAGATAGCCAAGGGATCGGCTGGATGCTGCAGTGATGTGGTTGGTGTGCGTTGACCACGTAAGATCGTCAGACAGGTGCAATCCAATATATTTGTATGCTTTAGTAGCATGTTAACAAAAACCGCAGATAAAGTAGCTATGTGATATTAAGTTGGAGCATCTATGGAAACGCATGACCTTACACTTAGCAATATTTAAAGACATTTGCCATTTTTCGCACCAGTACTGCTATAGTAAGTCATGCAAGCTATTACTCTCTCACAACAGTATTAGTTATATAACAGGTTGGTAGTTATTCGAGTTCAATTCGCACGTGACTGTCGAGGTATCGTGGTCCTACCGTGACCTGACAGTTACATTTGCGCTTCATGACTGGCACTATCATTCAATTTGAAATATTGTGAGATAAATATATCTGTTTGTTTGTGTGCTTTATAGGGGTTTAACATCCCAAAGCGACTCAAGCTATGAGGGATGCCGTAGTGAAGGGCTCCGGAAATTTCGTCCAGCTGGAGTTCTTTAACGTGCACTGACATCGCACGTACAGTACGCGGGCCGCTAGAATTTTTCGTAAATCGAAATTCTACCGCCGCGTAAATATATATGAATTATATTAGTTAATGGTTACGTGAGCAATATTCATGCATAAATCATAAATAGATATGAATTACATGCGAATATTGTTCACGTAACCGTTAGCATTCAAAGCATGGGTTATGGTATAGCATCTTATCATTCGCCATTGATTTTTTAGCAACAAAGTGCACAAAAATGGTATACAAATAGAGTGTAAATAAAAAATCGTTTTTTTTTCTATTCCTTTTCTTTTTTTTTGTATACGGAGGTCCGTCCGCCCCCCCTAGAACCAATCGCTGGGACCGCCACTGGGGCGAAGTGACAGTACTCAAGCAGGTTTGGCAAACCGTATAGCGTGATGCGCGATCTCAGAGACCAGGGCTCATTCTCATCTCATCTTCAGAAATTTGGCTTTAGTTATCCGCTGCCATACGAGTGATTAGGAATTCCTATGTATCGTCTCTTTGCTATATACAGTTTGTTTTGTTAGCGAACCTTTGGCTCCGATCCATTCTCTGGCTTGCGACTGGCGAAAGCTGGGCACCAAACAACCACCTCCCTTGTCACTTGGTAGCAGATCTCTGGCTGAGCTTGTCACGCTGAGTCAAGGGCATCTCCTTTGTGACCGAGACTGCTACCCCACACGCTCTAAGGGTGTCGGGAGTGCATGCGACAAGCGCGCACAGGTGGTGGTTCTGATTATGAATGCCGAAGTACAGATGCTATACAGACTGTCCCACAATTAAACGCGCGCCGTAGAATGCTTCTTTCAGCTCAACTGGTCAACTGTTCGAGCTCAAGTGTCGCACAGAGATGGCATTTGGCCGGCAGAATTGTTTTATGCTACATTTGTTTTGAGTACTTCACTGAATCGATCAAAGTCGGATATTGACATCGTCTGCGGCGACGAGACTAACAAACCGTTACCTCAGCAATTGAACCGGTGGCGCCATCTTGTTTGTTGGCCGTGCAGATTCGGCAAAGGACACATAGGGGTGTTAAGCGGGAGGTTTGAAGACGCTTTTTCAACCATTTCATGAATTATCAAACAAAACTTAGTTTGGTCAAAACTCCATTAAATTGAAAGTATTTCGGGAAAAAGAGCCTCCAGAGCCTTCAAACCTCCAGCAAAACACCCCCCTCCATGCCCCGCTCCACTGTTTTGCGCCCACTTCATTTATATTACTCGACTGTATATATGCTGTGGACATCGGCTTGTGTTTCTGTCATTTCTTGCACTCCAGAAAACGAAAAACGTGGGCTTAAGACATGATTACAGACATGATATTACAGACATCGGATGATCTCACGTACAGGAAGCGTGCATATCAACTTGCCGCTGTACCTGTGCGGTCACTTTCTCTGTAGTTCTGGCGTGTACGTGTCTGTCTTCTGCGCAGAGCTACATACCGCACTTTGCTCGTTTCAGTACTTTTGGCATGTGCTTGCTCGAGATAACCGCATCCACTTCCGTTGATTCTTTCCTTGCATTTTAAATTTCGCTTTCAAGGGCTGCACTGCCGTCTTGCATAAATCAACAGCTTTTTCAAGCGTTAACTTTTTGTCTCTTAGCATTTTCTCCCGACATGTTTGGGTCAGTTAATTTGTACCAAAAATGATTTGGTCACGCACCACGTTTTAGACCATGGTGCCAAAGTTGTAGTGCCTGGCTTGTTTACTCAGGTCCCGCAGAAACGGTTCGAAGGATTCACCTTGCTCTTGGAGGCGAGTGCGAAAAATGTATCTTTCGTGCACGTAGTTTTGCTGCTCGATTTCCCCTGGGTCTCTTTGATTTCCCGTGGGTCAAAAGTGAAATTATTGAAGACCTCTAACGCATCTTCACCTGCCAAGCTGAGCAGCTGTGCAGTTTTCACGGCACTGCATCTTGGCTTTTTAGCTGCACGATGATGCTTGCCAAAAAATTTCAAATATTTGTTTGAAGAGGCTCCAACTGTTACCCCTGTCTCCGGCGATACGCAGTTGTTCTGGTGGTCTGATATGTTAATCATTCTTGCTGCTTGAAACTGCTACTTGAAGTAGTCGACCATCCCCGCCGCTCTCGGACGAGGGTGGCTATCCCTCCTCTGACTATATATGTATCGGCTGTCGATCGGAAGGACGAACGGCACAGTCAGGGAACAATGAATCCTGGTTTATTGTGGTCCGTACTTATATAGTACCATGGGGAGAGAAGGTAATTGGTTAACAAGAGAGAAGGAAATGTGGCACGTTGCACTTGAGCAGCTGACGATGATAGGAACGCACCGGCACTGATATGATACAATTTCCACGCTTTCTTTTCACGATCCCGGTATATTCAAGTTCATGTACTCGCGGCAAGCAGGCAGCCATGTATTTTTATTGCGCTGTTGGCATCACCCCGTGGACAAAAAAAAAAAAAAATGCAACCAAATCTATGACCAAATCGCAGACATGGACTGATCATATACCACCTCCAATGTACAGAACTAAGTATATATCTATAGGCTAAATGGCAAGGCTGGCTCTATATAGATCCTGTCTGACATGTTTATAATGTAGACATTGTCCACGATAGCGAAAATGAAATGTAACAGTGGAAAAGTCTTTCTTTACGCTACATGTACTGTTTGAGTTTCATTTGGCGAGACGGTGGTGTGCCTTCAAGGTGTGGCATACAGTTCAATAGACCAGCTTTTTTTAGGAAACCAATTAGAAGGTATATTTTTGTTGCACACCTTGCACATGTAGTACAGAAGAAAAATGCAAAAAATACTTTTCCGACACCGGGAATCGAACCCGGGCCTCCTGGGTGAGAGCCAGGTATCCTAACCACTAGACCATGCCGGAACGTGGAGGTTGATGTGTTTCCACTTCAGTTGTCCACAACTGAGGCACCGAAAGAAAAAAAAAAAAAAAAGTAATCGCTATGCACTGAAGCAATGTATTGTGGAGTTTGGTGAAGGATGTGACCACTTGATGACCACGATTGCAGCGATAGAGCGCTCGTTCCTCCAGTTGGCGGTTGATGTCGCCACCTGTACCATTAGTCCGAAAAAATGTTGCAGGCGGAGAGTATTTAATGAATGATTCTGATCGAAAAAAATGAAATACTGCATCCAAACGTTGTACAAAACAAAACTGCCCGCCACATGCCAACTTTGTTCGATATTTTGAACTTGAAGAAGTGAGGGGTGAGGCGGAAATTATATTTCTCTCTCGATTATCTCCGAGCGACGAATCACGCCGCGTCGCAACGTGCTCGCAACCCAGTATTAATACCAGTGAATAAAAACGTTTCAGGCAATCGGCTTGTTCCACTTCATAAAATTAATCTTTTTCCGCACGCACAGACTCATGCCACAAACTTTTACTGCTGACACCAGCGATTCCAGTAACGTTGGCCGACACTCGACTGAAAACTGAACTTTCTGGTCAGAGTCGTTATCCAGAAGCGGGGTCGGGTCAGCTACACTCTTAACGCAAAATACGCAGTTAACTACTGCAGTTCATCACCATTTAAATGTAGAGCACTTCGCTAACTTCGGTGCCACCAGTCATAGTGCGACGTATAAAAGTTTTAGCGAATTCTTAACTCATCCTGGCAACCATGTTTTAAACAACAAAACGCGCATAAACATCGCGATGGCGGGTACCGCAGGTTCTGTGGTGCAGTTTTCGGTGAGTATTTCTCTTATATTTGCCTCTTTGCATAAACATAGGAGCCAAAGTTGCATCACAGCGAATTCAAAATCGAACATTCAGCGATGAAACCACACTTCAGCGGGGCCTTACACTGTGTCATGCCGGTGTTTTTCGCCGCTATCACGTGTTTGGCAAGTTACGTGACAACCGTTCTACCAACAGTTTGAAAAAATGTTTTTACGAGCTGCTCGACAATTTCATCCAGCTTCTAGTGCTTATCCATCACGAAGAACGGACAACGGTCGTAGCGCAGGACCAGAAGGCTCTCGCGCGAGATTTAAACCTGCCGCTGGCGGCCGAAAAAGGAGGCCGCCTTGGACGCAAGCTGCGAGCCGCTTATCATTGGCCGTCGACTTGCGCTGACGGGGTTTCCGGCCCCGCTATCGGTAGGGGCACATTTGTTTGGCGTGCTACACCTACGTTAACGTAATGCGTTTTGTTTCGGCAATGCCCCCGCCGCCCGCGGGCTCCGACAGTAAACTCGCCATGGCGTTGAGGAACGCTTTTAACTTGTTCTCCATCAGCCATCATTCGCCTCTGCCGTACCAACAGTACCAGGTTTGTGTTTCGTTCCGGAAGGTGTTCCCGTTCCGTACTGGTCGCGCGCTAATTTTGCATTTGGGTGGAGCACCAGACGGGGGCCCCGTGGCTTGAACCGCTGCTTGTCAAGTGCGCTATGCCAGTGCAGGCGCGCGCATTTGCTGGAAAAACGCAACTTTGGCTGCTCTGACTGCATGCACTATTCGCCTGCTCAATGAGCGCGGTGCTTTTTTCTCCAGTTTTTGCTTAGTTCTTGTTTTCGCTTTCTACGCTCCGTATTTGCGGGCGCCCGTTGCACGTGGTGAGAGCTTGCACGCACGAGATGCGCTAGTTCGTACTGGCGTGGCGGGCGCACCTGTGTCGCGTTGTCACCGCGGCAGTGCGTTTAAAAAATAAATTGAAGGGCAGCGAGTGTTGGAGCTGGTAAGACAAAGCTAGGCAATAACTTCACGCCAACGAGTCCTGCCAGTCGTGGTCGCGCTGTTACCATGGAGCATTATTTCCAGCTGCATTTTGCTTAAAAACAAGCATTGTGATTTTAGGCCATGCTGACGGGTTGCATTATATTTTACTTGATATTGAGGCTTATATGAGCAAAACTTTTTTAATGGTGTCATCTCTGTCAAAATATTTGATCCACCCATAGTTTCTATTAAATAAAATTCTGTGCTTCACCATTTTGCACGTAATTCAGCATATTGTGAGCCTTCTTAGTGCGCTTGTTTTTGTAATTATGAATGAGTGCAAGTGCCAAAGTGATTGTTTTCGTTTACTAATTTAATTTTTACGTGGGGTTATGATCCTTAAAACTCATGTTGTTGCATGTTTTGCAGTCATGTGGTGAACGAGTATTTTCAATTTAGAGCTTCTTGGGTCCTTTAACATGCTGTGACATCACTGTGCACACGGGCGCCTTTTGTGTTTCACCTCCATCGAAACAGCGGACAAGCATAATATACAGACTGTTCTGCAATTGAACGTGCACCGTAGAAAGGTCCTCACAGCTAAACCAGAGAATTGTTCGAGCTCAAATTTCGTACAGAAGTGGTATTTTGTCGGCAGATTTGTTTTATACCACATTTATTTGGGTATTTGCCTGAATCAATAAGAAGGTGGATATTTGCATCGTCTGCGGTGAAGACTAAACAAAACAGGCTGGTCCTTCGATTGCACCGGTGGCGCCATCTTGTTGGTCGACCGTGGAGGTTAGGCAAAGGACGGGGGTCTTTTGCGGGAGGTTTGAAGACCCTTCAGCAACTGCTTTATCAGTGATCACAAAAGGCTTAGTTTGGCCATAACTGCACTAAGTTTGAAGACTTTCCATGACTTCTCATTTCAAGTTGGGAGGAATCCAGAAGCAGTGCAGATTTTCCAAAGGTGTGGTCTTGAGCAGACGCCTGTAGACAAACTGTGGTCATATTTTTAAAATTTTTTTTGCCACAACAGGTCCACTATCACGGTAAAATGTCACGGACATGGTGAAGTGAACTTTTCTTCTTTTTTCTTCTGTCTGTGTCTCTCTGTTACCAAATATTTGGTTTTGCTAGTATCTTATTGAATTGTTACACTTTCTCTACACTCTTGTCTGTGCTCTTGAATGGCAAAGCATCTGGCCTGTTGCGTTAGTTTCAGTCGTTGCAGCCGAGTGCATCTGGGAGAAAGTTCTGGTTTAAATGGTTGAAGTAGCACCAAGTGTTCAGATTAATATATGATGCTGGTTGACTGTTAGCATGGATCGTGAAAAGAGTGTTTATTTATTCAAGTTGCCTGGGGGACTCCAAGGTTCGGAGCATTGCTTGAAGCAGTGATGTGATAGCTGCGCCAATTGCGCCGATGTGCGCCAAAAGGCAAAACCTGCTACATCCTGCTACATTTTTGTTATTGTGCGCCAAAGCTGCGCCAAACGCGTATTTTCACTTTGATGTTATGCCTGATGTTGTCAGAGCAGTGCGAGGGGCAAGCAAAAGGTACAGAGAACGTTTGGCAGCTGAAGAAGAGCAGGCTGCCAAACGGCAGCGTGCCAATGTGCCCAAGATGACACCAAGTGATGCTGACAAAACCCTCAAGCTGGAAGTAGAAACAGCAAAGAAAATGCTGGTAAATGCAGAGCTGCTCATCAACAATGGCATAAAGATGAAGAATTTTGGTGATATTGAAAGTGGGCAGGCCTTGCTTGCTGAAGGGAAAACAAGGCTTTCAGCTGCTGTTGACAAAATGTCGCCTAAGGCAGCCAACTAGGCAGTATTTTGCAGTTAAAGACTGAATGATGTTGCTCACAGAAAAAAGGCACAGAATAGGTCCACTGCTTTTTGATAGGCCAAGAAGCTGAAAAGTTGTGCTGTCGTGTACATAATTATTATTCAGTTCGAAACGTTGATAGTGTTATTTCATTGTTTTTCTTTAAGCTTGTGATCTGCATTCTAGTCATTCTTAAATAAAAGTTCCAGTGAATTCCTTGTTGTCCATTTATAACTGCTGTCCTATAGGGGCTTGGCGGCTAAAACACAGGGCTGATCTATACTTGGTCGCATAAAAGATTACATGACACTGAAGTTCTAAAATTAGTTATTTGGGCCAACATATGATGTTTCACAATTGCCTCTAATTTAATTAAATTATTGCCAAAACCACGATCTGATTATGAGGCACGCCGTAGTGGGGGACTCCAGAATTGGACCACCTGGGGTTATTAATATGCACCTAAATCTGAGTACACGGATGTTTTTGCATTTTGCTCGCATCGAAATGCCCCTAACATCCTATTGAACAGCACCTTTTTGTTCCCAAAGGTTTCCTCCTTATTTTACTATTTTACTTCTCGCAAAGTCAATTTTTTCACTTGCAATGAGCCTTGAGCTGCTCCAAAAGCTTGTTTCCCTGCTCCAAAATTCCCTTTTGGCTGCTCCAAAAAGCTGCTCCAAAATGGCTTCAGCCAATCACATCACTGCTTGAAGTAGAGGGAGATTACATAAATGGAGTCAAAAAGTATTGATGGCCACTTAAACCTTCAGAACAATACCCATTTTGTCCATGGTTCTTTTTTTGCTTTCATCACACTGTTGAGCTGATATTGTGATTTTTTTATTCATACACCTTTCATAATTTTGACAGAGCTCTTTGTGCATGACCCTGTCATCACTTATGCAAAGGGTACCTAGGAGACTTTTATCTTGGCCACCTCTTGTGGACAGTGCATCTGAAATGCACTTGAAAACTGGATTGTCTAGTATGTAGCCTTTAAATGCTGAACTCATGTTGCTTGAATGTGCTGTGTACTGAATTCCGTCACTTTTGCCTATGCCGAGGTGAGCTGCCCAAGGTGGTGGTTTCATTGTAAATTCATTTGCAACTATGCTCACCTCATCTTTTAACTTCTACACTTGTCGGGGCATTTGTAACAAATTATCCCTTCATATCCTGGCACTGGTTCTGTAGTGCAAAATTGCACAACCTTGCCCGTTTGCAGGAGCTATGCCTATTCCGACTTTTTTCATAAGTGTTTCCTGCTACTTTTGTACCACGCTATGAATGCATTTATTTCTGCTATTATTTAATGCTTGCACGTTTTCAACTACTACTTCAGCTTATTGCCACTAAAGGGGGAATAACCTGCCAAATTCTTATGTACTTTGAATCATTTACCTGAAAATTCAAACAGCTTGGTACGGCTGGTCTCAAACTCTTGCACAAAACCTGCTCATTTTACTCTTTAATTCTTGTTTAATCGAGTAGGGTCCGTCATGAGCCTTTGTGTTCTTAGTCAGTTTTCGCATGACCTGTTCTAGCTTATGCTTTGCCTGCATTGGGCCCTTAAGTGATGATATAGGGTAGTAATAAAGATGGTTACAGGTGTTCCTGCCCTGAATTCTACTGAGTTCGCATTGTTTTTTAAATTCAAGGACATGCCATTTGGCTTGATGTGTTGCTGCTCGCGCTTATACAGGTGTAACATTTGGCTCTTCAGTTTTGAAAAATACTAAGCTGCCTTCCTGTTGTATGTGAGAGATGGTGTTATGGAAGTGTGCCATTTTGTACAGTTTTGGATATTAATGTATATTTTCCTGTCGCAAAAAAAAATATTGAACCAGTTTTACAGAGTAGTGAAAATGTTAAGAGAAGCATTTTACACGTCTTAGTGACAGTTAGTGGCTTGCTTGTTGAACAGTGAACTTGCCTTGTTTTTGTTTGGTGCTACCATGTGTAATGGGCCTTAACTTTTTTGTTGTTGCTTTTGGACAGAGCAGCCAAATGGCATAAGCAGAAATCCACAGAAAGAATTGTGCAGACCGTGCTGCCTAGCGTGCTCTGTGATTGACGTCACACTGGGAACTCGCGCTGCTATGGCTGTTTTTCGAGCATGCTCACTCCCCACCGTTCCGTCATTTGTCATTTCGTTTCTGCTTATTACATGTGTGGCCGCAGTGTCTAATAAATAAAAAAGTGGTGCATGCTGTGCATTGTCCGTCAACAAGTATTGTGTTATGGTACCAGCAGACTTCTGTGTTCTGTTTTTTGATGAAGGACGCGGAAGTAGCCAAGACAGTCAGTGTGCCTTGTTATTTCTCACTCCAGTCGCTCATGAACACATGCGTCTGAGATCCTGGCATTCTTGTAGCATAAAGCGTCCTGCTTTGGTGGCTCGAAAGCACAGTCAGATTATTGCCTTTGTCATGCATGCCAACGTGACCAGGCTGTCTTTCATCACCCTGCCTTTGTCATCATGTGTAACGGGCAGCTCGTGTGCGTTGGCTGGGAGTTTGTCCACTCGTCTAACAGCCGTAGTTACGCGAATCACACACATTGCATCGCTCGCAGTGTATGTTAGGCTGTGCTGTTTCTACAGAGTGACATACGTCTCCTGTATTAAAAAAAACTGGCTTTTTCATGCCACGTATGCATGAAATCTAAACGAAATGTAAAAATGGGTTATGAAGAAAAAGCACTTGTCTCCATGTGTGATGCACACTGGGCTGTGCTTATGTTTGGTTCTCTACATGCGAAAATTGCAGTGCATTAAAAGCCTGTCTCTCTCAAAGCATAAATGTGATGAACTGTATGTTCTCATGCAGGGCTGTCTAGTTGCTGCACTGGACATATATCCGTTGGAGAAGCGGTGCCACGAGTTGAACCACCTGTTCCAGGAGCTGCCCCTTAAAGTGAGTGGGGAAAAAAAATGCTTCACCCAAGGTTGATTTTCTGCGCATCTTGTTTTTTTCCACACTTTCTAGGATGCTTTTGTGCTGGTACCGTATTGCACCAGTGTTGTTTCTACTTGTGTGCTTTCAAAGCATTATGTGTCCTGCTCACGTCTTTGAGGGGATATAGGCTATGCGAACTCGGGTAGCAATCAGTTAAACGAGCAATTTGTCACACAAGGCTTGCCCCCTCCTGTGTCATTCTCTCGTTGTGCTATAAAAATGACCACTTTGCACAGAATTGTGACTGCAGCAGCTGTTTATTACAGACCTCCTCCTGGTGGGGTTGTGAATGGGCACTGAGGACTACACCATCCAATTATTGTTCTCAGTTAAAATTGATTTTCTGGTTCTTTCTGGCTGTGTTGATGTTTCTTCGGCAACAAAAGGCGTGTTCATAGACAGGAAGTGGATTTAGAAATCTTCCCGCCACTTTACCCAAACCCTTGACGTCCCTACCGGAAAGAATGGCTTGCCGCCACCTTGTAGTTAATGGTGGTGTAGTATAGCCTCTGGCATCCGTATGAAATTCAGCGTCGGCGCAAGCATTTTTGTTGCGTAATTGGCCGGTGGTGATGACTCCTGTATTTTGTTGTTTTGGCCTTTTGTACCCTATATAAGCTCAGTTTTCGCTGCTAATGGAGTGTCTGTGATTAGAATGCGGTACCCTCTCAATACAGGCCATTGTCTATTTTTCTTCGGTGTGTCTTTAATGGGTGCGGGAAATTGTAGTCTGGCAGCGAATGGGTTTAAGCTAGTGGGCAACCCTTTTTGTCGTTCATGATGAAAGAGGAAACACATGAAATTTGCTTTGTCTGCATTCCCCGTTGCGAATGTTTAAGCTTGTTGCTAGAGGCGTCCACAGGAAAGATTGTGGCATCAAATCAAAGCTGAAGGAATGGTTGGACATGCGGACTGCTGTTGTTGTGCTTGTAAGGATGTCGCAGTAGCAGCTATTAGTTCTAGCAAAATGTAGTGCTGTAACTTTGCCAGTGGTGTCAAGTGTGTGTTGGGGAAAAGGAATTAAACGGCAAATGAAATGCTTTGTGCTAATCTGCACTGAACTAGCATGTGTTGTGAAGAAATTAACAATTATGTATACCCAGTTTCATGTTCTCAAAAATGTTGGGAGTACAGGGTACGAGGTGGGTGGAGACTGGGGAGATGGTTCCGTGCTCCTAAGACAGCGAGGTGTTGGTGGTTGGCATAATTTTTTTTAATGTTTTCTAACTGTTCTTAATCATTGTGTTCACTTAAATGTTGAGGTAGCATAATTAGCATAAATGAAGACTTACTCGAACATAGCTAATCCCATATATTAGGTTAATAGGTGAAAGCTTGGATTTATTTCCACATCCTGCAGGTCTCCTCCTTCCTGCTTTTGGTTTTCTTTAAAACGGTCCCATTTTAATGGTTAAACTGGATGACTGGTGAAGCCGGAACTGCGCCAGAATTGCAAGCATGGCTGTAAGAAATTAGCTTTTGCTTTATTGTGCATGACATCTTGCTGTAAGGTGTCATACCTACACCGTAAATTATACCTCACCTGTAATGGTGAAATAGTCATCCCTTAAAAACATTATGGGCCGTGTTGCATTGTCTACCGCCATCAAGTAACTGTCAAGACTTGACATCCAAACAAGCTCTCCAAACCACTTCGACATTTGTTTTGTAAGAGTTGCCTTCTACAAAGTGCTGAAGCTAGTGGCCTATTAATCTTCTGTCTCAACGTTTACTTTTGACCCAGAACTTGACGAGCTGGTGAGTCTTTCCTTGTCCCCAAAACGCATGTCTTGCTATTTGCCCTGACAAGACCTCTTCCTTTTTTTTTCCTTTGTTTCTGTGGGGGTGTCCTGCAGGAGCTTCAGCACTACCTGCCCACAGTGGTGGAGCATGTGTTTGGCTTTGGGGCCAACCTTGGCTGGGGTCTGCAGTGCGTCCAGCACGGCCAGCCAGGGTTCGATACGATCCGCTCCTTCCTCAGCCCCGAGGGTCCGCTTCTGCGGCTTGTCTATCGGCTGCTGTCGGATGCGGGTCTCAAGTACGACTTCCCCGTGTCCTGCTTGCCTGTGAGTGTTGACCTCTGTGGTCTGTGATGAAGCTTCTGGCATGCGTCTTTATCGCTCAGTGTCTGACTAGAGATGCTGCCAGGTTTTTCTGGAATGCTTGTAGCCCCGCACAACTGATTCTACAATGTCTGCAATAGTCCTGGGCGATTTCCGGGCCTTATCTCGAGAAAGTTCTTTGTCAGCTTTAAATTGAGCACAGCTGAGAGCAGCAAGGATTCTGTTCTTTAACAGTTGCCGAACAGGTTTGTTGCTTTTCCGCCGCCGAGTTCTTGAGTTCTTTGTGGGTGCAAGCCAGCTTAATGAAAAATTAATTTCACCACCATCTCTGTCTGCTGGTCCTTTTACCATGGCGTTGGCAACACCACATGAAAAAGGGTAATGCTGTGCTTAGAAAGCGTCGAATGGCAGCCTGCACGGAGCGCACAGTGGCTACTATGAGCTCTCGACAAACAAAAGAAAGGTCATGGAATTTCAGCAGATCAGCTGTTCTTACTGTATATTTACTCGCATAATTTGCGCACTTTCTGAGTAAGGAACAGTGTAATTTTTTTTTTGTTGGTTTATAGGGCATCGTCAACAGAACGCATGTTCCACATGGGGCACTCACTCTGATGGCAAGTCTTTTGCAAGACTGGGTCTGCCTGTGGGCTTTCAGTGCCCTCCCTAAAAAAACTTGCCTGGTGCTAAGGAAACTTTTGAAACACTCTTCATGATGCTTGTTGAGAGAACATATTTGGCACTTTGTTGGGGTGTTTTTCATGCTGCTGCGCTTGTTTAAAATTGCAGTACCCTGAATTCTGACCTAGTGTGGCAAGTTTAGGAATCGCTACAGACAACCTTTGCAATTGCGGCCTTGGGGCAAAATATATTATATTAAAGAAAGGAAGTATATTAAGAGAATACATCAAAAGAGAACCAATGCAGCAGGGCACAGTATTGTGACGAAGAATGCCATCTTCTCCGCTGTCTGCGTGCAGATATAGGGGGGCTGGCTTTAGGCTGCTTGTTTGACTGCCGATTTGGTGTGTGTCCTTTTTTCTTCCCCTCCCCCATCTGCCAGTCCGATGCCCGGCGGAGCCTGAGTGTGGGGCCAGTGCCACCCTTCTGGGCCGCTAAGATCCCATCGTACCCTGTTCCCGGGGTCGGTTCTCAAGGACCCACCGCCGTGCAGCTCAGTATCCTCTTTCCTAAATCGTGAAATTGTTTCCCATTGAACCCAGGCCAAATGTTCCTATTGGCATGCCTTCTTGTTGGCATACAGGCAACTTGTGGTCCCTTTGGCAGGGATGGGGGTATGCTTTTCAGTTGAACATTATTGAGTGAGTTGGGGGATCAGTCATAAATACTGGCACTGTTCGCCGCACAGCGTGCGTGAAGGTCACGAGGCCCCGTCAGGCGCCATATGGACGCCTTTTGCCTCGTGAACCTCAGCAGATATAAAAACAAAAATCCCCAAGTATATGTACCCCGATTCTGCTGAAATAAATTTAATTTCATTTCATTTCAAGTGTGCCAGCGATGTTTTGTAACTTTTGCTACCCTATTTTGCTAACACTTTCAGTGTTAAATGCATTTCATATTACAACTACCCTATGTACTCGTGGATAAGCCGCTCTTTTTTACAGCCCGTACCCCCCCCCCCCCCACACACACACTTTTGGCCGCAAAAATTTGAAGAAAAAAAAAAGCTAAAATGTGTCAAAAACGTGCCTAGTCCCACAAAGCGCTGCAAGATGGCGCCGGTTAGTTTTTCCCGCACCGCATCCATTATCGTCATCACTGTGCAACACGACATCTCAGCAGCTTTCTGTTTCTGGTTTTCACGGCTCGATTTGGTCTTTGTTATATGGTGCTTTGTTCGGAAGTCTGTGGACTGCTTGCAGAATCTGTTGTGTTGTGTGCGCCGTCGTGTGGCAGGCTGCGTGCTTTTGAATGCGAACAAAAAGCAATGGTCAAGTGCAGACGGTCCTACACTGCAGGCTTCGAACTTCAAGTGCAAAATACGCTGAGGAAAATGGTTAACGGGAGGGAGGCCGGGCGAAAGTTTGATGTGGATGAAAAGTATGCTTGCTGCTGGTCTATGCCAATGCAAGACCTTGCCGAGACTACCCGAATCCGGAAGGCTTTTCGCGGGAAAGAGTGCAAGTTCCCAAAACTTGAAGAGGACCTCATTGAGTGTGTTAGCATCACTAGGAGCAACGGCTTCGCAGTGTCTACGCAAATGATCCGCATGAAAGCAATTGCTATCGCTCAGCACATGAACCTTCAACCTGCTGACTTCAAATTTGAAGCCAATGGAGGGTGGCTTCAACGTTTTATGAAATGGCACCAACTCTCCATTCGCCATCGAACGATGTCGTGCTAGAAGCTGCCAAAAAGCTGAATGCTGCCAAGAAGCTGAATGCTGCCAAAAAGCTGAATGTGAGGACCAAATAACAAAATTTCATCACTTTGTCAACGCACTTCGGAGGGAGCATGAGTGCGACCTCTCACAGATAGGCAATGCTGATCAGGCCCCTGTCTGGTTCAATGTCCCTGAAACTTTCACGGTGGAAGCCAAAGGGGCAAAAAAGTGTCTCCGTGTGCACTACTGTCACCGAATGGCAAAGGTGCACAGTGATGCTTTGCATCATTGCTGATGGAAGGAAGCTTCCACCCTATGTTGAGACCCAGCCAGGAGAGAGGTTCTGCCAGGGTATCGTAGTCCGGGTGGAAGGAAAAGGTTGGATGTCCGACGAATTGGTCATAGAGACTGGCTGAAAACAGTGTGGCAGAACCGACCAGGAGGCCTACTACGCCGCAAAGCCCTTCTTGTTCTTGACAGCTTTAGTGGTCACCTAACAGACCGAGTGAAGACTCTGCTGGCAGACTGCCAGACGGACTTGGCCGTAATTCCTGGTGACCTAAAAAGCATGCTGCAGCCACTCGATGTTTGCGTTAACCGGCCATTGAAGACTGAATTAGCGCTGAGCTACACCGAGTGGATAGCCGCGGGCAACCACGAAACAACTCCGACAGGGTGGTTGAAGCAAGAGTCCCTACAGGAAGTGTGCGCTTGGATTCTGCACGCGTGGTGTTCGTTGTCAGCGGACACCATCTCAAAAGAGTTTTAGTCACGGGACTGTCAAACGCTGTGGACGGCACAGAGGGCGACCAGCTTTGGGAGTATGCCACCAATTAGGTGAGCTCGTCTGACAGCGGTGAAAGTACCGATGAGCTGAGCTCGTCTGACGGTGATTAGCGCGAAAGCAGTGATGAATGGTGAAATAAAATGTTTGTATCTGTTGCCAGCTTTTTAATTATCTGACACTGTAGTCACAATGGCACCACAATGTGTTAATGTGTAGCTGTAGGCCTGATTCGTGTATGACTTGCATCTGAGAAAATTTGATGAAAAAAAAGTGCGGCTTATACACGGGTATATATGGTATGTTCACTCGTGAAGTAATATGCCATGTAAACTGATTGCAGATTTCAAACCAAAACTTTACAAGCATTGCTCTTTTTTGCAGATTTCAAACCAAAACTTTACAAGCATTGCTCTTTTGTTTGCTGCTTTTTGTTTTTTTCTCTGCTGTAAATTTCGGTTAGCCTTTGAACGTTGGTGCATTATTCTGAGTTTTGGGGTACATGCTGGTAATTTTCATGGTCCATGCTTAGGACCTGCTCTGAAAGTCAGTGCGTTCGAAATACAGTGGAACCCGACTGTTACATTCTCTGGGGCTGCATTTTCCCAGCTGCTGCATTTCCCGGCTGGTATGTACTTTTAGTGTAACAAAGGGGTTCTGCTGTACTAAAAGGTACATCACCGACCCATGGTAATTGCTAACAAGTGTCATTAAGAGTCATTCCCACACTTTAGCATATTTCAGGGCACAGTGCTTGATGCAGGCACAGAAATGGGTGGCTCATTTCACATTTCTAAAATTAATGCAAGCTACCTGAAAACCCGGCCTTTCTCAGTTTCTTAGTTTGTTTTCAGTAAATGAAGAGTATTGCTGTAAATGCGTGGAGGAAAAACCGTTTTTTGCAAGTAAAGGCCTTTCTGTTGGTTTCTTGTTTTTGGTTCATCAAAGGCCTTAGATGGACCAAGATGAATTTCTTTTTTTTTCTGCGTTATATGCTGCTTTCCTTGACTGTGCTGTGTGTTTGTACCTTCCTAAGATGCGTTCGAGCTCTACATGTTCCATTTTGCCTACCTCGTCGTCAATCCTTCTCAATCGGTGAGTGTGGAGATTGCCTTGCTGAATTTGTAATTTTCTTCCAAGTTTCCTTTGTAAATGAGCATGTAGCTGGCATTTGTTGCATCTTGATTTCGTGGCTTTGGGTGTTAAACTAAAGAAATGGTGAACATTCCACATGGTGAAGGCTCGCATGGAGACAGCGCAGTAGTCTTTGTTACAGAAAAATTCAGCAAGCATTAGTACAGATTGTTTACAGTGCTGTTTGCTCTGTCCGGCGACAGGTGGCACCACTAGGACAGACGCCATTCCCGGCCTTCGGAGCCGTCGTTAACAGCATCGGTAGCACCGGTGCACAGTGTGAACCACTGCTGCGCAGTTTGTGTACGATTGCCAGGTTACGCTTTAAACAAGCCGGCTGTGGTACGGATGTCATGCGTATTGTTGAATTACAGTGAAACCTCGATTATACGCCCCCCGGTCATGCGACGACCCGCATTTTACGACGAATTTGTGTGGTCCCGGCAAAACCCCCCTAGAGACAATGCATTAAAAACCTTGGTTATACGACGCAAATTTTAGAAGGACCCCGCTTCGTACGACGGCTGGCTCGTACCGTCCGTCAAAACAGGTCGTCAGCAAATGCAGGCCGGGATGTACCGTATTTTCGCGATTCTAAGCACCCCCCCTATTTTCGGGAAAAAATTTCTGAAAAAAAAAAACTTCGCATGCGAATCTAAGCACCCCCGTTTTTGCGCGGAAGAGAGCGTTGCCGAGGCCGCCAAGTGCACTTGCTCTCTTTTTCGTCGAGCCTGTGCAGTCGGAGTCCCGAGGAGGCGCGGCCTGCGCGTTGTTGTTGCGACTGAGAGAAGGATGAAAAGGAAAGTGCACGGGCCCGCCGACTGGCTCGAGCCAAGCCACCACCGCTGCCAAGTGCAGATAGAGGAGAGTTAAAAGATCAGAGGAAAGATAAAGAGAAAAGATAAGACGCGCGTCCCAGCAACAGATGCGTCCGCAGGAGCGGACGCTGATGAAAAAACAGATAAGCGGGCGAGGCCGCGCTCGCCCAAGCGAGGACAGCGGCGTCCACGGCGCTTTTTGTAATGGAAGTAATGGATGCCATGTGCCCCGACGATAAAACTTCCCACGAAGAGGAAGTGGACAACGATGCAGAGGTTTGCGCTCCCATTCCTAGTTACGCGGACGTGTTGCAGAGCGTCGACAACATCCGGCGCTTTGCTTGCGCGCGTGACGATGTTGGCGACCTACTGCCGGACGTGGCAGCCCTTGAAAAGAAGTTGATGCGCCGAGGTTGGGCAAAAGTGCAAAAAAAAATTACCGATTTTTTTTAAACAGTAATAAAGATTTTTTTGCAAATCTGTTTCAAACAAATGCTGGGTTTTGTTTTTTTTAATCTGATTGGCATACTTGCCGCGGGCTTGAAGCCGTTCAACAGTTTTCGGCGCAAGGCCGAGCGCCACTGGCCGCATTCTTTGATTTTCGATTATACGACACCCGGATTATACGACGGTTTCGCGCGGTCCCCTGAACGTCGTATAATCGAGGTTCCACTGTAATATGTCAAACTAATATCCCTGTAGTCTAGTAGGGGAAGAACAGACAAATGGGGCACTTCGCGCTACAAGCCGCCAATTTTCGAGGAGCTGTCTTGCGAGTTCATGCTGCTTTCTGGGAGGACAGAATGTTGATGTGTTGTTCTATGAGAGAAAAAAAATACGCATATCACAAACCCCACATGCCAGTTTATATCGACACCAGCAGTAGCTGTGGGAATGCCAGAACGAGCTGGTGTGACGTCTTCACAGCACTAATACATCGCGCGGTTGTAATATCGCCGCGTCGTTTTTGCAGTGTATGTCTGTCTAGGTTGTCTGGACCAATGTCTGCTCTGGGCTCCTCACATAAACGATCACGTGGTGAACGCAGCAGTCTTTGTTTCGGTGCTTGAAGCCACTGGGGGGGAAGCCACTCTCATCTCTCCTCGTCATCACCAGGGTGCGCCGCACCAGCAGCTGCCAGTGCTGATGGACGTGGCTGGCGGCGAAGGCCAGAGGGCGACTGGCAAGACCATGGAGTGCTTGTATGTGGCCCTTCTCCAGGACTACCTGCACTATTTCCTGCCGGTGACGCACAACCACCCCCCTTCCCTGGACGGGTACCACCCGCATCAGGGGGCCTTTGCTGGCACCTCGGCACCCAGGTGAGCATGGCTGCTGCACTGTGCATTTGTCAGTTGCAGTGAATGCAGTGTCACTGCTGCGTGAATGTACCTTAAAAACCCGCGTATAATACGAACCCGAATATAATACGAGGTGAAGTTTTAGAGACGCGAAATGGGAAAAAAAAGTTTCACCCGCGTATAATACGAGTGACGCAAGCTCATAGAAGACATTTATTCAAACCACATCCCGCACTTCACTTCAATTACTTTCTTCTTCAGTAGATCTTTCTTCGGACATTTCATTGTCCGACCGACAAATCATCCCAAATGTACTCATCTACCGTGCCATCGAGGGCGTTCGAGATGCCGCACTTCTTAAGCCCGCTTCAGCCACCTGGTTGACGTCACTGCAGGCTCACCTGAGCGCATCCACTCTGCGTAGCACCGCTTGACTGCGTCCTTGAACGGTTTGTTTACACAACCATCAAGCAGCCGCGAAAGCTTCGTCGCGTTCCGCTGCACGCGAAAAGGGCTTCTTTCTGTCGTGGCCATCCACGAATGCTTCCTTCGACGACACCAAACTGCCTCGCGGCCGCACCATTGCTGATGTTCTCCGCAGCTAAAATCACTTTTTGCCTGAAAGTAGCCGAGTACTGTTTTCGAGACCGTGACATCATGCTCCCTAAAAAAATATCCACTTCACGAAGCGTGCCTTACATGTGAGCACACGCATTGTCAACAGGCTCACGGCACACCGCGACCCCCCGGCGCACCCAACGAATCAACAAAGAAACGACGTCGTGACGTTGTTTGTCGAGAGTAACGAAGCCAAGCCGTAGCCGCGCGCCAGTAGCAAAGCCAAGCCGTAGCCATGCCACAAAAATGAAACCAAAACTTCGAGCAACTTGGAAAATTTTTGTTCGGATCCGCAAATAGTACAAGGGGGAAATTTAGGACGCTAATTATGGGAAAAAAACCTCGTATTATACGCGGGTTTTTACGGTAATCTTTATTTTTCAAGAATGGAGTCCTTGCACGTGTAGTGCAGAGACGGGGGATGAGATGAGGTATGGACGAGACGAGCACCAACTGTGGCTCGATGATCTTTTGCGGCTCTCGTCCAATGGCCAACCAAAGGTCCAGTGCAGTCAAAGGGGGAAGAAGTTTGAAGGCAGGAGGAAGAGGATAAACATTTCATGAGCCTGTGGAGCCATTGTGGGTGGTCTTTCTCGAGTCTGGGCCAGGGGGCCGGAAGTTTTTGGTCCTTGGTGACCTTGAGAGCCCACTCCACGGCCCAGAGTTTGGTCTCTGGGCTGGAGCTCAGAAGCACAGCTTCCCCGCACTTGGAGGTTCAGATTTGCATTTAGTCCGCAGGAGCCAAAAGGCCAAATTATATGATCTAGCATGGCTATTGCCTGGCACCTAGTGCTTTTTTTGAGATATTGGCCAGGGTAGATGAGAGAGAAAATGAAAGGCGAAGGAATTGAGCAGGTTTGAAGGCAGTGCTACTTGGTTGCCTGGGCACTAGTTAAGGATTTGTGGTGTTTGAAGGCGGAAACCTCGCTTAGCATGTTAGACTGATGAGGCTGTAGCTGTGCCCGTAGTGTTGGTGTAATGTTTTGTGTCGTGCATCCGTGTCACCACAGCACCAACTTGTCCGAAGTTCCGCTTTGCTCAAGTCTTTTGTTTTTACATTGGCCTCTTCTTCTGTTGTGCCATGCTTCCGTGGTACACCTTTTTTCCCTTTTTTCCCTCATAGCCCAAAATTTCACTGTGCTGAAGTTCTTCTAGACAGCTCTCTACAGGGGTTTTGAGAGAAAATTGCGAACCAGTGGCTGCCATGTTGGACTTGCCGGTTAATCAGCGCTGCTTTGCACTCTGCGGCCCACACACGAGCAGCACAAGCGTGCCGGTCTGGTTGCACACTCTTGGCTTAGTGCTTGGCACATACAGTAGTGCTTCCACTTTTCAGCTGAGCAGTGTGTCTGTGTATGTGGGGGGGGGGTCACGGAAATACTGTTGCTCAGTATTTCCCTTGTTCACATCCTTCTCGCTGCCCACAGGGCTCCTGTTTTTATTGCCAGTGTATTCATGCTACGATATTGACGCGTACAGTAAAACCGTGCTATTACTGGATTTCACGGGAGCACGGGAAATGTCTGAATTAAACCAAATGTTGAATTATGGGGGGCACGCCATACAAAGTGTCCCACACCAGCACACCACCTTTGTTTCATCAAAAAAATCTTTAATCCTAAATTGCTTTGCAGGACACATCCTCTAGGATACTGAGGCCATCAACAGCCAAGTTATATTTGCACACGCTCGAAAGTTTTGTCAAATTTTCATTGCTAATGTACAAGGTACATTTGTAACGTGGCTGTGCTAGTTATGTGAATAGATACAGAATATATTATTCACGGCAGTCACGTTTCAGTGGTGCGAGGGTGTGAAATTTTATCTGCTGAGATTTTTGTGCAAGTGCTTGTTTGGTGGTTGAAATTAATCCAGAACACCCTATAGTTCCCCTGTAGCCTTGGCACGTCATCATCATCATCATCAACCTGACTACTCCCTCTTCAGGGCAAAGGCCTCTTCCATGTACTATCAGCGTCAATTGAAACGCGAACAAGCCAATTGAAACGCGAACAGCAAAACTCGCAGATATTATTCTAGGGAGGCAAAATACATGAGCAGTTGATTTTCCCTTCGAAGCCGAAAAGACCGCTCTTCTGAAATGTTAATAGCCCACGCCTGTATTTCATCTCCAGCCTCTAATATGCTTGATTTTTTGTGCTCGCGTTCCAGTTGTTTTGTTCGCGTTTCATTTGACGCTGATAGTACCTTCAATTAACCCTGTCCTTTGCCAGTTGAGGGCCCCGTATCCCTGCAAACTTCTTAATCTCATCCGCCCACCTAACTTTCTGCCGCCCCCTGCTACGCTTGCCTTATCTTAGAATGCACTCCGTTACCCTTAAGGACCAGCGGTTATCTTGCCTTCGCATTACATGCCTTGTTCAAGCCCACTTCTTCCTCTTGATTTCGTCTAGGATGTCATTAAGCCACATTAATTCCCTCGCCCACTCCGCCCGCTTCCGATCTCTTAACATTATACCTGTCATTTTTCTTTCCACGTACAGCCTTGGCACGTACAGGGATGCATAAATTGCCCTCTCACTATGCAGCTCACTGTACCGAGACGCGGCCTCCACGCTTTGGAATGGGTCACTGTCTCTCCCCAATGGCAGCGGCTACTACGGTAGTCCCGGCGCTCTTCCACGCCACCAGCTCTCCAGCAACGAGATGCGCCTCTTCCGTAAAGAAGTCTTGGATGACCTCTTGGGGAGCTCTCGGAGCGGTGGTGCATTGATTAGTGCAGCATCGCCCACCGCTGGCAGCCCGGCGGCCATGGGGGGCCACGGTGGTAGCAACCCCTACGTGCGTGTCTCGGAGGCCTTCCTGGAGATCCTGCTCCAGTTCTGGCTGGGCCGGCAGCAGGCGGCACCAGCCGGACTGGGCATGCCTCCGTCGACGCTGGCATCGACAGCGTACGGGATGAGTCCGAGCACCACAGCTGGCTCCACGTCTTTCCACCACTCGTTCAGCAGCATGGCCGAGGTGAGGCGGCTTGTTT
Source organism: Amblyomma mixtum (assembly GCF_055824585.1). Taxonomy (NCBI): domain Eukaryota; kingdom Metazoa; phylum Arthropoda; class Arachnida; order Ixodida; family Ixodidae; genus Amblyomma; species Amblyomma mixtum. The sequence continues at coordinate 222,186,036 of NC_143013.1, read as the reverse complement.
GGCTGTGAGGCTCTTGGGAAGTTGCTGTGGTGATTGGCTGATTGTGTTAGAGTTTTGGGTTGTTGCGAAATGTTTCCGAGCAGGGGTGCCACTAGTTTGAACTGCGAGTCTGCCGAATCTTGTCGGTCGCGTGTTCTTTCAGCGATGGAAACTTGGTTGCCCAGTGGAGGTATTCCCTTCGGTCATGGGTCACGTACATAGTTGACCAAAGCAAGGTGGCAGAGCTGATGCTGGAAGAATTATGGAGGTGACACAGCGAAAGCCATCCGGAAGGGTGTGCTCGTCAGGAATATATACCGTATTTACTTGCATAATGATCGCACTTTTTTTTTCAAAAAATTGACGCAAATTTAGGGGTGCGATCATTACGCGGGGTAAATTTTTACAAAAAATTTTTTACCTCCGAAAACGCAAACAAGTCGCAGGCAGACAACCCTTATCACACGGGCGCGCTCCCCGCGATTATGCCGCTAAAAGCGGTTATCGCGAACCGATCTCGGCTTATGTCGTTAACCGAGAAGGTAGAGTGCGAAAAGCGCAAGAGCTGGCCCACTTCAAGAACGTACTTCCTTCGCACTGAATCACGTTCCAAGAGCAACACGTCAAAATAGGCAGTGTGTGTAGTGCTGTGCGACGGCGCTTTTATGTGGGCTTTGATCTCTTCCGATAGCGCGGCAACAGCGCACAACAGCAACGTCCCGCGGCGCTCAAGCTACGCATTTTACCGCCGATACGCCGAAAAATGTGCGGTCCTTGCCGCATCGTTGATGTACTTAGGTGACACGTTCGCAACGCTCGGGAGCACTGGATCCCGCGCGCTTACCGCAATGGTGCCGCCCGCGAGCGCGGCGGACGACGGTGCTCTGTACTCCCTAGTCGTCGCTAGGCCTAACTTGTTTCGTATCGAAGCCACAGTGGACGGCACTTTTGAATTGACCAACGCTATAATGTATGTTCTACTTATGGTGCTGCCTCACTCATAACCTCATTGTTTCATATTAAAAGAAATATATACGATCGATTTCAGCGACGCCTTCGCAGCGGAGCTGGTCAAGCAGATCGGGTTACTCGCGCGGCAACGGCGGCAGCTGCTACGTGGCTGCGAACGTAAAACTAGCTTATATCGCAGTTATTTCTCCTACCAGCAACTCGGTATACAGGCCCGCGATCCTCAAGGAGGATTCATTTTTGACGTTCCCGTATCCCAGGGCTTATTATTTACGAGAACAATAAAGTTTAGCCGGATCACCGTGTCACTTCGTTCATTGCACCGCAGCCCAGAACGGTGGTGAGACTTGCGACAATGACGAACTGTGATTCGAGATAATCGCAGTTAAGTTTGGTATCCGCGGTTAAGCATAACCGCATTTAGACTGGCCGTGTGACCGCAGGTCAACCAACAGGTGGCTGCCGCTGCAATGCTGACAGAGCAAGATGGTAATCTGCACATGCCATCTGTCAGACAGATAAGCAATTGCGATCATCGTCGGCTAGACTCGACATCGTCGACAAATTGCCGCGGCAAGTTTGGGGTGCGATCATTACGCGGGGACTAAAAAAAACTTAATTCTGCCAACAAAATTTGGGGGTGCGATCATTACGCGAGTGCGATCATTATGCGAGTAAATACGGTAATACATTATGGATCAAACAAGAAGCCACTCATTTTTGCGCTGAATTGGGTGGTCAGCCATGTTGTAAGTACCGTATTTACTCGTATAATAGGCGCACTTTTTTTCCAGAAAATCCGGCTCAAAGTTCGGGGTACGCCTATTACGCAGGGTAAAATTTCCATAAATTTTTCGACTCGCAAAATTGAACATACCGCATAAACGCACTCGTGTATGGGCCGCACCCCGTTTTCCTGAAGAAAATATTAAAAAAAAAAAAAGATCCGTGTAACGGCTGCACCGAAACTTTCCACGACCCACGCGGGAATAGCCTTCGAAATGCACACGCCAAGGCCTCCGCGATCGGCTCCGGCTGCGCGCAACGGGCGCTTGATCGCGGAGGCCAGACACACGCACAGGAGCTTCCAGACGTCCATGGAGGGCGCCCGAAGCCAAGCTCATCATCATCAGCGTTTTTCTCCGCCGCGAGCTTTCGCTATCCATATTGCCATCAGCATCACCAGCTCCAGTTTTTTTGTTGCTGCCAAGTGCCGGGATCTGCGGTAGCGCGTTAGTTCATCGTGGTTTGTGGCTCTGACGCCATGCGTTGCTGTTTTAGCTCGACGGGCAAGCACCTTAACAGCTACAGGGCTGGGAGTTTGCTCTCGAACACGCCAAGTGTTTGGCAGGTCGGAAATTCGACGTGGCCAAGAAGTTCGGCAGTTGCGACTGCGGCGTGCCTAGATTTTCGTACGTGACTCCAAGCGCGGAGTTTTTCGCGGGCCTAAGTCGAGAACTTTTCCGGCTGGAGATGAAGCTTTCCAAGCAGACGTTTAAAGTGAGCGTCCCTGAAAACTGTGTGCGGCTGTTCTACGCAATATCGTTGTACATGCTGTGGGTCCGCAGCAGCTGCGACGGCAGCAGCACTAGTGAGGACTAGCAGTCAGTTCCGCAAAAACTTTGTTAAAATAAAGATTGGGGGGCGGGGGGCGGTGAGGCATCGGCTTGCAATTGTGTAAATACAGCATATTGATCACAGTGCCAAGTTCGGGGTGCGCCTATTATGCGCGGAAATAAAAAAATCGATTTTTCGCGACCAAACTAGGGGTGCGCCTATTATGCGAGTAAATACGGTACTCATTACATTTGATATGCGGAAAAGCCCACTTGAGAATTTTGCGTTATGGTTAAGCCTAGCGGCATGCAAATGTGACCAATTCACGTGATCAACGACAGAGAAGCGAAGAGGACGCTTGAGTAGCATTTTCGATCTTACACACAAGATTAAAGACGTGTGTTGACTGTTTGCCTTTTTCTTGGTGTTCTTTAGCCACAGCTGCCCTTGTGCTATAGCACCGGGCGCGTAATTCGGAGGTCGTGGGTTCGGATCCCACCGGTGGCATGTGGTCGTTTTTTCTTCTGCTTTTACTAATCTCTCGTTGATAAAAAAACTACAAGTTAAAAAAAAATGCATCCCTTATGCACCTTGGTTTTGGTGGCTGTTGGCTTCTGTGTATGGGTGTAAGGGTGCACAGTAATCTTAGCAGCTGCTCCTCACATGCTGCCGGCATTGTGGGTAGTGTAGGCTACCTGATCTTTAAAACTGTGCAAGACGTCATAGCTACTTGTAAGACAGAAAAGGAAGCCGGTTAGAGATTGTTTCCCCAAAATTTAATTCTCTGTATTCCTGTGGGTCATGTTCATGAAGCCATTTTGTTTATTAAAGCACGGTGGACTTAATGTGCAAAAAACTTGAAGGGACCATGAAAGTCATTTTCATTTTACCAGAAGTGCCTTTAGAAGATTGTGTTAGTATGCCAGGTGTGTTTAGATATCTATTACATCAGGGGTTCTCAGACTGGGTTCCGTGGGTTCTGCGAGCACCCACACTGGCCTGTCCCTCCTTTCTGATGCACTTCTGGGGAGAATGTACAAAGCTGGCATAAGTTGGCTTGGTAAGACTCATTTCGGAGCACAATTATAAAAAAAAAAACAGCAGAAAAGATGCATTCACAAGAAGGAGTAGACAAAACGGACGCTGGAAACACAGCTGAATTTTACTCGGTGAAAATTGCCACAACAGAGCCGGATGCACATGTGTGTAAGCAACAATGCCGATAAAACGCATTAAAAAAAATTGCCGTAGGTCTGCTATATTGCACGTGACAAAGTATGTCCCATTCATGAAATGGTATCTCGCAGTAAACCAGAGCTTTTTGATATTGAACGCTTTTTGATCTATTTGTGTTTTTCCATGGCCGATAATTCTGACTTTTTTTTTGTTTTTATTGGCATTTTTGCTTACGCCCATGTGCACCTGGCTCTGTTGCGGCAGTTTCTGTCTACTCCTTCCCCTCGTGAATGCGTCTTTCCTGCTGGTTTTTCCTGTAAGCATGCACTCACTGGCCGCGGCAGCTGAATTTCTTTGGGGGCGAAATTCTAGGGGCCCGTGTCCTGCGCGATGTCAGTGCACGTTAAAGAACCCCAGGTGGTGGAAATTATTCCGGAGCCCTCCACTACGGCGTCTCTCATAGCCTTAGTCACTTTGGGACGTTAAATCCCATAAACCAAACCAAACCATCAAGCTACGGTTTACGGTTCTTCATTTCAGAGCGTTAGCTCTGCTTCGCTCGTTACTCAGTGTCATGCCATCGGCGTCAGTGCCATCTGCAGCGCAGACCTTGGGCAGAGCACCGAGACACTGAGCACGCTGTTACACGCACTCTTGCACATAACACGCACCCCTCTGCTGATTGGTGGAAACAGACACTGACTTTGCAAATAAGGCTTGCTTTGCGAAAATGTAGGCACGCCTGCAGTGTGCGCAGGTCTGAAGTGCTGTAACGTTTAACCAACTATTGGTGGGTGAAGCCATCCTAACATGCTCGGAGCACCACGGAAAAGTTTAGCGCACTCACGACGAACGACAAGGTAGACAACACAGGCGCTTACTTGCAACTGAGCAGTTATTGCAAAAACGCAGAATATAAAGAGAAAGAAAACACCAACAGCAAAACAAGTATTCACGTAGGCGCATAGAAGGTCATCAAGCAGGTGCATCTAGATATAAAAACGCTCACTCATGCAAGATAAAGTAAAAGCTCGTAAATTCGGCACTGACGGGACCGCGAAAAATTTTCGAATGATCCGAATGTCGAAATATTGAATGAACAGCAAAAAACAATGTTTGCCGCAACAGGACATACCTTTATTTGGCAAAGAAATCTGTTATCGTCGTCTGCTTTTTTGAGTGAGTACGATAGCTCTAACAGCTGCCAGGTGCACCGCGGCACACGCACCGTCAGGGATTTGTTCACAGAAGTCCTCCTGCACGGACAAGGCTTCTGCGGCTTCTTTCACCGTGCGCTTCGGCATTTGGGGCAACTGCTCACAATTGTCACCTTCTGACGAATCGTCGTTGTCAGTGCCTGTCACTTCAATTATTTTATCCTCAGTCAGCTTACAGGACACAAAGGCGAGGCGCGCAGGCACTGCGTGCTACCCACTCGAAAGCAGCGCAGTAAACACACTGGCAAAGCGCACAATTACCAAAAAAGGTGCCGCCTTACGGTTAAATAACCGCGATCGTAGCAGCAAGAACACGCGGAAATGACGACACACGCCAAAACGAGACTTGCTCTTGATAGGGTTAAGCGGACGACACCAACACGACTGCTACGACACAACATAGCACAAAAAAAGACGCCGGCCACTTCGGCCGGTGCTAACCTCACTTCCCTCGCCCTCTCACACTGCTGATGACGATGACCATACAGATGGCCTACCAGCTGTACAGTAGTGCCGCTCCTGGTAGTGTTTTTTTTTCTTTTTGCTCTCGGCGCACTGGCTTGGCGGGCTGCGGAGTGAAGTCGCATTAACAGATGCACGGCAAAATTTGTTCGAATTAACGAGCGTTTCACCCCATAGACTCCTATGTATAATTGTAGGGACCTCGCGTGTGCGTCGAATTATCCAATTTTCCGAATTAACGGGGGTTGAATTAACGAGCTTTCACTGTAACACCATAGGATCAGCCACATACGATTGCTCATCCTTGCGGATATGATATGCCTCCGCAATTTCTCTAGTCAGCTGGTCAGGATGGCTTGTATCACTCGCAGCATATGGCAAGAGAAAGAAGGGAGCGAGGAAGAAATTTCCTAGGTGTTCTCTGATGTCATAACCATTTGGGCATCTATGAATTAGACTGGTCTGGTTACTTAGGACACAGCAGGCTATCCGGAAACCATTCGGTGGCTTGTGCTCTATACTCCTTGAGGAAGGGATCCCTTTGTTGGGACCACCGAGTCCATTCTATTCATTAAGGTACATAGAGCTGGGAAGCCATCCGCTGCGACGCCTTTTATCGATCGCCTTTCCTCTTCTGCGAGTGCATGCCCCAATTGCATATAGTGCGTGCTCCTGTGACGATAGTTGCAGCAGATAGCCTCACACACTGCATCTTGCTGATGATCTCGTGTAATTTTTGCCTGTCCTCGTAGGAGTCCTACATGCGGAGTGACTTCCACATGCTGATAGTGCGAGTGGCGGTGAAGTACCTGCACCAGTTCCGGTACTCGGTTCAGGACAGTGGCACCAGGAACGGAGGAGCCCAATATCAGTGTGACCCCCATCTTCCGCTGGACGACATCAAGATGTGAGCTCCCATCCTTCACTTACGGCTGTTGCTATGTAGGGACGCCCCAAGATAAATATATCCACTGTCCCGGTAAAGGACGGTACCTCAGGTGTTCCCCAAAGGAAAGTTCACGCAGAAGCTTCTATTCATGTAAGACCACAAAAATCTGTTTCTTTTGTCAGTTGCCGAGGGGTCCTCTTAGCTGCTCTAGTAAGCCTCAAAGGGACTCAATGTATATACAGTAAAACCTGGCTGAGATGTTCCGGATTCGTACGATTTCCCAGTTGATGCGCTCAAAATTGCGAAATTAAAATTTCCATAGGGGTCATTCCATGCCATACACACCATACTCTGCGCTCGACCCTCTTTGAATTCATGCAATATATACGCGGCTTTTTTTTTAAGGAAGCCTTTGATGGCTCATACTCGTGGCCATGACTGTCCGTCCGTCCATTACATCTGAAGTGAAAGTCATAACTAGTCATCACTAGTCACAAGTCAGGACTAACTAGTCATTAACCAGAAGAAAAAGTCCTAAAATCTTGTGCACAGCGAGAATCAAACCACCATCCTTCTGGTCCATAGCAGATCGTGTTACTAACCACAATGCTACGCTACTTCCTGCCAATGCATATGCAGTTCTCTTTGTCTAGCATAAGGACGCTGGAGAGCGTTGCAGGAAAGGCTTTTGCCTCATCACACTTTAGATCACCAATGTGTCCCCTCGAAATTTTGATCCCTCAAAACCAAGTTCCATTATCTAACGGGAATAAAATTTTCCCATCATGTGACAGCCCTTTCATTTCTTCAGACTAGTGCAAAACTAGGTCTCTGTAAAAAATTCACGATAAAATGTTTATTTCCTTTTTGCAATCCAATTTTTTTGTGGACAGTGTATAAGAGTTGTATTATTTATCATATGTCAAGGCATTGCCTGCACAAGGTTTTTAATCTTTTTGTAGTTGGTTTGTTTAGAGCAAAACGCTCCATTTTGGAACTTTTTAATAAGTCCTTACAACATTTGTGATCAATATACGGTTTTCACTGACTCGCCGCAACATGTATTGAATAGAAATCTTTCCACGGAGATTGAAGTGCGTAACGGTCAGAAAAAACATGCCAACGTTGCAAAGAAGTGCATTCTGCTGCGTATTCAGACAAAAATACTTTCCCTCGTGTCGCCCAAGCGAGTGCCATTGTTCTTTGCTTGCTGCATGAATGCCGTAATGTGGTTGTACGTGTTGCTGCCATCTCTTGCAGCAGGATGGTGCCGCAGCTGCTTCGCAAGAGGTTGTATGAGTTCCTCAAGCAGGCCCTCACCCACTGGCCGCTCGACAACTCCTTCAGGCTGGTGAGTGCCATATCTCGCACTGCTGCGACCCTTAAGCGGGGAGCCTGGTCTTGAAAAGAAAATATCTAGTCACAGTTATGGAATTTTCAGTGCACATGAATACTAGTGCGCTGATTCTAGATATGCCATTTAATTTCATGTAAAAGAATTCCTTGAGCACTTATGCAATTTTTGTCCATGTATTTGGGGAAGAGTTTTGAAGAAAATTTGCTGCAGGAAACTCGCTGAAATGTATGCCATTGGTTTCTCTTGACACCAAGGAATACAATAAGGGTGAAATTATCATCCTGCCTATCATAGAATTTGAGTAATAGGGTACTGAAGCTGCCACTTCAGAAACAGGAACACACACTTTTCGTCTCATTTCTGAAGCGACAAACTCAAAATCCTATAACTGCCCGTTAACTGCCCGTTAATTCGAAAGTGAGTCGGTTCTGTATGGATAATTCGAACTACGTGCCGCCGCGTCTGGGCGGCTTGGCACACAGCACATGGCCAAAAAAAAAAAGCACCTCTGCATAGTTAAAGACTGCGCACGCACGTCCTACACGGGGACAGAAGTTGGAACGAGATAAAACCATGGAAGAGTGGGTAAAGCCTAAATGGCGTCATCACCGGCGTGGCGGCCGGCGGCACCGGAGGGTAGGGGTGGCGGCTGCCTACCCTCTTTTCCGCGCAACCTCTGGAACTCACAACTAAATACTTGTTAATTTGAGCCCTGTTGATGCGGAAATATGTATAAGTACTGTCGGCGAGGTCCCAGCCAATGCCCATGAAGGCTATGACTTCGGACAGGCGCTACAAATTACGTGCGAAAAACTCTTTTTTTCTTTGCGAGTGTCGTCCATCCTTCCACCCATAAGTCGCCAACGGAAGCACGCCGTCAGCCGCGACCATGACACCGGCTTTTAGCATCGTTTGCTGCTATGCTGCTATCACGCGTTCCAATGATTGAGTGGTAGTAGACGGTGTGCGCTCCAATCGCCCAAGGCACAATAAAGTGAAGAAAATTGCACAACCGGACAAGCGCTGGCACTCTGCCAAGTTCACTTTCCCCTTGCTGGAGCTAACGTCAAAAGTAAACATAAGTAAACAAAGCGCTGCTGCGCAGCATCTTGGCGCGCCACCAAGAAATGCGTTGTGGACCGTGACGGTGCGAAGAAAACGGAAGGAAGCGTTAACGATTGAAGCTTTTTTTTTTCATATTCTTGGGCAAAAATCTGGCGTGGGTGGGTTCATTATGCGAGTGGATTGGTTACGCGAGTAAATAGGGCACATATACCGTAACCCAAATGGTTCTTGTCAGTTTTTTCGCGGCCATTCAATAATTCGAACATCAGATAATTAAAACTTTTTTCCCGGTCCCGTGAAGTTCGAATTAATGAGCTTTTACTGTAATGTATTTGCATTCTGCAAGCTTGCATGCCTCCATATAAAAAACGGCTGGAGTTCAACATGGCCTGAACCTAGTTATACAAGCAAAAACTCTATTAAGCATAGTCTCCACCGTCTCAAATCAAGGTCAGGGGTCAAGGTCAGGTACCCAATGGTCATTGTCTTATGATGACATGGCATTGAAGGTCATTGTCGATGTGGCGCCCATTGTCTCAAGTCAAATGTCAAGGTCAAAGGTCAAGGTCAGGTGCCCCATGGTCACACTCATATGATCATCTGGTCGTACTGCCATAGCTTGGACCATGCCACCACGCAGCTAAGCTCAGTTTGACCGTGTGAGGCACTGAAGGTCACTGTCTCATCCACATCAAAATTGGAAGTTGTGCCCTGAGGAGTAGAACTCTTGCTCTCAAATTCACCTCCTTGCCTGTCTTATGCCCCTCTCACACTTACAGGGCCATTCTCAGTGCCTGCCCATTGACGTTGCTTTCATGCTAAAATACTTGCATTTGATGAATGGACACCTGGTTTGTCCGGTACATGCGTGCCAAAGGCTAATGTTGGCTGCTTCCTTGAAGCATTTGGACAGCAGGGCCACTCTTGGAGGACTTGCTGCTAGGCGTTCGGCCGCAGAGTTGGCAAGCAGCCCAGGTAATGCAGGCGTGTTCACGTCTTTTTGAGTGACACGGGCCTCAGTTGTGATGCCATCAAATGTGGGTGCGCATACTCTCATTTCTCTTCTCACCACATTGTCGCCCATCACAATTCTCTTTCTTCTCTTCCCCATTGCAGAGTAAGTAGCAGGCCAGATATCAATCTTTCTGGCTGACCTATTTGCCTTCGTTTCATTTATCTATCTGTGACTAGGGCGTGAACTTTCCGGTGTTTATTTCTGAGAAAAATAGGCGGATGCTTTTAGGTGAAAACGGAAAACTGTGCGGCATAGTTAGAATATGTCATGGGGATCACTGAGCATTACATGAATTTTGGGAACTTTCATCTTCTTTCTATTCTAATGTTCGTTTCCTTTCTTTTTCACTCTCTTGGCAGCCCTTGGAGACGTGGCTGAGCTTCATCCAGCCCTGGAGGTATGCCCCTGCTTTCCAGAACTGCCATGCTGGAGGCCGTCAAGAGGCGCAGAACCAAGAAATCAAGCCACAGTGGTCAGTGCTGCCACACCACTTGTGTGATTTGTTTTTTGCCTTTGCGTAGATATGCTGTGTTATCACCCTTCTGTTCTTCTGGGTTGAGGCACACTGGTTGAAATGAAAATTGGTTTTTGAATAAAGGAAGTGATGCAGTAACTGTCTCACTTATCTCGATGGACACCTGAACCATGGCCATAAGGGAAGGGATAAAGGAGAGAGTGAAGGATGAAAGGAAGAGGTGTCATAGGGGAGAAGAATAATTTCGACCACCTGGGCATCTTTAACGGGCATCTTTAATCTTTAATGTGCACTGACATCGCATAGCACAAGCACAGGGGTGCCTTTTGCATTTCGCCTTCATCGAAATGCAGCGTGTCACTTTTTTGTAATCTGTGCTCACATGATGCCTCGAGCATTTGAGTCTCAAATTTTCAGCGAGACAGGTTGTGTATAGTGGTTATGTGTAGTGGTAATGGCGAACTGTGTGTGTAGTATTTGTAAATTTGTGAAGTGGTTGTTAGCTGAAGTGATTCATGTTCGGTCACTGATGTCTGCTTATAGAAAGGCTGCTGTCATGTAAAAATTTCATTTTGAGATTTTGCGACCATCTGATCGAGAATTTCTTTATCGTTCAGAAAATGTATTGCACTTGGGTATTCGAGATTGAAAACGTGTCATACTTGGGTATTCGAGATTAAAGAATGTATTTTTTGGCCCTTTTTTGCTGTCATGGTGTCAAGGGGAGTGTTTTCAGACACTTTATTAGTGCATTTCCTAAAAAAGAAACAGTTTTGGAGGTATGGGCACCCTTTTTTTGGGAAATGTAAAGGCATAAGCTAACAAAATTTTTTCACAGATGTTGGTCAGTGCCATTTACATAACTGGTACCAGAATCGGTAGCCTAAGTTCAATTGTATTTTTATATTTGTAGTTTTATAGCATCTAGTTTTAGTTCGAAGGGAATAATTTTGGCACCAGTTGTGTAAAAGCATCGGTTGCTGCACTGATTTAAATTCCTACACTCTGCAGGTAGATCTTAAGGTGGTACATAAGTAGAACAAAAAAAAAAAACCACTAGATCAAATTTTAATGTAGTTTTGAGCCCAAATGCAAGCTGCATCCATATTTAAGACCTTGCAAATTTTGTTCCATAGCTTTTATAACAATTGGTGTGCAGCCAGCTTTTGAAATTTTGAAAACCACTTCCAAATCTCACCGCACCATTTAATTAAATGCCTTTCCACTTTTTATGGGAACAGATAATGTGCCAGTAGATTTTTTTTTTGTCTGACTCTTTTGGCAGCTTTTTTTTGTGCGTGCATGCATGTGTAGAATAGATATTTGTGATTATAGTAACATGAGAACCTCACGCAGTATTTTTAAAATGATCATGGCAGTAATTTGTGAGCTTATTAAAGCATTTATATTATATATTCAAAGTAGAGATACCAAACTGTGTGACAGCTTTGTTCGAAAAGAGGCTCTTGTGGGGCATTCATGCACTGCCCCACTAATCAGTAACTCAGTTTTCCAGCTATGTGACTTGAGGTGCAGACCTGTGAAATCAGTCATTGACTCCTTGGATAAGGGTCGTGGTGATTTACTTACAGCTCCAATAAACGTTCCTAACGAAGCGCTTTGGTGTGCCGTATCGAGGTTATGCTTGCCTGTGTCATCATCGGTGGTTGCAAGCAGTTTCTTGGTCATGCACTGTGGCACAGTGGGTCGCCCAATCTTTGCAGTCGTGCCCTGCAGTGGGTGTAGTCAGGCTGATGATGGTGATGACGAGCAAATTAGTAAATATGTATGCATGCTTACTTAGGTTGACTTTTGTTCATAAGCCAGTGCTGTCACTATGAGTGTGCTCCACACTTTCAACTCGCTGGTCTTGTGAATGTTGTCAGGGCATCTGAGACGAAAGTGCTTATAGTATATTGCCGCATATTAGTGGAGAATGTTTAAATTTTTTTTTTTTAGAAATTTGCCATCTGAAATTGGGTGGTCGACCTATATGTGAAGTCAACGTAATTGCAGCATCTAAGGTAGTTTCGTCCGAGCCGCAGGTAGTATGCGCCTCGTGGCCGCGCTTGTTCCCGGCAGGATGCATGGAGCTCAGTATGTGAAAGTGAATAAAAATAAAACTTCGTGCTCAAACCAGTTTCGTAAAACTCGAACTGAATGCCACTTACCTGGCTTGCTCTTGCTGGCAGTCACTTTCCCTGACGAGAGTCGGCACATTTCCGGTAACCTCCAGAGCACACGTTGCACTGGAAACTGAAACAAATGGGCCGTCGGCAGTTTGGTTCACAGCAAGTCCACTGGCCACACAAGAATATGGAAGGGTGGATGGGGGTGCCAGTTTATGCCTTTCGTCTCCGTGTGCCTCCTACTGTTGGCAGTTCGATTGCTTAGATACTCTTTTTCTTTTTTCTTGTTTTGAGCTGCTGCTGTGAAGTGCCATCCCGCAGATGGGAAGGGGGCAAGGTGTACGTGTGGACTTATATTTGGAGGCAGCTTTCTTTTAGCAACAGTACGGGCTATGAGTTGGAGGGGGTTGACTTGTACGTGGCAATGTACAGTACTTTGTTGAAGTTTGAAATAGTGTTGCAGTGTTAGTAGGTGAGCACAAATGGTCCTCCTCCTCTTCCGCTGCGTTGCAGGCAGCCCTTCGTGCAGGAGCACCTGCTCTTCTACACGGAGCTGCTGGGCGTGCTGCTGCCCCGGTTGTGCCGCATGGAGCTGGCCAGCCGCCGCAACGCATTCATGCTCTTCCGCGTTGCAAAGGTGCGTGGCCTCTCTCTGGGTTTTTATTATCTTCTTCCTGCCTTCGTTGTCCACCATGAAGTGATTTGAGAATCCATTTTCTGTGTTTTCCCTTCTAGACAGGACGAACAAAGCAAGCGTGCCTTTTTGTGGGGCCATTAGCAGCGGTCAGACTTTTACGGTTTTCCACTTTATGAAAATTTTAGCTTTTATTTCACAATGCAATTATCGATCTTTTTTGTTTTGCAATTGCTATTCTCTCTGGATGATTCGATCTAATTTTCCTTTTGTACAGGAATTATGTGATGCCCCTGTGTGGTCAGAATTAAAGTTCATCTTGACCTTTTTTTTTTCTTTTAGTGAGAACAGTTGACGTGCCAGTAATTCTTGCATAAATATTTGTATTTGGAGCTGTCCTTGGAGAAGGAATTGTTAAACACCTAAGTGGGAGTTTAGTTTTGAAACAAACTTGGTTGTCGTGTTGTAGTTGAGCAAGATGGGCACAGATCACGTGGCCGGCCTACTAGCATCGGCAATCAACCTGCCACTGAGGTGTCGTGGAAGCCAGAACATGGTGCCGTTTTGTGTCGCTTATGCACGGTTTCATGCTAATGGTGGCTTGTTATTGTTGCAACCACTGCCAGTGTCCTTTACATGCTGTGAATGTACTTGACTGAGCAAGAAACGGCCCTAAGTGGGTGATGACAGTGTGTGGGGTGACAGCGCTCAGACAGCATTACGTTAGGGGACAATGCTTGGTGAGGTGGTGGAATCTCCCGGCCTGCACTGGAATGTCCGAAGTCATGCAGCAGTGCCTCAGATCGCATAGTCACGTTAGTTAACCTAACAATACCATTGCTGATACCATGGCCCGGTTCAGCGCACTCTCTTACTTTTCTCATTCCAAGTCATTAAAACGTTGGTTAGAGATACAGTTGCTTACATGAATGTTAAGTAGCACCTGCTACACAGTGTGTCCAGCGAATAGCCAGCTGACTTGAACGTCACGGATACCTGTTCTTTTGGTTAAAGGACTGTAGAGACCAAATTTTTGCTTGTGTTTTCTTCTTTCAAACTATGCGTTAGACAATGGTATACATACATTCAGTACCCGGTGGTATTCCTCTGCGACCGCTCAATAATTTATAATTGAATTTGTTCTTGGCGCTGTTGCAGTTTCGATCTCAACTGCCGAATGATGGCTGTGATGTGTAGTTGATGTTTAGGTCACGTTAGGGATGAAAAATGTGCTGTATAATTGCGGATAGGTCGTTTTTTTGCCATTGCAGGTCTTGAAAGAGCGATTAGTTTGTCTAGTGCATCACGTGACCTAAACATCAACGACATGTCACAGCCATCATTCGGTAGATGAAACCGAAACTGAACCACCACCAGAGAAGACATTCAATTATAAATTATTTACCAGTTGTAGGCAGCTACCGGTACGTAATCCATGTATTCTAATGTCTAATGCATGAATTGAAAGAAGAAATAACGCAATGAAATTAGGTGTCTATAGTTCCTTAAAGATGAAATTCAAAAAATGAATTCGTCACACTTTAATCAGGTGCTGCCAATTTAAGCTGAAAAGTCCAGTCTCTGGTCATGAGCGGCTGTCAGTGTATACGTCCATGTTGTGTATCGAGATGCAGCTGCTTGTGGTACGAAGAGGAAGGGCATGTTGGGGATGAAAATTTTTCATCATCAGTTGGAAGTGGTTGTACTAATGCCCATCAGGTGATGTAATTGAAGGCTGTTGTGCCTGCCAATGAATTATTGAAGCTTGTAAAAAGAAAACATGTTCACAGCAAGCACTGAGGTTTTGGACATTGCTTTTTGGACAGCAAATTGTGCAGTCTTGGTATGCTGTATTTTATTCCTTGCTTTTAGTTGAAAAGTGTTTTTTTTTTTGTCTCTTCAATTGGTGATTCAAGTAGCATTGCTTGTGACAGTGGTACAGCTTCGCCGGTTTTCTTTTTTATTTTTATGTGCTCTGCATTGTACCTCACGTGATGTTTTCTTTTGTCCTTGTCACTTGTTCGCAGGTTTTTAGCCAGCCTAACCTGTATTCGATGATCAAGCAAGGTGAGTTGTTCATGCATGAATGCACCTGGTTTGGTATATTATAGTCCCAGGCTCCACCACTGGAGCGAATGGCGCTAGCGTCAATCTCGAGCAGCAGGGGGACCCCGTTGCTCCTCTTGCAGGAAGAGCAGAGTGTGCTTAAAAGAATTACTGCATTTTAAATGCACAAGTCGCGCTTTTCTTTTTATTTTTCTCTCTTAGCGAGTTCCTGCGTTGCTCATTATTGTAATCATGTTGTGTTACAGCAACAGCGGCTCATGATCGATATTTCTGCCATAGTGGTTCATTAGTGGCTCAGCGCCAGGCATAAGCGACGGAGCTCGGAGCAAGTTCCAATTTGGTTTTTGTGCCCTTTGTCAAAAGTAACAGGCACAAGGGGTTTCATTCTGGGGCATGCTCTGTGGCATGCTAGGCATCGCCAGCATTCCAGGTCTCGAAGGTCAGAAGAATACTCGTCATTTGCTGAAGCCTCCTAGCTTAGGACTTCCTGATATGCTACATGATTGCCATACATGGCTTGGAAAAAAATCCTTTAAGCCGGGAGTTCTCAGACTTTTTTTGCCTCAAGGAACCCCAACAGCCTTCAATATGTGCCAAGGAACCAATCACAATCGGTCGTCACAAGCATCACCTTTGGTCAGTGTTGCTCGTGAATGAACCCCTTACACTCCCTTTTTTTTTGCTGTTTCGTTTACTTTTATTAGCATTTTTTTGTTTTTTTGATTTAAGCAATTAGTTTTTTGTTATAGTCCATCTCTCACTCACGCTCAGCCCTCAACTACAGACGAGAATGCAGGAAGCTGCAGTCGCAAGACAAACGTTCCACCTCATTCGTACTTTCAACCAGCTGGGCTGTGCGCAGTGTCACACAACGGCTCACCTGGCTTTCATTGGCTATCTGCCGCTCCTCGCTCCACTGGCAGCACAACTACGGTGTTTTTTTGTTTGTTTTTTTTCTGTTCAGGCAGATACTGGCTTTTCAGCATATACTAAAACGAGTTTTAACAAACCAGATGCCGTGTTCGGAGCACGCTTGCCCACAAGGAGTGTACCGGAAAGTGGGGAGAGTCCAGGGGGGTGCTCGCAGAACCCAGTCTGTCTTTAAGCTTTTGACAAAGGCTATACAGTAGGTGCTGCTGGCTAGCAGACAGTGTGAAGAACTATCTGCCAGAGGGCGATTCTGCGGTATCTCACAACTGATTTGCATTCCGGTTCACAATAACGATACGTTTTGAAGTGATGCCGTGGGCAGTTCCTTGTGTCATTCTGCACATGAGTCGTAAAACGCAGCTAATCTTGCGACTAACTCGCTTGCAGTTATGACACCTTCTGTCCTCCTTGTCCCTTTCAGCGGAGACCAGCCTGACCAGCGGGGCTGTGCAGTCGCCCTCACCCAACACTGGTCTTCGGCGGCAGGCAGTGGGGGCCACGGTAGCCAACCTCGTGAAGCAGCACATGGCTGACGTCGAGGAGCCTGGCTTTGTGCACTGCCCGCTGTCTGGTGACGACCGACGCAAGCAGGTTGGACCACTCGTCATTATGTGCAGTTGTTTGTCCACTTGCAGAAATGTGGGAGAATCAGCATGAACTCTTACTTTGTCACTAGTGTCCCTATGTGTGTGAATGTTGTAGCAATATTATCGGATATAACAGTTGTCAGTCACGGCTCCGTCAGCTTTACCATGTGTTGTATGGTAAAATAGGCCGCTTATGGCAGTGCTGTCATAGCACATTATTGGTTATGGCAGTTAAATCTGGACGTTGAATGTTAACCATTAAAAAAAACGAACTTGTAAGCACTACAACCGCACCAGCAAAACCACACTTACATCACAAAACCGCGTGCGTGTGGAGTCGACCGATAAACCAAGCCGGCACAGCGATGCCTTAAGCTCAAGACGAATATTTTGAATATTAAACATTCGGATTGTATTCAATAACGAATACCTTATTATTCGACTGAACGTTCGAAATTATCAAATATTCTCACATGCCTAGCAATTTCCATCAAACTGGAAATTAAGACAGTTGAATGAGCTGAGATTAAGGGGGGACGCGACCTTTGAAAACCGAAAAATCGCAAAAAAGTCGATTTTTGTAAAAGTATATATTCCGGTTGTATATGCTATAAACTACCTTTTCTGTAATTATCAACGTCTAATTCGCCGTGGAAATATTTAAAATTAGATATACAACAAGCCACGGCAGCCCCAGAGCCACGAGCAAGCGCCGAAAATGCCCCAACTACGCGCGCGCGCCATTCCTCGCCCGTTGAACCGAGCGCCGCCATTTTGGTCTTGTTTTGTTCGTGAATTCTTGCGCTTTTCTTTGCTGCCGGAGGCGGCGACGGCGGCAGCGTGCTCGAGGCGTGGCTAGCTTTTGATTGGGGGCCTCGCGGCTGCTTTCGAGTTTCCCGCGCCTGAAATCCGAGGCTACGATTGGACCAAGCGCGCGCTCCTCGAGAACGAGGGGGAGCGGGCGGCTGCTATTGGCTGCTGCGCGCGCTGACGCGATGGTCTCCGCCGGCTGCCCCCCGCGCCGCGTCGTCTGCTCCTCGCTCCTGCTTCTTGCTCTTTGTGCGGTGCGTTCGCCTTTCGCCATTTTTGCGATCGCCGTCCTTGCTGTCTGTCGCCGCGCCCTTTGAACAGTGTCGTGTAACTTGTTGATCGTTGCGTGGTCGGCCACGATGCCTACGACGAAATCCAAGACGCGACACGCGTTCGGTGCCCGTAAGCGTTCCATGAGGTCCATCCGCATGGCGAAGCGCGCTGCCGACGACTGCATCGATGCTTCCAGCGTGCTAGGACCTGCTGCAACGGTGCAAGACGAATGCGTCGCCGCATCCAGCAACGTACTACCACCTGCTTCATCGGCACAAGAATCCGCGGTTTCAAGTGCGCCTGGTGATCCGAGCCCACCAACATCAGCGATCGCGGCCTTCAGCCCCGGTCCCGCATCTCCTCCCAAGGGCGAGAACGCGTCGTCCACCGTTCGCTTGAGAACACATTTCTTTACGCCCGAGGAGATAGAGGCGGCGGAGGCACAACGTGCTGCCGTTCAGGAGCAACTTGGCGCCATGCCAGCCACACACAGAAAGTTCGAAGCAATGACGCCCGATCCCGGACCCGCCAGCTGCAGCGCTACAACTGAAGCAACTGAAGGTGGGAAATTTTGCCTTGTGCAAATGGATGTGCTAGGGGACCTGCTCTCCAGCTTCTTGTGCCAGCATTGCCTTGCAAGTGGGCTGACAATTCAAGAAGGCACTAAACTTGGACTGGCAACAAAACTTGAGGTGATGTGCCCACGCTGTGGGGTTGTTGCGAGTAAGTGGAATTCTGCGCGCCAGAACGAAGGACAGGCTTTTGACGTCAATATTCGAGCAATTATGGCGATGAAACAAATAGGGAAGGGCCAAACAGCTCTCAATGACTTCTGGGCAGCAATGAACGTGTCGCACCGAGGTCTACACCATCGCACATTTCAGAAGCACTTGAAGAAGACCTTCAGGGACCCAGAGGCTAAGTGCATGGAAAAGTTCTACGCCGAATCGGCTACTGCGGTAAAAGAAGCCTACAAGCAGATGGACCCAGGCTTTTCCAGGGACATTACTGTGATTTACGATGGCACGTGGCACAAGCGGGGTCACACGTCCCACATTGGAGTTGGGGCGATCATCGAATACCACACGGGCCTTATCTTGGACGCTGTAGTCCTATCGAACCAGTGCCTTGGTTGTCAGATAGGACCAAAACCTGGGGACTCGGACTACTTAAGCTGGCATGAGAATCATGAGTGCCAAAAAAACACCGATGCAAAATCCGGGAGGATGGAGGTGGAGGCAGCCCTGATTCTCTTTTCACGTTCTGTCCGCAAACACAACCTTCGTTATGTGACACTTGTGTCTGACGGCGACAGTGCCACTTTCTCTGCCCTTGTGCAAGAGAACGTTTATGGCCTTGTTCCCATTGCGAAAGAAGAGTGCCTGAACCACGTTCAGAAAAGGATGGGGACTGCACTGCGCAATCTTGTGCAGAAAAGTGAGAAGCCATTAGGAGGCAAGGGCAGGCTTACAAAGGCCCTCATTGAAAAATTAACAGGATACTATGGCTGGGCCCTCAGGAACAACTCTAATGATGTGGCTGCCATGCAGCGTGCGGTGATGGCATCATACCACCACGTCACTTCAACTGAAGCAGCGCCTCATCACGAACTTTGCCCTGAGGGTGCCGACTCATGGTGCCGGCATAAGGCTGCTGCAGCAAAAGGAGTAGCCCAGCCGAAACATACATACAATCTTCCAGGCTATGTTGCTGAGGCTATGCTGCCTATATATGAGCGCCTCTCGCAGGATTCGCTGCTCCGACGTTGCCTGGGAGCGAAGACCCAAAACGCGTCGGAGTCGTTTCACTCAGTCTTGTGGTCCCTAATGCCGAAGGAGCAACACGCATCTTTAATTGCTGTGGAGACAGCACTGCATGAAGCAGTACTAAGGTATAATGCTGGATGCTGCAGGGCCACAAAAGAAATCTCTATGTCAGTGGGGCTCACACCTGGCCACCTAGCCATCCAGCGAGCGGCAGAGAAAGATGCTCTGCGCATGGGCAAGGCTGAGAAACAGAAAGAAATGAAAACTCGGAGGCGGCAAAAAAAGAAAGAGCACAGAGACAGCTCCAGCTATGCAGCAGGATTGTTCTAGCCTTATAAGTGTCTCACATTTCGAGCCCATTTTCTTTGCATTATTTATTTCTCCCCTTGTATGACGGGCTCATTCGAGCATATCTCAGAAGCCACTCATCAGGTTTCCTTGATGTTTTTTTTTATCCTGTACATAAATTTTTTAGGGCAAGAAAAGCCCATTTATTGAAGATATATTGCTTGGAATTGTTTATAATTAAAATTTGTTTAATTAGTGCATGTCTAAGTAATTAAATTCAGTGCTGTGCTAAAATTTTTCACCAAATAAATTTAGAAGGGCCTTGTTGTTGCCTGAGGTGCCTATCCAGGAATTATCATTATTAATTTCACATTGCAAACACGTTCTGCAAATTCTCCTGGCCTGTCCCAAAGAACCTATGTAAACCACCTCAATATACTCCTGTAACTTGAGAACCAGTGGGCAAAACTCTACGAAACTTGGCAATTCTTCAGATGTTCATGCTGTGGGCCTACCCTGAAAATTTCATCAAGATATCTCAAGAAACAAAAAAGTTGATGTACTGTCAACCTTCTAAGGCCATTTTCTCAGAATCAGTTTTTTGCCTGGTGTGGCTGCTAGGGAAAGCCATATCTTGGGAACCACTTATCAGAATTTCATGGGGTTTCTTTTGCACCATACCTGAATAAATTTCTGAGGGCAAGACAAGCCCGTTTTTTTAAGATATTGTCTGTGGAATTCGTAATAAACAATTAAAATTTGGTTAATGAAGGTCCAATAAGTAACACTAAATTTAGGGCAGCGCAAAAATTTTTTAGCAAAGAAATTTAGAAAAACGGCCTTGTCTTGCCCTGGGGTACCTATCCAGGAATGACTATGCTGAATTTCAAAGTGCCAGCACATTTTGCAAACTCTCCAGGCATTTCCCAAGGAACCCATGTAAACAACCTTGATATACTTCTATAACTTGAGAACCAGTGGGCACAGCTTCATGAAACTTGGTAGTTCTTCAAATGTTTGTGCTACAAGCTTATCCTGAAAATTTCATCCAGATATCTCAAGAAATAAAAAAGTTGATGCTCAAGGGTAGCCTCCCCCCTTAAATCCCCAGTTGCCACAACGTTGAAGGTGCCAAGAACCATGCTGCGCACCATTTTGAAGAGCAAGACTGACGTTTGCGCTAGAAGGGAGAGAGGGCTTGGCGAAATAAGCAAGTCCCTGTCTTCAAGCAAGTCAATAAGCAAGTCATCTCTTTTTGCGCTGTAAACCCTTCTACAGTAAGTGGCTGTCGTAGAAATACATATTTTTTTCCACCTCAGTGTGTTTTTATGTTAAATTTGCTGCTACTTTTACGCCGAATTGCGCATTGTATCGAACTCATAGGCTTTTTTTTTTTCGCGAGTTTGACTGAATCTGCTTGTGCAAAGATTGTGCAGCACATCAAGGTGTGGCGCTAAGATCGCGCCTTCTTCTGGTGCTTTGCAGTTGGTGCAGTTGGTGCAGCTGGCACTGCAGGCACAGCGGGTTGTCAGGTGGCAGCTGCACAGTTCAGGCCATGAGGTCGACCTCACCGACGGCGGAAGCCAGCAGCGGCGAGATCAGCGCCCACCCGCCCCCACCACGTGGTGGGGTCGTCTCGGGGGATCCCTGCGATCTGCGCTCAGCTCACTGATGCCATCCGGGGCCCCCGATGAGGTGGCCGAGCGCAAGCGGACGCTCCACTACCTGCGTGCCTCGGTGGACGACCTCTGTGCCACCTTCAAGGTGGGTGGCATTTGGCATGAAGCCCATAGGTTAAAGGGGTTCAGGGGTGCGATTACGAGTCGCTCGAAATCATCTCAATCGGAAAGTGTCTCAAAAAGTGTCTCATTTGCCCCGTTCCTATTGGTCGGTCGTGACCAGCGGTCATATTGTTTTTTTGCGTCACCGGCCGACGTCATAAAACGGGCAGAAGTGTTGACGTTGCTTACCTAATTATGCGAGCCGATTGAGACGATTTTTCGGGATTGGAACGAGTGGTCTCAAACCGCTTGAGACAGAAAATGGCGGTTGTTTACATGGCCGGTGGCCGCGCGAGCAACGGTGTAAGAGGGTGCATGAAGACTGTTTTGACGTGCCGGACGAGTTGTTTCGACGTTTTGACATAGGAAGGAGCCCAACGGCTGTGCGACGAACTCGCCGTTGAACTTGGAGGTGTGCGGGTGAGTGCGCGGTCAGTGGAGCGGCAAGTGCTGTGCGCGCCTTCGCCGCCGGTGGGTTTCAAGACACCGTCGGAAATGAAGTAAACGTCGGCGTAGCCCAACCGGCTGTGCAAGTGTTTGCGGTGAGTTGCGGAGACCACTGTCAAAGTTAAGTCGCAGATGGTGCGCGCTTTCCGGCGAGACCCCCAAGACAAGGCGGCGGCGAAGGAGGACTTCCTTCGCATAAACTTTCGCCACCGCAGTATCCCTGGCGGCGTCATCCGAGCATCATCCGAACGGAACGGCAACAACACGAATGTCAAGTGCTTAACCCGAAGCGGGCGGCATGAGTTGGTTACGAGGCGTCGTGAGTGATTGTTGGCGCAGTTACCGGGCGCGTGCCGGCTCTTAATTCCCGCAGTGAGATTGCAAGCTCCCAGCAGCTGCACCGGTCTGCTGCTCCTGTGTGTCGGCAATTGCTGCAGTGTGATTATTCATGGTCGCCTGGTATTTTCTGAACAAAAGTAAATAGAACCACGCATCGCCCTTTGAGCACATTTGCCGTCGATAGCAGGCTAGGTGAGTTCACTCTGGCGAGTTGCGGAGGTCGCGCGACAGGCTTAAATCGATTTATTACGCTCCCTGCCCGCTTTAAATGTACTTCGGAAACCGACCGAAATCGGTCGCCTAGAATACTAGCGCGACGTTTGCAACTCGCCAGTGTGAACTTGCCTTGAAGCTGCCTTCGCCGGTCTTCGAGCCAAGCGCTCCTTGCAAATTGATTTCGGCAGGCTCGTAGCGATCACTGCCTTTAAACAGATTTTTCCGCGCACTTAAGACGTCTGCGCAGTATTTTGATTCTACGTAATGTGTAAAAAAATAGGACAGCCGTCGAATCAGCTGATTTTTGTTTCTGGCTGCCATGTTTACGATGGGTGAATATGTGGGTGGAGGGATAAGGCTGAATGTAGCTGAATCCTTTGAATCAGGCGGCAGCTCACGCCACCTAGCCGACGCTTTTCCAGCGTCAGTGCGCTCTCGCGGCAGCAAAAGTGACTGAAGAGCAAACTTAATTGCAGAACTGAGAACGCTTCTTGTTTTGCTTAATGTTGTTAGGTTTGAAACATAGTTTGTTGGGAAAATAAAGCATTGTTCATTTTATTAACGGCTTGTTTACAGCAAAACGTTTGCATACGGTCCCCTATTGCGCAACTAAATGCTTCCTGGGTGGAGCCCTGCTACTAGCCGCTAAAGCCCCTAACTAGGGACTTCACTGGCCACCGCTGATTGGTTGTCTTCGCGTTCGCATCTCGCGGTGTCGTCATTTTGACGTCAGAGTCCCAAAATTGAGACAAAAACCGTAATCGCGCCCCAGGGCCAGGTTGCGAACGTCGAATCTAAACTGCCACTTTGTTAAATAAAAACACTTGGATGAACCTCCGAGCCAAATACTCTTTCACGCACCAGTGGAGAACCAATAACCACACTAAGAAGGTTTCTTGCCTCACTTTTCTTGATTTGTGTACCACATCCCGTCTTTCGTGGTCCTTGAACATTGCTTTGCTTCAACGCCGGAAGAAGCAGACGCCTCCAACCTTGCTGAATGCAGTACTGAAACAGCCATGCAATAGGGTATAAATTAATGTGTGAGAAATTAGGGGGATCGCTGCACATCTTTTAGCTTTGATTATAGTTGGGAAATAAAAGTAATTAACATTTATGCCTGCAGCACAAATTCAATTTTACCCGTAATGCACATTCAAAAGGTTGCACTTCGGTGCGATTGGTAGCAGTCATGTCAGTGTGTTGCACATTTTGTACGTGAAAGCCACCCATTCTTGTCATGAAATGGAGGAACGTTTTTCTCCAGCCTGTGATTTCTCACTAATTATTGCCAGAGACAACTCCAAGAGGCTGTTGCATGCAAATCGCCATGTATTCTCTCGAAGAGTGGTTCAGAATTGCTTATATGCTGAGGGCCCTTCATGGACCAGCATATGAGGGGAAGATTGGTGGAGGAGTCCGTGATCTCGGGCATTTGGAATGGTTTGAGGTCGGCATATATTTTGTTGATTACAGCTGTGAAATAAAGCAGGCTTCTTGTGAAAATGCAAATTTGTATATTTTTGTCACTGTTTCAGTTCTTTAGTATTTTAGAGCGCAGCTCCTAGGTGCCCGTTTCTGTGTTTCGTGGGGTCGGTCGCGTCGCTGTTTTTCGTTGTAACTAGCTGTGGACACCCTTAGAGCTGCGAAACCAATGGAGAAACCAATGGAGCGGTAGCTTGGAAAGGAGAAAGTAAAAGCGCAACCTCCTCCCCTCCTTAGCAACTGGCGCGACAGTGGGGGGCGCAGCTGTGCATAGCCACCGTGACGTCACACAGTAGCGGTAGAACGGGCGCACACACGGTGGCAGCTACACCGCCGCTCCTTCACCAGTCATCTCATTGCAGTCAAGCGAATACGCATGGCTCCGAAGCGGCTCAGTGATTCCGCGCCAGGTGGTTTCGGGGAAGCAGCAGTGTGTTGGCCACAAGGTTTTCATCAAGCTCACTTTAGAATTTTTAGAATTTCCAAAGTGTCTTCGGTATTTTTTTTTAGGAAAGGAAATGCTACAGCTGGGAAACCAATAGAGCGGGGCTTGGAAAGCAGAGGGTAAAATTTGTAAATTGGTTTTTGAGGAAAGGAAATGTGCACTATATGTCTCACACATCTGGGTGAACAGCTGAACCAGAGGGAAGGTGCATAACTGCCCTCTTGGAACAGTGGCCCCCGCAGGGAGGCGTCTGCAACATGCAGACGTTGGTGAGTGGCGACACCACGGGGTTAACCCGAGCATCCGCAGGGACATCCCCGCAAGGGGATGATGGTGAACAATGCGTCACCACGGACCCGAGCATCCGCGCTTAGCCGTGCGTGGCATCGCCGTGTCCGGGGAAAAGGGGATCCTGGTGGTTGAGCCGATGCCGAGCGTTTGGACCCTTAAGGCCCCTCGGCGGAGGCAACACACCACTTTGGCCCCAGCTTCCTGTAGACGGCACCTCCGGCCTGACCCAACCGGAGGAAATCGGCAGTCGCCTTTTCCTGTCCTCCCCTCTACCTATCACTTTCCTATTTCCTTTCTTACAACTTTCCTGTATCCTCCTCTCTTCTTCAGTTTTTTCCTCTTTTTCCTGGCGGCGAGGGTTAACCGTGTGTGACCAACTACCCTGAGTTGAGTCATATTAGGTTATAGTTGGGGTGTACAGCTGGCGTGGGCAGGACTTGCTTGTAAGTTCCTGTCCCGTCCCCTTGTTGGGCTCTATGGTGGGTGGCTGGCACCATGACTGAAAAACATTAATTATTTATGGCTCCCCCTTTTTCCAAACCAGATCGCTCTCTAAAAAGAGGGCGGAACGATGCAGACGATTTTTTTCAGAAAAGAAAGCTATCTTTCCCAAAATTTCATGTTGTCCATAGCGAAGCAGAAGGAAAACAAGCAAGACTGATATCCCCGTTCCTAGTAGCAAAGTGCCTTACAAACACCTTGGGCCTTGGGTACAAGGTATCCAAAATGGCCAGCGGTGACTTACTGCTCGAACTTCGTGACACTGTCCAACACTCTAAACTCTCAAACCTTGCGTCCATTGGGGAAATCCCAGTCTCTGTCACTTCACATCGATCTTTGAATACTGTCCGAGGCGTCATATCTGAAATCGACTTTATCCACCTCTCTGAGAAAGAAATGCTTGAGGGCCTTACTGACCAAGATGTCATAAATGTTCAACGCATAAAGATCCGGAAGGATAACAAGGAAATAGACACGAAGCACCTGATCCTCACTTTCAATACCAGCACACTGCCTGAAAGCATTGAAGCTGGTTACCTGAAAATAAATGTAAGACCATATATACCCAACCCACGAAGATGTTTTAACTGTCAGAGATTCGGCCATGGCTCCCAGAGTTGTCGCGGCCGCAAAACTTGCGCAAAATGCTCGTCAAAGGAACACCAATCTGAAGAATGTGTTGCTACACCGCGGTGTGCAAACTGTGAAGGAGAACATGCTGCCTACTCCAGAGCTTGTCCTTCTTGGAAAAAAGAAAAAGAAATAATTACTCTCAAGACTACGGCAAACATTTCTTTCAAGGAAGCAAGAAGGCGATATGCTCAGACGAACACATTCTCTTTCAGTGCAAAAACAAACTTCGCTGATGTGGTGCGTGGGCGCGGCACACCACACCAGGCTTCGGCACCCGTCCAGGCCACACGCAGTGTGCCTGTGGCGGGGCCACCCGCGCCCCCGTGTGGAGTAGCTAGCGCTACTCCGCAAACCCCAAAGGAGGCAACGCAGACCCCCGGGTCGGCGGGCCTCAAGACCTCTTCCCACAGGTCGAGGTCAAACTCGAAAATCAACATACCTCCTGCACGGTCGTCCAGCGCCTCCACAGAGGCGATGGACACGACCCCGGGCAGCCCCGCGCCGTCCACGTCGGACGGTCGGCGGAGCTCCCTGGATCGGTCAAAAAAAGACAGGCCCCGAGTCACGGGGCCATCGACAACTTAATCTACTTTTTCACCCTATAGAAGCACAAAATTAAGATGGCTTTCATAATACAATGGAACTGTAGAGGACTTCTAAACAACTACAGTGACATAAAAGACATACTAGGAGCGCACGCTCCTGTTGCTTTATGTCTACAAGAGACAAATTTAGGTCCCAAAAAAAAAAACTTTCTTAAGAATTATACTGTTTTCCGCCGCGATCGAGAGCAGGCGAGCAGGCTGTCGGGAGGCGTAGCCATCATAGTGAAAAACGGTGTCCCAGCTCGAGAGCTTAAACTAAAAACAAGACTCGAAGCTGTTGCGGTCAGTGTCGTCAGCCATAAAACAATTTCTATCTGTTCTGTATATATTCCTCCACACTTTACATTAACAGTCCACGATTTACAAGAACTTGTCAATGAACTTCCAGAACCGTATCTAGTAGTTGGGGACTTTAACGCTCACTCCCCTTTTTGGGGAAGCGAGCACTGTGACTCTAGGGGTCAAATAATCGAAGATTTTATCCTCACAAACAATGTATGTCTTTTAAATACAGGAAAAGCCACCTACTGCTCCCCTGCCTCGGGGAAAATGACCTTTTTAGATTTGTCTTTTAGCTCACCTTCTGTTTTTAATGATTTTAAATGGGATATCATTGATAACCCATACGGCAGTGACCACCTCCCTATACTAATCACTTTAACATCACCACCGGAAATAATCCCCACAAGGCCACGGCGCTGGAAGCTTCACCTCGCCGACTGGTCACTTTTTAGAGCAAAGGCAACTTTAGAAGATATAGTTTTAGGAAATCTTACCGTTGACGAGATAAACGAAAAGTTCACTAATTGTATCATAACTGCCGCACTCACAGCTATTCCTCAGTCGTCAGGAGTGGCGCGACAAAACCATAAAGTATGGTGGACAAAGGACTGTAAAGAAGCAAAAAAACAGCAAAATAGAGCGTGGGGTAAATTCCGTAGGTATCCGACACATGAAAATTTCCTAAATTTTAAAAAGGCAAAAGCTAAAGCTCGGTATGTCCGTCGCAGTGCCGAAAAAGCTTCATGGCAGAATTATGTTTCAAATATCAACAGTCAGATCCCATCTAAAAAAATGTGGGAGCAGGTTCGAAAAATAAACGGCAACTTTTCACCATTCACAATTCCTTTTTTAACAACACCCGGAACACAAACAAGCATACAGGAACAGGCAGACATATTGGGGGAACATTTCACTGCAGTTTCAAGTTCATCACACTACACGCAGGCCTTTTTAAAATACAAAAATACAGCTGAAAAACAGAGGCTCCCATCAACTGGAGGTGCAAATGAAAAATACAATAGTCTAATTACCCTCCAAGAAATCAATACAGTACTGTCTGCCGGAAAAAAAACTGCTCCAGGACCCGACCATATAAATTATGAAATGCTTGCACATCTTTCTGAGCCTGCCATAGAAGCACTTTTGAGATTCTTTAACACAGTTTGGATGTCAGGGAAAATACCTGAAGCCTGGAAGAAAGCTATTATTGTCCCGTTTCTTAAACCTAGTAAACCCCCAACCTCTCCTAGCAGTTATAGACCCATAGCCTTAACCAGTTGCCTCGCCAAATCCTTCGAAAGTGTCCTAAATATAAGACTAACCTTTGTTCTGCAATCCTGTGAACTGCTTGATATCCATCAATGTGGATTTAAAAAAGGATGCTCCACTACAGATCACCTAGTCCGTCTCGAAAATACAGTCAGAGAAGCTTTTATACACAAACAACACTGTCTTAGCGTCTTTTTTGATTTAGAGAAAGCATATGATACAACCTGGAGGTTCGGGATCCTCCAGGACTTAGCTGAGCTCGGCATCCATGGCAGAATGCTGAACTCCATTAAAGACTTTTTGTCTAACCGCTCATTTAATGTCCGCCTAGGCTCGACCCTTTCGAGGGACTTCATTCAGGAAAATGGAGTTCCTCAAGGGTGCATTTTAAGCACAACTCTCTTCGTTGTAAAAATGAATTCTATTAGAAAAATAATCCCAAGGTCCATTATGTATTCAATGTATGTTGATGATCTTCAGATAGCGTGCACATCTTCCAATATATCCACATGCGAACGACAAGTACAGCTTACAATCAACAAAATGGCAACATGGGCAGACAAGAATGGTTTCCAGTTCTCACCACAGAAAACAGTGGCCTTACTTTTTTCACTGAAACGAGGCTTGCACACAAATCCAACATTACACCTCAACCAAACCGAGCTGCCTTTCAAAAAGGAACACAAATTTCTAGGCATCACCTTCGACAAAAAACTAACTTTCCTGCCTCACATCAATGCACTGAAAAAGAAGGCGTCGCTAGCACTGAACATACTGAAAGTCCTATCACGCAAACACTGGGGTTCTGATCGGGTATGTCTTCTACACATTTATCGCTCTGTAGTACGTTCCATTCTAGATTATGGTTGCATAGTGTATGGATCAGCAAGGCCATCGTTCTTGAAGCGACTGGATCCTGTGCACAATTTGGGATTGCGCCTTTCAACTGGTGCATACAGGACGTCACCAATAAAAAGCCTGTACGTAGAAACCAATGAACCACCACTTGCAGACCGAAGAACAACGCTCACATGCTCATACATTTTAAAGATCCGTTCCCAGCCTAAACACATCTGTTACCCACTCGTTACAAAGTGTTCATCTCGAACACTATTTACCAACAGACCCCTCGCAATCAGGCCACTTCTTCTCCGCTTTGAAGAGAAATGCCAAGAACTAGATATAATGGACACATTGCCTAATATTGCCCGCAAACGTGATCCACTCCCTCCTTGGTACTGCCTACCATCTGTGTGCGACTTCACATTAACACAATTTCAGAAAAAACATACTCCACATGAACATATATTACAGGAATATTTAGCACTAAACGAAAAATACGGAGAATACGAAGCATTTTACACCGATGGATCAAAATCGGCGCACTACGTGGGAAGTGCTGTAGTTCAGAATAATTGGGAAAAAATAGTACGGCTACCTGAGTGTACATCCATTTTCACCGCCGAATGTTACGCAGTCTTGGTGGCTGTAGAAAAAATAATAAATGAGAACATTCAGAACAGTATCATTTACACTGATTCTCTGAGCATACTAACCTCACTTCACCATAGAAATGCAGTGACACCACTAATTGGTGATATCATACACAACGTAAGAAGCGCCACAATACAGGGACAAGACATAAAATTTTGCTGGGTTCCCAGTCACATTGGAATCACTGGCAATGAGAAGGCGGATGAATGTGCTGCAAAAGCTCGGAACAAAGAAGTAAAGAAAGTGTACATTCCTTACAAAGATGGTATGAGGTTGATTCAGTGCAAATTAAGGAATAAATGGCAGTCGCAATGGAACATCGAAAGAAATAATAAGCTACATTTAGTAAAACCCATCCTAGGCGAATGGAAATCATGCTCACACCAAAAACGATTCATCGAAGTTATTTTATGCCGTCTCCGTATTGGACACACTCATCTGACACACAACTTCCTGCTAACAAAGAAAGACAAACCTGTTTGCGAGCAATGTGGACATGAACTTACCGTAAACCACATACTACTATCATGCACAAAACTTGAATCATTAAGGAAAAAATATTTTGCCATATTTTACAAAGAACATATCCCATTTCATCCAGCGTTGATTTTAGCTGAACATGCACCCGTTAGTATGCTTGATGTTTTTAGCTTTTTAAAGGAAGCCGGTGCTCTTCAAAACCTGTAATGTTCTTATCCTGTGCTTCTCTACTTAAAACGATACACCTCAGCCCTTTCTCAGTCCTGAGAAGGAGGCTGAGGTTTTTATCTGAGTAGTTGGTGGCCTCGAGATCCTTGGCAAGCCAAGGATGTCCACAGAGGTTAACCAACTTTTAAAAGCTTCTGCATACAGCCATTTCTAAAAAGTTTGTATTTAATGAGCCAGGTAATAAAAATAACTTTTAGGCCCTTTACACCACCGTTTTTATACACTTTGTCTTCAAACTTTGCTCGAGCTAATTTTACTAAACCTTGTTCTTGGCGCATGATAGCCTTAGCCGCTTATGCGCCATTAAACACAACACAACACAACACAACACACTCTTGGAACAGTGGGCCTTGTAGTAGGTAGTGACAGGTGTGCACTGCATGCTTTGGCATTGACAACGTTGTGCCACAAAGGCTGCCACCTGCCAGGGTGGCAGGGTGGGTGGGGACTTAAATGTAGATATAAAGAGAAGCGGGAACTTCTTACCACTTATGCGGGGGATCATCCGGTTCCTCTCTCTCATAACGGCTCCCACAGCTGTGACAACCTCACGAAATACTTGCACAGACCTCGTCTTTGAGAACCAGGCATTGGTGCAGCAAGTCGACCATATATCCATCTATTTCTCCGTCCACAAAGCTTCCTTCATGACAATCAAGAACTGTTAGTGGAGTGTTTCTCAAAGAAGAAATGTGCTTGAAAAATAACAAGTTGTCTGTAATTGCACTTGCATGTCTTGCTAGAATTCTGTGCCTCAATCTATTGAAAAGCTGGAACAGCTGATGAGCTGCGCTCAAATTTCGCATTAGGAAGTAACATAATCATCGGCAATTTTTTTCTCTCCTTCTCCTCTGTCTGCTGAACTGACCTTGCAAAGCGTGAACGTCTTTTCTTGTGGAATACTGACTTAAGACCCTTGCTATTAGGAGGTATGGCTCAAGCTATAGTCCAGTATCCTGGTAGTCAGTTTGAAGCCTGGATGGTGAACTTGATTTGTGCAGTGCCCACATTTCAAGCATGAATGAACTGTGATGTTATATAGCAGTTGACACTGCCTTGCATGGTAGGGCTGTTCTTCGCACCTGCGCTTGCTCAGACCTGATGCTTTCCTTTGCAGCTGGAGAATGTTCCAGATCCGTCTTCCGCCACCATGCCTACAGAGTCGCTGAGAGAGCCTTCGTCTGCACTGTCGCGCGACATCACCGACTTCCCTGGCAAGGGCTATGGCGTGCAGCGCGTCGCCGACTTCTCCGGCAGGGGCTACGACACGCAGGACATCGCGGACTTCTCTGGCAGGCGCTACGACACACAGCGCAGCATGTGCGGCGTCAATGCATTTGGTTACCACGGCAACCCAGACACGGAGCCCATCCGCAGCTACGAAGTCGTCTTCCTGGTGCGCATCCTGCACCTGCTGTCCTCCGCCTTCAATGCCAAGGTGGGTGCTGTGCAGGGGCGGCAAATTTTCCGCCGGCCAGCGCGTAGCACGGGGTGGTGTTGGCTTTTCAGACAATTTTCTGTGCATGGTGTGAGTGCAAAGAGACGAGGAGGACTGTGAGGGGGAAGACAGCATGGGCACTGCTCCCTCCTGCAGTCCTTGTTTTTTAATCCATTAGCATTACTACCCTCATTTTTCACAAAATCTGTCCTTCTGTTGTGTGGTATCGTATAATGTAATATGGAGAGGAGGTGCTTGTACCTCTGGTTAGTAACAACTGGTCAATAACCAGCCACTTTGAGAAGTGCCCAGTACAATCGAGCCCACTTATAACGAGCCCACTGATAGCTGCTCAAAGTATTCAAACCACTTAAACATTCAGAAGTCATGAGATTTCATGTTCCTCTGAACTCTCAGCCAAACATCACGACGTTTCAAAATGGCACCACCTGGCTCTTGACATTGGCGAACTTGTTCTTCCCGCTTACAAGTGCCAGCCAGTATGCACCCAGAGCATGCATGCGGATAACGATGTCAGACCTTGCAGAGAAAGCCAATGCACAGACGGCCATCTGGTGCCACTATGGGGGGACTGCTTCATGCAGGACCATACTTCATGTTATTGCGTTGGCCTGTGATAGTCTGCGGCTGGCTGCAAACATGCTGTTGATAACGAACGGCACCAGCCATCTCCTTGTTCTTGATTACTGCGATAAGAGACGTGGAGCGCCGGAAAACGGGGCTTGCAGGGAGTAGCAGAGCGGGCAAAGGTGTAGTCCGCAAGCACTGCTGCTGTTCCGTGGCAGCCATTGTCATCCATAATTTTCTTTTGTTGGAATCTTGAAACCGTGTTGCTGGGGTTCCCGTCATTCAACAGGTGTGCCGTTTCCAGATTCGGGTCAACAATTTCCATATTTGGCAGGCTTGAGTAATCGGGTAGCATTATGTGGAGGTGCAGATATCGCACACAGATGAGCGATGATTTTATTTACCAGCATGTTGGGTGAGTAAGAAAAAATCTATGGACTTAAGAAATTTGATGTACGTCGAAAAATGTTTGAATTCGCCATCTTATATTCTTTACAGTTGTATTCTTCAAAGCATTGTAAACAGGGTATTAGTCTATAAAATAAAGTTCTTTACTCTTACAAATACATGATCAGCCCTCTGCTATTTAATTACTGGTAGGCCTTATAGACACAGTCAGTTTAAAAGCTAGTGAAAACAATATTTGTTTGCTGTACATGTGTTTGCTAATGTTAGAAAATACTCAGTTTGCTTCAGAAACATAAATTCAATATTCGCAAACCTCTATTTTTGTGCTCTTCACTGCAAGGAGTCTCCACTATATGTGGGGAGTGCACTAATTAGACAGTTTACCTCTTAGAATACACTCGGTAAATGTCTGCACTGTGGTCATTTACATGTTTGCATTGATTCTCCAGCTTAATTTTTATTTTGATCATGATGAAATGCGCGAATAAACAGCGCAGTTACTTCTTATTTGTGTTTGTTGACAGTCTTGTGCAAGATGAGTCCACACTGCATTTCTGCATCTGTAGTTCTCACCAGAGCGAAGACCAGCTGAATTCTTTTCTTCCCCGGCCCCGCCACGGTTGCTCAGTGGTTATGGCACTCAGCTGCTGACCCAAATGACGGGGTTTGAACCCGGCCGCAGCGGTCAAATTTCGATGCAGGCGAAATTCTAGAGGTCCGTGTACTGTGCGATGTCAGTGCACGTTAAAGAACCCCAGGTGGTCGAAATTTCCGGAGCCCTTCACTACGGCGTCTCTCATAGCCTGAGTTGCTTTGGGACGTTAAACCCCATAAACTAAACTGAACTCATTTCTTCCCCGTCTCCCCTACGTGCAGTATGGACACGAACTGGAGCTGCTCTACGAAAGCCCGCGCTTTGGGGGCTACGTGGCCCGCCAGTTGCTGCGTCCGCCCACCGTGTACACGGAGACCATCAAGACGGGCGTGGGCCGGCCGTACGTCCGACACGAGCACCGGCTTCCCGCCCGACTCTGCCTGCGGCCGCTGGCTCACCGGCAAGTCCTCGGCTACCTGGCCTGCCTGTTCTTCCTGGGCTACACCTGGAACGTCGGCCCCGTGGCGGTCTCCTTCGCGGTGCTGCTCTGCTTCAGCCTGGCCGTGCTGATCAGGGCAGCGTGGTCTTGGGGCTTGCGGCGTGCGTCACACAGCCATCAGGCTGCGGACTGATTCGTGCGAGAACGGTGACGGTTTTTCTGGTCTAATGTGTCCAGGCCGTCAACTCACAAAGACACAATGACAAGCTGGGATGTGACTAGAAAGTGCGTGTAGTCGCTCGTGGTGCGCTTCATGAATGTCGTCAAGTACATCTTCCAAGACCATCATCGAATTGCTGCGCAAGTTTTGGATACTGCATGCGGAGGACAAGTGGACGCCAGTTTTGGTGTTGGGAGCTCTGTCAAGTGGTTAGTGTATAAATTTTGGGCACGCACAAGACTGGTTGGACTGATTGCTTGCCCTCTACATACTGGTAATTTGTACAGCTGACAATGTTGCCTTGTATTCATGCATTGTTCTGTGTGAGTGGTAAAAATTACACTTGCAAAGGCGTTGACTACTCTGTCGTGTAAACTTTCAGTTGATTTTTGCATTCGTTGACACATACAACCACGTGTGAAAAGTCCCTGCATGCGTGACCAGAGGAAAACTCCTTATACAGATTCAGGCATAATGTGGCTTGCTTTTTTTGCTGCAGTTCATAAGAGTGAGTGAAGATCGTAACTTATTTGGGGTGACAATGCACGTGCAACTCATTAGTGAGGCACCAAGCTCTGATATCTTGGGATGAGCATGGAGTAATGGCACATTGCTATGTTTTACATTTTTAGTGCTTTTGCTTGAAGAGTTCTTTTGGTATCTCAGGGCGCTCAGTGGGTTTTGTGGGGGCTACTTTTTCACTGCCTGGGAATGCAGCATGAAGATTATGCATGAATGCAGGAAAGTTATTGGCGTTTGTACAGGGTGTTTTACCAAGGGCTTTCCGCAGTATAAAAAAAATTGCTTTGAGTTAGTGCTTTTTCAGCATGGCATTGTCAGCAGTGTAGTACATCAGAATGCAGCTAAGACATGCGGACTGGCAGGCTGGTTAAGTGATGTTAAATAGTTAACACTTTATTATATTACTGTTAGCTTCCTTAATTATTAAGAGGCATGTAGCCCACCGTAAGTAATCCTTATCAGTTTTCAGAATTTCTAAAACATGGCTACAAATTTTAACTATTTCGACGAGTTGCGTGAACTGGAGAGGTTGGTTTGCCTGCAAGCTTCTGGTCACAGCGCCGAAGGTAACTGCGTTCCTGTTATGGACATTACTTATTGTGGGTTACATGCCTATAAATGATAAGGAACCTAACAGTATAGTTAAAAAAGTTAGCTATTCAGTATTAGTTAACCAGCCTGCTAGTTAGCATGTCTTAACTGAATTCTGATGTACTACACTGCTGACAATGCCATGTGAAAAAAAAAAACTCTTCTAACTCTGAGCCTATTTTTGTTTGTGGAAAGTGTTAAGTGAGACAAACTATGTATGATGGTGCCACACACATCACTTAAATGCAACCAAAGGTAGCTGTTGGTTGAAAAGTGCCTTGTGATTAGTACCTGCGGGGTATAGAAAAATAAATAAAATGCCCGCTTGTTCTCGGTGCTTGCTCAGTCTCTCCTTTAGTCACAATACACATTTTAAGGTGTGTGTGAATGTTCGCAAATCATGACATGAATCGAATAGTAATTTTGTTGTGTGTTGTTCATATTGGATACAGAAAATATATCTTCAAAATGCTGACAGGATGGTTACCACTGGTTATTGAGAGATTCAGCGACAGCTATTAAGGTATTTGCCTTTTACAATATGTTGTGGTAGTATGAGACTGACCTCAAATCTGTGTAGTTCTAGGGCGCTCTTTTTAGTCTTTCACTCATGGTTCTTTTTCATCTAGGCTGCGTGTTTTGCAGCAGCTGTCGCAGATTGACCATGCTTCATTCCTCATCTCGCCATGCCCTTCCTCCTTCTAGCATGGTAACCACATTCCGAATGGTTACCATGATGTGCCTTCCTACATTCTCTCCATAACCTCCTCCTCTCGACATGCCCCCTTGCATGGCAAGCCTCCTTCTCCTAAGGTAACTACCCTCCGGTTGGTCCATGGCAACCACATACCATTTGCGCCTTCTCACGCTCTCTCCATATCCACTCCTTTCACTGTAATCATCCTCCTATCTGGGGATTTTTCCACTCACACCACACCTTCCATGGTAACCATCTTCTGGACGGTTATCGTTGTAACCATCCTCTGGTTACGCCTTCCTACGCTTGCCATAAAGCCTTCTTCCATGGTAACCCTCCTCGTCCTTCCAGGATAACTACCCTCTGGGTGGCTTCCATGGCAGCCGCCTACCAGTTGCATCATTTACCCTCTCACCATACCTATCTCCTTACAGGGTAACCGCCCTCCATATGGTACCTGTGGTAACCACCCACCGGTTACACATTTCTCTGCTCATGTGATACTTCCTCCTTGCTTGAACCATGTTCCAGGTGTTTCCCATGGCAGCGCACCCACCAGTTACGCCAATGATGACAGCCAACATCAGATGACATCGTACTACGACACCAAACCCAGGATTGAGCACTTAACAGCTGTCGCTGTAAAATATTCGTCCACTCTGCAACAATTGAACACTGTCAACTCTCATAAACCTGAGCAGGGCGAAACCACAGTATTTGGACAAATTGTCCAAAGATCAAGGTTTAAAGCTTAAAAAAAAATCAGTAAAAATTATCCGCTTCAGTTTTCTTTTTCTCTTCATCGCGTGGCACAGTCATGTTCCATAGCTTGATGTCATCACGCATCAGCTGATTTTTGCAGCACATTCCAATGGGTGAACAGGAGCACTTCACAGCACACCCAGAAGTGCTTTCACGAGAGCGGGGCCACCTTCCAGTGGGCCAGTGGGTGTGGGAGCACTTTCATCCATTGGTAGAATAGGAGCAGTCCCGCTGCGCCGAGCACTGTCGAGAGCAGTCCGGGCTACTCCTTTGTAGAAAGCAGTGTGCGAGGAAGTAACGTGACATTCAAATTCATATTCTTGCCATTTTTCTTTTTCTTTCGTTGCTCTGTGCATGCTTGTGTGCCTCCATCTTCTCTAAGCTCCACTGGTTTAAAACGAAGTGCCAGCTCATACCACGCATGCGCGGTGCATATTGATGAGGTACATGCTGAAGCTGCAAGTCCATATTTGTCACGTGGCACAGTTGGTGCCTAGAAGTGGACTGGATCGCACCGCCGGAATTCATGGGCTCTTTTTTATTTCACTGCACATTGCCCAGAGGGCACCACATTGTA
Source organism: Amblyomma mixtum (assembly GCF_055824585.1). NCBI lineage: Eukaryota > Metazoa > Arthropoda > Arachnida > Ixodida > Ixodidae > Amblyomma > Amblyomma mixtum. The sequence continues at coordinate 222,149,058 of NC_143013.1, read as the reverse complement.
AAATTCTTTTGATATAACTTTAGTTCTATTATGACTGCAAAGTTCAGCCTCTCTGCTGGTAGAGGGCAAGAAAACGAGTGTTGTTGAAATGGACGTGGACTATTGCCAATGCAGCACCAGAGGTCTCCGAAAACCAGGATTGACAGTTGTGTTAGCTAACATACGTGCGGAGAATAGTGGGAAAGTACAAGTCGTCACGTGGCATACTGTTCCAGTGGCAAAACAAGTACTTCATCCCTCTGCATGCTACTGCTCTACTGTCCCCTGCTCAGTGCATCTGCTCCTGGAAAAATTGCGTATAGGAGTCGGCCAACGGCCCTGCTCGTTGGGTGAGACCTCGAGTAATGTCGTGTGCGGCGCTGTTTTCCTCTGCGCGTGCACTGTGAGCGGGGATCCAGGTGATGGTAAGGGTGCGGCTATCTCCGAAGAATGGAAAGAGCACCAGGGAAAAGCCGGCCTTTGGCAAAGCCACGTACCGCAGACTGAGGGAAACCATGGCTATCGCATATTCCTCGAGCTGCCTCTTCTGAGATGCAAGTACGAACCGTCGCAGACGCAAGAAGGGAGCCAATAGGGGATACAGCTGCCGTAGCAAAAGCTGCCTGCAGGGTGTATTCAGAAGCGCCGACGTATGTGGTGTGCAGTTAATTCCAGTCATTTTTGTGGAGAGCCTTGGCACGCGCATCTCGCAGGTCAGTGTAATGAGCCGGAAGCATGTTGTTGGGTGTCGGAGGAATAGCCTGCTGTGAATATCCCTGGGAAGTGCTGTCTTATCTGTGAAAGATGATTCATACGTGATGTGTTGTGTGAACATATGTGACGGCCAGTAGGGGTGTATGTAAGGCTTTCGTACTGTGCAGTGAGGTGTGCTTCGACGAACCCTTCTAGCGTGTTCTGAAGACCCAATGCGAAGAGAAGTTAGGTTGGCGTTCGGATATATAGACGTAGAGTCGATTTAATTACTTGCCTAAAAAATGGCCAAATGTAACTGAATTACATTACCAGTTACTGCTCGCAAAAAGCAATGGCATTACATTGCAATTACTTCCGAAAAGTAATGCAGTTACGCTCAAATTAAAAGCAACAGCAAGCTCTCGACGCACACGTTCCTTAGTCTTCCGGCAAAATTCCGCCCAGCTAACTATCCCCCCCATCCATATTCTTTCCTCTAGCGCGGGCTTTTACAAAGATAAGACAATGCCAACAAAACAAATAAAACAGTATTAAGCATGACCGAACAGTCATTTTCACTGTGCCTAACAAACAAGCGGCAAACCTAACACCTTGCTGCCCAGAGCTGTCTTGTTTGAAGTATCTGATGCAGGCGAAAGCTTTTAATGGCTCATTCTCCCGTCCGTCCAGAGTTATATCCAGCGCCTGGATGACGGTGTCCACCGAGATATGTGAGACAGTTACTGCTTAATTTCCTTTCCTCAAATATAATTTTCATTTTTTTCATTACGCCCCTCATTCTTGCTTCACTCCCACTTCCTCCCTTCCTCTACGTTGCGGTTCCGTTGTCCACCGAGATGGCGGAGAATTACTGCGCCATTTCCTTTCCTCAAAAAGCGTTGCGTTCAAAGGGCTTCGCGCCGATGATGATGATGATGAAAACTTTATTTGGAACAAGGGAGTTTGGGACACGTAGGTCCTTGGGCCCCCGCACGGCCCCACTGCACTCAAACGTTCATGTTCCGGAGGCTCATGACGCTGGCAGCCCGGCATGTGGCGATGGTTTGCTTGGCCGGGTCCTCGGAGCGCAGTAGGGTCTCAAAGGTGCCCTGCGACGTAGATAAAGCATGGGGTCTTTATTCTTTGTATGCAGAGTAAGGGACATTGTGAGTCCTGAACGCGCAATGTGATCACCGAAATCATAATATTTGATATTTTAATCTTTGCCAGAAATGCTTGTTTCGAGCCGATGGTGTCGCAACGCGGCGGCCATTTGCGGCAGCGGAAACGAGGTGGCATCCAGATAGGGCGCTGCCTTTCTCATTGGTTGGGCATCCAGTTTGCATATTGTTCCTTTATACTTGCGAAATGGATCCAAAATATTATGTCTCTGAGTACTGAAAGCTTTTCGCATGCCACAAAAACTGGAAAGAAGCAGGGAAAGCGAACGAAAACTAACAAGAATACAGCTAGGGGCGACACTTTCCATTCCGCTTCAAACCTTCGTGGCGGCCAGCGCTGTTCAAAAAACGTTGGCTCAAACCAGAAAGCGCGCGCGTCGAGACCGGCCGTGACCATACCAAGACGGCAGTGAAAAAAAAAGCCAGTCGACACACTTTGCCCAAAATTGTGAAGAGAAAGGCCGGACAGGAGACGGGAGTCGAGTTTGGGGGGGGAGGGGGGCTACTGCCGACAGCCTTCCAGTCTGACTAAAAAGAAACTTCGGGGAGCTTCCTTTGTTGTAGTCACCCCTGCCCTGACTACGGCGTCGCGTACACGGGGGAAAGACGCCGTCAAAATGCGCGGCTGTCTACAGCCCCGACTAAGCAACAACTGCATGCATGCTTCCGCTGCGTGTGCGCTAGGCGCGGTTCTGATTGGTAGCGCCCAATCTCGGTACTGGGTGAGTGAAATGGGCGAGTGAAATGCGTTTTCGTCTGAGCTTTTCACTTCGAATTTTCAGAGTGGAATAACTTTCGTTTGCATGCTCCGATTTCAATAATTCTTTTTGCTCTTGTCTCTGGAAAGCATGATGAATCTATTTATTTATAATAACTGGCACCAAGGAAATCATCGCAGTGCCCCTTTAACGGGTGGACGCGTTCCGTGGACTTCCTGGCAGGGCTGCAACACGCTGTCGAGTTCCCTCTGCCACCACCCCAAAGCCACTCTCGAACATATCCTTTTCCTCTGCCCGGCGGATACTCCCCCGCGGGGCCTGGAGCACCTTACCACTAAGGAGGCATGGGTGACCCGACCAAGCAAGCCGTCGCCGTAGGCCGGGCTGCCAGCGTCATGAGCCTCCGGGACATGAATGTTTGAGTGCAGTGGGGCCGTGCGGGGGCCCACGGACCTACGTGTCCCAAACTCCCCAGTTTCAAATTAAGTTTTCACCACCACCTGTCGCGTTCCACTCCTAAAGGCGAAGCTTGAGCGTAATTAATTAGCAGTTAATTAGTATTTAATCATTAATTAGTAATTTGTCATTACGTAGTGATTAGTGCTTAATTATGTGTGACGTCATCCAGTGCGGACGTCACCAGTGCCACAGAGGCAGTGAAAGTGGTGCGGAAAACGCTTTCGCCTCTACGCACTTTAAAGGGACACGAGGAGAAATTTAAGTTCGGTTGTATCGACAGAATACCAGCTCCTGATTACAAAAACGCCACTCATACTGACAACAAAGCTCTTGTAACGTAGAAAAGAGCAAGAACCAAAATACAGGTATCGCCGCCACAGGCCAAACTCGCAAGTACAAGCGTGATGACGTCATAGGACAAAACAGTGTTGCTAGAACCAATGGTTCTAGCACTCAGGAACCAGCACACCACTTTGTCCACTTCTTCGTACCACCGCGTGAACCGCTGCCGGTCGTTCCCATCACAATATAAATATTAACTTAAACGTTAACGCAGGATATTATGCGCTGAAGTATGCAATGTAACATGCGGCAAGTGCTGAGCAAGCTGTAAAAAAAAAGCTGGAACTTTCAATCTAGAGGCAGTGCACCTTTTTGCGTTACCTGCAGTGGCATCAGTCGTGCAGTATGTGGGTTTCAACTCCATAAGCAATGTCTGCAAGGGTCTTCGTTTTGCGTTCAAAGACATGTCGCAAACTTCGTTATATGATGAATTGATGTGTCGTTAATTCAGAAATGAGGCTCGAGGCCGTTTGTAGGGGAATTGATATTGAAAGACGCGAGTTCGATCCCGGCTGCTGTCGCATATCGATGGAGGCGATACGCTAGAGGCCCGTGTGTTGTGCGACGTCAGTGCACGTTAAAGAATCCCAGGTGGTCGAAATATTTGTAGCCCTCCACTACGGTGGCCCTCTAGGCTGAGTCGCACTGGGACGTTAAACCCTATAAAATGAAACCACACCGAAGTAGTCGATATAGTATTAAGGCGAAAGCCTTTAATGCCTCATGCTGTCGTTAGCAATCCGTGTCGGCAGCCGTGTCTGCGTCCGTGTCGGTAGCCGTGTCGGCGGCCATGTCGACAGATGTGTCCGCGTTTTGACGGGTGTCCACCGAGATATGTGAGACAGTTACTGGGTAATTTCTTTTCCTCAAATACAATCTTCAGTTTCTTCATGACGGCCTCTCTTTCTTCTTTCACTGCCACTTCCTTCCTTCCTGTACGGTGCGGTTAAGGTGTCCACCGAGATGACTGAGAATTACAGCGCCATTTCCTTTGCTCAAAAAGCGTTGCTTTCAAAGGGCAAGGCATCGTGCCGAACGGGTGGTGGCGTTCCATGGACCCCCTGGCAACGCTACAACACGCTGTCGCGTTCCACTACTAAAGGCGAAGCTTAAGCGCCATGAATTAGCAGTCAATTAGTGCTGAGTGATTAATCAGTAATTAGTCATTAAATACTAATTAGTCATTACTTCGTCATCAATTATGTGTGACGTAATCCAGTGGTGACGTCACCAGTGTCACATAGGCAAAGTGGTGCGGAAAACGCTTTCGCCTTTAGGCACTTTAGACGGTCAAAGTGGCCCCTAAATTTTTTTTTTAAGGCGGAAGCCTTTAATGCCTCATCGTTGTAAGTAGGAGTTGTCGACAAGAATGTCACGCTTTTCAATTGGTCGAAACGGTCGTGTCGTCACAGTGCGCGAATTTCAAACGGGTCTAATTTGTACTGACATCGCACAGCACGAGCCAAAGCCTTACATAAGAAATACAGACAGTGCGCTGCAACACTTTATGTAGATGCGGCAGAATACAAAAATACCAATGCCTTCGCAATTGTGGTTGTGAACGAGAATGGTGACCACATCGTCTCGGCGACAATCAAAACGAAATCCTCTGAAACGGCAGAAGAGGCGGCTATAGCCCTCGCCCTAGCACATACCCAAGGGAGCATCATCCTCAGCGATTCCAAAATGGGTATCAATAATTTCGCTAAAGGGCGAATTACAAACACCTCCCTTAGAATCCTTAACGCAACCAAATTCTCACCAAATTATTCCGAATTGATATGGGTCCCAGCCCATTCGGGGAATCCGGGGAACGAGGCAGCCCACAATAAAGCCCGAGGTTTCGTCGACCGGGCAGTGGATGAGTCTGGCTCCCTGAATTTCACGAAGGACTCAATGATCACATATCATGATCTCACCAATCATTTTAAATTAGAGAGGAGAATTTTCCCCCCTCCAGACAAAAGACTTACTAAAGAACAAGAGGTTACGTGGCGTCGTCTACAGACGAGATCGATGCGCACCGCATCACTCCTCGCGCACATTTATCCAGATCTTTACAACCCAAACTGCAAACACTGTGGCCAACGTGCTACCTACGATCACATCCTGTGGGACTGCAAAATAGAGCCACCTCCGGGTGATCTAGTTACAGCTCCTTCTCTCGAGCGGTGGGAGACCGTGCTGGCTAGCTCTGACCCCAGAACGCAAGTTTTGGCGGTGGAGTGGGCTGACAAAGTCGTCGAGGGCTATGTACTCTCGACCACTAAACGCGACCTCTTGACAAGCTCTTCCCGGCGAATAAAATGTTTTACAATCAAAATCGCACAGCACACGGGCCTCTAGAATTTTGCCTTCATCGAAATTCAGCCGCCGCGGCCGGGATGGAATAATTTCGACCACCTGGGGATCTTTAACGTGCACTGACATCGCACAGCACCCGGGCGCCTCTTGCGTTTCGCCTCCATCGAAACGCGGCCGCCGCGGTCGGGTTCGAACCCGGGTACTCCGGCTCGGTTGACGAGCGCCTTACCACTGAGCCACCGCGGCGGGTCCATACAATTTTCATTTTCTTCATTACGACCTCTCTTTCTCTTTCTTCTTTCACTCCCACTTCCTCCCTTCCTCTATAAACGAATGACGGGTGCCCACCGAGATATGTGAGAGACCACGCGTCAGTTGCCTCCTCCTACCGTCTGCAGCGAGTTCCGATTCCGAGTCTGCGGCGAGTCCGATTTAAATTATGGAAATCAGCCGCACACTACATTAATTCGAAGTTTAACGTGTAGATCGAGTTGAACTCGCGGTAAAAAGATGAGTCCAGATTCCTCTTTAGGCACCTTTAAGGTGCTCGGCTGCTGACCCGAAAGACGCGGGTTCGATCCCGGCCGCGGCGGTCGCATATCGATAGAGGCGAAATGCTAGATGCTCATGAGCTGTGCTATGACAGTGCACGTTAAAGAACCCCAGGCGGTCGAAATATTTGTAGTCCTCCACAACGTCCTCCCTCATAGCCTGAGTTGCTTTGGGACGTTAAACCCTGAACTTCTCGGCGCACACCCGAACCGCGCCATGAGGGAATGGATGAAGGCGGAAACGATAAGGCTTATCGCCTTTACCCTAGCCCATGTAAAGGCCTCAAGAAGGCGGATGAGCGGCTTCTTCTCCGCCTCTTCACCAATACATTGCTGTGTCCGGCAGCACTAAAACATTTTGACCCCTCCTTTAGCGGCAACTGCCCGCACTGTGGTGCGGTGTCTTCGGACACCTATCACATGGTGTGGGCCTGCCCCTCCAACCCGGCCATTCCCCCTATCCCCAACCCAACCCGGGAGGACTGGGAGGCGACCCTGCTCGGCTGCCACGACTTACAGGCCCAACAAGCCTTAGATGGGCGCGCCCGGGCCGCGGCTACCGCCACTGGGGTCCCAAACTAGGGACCTCCACCTAGTGTTTGTAAGGATCGGTCCCTTACGGGCCGATCCAAACACCTCCTGTTCTGAATAAATGTTTTCACCACCACCACCACCTTCCCACCGACCTGTATGCATTCTGAAGCCGACGCATTGGACACAAGAGGACTCAGCATAAACTCATACAGAGTTTTACCACACAGCTGACTTCCGGCGCACTACCACTGCATTGCTACTCGCTAAAACACGAGCAAGCTCATAAAAACGAACAAAAATTTCCATCAAGCTAATTGCTGATTCCTTTGCCAAAATGAAATCAGATTGGCTATACAAAATGTTTTCCACTCACTGCGAAAACCTCTAAACCTTACTTGAATGGGTAATGAGCAGATGTGGCAAGGCTTCTCTAAAGCCCCCTAAATGAATTAAGCATAATGTCATTCTTCGTAGATTGTCTCCTCCTCTCCGCCTGGTCGGACAGGACGGATGAAAGAGGACAGAGAGAAAGGCGCCGTAGTGGAGGGTGTCACAAAATTCAGCGCATTTTTGAGTAAAGAAAAACAAATTGGCTGTGGCTCAAGGTTACGCCTGGATATCTCGAAGCGAAAAGCTGGGGCAAGACGGAGGAGGAGCCGCGCGTGTAGTGAATACGGGGCTGTCTTAGAAGGTTGCTTTAGAGACTTGTACTGTGGCCTGCATTCCTCTCGGGTGTACACCAAGAATCAGAGACAGGCTTTGCTTTCCTGAAAAGCAATTTTTATTTCATTTCGGTTGGTTTATGGGGTTTAACGTCCCAAAGCGACTAAGGCTATGAGAGACGCCGTAGTGAAGGGCTCCGGAAATTTCGACCACCTGGTGTTCTTTAACGTGCACTGACATCGCACAGCACACGGGCCTCTAGAATTCCTCCTCCATAGAAATTCAACCGCCGCGGCCGGGATCGAACCCGCGTCTTTCGGGTCAGCAGCCGAGCACCATAGCCACTGAGCCACCGCGGCGGCCATTTTCCTTAAAGGGTCAGTCTACTGAATTTTATCGACCATATTTTCTTTGCGGCAACCGATAGCTCTTTACTCAAATTACCGTTTAGCCAGCTGTGGTGCCAAGGAGTGCGGTAGAACATTTTAAAATAGAATTTATTAATGTGGGAACACATCTGTATGAGATGGTAGTCTCATCTGGCAACCATCTGGATTTCCGCCGCGCGGCGACAAACATGGCGGCGCCCGTCGAAGCCGGTCCTCTCGCTTCGGACTGAATTCTCGTTGTTGCTGACTTTTTCAGTGCGTTCACTGGCCATAAATGGGGCGCCTGTCTTTCGCTTCGTCTCATCTCGCCTCTAAGAAAACATATAAGAGATAAATTTGCTTTATTTTAATAATTAGAGTGACGATTCTGCCGCTCCTAGGCTTAAGTGGAGAGTCTGTTTACAGCAATGGTTCCCGTCCTGACGACCAGATGGCGCCACTATAGGCCGAGTTTATTTTTGCGTCTCTGCTAGCATACGCTGAACTAAAAGTGGGAATGTGCCTGCGTTTTGCGTACGTGTAACTATAAATATTCATGTGATTTACAGAAAAAGCGAGCGGTACGCCTTCTACAGTTTACTAGAACAAAACGTGCGTTTCTCTGACATTGGGGCATACAAATGGTGCGTAGTATATTCACTTATGCTTCTACAAAAAAAGACTACCACTTTCTTGAACAAAATGAACGTTTGGGGTCGCCACCATGCTGTTTTACGCGACTTTTAACGCCGAATTAAAATATAAATTCCTTCCTAAACCGGGCGCAGACCCCTCGTTATTGATGTTATAGGGTGCCAACTACCAGAATATGCCATTATTTATACACTCATCTTGGTGAGTAGACTGACCCTTTAAGGCCCTTACGGCGCGGTTCGGGTATCCACCGAGATATGAGAGAGGCAGGAGTCGTTTCCTTTCCTTAAAAACCAATTCTCTTTTCATTTTCCTTTCCTTACGGCGCGGCTCGGGTGTCCATCGAGATATGAGAGATTCCTCACGCACTGCTTGTTTTTTTTTTGTGCAGCGTGTGACGTCACTCCTTTCGTGTGTACACCAAGCTATGAGAGACAGGCATTTCCTTTCCTTAAAACCAATTCTCATTTCATTTCATTTAAAAATAAATGGTAAATTGGTTTTTGAGGAAAGGAAATGGCGCAGTAATTGTCTCACATATCTCGGCGGACACCTGAACCGCGCCGTAAGGGAAGGGAGGAAGGTAGGAGGAGTGAAAGAAGAAAGAGAGAAAGAGATGCCGTAGTGGAGGTCTCCGGATAATAATTTCGACCACCCGGGGATCTTTAACGTGCACTGACATCGCACAGCACACGGGCGCCTCTTGCGTTTCTCCTCCATCGAAACGCGGCCGCCGCGGTCAGGTTCGAACCCGGGTACTCCGGCTCGGTAGACGAGCGCCTTACCACTGAGCCACCGCGATTTTCCTTAAGGCCCTTACGGCGCGGTTCGGGTATCCACCGAGATATGAGAGAGGCAGGAGTCGTTTCCTTTCCTTAAAAACCAATTCTCTTTTCATTTTCCTTTCCTTACGGCGCGGTTCGGGTGTCCATCGAGATATGAGAGGTTCCTCACGCACTGCTTGTTTTTTTTTTATTTGTGCAGCGTGTGACGTCACTCCTTTCGTGTGTACACCAAGCTCTGAGAGACAGGCATTTCCTTTCCTTAAAACCAATTCTCATTTCATTTCATTTTCCTTAAGGCCCTTACGGCGCGGTTCGGGTATCCACCGAGATATGAGAGAGGCAGGAGTCGTTTCCTTCCCTTAAAAACCAATTCTCTTTTCATTTTCCTTTCCTTACGGCGCGGTTCGGGTGTCCGCAAGCAAGCAGGACACATGGGCGCAGAAAGTGATGCAGTCACCGCGAGGCTCTACACCGCCGGCGCACAGCACAATACAGCCGACCTCAACGCCGGAGAATGCAGCACAACGGCGGCTGCGAGAAGAAAACGCCATGCTCCTCCAACGCATCGCATTACTGGAAGCCAAGCTAAGTGCTACCTCTGGGGGACCATCCCCTTCTTCCTCACTTCCTTCCCCCACTTATAACCCCACTCACGATCCTGTCTCACCAAATTAACAAGACACTAACCCTCAAAGCAATGACCATCCCCCCACCGCACCCATGCATGAGGACCCAGAGCCCGATCTCGAACCGCTACCCTCCCCGAGCAATAGCGCTAGAACAAGCGTTGCTCTCTCGGATGCAGACCTCCAAGCAGTGGCAGATCGCCTCGAAAACATTCTCTGTGCTCGGCTAGAAGCTCGCCTGGTCGAACGTATTGAACACACCATAGTAACTAAGCTAGAAGCAGCGCTTTCGCAAAAAATCGATCAAATGTTCGTCCAAATCTCTACAACTTTCCATAAAGCGCTGGAAGAGCATGCAGAACGCACAGCCCGCAGATTTCAGGAAATAGAAGAGCATCTGGCTGGATTTGGCAGTCACCCCTATCGTAAGCGCAAACCAAAGACACCAGATCATCAGGACCCCCCCAACCCCGAACATAAGTCATACTCCTCCCACTTTAACGCAACAGGCACTCCCATCGCTGCCACATGATGGCGCCCTCTAAACCTTTATGCACGGTCTGGCAGTGGAACTGCCTGGGTTTTGGGAGAAAAAGAGGGATCCTCCAACAACTTCTACAACGTGCTTCAGGTCCGGATGTCTTGGCGCTACAGGAACCGATTAATCGCATTACCCTGCCGGGATATACGCCTTATTTACCCTCATCGGAGGCACCACACAACGTAGCATTTCTTGTTAAACGTACGTGTCCCGTATTGGTGCACAGCCTCCCCGTTCGTGACATTGGCCATATCTGCATTGAACTTGTTCCCAATAACCCAAAATTCCACAGTCTCTTTATTCTCAACATTTATAGCCCCCCTAAAAGAGCTCTCCCAAACTTCGACCGGCTTTTCTCACTTGTCAAACAACTTGCGCATAAGCGACCCTTGCTAATTGTAGGGGACTTCAATGCCCCACACACATCATGGGGGTACCCTACAGACACTCCAAAGGGCCGCCGAGTCTGGCTGTCCGCACCAGCAGGAAGGCTTCACACTTCTTACTGATTCCGATCACCCCACTCGTGTGGGAACAAGTGTGAGCAGGGACACCACACCAGATCTCACATTCACACACTCCATTCCTGATGCAAAATGGTGCAACACTAATGAAAATGTAGGCAGCGATCACTACATTATAGAAATTACGCTCCATAGCCAAATTGGCAAACCCTCCCCTAAACACCCAACTATCACGAACTGGGAATCTCTCAGAAAATGCCGAAGCAATAGAACGCACACGTCCATAACGGACATAGAGGCGTGGACCACAAAACTACAACAGGATATATACGAGCAGTTACTCGCACTACACCCCCGGATTGCCCCAGTGATTCGGTAGACACACGCCTCTTGCGTTTGTGGGAGGCAAAAACGGGCCTTGAGCGCCGCTGGCATAAACAACGGTGGAACCGAACTCTTAAAAGAAGACTTTGTAGACTAAATGCAGAAATAGAGAAGCACGCAACCACTCTCATGAGGCAAAATTGGGAGACCTTATGTACTCGTCTCAATGGAAACATGAGTCTCTCTCAGACATGGCGCCTATTTAGGAATCTTCTAGACCAAACGCAGTCCAAAACGACCCAAAGTCATAACCTCACTAAACTCATTCATGGCAGCACAGTTCAACCACAGGACCTCTTACAACAGCTTAAAGACCTCTACCTTCCACCATTTCCTGCCCAAACTCACCCCGACTACGAAGGCGCCCCAAACGCACTCTTAGACCAGCCCATTACAGAAGCTGAGGTAAGGGCAGAACTCCACAAACTGAATACATCCTCCGCTCCGGGACCGGACGGGATCACGAACAGGGCACTACAAAATCTGGACACCCCCTCTATCGAAGTCTTAACAGCCTATTTCAATGAGTGCTGGCAAAACGGTTCCCTACCTCCTCAGTGGAAAACAGCGAAAGTTGTATTTCTGCCCAAGCCAGGCAAGCCGCTTCATCATACTAATCTCCGACCCATCTCTCTTACTTCATGTGTAGGCAAGCTCTGCGAGCATGTCATTCAGACGCGACTCAGCAACTACTTGGAAGATAATGAGCTCCTCCCTAACAGCATGTATGGTTTTAGACCAGGATTGTCAGCGCAGGATGTATTCCTCCAACTACAACATCAGATACTGGAACCCAGAACAAAGGATACGAAAGCCATATTAGGAGTAGACCTCAATAAGGCCTTTGATCACGTTACCCACGCGGCTATCCTAACGAACCTGCAATCCCTCGACGTTGGACAACGCATGTACAACTGCATTCGCGATTTCCTCAGTAATCGCACGGCCCATCTCTCACTCGGCCCGTATTCCTTAAACGACATCACCATCGGAGCACGAGGCACCCCACAGGGAGCGGTCCTCTCCCCGACTCTCTTTAACATAGCCATGATGGGATTACCTAAATTACTCAAGTCGATACCCAACCTACACTTCAGCTTCTATGCCGATGACTTTACACTATGGACATGCCGAGGTAGCGACGCGGAGATAGAACACCGCTTACAAACAGCACTAAATATCATTTGCACGTACGTCCATGACAGAGGGCTCTCATGCTCCCCCACGAAATCGCAACTTTTCATATACAAACCCCACCGAATGTCTGGCACACCACCCAATATTCAGCTCGTTTTGGGCAAGGAACCGATTCCCACAGTGCCAAAGGTTCGCATACTGGGAATGTTTCTCACTACTTCTTGCTCTCACACTGACACGATCCAAGCACTCCAAACGCACACACAACAAGCCACTAGGCTCATCAAACGTGTGACACACAGAAAATCGGGCCTACGGGAACCAAACACGCTTCGACTAACACAGGCTTACATCACCAGTAGAATAACATATGCACTACCGTATCTGCACCTCTTAGCGAAAGATAGAGAACGCCTAGACAGCCTCATTCGTAGCAGTACGCGCACAGCTTTACGCCTTCCCCCATGCACTTCCACAGAGCGCCTTCTCCGACTAGGAATACATAACACTTTCGAAGAACTCTGTGAGGGCACCAAAACGGCACAACTAGCCAGACTCACACGCACCCCTGCAGGACGCGCTCTGCTTCAGTCTCTTCGCATATCGCCTGTCGGCGTTTACCCGGCACTGACACAATCCCCACTCCCATAAGAGCTGCAGTTCAGATACCCCCCCTACCCAAACACATGCACCCGGAGCGCGATCAAAAGCGCAGAGAGGCCCGGGCCTTAGCACTACACAGAGCTTACGGAGAGGATCCCAATGTAGCATATACTGATGCCTCGCTCTACGCATCAGGCGCACAGGCAGCTATAGTGGCTGTTCTCAGTGACGGCCGCCCCCCTCCTTTAGCGGCAGCTGCCCACACTGTAGTGCAGTGTCTTCTGACACTTATCACATGGTGTGGGCCTGCCCCTCCAACCCCGCTATTCCCCCCATCCCCAACCCAACCCGGGAGGACTGGGAGGCGACCCTGCTCGGCTGCCACGACTTACAGGCCCAACAAGCCTTAGTCGGGCGCGCCCGGGCGGCGGCAACCGCCACTGGGGTCCCATACTAGGGACCTCCACCTAGTGTTTGTAAGGATCGGTCCCTTACGGGCTGATCCAAACATACCTCCAGTTCATTCGAAATAAATGTTTTCACCACCACCACCCCATCACGGCAGAAACCATTCTTACCTCATCCATAACCACGGCAGAGGAAGCGGCTATCGCTCTAGCCATCTCCTCTTCAGCCGCTTCCAAAATTATATCCGATTCGCAAACAGCAATCCTAAATTATAGCACTGGTCGTATCTCTCGGCAAGCCAGCAGCATACTCCGACGCTGGAATCCCTCCAGAACCGTAACGCTCATCTGGGCGCCAGCACATGCCGGACTACCCGGAAACGAGGAGGCGCACGCCCTCGCCCGAGATCTTACCCTCCGGCCGGGTGAGCACACCGCCTCCTCCATCGAAGGGGAGTGCCTGTTAAATTTCAGTGACATCCTACAACACATATCGTTCCAACAGACAGATATACGCACCTCCTCACCCTTCGCTATCAACCACGCAATCAACTTTCTGGCGCAGGCTTCAAACTCGCACACTCCCATACCCGATAGTCATGCACGGACGCTTCCCTGACCTATTCTTCTCCTCCTGCCGACTATGCGGCAAACCAGGCGACTTTCTGCATGTTCTGCTCACCTGTTCCACTTACCCGCACCCCCCTCCCCCAGAGGTGGCACTCACTTACTGGGAACAACTCATGTCCAGTTCAGTACTACAAGACCAACGACTCGCCATCACCAGTGCCTCTAACAGGCTGGCCCTCCAGGGTCTGGCACACCATTTGTAAGGGAGGAACCCACTGTGTGGGCCCCTCCCGCAGGCCATGAGGGGGCTCTGCCCTCCACCTGTAATTTGTCATGGCCAATAAAGTTTACACCCCCACCACCACCACCATCGAGATATGAGAGGTTCCTCACGCACTGCTTGTTTTTTTTTATTTGTGCAGCGTGTGACGTCACTCCTTTCGTGTGTACACCAAGCTATGAGAGACAGGCATTCCCTTTCCTTAAAACCAATTCTCATTTCATTTCATTTTCCTTAAGACCCTTACGGCGCGGTTCGGGTATCCACCGAGATATGAGAGAGGCAGGATTCGTTTCCTTTCCTTAAAACCAATTTTCTTTTCATTTTCCTTCCATTACGGCGCGGTTCGGGTGTCCACCGTGACGTCACGCAGTTCGCGCATGCGCACCTGTGGCTTTTTCTGACGACGGGGCCCACGCTAGCCTCGTTGTTGACTAGCCTGGCGAAGCTTTTCGCTTCAAAAGATTGCCGATCATTACGTTACTTACTAATGCGAAATTTGATGGAGCTATTTCAGCTTTTCGATAGATTGAGGCACGGCCGGTCTCGACCGCTCGCTCGCTCTAGAAGCGAGAGAGCGCGCGCGTGGAGACCGGCCGTGATTGAGGCAAAGAATTCGAGCAAGACATGTATGTACAATTACAGACAACTTGTTATTTTACACATATATTCCTTCTTGAAGAAACGCTCCACTAACACTTCTTGATTGTCATGAAGGGAGCTTTGTGGTCGGAGAAATGGATGGATATATGCGCTATTTGCTGCACCAATGCCTAGTTCTCAAAGACGAGGTCTATGCAAGTATTTCGCGAGGTTGTCACAGGCGTGGGAGGCGTTACGAGCAAGAGGAATGGGATGTTCTCCCACATGAGTGGTAAGAAATTCTTGTTTGCTTATCTTCACATGTACATTAAAGTCTCCACCCTCCCTGCCACCGTGTCAGGCGTTAGTTAATGGCTGACCGCGAGAGTTCGCTCACCGTTGTCAGCGCTAACGCATACGGTTAGCCCACATCTCTCTCTCCCTCTCATTATCCCACGTACCTGTAGGTGCGATTCAGGCGTCCACTGACCCAGGGAGCCGTTAAGCGTACGCCCTTCCTTAAGATGGCACAACATTGCCAACTCATGCAGCGCACATCTGTCACTACCGCCACATAGCTTAAAGCACGACTGAGGTGGTGGTGGTGGTGGAAACTTTTATTGCCAATGATGTAAATCGTGGGGGCGAAGCCCCCTACATGGCACTTGGATGCCTCCTCAATGTGAGGAGGAGGCACCCTTACAACGCGAAGGATAGCCCCTGGAGCGCAATCCTACTGTGAGCACTGGAGATGATCCGGCGCTGGTCTTGAGCGGACGAGCTGGTCAGAAGAGACTCCCAGTAAGACTCCGCCGCGGTTGGTGATGGGGGATGAGGGAAGGTGGGGCATGTGAGGAGGGTGTGTAAGAAGTCTCCTGGTTTGCCGCAAAGTTTGCATGATGACGGGAATTGGTCTGGGTATCGGGCATGCAGCAGTATTGGGTATGGAGCAGTTCGGGTTTGTAGTTGTCGCCAATGTGCAGCCTGCGGTATGGTGAGAGATGGAGCTGGGGGTGCGTATTCCCTTCGTTTGTCTCGGTAGTACGAGAGAATATCACGGAAGGAGAGCAGGCGCTCCGAGGCTCGTAGAGGGGGCTCGACTCCTGCCCGGAATGTGAGACCTCGGGCTAGGGAATGAGCCTCCTCGTTGCCAGGGAGGCCAGCATGTGCTGGCGTCCAGATGAGGGTGATGAGGCG
Organism: Amblyomma mixtum; assembly: GCF_055824585.1. NCBI lineage: Eukaryota > Metazoa > Arthropoda > Arachnida > Ixodida > Ixodidae > Amblyomma > Amblyomma mixtum. Next base: position 222,133,035 of record NC_143013.1, on the reverse strand, counting down.
CCGGGGCTGCCAGAAACGTAGTAAACGAGCAGCGGTGCTGGATATGTAGCCCTTCGCATAATTTAAAATTGCAGATTTGGAATCGGAGATAATTTTTGTGGCAGATGTAGAAATGAGAGCAAGCGCGATGGCTGCCTCTTCTGCCTCTGTGGTCGAATTGGTAATGATTGAGCTGGAGGTTAGAAGCTTTGCATTATTGTCGGCTACCGCCAGGGCCATACGGGAGCCTGTCGTATATTCCGCTGCGTCCACGTAGACCACCTCATGGTTCTCGCTATACTGTTTGTGAAGGGCCCGAGCCCTTGCTACTCTGCGTTCCCTGTCTCGCTCAGGGTGCATGTTCTTGGGGATGGGGGTTACGTTGAGGTTAGAGCGGAGGGTAGCAGAAAGGGGGACCCCCTCGGTAGGCTCTGTAATTGGGGTCAGGCTCAACTGGGACAATAAAGTACGACCAGCCTCTGAGCTGGATAGACGGGATAGTTGTGCCATAAAGGTAGCTTCTTTTAGCTCCTTAAAGGTGTTGTGTACACCTAGTCTGAGAAGTCGGTCGTTGGATGTGCTGGGGGGAAGACGTAGAGCCGTTCTCGTGCAACTACGTAGGAGCGCATTAACCCGGTCTCTCTCCTTCTGTTTGAGGGGTAAGTATGGAAGGGCATATGTTGTGCGGCTTATGATGTAAGCCTGGGTGAGGCGAGTCGTGTTTCGCTCGCGTAGGCCAGCCCTGCGGTTCGCTATGCGGCGAATCAGTCGAGTGGTGTGTTGAGCGTGTGTTTGAAGTGTCTTTATGACTTCTCCGTGCGCACCGTGGGAGTGGAGAACCAGTCCTAGCACGCGGATTTTGTGTACTAGTGGGATGGGATGGGTACCTAGGGCGAGGGAGATGGGTGCATTGGCTGAATCGTGTTGCTTGGGCCGGTAGAGGAAAAGCTCCGATTTTGAAGGGGAGCAGGTCAGGCCACGCTCCCGTACATATGCGTCGATGGTGGTTAGTGCCAATTGTAGGTGTTCTTCTATTTCGGCATCGCTGCCATGGTTTGCCCAGACAGTGATGTCGTCGGCGTAAAGGCTGAAATGGATGTCGGGAATTTGAGCTAGCTGTTGTGGTAAGTGATGAAGTGCTATGTTGAATAAAATAGGGGAGAGGACGGCTCCCTGGGGCGTACCTCGTGCTCCTAGCGTGATCCCTGGTAGGCTGTGGTCGCCGAAGGTAAGCGTGGCTGTGCGGTGGCTGAGGAAGTCTCGGATGCAGTTGTACATCCTGGCGCCGACTCCCAGGGTCGTAAGGTTTTCTAGGATAGCTGAGTGTGTAACGTTATCAAATGCCTTAGTGAGATCCACCCCCAGGATAGCTTTAGTGTCGGAGGTCTGTGAGTCGAGAATGTGATGTTTTAGCTGCAAGAAGACGTCCTGTGTGGAAAGCCCTGGTCGAAATCCAAACATGCTAGTGGGCATGAGATTGTTACTTTCTAGGTATTGGCAAAGCCTGCGCTGGAGTACATGCTCCATGAGTTTGCCAACAGAAGATGTTAGGGAGATGGGTCTGAGGTTAGAAGTAAGCAGAGGTTTGCCAGGTTTGGGTATGAAAATGACTCTTGCCTCTTTCCATTGTGGTGGGAGGGTGCCCAGTCGCCAGCACTCATTAAAGTATTCTGTAAGTGCAGCAATGGATTGTGCGTCGAGATTCCTGAGAGCCTTGTTATGTACCCCGTCTGGGCCGGGGGCTGAGGACGTGTTAAGCGTCTGGAGTTCAGCCTGGACCTCTGCTTCTGTAATGGGTTGGTCAAGCTGGTCGTCAGGGGGGCCTGCATAATCAGGGTGGTGTGCAGGAGGGTATGTGGGGAAGTATTGATTTCGAAGGTCTTGGAGGAGGTCTGGTGGAGGTATATCTGAAGTATGTATGAGTTTGGTGAGGGCGTGTCTCTGGGCAGTCTTAGAGTGAGTGGAGTCTATTAAGTGCCGAAAAAGGTTCCAGGTCTGAGGCACACTCATATTGCCATCAAGCTTGTTGCAGATAGATTCCCAGTTCTGACGTGAAAGATTCGCTGCGTGTGTTTCTATCTCTTTGTTAAGGCGGGCGAGGCGACGCTTAAGTGTCCGGTTCCATCGCTGCCTTTGCCAGCGGCGCTCTAGGCCTGTTTTAGCCTCCCATAAATGTAGGAGGCGGGAGTCAATTGTGTCGCTTGGGCAGTCTTCGGGTAGAGTACAAGTTACGGATCGGACATCGCTTTTTAGCTGCTCGGTCCATGCGGTGATGTCCGTGATGGGGACGAAAGTGCGTGCTGTTCTACATGAGCGGAAAGAGTCCCACTTTGTAAGAGTGGAGCCTCTGAGAGGCCTGCGATGTAGTTGAATGTGTAAGCTCCTGTTCTGCCCACATCCCCCACACCCCCTCGGGTAGCATTTCTGGTTCGTCGTTCAATCACCACCATCTCCCATTCCATAGTGATTGAAGACATTGATCACCTTTTTATTGAGCTTGTGCCGCAACATACTCGAGCGAACAGTGTCTTCATCCTAAATGTTTATAGCCACCCTAAGTGCCTTCAAGGCAACTTCGAACGCCTCTTTACGCTCGCGAAGCGCATAGCCGACAAGTGCCCCTTACTCGTCGTGGGAGACTTTAACGCCCCACATACAGCCTGGGGTTACCCACACGACACACCGAAAGGACGTCGGGTATGGTTAGCCGCGCAGCAAGCCGGTCTCTCCCTTCTCACAGACCCCACCTCTCCTACACGCATGGGAAACAGTGTCTGTAAAGACACTACGCCAGACCTCACGTTCGCACATCGCCTCCCTCACGCCACATGGTGCAACACACAAGAGAATCTTGGTAGTGGCCATTTCATCATCGAGATTCTCTTACACATTCAACGACTGAGGTGTTCACTGTTCCGAGAGATCAGTTATGCGCCTTTCCTCTGCTTTCCAAGCTCCCGCTCCATTGGTTTCGCAGCTTAAAGCGCGGCTAAGGTGTTCACTGCTTGTTGCAACAAACAACGGCGACGGCGACGACGCGAGACGCAGAAACGGGCGCCAAAGAGCTGGGCTCTAAAATAACAAGTTGTCTGTAATTGTACACGCATGTCTTGCTCGAATTCTTTGCCCCAATCTACCGAAGAGCTGAGACAGCTGATGAGCTGAGCAGAAATTTCGCATTATAAAGTAACGTAATCGTCGGCAATTTTTAGAGCGCAGCTCTTTGGCGCCTGTTTCTGCGTTTCGCGGCGTCGCCGTCGCAGTTGCCGTCATGCTTGCAGTTCAAATATTCAAGCTCTCTCAGAACAAACAGTACAGAAGAAAAAAAGACGATAGATCCTTACAGGGACAAAAAAAAATTCAAGAATTTTTCTCTTGCTTTCAGAAAGACAAAGAAAAGCCTGGCCAATGCTCAGCAGCAGGTGACTCAAATGAAGGAACAAAACAATGCACTGAGCTAAGAAGCTCTTGAGGCAAAAATACAGTCACTCTCGAAGAAGCAGCAGAATTAGCTGTGAGAGCTTGTTCCCTGGCCGCAAGACGAAAGTCTCTGAGAGGCATGCTTTATAATGGTGCCTGGATTGTGGAATGTTTGCTAATGAGGATGCGGAGCCCAAAGCTCTACGAGCACCTTCGGAAGCAGAGCATTATGATTCTGTTTGGACGAAAATGTTTGCAAAAATATCGGCAACGATTTATGGATGGCTTTGGTCTGAACACGAATATTTTTGTGGTTTTAAGCGAAAAGAGCAAAAGCATGGACACGTTCAGCCGTCATGGGGGCCTGGTGAGATTAAACTCTCAGAACATCTCAGTGTGAAGGCAGCCGGTGAGTTTCAATACTAATTCCAACATGTAATTCTTGTAGCTTGACATTCATTCTACAATTCAGGTAGAAAAACAAGATTGCATTTTATTTGCTCCATTATGATTGCCAGTGTTCCGCGTGATGCGTAATGTGCTTTTTTTGCAACAATTCAGGTAATATTGAAGGCTTCGTTGATCTTGGGGATTACACGACCAGTGACCACAAAGGTGTGCTTGCAGACCATGGGATTGTTGTGCTTTTTCAGCCCTACACCGGTAAGTTGTTTTAAATGTGCTAGATTTCAAACTCATGGCATCAACAACTTGGTCATATATCTTGCACCATTATTGGTCGTACCCATTTTTAGGGAACTGGACGCAAATCCTTGGCGTTTTTGCCTGGAATGGAAGTGTAAACGCAGATACAGTGGCAAAAATCGTAGTCGAATGCATGGTCCTGGCTGAACAAGCAGGCTTGTATGTTGACTCCGGGACGTGTGACGGCGCCAGCTGGAACAGGAGCATGTGGCGGATCTTCATGGTGAGCAGACTATAAATTTCACTCATTTGTTAATCCTGTCAGCCTGTGTGTAAGCATAATAAACTTCCTAAAAGCGAAATTTCGCTTGAACTTTCCACATAATCGTAACAAGTTCTTTTTACTCATTTCAATTGGAACTTCATAAAATGTATATAAATTATAGGCTGCATCGGATTAATTATAGTGTAGTGTTTTATCTGTTTCCATACTAATAAAGTCAAAAGCCGTAAGTTTGATATCCTGAATCTGTAGAAAATATAAAAATGTGCTACTCTATCACACTCAAAGTTGTGTAGGTGAAGCCTACATGGTGTCTATCTGTTGCTGGCTGTTAAAAAAACATTATTCTCGCATGATTTTGTCGTTAACTAATGTACAAAACATGTTTTTAAAAGGTTCTGCTACTCACCTGAGAAACAGCACGAACCACCCTGTCGACCCTAAAAGGAAACTTTTCTTCGTCACAGAATTTCCACACCTTTTGAAAAGTGTGCAGAATGGATTTGTGTCCAAAGGCTACCTGACCCCATCTGACTACGTTCACAGCGGTATTATCGAGGCAGCGTGGAAGTAGGACCGTGACAATGTCACGCTGAAAGCTATGCCCAACATAACAAGTTCACACCTGAAGCGAAATTCATTCGAAAAAAAATGGAAGTAGATTAAGCATTTCAGCTTTTTGGTGACCAGGTGATCAAGGGACTCTATATGCACAGAAAATGTGTACATTTCGCGTACAGGAATGCGGAACCAACGGAGGAATTCGTTAAGCAAATTAACCGGCTTATCCGCATAATGACCTCAAGGACGAGCCAGAAGGCTTTGAAGCCTAGAAATGCAGATGAAAAATTTATAGAAAATTTTTTACATTACCTAGACGCATGGAAGAGGCGTGCAGAACCAGTTGGGGGCGGATTTCTTACTGAAAACACGGCTTGTGGACTAAGGGTTATGATAAGAAGTACATTAGACTTGCTATCTTATCTTAGCTTCACTCTAAGATGCAACTACTTCTTCGCATCGCGTCTGAGCCAGGACAAACTGGAAAATGTTTTCGGCATTATAGGGCAGTCATCCGGTTGTAACGACCACCCTACCTTCTCAATGTCGTTTTTATAACATGGTAAAACCACCGAGAGGAACGAACTGCTTACCAGATGTTATCAAAGCACTCTTGAGTGAAGCACCTGTATCACAGTCTAGCACCAAGGCAGCGCCACTTTTGATGATTATTGATGAATATTATTGATGATTTATTTGACCATGTAAAGGTTGATGAAGCCGAGGAGGCAACTGATAGTGTTCTGTTCAGAAATAACCATGCCGGGTACGTAGAAAGGAAAAGTAACGCTGCCTTGATCTACTATGCTGCTGGCTATGTGGCGAGAAAGACCATCGCAAAAAACGCATGCCCGCAGTGTGCATCTTTCCTTTGTATGACACCAAATGACGCAAACATGGATGAGAGCTCTCACTTCACGGGTCATTTTGTCAGCGGTGGGCTTGTTTACCTTACTTCCGCCCTGTCCACTGCAGTCAAGCTAATCGAGGACGAATTCACCGCCTTCTTCAGCAAAAATGTTCTGCATGAAAAGAGTTAGCTAGATTTCGCCAAGTGCTTGCGTTCATTCTCACTGCCGCAGCTTGGCTGCTCTGACCATGAGAAAGAAAATTTGTCTGAAGTGATCAAGTTTTATGTCTTGTTAGGATTCAGATTTTTTGTTAATGGCCTGAACAAGGAAAGAGAAGGTCAAAGGCAGCGACAAAAACTCCTTAAGTGGCGCCGCTGCCAATAGCGTGAAGTATGAATAATTCTAGTTTGTCTCCTTATGTAGCCCCTGAGTTGTTCTATATTACTTTACACTGTTGTGTAAATAAATTACGTACTTTACGTTTTATGTGTGCAGTAAATGGAGACGACCAGATTTCTGTTTTCTGCGCTTTGTGTGTGTGTATTCGGGCCTTTCTTTTGTCCCGTCTTCTTCGCGCAGTTTTGTTTCGCTCTAACCATGAACCGACTAGCCCAACATCATGTCTTACTTCTGTTTTCATATTTTTATGTTTTCAGATATCCCTAGATCTCATGCACGTAATTACCACTGGCTCGACTCGATCATACAGAGTACTTAAACATTGGTGAAAACTGCAACTTTTTAGAGGCTTGTTTATTCTGGATGCATATGAGAAACAGGTTAAATTGCTGGCATGCTTGGACCATGCCAGCCTTTATGTGTGGCATCGCGCTTCAGTTCTCAACATCTCGCTATCTGGTAAGTGGGCCAGTTGAATTATAGGTAAACTGTTGAGATCGGTGGAGTTATAATAGATCGTGGTTGTAATATTCTGGGTTGGGCTCTTCACGAGAAACAATTACGAAAATGCTTGTTTTTAATGTTCTGCATTGTGAAGCACAACAACTGTTCCAAGATTTTTTAACAGAAATATTATTACCTTAACGTTTGTCATTATAATAGTTTTTTTTATAAGCAAAGTAAGTTTGAATATTTTTCTAAATGATGTGATTGAGGAAGTTTTCATTAAGTTCATTATTAGCGTTCAACAAAATCAGCCCTTTAAACTCATTTCCAAATATCAGCGTGTATTTATAGTTAATCGAGGGTGGCGCTTTAAATTTCACTGCCATAAAGTTCTCGATTTCAACGTTTTAATTTCCAGTGCAGCGAACATCTCGCACATTCCTTCAGTGTGCAGTTTATTGCTTAATCTTAATGTCATTCTTTATTTTCACTTCAAGTATGGTCGAATGAAGGCTATGTGGTAAGGGGCTTTGGACTTTCTGAAATAATTTACTCTCGAGAGCTTAGTAAATTAAAAAAATCGGTTTGCGGGTGAAAGCAAACTGCTAGAATACGTCGACAAATCGATTTACATTTGGAATTGCAAACTGTGCGCACTGTGAACGAGCTGGCGTAGTTCTTATATAACGAAACATTTTGCTGCAAATACAAGAGGTCTCCAAATACAAAAAAAAAAAAGAGAAATAGTTTGCTTCGCGCTGCTCCGAGCGCGCGTATCACGGCGCGAATTGACCACCCGCACATCAGCGCACCAAGCGGGCGCCGCCGGAAATCATCAACATCGGGACCTTCGCCTGGCCCGCCCTTGCCACACTAGCCAGTATATTTCTAGGCACTATAGCTGTGCGCTCTTTGAAGGCGCATGTTTTTTGAATGGCTTGAGAAATCGCCCAAATTTATCCACCCACAGCAGCGAAGGAAACCGCGTTTTCGAAGTTCTAAAAACTGATATGGGTATTACTAACGACCGGTTACAAATCCCTAATTGCAATCAGGCGCCTATAGGTAATAGTTAAAGAAATTTCAGCTAATCACTGTAGTAATTAACATGACTCGCCTGTTGTCTGACGTTCGATTACACTTGTATTGCCATGCCGCAAAAAGCGTCTTGTTACTTGGAAACCAATGGTTTTAAAAATTAGTGATGCGCTTCCCTGAAACAGTATATGTTGCGCGTCTGCACACTCGGTGACAGAAGGGACGAGGAAACAGGCTCACTGTTATGGTGGAACAACACCCCTTTATCCGTATTTCAAGTTGCGGTGGTTGCTCAATAAAAATGAAAGACTCGAGCTCATTCTCAGAAGCTTAAAGAACATTTGTTGTTTACTTTTTAAGCACGACCAAGGTCATGCACTTCTTCACACGCATGTCAGTTGGTTATTAACGCGTCTCCCAAAAATGACTGATGGATTTTGAAAATGAATAAAAAAGACGGAATAAGATAGAATTGTATGGTTTGCGGCCTTACGCTTTGGAAATCGTGGAATTTTATCCCTTCAAAATTCGAATTTAGTTTACATTTCCACCAATAAGTGGCCGGTATTTTCTTTTGAAACTGCGCCTCGTTTTTTAAAAAAAAACTTGTTCCTGGCGGTGAAACTCTAACACAATAAACACCCGCTGTTCAACGGAATAAACCATTTCGGTACAGCGGAATAACAATCTCAATGGCACACTCTATCAGCTTGACGGCGAACTACGGAATGACGAGCACAAATATGCTCCGTTTTAGCTATACCTGTTCCAGATCGCCTGCAGCGCCACCTGTTGGTGGAAATGTAAACTGAATTTGAATTTTGAAGAGATGAAATTTCATGATTTTCTAAGCGTAAGGCCGCAAACAATACAATTCTATCTCATTCCATCTTTTTTTATTGATTTTCAACATCCATCAGTCATTTTTGGGACACCCGGTATGTGCTCCAGCAACGTCAAATGCATCAGCTGACGTATTCCTTTCGATTGGTGGAGCAACGCTGCAAAGCCGTTGTTTTCGAGTGCCTCTTGTAAAAGTTGAGTTTCTCAACTACACCTCAAGGACCCTCCAAGTCGAAGTGGCTGTTATCACTCTTATCGTTTGATAAAACACCTATATAAAGCACAACGCAGCTACGTGCTCGTATGCTCTTGTAGAGAGGATTTGTTCATTTTCTTTGCTTAAAGGTGCAGTGAAGAGGAATCTGAACTCGTCTTTTTGCCGAGGGAACTCAATCTTAGAAACCTCGATTTATTGCCCTGTGTGGCCGATTTCCCTAATTAAATCAAATTAACGTCCGGCTCCCGCCTTTTTTTTTTTGAATTCTCCCCTTACGGTGGGCGGAGTCGACCAACGCGTGGAGTGCCTTTCACCCAGTCCCGTGGCGGCTTGCCGCTCTGATATCGGCGGAGTAATACGTAGTAATCCGTAGTAGCAAATAGTCCGCGCGTATTTTTATTTCTGCGGGCTTATTTTGCGGCTATATTATCTGCGAATGAAACTATTTATTCACGGAAACCTAAAAAACAAAACAAAGCGAAAGCAAAGCCTCCACGGAGCTGGCTGAAAGGCACACCTCGCGTTGGTCGACTCCAACCACCTTACGGGGAGAATTCAAAAATTAAAGTCGGGAGCCGGACGTTAATCCTATTTAATTAGGGAAATCGTCCACACAGGGCCATAACTCGAAGTTTCTAAGATTTCTCGGAACGTGTAGATCCAGTTCCCGCGGCAAAAAGACTAGTTCAGATTCCTCTTAAGTGCACCTTTAAAGCATAGCGGCATCGCTGGGCACTTTTAGTCCAGTGGTCTGAGGGAATGCTGCTACTTCTACTGTTAATAAAAAGATCTAAATAAAGTATATTATACAGACATGCTTTTCTTAATAGAAAAAAAAATTCAGTCCTTTTATTCTATGCTGTTTGCCTTCTAGCGTTTAACGAAGAATGTTCAACTTCAAACGACTGGCAGACATATCGGTTTTTCCAAGCGCACAGAGCTTGCACCTTTTAGCACAGGGCAAAGGCAGAGGCGACAGGTAAATGCTGCAGTAAGAGACGAAGAGCATCAGAAACAGTTACAAGTATATTCGTACGTATATTTCAGTGCTCAGAGACCGGTTCGCGTGGAGAACATTAGCTTTCAAAAAAGATTTTTCTAGGCTGCTTATGGTACTGATTGCTTCAGCGTCACCATATGGCTTCAGTACAATGCAAACTTTTTAAAGAAACCAGCTGTACGCCGACAGTGGAGCTTAACGAGATTGAAGCTTAAAGAAATACGTGCGGCCGGATTCATTTAAACCCTTTCAAACGCAGTGAGCCATATGAAATACACTAAATACTCCAGAAACGGAGAAATTTCTTAACTAAGAAATCATATTGCCAGCTTTGTTAATATTGGCGATTTCAGTGGTGTATCGAACTATCGTGGATACACTATCGAAAAGCAGTTTTCATCCGGTATCTCGTATCAGTCTCAGAAATACAATTTTTGAGGGTATCGGGTGCCGGCATCGTAGATACATTCTTCAAGTATCGTGCCCAGCCCTGTCTAAAACCTGAAATGAGACGCCGGTCTATCCAGTTACCCTGGGTGGTGCCGCTGCTTTTCGGCGTTTTCGCCATGAAAGAGTGCCATGGTTCCAAACGAGGAGGCTGATATCTCTAAATTATACCGTACTATACATTTGTTTTGTTGCATATTTTGGTGGTGTTCTGTTAACCCGTAATAAACAGTGTTTTGTTTGCTGCTTATGGTGAATTACTCTCGGGAGGTACACCATGGCTTGCGGACCTCCATAAGGAGCGAGGGTCCCTTAGGAAGATAGAATTTAAAAAAAAATTCAGGGGGCACGTTGGCTCTCTAAAGTGCTGCAAGGCGAAAGCCTTTCCTGGCGCACTTTGGCATTGACTGCGAGACTGTTCGTGCTGTACTAGGGCTTTATTTGACTACACACTTTGACTACACATTACAATTACACACTTTGACTGCTTCTTTAGCACGGCTATCTCTCTGCTTCGATGAGTTCGGTTGTATCCATGGCTCTGTTCGCAGTAATGAGGTATGTAATGTGGTCACCAACGGACGCCTTACGCCCCCTGTCGGAGCGGACGACAACTATTTCTTTATTAGTTGTTGTGTGCTCCAAAAGTGGGCATTAGGCATCCGTGTGTGACCTCCGAATCTGCGCACTCTGACGTCATAACCATTTGGACCAACCGAAAAGCGTGACACCTCTGCTCACAACCTTATGTCGACAACGATCAGGCATTAAAGGCGTCCGCCTTAAAACATGCTGACCTCTCGTCGCTCAAAAACTTCGTCGCTCAGAAAGCTGCTGAGTACGACGTAATCACGCGCGCCGATTGGGCGACGGGTAGAGCGAACAACGCCTCTGCTCCTCCCGGCGCAACAGCGCCGCACGTCGAACTGATGAGTCGGTCGGGGCACAGCGAATAATTCACGGGTTCAGGCGCAGTCGCCTGAATTCTCGAGGGCCACTTCAGCAAGGTCTTCCGCTTCCATGCAGTTCTCTAGCTTATCCAGTGCCTAAAGTCTGCCTCCAACGAAGGGGGGTCTCTGGTGATTTGAGCACAGGTGGAAAGCACAATAAATATGGAGATACAGGCAGCGTCTGGCGGCCTGTTTGACGCATCGTTTTATATACATGGAGAGGAATCATTTTTAGAGGTCACGTGTGCTCAATTTATCAGAGACCTGGATGAAATAATCCCCACTTTATACCAGTGTGCTCGTTGATACTGTGTACCCTTGGAGATGAGTGGCCAGCTGTGGACTGACTCGTGGTGTGACGGCACGGGTTTTCCTTTTTCTTCCAGCCTTTGTGTTGTGCTATCGACTTTTTATTTTTCTTCTTAGGTTTTATAAAATATGTCAATGATCCTTGCTAAAAATCACTCGGAAATCTTAGAAACGATAGAGAAGAAGTGTTCCGACCACCACCGACAAGAAAAATAAGAAATGGTTGGCTGCTTCGGATTCATGCAGTCCCAAGATTCTAGCACTTGGTCAAAGTTCTTTTGTGAATACTGGTGGGGGTTCTCAGACCCTCAACCCCTGACACTGAGCTTATACTAGCTCTCTTCTGGGTAAAAGTAATAGATTCGCAATCTTGAGAAACAATCAGTTCGACTAGCACTCCCTTTTAGTATCTCTAACATTATGCATCTGTACAGCGTCGCAGACATCACAATAATAATCATCATGATTATTATTATTTTAGTCTGATACCATGAATGCAACTACATGCAAAAGGAAACAGAAAGGAAATGTCTGGCAGGTGAAACCAGAACACCCGCAATACTTGTTTGTGCGTTAGTTTCCCAGAAATTTGGAAACAGAAACAGTAATCTGTGTCAAAATAAAAACCACAAGGAAAGCAAATCCGGGCGCTGCAGGTTTTATTTTCATCCACTGAAAATTTCGCTCAGACATGTCTCAAATAATGCGCCATCCAGACCGACATCATGTTCCAGTCAACATTTATTGCTCTTCAAACGTGTTCATTAACGTCAGATATATCGAGCAGCTATACTCCCGAATCAGAGACGCGAGATCGCGATATAATCGTCCGGCCGTCCCGCCAATTCTAGTCGCAGGAGCAGGCGTTTTCGAACAGGGATTGCCGGAGTCCGCTGAAAAGTGGAAAATAAATTCGGCAATCTGCGGGTGACGAATGTTGTGCTCGGTTCGACAAATTGCTCAACTGTGGGAGGGCCTATGTTATTGCAGGAGCGCCATTGGTTCCATTATAATTTCGTCCTTGTAAAATATGTTTACTCAAGTCGACAAACCACAAGTTGGTCGGTACATGGCAGTCTAGGGACAACCAACTCGGTTCGCCATCTCTTTAGCACTACATCACTCCATTTTCCATCACTACATAATCTCTGCACATGGAGGAAGGAAAGAACTCCGGAGAGGTGGTCACGTGACATTTTTTGAATCCGGCTCCCCCCTGCGTCCCGCCTGCTTGGCCGGAGTCTCAGCGCGCTTGCGCATGCGCTGCAGACAATGTAGCAGACGACGCCGCTGCGCCCAGCGTTACTATTGGTTGCGCCCAGCGGCCAAAGATTCCCAGTATTCCTTGCTAAAGCATGTGACTTCCGGCGTACTTTCTGGTGCGCAGCTCGGATAGCGAGGGCCTCTCCTGAGTTTTCCTTCCTCCATATCCCTAAATCACCGCCCTACATAGTAGAGCGATGTAGGGATCACTATACATCGCTCTACATAGTAGAGTGATGAAGCGCTTTGTCCATCTGTTGTATTGCTCATCTCATACTTGTGAAGTTGATGACCTGACATCGATAATGCAGGTTAATGGTATTCAATGTCTTGCACAACGAAGAAAAAATTTACGTTTGGAATTGCTTTACTTGCTTTGGAAACAAGAATTAGCTATTAACCCTGCCCCATATCTGTCGCTTTCAATGTCGAGGTATACACGCCACCATCATCCTAATTCTCTGACGCCGTATTTTGCACGAACAGATTTATTCAAGTTTTCATTTTTTCCTCGCGCAGTAACGGACTGGAATGATTCTTTATTGCCTTTCGCCACACTTTGATGTTTACTAACTTTGTTATTATTGTTTTGTTTGCCATTTTACCCACCCTGCTTGGACCTGTATAAGGTTTGCAGTATTGAATAAAGAAAGAAAGAAAGAAAGAAAGAGAGAAAGAAAGAAAGAAAGAAAGAAAGAAAGAAAGAAAGAAAGAAAGAAAGAAAGAAAGAAAGAAAGAAAGAAAGATACCATTAAGGACTCCGTGGTCACCGCCAGTAATGTGGATGGCAGTCGAGCCTCACCCGGATCCGCACTCGAAATAGTGACGTCCTTGCAGTTCGCTTCCGAAAGCGGGTGGTGGTGACGATACGTGCATTTCATTTTCTGGCCTCATCTAGCTTGTGCACACTTAGTTTTCTCCGAAAACAGACTGTATACGTACATAAACCTGTATAGGCTGTCTTTGATTTGTCTTCAGCGTCTCTTTAATGCTAAGAAGAAGAAACACTCAGAATGGGGCTCATTACAGGATAAATAGTTCGAAAACTTTGCTAAGCTTCGTGACACTTGCCGTAACACTTTTGCGCCGTAACAATTCGCGCCATAACACTTTTTCAAAACGTACAACTGCGCCAGAGTTCCGTCGCTTAGTTAAACGCGCGCGGTGGCGCCCTCGGAGGTCTTGTTGGCGCTCCGAGAGCTAGCTGCGCGCGCCAATGTAAAACGACAAGAAGAGAAACGTAACGTAACGACTGACTAATTTTGATACGTGTGTGGAGCCTGTGTGGGCTTGATGGGTCGTACTATCGCCAAACCAGGCTGGACATTGCCTAGGCGTCAGTTAATGCTTTTTTCCCATCACACACTGAATAACGTTAATCGATGTTCGATGCAGCAATCCTTATGTCTCTAAGGTTGCACCAACCATCTTCCTCTCCACGATTCAATGAGTCTCCTGGTTTATATGTTTTGCTCCCCACTTTAAGGGCAGTGGGCCACCACTTGCAGGATTAATCGCTTACGTGCATTCCATGAGGGAGGCACTGGCGCGCTACTGCATATATCCCGGGTGCATAACGAGATTCACCAAAGAGGTGAACACGTTCACTTTATACTTACGGCGCCTAACTCGCAGCTGCTTGGTTTCCTTGAAATTATAGCAGCACGATTTTGGATAATCTCGGCAGTGATTATCTATGGCTTCTTGCCGAATGAAACCATCAACATCTGAGACAAGGTTATTTAATAAAAAAAATGCACCTTTGTTGGTAGAGAATATAAATAAACATTTTAATTGGCACCAATTAACAGTCAGCAAAGTAGCGCTGTGGGTGCTGACGCTTTGATTATTATTGAAACTGTGTGAAATTAATTTTACTCACAGTAAAAGATGCCAGACAGCGCGGTCAAGATGATCAAGGTATTTCGGTGCATGGCTTTGCTTGCCTAAAGAGAAAAAGAACAACTTCGATTGTTGCTGCAAAGTTTCTTTCTAACCGAAAAGTTGGTTTATTTGGGTTTAACGTCCCAAAGCGACTGAGGCTATGAGGGACGCCGTAGTGAAGGGCTCCGGAAATTTCGACCACCTGGGGTTCTTTAACGTGCACTGACATCGCACAGTACACGGGCCTCTAGAATTTCGCCTCCATCGAAATTGAGCCGCCGCAGCCGGAATCGAACCCGCGTCTTTCGGGCCAGCAGCCGAGTGCCGTAACCACTGTGCCACCGCGGCGAGAAACCGAAAAGTGCGGTAATTAAGTTTGTATTATGAACGGATCATAATCGCACTTGTCACCTTTATTTATGCTCACGTACGTTATAATGCAGAATGAGAAAGGCATAACTGGGGAACTTTACTAATGCATCTATACATTACCATTATTAGGCGCCAGTTCATATTTTGTATACCCCGCTTCAGGTGCCTTTCCGTTTCTTTTCCTGAGCAGTCAGTTACTCAGGAGCGTTATTATGAAAAAAAAAATGGTTTAAACCAATCGAAACCCGCATTTGTTATCGTCATCAGCCTGCCTATCCACTGCAGAACAAATGCCTGTCCCATGTCTCTCCAATTAACCCTGTCCTTTGCCAGCTGAGGCCACCGTATCCCTGCAAACTTCTTAATCTCATCCGTCCACCTAACCTTCTGCCGCCTTTTACTACGCTTGCATTCACTTGCAATTCAGTCCGTTACATTTAACGACTGCCGGTTATCTTGCTTTCACATTACGTGACCTCCCCATGCCCATTTCTTTTTCTTGATTTCCGGTAGCATGACACTAACTCGTCTTTGTTCCCTGATCGTATGATATTTACGCATAATTTTTAGTAAATAGCGTTTTTTTCCCGCAGACTATTACAAGCCGTGACTGCAGTAGTAATTTCGGTGTCCCCCAATCACAGGAAGCGGTACTGTGATTGAACGAGATAAGTTGACGGCGGATGTTGTTCGTTTAGAAAGCTTAAGTTCATGAACATTGTGGCCAATAAAACTAAATACTTTTAAAATCAGGAACGATAAGTTACTGAACGAAAGGAAGCGGGATTTCAGAAAAAAAAAGGATATAAGCCTCTCACAGCATCTCAGGACGGAGTAATGCCAAACCCACTCTCATCATGTACTGATATCGTCCATTGTTTTGTCCTCATCGCCTGGGTATGCAGGACCATTGGTTCTTGACGTACTCTTTTAACTACAGGTACTGCATTACGTACATACAAAGCCTTCCTAATATATTTATGCACATTCCTTTGACTTCATTAACACCACTTTTAGGCGTCCAGCTTCCTTAGCCAACTCATATCAGTAGTCATGCGCTGTGATTTGTATTCTTATGTAGTAGGATAACGCCATCCGTCAATCAAACGTTTCTGAGGCATCATTTATGTTTACACTAATTCTTCTGGGCCCAACCCATCAAATGTTTCTTTAGACATGCAATGATAAACACTGGATATATTGTGTCTCCCTGCCTGAAATTATTTGACCAGTGCTTTCTTCCCCTACTAAAGGCTGGCGTTGATATGCACTTAAGCGTATGTTTTCCAATATTTAAGCTGTCTCGTTCACGAGAAGCAAGGAAAGAGGCATAAAAGCAAGATCAAGATGGCAGGTTGCTCAGTACAGCAAAACATGTTGCATGTATTTAGTCAATTGTCCCTGGTACTATCTTGGTCATACATTTTGCCTGATTTCTACCAAAATCTCACTGTGGGGTTCCGCCTTCTCTAATGAAAATATCTAGTACCGCCTATCTTCCTTAAGGTGGCATGAGGGTCTTAAAAATGTTTTTTTATTTTTTGACATATCTTGCTGAAACTTAGCACCCAGGTATACCATTGAATTCTGATTTGGAATATGCATTAATATTCCAAATATCTCAGCTGAAAGGAAATATATGGCAAAATAACATATCTTAATTAGATCATTTCTTACGGGCGTTTGGAGCAACTTATCAGTTAAAGGAAGTTTTTAAGAATAAGCAGACATTTGCAAAGGCCCACAGCACACCCTAGAACTGACAAAATGTCTTTAAAGGCTTTCTAACTAATAAATTACTCTAAAGGCCCGCAAAAAAATGACCTCATTGGGATGTTGTTTTGCGATAAATTTCCTTCCAGGTGAGATATTTGGAATCTAAATGCATATTTGAACTCAGCATTGCATGATACACCTGCGTGCCAAGGTTTAACAAGTTATGATGAAAATATAAAAAAGGAGTTTTCAGGACTCTCACCCCCTTTGTTGAACAGTTCGGTCAAGCTGGCAGAGCCTGAATTGGTTACCTGACCATATCCCGCAAGTGGAATATCTCAAGCTTGAAAGCAGAACTTTAAACGCTCTGCCAACCCAGCTGCGTGGCGGGAATCGGAAACGCTGGCATGATTTGCATACGCCCAGAGTGGAACACGTGGAAATGCAAACGTGTTTTTCTGTCGCACCGCGCAGCTGCGCTGAATATGTCGTTTTCACACTGCAACGTGCGGGACAGTGGTGGAAATAAGAAAAAAAAATCGTTTTCAGCGGTGTACCTGTTGCAGGAAGAAGCCACGCAAGTTTCCACTACACTGCTCTGCCTATGGGTTAGGCCTGCACGGGCTGTATTGGTGATATGTCTGTTGCTCTATAGCACTGTAGATAGAAATATGTTCGTAAATGACTTATCTTGTTAGTCATGAGCATTGTTATTAGAATATCACAAAGCGGATATGGAAGACAGAATGCAAGGGGTACGCGTCGGCATTGTCGTTAGCCGAAATAAGAATATGCTCTAAGGCTGACTCAAGCTCATGTTTCGCATATACTGTCCCGGCCAGAATAACACCGAGAAGGGTTTGGCGATAAAGTCCTGCTTATCAGTTACTCAACAAAAACTTAGGGCTGTTTGATACCTATGCAATGTGCCGCTTTTTTCTCTTGTGTGTACACGTAGCATAATTTACTACATCCATCACTCAACGTGAGGGTAGTGTTCAAATGCTGAAGCGTGATCCGTAGTATTATGGTCGCGACTATGGGCGTTATGGACGCGATGCAATTGGAAGTGTTCCTGGCTAGGCTGATATTGTTCATCAAGTCATTGACCCGCTTCTCTTAACGTCTTACTCATCACGCTGTGAAATTTTCTTAAGCGAGTCAAACAGAAAACTTACGTCAGCTTAAAATAGTCATCTTGTAATGGCGTCACACGTGAAGAATCCCTTTGGTGGGGATGTCCCGAGAAAAAAAGCTGTTTCTTCGAGCAGTTCTTACAGCGGCGTTACTGACGATCCAGATTTTGTTTCCGACAGTGACTCCGTTTGCGAGCTGGAGAGTGCTCCAGATGACGGCGGGAGCAATGGCCATGGCGACCACGGTGACGCGCTGGGTAGTGCACGGTAATTGCTAATGATTAAACCTTGTTGTTGTTACGACGAAGCAACGTCTGCGAACTTTGCAGAGTGTTACAGCGTATAGAATCAAACAAATGGGGCGAATTTCAGTGCCTTGTAACTCATTACTAAGGCATTCCATTTACAGAACTGGTAGTCACCGCCTGGTCATGGCTAATGCCCATTGTGGGTATGCGCCATTTGTATGAGGCCAACAATAACAACTAGTAAGGCAAGCACTGAGGGAAAGCCGTCCTCAAGAGTAGCTTTTTCTTTTTAAGTTTTTGTGTTAATTGTAACCTGAAACAAATACACTAATATATTTTCAGGCTCAGAATTACATGGATAAAATTAGGACCACTTCAAAAAATTGGGCGATTTTGGTGCGTTTTTCGGGAATTCACTTGGCGGTTAAAGGGTAAGAAGACCTAGTTAAACTAAGGGTACTGTCGGGTATCAATATTCAGGATGGCACGTTGGAATGCATGAGCGCAGGCTGGCAGCCGGCAACTTAGGTGAGGCTATGCTAAAGTCTCTATTCTGCGGAGTAATGACCTTTTTTCACGTGGCAGATTTATCGTGCTTGTGATCCCCCTCGAAGGCAAAGACAAGACTTCAGTCTCATGACCAGCACCATCGTCATCACCTCTCAGCAAGCACCGACGGCCTGCGTCGTCTTCCTTAGCGTCTTTCAAAGAAGGAAGATGGCGCGTGGCATTCGAGCGCCACTGCGATCGGCAGGGGGCCCTCGCGGCGTGTTACCACCGATGGGCCGGCGGGGCTTGGGCGGCGTCCCCAGGCTGTAAGTAGCGGCAGCGCGGTCGGTACAGCCGGCCGCACGGCCCCACCGCGGCCGCCGCCATGGCCACGGCCGAGGCCGAACACCGGCGCGGCAGCACGGCGTTCAGCGGAAGCGGCGGCTTCAGCAAGGAGATCGGCAGCCTCGTAAGCTCTCCCTTCCTTGATCCCTCGTCCACGCTCGAGGTCGCAGTGCTCTGGGCAGGCTGGACGTTGGCGGCTGTGTATAGGCGCCCCCGCGAGCAAGTGCATTTCCTTTGCCTCTAGAGCTGAGAACGTGTACCGCATAGTCCAGCATCCGCCGGCAGCTGATCGCAATATTCTCGTGAAGGCGACGGTCTCTCTAACGCAACGGCGTGGGTCTAAATGCTTGTTAGGCTTGACGAATCTATGAGTCGCCTAGCTAAGGCGCCAGGGGCAGGAGATTCCATGACAGCTCATTCTCTTCTTACGTCCATTAACTGCCCAACGTTTGTCGCTTCATGTTTTCTTGTAAAGAAGTGCCGATCGCCACTCGTCATACCCACCAACTACAACCCGAAATAAATCGTGAAAACTTCAAGGCGCGTAAAATTCTGTCAGCCGATGAACTGGGCAACCAAGGTTTTCCGAATGAGAGTTTACGAAGATGAAGTATAGCCTGAAAACGTTTGTCCCTCTACAAAACGAATGAAAACTGTCCGCGATGAATTCGAGGCGCAGTGGAAATTTTCGTAGCCGTCACTTGTTGTTCTGCATTTAGTGGTTCATGGCAGCAGTGGTTGCTGCTCCATATGCATCCGGTTCCTTACCCATGGCTTCAGCTCCAAGACAGCATCATTCTCAGCGACTCCAAAATGGCTATAAATAATTTCGCAAAAGGGCTAATTAAAACACCTCCCTTAGAATACTTAACGCCACCAAATTCTCACCAAATTGTTCCCAATTAATATGGGCCCTAGCGTGCGGAATGAGGCAGCCCACAATAAAGACCAAGGTTTCGTCGACCAGGCAGTGGATGAGTCTGGCTCCCTGAATTTTACGAAGGATTCCACGATCACATATCATGATCTAACAAATCGTTTTAAACTGGAGAGGAGAACTTCCCCCTCTGCACAAAAGCCTGACTAAAAAACAAGAGGTTACGTGGTGTCGTCTACGGACGAGATCGATACGCACCCTATCACTCCTCGCACACATTTGTCCTGATCTATACAACCAGAACTGTAAACACTGCGGCCAACGAGCCAACTACAATAATATCCTAAGGGATAGCAAAATAGAGCCAACTCCGGGTGATCCAGTAACCGCTCCTTCTCTCGAGCGGTCGGAGACCGTGCTGGCTAGCTCCGACCCCAGAACGAAAGTTTTGGCGATGGAGTGGGCTGACAAAGTCGCTGAGGGCTATGTACTCTCGACCACTTAACGCGACCTCTCAACTCCAAGCTCTTTCCGACGAATGAATTGTTTTACAATCAGCTGCGGCTGCCACCCTTATACAGACCGTTGCATGGAGGAAATGTGCAGTGATGCGCATGCGGAAATTGTTACAACACTCCTGACTACGGACATCCTCTTGCAAGCAATAGCGGCACGGCTTCTAAACATGTTCTCGCCATTTGTGCGATATGAGACATTCCAAATGCTTGCAGCAGTTTTGCGCTATGTCAATGGCTTACCTACCGTCGTGGGCGGTATGCTTGTCATACGTGTATTTTCTTACATTCTTGATAATTTAATACACGTCAGAACAGTACGTATACAAGCAATACTTGTACGCCGCTGAAACCGTCTTTATACCTCAACAACCTATTTATAAATAATACTGGCAGGCTTTGCTGCTATTTCATTACACCTGTGACCGACCGCAAAACGCGCGCGTGTGTGTGCGTGTGCGTGTGTACGTGCTTGCGAAAAAGTCGTTCTAACAGTGCTCTCATCAAACCTCTTCTGCATTCATTTTATTTTCTCTGCTTTTGTAGAATGTTGCAGCGATGATTGTTAAAATCAGCTGAAATAGGCAGCCTGCCTTTCAGTGCTTCATAATTCAGTGAAAGTAAGCTTCGTAGTTGGAAGAAATCTTGATAGACGAGCCATGCGATTTTGTTGATCGGAACTGCTGACGCCTTCGGTACGTAAATATCCAAGTGGACATGCGGACCCCAAACTTGCGAAGGAATGCGTTACACCTCTTACTGTTGCGTGTTTTGGTTGAGTATAAAATTGCCAACGAAAACGTGGCAGTGTAGGTGGAACAGGCGAGGCACACTGTCCTGACGTCGCCCGCAGGTGGCCGACGGCTCGCTCAACTGCGTCGCCGTGATCCAGCTGAGGGAGAACGACTACCTGCTGCCCACGGCCGTGCTATGCGAGGCGAGTCCAGCTATCAGAAATGCCCTGAGCACACAACGCGGCGACACCATACCCAGGGTGAGCATCTCCATCACTCACGAGGGCACGTATTGTGAAAGTGTCCACTATCAGCGGACAGGTTCACTTTGGCCTGCGGCAATTCTTGGGAGCTTTAAATGCGGAGGAGATGGTTGCGTGGCAACAGGTGGCTTGTCTTTCGTGTTATGTCATCTGGACTGAAACTGCTGACGATTGCAGTAGTAATTGTAATGCACACTTGACAGTTATGAAGCTTCTACTTCAAATAATTAGTTTAAAATTAAAGCGTTCGATAGTAGAGACTGGCTTCTGTCTTTGGTGCGAAGTCGGTTGGAGGGGAGCGTCTACTCACCGACTCGATCTGAAACGGCGGCCGTGGCGTTTGTGTTTTAAGAAGTAATAGGATGTGCCCAGTTTGAACCATGCCCATGTACGCATAATGAACACTTCCAGAATATTTGCCACGGACTCGCTTCTGTGTCAGTCGCCGAAAAGCTCAAGGAATAATGTTGGTTCTAGTCGTAATAGTAAGAAAGCCTGCTTGACAAATCTGGCGTATCGAGAGATCATCTTTGACGACTGCGTCTAGCTGAGCAACTGGACGACTTCGCTTAGGGTTGGAAGGTGGTAAAATGAAACTCTGCTGGAAGTGTCAGCGTTACGAAGATCTTTGTCTTAAGCAGCAGGTCTCGATCATGATTAACGCCTGAATCTCAAGGAGTTCAGTGATCTAGGGCCTCCTACCCAAAAATTCTGGACAAAATCATTTTTGAGCGGGAAACTGTTTATGCAACCATTTTTTTTAATACAATGTGAAATTTCACTATAACAATCAATATATACGCAGATCGCCAGACGGCAGTCTTGTATTTTCTTTTAATCTTTTTCCTGTCGTCAAAAGCGCACCCTTTTGAATTTCTATTGAAGTCTTAACTGTTCGATGCGATCGATGGAAACGCTTTTAAATAAAGATTTTCTACATAACAGAAGAAAGGACCAGTACCTTCAATATTTCCATAAGTGCCTTGCAATGTTCCAATTTTCAAAATTTTTTTCGGAGAATGTTGGACATGTGAGCGTAAGGTACTTCTTGCGCACCCACAGCGATGAATGGATTTTGCAACAGCTGTGTAGTAAATGAACTCCAACCTTCAAGATGCTTGCCGATGCGATGTTAAAGTAGTCTTAAGAGCACGTCATCGAGAGGTGTTAAAAGTTCAAGGCAGGGATTTTCAGTACAAAAGAAGCAGGAGCCAAATAATGAAATTTTCTTTTTTTATCTGTAACTCTCTCTGTAGCTTGCTCGAAAATTTTCAACATGCGTAAACTATAAAACTTAAACTTGGTAAGTACCTCAATATACATGAACCTCCACGGATTCGTGAAGACTGGTGACTCCTTTCGCGCAGATCCACATCAAGGGCATCGACGACAAGACCTTCGCTGTCATCATGGAATACATGCGTACAGGCGACGCCCCGGTGAACGTGCAGAACGTAATCGACGTCTACCACGCTGCAAACAGCCTCCAGATCAAGCCGCTCGAGACGATCTGCTGGAACGTGAGCTCACACAGCACGCTTGCCCTTTTCTCTCTCTCTCTCTCTCTCTCTCTCTTTTTTAGGAAGTACAACCCAGTCTTTAAACCAATCCTATAGGCTTCGGACGCATGGGCTGTATTTTGTTGCTTGAAGTCCGCGTCGCGTCGCTTTCTACTCACGCAGCGGTCGCTCGTCGGTGATGCTTTTCCATGTGGTTTATGTAAGAACGTCTACCGTTTAAGAAGTGGGTTCTTGGACTCAGGCACTGACATTGCACATGGGGATACCGCAAGCACCCAAGTGTCCTACTGTTTCCAACTAACCACTTTCTTTTGAAAAGGCTGTCAAGTTATACTCCTACTAGGCGAAGACCCTATTGGACGCTTCTAGTGCACTTCGTCGAGCCAGGACCACTAATCTAGTTACTTAATGTTCAGGGCCGTTAAACAAAGCCTTCAGAGACACTGGGCTGATCTGTTGCATTTCCTTTCGATCACTTACCGATATCCGTATCGCGAAGAAAGTCATGTACTCTGTACAGCGCGATCATTAGCAGAGTCTGGTAACGCACTGCGAATGGCTTTTAAAGCGGCCACGTAGGTCCACGTAGGTCCACTTACAACCGGCGAATTTTTGGTGCATCAAGAACAGCAATAACGCACTTCACAGAAACGTGCAGATTAGAGCGGCTGATTAAGGTACCTGAGCATCGCGCACTTGCACCAAGAGGCGCTAATAAATTTGCGCTTTAAAAATTAATTCAACCACGCCACCCACGAGTAGTTCATCGCGCGTGCCGGCTGGCTGTCACCATTGGGCGCCAGGTTGTAGGGATCCACTTGGTTTTCGCACTAATGCTTATGCACTCTGTCTATCAGTCCGGAGTCTTCGGGACGTGTAAGGATGTTCACCTGACTTACGAGTCCTGCTTTTCAACCTGACATGCACTCAGCCTGTAGCATGCTCAGTGCTTTGTGAGCTAGCATGCTTCGAAGACCAGCAGGTTTTAACTTTGCCATTCTTCTTAAACTTAAGAAGCGCCGGTGATACAGCCCTGCCAACTGTTCTCATTTAGCTACAAAGACACGTTTTTCGCGCACTTACGCAGAAAACGAACTTTCAGCTTCCACTGAAGAATTACAAAATGGAGAGACTTGCAATTGAGAGCTTTTAAAGCTACATAAAAAACACGGCGCGAAACTTCGCCATCAGTGTATATATACACTGCCTTAAAAGTAGTAGCCTGAATATAATGGCAGTGTGGTGAGACCACATGGAAGACTTCTGACGATGCTGCGACTTGCATATGGCAGTCAAGTGTAGAGACTGCACCAGAAAAGGGGGAGAAGGGCAGTTGGATCATTATCATTTTCCTCCCGGAACATCCCGTCTTATTATGGTCTTATGTCCAAGATGGGTGTCTTCGGGCAAATTCTGTCTGATCGGGATACAGGCGCTGCCATGGCGTGTAGTGCCTGCGCCTGTAGACCCTTTTCATATAGAAGCTGAATATTATCGATATATTTCCCCACTAAACTGCTGGAGGCACCTACCAGCACCGGCTCTGAGGACTGGAGAGAGCAGAAGTATGGAGTTTTCACGTATTCCGAACGCCATCTGCCCGGAGGGTTGTTAAAGGGTCTACAGACCTCGTCGGGTGCATTGGTATGACTAAGCACCTTTCTTTCGACTGTCGCGAGCAAGTGCTGAACGTTAGCTCTACCGTTTCCACCGCATTTTCGGGAGCTGCATACAACGGTCCAGCGAGCAATATGGCGATGTCCAGGGAGTGCTTTTTGAGCAGATGTATTTAAATTCCTTCTGTTTAAGGTCTAGATAAAGTCGCGTACAGACCAATGTACCTAAAGCACCTTGGGTGGATGGATGGATGGATGGATAGGAGCGCTCCCTTTGAAACGGCGTGGTGGCAATTGCCACCATGCTCAGCTTTTCTTTCTTTTTTTAACTGTGTTGTCAATTCTCATTTAGATTCGCCATCATCTTTACCTACGGTTTCCTACAATTCTAACCTTATGCCGCATCTCTGCTTTTCAGCCACCAATCCTCCAATCGATTTTTGCTAACTTCCACTGCAGATTTATTTACCTGACCATTATAATCTTTAAACCCTAGAGCCTCCGGAAGAGTGACTGTGCCTGCATCGACATCCGGATGAATACCATTACATTTGAGTATGAGGTGTTCAATTGTTTCCACAGATCTTCCACACACTGCACATGTGTCATCGTTAAATTTCTTTTTGTAGCTGCGCGTTCTAAGACACCGTGGCCTAGCTCCAAAAAGTAGGGCACTGCCTCTGTAAGGGTCTATACGGATGAGAGCGCCGCCAAGGGGATGCTCACAGAATGAATGCGATCAGGGATTCGGCGCGCGTTATGCAGCGGGTGTTCGAGAAGGAGCCCCTGGAGCGCAGCCTGCCGGCATGGATCGCCGCCAAGAAGCTCAACATGCCGGACGAAGAGAAGCAGCTGTTCCGATTCATCACGCACAACTTCGAGGACATCGCCAAGACGGACAGCTTCTACGAGCTGGACGCCACGCAGCTCAAGGAGATACTGCGCGCCGACGTCATCAGGGCCGAGGAGTACGTCACGGCGCGATCGTTTTGCTAGCTCTAGTACTGATAGGGGTGTTGGAACAGGAATATTTTTAGCCAAATCAAATACGAATAGGAATATTTAGCAAATTAAGTTTGGTTTGGTTTGGTTTATGGGGTTTAACGTCCCAAAGCGACTCAGGCTATGAGAGACGCCGCATTGAAGGGCTCCGGAATAATTTCGACCACCTGGGGTTCTTTAACGTGCACTGACATCGCACAGTACACGGGCCTCTAGAATTTCTCCTCCAAAGAAATTCAACCGCCGCGGCCGGGATCGAACCCGCGTCTTTCGAGTCAGCAGCCGAGCACCATAACCACTGAGCCACCGCGGCGGCTGCAAATTAAGTTGAACTACATGAGTGCACAGTACTTAAAATGGGTGGCAAAGTATTTTAAAAGAAGCATTTGTCAATTTATGAGTAATTTACTATAATGTAGATAAATGCTAGCCATATATATATATATGTTTAAGCACTAGACTTTTTCTGGGGACAGAGAGTCGGCAGTACGCCGAGCGGCGTCAGAATGGCGGCCCCTTCCGCATCATACGCAGTATTCGATAAAGATGTGAAATATTTTAGCCTGCTTTTGAAAAATATTCCTGATTTAAAATACTCCTTGTTGCTCACACTTCGGCTAGAACAGCGAATCGAACAGGATGGTTTCTCTTCGAAACTCGAACTATTTACCCGTTCCTATTTGGTGAGCAAGAAGCCAGCGACAACACAATTTTATCATGAACAGCCAGCACTTTGGAGGGCGAATATCTTAAATTCTCTCGCCGTCTCAATAACAGCAACTATGACAGCGTTTATCTTTCGGCCTTTCAGTTGCACTATTTTTACTCGATACTGCACATCCTGGAGATGTTTTAGCGAAGTTGCACAATGTTTTGAAATGGCGGTGCGAGTGAATAGCAGTGAAATATTTTATTTTTGTGAGGCGTTCCAAGCTTGTTACTGCATTGTGAAACGGGCAGCGAATTGAAGCGGGAGATTACCTGCATTAGGGAAACAAAAAATCAACATGAGCTTGACGAAAGCGAGATTCCACAAAAGATTGCCCAAAAACAACATAGTTTTTATTTCGGTCCTAATCCACAATGAGATCAAAATTAAGATTTAACGTTATAAAAACAACAGTTTTTTTATCTTTAAATCTTAATTTTGATCGCATTGTAGATGAAGACCGAAATATAGAAAACGAAAGCTCTGCTTTGCGACCAGACGGACACAAAAAGAGAAGATAATTATTGCCATCAGTCTCGTAATTAACTAAAATTAGTTAACAAAGATTTCTGTTGCTGCAGTTAGCAAGCATATCTGTACTGAAAACATAGAGCTGGCCGCATTTGCGGACTACAGTAGCTTTGTGTGGCTGCAGCCCCCGAGCAAGCTCGGGCTTGAGTCTCAGGTTACCACATTGCTAGTAGTTTTCGCAAATGCCTGAATACCTCTGGGTCGCCGCTAGCCTCTCCGGGGGACGGGGTGGGGAGGAAATCGAGAACTAGTGGTAGGTACGGAGGTAACGGAATCGGAGGAAAGAGGATTAATGAAATTCTGAAGCTATGCAGCCGAAAGCACGATTGACTTTCATGGACGTACGTCTTTGCTGCTGGACAGCTCACTCACGCATGGCTTATGTACTGAAGGACAGTTTGGTAAGAAGCTTACGCATTGGCCGAAGATTTTGGAACATTTCGGCCGACCTGCTGCACTGCTATGGGTAGGGCTTGCTGGCGTCGTGTTTTTTTAGGGTCATGATCGCCACGATAACAAAGCTACGCCGTACCAAAAGCAGCCCTTACGCACCAGCGAACGCGCGCACTAATTTCCCTGTGTTCGCACACCCCCTTTCCTCCATAATCTTACCCGGAAGGAGGAGTTATTCGTGCACCAAATTCGGGCAAGGACCGCTGTGTTCCTGTCTCTCCATCAGGAGCGCGATTAGCATTCGTCGACATTAGTTAAGCGTTCCAAGAGTACCGCGGCACTGGAAGTGCAATTTGCGACACTTGTGGACGTGCAGGGCGACGGCTTCTGTGCTCGTAGACCTCAGGAAGGGGAGGCCTATGACAGAACTGCTCATCTGACTACAAGTGGGCATTAGGGAAAAGTTATATAGCTGTCTTGGCGGCTATTTTTGTGAAACGGGACTACGATCCATCTAGATTTCCGGTTCTATATATCCCTCCTCTCCTCTCATTTTCAATGCGACACTCGTCGCAAAAAAAAGAATAAAAAAACAGACCTTGTTTTCTTCTCGAACGCACTGACGAACTGTAGCTCCAGCCCGTCTAGTTGCAGGAGGAGTGATCAGGCGTGGAGCCTTATTGAGTGCCGGCGGCGAGCTGTTTATTGTAAGCCTTGCCTAAGCGCAGCGAGCTGTCCCTGTACAAGGCTTTGATGAACTGGATCCACTACGACTGCAAGGCGCGTAGCAAGTACGCCAGCACCCTGGTGGAGGCCATCCGCTTCCACGACATGACGCCGGGCCAGGTGGAAGGCTTCAAGGCATTCAAGATCTGTCCCGAGGTGCAGAAGTGCTTCGACGTCAGCCAGCGTATACCTCAACCGTGAGTGCCAGCGATCTACAGCGTTCTCGCTGTTCCCCTCCCACTCCATTTCACAGCCTTGAGTGTGACGTATACGTACACGTCACACTACGTACGTACACGTCACACGTCACTGTACCCTGAAAAGCCAAACGCACGTTTGGCTTTTCAGGGTACAGTGGCACTGGCATAATAAGTGACAGTGGCATAATATAGTGGCACTGGCATAATAAGTGACAGTGCCATATTATGAGGTCACATGGTACAAGCACGCCACGCCACACTGAACCACACTCGCAATAACAATTGGACCGTGTTTAACTCTGCAGGACCCATTTGGTCTTCGCAAATCAGAACGAGAATTTCCAAGGCTGCTTGCACGAAAAAAAAACAACAAAGTGGCAAGCTTCAGCCTTTGACCTCAGAGCTCGTGATAGCGGAGTGCGTGAGCGCTCACGTTGTCCTAGCGCGGACTTCTCTAACTAGAAGTGCGACAACTGGATAACCCGATTCGCTTCAAGGGCCATAGACACCAAATTTTTGCTTGTTAATTTTCTTCTTTCAAGTGATGTATTAGCATTAATATTTGGCCACAACACCCCGTGTTATTGGCCTGCGACCACTAAAGATTTCATTACTGAATTCCACCTTAATGTTGATTTGGTTTCGGTTTCATCAACAGAACGATACCTGTGACGTGTTGTTGGTTATTAGGTCACGTCAGACAGGAAAAAAAAAAACTGCTCATCACTAAGCGCGAGGCGGCGAAAACAAGTAGGCAATAATGTTGAAATGTCTTGCTGCTCGCTGCGTATTATTTCCAAAAGAAACTATGCCATGAAGTGTATTACTTCGCCGCCTAGTTTTTTTTTTCCTTGAGACTCTTTGAGCTTGCTCATGATTTTAATAAGCGGGCGCTTACCATCACTTCTATGGGTTGCGTGCCATTTTGCAGAGGCCAGAAGAAGTCGGACAAGGGCAGGGAGTACGCCCAGTTGCACAAGGTAAGACGAATGAACGAGTGCCGCCGCGGTGGCTCAGCGGTTATGGTGCTCGGCTGCTGACCCGAAAGACGCGGGTTCGATCCCGGCCGCGGTGGTTGAATTTCTTTGGAGGAGAAATTCTAGAGGCCCGTGTACTGTGCGATGTCAGTGCACGTTAAAGAACCGTAGGTGGTCGAAATTTCCGGAGCCCTCCACTACGGCGTCTCTCATAGCCTTAGTCGCTTTGGGACGTTAAACCCCATAAACCAAACCAAACCAACCAATGAACGAGTGTGAATGATAGCGGTCTTCTAACTAGGAGAATGTACGGCGAGTGGCTTACGAGGTCACTGAAATAGCCCGTGCCACTTATGCTTAGCGCAGTGAAATAGAAGAAGTGCTTGCGGTTTACACGACACAGTCGCGGACTCGAAGCTGGGATTGTTAACTGCAATGTTATTGCGGGGTGTGGCAGCATATTGTATAATTGCTGTCCACCGATTATATCGAAAGCTGAAATGACAGTCTAGGAAAGAAACGACGAGCAGCGTGGAGTCTGTAATCATACATGATCAAAGATGATTGCGTCTGAAGCGGCCAGAACGCTTTGGCGCCTCCTTTTAGGTTAGGTAGCGCCCTTTATCAGTTTCCTCACTCAAAATGTGATTCTTAAGCACAAGGGCTTCAGTGAGGATGCCTTGTACTCTTTTTTTGTTTTGTAGACGGTCGGCCACTGTCTGCCGTTCGAAATAAGGCTTTCGCGATTTGTGTAAAGAATCGACGAGTGGTACACGAAGACCGCTTTTGCACCTAGGTCATGCTGCGAGGCGGGAAAAAAAAAGTCTGAAGAGCAATTTCCAAGTAATACTTAGGTTTCAACCAATTTGTTCGTATTTGGAGAACATCGAGCAGATGAGGGCGTCTACACAGGATGGCACGTAAAACCATAATACTCAACTTCTTTCTCGCTTGAGTTTTTTTTCTTTGTGCAGATACGTTCCAGCCGGTAGCCATTCTAGGCACAACATCGTAGATTGACTGTACTGATTGTTTCGTGCTTATAATTTGTCGGCTTGCGTTTGTCATACGGCTGCGGATGTTATTTTATTGAGGTAGGCACATTCGAAGAATAAATACGTTGTCGCCAGTCTTGTTATTTTATGTGCCTTTTGTGTCGGTCGGCCGCTGAGGTACCGTGTCGTTTTTGAAAAAGGATAATTGTTGCCGCCCACCGCCTCATGAACTAAACTTAATAGGGGAACTTTCTAGTTACCGCATGGCGTGCATATTTATCTTGGGACCTTGGAGGTGGTCCTATTCCTGGACAGCTTCATTCAACAGAATTCTCGTAGCGCTGGTGTGTTTGGAGACATCGCCTTGCAAACTTTTAGCATAATTCATCCTATTACGCTAGGAAGACCATACTAATTTGCTCAAAACTCCTCACCTGTGGGGTCAACCTGATGCGTACAATGTTTCATTTGACGAAAGGGTAGAGAACAGGTGAGGCTGACAACTCTCTTCAATCGCGTCATGTGACATCGAACAAGCGGCGCCACTAAGGCTGAAGTTACGTCGCCCTTTCAAAACCAGGGCGCAACCATCAAACTGTCTGATTCACACAGAGAGCTTAGCCTGTGAACAGGGACAGCGAGGCAGACAATAAGGAACAAGTCTCAGGAAGGTGAAGTGAAAACAACGAACTTTCTTTGGAAAGTTCCGGCAGCTACTTGCTTTAACAGCCGCAGCTGTTCTTGGCCTTTTCCCCGTTGTTCCCTGCCTGGCTAATTGAACGCAGCACTCTTAGGGATATAATCTGGTACACTGATGACAACTGTTAGTCTCTCAAACTGTGTACGACGGGCCTCATAACTTAAGCACATAAATGGCTCTTGTCCATAACTCATAGTTTGTTTTGAAAGCATCATGACAGCCTAATTTTGAGCACACAGTACACGAAAGGCTATGCGGCATATCGCTGTGGTTTGAGACTACTTTACGTCTGAGCCGCGGCTTCCTTAAACGATCGTTAATTAAGGCAGCAGCCTCCAGACGTCGCAGAAACAGATCTCGGTGACTGCTTACGCGACCCCAGAGATTTTCACCCACGGAACTACAGCAGGTAGGACGAACCCTGCAAAATGGCGGGGACGGATCGGATTCCCATTTGGCTAGCGTTGTCTCCAACAAAGCACCGCCTACAAAAGCAAAGCGCTACCTTTTCACGTTGCAGTAACGTAGTTCATGCGGGCTGTACATGCAGGTGGAGGCAGGCGAGGCCGGCGAGCCAACACTGGTGGCTGGGGCGGGGCAGGCAGCCGCTCATATGCCAGCCACTGCTGCTGCCGCCGCACCACCGGGCCACGACGCGGTCGCGCAGCAACCAATGGCACCCGCCGAGCCAGCGGCCGTGGGGCGCGAAAGCATACCGGTCGTCCATGCCGTACAGCCGCCGCCAGCGCCTCCGCCGCAGCAGCAGCAGCCTACGGCTCCAGTGGTTCTGAGTCTGGAACAGCAGGCTAACTTAATCCCGCCCAAGCCAGACGAGATGCCCGAAGTCAAGACAGATATCAAGAAGGACGCATCCAAAGATAAGGCTGCTGCGGAAAAAGAAAAGCAGGAGCCAAAGGGAGAGAAGAAAGGGGACAAGGCGGCGGAAGGGAGGAAAGACTCCTCCAAGGAGTCCAAGGTGGGTCCCGTCTCCGAGCCGTCGTTAGCCTCCAAGGAGTTGCCGAAGACCAAAGAAGGCAAGAGGCGGGCGTCGCACGAAAAGAAGAAAAGCGAGTCGCACGAGAAGCCTGACGCTAAGGGCGACAAGAAAGACAAAAAAGACAAGAAAGGCAAGGACAAACACAAAGGGAAGCACGATGTGGAGGCTTCCAAGTCGGCGCCCTCTGACAGTGGCATGTTGCCGACGACCATGCCGCCGACCATGAGCGAACCGAAATCGGGCACCACTCTGCCGGCTTCCACAACCGACTCGGCTCCCAGCAAGGGCAAGAAGAAGCAAGGCAAGGACAAGAAGTCGAAGGACAAGAAAACCAAGAGCAAGGAGAAAGTAGGCAAGGCCGAAAAGGGGAAGAAGAAAAAGAAAGGCTTCTGCCCCTGGCTTAGCAGCAAGAGTAAAAGCACCAAGAGCAGTAAGAGCGCTAAAGGAAAAGGGAAAGGTAAAAGCAAGAGCAAGGAATCCGCCTCCAAAGACACCGCGAGCCGCAGCGAGGCCAAGACGACGGAGGGAAGCAAGGGCGGCAAATCGAAAGGCAAGAAGGACAAGAAAGGCGGCTCCAAAGAGACCAGTTCGAGGTCCAAAAGTAAGGAAAAGGCCGGCAAAGAGAAATCCAGCAAGGAAAAAGCTGGCAAAGGAAGCAAAGAGAAAGCCGACAAAGGAAGCAAAGAAAAGTCAAGCAAAGAGAAGGCTTCCAAAGACAAGCACAGCAAGGAGAAACAAAGCAAGGAGAAGCACGCGAGCAAGGAAAAACACAGCAAGGAAAAACGGAGCAAGGAAAAGCTCACCAAGGACAAGGCAAGCATGAATCAAGGCAAGAAAGGCGGCGGCAAGGACAAGAGCAAGAAGAAGAAACACAGTAAGGAGAAAAAGTCCGGAGAGTCTAAGTCAGAGTCGGCCGGTGGTGGAGGTACAAGCAGGACGCGTGAAAGCCGGTCCAGCTCTGCAAAGGCGAAGAAGTCTTCGGTGGAAGGTGTCGGAGGGGGTGGTGGAAAGACGAAGAGCAGCTCGAAGCAGAGCACCTCCAAGTCCCGCAAGAGTGACCACTCCTCCAAGAAGTCCCACTCGGGCTCGAGCCACGGAAAGTCGACTGGAAAGAGCTCCAAGACGTCAACGGCGCCAAAGCGCAGGCCTGAGAAGGATAAGAACAGGTCGGACCTCGGCGTGCGGACTAAGAGGTCCGGCTCTGGGGGAGGCGCCGCCCACCGCCGGACGCGCAGCGCCAACCGCCTATCTTCTGGGCCCCGCGGTTCGGATCTGTCGCTGGTGGGCGCCAAGTCGACGTTCCGTACGGATCGCGAGATGAGGCGTCGCCGCCTCTCGAAGGTGCCGCACCGAGCCCGCTCTGAGACGCCTCACACGTCCGATGTGAGCACAAAAGGGCTCGAGCGTATTGCCGTCGACCAGCAGTTGGTAGTTGCCGTCCTGGGAGGCCTAGCCGCTGACTCCAAGGGTGCCAATCTTGAAAGTAAGTGGGTGACTTAGCACGGGATAAGACTATTTAGAGTGTATTTGCTAGTATCATAAAGACAGAAAACGGTAGGTGTTGCCTAGGTTATGTTGTGGCCACAGTAGGGGAGAAAGACCTCACCAGTGTAATTTTTTCTTCTCGTTCGCTTTTACTGTACGTAATTGTGCGTTATCATACTTTTATTTCATCTGTGTATTGTGGCAGCTCATTAAGTTTTTCTGAAAGTGTTCTTTAAGTAGTAAGAAGAAATACCCTGGACCGCCTAACATTTGCAATGAATTATCATTAAATTACGCTCAGTGGCTCTCGAAGTATTTGTTAGCAATGCCATTAGTTATGAACACATTGTCATCTGCTGCATGGTAACTAGCCAAAATAGTACCAACCCATAATCGCTGGCGCATGAGACAGAGATGATCATAAACAGACATTCCTCATAAGTACTTGATCTTAGTCACTGAAGCGTATTTTCACGTGGCTGTGATGACTGTGCGGACGGAGGCACAAGACTGGCGTATAGTAAAATTTTTTGTTGGCCTGACTCGCACTCATAAAGAGCTGAACTAGGTCACTGCGATGGCAGCATGTTCGTTCAGCGGTCGACCATGAACAGAATCACCGCCGCTCTGGGCCGCGCTCAATTCAAAGCTGCTGAAGAACTTTCGGGATAAGGCGCTGAAAGAGACGACAATCTCCAACTTCGCGGAAGCAGTTTCCAGATCAATCTGGCCTCCTCCCGCGACGCAACAAAGTGATAATGAGGCCTGCCAGTGGGTTCGAGCCCGAGCAGACATTGCAATGCTCTGCGGCGTTATCACTTGTAACCACCTGTCACGTTGGCCTGTATAATTATCCTCAGTGAATTATGGTTTCGTGAAGAATGGTCAGCTGTCATACCGGTAGGTTAATTCATGCATGATATTTTATGAACTGCACATTTCCGCAAACAGATGTATCTAATCTGCACAAACTTCGACGAAGCCTTTCGTAAACTTTCGCATCCTGTGCTTTGGCAAACATGTTTCATGTCACCTCTTAGGCTGTCGTAAACCGCACGTTGATATAACCAAGAGCAGGTCTAGCGTACCAGCTAGATCTAGCTTTCCAGTACTATCTAAAGTACCATGGGACACTTCTGGGACTGCTCCAATCTCTACTTTTTCTTAGTCATTTGCCTGAGGACGTTTGTGTTCTTGTTCCACTGTTGTTACTTTCCGATGATTGTAATGTTTCGGATACGATAATCTCTCATTTGCCAGTTACATTCGCCCTCTGGCCTAGAAAATCTGTACCAATTGTGTTACTATTAGGAAATGATGATTAACTGTACAAAATCAATTTGTACATCTGTTACTAGAAAACAGAGCCAGCAAATTATTATTCGCAACTCCAGATCATTCGTCGGTATCTAACGGTATGCGCCAGAAACCACCGATTCAGGGTCGGCATAGTAACAACGCTCGCTAGGTTTTCCTTGCTCGTGCGGAGTAAAACGACATCTCTATTCTCGACTCGTCGTGATGACGTCGCGTGAAGGGCAAACGACGATAAGCGAATGTCGAAAGAGTTTTGCTGAGTTGCATTTTGGGTGTCCTCTCGCCGGAAAGAGCGCACAGTTTCATTGTGTCGTTCCCTGAGGAAATAAGAAGACGTGCCTCGGAGAGCATTATGCGTAAAAAACCTGAACCAGAAAAAAGCAGACCACGACCGGGGGCGTTTGTTCTAGTAATTCCACTTGGGCCGACTTGTTCCTTCCCGCTAATCCTCAACTTAACTGGCACTAAATGATTAATGTCGCATGGCCGGCCTGTAATAATGGATTTCAGTTGTATATAGGCAAGTTGTTAGTGAAAACTGAACTTTTCCTGAAGGTTTCAGTATTATCTCCACCTCTTCTTATTCGGCTATTATTGATACTTGCCCTGGACGAGTAATCCATGCGGCTAACATTTCAGTGTTGTTGAGCAGTTCAGTGTCTCGCTTAGCTTGGTCAAGACTCATCACTCAAAGC
The DNA here is from genome assembly GCF_055824585.1 of Amblyomma mixtum. Classification (NCBI taxonomy): domain Eukaryota; kingdom Metazoa; phylum Arthropoda; class Arachnida; order Ixodida; family Ixodidae; genus Amblyomma; species Amblyomma mixtum. The sequence goes on along the minus strand of NC_143013.1, from coordinate 222,097,941 downwards.
GACGAACTGGGCCAGCGTAATGAGGACAAGTGGCCGATGAGGCATTTAGACGGGCAGATTTAAATAATTCACCACTAGGAGATATTTCAGGGCTTTACCGCTCTTTTGTCCTCTCAAACTCGTACAACACCGCCGCTTGCTTCCCTTTATATCTGCTCTTGTTTGACACCAGCAAAAGAAAGTTCCAAACTGGCCACGCATCATTGTTCGCTGCTGCCTGTGCTTTTCGAGTTCACCGGGCTCACAAAATACGCCACTGTCGTTCATTGTACACTGAGCGTGAATCGGTCCGCGCAGGCAGATTTTAAACGTTCCACTTAATAAAAATTCGTTTATCTTATTTGGTTGGGTCGTACATGGTGCTGACTCTTTTAAAGGAACTATGTAAGGAACTCTTGTTCAACGGCATACTGTGTGATTCAGTGCCAACGCGGCTAGGCACCCACAGAAAGCGCCAAAGCGTGGTTTGCGGTACTGAAGTTTTCAAACACGCTCAGCCAGTTCACCGTTCCGCAGGTCATCATTTCATGCAGCTCTAATGAGGCGACCGTAGTCTACTGCGGAGGAATGCAGCGTTTTACCAATCAAGTGGTTAACAAAGATGGAAAGGGAACATTTATCCGTGCGGAGTCAGTTTGCTAAAAACCGCAAATCGACTTGCCTGTAGCAGTGAACAAGTGACGCACACGGGTGTTTAAACCTTTCAGAAAGGCCGATGGCGCATATATCCAGGCCTCCCACTTCGTCGGGCTCTCTCAATAGGCATTTTACCTTGAGAGATAATCGTGCGGCTCACGCTGCGGTCCGCACGTTTGCAGGCACGAGGCGACATTTCGGTTTGGCCATCGCTGTGGTTACTCAGTGCGGTTAGGATGAGGCGGTTGGCCTCTGAAATCCAGTCAGATTCGACGAAACACCACGTTTCCACACCACAAACTAGCAACTGAAGCTCACCACGAAGCAAAAATGGCGCCGCGGACACTGACAGGACTGGCATCTTCGTTTGCGTTGTGCAGTATTGTTAGGCGCGTAACGTTTCCCGAGTTGCTATCTTATTAGCGGTGAGTCGGAACAGTAGGGGCAAAATAACTGGACAGATTATATACACAAGAGCTGAGATCGGATGGACACGTAGACGAAGTGTGCATTTAGGCTAATGCGACGACAAAATTAGCACATAGCAACCCTTAAATTTATAAACCATGTTTATGGGACCCGGACTGGATGTATTACACATTCTTCTGCGACAGTTAGACGCTCTGAGATGGCTTGGGCTCTTCAGAAGGAAAAAAGAAAGTCAAACTGGAAAGGTCTTTAACTCTCGATTCACATATGTAGAGTGTCGCCATTTTTGCCCCGATCAAAACTGTGGCTCGCATACGTTCCGGAATTAAGATGCTTCTTACTACTCGTAGCAAAATAAAAAATAAAAGACGTTGCGGGAGGGGGGAGCTGGAGTTGAAGGCTTCACGCAAACTCCAAAGACGCCGACGCCACCGTCGGACAGTTTTCGCCTTCATAGCCGTTCTTACGCTATCGCATTAAAATAAAGCAAATGAGAAGAATTCGGCAGTATGCTGTGGGTATCTACAAACCAATCAGTAAAGTTTATTCAGAGTAAAACACACTACAGCGTGCATTAAATACTACGTTTTACTAGAAGACCGCAAAGTGAAAACTACTCATCATTACTTCTAATTATGGTAGTGACTCTCAAAACTGAACATGCCTTGAGGATAAATACCGTACCGATTCGTGGACACTCTCACACTAGTGGCCCGAACGCGATTCGTTCATTTTTTTTTTTCAGGCGCAGCTATCTTCTCCTTTTGGCCCCAAGAAAACAAGTGGAAGTGCGCAGGAAGGATGCCAAAGCCCCGCTACGGACACCAGGCGGTCATACACGGGGAGTACATCTACGTCGTGGGTGAGTGTGACACCTGCGTCTTATACAGCAACACGAAACGGGCAGTGGAGATGGCACCGTCAGTGGAGAACTTCACAGAGGAGAACACACGATGCTAAACCTTTATACTGGTTAACCGACTGTGTGGCTACTTGCCTAAACCCTGCGCCAGATCAAGGCGCATAGAGCGTTTGATTCGAATCGAAAGTTCATTCACAGCAAGGCTGAGAACAGGAAATAGACCAAAAATTAACGTTAGTTCGAGAGTGTTTGCGGTTCTACGGAAAGAGAAAAATGAGTTGGAAAAAGAATATGGAGTAGCCTCAACTCGTGGACAAATCCTTAATGCAGAAATATAACACGACTCCGCGCCACAAACCTTGGCAGAAAAAACTGCCGGACTATTTATCGTGGTTAGGGCCAATTGGGATAAGGCGCGTAGCACTTCGGTTTTTGTTGCGAAAGCAACACTACGCGAGTGGCCGAGCCATTTCGCGGAGCTGACGAAAGACCATACTGCGCATGCGCGAGGAGCAGTGACGTCACACGGCGCACAGCTGGGGCGCCGCCGCCGTCGCTGCACGGGTGACTCAGAGGTGCCGCCGCCGCGCTCGCCAGTTGCGCATGCCCACTAACGGCACATAGCTAGCGTGCCGGGGCCGCCGCCACTGCCGCGCGCTCTCCATCGCCTCTCTGTCTCCTCGTTGCTTTCGCAAATCTCCAGGTTTAACCAGAGGTAAACCACTGCCATTTTTTTCACTTCGGTTCGAGGCTCGGTTTTCAATGTCAAGCAGGCTTCAGACAAAAATCTGCGAAATCGGACTTAAGCAGCACCTTAAGGGTTTGATGCGACTGGGTTAATTGGATAATACTCAAATGTCGAATCGGTCATTTTCTCCTTTACATTCATAGGTAGCTGGGAGTCTTCATGCGACTCCCGACGCAGTGGTGTAGTGGTTAAGGAATGCGCCATTGCTCTGGGGTGGCAGGTGCTGCCGCCGGTGGGGCTTGGGAGACCCAGGTTCCTCTTCCCGAGCAACCTCAAGGCCACAAAGAGAGGCTTCAGACACACAAAAATCAGCGAAATCTGGGATTGGGGTTTCAGAGTTCGCGCACTAAAATAAATGGAGCGCGTAAAACGCATATAATCTGAAATGCTGGCAACAAAGTTGGAAGAGTTTAGTTGAGGAAGAATAATGTTTTGCTACACCATTCGCCATTCAACAGTAAATTGTCCTATCTTTTTTTGACAACAACGAAAATCTTTTCACCCATCGAAGGCTGCTAAAACAGTGAGACTACCTCAGACACGAAACATCACATATGCGCTTCGCTCACTGCGGTGGCTTACGCAATAGGATGCAATATGCCATTTGCGGAGCCGATCGGTTTCATAAGAGACTGCATGACGAAGCAGCGATGAGGCAACGAATAACGCGAAAAGGGATCGCCCTTTCAACTTTTGTTAAGCGGGGCCTATGCTCAAAAATTTGCGTGGGCACCCGGCATTCTTAACCCCCCACCCCTGGCTGTAAGGCCTACAGCGATAAGGCTGCTCAACCGGACCATTGCTGTCAGAGGTTTAATGGTATAGGAAAGCTGGAACACTTGGAATTAAAGGCAAAACATGTAAACGTCGCGCAACTTTAAAACCGAATGTTGCTAAGCTATTCATCGCCTTCAGTCTCCGGTTTAATTCTGATAGATCACCTCTCACTAGTTGGCGTTACTTCGCTCCTTGAGCGTAATGAACTACATCATAAACTTCAGACAGGTTGTTCTAGATCAGGGGTTCTCAAACTGGGTTCCGCGCGCTGCCTTCTTGTGTTCCGCGAGAACCCTCACCGGCCCTGACCCGGCAGCTGATATGAGACTGGCTCTGAGTGCTGCTGAGCCACGCTTTGACTTGCTCTCAAAAGGGAAGCAGTACCACCCATCACATTAGTATTTGTATTAATCGGTGCAATAAACATTTAACTTTTGCAACTCTCTCTTTGCAAAAATGCACTCGACAACATTGCTGGTAAGTGAAAGCGGGGTGGGGGGGGGGGGGGGGGGGGTTCCCTGGAACTTATTGAAGGCTTTTGGGGTTCCTCCAAGCAAAAAAGTTTGAGAACACCTGTTCTATATAGTACAGGTTCGTAGTGTCAGGTACTAGCTCGAAAAAGACGAATGGACGAAGCAAACAGAGAGATAGAGGTCAGTTTTGTCTGTCCGCCTTTTTTTCGCTCCTGTTTCTCACACTACCAGTCACCACCTTGTATGTATTTCGACTCTAAATCTCTGCGGCGGCTGGACCCATTCTTGAAGGAATTGGTGAGCGCTAAAAAACACGGAAAAGGGACGAATACACAGGACGAAGCGCTTCGTCCTGTGTATTCGTCCCTTTTCCGTGTTTTTTAACGCTCATCAATTCCTTCAAGTATGTATTTCCAACTAGCCCCAGTAGTAGCTCTTTGGACCCATTCATTGTACACCTCCAAATAAATCACGTAGTGCTGTCTCTCATAGCCTTAATCGCTTTGGGACGTTAAACCCCATAAACCAACCAACCATTTTTGTTTTCTTTATGCGCTCTTTCCGGGAGTCCTGCTTTGTCAACGTATTTTTTGACGCTTTGCTTTTCTGTAGCAGTGGTGTTTTTTAAAAGGTGTTTCACAGTGCGCTGTATTGTCCGCCTGGAGGGCAGTTTTCGACGATGGTTTCCCTGACCTGGACGAATCACCCTCGTAATCCCTCAAACCTAATAAAAGTGAACTATCTCTTCTTGTCCTCTGTGCCGATTCGTAGCTGTGCCGTTTTACCATTGGGTTGCTTGCTGCCTGCCCAAGGTGACTGCTACGCTGGTTTCTGGCTAGCTGCGCTGACGCGTACTGCGCTGATCTCTTGTGGCGCTCTTTATATACGCGCTCGCACAGTGCATCTGCGACATCGAAAACTCCGTAGGTCTACGCATCGAACACATCATAAGGTTTGGTTGAGAATAACGTCGAGTAACTGAGAAAATGTACTGCACCGAGATGATTTCTGGGTAAGGACAAACGTAAAGGCCCAATGTTCATGTGCGCTGTCTGCACGTTATCCCTGTGAACTAACCAAGGACTCTGCCCCTCTCTTCTGCAGGCGGCTTCGAGGTCTACAACGACGCTAGACAGTTGGCCACGGCTTCTTGCCACCGGTTCAGCTTGTCTCGCAGTAGCTGGGAATCCATGGGGAGCTTAAGGCACGCCCGCTGCCACCACGGAGTTGCAGTGGTCCTGGGCAAGATCTACGCTGTGGGCGGACAGTCAGAACAAAATGAGTGCGTAATCTAATGCGGCACGCCCTATAGCAATATGGGGAAGCTGAGTGCTGCTTGCCGAAAATGATAACATTGAAATCGTTTTACAGAGTCAGGGTCCTTTGATACTTTTGCATGCAGGGCTGAGATTGCAGCCGTATTCTTGCAATCGTTGTGTTGCATTTGCGATTAACAGGGTAGCCGTCGTCTCGCATAGACTTACGTGCTTAGAGTCAAACCACGTGTGTTGCGGTTCATGTTTCTGTCATGTAATGTGCAGAATATTCTTATTTGGTTTGGTTTGGATTATGGGGTTTAACGTCCTAAAGCGACTCAGGCTATGAGGGACGCCGTAATGAAGGGCTCCGGAAATTTCGACCACCTGGGGTTCTTTAACGCGCACTGACATCGCCCAGTACACGGACCTCTAGGATTTCGCCTCCATGGAAATTCGAACGTCGCGGCAGAGGTCGAACCTGCGTCTTTCGGGTCAGCAGCCGTGAACCATAACCACGGAGCCACCCCGGCGGGCTATTCTACTTTGGTTCGAGCCGATTCATTGTAGCCGAATACTGATTCCGCACTTTTAGTCACAGCTTAGTATGATATTAGCGAAGTTAAAACTAAAGCAAATAACTGCGGCCAGATTTTATGCTGGTTTTTATAGGGTATAGGGGACAGATGTGATCGTTTCCCATACAATGGGTCGAATATAGGCATGTCTGGCTTTTGCGCTTAAAACTATAAACGCTCTCCTGTGCTTTCATATAAAATAATTTTTCTTTTACTAATCTGAACAGGTGGCAAATATCTGCAAGTGCATTTACTTTATCGAGCAAACTAGGTTGAAGGTACGTATTATTTAGGCGCAGCTGTTTCACTGTGGTGCATTTCATGAAAACTTCATTCTAATATTAAAACTCAGGGTAGCCATGTGGGCATTTAAATGGATCAACGACACAAGAAAACAAAGAGCACAGCATAAAACGTTGGCCGCGGTGCTGCTTTCGGTTTTGTGCTTATTTTGCGGCACACAGTTGACGTTGTCCTACTATATTATGGTTTCTTTATGTGTGCTTTGCCGTCTCGAAGCTGCACATGAGGTATGAGAGACACAGTAGCAAAATGCTACAGACAAATTTCAGCAAACGTGGAGTTATTTAATGTGCACTTTATTCGCCGGGCGTTCAACTGCATTTTGCCTCCTTCGAGTTACTTTCGCAGCCGACGACAACTGCCACTTACCACCGCTGCGCACCAGTGTTGGTCGACCATGCAGCTTATTCCGCGCAATAAGCACACAACAGGCGCATGCGAACGTTTCGTCGCTTGAATCGTTGTATATTTTATTGCTATCGGGGAGTAAGACGAGAAGACGAGAGTTGTACTAGTCACACAAGAGCCGGTAAACGGCGAAATCAGTGCAATCAGCTCTGTAGGAGCAGCCGTTTGTAAAGCGCTGGTCCGCATTACTTTGGCCTGCCTTTCCCACACTGTTTGCCTTTGTGCACAGGTACACGCATGCGAGCATTCCCTCGCGCAGGTTCATGGATTCGGTCGAGGTGTACGACCCGGCCGGGGACCGCTGGTCGGAGGTGACGCCCTTGTGCTGCGCGCGCATGGCGGCCAGCGCGGTCGAGTTCCGCAACCAGATGTACGTCGTGGGCGGCCTCATGGTGGTGCCTGGACACAAGCGCAAAGTGTGCATCGTGCCCGACACCATGTGCTTCGACCCCATGGACGACACGTACGTGCGCACTCTTCATTGTGCTCGCAGGCTGTGCAGGGGTCTGTTGGCGATGGCGCGTCTTCGTCCTTCTGTTTTACTTTCTATGTAAAGAAGGTACACCCGCATAAACGGCATATGAGGACAGGTACAAGCTTACACGTTTTCTCAGGTGAGAAGTGTTGGGAGATGCGTTTCAGCTTCGCTGTTCAACCTGGAGGATAACCTCTCGTATGGGAGTTTCTTTCACATCATTGTGGTGGTGAACCAAGCTCGGGGTTTGATTAGGGCTATACAAATGTTTTTTTTGAGTGGTATTGGACCTATTTCGTTGTTGAAGTGGGAATACAACCGCTTTCTGTTGAGTGTCATTGAACCTAGATCGAGGATTTAAGTGGGACTACAAATGCTTGTTGCTGAGAAAGGGCCAGTCGCAATGCGCAAGAGGCAGAACTACACCACCACACAAAGCCATTTTCTTGAACCAAAGAGTGTGCGTAATTTTCTACACCTCCTTCACTTTGCCTAAGGCTGATATGTATTTTTCAGTGCAGAGAAAATTATCACTCCGTGACTTGAATGCAAAAATTATGTCGAGAAAGTTTTGCTAATATCTGTTTTAATTTGAGGCTTCTGAGTAAACATCGGGGGAACAGTGACAGCGTTTTCGACCCCAGGGAATGAATGAGCCCGCACAATATCGGCCACGCAAAATCAGCATGACGGAAATTTTAAGGACACTGGTTGCTGTTCTACTGAACGACGCATCTTCTATAGCGCATTTCATGCATATGACGCTGCAAATCTTTTTTTTTTGTCGTAATCACTGTCACATATACCCAAACGTTCGAGCTCTACCCAAAAGTTATCGCGTCAACAAAAGTACGCGTCTCGGTAGGCTTAGAAAGGGCTATTATTCCAATGCCAGCAAAATATTACCGTCAGATCTTCATTTAGGAAGAGATGAGAAGAAACAAAATCCCGATTTCAGATGGACACTCAACGAGCAGCGCAACGAATGTGGAGAACAGCGTAGACTCTCGCTTGCAATGACGTTGACACCTTGCTTCCGAGAACAAGAAGTGCCTATAGCCTCCTTGGGGTTTTCCCCGGCTACATGCGGTATATAAGGCAAAGTACTGTAGGTCCTCGACATCCCCGAGATTTTACCTTCTTAAAAAAGCAAGAAATGTATTCAATATATTTAGAGCGCTTTCCTGCTGGGAGTAGTTAGTCATTCTTCGTGTAATCGAACGAGCGAAATTGCGATCGAACCCGAGCTGAAAGGTGAAGTGCTAGGATGTGCGAGTGCAGCACTCCCTCACAGTTCATTTATGCAGTCTATAAACTGTCCATAGGCTTTTGTCTACAGTCTATATGCATTCTTTGGACAAATACTATAGACCAGTCTATAGGAAACTATGGGCATAAATCTACACATTGTCAATAAACTACCTATAGGAAATAGAAATCCTCTAGACAGTTTATTGACAATCTATAAATTTTTGCCCTTGGACTTTTCGTAGACTTTTCTATATACAGTCTATAGACTATAAATAGACAAAAGGAAAAAATGGCGTGGCTTAGCTTATGGTTAAGCCTAGGATGCGAAGCATACCGCCGGCGGAGGCTGCGCGTCCGCAAGCGAGCGCACGAGTTGAGCCCCAGCTTTCACAGCTGTTGTGACGTCAGCGCCGCTAGCGGAAGGAGCGGGAGTTAGGCCGCCGGTGGAGGCTGCGCGTCCCCAAGCGAGCGCACGAGTTGAGCCCCAGCTTTCACAGCTGTTGTGACGTCATATCACGTGGTGCGCCGATGTAGGTCAAGTGGTAGCTACGCGGCCGCGCGCGGCGCAGCAGAGAAGAGCTCGGTTGTGCGGCTAGTATGTTTCGCATAAAAAAAGCAGTGGCTTAGGTCTGCTATGACTGGATATACGTAGCGTAAAGCGCTCCGGTGTTTCGGCCGCACGTTTCGCCTTAGCTCGATCGCTCTTCCGTTGCTCGACGGCCAACTGCCAGTCGACAACCTCGGGATCGGAATAACTGAAATTTTCCAGTCTTCTGCGCCGTTTGGCAGCGGCTGGACTCTCCGTAGCTTCCATGTCGAGAGCGGCCGTCTTTTTTCCGCCGAGCACATTATATACACGCGGCGCACCCTCCTCGCGCATGCGCAGTAGCGCGCGGCGCAACTGTCGTAAACACGGCTCCGGCTAAAGGTCCCGCGTCGAAGAGGAGTGCGCACCGCAGTGATGCCAACTCAGGTCAACGTTTTCTCCCTAGATTGAACCCCCAAAAATCCCTAGATTGAAGAAAAATCCCTAGCCTATAATTGTTTAATTGTTAATGCGACCATTTGAGCTTTAACAAAGTTTCAGCGCAGTTCACTGCTTCGTCCATTGGTTACACAATTTGTCAGACATAAATAAAAGCGTGTTAGCCATAATTGCCCCTTTTTTGTAGATTTACCTTACATAGAGGGCCCACAGATGGCGCCAGCTTTTACAGAGACGTGTGGTCACTGGAGAGAAAGATGGTGAGCGACGACACTCACGAGCAGACGACTCCCGTTTCACCGCACCGGCTTTTGAGCTGCTCCTTCAGCCGGCTTATCTCTACGCGCAAAGAACCTATGCAGCCCTTTGAAAAATAAATGCAGTTGATACCAAGTTGAAAGAGAACATTCAGAAGCGGTGAAATGGCGTACCTCACCACAGAGTTATTTATTAATCATAGTCGCAATCAAAGACCGTCAAATAGTTTTGGAGCTACTAAGGATTGACGTCCCGAGAAACTGACATAACCAAAAATGTAATCTTGTTATAGTTACACAGCAATGATACAGATATAAGATTGGTAATTACAAAATCAGAAAGTAATTCCTCACAACTTTAAATGTGTGTTTTGGTTCTATGTCAGTCAACATGTTACTTTACCACTCTTTGTTCTCTTCTATAGCCAACTACGGATGTATGGTGTGGGCAACAACAACAGCTGAAAATATTAACAAACTCACAGTGTTACAAAAATGAATTATACGCATTGCATGTAAAGTGCCATATTTCTTCTACACGGCGAGCCTTTTCCATCGGCACAACGTCATACCAATGAAGTCCATGTATAACTATAGGCTGTGCTATAAATATAAACTCGCCATAATGAAAAATGATGACTCCTTACTTACACTGGCTGGGCTAGAGCAAAGCAGAACTGTGTATGATACCCGAGCAGCAGAACCTTGGAATGTTAAGAAATGCCGCACAAACTATGGCAAGCAAATGTTGCAGCATACCTTACCGACACTTCTGAACCAGTTGTACTGCCACAAGAATCTTGACCTATCCAATATTTCTCTGAAAGAATTGCCCCAAATGTTCATGTAGTTTTTTTTCTTCCTATTACCACTTTGAGTGCACCTGTCAATTTTGCTGTCATTTATTTTCTCCTCCCTGTGTTTGCCTTTATAGGCTCTTTGATCTAATGTAGTTCTTCTTTCTTTTATAAGCACAATGTACTACGTATTGAACGTACATGTCTCATTCTCTGTACCGAACATACTTTACTTACATTTTGTTTGATGTCGTACTCCGCCACCGTCAATGCTGCACTGTAAGAGGAAGCCAGGACCTCTCAAGCTGTCTATACAGCTTTTTCCCTGGCTGTCCTCGCAACACCCAGTTGCGGAAATAAACCTTCAACCTTCAACCTTCAACAGCACGTTTAAATCAAGTGGTCTAGCATACGTGGAGAATGCGAACAATTATGGCACTTTTTGATAAAGGTAAGCGGTGAGCGTAAACGTAGCGCGTTGATCCAGGCACTAAAAGTCAAAATTCAACTTCCTCTTTTGTAGAGGAGCAGGCACTCGAAGCGCCAGAGATGGCACACACGTTAAACCGTTTGAAATTCACATGGTTTCGTTTTTCCTCCCTGTGCAGTATTCGATAATTTTGCGTTACAGAACTGCTTTCGCCCTCTCTCGGCTCGGCAGAATACTAAACATAAAGGAGTAGTAATTAGCATTTTTCATAGTTTTTTCTGTTCTAAGCGCAAAATAATCAGATACACCCGCCATTAAGCCGCTTAGAGTAGCAATTCTACGGCATCTCAAGTTCCCTAGATTTCACAAAAAAGACGCTAGATCCCTAAAGCAAAGAAAAAACCCCTAGATCTAGGGATAAATCCCTGGCGTTGGCATCACTGGCGCACCGCCTGTAGCGAGGAGCCAACGCACCTGCGCCTCTCGTGACGTCACGCGGCTCTCGCGCATGCGCATAACGGGCGGCGCACACACACGCGAAACTCTGCTCTGAGCCGCGTAGTGTAGCTTTACTCTACAATATGTATAGGAAGGCAACAGAGTCTCTAAGAAGTGTATGGTTTGTCTATGCGCCATTTTTATAAGCGTTTGCTCCAGACAAAGTTCGCCAGTCCCTCTGGGGATCTGTATCCTACGTGTTAATCTCCAGATGGCACCACAAGGCCTCGCTGCCCATCCCGGTCTGCAACTGCTCGCTGGTGGCGCATCGGGGCCGGCTTCTAGCCGTGGGCGGTCTGGTGCGCACTCCGGCGGAGACGTCGTCGCAGCAACAGCCACTGGCACCCATTGGCGACGTGCTGGAGTACTCGCCCGCCAACGACTCGTGGACGCGCCTCAGCGTCATGCCCACACGCGCCCACAGCGTGGGACTCGCCTCCCTCGGTGAGCGGTCTCCTCGCCGCAACACGGCACTGATGACTGCTCCGGAGGCCCAGTAGTTCTCCTTTGTAAAAATCGATTCTACGGTTTTCTAGCTATCTCGGTGTTTGTCCGCCAAGAAAAGAGGCATTTTTCTTTAATTGCATTAATGTGCCCTTCGGCATAAGTCATATGGCCAAAAGTTCTTTGCCAAGACCTGGCCAAGTCCTTTGCCAATAGTAGCCGAGCAACAGGTTATTGCTTCTCAACCGTATAACGGAGTCCTTACGGCACCCCTAAAGACCGAAAAGTGTCCGAACGTGATGACAAGGGTCCGCCTTACTTTACACAGATTCAGAGCTTAAAAGCTGCCGTAAGTGCTTCGCTCCGCGGCTTAGAAAGAGACCGCCGTTGCCCGGTTACTTTTGGCAAAGGCGATAGATATGCAAGCCTGTGTCAGCTGTAAATGCCAACAAGTCCCGCGGTTGAGGCCCGTATGTCCAGATTGTTGTGTCTGGTGGCCGGCTGGGGTAGTAACTGAGCCTCAATCACGCCGTGAGGGAAGGAAGGAAGGTGGCAGTGAAAGAAGAAATAAATAGGCTCCGTAGTGGAGGGCTCCGGAGTAATTTCGACCAGCTGAGGATCTTTAACGCGGACTGACGCCGCACAGCACACGTGCGCCTTTTCCGTTTCGCCTCCATCTAAATGCGGCCGTCGCTGTCGGGTTCGGACCCGGTTATTCCGACTCAGTAGGCGAGCGCCGTCGTAAGAGATGAGAGGAAGGTGAGAGTGAAATAAGAAAGAGTAAAAAAAGTGTCGTAGCGGAGGGCTGGAAAATTACGGACTGCTCTTAAGACTACTTATGTGCTTTGAATGCGAAATCAATTTTGTTTCCTTTTTATCTTTATTTATAGTTCTTGCCTTCCTTTCTAATGACACAGCTACCCATTAGCATACAGTCGTATGGCAACACACATGCTAGGTTCACCTTTGTTAGGCTCAGAAGCAACGCGGTTTCGTGCCCTATTTTTTCTTTTCTGCCTGTTCTGACGGTTCAGAACAACGCTCACAGATTTTTTTCGGCACCAGAAAAAAAAAAGCAGTTTTGTGGCCTATGAGTTGCGTGCTCGCTTCGCAATTTGACAGTCCTGGGTCCAATTCCCTGCACCTTCAGAAGGCGGAGGAGGAGAAAACATTTATTGCAACACTGTACTGAATTGGGAAAGGCAGGGGTGGGTGGTCGTTGATCTGGGTGGCAGTCCCTATTCCGGGACGTCATTGGCCGCAGCCGCTGCCCGTGCTCTCTGGACCAGAGCCCGCTGGGCCTCCAGGTCCGAGCTGGATAGGGCCGCCTCCCAGCTCTCCATACTTGGCTGACATAACGGCTATATTTGTAGTGTACTGGCAGGCCCGCACATTGTGGTATAGGTCAGCGCAGAATTTGCACCTGCCCGTGAATGTCGGGTCCACGTGTTTTAGTACGGCGGGATTTAAGAAAGGCCCGGTCTAACGTGGCACTCCTCGGATCTGTCGAGACCCTTGGCGGGTTCCGGGAGTACCCTCCTGCAGAGGCGTAAATGATTTGTAACATCTGAGTAAGAGATTAGAGGAATCGGTATGCTTGCGGCGGCAGAACCGGGGGATTGAGCGGAACATGGGAAAAGGAACTCTCGAGCAGCCGCGTGAGCGGCCTCGTTTTCTTGAACCCCCTAGTGACAGGGCAGCCATACTATCTGTTTTTTACTTATAGCCGAATCTGAATTGTTCTCAAATGTCAATAGTATTCTGCGGGCGAGTGGCGCTATCCTACCTCGCACGTAATTTCGGCAGGCCTGCTGCGAGTCCGACATTATGTACGCTGCGTCGGAGTGGGTGGCGGCAAGTGCAATCGCCACTTCCTCCAACATTAGCGCGTCGCTACTTTTCACCGAGAGCCCGTCCACCTGCTTTCCCTCGTGCACCACCGCAATGGTGCAGATGCCCTCCTCGGTTGGACCCGCTGCATCCACGTAGTATATGCCTGTCTTATTTCCGTAATAATTTTGAATAAATTTTGCTTGGCTTCACGCCTCCCCTGATTATACTCCCAATTCATATTTTTGGGGAGCGGCTTAACAGACAAAGTGTTTAAGTATTTTTCCATGCCTCCGGGATATCGGCTCTGCGTTCGGTGGTGGTGTCTCGCATCTCGGCGGAAACCTGAACCGCGCCGTAAGGGAAGGGATAAAGGCGGGAGTGAAAGATGGTTTGGTTTATGGTTTGGTTTATGGGGTTTAACGTCCCAAAGCGACTAAGGCTATGAGAGACGCCGTAGTGGAGGGCTCCGGAAATTTCGACTACCTGGGGTTCTTTAACGTGCACTGACATCGCACAGTACACGGGCCTCGAATTTCTCCTCCAAAGAAATGAAAGAAGAAAAGGTATAAGGTGCCGTAGAAGATGGGTTCGGAATAATTTCGACCAACTGGGGATCTAACGTGGACTGGCATCGCACAGTACACCGGCGCCTTTTGCGTTTCGCCTCAGACACACAGAATTTCGATGAAGGCTAAATTCTAGAGGCCCGCGTGCTGTGCGATGTCAGTGCACGTTAAATTTAGAACCCCAGGTGGTCGAAATTTTCGGAGCCCTTCACTACGGCCTCCCTCATAGCCTGAGTTGCTTCTGGACCTTAAACCCCAATAAACCAAACAAAACCAAACACAGCGGTGGCTGAGTGGTTAGGTGGCGGTGGTGTTGAAAATTTTTTTTTTAACACTCAAAGAGAGTTTGGGGGTCACAAGACCCCGCGATATGGTCGCGGCATCCTTAATCCGGGACACCGCACGACGAGGCCCCGTCTCGCGCCCGCTTTACTACACCGCTTTGGGACTCCAGTGTAGAGCAGTTGAGGAGGGCAGTCTCCCATGCCTCTTGGGTGGGGCTGGGGGAAGGGGAGGATTTTGAGTACATGCCCACACCATGTGAAAGATATCGCAAATCTCTCCACAGTGCGGGCAGTGGCCATCTATGTTCAGATCAAAGTGTTTTCCTATGGCAGGACAGAGAACAGTTCCTGTCTGCAGGCGCCGCAGAGTTCGCTCCTCCGTCTTGCTCAGCCCCTTGGCAGGTGCTGGGTAGAGGCGGTGGCTGTCGCCGTAATGAATTAAGATTTCGCGGAACTGCAGAAGCGGGTTAGGGCGCTCCGCTACTGAGCCGGAGTTCTCGGTTCGAACCCGGCCACGGCAGCTGTGCTTCGATTGAAGGGAAACGCAAAGGCGCCCGTGTGATGTGCGATGTCAGTGCGTGTTAAAGATCCCCAGGAGGTCGAAATTACTCCGGAGCCCTCCACTACGGCATCTATTTCTTCCTTTCTTCTCTCATTCCCTCTTTTATTCATTCCCTTACTTCGCGGTTAGGGTGGCCACAAAGATCTGAGACTATTACTGAGCCATTTCCTTTACCCAAAAAGCAATTTTTCAAGTTCACCTCAATCGAAATGCAGCCGCCGCGGCCGGGTTCGAATCCGGGAACTCCGGCACATTATCGAGCGCACTATCCACTAAGCCACTGGGGTGGGTGATGTCGCCGCGGCCTGCAGGAATGCAACACGCTGGTCTGAGACTAAACAGAAACGAGGCAGGAATGGTCTATAACTTTGACAATCCAAAGTCAAAATGCAAGACCGAGTCTGGAAAGCATACGCACAATGTTGGTTGCTTATAATAGGCGAGACCCTATAATTTTTATAACTCTATATGTATTTTGGGGAGTAGTAAGTGCTAGAGAATACTGACCATGTGTGCTAGGTGTGAAATTACTGTGTGCAACGTGTGCAGTACTTCAGAAGTGACCTCTGTCTCTTACTAGAATGCAGAAAGGAGTCGAGTATTGTCACCACCGTAGTTTCCCGTCTTATAGGCTAAGCGACTGTTAACGTCTAACCAGATTGGGGCACTTACAGCACCTCTCCTTCGTTGATAACTTAACCTAACCTAACATTTAAGGTGTTGGCTGATATATAGTGAAATATTTTCCGCGATTCTTCTTTCTGCCAGTAAAGGGCGCAGTCTACCGTATGGCTGCTGTCGAACGGAACAGAAACCAGGATAATAAGCATGAACCCGCCGTGGTGGCTCCGTGGTTAGGGCACTCGTCTGCCGAGCCGGAGTACCCGGGTTCGGACCCGACTGCGGCGGCCCGTTTTGATGAAGGCAGAACGCAAAAGGCGCCCGTGTACTGTGCGATGTCAGTGCACGTTAAAGAACCCCAGGTGGTCGAAATTATTCAGGAGACCTGCACTACGGCATGTCTTGAAGCGATAGCTTCATTAGGGGACCTCGTGCTTTGATCGCCGGGTGCCTAGTTTTCACCTTCAAAAGTGCAAAGGAAAGGCGCATAACTGCCCTCTGGGAACAGTAGACACCTCAGTCGTGCTTCGTGCTACGCGGCGCTAGTGACCGATGTGCGCTGCGTGCATTGGCATTGACAACGCTGTGCCAGACACGCGGCACTGAAGCCATAGGCCTTCGGCGTTCATTGTGTTCCATTCGCGCTGGCGTTGACAGTGTGTTACACTCCGACGATTTTAAGGAACGGAAGCGCGCACAACTGGCTCCCTTGGTCAGTGGGCACCTGAATCGCGCTTACGGGTACGTGAGGTGATAAGAGAGAGAGAGAGAGGGAGAGATGTGGGCTGCATGTGTTAGCGCTGACAACATTGTGGCAGACACGCTGCACTACTGCAATAGGCCACAGCAGCGTTCATTGGGTCAGCACACTCTCGCGATCAACCATTAAGTAACACCTGCCAGGGTGGGTCCGCTGCCTATGCAGTGTCCGGAACGCACTCAACGTTAGCGACTCCAGGCCGCTTATAGTTGCCCGATACGCCATAGCTTTCGCTCTCTAACTAGGTTCAGCAGTAGTTGAACCACAGCAACTCCCACCTACCTTCCTTTTCTTACCGCGCGGTTGAGGTGTCCACTAGATATATGAGGCAGATACTGGGCCATTTCCTTTCCTCAAAAACCAATTTAGCAATTTATCGTAAGCATAACATACAACTTTTAGACAGACAATTTTTAGCCTGAAATTTGTATGCTTCCTTCTTATATTTTCTGAATGCGTTAGATGTAAAAACATGGCGCAAGCAGCGGGGTGCAAGAATATTTTGCGTCGAAACAAAATTTTTTTTTCGCATGCCTATAAAATAATACGCTAGCCTTGCAGAGCAACCAGTCATCTATTGACCGCCTTGCAACAGAAAGTAAAAATCTGTAGGAGTGGAGTATCTGTTCTCGCTTCGGCGAGCGCGGCTTCGGTCGCGTCTTTTTTGAGCAGCGTCCGCTCCGGCGGACGCGGTTGTTGCTGCGACGCGCGTCTTTTCTTTCCTTTTTGTCTTTCCTCTGATCTTTTACTCTCCTCTATCTGCACGTGGCAGCGGTGGTGGCTTGGCTCGAGCCAGTAGCAGGCCCGTGCAATTTCCTCTTCATCCTTCTCTCAGTCACAACAACAACAACAGCGGACATTGTCATCTATCGCAGTTCCCATGCATTCACTCAGACCAGTCATCTATCGGCCGCCTTGTACGAGAAAGTATGAATTGCAGTCTCGATGTCTGTTCTCTATATTCCAAAAGCATCTGCTACTGCCCAGGGAGTAGAAATAAATTATTCCTCTACTACGGCACTTCTCTCTTCTTTAAATCCCACCTCGCTCCCTTCGCAGCGCAGTTGAGCTGCCGACCAAGAAGTGAGACAGTTTTAGCGCCATTCACTTTCCTTTAAACCTCCAATATTAAGGCGAAAGCCTTTAATGGCTCATACTGTCGTGACCAAGACGTGTTAGCAAATTTGTCCGCGTTTCAGATTGGTCGAAATGGTCGTGACGTCACTGCGCGCGAATTCTGACGGGTGTCCACCGAAATATGTGAGACAGTTAATGCGCAATTTCCTTTCATCAAGTACAATTTTCGACTGGTGTCCATCGAGGTATGTGAGGCAGTTACTGCTTAATTTCCTTTCCTCAAATACAATATTCATTTTCTTCATTACGACCCCTCTTTCTCTTTCTTCTTTCACTGCACTTCCTCCCTTCCTGTACGGTGAGGTTCAGGTGTCCACCGAGATGACAGAGAATTACAGCGCCATTTCCTTTCCTCAATAAGCGTTGCGTTCAAAGGGCAACGCATCGCGCCGAACAGGTGGTGGCGTTCCGTGGACTTCCTGGCAGCGCTACAACACGCTGTCGCGTTCCACTGCTAAAGGCAAAGATTAAGCGTAATTAATTGGCAGTTAATTAGTGCACCAACAGAATTTGAAGTGAACAATCGCGTAGCAGAATGCAGCACTCAGGCTTTCGCCTTTCACCACTTTAGCCGCGAAGGTTCCTCGTAATTTTTTTTTATGCGAAGCATATTGCTAGAGCTACCACTCACGCCGTCGCCCTGGGACCCCCACGTGACACCGTGACGTCACACTACGTGACACCGTGACGTCACACCACGTGACATCGGATGAGAGAGCCGGCCTCCACCTCGCGCCGTCGCCGTGGGACCCCTAGCCGTCACACCCGCGCATTCCCGCGCATTTCGAACGCGCGTTCACACTCGGTGTAGCTGAAACGCTCGCTCCACCGGGCAGGCAGACGCGGCTTCCGTGGCAATCCATACGCTCACCCAACGCGCGTCTCGAGGTTAGTCGGCGTTCCGCTGTAGCCATGCCGTTGTCTTCCCCCACGACGGAGGCTTCTAGTGGTTGTATTAAAATGACCAAGTATTCAACCAAGGAAAGCCATGTATTACCAAGCCTAGCCACTAATATGCTTCGCATTCCCCAGGCTTAGCCAAGCTGAGCCTCAGCAATTTTTGTTGCGAAAGCAACACTCGGACAGCTAAACCGAGACCTCGGGTGGCCGCCATCGCGGCGTAGCTACGCTGACCTTGTTTCAATTGGTCGAAATGGTAGCGACATCACAGTGCGCGAATTTGAAACGGGGCGAATGGTACTTTGGCTAGTAACCATGCAACCAGTTAAAGGGATCGTATAGTGATGCTCCAAGTAAGTGGGACTGAGTTTAGTTAAGTGTCAATTAACTAATTAGCCTAATTAACCTTTATAGTCAACCAGGTAAATAAATAAAACCCAGTAGAAAATTGGCCGAGTTGGGGAATCGAACCACGGTCTCTGGAGTACGAGACGAGCGCGCTAACCACTCCGCCTTGCCATCTCGATGGTTTGGAATGTCTCTGTCTGTCTGAAAAACTTTATTATTGGTACATAATAGGGAGGGAGTTTGAGGTATCCCGGAAAGGGCCACCTCTCGCAAGCATTAGGTGCGCTCCTCAGTACAGGAGCCCATTGGCGACCGCTGCGGCTCGGACGCACTCGACCAGGGCCTTCTGGCTCACCAGGTCGGAGCAGCCGAGCAGGGCTGCCTCCCAGTCCTCCAGGGTGGGGTTGGGTTTTGGGGCGAGGTTCGGGGTTGACTAACATGCCCATACCATGTGGAAGATGTCCGAAGACTTCTCTGCACAGTACGGACACTTTCCTGTGCATGCAGGATCAAAGTGCTTTAAAACTGCCGGGCACAGCAGTGTTTTGGTGTAAAGACGGAGGAGTGTGCGTTCCTCCGTCTTTGTAAGGCCCTCACGAGGGCTTAGGGTAAATTGCGTGGCCGAACTGGTAGAATTCAGTAGTTTGTCGAAAAGTGAGGGCCGGATTGGGTTCAGGATCTGTTTCGCAAGGGTCTGAAGGCGTTGCCCGGAGAGCGAGCGCGCGGGCGGCAGCATCTGCCATTTCATTGCCTTTGAGGCCCATATGAGGAGGAGCCCATACAATTGTTCGAGACGCGGAGGCCCCGAGGTAGTCGCTGTTTTGAAGGATGCGATACGCAAAGAAAGGAATGTATCCCTGTTGAATATTTCTGCAGGCCCCTCTCGAGTCGGCAATGATGACTCACGAGTCCTGGTCTGCGGCGGCTAGCGCAATGGCGACCTCCTCCGCATGTGTTATGTCTTGAGCTCGGAACGTTAGGCCGTTCACCACGACATTTTGGTGCACGACTGCGGCCGTGTACCACCCCCCATGGTGAGGGACGGAGGCGTCCACGTAGAAGATTCCGTGTTTGTTTCCATAGTGGCGGGTCAGTGCCTCCGTCCGCGCAAGGCGTCTGCCACTGTGGTCGTCACGTGTCATGTTGGCGGGAAGAGGACGCACGTGCAGGACGTATCTCCAGACTTCGGGGATGCGTACGCACTCTTCCGTCAGTGTTGGGTGGTGGATGTGTAGTCGGGCTAATAGGCGGCGTCCCGACGGCGTCTTTGAAAGTCTTGTGTATTGATTGGTCAAGTGTGCCTCCCGGAGCTCCGCGAAAGTGTTTACCATCCCCAGGCCCATGAGGCGCTGGTTGGACGTGTTGACCGGGAGATCGAGGGCACGCTTGTAAATCTTTCTGAGAATCACCTCGAGGGCGTTTTCGTCAACCTTGCGCAGGAGAAGGTAAGGAGTCGAGTGGAGTACTCGACTGGCTACGAAAGCATGCGCCAGCCGCAAGGCGTCTCTGCACCTAGCCCCCCGCGTTTGTTGGAAACCCGGCGGACCATCTGGCCAACCTGGTCCCCCACCTTGCGCACTTTGGCTAGTGTTGTATCAACCCATAGATGTTTGTGGATAGAGAGACCAAGTACACTAATTTCATCGTGTTCGGGGATCGGGCCACTGGCCAGGGATAGTTCAATTTTGGTGGTGCACTTAGGCGACGGGCGAATGTGCACAAATTCGGATTTGGACGGAGAGCATTGAAGACCAGGGTGGTGAAAACATTTACCAAGAAGGGACAGGAGGTATGTTTGGATCAGCCCGTAAGGGACCGATCCTTACATACACTAGGTGGAGGTCCCTAGTATGGAACTCCAGTGGCAGTTGCCGCCGCCCGGGCGCGCCCGACTAAGGCCTGTTGGGCCTGTAAGTCGTGGCAGCCGAGCAGGGTCGCCTCCCAGTCCTCCCGGGTTGGGTTGGGGATGGGGGGAATAGCGGGGTTGGAGGGGCAGGCCCACATCATGTGATAGGTGTCAGAAGACACTGCACTACAGTGTGGGCAGCTGCCTTAAAAGGAGGGGTCAAAGTGTTATAGCGCTGCCGGGCACAGCAATGTATTGGTGAGAAGGCGGAGAAGGAGCCGCTCATCCGCCTTCTTCAGGCCTTTACATGGGCTAGGGTAAAGGCGATGACAATTTTGATAATATGTTATAATATCTTTGAATGTATAGACCGGATTAAAATCGGGTTCCTGATCGGATGGGGAGGAGAAAACAGCCCGGTGAGAGAGCGCGCGGGCGGCTGCGTCTGCTGCCTCGTTTCCTGCCAACCGCTGATGAGCAGGGGCCCATATGAGGTAACGGTGTGCGGGGTCCGTATCCCGTATGCAATTTTGGTAGATTCGATAGGCTAGGAAGGGAGTGCAGCCTTTTTCGACGTTCCGACAGGCCCCTCGCGAGTCGGTGATTATGTATTTTGAATCGGAATGTGAGGCCGCGAGAGCAGTCGCGACCTCTTCTGCTTGTGTTACACTGCTGGCTCGGAAGGTGAGGCCGTTAACTGCGTTGCTGTTGGAACTACAGCGGCCGTGTACCATCCCCCGTGCTAAGGGCCGGATGCGTCCACGTAGTATACACCTGTTTTGTTGCCATAATGTCGGGCTAGCGCTTCCGCTCGTGCCAGGCGCCGACCATTATGGTCTTCGTGTGACATGTTTGCTGGAAGAGGCCGCACGTGGAGGGCACGTCTCTACAGTTCTGGGATGCGAAACCTGTCTTCCATTGGAGGGGTGTGTCGGATATGGAGTCGAGCAAGAAGGCGGCGACCCGACTCCGTTAGCGACAAGCTCGTGTACTGGTTTGTAAGGTGCGCCTCCCGGAGCTCCCGGAAAGTATTCACCACCCCTAGAGCCATAAGCCGGCTGTTTGAAGTAGTGATGGGGAGGTCAAGGGCACGCTTAATAATTTTGCGAAGGATGACCTCAAGCGCATCCTCCTCTTGTTTCCGTAGGTGGAGATAAGGAGTCGAATAGAGAATTCGACTGGTTACAAAGGCGTTTGCCAGCCGCAAGGCATCCTTACTTCGTAACCCCCCGCGTTTGTTGGAAACCCGGCGGACGATGTGGCCCACCTGGTCCCCCACCTTACGGAGTTTGGCCAATGTAGAGTCTGGCCGCGTGTGTTTGTGGATGTAGAGTCCTAGTACCCGTATCTCGTCACTTTCGTGTATGGGACCACTCTCAAGAGAAAGAGAGATTTTAGTTGTGCACTTCTGCGAGGGGCGGAGGTGCACAAATTCCAATTTTGAGGGGAACATTGAAGACCGCAGCGACGGGCTTAGCGGTCTACTATCGTCGCCGCTGTTTGCAGGCTGGTTTTAATGTCCCCTGTGCTACCCTGCGTGGCCCACAGGGTGATGTCATCGGCGTACAGGGCGTGCTGCACGCCGGCAACACCCTCCAGCTGTGCCGGCAGGTGCATCATAGCCAGATTGAAGAGCAGCGGGGAAAGTACCGCCCCTTGGGTGGTTCCCCGCGTGCCGAGTAGGTAGGGACCATGCTCTGTATCTTGTATCCGGATGTAGGATAGATGATGCATTAAAAATTGGCTTATGTATCGGAATGTGTTGAGACCACAGTCGGTGTGGCTTAGGTTAGTGAGTATGATCTCGTGTGTTACATTGTCAAATGCCCCTTTAAGATCCAAGGCGAGTACTACCCGGTCATTATGGGGGCATTCGAGGGGGTCAAGGATTTCCCGATTATGTTGCAGGAGGACATCCAGTGCGGATATGTGTGGGCGGAATCCGAACATGGTGCTCGCAAAAACATGCTTGTTTTTGCGAGCACCATGTTCGCTGCAAATGTTTTTGTGTTTTGGTTCGTGTTTGGGTTCGGTCGAGTAGGCCTCTAAAGAGACGCCACGTGTTGCGGCTGGACATTTGACGCGCGGCCGTGTTACATCTATACACACAGTTGGAGTCGGCGAGTTGGACCGCGTACTCTGCCGCTTTCTGGGTAAGCTCGGCAATTCGAGCTTTAAGCTTTCTGTTATGTTTTTGGCGTCGCCAACGGCGGACGAGGCTGCGACGGGCTTCCCAGAGGTGTAGAAGGTGGTTATCCACGTCCGTGACCGCTTCTGAGAGCTGGATCTGAGTTTCATGCGAGAAAAGGTGTTTCAGCAGCTGTTGGGATCATGCTGGGTAGCCTTGCTCGGAAATGGGTGTGTTATCAAGTGAGTGAAAATTTTGCCTGAATTTCGTCCAATCCGGGATACGGGCGTGTGTTCTGGGACGCTTGAGGGGGCGTGTGCTTATTGTAGTGTTAAGGATGCAGTGGTCGCTACCGAGGGTCTCCTTGGTGTTGAGCCAGTCTGCGTGTCGTATGTTGCGAGTGAAGGTTAAGTCCGGACACGTATCCCGTGTCACAGAATTTCCTAGCCGGGTTGGGTGGACAGGGTCCGTGTGGAGGGTGAGGCCCAACGTGGACGCAAGCTCCGCCACATCCAACACACCACTCTTATGGAAGAGCGCGTACGTATTCCATCCCAGTGGAGATGCGCCCTCCACGTGCGCCCTCTTCCCGCGAACATGAACCGTGAAGACCATAATGGCCGGCGCCTGGCGCGGGCGGAAGCACTGGCCCGCCACTATGGATCGAAACCCGGCGTATTCTACGTGGATGCCTCCGGCCCCCACCACGGGGGATGGTACACGGCCGCAGTCGTCCACCAATCCAAAACAGTGAACGGCCTTACTTTCCGAGCCCGTGACATAACACACGCGGAGGAGGTCGCCATTGCGTTGGCTGCATCTGATTCCAATTCAAAAACAATTATTTCCGACTCGCGAGGGGCATGTCGGAACGTCGCGCAGGGCTGGGTACCATATCTAGCCTACCGCATTCTCCAAAACAGCGTCTACACCGGGGACCCCGCGCACCGGCGTATCGTTTGGGCTCCTGCTCACATGGGCCTTGAGGGAAATGAGGCAGCTGACGCCGCCGCCCGCGCGCTCTCTCACCGGACATTCCCCTCCGACCCCGACGATCAGGAACTCGAATTCACTCCCGCTTACTCCTTTAAAGACATTGTTTTACATTATCAATCTGGCCATGGTCTTTATCCCCGCCCGTGTAAAGGTCTCTCAAAGGCGGAGGAGCGGCTTTTGCTTCGCCTGTATACCAATACTTTGCTGTGCCCGGCAGCTCTCAAACACTTCGACCCTTCTTTCTCGGGCAGCTGTCCGCACTGTGCGGAGAAGTCTTCGGACATTTACCACATGGTGTGGGCTTGCCCCTCCAACCCTGCTATCCCCCCTCACCCCAACCCAACCCGGGAGGACTGGGAGGCGACCCTGCTCGGCTGCTCTGACCTGCAGGCCCAACGGGCCTTGGTCGCGCGAGCCCGGGCGGCGTCCGACGCCACTGGGGTCCCGAACTAGGGACCTCCACCTAGTACTTGTAAGGGCTGGCCCCCTTTGGGTCAGCTCATGCAATACCTCCAGTAGTGCATGTGTAAATAAATGTTTTCCACCACCACCACCAGCTTACGCCCGCGCGACTTCTCCTTGCGATACCCCCACAGCTGACTGGGAGCGCTAACGTCGCCCACAATCAGCAGGGTATCACGACCGGCTACTCTTACCGCGCGGCTAAAGAGATCGCAAAAGTCACTCGCTTCAGTTTGGGAGAGGAGTACACGTTGAGTATATGCAACGGTGGGTCTCTGCGGCGGACTGGTAGGAGGGTCACCATTACATAAGAGTACTCTAGTTGGAGGTCGGGATCCACTAGGTTGGCTGTGTAGTCTTTGGGAACGAGAAGACAAGGCGCGGGATCCTGTTGGAACGATCTCCGCCGCTTTTTTGCAGGTTGGCTTCAATGTCTCCAACCGATCCATGTTTGGCCCAGATCGATGGTTATGTTAGCATACAGCGCATGCTAGACGCCTTCGACCTGTGCCAGCTGAGGCGGGAGTTTCATCATGGCCAGACTGAAAAGTAACGGCGAGAGGACCGCACCTTGTGGCGTTCTCTCGTTCTCATTTGATAGGGGCCGTGTTCTTCGTCTTGAATTCGAATGAGAGATAGTCGATCCGAGAGAAATTGCTTGATATACTGAAAGGTGTTATGTGCACAGTTGGTCTGGGAGAGATGTTGCAGCATAATTTCGTGTGTGACGTTGTCGAAAGCACCCTTCAAGTCTAGGGAGAGTACTGGCTTATCGTTGAAGTGGTATTCGACAGGGTTCAGTATTTCTCGGTCGAGTTGAAGCAGAACATCCTGCGCAGACCGGTGCGGGAGCATTTGGAATGAACAAAGACGCGTCTAGTCAATACTGTGGCCGCTGTGGATTGGCCGCTAGGGGGCTGTGTAGTACAGACGCACCCCACATTGGCAGCGTTTCCCCATTCGGCAGGGTTTCCGGACATCATAGAGGCATGAAGGAGCGCGACCTATGTCACCTCATGCATGCCTTTGTCCTCAGCCGTGTGCTGTACAATACCCCATACTTACAACTATCCAAACATGACATAAACGCTTTGGATGCTTTGATTCGCAAGGCATTCAAGGTAGCACTTCAGCTTCCCCTCAACACACCCACAGACAGATTACTAGGCCTGGGCCTCCACAACACAATCGGGGAACTGGTGGAGGCCCACCGATTTGTCTAATACATCAGGCTCACACAAACTTCCACAGGTCGGTATATCCTGGACTCCCTGGGAATCAGAATACCGGCCAACGACCCAACCCTCCTCGCCATTCCACGACCCCTTCACCGGGAGCTTCTCATCAGGCCGCTCCCGAGGAATATGCACCCGTCCCACCATGAGCAGCGCCGCAGATGGTGGTGAAAAACATTTATAATGCAATAAATATTTACAGAGAGGTGATTGGGGTAGGCCCTATTGGCCCTTTCCCCTAAAAATACTAGGTGGAGCCCCTATTCCGGGGCCCCATTGGCAAGCAACGCCGCCCGCATCCGGTGAACCAAGGCCTTTTGGGTCTTTAGGTCCTGACAGCCGAGCAGGGCCGCCTCCCAGTCCTCTCTGGTGGGGTTGGGGTTGGGGGGGATAGATGGGTTTGATTCACACGCCCAAACCATGTGGAAGGTGTCAGCCACCTCCCCACAGAACTGGCACATGCCATCAAAGGATGCGTTGAAATGTTTAAGTACCGCCGGGCACAGTACAGTGTTAGTAAAAATTTTGATGAGGAGGCGCTCGTCAGCGCGATCCAGTCCCTTACAAGGGGCCGGCTATCGCCGGTGCTCCTCCTTGTAGTAATCGGTGATGTGTTTGAATGTAAGGGCCAGATTGTCTGATTGGGAGTAGGCGCCCAAGGACAGGGAGATAGCCCGGGGAGAGAGTGCGGGGAGAGAGCGCCGCAGAGCCCGAGCGAAGGCACTCCATCGAGCGTACGGCTCCGAACTGGACGCCGTATGGGTGGACGCTGCCTGCACGGGTGATGAAACGACAGCAGCTGTGGTGGCCTCCCCTTCCACCCTCCTCACACTACTTCTCCCTCCAGACACGTCCCCAGAGGCTGCAGAGGAAGCCGCCATTGCACTTGCTATCACTCGCAGGGAAGCCCGGTATATATTAAGTGACTCTAAAACTGCGATCCTAAATTTCGCTCGAGGCCGAGTTCATGTCCCTGGTTTTGACATACTGGACTCGCCCGATGCACCCCCGCCCCGAGATGTGGAGCTGATATGGGTGCCTGCGCACTACGGGAATCTCGGAAATGAGGCCGCCAACCTTTTAGCCCGAGGTTCTTTAAACCGGACTCAGGTGGCCTCCGATCGGGGATTCACGAAGGAGCGCATGCACTCATTCAGTGAGCTGACCCAGGCATACAGAGCGTCACGCCAGCTGTACCCCCCGCCCCACCCCTCCGTAGATAACAAACACGCAACATTCTGTTCCAGACTACAGACACACACTCTCCCCTCACCCCTTAACCTTGGCCACTCAATCATCCCTCCTGCCCCACTTCGGCATGCGCTCTATGCCCAGAACCCTTCGCCTCTTCCCTCCACATCATTTCCCTCTGCCCGGAGGACCCTCCCCCGCGGGACCTAGAGAACCTCAAGACCTGGGAGGACTGGGAGACCCTGCTGCGCTCGGAGGACCCGGCCGTGCAGACCATCGCCACCGGCCGGGCTGCCAGTGTTATGGACCTTAGGAACATAAACACTTGAGTGCAGTGGGGTTGTGCGGGGACCCTGGGGCGTTCCCCGAATTCCTGCGTAAATAAAATTTTTTCTCTCTCTCTCAATACTGTCTTCGTTTACTCCCATCTTCCTCCCTTCCCGTTGCGGCGAGGTTCAGGTGTGTACCGAGATATGCGAGACAGATGCATTTCCTTTCCTCAAAACCAATTTACCGACGAGCAAGGCATAGAGCCGAACGGGCGATGGCGTTCTGTGGACTCCCTGGCAGTGTTCCACTCTTAGAGGCGAAGCTTAACATCTTAACTACACATCAGTGACACAAAAAGCAACACAGCGCTTAAGGCTTTTGCCTCAAGCACTTTAGGTCAACAAAGTGCCCCCCTGAATTTTAAGGCGAAAGCCTTTAATGCCTCATACTGTCGTTAGCAGCCGTGTCGGCAGATTTGTCCGCGTTTCGGCGTCACTACTTAAAAAGAAACTGCGTCGAGGCTGGGAATCGAACCAGAGCCTTTGGCATTTGACTCAGGGGCCTTTGGCTCAAGGTTTGAGCATGACTAAAGGCGCATCTATTGAATGCATGAGTTTCATAAATAAAAGAAACGGAATAAAAAAATAAGAATAAGAAAAGAAAACATTAGAAAAACAATAAAAATAAGACACAAAACAAAAATACAAAATGAAATGCAAATTAAAATAAAATTTGAAAAATAAAAATGAATAAAACCAAACAATGCGCAAGGAAAAGCTTTCGCCTTGCAACACTTTAGAGAGCCAAAGTACCCCCTAAATTTTTTTTTGCTGTGCGATGTCTGCGAGGTGCCGTAATGGAGGGTTCCGTAATCTCTCGGATATCTGGGGGTGTTTAACGTGAAATGTCATTGCACAGCACAAGGGCGCCTGTTATGTTTCGCGGCCACATTTAAATTGAGGTGAAACACTAATGGTGCGCATGTGCTCTGCGATATCAATGACGCTGAAAGTCCTCAAAGGGTAGACATCATTCCGGAGTCCTCCAGTACGGCACCTCTTTCTCCCTTTATTTTTTCACTTATGATGATGATGATGATGTACGTCACACATTCTTTCTTACCAGACGCCGTACGGAGTAATGTGCAGCTACAATTGAACCTCGTTATAACGAAGTTGAAGGGGAACGGCGATTACTTCGTTATAGCCGTGGCTTGGTTTTACCCATGTTGACAAAGCTTCCGAGGGAATTTGTCATTTCTTAGTTATATCCATTATTTCACTATAAACCGTTTCGTTATAACGACGTTCTACTACTGACTTTTGACAGAGAGTTAGGCGCCCAGAAATAAAGCTTTCAGTGAAGGCGCTTCTATTTCTGCGGTGCCAATGCAATTGGTCGCGTCTTTCGTGGCGCATGTTGTAAAAACCACCTTAAGAAATTTGGCGGGCTGCGTTTCTCATGAGAGATGGAGCTTGCTTGGTTTTCTTCGTCTGGTTTGTTTCGGTAAAGGCTTTGGTGGCTGGCTAAGCCAATATCGAAACAAACTGGACCAAAATTCCTTCTCAACGCGTCATACGCAGTTAGCTTGCTGTCGGCCGGGAGAGTCGACTTGTAGTAGCAGTAAGTGGTGGCTTGATGAAAAGGCAGAAAAGATTTTAAGCCTGTAGACATCATTTTCTCATTTTTATCAATAATGAAGAACGCTTCATCCCGCGAGAGTGTTGCTGCGCCTTAGTTGAAGTTTCGGTTACAGTTTGTATTCATAGTGACGGCAACATTCCTCTGTACAAATATTCAGGGGGGCACTTTGCTGACCTAAAGTACGGTGAGGCAAAAGCCTTAAGCGCGATGTTGCTGCTTGTGTCACTGATGTGTGGTTAAGATGTTGAGCTTCGCCTCTAAGAGCGGAACGCGACAGCGTCTTGCAACGCTGCCAGGGAGTCCACAGAACGCCATCACCCGTTCGGCTCTACGCCTTGCTCGTCTGTAAATTGGCTTTTGAGGAAAGGAAATTATCGGTCTCGCTCACCTCGGTGGACGCCTGAACCTCGCCGTAACGGGAAGGGAGGAAGATGGGAGTGAACGAAGACAGCGTATTCATTAGACACGCCTTTGTTCATACCAAACCAGCGAGCTGGCATGGCGGAGTGGTTAGCGGGCTCGTCTCGCACTCCGGAGACTCTGGTTCCATTACCCAGCTCGACCAATTTTCTACTCGCTTTTGTTTGTCTGGTCTGACTAGAAATGTTAATTAGGCTAATTGGTTAGTTAAGCAATCAACTAAACTCAGTCTCACTAACTTGGAGCATCACTATACGATCCCTTTAATTGGTTGCATGGTTGCTAGCCAAAGTACAATTGGCCCCGTTTGAAATTGCGCACTGTGACGTCGCGACTATTTCGACCAATTGAAACAAGGTAAGCGTAGCTACGGCTGTCACCTGAGGTCTCGCTTTGGCTGTCTGAGTTGCTTTCGGAACAAAACCTGTGTTCTGTTATTAAATGTATAATTCAAGTGCGGCCAAACAGCATTTTTTTTCCCTTTTCACCGACCTATCTGGCCAAGCCTACGTAGGGCACTGGTACATTATAGTATCGCGAGACATTATAGCGTAATGTCGTGGCGACAACCAGCTGCAGTCCCCTTTTTGTTGAATCTGTCATGCCATCTCCACTGCCGCTCCAGTGCAGAAGGTCTATTTTTAGGGGAGCACCCTTGTTCCTGCGCTTGGATACTACTTATCCTTCTTCGGTGGCCGCTTGTGACTCATTGTCAAAATAGGGAACGGCGCAGTGTAAGCATCTGGTGGCCTTCTGGCTTGCAGGCGACGACATCTACATACTCGGCGGTCAGCTGGCGGACGACGCTGGCGCGGCCACGAGGAACGCCTACCGCTACAACCTGACGACCGACCGCTGGGTTACGCTGCCACCGCTGCCGATGCGCCTGAGCCAGGCGTGCGCGGTCACCGTGCGCAAGCACGCGTTCAAGTGACGATGGCCCTCCGCGTTGCGCTGGACAGCTGCTACGGACGACTGACAAGCACTCAGCCACAAATAAATTCGCTGCAGAGAAATGCACGGCGCATGCATGGGCGCAGTGGTACACGACGTCTTCTGAATTATGGCGTCTCGGTTGTGTGGGGATGCGTTATCCTACTTATCCTTAGCACCTTACGTCGCCTTGACTGAAACCGTGAGTGAAGACTGAGTCGTGCAAGTCGGCTGCCAACTGGGAGCCAAAAACTACTAGCGGCTGCGTTGCTATGCCAAGGCCCCAGCGTGCGCCGAGTATTTAGCGGCGGCAGCTAAGCGTTTGGGCGAGTGACCGAGCGTGCTGTAGGTGTCACTGCAATGACAACACGTTTTCCTTTCATCATGGCGCAGTTAATGGTAGGAACCCCAGTAGCGCTGTTGTCTTTGCGTAACTCCCAGCGCACAGGCTGTGGAGGGGAACGGAGACGGGGCGGACATAATGGGTTTATTATTTCGAAGCGTATTTAGCAGCTATGTTTTGCCCCACGCCTGATTCTATCTTTGTAGAGTATCACTACACGGCGCACAATCTTTTTGTAGTGCGCCGTCAGCTATGAAAGCCTATCAGATTAACATGTGATAGTAAAACACATAAATGGGTGTGTAATGAAACAGAATATATCTCGCACGCAGGTAGCGGTCTGTTCCGCGACTTTACGCAGTCCTCGACTTTACACAACAGCCCCACCAAAACGCCACAACTGATTGACAAGAAGGCGGTGGACATTTGGTGCCTAGCTTTGGCCTCTCACTATGCAAGGGATTGAGATTTAATAGGAAAACAATATTTAATGCAGCGAAGATCAATGTACAAGAAAATTCGACTTCATAGTACTCGCGATGAGAGTTGCAGATGAGAAAAGGGATCGCAATAAAAAGCTGTTAGCGATGGTCAGGCCGTATGAGCTTGCTTTCACTTGGTACGTCCCGAATGCCAGACATTCGGCAAGTTGTGCTGATTTTCCCGCATCTGGTACCAGTATCTCCGAGCATGGAAGCCATGATTGATGGTGACAATGCTATAGCAATGGCACTGGTCTCCACCAGAGAGCTTGTGCAGCGAATTCAGCAACGCGGCGCAGAAAACAAAACGACGCATCGAGCACTGGTGGCGAAAACGTCTGGTAGACAACGGAAACGGTGACTGAACTCGTATGAACAACGCACCCGAGTTGTAAGCTGAGCTTTTCCTTTTGGCTTGATCCAGAATTTGTGACCCCCTTTTTTAATATGGCAGTATAGCTTTAAAGTCGCAGGTCTGAAATGGAAGTTATTGAGCGTTATGATAACAGTACGATACAGGTGCTTCCAACGCCGTTGTGTAGCGCTTCTTTTTTCGGCAAAATTGAAAGCCTGCGAAAATATAAATACGTGACTGCGCGCCCCGTGCACCCAAAATAAATGCGCCTCGATTACAGCGCTCTCACCCTCGACCTGATTACGAGGTATCAACTTCGCACCATATGCGCTTCCCACGACTGGGCTTTGCTTAACTTTGGTTCCCAGGAAAGCGCTATCGGCTGCTGGTGGCCGGCCGAAAATGTGCACGGTCACTAACCGTTCGTTCTGCCCGTGCTGGAGGAGGAGGAAGACGAAAGACGTTTTTGGAAAGATCTGCCATCACCATCATCATCAGAGGACAACTACACAAGAGAGAACTCCTCTTGAGCTTAGCAGCTGGCTTCCTCATTCCAGGACTGCACTGCCATTGGCCGCCCAGCGAACTTCCTGAACACTCCTGCAGGAAAGAGCAGCTCTTATTATCTAGGTGTCCAAAACACGGATGATGGAATGAAAAGATTATTTACGCAAGCATTACGTCGCCTGAGATATCTTCACTGTGATCTCATTGTGCGGGACTACGTAGAGCTCATAAAATTCAGCTCTGTCAGCGCCGTGCCGAAGAGTGGCCGCTTACGAGTTCGATTGCTTATATAATGTCTTACGCCGTGTCTAGCCACTACGAAGTGGTTTGTCGCTTACAATAGAACAAGTATGACCTTCAGCAGATGGAAAAAATGTTCCCAGCTTGGGAGCGGAGGGTCCTAGATTTGAGAGGAAGGCTGCCAAGGTACATCAACTGCGGCATATATCAAGCTGGGCTATTTCGCCACTAGCTGGCAGACGCTCTGAATTTGTCCTTATTAACGACTGTCGCCGTAAAAGCTTGATATCTGTGCATAAATCATTAAAGCCGAAGGTTTTCAAGAGAGGCGAATTTGTGCCATCGATGGAAGCCCGGTCGCTGCGAGTACTCCAAGGGAAGTTATAACTGTGCCTAGCATTAACAATACTGGATGGGAAATGAGTATTTCTTGTGATAGTGCGCAGATTCGCACGAGTACGCGAGCAGAAGTCATGCCACACGTAGGCCGCATTGGTCTCAGCAGCTTGCCTGACCGAAATAGTTCACATAGTAGTACTGTGATGTGTTTGGTAGGAGAATAAATTTCTTGTGCAACTGGAAGATGTGTTTTGGCATTGTGGGTGTGTATAATCTGTGTGCAGCAGAGCCTGTCAGCCCATCGGCTGTCGCCTCTGTTCCTTTGGAGGATACGGCAAGCAAGCAGGAATTAGTATGCAATGAAAAACGCGCTTCAATATGATTTTCGTAGCTTCATTAACAACACTCTTCACTACCGAAAACTGTTGACGAAGCAGTAATGGGCTGGTAATATTACTCCTGAGGAACTCGATATTTTTGCCTACTTCGGGGCCTCGCGCGTGGATATGGTAGGGTCTATAAACAAAGTGTCAAGCGTCAGACTTTTGGGAGTAAAAAGCAGTATGCAGAAAAACTTGCACAAGAACTTTCGGAGTTTGAGCATGGTAAGCGAACTGCGCCAGATAGAGTGGCGAAAATGAACCATTTCCATTAGCTGAGTTTATCCGCTCTTCCCTCGCTCCCGCATTGCTTACCGGAAGGGCTCGGGGAAGGAGAACGGGATGCATTTTAACCAGGAAATGCTTTCAGCTCTTGCCCTCCGCAAACTCAGGCGAACACCGCCTGGGAACCGCGCCGACCTCTTTTGAGAACCGAATTTAAATTTAAACTAACATTGCGAGATTTAACGTCCGCATCATAACACGCCTCGAGCGGAACCCATCCTCGCAAGTCTTCGAACTCTTTGCTATCATGCCGAAAATCGGGAGGCTGCCAACGGGGGTCAGCACAACGCTCCTTGTCCCTCACAGCTCGCAAGTCGCGACGCCCGCAGGTCTGAAGTTGACTCAAGTGTCAGGGCTGCATTTGAGGGCGGCTCTGATTGGGGCTAAACAGTGACCACACATATGGAGTTCAATGAGGGAGGCAGAAGAATGATATTCCGACGCACCCGCTTTCGCTCCGAGTCTCACCGCGAATGTTACGGTTGTGTTAGGCAGAGGTGAGACCTTCAAGCTAGGTTCATTTGCACTGGGGACAGAGTAAGCTAACAGGCTGGCTTTATATAGTTGTCATAGCGCGCGTCCTTTGCTCGTTCTGCGCTTCAACAAGATCGGCGGTGGCAGATGTGATCTGCGGTGGCTTGGCATGACTTGGTTTATACATATTTTATAACTACGGCTGGCACCATCTATAACCGATCCTAGACAGTGCTACGCCGGTACTGCAGATCATTTGATCCCCACATGTTCTCTGGGCGATGAGCGAGGTTGTAGTTTTCATTAACACAGTGGTGAGACCTCTTCGCGAGAAATTAGTAAAAAAAAATAGCTGCACAACTTTTTGCTGTCCTCATGGCAAAGATGACGGCGACGAATTTTCTAGGCATCCTTGCCCCGTTTCAGAGAGCTCGTTCTAAGATGCACAGTGCTCAAACGACTTGCAGCGCATGATCTGAAAAGGCACCGTTCGCCTGCGCACCTGGAGAAGGTTCTCCCTTGCGAAAACTCAGAAGTCGGGAGCTTTTGGTACAGGCGCATACCATTTAACAAATACAATTCACTCCAAATAAAGCCTGCTTCAGCGCTATCATATGCAAACATAGCTGCAGAAGACACGAAACGCTCGATGCAAGGGCTTCAGAAATGCTTCCGACCGATTCAACATGCAGGACACTGTATTTTATTAAGGCTTTCAAAGATTCCAGCGACTACACTACTTGAGCCATGAGCCTCTCCTTGCAGCAGCGCATTCTCGACACCTGACAGATGTAGTGTGCAGATGTGTCTATGACCCTCTTGCGCTGCAGATTACCACGGCTAAATCTTTATGTACGTCGATCGGGATTATCTATAACCAACCTTTGTGAGTGTTGTGACAAAACTGAGTCCACAGATCACTTTTTCCTCTTCTGCCGGCGGTTCGCTGCTCTCCATAGAATTTAATTGGAAATCCCCCTTGCTCGACTAGGGCTTCCTCTATCTATTCCGATACTCCCCTCCTTCAGAGCAAGCACCAAGGGATATGTCCTGAAGCCAATGCGCGATTATATTCACTACTATATAATTAGATCAGGAGGATTCCTCTGCTGGAATGAGAATTCACTGCTTTTTCTTTTCCGTTTTTTTTCGTACAAATTCTAGTCTAAGACAAAAAATTATCCAAATACTTCAGTTTGTGCACATGAGTGCATTTGTATCCGTTATGCCCCCTGAGCCATCCGCCGCCATGGACAGGTGCCATTAAGCCCGAGGACATCATCATCATCATTATTACCATCACGGGACACGAGAAGAGCGAACGGAGCGGCGCTGAAACCACTGCACATCTCGAGGGTCACCTTCAGGCCCAGCAATGGTGCGAGAAATGCCCCACAAAAAGGCAAGGTCTAGAAACAGGACGCCATCCGCATCAGTGCCTGCCCAGCAGAATGAGGACACAGAAGTCCCTGTCGTTCTGTCCAACCCAAGCACCTGCGCTCCCGTTGCCAGCCCCGCCCCGGCGACTTTGGCCGGGCTCCAGGACAGTGTGACCAAGCTTCTTGGTCACGGTCCGTACCAGCTGCGCATCCTTGGGTGTGGCATTATTGGTTCCGGGACAGCACTCTTGCAGTACACGTCATACCGGCTCATCGGCAGACCGGTGGACCACTGGTGCCAACCGCCCTTCGAGCTGCAACATCTGTCCGCGGATGCCTGGAAGAACCTCTCCATCCCCATCGAGGCTGACGGCAGCTTCAGCAAGTGCAACATGTTCGACCCAACCGAGGACGTGAGCACTCATTCCACACACCTCTCGCTTATGTTGACTCACGGAAGTAATGGTTCGATGCTATGAGGAGCGTTGATTAAGTCCAGGAGATTTTCATGACCTAAAGCTTAAAACCACGCTTTATCAGTTATGAATATAGGGAGGAGCTACAAGGATGACAGAGCTGACACGAAATGGCATGCCGAAAATTGCCATTTTAACTGGGAAAACATGTGTGTCCTCTAACCTTTCTCATCCAAACTTCATCTCTTCCTTCTAACATTATGAAAAATGTTCTCTGGTCCATCTTCCTGATTCCCACTCCTGTTACCAGTTGTTTTTAACCAAATCCAAAAGTTGTGACCAGTATGCGCGCGTAAAATAACGCGTCTAATCATTCGAGATAGGTATTTCAATTTCATCTCAAACTTTCTAGAACGAGTAGTTGCTTCCTCTGCCAAATCATCAGCTTCGTTTGTGTATTAGGCGGGACTAGCCCCTCTTATGCTTGATGCCTCGGTACAGGGTGTTTTGGGGCGAGGCCGTTTACTGATGCGGCCGTTCCGGTACAGGACGTTTTGCTTGCACGATCATCTAACAGTTTGCTGTACAGCCTTTTGTAGTGCTCGACGCTCAATGTAAGCGCATTAGCTTAACGAGTGACGCCAGTCGCACACAGCCTTCCGATCATGCACCGGCCTCCATTACCCTCCAGTAGCGTCAACACAACTTTCCATCCCACTAGCCTAGCTAGGGGACTGAACGCTGACCCGTCGCCAGCCTTCAGAAGCTCCACCCACCTCGGCTGCCTGGCCATTCTCTCACGTGTGTGAAGCCTTTGCTTAGAGTAAAAGTATCAATGCACTCATAGACTCAATCTAACTGCTTCCGCTGAATTATCGCATCAGGTGTGTGATCGTCCCGTGAAATTTTTTTCGTGGGGACCGCAAGAACAACAGGCAGAGTGTTTTCATACAATGCAAGAAAATGTTAAATGCTGCCAGGAGTTATTTGAAGTTTAACGACACATGGTGAACTCTACAAAACGTCTCCTTACCTTTAATTGATAGTTATCACTAAGCGTGATCTTAAAGCTGTCATGGTATCTAGCAGGCGAAGACTATAGTCGTCGTCTGCTATATTCGCCTGCAATATTCCTTGGCTTCTAATCAACCATTCCCTGATAGTAATCCTAGTGTCCAAAGATCACTATTTGTACTTCTGGTGTTCCCCTTTGCATGTGCATGGTTGGTGTTAGTTTCGGGGGTTGTCAGAGCACTCCCCGAAATTTTCTGAGCGCCGCATTCCTCACCTCCTTCCTTTCAGTCCATTTTCCGCCGATATTATTTACACACTTGTTATGTTAAGATGTAAAGACGAAAATACGAAGAGCGTCGGTTTGTTGGTAAAAGTGTTTCCTGTCCTAAAAACCAGATGGCGCCACTAAGCTCTTTCTTTATCGACTGCGTATAACTCCCCCTAAAAATATTTCTGGCTACGCCACTGCTGCAGAGCATCACTACAGAACTGTGCTGCTCTTGTCTGCGCGCACTGTGCAAGGGGACCGAGTTGATTTGTGCCGAGAGCGAACAAGTGCCTCGCATCTTGCGCCGCAGCTGCGGTCTCTTTAGAAGAAGCCTAAATGGGAATTCATGAGGTGTTCTTCACAGCGGAGATATGAAGTGCAACAAATCGTTGAGATGAAGTGTTCGTTTAACTGAAATATCCGCTACTATGGAACATGTATTTACACGCAATGTGCAACAACGCCACCTTGACCGTAGAGAATTGAAGAAACATGCTCGTTTAACCGCTGTGAAAGTTTATGCAGCATCACCACGAAATGGTTTGCAGCTGTGTCGATTATGTAACTGCCTGTACCTTTTTATGAAAGTAAATAAATAAGCGGAAGCCGAAACATCGCTTATGGGTTAACTTGTATTAAAATGATATGCCTGCGATTTGCGAAATTCGCAGGGGAGAGCTCGAGCCTACTAATTCAGAAGTGAAAGTTGAGTGCTTCGTTGCAGGCTGCATCAACATTCTGACTGCGGCAACGAATCAAAGCACTTTCAAGGTAGCGATAGAAACTTCATGTCGGGTAACAATGACAGCGTTCTTGGAGAGGCGGCTGTTCATGTTTGCGTGCTGGTTTGTGTCGCATTTAAAACGCTTCATGCGATAAAGTTTACGAACAACTCCAATGAAGTAAAGATCATGTTCCTGGTTTGTTGTCCTGCAGGGCACAGGCCTGGAAAACAGGACCGTGGTATCCTGCCACGACTGGGATTATGACATTGCCGACGAGAGCGACAGCATCGTCAGCCATTTCGACCTGGTATGCAGCCGTGAATACCTCTACCCCTGGTCTTCGATGTTAACTAACCTCGGTTACGTAATACTGTCCCCTGTGGCCGGATTCGCATCGGACTACGTGGGAAGGAAGCCGGTGACGCTGTTCGTGGCATTCCTGATGCTTTTTGGATTGATCGGCTGCAGCGTGGCGAGCACATTCGCCGCCTTCCTTACGAACCGCGTCCTCATCATGGCTGCCGCCAACAGTGCCTACCTCCTCACCTTCATCCTGCTCTACGAGTGCACGGGCCCCGCGCGGCGCTGGTGTTTCCTGATTCTTCACACGGCCATCGTGGGTACCCTAGTTCCGCCGGTTGTGCAAATCGTTGCGCTGCTCAGACCTCGCTGGATACTGGCCCAGGGATTTCTAATAACGCCGGCGGCCATCTTCGCTGCATGGTGCTTCTTGCTGGAGGAATCCCCCGCCTGGCTCCTCACGAAGTGGAGGCTGCGTGAAGCGGAGGAGGGCGTGCTGCTGGCCGCCAAGATCAACGGCGACGACTTGGAAAACGCCCGCGACGGCTTCGGAAAGCTGTGTAAGGAGCTGGGGAAGCAAAAGAACAACTTCGAGCTGACTCCTATGAGTTCCGCTTCGGAGGCCATCCTCGAGACCATGAGAATGCGGCGGCGAGCTGCGGCAGCCTTCTTCGCTAGGTTTACGCTGAGCGGCGTGTACTTTGGGCTCGTCGTCAGCGAGAAGTCGTCTGGGTATTTTTTGCAAGCAGCGTCCATCGTTACGTCGGCGACCGTTTTCGTGGCAGTAATTTGGGCTTTGAGCCGATGTGGAGTACGTGAAACGCTGTCTGCTGTGCTCGCCGTCACGTGTTTCATCGCCCTCGCGAAGTCGCTTGCGATGCTCAGCTACGACTCTAGCGTGACTCCCTTCGTAGATGTAGCAATGAAGGCTGTGGCGGCCGGGTCGATAAGCGTAGTGATGTGCTACGCTGGAGACGCTTTCCCCACGAACATTCGGAGCGTCGGCATGAGCCTTTCAGTGTTCTTCGGCGGCTTGGGATCGTTTGTGGGCATATTTCTCACGAAAATAAGGAGCGAGCCAGAGGGCGTTTACTTCTGCGTGTACGCGGCCGTCATGACCATGCTGAGCAGTGTAGTGGTCCAGTGGCTCCCGGAAGTGTTTATTCAGAAGCCGCAGGTGAGGTCTCCGAAGGATACAATGAACGCTGACGAACGCAAGTTCGCCCTGAAGGCCTCGCTATCGCCCACCAAGACAAAAAAATCACGCAGGGGTCGGGAAAAGAGAGCGAACGTGGACCAACAATAGGAGGCGCTGCGTATTAAGGACATTTCGCAAGCATTTCATTTCTTTCCTAATTGATCTCTTCCGCACTTTTTGGTTCCTCCGTTCTGATTCTTTCGTGTGGGGTTAGCTTGTCACAAAGGTTAGCCTCAAATGTAAATCCCTCTTAGTATTGAACCTTGTACGTCTGATTACGCCTTGTCGCTGCCTATATAAATGTGCTGCTGGCGCGTGTATTCCCCCCAAAAATGGCCGCATCTATAGAAATTTTAGGGTACAAAGGACTGTTTTGCTAATTTACCGACCGACCGACCGACCGACCGACCGACCGACCGACCGACCGACCGACCGACCGACCGACCGACTGTTTTCTGACGAACTACTAGGCTGCCCTACGATACTCAAGTCCTTGTATTCTAACATGTCTATAACGTAATGCATTACAAGTAACTGATTACTTGTATGAATTGTCATTTCCTTCGGATTTTGCAATCAGTTACATTTTTTTCCATAAACATGTGCAACGAGTGATATCTTTAGTATCTTTAACCAGCGGTAGCTATATCTGTTTCTATAGCCTGAAGCCGGTGGCAAACACTGGCGTAGCACAGAATCCCCTGACGTTACAGTGACAACTGTCCATGTGCGCAGATGCCACACGCGCGAGGACATCTCCACATGCAAGCCCTACTGCCTTGTGTTTCACTAGCTCGTTGTTCCATGCTTCGTATTTCGCATTCTACCACGGCTGCACGACGAAATGTCATGTTTAGTGAGTTTGGGCTTAGTCTCGTCAGAGGGCGGACGATACCGAAGTGCGGTGCTTTCCATAACTTCGAGAAGGTGTGCAAAGTCTTCGTGTGTTAAAGGACGCATTAGACTCCGGTGCTTGCTTCCAGACACTCTTCAGGCCCGGTACTGATTGTGTTTGCAATTAAATTGTGAAAACACGCTACAGAAAACTTTGCAAGAACACTGCAGAAGAAATTAGCAACGTATGCAAAGCAACGGACGGCTGACCAAGCAAGCCGCATCGCCTCATTCCGTCTGTGTATAATTGTGCTATGCTAATGAAAGATGGATAGCAAATAGCGGAATGGTAATCGATTTCTTCTCTTTAATTGCCAAGCTGCTTTCCATGGGCTGCTATTGATCACTGAAATGAGGAACACTTTAGGTGAATTAATTGTAATTGTAATCGGTTATTTGTTTTGTGCGACGTGTACAAGAATGACGTCATCACGCGTCGCCTTGTTCACCACCCCTCCTGCACAGTCTCACTGACTTCCTTGTCACGCTGACCACGCCTATCACGCTGTCGCAGCCGGCCGTAATAGCATCTTGGCACGCGGCAAAATACTCTGAGTGAGCCGCCGCCACTGGCGCTCCCGCCAAATATAGAGACGGCATGCAGTCACTGGCGCGCAGCGTATTGTTGCGGACGGCGCAAATGCCGACGGCGCTACAACTGACGAACAAGCTAAGAGCATGATAGTCGAGCGTAGGCGACATCAGAGCTGACGAAGCGCGGCGGGCGCTTCGTCTTCATCACCATCTTTACAACGTGTATTGCGGGTGGCGCCCGAGGAAAGACCATTTAAAATGCAACGCTCTTAAATGTAAGGGCCGGTGGCAAATCGTCATGCACAGAACAAGGTGATGGGGTGAAGTGTACGCTAAGCACAGTCTCGCTGCTTGCCTGCCATGCTGCCACCGGCAGCCTTGACGTGGAAAAGGCTCACGAATGATGATATAATTTGTTGGTTCAAGTCTCACGCCGTTTTCTGTGATTTGCTGCCTCCTTGCAAGATGGCGCTTCCAAGCGTCTTTTTCACGGCCAGAAAAGCGGTCATGCGTTGAAACTTCGGCTTGCACGCGTAAGTACTCAAGAGCTCTTTTTGAATTGACTTGCGCACGGACGAAAGATGATGAAAACGACGACATCCAAACCATCGCTGTGCCATTCAGCCTGAGGACATCATCATCGTCATCATCACGGATGGATGATGATAAAGACGACGACTTACAAACCACACAGCCCGAGAGACCGCCAGTTTAAAGTCCGCCGATTTTTATTTCCTCGTGATGCAAGCGACGCTTTTATGTGCACCATTTTCAAGTGAAGTGGAGGCGTGCGTTTCCGATTGGCTTGTTAGAAATGAAACATTTACAGTGGGTATTACATGATATCTCAGAGATTTTGCGTCAAGGATGTGAGGTTTATCAGCACGTTTTTCCAAGGAATACCTGCCTATAGTGATGAAAGAAAAGAACTGCACCATAATTTCTGTCGTGTTGTTCTCCCAAAACCATCGTACAGGGCCTTGAACCGTGGAGGCTGACGCAGCAATATGTTGAGCCGAGTAATGTAACTACAGGTTCCACCAGCATCCAGCATTTTCTTTTTTAAATTCGCACCCACCCCCATTACCAGGTAATATTTTAGAGGGAAAGGGCTTATTTTTACCATGGTTTACATATTACCTTATTTGCAAGCAACCAGAGACAACAGACCACTTTTTTATTTCAATTTCTGGGAAAGGGTTCATTTCGAAGATGCTTTGCAAAGAGCAATCAAGAAATAATTTCCTGCAGACAGAGAAGGAATCCGATACCTATCCATAGAGAACGGGGATGGTGCACCTTTTAATGGGCAAGCATTCTTTGCCTCATAGTGGCGAGGCCAAAATGTGTCCCACTTTCACCAATAAATAGCCAATCCACAATCCAATCCGTAGATACAATCTATAATTAAATCCATAATGCAATAAACCAAATTATAATCCACGATACAATCCACAATCCAATACAAAATCCAACAAGGCACGAGCTGTCAATGAAGAAAAGAAAATTAGGGTCCAGACGGGAATCGAACCCGGGCTTGAGGCGTGCGGGACGAGGCCGATTCCGGTGCGCCATGATGGCTTCTTTTGTTTTTTTTTTATTGCTGCGCCAGGACGGCTCGATGTTTGCAGCTGAATAAAGGCGCGTCTAGTGAATGCAGAGTTGTCTTAGAAACGCATCTTCGAGATATGTACTGAGGCCTACATGAATAATTATGAGCAGATAAATTACAGATGTCCCGATTTACCGAGTACAAAAGTACGTTTCCGGTAAAATTACTTCTTGCTTGGCGTGCCGTAGCACCATCATGCTACACCGACTGAAACCCCTCCCCCTTCGCTTAGCACAATGCTTGCGCAGCAGGTGAATAAGCACGTAGCAAAGGCAGCGGATGCAGCTCGGCCACTTAGCCATGCCCCAAGACGCAAATGTAGATGGCGTACCACGCAGAGCTTTCGCATGTAGCACGTAAGGAGACTTAAGTGCACTTCATAATTTTTTTATTTGATAATGCTAAAGGGCCTCCACAGTTTTTGCACTCCAGAATGACTGTTTATTGCTGCGACCCGGATGCACGGCCTGCCCGTGTGTATTTCTGAAAAAGCATGGCCTAGCTTGTTGAGGTAAAAGACGTTGCTGAAAATGTTTCTTACTGGCTGTCAAAGGTAAAGGCTTTACTAGCGCTAAAGAAATTTTAATATCCAGAAGCCAGCTTGGCTCTCCTATTATGTCATCGCTATCAATTCTTGATTTCGCGAAAACCCTCTTCTGGTATTCTGTGACGCAGGGTGAATGTCCGGCGGTCAAAAAAAAAAAAAAGCGGAGATCGGAGAAACCGCGGCTAGCGAAGCTGGTCTTTTCGAGCCACCGCTGATTCGAACCCCGCTCGCAACCAGTTCTGCCTCCCTTATTTTATATCCCGACCTAGTGGGACGTGAGACGCCATCACGGTGTGTTCAGGCCAGAACGAGCTCTCTACGCTAATGACTGGTGGTACAGCTAAGAGGAATTCCGGACACAGTCACGAGCACGCTCATAAAACGTCTAAAATACAGCCACCCGCTCAGAAATAGGCGAGAAATTATAAACATGGGAGAATAGTATACTATGCGTGGGAAATAGATTTTTCGTTTTTTTTTCCGCGCAATTCACCTAG
Organism: Amblyomma mixtum; assembly: GCF_055824585.1. Lineage (NCBI taxonomy): Eukaryota > Metazoa > Arthropoda > Arachnida > Ixodida > Ixodidae > Amblyomma > Amblyomma mixtum. The sequence goes on along the minus strand of NC_143013.1, from coordinate 222,055,409 downwards.
GTCGAGCACCCTTTCCTCGGGATTTTCAAAGCCTCAGCAGGCTTTTTAGACACCTTTAGTTGTCATGAAAATAAGTACACAACCCGCCAGTACGAATGGTGCCAGCGTCAAAAGGCGGAGAATCAAGGTGAGGTTCTGCCCTTTTTGAACTCTAGGAGATGGAGTAATCATCGATAGGAGTGCCATAAACGAAACGTTAATTTAAACGTCGGAAAAGTATTAGGCAGTAAAGCTTGTTCATATATTTTTCAAGCGAAAAATTCGTAATTTTGCGCAGGTGTTCTACGCTCTTCGATTTACGTTGTGTTTTGCAGGACAAGGTGAAGTAAGTGACCTGAATGGTTGTATGCGAACGAGAAAAGGCAGATCTTTGTTTCAACGAAGGGATGTGGCCCCCCCAGTCGACACTGCGCCGGGGAGTGGCTACACTACGCGGCACACAAAGCTATGCAGTAGCATGATCAGAGGTTTAACATGGTTAAAGAATGCAGCGCGAAAAGACACGGACAAACGAAGAAGTGGACAGGACTGGCGCTGACTTCAAACGGTACAATTTTACTTTTGAGAAAGAAGGAGAGGATCCTGGCCTTGTAAGTAGAGATCACGATAAGATTCACGCAGGTTATGGCGGCATCTTGCTTGCTCGAGGTAGATAGAAAAGAGCCCAAAGAGCCCAACCATGATCACTGACCAACAAGCCCAAACAGCCACTTTAGTTCATCAGATTTCTTCAACATTGGGCTCTTTTCTATCTACTTCGAGCAAGCAAGGTGCCTCCATATCCTGCGTAAATCTTATCGCGATCTCTACTTGCAAGGCCAGGATCCTCTCCTTCTTTCTCGAAAGGAAGATTGTACCGTTTGAAGTCAGCGCCAGTCCTGTCCACTTCTTCGTTTGTGCGTGTCTTTTCGCGCTGCATTCTTTAACCATGATCACTGACCAACAAGCCCAAACAGCCTCTTTAGTTCATAAGATTTCTTCTACATTGGGCTCTTTTCTATCTACCTCGAGCAAGCATGATGCCGCCATAACCTGCGTTAATCTTATCGCGATCTCTACTTGCAAGGCCAGGATCCTCTCTTTCTTACTCAAAAGGAAAATTGTACCGTTTGAAGTCAGTGCCACTCCTGTCCACTTCTTCTTTTGTCCGTGTCTTTTCGCGCTGCATTCTTTAACCATGATCACTGACCAACAAGCCCAAACAGCCACTTTAGTTCAGAGGTTTAAAACTATCGCAACTACATGAAATGAGCGTGGCCTCAGCCACGACTGGATTCGTTAGGAATGGTTGTCGCGGATATGCGTAGTCTTTTGTGGTCGTGTCGACGCCGCTGGCGGTGTTGGAACAGGCCGTTGTAGCAACCAGTACGTGTAAATAGGCCTCGTCAGGCTCGCCATTACCGGACAAACTTTAAGGCCAACAGCATAACCACCATCATCTTCATGAGTCCTATCACCTCAAACCACTTCACGGATCGAGAGGGAAGAAGAAGATGCCGCCATTGGTCTTGGTCGCGGTTCTTGTGCTCCCGCTTGCCGAAGGGTCCGTCAGTCCACTCAACCCGGGCTACTACGAACTGGGTGAGTGCTTAATGAGCATGGCTTGTTAAGAGAGCTACCATGTGGGAATAGCTTAGAACCTGTCCGTCGGCACTCATTCCAAGCCCTACCCCAACATGTGGCCACCCGCTGGAAGACAGCGCCAGGAGAACAGAATCGGGCGGAAACCGTGAAGGTTGGCAATGGACAGTGCCTGTAGTGCCTGCAAAAGACCCTGAAAATTAGTCGGTGTATTAACGCGATAACGTTAAGGAGCTCGTGTTGAAAAGAAGCCGGCCTCGTCGTCGGCGTCACTGACCATGAGCGAAAAAGAAAACGAGAAATCCCCACAGAAGCAACCTAGGAGGAATTTTGACCACCTAGGTCACGTAACCTTGTGGCTTCATTGCAACCTGCCCATCGGATAGTGAGCAAACTGCGCACCGTGGTTGTTAGCAGTTAAATTATTGAGTGGTCGCTGGAGGTTGCTCGGTGTGGGCAGCCTGGGCCGCACAAGCCCCATCGGTGGCAGCGCCTGCCATCGCAGGTCAGTTGCGCATCGCTCAACCGCTGCACAACTGCGCCAGAAGTGGTATTAAGGACTTTCAGGGGCCTATGAATGTAGAGAATGACCAATTCCGCATATACGGGTATTAACCCTTTAAACTATCGCATTATAACCTGAAGGTGGAGCTTAAGCAGCCCCTCTAATTTTTGTGCGTTCTAATATTTTCAAGGATCGCGCTCCGATCGGATCGGTGCTTAGAAAATTCCTGAGCATAGTATGCAACCACACTAACTTTGGAACGTGTCCCGTACTGAACGTTTAGTCATGGTATTCTTACAGATTTCCCTGTACCCATTGTGTACGACGTCAGGCAACGTGCTGGATTGAGGTCGTTGGTAAGGGTGTACTCATGGCTTTTAAGGCTCTGTATTCTTACTACAAGTCTCACTAGATAAGACAAAATGAAGCCGCGTATTGCCATTAGACTTACTATTGTGGATGTGCAGACGGAGGGCACGCAACAAAGAAGAATTTATTGAGTACACGAGGGGACTAACGTTTACAGCCGGCTCTCAGGGTGCATTGAATATTGAGACCTTTCCAAGAGGGGAGTACTAACAGATTTAAAAGGGACTCGTGCTCTTGAAGGAAAACTCAAAAGGCGTACAAAACATGAGCCGTCTAGTTTATCTCAAATGCGGCCATAGTAGAGAGTTGTAAGTCCTCCGCAAACCCAACCGATGTGATGTTAAGGCGAATGCACTCCACTGATTAGCGGCAAAAAACCAGTTCAAATCTATGAAATGGGACTGCAAACAAAAGGTGGTCGTCTTTTCGCAATAAGCCGTGCCCCCTTCGGCTGTGACGCCCCGCAGTGTCTCTGAACGACTTCTGCGACAACAAGGAGAACAAGAAGGATCTGCGCAACACTTCTCAGAGCAAGTCGGCGGCCATCGTGACAGCCACCCAGTTCCGCGACATGCGAGGCGGCATCAAGGACGGCTGCTCCATCGACCTGTCGACCAAGGGCACGGCTGGCCTGATTGTGTCTCTCGTCGAGATGAACCTGCGCTCTGGGGTGCTGAACCGTTCCTGCATCGACTACGTCAATGTACGTAGACTGATGGTAGTCCTTGCTTGACAGCAGGGAAAAGCACTGGAATGGATTGACATCCAGCATGAACATATGCGCTTGCTTATACATTGTGGACGTGTATTTTTGAAGTGGCTTCTCGTAGGTTAGATAGCTTCTTGCCGCGTCGTTTTTGGGCACTTGTAATTGATGAGAACAATAGCCTGAGACCTTTAAGACGCTGGTACACAGTTGTGTAATTAGAGAACTGGCAGCTTCTTCTTAGAGGGCGCAACACCTAATGATGATTTTGTTTACCGGGAAACCTATAGATCTGCATATCTCAGCTGCCGTTGTTTTTTCATGTTAGCCAGCGAATTCAGTAAACAACATTTCTCAAAACTCTGACCTTCGCAGCACGTCTTTCGATATAGTCGTGCCGACAGACTTTATCGGTCATGCGAAGTAATCCTGGGTTACCAGCGTTATATGACCCTTATAAAATAAATAAAACAAGCAGTCTCTCGATCATTAGACTCTCTTCGACGTTGAATTGTTTTGTAAGTCTGTTGTGACAGTGTAAAAATAATTGGCTATGTCTATCTCTGTAGACCTAATTGTTGATCTTTTGCGGACTTCTATGGTCCTTATCAGAGGGAAGAAATTTTTGTTTGAATATAAATAGCAAGTGCTATATAGGAAGGCGATAAGGCAAGTTGGCACTTCCTCTTTAAGACATTTCGGTCTGTTTGGAACTCAGTAAGGTGGAAAATATCGCTTAGACAGAGCGATCATATTACTTCACCAGCTGTTTCTTTTTTGACACTGATCGTTCGCGAGAAATTAAAACGTTCAGTTTTATTCTCTACAAATTAACCACAGGTCAAATTGCAACATTGTTCCATTTACGTGAGACACCTCGTATTCTGTTAGCCCGAAACCGAAACCACGTGTGAGGCGTTCCGTGCGCGCAGATCGTGACCAAGTTCCACATCCCGAGCGACAAGGACGAGCGATGCGGGCGGGTGTTTTCCGGCGAGCACAGCTACTTCGCCACGTCACAGTCGCTGCAGCTGAGGCTGCACTCCCGCACACCTCTTTCCACCTTCTTCGACGGGTACACACTGGTCGTGGTCGTCACCAGCTTCACCGAAGGTGCGCTCGGCACGCACAAAATGTTTTACGGCAATGTTCATACCATGTACTGATTATCGAATCTCATATGTCATGACCCGCCACGCGCAGTCTGAGCACCATGACTAGAAAGTCTGCTGATCACTTCCCTCTGCGTTTACTCCTCGTATCTTTGCCATATGCGAGGAATGAATAGTTGTAGCAAAAAACAGAAAGAAAGGTGAAAGTCATTCGCACGAAATAACATGTTTCCTACCCAGGAGTCTGACCGCGCGCACGCAGCGAGTGACCAGCACGCCAAGTTGCTCACGGATTGTGCAACATTGCCATTCTCAGTGGAAAATCAAGTTAAAACTGTGCTTTCAATAAAAAAAATATTGCAAACGATATGTCATTCATACGTAACTAATAGTCTTCATGGTAGCAGTGCTGAGACCCTTGATGGCCGCTTAGCACCGGGGCACTGTTCGTGCTCTGTGTATATTTTTGCCACCTTTGTCAATGTAACGCAGAGCAGTGCATCGTCCGGAGTCACCTCAGTACCCAGCTTCCATCCTCTCGATTCCCTCCATTCCAGGTGCATGCACAACGGTATATAAATACGAGATGCCGTAATACAGAAAGAGAAAATAGCCGTACGCTAAGAGAACATCAAGAAAAACCATGCCACCTTCGCTCAGTCGCATCCGGTTCTCAACACGGAACAGGCATACATCCGCCGCAGAGTGCAGACTAACAGCCTCCTCATGCCGATAATGCTCAACTGCGGAGGGCGTGACCCAGGTTACTGTCTGCACTGTTAAGAAATTCATGCAACGCTGGCGTTACCTGCCCTTATTTCCCTTACCCTCCACCTTCCTCCAGAGTGCTTGGCTGCACTTGGAATGAAGTATGATCAATCGGCTTCAGCGGAACAAGTGCTCTTTTTCACAGGGTTTTAGTACTGATCCAGAACCCACTTACTCACTTGATTTTTTGATACACCTCAGCCGCTTTCTCTTTCCTGAGAAGAAGGCTGAGGTTTTTATTTGATTGATTTTGGATCCTCGAGGTCCTTCCCCAGCCAAGCATGGCCGCTGAGTTTACCCGACGTTCTTTAAATCTTGTACTATTGCCCATTTATAAGTTCCTTTTCTGTCATCACTGTGTAGTGGGAAGTATTGTCACGGTCTAGAAGACGACAAAGTGGGCAGCGACGCGGCACAGAGCGTTCGTGCTAGGCCCGCCGCCATTAAACCATTCCATTGCCATATGTCATGTAGTCCTGTCTTCATCGGGATTGCCGCCGCGTAACAATATCATTTTAAGCCATTTACACCATCATTGCTAGACACTTTTTAAAAAATAAAATTCTGCATAAAACAATTTTTCCATACCTTGATCTTGGCGCCTGGTAGCCTTAGTTGCTCATGCGCCACTAAACCCAACCCAACCCAGTACTGACCTAGAATTAAGTGTTTCTCCTACTCTTTTGGAGTCCTTTATATAGTTAATTCAGAAAGTCTTACTTTAACGAAAATCTAGTGACACTTTTCTACTAGTCATGAAACCACCGCCTGAGTCGCTAGTCTTTCCCCTATACCTTAACTCACGCTGTTCGACATGCGTATTATAATAACCAGAGTGGTTTGTTGGGCGAGTTGGTTTGCCATATTGAAATATACCTGCGCTTAAAAGACACGGACTGAAAGATAGAGACACACCCGCCAGCGCTATGTGTGTGTGTCTCTATCTTTCAGTCCGTGTCTTTTAAGCGCAGGTATATTTCAATATAATAACCAACTGGCGCAACCGTACGCTCTGAAATGTAGCCTCTCGTAAAGCTATTGGAGAGTTCGGTTCGCCGCCTGGACAGACCGCAGCATGGTGCCGCTTCAATTAGGCTGCGTAGAGCTTAGCGTAGCATGGGCCAACTGCCTGAGGCTAAGCCGGGCCGAACCGGCCCTGATTTGCTGACTCTATTTTATCTGATCCGTCCCGGCCTCGCTCAGGACTTCTCCACATAGGCCAAACCGGCCTTGTTCTGCTAATTTGCAAATTCTAGCTTGTCCGCAGTGATACCGCAACACCGCCCGCGTCAGGGACATGGCCAGGCATAATTACGTATTTGAAACTCATTTCTTTTTTTTTTTTTTTCGTCATGGCTAAATCATATCAGCTATATCTGCCCGTGGTTCCGTGGTGCGCCTGTCTGATCAGCGGGTTACGATGCTTAACTTTATAACAGACATTGCGGCGTAAATATTGCCACCTAGTATTGCCAGGTGGCGCAATTGCCTTGTCTGCCTTGTATTGCTTGGCCTTGTCTGTCTTCGTGCCTGGTATTAGAGAGGTTCAGCTCCACCGTATGGTAAACACAGTAACCACGGCAACAGCTACCGTACGGCAAGTGTGGCTTGCAAGCCTGGCAACGGTAGCAACGGCAGCGCGTTACCGCATTTACCGTACGGCTGTCCGGCTACGCTAAAGCTATTACCCCAGCGATTATCTTGTATACGCAGACTGTGGGAAGTAGTACGCTGCTGCAGTGTCGACTAGTTGTAAATTTGCGTGTAGCTGCGTGGTGCCAGTGCACTTGTACCCTCTCAGAAAAACAAAAGAATTATATTTTGCTGCTTTTACTTGTAATTTTCATTGGTGCAAAAGCCTGAATCGAAGCGAACGACTGAGCAAACCGTTAGGCTACTTGGTCAAGCATAGAGAATCTTAGCTCAAAAAAGGACACGTGACAAGCTTGAAGACGACGATCAGCACACACATTGCTTTGTACCCTGCCCACTAGAAGATAGATTGACGCTAAAAAATAAAGAGAAAGAAAAATTCTGTACTCTGGTTCTAAGGGACATCTACATCAATTATTGCACCTTGAAATGAAAAGTCTAGGAAACTGGGTATTCGTTGTCGATCGGTGGACTACACGACGCTGCAGCCTTGTCACACAATACCCCCCCCCCCCCCCCTCTCGCCCCGCCCCCATCCGAACATGCAGTACCAAACCGTAAGAACTGTGTGTTGAGTGGAGAAGGTTAACATTTCTGATCACGCTTTGATGAGTAATGCAGTACTCCAGAGCCGACTAGAAAACACCTCAGTTTCAATTTTTTTTTTACCTGCCGAGGGGGCTCAGTGGTTAGGGCGCTCGGCTTCCGAGCGGAAGTTCTTGTGTTCGAACCCGACCGCGCCGGCCGTTTGATGTAAGTGCATGTTAAGACCTCCAGGTGGTTGAAATTATTACGGGGACCTCCGTTATGGCACCTCTTTCTCTGTCCATTCTTTCACTCCCACCTTCCTCCGTTCCCTTACGGCGCGGAGCGAGTGTCCACCGATATGTGAGGCAACTACGGCGCCATTTCCTATCCTCAAAAAACAATTTTCAATTTTTCACAGGGTGGCGATATCGAGCTACCATGCCGCTTGTCGTAACTGTGAATGTGTGTCATTCGGGTTGTTAGGTGGGCGGATGAGATTAAAAAGCTTCCAGGGTTACGGAGGCCACGCCTGACGCAGGAAAGGGTGGACGGATATGGTACTGGCCTTTGTCCTGCAATGGATTTAGTAAGAGTGGTGATGAAGATGGTGGCTGTGATAATTGTGATGGTGATTGTTATTTTTAGCCCGTTTTCATTGAATCTAGAAGCTTTGTCTTCAGAATGTGGTAATAAATTCACGCAGGCTACCTTCAGTATGCCCTCAGTGTACCTGTAAGATCAATGCGGGAAAAGTCGGTACGAGCGGGAATTGTCGATCTTTGCACGACAGGCACGAGGGTACAGCGCCATGTCTCAGTCACCAGTACTCATTTTCAGGACTCCGAAAACGCCTGTTGGTTTGTTTGTTATTCTTCTGATTTCATTACTGCGTTAGCATTAGAGCCTCCGTGCTTGAAAAGTCTGTCCGTCCGTCCTTCCGAAGCCTTGGTTGGCAGGCTCAGGGAAGAGGAGGGAGAGTGAAAGTGGATGAGAGAAGAAGAAGGGAGGGCGGGAGGAGACGGAAGCAGGTTGGGGAGGGTTCAAAGAGGGGATGGTGCGTTTCACACTATTGATTGCAGGATTGAATCGGGAGAGGGGAGCCCGGGCACGACAGGTCACACGGCGATTGATAAATTCGGTCACGTCACCCGCTCGCATAGTCTGTACCCGTCAGCGGCAGCGGCTGTTGCGTCAGGAGGGTGGCACTGATGCGAATGCATACTGTTTTGCATAAAGTAGCATTGATCGTCTATAATTTTTTTGTTCCCGCTATTTGTCGGATGCCATCCTCACTTAAAGTGTACCGCATGTGAAACCAGCAGGACAGCGAGGAGGAAGCCGCCATAGCTAGTGCGTGCAGACTGCTTGGCCAGACGGGCCGCATTACTGCTTTGTTCTCACGTACACTGAGCGTCACTAAACTGCCACGTCCAAGAGACGAGGACAATTAAAATAATGCGTCATCATACCACTCCGGTCGAAGAATAGCCACAAATGCGCAATTAACAACAAAGTGCAGAGTGGGGTGTCTCGCCGACTTCCGATATGGAGCGAAACTTGCCGTAGTATCAAAAAATATTCTTTACTGAAACATAGGGATACCGAATTCCCTAACGGCAGCTTATTTCGCTGCCATTCTTGGTCTCATGGAATGGTATCTGTGGCAGTGTGTGACATCGCTGCCGTGGCGAGGAATGATAGAGCGATTTTGTAGATATATTGTCTCTTTCCTATTCGTGTAGGGCTCTTGCCATCGGCTCATGCTAGGTTCTTTTCTCACTTCTGCGCGACGCACGAATGTTCGACGGAGGGGGACTGAACTATTTCCAGAGTCACTGTCCTGCTTTCATCTGAGCATGTTCGTCTAGCGTTTCAACTTGAGCCTGTACGCGCACATGCAAAGTTGCTCATCGCTTACCGAAAAACTAAGCGCAATGACCTTCTCATATTAGTGAATTTGCTAGGAGTGTCGCTACAATCTCGCAAGAAAAACAAAAAAAAATTAACGACATAATTTTATGGCCATCCATAGCCATTGTCTTGTAACTTTTAAATGTATTGATGATTGTTCCCAGTAGAATTTGGATGCTTATATTTAAGAGCAAGGCAGAAGAAAAATTACTTGTATACGCGCTGAACGGCTATGAGTGAGCGGTTCTTATTTTGTAATTTGATATTCGATACATGAGTTTGCTGAGTTTAATTGAGACGTCATGCTAAGAGTAGCTAACGGCGACCGCGCTAGCGTCTCGATGTCCCAAATTGTTTTTACATGTGTAGGCCGTCAGTGCCACGAATAAAAAAATTCTTATAGCAAAATGGACTCGAAAATTTTGTGTGGTTCCGTGTATTTATGTGAGAATTAATTTGTGGTGGTCACTGTGCAATGCTGGCAGTGTGCACTTCGCATTTAAATTAAAGCATTTGAACGTGCACGTGTCCTGGGCTTACTATAGTGTACGTTTATTTGTGTTTTGGTTGTCCAAAATTACCCCGCTTCTTGCGTTCTCGTTCACGACAGCGTCCGCACGAGACGGTGGCTGCGGTCCGCATGAATTCCAGTGCGTCTCCGGCGGACGCTGCATTTACAAGCATTATCAGTGCGACAACGTCAACAACTGCGGGGACAATAGCGATGAGGAGCAGCTGGGAAATTCCATGTGCCGTGAGTATGCAGTGTCCTTGGTGGAATGAGTTCGATGCATCCGATCTGCCACATAACCCAAAGGCTTTGAATTGTTGGAAGCAGCAGTATGCCTGTTCTTCACTAGGCTCTCATTTGACGCATGTCTCAATGATCACATGATAGCTGACATTCGCGCATTCTATATGGATAGAGACAGGCGAGGAGCTGAGGGTTATTGTTTGTTAAGTGGGCAGAGCCAACGGTCCTACCATTTTACTCCGGTTAATCACCATGAGGTAATTGAGCAGCCATTTAAATTCCCATGACTATGACTGAAGGAACATGCGTTTCAACCTGAGTCGAAGGCCATTCACTTAAACACCAGCTCGCCCACGGGGAGATGAAGTTTGGAAACGCAGATATAGGTACTATTTGCAGGTAATACCTTTTCCCAATGCGTAATAAAACGCTGCTCTTTATTTAATTTTACCAATTCCCTAATCCTTATTATTGTTCTTTGTTTAATCCTTGGGAATGATTTTGATTCTAAATAGTGACTTGATTGAGACTTCTCAGCAATCCTGGAAATGCATCATAAATGCGTCTTTCTGCACAGTACGGGTCCGATTACGCTGACAGATGCTTTAGCAATGCAGAAAGAAGGTCACCACTAAGCACAGCTGTTTACAGCGGGATTCGTGCTTTCTCCGCAGTGATGCCCCTCAGTTCGCTCATCTTGATCGCCACGGGCACCATACAGTTCGTCGTCACGTGGCTCCTGGTCCTCTACTGCTGCGTACGAAGCGCCCTCGCCACAAAGAAGGTCGGTACAGTCTGCGTTCATTAACGCGGTCCCGTAACGCGGTCGAGAAGCATCCTTTAATGGATGATGAAATTTTGTGCCAGGGCTTCACTGTTGGCTTCGTGGCACGGCAGACTAATTTTAGATTACACGTGGTTCTTGAGCCTCTGCTGAATTATCAATATACACGGACTGTTTTGCATTTAGTCCCTGAAATGCATGTAGTCCAGAAGGAGCATTACAGAAAATTAAGTTTTTCTAGCAATAACTGCACTTAAAAAAAATACTCACACACCTGCTAATTTAGAGGAAATGGGCATTGCCATGCCAGAGCTGCCCTATTGATAATTTCCGTGACTTTGGAACAGCCAAACAGTAATTGTGCATCACTTCCAACTGCTCAGCAACACTGTCGAGATGAAGTACTTCCAAGTGAGCGATAAAATAACAGGACCTTTATTTTAAAAAAAGAGCACACAGTGCTCATCCCGGGATAATATTATTAATAAGAAATAATTGTTATTTTGTCGCCACCAATAGTTACCAGTTACAACAAATTGTATTCCGCACCAAATGGCTCGCAATATAATATTATGAACAATGTCAATTACAAAATAAAATTGAAAATTAGAAATTGTGTGGAAAGGAAATGGCGCAGTAATTGTTTCACACCTCGGTGGACACCTCAACCGCGCATTAAGGGGTAAGTCTCTGGATGCATGCAGTTGAAGGTGTATATAGCCATTTAGAATCCCTGTCGCAAGCCAGCCTCCACTTGACTAGCACATGTCAGCTATATGCAACGAGAAATCCCGTGACTTCACCCGCAACGCTATACGATAAACGGTTGCTCATAATTTTGGTAGAAATGTAGTCGGGAAAATAGACGCCGCCCTAAGGTCAGCCTAAGACGAACGACAGTGTATGATTCTCTGAAATGGCAATGTTCGGCTTGCTGCGTGCGTCCTTAGTCCGCTTGATGACGTCACCCTGTACTCCGCATTATTCTGGCCGTGGCTGTACACGGGCTGCACAATATTCTCGCTTCCATTGGCTGCCACGATAGCTCACACTGCGTAGAACAATTTAGCCTAGTTATCAGCTTGAACCAAAAAGTAGCTGAGGTTTAGCTCTGGTTAAACGGGGCAAGTTGCGTAAGCAAGCAGCAACTGTTTTGCCCGAGACGAACCCGCGTATTTATTCCCCGTTTCCCTACCGCTTCCTCTCTCCACATTCCGACACATGCGTCGAGAGCGCGCGACTAGGAGCGCGGCAGCGGCGGCGGTGCAGCGTCGGTCCTGCCGCCTGGTGGAGCGCGGCTTAAACGTTTGCTATGGCAACAGCGCTCCATCTGTTTGACCTCGGCCAACGCCGGGAGCTGTGCGATGGCTCGAAACCTGACGCAGTATTGCTTACGCAATAAAAAGCATTTCTTTTCTTTTGTCGCTGCAACAGGCGATGCTGGAGGAGCGCACGGACTCGGATTTGGCGCCGCCGACCAGCCTGATCACTTCGAGACGCCGCGGAAGCGCCAGCGTAGAGAACACGCCCGGCATCAGCGAGCTGCAGAGCGACGCCGTGACGCCCGACGTCGACGGGCAGCAGCCGGCGGCGCTCAGTCCCACGGCGCGGGCCAAGCGGTCCCTGTCGCGGGCGTACCGCAACCCCCTCTTCGCCTCCATCAGGAAGAAGGACGCCGAGGAAGAAGTTCCCATCCCGCCGGGGTTGTAGCTGCCGGCATTTTCGCCTTCTATCGACCACACATACATGGGTTGTTTAAATAGGTTATTTGCAGCGCCGCTATACATGAAACTATCGTCTTAGGTTTTTGCATTACAATTTTAAGCATAAACACCCACTCGAACAAAACAAAATTCGCCTTTAGGGTAATGAAAACTGAGTGTTTCAAGTGCAACATCACAATGATATAAGCGCTGTGGCTGGCATTCAACGTCCATCAAGGAACACGCTCGAAAAGCGGCCGCTTTCCACGGAGATCCCTTTACGGATTAGTTATTTTTATCCTGCCTGGCGAGAGGTCTGTTCTTTACAAAGAGATGTCGGAACAGGCCGCTCACCGTGATGAGTATTAAGCAATGTACCATGCGCGTTTTACATGCGTGTACTTTTACAAAGAGGAAGTGTAAGTCTATAGCGTTGCTTCGCCGGCATTATGCGCCACATCGTGCCCGCGCATTGATTGCTTCTGGATTCGATTAGCCAATGTTAAATGAGGTATGCATGAAGTGGAAGCAGGTTTCTTATTGTAGTAGATTTCTGAGTTGCTATGATTCTGTCCTTGTCTGGTGAAGTTCATTGTTCTAACATTCTTGTTCAATTCATTCATTCATTTCATTACCTTAAAACCCTAGTAAGGGGTGCTACATAAGGGGTGGCAAGATTTAAAAAAAAACAGTTAGAATAGCACACTTTTTTACATTTTCAACAAACTGTGATGAGCACGTGATAGCAAAGTTGTTTGGAAAGCCGTTCCGGTCTGCAGCTGTGCGAGAGAAAAAGGAAATTGAAAACTTGACAGTGCCACAACGATGACGGGCAACTTGAAGCTGATGGCTGGTGCTGCGTGACATGCGAGCGGAGGGAAGATAATAAGGTGCGATGCGCATAGAGCTGTGAAAAATTGGGAAAAAAATTCAGGGGGCACTTTGCCTCTCTAAAGTGCTGCGATGCGAAAGCATTTCCTGGCGCACTGTTTCTATTTTTTACTATTGTTTATTTTCTTTTTTATTTTTGCTTCTTTTCTTATTGTTATCATGCGCCTTTATTCATGCTCAAACCCTGAGCCTTCATGCCGGAGTCTCCACTTCAAATGCGAAAGGCCCTGTCCTGGTTCGATTCCCAGCTTCGACACAGTTTTAAGTAGTGACGCCGAAACGCGTACACATCTGCCGACACGGCTGCTAACGATAGTATGAGGCATTAAAGGCTTTCGCCTCGATAAAGATTGGCTGGCAATGCGACGACGGAGCGATAAGTATGAGAATTCAGATGCTGATTTTAAGGTGGTAACACTGGTGTCATAGGAATACGATGAATGAATGAAACCAGCAATGCTATCTTGAACAGTTTCCAGAGCATTAACAAAATAAGCTTGAATATTCCAATTGGGCCACGCAAATTCTTGTTTAGACGTGACGAATGATTTGTAGGCTAACTTTACATGTTAGGTAGCATGATGCAAATCACGTTTTAAGAATCCTAACATCCTGCTCGCTGATGATATGTTAGTAACATACATACTCCAAGATCCCTAGTGATTCTTATGCGTAAATACTTGTACGACTGTACAAGTTGTAGAGGAATTTCAGAAAACAGCTAGGGCAAGAAACGGGGCGACAGAAAGGAGACGCACCACGAGCGCAACTAACAAGACTTTATGGCAACATGAAGGTTTCATACACAAACAGAAATCAAAGAACCGCATCGGCGCTAGTCAAAGGTTAGCAGCTATCTAAGAAGTCTATCTCTTTAGCGAGCAAACTAACAGAGGCAGCACTAACATAATCTGCGCCTCTTTTGCCGATTGCGAAGGCTTCTATAATTTCTCGCGTGAATTGTACCCTGAGAATCTTCAGGACCTTGCAGTGACGCAGGTCTGGCTCACACGAGCATTCTTGGCAATCACGGCAATGCAGCGTGACGTTGCGCTTGGGGGCCGATAATCTTAACTCAACCCGCTCCCTAAAGAGCGGGCCTGTCTTATGGGTCAAAATGGTGAGTCAGCTGTGGCACTGCTGTGGGGACTGGTTCAGGGCTGCGGTGTTCGTAGATGAAACGGCAGCGACGCCTGTCGCGGGAACCGCGTCATACAGCGGAATTCGTCGTCAGCCAAATGAAATAGCTGTGACCTTGTATCTTCCGGATCTTTGAAGTTGCATGTGCTAAGCAAGTTTCCAAAATGTGCAGCCTACGTGCGCCAGCGAGGACCAGCAGATGCGGCGTCTTCATGGTCTGTGAACTCTGATATGGAGGCCGCATGTACCCCTTTTGCCAAAAGTAATCGAGCAACAGGTTTTTGTTTCTCAACCGTGTAACGGAGCCCTTACGGCACTCGCAAAGACTGAAATGTGTTAGAACGTGAGGACGAGGGCTCAGCTTACTTTACACAGATTCGGAGCTTAAGGGATGCCATAAGTGCTTGGCTACGCGGCTAAGAGACAAACCACCTGTGCCCGGTTATTTTTGGCAAACACTGTACGTACATGGTGACGTGTTCAGCTTTCGGCGAGGCTAGTAGTGGTGATGATCGTTCTACAATGATCCAGATGGATGGTGACGATCGATGACTTTACATTTTTATCCTCGGCGCCATTTGTAGCACTCCGAGAACGTTTATTCTGATTAGACAGGATTACAAAAGGCTGCTACATCACTCGGTCACATCACAGGCTTCCTTCGCCAGCGCACACATCCAGCATGCCGTGGGCGGGACGATGTGCATGAGTCTTGTGTTTCCAAGAACCAACAACTAGTCAGAATCGAAATTGCAACGCACACAAGACTACGGTAGGGGTTGTGGTTTTCGGTTTAAAGCAAGAAAAACCGATAAAAGTGCGCCGAATGTGATGTTATTTTAACGGAAAAAGGTTAGTATTTTTGGCATGCGCGCCACAGCTAGCCGGCTATCCAGTAGGTGTTACACTCGTCATAGGAGAGAATTCATAACGTGTGGAAGGCAGGAGCGCTATGACGCGATGTAAAATTGGATTACGTAGCTCAATTGCAAATTTAGAGATATTGGTTTGGTTTGGTTTATGGGGTTTAACGTCCCAAAGCGGCTATGAGAGACGCCGTAGTGGAGGGCTCCGGAAATTTGAACCACCTGGGGTTCTTTAACGTGCACTGACATCGCACAGTACACGGGCCTCTAGAATTTCTCCTCCAAAGAAATTCTAGCCGCCGCGGCCGGGATCGAACCCGCGTCTTTCGGGACAGCAGCCGAGCACCGTAACCGCTGAGCCACCGCGGCGGCATTTAGATATATTGTTCCGCTACCTTACTTGCCTCTACAGACGGAGAAATTCCACACTGTTGCCAAAAGTTGTCTACTAGCGCAGCGCTGATTGCTGTCATTACCCGGTTAGGGCAGTTACTTGGTCAAGTAAAGTGGACTACATTTCACGTAAGAAAACGCGAAACGAAGCCGAAGTGTCAAAAAAAAGGTGTGATGTTTTGGCTACTTGGACGGCAAAGCAGCCGCTCCATCGCGGTCGTCAGCACGCAGTCCAAATGATGCACCACTTTTTCGTTGAACACCCCCGCAATTACATTTAAATGTTCTTTTTGTTCGTCGCAAGACCGCAGAACGGAAGTTCTGGCGGTTGAATGGGCTGGCAAAGCCTTCGAGGGCTGTGTACTCTTGACCGTTTAATTAACGCTACATCTTGGAGCCATGCACTTTCCCACGAATAAAATGTTTTACAAACAATCTGTCTATCATTTAACTTACGTTAGCCTTTCTGTTGCGACAGCGTATATTTCTACATACAGAGCACTGCTTTCTGTTCTTTGGCAGTAGTTAATGATGATTTCGATGTTAATTACTCGTAACTCCGAATGCTCAGACGGACAAAACGCCAAGATAAACATTCGACAGCGCAGGGGTACTTCGGTAGTCCATTCGTAGGAAATATATTTAGCTAAAAAAAAATACCGAGACCTGCGTTCTTAAATAAGCACCAAAAAAGACCGCCGAATTTTCAAAAAATAAAAATACAGAAGTCCAACTACTTCTTAATGCAGAAGATGGCGTACTTATTACGTTCTTCTACCATCAGCACCTCCTGGAAGGACCGGCAGAGAGTTGTTTCGAGAACTGCTGGCCTCCTGCAACAGCGGCAAGAAGGTCTTCAGCCCTTGGAATCATGTGCCGGTTGCCCTGTAATCCAAGCTAACACCGGCGCCTGTCTGATCTAACGATGCCACCGCTGTCTCGAACTCTCTCGTAGTCTTAGTTTAAGTTCCATGTCTTTCGAGTTGTTGCAGCTCAGCTTCGACGGCTGTTTGAATAGCAGAAGGGTAAGCCTTCCGCGCGCGCATCTTCTCTCAGCAACAACGAGTGCTGCCGCGTACGCACAGAACCTGAGTGCAATCGGTGAGCGATTCTTGCTGCTGTACGTCTTCTTAAACGGCTGTAGCGGAATGATCACAGCACAGCACCGGCGTCTGTTTCCAGTGATAGTGGCCTCTTGTCCGCAGTCTCGTTGGGTCGTGGTCACGACCCTTCACGACGTTCCTGTCTATAATACCTTCGTCGGTTACTTCCACGTGCATTCGAACTTTCTGCTTTGATTTTTGTTTGCCCTGCGCAGCACTGTGACACACTCGTTGCATGCACCCATTATTCTGGCACTTGACGCATGCATATATGCGGGCAGCCTCTGCCCAAGTAACTGGGGAACCGCAGCTGGAACAGGCAGCCGTCGATGGACAATTAGTTTCCCGGCTATTGTACGTGCCTCTCTTTGCTTCAGCCTCGTATACATTAGAAACCGATCCTTCCGCTGCTTGCGCTTGGACGGTGCTCTTGGTTCAGGCTTCCATGGCGAGCGCTTTCTCCACCACACTTGTGAGCGTCGGCTTCTTTCCTCCTGTAAACATGGCTCGCTGAGTATCTTCGCGTTTAAGGCCGCACATAAAACGATCGCGTGGTGCCTGGTCGAGGAAGTTTTCGAAGTCGCACGTCGTAGCCCGATTTCGCAGTTTTGCGATTAATTTCGCGATGCTTTCGTTGTGTCGTTGCGGAAAGCTTGTACACTTTTGTAGGTTCCGCCATAAATGAGGTCTGCGGCACCAAGTGTCCTTTCAGGAAGTTCTTCAGTGCGCCAAACGAGTTGGTCGACGGCAATTATGGCGCCGAGACCGACTTCAGGATGAGCATATGTTTTGAAACCGACAAAGCTGAAACAAGTGCGCACCTCATCATCTTCGGCGACTTACAAGTCTTTCCTTGAACGACGGCCTATTATCGGTCGGCTCGTCGGGCGGTTCTAGGTGTCACAGGCGAATCATGCTCACTCTGGCCGCTGCGACGTTGGCTGTGTTATTTTCTTCGTGTGGTAATTTAGTGTCGTTCCTCGATGCTGCCTTGTCAGATTGTATGGTCGGTCAACCGCATCCTCGTCGCTAGTCGCACTTGTACTCTGCAGTATGGGATGAAGGCAACCTGGCACTCGAAACAGCGAAGAAAAACAAACTACTGTTTATTTTATGAGTGCTTCTACATGCTTAGCGTGTTACCAGACCAAGAGAGAAATGCTAGGCTTTACGGCTGTCTATATACAATCCGGTAGTTAGCCTAGCGACTGGCCGTGTTTGCTTGATGACGATTTGGGACTGGACGGAGATGAACAGGAAACTTTGAACATTGATCTGTTTTATTTATTATCATACGATTACAATCTACAAGTGAATAATTCATACTTTTTTGCAAGACAGCAGCCCGGTGAAACGACAACAGCAAATAAATTCTGCATTATAAATGAATACACAACCATCAGCACAGTGCACATCGCACATCTGCGGAGGAAAAAAATAAACAGAAGGGGTGGATTTCAATAATTACAAATGTTCATTCAGTTGCAACACTACCGCACAGTAAATAGTGCTGTTGGGGTGCACATAAGTGCAGGTATAAAGGAGAAAACCCAAATAAGTGTGGTGCTTTCAACCTCTCAATTCAAAAACATACAGTTAACCAAACAAACCTCTTGATCAGAGCAAAAACACTGAATTAAATTGTTAGGCCATTAACACACACTTCCACTAATTTTCTTGCCTTCCATGTTGAGACTAGCGCTGTTTCAATGGACATTTGATTAAAATTGAATGGAATATAATAAGCTCGAGTCATTTCACCTGGAAAGACACTCATGGTAGAACAAATGTTTAACAACAACTACGTAACGCTGTTTTAAGCCTTATTTTTGAAAGAATTTGAAAAGAAATACTTGTTCAAAACAAATTTTTCTAGCAACATATGCACGTTAAGAATTCGAAATCTCTTCATTGTTTGTACTTTACTTTAACCCGCAATTTCTGGTGCCATATGCAACATTCACTGAAATTTCTTGCAATATCCTATTTAACACATTAAGTTTACAACTGAAGGCCCATCCCTGCACTGCCAATCCGTACTGCAACACTGACTCTCCAAATGTTTCATAAATCGTCAACTGTAACTGTAAATTACATACTGGTCTTAGTTTGCATATAACCGTACAAACAGTTCTTAGTTTCTACGCGATAAATTCAATGCGGTGAGTCCAGGACAGTAACTCGTTAAAACGCATTCCTTGATATGTGACCTTTGTGTAATAACTCACACTACTGCAAGAGCAATCCTCACAATTTTCTGCCGCATGTAAAGATCCTCAGGGGGCTCGATTTTCTTGTGAGAGATGGGAAGAACATCAGTTGTGTATTTTATTTATGAACAAAAATATAATTCCGGTCAGACAAGTCCAAACTTTTTTTCACATATTTTTGGATTAAAGAAGCAGTGTTGCTGTGGTTGTAAGCTCACATCACCAGTTTAGTGTCAACAGCATACTGAAGAATTGTGGAATTAAGTGGCAGTTGGTAAAAATCTTATATATATCGACTAAACAAACAAAATGCCCAGAATTGAATACTGAAGTGTACCAAAATTAAGTGGCAGTAAAGGGCTATTCCCATTCTGTATTCTAGCCACCTCGTCTTTCTGGTGAAATAATAAGAGAATAACAAATAATGCAGCCCAATAAATCCCATTATCGTCAGTTTTGAGTTGATGCACCGTCCAAGGTGTGAAACGACTTGATTAGGTCTAAGAAGAGACTCAGCAGTATTTTACATCCATCAATTTCCTGACGCCTGCGCATTTTCACTCTCGACCAGCTATGCAAAATTTTACTTGTGTCAAGCATGTTAAACTCCTGGCTCAGTTCTTCGGCAAAGTGCTCAAATTATGTTTACTGGCGCAATATGCTCGAGTAAGGAAGCTGTTTGTGATCACGTGTGCGTTAAGGGTTTGACAAGTTACTTTACCCAGTAGCCACAAAAAGCAACATTTTCTTACGCCTTCTCGCACACCCCCTCCTTTACTTTTTCCTAGCAACAATATATGATCGATATTTGGAGTACTGCCAAGTTTATGGGAGATACGACAGCATCGAGAACCTTGGCTCTTCATGTCCTCGAAGTGCCGATATGGCGGTCGCTGATACACTTCTCACCTTCTTCATTTACGTATTCTGCTTCCAAGACCAATCGCTCCGACTGGTTCGAAAAATTTTCTAACACAGCCGTAAGGTGGAACAAAGGCTGGCAATCTGTGCACCGACTACAATGCTTCGCTAGATTTCCGACGCCGGTTCCTAGTAAGCAACGCAGCCGCCTGAGGCTCTCATTCAAGCACTCTGAAGTCTCACCCACGTAGTGATATCCGCACATCAGAGGAATTCTGTACACCACACCTTTTACACAATCCACAAATTGAATTTCGTGGTTCATGTTACAGGTGCTGTCCGCCCTGCGTTCGGGTTCCATCGGTAGTGGATGCTGGACCTGAGAAAACCCATCGAAGAGGAAATTTATAACAAATTGCGGGCGCCACAATTTATGAGTTCAGTGGGGAACTAATAAGGTATTACTAGATATTCAGTCTGGACCCGAGAAAGAAAACAAGCCACAAAATCGTTCGTATTAAAAATACCAACTTGCATTTTAACACTAGGTTCCAATTTCGGCCCTAAATATGAGCTTAGCCACAGCCACCGGGCTTAAAAGGTAGCACACAAGAAGCCATGTGTTGTTATTAAGGCGAAGGCTTTACCAACCCCATTACGAAAACGAGAAAAGTCGCGGAGTGTGTTAGTGTGTGTACTCAGAGGGTACAGAAAATCCCAGCACAATCCCATAAATTTTATCCATCTTATATACACCCCACTGGCTGTCCCCAATGTTCCGACTACTACATTCCTGCCAAGAGTGTGCGCAGCTGTTGGTCGTACAGCGTTGGTCGTACAGCATTCCGGGTAGTGTCACACGATTTCTCTTTGCATATAGCTAACAAGCCCGCCAAGCTGCAGGCTAGCTTGCGATAGGTATTTGAACCGACGACATATATACCTTCAGTTGTATGCCTTTAAAAACTATACATCTTTCTTTAAGGCGTGGTTGTGGTGTCCACCGAGATTTCAGAGAATTGGTGGGTCATTTCTTTTCCTGAAAACCAATTTTCGTATTAAAATTGTGCCGCAACCGTTCATCGAACAGCGTTCCGGGGGGGGTGATACGATTTCTAGTCCCATATAGCATACTCTTCGTAGCCAGGGCGGTGGCTAGCTCATGACAAGTATTCGAACCGTGTGTCGGAGTGTTGCAGTCGGACCTTTGTGGATTCAGCGTTTGTGGAATCAGCGTTTGGAGTCGTGCCTCCGTTTCATTTTTCAGTGCAAACCTGTGTCCATGCCGAACGCTCACGATGACACACATTTGCTCACATTTCCGTAAATGTGCAACAAACGGTTATGTTGCTTTTGCCTTCACAGCTCTTGAGCAGCCTTAAGTGACCTCTGAATTTTTAAAGGAGGAATGCATTTAATGGCTACATTTTCACCCCCTTTGTCCGCACACTAATTTCCGTTGGTCCGTCTACACCATTAAAAACTCGCAGAATAAAGCGCACCGGATAAAATTGCGAGTGTAAGGAGTATTTCAACCCACGCCTCTGGGGTTTCAGGTTGACAGCCCGAATCGCTCCTCCATTCCCGAAGGGTTGCTCATCATTTCTCTAGCTGGTTTTTGTTATCTTCCTAAAACATTGGTAATCCAGCGGACGTTCAACAGACGGCCACCTGTGATCAGTCGAGGGGACAAAAGACGTCTACAGAGAATGATGAGCAAGGTAGAACGCAATTAGATAAATAAGTCAATTGTTTGGCGATGATGTTCGCTCTTTATGCTTAGCAACAAAACACGGAACAGCAACTTTACAATCTTGCGGTGGCATTCGCCCGGATTTAGACCCCTAGTCTCTTTGAAGGCAGGAAGCAATGGGTGTAGCGAGTGAAATGAGGCGATGATTATGTTTGGAATCATTCTCTCACAGCAAATAATTCCACGCTCCGTTTGCAGCTTTGATGAGTGTGACCAAACTATTCGCCAATAAAAATGGTTGTAAAAATACTTTCTGCAATGATGTGAAACCTGGGAGCTCTACTCAGACATCTTGACAAGCTCGCAACCCCTGCTAGGTTTATCTTGTCATGAGCTACAAATCAATTTGCATCGTTACTATACTGTTAATATTCCCTGGCGATTATGTATTATTTACATGTCGGCGCATCAACTAGGACCTCAAGATGCTCAATTACGTTAGATTCAGCGGCGTTATCAAGATGTTGAAGATAAAGGCTCGTGAAAATTCGGGACATCTAGGCTAAACACATATCCAACTCAAAACGTACGGTTTGGACGGCGCATGATTCGCGAAATGCATTTCACGTTGAAGAGCCGTCGAGCTTTTGTGAGTTCATTTTCTCCCCTCTAACTTATCTTCCGTCCTGCTCAACATACTTCCCTTCATTTACCCTCTTTTTCATGCTGCAACTAAAAGAATAGTCATCATCAGTGTAAATACATAAGTCGTTACACAGAGGATATCGGCTTGTGTACAGAGTCGCTCTGTTTGGTGTTTACCGGAAAGGGTCCTCCAGATTTAGGGAGGAAGAATTTTTCCCCGGCTTGCCGTGGAGAGCCGTTTTCTTGATCCGTTGTTTCGAAGCGTACCGTACGGCGTCCTTGAGCAGTGCTGCATTGAGGGTCGAAAGGGCGTTCATAGGGCTTTCTGCGCATTTTGCCACTCTGTCGCTGGCCGCTTCCTCCGAGCGTCGACATACTGTAGAAAAAAAAATTACATTAAACATTGGTGCCAACCCTACAGACAGTAAAAACAATATTACTTTTGCTAACAACAAGCAGAGGCAAAAAAACGGCTGCCGCAAAAATCCATGCATCGCCGAGACAAAAGAAACTTTCTCATCCAGACGCAACTTAGCACTTGTGTTAGCAAATTGGTAACTGTCAATACAAATAGTCTATTGAATGAACAACAGAGCTCATTAGCTTGGCTTTTATCAGCTTGCTGCGAAAGCATTCCGGGTTTTTTCTGTCTATAGTAAATGAAGTGGTCGATGGACACTTGAATAACTCATTTCATTGCCGCTCTTTTTCCGTTTTTCCCCTTTGTTCCCCTCCCCAAGTGTAGGGTAGCCAACTGTACATCGCCTGGTTAACCTCCCTGCCTCTCCGTTCATTTCTCTCTCTCTCTGTGGTTCTCATCTGGATGACACGAAATCCATACTGGTAAATTTATTATAGATGTGTGCAAATTTTGTACATAGCGCCGCAATGGCTGGGAAATTGCTATAATAATACCGCTGTCTGTCAGACAGGCAATTTAGGCGTTTTTTTTTTCAAAATACCCATGATGATATAAACCGGGAACAAGGTGATGTTGTTCCAGTTGACAATGTCTGTCTGTCCACGTGCGTCGAAGTGTACACTTGTAAGCTTACTGTTTGGAGCAATTTCATCGATTGCATTCTGTACTTAACTTCAGAAAACTCCTTAGCCACAATGTGAGCTGAATTCGACTGTACTAAGATATCGATTCTAACTCCAGCGTGCTTGGGGAAAGAGCCGCAGGTTCGCTTTGCTCACATTTGCGTAAGATGTGCAACAAACGGTTATGTTGCCCACAACTTCAAGAATAAAAGCCTTGCGTGAAAGAATTTCTTTTAATACCGCCCTCGTGTACCTCGTATGCCTTAGCCTTTTTTTACATTGAAATTGAGCACCTAATGACACCTACTAAAGAAAAAAAGATGGCTTTTAGCTGCGCGTATAACCGATATTCACCAGAAGCGCCCCCCGTGACGCTTACAAATAGATCAGGGTTGTGGTTACTTCTGCCATCAGGGAAGGCATAAAATTTTTCTGTGAATAGGCTCAAGAAAACACTTTTGCACCATCCTGAATTTAGGTGCACTCACATCAAAGACACTTCTTTTTTCTTTTTACAACTACCATTAGTTTCTTCTAAGCTTCAGTTCTTTCTAAACAATAAAATGATGGCCCTTTGGTCCAGACAATCTTTGGAATATGTTTTTTGTTGATAGAATAACTTAGCACTAATTTCGAATGCTGTTACCATGCGTCTTCCAAGCGTTGCGTCTGTGCTATTACATTATCCTCCACGGCATTCTCCGATAACTGTTTCAAATAAGCCCGATTCTCGGTACATTTCTCGGTTGCTCCGTCTCTTGGACATTCAGCTAGGTTCTTCTGAACACCAGAGGATGTTCCTTAAGGAAAAGGGGTAAAGATAACATATGCTGGGAACCTCAAAAATATTCAGCCTGATGTTGCATATCCGAACTTCTTCAACTAAAGCAAACATCGTTCGTATCACTGCGAATTGCAGTCATGAAGGCCTCAGCTTGTAATAGTCAAAGTACTCTCGATAGGATCTGCTTACGTCTACAAAAGCACCATTTTAATAGGAAATGTGATCGAAATAACAATGTAAGGCTCTCTAGACATCGTATATACCAAGGCGCGCCTAAAAGACAGCCTATAGGCGAAGGTCCACGAAGTCATGTGAGTACACGATCGCCGGCTGTCTATAGACTGTCGCTATGGATCGCGTGCAGGCTGTTTGCCGACACTCTTCCGTTAATGCTCAAAGCAGTGGAGGCCTTCAGCATCAGTGGCGGTGACTACAGGCATGCAAGCCATCGCTGGCAACAGGAAGGCAGGCACAACTCGAACTTCCAATTTGGGCAACTTTTGTCCACAGAATAGTTATTCTGCAGCTACCATGTTAACAACACACTTAAATGGCGGTCGCCCATATCAAACTAACGGCTGCTCGCAGATCTCTTTGAACTAATCAAATAATGCGCACGCTACATGAACAGTGCCAAACGCCACTAACAGTCAGGTGCGCTGGTGATCCTTCAGCAGGAATCAATATCGGTGCAAAAAATATGCGCAACTCTTCGTGGAGAGAAAATGTTCAGGTTCTATACGAGCAGCAATAAAGAAATACTGCTTTTAAACTGCACTGATAAAACAAACCATCAACTAACATGAGCTACTACGTGCGCCTTGAAACAAGGTCAGAAAAGTGAAGTATTTCCTAATCTACGATGGGAATTTCATCAAAATGATACGTTAAATGGCCCTCGAGCTACGTAAATAATAAATCTGCTGCCCATATTTATTCGATATTTGTAGGCAGTGCAACTCTCTTTTGGTTGCAGTCGTTTTAAAAGAAAGAAGCTATAATATTTTACGCCTTCGAAAATCGTCGCTTAGCAGTTAGGCATCTGTCACCTTAATGTATGTAAGACGTAGGTATCGATTCGGTTGAATGAGCAACCACAGCGCTCGCACTCTTTCCTTTTGTCCGTGACGGAAAATAAAGTAAGATTTTGAACGAGTTTCCTCCGTTGCTAGGAAAGTAACAGCAGTAATTTATTTCAGCCTTGTTTGAAATGCTTTCAAGATTTCTAGAGAGGGGCGTTCACTTACTGGTCTCACATGGACGACCGCAAAACGCAATGCTCTGCGTGAGAAGCCGTCGCTGTGTAGTGGTTATAATCGACAAAAACCCGTTTTCGAGTCCTAGTATCCCATACATGAAAACATTTTCTGGATGATTGTGATGCTGGGTAAAACAGAATTTCAGCGCACGTGTTAAGGTACGTTAAATAGACGCGATCGCGCACGCAACGCGCACTACTGAACGGCGGCGACACTTCGGCTTCTGAGGAGACCTTAGTGATAGGAATCTATACTCACACTTGCGCACAAGTGCTAATTTTTTGTGAGTGAGATCGACCGATTTAGACAATGAGCAGCTCCGGGTGTCACAGTTCTCCATCTTGCAAAAAACTTCGAACCTTCAAAACAGGTTATTTCGTCTCTAATTTCAGTTCTTGCGTTTTTTTGTACATTAGTGGTCTCATCAGCGGGGATTGAAAACTGGCTATCAGCTCTGGGCACGCAGGTCGCCGGCTGCAACACTGGTAGTGAAACGAAAGTTTGCACCGCCGAGGCCTGTTCTCAATCCGAAAATGATCACGCTTCATTAAGCCAGGGCATAAGTTGAATTGCACCGACACATGCAGCGGTACTTTAGAATCTGCCACTGAGTGCTCCCACACTGATTTGTCACACTGTCCACTGCAACCACTTCTTGACTACTTTTCTTTAACAATACAGATAAACAATGCACTAGCCAATGCCGACAGCGTTCTGATGCGATCAGATCATTTCAAACGAAGAGGTCCATGATAAAAACCATGACCCTCTCTACTTGGCGTGAATGAACACAATTTTTGAAGCCACAGCTTCTGAAATGATTGCGACGCAAGCAACGCATGCCGCTTTTGGAGAAAAATGGCGGACATAATAAAAGAGCCGTAGTCATCTTCGCGATTTAACTAAAGGTTTGTTTATTCGATGTGCTGCCGTTCCTCTTAGGAACGGCAGGAACGGTATACAATGAACGGTATACAATGAATGTATACCAACTAGCTCAGTTTTCTGCCCTGTTGTTCCTCTTAGGAGCATAATATGAGATATGGACACGAGTGAGAGCACGATTCACCGCCGCTTAACCCTAAGTGACGAACTGACAAAAAACACATAGAAGTTGACAAAACGACCGATCGCAGAGTAGAATAGTAAACAGTTAGTTCAAAGTTCTGCGGTGTCTTCTAAAATTATACTTTTTTTATTTATTAGACAGTCGGTCAAAACACTAATGCGCTTTATTGGGCCAGTCCTGATATTCATGCAGTGCAGTTTTTTTTAGATACTGTTTTGGAAACTTTTAAACACACATCCACTTGGGCTAATCGGCAAACAATGACGTGAAAAAATCTTATAGAAAGTCGCCCGGACGAAATCTCTTTCTTGGAGTTGCTTGCAAGTCATTCTATCACGACTATCCTATAATTAACTTACGCAATATGTGAGCAGTATGTGTCTCATCATTCGCAATAAATTAATTTTCTCTAGGCGAGAACAATGATTGTTAAACTACTGTTGGCAATGCTCCTTAACTGAAATTTTCTCTACTGAGTTAATTCTCTCTGCCTCTGAACTTGTTAATGTAGCTCACCTTCGCGAGTCCATGCCTTCGCATCTTGAATGGTGGAAAATTATGCCCCTTCTCTTGAAGTCTTCTCCACACTGAGGGCATTGCACTTGGACATGCATGCAGTCCTCTGAAAGATGTTTCGGGAGATCGCGCAGTTTTCCACTGAAATAGCAGCCAGTGCGGGTCCCGCCATTGTTCGGGCAGTACACGTCCCGTTCAGTTAGCTCTCTTAGCGAGCATTCGAGTTTTCTAACATCTGTTTCCTTCAATCTTTCTCCGTCTATGGGGCATTTTCGAGTACCCTTCAAGGCCAGTGACTTGCAAAAGTCACACACGCCGTGCCTGCATGGTAAGAGGTTCAGCACCGATGGTACGACGCCGCACAGTCTGCAAATTCTGATGCTTGGCAGACTCTCCTTAAAGGAGATGGGGCACCATGACGAAAACTGATGGAATCCCGACAGTTTGTAGCTACTTCCCCGAGTCGACGTAGCCATCTGGAATGCAGGAAAAAAATCGTAGGCGACAAAACTTCAGATATGCGTTTCCTACATTTGCCTGTTGCGAATATTAGCGCGACAGCGCCAATGGTCGCGTTCAGGTGATAACGTGGAATAAACATTAATTAAAAAGAAAATCACTGCAACTGCCAGCTGGACACCGTGATAGTGCGCGTGAGAATGGCGGGAAGTCCAGAAGCGCAGCATGGTTCTCAC
Source organism: Amblyomma mixtum (assembly GCF_055824585.1). NCBI lineage: Eukaryota > Metazoa > Arthropoda > Arachnida > Ixodida > Ixodidae > Amblyomma > Amblyomma mixtum. Next base: position 222,027,866 of record NC_143013.1, on the reverse strand, counting down.
AATCCCTTGTGGTAGAAGTGTTTGAATCTCCTCTTTCTACGGTAGCCACCCTCCGTGGTCATCCCGTTGCAGCCGCCTTCCGGTTGAGCATTGATCCGCTCTTGCCATAGCCTCCCAAGCCATTTGGCCACCTTCCACCTTTTCTCGCTCCTTCCGGTCATACATTCCCTCTCCCGCCTCTGCGCTTTGCCGCACGCACATCTCGGTCGGTGTACATAGAATTGAGTTTAATTAAATAAAATTAACTCAAATAAGTTCCATTATTGTTTTAAAATAAATCAAAATCATTCACCTAGTAATTAAGCTTTTACAGTTGGTGTTACAGATTAAATGATAGAATGCAGGGCAGTAGCGTTGTTTTTTACGACACCGTCAGCTTGTAAGCATGGCTCAAAACGGTGAGATTTTAGAATACAGTTCTCAATTGCTCTCACGGACACTCAAAATGCGCTGCACTCGTTGTGACGAAGAGTTTATGAGAGACAGTACGGTGCAGTAATTGTTGCGCAAAACCCAAAGTGCGCCCTTCAGTATTCTAGCTTTGTAGCTCTGAGTGCTCCGAGTGGCAGCATTTTTAAAGCGAGCGAAGGAGCGGTAGGTGTCGCATGGAGAACCCGCTGTTTTTTTTTTCTTTGTTAGTTTCAGGCGCAAACTCTACGGGCGCTGCCATTCTGCGACAATGTGCTAGATTCGATGGGAGTCATTGAGCTCGTAAGAAATAATAGTATTATCTTGCGTGCACCAGGAACGTTTAAAGGAAGTGATCCTATGCCGTCTCCGAATAGGCCACACGCATCTTACGCACAACTGCCTACTAACCAAACAAGACAAACCTGTTTGCGACGAATGCGGAGACGAACTTACGGTTAACCATATTTTAATCGCTTGTGTTAAATTTGAAAAACTAAAAAAAAGTACCTGAGTCAATTTTACAATGATGCATTCCTTTTCATCCAGCACTGCTCTTAGATGGCAATGTCATTGTTAACATACCTTATATTTCTAGCTTTTTAAAAGAAGCAGGCGTACTTGAAAAACTGTAAATATTGAACCACTGGCTAGCTTTACTGCATGATACACCTCAGCCACTTGCTCATTCCTGAGAAGAAGGCTGAGGCTTTTATTTGATTGGTTGGGATCTTCGATATCCTTGCCCAGCCAAGTATAGCCGAAGCTGCCTGACCTTTTTTTTTAAAGCTTTTACCATCAGCCATTTTTAAATCTCGTTTTGTCCGTTATTACTGGGTAGTTAAACTTTTTAGGCCCTTTTGCACCACTGATCACTTTCCGCATTTTTATTAAATCCCACAGAAAACATTTCCTATACCTTGTTCTTGGTGCCTGATGGCCTTACATGCCTATGTGCCATTAAACCCAACACAACACAATTTTCGGGCTACCACATGAATTCAGCTAACGTGGACGGAGTAGCTAACGACAACGAAATAATTTTTATGAATTCGGCCTGGGAGTTCCGAAAGAGCCCGTTTACATTGTAGGTGCCACCAGCCTTCACTGCGACTTCGCGCAAGCATCTCTTCCCGAAGTACCTCTGCGACGAAATTGATACTCACTTTTGTGTCCGCAAAGGTCCGCAGCCAGTGAGAAACAGAAACTTCTCGTCTGACCGTAAGTGTCTCATATCCTGCTCCGGTGAGACAAGAGCAAATTTCGCAAAGAACAAGCCAATCATTAGCTGACCAGTCATTCGCTATCATTCATATTCGAACAAAGCCGTGAATAAGACGTCAGAAACGCTGAGATAAAACTATATCAGTGAGCCTTATCTTTCCCAGCGCCGCCCATGTTGGTTTTTTCTCCTCTCTACACGCTGATGTCGATATCAGAGTGAAATGAAGCGTCTGACACCCGTTGAGGCGTAGGCAGGTTGTGCTCAAGGTGTACCAGTGCGAACTATCCGTGGGGATCAAATAAACGCACATATGAGTCTGAAGGTGGATAAATTGCTTATATTCTTAAAAGTGAATCCCAGCCTTGTTTCAAACACAACTTCGATGAATCCAAGGACGTATGTCTAAGTTGCACTCCCCTCTCTATTCAGTACGCGTCTCATCCGTATCCTTCCAGAGTGAAGTGGTTCCCGAATAGGCGGCGAACATTGGAGCACCTCAGAATATATAGCTGTTGGATGCCTTCACTGCCACACAGCTCTTCCAGCTTTCCGGTGTCAGAAAAAAAAGTCCGAAAGCAGCACCTTTTTCAGAGGAAACCTTGTATCTCCTTCTGTCGAGACGTTCAAGTTTGCCTCTCCTTACTGAAGTGTACTTAGATTGAAATGCATTCCCAACAATAAGGTTCTCTAACTTCTAAAAAACATATCGTTCCGCATTTACCATACGAAATCAAGGCTCTTGCAATGCAATAAGCCTGAAAATTTGGCTCGAACTCTGCTCACGCGCCTAAATATCCTTATAAATAAGCCTTGGTGCAAAGTATGAAATGCTTTGAGCTCCCTTTCTAGGTAAACTCAGTCAAACATTCTACGAAAATTGCGGCGCACTTCGGGGCGAACATTAAGAGACCTTCTTTCTCGGTTTGACTAGTTTAACCGAACCAGAGAAGAACTGAGAGTTCACAGGGAGCCCTAATCTCGAAAGGGGGTCCTCCAGATAAGTTTCTTTGGAGTGCGAACCGCACGCAAGAGAGAAGAATATGCTCTGTCGATCAACTTCTCCGCATCTGTCACAAAGGTTTGTGACCCGCGTCTGCATAAATACAAATTTATGGGGTGGGGTGGGGGGGGGGGGGGTTCTGCATAGCAGAAGCATTATTGACACCTCAGACATCGGGAGTATTGGGAGTATTGATGCCGGGGCCCGGGTCAAAGAACCTGAGGAAAGTACGCACCGCCATACGTTGGAAACGGGAATTAAGATCAGGGATACGGGCTTCTAGATAAAGCACCGCATTTTAAACCGGTTTTAAGCGCTGACGTGCCCTCCACCCGGATCGGTAAACGACATACCTCAGCCAAACGCGCCCTGAAATTCACATTAATCTGACCTAGAGACTTAATCTAGGACCTGGCCAAATCGTTCCTCGTAGAACGGCCGCGTCATTGATGAGCACGCAGGCACACCAAGGCATCATGGTTCATCCCACAGCCACGCACCACCACCAGCACAGCCGTGGCGCAGAGCGAAGTGTCGTCTTCTTCTTCCCGGGCCGAAAGCAGCTTCCACCCGGCGCACCTCCTGCAAGTCTTTGTTAAGTAAATAAAGAAGTGACTCTCTCGTCTCTTTTGTTGTCTTGCATTTTATAAGATTATTTTATCATACTGCACACGTTTTGTTATCATGCTGAAGTTCAGCTTAACTGTGACACCTTATTTCAAAAGCGATACGGAAGCCGATTAAAGAAGCAAATAGAAACCGATGCTTAGCGTGCAACTATCGGGCAGTGACTGCCGCAGGTCACAATCCAGTTACTGACCTCCCGAGGTGAAAAATATTGCTCGACCTTACGTCAGAGTTTGAAATGGGCCTTATGATCTTGCCGGCTGTTGCTGCCATATAATCGTCATCGCACGCTGGTGATTACCATATACTTTTGTAATGCGGTTTCTTGAACCGTTAGCACGTATTATCAAAGAAAGAAGACTAACTTATAGATGTGTAAACAACGGCGGAAGACCGGTAGCTCAAGGAAACTGAGCTACACCTCTAATGGCTGGGTTCTTTCGTCATAAGGGCAGCTACTGACGAACCCGGGCGTGAACTCTGTTTTGGAAACTGGAGTTGAGTTTGCCTTTACGAATAGCGGTTGCAGTTTGCGAGGCACCGTGGCAGCAGAGCCATTTCAAGGAAAATCACCTCACGTGCACGAAAAATAAATTTACTTTCTATGACAGTTTCCCGTGAGGTAGAGTGCGCCTTTTTGACCTCGTACAGCAAAGGCTACAGGTGTAATATTGATGTTTATTGCAGTACTATCTTTGTATCATGAGTGAAGAATGTGTGAGCCGCGGGCATGATCTGACGCAGGATAGTGAAAAAAATTTGTGAATGTTGCTGTATAAACACATAGGTATAGTACACTTAAAAACTATTCAAAATTTCTCGCACATTTTTGTTGAATGCTTTGCATTTGTCGCTATGCAATATGGGGGTAACTATGCAATGATAAAATAAATGTCGGTGTCGGTGTTGCACGCTCATTAATCTAAACTGCGCTGTCATTTAACTGTTCAGTAATGTCTGAGTCATATCTGGGCTTGTTATGGCAGTCTGATTTTGGAGACAAGCCATGGAAGTAGTCATTTCAAGTACAAGCATCTCTGAAATCCGTAGATGCATTTCCGATGTTTGCCAACTACCGGAGGCAACACGCGTGCGGTGGAGCCCCATGTTAATTGTTTAGCATAATGTGATAATGATGATGATGATGATGATGATTTTATGGCGCAAGGGCATCTGTGGCCAAAAAGCGCATAGCACAAAGGTATTTTCGTCTTCGCAAGGTGGGGTCAAAGGCCCATTTCCCAAGCATTTCACCCTATAGAAGCCGAGCACCAGGCAGAGGAAAGCTGGTGCCCGTTGTGTCACTGGTGGGTACCCGGCGGCACTGGGGATCGAACCTCGCACCTCCCGCATGCGAACTGGATGCTCAAACGGCTAGTGCACCGCTGCGGTCGTTTGGCATAATGTGTGATGTCATTAAGGCCGATCGATTATGAATGGTGTGGGTTTTTTCCCGAAAAACTTGCCAACGACCGCCTGGCGGCTGTTCGCCGTCAATCAAGCCGGACTAGATATGTTCGCCGGGCTGCGAGTCGCTCGCCGGAAGCGGCCAATGCGAGTTGTCAGCGCGTAACAATCAGGAAGCAACCGCGTCTGGCCTGTCTTCCGTCCGCCTCTACAACCTGGTTAACGGTTTTGGTCGAAAAAGAGGTCACAAGGAATAATGCGTCCTCTTTGTTGCCACTGAATCTATAATGGCTTAATGGTAAATGCAAGTCTGTTCTTTTCAGCATTTTACTGAGCATTTTACTCAGCATTTTAGGGGAATCCCACCTTGGGGGATTCCCCTAAAACATTTGGTCAACACTGTTCCCACTTCGAGTTATTGATCAATTCGCTCTCGCCCTACCATAAGCTTGCCGTCCCGGTTAGCTCAATTGGTAGAGCGACTGCTCCGGTGTAGCGGTGGTCCCGGGTTCGAACCCCGGACCAGGACGAATTTTTCTTTAACTACGAAGTTTCTGAGAAAGTTGTATAGCGTTCCTTTGTAGCCGTATGGCTGCGCTCGGGTGGACGTCAATGAGTAATTACTCCCTTATTAGAAATCTACTCCACCTTGGGGAATTCCCCTAAAACATTTGGTCGAAAAAGGCTTTGTATAATGCACCTATAGTTTCCGAATGAACCTCGGTGTGTGCTTTGGTACTTATCAGTACAGATTACGCATATCCAGAGAGCGGGAAACAATCCTCGGCTTAGCATGAAGAGCAGTTATATTCGTCTATTGTTTGGAAACCCAGCGTCAAGAGTCTTTCAGCCCTGCTGCGCTGATAGCGGAAAAAGCGTTCATATAGACTGGGCCTCCTGCGCACTTCGCCACATTGTCGCTGGCTGCTTCCTCCGAGCATCAAAGTACTTGGACTGCATTTCAAATATAGAATTCAATCAAGAGTCAGTAGAGGCTACAGAAACACCTTAGGGACTCCTACGAAATTTCATGCATCACCATGAAAAAATAAAAACGCCTAAAATAAAATAACATCTTCGAAAAGGATTAGATGAGGTTTAGCTTTGGTTAAACCGGGCAAGTTGCGTAAGCAAGCAGCAACTGTTTTGCCCGAGGCGAACGCGCTTATTTATTCCCCGTTTTCCTCCCGCTTCCTCTCTCCTCTCTCCACATTCCGACCTACGCGTCGAGAGCACGCGACTAGGCACGCGGCAGCGGCGGCGGCGCAGCGATGGTCCTGCCGCCTGGTGGAGCGCGGCTGAAATGGTTGCTATGGCAACGGCGCTCCACCTGTTTGACCTCGGCCACCGCCAGGAGCTACGCGACGGCTGGCAACCTGGCGCAGTATTGCTTACGCAATAAAAGTATCGGCAGCCGCGCGCGGGGAGAGGAGATAGAGGCTTCCGGTTCCGCGCGGTGGCGGAGCTGCTGCGCAAGGTCTCCGCCTCGGGTGCTCCTGGGATTTTTCATCCATTAGCCGCGGCAGCTTTCGGCTGCGGCTACGCCGGCTATGACGACGGCCACGCCATCTTTTCCGCTTTACGAGATCCTTAACACTTTCGCGTCAAAAGCTGGGATCGCCTTCGTGACCCTAAAAGTCTCAGTGTTTCCAATTCGTGGCTTTTTCTCTTCGAGGCAAAATAAGAGATTAAGGCATCAGCACCTCGAGCGAGAATGCGAATGCGGCTCCCATTTTACTCGAAGCAAGATATTTAGAAAAGCAATTCAAAAATTGATGAAGTGATTCAGTGCAGTCTAGGATACCAAAAGGCTTCTTTCAAAGGTATCAGGTGTCGTCTATCATGATACTGTGTCTTTATAAAACTGTAGGCCAAAAAAACTAATGCTCGTTACAGGACGAGTACTCGTGACAATACAGTAGTTTCTTTTTCCTTTCCAGATACTTTTTTAGAACTATCTGATCACAGACCCGCTTGGACTGGTCGCCAGACAATCGGGTGAAATAATCAGGTGAATAAAAATATGCACCCGCAAAACTGTTTCGTTTCATGGCAAATTCCGCGGTTGTAACCCCTCTCTAAGCGTTCTTTGCAAACCGTTGTGTAATCAACTTACCCAATATGTGATCATTTTATGTCTCCTAGTTCGGAATGCTTCCCTTTTCTCTTAGCCAGAACAGTTATCGATAATAAACTGATGCCTTCGTTTCTCACAAAGATTTCCCTCTATCGATAAGCATGGCAACATGTCTTACCTTCGTGAGTACATGCCTTGGCATCTTGAATGGTGGGCAGTTATACTTCTTCGCGTGAAGCCTTCTCCACACTGAGGACATTGCACTTGGGCATGCATGCAGTCCTCTGAAAGATGCTTCGGGAGGTAGAGCAGTTTCCCACTGGAAGTGCAGCCATTGCGGTTCCCGCCATTGTTCGGGCAGTACACTTCCGTTCAGTCAGGTCTCCTAGCGAGCATTCGAATTTTCCACAGTCCGCTTTCTTGAATAAACAACTTTCATTGCGTCTTGCTTATATCACATACAGGGTTGAAAACCTGGAGTGCATACGATACTTTGCATTTTTTCCCTAATCTAGATCGTTGTGAATTATTTGATACAGTACTTATATTGTTAGTAGTGCACTGTACTGCATCATTCTTAACATCAGTGCTGCCGAAGTGACTCCCTGGCCAAAAGCTGTGCTAACAGCTTTTTGTCAGGTTGGCTATCAACAAGCACAATGTCGAAAATAAGCGACTTGATCTGATATCATGTGCCAGTAACATGCTCAACTTGACAAATGTTTACGAGTGACATTTTTGATACACACTGCTTCGTCGATCAATATCTCTGCAATGCAAGATTTAGCCAGTGTGCGTACAACCACATCCACTGCGTATATTTATTTTTCCAGTGCGCCATTACATTGTTGCAAAACTTTGTTAAACATCATTCGTGTGACCTTTTCGACAACCCGAAGATTTCAAATCTATTGTATGAACAAACTAATTCCATTCATCACACGAAGCATGAAGAAATAGTTTTTCGCTGCATGTTTGTGTTCGGCAGTTCTGCAACCACGCCAAGCTTTCAACTGTGCCCAAGCCAAACATACCACGGTACCTCAAGTCGTTGAAGCACACAGGTTATTTTAATCATGAAAGCTGGTCGGAAAAAAGAGAGGTGTGCAAACTTACAAAAAAAAAACAAAACACGAAAGCAAAGTCTGTAAGGAAGCACAGCTTCCCCGTGAAAGTGGACTGCGCCATCTACAGACGCGCATATCCCGTTATTTATTTATTTTTTTACTTATTTATTCAATACTGCAGGCCTTTACGGCCCAAGCAGGAGGGGCATACAAATGACATAAGTGTACAGAACGAAGATAGCAAATAATAATTTCAAAACACTTGTTCTTTGGGCAATAGAACATGAGCAAAACAAGGACTAAACGAAATGCAAACCGAGCTCCTCATTTGGGACAGTCAAACATAAACAAACAGAAGTAAGTCAATGAATGAAATATGCAAAAATGAAATGTCAAACTTGTAGCAAGGCAAAAACACGATCAGTTTGGGCAACCAAAAAGCAGACAAGAAAAATATTCAAGAGCAATTCAAGGTTTCAATTGAATCAATGCTGGTTAGAAGAGGCAGAGGTAAGTTGTTCCAATCTGTTATCGTGCGAGGAAAAAAAAGAATATTTAAAAACATTAGTTCTGGTGTTGTATGGCGTTAGAGAGTCATCGTGTCGATGTCGTGTTCGGCGTGCCGTAAGTAGTGTTATGTACGGATCAGGAGTTAGAGCAAGAAGGTTATTTTTAAGAAGGAACATAAATGTTAAGCGCTGAATTTTTCTTCTCTTTTTTCTTTTTTTTCTCTGAATTTTTCTTACCCAGCGCAACATGCGGAATTCACTCTTACGGGGGTGCACCTATAGATCTAAGAAGTCCACGCGAGGCCATCGGAATCGCAAAGCTGGGCGATGCGGTGCATGACTACAACACCTCGTTGGTGAGCGAGGAACGGCTGGGCTAGCTGCCTCTTCTGCTCGGCAAAAAGAAGCGCGAAAGAAGCTCCATTGCAGAACTCCTCTAGCTACCACAAAAATTGGAAATGGTTAGACAACGAGGCGCAAGGACATAGCGGTACCAGTGTGCACCATCCTGGAAACTCGACGGGTGTTGGCGACAAAGCTGTGCGACATTACCCGTCAAGCCACAGGCATAACAAATGGGGCGCCTGTCCTGGGTGCGCCACGGTTCACGACGGCGCGGCGGGGTGGCGGGTAACGACGGGTAGGGGCCGGCAGTGCTGGAAGTGGTGCGATGGGAGGGTTGGAGACGTAGACATCGGGGCCCAGTGATCTGGCGACCACACCAGCGTAAGTGAGTGGGCGCGATCACTGGTGGAAGTCGAGAGCTGGAGGTCAAAATGCCGGAGGACTGCTCATGAATCGCAAGTGGAAGCGTGGGGTCAAGGGAGGGCGCAGGATCTCCAGACACAGGCAGTTGGCGTGCCACCTCTTCCCGTATAAAGGCCTTGGTCTCGGGAAGCAGTGAGGTCGGGTGAGAAGTGAGAGTGCACACTGCCGGCGCAAGAAGGGACTCGACGTATATGCCGGAAGGGTGAGCAGAAACCATCTGCTTCTGGCGGACGTCATAGCTTTGGCAAAGTTTGCTGATTATAAGAGAGCAACATATGGAACGCGCCGTCGGAGGTACCCTTTAGGATGTTAATTTCATCGGCCTCAGGCATCGATGGGTTGATGCGCTTGCACAGTTCGAAAATATCTTCTATATAGCCATAGTTCTTTAATGTTTTTGTCTGGTCACGAAACTCCGGCCAAAGTTTTATAGGGACAGCGGGCGCCTCTGGGGGCGCAGCTGTCGGAGGACGGGGAGGGGGTCACGAATGGTTCGCAGTAGCTGTTTTCCGGCCAGCAGGCTCACATTCCCTTGGTATTTGTGCATTACGGGTGACCGGTATTTGGGCTTTTCATGGACACTACTTTACCGGTTATCATCTGAATGCTTGGCTGCAACATCGCGACACTAAAAACTGCGTGAGATCGACGGCGGCCGCTAGTAAACATTGCGAGCGACTGTAATAATTAATGCTCTTACATTGGATTTGAAAACAGAAATTTTTGTACATGGGTCCAGCATACGCATTCATTATCACCGCAACTTTCCTTCAATGTCACTCTGGAAGATCTAGCGTAGCGTCCAGTGAGATATTTATACGTGTATAGGTTGCGGCTGTCTCCACCAAGTCCTTGCTTTCATCGAAGTGCATAAGACTGCTTAGACAGCTGGCGCTTACCTTGCGGAAAATTCTGCAATCTCACTAATGCTGAAAATAAGACGGTATGGCGGAATTTTAAGAACCGGAGTGCGTGCTACAGAAGCGAACACATTACGAATAACTGGCAGTTTGATGGGGCTATTTCAAATGTCTTTTTTTTTTGCTGACACTTCCGGAGGTGGAAAAGCCAGCTGCTGAAGAGTCTTGTTACATAAGCCATTTATTTACACTTTGCCACGCTGTGACGACAGAGGCGCTGGTGAGTGCAAGGAAATTAAACAAAAATTTGTTCATTACTCATGTGCTAGCAAGAAAAAAGCTGTGAGCGGCCACGCAGTAAGTAAGAGATGAGCAAAAATAGGAAGCACGCAACATGTGCGAATTAAAAAGTGGGAGGAACTTAAAGTAGTTAAACTGAGTAGACATGTGAACGCATGTGTTTAGCCCTGTGGGCTCATGGTTTTGCTTCGATGGGTCGTCGGCACGTCTGGCGACGATATTAGACTGGGGTTAAGCTATCATCGAGGTTAAGCTTATCTGTTTGCGCCGCCGCGGATTCGAAACCCAGCCGCGGCAATATTTATTTTATTTCTGCACCCTCAAAGCTAGGAACGCCACAAGACTCTTGGTTTGATTTGCCCCGTGCAGTAGTGCTCTTGCACTGCAAGCCATATGCACACTGAAGAGTACAGCAGTCTTGCGTGTCACGTTTGCGATCAAAGGCGAAATCAGAAAAGAATAATTGCTGCCCCACTGCCAGCGTCCCATTTTACCTGTAGTTTTACGGCCATACAGAAGCTCGCTTGCTCGCGTCGATGCCCCCAAAGGACTCTTAGCGCTGTCTTGTGGAAGGCGCGGTCATCATGTGAAGCTCTGCCATAGCGTTACGGAGAAGTTTCATGATCATGAAAACATTAAAGGATTATGATATAACTCATGAAACTTTCGTTGGGGGGGGGGGGGGGGGGTACTGAGCGCGAGCGCTGAGGCCTTTTTCGGCGCGCAGTTTGCGCACAGTTGGGTGGCCGATTACCTCTTGAAGGAAGGAAGGATTAGTCTTGAAGGAAGACTAGGTAGGCAAGTCAGCCTCAAGATTTCGGAACCACGTCGGTGAGATAGAATAAAACGTTACCGAGCTTGGAGGCATCGTCCCATTTGTTGTAGGCGCTGACACGCTCGTATGACGACGACCAGTCGTCGACATTGTGGCTGTCGTCGCCGCTGAAGACGATGGGATCGCGCTGCCGGTGCCCGCAGGAAGAGAGGATGCTAGGCGAAGGGATGGGGGTTGTCTGTCTGGTGACTTCGGGAATGACGGACGTAGGAGCTAAGGTGCGCCTAAAAGGTCCAGGATGAGAGGGGGAACGTACAGCAGCCTCCACTGAATGTAAGAGGGGGTTGTGGCTATGAGCGGATAATGTTAGGACAGGAAAAGCGCATCAACTTAAGTTTATTAATCTTGAATTTTATTTTCCGCGTTCTGTACCCGCTAGAGACAAGGGTAAGCTCTGACTGGAAATTGTGAATGTTGTTTTCGTCACATATTTCGCGAAAAATTCCACACTCGCCTCAAAAGGATGGACGGTAGAATGTACACTAGATGAAAATCATTAATGTAAATTAATAATTTGACTAGTCCAAGGATGGAGCTTTGTGGCACCGCTCATAGTACGTATGCGATAACTAACGGCATTAGCAAATAAAAATTTCTAGTGCTTAAAAAGGAGAGACTCAGTCTATCAGAAGACATTAGGATGGAGATTCAGGTTATTAACACATGAAAGACCAATTTATTAGACACTCTATCAAAAACGTTCGTAAAGTTTAAAAAATGTATTCCGTGCAAAATGACTTTCTAAGTATGCGGTGTTCTTTTCTTTTAGACAAGCGTCTGATTTGTTCATTTAACTATGTTGGTTTCGCATCAGATGTGATGATACGCATAGGAATGTCATTCCCAGATAGTTTAGCTGCCTTCATTTCGAACACTTCCTGTTTTTTATGGACCCCTGCTTGGAGTCAACTCGCTCGGCAGCATTATTAATTGATAATACCAATAATAAATGCACACTGTTATTTCTTAATAGCGCCAATGTTGGCGCATTTTCAATACAAGATTGTTTTAATTATTTTAAGCACTCTAAGACGTGGTGTATTAATACAGAAATTGAGCAGAAGGGATCATTTGTACCTTGTCTGTATCTAACCCTAGATTAGTTGTAGAGGTCCGAAAATTGCGTGGCTTCCGTTGAAGGCGGCGAAGAATAAGATGGCTGAGTGGTCCACAAAACTTCGAGATAGTTAAAGGGACACTGAGGAAAAATAGAAGTCGGCCTGCATAGATAAGTACCACACACAGATACAGCAGTAACCGAAAACATAGCTTTTATAAACTAGAAAAGACCTCAGAACGAAAAACGACCCTGAGGAAATGACTGCATCCCAACGATGCCGTGTACGGCCAGAAGTTGTCCACGTTGTCCGTCTCAAGCCCTATTATGCGCACTAAAGGACGCTGTGTTTCCACCCTCGGTGTTTATTTCGGCAAGTCTGTTTGATTTTCTTCTAGTCACCTTATTTGTTTTAAAGCGTCGGGTCGATGCTTCTTTCAGAGGGGAGTAATGCCGCGAATCGTTCTACTTTTGTTCATTCTTCAAAGCTGCCAGCGCGCGGCATCACAGCTTTGTGATGCAAGACGCAACCCGATTTATCGTGGTTGATGGCATCCAGGCGGAGCCAATTCTACGTTCTTCCAGAGCGTTGTAACTTTGCCGGCCTTATCTGGAAAGTCCGCTATGATCTTTAAATTTAAGCGTGGCCAAGAACTGCAGGCATTCTGTTTGACGGCCGCCGAGCACGCTTGTTGCTTTCGCCGGAGCCGAGTCATTCAATTCGTTACGGGCACAGGTGAGCCTAATAAACAGGCTTCTCGGTGGCGCTGCAAGCAGCCGTCTTGACAAGGCGCACTTTCGCATCGCTCCGACTTTTTGAAGCTTTTTGGCCCTGAAGTTTTGGGTTGTGCTCCCAAAAATGGATGGACCACCACCATCGTGTTCTTCGCCACCTGCGGACAACGATATCAACGCGTCTGCGTCGAAGACTATCCCAGGAAAGCATCTCGATACATCGAATACGCCTACCACCATTGCCACCAATATGGCTCCCGGGTAGCTTCGGCAAGACGCCGAGACAACATCGTTCCGCAGCAGCACAGATAACGTGGCGCAATCTGTCGCTGCGCTTGATGCCGACGCAAGCATGACGGATGAGGATTCCAGCCAAGTGGTTGCGGCGATAGCAGTCTCCATTCCCTTCTCAATTCTTTCCACGGAAAACATGCCTGGAACTAACCCTTCTCAGGTAGGATCTTGCACTTCTCCATTTTTGAAATTTCCCAAGCAATCTAAGATGGGGTTAGGCCCTTCCCAGATAGCTCATGAAAATGCTCGCTTTGTGAACAAACGACATGGCGTACAATTTGGCCGCTCGCACACAGCTATAAATGCTCGCTACGCAGATGCGCATTTTCGATCACGGTGCTTCAAAAAATTGATTTCCACTCAGGGTTTCAAGTACGGCTTTTTGAATGAAGCTGACAGTTTGCATTCGACATATCACATACGCACGCCAAGGGAGCATCTTCTCGGACTACAGTCTCTTAATTTCTGCAAAGGCGACACCGATACAGGCTTCTGACGCTATTCGCCCTGGCCAGATGCGGTGTCATATATTGTGCCAGCTGTCTAACAAGTGAACAGCTCATGGCCAACCTCAAGTACTACTCGTGCAAGATAATTAACGCCAGGTCCATGGGCAAGAGCGGAGCAGCTCTATTGACGTTTGAGAGCTCCAGTCTTCCCTGCTAAATAAATCTATATAGCATACTCCTTTCGGTAACACCTTATCACCCGAAATCTGTCGCATGTGAGATCTCTCCCAGAATCAAGTACAGGACAAATTCGTATCCACAAGTGTACCAACGTTCATCCTCGTTCTGCGATCACCCCGCACATGGCAACCTCGAGGTTTGTCAATAGAACCACTATGCCAAAATTGCAAGTCACCACATAACCACAGACCCGGAGTGCCCTACTTGGCCACAAGCCGCCAAAACTCTGAGGAACGGCGCTGTCCGCCGTATCCGAGTATCGTGACGAAAGGAGCGCAAGCAACAAGCCGACCTTTTACGTGGCAACGACACGTTGTCGACTGCGCATAAGAGCCCTGCCAATACACAGCAGCCATCCTCGGAGCCAATTGTGCTTATTAACGAGGACTTCTCCCAAATACAAATTCAACCGTTAGCGGACACACGAGGCAGAGAACATGAAACTAAAGGGCAAGATGCGTACAAACGGTGCACGCAGCGTGAGAGCAATAGTCTAAAGATTTCCGCTCCTTAATTCCTAACGACATCTTGTGAGCAACCTGCGACGGCATCAAAGGAAGCATAGATACATCAGGCTTATGCTGGAACTCTCTGTGCTACACAACACGGAACAGGAACACATCTTGCGAAAGATCGCTCGCGCACGATACACTTAGATGGAGACCAGCTCAAGCATATGAACGAACTGGTTACAGTCGAGGTGATCAAGCACATGCTTCCACTCTTAGGAATGCCACGTGTCTCTCCGAATCAAGAGCCCGGAATTGGGCACTCATCATCTTCAATTCCGCGCATTTTCCACTGTAATAATGGCGGTGGGCATTAGCTCGAAACCTCATGACATTTTTGCTTCGGACTCTCCTATATGGTTCTTGCAATGAAACTGCCTGGGAATCAAACAAGTAGAACTTCAGAGGAGACAGTCCATCAAGCCGACGATTTCTCTAGCTATCCTACTTCAGGACACCACCACTAATAGGCCAAATATAATAGGGTACAAACCTTACTGCATCATTTCCATAAAGCACCGACGTCCTGGGCCAGGATTGCGATCTGAGGCTCCAGTAGCCAATGGTCAAGCATGCGTTGTTGTTTTGTCGCGCGCTACCCCTTCCAAGCTTGATACTTCCGCGCGGTGTTGCAGACGCAGGAGGTATCGGAAGTGCGCCTTACCTTAGATGGTGACCAAGAAGCATTTGTTTATTTGGTTTGTGCCAGATTGTTCGGTACTGTGACATATCGAGTGGATATATCTTTTTTGGAAACTTTTGAAGGATATATCCCGTGGATCGCGTCATAGGCGGTGGGCGGGGGGGGGGGGGGGGGCGGATTAACGCCTCGCATACGAGCTGGGGACATCATCACTCAGATGCTAGGGGAAAACACCTATGGCAGCACATTGCCAAAGCCAAACTGGATATCGCCAACGACCTCGCGCTATCAACTTGGCCAGACCAGTGGTAAAGAAATTTCTTCAGACCTGACACTTTTTTGCTATCCCAGTGAGATTCTATGGTCACGGGCTGATGATGTCATGGGCAGCTTGTTCACTATCTCGTGGAGGTGCCATGGGTCCCTCGACGGCCAAAATCACTACAGCGGCAACAACGCCATCGAGTCGAGGAGCACGTATCATGGGAGGATGACTGGTGAGGTGAACGTTCCCACAGGATTAGCCGAGCTAATTACTCAGACCAAGGATGCCAAGAAGAAAAGCTACAACGAAGCCTTCAGTCAGAATCGATGCCTCGAAGCCGGACTCCCACCTTCTGACTCTGTGTAAGCGTAGGCTTCGTGCTCTCAAGGCATATTACTGGTCTCGCCGGACATCCAATCGTAGGCGCGCTTTCACTCGGATTACTGAAGAGGTTGCACCTCTGTGCACCTCGCTCTCCAAGACTAGCAGCTGCTGTGTCATTCAGTCAATACAGCAGTAAACGTATCATGGGAGGATGACTGGTGAGGTGAACGTTCCCACAGGATTAGCCGAGCTAATTACTCAGACCAAGGATGCCAAGAAGAAAAGCTACAACGAAGCCTTCAGTCAGAATCGATGCCTCGAAGCCGGACTCCCACCTTCTGACTCTGTGCAATCGTAGGCTTCGTGCTCTCAAGGCATATCGCCGGTCTCGCCGGACATCCAATCGTAGGCGCACTTTCACCCGGATTACTCAAGAGGTTGCACCCCTATGCACCTCGCTCTCCAAGACTGGCAGCTGCTAGGTCATTCAGTCAATACAGCAGTTAACTTGTCGAAGGCCTGGCACATATTTAGAACTATCGTAGGGAGTAGAAGGCCGATTTCCTCTTTTCAGGACATTGCCCTGAAATTGAACGTCTCCAGGCTGAGTTAACTTTATAGGCAGGGAAGGCCTTTTTATCCACATTTCGAAAATCTGGGTGCCGTGCCCGCGGACCCCCTATCAGATACATTGAGAGATTACGGCATTCCCTTTACATTCGATGAACTGGGGGCAGCCTTGTATGACTCAACCATAAAAGCACTTCTGGGCCGAATGGTGTAGGCTATTCCACTCTTCTGAACCTTCCCAGGTCAAATAAACTTGCCCTGCTGAAAGAGGGCAACGAATACTGGACCGTTAGTGATCTTCAACCTGCCTGGAAAGAATAAGTGGTGATACCAATTCGAAAACCTGGCAATCCAAGTCGGAAATTGCAAGACCTCAGTTCGATAACGCTAACGTCCAGCCTTTGTAAGGTCATGGAATGTATGGTTATAAGAAGATTTGAATGACAAATACAGCGTCTTGTCCCCAGTGAAATTAGGTTTTAGTCGAGGGCTCTGCCCGCAAGATATTCTGATAAGGCATCATAACGACATTCTCGTTTAACCTAGCTGCGCACAGCTCCGGGTGGCTGTTGGGGTAGATATAAAAAAAGGCGTTTGGTTCCGTGCCACAGTCTACCATACGTACTTCACCGGCTCCAGGAAGTCGGGATACGAGGGAACCTCTACTGCTTCGTGAAAGCTTTTCTTGCGGACAGAAGTTTCTCAGTATTGATTGGGGGGAAACTCTGAGGAACGGCGCTGTCCGCCGTATCCGAGTATCGTGACGAAAGGAGCGCAAGCAACAAGCCGACCTTTTACGTGGCAACGACACGTTGTCGACTGCGCATAAGAGCCCTGCCAATACACAGCAGGCATCCTCGGAGCCAATTGTGCTTATTAACGAGGACTTCTCCCAAATACAAATTCAACCGTTAGCGGACACACGAGGCAGAGAACATGAAACTAAAGGGCAAGATGCGTACAAACGGTGCACGCAGCGTGAGAGCAATAGTCTAAAGATTTCCGCTCCTTAATTCCTAACGACATCTTGTGAGCAACCTGCGACGGCATCAAAGGAAGCATAGATACATCAGGCTTATGCTGGAACTCTCTGTGCTACACAACACGGAACAGGAACACATCTTGCGAAAGATCGCTCGCGCACGATACACTTAGATGGAGACCAGCTCAAGCATATGAACGAACTGGTTACAGTCGAGGTGATCAAGCACATGCTTCCACTCTTAGGAATGCCACGTGTCTCTCCGAATCAAGAGCCCGGAATTGGGCACTCATCATCTTCAATTCCGCGCATTTTCCACTGTAATAATGGCGGTGGGCATTAGCTCGAAACCTCATGACATTTTTGCTTCGGACTCTCCTATATGGTTCTTGCAATGAAACTGCCTGGGAATCAAACAAGTAGAACTTCAGAGGAGACAGTCCATCAAGCCGACGATTTCTCTAGCTATCCTACTTCAGGACACCACCACTAATAGGCCAAATATAATAGGGTACAAACCTTACTGCATCATTTCCATAAAGCACCGACGTCCTGGGCCAGGATTGCGATCTGAGGCTCCAGTAGCCAATGGTCAAGCATGCGTTGTTGTTTTGTCGCGCGCTACCCCTTCCAAGCTTGATACTTCCGCGCGGTGTTGCAGACGCAGGAGGTATCGGAAGTGCGCCTTACCTTAGATGGTGACCAAGAAGCATTTGTTTATTTGGTTTGTGCCAGATTGTTCGGTACTGTGACATATCGAGTGGATATATCTTTTTTGGAAACTTTTGAAGGATATATCCCGTGGATCGCGTCATAGGCGGTGGGCGGGGGGGGGGGGCGGATTAACGCCTCGCATACGAGCTGGGGACATCATCACTCAGATGCTAGGGGAAAACACCTATGGCAGCACATTGCCAAAGCCAAACTGGATATCGCCAACGACCTCGCGCTATCAACTTGGCCAGACCAGTGGTAAAGAAATTTCTTCAGACCTGACACTTTTTTGCTATCCCAGTGAGATTCTATGGTCACGGGCTGATGATGTCATGGGCAGCTTGTTCACTATCTCGTGGAGGTGCCATGGGTCCCTCGACGGCCAAAATCACTACAGCGGCAACAACGCCATCGAGTCGAGGAGCACGTATCATGGGAGGATGACTGGTGAGGTGAACGTTCCCACAGGATTAGCCGAGCTAATTACTCAGACCAAGGATGCCAAGAAGAAAAGCTACAACGAAGCCTTCAGTCAGAATCGATGCCTCGAAGCCGGACTCCCACCTTCTGACTCTGTGTAAGCGTAGGCTTCGTGCTCTCAAGGCATATTACTGGTCTCGCCGGACATCCAATCGTAGGCGCGCTTTCACTCGGATTACTGAAGAGGTTGCACCTCTGTGCACCTCGCTCTCCAAGACTAGCAGCTGCTGTGTCATTCAGTCAATACAGCAGTAAACGTATCATGGGAGGATGACTGGTGAGGTGAACGTTCCCACAGGATTAGCCGAGCTAATTACTCAGACCAAGGATGCCAAGAAGAAAAGCTACAACGAAGCCTTCAGTCAGAATCGATGCCTCGAAGCCGGACTCCCACCTTCTGACTCTGTGCAATCGTAGGCTTCGTGCTCTCAAGGCATATCGCCGGTCTCGCCGGACATCCAATCGTAGGCGCACTTTCACCCGGATTACTCAAGAGGTTGCACCCCTATGCACCTCGCTCTCCAAGACTGGCAGCTGCTAGGTCATTCAGTCAATACAGCAGTTAACTTGTCGAAGGCCTGGCACATATTTAGAACTATCGTAGGGAGTAGAAGGCCGATTTCCTCTTTTCAGGACATTGCCCTGAAATTGAACGTCTCCAGGCTGAGTTAACTTTATAGGCAGGGAAGGCCTTTTTATCCACATTTCGAAAATCTGGGTGCCGTGCCCGCGGACCCCCTATCAGATACATGGAGAGATTACGGCATTCCCTTTACATTCGATGAACTGGGGGCAGCCTTGTATGACTCAACCATAAAAGCACTTCTGGGCCGAATGGTGTAGGCTATTCCACTCTTCTGAACCTTCCCAGGTCAAATAAACTTGCCCTGCTGAAAGAGGGCAACGAATACTGGACCGTTAGTGATCTTCAACCTGCCTGGAAAGAATAAGTGGTGATACCAATTCGAAAACCTGGCAATCCAAGTCGGAAATTGCAAGACCTCAGTTCGATAACGCTAACGTCCAGCCTTTGTAAGGTCATGGAATGTATGGTTATAAGAAGATTTGAATGACAAATACAGCGTCTTGTCCCCAGTGAAATTAGGTTTTAGTCGAGGGCTCTGCCCGCAAGATATTCTGATAAGGCATCATAACGACATTCTCGTTTAACCTAGCTGCGCACAGCTCCGGGTGGCTGTTGGGGTAGATATAAAAAAAGGCGTTTGGTTCCGTGCCACAGTCTACCATACGTACTTCACCGGCTCCAGGAAGTCGGGATACGAGGGAACCTCTACTGCTTCGTGAAAGCTTTTCTTGCGGACAGAAGTTTCTCAGTATTGATTGGGGGGAAACTCTGAGGAACGGCGCTGTCCGCCGTATCCGAGTATCGTGACGAAAGGAGCGCAAGCAACAAGCCGACCTTTTACGTGGCAACGACACGTTGTCGACTGCGCATAAGAGCCCTGCCAATACACAGCAGGCATCCTCGGAGCCAATTGTGCTTATTAACGAGGACTTCTCCCAAATACAAATTCAACCGTTAGCGGACACACGAGGCAGAGAACATGAAACTAAAGGGCAAGATGCGTACAAACGGTGCACGCAGCGTGAGAGCAATAGTCTAAAGATTTCCGCTCCTTAATTCCTAACGACATCTTGTGAGCAACCTGCGACGGCATCAAAGGAAGCATAGATACATCAGGCTTATGCTGGAACTCTCTGTGCTACACAACACGGAACAGGAACACATCTTGCGA
This sequence comes from Amblyomma mixtum, assembly GCF_055824585.1. NCBI lineage: Eukaryota > Metazoa > Arthropoda > Arachnida > Ixodida > Ixodidae > Amblyomma > Amblyomma mixtum. Next base: position 222,007,764 of record NC_143013.1, on the reverse strand, counting down.
AAGATCGCTCGCGCACGATACACTTAGATGGAGACCAGCTCAAGCATATGAACGAACTGGTTACAGTCGAGGTGATCAAGCACATGCTTCCACTCTTAGGAATGCCACGTGTCTCTCCGAATCAAGAGCCCGGAATTGGGCACTCATCATCTTCAATTCCGCGCATTTTCCACTGTAATAATGGCGGTGGGCATTAGCTCGAAACCTCATGACATTTTTGCTTCGGACTCTCCTATATGGTTCTTGCAATGAAACTGCCTGGGAATCAAACAAGTAGAACTTCAGAGGAGACAGTCCATCAAGCCGACGATTTCTCTAGCTATCCTACTTCAGGACACCACCACTAATAGGCCAAATATAATAGGGTACAAACCTTACTGCATCATTTCCATAAAGCACCGACGTCCTGGGCCAGGATTGCGATCTGAGGCTCCAGTAGCCAATGGTCAAGCATGCGTTGTTGTTTTGTCGCGCGCTACCCCTTCCAAGCTTGATACTTCCGCGCGGTGTTGCAGACGCAGGAGGTATCGGAAGTGCGCCTTACCTTAGATGGTGACCAAGAAGCATTTGTTTATTTGGTTTGTGCCAGATTGTTCGGTACTGTGACATATCGAGTGGATATATCTTTTTTGGAAACTTTTGAAGGATATATCCCGTGGATCGCGTCATAGGCGGTGGGCGGGGGGGGGGCGGATTAACGCCTCGCATACGAGCTGGGGACATCATCACTCAGATGCTAGGGGAAAACACCTATGGCAGCACATTGCCAAAGCCAAACTGGATATCGCCAACGACCTCGCGCTATCAACTTGGCCAGACCAGTGGTAAAGAAATTTCTTCAGACCTGACACTTTTTTGCTATCCCAGTGAGATTCTATGGTCACGGGCTGATGATGTCATGGGCAGCTTGTTCACTATCTCGTGGAGGTGCCATGGGTCCCTCGACGGCCAAAATCACTACAGCGGCAACAACGCCATCGAGTCGAGGAGCACGTATCATGGGAGGATGACTGGTGAGGTGAACGTTCCCACAGGATTAGCCGAGCTAATTACTCAGACCAAGGATGCCAAGAAGAAAAGCTACAACGAAGCCTTCAGTCAGAATCGATGCCTCGAAGCCGGACTCCCACCTTCTGACTCTGTGTAAGCGTAGGCTTCGTGCTCTCAAGGCATATTACTGGTCTCGCCGGACATCCAATCGTAGGCGCGCTTTCACTCGGATTACTGAAGAGGTTGCACCTCTGTGCACCTCGCTCTCCAAGACTAGCAGCTGCTGTGTCATTCAGTCAATACAGCAGTAAACGTATCATGGGAGGATGACTGGTGAGGTGAACGTTCCCACAGGATTAGCCGAGCTAATTACTCAGACCAAGGATGCCAAGAAGAAAAGCTACAACGAAGCCTTCAGTCAGAATCGATGCCTCGAAGCCGGACTCCCACCTTCTGACTCTGTGCAATCGTAGGCTTCGTGCTCTCAAGGCATATCGCCGGTCTCGCCGGACATCCAATCGTAGGCGCACTTTCACCCGGATTACTCAAGAGGTTGCACCCCTATGCACCTCGCTCTCCAAGACTGGCAGCTGCTAGGTCATTCAGTCAATACAGCAGTTAACTTGTCGAAGGCCTGGCACATATTTAGAACTATCGTAGGGAGTAGAAGGCCGATTTCCTCTTTTCAGGACATTGCCCTGAAATTGAACGTCTCCAGGCTGAGTTAACTTTATAGGCAGGGAAGGCCTTTTTATCCACATTTCGAAAATCTGGGTGCCGTGCCCGCGGACCCCCTATCAGATACATGGAGAGATTACGGCATTCCCTTTACATTCGATGAACTGGGGGCAGCCTTGTATGACTCAACCATAAAAGCACTTCTGGGCCGAATGGTGTAGGCTATTCCACTCTTCTGAACCTTCCCAGGTCAAATAAACTTGCCCTGCTGAAAGAGGGCAACGAATACTGGACCGTTAGTGATCTTCAACCTGCCTGGAAAGAATAAGTGGTGATACCAATTCGAAAACCTGGCAATCCAAGTCGGAAATTGCAAGACCTCAGTTCGATAACGCTAACGTCCAGCCTTTGTAAGGTCATGGAATGTATGGTTATAAGAAGATTTGAATGACAAATACAGCGTCTTGTCCCCAGTGAAATTAGGTGTTAGTCGAGGGCTCTGCCCGCAAGATATTCTGATAAGGCATCATAACGACATTCTCGTTTAACCTAGCTGCGCACAGCTCCGGGTGGCTGTTGGGGTAGATATAAAAAAAGGCGTTTGGTTCCGTGCCACAGTCTACCATACGTACTTCACCGGCTCCAGGAAGTCGGGATACGAGGGAACCTCTACTGCTTCGTGAAAGCTTTTCTTGCGGACAGAAGTTTCTCAGTATTGGTTGGGGATACTCAGGCTGAATGGCAATGTGACCAAAACGACGTCCCCCAAGGCTCTGTTTTTTCGCCGGCTCTTTTTAGCATTGCTATAACATGTCTCCCGCCAAAGCTAACGTCGATATCCGGTCTTAATTTTTCCGTGTATGGACTATATCACGCTGTGGACCGATTTGAGGTTCCCAGTGGAGCAAGAACTAGCCCTACAGACAGGCCTCAATGCCGTGCACGACTACACCAAGGAGTGTGGCATGAAAACCTCCCCGGAAAAAACCGAATACATGGCTGTCATAAACGGTCCGCTGCAGCGAGCCATCTAGGGGACTCAGTTATTTGCCGGAAACAAAGAATCCGTATACTCGGCATGCTTATTGAGGAGGATGGAGGAGCCAAAAGCTGGCTTATAGCACGTGCTTAGTTGCCATCAGGCTTTGAACTTCATGCGCCGCGTCTCTGCGCGTGGGTGGGGAATCAAAAACGTGGGGCTCCGTAAGATAGCTTTGGCACTCATAACATCAAAAATCCTGCCCGAATATTCGTACATGCGGCGTAACACGAGCCGACGCCTTCAGACTGAGGGAATTAATCGTAAGGCGATGCGCCTGGTTACTAGACTGCCGCAGTATTGCCCAGTTGTGGACCTACACGCATACAGCAAAATCAATGCCCTGCAGAATGTGGCAGAGCAGCAATTGCAAGCCCAGCATGTCTGTTTCTCCCCAATGGCGGCTGGCTGTCACATACTGCGGACATTAGTCTACAACATTGACAATTTAGAGCCACTCTCGTCTCCTGCCAGGAATTACTGGGAACGAAAGGGCATACCAGGCAGCACGCGCTGCAGCTCTTTACGCACCTTTGCCTGGATCCACACTCGTTTCCGCTTCTTGGGCCCCTGCGGAATTGTACAATCGTTGTCGCCTCCTATGGATAGGGTCCAGACTGGCAGCGCGCACAATGCTATAGCCGCTGCGTTCTGCAGCACTGCCCCGACCCTGAGCATCTATATCGCCGCCCACTTAGCACGTTTCGAAGGGCAAAGGCGGGTACTTCTTCGCCAAGTCCAGACGGGTCAGCCTCTGTCCCCAGCAAAGTTTTACCTCATAAACCCACACTCATACCAGGCCCCTCAGTGGCCGGCATGCCCGGCCAGAGGCACGGCCGAACATCTTCTGTGGCGTTGCCCTCCCTTTGACGAAGTGCGGAAGGGAGCGCTTCAGTCCTTGGGTGGGCACTTACCTGGCACCCTGCAGGAATGGATGGATCCGCTATCGAACATCGGACCATCGGACGCACTCCGGCTCTGGCGGGTTTTCTTCAGTACTTCAAGGTAGAAGGGCCTGGCCGTTACTTCGCCAAGCCGATCTCAGGACCACCCTACCTAGAGAAAGAAGCGGACACCGGTCCCCCAGCCCTACCCTTACCCCTACCCCCATGAAGCACTATCACAGTCACTTCGAAGGGGATTGGGTCATGGTCACGACTCTTCACGGCATTGATGTCGACATTACCTTAGCCGTCTACTTTCACGGGCATTTTAACCTGTGTCCTAAATTTTTGCTTTTTTTTTCTGCGCAGTGCTGCACCCACCGCAGTGCCTCAGTAGTTAGGGCTTTCGGTTACTGAGCCGGCGTTGCGGGGTCCGAACACGGCCGCGGCGGCCGCGTTTTGGTGAAGGAGAAACGCAAAATGCCCCCGTGTGCTGTGCGACGTCAATGCACATTAAAGATCCCCAGGTGGTCGAAATAATTCCGGAGCCTTCCACTACGGCACCTCTTTTTAGAGCGCAGCTCTTTGGCGCCCGTTGTCCGTCGCCGTTGTCCGTTGTAACCTTGTCTACTTGTCGTACGGTGGTAGGTGTACTTAACCACTGAAGCTCAACCTGGCCGCCGCTGCGACGATCGCTGTGGTATTTGATTCATTGTGTGGTGGCTCACACTAGTTCCCTAATACTGATTTTCAGGACTGTAAATTCGATCCTCGTGGCCAGTGTTTGTGCTTTGCAGTCTCGCAACAAGGCACCCTCGGGCTTGAATCAGCGAAGATAGTAAAAGTGATCTTTATTGTGACAGAGTGTCGACATGCATATCGTTTTTCCAAACCAAAAGAGAAAGGCTAGGCCCTTAGATCCAGTTCGGTAAACAGCGTACTGACCTGAAAGGTTTGCTTGATGACGATTTTAAAAGAAGTTGCCGAACGGGAAAGTGCGCATATGTACTTCGGGTACGTCCGCTTCACAAAAGTTTACTTTTCCAAGAATGTTTCCAAACCTCTGCCTCATGTCTTCCGTAATGTGTTCAAGTTATATTTATTATCCCCACCTACTTGAGTAAGAAAGCCTACCGCAAAATTTCCATGTTTAGGGTTTCACAAATATCTTGCCTAGTGGCGAGAAAAAAGCAACATTTTCTTACGTCTTCTTGCAACCCTCCCCCTTCCTTTTTCCTGGAACGAATAGACCATCTCATCTATGTCTGGAGTACTGTCAAGTCTGCAAGAAGTGAGACCGGAGCGAAACTTTGACTAGTGATTTCCTCGAAGCTGCCAGGTGGCATAGTCGCTGATACACTTCTCACGGTCTTCATTTATATATTCCGCTTCCATGCGCAGTCTCTCCAATTCGTTTTGACTGTTCTCTAACACAGCCGTAAGGTGGAACAATGGGTGGCAATCTTTGCACTGACTGCAATGATTTGCTAGATTTCCTCGGTCGCTTCCCAGCGAGCAGCGGTGCTGTCTGAGCCTCTCATTCAAGCACGCTGAAGTTTGGCCCACGTAGTGACGTCCGCACATGAGGGGAATTCTGTACACCACACCTTTCACACATTCCACAAACTTAGTTTCGTGTTACAGCTGTAACACGAACAGCTGTAACACGAGGATGGCTTGGTGTGTTCTGGTGTTTCCTAGTGTGAACACCAGCTTCTGTAGTGTGTTCTGATGTTAACACCAGACCGGGCTGGTGTGTTGTAGTGTGCACACCAGATCGTTTTGGTGTGTTGTACGTGCACACCAGCCCGGTTTGGTGTGTCTTAGTGTGCACACCAGCCCGGTTTGGTGTGTCGTAGTGCGCACACCAGACTGGGCTGGTGTGTTGTAGTGTGCACACCACACTGGGTTGGTGTGCTGCAGCGGGCACACCACAACGGGTTGGCGTGTTGTAACGTGCACACCAGAAAGCGTTGGTGTGTTGTAGCATGCACACCACACTTGATTGGTGTATTTTGGTACCCACAGCGTGCAGTGTTAGTGTGCTGTAGTGCATACACCAGACTGCATGGGTTGTGGTGTGCACACTGTTTTGGTCGTCAATTGCACTTAAGAGTGGATTGGTTAATTTTGGCATGCAAAACACTTTGAATAGGCATTAAGGTTTGGACACCAATGAACCACATTCTGGCTGACACACACAGGAAGTTAGTGTGCTGTTGTAAACGTATACAACTACACTGCAGTACCTAATTTAGTTTACTTCAGTTTGGGGGCATACACAGCAAAGACAAATATTGGCAGAGTGCATCTATCCTAATCTGGACTTCTTGTCTAACGCGCGTCGCACTGATCACAAAGTGCAGTATAGAACTATACCAACCATTTTTCAGGTAAAGCGAAGGGCAGAAGTGTTTCATGCTTAAGCATTCCCTTACTTTGCTTCACTGGATGTTATGTGCTGATGCAAATGCCTCAACATACCAATTCAAGCTGAACGTATGCAGCAGAACGTCGCCCTTCTAGATCTAATCGCCTCTGTGAAACAATGTTGAGTAGAATGATAATTAAGGTAACCTCCTAACATGTTTTCATAAACATGTGTGAAAATTATATATCAAACATCATAATTCTTTATTTACACTACAAATGAAGCGCTATTTTAACAAACCTCAGATAACAAACTAACAATCTCACATAAACCAAAACACGTACATTTGAACCTTAGGCCAAATATGGCATATGAAAAATGCGATTACAAGCCACACTCAACTTTAGTAATTACAAGCAGGACTACACACTGGACATTAGACAGAATGCTTCTTCTATATACAATGACCTATAACAGTGCAACACAGAGATGCAGAGATGTTTCACAATAATCGAGAACAGCACAAGGAAATAAACTTCAAATGACATATGCAGCAAAAGGTGCACACCTTCCATACAACTGAGGCAAATATTGTCACAGAGTGGTGACTGCAGTACGGAGAGCAAGAAGACAGCGAAAATTGCTTCTAACCGAAACTCTTTTTGTGCTGACTTGCACAAGCAAAGAACTGAATGACTCCGCGGCGGCGTAGCAACAGGCGAACTCTGCGGTCGGACAGAATGCCTGCCGCTCTTGGCCATGCTGAATTTAGAGCTGATAGCGAACTTTCGACATAAAGCGTGCAAAGTTACTAGAACATTCTGGAATAACGTAGAAGCGGCTCCGCCTGGATGCGATCAATCGAGATAAATCTGGTCGCGTCTTGCATCACAGCCAAAGCAATAAAGCGGCGCACCGGCAACACTGAAGAATAAAGAAACACTACAAAGGTTAACAGAATTTCTCCCCTTTCAAAGAAGCATCGACCCAATGCTTTAAAACATAAGACTACAAACAAATAAAATGGACTGTGCAAAAAAAAACACTGTGGGAACAGTGTCCTTCAGCATGCATAATTGGGCTCTAGACGGACAACATAGAAAACTTCTGGTCATACGCAGCATCGCAGGGATTGGCTATAAGCCAATTTAAATTTGTCCCTGGCATCTGTTCCTAATCACTTTCATAGAGATTGGGCACCTTCACAATATGTGACTGGTCGCTCTGTGCCACAAGCACACAAGGTGAAATAACTTTCTGCTCACAAATTAGACACAACCCAACATCAGTCGGAGGGTGTTCAGCAGTGAACATGAAAGGCATAAAGCTTTCCTCGGTAATTAGTTCTTGGCAGAGTAAGAAGATACTGTTTTCCACTAAAAAGATTTTGATCACTCGCAAGAACTTGCCATCATCTGTTAGAATATATTCAGAGCACGTTTTCTCGGTCTTGTTGTAATTGGCACTATGTACAGTGAACCCTTTAATACGTGCTCTGAGGTATTCACTCATACTGGGCACAGCACCAATGGCCTGGCTGATCAAATCCAGAATACGGCATTCAAGACTGCCAGGCTGCAATGGCGAACCTAATACTCCTAACTGGAGCTTATTGCCTTGCTTCCCCGAGATCAGCTTTTGCTGCTTGTTCAGGTAGGGTGGCAGTAGCACCAGACGCTTCAGGGACTTCTGCACCTCTCGCATGATGAAGCGCTCTGCTATTTGATGTGGAACACCTTTCGCTGCAGAAACCAGCTTGAGAATGTCACCATTCCCTCCTTCAAATGGGAAGGTAGAGGTTGCCCACAGTGGCCCAGTCATGCGCACAGATTTTGCAAGGTGCACAAGTTGGTGCACATTGAATGTCAGGGTGTGTTCACCATAGAGAATTGGCATCTGCTCAACAAACTGCACAAGAAGCTTTTCGGCACAAAAAATATCTGTCTCTTCAACACTTGCTTGTAAGAGTAAAAATAAACTCTGTGCAAGAAGGCAGAAATGCGTCAAATATCTCTGCGGGAGCATATTGAAGAGGCAAGGTGCACTGTAATAAAGAAGGCAATATCTCCACTCTGTAGCTTTCCAAAACGAGCGCTCAGTTACCAGTCTTGGCAATCTGGTGAAATTGGTGGCCGAATTTTCAATAGGCGGTCATTCAACTCCCTAACATGATTCCCAATGTGCCAGGCACTTCCTGGTGAACACAGCCAAAGTTCCATTTGGTGCGATGTGACACCTTCCAGTACGCAGTGCATGTAGTCCGGTGGAAAGCCCCACGACAGGTCCAATGTGCTGAGGGTTGCGACGGCTGACAAGCCGTTCATACCATCCACAGGACAGTCTCGCCTGGCTGCAAGTTTCATTGTACTGTACACAGTGTCATGGCATCGCTCGACCATATCTCGCCCCTCCATGATATATTTCAGGGTGCCTGAAAAAAGAAATGACAGATAAATTTGTCATAGTACTATGCATAATAAACAAAGAAATACATGCTAAAGAACAGACAGGAGAGTATGAATGCACATGTAAGTGATGGTTATGAAATACTACAATAACTTAAACTACATGCAATGGTACCACATCTACCTGTAATCAATGCACAAGCCCATTTTACAAAATTAGGCTTTTCATGTTACACTCAGAATATGTAAATGGGCAATAGGTCAACATGTGGAGCTTGCATGCCCTATTTTTCACTGCAGAACCCAACTTCCAAGAGGTAGACCTAGGCTACGGGAGATGCTAATGAAAAGCTCTGGATTATTAGGATCACTATGGAATCTGACCTGCACAGTCAATCTTCCTGACCTTTAATGTGCATAGCTTCTGCAGGAAGAGGTACAAACGTTTACAAGAGTGCTTGTGTAAGATAGAACTTCCAAGTGACAATTTTTTCCATTCTGAATCCATACATGTGCACCACAGGTGACAACTGTGATTCCAGTCTTCACACCTCGTACGTCTTGGATCACCAGACAATAAACTTATCACAAGAGTTTAAACAGACCGCACACATTTGCTCACATAATTAACAGCACCCAATCTCCTCGTAGCTAGAAATAAGTGCCCTGTGCATATCTGCACATATTTCTCACAGTAAACAGAAAGCTAAATGTGACTGCTCACCAACGCGCAAAATGTCCTTCCTTTGTCATTATGCCTGCTAGAGAGTAAACTAAGCACCCCACAACAGCCTTTTGTTTCAGAATACTTATGAGGAGTTTTAGAAGACCTGTGATCCCTATGGTCGAAAACTGCTATACCCTGGCACTTGTCAGGCTCCATCTCTGGAATATGTGAATAGAAAAATTTCTTTAAAAGACTAAGCAGCAGAGTTACAGCTGTCACAATCAAGCAACTTTGCCATCCCTTTCTCTGCCATACCATCTTCGAGTCTCTCTCTCCCCCATATGGGTGATAATCCTTCCCAAGTGAAATTTCTTTCACTGCTTTTATGGGGAAGCACAGATTGTCACGTCATCATCATGGCCCTCCATCACCAAGTTGCTGCAACACCAAGTTGTTTTTGTATTAGAACACAACCTTGTTCAAACTGATATGAACCAGTATTTTTATACCTGGTAACAGTTAACACCAACCACATGGGATACGAGTATGTTGCTTGTTGCATGTGAATGCATTTAAGCAACAAAATTATGTTCTTAGAGCTGTACAGTGTGCAGAAAGCAGAAGAGGCAAAGCTTGTAATATGACTGAAACAATTCTTACCATCAACAAGCGTTTCTTTTTGAAGGCACCAAGAACAGCCATAGTATCCGTTGTATTGCTTAGCATTCAGCAGTGAAGCGCGAGCTGGCGAGTCAACACAAAAGCACAACACATTCACTGTTGACTGCACAACTTTGCTGGCAAATGACCACGTGAAGCTGCCCATAGTGTGGAATTTCTCAACAAATGTCTTCAAGTAGAGGCGAGTAGGTGGGTGACCTTTGGCAAACCAAATGACGCCAATGAGGATGTTCTTCCAACGATAGGGAAGAGGGAGCTCATTAAGCGCTACTTGAATTGACCAGACTGACCCTTTGCTCGAATTAAACACTGCCGATCCATCGCTGTTAGCAGTAACAGTCAGGTCACTCCAATTAATGTTCCTTTCACGGCGGACCTTTCTGTACAGTTGGCCATCTGTGATATCCTTATAAGCTCCCTGATGAGTTTCAGCTGTCAGTTTCTGGAGGTTTGCGCCAACTATATCCCCAAACTTCATTAAGAGACACTGTAGCTGATGCTTGAGGTCGACAGTTATGAAAAAGCTTCCTTTTTTTCACCAGCTGTGCCATAGTCATTGTGGCTGCACAATTAGTGCAGTGCTGGAAATCTAGGCCGCAGCTTGATGTCAGGCACTCACACGTTGGTCAGTATGTATGGACTTCCACCATCCTTGATTTGTGCAAATCCCATAACTTCCTAAAGCCATATTTTGTCGATGGGAAGACGTTCTGGCCAAGAAATGCATTCAACAGCTTCAACAAGCTGTCCACTTGTGTCCAAGGAAGGCCAGCAGCAACAACAAATGTTAATAATGTTAATACAAGCAGCATCGCCTGCAGGTGGGTAGTGTTCTGTGTGGAAGTCTCGACTCGGAGTTCACTCTGATAAATTCCGACAAGTCTTCATCGGGGTCCTCTAGCACATGGTTGTCAAGCCCATTGGTGTCCTCATCAAGCCTTGGCAGTTGTGCATCAGAAATGCTGTCATCAAGATGCAGGGCTTATCATCCAAGTTGGGATGACTTGTAGAGGCGTTGTCATGCACCTCATCTTCAGCTTGCTACAAAAAACATTGGAAAGACTACATCAGCAACAGAAGAAAAAAACATCAGTATCGAAGTGAATGACTGCAACCTGTTCATGTATACCCCGAGTTGGTATCATTCCGCATGAACATCATTCCGATTCCCTTCACATTTTAATATTTCCATCACAGGTTTATGTTTTTTTCTTTATAATGATCCATAAGAGATAGTATACATGGACCACCATGTGACATTTACCTACAATCAATAAATAATTTATAATCGAATTTCGTATCTCACCTGTTTCAGCTTCAACAGTCAAGTAATGGCTACAATGTGAAAGGTCAGTATAAGTCACGTGAGACACAAATAAAAAGTGCAACATAATCACTGCTTCATAATTTTAATTCACTGTGATGCTAAAGACAGCTTGCCGCAAGAGCTGGAATGGCAATGGGTTTGGTGCATGGTTCATGGGAGTTGTGGCGTCCTAAAGCGACCCCGGCTATGAGGGATCCCAAAGTGGAGGGCTCCGGATAATTTCACCCACACCTGGGGTTCTCGAATGTGTACTGACATCGCGCATCACATGAGACTCTAGCATTTCAACTCCACTGAAATGTGATCATAGTGGCTGGGACTTAACCCCCGCTTTTCAAGTCAACAGTCGAGAACCATAACAACTGAGCCACCACAGCAGCAGAATCGCAATGAGTGAAGCAGCAGCGATTATATTGCAGCTGTCTTCATGCCTCATGTGACCTATACTGACCTGACATCGTAGCCATCACACTGCTTTTGTAACAGAAGCCGAATCAGGTGAGAGATGAAATTTGATTATTATTTGGCAGCTGTAGCCAGATACCTCATGGTGCTCCATGTATAGTAATGCCTAACGCACCATTACAAACAAGAAAACATAGGCAACCAAAATTTGGTATCTACACTCCTTTAAATTTTATATCGGAAAGTGTTAAAAAGGTAGGACCAAGAGTGAAAGTGCGACAAGCCGCCTTACAGTTCAGCATTGCCAGTTTCGTTGAGTATGATTTCACAACAGTCACACAAGGCAGACAACAAGAGATGCTAATATTTTTAAAAAGAGAGTTGCTCAACAGCGGCATGAGCCCATGCATAGAACAAGCATTAGCACAACTGAGTGGGCAGGAAACATAGGCAAATAAAATAATACATTTTCTCATAATACCGCATCTGCCTGGTTCACAGGCAGCTAACCTTAAACTATCAAAAGGGCACGCAAGAAACCAAACATGCATTTTCGGGCTCAACTGCCAAGCACCTAAACACATAGTCACCACAGCAAGTCTACGTGCACATATCTATGTGGCTTCGCTTGAATTCAAAGTTTGCCTCTGAACACCTCAACATTTACACGAAAATTTAGATTCATTCTGGGGCAAAGGGCAGTAGGGTAGTACATCAGTGTGTGTGTGTGTGTGTGTGTGTGTGTGTGTGTGTGTGTGTGTGTGTGTGTGTGTGTGTGTGTGTGTGTGTGTGTGTGTGTGTGTGTGTGTGTGTGTGTGTGTGTGTGTGTGTGTGTGTGTGTGTGTGTGTGTGTGTGTGTGTGTGTGTGTGTGTGTGTGTGTGTGTGTGTGTGTGTGTGTGTGTGTGTGTGTGTGTGTGTGTGTGTGTGTGTGTGTGTGTGTGTGTGTGTGTGTGTGTGTGTGTGTGTGTGTGTGTGTGTGTGTGTGTGTGTGTGTGTGTGTGTGTGTGTGTGTGTGTGTGTGTGTGTGTGTGTGTAAGGGGGGGGAGGGCAAACCATTTGAACTGTGTACTGCTTGGAGATTTTTTTTTTCTTCGGAAAATTGGGATAAGCAAATTTTTCCTATGCAAAATTTCAGGCTTATGGAGGGGGATAGATTGTCCCCTTTCAATGGGTGAGGTGCGTTTCCAGAGTCAGCGCAGAGGCTCATGGAAAAGTCGTCTGCTACAGCTACTTCCGGTTCCAAATTTCTCCCCCTGCTTGCTTTCTTCACGGCAGTCGCTGTGTTAATTCGCTTCTAACACTAATTTATTTCCACTGCAACACCGCTGATTGTATTGCATCATCGCAAGACCAACCAGACGTCGACTCTGTTCTGCTTCGTAGCGTGTACTCGCATGAAGTACAGCTGCAACGGAAAACGATTAGCACAAGTGACTCATGACCGGAGCGGAAAAATTGCGAGACGCGGCGCTATTGTAGCCGTATGCGCAGATAGCGAGAGTACCTGGCACATTCCACTTTCCAGAGTGGGGGTGGCCGACAGAAAGCAGCCCATCCGAAAGCAGGCGCTGCCACACATTATTTTTGACAGTGCTTCCCCAGCCCACTTTTAAAGGAAAACGGTGATAAAGATAACGTTGCTCGCCACGCCAGCGCAAAAAAAAAAATAAAACGAAATTATGTGCTTAGCCGCCTTAGCTCATGGTTTGGCTGATAAGACGTGCATCTACAGGCATTCGTTTAAGATGTTGCATTTCTGATGGGCGAATGTCTAGGTGGGCTGCTTTCTGCCGGCCACCCCCACTTTAGGAAATGGAATGTTCCTGGCACTCTCGCTATCGGCGTACTCGGCAACAATAGCGCCGCGTGTCGCGATTTTTTCGCTCCGGTCATGATTCACTTGTGCCATTCTTTTTCCGTTGCAGCTGTACAACCACAATAATGTAAACGGTCGGATGCTTCCTATGCGTACGCAGTGGGACGTGTTGAGACGCGCTGCGCGCACGGTTGCATGTATGTGCTAGCCCACTGGCAGCTTTTACACGCTTTGAGGCAAATACATCAATCGTTTGCTAAACTGTGCAAGCTCAGCCTTCGTTGCCTTCGTGATGCAGCAAAAAAAAAACATATAACGACCAACGCGTTAAACTATTTCGCGCACACAGCCGACCCAGGTGAAAATTTTTTGCTGGTTTCCTGCTGGTTCTGATGGAACCAGCAAGTAACTTGCTGGTTTCCTGCTGGTTCTGATGGAACCAGCAAGTCATCTGATGGTTCTCTACTGGTACCAGCAAGGTGTTCACTGGTTTTCTGCTGGTCCCAGCAGGCAGCCTGCTGGCTGTAATGGTCCCAGCAGGACACTCACTGGTTTCCTCCTCAGATGCTGCTGGAACCAGCAGTGCACTCAGTGGTTTTGTGTTTCTTTGATGGTCCCATTTGATGACTTACTGGTTTTCAATTGACTGTTGGTCACAGAAGGAAGTAAACTAGTTTAGATTTTTCAAGGAAAGAAACAGCGCAAGGATGATGGCACAAGAGCCCGGGTCAATTCTTCGGAGGTGCGTCTTAAGTTCTTGTCTTATTTTCACTGTTTTTTTAAATGTAAACAAGCAATGAGTTAACTAGTCGAACTATTCACTCTTGGTGTTTGGATCTGCTGTTTCTAGCTAAGGACCTACTGCTTTTGAACTCTGTGCGCTTCATTCAGGATAGGATGTGGCATGGTGAAATACAACTCAAGAACAAAGTTTGGAAATGTGCATATTAGAACTTGTACTGCACACATTTATGCACAAAAAAAGTATTACCTCTGGAGGCCAAACTGAAGCTGAGCATAGATAATGTGAAATGTCAAGCTTTGCACACAATTCACATGCATGCAATTTATTGTCGATTCGAGAGGCACTCAAAAATTGACAGCAGAAATTTTATGCACACTGAAAATGTCATTGCTAATTTCCTCTAAAAAAGTATTGGTACACTATACAACCTATATATGTCGACACAATGATGAATACAAAAAGCATGCATTGATGCATATAACTATCATAATAAAAGAACAACTGAGCAGAAACAAAGCACAAAGAAACAATCACTTGGTCCTAAAGTAGCAACTCTGCAGAGTGGCAACAGTGTCTTACTAGTGACTCTTGGAACATCTGGCTGTCAGCCATATAGAGTAGAGGTCCGTGAGTGGCTAGAAGATTAAATGGCGAGTTTTAGCAACTTGGAGCTAAGCAAATTATTCTCAATAAGGCAGCATTTGAAAATACTTGCACAAGTAAATTACACTGCACCTGAGCGTGAAAAAACACAGTGCTATTCCATGACCAGAATTTACCAGACATAACAGGAGAGGCATTTATGGTAATGCTACCTACACACAACTGATGCTGCATAAATTGCTCTGCTCAGCTGAAATCATTACATGCAAATAAATTTTCAACACACTGTTGCTATAGCATTACAGACTTGAATACAGCAAAACAATTGAGAAGAAAAAAAGCAAAAAAGGAATTGGTAGAATACAGTTTCAGATGAATTTTGACCGTCCAGTGCTAACACGCACCAATGAAAATGAAAAAAATGCACAGGCATTTCCACATTTTCTTTCCACCGAAATGAGGCTTTTATAGCCAGGATTCAATATAATACCACAGCAGATGCATTTTCTCCAATTCAGTGGCTCATTGTTTAGATCACTCGACTGTTACGCCCGAGGAAATGGGATTGATGGAGGCGAAATGCAAGAACAGATGTACTGTGCATTGTGAATGCATGTTAAAGAGCCCCAGGTGGTGAAAATTAATGTGGAGTTCTCCACAAAGATGTCCATTACAGGCCATGTGACTCTGGGACATTTAAGTCCAAGCAAAACAACAACAGGAAAGTATTTTTGTCAAGATAAAAAGTTATATTAGTGAAAGTATAGACACTGTGGTAGCATCAGTTCCATATTTTTAGAAGTGGATGCACTTCTGGCTGTTATCAGACCAGACTTGAAATCATGTTATGGGCTATGATGTTACAGAATGCCTGCATATGCCAAGCGTAGGACCCACAAATCAACCGCAGTTGGTCAAAAATGTACTGCAAGCAATCTCCAAGAGGTGAAATCATTTCTGGTGCAGAACAAACAGCAAAAGAAGAAATGAAAGTAAAATTCAAGTAGAAAACAGTTGCTCTCACTGTCCTATTAACAACCGACAGAGAGCATTTTCAAAGAAATTCTTACAAAAAAAAACTTTCCATTGAATTCTATATAGTTGCATGGGGTAACATTAGTAAAAAGTTCCACTAGTTGTTGGGAATTCGCATCCTCAGATGTCATTATGTGCTCTGTACTGAATGCACGACGGGACAAGAATTTATTCGAAAGTACAAAAATCCTTATATTGCCAGTCATGTCCTTGAAGGAAACAATGTGCTTTATTTTTAGACAGGTTCCCAAGTATGTCTGCAAGGCTGTGCTGTTTGTCTTGTTTGGCCTTGAGTATTGCTCACTGTGAAACACAAGACCTGGAGACACAATAACTCGGTCATGTTCCACAACAGGGCCACTTATGATGTTGCCAACTTGGTCTTGAACAAGGCGAAGCAGTTGGTCAGACGCAGCTCGGGGCCTGCTGAGAAGTAAAGCACCTTTACTATTTGATTGGCCAGCTTTTGCCAAAAACTTCAAAGTGCGAGGGCTAGCTAAGGCCTTCAGACTCCTGAAGTTGCTGGCCATCATGAGGCGCTCTACAATCTGCAGCGGGGCACCTTTTGCTGATGTGACTAGCTGCTTAAGTTGACCAATGTTGGACTCAAATGCAAAACAAGAATGTGCCCAAAGTGGTCCTTGGTGCACAGCACTCTGAGGAATGTGCAACAGCTGATGCACATTGAAAGTCATCTGTTTTTCTCCATATAGAAACTGCATATCTACAACAAACTTTACAAGGCAGTTTGTGCTTTCAGCTATGTCAACCAAGGTCACTGTGTCCTGCAGAAGAAGGGCAATACCCTTAACAAGTAATGCAAAATGCTTAAGGTATCGCCGTAGAAGGATGCCTTCCAAACATGGCAATGCAAAATACAAAAGCCACTGTTGCCACTCTGAGGCTTTCCAGTACTTCCTCAGCAAAACTGAGCGCGGAAGACGTGGAACACAACCATGTGGCTTTATAGCGCACAAACGCCCATCTATGGCTGCCACTGTTTCTGGTGCTCCAATGTAGTGCTGCTCACCTACATCGGAGAGCCAGTTCTCAGTTAACTGCCGCGACACACCCAGCAACACACAATGCATATAATCTGGGGTAAAGCCCCAGATTATATTAAAGTGTGAGAGATTAATTAAAGGTGTTAGGCCTTTTACACCCTGAACAGGTCGTCCAGTTGTAGCAACCTCGATCATCGTTGTCTTTGTGTCTTCAGCAGTCCTGTCAGGCACAACAGTGTTGACGAGGTACTTGACGGTTCCTGTTTGGCATAGTAAGAAAAAAATGAAAACCACACAAATTTTTAACTTTATAAAGGTCTTGCACAGTTCAGTGCTTCAAAATATTCGCACATTTGTTCACAGAAGTATTTCTGAGAATCACTTCTACAATACATTTTAAAAAACTGACAATGTGCAGTTATCTTGAAATATGATATTGCTGCTCCAAATACGGTACAATTTTGCCCCAGTGCTGAGAAGTGGCAAGGCCAAATACACTGTACACTAAAGTAGGTCTTTAAAGGAAAGGTTCTTAAAGAAAAGCCAAAAATCTGCCTCAACACGTCTTATCAAAAAGCAGACTCTGCATTCTTAGCTTTGTTATCTTCACTAACCATCCACAGATGCCCCAGGGTGCAAACACCATCCACAGCCATAGTAGCCATTGAACTGGGTCAAGTGCTGCATGGCCGCCCGCGCAGGTGCGTCAGCACAGCAGCTGAAGCAGTGTACCTGCGTAAGCAAGCACAACATTTATTTCCATGCTAAAAAAAAATCACAAGATAGCCAATTTGCACCAAATGCTATAGATTATTCTACGTGCTATAACAACATCAAGGCACCTTTAAATACAAACGGAACATTTGATGTACTTTTCTGATTTGTCACTCTTGCTGCAATCCTGTCTATGTACTCTGCCTTTAATCAACTGCAATATGATTGCGCACTACATGTATTGGCTGGCAACATTATCAACTCTACACAAATAGCGTTATGAATTGCACTGTATGAGAACTTCAAACCATAGAGTTGCTCAGGTGCAGTGGTGATGGCTTGAATTAGCAGGAATAACAAGCTGCTCAACTTGCACCCTCATTATCTGCGCTGAACTATCAATAGTTGTGCGTGTCATTCTCCCCTGTGTCTGTTTCCGAAAACAGTGGATTCTCTGCTGAATGAAGAAACCAGCTAGCCCAGCAACACACCCTTTCAAGTTACAGTTAGTCTATGCACTCCATCTCAATGCAGCATTTACAAACCAGAATGGTCTGAAGCTCTCCTGCTCAAACAGTTTCTATAATAGCAGAAAAAAATTACCTTTGAGTGCACAGTTTCGTTGCCTGCCGTCCATGTGATGCCGTCGGTTGACAAACCATCCATTTGTTCCACAAATGTATTTAGTAGCAGTGTCATGTCAGGATGCGTCTGGCCGTACCAGAGTGCAGATACAAGCACATTTTTGTGTCTAATATGTGCTGGTAGTTCATTCACTGTCATCTGAATTGGCCACACAGAAAATTTTGACGATTTGAAGACCGGGCTTCCGTCTGTGTTAATAGTGAGGGTGAGGTCATTTTTGGATGCCAATTTGTGCCTAAGCTCTCTGTAGAGGGAGCCATCTATTATGTCTGCCATCTCTTCCTTCTCGACAGACAAACTCTCCTTTATGATATCAAGTCGCTGATAAAGCGCACTGGAAATATCATTTTCAGACAATAAAGATGAAAGCAACTTCACAATGGGCAGTGTTATAAAAAAGTGCCCATCCTGAAGCATCTGCTGGCCGCTGTAGTCACGCCCGCACACAGAGCATGTTACTCGCACTGCATTTCTATCGGCAAGATCGCCAGTGGTCTCGGCAAGAAGTTTCATGCAGTTTCCACAGTAGAAGTGGAAACGGGCAGCTTTAATTTCAGCCCCGACACTCTTTTTGAAGCGATATTTCGTCGCTGGTATATCGTGCCGAGCAAGCACGTGCATTATTAACCTTTGGAGGGCTTCGACTCCCTTCCACGGAAGGCCAAACTCCAACACAAAGTTCGCCGTCAATGCCAGCAAATCGTCAGCAGAAAAGCTACAATCTTCCTGCGGCACTTCTGCGTCGATGGGAGGCTGTGGGTCGTCACAAGTTGACGTTGACATCACTTCATCCGCCGAACCAGCGTGCAAGTGGCCTTCAGTCGTACTCTCTGCATCCTGCATAAGTTGTGTCTGTGTTGGCAGCTGCGCGTCACTATGTGGAGTTGTTATCGAAGCCTCCGCATGGTCGGCGACACTGCTGTGTGGTTGAGTAACGTCGGTGGCCTGCTGCGATGCATGTGACTCCTGCGCGCGCCGGGCTGATCTCTGAAGATAAGTTTTCGTTGAATATGGGATGGAGGAGGCGCTGCCTGGGTTGAGGTATTCCTTCCTACGGCCCATACTCTCTCCAGTGCAGTTCTATGCAAACCTTGAACTCACGATGCAAATGCTGGCTCGAACTGCCGGCAGCTCCCCACACCATAAAAGTCTTGGATTGGACTGGATGAGGTTGGATTGCAGGCTACCGAAGGAGACATATTGCCCACAATAGACGCGTATCAATTTCAAAATAAGTGCTTGATTAACTAATACTTATGCGTTCAGTCAAAATAAGCGAGTCATATTTATAATTATTTGTTTCTAAGAATTATTATTTACTTATTAGTTATTTTGTTCGGAAATCTGCCAGAATCAGCCGCGACGCCGGGCCGGTCGGGTACACTGGCCACTATGGGCTGTTATTGTGCTTTCGGGAGTAGCGTGGTTGCGCGCTTGAACTGTCTGGTGCACGTTGTGCGATTTTTCAAGACCTTCTTTGTGCAGTACTGGGCACCATGTTCGCCGTTGTGCGTTTTCTCAGTGACCGCGACAATCGCCTGCACGTGATTCCCGTGCATGACATTGAAGACTTCACACCAAAAAACAGTAGTGATTACGACAACCGCGCCGTATATTCTGCTTATTGGCGGGACCCAGTTGACGATACAAACAGCGGACTGTACAACACTCAAGTTTTGTTGCTGGCAGGTATGTGTCAGTCCTCTGTAATGTTATAGTGCCAATCCATAAATTCTCATTTCTTACAGAGAGCGAAAACGACGCCCACGAAAAAATGCGGGCAAAGAGAGTAATAATCCCGAAGATACGCGATTCCTTGCAAGAAGAATCAGACGACGACGAGGAGACGCAAGCGAAAAAAAAAAGGGCTGAAAAAAAGGTTGCCACAACTAGCTGTTTTGGCAAACTTTTATGGGAACTTTCAGGATTGCCGCATTTAAATTGTTTTCCGTGCTTTCCTATTCTTTCAGAGACAAAAGAACGACAAAGGCAACGCGAAGAAAGTCCTTTATGAGGAGATTTTGAAAAAAAATCTTGAAGGCGCGCACAAAAAAGCACAGCTGCAGAAACCTGGAGCTCAGGTAAGGGTGGTTGTGTTTCTTTAGAATTTAGCACTTTGGGTTACAAAAAAAAGTACTGACATCAAAAACTCTCCTAAACATTACATAATGCAGTTACATCCAAGGAAAAGATACTCTTCTTTGAGCTCATCAGACAGTGATGACTTATGTGCCAAGAGTGAGTTGATCAAAATGAAAAAGCTGAAGGAAGCCTGGAAAGGACGTGCCCAGGAGCTGCAGGAAGGCGAGCTCGAGAGAGAAAGAGATTATTGGAAATCTCGCGCCCAGGAACTGCAGGAAGACAATGTGTTTTTAAAAGCACAAGTTGCAGGCCTGCAAAGGTGCCTGGAAAGTAAAATTTTTGCACGTAAGAATGCATTTTGCTTTGCATTAATATTTTTGCTGACCGTAAGATGTTTCAACATGACAGCTCATGCGCTTTTCTTAAATTTGTTTATTATTGTTTTTCCTATACAGTCGAACAACAAGACAAGGGTTGCAGTCGAGGCATGACTACAGGTTTGTTCCCCCGTTGGCACTTCATGTGATGATTTGGAAACTGTGCATGGGTTGCATCACAGGTGCCATGATGCAACTTTCCCCCTGCTTCATGAAGTCATTTTTTTTTGTCAAACCGACTTTCCCAATAGTATGTGCTAAGCAAGTGCTATGAGAGGTTTGGCTATACCTGGTGCACTTGCTGCACAGTGCAAAGTGTGCAAATCTGACAGGCTTGAGGTTTCAGGCAGCAAACTGTGACGTGGATGAAACCTGTTCATAACATTTACTGTTGCTCCCAACCCGTTTTTGTTGCAGCACCTTCAGTGACGGCTGCCATTGAAGACCTGGCTGGGCGTAAGTACTTTGGTTCTTCATCTAATTCCCTGCATTTCAAAACTGGAGCTACAGTTATCAGTATATCTTTCGAACTTTAGCACCATTGGAGGTCCTCGACACGGCCCCCAGCGAACGTGTTCCCTGTAAGTAGCAGTTCTGTCTTCATTTACAGTAAATTTGTTTTCACTTAAAGCAATGTATGCTCTCAGATTTATAACATTTACTGTTGCTCCCAACCCATTTTTGTTGCAGCACCTTCAGTGACGGCTGCCACGGAAGACTTGGTTGGGCGTGAGTACTTTGGTTCTTCATCTAATTCCCTGCATTTCAAAACTGGAGCTACAGTTATCAGTATATCTTTCTAACTTTAGCAGCATTGGAGATCCTCAAGACAGCCCCCAGCAAATCTGTTCCCTGTAAGTAGCAGTTCTATTTTCATTGACAGTAAATTTGTTTTCAATTAAAGCAGTGTATGCTCCCAGGTCACGTATTTTAATATTCCTTAATGTTGTGCAGCACCATGCCTATCTGCTGCTACAGAAGCAGAGGAGTGCACTCTGAACCATAGAGAGCAGCAGCAGCAGCACCTCCTTACACGTCCAGGTAAGCAGTACACTGATATCTCAAACATTATATACTTCGTTTTGTGTATGTCATGACAAGGATTCTTATTTTTCCCTCACTTGTAGCTCCAACTGGAGATTTCACCTACATGGAAGACGGTTCCGTGAGTAATACTATGCTAATAAGTTAAATAAGTCGGCTACTTTTCATGCTTACCATTTTTTTTCTGTTGGGACATACATACTCAGTGGATTTTAAATAATGCAACTGACTCCAAAAGCCTGTTGTCTGTAGTATGTTTACTATTTTTATGTTACAAAAGCGAGGGCCTTTCCAGGCATGCTCAAGTTTGCAATTTGAGTTCGTGCCTGTTAGGCAAAAAAGAACAGCAGCATGGCCAGAACACATTCATCCTTTTTATGTGTTGCAATAGCAAGGAGCACATATTCATGTGCTCTGCCCTAATAATGGTATGAAGTGACATTGGCCAAACAGTTTCTTAGTTTTGCTGTACACTCACCAGAAGTAACATGCACTAGTTTTCATTTTTCATTGTTGCTTATGGTACAGTTATTGATCCTCAGCATTTTCTGTTCTTGAATTCATGCATGTTGAAGGCATCTGCTATCACAGTGTACTTCTTTTATTTATTTGGGTGCTTTTTTTTCACGATCTCAAACAAGGTGTTATTGAAATTCCTCCATTATTTTCCTCTTTTCACAGTTCCATTTGACAAAAGGAATTGTCATAAGCGGCATTTGTGCCGAAAAAATACTTAAAAACAAAAAACCAACGCTGGTTGTTAAAGACACTGCACAAGCCATATGGGGAAATGATGTCCTAATTACAAGGAGCGTCACTGGGACAGCTTGCTCCAGAAAGAGAGCGTTGGGAGAGCTCCCAAAACAACCCCTGACGCCTGAGAAACTTCTTGTCGTTTCAGGTACAGCTGGCATGAACACTTTCTGTTGCCTGTACTGTTGCATGCCATAAGTTATCTTTTCGCAGCATGAACAGAAATGCAGTGGCGGGATCTAGCTTTTGGCATAGCATGTCGCCAAAGATCTGTTTATATATATTAGGTGAACACAGATGTCGTTGTACTTAGTATTACTGGAATTACGAAAAACGTATACCTCTTCACCTCAAGCCTCTGCATGCAGATAAATTTGAATGTGTTACATTACAGGCCGCTGTGTTCGTACAATATTCTGGTGCACAGAAACAACACTGAGGCCTATGGAATACAGGACAACTTGCCCTGGTGGCTTTTGTAAAGCTGACAAGCCATGTGCATTCCTGACCATTGTTGTAGCTTTTGTGGCTCACTGCCAAGATCCGGCTGTACAATTGGCAGTCTCGTTGCTGTAACAACTACTATTTTTTTGTAATGCTTGAAATTGACTTTTGTCTCTTTTTAGAAACACTCAAGCACTGGGGATTACAGAAGTCTATCAGTGTTGAAGAAACCGAAAAGAACTTGACAAGAATCTTAACCGAAAAAATTCAAGACCTGTTGAAATCCAAGCTGCGCAAGCAGATGAAATTTTGAAAACTGCAAAATTTTTTTTTGGTGGTTGTATTAGTCAGAGCTGCGCAAGCCGATTAAAATGTGAAAAACTATGACTGTGCTAGAGCAAGATTCATGTGGGCGCTGTCAGCGTAGCACAATGATGCCAAGCCACGCGATAAGCCGGTTTACTGCTTAGAATGGTGCAACCAAGATAGCAATCATGATTTCACACTTCACTCGAAATTTGCTGAAAAGTGTACCAGAACATGCATTTGAGCTCGTGCAGACACCAGCTTGTCGCTTGGACACCTTCTCCATATTGACGAGTAACAGTTCTGCCGACTTCCTGCAACCTTCTGCTGGAACCAGTAGCTACTGGTTTCAGCTACTGGTTCCATCACCTACGGGTCCCAGTAGCTGCTGGTTCCAGTAGCTGCTGGTTCCAGTAGCCGCTGGTTCCAGTAGCTGCTGGTTCCAGTAGCTGCTGGGAATGTGCTAATAAACCAGTACTACTGGAACCAGTAGTAAACCAGAAGGAAACCAGCAGAAAATTTTCACCTGGGGACTGCCGTGCATACACTCGAGAAAACACTCGTACCTTTCGTAATTGTCATTTTCTGCGCTCAGGACGCGTTCATACACAGCACGCGCTGATCTTACGGTGCAATACGCAATGTCGCAGCACAAATAGATTAGCGAATAAACGATGCACGAATACAGGGCATTTGCTATGCAGAAGGCAGTGCATGGGAGAAATTTGTTACCGGAAAAAGCTGGCAGACGATTCTTCCATGGTTGTTTTCATTCACTTCGGAAACACGCCTCACCTATTCACCACTGCCCCCATCCCTCAAATATGCACTCGCCTCGATTCGGTGCGGGCCCCACGACACGCTAGGAACAGGCTTACTTGCCTCTGCTCATCGATTTTTTATTTTTTTTCGTAGAAGCCCAAGGTACAGCCCAGGAGTACGGGGAGAAATTGGGGGGTAGCGGGCGTATTTGGAAACGTGCCATGCGCAACGGCTCACCTGTGAAACTTCATTCGACGGTTCCCTTTGCCGCTGGCTCCACACGGTTTGCCGCGGAACTTTTGCTGACGACGCACCGGGCTCAAGATAAGCAATTTACCGTTTTTCAGGAGGCATGCTGCGATAAAGTGCACGGCCTGCTGGTAAAAGAAAGCCTTCGAACCGAGTACCAAAAAGGAGACACAGATTAACAGACGCACTCAACGAAGGCGAGGCACGAAGGAGCGCACCATGGAAAAATAGACTGCGCTATTGGCGCGCGGTCTCGGCCTCCACAGTTACGTAACCATCACGCCGCCACTTTGCACCACTGAACTCTCAAAACAATACCTTTTTTTTTCATTAATACAAGCGTAAATGACCGTTTTTCACAGTTCTTCTTTCTTCGCGGTAGATACTGTAGATCTGTGAGCAGGGAAATGTTTTGTCATGCTGTTTCGGTTTCGGTTTTTAACAGCCGAACGATGACTGTACCGTCAAAGTGGCTTATAGGTCAAGAAGCGCGAGACATGAAAAAACTACAATATAATCTCTGCTTCTAGATTCGTTGTCATTCCGATTCTTGAAGCAGACTGCATTGTAGCGAAGTAAAACGACTAATCAACGTATCGCAGTTTTTTCATGTCTCCCGTGACCTGTGAACCATAAGCACAGTGCAGACCACGGTGTAAGACAACTGACACAAACAGCACATGCACAGAATAGCAACAGTTATCAGTATCAGTAAGCGCGATATCTGCACTATGAAGGACCAGCTTTAGGCCCCGCTCTTGCCTTGTTAGCTATAAACACACGTTGGCGTCACAGCCATCGCTATAGGCTGTTGAAACCGAAATAGCACGAGAAAGAAATTTGATTATAATTATTTAGCGCTCGTAAGAGAACACGACGGAATAATCCATGTAGAGCAAATATGTCTTGCGCATCATTACAATCAAGACATTGCACACAATTAGATGCATATACTACTGTAACCACCACAGCAGCTTTCCTTTAATTGTAATCAGAGATGTCCATCCCTTTTGCTTCCGCGACCTGTACCATTTATTTTGGCTTCCTTTACTGAGATCTTTGTTTCAGTTGCTGTTAACTGGTAAAAGTGAAGAAATATCATGGGCAGTAAAATTAAGCGACCACAGAAAGATACACTATTTGAGGGGCCTGTAATTTACGAGCGAGGGCTCATTTCACATGCGTATACTTCTTGGATATTTTTCGCCGAAAAAGTGGAGTTCGGCATGGCCTTCCTACGTAATCTTTTTTATTGGCTGGGGGGGGGGGGGGGGGGGGGTTAAAGAGCGCCATATTTCTACTTAAATCATGCCTGAGTTTCTGGGTTTGTCATACGTACGGTTTATTATTCTTAGCTGTTCGCATAAAATGATCGCGAAGCTTTTTTTTTTTTACCAAAGAAGCTTTTCTCAGTCTAACTGGATTATTTCCACCACATTTTGAGTTGCATAATGCGCGCAGTTCCTTTTTCATAGGTTGCACGTGTCGTCACTTCCGCCTCCATCAAGCGCTTGCGGCCATGCTGCCGAACCATTCAGCCGTCCTCGCCCGTCTGCCCTGCGATGCCGGACCACTCCTCGGACACTTTGGATTATTTTCTGATCTTTAGAGTGCGATGCCTACTCCAGAGACGAATGAACCATTCAGTGCAGGCTACTGGTCTGAATTTATTCGATCGGCGCGTGTACGCTACGCAGACAAAGTGAAAATTTGCGACGATACAGATCCGTACACGCTGCGACCGGGAGTCGACGCGACGATGGGCGTTGATGTGTTCCTCGAAGTGGCCCACGGGATATCGTGTACTCCTTCCAGCTTTGTGAAGTTGGGAGAAATGAAAGCCTTCGAATCAATGAGGCCACACAATGATTTCTACAGCAGGTGGGTGTGAAGCCTGTCTGCGATGCGCAAGCAACGAGACGAAAAGCTCGGCCTCGGCACGCCGCTTTCTCTGCAGTCATTGCTCGCTGCGGTCGTGGCGATCCGAAAAGGCTTGCCTAGTGCTGTAGCTAGGATGCAGCGACACGGGACCCAGTCTGGGTTTGTGTTTTCAGACAAATTGGATGGCGTTAATCAAAACAGCAACATTCAAGAGTGTAGCCATTGCTTCCCACGTTTTCGTTGAAAGGGGGTTTCTGCACAAATGGTACAAGGCGTGGTGTTGGCAGCGGGCGACACAAAACGGCGAGCAGAACGGCGGGCAGCGCAGAAGACGGCCAGTCCAACCCAAGCGATCTCGTGCAGAGCGGCGGCCGGCGGCACTTCGTCTTTCAGCGACGCTTCGTCGTCGGCGGCGCTCCGGCAGCGATCGGCCTAGGCGGCGTAAGGCGCGGCCGTCGTGGTTCGCTACATCGTAAACATTAAGTTGACGACACAAGCCTCTTACCTGTCACAAAGTGCACTCCGCACACAATTAAATTTGGGTTGTCGGGGTCCAAATCATCGCGCTTAATGCGAGCCAGCCACAGCTCGCGCAGATTCGTACTGTGTCATGGAGCGCTCGCACTTCCATGCCTACGATTATCTTACGAATGCAGATGAAGTTCGCGTTAAACGGCTTCTTCTTTCGCCTGGAGCTGCCGCTACGGTCGTAGCAGCCAAGGGTGGCACACAGAGCCATGCTGAATCTACGGATGGACGAGAACCGACACGTTGCGAGCTAACATAGGCAGCGGAAAGCTAGAGGCGGTCTGGCAGTGGTTCGGCAGCATGGCCGACTCGCTACCGACGGCCACCGGATGTGACGTCGGTGCAAGCTATGTATAGCTTCGAATGTGACAGCAAGAACTATATGTGATACATTCTGGTTCATTGCAGTCTATATACTGCTATAATTACTCTATGGTGTGAAGCTGGCAGTGAATTTTTTGCAGTGCCCTACACAGCGGCCTATAAATATGGTCGACGTGTTCATTCTGCGACCACTATTCTCAATATTCGCGCTGGACGTGGCGCTTTGGGCTGCCTGGGATTGAGATTCCGTTATCAGCGTGATTATTTATCTGGAAATCATGCCCATCCACCTGGAAACCGGTCGATTCCAACTAGAATCGCATGTATATCCAGCTGCAAAATGCCATTCACCGGAAATCATGTACATCTGGCATAATTTTTTCTGAAAAATTTACACTTCCAGTTCACCCCATCTCGAACTCTCCCAGTGCCAGGGAGAGAATGTCACTCCAGGAAGAAATTCAACCGAAAAAGTGCTTTTCAAGCTGGAATGGGCGCCCGAGACGAAAGTCCGCCCTGTCTCCATTTTCATCACGAAACACCAGCCGGCAAAGAAGCAATCGCCGAATAAGTGACCAATACATTAAATAGCTTATTTTGCGGTTTGATTTCACCCGAAATCGTGAAGCGGACACACGGGGCGTTGGTGGCCGACAGGAGCGTGTGAAGCTTCTGTCCAAGGTAGACCTTGTTCTGTCTTTCTACACATTTCCAGATAATAAAGGGAAATGGTGATGATAATGTCTTACAGTACCTGTTAACCTAAGATCACAGAAAGAATTAGAGCGAACATATCGTAATATGCTGTTTTGTGCGCGGATAGAAGTCTTACGGAATTCTTTGCGTATCTGACGAGATTACAGCGCCACCCCTAGCAGCCTAAATAATGAGCTATCCGGCAAGCCTAGGCGACGTGGGCGCATCATGGAGGCTCGCGCGTGGACCTCCGTCGTTTGTTTTGGCCAAGTTTTGGCAGCGTTAATCTCCAGTGGGGCTGCCCGGACAAATCAATGGAGTATTACTATAGTGCCTAGAATATATTCTAGGCACTATAGTATTACGTCTACGTGAAATTTTTGGAGACAATGTAAAGAAAATCGCGAAATCTCGTCATGTGAAAGGGTTCCGCCCGGCCGATGTGGACGATTTTAGCGCCGGGGAAATTTACAGCGTATTTTGGGAAGGCGACGAAAGAACCAGTGGAGGGTATTACGACGCCAAAGTACTCCACATGTCAGGTAAGGAGAACGGTCCTGAAGACCCTGATGAAAGTTTTTTTTTTATCCCTGTGCCATGAACCATTGCTGCAAAACATGTCGGCAGGCATATGCCGCCTCTCTGCTCACATGGGTTTGCTCGGGGCACACGATTCAAAACGAAGGGTGCCCTTTCATGTCCTGTGTCAGCGCTGTTTTCTCTTTCATGTTGTCGAATCTGCACCGACTAGCCCAACCACACGTTGTGTGCGTTGTTTCTCGAACATTTTTCGCCCTCTATCACTTTCTTTTTATCGCTTGTGCGCTCCAAGTGTACTGCATGTTTGATGTACCGAAATCCCGTGCCCATTAATTTGCCGTGGTTTCGGGGAGACGGCAGAATGGTTAGACCTGTTTTATTTTTAATTCTGTGTGTTTACATACACTGTAAAGCTTTGCAGTATTTGCCTATCTGGTGTTGCAGTATTATGAAATACACTGCACAGCAATGTCAGCTATTTATATGCTGCATTCCTTGCACTAATGTTGTCTTCTCATCTTTTCCTTGCTTTTAAAAATGTTAGCTGATCAGTACCACCAGGCTGAACATTAATTATGTGGATGCTTGAGAAAAACACTGCAGCGTGCGAGTGTAATTATGTGGACACTGGACACTTGGTGAAAACACAAGCATATGAGTGCGAGCACTGAGATGTATCAGCATGAGTGTTGTGTGGCCTGGTCGTTACTACGAGAAACAAGTGTTCATTCAAATTTATTTCAACAAATTTATTTCAGAGTCCAAAGAAGATATGGACATGTTCTTAGCAGATAAGGCACAGCGTGCAAAACTGAAGCGGCAGGGGCCACCAGAAAATGTGCGTGTTGGAAACTGCATGTTCCGTTCAGGAATTGTCATGTTGGTAGTATGTATACATGGGTTTCATGCGATGTCATGGGTGCCACAATACAGAGTCTAACAGAGAGCTTCTGCAGTGCAGATTGGGGCAGGTAATGAAAAATGGATTAGAAAAATTTGCAGGTTTCTGGTATGCATCTAATCTCAAGCATGGCAACAGCTATGATTTCGGTGCAACCCATGTATAAGCAATTTTCATTAATGCCACTGCTGGGCCCTTTGCTATCTCCCTGGTCATTCTGAATATGTTTACTCCTTTTTTATATTTTGTGGAAGTGTTGGCTAGTGTTGAATTATTGAAACATGTGCAAGTCTTAGAGCAAGCAGCATGTTGCCATGCGGGCGCATGTATAATCACAGCCATGGTAAACAGAGCGTGCAGTTGTAGGAAAAGCTTATATGTGCTTATATGAGTGATGTAGTGCATTTTCCTGGTATTTGTTTAGTTCATGCATCTAAACTTGGAAATTCATATGCAAAGAATTGTATGATATAGCTGTTTGCTCTGATGTACCATTTAAGTTGCTGTTGTAAAGAGCGACCAAGTAAGAAGCGGCTTTAGCTCAGAGTCGTGAAGGACTTGACATTGACAATGCCAGCTTCAAAGTCACATCGAAGCACTGCTGAATCTTTTCAAAGAGACCTCTGGACAGGAACTTGCTGCAGGTTCTTAGGCTTAATGCAGTCATATATACAGTCATATGCACTCCTGGCATTGCTATTATTCCTAACATGTATCAAGAGCATGAACTGTCAAGCGCAAAAGCTTGCAGGATCTGCAAAACTGCATTGCTGTGCCATCTGCCATCACAGAGCGTGGTGTTGAGGTTCACATGAGCCTGGATACTATGCTCTGTTATGGCAGATCACGCAGCAATGTTGTTTTGCTTCGCCCCGCCACGCATCACAGATCCTGCAAACTTTTGCGGCCAACAGTACCGTGTTATGGATGAGGAAACGCCTAGTGTACTTGTGGCAAGTGGGTGAATCTCCTTGCAATGGTCAAACGAATGCCAGTATGCTGATTATATACGAAGTGCATGATGACTTGTGCATGATACACATTTGCTGCATTTATATTGGTTATGCCTATGCTTTAATTCTAGTCAACGAAAAAGGTGAAGAAGTTGAGAATGGCTGCGAAAAGAAGTGCCAATGAGGACATTGTGGCACTCAGAGAAAGCAATGCGCTAAAAGAGGAGCTGGAAGTCCTCAAGAAAGAAAATTCGAAGCTGTGGCAGTTAAACATGAAGCTGCAGGAGCAGCTTCTGAAATGCCTCTCAGCTCCAGGTTCGTCTTGTATGGCAGTATGCCTACTTCTTAATCTGGATACCGCTTGCTACAGCCTGTAAGTTATTACTTTTTTCTTGTAAGCTCCAGTGTGTTAAAAATACACAAGTGCATTATAAAAAGGACTTCTTTTTGGGAAAGCAAGTGTTAAAAATTTTGCATGTTTATTACATTCCGCATTGGTTGTAGAAATGCAGGTTTCCCCTTACTCCATGGCTTTAATGATCCTAACGTCTGCATCACAGTGGAAATGTGAACTTTAGCTGCATATGTTCATGTTCTTAGTGGAGCTTAGATAAATTACCTAAAAAGACCAAAAACAAAAAGATGAGAAAGTATGATGAAACAAGAAAAAATGAACTTGCTAAACGGGAAGCCTAAAACAGCAAACGTTTTTGTCAACAGCTGCTGAAGTGACCAATGTGGCTAGCATTGCACTCGTTGAGAATGCCGCTGAAGACACCCCTCCAAGGGCGGTGACACCGTTACCACAACAGTGCCACCCCACCCTGTCACTGGAAGGGCCCACGCTGCTGTCATCTGCTGGCATGCGTTGCTTTTGAAGGAAGGTTGTTTTCGACCAATAAATCAGTTGTTAGTCTACGCTCGTCCTGTCTGCTTCTTTTCTGTGTCCTGCTTCCTGCGTAGTTTTGTGTCTTCAGTATGTCTTACCAACTAGCCTCTCATCACACACTTCTAGATGTCATCTGAAGTACGCAATGCGTGCTTATCAGCTGAGGAAGGTATGGAAAGTCATCAGCAGCACTCCGGAATCATGTCTATTATCTGTGCCCTGCCGCGGTGGCTCAGTGATTACGGCGCTCGGCTGCTGACCCAAAAAACGCAGGTTCGATCCCGGCCGCGGCGGCCGAATTTCGATGGAGGAGAAATTCCAGAGGCCCGTGTACTGTGCGATGTCAGTGCACGTTAAAGAGCCCCAGGTGGTCGAAATTTCCGGAGCCCTCCACTACGGCGTCCCTCATAGCCTGAGTTGCCTTGGGCACCAGTAAACCCCAGTAAACCAATAAACCATGCCCACTATCTGTAATTGCCAGTGACATTGTTGCAGAGTCCTTAACCTACCACTGGGCACATTTTTTTCAGTTCGCAGCAAGTTTATAGCCCGTTTTTCAAGCTGCAAGGATAACCTAATGACGGAACGAACAGGGAAGGGTATAGAAATGAGGAGCTCGTTACTCGTTACAGCATAAATAAGAAGGTAGCCAACAGTCATTGAAACCAAAGGAAGCATACGAGAATGTTGTTTTTAAATCACTATTCATGACGCTAATG
This sequence comes from Amblyomma mixtum, assembly GCF_055824585.1. Classification (NCBI taxonomy): domain Eukaryota; kingdom Metazoa; phylum Arthropoda; class Arachnida; order Ixodida; family Ixodidae; genus Amblyomma; species Amblyomma mixtum. The sequence goes on along the minus strand of NC_143013.1, from coordinate 221,976,306 downwards.
GGAAATTCATCGGTACGGGCAGCAGCCATGTTGAGAAGGCTTGAAATTAACCTCAGGACAGCGCAGTGCGTGTAACATTAAGAGACAGGAAGAGAGTAATGCGGTAGTATATGGTATGGAGGACAGGTGGTGAATGGTCCATTACTACTTATGAAATAGATTCCAAAAAAAGGTAAACATTGCAGACGAGATTAGGAAATCTGTGGGCTGTAGGATGGCTGTAGCTGGCCCAATACTAAATTGGGGGTCAGTGGGTAGTGCTTTTAACCTGGTTTGGGCATAGGCAGGATGATGAAGTTCACCACCAGAAATAACTGCATTTTGCTTTTCTTTGTTATGCATTAAACGCATGTACTAAGGGGTAGCTAGCTGTCTTGCCATAAGTATGGATAAAATTGATTCCATATTTCATGTCTGCATAACAAAAGAATAATCTAATTATTTATTTGATATGCTTCGAGGCTGAGGGTATTGATTTCAGCGTAAATTGTATGAAATGTTGTTCCTACTGCACTAGTCTGAATTGTGGCTTAATCTCTACTAGGTAAATATCAAGCTTGTGTTGTGCCGTATTGCGTGCAGACATGCCAGCTTTGGAAGGAGGTGAGGCATCTCTGATGTCATCTCCAGAAGTACACCTTCCAGCAGTGCCTGCTGGACCGCCTCCAGCAGAACCACGACCAGTCCAGGGTGTTTGTACTCTGACAGACAGTGGAAAGGTGAAAGCACCTAAATTTCATGTCTTATAAAATGTGACTTTGAGAACTGCTTGCTGTTGCATCAGTGGGGGTAGCATGCACATATATTTATTCACCGGTGTTGAATGTTTAGCAAGTTGATACTTGTCTATACTGGCTATAGCGGCATAAATAAGACGTGGCACCAGCATTCACTTGCATCTGTAAATTTTTATTCAAGAAACACAGATTATAGAATGAAAGAAAAAAAAGAAACAGAAAAAAAAGGTCACCATCCAAATCGAGCAACATTTGTCCTGCTGCGAAAATTTACTAGACGCTCATGAAACGAATTTCACCTCTACATGTAATTGTTATATCTGCCCTTTTATTCCCTTAGATAATCTCTGGCGTCGCAGTACAATTAACCAACTCCTATAAATACTTGGGTGTAGCCTTAAGCCAAGATCTAAGCTGGAATGCGCATGTCACTAACATTCTATCATCAGCTAACAAAACCCTTGGTTTCCTGAAACGTCATTTGCGTCATGCACCGCCAAACGTTAAGCTTCTTGCCTACAAGTCCCTGGTTCGAACAAAACTAGAATATGCATCCCCCATTTGGAGCCCTAACCAAATCTATTTGTTAACATCACTAGAATCGCTACAGAACCGAGCCACTAGATTCATTCATTCATGTTATTCATATGATATCAGCATGTGATCTTTAAAAGCGGAGTTCAGCCTAACAAACCTTGCCTGTCGTCGTCGCATCGCCAGTATGTGTTTATTTCAGAAGTTTTTTTACAGCTCATTGCGTATTCCACCCTACATTAGCCCTCCAGCATGTATTTCACTCCGCCTTGGTCATCCGCTGCAAGTTTCCCGTCCACAGACTCATACCACAACGTTTGCTGCATCATTCTTTCCTCGCTCAGCCAAACACTAGAACGGCCTTCCACACGACGTCGCTGCAACCACCTGTCCATTCTCATTTTTGAATTGTATAACCGCCATATTTAATGAATAACATCTTTGTACACAAAATTTAATTCTATTTGTACCCACCCCTTATGTAATACCCCCTAACTGGGGGTCTTTAAGGTAATAAAGTGAAGTGAAGTGAGGTGAACGGAGTGGATACCAAGAGAAGGCAAGCGTAGCAGGGTGCGGCAGAAAGTTAGGTGGGTGGATGAGATCAAGAAGTTTGCGGGGATACGGTGGCCGCAACTGGCAAAAGGACAGGGTCAATTGGAGAGACATGGGAGAGGCCTTTGCCCTGCAGTGGGCGCAATCAGGCTGATGATGATGCATGTGGGTGTCTTATATTTTGGTGTATGCTTTTCAGCTGTGCTCTCTTTCTTAGCATTGTCATGCGTAGTAAACAAGCTAGACGCTTTACAAAATTTGTCTATTAGGCCAGTTGGTTTAGCACACTGAACTTTGAATGCACGAGTAAGGACAGAGGAGAAGTGCTTGTCCCGTTCACTTCTGTCCTTCATCATTACCAGTGCTTTTAAAATTCAGTAAGCTATATGCATTTTATTTTGGTGGTTTAACGACAGGTATATGGGACTAGTTTTGGTCAGGCTTGAACAGTCAGATGCTTATTTCTTGCGGTTTGTGCAGTTACTTTACAGGTTCAGTTTGGTCCACAAAGGTAGCCCATGTAGTATTAATGATCACTAAAATTTTTCCATATGATCATGCTTAGTGCTGCTTTTAAAAAGAGCACTGGCAGCTAGCACATCAATGAGATGTTAGGGGTCAGTGCAGGCTGAGCAGTAGAAGAGCCTGTGTTGCAGCCATGTGCCCCACAATGACAGCAAAAGGGGAGGCATGAGGGTGAAGCATGAGAGGCCAGCGTGTCGGAAGGGTAGCTTGTCTTTGAGGGTGGTCTTTCGCATTGCTTAGTCATCATGACATGTCTTGAGAAGGGCATCTGGTTGCTATAGAAATTTCGTGACCATTCCACTCTACAAGGGGCACCATATCATGTGAAGCACAAACAGCACGGCTTTTTTGTGTGCTGTTCTTTTTTTAGCATTTGTTACTGTGCGCACATACTAATTGGCTATGTCCAGCAAGGTAGAGCCATTTTTCTGAAATTATTTGCCGATAGCATTCCAAACATGAATTGAGATTAGCATTAGCCAGTTGCAAGCACTGCATGCAGTTACCTTTGATACTCCACTGCTGTTAAGAAGTGCCTCTAAATGCCCATTGCACTGTTAATGTCCACGCTTAAGTTCTGCAGTTATTTTCAAGTTTTAAATGATTTTGACCTTGGTGCTGTGGCAAGTGCTAACACTTAGTTTTAAGTCAGAATGCACTCGGTAAACAATGATAATTAGTACATTATGTACGTCCCTTTCAGTTCGGCATGCCATTTTTCCTTTTCCTGCAGGTACACCTGGACAGTGGCCACGAAATATCGAAAGAGGCGTACGATACTCCCATGGCGCTGCCAAAAGATTCACTGTTTGTCAAAAGAGCGGCAACCACATTGTGGTCAACAGAAGTGCTGGCTCAGCGCAGCTTCACAGGAACGCTGTCCAACAGATTCCTGGCAGAGGGTGGGGACAAGGCACCGCAGAAGCCATTGACGGCACTGAAGGTGGAGACGATAAGGGGTAATTATTGTATTCTACTGGGGTTAGCACATGTGCATATTGTCATATTGAATTAACATATGAAAGGAGGCTATCTCGACCTTGGCAATAGCTCATGAGAAGGTAATAATTATCAAACACTATTTGACTCATATTAGAATGGATCAATTCATTGCATGGCTTTTGGTTGTGCATGAGAATTCATGTGCAGTTAGCTACTTGACAGGCACAATGAGAAGCATTTGGTAGAGCTAAGAACTTCCTACAGAGCTGAGCTGCTAGATGAGTGTATGACATGAGCCCTCCACATCTGTGGCAACAACCAAAGAACATAACTTGTTTTGTGATGCTAAAATAAGCTGTTGTCACATGACAATGTTGAGCTAAAAAGTTAGGTTCTTAAGAGCTGCGCATTTTTAAAACCTTTAAATGTGCACTGAAGAGGAATCAGAACTCGTCTTTTTGCCACGGGAACGCGATCTACACGTTCCAAGCATTCTTAGAAACTTTGAATTATTGCCCTGTGGCGCTGATTTTCCTCATTTAAATGTGATTAATGTCTGGCTCCCGCCTTTTTTTTTTAATTCTCCGCAGTCGGGGAGGAGTCAGCCAACGCATGGAGTGCCTTGCTGGCAGTCACATGGCGGCTTTGCTTTCGTTTTTATTTTGCTTTTTTTTACATTTCCGTGGATAAATAGATCTATTCAGAGACTACATAGCTGCAAATTAGGCCCACAGAAATAAAAATACGCGTGGACTCTGTTTTCGCCAATCACTCCGTATCGCTCCGCCGATGGCAGAGCGGCAAGCCACCACAGGACTGGTTGAAAGATTAGTCGACTCCTCCCACTGTCTGCGGGGGAATTAAAAAAGAAAGGCAGGAACCGGGTGTTTAATTCGATTTAAACTAGAGAAACCGACTGCACAGGGAGATAATTCGCAGTTTCTAAGAACGTTCGGAATGTGTAGAACGAGTTCCATCGGTAAAAGTATGAGTTCAGATTCTTCTTTAGTGCACCTTTAATGCAAACGCTGATGGTATCATTCTTATGTATCTTCCTGTCCTTTTTTGTTATTGTTTCATCTTATTGCCTTAGCAAAGGCACTAATTATGGGATGGTTTAGCACAAACATATTCTCAGGAAATGTACGCAGTTCGACCTGTTGTACACTTCGCATGCATAGTAATGCAACTGAGCCCTTACTTGGTGTTCTTTGGCTTTGTGTTCAGGACCATACCATGTATGCATGTGCTAGGGCACTGGGCACTGCCTGCATTCTTACAATTGACAAACGCTTTTTTCTGATGACCTTAGTCATTTTTCTGCTTTACACTTGGCGTGAATATTAAGGCGACATGCTCATTTTGATGATGTCGGCAGTGCAAAGTGTCACAGCAGCTGTCGTGCTTGCAGTATTGGCACTCATGGCCTTTGCACATGCACAAGATTTGGCAACATAGCTTTGTGCAACCTTTCTAGAGTGGAGAAAGTGATTTGTTTACATATCTGCTGAGATTTACCCAGAATCAGAACACCTTGTTGCACTATTACTCATATTAGGCAGAAGTGTTCTAGGCTTAATTCTAGGCTCATTTACAACTTTCTTTCGATGTGCTGTGTGGGTGTTTCGCTTAAATTTGCTCCCCATTACTGCTGCACTGTTCTGTTGAGATTGCACATGCTTCTACACTTACTAAGAGCAGAAGGAATGGCATTGTGCATCGTCAGAGCTACGGCTTTGTGCCCTAATTGTGTTACAGGTGTTGAAACATGGACGGTCTCACACCAGGATTTGGCCCTTTTCATGTGTGAATCGAACTATGGGTTCATTTTCTAACCCAATTTTCGCAGCAATGAATGACTCTGCAACATCAACATGGCCCCAAAGCCATACAATTAATTTTTACAAAGAACTAAAGCTGGATGAGGTTGTCCTCTGTGTCCCTTTGATATGATCAGGCGAATGAATTTACTTATCATGTAGCATACTGTTCTTTGTTACAACAAGCCGTGGCGTTACAAGTAGATGCGGCAGTTTTTGTAGTGCTGAGCTAATTGTCAGGCTAAGACTTACTGTATGTCCTGGAAATTGGTTCTACAACAACAATTCTGCCGAAGCCGGAATAATAACAAAGCTTGCGCTATTTTTAACTCTTATGCATGATTTTCTTTCAGTGTTCTTCAGGCATTATGCCCGCAGTCGGGGAGTGACGGACGAAGCAGCCACGAAAGCTGAAAAAAGCATAAGACTGTGGCTATCACAGAAAACTTGCGAACTTCGCCGAAAGAGGCCCGCTGCTTCAAAGAGCTAAGCGAATCAGAATAAATTTTGTTTCTTTTTTCTTTTCTACATGCCCTTGCAATTTCTTTTGGCAATCATACGAATTAAGTATTGGCGTATGCGTGCAAATTTTGTTTCATTTTCTTTCCCTAAAATTTCTATTGGTAAGTGTAAAAATTGAGTGCTGGTGTATGCATGCTGTTATGTGTATCCTAATGCACTGCATCGCTATCAAAGCACATTGAATTTGCGTTTTGCTCACGGCCACTCTGCGTACACACAACTCTTCTCTTTGAGCTCTCCAGTGATAGTGAACAACTGCGCAAGCATTGCAGAAGCTGGTGGTTTAACTGTACTTGTGCAGTTTATATCAGCAACAGTACCAAAGACAGAAGAGGGCAGCTGTCGAGCTCACACTTGCCTCCTCACGTGTGAAGTTGGCGTCTTGTGGAGCCACACCTTGCCTGCTTCACCCACGTGCGCTTCTTTTCAACCTGTTTTCTCGGTACCAGGTATGCTCGTTATGCTCCACAGCGGGCGGCACATATCGTGAAACAGGCAAATTGTTCCCGAAGGCTCCTAACCCGGTCAGCACGGCACCAAATTAAATCTCATCAGAAAACACCAGACCGGGTCACACCAAAAACACCAGACCGGGTCACACCAAAAACATCAGCCCGGGTCACACCAGACCCGGTAACACCAGACCGGGACACACCAGACCGGGACACACCAGGCCGGGTCACACCAGGCCGGGTCACACCAGGCCGGGTCACACCAGGCCGGGTCACACCAGGCCGGGTCACACCAGGCCGGGTCACACCAGAACCCGTGTCTGAATTTCCGGTCTGGTGTAAAGACCAGATACGGGCTGGTGTTTTTTTCGACTGGGAGGTGTTGTCCGCCCCGCGCTCGAGTTCCATCGGTGGTGGATGCTGCGCCTGCGAAAACCGATCGAGGAGGAAGTTGAGGACTAATTTCGTGCGCCTCACCGAGTTTGTGTGAAGCTTCAACTTGAAGGTGTCCTTGGCAAAGCGTAAAAGAGCAACAGCCCATGTAAAAACAAAATAAATATTGCCACGACTGGGTTCTAACCCGAGATCAGCTTCCCTGGCCACTGCAGGAGGATACTAAACGCTATCGCCGTAGCCGATCACGTCTCGTGTTAAACTGCGACCCATTATAGCACTGTGCATTGTACATCGTCCTCTTTATCGACTTTCGTCTGCAGCGCGAGCACATCGGATCAGCTAAACCTCGATCAGAGCTCAACTTGAGGGTAATATCGTCGCCAGATGTGTCGACGAACCAGCAAAGCAAAACCGTAAGCCAACCAGGCCAAACACACGCTTTGGCACGTTTACTCAGTTTGGTTACGTTAAAACCCTACCACATTTTTCACGCCACAACTAAAAATAATGTTCTTTTTTTAGTATAATACAACTGTTCTAATTGAAAGAAGCGCGGCTTATGCACGGAGTCACTCTCTTTCGTGCTTACCGCTGGTGGTCCGGCATATTCAGGTTGCGAGAAATGATCTTCGACTTCGCATGGAGAACCGTTATCTTGCTCCATTGTTTCGAAACCCTGCGCACGGCGGCCTTCAGTAGCGTTCCACTGATAATCGGAAGGGCGTTGATATGGACTGGGCCTTCCAGGCATTGATGTACTCGCACTGCGTTTCAAAGAGAAACGAAACTTAGAACTAAAGATTCATGGAAATCCAACAGTCAATAAAAACAGCTTTACTGTTGCTGACAGCCAGTAGAGGCAGCGAAAGAACTTCAGAAACTCCCGCGAAATTACGTGCATTGGCGAGACAAAATAAAAACGTCTGTTTCCCGGACCCATTCAGACGTCGTTTATCATATGTGTTAACAAATTAAAAAGTATCAATATATAAACTCTGCTTAATGCACAAGAAACCTAATTAGTTTCCCTCCTTTGAGCTAGGTGGATAAGCATCTCCGGTGTTTTGATCCGATCGCCCTCAAAATTTCCTGGCTCTCAGTTTTGTGACGTAAAACACCTGCTGCTAAATTTCTTTATGGCATGGTGAGATTTTTCGCGAAGAGGTGCAGTCGCTGGAAAATTGATATTGAAATGGCATGATCAGTCAGACAGGCGTGTAGGTATTGTGAGAAGTCTCTTCTTCCCAGGAAAAACAATCTGTTGGAAACCAGCGACCATACGATATTATTACGGGCTACAGAATATGTCTGCATGCGAGCGTCAAAGCGTACGCTGCTTCTAAGATTGCTGTTTGGAGCATAATCAATCATGGATTGTGCAGCTAACATTACAAAATGCTCCCGTAGCCTACTGTCCTTAATTCACTCCTGGTATGATGTGAGTTCGAACTCCAGAGCGCTCGGAGGATTAGCTACGTGTTCCGTTTGCGTACATTTGCGTAAGATGTGCCACAAATATTTTCTTGTCCTCCTTGATAACAAAAGCAAATTTGATGCGAAAGCATTCCTTTTAATAGCGCCCGCGTGTACCTCGTATGCCTCAGCCTTATTTACATTGAACTCCACCACGAAAGGGCACCTGCTACTATGTTAGGAAAAAAACACAGGAGTTTTTAGATGCGAGTAAACCTCATATTCACCGCAACCTCCTGCCATGATATTGTTCAAATAGATCAGAGTTGTGGTTACCACAACGAACACACATGGCACAGAATCTTGCTTCGAATATAGACAAGAAAATACTTTCACACCATCCTCACTTGAAGTGCAGTCATCTCGTCAAAGACATTTTTTTGCCTCATTTTGGTTTAGTTTGGTTTGCATACTTATATAAAATGGACACGAAGAAAGGTTCATTTATCAAGTGGTAAAGAATAAGGTTGGCAGGAAGGAAAACAGTTGAACAGACACAAGATTAGCGAGCGTAATCCCAACCTCTTCAACCATTTCGGTACCGTAGAGGAGTGCTAATCTCTTAGGCGACATCAACCGATGTAGGCAGGGACGAGCTAAACGCGTCTAATATCTCTATCTTACTCGGTGCTTCTGACATCACAAAATCGTAGTTTCATTCTAATTTCCATTATAATAGGGGTGTGCGAAAAGTACTTTTTTCGAACCGAATCGAATAGGAATAGCGTACCTAAAGCCGACTAGAATAGTGGTTGAATGAATATGTATACTAATTTTCGCTACTTCTGCGAATATTCGCACAAAACGAGCAATCGCGCGACACATTGATGCGGCAGGTGGTGAACTGTGGTATGATGCTATAATTGAGTTAAAGCTATAGCTGTAAAAAAATAGCAACATTCATCTCCACTAAGAGTAGGCGACATGATGTGTGCATACTCGTATTAAGTCTATGACTTCCAAGTTGTACTTATCGGAGAATAACTTTTTTACATTTATGGCGCAGAACAATAAACTACAGCCATATCTCAAGAAATAAGGCGGGTAACAGCTACGTATGAGCCATGACCTACGAGATCAGGCATAAAGGCAGAGTTTGCTGAAGTTGGCATATGCTGCCGCGTTGTCCAGTCTAAAAGGTCATGTATGAATATTATAAATGTCGCCATACAAATGGACGCTGTTGCTTTGCTGAACCCTTCATTTCGCGTATATTGATAGCATCAGATCATACGTGGCGTCGGTATTTCTCAAGTTTTTGACACATTAACCGAAAAAAAATAATTAACCTGATTCTAACCTCGCGTTAATTATTCGAAAGTTGTTCAAAAACATATAAACACATTCGATTCGTTTCGAATAATTTTGAACACGCACTCTTTGATTCGTTCGAATAATCGAGTAAGAGGACACTTGATTCGCTGTTCGAACTTTCCGATTATGCGCGCCCCCTTCGTAATTAGAACTTTCTTGTACTTTTGTGGCCCCGGTACAAGCCGCGGCAGAAAACCGCTTCTCTGCGCACGGCACAGAAGTCGCCGGTCGCAACTGAAGTATTGAACAGCATCCTCACTGGATAACTGCAGTGCCAAGCTCTGTTCGCAAGCCAAGATGACAACGCTTTATGCCAGGGCTCTAGCTAATGCACCTGCATATGCAGCGGTACTTGAGAACTGTCCCTTGAGGGGTCCCATACTGATATGTCACACTCTCCGGTTGCGTCACCTCTTGTCTCGCTTTCTCGGACTCAATCGGCAAACAATGCACCAGACGACATGGGCAGCGTTTTGATGCTGTTAGACCATTTAGAATGTTGAGGTGATTGATTCAAACCCTGCCCCTCTCTAGCTGGTGTGAATGAACACAATTTTTCCGGGAACAACTGATGACAGGACTTCACCGCAAGCATATCATGTCGGTTTTGCGCGAAAATTACGGATATGTTCGAAAAGCTGCAGTCATTTCCGTGACTCTAAAAGTCTTAGTGTTTTCAGTTCTTTGCCATTCCCCATAGAGGCATCATATGAGATTTTCAATTCAGCCCTTCGAGTGAGAACGCGAATGACTGCCGCTTGCCTCGGAGCAAGAAAATTTTTAAATTTAAGAATTGATAAAATGACGGTGCGCAGTCTATATTAAACGTTTTTATCTGTATCTGGCAGCTTTTGATATGATATTTTTTATTTACGAAACAGTTGTCCAAAACACTATTGTTCGTTGCAGGGCCAGTCCTCGTGTTCGTGTATTAGAGTTTTTTTTTCTGTCGATATATTTTTACAGAAATAACTAATCAAACACCCGTTTGGACAAGTCAATAAAAATGTGCAACCGCAGCCCTTTGTTTCATTTCAAAGGAAATCCTGCGGTTATAACCTTCTCTATGTGTTCTTTGGAAAGTATTCTACAGTTATCGTTAATAAGCTGATGTCTTCGTCCCTCAGAAAGATTTCCCTCTATCGATAAACAGGGCAATAAATCTCACCTTCGCGAGTTCATGCCTTCGCATCTTGAATGGTGGGCAGTTATACTTGTTCGCGTGAAGCCTTCTCCACATTTAGGGCAATGCACTTGGGCATGCATGCAGTCCTCTGAAAGATGCTTCGAGAGGTAGAGCAGTTTCCCACTGAAAGTGCAGTTAGTACGGTTCCTGCCGTTGTTAGGGCAGTACACTTCCCGTTCAGTCAGGTCTCGTAGCGAGCATTCGAGTTTCCCGACGTCCGCTTCCTTGAATTTTTCTCCGTCTATGGGACATTTTGAAGTACCCTTAAGGGCCAGTGTCTTGCAAAAGTCGCACACGCCGTGTCCGCATGGCAAAAGGTTTATCACCGATGGTACGACGCCGCACAGTCGGCACACTTTAGTCTGGGGCAGATTCTCCCTAAAGGCGACGGTGCACCAAGACAAAAGCTCGTTGAATCCAGACAGTTTGTAGCTACTGCCCCGAGCCGACGTAGTCATCTGAAAAGCAGAAAAACATTGCTGGTGACAATATGTTCGATGTGAGGTACAAACTTTACTGCCTGATGTGAATATTTACTGCCTGGTATATATATAGGCGCCGCACACAAGAGTATGTCACGAAACTTTTCGTAAGAACGCCAACGAATATTTCGCATTCACATGCTTATTGGTCGAGTAAAGGGATACATATGTGCGCGCAAAATATTTTGTGCATCTTAGGGACTTCCATTGTGACACGAATATAATGTTCTGTAATGGTGCATGTGGGAACTGCTCGTTTCCTTTTCGGTAATATTTGTGAAAGAATCCTTGAGGCTCTTTCGTTAATCAACACGGAACGTTCATGGAAATAAATCTGGCATTTACTTCGCAATATTTCTGGCTCCCCTTGCAACAGACTGTGCAGTATTCTTCCGAATCACTTTGACATTACTGTGGGAGCTTCTTTGGAGAGGACTTCGATAACTCCTGTGGAGCACTCGGTCATGGGTGCCCTTCGCACTCCCAGGAGAGGAGGGTTATGAAAAAGAACGGGCGCGGTAGCTTTTGCGTGGAAATGCCCTGGAGAATGATATTTCCAGAAGGAAAATGCGACATTTGTCACATGATTGCCTCCGCCTTTCCTATCTCGATTGTTATCAGTGCCACCGCTGCGGGGTTCCATTGTTTTGCAACGCTGTTCATGGCTGGATATAAATCACTTTAGGTCACAGAGGCATAATAGTTGTTTCATTCATATAACCACTTATTTGTTGGGCTGAGGCAACAAAACGCAATTAAAAAAAAATTCTGGAGCTACGCTTACTGGCTTAGCCCCTCAATCAGCGAAACCTGTTATAGCTTCGGCGCGGCCATATTTTTCCTGCATTCTACTCTGGAGCAAACTCCAAGTCGCGCATTCCTCCGCCTTCGCCATAAGCTCCCCTTTCCACGGTAGCCACCCTCTGTGTTCTTCCCGTGGCAGCCTCATTCCGGTTGCGCCTTCATCCCTCTCGCCATAAACTCCCAAGGTCTCCCGTCGGCTCCTTAGGGCCTCCCACCCTCTCTAAATGTGAAAACGAAGATTTCCTTCTTTCATTAGGCACCTGCCCACAATGGCAAGTGGCAATTGAAATGAGTGAAGTGAGTTAAGGTATCCAAATTAATTCTATTAATTGATTCAAATTAAATTACTTCAATTCGGTTAATGATTTTACGGCTGACATTGTACCTTCACTGGTTGCGTAGGGTTGCGATAGGCGTTCTACTCGAAATATGTCCTGGGAAGGAATGAGTGAATATCAGCTTGGGTATGACATTTTACGATACCAACCTTGTGACGACGATCAATGCGATGGCAAATGTGTTTTTTTTTTGGTGAAATGAAATCAATTGGCAGTGAAAAAAATTGCTGGGGCTTAGCTTTTGTTAAGCCTAGGTAATTGCGAAAGCAATATCTCCTTGGCTACGCAATGCGTTTCGCTTATGGGTGGTGCACATTGCTAATGTCCGTGTGTACCCACGAAATGAAAGGCCATATTTAGTGGTGTAAACGGTAACACAACACAAGAATCTGACTCGCGTCCGATGTCTTCCATAGCTATACCGAAGAACCGGCTAGCAGGCGCTACTTTTCTCTACACCCGATAGCGCCTGGATGTCTGTGGATGACGTCATACCACACGCTGCAACACAAATCCATCACCGCAGCAAGGCCTGCAAGCTCTTGCAACTTGTATGACGTCAATCGCTTGGCACCGTTCGCTTGTGGTCGACCGGCCGCGAAGTTCTAGCTGCGGCCCTCTGAAGAGCCGATTTGGTGCCCCATCTCTCGCTCTGGTATGACGTCAGTAGTCATATGACCGACCGCCAACTGTCGTTCGGCCGCGAAGTTCTAGCTGCGGCGCGCTGAAGAGCCGACTTGGTGCCCCATCTCTCGCTTCGGTATGACGTCAGTAGTCACATGACCGACCACCGACCTTGAAGGGTAGGCTGCGGTACCGCGAAGAGGCGACACCTGGCGTAGTATTGCTTTCGCTATAAAAATACTGGAGCAAATCACTGTGGTTTCATTTATTTCACAGTGACCCCACTCAGAAATATCTCTCTTGCTGGATTAAGTGTCTCTCTTATTAGCTACGTTGGCCTGCAATTAGTGCCGAGAGCCATAGCGATCGTTCCCATTGCCTGCTCTTTGCCCACGTGCATATCCTGGTAATTATTGACTGATTACGGCAGCGAAACAAGTTAAACCTTTAGTAATCTTCGACAACCAACAGCTTAATTTATTCATCATATTTTTTTCGGTCGCACTGAGTGCTTGTCGACCAGAAAAGCGGCTCATCGTTAGACCTGTTTCGTGATTGCCCATAAAAGAGCGCACGCTAACACGATACAGAGGTAAGCTACAGCGCTATAATTACGCTTCAACCTGCCGTGTGCATAAAAAGCAAGCGAGGAGGGAGAAAGACCTTCAACCTGCCAGCCGAGCAAATGGATGTTTTAGACAGATTTCAGACTCAAAGCGTTTTAAGGGCGTTTCCCGTAATTTCAAGGCACCGCTAACTTTCCGTTAAACTTGCGAAACGCTTCCGATACAAAACATTTTCACTGAGCTCAGCAAGTCTCTGAGAACCCATATTTATCTACACTGTGACCAATATTTTGTCACCAACATCTCCAGTCGTTAAACCTCGGCCGCCAGTGCTATGAGAAGTGACCTACAATTCCTGCTCTTAGAATCCTTGTACTTAAGAAGAGCTTGAGTGAAACGGCTTCAGACAGCTACAGATACTATCGGACAACAGTTAGGTGCACACCACGGCGATACCTCCGTTACACTGGGTCACGTTTTAACAAATGATGCAAAATTTATTGTCAAGCGCATATGTGTTGCATTTTTGTAGTAGGCGTTAAACGAAATAAATTACTGAAGTGAACCGCAGCAAGTTAATTGTCCATCTAAGATCTGACTCTTCCCAAAACGTGATATGCAATTACACTGTAACTCTTGCTTCAATACTTTCGTGCTACCTCCCCGCAGGGGGGCGTCTGCATCATGCAGACGTTTGTGAGTGACGACACCACGGGTTCCCGAGCATCCGCAGGGACATCCCCGCAGGGGGATGATGGTGAGCAATGCGCCACCACGGACCCGAGCATCCGGGCTTAGACGTGCGTGGCACCGCTGTGTCCGGGGAAAAGGGATCCTGGTGGTTGAGCAAATTCCGAGCATTTGGACCTTTAAGGCCCCTTGGCGGAGGCAACACACCACTTTGGCCCCAGCTTCCTGTAGACGGGACCTCCGGCCTGACCCGACCGGGGGAATTTGGCAGTCGCCTTTTCCTGTCCTCCCCTCTATCTTTCACTTTCCTATCTCTTTCTTACAACTCTCCTGTCTTCTGTTCACTTCTTAGTTTTTCCTCTTTTCTTTGCGGCTAGGGTTAACCTTGTGTGGCCAACTACCCTGAGTTGAGTCATATTTGGTTATAGTTGCGATGTACAGCTGGCGTGGGCAGAACTTGCTTGCAAGTTCCTGTCCCGTCCCCTTGTTGGACTCCATGGTGGGTGGCTGGCACCGTGGCTGAACAATACACATTTTTTGTGGCTCCCCCTTTCCAACAAAATGATCGCTCTCAGAAAAGAATTCGGACCGATGTGACAGCCCAGTACATCCAGAAATCCCAAGAAATTTTCCCAAAATTCCATATTGTGCACTGTGAAGAGAGAAATAACTACCAGAACAATATCCCCACTCTTGGTTGCAAAAAGCCCGACCGATTCCTTGGGGACGGGCTACACGCTAAAAAAATGCCTGGTGGTGACCTTCCGCTGGAGCTTAAAGACAGTACCCAATATTCAAAACTATCTACCATAACGTCAATTGGGGAAACCGCAGTGGCAATAGCTGCACATAGATCCCTGAACACAGTCCGAGGTGTAATCTGTGAAGCCGACTTCCTGAAACTAACTGGACAAGAAATGCTGGAGGGTCTCAAGGACCAAAATGTCATCAATGTCTACCGCATCAAAATCAGGAATGACAACAAAGAAATACCAACCAAGCATCTAGTCCTCACTTTCAACTCTAGTACACTCCCAGAAGCAATAGAGGTTGGCTACCTAAATATAAATGTCCGCCATTACATCCAAAACCCGCGACGGTGCTACAACTGCCAGCGATGCGGTCATGGCTCACATAGCTGCCGTGGCCGCAAAACATGCGCGAAATGCGCCTCACATGAGCACATCTCAGAGAACTGTGAAGCAGCACCGTGCTGCGCCAACTGTTAAGGAGATCACGCCGCTTACTCAAGGTCTTGCCCAACATGGAAAAACGAAAAAGAAGGGTTCACTCTCAAAACGAAGGAAAACAGTTAATTCAGACAAGCGCGTCAACGACTTTCACATATCACTGGCACGTTCTCCTTCAGTGAAAAAACAAAATTCGCCTATGTGGTGCGACGCGGCGGGGCACCACACCGGCTATTGGCACCTGCCCAGGCCACGCACAGTGAACCTGCGGCAGGGCCATCTGCGGCCCCGGCAGACGCGGCGAAAGCTCTCCTGCCATTTCTTGTAAAGGGCTTGCCCGCCCGCGAGTCGGCAGCCCCAAAGACATCCCCCAGTCTGGGGAGGTCTGCATCTCGCACAGCCACGGCTTCTTCGCGGCACTCCAGCGCCTCCCGTGAGGCCATGGACACATCCCCCAGCACATCCACAATGCAACGCGGCATAGCTCACTTGAGCGTGCCAAAATACCCAAAACTCAAATTACAGGCCGTAATAAACCAGAAGCCTAGGAGGTCTTTGACCCTTTCCCCCCAAAGTAGTAAAAATGGCATTCCTAATTCATTGGAACTGCCGAGGTCTGTTGAATAATTACAGCGATGTAAAGGACCTCTTAAACTCATTCTCTCCTGTAGCTCTATGCTTACAGGAAACAAACTTAGGACCTCAACATAAGAATATTTGAAAAAATATAAAGTCTTCCGCTGTGATAGAGAGCACTCAAGTCGGCTCTCGGGAGGTGTCGCTAATATTGTACACAGTGGTGTTGCGACCCACGAAGTGAAACATAAAACTATATTTGAAGCTGTTGTAGTCACTGTTGTACATTTCAAAACAATAACAATATGTTCTATATACCTCGAACAACACCTAACAGTCACACTACATGATCTCGAAGCACTTTTTAAACAGCTATTGCAGCTTAACGAATCAAGATTCACCTCCCTCCCCTTCCTGACACGCATCCCCTCTCACACCACTTTCCTTCCCACCCCTGGGGCCTTCCTCCTCGGAGCGAAGGCCCTATTTAATCCCTGCCAATGATGAACGCTTTGCCCAGACGAAGACAAGTCCCCTTGTCGAAACGTTGGCTCAAGGAACCTGAGGTGTTCCCCTCCCTTGTTCATTATGTGATTACCAGAGAAATACCTAGTTGTTGGAGATTTTAATGCCCATTCTGGTTTTTAGGGAAGTTTAGAAACAAATACTAGCGGTCATATTCTAGAGGATTTTATTCTGTCCAACAATATCTGCCTGCTCAATACAGGAAAACCCACGTACTGTTCTCCAAGCTCTGAAAAAATGAGCTGCATAGACCTTTCCTTTAGTTCACCGTCTGTTTTTATCGATTTTAAATAGGACGTTCTGAATAATTCCTTCGGAAGTGATCACCTTCCCATGGTAATTAACTTATCATCACCACCATGAATCATCCCAAGTAAGCCACGTCGTTGAAAGCTACACGCAGCTAACTGGGAGCTATATCGAGAAAGGGCCTCTCTTGATCAACTGTTTACAGATAATCTCAGTATGGATGAACTGAACGAAGCGTTTAAATCTTCTATCATTGGTGCGGCACGTCTTGCTATTTCTCAATCCTCGGCAGTGGTTCGACACCACCACAAAGAGTGGTGTAACAAAGAATGTAGAGGCCAAAAAGAAGCAGAATAAAGCCTGGGGAATGTTTCGCAGGTATTCACCGCACGAGAACCTTATTAATTTTAAAAAAAGCAAGAACAAATGCACGGCGTATCCGTCGAAATAGTGAGAAAGCGTCCTGGAAAAACTGTGTAACATCCATAAACAGTTCAATTAAATCCAAAAAAATGTGGGAGCAAGTCCATAAATTAAATGGCAACTTCCCTCCTGATAGACAGATAAGTATGGAGGAACAAGGAAACATCCTAGGCGAATATTTCTCAAGAGTTTCCAGTTCTGCGCACTACACTGAATCATATTTAAAATATGAAAATACAGCTGAAAAAAAAAACACACTTCCAACAAGCAGTTGCGCAAATGAACCATTCAATAGCTT
Source organism: Amblyomma mixtum (assembly GCF_055824585.1). Classification (NCBI taxonomy): domain Eukaryota; kingdom Metazoa; phylum Arthropoda; class Arachnida; order Ixodida; family Ixodidae; genus Amblyomma; species Amblyomma mixtum. Next base: position 221,959,085 of record NC_143013.1, on the reverse strand, counting down.
AATTACAATCAAAGAAATAAACAGAGTTTTATCTGCTGGCAAGCAGACTGCTCCCGGCCCTGAAGAAATACATTACCAAATGCTGGCACATCTTTCCAAACCTTCTGTAAAAGCTCTTTTGAAATTTTTTAGCAAAATTCGGACGCTAGGAAAAATTCCAGATGCTTGGAAGAAAGCCATAATATTACCGATCCTGCAAGCCGGAAAACAGCCTACATCCCCCTTTAGTTATAGACCGATAGCTCTTACCAGCTGCCTTGCCAAGTCTTTTGAAAGTATTCTGAATATCCGGCCAACCCTTGTGCTTGATTCTCGTGAGCTCCTTGACATTCATCAGTGTGGTTATAGATGATGATGATGATGATGATGATGAAAACTTTATTTGGAACAAGGGAATTTTGGACACGTCGGTCCTTGGGACCCCGCACGGCCCTACTGCACTCAAACGTTCATGTCCCGGAGTGGTTATAGAAAGGCATGGTCAACAACAGACCATTTAGTTCACCTCGAAAATACTGTCCGGGAAGCTGTCATACATAAACAGCACTGGCTTGCTTGCTGTCCTTTTCGATTTTGAAAAGGCATATGACACAACTTGGAGGTTCGGGATACTCTGCGATCTAGCAGAACCTGGCATCCGCGGAACTATTCTGAATTGCCTAAGCGATTGTCTATCCAACCATTCCTTTCATGTACGCCTAGGTTCAACACTGTCAAAGAACTTTGTTCAGAAGAATGGGATAGGGATGTGTTTCAAGTACAGCTCCCTTTGTCGTAAAAATCAATTCCTCAGCAAAAATAATCCCAAAACAAATAATGCACTCAGTTTATGTTGTCGATCTTCCAATAGCCTGCACGTGAACAAACATATCAACATGCGAGAGACAAGTACAACTGGCAGTAAATAAAACAGCGGCGTGGGCAGACAAAACGTATTCCAGTTCTCTCCTCAGAAAACAGTGGCAGTAATGTTCTCTCTCAAACGAGGCCTACAAGCCGACCCACTCATACACCTGAACAAAACACACCTACCCGTAAAATACGAACACAAATTCCAAGGCGTAACCTTTGACAAAAAACTAACTTTCCTGACTCATATAAATTCACTGAAAAAGAAAGCCTCCCGATCCCTCAACATACTCAACGTACTGTCATGAAAACATTGGGGTGCCGGCATGACATGCCTTATAAAAATTTACCGCTCTGTAGTACGCTCTATCCTTGATTATGGATGTATAGTGTATGGGTCAGCGAGACCATCATACCTTAATCGACTGGATCCAGTACATAACTTAGGTTTGCGTCTTTCCACTCGTGCATACAGGACGTCACCCATTAACAGTCTTTATGTAGAAACCAACCAGCCATCATTTACAGACCGAAGAACCATGCTCACATGCTCGTACATTTTAAAAATCCGCTTGCTGCCCAAATATCTATGTTACCCCATAGTCGCAAAGTGCCCATCAAGAACAGTGTTTAACAACAAACCGCTAGCTATAAGGCCACTCCTCCTGCGTTTTGAAGAGTTCTGCCAATACCTCAGTGTACTAGACACATTACCTGCCATTGCTCGAAGACGAGATCCACTGCCTCAATGGCACAATTTTCCTGAAATGTATGATCTCACTCTTACGCAGTTTAATGAAAAACGAACCCCACAACAACATATATTACCAGAATTCCTTGCGCAGGAAGCAAAACACCGCAGTTTTACGGACTTTTAGACTGATGGTTCAAAAACGGACGTCTACGTAGGAAGCGCAGTGGTACAAGGAAATTCGGAGAAAACAGTGCGACTTCCACAGAGCGCATCCATCTTCACTGCACAAAGTTACGCAATCTGTGTGGCCATAGAAAAAATAGTAAACGAGAACCTCCCTAACAGTATTATTTACATAGACTCCTCAAGTGTACTTACAGCTCTCCTTTCTGGAAACGCAATCAATCCTATACTTGGTGACATCATACACAACATACTAACAGCAACAGCTCGAGGACAAAACATAAAACTTTGCTGGGTCCCGAGTCATGTCGGAATAAAAGGCAACGAGAGAGCGGATTGGTGGGCTGCTAAAGCTCGGGGCATGGAAATAAAAAAAGTAGATATACTTTTTAATGATTGAATGAAATTAGTAAACAGGAAACTAAAGAGAAAACGGCAGTCGGCTTGGAACAGTGAAGTAAATAATAAACTACACTTGGTAAAACCGGTTTTACGTGAATTTAAGTCTTGTGTGCACCAGGAACGTTTCAAGGAAGTGATCCTATGCCGTCTCCGAATAGGCCACACGCACCTAACGCACAACTGCCTACTAACCAAACAAGACAAACCTGTTTGCGAAGAATGCGCAGACGAACTTACGGTTAACCATATTTTTCTCTCTTGTTTTAAATTTCAAAAACTAAAAAAAATTACTTTAGTCAATTCTACAATGAATGCATTCCTTTTCATCCAGCACTGCTCTTAGATGATAATGCCATTGTTAACATACCTTATATTTCTAGCTTTTTAAAAGAAGCAGGCGTACTTGAAAAACTGTAAATATTGAACCACTGGCTCGCTTTACTGCTTGATACAGCTCAGCCACTTTCTGAGTCCTGAGAAGAAGGCTGAGGCTTTTATTTGATCGGTTGGGATCTTCGACATCCTTGCCCAGCCAAGTATAGCCGAGGCTGCCTGACCTTTTTTTTTTTTTTGAAGCTTTTACCATCAGCCATTTTTAAATCTCGTTTTTTACGTTATTACTGGGTAGTTAAACTTCTTAGGCCCTTTTGCACCACTGATGACTTTCCGCATGTTTATTAAATCCCACAGAAAACATTTCCTATACCTTGTTCTTGGTGCCTGATGGCCTTACATGCCTATGTGCCATTAAACCCAACACAACACAATTTTCGGGCTACCACATGAATTCAGCTAACGTGGACGAAGTAGCTAACGACAACGAAATAATTCTTATGGATTCGGCCTGGGAGTTCCGAAAGAGCCCGTTTACATTGTAGGTGCCAGCAGCCTTCACTGCGACTTCGCGCAAACATCTCTTCCCGAAGTACCTCTGCGACGAAATTGATACTCACTTTTGTGTCCGCAAAGGTCCGCAGCCAGTGAGAAACAGAAACTTCTCGTCTGACCGTAAGTGTCTCATATCCTGCTCCGGTGAGACAAGAGCAAATTTCGCAAAGAACAAGCCAATCATTAGCTGACCAGTCATTCGCTATCAGTCATATTCGAACAGAGCCGTGAATAAGACGTCAGAAACGCTGAGATAAAACTATATCAGTGAGCCTTATCTTTCCCAGCGCCGCCCATGTTGGTTTTTTCTCCTCTCTACACGCTGATGTCGATATCAGAGTGAAATGAAGCGTCTGACACACGTTGAGGCGTAGGCAGGCTGTGCTCAAGGTGTATCAGTGCGAACTATCCGCGGGGATCAAATAAACGCACATATGAGTCTGAAGGTGGATAAATTGCTTATATTCTTAAAAGTGAATCCCAGCCTTGTTTCAAACACAACTTCGATAAATCCAAGGACGTGTGTCTAAGTTGCACTCCCCTCTCTATTCAGTACGCGTCTCATCTGTATCCTTCCAGAGTGAAGTGGTTCCCGAATAGGCGGCGAACATTGGAGCACCTCAGAATATATAGCTGTTGGATGCCTTCACTGCCACACAGCTCTTCCAGCTTTCCGGTGTCAGAAAAAAAAGTCCGAAAGCGGCACCTTTTTCAGAGGAAACCTTGTATCTCCTTCTGCCGAGACGTTCAAGTTTGCGCCTCCTTACTGAAGTGTAATTAGATTGAAATGCATTCCCCAACAATAAGGTTCTCTAACTTCTAAAAAAAATATCGTTCCGCATTTCCCATACGAAATCAAGGCTCTTGCAATGCAATAAGCCTGAAAATTTGGCTCGAACTCTGCTCACGCGCCTAAATATCCTTATAAATAAGCCTTGGTGCAAAGTATGAAATGCTTTGAGCTCCCTTTCTAGGTAAACTCTGTCAAACATTCTACGGAAATTGCGGCGCACTTCGGGGCGAACATTAAGAGACCTTCTTTCTCGGTTTGACTAGTTTAACCGAACCAGAGAAGAACTGAGAGTTCACAGGGAGCCCTAATCTCGAAAGAGGGTCCTCCAGATAAGTTTCTTTGGAGTGCGAACGCACGCAAGAGAGAAGAATATGCTCTGTCGATCAACTTCTCCGCATCTGTCACAAAGGTTTGTGACCCGCGTCTGCATAAATATAAATTTATGGGGGGGGGGGGGGGGGGGGGGGGTCTGCATAGCAGAAGCATTATTGACACCTCAGACATCGGGAGTATTGGGAGTATTGATGCCGGGGCCTGGGTCAAAGAACCTGAGGAAAGTACGCACCGCCATACGTTGGAAACGGGAATTAAGATCAGGGATACGGGCTTCTAGATAAAGCACCGCATTTTAAACCGGTTTTAAGCGCTGAAGTGCCCTCCACCCAGATCGGTAAACGACATACCTCAGCCAAACGCGCCCTGAAATTCACATTAATCTGACCTAGAGACTTAATCTAGGACCTGGCCAAATCCTTCCTCGTAGAACGGCCGCGTCATTGATGAGCACGCAGGCACACCAAGGCATCATGGTTCATCCCACAGCCACGCACCACCACCAGCACAGCCGTGGCGCAGAGCGAAGTGTCGTCTTCTTCTTCCCGGGCCGAAAGGAGCTTCCACTCGGCGCACCTCCTGCAAGTCTTTGTTAAGTAAATAAAGAAGTGACTCTCTCGTCTCTTTTGTTGTCTTGCATTTTATAAGATTATTTTATCATACTGCACACGTTTTGTTATCATGCTGAAGTTCAGCTTAACTGTGACACCTTATTTCAAAAGCGATACGGAAGCCGATTAAAGAAGCAAATAGAAACCGATGCTTAGCGTGCAACTGTCGGGCAGTGACTGCCGCAGGTCACAATCCAGTTACTGACCTCCCGAGGTGAAAAATATTGCTCGACCTTACGTCAGAGTTTGAAATGGGCCTTATGATCTTGCCGGCTGTTGCTGCCATATAATCGTCATCGCACGCTGGGGATTACCATATACTTTTGTAATGCGGTTTCTTGAACCGTTAGCACGTATTATCAAAGAAAGAAGACTAACTTATAGATGTGTAAACAACGGCGGAAGACCGGTAGCTCAAAGAAACTGAGCTACACCTCTAATGGCTGGGTTCTTTCGTCATAAGGGCAGCTACTGACGAACCCGGGCGTGAACTCTGTTTTGGAAACTGGAGTTGAGTTTGCCTTTACGAATAGCGGTTGCAGTTTGCGAGACACCGTGGCAGCAGAGCCATTTCAAGGGAAATCACCTCACGTGCACGAAAAATAAATTTACTTTCTATGACAGTTTCCCGTGAGGTAGAGTGCGCCTTTTTGACCTCGTACAGCAAAGGCAACAGGTGTAATATTGATGTTTATTGCAGTACTATCTTTGTATCATGAGTGAAGAATGTGTGAGCCGCAGGCATGATCTGACGCAGGATAGTGAAAAAAATTTGTGAATGTTGCTGTATAAACACATAGGTATAGTACACTTAAAAACTATTCAAAATTTCTCGCACATTTTTGTTGAATGCTTTGCATTTGTCGCTATGCAATATGGGGGTAACTATGCAATGATAAAATAAATGTCGGTGTCGGTGTTGCACGCTCATTAATCTAAACTGCGCTGTCATTTAACTGTTCAGTAATGTCTGAGTCATATCTGGGCTTGTTATGGCAGTCTGATTTTGGAGACAAGCCATGGAAGTAGTCCTTTCAAGTACAAGCATCTCTGAAATCCGAAGATGCATTTTCGATGTTTGCCAACTACCGGAGGCAACACGCGTGCGGTGGAGCCCCATGTTAATTGTTTAGCATAATGTGATAATGATGATGATGATGATGATGATTTTATGGCGCAAGGGCATCTGTGGCCAAAAAGCGCATAGCACAAAGGTATTTTCGTCTTCGCAAGGTGGGGTCAAAGGCCCATTTCCCAAGCATTTCACCCTATAGAAGCCGAGCACCAGGCAGAGGAAAGCTGGTGCCCGTTGTATCACTGGTGGGTACCCGGCGGCACTGGGGATCGAACCTCGCACCTCCCGCATGCGAACTGGATGCTCAAACGGCTAGTGCACCGCTGCGGTCGTTTGGCATAATGTGCGATGTCATTAAGGCCGATCGATTATGAATGGTGTGGGTTTTTTTCCGAAAAACTTGCCAACGACCGCCTGGTGGCTGATCGCCGTCAATCAAGCCGGACTAGATCTGTTCGCCGGGCTGCGAGTCGCTCGCCGGAAGCGGCCAATGCGAGTTGTCAGCGCGTAACAATCAGGAAGCAACCGCGTCTGACCTGTCTTCCGTCCGCCTCTATAACCTGGTTAACGATTTTGGTCCAAAAAGAGGTCACAAGGAATAATGCGTCCTCTTTGTTGCCACTGAATCCATAATGGCTTAATGGTAAATGCAAGTCTGTTCTTTTCAGCATTTTACTGAGTACACAAAATCACGCCATTTCTAGCAACACTGAGATCATGGCGGCGGCGGCCAGAGGGCTGGTGCAATAGTGCGACGGCACGCCGGCGATCCGCCGCGCTAGTGCTGGCTGCGCGGAGTTAGTCGTAAAAGTTCTCCCCATGTGGGTCGGCCCACAGGCCTCTGTAAGGCCATTCATTCGACATCTGGGTTAGGGCCGTACCACACGGAGAGAACTTGCACGACGAATTTCGCGTGGCCAATACCGGTGTGGCGCAACACCGGCGTGCTGTCGCCGTGCTGCACCCGCCATCCGGCCGCCTCCGCTCTGATTTTAGTGTTGCTAGAAACGGCGTGACTTTATGCACTGAGTAAAATGCTGAAAGAAACAGACTAGCGTTTACCATTAAGCCAATCTTTATTCAATGGCGACAAAGAGGACACATTATTCTTTGTGATTCCTTTCTGGGCCCAAATCGGAACTTGTTTGAAGTTCCCGCGCTTCTGACGTCAAACATCGCGTACCGGCGAAGCCTACCAGCTCTGAAAATTTCGAAGTATTCTGAAAACTTGGCGTGTTTCATCGCTAAAACTTCGAGGTGGTGGCAGCTTTAGACAAAGCAATGGCTTCGTGCGGCTTTCGCTTGCCCTGATCCTGAGCCAGAGTGTAGCGGCAACGACGGATTGGTGGAGAAGCGAGAAGCCCCGCTTCGACGGGCGCCGTCATGTTGTCGGAACGTCAAGCGGCGACAGGAGGAAGGAAGTGGCGGGAGGAAGTGAGACGCGATCGCGCACTTGATTGGTCCGCAGTGAAAAACCCGCATTTCCCGCTTCCGGTGAGCGGCTGACCTCACGGCAAACATACGAAAGGTTTCCATTAGATATTTCTCCTGACCCACTTCTATTTATAGCAGGATGCTGAAACTACGCATATGTAATAATGTAGCGGGTGTTTCAGCAAACACTTTTAAAAATTTTCAGAAATAGGCTTTTTGAGGTGAAAATATGGCTTTCGCGGCCTAGTATAACCAGTGTTGGCGGAGATCAGAAAACCACTGAATCATCTTAGGTATTAATTTGGTTAACTAATTTCTAATAATTAACTTGAACTGTTAGAGTTGGGCGCCTGGTTGCAATTAGATATCTCTAGCCGGTCGTTAATAATAGCCATATCAGTTTTTAGATTTTCAAAAACGTGATTACCCTTGGCGATGTGGCTCGAGAAAACTTGGCTTTTTCGTCTAGTTACATGCACTAGAGGGGTTGCTTTTCCTGTATGCTTTGAAAAGCGCATGTATTTTCGCACGATGCTGCCAAGCTTTGTCGAGCCACAGCGGCGAGGGTAATTGCGTTTTCGAAATTCTAAATACTGCACCACCATGACTGCTCGTTCCGGGCCACCAGTCATTATTTTAACTGCACCTGCCACTGTTGTCAGTTCGCTCACAATGCGGTGGGCTGTTTTTAATGACGCAAGAGGTCACGTGACTTGGGTGGCCCACCCAGGTTGCTTCTCCGGGGATTTTTCGCTAACAACGCGGACGACGACCACGCTGGATTTTCTGCACAACGGGAGCTTTAATGCTCTCGCGTCAGAAGAGATTTCGCTGCTGTACTTCATTTTTTTTTTAAATATTTCCGCGCTGTCTTCCAGGGCACTATAATGCCATCCTCACTATCCATGACCTCTTTCATGCAGGTGAGCAAATTAAAAACTGACTACTTCGAAATAAAGCTTAAATCAGTGCGTTCAACAATTTGTAAAAAACAATTGCACTAAAAATATATATTTTTTTCGGCCATGTAAATACTCGGAGGGTGGTCGGAAGTAAAGGTTTCCTGGTCATCTTGAAGTGATAGCAGCCATCGCTTGGTTTATCTTGGTATCGGCAATAAACCGCACAGGGCCATTCGCATCATGACTACACTGCTAACATGAAACTGGCCCATTTTTGTTTATTAGATGTCGGGGCTTAAGCAATGTCCACAAGATGTTGAGTTAAGGTAAGGTTCCGCTGATACCAACATGGCGAAGATATATGCTCTTTAACTTTCAGGACAGGTCGGCTAAACAGACCGCGACCTCGAGACAAAGCTTAGGCGGTGTGAGATTCACGAAAAGGATTTCACGTTGAAGTGCCATCTATAGTAGGATGCAACTTTAAAAAACAGCCATTGTTAATACCGGGCAACGGTCCGTGGCGTCCTGTATTACTCCGTTAGCCAATCACGAAATCAACGGAATCATCTTTTTTATGTTTGGCTTTATTAAACAAAGCAGGTGTCATATGTTTAGAGCTTATATTTTTTTTTCTTGTGATTAGCTTCGTTTGCGTAACAAGAAAATATTTAACAACGGACTATTTTTTTTTTGTCGTACAGGAGTTCTGTGCGGCTGTACTGAATATGGGCGGAGCTTCAAAGCAGACAAGCTGTATCCGAGTATGTAGCTTTGAGAGGCCATTTGCTTCCTTCTAAGAGCTGCCGTTCCCCTGCACTTTGCTCATTTGATTTAGCCTCCTTTTTTACGCTACAACGAAAAAGGCTTTGTATAATGCACCTATAGTTTCCAATAAGGGAGTAATTACTCATTGGCATCCACCCAAGCGCAGCCATACGGCTGCAAAGGAAAGCTATACAGTTTTCTCAAAAACTTCGTAGTTAAAGAAAAATTCGTCCTGGTCCGGGGTTCGAACCCGGAACCACCGCCACACCGGAGCAGTCGCTCTACCAATTGAGCTAACCGGGACGGCAAGCTTATGGTAGGGCGAGAGCGAATTGATTAGTAACTCGAAGTGGGAAAAGTGTTGGTCAAATGTTTAGGGGAATCCCCCAAGGTGGAGTAGATTTGTAATAAGGGAGTAATTACTCATTGGCATCCACCCAAGCGCAGCCATACGGCTGCAAAGGAAAGCTATACAGCTTTCTCAGAAACTTCATAGTTAAAGAAAAATTCGTCCTGGTCCGGGGTTCGAACCCGGAACCACCGCCACACCGGAGCAGTCGCTCTACCAATTGAGCTAACCGGGACGGCAAGCTTATGGTAGGGCGAGAGCGAATTGATCAGTAACTCGAAGTGGGAACAGTGTTGACCAAATGTTTTAGGGGAATCCCCCAAGGTGGAGTAGATTTCTAATAAGGGAGTAATTACTCATTGACGTCCACCCGAGCGCAGCCATACGGCTGCAAAGGAAAGCTATACAGCTTTCTCAGAAACTTCGTAGTTAAAGAAAAATTCGTCCTGGTCCGGGGTTCGAACCCGGAACCACCGCCACACCGGAGCAGTCGCTCTACCAATTGAGCTAACCGGGGCGGCAAGCTTATGGTAGGGCGAGAGCGAATTGATCAGTAACTCGAAGTGGGAAAAGTGTTGGTCAAATGTTTAGGGGAATCCCCCAAGGTGGAGTAGATTTGTAATAAGGGAGTAATTACTCATTGGCATCCACCCAAGCGCAGCCATACGGCTGCAAAGGAAAGCTATACAGCTTTCTCAGAAACTTCGTAGTTAAAGAAAAATTCGTCCTGGTCCGGGGTTCGAACCCGGAACCACCGCCACACCGGAGCAGTCGCTCTACCAATTGAGGTAACCGGGACGGCAAGCTTATGGTAGGGCGAGAGCGAATTGATTAGTAACTCGAAGTGGGAAAAGTGTTGGTCAAATGTTTAGGGGAATCCCCCAAGGTGGAGTAGATTTGTAATAAGGGAGTAATTACTCATTGGCATCCACCCAAGCGCAGCCATACGGCTGCAAAGGAAAGCTATACAGCTTTCTCAGAAACTTCGTAGTTAAAGAAAAATTCGTCCTGGTCCGGGGTTCGAACCCGGAACCACCGCCACACCGGAGCAGTCGCTCTACCAATTGAGCTAACCGGGACGGCAAGCTTATGGTAGGGCGAGAGCGAATTGATCAGTAACTCGAAGTGGGAAAAGTGTTGGTCAAATGTTTAGGGGAATCCCCCAAGGTGGAGTAGATTTGTAATAAGGGAGTAATTACTCATTGGCATCCACCCAAGCGCAGCCATACGGCTGCAAAGGAAAGCTATACAGCTTTCTCAGAAACTTCGTAGTTAAAGAAAAATTCGTCCTGGTCCGGGGTTCGAACCCGGAACCACCGCCACACCGGAGCAGTCGCTCTACCAATTGAGCTAACCGGGACGGCAAGCTTATGGTAGGGCGAGAGCGAATTGATCAGTAACTCGAAGTGGGAAAAGTGTTGGTCAAATGTTTAGGGGAATCCCCCAAGGTGGAGTAGATTTGTAATAAGGGAGTAATTACTCATTGGCATCCACCCAAGCGCAGCCATACGGCTGCAAAGGAAAGCTATACAGCTTTCTCAGCTTGGGGGATTCCCCTAAACATTTGACCAACACTTTTCCCACTTCGAGTTACTGATCAATTCGCTCTCGCCCTACCATAAGCTTGCCGTCCCGGTTAGCTCAATTGGTAGAGCGACTGCTCCGGTGTGTCAGTGGTTCCGGGTTCGAACCCCGGACCAGGACGAATTTTTCTTTAACTACGAAGTTTCTGAGAAAGCTGTATAGCTTTCCTTTGCAGCCGTATGGCTGCGCTTGGGTGGATGCCAATGAGTAATTACTCCCTTATTACAAATCTACTCCACCTTGGGGGATTCCCCTAAACATTTGACCAACCTATAGTTTCCGAATGAACCTCGGAGTGTGCTTTGGTACTTATCAGTACAGATTACGCATATCCAGAGAGCGGGAAACAATCCTCGGCTTAGCATGAAGAGCAGTTATCTTCGTCTATTGTTTGGAAACCCAGCGTCAAGAGTCTTTCAGCCCTGCTGCGCTGATAGCGGAAAAAGCGTTCATATGGACTGGGCCTCCTGCGCACTTCGCCACATTGTCGCTGGCTGCTTCCTCCGAGCATCAAAGTACTTGGACTGCATTTCAAATATAGAATTCAATCAATAGTCAGTAGAGGCTACAGAAACACCTTAGGGACTCCTACGAAATTTCATGCATCACCATGAAAAAATAAAAACGCCTAAAATAAAATAACATCTTCGAAAAGGATTAGATGAGGTTTAGCTTTGGTTAAACCGGGCAAGTTGCGTAAGCAAGCAGCAACTGTTTTGCCCGAGGCGAACGCGCTTATTTATTCCCCGTTTTCCTCCCGCTTCCTCTCTCCTCTCTCCACATTCCGACCTACGCGTCGAGAGCACGCGACTAGGCGCGCGGCAGCGGCGGCGGCGCAGCGATGGACCTGCCGCCTGGTGGAGCGCGGCTGAAATGGTTGCTATGGCAACGGCGCTCCACCTGTTTGACCTCGGCCACCGCCAGGAGCTACGCGACGGCTGGAAACCTGGCGCAGTATTGCTTACGCAATAAAAGTATCGGTAGCCGCGCGCGGGGAGAGGAGATAGAGGCTTCCGGTTCCGCGCGGTGGCGGAGCTGCTGCGCAAGGTCTCCGCCTCGGGTGCTGCTGGGATTTTTCATCCATTAGCCGCGGCAGCTTTCGGCTGCGGCTACGCCGGCTATGACGACGGCCACGCCATCTTTTCCGCTTTACGAGTTCCTTAACACTTTCGCGTCAAAAGCTGTGGTCGCCTTTGTGACCCTAAAAGTCGCAGTGTTTCCAATTCGTGGCCTTTTCTCTTCGAGGCAAAATAAGAAATGAGGGCACCAGCACCTCGAGCGAGAACGCGAATGCGGCTCCCATTCGACTCGAAGCAAGATATCGTGACGGACAAGAAGACGACGAAGCGGGCAGTGGCATGGGCAGGAGCGCTCGTGCTAGGCTCGCAGACATTAAATCATATCATCGCCATCGGTCATGCAGTCCTTTCTTCATCGCTTGCCGCCACGTAACATTTGGTGGAGGTGCGGGGTACCTTCTTCATCCCGGTCCCGGAGCTTAGGAGCCTGCTGTACACCGAAGTCCTCTGCGGAGAGCTCACGGCTTCGCACCTTCCGGCGCTTCCCCAGCCTGCCAGGTATGCCCCGACGCCGCCGCTCTTCACCGCCCCGCCCCAAGCCCCGACCAGAAGACAAGACGACACAATGACCGCCGCAACTGCCCTGTGACCCCACTCACCGCCCACATGAGAACCTAGAAGACCCAACGACCTACGACCCCACTGAACCGAAACCACCGCCACTGACCAGAGAACCCATTGACCACCGACACTCACACGAGAAACAAGTACCCCAGCCCCTGCCGTTGGGTGTGTCCACGGGCCTCGACGTTGCCTTCCAGAAACCGGTGGCTCCTCAGTCTTCGTGGACCTGGCTTCACGCGATCATCATCGTGACGGCAAGCCCTTCATCTTCTCTTCTCTGTTCATACGTTCTGCCACGACCTTCGTCACGTCGTGCTTGTCATAGTCTGTGGCATTCTTCTAGTTCGCGCGATCGGGACGATCGCTTCTTGGCCCCGAGTCATGTGACGGACTAGAAGACGACGAAGCGGGCAGTGGCATGGGCAGGAGCGCTCGTGCTATGCTCGCAGACATTAAATCATATCATCGCCATCGGTCATGCAGTCCTTTCTTCATCGCTTGCCGTCACGTAACAATATTTAGAAAAGCAATTCAAGAATTGATGAAGTGATTCAGCGCAGTCTAGGATACCAAAAGGCTTCTTTCAGAGGTATAAGGTGTCTTCTATCATGATACTGTTTATTAATAAAACTGTAGGCCAAAAAAACTAATGCTAGTTACGGGACGAGTACTCGTGACAATACAGTAGTTTCTTTTTCCTTTCCAGATACTTTTTTAGAACTATCTGATCACACACCCGCTTGGACTGGTCGCCAGACAATCGGGTGAAATAATCAGGTGAATAACAATATGCACCCGCAACACTGTTTCGTTTCATGGAAAATTCTGCGGTTGTAACCCCTCCCTAAGCGTTCTTTGCAAACCGTTCTGTAATCAACTTACCCAATATGTGATCATTTCATGTCTCCTAGTTCGGAATGCTTCCCTTTTCTCTTAGCCAGAACAGTTATCGTTAATAAACTGATGCCTTCGTTTCTCACACAGATTTCCCTTTATCGATAAACATGGGAATGTATCTCACCTTCGCGAGTACATGCCTTCGCATCTTGAATGGTGGGCAGTTATACTTCTTCGCGTGAAGCCTTCTCCACACTGAGGGCATTGCACTTGGGCATGCATGCAGTATCTGGAAGATGCTTCGAGAGGTAGAGCAGTTTCCCACTGGAAGTGCAGCCATTGCGGATCCCGCCGTTGTTCGGGCAGTGCACTTCCTTTCAGTCAGGTCTCCTAGCGAGCATTCGAATTTTCCACAATCCGCTTTCTTGAATTTTTCTCAGTCTATAGGAGATTTTGAAGTACCTTTAAGGGCCAGTGTCTTGCAAAAGTCGCACACGCCGTGCCTGCATGGCAATAGGTTTATCACCGATGGTACGACGCCGCACAGTCGGCACACTTTAGTTTGGGGCAGATTCTCCCTAAAGGCGACGGCGACCAAGACAAAAGCTCGGGGAATCCCCACAGTTTGTAGCTACTGCCCCGAGTCGACGTGTTCATCTGAAAAGCAGTAAAACATTGCCGGTGACAATATGTTCGATGTGAGGTACAAACTTTACTGCCTGATGCGAATATTTACTGCCTGGCATATATATCGGCGCCGCACACAAGAGTATGGCACGAAACTTTTCTTTATAACGCCAACAAATATTTCGCATCCGCACGCTTCTTAATCGTGTAAATGGACATGCGTATCCGCACAAAACATTTACTGAATCTTAGTGACCATCCATGTGGTACGTATATGATGTTCCGTAAGGGTGTCTCTGAGAAGAGAAGTGCTTCGTGTCCTCTTCAGTAACATTTGTAAACGATTTCTTGTGTCTCTTTTGATAAGATATATGAAACGTTCATTGAAAGACTTTGGTATTTTATTGCAAATCTTTCTGGCTTCGCTTAGCGAATTCGTGTGCAATATCTTCCGAATGACTTTGACATTACCATGCGGGCTTATTTGGAGACGATTTTGATAACTCCCGTGGGAGGACTCTGTCTTGGGCTCGTTTTGCGCTCCAAGGAGAGGAGAGTTACGAAGAAATGATAGGCACGATAGCTATTCCATGAAATGAATAGAGCACGGGACGATGCTATTACGAGAGGAAACACGCGATGTTTGTCACATGACGGCCTTCGCCTTCTCTAGCTCGGCTGTTATCAACGCCACCGCTACGGGTGCGATTGTTTTGCAACGCTGGGCATGACTAGAAATCAATTATGGTAGGTCACAGAGCCACAAATGTTTTATTCTTATAACCACTTACTTTGTAGGGCCTGAGGCAATAAACACGATTTAAAAAAAATTGCAGAGCTATGCATTCCGTGTTAGCGGTACGTATCAAGCAAAGATGTTATAGGTGTGGCTTAGCCATATTATGGTTCAGCCGTAGCTTTGGTTTAGCCATAACCACTCAAGCGACTAAAGCGACTAGGCCAATCGTTGCCTTCTACCTCCTCAATCCGAGGCGTTCACAGAAGGTGCGCGGTAACTGTGTCGTATACATGCCTTCCGTGCCGGTCGCCAAGGGTTTATCTTTGTGATTTATCAACCACTTCACTCCGGCTGCATTCTTGGAGTGCCACCAAAGAGAACAGTGCAGGTGCATGGCTCGCTGCGAATTTCACGCCCTGTTATCAGTTTGGAAGATATGGACAACAGTCTAAGAAACCCAACGAATCGTACTCGTGCACTGTCGTCCACTGCTAGGGAAGCGTCATGTTGATTTGATATTTTTTTCAATACAAAAAAGTGTTACACATCTGTCGGAAGGTTTACTTTCTCAGCGCAACCGTCATGGAGAACAGAGGACTTTTGCTACAACATGGTGCGGGAGCCTCGCTAGGTCTTCCTGGAAGCACACCCAAGATTGGGAGTGGAAGACTCCCAGGCACGGACAACGTTTACAATTCGCGAATGTTAGGGAAACGCTAACCACACTGAGGTTTTTTAATGCTTCGAAAAGATGGTAATTAGAATGGGTGTAAGGCGGAAGGTTGCATCACTTCATAATTTTCGACTGATTTACCTTCACAGACATTGCATTATCGCTTTGCGTCACAGCGGGTGCGATTGTGCGCGCGACTTTTCATATTTTTTCCGACTATTATTTACCGATTATTCTTTCGGTTAACCTCCCTGTCTTTCCTCTTATACCCCCTCATCCTCCGATTAGCCGCGCTTTACAACCACCGTGAATCAAATAAGTGAACAACAAAGCAGAAGAGCTTTGTTTTGAAGATTGAGTTGCAGCATTAGCGGCAGCATGCTTGCCGCAGCGCTATAACACCACGCATCCTAGAGACATTAGCGGGCAACTGGGACGGTCAAGTTGCAGTTTAAAACTGGCCGACGGTTACAGTACTCGATAACGCGAGTTTTGAGCGCAGCCGATGCGGTATTCAGTCCATAGGGGACCAGATACGGAACATACAGTGCCGAACGAAGGCGTCTATGAGTTTCGGCTTGACCAGCGTACAGTCGCGATCAATTTGAAGGTGATCGCGCGAGCATCGACCGGCGGGCCTTTCAAGCTGCATAGCGGCCGATATCGGAACTGCGACGATAAAGATTGCGCTGCCTTCTTTCCCTCGTAGGCTCTTCCGGGCTACAACCGTCAGCCCTATGACTACCTCGCCACCTTTTTTCTGTGCTTGTTCGCTTTCATAGAAATCATGTGTCCGCGTCGTTGCCTCATATCGTGGCTGATAATGAATGAGTTTGAAGGTTATCTCACGAAGGGTGACGAATCTTTAAGTCTTCGCGTGGTACATTTTTACCACACAAATGCGGAATTATGATAGCTTCCCTCGCCCTTCGGCTGTTGAATGAAGCACTGAAGCATGGCAATGAAAATGCCGCGCAAGGTGGCTTTTTCTAGCATAGGTTGACGCTCGCACGATTAACTTCCAATTGATTGCGTCCGGTCTAACAGTATACACAAGATTGCGACACGTGCGTATCTGTCTGCTGACGCGTAAAAAAAAATGGCTGAGGCTTAGCTAAGGTTAAGCCTAGTCAGATGCGAAGCATATTGATGGCTAGGCTTGGTAATACATGGCTTTCCTTGGTTGAATACTTGGTTAATTTAGTACAACCACTAGAAGCCTTCGTCGTGGGGGAAGACAACGGCATGGCTACAGCGGAACGCCGACTAACCCCGAGACGCGCGTTGGGTGAGCGCCTGGATTGCCACGGAAGCCGCGTCCGCCTGCCCGGTGGAGCGAGCGTTTCACCTACACCGAGTGTGAACGCGCGTTCGAAATGCGCGGGAGTGTGACGTCACCATACCACGTGATTCACACGGCGTGCAACCGCAGCGACGGCACAAGTTTGAGCCCCGTCTCTCATCTGTCGTGACGTCATTGTGTCACGTGGTGTGACGTCATGTGTCACGTGATTTGGAGGCGCACAACCACAGCGACGGCGCGAGGTGCGCCCCCGTTTCTCCACTGCCGTGACGTCAGCGTGTCACGTGGTGTGGCATCATCGTGTCACGTGATTTGGAGGCCGAGGTGCGCCCCCGTTTCTCCACTGCCGTGACGTCAGCGTGTCACGTGGTGTGGCATCATCGTGTCACGTGATTTGGAGGCGCACAACCACAGCGACGGCGCGAGGTGGGCCCCCGTTTCTCTACTGTCGTGACGTCATCGTGTCACGTGGTGTGACGTCACATATCACGTGATTTGGAGGCGCATAACCACGGTGAAGGGCTGAAGTGGTAGCTAAAGTAGTATGCTTCGCATAAAAAAACAACGAAATTTGGGACTTGCTAAAAGGGAGTGACCGCAGCTCAAGGAACAGCGAAGAGAGAGAGGGAAGCTATTCTGATGTTCACCTCGCCATGGAAGGTGATGACGTAACATGGCGCTGTTCCTTGCCTCGGTCGCCGCTGGAGCGATCACCCTCATATTTGATAGCCACTGTACAGCGGTCCGCCGCCGCTGAGCTGGCTGAGTCTCCAATCGGGCGAACGGACGACGGCGCGCTAACGCCATCTCGTCGCCGCCGCGGGTACCGTTATCTACCACCGTACCCTCTGCCTGCGCTTTCCTCCTCGCCCTTTCTTCGCTATCTCCGCACTTTTATCCTTCGTTGCGCTTCGCATTCGCTCTATTTCATCCTACGCTGTGCCGCTCGTTTGCTCTGCCGGCAACGCCTAGGCCAACGGGGATGACATTTTATGGCTTCTAACGATGCTCCTAATTTTTCCCCACATCATCGCCCTCTCTTAAGAGTGCGGAACGACGCAGCTGACTTTTTCTAAAAAAAAATTGGCAGTGGCTTAGCTATGCTTTGCCTGGATATACGCAGCGTAAAGCGCTCCGGTGTTTTGGCCGCACGTTTCACCTTGGCTCGATCGCTCTTCCACTGCTCGACGGCCAACTGCCAGTCGACAACCTCGGGATCGGAAGGATTTAAATTTTCCAGCCTTCTGCGCCGTTGGGCAGCGGCTCGACTCTCCTTAGCTTCCATGTCGAGCGCGACCGTATTTTCTCCGCCGAGCGCATTATATACACGCGGCGCACCCTCTTCGCGCACGTGCAGTAGCACGCGGCGCAACTGTCGTCAACACGGCTCCGGCTAAAGGTCACGCGTCAGAGAGGAGCGCGCACCTGCGCCTCTCGTGACGTCACGCGGCTCTTGCGCATGCGCATAATGGGCGGCGCACACTCACGCAAAACTCGGCTCGGAGCCGCGTAGCGTAGTTTACGCTACAAAGGAAGGTAACATTTTCCATGTTCCACATTATCCACAGTGAAGGCGAAGGAAAACAAACTGTAATCCTATCTCCGTTATTAGTATTAAGTGTATAACTGATTGCGTTGGCGCTGGATATAAGGTATCCAAAATGGCCAGTGGCAACATATTGCTCGAACTCCGTGGCAGTGCCCCGAATTCCAAAAAATGTAAACACTTTCGGGACTTCCCTGTCTCAGTCACGGCTCATGGATTTTTAGACTCTCCATGTAGATGTGCACGGGATCTAAATTGGAGGCGACGCTTAAGCTCCGCCTTAAAGATATATGACGCGATAGCGTAATGGGTTAATCCCCGTAGATGACGGTCATTCTCTAGTTTACATTCGTACATTCTTGGGAATCCTCATAACCCCTTCTGGCGCAGTGGTGTAGCGGTTAGGCGATTCTCCACTGCCCTGCAATGACAGGTGCTCCAATTGGTGGGCTTTACGCGGCCCACGTTTCTCTTCCCGAGCGGGGAGCAAACTGCCCACGGTGGGAAGTTTTCGATTATATGGGGGACAGGTTGTGATGACGCAGCAAGGTCACGTGACCTAGGCGGCCTCCCTGCCTCCTAGGTTGCTCTCTGGGGACCAGCTGCCCGTGATTTTTCGCTCACAATGCCGACATCATATATTCTGGCGACACGGCCTTTAACGCTGTCGCGTTAACATCGCTACGGATAGCAAATAAATAGATACAAAACACCTGATCCTCAAATTGAGCACCAAAATATACCTGAAGGTAAATGTTAGACACTACTTCCTAACCACCGGAGACGTTTCAGTTACCAGAAGTTTGGCCACGGCTCACAGAGCTGCCGCGGCCGCCATACGTGCGCGAAACGAGCTTCGAAGGATCACCCTTCTGAAAAGTGCGATGACGATGTGCTACACTGTACAAACTGTGAGGGAGAGCACGCTGCCTACTCAAAGTCGTGCCAATCCGGGATAAAGGGAAGAGAATTTATAACTGTAAAATCAAAAGAAAGCTTTAGTTTCGAAGAAGTACTAAGAAGTAAGAGAAGAAGTAAGAGAAAGTGCCTTTTGTTAAAGTGTTACCTTAACAAAAGGCACTTTCTCTTTCGACGCCCATACATACTTCGCCTTATCATCCTTATCATCACGTTATCATTCTCACCCTCAATCTGCCCTAGCAAACTAGCAAAACGCTCTGTTGGAAACTGCACTCTCTGTAGGTGAGCAAGGAGGAGAGTGGCGTAGAGGAGAGAGAGGGGCAGTGTCGCGCAGAAAGCGAAGCCAGAGTGGGTTGTTGAAGAAGATGGTTTATGGTGTTTCACCTTCCAAAGCGACTCAGGTTATGAGGGACTGTGGAAAAAATGTAGATAAGGAGATGGGGAGAGAAGACATAGGGAGCAGCGCAGTGACCCCTATTGAGCCTATTCCGCAAAGGTCATCGCTCAACCATTGCCCGCAGCCATGTCTCATGCGGATGGCGTGATCTCTTGCCGCGTGCTGGACGCCACGCCACTGTCACGTGCTCCGCACACTGCCATCTGTTGGACGTTGTCAGCGTTTGAGGACTCAACTCCTGCTTTTTCCACAGGGCTCGGTCCAACAGCGGTGAGGGAATTCGGTTCATCAAAAGAAATCGGTCGCACAACCAGAATCGCATGGCTAACGCATATCCCTCCGCATCTATTGCATTGATTTCCTTGGAGTTTTTGATTTTTGTTTCATCCAGATGCTTTGAAAACATATTCCACACGTGCAGTCCATTTTCCTCTCCACTCGAAATTTCCCATTAACACCGTCACAGCCACTGAAAAAGAATGCAAATAAGTTCTTTTTGGATTATTCGCTTATTTGTAATTTCAGTGGATGTGTTTTGTTGGTATCACTTTCAAGATGTGTTCTGTTTAAGCTAGTCCTTTCTTCAACATGCCATAGGCATCTAGTAGTCTGGCGTGGTCGTCCGACGAAGCTTACAATACCTTTAAGCATAAATGCATGATTACAAACTTGATCTAGAAATATTAACGACAAATGGTTTTGCCTGAATTCCTTTGTCACAATGTCCCTGACTCCTTAGCTTGTCCGTTATAAGATGCCCGTCCTGGGCAAACAGAATACGTAATGGGAATGTAAGGCCAACATCAGGGAATGCTATTTGATCTCGCTGTATCTTCCTCTCTTTTCTCTTTCTTTTCGAGAGTCCTTAATTTCTTCCGCCCTCGTTGGACCTCCAAACCATAACACATGCCTATGAGGAAAACGCGACCCATTTGACGAAGACGAAGGCAAGAGCGCTCGCTCGAGGCGAAGCAGCAGCCCAGCGAGCGCCATGTCTTCCATGAACCGGGTGCTCACACTGTTCAGCTACAAGCTGGACAGGAAGCTGGGAGACTTCAAGGAACGTATGCGCGAGGACCGCGGAACGACCAACACGGGCGCCAACCCCTGGAGCCCAGCCACCGTGATCCTGGACTCGCTGAGGCGCCGAAAGTGCGGCTTCGGGCGACTCTCCGCCAAGACCGGCTCTTCCGGTCTACCAAGGCGGCACTCCCGATGCAAGTAGCCAAAAGCGCCGACCCCGTCCGCCGCCTCTGCTGCTAGGCCTAATGCGTCGTCGCCTCGTCGAAGCCTCAACCTACAAGCTTGTACCCTGGACACGCGATGGCCATGCAACGCTTTCCCGGTCGACCGCCTTTGGTGAGGACTAACTGGCTGCTGACCAGCGCCTGAAGAACGCAAGCGGGGCCATTCTGAAGAATACTGCTTCATGACAATGGCGTGCTGAAAGCGAAATGGTGCGGACCTGTTTTGATTGCCTAGTGGCGATTGTTTGCGTTAGACCTAGCTGCGGCGGTTTGGGGAGTTTGGGACTTGCTCCAGGGATCGACGACTGCATCGGTGTCATCGACTCGTAGCGCCTAACCGGTGCTCTCGCGGCTGTTAGTGCGTCATGCCGACCAATTTACGTCCGTGAAGTGTAGCGTCAGAAAGCGCCCAACGAGCACTGCACTGGACATCTTCAGAAGTGTGGTCCATGGCCTTGCTTCAAGAGAACCAGCGTTACGCCTCTTTCTTTCTTTGTATCTTTCCTTACCTTCTGTTCGTGCCGCGCCACGCTGCTTGTCGGCAGCTTCACGTCAGGCCAAATTTCTCTATTCTGTCAGTCCATCGCGTCCAATAACGTTCCTTAACAGATAGCCAGGAGGTTAAATGGGCTTTGACGAATTTCACCTCCTGGCTATCTGTTAAGGAACGTTATTGATCGCGATGGACTGACAGAATAAAGAAATTTGGCCTGACGTGAAGCTGCCGACAATGGGCTTTGACGCCGCCGCGGTGGCTCACTGGTTATGGTTTTCGGCTGCTGACCCAAAAGACGCGGGTTCGATCCCGGCCGCGGCGGTCGAATTTCGATGGAGGCAAAATTCTAGAGGCTCGTGTACTGTGCGATGACAGTGCAAGGTGGTCGAAATTTCCGGAGCCCTTCACTACGTCGTCCCTCATAGCCTTAGTTGCTTTGAGACATTAAGCCCCCATAAACCATAAACCAAATGGGCTTTGCCGGTCTCTCATGCCTGGGTTGAAACACCTGCGACCGCTTGTGTAAATGTGTAAATTTGTTCGGAGATTCGATCTCTGCCGCGTCGACCGAATTTCAGTAGAGGCTGGATGTGTGAACACCCCAGTACTAGATTTTCGGGGCATATTCAAGAAACGCAGCTACCAAAAATTATTCCGAGGTCTTCTACTGGGTCTTTGACCTCACCGTGAGTAGAAGACTAAACCTTGTGCCATGGCGCCCTTTGGCCATATATACCCTTCTGCCTTAAAAATTCATCATCAGGTCTTCACTCATATGCTGCGGAGGGCAGCGCGTGAAGAGTCCGTCTTATGACCTATGCAGAATATATCCCCCAGTTTTTAAGGGTTCTTATGCACTTTTGGTGGCTTCTCTGAAGTGAAACAAAGATGCGCTCACCTTCAGGCATGAATTTATTTGCAAGCAACGTAAGCGTCCTTTGCAAGCCAAACAGCGCGCGCAAGCAACTCAGAGCTGTGTCCAGTAACAGGAGTCGGATGGCTCAGCTCCATTAAATTACCCAACCAGTTGCCCCATTTGTGACAGGTCACCGGGACGGGGCAGCAGTAGCTAATGCGTATAGCTGCTTTATCGGCCGATGGCTCTAGACGAAAATAGTGAACTCTCATTCGCGTAGTGAAATCAGGCAATATTCGATTGGATTCGCACTCAAGCGCCTAGATCGCCTTTTGGCCGTCCTGCGCAATAATGTCCGCCGTAGTCACTAGATATTTTTTCACATTACACTGAGTTGCTCCATTATCACGGAGCGGTTTCCACTTCATTCTAACTTGACCAGATCAACTGTGTGCCGCTGCAAACATTGCCTTTTCACTACGAGCAGAAACTTTCACAAAAATCTGTGGGCCTGAGCGCAGATAAGAGTATTAAAAAATTATTCGTCGTGAAAACGGCAGTCAGAAGCAATGTAATGCCATTAGCAGTCAACAACAGTAATTAGGTGTAATACAGTTGCTTTACTAAATGCACCGCTATTTGTTAAACTCAGCCGACGGTGCAGATGGTATACATGATTTCATATCATTGTTTCATACATGGTAACTTTCTTCCTTGATGCATGCTGACTGTGCCACGAACAGCGATCACCTTCCGATCAGTTTCCAGGTTGCGTGCCAATTTACCACTCCCAACGGCCACCGGGGCACTTCATTACTCAGAAATTCTTTGAAAACGCCTTCAAATCATATCTTCACGCGTTGTCTAATTTCAAACTATGGGCACAAGGCCATCCACGTTTGCTCAATTTTGTACGGATCTCGAAAGAAATCAGCGTTTTTGGTTCAAGTAAATAAATGCACATCGCCATCTATCTGGTGTAATGCGCAGTACACACAGGATTGCAGGCGCCGGAAAGCAGTCTGGAAGAAGCTTCTACGGAATCAGTGCCCCGAATGCTGGACGTATTTTAAATTCATTGCAGCTGCATTTAAACGCACCGTATCTCATGAAAAGGAGAAGTACGATCTTGTCAGACTGCGAATTTCTAAGTCCGGTAATCGGCGAACTTTATTTGATTACCTGAACCCACCTGAAGTGAGACCTCCCTCACTGAACTCTTGCAAACTGTTCTACCTTCCTTCTGTGCCTCTAGGCCCCATGCTGTCAGTGCTGACACTTCTGGTGCTGACACGACCAGATTTCGCATGTATGCCTTATTAAAAGAATTCTCTGCCTCAGTACTTACTTCCTCTCTCGACTGCCATCATCGTTTGTTCGCTTGATGCAGTAAAGAATTACGATCGCGCAAGCTTAAGGTTTCTTTCACATGTCTTCTTTGCTGCTGAGGTTACCCGACCTTCTTTAAAGCTTTTAATATTAGCCTTTCATAAAATTTATTTATTTCATCACTAGCTTATACAAACCAGTGTTCCAGGCCCTCTACACCATCGTTAGTTATATTTCCATAACATTTTGCAGAAAACAATCTTTCCATAGCTTGAGCTGGGCGCATGATGTCCTAAATTGCGTACGTGCCATAAAATGCAAGGCATCACGAACTTCTCCTCCATAGATCTGGTCTGGCGGTATCCCCATGGTGCCGTTCTCTGCTGAACCTGAAACCACTCTTCATCTTTTGTTGTCCTGCCGCCGCTTCTCTTCTTTACAGAGGCGCCTGCTAGAACATCCGTTTCGACAGTTCGGTGTGAGTTTATCTGCTGGGATTGTCTTTTCCCTTGGGCACAGCAACAGGAATGTGCTCTCCGCCATTTAAAGCTTCGTTTTATATACTAAACGGCTGCGGTCCTAAAATCTTTCTGAATTCCATCTTCTCTCTGCTCATGCTCAAAATTCATCTGTAATCAAACCACCAAAAACTGTGCATGTATAATTCTATTCGCTTTTTCAGTCATCCAATTCACAACAAACGATTTGATCTTACTGTTAATCTTCAGGCTGGACTGGACGTACCTAGGACGCCGGGGATTCTTTTCCAGAACCTGCCAATCCACTAGACTACCCGAGGACTACAACCCTCTCTATTTTCTCTCTCGCACTTTCCCTTTCCTTAATTTCCTCTAAACGTGGAGAAGGGGATTCCCCTCACTCTACCTGTCATCACTCTACCTGTCATCGCGATTTAAATAAATCGCGAGCGAAGCGAAGCAAAGCAAAGCATCGAAACTATTCATGTGCAGCGTCTCGTTTAATCCTAACTAAGCGATTAAAAAGTAAACGTTCGACAGAGGTCTGCTTCATATTTCGTTTGCAAATTTAATAGAGATATGAACGCCAACCAAGTTTTCGCAAAAAGAAAAAAACACGATGTTTCGCAACCATATTCCATTTCTTCGTCAAGTTGTGGCAACGGACGAGCAACTCCTTGACGTTTAAACACGCACATAGTTGACCACCAGTTCATTGAACCTAAATTGCAGATCTAGGATGGGCGAACGTTTCCGAGGGAGCGATTAATATTTTCCGGAATCTGCTGAACGCGCCACGACTGAAGCCGCAGCCTTGTGCGCGTATCTGGCTTGGTTTCTAGCGCACAATGATTGCGGCACTATCCTGTGGTCACATGCCTCGCAGTGGTCGGCCACTGCGCTTCACTAATTCTGACATCAGCCTTGTGCTGCTTGATCACTTCCAGGAAATACTCTGTTGCCCCAACCTTCAATGCTGGGTGCTGAGAACAGGATTTTTTGTGCACAACGCCTTGGGCCTTTTCTTTAGGATGACGCTCTTTTGGGCGAGCCAGGAGGCGTCCGGTGGTGGTAATTGGCTTCAGTATTGCTCGCACCTCTTTCCGAGAATACGAGCCGAGGTTGTGCTGACACCTTTTACGCATGGAATGCATACGCGCTGGCGTAGGCTTGTGCTAGGCGTACAATCTTTTTATTGCGTGTTATTTGGTTTCAGGCGATACTTGGAATGAACAAACTGTAGTACCCTTTTCTTTGGAGGGCAGTGAAAAAATAGTCCCTTATTCGCTTTTGCAACACCACGGAAAGCTGCGATCGGCATGCAACTCAGCGCCGGATTCATATCGGCAGCTTCATCGGTCCTCAATGTGTCGTCACAACCTCTTGACAAATCACAGGCGGCGGCACGCTGCGTGGTGTGCCCCGCGGCACAGGCCGCACATTTCTGCTAAAAAAAAGGAAATTCGCACTTGTTTTTGCCTTATTAGGATACGACCAGTATAGAGCATGAAAAACTATAGTACGCCACTGCCAGCCGATTAAAAAAAGTGCTTCAATGTGTCTTTAAGAACACCACTTCTGGCGAGGGGGAGGGGGGGGGGGGGCGAGGCGGTAATTAATACTGAGCAGATACCTCCTCTGTCACTACAGAACACTAAATAGGAATATACTGAAATGGTAGTTTCGAAGGGTCATATACTGCTTGAATTCCCATGCCCTGAAAATGTATTCCCTCACTGGGAATTAAAGCCGGTTCATACCAGTTGTGCACATGTATCAGCAGCGCGAACACAACACAGGAAAAAGAAGGAGAATAAGGTAAAGAGCGCTGAACTTCCAACTTTTATTTGAGCAAAACTGATCCCGCACTTACATACACATACCAGGTACATGCTTCTGCATTCGACGCAAGGTGCTCCCACCTGAACTTCTAAAGCCCGACAGATGGTGTTATTCAGTTGTGCACCCGCCCCCAACTGGAGGCATATGCGTAACGTGACTCTTTTATTCCCTACCATAACCGGTACTTCTTCCATGACGTTGATAAAAAAATTCCCATTAGGAGGCTAGCGACGCTTCTACTTAAGCCTAATTCAAATTTAAGTAAACACCGAATGCTTCCTATTTTTCCACGACCAACAGTCGGAAAAATAGTGCAGATAGTCAAAGCAAGCGTTATTTTCGCGTTTTAAAACCAACCTGGTAGCCGCAGGAAAGATCTGAAAGATCTCAATTCCATGGACATCACCACAAGGATAGGATACAATTCTTGCGAAGCAGCTGCTCGGAGTTGACTCTAGCCCTCAGTGGACTCGGAACACACTTGCAATAGCCGGAGCCCCACCTATTAAGCAGGCCGCTTCGTTTTCTCAGCGCGAAACACCAACTCAGTGTTGTCTAGTGCCTGAAACAATGAAAGCACCCTGCTAATATAAAACTTGCTGTTTAGACCAAGCTCGTAGACACGAGACGAACTTCAAATATGTTGTACAAGGGAGTTCGCGGATTAGAGACCACAACTTAGCTAAAACCGTGTGCAGTACAATGCGGAGACTCGGCCGTGGCTTGCTGCGTATACCCTTAGGTCACTGCAGCGCATCGCCTTTTACCGGGAAAAGGCAAATACGGCTGTTCGCGCCGGAGGGCACAGTCATTCGGGCGACACCCCTCGAGTGTACTTTTTTCTGTGGTGATGTGAAATCCGGCGTGTTTAGTGTGCAGAGATTATGATGAAAGCGGTGGAGTCGCGTGCTTGTGTGAAACGTGACGTGAAGGGAGCAGTCTTGTTAAGCCTATTTCTTGCGAATCCGGGGCCAACGTCGCTGCTCGGAATGCATTAACACCGTGATTTATTTAAAAGGTAAAAAAAGCCTACGTGTGATTTGAAAGGAGTTGTGCGCCTTTCGGAAGCGTGATTGGAAAAGTGGGACCGCTAGGTAGTCTTGTTGGAAGCACCGTGCTACGCACACTACAGAGGTCGGCATTTCTCCCAGCGGGCCCGTTCTCCTGCCGACACGTGGACAGCGTCATCTGCCATCTTGTCGTCGTCGCCTCCATTCTCTGCTCGCGCCAGCCATGACGCCCGCTGTCATGGAACACCGTCGTTTTCCGCGCAGTTTCAGTTTCCCTATGGTCCATCTTCCTGTGAACCGTTTTCTCGGGCGACCATTGTTGTGGAGCGTGTTTCATCATACGCGCGCGTTCATGCGAAGGAGCAGGCAAGTTTCCAGGGGGCGAAGCGGCGTTTATTCACGCATGTTCGTCGGTGCGTGGCTGGCCGAGATAAGCCCGCACGTAGGTTGCGGCGCACGCCTTTTATTCGTTTTGGCGCGCCTGCGCATTAACGACCGCGGCGATTGCCGGACACCACATCTCTTCCCTTTTATATTGGATAATTTAACAAGCTAATTTCCAGCTTGATATCTGTCCGGTGGTCGACGGTCTCTGGTAGGGTAGCGCCTTGCACCCGCCGTCTGGAACTCTTGCGAAACGGCGGGACCAGTGGTGGTAGGGGCGGAGGATGTCACTGGGTCGACGCTTGGTGGAAACGCCAGGAACTCGTATCCCTCCTGGTTAGAAGCCTCGCGGTCTGGATCCGTGGTCCGCGCGAGCAGCTGGTCCTTGTGACGACGCCAGGTGAAACTGCCTCTGGGTGTGGTGGCACGAACGGCAAAAGACAAAGGGCCGGACTGCCCCACTACTACACCGGAGACCCAGTTTGGTCTGCCTCGATAATTGCGAGCCATCACTTGGTCACCGACTGCTATGTCACAATCACGACGTGGGCGAGCCACGGATTGCTTGAACTGATCATATGCAACCCTTCCTACCACCGCTGGCTTGACAAAATCGAATCGATTTCGCAGCCGTCGTCCTAGTAGCAAGTTTGCTGGTGACTCAGTTGTTGTCGCATGGGGCGAGTTGCGATAGGTAAGCAACAACTTGTGAAGCCTCAGATGTAATGTGTCCGCTCCGCTAGACTTAAAAAGAGCGTTTTTAAGTGTCTGAATAAAACGCTCTGCAAGCCCGTTTGAGCTGGGATGATACGGTGCAGTAAGCACGTGAAGACAGCCCAATTCTTTCACAAAAAGCTTGAAATCTTCGGAAGTAAACTGCAGGCCGTTATCAGTGACCATGGTTTCTGGGAAACCAAACCGCGCAAACAGCTCTCGCAGTTTGTCCACTGTAGCGTCCGACGTAGTCGAGCGCATAACAAATACTTCCGGCCACTTGGAATGCGCGTCCACGACTACAAGAAACATTGCGTTCAAAAAGGGGCCAGCAAAATCTATATGTACGCGCTGCCATGGTGCTGTTGGCCAAGACCAAGGATGCAGGGGCGCTTTGCACGGCTCGGAACGTTGTTCTTGACAACTTACGCAGGCCTTGACACGATGCTCGAGGTCCGCCTCGATGGACGGCCACCACACGTAGCTGCGCGCCAGTTGCTTGCTGCGCACGATGCCTGGGTGCCCTTCGTGGAGTTCGTCCAGCAGCAAGTTGCGCAACTTTGCCGGCACGATCACTCGTATCCCGAACATGATGCAGCCTTGGTGAACTGTGAGCTCGTTGCGTCTGTCAAAAAAAAAAAGGCTTCAAATCTTTTTCAGTCACAGGCGCCGGCCCTCCGACGTTAATGAAATCTATCACTTTACAAAGCAAGAAGTCCCGAGCTGTTGCTCGAGCAATGTCCTGGCTTGAAGCTGGCATTGATTGCAACCGCAATGAATCAAAATTTTCCTCTTTCTTGTGTTTCGTCTTTCACCACTGATAGCGGCAGGCGCGAACAGAAATCTGCTTCAGCGTTCTCGCTTGATTTCCTGAAGATAAGCGAATACCGATAAGCTGACAGTGGCCGCATTTGTTTTTCCAGTCCCGGACTACTTGCTGGCAGGTCTCGGCTTCCGCTCGGACAGGAAAAGCGTCATGGTCACATGACCTACTTGCCATAGGCATGCCATAGGCTGCTTTCGAACTCGCCGCCAGAGCCGGGCTCCCCCTCGGTTACCGTACAAGGACGCTGTCATCTGCTAGCAGACGATGCAAGCCACGGCCACCACGACGCCGAAGCAACGCCGTGCGCTCGATCATGATACTGAGTCGATTTAAAGACTGTACTGTCAGCTTAGCGTAGGTGCATTACAGAACTCAGCTTCGGAGGTATGCTCGCCGCTACTGCTTGCGGCGAAGTTCGCACAAAGTAGCCCAACTCGTTGCGGATAGGCAGATAGACGAAAGCCTTCGCAAAAATGTTGACAACAAGCTCTATAGCTGCTCCAGTATACGAGTGGTTCACCTGCGATGCTTTCAGGTAAGCGTACAGACAGCATGTCGCAAAACAAGCGAACGAGAACCTCTTGACGACACGAGCAAACAATACGCGCTCGAAGCTTCGAACGCGCGTCCGTGTGCGGTGGATTTCAAGAAAATAAACGAAGATGCAAGAACAAAAAGTCTTGCGATGGCTCAGAGAGCAGCTACGGAGCTCATTTGAAGGTTTAACGCATAATATCGACCTCCAGGAACACGAAAAGTACTCAAAATGCACACGGAGTCTAACTCAATATGGCTGCCAGCGCGGCGCGCAGCTGTCGTCTGCTGCCTTCTCAGCAGCCCGCGGACTACCATAGGCTAAAAACGAACGCGTTGCTATGGCGATGCAGGCAGGTGGGCGGAGCTTTCGGGCTGCCCGAGAAAAACAAATACCGGACTCGAGTCCGCAAGTAGTCCCGGACAGTCCGGGACTGAAAAACAAATGCGCCCAGTGTGACAGCCCAGCGCTGAAAACGCGCTGCTGCGATAGTCGGAATGCCGGTTGTTGGGCCCAAGATTGTTTGAAGCGGTTTATGGTCGGTGACTAATGTGAACGAACGACCGAAAATGTAGAAATGAAACTTGTTAACACCAAATATTATTGCAAGCGCCTCTTTCTCAAGCTGGCTGTATTTCTCCTCGGCATCGGTCAAGGTACGCGATGCGAAAGCGATTAGCTTTGTGCTGCCATCATCCGAAACATGAGAAAGGACCGCGCCTAAACCATAGTGTGATGCGTCGCATGATAGCTGCAATGGTTTGCACGGGTCGTAGTGCACCAAAATCGGCGGAGAGGCTAGCAAGCTGTTGATCTTGATGAACGCTTCCTGGCAACGCTCATCCAAGCACCACGGGGCGTTTTTACGTAGCAGCCTGAAAAATCGTTGCGCCACCGTTGCTAGGTTCGGAAGGAACTTGCCGTAGAAATTGACTCCCAAGAACGACAGCAGCTGCTACCTGTCTTTAGGGGCTGGAGCCTTGAGGAGTGCGTCAACCTTCTCCGTCGTTGCCGAGATGCCTTGTGCGCTGATTCTGTGGCCGAGGTAGCGAAGGTCCTGTTGGAAAAACGAACCCTTCTCTTTCCTGACACGAACGCCTCTTTCAAGAAGTCGTTTTAACACAGCTTTCAGATTGGTGACATGCTCTTCGTCATTTTTAACAGTGACCAGAATGTCGTCTAGGTAGCAGCAAACGCCGTGCAAGACCTTCAGCATGGTGTCAATTATTCTTTGGAAACTCTTAGGTGCGGGCGAAATTCCAAACGCGAGTCGATTAACAGCAAACAATCCTTTGTGCGTATTTAACGTGAGGTATTGTTTTGACGACTCAGACATGACCACTTGCTGATAGGCCCGGCTGAGATCAATCTTCGAGAAATGCTTACCCCCCGACAAGGCTGTGAACAGGTCGTCCACCTTTGGTAATGGGTAGCGGTCGACATAGAGGCATGGGTTAACGGTCGTCTTGTAGTCGCCGCAAATCCGTATGCTACCATCTTGCTTGATTACGGGTACCCAAGGCGTAGCGTATTCTGACGTCATAACCGGCGACATAATTCCCAGTTGTTCCATTCTGGCCAATTCAGCGTCGAAAGCTTTTTGTAACGCGAACGGAACATTCCTGGCTTTTAGGAATCTCGGCTTCATACCAGGTTTAAGAAAAAGTTCGGCGCGCTCTTCTGTTATCGTGCCTAACTTGTCTTTGAAAAGGGGTTGGTACTTCGCCAGCAATGCGTCAAGCCTCTTTTGTTGCGAAAGCAATACTGCTTGCACTTTTCTGCCATCGATGGTCGTGGCGCCTCCTTACACAGCGGCGCGTCACGTGACCGCGTGACGTCATGACAGACCGAGAGCCGGGGCCCCAGCTCGCGCCATCGATGGTGGTGGTACAGCATTACACGCCGGCTGCGCCGCTGCCGAGAGAGGGCGCTCGCTGGAGCGGGATAAAACGGGGGGGGGGGGGGGAGGGGGGGGGCTGCAGCTGCGTTCCTCTCAGTCAGCTATGTCGGATGATGTGTACAAGGCGAGGCTGGAACGATCTGCTGCGGCCAAGCGACGGCGCCGCGCCGAAGAAACAGACGAAGAACGGGAAGAACGGCTAGCTAAACAACGTGCGTATGCAGCAGCCTGGCGAGCACGCCGGTCAACATCGCTTGATGCGGGTGCATCTACAAGTGCAAAGCCAAGTTTAATGAGTGGTGTTAACGGTAGCGAAACTATGGAGATAGCCAGTTTGGAGACAAGTTTCATGGACGCTCTTAATGCCGAAGATACTTCAATGGGTGAAGAATCTATGAATGGTATGGAACGACACAATTTCAACATACCAGTTGTATAAACAGAGCTCCAGCTCGTGCCGTCGGCGCACAGCGGCGGTAGACACGGCGGATGCGGGCTGAAGAAACGGATGAAGTTGCTTTCGCAATTTCCGGGCTTAACCAAGCTGAGCCTCTGCTAATTTTTTAACGCTGAAATGAGTTGGAGTGTGACCTTGTAATGTTGTTCAGGTTCCACATTTTCGCCCACTCCAGCCGGACGGCTCGGAGCCACTCCTGGCCCAGTAGAGGTGGTCCCTTGTGGTCTACAACGTAGAGTGGAAGAATTGCAGAACGGTTGCCGTGCTGCACGTTGACAGAAGAGACCCTCTGGGGTTGTACCAGTGTTCCTGTGTAGGTACGAAGTTTAACTGTAGTAGGCTCCAGTACAGCCGAAGGAAAGAGCTGACGGAACTGAGTCTTTGACATGACGGATGAAGCGTCTCCCGTGTCCAACTCCATGTTCACCAAGACGCCGCTGATGGCCATCAGTACGGTGACAGGGTCGCACTGAGCTGCCGACACGCCGTTAAGACTGTGGGTCGAAGCTTTCCGCGACACAACCGTCAGCATGTTTACATTCTTTTATGCGTAGCATATTGCAAACACTCAGTTCAGCCCTTGGGCGCGGCCGGGCAGCCACCAAACCACGTGAAAAAAAAAATAAACAAACAAAAAAGAAAGAAAAAAAAGGGGAAAAAAGACGGCTGAGCATGGTGGCGGTTGCCACCGCCCCGTTTCAAAGGGGGCGCTCCTATCCATCTATCCATCCATACGTCACGGAGGAAAACCTGCTGAGAAAATCGAGTACCGCAAGCAATACCTCGCGCAAAAAGACCGCGCAATATGCAACGGATTCTTGGCTTAACCAAGCTAAGCCTGGGCATCTTTTTTTCATTTGCTTTTTCTTAGAAAAAGTCTTACCACTGCTTCTGCAGACTCTCTGGGTATGCCCCTTTTTGTTGCAACTGAAACACGTAGCGTCCAAGTGAGGGCATGCTTCACTCGTGTGTTTTGGTGAACCACAGCGAAAACAGCTTTTGCGTGTTTTCTGCGCTTCAGCCTCCACCTTGTGCACATCGCTGACTGCGGCGTCGGTGCCGCGTGCTTCATCAGCACTCTTCTTAGCCGCTTCCATTGCAAGAGCCCTCTCCACAGCTTTCTTGAACGTAAGCTCGCTATCTTCCGTGAAAAGCACTCACTGAATGTCTTCGCGTAGCAGGCCACACACGAAGCGGGTCCCGAAGGGACTCGTCAAGGGCGCTTCCAAACTCGCACGTTTGCGACAGTTTAAAGCTCGGCAACATAACTAGATATGGACTCGCCTTCTCGTTGACAACTCCGGTGAAACTTGGCCCGTCCTCCAATGACGGACGGCTTCGGGGGCAGGTGGTCAAAACTTTCTTGAGGACATCGAAACTTTTCGTAGAAGGCAGGTCTGGAGCAGTTAATGACTTCAACAACCCGTAGGTCTTCGGACCGATAATGCTCAAGAAGGCATGTACCTTGTCGCCGTCGGGTACTCCGTTGACAATCAGGAACGACGTAAGCCGCTCTTCGTACGAAGCCCAATCGCTGGCGGACTCGTCGAAGGGTTCCAGCTGGCCCAGTCACCCAGCGAAGCGCGTCATTGCTGCCTCGTCCGCAGTCATGACGACAGTCACGGGCTCCGCACACTGCAAAACGATAGCCTTCTTCACCGAGTGCAATTCGGAAACACTTGCCTTAAAAACTGAAGAACGCCGCCTTCTATCCCATCCTCGTCGCTAGTTGTTGTGGAGCGTGGTTCATGAGCGCGCGTTCATGCGAAGGAGCAGGCAAGTTTCCAGGGGGCGAAGCGGCGTTTATTTATGCATGTTCGTCGATGCGTGGCTGGCCGAGATAAGCCCGCACGTAGGTTGCGGCGCACGCCTTTTATTCGTTTTGGCGCGCCTGCGCATTAGCGACGGCGGCGATAGCCGGACAACACAACCATCCTGGGCATACCATCAGCGGGCCATCTCCCTTCCACTGCGCTGCTACTCAACTTCGCGGCGGCCACGACGACAGCCTCGAGCTCGGCTTAATTCCCGCGCCTTTGTGTTCCCGCTACGCTGCAAACTGGATCACCCGTCCTGCAATGCTGCTTAGTCTTGCAAAGGACCGCTGGCTGTGTACGCCCCCTCTATTTCGCAAGCACCTCAGAGCAGTAGTTTTCTGGATTAGCGTACTCTCTCAAACTGCTCCTCGCACATTTCGGACGGCGGTCTCACGCGCTTAGGCTGTGTTGCATGGCGGCGGTAGCTGCTTGTCGTGGTTGGTTCATTTAAGGATAGCCAGACATGAATTTTAGCTCAGGGGTGGGATTCGGAAGTGTCCTCTGTGTGTGCCGGGGTGGCAGTGTGTGCAGGCGTGTGCACCAGGCCAGCGCTGTAGATGCCACAAGCTGCTGTCTTTTCCGCTAAGTCATAATGGATAATACTTGTTCATCGCCACGTCGCTCTGACCGTAGCGTGCAGGATCTCCGTCTGGCGCGGACCTACCTTCCTGTATTATGTCACCTGATGCCTCACGTAACATCTCTACACTGGCTTTATCCGTCCTCCCTCCCCGTCCCCCTGAGTGTCGAAAATTTGTTGCTGTACTATGTCAGTGTGATGCGTACTGCAGTTACTGTATGCAATGCAGCAGGTTCAAGAAAAGCTCGTACCAAGGAAACAAGGGCATAGGACCGAGCAATATATCTGAGTAACTTGGTAAAAAAATTTCCCTAATTTCATTATTAAAACCTAAATCGTCTTAGAGTTAATTAGGAGAGGACACCTTTAAACCTTCCTCTCGGCATGAAAAACATTCCCTCAGCATCCTGTACCAATTCCATCAAGGACCCAACAAGTATTTGTATCGCACCCGAAAAAAAACCTTCCCTGGATGGACATAAATCCTTTATTCTGTTTCGACAGAATAAAGTTAATTCCCATTAGGGAATGCGCTAGAGAACAAGTAATTTTTAGTCTATCTGGACATCTGTTCGGTAGGTTCGTGCTTAGTGTGACCGATGCTGCGACCATTTGCTGCCGGCGTAGTACTCAGATTTTAAGAACGCTTTTACAAAGGCACACAAAAGGCAGCACGGCTGAGAGACATTACTTTTCCTTCTTACGAAGGGCACAGAAAATTATGAGCGCGACGCGACACAAAAATGTTCTATCTTGTCGAAAGTGATTAAATGGGAGCGCATTGACTGTACGTGCTCGTAAGCACGTTATATGACGTCTGTGGGTAGGCCGATGGGTATAGTTAAAAGACTTAAAGCGGCGATAGTTGTCTATTAGAGAGGAACTTTCAGGCTTCTCAGGGCATGTACCTTTTTTCCGGGCAAAGACTGTGCGGCAGCGCGCTTGAAATACAACCCCTGCCGATAGCAGACATTCCCGGCAAGGCAGCCTTGTTCTGGATGCAGCCGGTGCAGGAGCGTCTCTTGCTTGCTGTCGGGACGCTGTGCCCGGAGATCAATCTTCGGGCAAGCACACTACGACTACCAAAGGTTTCCATTATCGCATGTGTAAGCACAGCTGGCGAACCGATCAACCTAGCTTCGATGTCTAGACAATCCTCGGTCGAGCTAGGTTTAAGCAGAGAATCCTTTCAGAAGGTGTTTATGTTCTTTCTAACACACGTTTACGCCTGATTCAGGGTCCAAGCATATTGGAAAATGTTAGACGCTGTTTGCTAAATCGCAGCATTTGAAGTGGCTACATGCGGACTGACTTGTTTCTTTTTTTTTTAAACGGTGATTATTGGCACGGGTTGTAGCTGGGATGAACTACATCAAAGGAAAAAGGTTTGTTCAAGGAATTTGATCCACAAGAGACTGATGACTACGTCCCTGTGTCCTAGCAGCATAGGTTGCTCCTCTATCTAACGAAAGATTCGTCAAATAGTTGTGGGAAAAACCGGCAACTTTGAAGGTGGTCTGTGCTTACAGGCGAATGTAGACAGAAAGGCAGGCAGGCAGAGGCGGGCAGAGGCAGGCAGGGAGTCATGGTTGTGTTGGAAAGTCCACTCGTTATTCGGTCACCTTGTGTCATTCTATCAACGAAATGACCAAAAACAAGCCAGAAATTTCCTCCTTCAGCAAGAGGAGAAAAATGTTACCGAGTGCGCAAACTAGGACGTTACACACGCAAGGCTGCCCGTAGAATTTTATCACCACAAGTGAGGCCACAAAAGAGGAAATTAAAAAAATATATTACCGCTGCAACAAAACCGGTGCATTTATAGAAAATCTGGCAGAAGAGATCAGATGACTGCGGAGATTACCGTTAAATAATTACAAAAATCAGTGAAGGTAAAGAAAAAAATACCGTAGTTGCCCTTTACCTTAGCTTGGTGCTTCAAGCTGCACATTAGCAACCTTGAGAGCAGCAGCCTATACTCTGAGTTTGAATCGATGCAGCGCGCACCGACAGATTATGAAGAGCTCAAGAAAAACTATGGGGACGCTTGAGTCACCATAAGAGTGGAATGCGATATAATTAATTTTCACATTTGTCGCAGCTTCTGTTGCAACGTCTGTGTGTGTTTGCGTCACTTTCATTACAATTCTCGGTCCATCAGCCATATTCGTACTGCTAGCTGCTGTAACAGGTATTGACTACGCTGTGGCGGTGCCGACATTTGCATCTATCACATTTTATTGCGATTTTTATTCGATTCTCTGTCTAGTTTGCTCTCCTAAACTAGGTCTTTCACATCCCGATGAGCAGCTTGTGATGGCGTCACAAGGTCACAGGACCTCTCTCGACCAATCACCGAATTTCGTGACATGAGACGGCCGATTTCGCTCCTGACGGGAACTCTGTGCGATCGTTTTAAGAGTACAGCTATTTTGAAGCAAAATATATCTGGGCCTGCGACATCGCCTTTTTGCTCGAAGCGCAGGTTACGTCTCTGTTACGCCAATCGTGCAAGTGCTTTGATATGCTGCATAGTTATCGCGATAGCTAACTTTGTGGCCCATTAACTAGAAAAAAAATTCTGCTCTGGTGTAACTCCTTGTAAAACTATTGGCATGGCATATATTTTATACATTTCAGACTCTGGATTGGCATAGCGTCCCGTCTTCTAAACTGCGTCACTTACGACGTTGAATTTTTTTCGATCCGAAGTTCCCCTAAAAACTGTAGTTTAATAAACCTCCGCATTTGCTTTGCCTGGCAGTTTTTTATACCCAGACTGTTACCGCTAATAAAAACAAAAACCTAGGTTTTATTTCTGTTGCAAGGAAACAGTTGATATAGTATTGCATGCAGGCGGAACGACTGCCGTCACGAAATGTCTCGATGGCTTTGTATGGTGCTTTTGTGTTCAAGACAAAACAATGCACTGCGATCTGCTTTTCAACAATACCACATTGACAAGTCGTACTCCCAAACTGTACAGCAAAGGAAGAACGGGGGGGGGGGGGGGGGGGGGGAGGCTCGCGACGATGGCGGTACGCTGCTGTAGCGCTTCCAGG
This sequence comes from Amblyomma mixtum, assembly GCF_055824585.1. Lineage (NCBI taxonomy): Eukaryota > Metazoa > Arthropoda > Arachnida > Ixodida > Ixodidae > Amblyomma > Amblyomma mixtum. Next base: position 221,922,000 of record NC_143013.1, on the reverse strand, counting down.
AGCTCGACAGGCACTTACCGGTGCCTGTAAAACGCGAGCTATGAAGAGTGAACAAATAATGATTTCAAAGGCGGTCTAAGCAATACATGAACGAGAGCTCTTCTGGCATTTTAGTCGGTCGAAACCCTGTTTGTTTGCCAGGAAGCACAACTTTTATATCCACCTTTCTTTCGTATTTTTTTCCTCACATTCATTGAAGGAAGAGCGCATGCTTGTCACTAGTGTCACCTGTCGGTGTCGGCGCATTCGGCACTTTTGTTTTGCTTATGTCTAGACGCTTGACTAAACCTGTTTTGTCAACAACGAGCGGCCCATAAGTCCGCGTTGCGTCCGCTGACAATCACGCTAGTGCTACGTGACTGTTGTTTAAGACGCTCTCCCTTCCATTGTACACACACTTTCTTAGGTTAAACCTTTATTAGAAGGCTACTCTATGCCGGTAAGTTGGCGACAGTGTGTTCACCAAACTACTTGTTAGACAGTTAACGTTCCCCAAAACGCCAGCCTTATCGTCCTACTTATGCGCTCACGAATTGCAAAGAGAGGTTTGTCTACGTTATGGCGAACTGACACAAAACGTGCATGCGGCTTCAGTTACAGCGCCATTCGCACAGGTTGCCTGTGAACAGGCGCCATAAGTGCATCCTGCTGACAGGAACCGGCGTCACGATTGATCGCAAATTGATGCTGTAGGCGCCGTAATGCCTCCACTGCTAACTAAGGAGTCGGCATTGAAAGCGTACGTGGAAGCCCGTTTAGCTCTCTTCTCACTGGTTTGTTTGTTTTTTTTTTCTTATTGTTAACTACGTTGTGCTTGCTGCCTCCGGCGCCCACTTCATTCATCATGCGCGTTTCCCTCTGACAGGTGCGTTTCATTTTAGCAAGCACACGCCGGCCAACAACGTGAGCTATGAGTCACGATGTCGTGACGGGGTCGTTAAGGTCTCCGCACGGCCTCCGGTTGGGGCTAGCCCGACGACAGAAAGAAATGCAGCATTATGAACTGAATAACGAATAATAAGAAATGCGCAGAGATGGACAGAAGAAAGCAGGGGCAGGGCGGTTAAACAGAAAAGAAGTAAAAGCTGCTTGAGCACACAAGGCTGAGGCTCTCCAAACAAAGCGACTCATTACATCTTGCCGACGAAAGCTTCATATGTCCACAAGCTGCCAAACGATGGACTCGCTTTCTTTCTTCCGGCAGTAGATGTGTGGCAGTGCCATCTGGCGGAACCAGCGTTTAGTGCAGGAGCATACGGTTGCGCGGAGCGATGCTGGCGGCCGCGTTCTCAGCTTGAGTGACAGATGTCGCGTGAGTAGTGATTTGCTTGCCAGACAAAGACGTCGGCCAGTACGCGGGAAACAAAGAGGGCTGCTCGCAGGCGCCTGCTGCTGTGCCGGCGAAATCTTTGGAGCTACGAAGGCCGCAGCTGTTGGGCAGCGCTCAGTCACGAATTCCCTGGGCCTGCCGCCGCTGTTTGACTGGCCGGGCTGTATGCAAGCGTATACGATGCTGCGTCGCCTCAGCCGGGGATGGCGCCGCAAAAGGTATGCACTAGCTTGATGCGAAAAAAAACTGTACTGAACTTTTGCACGTTTGCACATAAAAGCTACTCTCTAGAGCTGGGTATGCGGCTTATAGAAAATTGTTGGTCATATGATTTGTTCTCGCATGTGGGGCAAAATGATGGTCATGAGATCGTAATGGGGATGCCGCAAAGCGGTTATGTAGCCCGGCTAGTTTCGGCTAAAACAGTGGAGACCTAACTATCACTGGTTTGAGTCAGAGTTAGAGGAATATAGGGATCACTTAAGTTGCCGTTAAACTGTTAAATCCTCCGGATTTCGGTAAACTGTTTTAAAGACACCAATGTCTGTAAACTTTTCCAGAAATTCTGGGCAAGCGATTTTTTTAACGGGAAGCTGTGTATGAAAGCAATTTTTCGCATGTGATAAGATTGCACCATAACAATCAATACATCTTCACATTCACATCGCCCCTCGGGACGCTTGCAGCTTTTAGCCATTTATTGTCAAAAACGCTCCTCATTAATGTTATATGGCAGTCTTAACTATTTTGCGCGAGCGAAGGACAAACTTTAAAAGCAAGATTTTGCCACGCATCGGGCATCGGGAGATTAGATCGTTCGTATAAATATGTTCATAACAGTATGTTACCGTACTCCGTAGTTGCCTCATATTTAAAGTAGCGCCCAGGAAAGGTCGACTCGAGTTAATTTTTTCGGAACGAGTGGCTCACGACGCGCATTGGCTATAGAACATGCCGAAGTAATGACATAGTTGCCGAGTCATACAGTGCGCAACTATTTGGTATTTTATATGCCCATTCTTTTGTTCAAAAAGCAGATGACCGTTGTTGTCAGATGCTCGGCGCATTCTACAGCAGGTTAATTGTTTTGCGCTGCAGTATGTATACTCCCCATCGTGCTCAAACATATCGGCGTCGCCGCCCGATACGTGAGTGCCGAGTATCTTCATAAAGAAAGCTGTTGTTTATGTCGGAGTGCTGGAACTGCAAAATTGCCTCCCTGTCATAAGCGAAGATAATAAATAGAAAATAAAAGAACTTTATGTTTCAGGGTGAAAGCGGGGCGTAACCAAGGGTTTGATTGGCATATCGAGCTTGATCTTAAAAGGGGTTAAAATTTGGCGATGATGATAAACGGCATCAAAAGGCATTCTGGCATTGTTTATGCTTCCATCATTGATGATTAACTGCTCAAGTGGCATCGGTGTTCCTTTCGTTCTGTGCGTCTCTTCTGCTCCGGTAACCTAGCCAGCACCATATTTTTGCGGCCGGGCTTCTCCCAGCCCTCTCTCGCAGCATTGTCTAACCGATGATTTGCCAGCGTTTGAACAAATGAAGCTTTCGATTCATTGTGGCGGATTTTTTTTTAAATTTTTCTTTCTATACCTGCACGTAATCGAGGTCCCTGAGCGGGCGAGATCTTTGTAATTTTTTTTTCAAGTGTGCTGCATCTGCTACTCGTACCGTGCCGACCAGTCCGCTAGTGTATGTATAATTTTTATAAACATTCACTTTATGACAATGTGATAACATGAAGCAGACTGGCGTAATTCTTCCCAAGGTGAGGATTATAAACGCGATTAAAATTGTCGCGCACATAACGTGGTTAAGTAATGGCGGGGCGGGACAAAAAAGTGGCAGTTGTTTAGCTCTGGTTAAACCCGGAGGATTGCGAAAGCAACGAGGGGAGAGAAAGAGGCGATGGAGAGCGCGCGGCAGCGGCGGCGGCCCCGGCACGCCAGCTGTGCTCGCTACTGCCCATGTGCAACTGGCGAGAGCGACGGCGGCACCCCTGAGGCACCCGCGCAGCGCCGGCGGCGGCGCGCCAGCTGTGCGCCGTGTCACGTCAATGCTCCTCGCGCATGCGCAGTATGGCCTTTCCTCAGCTCCGCGAAATGGCTCGGAGAATCGCTTAGTGTTGCTTTCGCAACAAAAATCACAAGAACCTGAGACTATTACGGAGCAACTCCGGCGGCTTCAGGAGAAAGCCAGCATAAAGTCGAGAGTGTAACGGAATCCTGTCTTGACCGGGGGGATCCACATGAAGAAACAGAGACGCCGACCAGCAAACTGGAATTTGAAATTAACGTTTCGGCGCCCAGAACGGGGGCGTTGTTCACAATGGAATCACACCTAGTAGGGTTCGTCTTTAAAACCTAGAGTAATCGCCGTAAAGATCACGCGTAAATCGGGTTAAGATTGCCCTTGTTACGATTAGGCATGTGTGACGTTGTCTGTGTTACCAGGTACTCGAGATGAAGCCTGTAATGCTGTCAGTTTTTTCTTTCTCTATGATTCTTGCCTTTTTCCCAATTGATTTTGTGATTTTGCGTGACCGCGTGCTCTGCCAAGGCGTTATGGCGAGTATTTTCATTCTGCACATCACGACCATGTTATTGTAAGCGTTTCTTTTAATTTCCAGTTTCGCCGATGTAGACACCGTTGCAATCTGCGCAAGGGATGGCGTAGAAAACTCCTGGGAATCTTTTTCGGCAACTGGTCTTTGACGTTCATCAGTTGTCGCGTTTTCTTGGCAAGGACATGGGCTACTTGCACGTTATATTCTCGCAATACATGGGCGAGACACTCACTTGTTTTGGGAACACATGGAATAGCCGCATGTTTCTTGGGGGGAAGAGGGGCGTCAGGTTGTCGAGGTAGTGACAGCTGTCGTCCTGTTGACCTGATGAAATGACTTGGGTAACCACAGCTAACGAGATCGTTCCGTACCCTTCATGCGTCCGCAGCGGCGTCAATGGTGCTTGTGCATATTTTCTTGACCCGCTGCGTTAAAATGCTGACACTGCTCTTTTTAGGGCGGCAGGATGGACGGAACTGAAATGTAGGTAGCGGCCTATGTGTGTAGCTTTTCTGTATACGCTAAACGACAACTTTCGGCCTTCCCTTGAGACGAGGACGTCCAGGAAAGGTAGACTGCCGTCCACTTCTTCCAACGTGAACTGAATGGCGTCTTCCTGGTTGTTCAGATGTGTCAGAAACTGGCTTACCGCGTCCTTGTGAATAATGCAACAGCAGTCATCGATGTAACGGAGGAAGATCTTGAGGGGGGGGGGGGGGGGGGGGGAGGGTTAAAAGAGGCTAACGCCCGTCGCTCCAATTATTCCATGGTGAGATTAGCGGCCATCACGGCAACAGAAGCATCCCTGGGGGTCCAGCTGACTTGCTTGTAGAAGTTTACCCTAATAGGTATTGCTCAGGCAGAAAGCAAGGAGCCGGCCCAAGTCCCGTGCTTCTATTGACGATCTTTCCGCTAAAGAGGCATCGCTATCGAGCGCAGCCGTGCACACGTCGACAGCCAAGTCAATCGACACACTCGTGAACAGGGACTTCACGTCGAAAGACACCATCACGTCACTGTCTTCAGTCATGGTGTTGCGGGTGTTCTCAACAAAGTCGTATGAGTTGTAAAACGTGACAAGTCCCATGGCCAACAAGCGGGAAAGAATACGGTGCAAGAATTCGGAGAAGCTGTGCAGAGGGGAGCGGGTAAAATCCACGATGGGTGGCATTGGAACTCCTGGCTTGTATATTTTTGGCAAGCTATAAAATGCTGGCGCGGAACCATTATGGCATAGTACCTTGTAGTAGTGTGGTTTTTGGCTCGGCCGGACGAACTGAAATACATCGGCGAGAGGCTTCTATAGTTCCCTCTCCTACTTGAGTTTACGGTCCTTCTTGAAGCGAACGTGCTACGTGTCACCGTCTTCCGGGAGAGACAGTATCTTGCGGTCATACAGACTTGTCCAAAAGAACTGTCGCGTTGCCTTTGTCTGCTGGCAAAATTACAATATTTTTGGTGTCACGAAGGCTCTTCATAACGGAATGTTCTTCACGAGACGAAGCAGAACGGGAAGGTCCGCGATGAATGGCGTTAAGGACGCCCACCACCCGTGTGCGGGCCTCTTGGCGAGCGAGTGTTTTCAACTTGGCTGATCGCATTTTTCGCAGCGCATACCAACTTCTTCCTATTCGGAGCAGCTCCTAGGTTGAAATTCAACCCCAAATTAAGAGCCGCCTCTTCGCCTCGGTCAGGCTTATACGATAAAAGGTTATGCACTGCGGGTTTTAAAAGCACCGTCTGCCCTGTCCGGTGTTCGGATAGGAGCCTGCTTAACTTATTGTCATGAGCACGCTCACATCTCTGGCGTTGGCGTTCCATGTTCTGATCTGCGTGCAACTGTATTCTGGTGAACTCATTAGGACATTGGTGTTTTAGAAGACGACGAGCAAAAAACGCTTCGTTCTCCAGTGCGCGGACTTTTTCCTTGCAGTCCAAGATTCTTGCTTGCAGGAGCAGACGTTGCACTTTGCCAACCACACTGAGCCCAAAAGGTGTCGACACCGGTCTGTTGAGACCCAAGGAGCGGGGAACCACGGAGTGGGCTTTGCATGTTAGAGTAAAGTTCAGGTGAACCTGGGCGCCGAAACGTCAATTTCAAATTTTATTTTACTGGTCGGTGTCTCAATATATTTTTTGAAAAAAAAAAGCCAACATAGCGTCAGCATTTCCTACCTACTCGAATTCCCCCACCCCCATCATCCTCCTGTAGGATGCGTAGTAGAAACCCAACCTTCCCAGCTACAACGCCCAACACTCTGACGACACGCACACACCACCCACCACCACACTCGTCCTGAGAACACTCACGGTAGTAAATATTAAAATCAGCTCCCCACTAGCGTGTATGCTAACAGGACTATTACCCCGCACACCCAAGCAGCAACCCATCTACATCGCTGATTTTTATATCTGCCCGCCACAACTCATGCACACCCTCATCACCCTCCTACGCGACATCCGCCAGGCAGCAGGCGCACACCCCCTACTTATTGGCGGGGACCTCAATTCGCAGCACATCGAATGGGGACACCGCTACACAACCCCCACGGGAAGGTGCCTCTGGGCAGAAACACAGGCACTTAAACTCACTGCACAATACTTCCCGTTCCCCACGAGCTCCGGCACCAATGTGCTATTGGACACCAGGTTGGACTTCGCCACACAAACCATGAGAAGTGTTCGCTACATCACACTTCCCTCTCACCCACCGCGCAAAGACACCCGCCAGCATTCACAAATCAAATAGGATGACCATCACATCACCCGCGGTGACCTCCCCAACAAAGCCATTCAGAATGTGGATGGATGGGTTTAGACTCTCCTCACTGATGTCGCTACACCTTCACAATACTTAGACACGCCTCCGCGCATATAAAAAGTCGGCACAGACACTTAAGACTGCTTACGCGTGAGAATGCGTAAGCCCGCCCACTGGCTTTGTGAACGCAGCCGCCGAGCGCTAAGGCGTCAATATAACCCGATGCCAGGCAGCTGGCAATTCTACCTCTGTATGGCTCTACACAGCCACCGCCGCGACGCCGTCGCACTCCTTCTGATCTGCGCGCTAACTTCGTCAACGCAGTCGCCGCCATACAAAGGCCATACATAAAGCCATACAGGAAGCAGTCAGTCCGCTCGAGACCCTGATAAACCAACACATTTCTAAACCAGTTTATTTTACGCAAAATTCCTTTTGGGTGCGACACCTCACCGCCCTGCACGGGACACCTGCCCTTGGTGCGGGGATTGACTGACCCTTCATCGCATCAAATAGGGCTTCCAACGCATAACCGATGTCCGTCACATACCAAACGCCTCAACGGAGCAGTGGGAGGCAGCGCTATCTAGAGATACCTAGAAGATCAAAGTACACTAATCGATCGAGCATGGATCGTCGCAGCAGCCGCAGGGGCCTGGAATAGGGGCTCTACACACCTGGTTCACCAAGATCTGCATTGCGCAATAAAGGTTGTCATTCATTCATTCCGTCAGTCATTCTTGAGATTTTGTTCCTGCTTACTACACTTGTCCCTCGTTCCAAGAATCAGCGACGCAAATATCTGAAATCGGACCCTGGCACGAAGAAACAGCAATGACCATTCAAGGATATAAAAAGTTGTCCACTAAAAATGTTTTGGAGGGGTTCTAAAGTAAGCGACAACTACCAGTCGTCGCTGGCCTAGGTGGCCTGCCTTATCTCGACAATTCTGCGACGACAGGTTTCAAGAGCCACAGTTCATGGCTCCTGAAGACGTAGTGAACATATTTGCTCATTGAAAGCGCTCTCAGGGCGCCTGTTGCACACTTATCAAGCACGCGATTCATTAGGACACACTTATCGCTTCGCACTCACCGCCAAGGCACATTTACCCATTCTTGACCTTCATGTTTTCTGCCGAATATCTAGTGTATGCATGAGTGCCTTCTAAGGCCACGATGTGACGCACTGCGCTTTGAGACAGTTGACACACAACAAATCATGAGGGCTGACATCAGTTGCCGAATTTTATTCGGTCAGGCTTTCGTTATGGTTTTGAAATTAATGCTGAAGTAAGGGAGGACATTATTTTGTAATGCATCAAGCATTATGAGCTGGACAGAAGTGCCGCCACAGACGGCTATAATTCGCGTAGGAGGTTCCTGAGGCCTTTAGGAAGGTGCACATAAACTCCCCACAAACTGCACGTTAGCGTGGGAGGCCAGGCGCACAAATGGCTTCAGGCTGAGAACATCATGAATTCTTACTGAACTAATAAGGCAGTCTGAGAAACAAATTATTCCTGAGAATGAAACTCGTAAGGCAGTCTTAATCATGATCTTAAGAATACATGGTTTCAAGGAATCGAATAAAACTGCAAGCACCTGTAAGCATGACGATGATGAATGGTTGTCGCGCGCAATGTAAAGACAATTGCTGCTTGGCCATTGGTGATTAAATTTTTCAGCTGCGGCGAAGCTAGACATAGGATCATTCTAATGATATGAGCTGTGCTCCAATCACGTCCAATTTTTCTGCAGTTTTCAACACTTAGCACGTTGTTTTTCCTTCTTGCAATCGACTCTCCCACCTCAGTTCTATGCAACTCGTGAAAAATCACCATGGAGCTGTTGGCGCACACAGATGCCTCAGGGGAAAATGGTGCCTTAGAAGTATAAATTCATTTCCTCCATCACGGGCAGTGATCTATAACTCCTGAGTCAAATGGAGGACGATGCCGATGGTAGTCGCAAAATATTGTAGAGGCAACAGGCGGCTATCTGTTCAAAGTATCTGTTCAAGAGTGTTTCCACTGGTCAGAGAACCATGAAAAAACAGTATTGAAATAAAAAAAAAGACACTGGGTTCACACACAATGGCAAGTCAATGAGTGTAGCGCACACCAGGCGAAAGCCAGTCATTCATTAGCGAGTGGCCGGGACCTTAATCCGCCCCATATCGTGGATGTCGCACCGGCGGCGCGGGAACATGGGCGATCCCTTCTTGCAGCCGAAGGCTTCGGCGAATTCCTGCGTGTTGATGCAGGGCTGGTTGCAGCGTAGGTTGTGAGGTAGGTAAATGCTGAACTCCGAATAATCTTCTTTGGCCTGACAGAACATGTAACAGCCTCCAGCAAAGAATGCCTGGTCGGCGGTGTAGGGGCCCGCTCCCGTCTGGCGATCAGACTTCTGCAGGGCGGCGTACGCAAGGTACGCCGCCTCGACTCCCGCGTTGTCGGCAAAAGCCTCGCTGATGGAGTTGTTCCCGGCTATGGCACTTCTGGTCATCTTGTTCGCCTGCAGGATGAGGCAGTCTCGCTGCCTCTCCAACATTTTAGCGAACTGACGCGTGTAGAAGACGTGCTTCTCGCCGCGGGGATTTATGTCCAGGTACTTGGTATCAAACGCGTGGGAGATCTCGTGACCGATGACCTTGCCGATAGCTCCGTAGTTGTACGTGTTTGGACCGTCCGGGTCGATAAATGGTGGCATCAGTATGCTACCGGGTATGTAGATGATGTGGTACACGAGTACGTAGTAGGCGCCCACGGATATTCCCGTGATCTCCCAGTCATCCTTGCTGATGGAAGCCGCGTCGGCCGCTAACGGCTGCAGAAAACGCTTCTTGTGGGCCGCCACTGAGCGGTGGGAAACGACCAGCCAGTCGGCGAACTTCAGCTCCCGGCTGGATTCGGGTATGTGCCGATAGTAGGAGTCTAGGGTGAGCTCACTTCGAAACTTTGAAGCGGTGCCAATGATCTCATGGATGGATCGAAGCCGCTCCACGATGCCTTTTGCAGACACCGCGTCAAGCCAAGAGAAGTTATACGATATTTCCATCTGCAGCCTGATGCGCTCGGCGACAGTGTTTGCATAGTTTATTGTTTCGTCGTCGAGGATGTTTTTGAGCTGCAGCTGAAGGAGAGCATAGGGCATAACAACCCTCACGTACCCCGTGCATCGACCGACGGCGTTGACAAAGGTATACATCCAGTGCGCGCCGCCTAAGGGAAAGTGGCAGAAGAACATCCTGCTGGACGCAGCGTATGAGAGGTACTTGATGACTTTCCAAGCGATGAAGCTTAGGAGCTGCACGCTTCTGGTATTGTACGCTCTCAACGCATCTTCCGTCAGGAGGATCACATACTTCTCCTTCAGGAGAATTTCTGTGTCCAGACTAACGGTCGAATCCATGGGGAGGTTTTGGTTAATGTCGTCAACCCACCACTGCGCCTTAACTACAGGATCAAGGTCGGCGTATTCGGAGTAAATTTTCTCGATATCTCGAAGCTTAGAGAACTCCGGTTCCTGTTCTCTAGGCGAGAGTATGTCTGTCATAGTTCTAACGTCATTTTCCACTTGCTGAAGTGCCTTTGCCAGGTCGGTGACTTCTTCTAACGCCGGGTCATATGCGCGAATGCAAGCCGCCATGACATCTTCGTTGGTAACATACCTGTACATTGTCTCAGAGTATTTCAACTCGAAAGCGAACCGGTCGTTTGCTTTCACGTCAGGCGAGAGCTTCAGCTGGAAAAACACGCCTAGGAGGTCTTGCAGGGTCAGCGCAATAAGAATTCGGAACACATCGCGTGTTGAACGACCCTCCTGGGCGGGAAAGCGTAATCCATGGCGGTCCAGTACGTCGCGAATCGTGCTGGTGCGGTCGACCCCGTCTTCTCCAACTCTCATGCAAGCATAAAATGCGGCACCCGCCTTGTCAACCGCGCTGCTGCCTGAGGGGATCGAAGCTTCGTCGACGTTCTCGAGCAATGACATACGCAGCCTGTTGTTGAGGACTTCGAACTGGTCTGGCTGGTCAGGATACATGCTCGTCCAGCGGCCGCAAACGTGCGCGAACATGTCTTGGCATGGGTCGACTTCCACATACCTGCTGCGCTCAAGCTCCTTATCCAGGTTGAAGCAGTCGACCGGGACGTCACAGTAACGGAAGTAGGCGCTTGCGGCAGATTCGACTATGAGCAGCAGTATGATGACACCAGCAGTGTACGCTGCCATGTAAGCGCAGTACTCTAAGTTGCCCTCGTCGTCGTCAGGAAAGATACCCAGGAAAAGGCGTCGCTCTTGTGCACCCTCGCCTTCCCATGCGGTGATCGTAGCAGTAGAGTATTGCTGAGGCTGTTTAACGGCTGGTGGAGAAAACAACGTTGCGTCGGCAGCAGGAGGCGACAAGGGCATCTGACCACCGGCCCCGGACGGAGACAACAGAATTCGCAGGTGGCCCGGCCTAGCAGCCAGCTCCCCAGGGGACAGCGTCTCTTGTCTGGTGGCACCGCCCTGCACCCTACGGGTCCATGAAGGGACGTACGGCGGACGGGTCCTCGGACCCGTGGGAGCTGGAGGTGAGCGGGCATTCCAGGTGCCTGGTGCTTCTCCGAAGGCTCCCCAACGCTGTGCGCCTGCTGCGATCGCCGCCGGAGCAGACGAGGCACCAGAGCGAGGAGAAGCGATGCTTTTTCCTGCGGACTGTTTCATGATGCTTGCTTCCGGCCCGTAAGACGTTCTTCTTCTTCGAGAGCGCGCAGCACGAGATATGAGATCGGGATATGTCCATCTTTTTCTACGGTGTAGTCCTTGACAAAAAATAAATTAAAATAGGCCTCTGCTTTTCAGAGCGACTGGCAGCCTGTTACTCTGGCACTTCTTTTGAATGGCGTTACATTTTATGTCCAACTGGCTGTTCGGCTTTTGTTTTTTACTCTGAACTTCAGGGCCTTGTGGGCACTGAAATTAAAATATGAAAAACTCGACACCATTCAAGTCTCTAGTGAGCTTGATGAGGTTGAAATGGCCGATCTGATTTCCGTTCAGAGTAGTTTCCTCACTCATAACACTCATTGTTCCATTAAAGTAAGTATTTCTCCTCACACGAAGTGCACCTCGACAACTGCGGCCACGTTTGTGACTAGACTTCTATCCTACTTTCGCATTTACCTATCCTTGAACCAGGCAGTGTAACCAGAACCTATTAGAAGATTATGTGTGGATCTATGCTGAATTGATGAGCCGGCTCATTGTACAGAAAAAAATGCTAACACATGTGACCGAGTGGTGAACGTTGCATTGGCTGCTTAGCAGGGATGTTTCTGAAAGTTTCAGAGAGTAGAGAACGGCATCCTCTTTAGGTTGTGAGCGTCCATGAATGTTGAAGTCGGCAGTAGGCAATCAAATATTTTGAGTCTGGGGCTACTGTCGGCATAGAGACATTGCGTAAAATCTTTTGCAACTATACGGACACGGTAGACTATGAGATTACGCTTACAGTGACTCACAGACCAAGACAGTATGAGTTGACTGTGTCGGATTGCAGTCCCTCCCGTAAAGTGGTGGTGAAAGAGAAACACCTAGTGCGAACAGGTGCCCGATTACGAAACGCTTTAATATAAAAGCAGAATTAAAGCAGACTTAAATATAAATTGGCGCTTTTGAGACTGTTTTGAGGCGGTCTTTAGATGAATGGAAGTCTTGCACACACCAAGAACGTTTCGAGGAAGTTATTCTGTGTCGGCTTCGTATAGGGCATATACACCTTTCTCATAACTTTATATCTACAAAACAAGAAAAACCTCGTTGCAAAAAGTGTGAAGAATTAACAGTAAGTCACATTTTTCTGTCATGCACGAAAGTCGAAACACCAAGAAAAAATTATTTTACACAGTTTTATAATGGCTACATTCCTTTCCACCCGATGTTATTGTTCGGAGAAGATGCAGTTGTTGACATGTCTTGTATGTTTGGCTTTTTAAGCGGAGCAGGTTTGCTCGACAAACTCTAAATTTTTAGCTACGGCCTCGCTTTATTTTCGGATGCACTGAAGCTACCTTCTCATTCCTGAGAAGATGAATGAAGTTTTTATTTGGTTGATTGGGAGGCTCAACATCCTTGCCCAGCCAAGAATGGCCGCTGAGGTTGCCTGACCTTCTTTAAAGCTTTTACCATAAGCCATTTCTAATTTTTTGTATTCTATCTTTACTAGGTCGTACGAAATAACTTTTTAGGCCCACTACACTAACGTTGATTTACACTTTTGTATAACATCCTATATAAAACAATTTTTTGTACGTTGAGTTTGGCGCATGATAGCCTTAGCCGCTTATGTGCCATTAAACCCTCCACAACAACACAACATTCTGTAATTCGGTCACTGCTGTGAATTCGGCCCCTGCTGCTGGTGATTCTGTAATACGGTCCGCGTAGATGGGCCATTCTCGAGCTAATACAATAAAGTGGTTGATTCCTACAGGAGTCAACGCTGTCCCTTTTCAGTATAATTTTAGCATATAGTCGAGACAAGTGCTCCAAGATCAGTGTTTCATACACTTGCTGACAGTTTACATTCTCGGGTGGACGTCGAATTGTTGGCATTACGTACATTTTGCAGCAAAGCTGTATGTAGGCAGCTGCTCTTCCATGCGTCAGCGATTAGAAGACGTTTCCGGCCAGCATCGAGTACTTATTTTGTCTGTAAGTCTTCGTTGTCACCCTATTCCCGCACCAAAATTTCTCAGCGAGAAAGGGTCGCCCACTTATTCGTTGCGCGGCATACGTTTTTCCGACACAGCGCCTACGTTTCAGGAAATGTTGCATTGTGCTGCTCTTTGCAAAGCCTCGCTATTAGCCGATAAGAAATTGCTAATAGGTGTACGCGCTGGCAGCCCCTAAATCACAGAATTGTGAAAACCGTTCTGTGCAGGAATCTGCTATTTGCATACGCATCTTGCTACAGTGCATACTCATCTAGTGTAGGGAAAAAAATGGCTGTGCCTTAGCTTGGTTAAGCCCGGTAATTGCGAAAGCAATATCCGTAGCTACGTCATGGTTCAGCTGGTAGTGTAGCTGGTGGTGGTGCTTGTGGTTAGACTTATGGTGATGCATCGGTTATACAATCCAATCCAATCCAATCCAATGCAATCCAATCTAATCTAATCTAATCTTATCTAATTCTATCCAGTCTAATGCAATCCAATCCGCGCCGCGCGCGGCGGGCGCAGGAGTTAGGCAGCAGCCACCACGCGCGGCCTCGCCTCGCGACGGCACAAATTGGAGCCCTGCTCTTGCAGTTGTGACGTCACACCGCTAGGCGCGCCGCTCAAGGTCAATGGTAGCTACAGCGGCCTCGCCACGCGAGGAGCTGAAAGTGAAAGTAGTATAGCTTCGCAATAAAAGAGAATCGCACCTCTAGCTCCGTTGGCTAAACTGATAGATGCCGTGACGGTAAGGCGAGCGGACCTAAGGCGCCAAGTAAAGCACGCCGTCGCGCTGACGGCGCCGCGACGAACGACAAATCAGATGGCGGCTTGGCTGCTTCTCAAAAGCCCGCGCATGTGCAGTGCTCTTCGTGAAATTCGTCTACTGATATGAAGGGAAAAAAAAACAGCTATGTCACTGCAACCGGTATATCTCGGCTACTTTCTGCACGCATAGCGACAGCAACAAAAACACATCGTTTTTTTGTTTTGTTTTTTGTTCGCACAAATGGATGCGCGTACTCACGAGGGATCACCTTCCGTCTCGAAATGGAGTTCAAAACTGTCTGGCAAATGAAAAAGCAAAAGTTACAGTGTAATGTCAACCCTAGCTTCGCGCGTTCTACGTGTACCCGTACACATCATGCGAGCATCTGGGGAGCAGAGGCAATCACCTCGCAAGAGACGAACGGCTACGGGAGGCTTTCATCATTTTGTCAGACTGCAAACAGCTGTGCAAGCTGTGAAGTGCGATATGCCATGGCTTCCGAGGGTAATGTCTCGCTATATTTTGCGGTTATCAAGAAACCTTTTTCGAAACAACTTTTACAGACATGTAACACAGGCGAACGCTTTTGTGTCCTCCCTTTGAGTGCGAGTCACCGGTCTCTGTTAAAGCTGAGCTTCCTAAATATGCAACGTCAGCTCTGCAGTGACGGAAAGAGCTCTGTCCAACGATTTGCTACATGCGGCGAAACATCACGCGTACTAACTCCAAGATATCTAAAGGAACTGTTCGCTTAAGTGAAAGCTTATTGAATTGAAATGAGCACGCAATCAATTTTTTTTTATGAAGCGAAGCGGTTTTCAAGCATTAAAGTGGTTACTGAAGCCATGTTTAGTGTAATGCATTCAGGTATAGTGTACTTGCGTTTTGTGATAAAAAATAACTAACTTTCAGCTGAATATTTATCTCCTCCACTGTCAGCTTTGCACACGGTGAGATTTCGTCTACGCTATATGGACTTTTTTTTTGCTGCAGATGCCTCTTCAGATGTTCAGCAACAAAGGCTTCGAACTTCAGTGCACACATTAATACCCCTCATGCTGAAATTTTCATTGAATTTTCTTTGAAAACAGGCTCTTGCCCTGTGTACTGAACAGTCTTAAGAGAAAGCCAGTCAAGCAGACGACGGACAAGAAGAAAGGAAGGCAGCCATACGGCGACGTCTATTTGACAGATTTCCTCTCATGTATGCGCCATCTTCGGAGATGTCGCATCTCATACTGAAACAAGGAATGAGCCAAGCGTGCTAGTTAATGCGATCGCCTAAAAACCAGCGGGGTAGCCTCGCCAAATTGAGGGAGGGATGAAGCTTTTAAAGTTTGCAAAAGACAGATATGCGCTGAGTAGTTTTGCATGCTGCCACGCTTCAATATTGCAGGGATCGGAGTCCTAGCTATGAAAAGTACTGCGTCTGCCGTAATGACGCATTCAGACCCGAGAGAAGTACGCTGACACTTTGGAAAAGGGCCTTAGATGAGATTCCCTCTTCATCCCGTCGAGGGAAATTGGGTTGATAATAATGATTTCTGAAGGATGCTTGACGTCTTGCAGATTCGAATTGCTCAATCACATTGCAAAAGGACACTTCTGGAGAGCTTAACTTTTTATAACAATTAAAAGCACAAAGGAAGATACAAGCAAGGAGAAAACATATTTACACTTGACTGACTCGATGTGACGAAACCAGCGCTCGGTCCTGCCGAAACAGCTGGTTTTAAACCCTATGTCCCCGCCCTCGGTGGGGAGAATAACCACTCAGGTACTGTACAAGCATCCACCCAATAACTTATTGGGGACGATAAATAAGGAACGCCGACCAAAGAAAAAACAAAAAACAAAAACAGACGTTTCGGCTCCCGTACGGGAGCCTTGTTCACATTGAAATGAAGCAAGCAGCTCAGTGGCATTACATATGCTCGAAAAGAGGGCGCAGGGAGCGTGCGTAGATTGGGTTAAGATTTCCATCGTTGCGGTGTGACTAGTAGTTTGGATTATTAATGATTCCAAGTGCAGGCGAGGGCGTAGCTTCTTTTCCGTTGAAAGCACGTGTGCCCGACCCCAGTCGATGTCATGGCCTGTAGATACTGCGTGCTCGGCGATAGCATTGGAATTCACTTTTTTGTTACGTACATCGTTACTATGTTCTTTTTGCCGCCTCTCCAAGTTCCCGGTTTCGCCAATGTATGCATAGTAACAGTCGGAACAAGGAACCTTATACGCTACGACAGGATATTTTTCTTTGGGAAGGGGGTCTTTGACGTTTACCAACGCATGGCGGAGTTTTCTTGTCGGAACGTGGCCGATATGGACACCAAAGGTGCGCATGATGCGCGCTAAAGCCTAGCTTAGTCCGGGAGCATAGGGCACGGCAGCACGTTTCGAGGGTGACAGAGGAGTATCGCCTGCTGGGTGACATAACTGTTTTTCCACAGATTGCACAAATGAGGTCGGGTAGTTGTTGCTTGGAAGTTCTTGTCGTACAGTTTGAAAATCAATGGTCTGGTCTTCATGGGAGCTGCAGATGCGTTGCGATCGTTTGAACAAGGACATAGCGACTGATTTCTTCTGTGTAGCAGGGTGAACCGAATTAAAGTTGAGGTATCTTCCGGTGTGGGTCGGTTTTCTATAAACGCTGAAACTGAGCTTATTGCTTTCCCGCTTTATCAATACATCCAGAAAGGGCAACGCACCATTCGCTTCTTCTTCGGTAGTGAAGTCTATTGCTTGTTCTATAGAATTCAAATGGTGCGAGAAGGCGGCTAAGTCAGAATTACGAATCAGCCAAAAGCAGTCGTCAACATATCTCAGGACAATTCTAGGAGGTGATGCAAACGTTTCAAGGGCACGGCGCTCGACGGATTCCATACAGAGGTTAGCGACGGTCACTGCTATAGAGGCACCCAATGGTGTGCCCTGAAGTTGACTGTAAAAGCGTCCTTGGAAGACGAAATAAGTATTATCCAGGCAGAACTGCAGGAGTCTATGGAGATCCAAAACTTCAATGGGGGTTCGTTTAGGTAGAGACTTGTAAGCTTCGAGAGCAGCAGAGCAAACTTGTACGGCCAGGTCGACGGGAATGCATGTGAAAAGCGACTTGACCTCAAACGAGACCATGAGCTCGTCATCGTCCGATGCTATGTCGCTTACCTTCTTGATGAAATCAGTCGAGTTGCGAACGTGCGTTAAGCCAAGGCCGACAAGAGGGGAGAGGATGCGATATAGGTAGCTGGATAGACTGTGAAGAGGGGACCGTCTGTAGTCTACGATGGGGCGCATGGGCATACTAGGTTTGTGCACCCTCGGTAGACCGTAGAGAGCAGGGGCTGAGCCGTTGGTGCAGAGCAGAGTGAAGTAGAGTGGCTTTTAGGTCGAAACGAATGACGTCTGAAAGAAGTTTCTGCAAGTCGCGCTGAACTTTTGAGGTTGGGTCCTTCTCAACACGGGGCCCAACCTCGAAAGTTCAACCTCTTGTCGGCCTTGGCTCAACGCACGTTCGCAACTCGACTGATTTCATCAAGAAGGTAAGCGACATAGCACCGGACAATGACGAGCTCATGGTCTCGTTTGACGTCAAGTCGCTTTTCACATGCGTTCCCGTCGACCTGGCCGTACACGTTTGCTCTGCTGCTCTGCTGCTCTCGACGCTGACAAGTCTCTACCTAAACGAATCCCCATTGAAGTTTTGGATCTCCGTAGACTCCTGCAGTTCTGCCTGGATAATACTTATTTCGTCTTCCAAGGACGCTTTTACCGTCAACTTCAGGGCACACCAATGGGTGCC
This sequence comes from Amblyomma mixtum, assembly GCF_055824585.1. Classification (NCBI taxonomy): domain Eukaryota; kingdom Metazoa; phylum Arthropoda; class Arachnida; order Ixodida; family Ixodidae; genus Amblyomma; species Amblyomma mixtum. The sequence continues at coordinate 221,904,060 of NC_143013.1, read as the reverse complement.
TCTATATCAGTGACCGTCGCTAACCTCTGTATGGAATCCGTCGAGCGCCGTGCCTTTGAAACGTTTGCATCACCTCCTAGAATTTTCCTGAGATATGTTGACGACTGCTTTTGGCTGATTCGTAATTCTGACTTAGCCGCCTTCGCGCACTATTTGAATTCTATAGAACAAGCAATAGACTTCACTACCGAAGAAGAAGCGAATGGTGCGTTGCCCTTTCTGGATGTATTGATAAAGCGGGAAAGCAATAAGCTCAGTTTCAGCGTTTATAGAAAACCGACACACACCGGAAGGTACCTCAACTTTAATTCGGTTCACCCTGCTACACAGAAGAAATCAGTCACTACGTCCTTGTTCAAACGATCGCAACGCATCTGCAGCTCCCTTGAAGACCAGACCATTGATTTTCAAACTGTACGACAAGAACTTTCAAGCAACAACTACCCGACCTCATTTGTGCAATCTGTGGAAAAACAGTTATGTCGCCCAGCAGGCGATACTCCTCTGTCACCCTTGAAACGTGCTGCCGTGCCCTATGCTCCCGGACTAAGCGAGGCTTTAGCGCGCATTATACGCACCTTTGGTGTCCATATCGCCCACTTTCCGACAAGAAAACTGCGCCATGCGTTGGTAAACGTCAAAGACCCCCTTCCTGAAGAAAAATATCCTGGCGTAGTGTATAAGGTTCCTTGTTCTGACTTTGACTACGCATACATTGGCGAAACCGGAAACTTCGAGAGGCGGCTGAAAGAACATAGTAACGATGTACGTAACAAAAAAGTGGATTCCAATGCTATCGCCGAGCACGCAGTATCTACGGGCCATGACATCGACTGGGGTCGGGCAGACGTGCTTTTAACGGAAAAGAAGCTACGCCCTCGCCTGCACTTGGAATCATTAATCATCCAAACTACTAGTCACACCCTCAACCGCAACGATGGAAATCTTAACCCAATCTACGCACGCTCCCTGCGCCCTCTTTTCAAGCATATGTAATGCCACTGAGCTGCTTGCTTCATTTCAATGTGAACAAGGCTCCCATACGGGAGCCGAAACGTCTGTTTTTGTTTTTTCTTTGGTCGGCGTTCCTTCTTCATCGTCAAGATGTTTGTCCCCGACCAGACGAGTTTTCGTCGAACTCTCCACTTTAACTTATTGGGGAAAGGAAAACACCACCAATCAACAATTTGGAAAGGACAACACAACCAATCAATAATTGGGGAAAGAAGGTAACTCATCGCGAAACCGTACACATCCCAAGCAGCACAAATTGATTGGTCCAACAGTGGCAAAAGAGTGGCGGAAATTGGCATGAATATTGGTCCTACACTGGCATTTGAGCAATCCGAGACTTTTTCCAACAATGGCCCTTCATTCATGCCAAGATTGTGCCTATACTCAGCCAGTCTAGCTACCAGCATTGACCCAACATTCAGCCAGTCTATCCACAAATGGCCAACGTTCGTGCCAAGACTATGCCCATGTTCAGCCAATCTATTAATTATGGCCCGACATTCGTGCCAATACTATGCCCATATTCAGCCAATCTATGAATAATGGCCCGACATTCACGCCAATAGTATGCCCACATTCAGTCGATCTGTCAATAATGACCCGAAATTCGCGCCAATAGTATGCCCACATTTCGCCAGTATCAATAATAGCCCCAGGTTCGCTCCGACTTGTGCCCACTTTTCCACCCTTGATCTAACTTTTATAGGTGGCATATAAGTTGCAAGGCCAGTGGGAAATTGTATGCGATCGGGGGTCCCACCTAGTTTTGTACCACACTTCTTGCTGGCCAGCAACAATGCAGACATATACTGCTTGTTTTCCACCAGCCGGAGCTTGTATGTGTAACATTTTACATATAAGCAGTCAGCAGACATACAAAAAAGAAAGAACGGATTCAAAGAACGAAATTTATTGCATCTACGGTGCCAGTACATCGTGAAATGCACTGGGCCGGAGCCGCTGAATCGATGAGTCATACCGGCACTAATCGTTGCACTCCTCTTGTAAGAGAACTTTTGCAGTGCCTTGAAACAAATTCCTCGCCAAGCTCTTGCACGATGACCTGGCTGTACATCGCAGCTGCAAAGAGGTGCATGATGTGATCATGAGTGTAAGTACAACCATCGCAGAAAAAAAGACAAGAAATAAAATAACACATTGATCTTAGTGGCGCGCAGTGTGCGAGAAGGTACTCGCAACATATGTTGAAAGTATAATTTCTAAATGACTCTTGATATAAATCCCCACACTAATATCAAAATGTTGAATTGAATTCAACAATTTTTTCCCACCGTATTGCTAATTTCTAATCCCAATTTGCCGTGTCACACCCTCAAATACATATTAAAAGTCACAAAAAGAGATAAATATAGTGTTTAATACAAATCAATCTATTTTTATATTTCCTATCAAAATTATATGTCTATTGCGAGCTGGTTGTTCGCCTTTTTGTTCCAGCAAAGTATGGCACAGGTGGTAGCAGCTCCTCCCCATTGAACAGCTGTGAGCAATTTTTTGTCCGCTATGAAATATAATATTCCGTGCAAAGACGGCTTGCACAGTTTTGCGAAATGCGCTGAACGCAGGAGACCGAATACACTTTTTTAAAGTAAGCAGATTATCGATGCCGCTTGGCATGCATGTAACGGGGCAGACGGAAATCTTACTTGAAAACCACACGAAATCACTCTTCCGATAGTCCATGGGTGATTGATTCCGAGACAACATGGATAAAGTTCGCTGGGACTAGGAATTCCGCTTTTTCTCGTACGCCTGCAACTGGCCAAGACAAAGACACCCAGCACGGGAATATTACACGCGGCCAGAAAACTGCTGCAGTGGAAGAATAAGCGCTTCTGGTACTCATCTTGCACAAACGATAGACGACCAATGTCGTAATGAACGCAACATGAGTCGGGCCACACAACACTCCGCCACGGTGATTGAAGAGATAGTCAACGTTCGGTAAATCCAGTTTATTAAAGCTGAAAAATAAAGTTCTCACCATTCTGTGCATGCCTTTGCGCTAGACATTTCGCTGTGAAAGTTGGCATTCAGAACTTGGCGCCAGTGCTTTGTCGCTTTCTCTTTTCCTGCCGGAGAAAAAAAGGTCGGCGCTGATTCAAAGCGGCAATTACGCCAAGAACCACACTCATTTCCGAACACATTTCAATATAAAAGTATGGTGGTACTCACAAATAGAATCTTGCAGGCCAGGCTACTGAATTCCGTCATAATTGTCAAATCGTATCGGGTGCGGATTCTCGACAACGAACGGCGTCAGCTTGAGCGCGCATGCTTCGTCGGCACACTCGTTGTGTGGCTTTTCGCCGCCTTGCTAGCTACAGGCGATACTCGTTGGGCGAGTGTTCGGGAAAGGAGGAGACGACGATGGGACAGGTTTCTTATATTTTTCGGAAAATTTGCTGCAGCAAGAGAAACGGCAGCTGGAAAAGGGGTAGAAGAAAATCTAGGGAGGGTGGATGAGCGGCGTTGCGCTTTGTTGGGCGCGAGGGGAAAACAGGTTAGAGAAGGTCAATGTACCTAAAATGACAAAGAAAAAAATAACTCCTAGCATGGTGAGGGCCAGCGCTCTTCCAACAAAGAGGCTCGGCCCGGCAAAAGGCGGCTGTATGGGACTTCAAAAAGGGGGTGGAGAGGGGGGGGTGGGTGAAATGAGTGAAAGAATTCCGGAATGTCCGGAGGATGCGCCATAGGCAGTTGAGCACGTGAAAAGCGGCAAGGAAACGACAATGCGGAGATGTTGGAAGTGGAAACGTGGAGCTTGGCCATGAATTTCGTCAAAACGGCTCCAAACATTAGCGTAATCTCTGAGGTCGTGTGCCTCTTTGGTTGAAGCTGAGATAAATGTGTTACTATGAAAATACATGATACTTGTTGCGGACAAAGTAGGATGACATACGTCCAAGCAACACCATTCATCAATATAATCCAATGATTCGCTTCTAGAGCGACGAATACCCTACATTTTATACACACCAGTGTAGGCCGGTCGGTCTAAGCCATAGTCATGCGGCCCACCCGTGCGTGTCTGCGCTAGCTCGAAATGACGCGGCGCGCTACTCAGCAATGCACCTGTTATGGCTCATTGGTATTAAGGATACGCGCAAAGAAAAAGGAAAAAAACTAGTGGAAATGCGACCGGGAAAAAGTTGCGATCTTTAATTTGATAAACGTGATATTTTAAAGCAAAAACGTATGCTAGAGCCGTCGTTATAGAATACCCAAAAACCACAGCAGAATAACAAAACAATTTGCGACGTTAAAAAAACCTAGCCACCTTAGCTTCGCGGCTTCAGGAAGCAGAGCCGTTTGTTCGCTTATTATATTTTTTAATTTAACATATATACATCTACATTTTCTTTCCCGTCTGCTGCTTCTTCACGCAGTAAATGCGCAGCAAGTTGTTCACGTCAACTGTTTCTTTGCGATAAAACCAAAATCCCGTTTCACTCAGATCGTTTCTTCTCTCCAAATGCGCCACGCAATAATTTGTGACCTAGTGGAAAAAGCGATTTATTTGTTTTTTTCTAGGGTGAGCATCCTGTGGGTGAGGCATTGTGTTCCGGATTGTGTCATACGATTCAGCGTTTCGGGCAGCATAGACTTATTTGTTAAGTTGAGCCTATATCTTGAGACACGAATTTGAACCGGCAACCTATAATCGGGGGCTGTGGTATATGCGAGGTATGCGAGAGATATGCGGGGCAGTACGTTAATTAGTGCGTTATTATACTATTCCTCGAATCGAAATTTCATTTTCTTGATTGTGGCACCTCTTTCTCTCTTTCTTTTTTTCTTTGCATACCATAATTACAAAAGACGCCGCTTTTCAAAATTCGTATACCTTCGTGAATGAATCTGACCTCTGCTCACTTTCGCGCGATCAATTACATCGCGCTTTTTATTGTAATTTCGCGTCAGAGTTCGCCGCTAGCGCTGTTGTTGGTCATAAAAAATAAATAAATAAACAAGTCCGAATATTGAAAAAAACGGACTGAGAGAAATAACCACAGATAATCACAGGGACATCCTTTGGTGTGTCGTGGAGCGGCACTGCCAATACAGGGAAAACAGCGGACAAGTAGGGCCATCGTTGCGGGTATAATGAGGCGGCACTGCCAATATGGGGACGACAGCGGACATTTAGGGCCATTGTTGGAGGTGTAACTAAGTGGCATTGCCAATATGGGGAAAACATCGGACAAGTAGGGCCATCGTTGGAGGTGTAACTAAGCGGCATTGCCAATATGGGGAAAACATCGGACAAGTAGGGCCAATGTTGGAAATGGCACATTGTGGCAGTGCCAATATGGGGACAATGAAGGCAACATTGGCCCTGTATAGGGCCACACATAGCCAACAGACTCCTAATATTGGGCCAACGGTTTGTGCTGCCTGGGATATGTACACTTTCTACCATCACGATTTCGGATAACTGTGCTTTCCTGCTGCGAGCTTCGCGAACACTCACTTTCCCAACGTCCGGTTGACCCAAGCTCCAGGAAAGCCACTTCAACCCATCTGTTAAGCATCGTCGCTCCCCATGCTTGCAGCTAGCGTGGCAATATCCTGATGACCACGCTTCAAGCTGTCAACGCACGCCGCCGCAGACATGGGACCAAAGCTACGCACTGTGACGCGGGTCCGCCTCGCCGCAAGCACGTGCACACAGGATGCGACGTAATGAATCTGTCCCCGTCGGGAGTTTGACCTTTACCGTAACCCTCCGCTATCCGGTGCCCCCCGCATCTCGCTGGGTTGAGCTCACCCCCTTCTGTGCGGTTGTGCGGAGGGTCCAAGAATAAACTTAATGGGCATTCCACTAACGCGAACCGGATGCGGCAAACGATGTACAGCATCGCGAACTTCACTCCTCCCAACCAAGAATGTCACAGGGACACTTGTTGTCAGTGGGACATTAAAGTTCAGCCACGGTGTCCGACAACAAAAGTACATACACACGCACGCACATGTACGCCGGCTGTCCAGTCAGTCCACCAACAAGCACAAATGCGCTCACACAGCGGTTATATCAACCCGCACACAAAAGGCCGGAAACCAATCTGCACATTCCAGAATCCACCATGTCAGATCTGTGCCCCAAAATTGGCCAGTTGGCTCCCAACCTCCCGCACCCCGAAATGGCTGTGGCAGGGTTTACAAATCAGAGTATCACCTCCAAACAAGTATATACAGCCACTATCGGTTAGTCTGTGCTGCGGTCGCTAGAAGAACAACAAAACGATTGTTCATGCCTGGCAATTACAGCTCTTCCTCGCATTCTAGGCGAGAGAGTGCATCGGCACATTTGTTTAGGGAACCCTTGATGTGAACAACCTCCAAGTCATACTTTTGCAAAGCAAGTGACCAGCGCATCGACCGCGCACTAGTGCACGCTGAGCGGATGAAATAGGTGAGTGGGTTGTGGTCTGTTGCGACCCTCACTTTCACCCCGAATAGCTACGTATCTGGTTTTACCAGTGTCCACACGACTGCAAAAGCTTCTCTTTCAATTTCTCACAAAAAAAGAAAATGATAAGCACAAGTTCCCTCTGTTTTGTGCTCAGGGATTAACATTTCATCCGCGCCCTTCGGGTTCGCGTTCGTCTTACCTTCCCTTCAGCTGCGGAAGCATGACGAATGCAGTCACCCCTCGCGTTAGTCACTCCCTCACCCCTGTCTCCATTTTCTGTGCTCCGTCCAGACACTGTTACGACCCAACTTGAGACCCGCGATGATAACGGTAGCGGATTCAACAGCGGAAATTTCGAAAGGTCGTTTCACCCCACGATGACCCCACCGAAAAGCATGACTTTCTGGGAAGTGGCCGATGAAGCGCTTTCCACACTCGGCTCGGCGTAAACGACCTCCCTTTCTAGAAGCGACCGCCGATGAACTGACGACAGGGGAAGAAAGGATGCACCTCGTCTGAGAACACCCGGAGCGAATCAGAGGAAGCCAGCGCAGCTGCGGCCGCGGCGCCATCATGCCACAGCTGTGTTCGATGGACACGTGCTGCTAACAGTATTGTTGCACCGCAGTGCGAAAGAGCTGCAGACTTACGTCTCCTCCCCACCAGTTCCCACGCGTGGACTCTGCAACAGGTGTCTTCGTTTGATGTGTTTTGTTTTGCCGACCTGTGCGTCGTGTTGAAATGCCACCTGGTGAAGGGGTGGAGCCTGAGGCTATTTAACCAGCGCCCTAAGGGAGAACGAACGCCCTGGGCCCTGGGTAAAAGGCTCATCCAGTCGCTCGACGTCATGAACTCTTAATTTTTGTTTATTTGCTCTTTTTCTTCATTATGTAAATAAGTGTCTTAGTTTCTTGCCATTAAACCTGCTTGTTTTCGTATCCCCAACCTTCGAAGCTTCAGACTTTCCTCAAACCGACGACTCAACACGCTACCAAATGGAGCCCGGGTTCGAGCTTTCCTGTGCGCCACAACAACACTGTGAAAGCCTCGGAAGGGCGTGCAGTGCCGAATCGTACTACACAACAATGGACTGCGAGCAAGACGATTGCCCGTCCCCCCTTCACATTTTGAGCTGGCTGCACTGCCCCCTTTATACCCGTCTGCTGACAGTGCAGACGCAAACGAGTTTCCCGTGTTCTTGCCTGTAGCCTGGCGCCACAAACTTGCCGTGGGGGCTTTCGACGTCGTCTTTTTCGGGGGATCGTCCGACACATTTTCGAAGAATCACGCGGTTCTGTGTATGTGCAGCCAGAATTCTTTTTTACTTTTACTCTCTCTTTTCGAGAGCTGACTGCATTTGTCTTAAGACAAGATAACTCTGCTGTTTTTCCGCGTCGTGGCCTTTTTGTTGACTTACCACCACTTTTGCCCTTAGACGACGGCTTCCTAGCAATTTTGTGGGGTTTGTTCTCTGACCTACCCGCACGCGCCGCACAATCAGAATCTACGCTCTGATACGCTATGCGGTTCCTTTCTTTAGGCTCTGGAACCACCTCTTCGTCGAGCGTTACTACTGCCCCGGAGTTAGCGCCAACCTGCTTTGGCACAATGCTGAACTCTTGTTCACGAGCAATACACTCATGTGCCTCTTGGGTCTGCTCTGACAGGCAGTACTTCAGAGGCATGATTAACGCCCCTATGCCTTTAGCCATCTCTTCTGGCACGGCACACACGGTTGGGTCCTGCTGCCTAACCGCTTCAGCTTTCACACCTATAGCCATTGGCACACAGGTCATCCTCAATACGGGAACATGCTGTTCTTGCTTCGATTTCGGACAGTCAGTCATTAATAGCCCAAATTTCATGCAATCAAAACATTGGACTGAAGCAAATTGGATCTCACTAGCAACTTTCGGTCCCTGCTTTAATTTCGGTTGCATCTGAGCAAGCTTTATCTTTTCTCGCTCAATTGCGAGTTTCAAATTGTCAATTTCAAGCCGCTGCTCTGCCTTCTGCTCAGTCTCCAAACGTCGCATCATGCCCTCCCGATTATACCGTACGGCATCCATCTCCCTTTTCCGTGCTATCATTTATAGCACGAAAACACTACACCGACATGGTGAATTCGGAGAAAGCAGAAAGGTATCCTACCTCAATTGCTTTCCTCTGCCACGGGGATCTCGTCGCCCTCAGTGACTACAGCGGGCTCCTCGATGCGGATGAGTTGAGCCCTGGCTCTCACAGCAGCTCGCTGACTTGAACCTCCCTGATGATGTCGCCTTGTCGAGTTTGTCGATGCGACAGCCCGGTTCATTCAGCACCTTGTTGACCTGCCTCGTTTGACTAGCTGGTCGCCTGGTTGTTGTCTCGAACCTCAACGTGGACGCCTGGTTCCTTCCACAGCTCACGGACTTGGCACCTCCACGACACGTCGGTCGCCTGGCTCCTTCAGCTCCTGGCTGACTTGAGCCTCCTACGTCCCGTTGACATTTACCAGCAGTCTCCGAAGCTTCCAACGTCACTCTATGACGCTGACTCGCGTTCCTCCTTTAGGACGTACCGCTCTGCAGCTTGTCCACCGACTTGATCTTCCGCCCCTCCGTCAGATACCTCGAGCAGAAAGACGTAGCAAATCCTGTCGACTGTGCCAGTTGAGATTCCCTCTTGATCTCGTAGAAAAAAATGGGGTTGATGATAATGATTGCTGAAGGATGCTTGACGTCTTGCAGATTCGAATTGCTCAATCACATTGCGAAAGGACACTTCTGGAGAGCTTAACTTTTTATAACAATTAAAAGCACAAAGGAAGATACAAGCAAGGAGAAAACATATTTACACTTGACTGACTCGATGTGACGAAACCAGCCCTCGGTCCTGCCGAAACAGCTGGTTTTAAACCCTATGTCCCCGCCCTCGGTGGGGAGAATAACCAATCAGGTACTGTACAAACATCCAATCAAAAACTTATTGGGGAAAGGAAAACACCACCAATCAACAATTTGGAAAGGACAACACAACCAATCAATGATTGGGGAAAGAAGGTAGCTCATCGCGACACCGTTCACATATGTATACTTTCTACCATCACGATTTCGGATAATTGTGCTTTCCTGCTGCGAGCTTCGCGAACACTCACTTTCCCAACGTTCGGTTGACCCAAGCTCCAGGAAAGCCACTTCAACCCATCTGTTAAGCATCGTCGCTCCCCATGCTTGCAGCTAGCGTGGCAATATCCTGTTGACCACGCTTCAAGCTGTCAACGCACGCCGCTGCAGACATGAGACCAAAGCCACGCACTGTGACGCGGGTCCGCCTCGCCGCAAGCACGTGCACACAGGATGCGACCTAATGAATCTGTCCCCGTCAGGAATTTAACCTTTCCCGTAATCCTCCGCTATCCGGCGGCCCCCGTATCTCGCTGGGTTGAGCTCACCCCGTTCTGTGCGGTTGTGCGGAGGGTCCAAGAAAAAACGTAATGGGCATTCCACTAACGCGAACCGGATGCGGCAAACGATGCACAGCACCGCGAACTTCACTGTCGTTGAAGTGAAAATTCCAGTGCGTTGAAATTCATTCAACTGAAACCGATATGCATTGGATGTAATGAAGTCTCGCCAACAGATCCTCTGGAGACGCCTCCAGACCCGCTCTCTCTCATCCCCTCAGCTGCTATCTCTCTACTGTGGCACCTCCCTGCATGCACCCTGTGCGGCGACCCTCACGCCACACTCTCCCACATCCTTTTCGGCTGCCCTGCTGATCCTCCCCAGCAGGGACAGCCCGCGTTATCAAGTTGGGAGGACTGGGAGGTCGTGCTCTCGTCTCCGGACCCGCCATCGCAGCTTGCTGCGGTGCTTCGGGGTGCCGACGTCATGGACAAACACCGCATGAACGTTACGACGTAGAGTGGGACCGTGCGGTGGTCCAGGGACCCAAGGGGGGTCTAAACACACTTGCCATGATAAAGTTTTTCTCTCTCTCTCTCGCCAGAGGGTCTCGTAGATGGTCGTTTATATAAAAAGTTAGTTCGTCATATTCGTTCAAGCAGTATTTTGCAGTATAGCTTTTGCATAAGTTGATATGTCGATAATCGCGGGCGATTTCATGCAACTATCACACCACTACAATAGCATGTTTCAGATTGGCTTTCTTAGTTGTCAGTGAGCAGGAGGGAAAACAGTGCGAAAATTTTTAGGGCCCTGAAAAAATTGGTGTGCTTGGAAATGAAACAGCTATCTCGCTATGCAGTGCTAGTATTCACTGGGCACCACGCATACCCCGTGAATGGAATCCGAAGTAGCTTTCGATGAAAAGCGGCCCACTTAGTTTTATTGTAGCAAACCTCGCAGTCGTACTCCGACACAAATCATTCATAAGGGAACAAAGACCACTACTATGGGAAGCACAAAAAGGAATCTCATAGGCACACGACACAGGCACCACAAAATGCATGACTTTACGCATAGCCAACCCCGTTCCCCTGCTCTCCCAACCTTTTAATTTTTTCCGTGAGCTACCCTTCTCATTGCATCTTGCATCAAACCTTTCAGATTAAAAAAAATTATTTGCCAGACTTAGCGCCACCTTTCTCAAACCAGTTAATTTTAGTGAAGTACATAAAGTAAGTATTACAGACACATCAGTACTCAAAACTACAGGACAAAGAGCCCTGACATAGAGACGGTCCCGACGCCAACTTTCAAATGAATTTTTTTTCTTTTTTTTCATGGCTTGTTGTTGATCTTTTTCTGACACTCTGCTCTCTCACGCGACACGAACGTAGATGGATTGCTGTGTTCAGAGGCATTTGTTTATCGTGTTATCTCCAAGTTTGTCGCAGCCACAGAAGCGCGCGGAGAACAAGCATCTATATCAGCGCAGCCCAAAAGTGACCTTTGTAAAGGTTCCTTACCTCATGCTGGCACGGAATAGCAATGCGGCGTACGGCAGATATATCTCAGAGTGACAGCGCCGCAAAACACAGCACTGCGATCCTACCACCAAGCGGCGGCTGCAACGCATTTCTGCAAATCTTGCAGGCTGATTCGTGGCTGAGAGGAAGCGTGCCTTTTATCACGTTCCAGGTTAGCCTTTCCGGTTCGAATTCGGTTGCCCAGGTTCGCTTTTTCCGGAGAGTGGGAACCAGGGCTCGGCTGTGCACCCGAACTGGCAGCTATTTTATTTTTTTGCTTCGAGTATTCTTACGCTGAGGAAAGGCGCATGCAGACGAGACGATGACACCAACGATAACGCTCAACTGGGGCACTGGCCTAACACAACTATATATCTGTGGAATATAGTAATGAGCTGTTTAAATAAATTAGCACTGTCTGGTAGTTAGCATGGATGGCGATTTCGTAGCTGTGGAGAAAGCGATATCATGTCAGTTTTTTGACCGGAGAAAAGGCCGCTATCTAAGCCCCAACGGGAAGACGCAACGTGGTGCTTTTTTGCCGCACAAAGAAAAGAAAATAAAGCTTGTGAGGAGAGAAGGAAGTTATATGTGAACGCAACGTCTGTTGGTGAGGTATTGCGATGCCCACGGCACGAGATTCCAACCGTCTGCGAAAATTTAAGGCGGCATTCAATTAGTATCCTTCGTCTCTCCGGGCAAGGAAAAGATAGTCATCGTCAACACCGTTTTCTGAATTCCCGCGCTTCCTATAGCCGCTTTGTTCAAGATTTATGTTAGGAAACCAGAACTTTAACTCGCCATTCAAAGTACGACGAACGTTCGCTTTGTTGCCAGGCATAGCGAACGGCATGTGTGGGACTTCGATTTCGCCTTCTAAGTACACCCATGGTTAGACAATTCGCCGAAGAGAACGGTTCGGGGCTGCTTATAGACAGAAGCAATGGCCGCCTTGGTAATGAAATTGTGGAATATCATTGACTTTGTGATATCCTCGTAAGTCGCACCTTTTTGCAATCCAAAGCCCATTGTTCCGGCAAAGAAAGGAATACCAAGCTGCTAATTTTCTGCTCACGAAGTTCCGTTCGCATTCCTGCTATTCGCTGCTCAACTGGTGAGCCTGAACGATCCCTCAAGGCGACTTACTCGCTGGAATCTTCGAATACAAAATTTACGTTATGCTTTTTGCTTAAATCGCGAAGTACAGTGAGGCCTAGCGTTAACACTCTCAGATTTTTATACCTCTGCCCCTTCCCCCACTTCTATAATTCCTTGACGGTACGGTCGAGGTGTCCACCAACTGTTCGTTATAACTACTTATCACTCATACGAAGACGCCCATTCTCCGTGGTTTCGACAGAGCGAACTTCGTGTCTCATGTTACGCTATCAATCAAGTGTACGCAATGGCGTAAACATTGTCAAGTTTTGTCCATGGAATGTGTGGGCACAGACTTGCAGATCTTTCCCGCCAGCGTCACAAGCACTTTCCCCCTTTATATCAGCATCCACATGTGTGCGCCCCCTCAGTTCCCGGCTATGTGCAGCGTCTCAGAGACATTTCGAAGTGGCTGGCGCTTTCTTACGACCGCGCATCCCACGCGATGACGGCAAAGGCTGCACGAAGCTGGGGGGGGGGGGGGGGGGGGGTCACGTGACCGCGGGTAAGCGCGCACCCCATGCGAACACGACAAAGACAGTCTCAGACACGTGCAGCGCTTGCAGCTTGCAGACGCTCGCAAACATTTAACTCGCCTTAAAACATCGGTACACTGCTGGCTGGCTGTCATTTTCAAAGTTTGCGTAAAAGCTTGAGGAAGAGGAATACCATTTTTAACCACTAGCACTACGGCTTCCAATCTCGAAAAAAAAACCTGTTGTCAGTTTGAGTGTCTGAAGCCAGCTATACGTGCAGAAATAAAATAGATAAGGCCACGACTGCACCGCGCCTGGGTTTCGAATCTGCGACGGCGCAGGCCACGGCATGAGAGCATTATGTTATCACCGCATTTTTTTCAACTTGGTATTTAGTACACGATGTTATGTATGTACAGAAAGGGGCTCATATACAGATTATTTACAAAGCACGCGATCACCCATCGTGTTTACCTGGCACTCTTGGCTGGCTGGCCTCAAGTAGAATGGCACATACCCACTACGGGGGAGTGGCCAAGACACAGGCTGGCACTCTTTCGCACTATGCATTGCATGCCGTCGTCTTCATCAACTTCCATCCATGTGCAATGGATCCAGAACACACATCTATCGCAGTGTCCTCTTACGATGTGTTAAGCGGTCCGAAAATTTTATAGCGCGCTACCGCTAAGGTTCCCAACCACCGATTTCGCCTGTCTTCGCCTGAAACCTGGCCTTAAAAGCCTAAGCTCGTCTCGAAAGCGAAATGAAACGGGACGGACTAGTGCACACAATTCGCATTTGGCCAGGTTTGCTAAATAGGCTGAAATGTTTTTTTTTTTTTGACTCGCGTACATGTTTTTAAGCTTGTCACCCCGTAAACTATAGATTGGCTGGTTCGAGCTCCTATCCATGTAGCCAGGTTGGTTTCCAAAATATTTTGGTTTTTGTTACAGCATGATCGCATCCTTTTTCGCCAACAGCATGCGGACGAATATGACTCAGACCTCATAAGTCAGTATACTTCAGTGTGTGACAGGGAACGCTAAGTCGCTTTGCTTGCGAAAAGAGCTTTTCGGGAAAAAAATACCTTCTATAAATACTTTTAATTGTTATACCTATGACATTTCGTGTCGAAATGTCGCATGGTCGGTTGCGCCGAGCTCTTTAGACACTTGCCTGAAGGTTGAGACGATTTCGCCTGTATTATCGATCGAGGAATATAACAAATATTGCCGATACCACCGATGGTTGAAGTCTAACAAAGTAGTTGTAGGTCAGACGTTAAGAAGAACGCCGAGGTCGAACTGTGAAATGTAAAATAGCAAGACTACACTAGAAGGCAGCGAGAGAAGAGAGTAGCATACATCAGGAACTACATGTCCTACATTATTAGACAACAATTTTGAATATTGGAAAGCTCTAAGGTACTGATATAGATATATTGTCATAGTTAATGGTAAATTCTTCCGATATGTAGCAAAACCTTTCTTTCGTAGTTTCCATCTCTCGCGTCGGGCTAACCTCCCTGCCTTTCCGTCCTCCTGTTTCTTTCTCTCCATCGCTCGCATCGAGCAGCTAAGACTCCCACAGAAATCCAAAGGCGAACGCTTTTCTCGATAGCAAAAACATTAAGCGCAAGAAAATACAAGGCTGCCGACGGGAGATCTGCGGTTATATTACTTGTTATAGTAAAATCTTATAATATATGAAGAAAAATTTCGCTCATAAAAGATTTCTTATTCAAAAATACTTTTCTCCAGAATTGTTTGGTATGATGCGCCCTGCCAGGATATAAAGTGCCTTCAACGGACGTCTGGTGTTTATCAGGGTAACAGACTGGCATAGAATTTGAATACGGGGAATACATCCGCGAACACAGTCAGGTGGAGAGGTGGAATCAGGAAACTTGTAGGGAGAGGGTAGCCGCTGCAGGCGCAGAATAAGGAATGACAGGATATATGTGGGAGAGACTCCTGTTCTGGAGAAGACGTAAAAATTTTGATGATGATGATGACGATTATATGTACTGCGTCCGTTATGTTTTGGCATGTAATCTTGTTACTTGTGGACGACAACTGCACTGGCCTTTGCAGGGGTAGAAGCAAAGCCCTTCTATTTAGTTTCTATCTCTCTGGTAGTGCCCGACGCTACAAAATAATGCGGCGTAGAAGAAATAACGCCACCTCATATTTGTGCTACAGCTTCGTACGGCTTTCAAAGTCAGTCGCTTGCGGACGCTATTCTTGATGAATGGATGTAGGCGCTGTTGCTGTGGCCTTTCGCGCACTGACAACGCAGACGACAAAAGCTGAAGGTTCCATACGCGCCCTCAAAGTGCAACGTTGAAGGGAAACTGCACAAAGCGCTTATTCATGTTGTTACACGACGTCACGGAGAAAGCATACTGCGTTCTAGCTTGGAGGCTGCTGTCTTAGTCTGCTAAAATGCATTTGAATGTGCGTGAAAGAAAAAACTCCTCGTTAAAATCAGATGCCGCATTGGAGTGTTGACTGTGTTGGCTCAAGCTTCGTATGCTATGCTCTCCAGTTGCAGTGGTATTGAGGGTTGGCTTCGGAATAAACGGCGTAGTATGTAGTTGCCGATAACTATTGTGCTCACCGCTGGTCGACAGCAAGACCGTTATATATATTTTAGACGAGGCATTAGAGCGCACTTTTATTTATTTATTTATTTATTTATTTATTTATTTATTTATTTATTTATTTATTTATTTATTTATTTATTCAGAAGGCTGCGTTACCATTAGCACGTGACGAGCGTCGGAGCAAGGTGTCAGATCCATAAAGAAGCCAATGCTTAGAGCTGTAATAGTTTGTTTGCAAATCGCGGTGGAAAACTAAGTTTGAGAAACAATTCGTGGTTCACATAGTTCGTCTTAGCAATGAATTTGCAAACAATAGACTTTAATCCTCTATGCGGATTTCATACCGAAAACAAGTCACTTACCGATATATACAAATTACACGTACAGTCATTACAGGAGGTTCGGCTTCTTGGAAGTGTCTGAAATCGAGCCGTCCACAAACTGCTCGTTTTAGTTTTGTCTTTACACCACAGCGAAACGTGAACCCGAACTGGCCACGCGTTCGAAAGTGAACGGCGCAGTTCCTTGATCACTGCGCCAATCCGGTCTTTAGTTATTTTTCGCTTCTTTTTTTTCTCTTTCACGTAAGCACGGGCACGCGTGCGTGGTGCAACGAACTTTCCAGTGCACCACATGAACGCCTCCGGAGCCCTTCGTTCCGTAAGATCCCACAAGCACAACTGCATGCTTTATCCGTTGTTTGTTACATGACAAGTAAAATACATTGGTCACTACGTTGAGCAGGAGCGCGCAATTCCTCTTGCTACCCCAGGTGGTCGAAATTTCCGGAGCCCTTCACTACGGCGTCTCTCATAGCCTTAGTCGCTTTGGGACGTTAAACCCCATAAACCAAACCTATCATTAATTTTTTTTTTCTGTCTTGACCGTCTTGCTTTAAAAACATTGCTTTCTGTTGCCCTGCAGCCACGAGTTGTCCGCCTCCACACACATTCCAGACGCCCTTTTCAGTGCGTTAGTTCCATCCAAGAGAGAACAAAAGTGCTATGCGGAGATAGTTAGGGTTTAGGCTCTCCACATTCGCCCTCCGCAGACTCATGTTTACCCGGTCTCATCCCGGTCTTATCCGGATTCCTCCCGCCGGCACGAGCGCCGGGATGAGGCCTGACGTCGGATGCGGCGCACCAATCAGGAGCACTTTCCCTCACGCCTACAGCAAATCAGATGGTAGAGCCGGGGCGAGGCGCCTCGTTCAGCAGGTGCTGCTGCGAAGGCGCGTCTGAAGTGCCACCGAGGATTCCATGCACAGTGGTTTCTGACGGAGTCGGGAACAGAGCAGATAGTGAGCGGCAGCTGCGTGAGCCTGCTGCGGCGTTCCTCCGACTCCCTGGGGATAACCGCTTCGCCTCAACCCGGGCACCATGAGGCGAGCCTCCAGCTGGAAGCCTGTAGGTAAAGGTCGCCGGCGTGCGTGCCTCTCTTAACCTTCCGTTTGACAGGCGCGGCGGATTGACTGTCTCGTGCGTAGCGGCGCGCTAACGCCGTACGTGCACTATATTCTTGAAATGCGTGTTTTTTTTTCGGTCTGATTAGCATATTAGTGCGAGTCGTTTGGGCGTAGCCATCTGTGACCGCTTCCGCGGAGACTTTGGGTCTGCTCTGGTCAATGCGAGGTACAGAGTCTAATTTAGAAAGAGGACAATCAGCCGGTACCCTTTTTTTTTCTACTTGGACAGCAAAACACCTGCACCCGAGTGCAGGAAAGAGGACAATCAGCCGGTACCCTCTTTTTTTTGTCTACTTGAACAGCAAAATATCTGCACCCGAGTGAAAGAGAACAATTTGCCGGTACCCTTTTTTTCTCTACTTGAACAGCGAAATCCCTGCGCCCGAATGCAGGAAAGAGGACAATCAGCCGGTACCATTTTTTTTGTGTACTTGAACAGCAAAATATCTGCACGCGAGTGGCGTGCTGAGGAGAGTGTGCAAAGTGCGTGCGGTGGTTGCGGCCCCATGCACGCTAATAAGTAGAATACGCCCTTTTTGCTTCTTATAGTATACTATAATGAAGTGCATACTATACCTATAACGAGTAGTATAGGTATATAGTGCGCGACGTACAGTCTTTGTCAAAAGTAGCCACGCTGCATGGTTTTGCTTCTCGGTCGTATATTTAAACTATTATGCCAGCCCTCAAGCTCTAAATCTCTGTATGGTAAGGAGGACCCCTGTCCTGACCTTCAAATAACTTTTCGACCTTAGGGAAAGCCGTAAAGGCTCTGCTATAGAAATGAGAAGCAAACCATGCAGCCTGATTACTTTTGACGAAGACTGTACCTATTTCACGTTTCTTCAGAAGAGTGCCGTTTATAAAGCGCGCTAAAGTCGACGCTCCCTTTGTATCCTTGCCGCGCATGTATTCCCCTTGAACTCGGCGACCCAAAGTTAGCGATTTGCTAAATAGAAGGCATCCATTGTAATCGCAGCTCAGGGAAATCACGCCATCTTTGTGCCGAAGTCAACGCCTCCGTTAGCAGTGAGAGACAAAGGAAGGAAGAAGAGCTATTATTCACCCTTACTCGGAGGCTTCTTTTCTCCATGATCAACGGTTCGAAATGGCAGAAACGGTTCGTGACGTCACTCGCTCAAACCTGTCGCCGGCGCTCCACTAGCGTCCGCGTAACAAGTGTGAACTCGCAAAGACGGTCACAGCTTTTTTTTTTTTTTCAGCGCAGCGGGCTGGATGTTGCGTGCCCATAATATAGGCATAATAGCGATGTCACGGGAATGTCGCCACCTGCGGCAATGCAGTGATGCTGAGCGGTTTCATTGAAGCTTAATTTTCGATGATGCTGTGGTTGTTGCTAGGCGAAAAGAGAGAGAGAAAAACCGACTTTTTTTAAAACTCCTCGCATCTGATCACTGAAGATATGGCATCGATCCTCTACCATGCCTTAGCTCATGAGGAGAAAATGTCTTAATTTTGTAGTTTAGAATGCACCAGGAAGAGTCTTAACTGATTTCGCAGGGGTGATAAAAGGAGGCACAATTTGCTCAGTATTGGGCGAGAGCGAAGGAGGGTGCAGTTCCGGAAGGGGCGTAGTGAGAGACTCCAGGGCGGAGTCATATCTTGTGCAGGCCTCGTAGTACCATTCGTATCCGAGGTATTCACCTGACGTCACGGGCGGCATTTTGTGGTAGAGTGTATAGCTTGCACATCGCAAGCCTGAGCAGGTTTGAAGCCGAATTGATATGCCTGTAACCTTCAACCCTGTTATATGCGCTACAAAATGGCGGCTGCTGTGACGTCGATGCATACTTCCTCTGCAAGTCTGATGTATGGTATGCACTGATCATATCGCAGTGGATTAATTCGTGCTGGACGAATCATGCTACTCTGCGACAGCTTTCTTTGGCAATGAAGGGATGTCTACAGGGGTGGAGCGTCCGTAACTATGACATTCCTCCGCTGAGCTCGGCCACCTGGCGCGTTGCTCTGTACGCAGCAGCTTCAGCGCTTTGGTCAGTGCATGGAGGAATGAAGAACTCAGAAGAGGCGGTTACGTCACATTTTTTAAAGCCGGCTCTCCCCTTCTCCACCCCACCCTCTACTTGGTCGACCTCTCGGCGCGCTTGCGCATGCGAAGCAGACAATGTGGCAGACGACGCCACTGCTCCCAGCGTTAGCATTTGCAGCGCCGTCGGCCAGACTCCCAGTAGCCGTTGCGAAAGCGCGTAACTTCCGGCACACTTTTTGGCGTGCACTCAGATAGTGAGGGCCTCTCCTCAGCTTTCCTTCCTCCATTGTTCAGTGGCTGGTGTAGCTGACGCCATCTATGGAACATTCTTGTAACAAGCCTCGCCCAGCACTTTCGTCGTAAAAAAAAAAAAATTGTAGCGCGAGCTACATAGGCTAGCAGAGGCGCATTTCGCGGTGGCTGCCAAAGGCCGCTCTTGCGCATGCGCCGTTACCAAGGCAACCAGTAACATAGCAACCATGGCGCCGCGGCCGCTGCACCGCACTGCGCATGCGCAGAGTCGCGCCGCGCAGCTGGGATATAAGCCGGAAGCAATGCGCTCGCTCCTCAGATGCGCACCATGGAAGAAGGAGAGCGGCCGTGCTCGTCACGGCAGCAGTACAGGCTTCGTGAAATAGAGTCTTCTGATCCAGAAGTCGTCGCATGGTACAAGGACGGCCGAAAGCCTGAAAACGAGGCAAGAAAGGCTAAGCGGGCGGTCGAGACGCCCGACGAACGAGAGGAACGTCTCGCGAAGAGACGCCGCCAAGCTGCTGAACGGCAACGACGGCGAGTCGCTACCGAAATGTCAGTAGACGGAACTGCTTTCGCTACCTAATTCTGCCCTAGCTAAGATAAGCCAGTAACAACTTTTTTTTACTTTCAAATGTTGAAAGTCGACAACTGTGTTAGAAATATGTGTTAGAAAAAACGTGTTTTATATTAACACTATTCTATGTTTTAAGCGAAACATGATAATTGCAAGCGGGTGGTATGCATCGCTCTTAGTAGAAAATGAGGGCGTGGTCCGGCTGCGTAGCTTCCACTCCATAGCCAGAAAAGGTTGTCATGGAGTCTCTTGCTCTTCTGACGAAAAGGGAGGTAGATTGAAGGCTGTATTGGTGCTGTCGAGGCAGCTGGAGTGTTTCTATAGACGACTAGTGAATTGTGTCGGGATGCCATGGTTCCGACCACGCAGCGTCGACTGGAGCGCGGGGCAGTGCTTTGGACATACGCGCAAATTGCCACGTTGCACCATCCGTTCAGCTTTACTCAGGGCTCAGCGTTCTCTTTCATTCGCTGACGTTCCCGTACATCAGCCTCTTCGCAGACGCGCTTTATCTGTCGCTATTGCTGAGAATCGAAATGCGGCGGTTAGTGGCGACAGGTAGAGTTGGCTTCTGGTTTCGCCGCGTTGCTATCTATCGTATTATCCTCCCCGACGAGGCTATACCGATAAGCTCCTATCAGCAGAGTCAGCGCTCCTGTATGTCCTTTTCTCTGCTTTAGGCTAACGCATCCAGATCAGAGGAGCCGCCGCGTTGGCGCAGTGGTAATAGCGCTCGGCTGCTGACCAGAAAGACTCGGGTTCAATCCCGGCCGCGGCAGTCGAATTCCGGTGGAGGCGAAATTCTAGAAGCCCGTGTACTTTGCGATGTCAGTGCACATTAAAGAACCCCAGGTGGTCGAAATTTTCAGAGCCCTCCACTGCGGCGTCCCTCATAGCCTGAGTCGCTTTGGGACGTTAAACCCCCATAAACCATAAACCAAAGCATCCAGATCAGGGAAAAGAGATTATAGAAGGTTGACAGCGTGTTGACTCTCAGTCCTCCTTCAAAATGATCTTGTCACCAAAGAGTGCCACTATCGACACAACATACCCTTCGGCGAATGTTGCTACAGGCCCTCCAAGAAAGCTAGTTTTGATGTTTCAAAGTTTTACTTTCAAACAGTCAGGAAGTGGAGACCTCCACAGGAATGCCTTACTAGCACAGTTATTTTAGTTCATTTTATTTTGCGCATTCATTGCTCCCTCAACAGCGCACATACACACTTGCACAAGTTCTGAATATGCCGTAATCTAGTGGCGCGGTTCATAAAAGCAGTACCACCGGCCGATGGCATTTAAAGCATGTTCACCTGCATGCTGACCAAACAGTGACTTCACATAGCAAAGTGGAAAATAATAAGACTAGCATGATCATAACACGTCCATCAGAAAGCTCGGATGTAGCTAACAGAGGCGTATGTGTCCGCGACCCCGCGGACAGACAAACAGACAGAAACGGACACAGGAGAGCTGTACCCTGTCACACCTCCGGCTGACCGCACCGTTTGAGCAAGTGGGCATTTCGTCAGGCAGCCGCCTTACCGTCTGCCACTGCTTCGATGGGGCTTTTTCTCCTGCGCTTTCTCGTTCTCCGATACGGCCCTCCTAGAGTTCTCATCAGTGATCGTGGGCGCCACTTTACTGCGGATGTTGTTGAAGACCTTCTCCGTCTCTGCGAGTGCAATTTTCGTTACTCGGCGCCCTATCTCCCTCAAATGAATGGCTTCGTAGAACGCACAAACCACAGTCACCACTATGCTGGGCATTTACGTCAGTTCTGACCACAACAGGGATGACATCCTCCAGTTCATTAGGTATGCGTACAATACCACGCAACATGAGACAACTTGTTACAGCCGCTTTTACTTCCCATACGCTGACATTCCCCGCAGCTGTCTAGACACCTTCGTTCCTTTTAAAGCGAGAGTGTTAGTACACCCATTTCGGAAAAAATAGACCAGCTTCGGCGTTTGAGACCGTTAAAAGCCACGCAACCGGAGCGGCCGGTTGCTCCGGCCTCTCCGGCAACCTAGGTGGGCCGCCTAGGTCAAGTGACCTTCTGGCGTCACCACAACCTGCCCACCGGATTGTGAGCAAACTGACCTCCGTGCCAGCTGGCTGTTAAATTAAGGCCTGGTCGCGAGAGGTCATCATCATTAATCCCTAATTTATAGACGCATGAGAAAATTAGTTACTGCGACACTCATTCTTACGTAGGCGACAGACCACGGAGTACGGTTCCGTCTGCCATTAACATCTCCTTATTTCATTAGCTGTCGGACTTTCTGGTAGATTCCACCACCAGTGGTGACCTATGAGAAGTGCAAGACAGTAGCTTAGATGGGAGAAAAAAGAAAATTTACAGTTAATCGGGAGAAAATTAACGCACTTCGAATTTATCTCTAGTTTATCACCACCCCGATACAAAGCGGATGCTAATAAGGATCTTACTTGCTACCGGTATTGTATATTGTATAGTTTACAGAAAAGACGCAACCAATCACAATTGCGGCATCTTAAGTAGAAGTAATATCAGCGGCCAATTGCAGCTCCCAAAAGTAACTAAACAATTACAGGACAGTAAAGAAGCAGACAGTAAAGAAGCAGTCTGCGCACGTTCCCTGGACAACTTCGAAACAGTCGATTGCGTCGCATATTTTTCAACTCACAAATCGTGCCGTTCACCCATAGAGGTTCCCAAGAATCGCATCAGCACACAAAGCGATCACGGAAGTCACCCGCTCTACTTCGTACTTGTTCGCTCACAACTGTAGAGCGTAATTGCGTGGCTGTCACACGAGTCTTTGCTGTAGCATCACATCAGGGGTACCCACACCCGTCAAGAGGTGTAGGTAAAAAGTACTTAGGCCACAGCGTTCACTTGTAGTGGAATGAATTTCCCTTGAAGTTCCCTTGAACGGAACTTTCAAACTACGCGTCAACCAGCAAGCTTCTCTAACAGGAGAAGACACCTTGCTCTATCATTTCAAGACCCTTTGATATTTAATGGGACCGCGATTGCCCTATCATGCTGCTGAAGTGAAAAGCCTTTGGTCTGAAGACTTTTGACCAAGACTGTACGTTTACGAAGAAAAACAAATTTCTTTCTTTTTGAAATAAGGTAATATTCCTTTGCACGTTACCAGTCAGGCAGTTCTTTACATCACTGGTACCTTTTACATAGGAAGAATGGGCCAGGAAAATTTAGTTATTTAAATTGTTAGCAGTGGCGTAAAAAGTTACTCGTAGCAGTGCTCGACAAGCGATAAATCGGCTCCAGCAAAAAGTGGGAAGCTGTCAGTGCGAACTGATTGTTATGCCTCGAAGCCTTCTTCTATAAAAGATTCTCCTCTGAAATGAATCGCCTTGTTTACAACACGATTCCACTTTGAAAGTTCGTGCCTCCCAACGACAAGCGTACTGCCTGTTCTCATAAGGCAGGTATCGCGTGTTCACAGCTGTGCTGCCAATTGTTTCCTCGAAAAACAGAGCTTGAAACATCTACATGGCCTACCAGCATTCGGTCTCAAAATGCTTTGGTATGTAAGGATTTCGGCGTTCAGATAAAGGGACAGTTATTTGACAACGGGGGTAGATGTATTTTATACATTTTGAGCTCCGGTTATGCATCATTTCCGTGCCATTTTTCGGCAGCTTCTGCTTTCGCAACAAGCGATGGGGCTTGTGTTCTAGAGGCGGTTATTATCGATCCATGGCGCTCCTTCTTGTCGAAGACGCGCGAAGCCGCTGGAGAGAGCACCGAGGCATGCATTGGCGCGTGGTTTACATCCCTTTTTCTGTCGACAATAAACTTGTGCATACTTTTCTTTCCAAGTAAAAATTGCAGCGAAGTTTTCCACGTGTTTCCTTCGTGCTTGTCGTCAATATTATGCTCTGAGGGCAGCGTGTACCAACGCAACAGCATTACACACTTCTGGCTGTGCGAGTCGGCGCATGCATTTAGTACAAAGCAGCTGTGGCAAATGTCGCCGACTTACTCCGTGGATGGACCTCACAGATTCCCCTTCGCTATAACCCCTTCTCAAGTATGTAACCTTTCTTCCGTACTGAAAACGAGAATTGCACTGGAGGCGAAGTACAAGCAAATTCCAGAGTTCTGCGCGATGCCAGCGCAGGTTAAAGAAGCCCAACTGGTCTAAATTAACCAGGAGTCCTCCACTACGGCGTCCCCCATAGACTGTGCATCACTTCGTGACGTTAAACCCCACAGTTGACTAGAAAAGCTTGGCTAATCCCGCGGCATGCTGCACGGAAGAAAGGCAGAAGCCAAAGGGCTACAATATAAGGTTGTTCATTTATCGTAGAATACTTCATCGATCATGCCAGCGGTCGCTGCCCCCCGAGCACTTAGGTGCAGTTAGCAGCATTCGATCCCGTAACACTCCCGTTGTCATAGCTCTGGGCCCTCTCCGGCGTTTCGCAAGCCTCAAGAGGCCCGTAGAAAAACACCGAGGGGGAACAGTATCCAGCTAAAAGATAAAGCGTGCATTCGTCATTTGAATTGCTGGAAATATACTTGCTATTTAAGCGAATATATTAAGAAAATCCAAAAAAAAAACAAGGTTGTCGAAACAGAAACTCTTCCGAGGAACAAAGCTATCAGCTCCGGCTGACGTCATGTCTTGAAAAGTCACACTATTTAGCTAGCTAATTATCTAAAACTAATTCACTTTTGAATTAGCACGGTCTGGTGGCTAGAGCTAATGCTTTGTTCGCAACATTGGACAGGATGACACCATATTAGTTAAAGGAATAAAACGCCCTCTTCTAAAGCCCTGTACTACGACGAGATCTGGTGCTTTTCTCCGGACATAACAGAAGCTGAGCGTGTGAGGAGCTCAGGAAGTTCACTGCCTACGCATCGTCCGCTGATGTCTTGTTCAATAGCCTACGGTGCCCATTTTGCGCAATCGTACAGCGACATGCACTGTCCTTTGTTTCGTGGCTGGGTGCAAAAAAAAAAAGGTAGTAGTCGCCAACTACGTAGTCGTCGTTTTTAGAGCGACGAAGCGAAAATAGTGCCTAATGCGGTACAATAGCAAATATGGTTCGAATTGGGTGCCACATACTTTGCAATATGTCACCCGCGGACGTTTCATTTGAACTGAACTTGATGCATGCCTCATGGGTTTTACGCGTAAAAAAGCTTTGTACGTATTTCTTTGGGCTGCAGAGAGCGACTTTGTTTAAAGAATTGAAAAGGCGTTGTTATGCACTTTACAACAAAATTGGTGAGAGTTAATTTTCTTAGCTAACTAGCATTATTTTCAATACAGCGGAAGTCAACAGTGGCTCATAGTTTGTCTCCGAAAAAAAGTATTTCTTTTGTAATTACCCTATTGCTAAGAATTTTTCAAATTGTTTGCTAAAGCATCCGGTACAGCCTAAAATTATCGGTTATAGGAGCCGGGCCACAGTTCTCAATGATATTCTTGCTGGCCCCATAAGTAATGAAAACGTGGAAATAGCGCCACGCGCAGGGTTCAAACTGCATTTCTTCCACGTCAAGCGAGTTTGGAACGAACTCTAGCTGCTTTGCTTGACCTAAGCAGTAAGTGCGTTTGCTTAGTGCCAGCCTCGGCAGCAACACTCCAGTGCAATATAAACGCGTTCATGACAGCGTCGATAGGCTTAATGTCTTGCTGCGGTTTCGCTTCTTTTGTCTGGGTCCGTTAACCGGCGGTGACCTTAATCTACTTTAATGCGGCTGGTTTCTTATAAGAGTTTAACATTTTGTATTCACCACCGCCTGACAGCCATTGCATCGCAAGGGAAGCTCTTACCAACATTCTGCGTGTTGCAATTCGTACTTGTGCCCCAGTAAATGAATTCACACTGATCGATGTCACGCTACACACTCCGGGGACAAACCATATGGGTTTCGGGTTTGAACCTGATCTGATATTATGTACTTACAAGAGGAACTACCAGATCGCAATGTTCTTATTCTCTGCGACTCCCTGGTAATCGTAGGTCAACAGCCCACCGAAAGTTTCTCATAATCGTCCGAGAAGAGGTCACGCGCCTCTCTTCCCCGTCCTGCATGTCAAGCGGAACAAATGCTACCCTACACTAAACCATGCAGTACTCAGCTCCCTCTCTTCGTGCCGCTTATACCGTACATCCCAAGCAGCTGGACAAGGCGCGAGCAGCTCACCGTACTATTTCATGCTCACCTGTAATCTGAAATTGTCATTTTTTTCCTCCTTGACAGTTTCCTTCCCTGCAGTAGAGGACAGCCAGCCTAAGATGTCTTTCGCCGGTCGCCCTCTATATTCTTTCCATGTTAAAAATTACTCTTTCTGTGTGAACCGTTGCAGCTGTACTCACGGCGAGTGATCGTCCTACACATCCTCTGAGGGTGGGGGAGGCTGGACGCACCCTCTTGTTATTCTGAATGTACCCCTTAATTCGTGACGATTTTTTTCACACGTGAGGGGGAATTTTGTTTAATACCGCCGGAAGAATGACATGCACCTGGAGGGACACATCGTACATAGGTGGCTTGTGGTAGAAGTTACCAGAACTTTCACAAGAAAATAAGTACGCAAATACGCCGACAGCGCGGGATTCAAAGCGGCAGGCCAGAGCGCAAGTATGGGAACTCTGCAACTATCTGCAACAAGACGGTGGCGCCGCACGGTGATACCCAATGAAAACCTGTAGCGTGTTTTCTCGCGGTGGAATAGAGCAGAGCGCTTTAGGGTTTCACAACGCCTTACACGAATTGTTGAATCGTTGAATGATCAGACACTTGAGCGAATTCTTTTTTTTAAAGTTTATTGCTAGTAGTCTGAAGAGCCGCGTAGTTTATCGATACTTTGTATGTAGTCGTTGCTGTTTATCTTTGTCTGTTCATATATACGACTGTAGTGCTTGTGTAAATTGAATTTGTTTTTCGCGATATTTGTCTTCAGTGTTGGGGTTATAAACGTTACCGGCCTATGCGCCGCATCAACGACAGGAATAAAAATTTTAAAGCGGCTACCGCTTCTCGTCAGCACTCAATAATCCCTTCCACCCCTCCTCCCTAAAATTTTAGACATCCTGTAATTTCAATTTCTAAGAAACCCCTGCTGATAGCCAGGGCTACCTTGACAGTTGCCTCTAACTAAACGTCCTTTCATTCCATTCGACTTTCTCCACCGAGACAGCTTCACCAAAGCACAGCCAGGAAGAGAAATTTTCCCGGTCCCATGACACCAACACGGTGCAATCTGATCGGATCTGCCGCTGCTGCTGTGTCCATGCATTGTCCCGAAGTATTGTCCCCTGCACATCGCTGTAGGACTGGTGCTAGGAGCAGACATCTAAAATCAGGCAGATATTTGGAAACTTCGCGTTCAGGTGCAAAAGTTCTACGTAATCTCTGCTCTCAACAGTACCGTTTCGCTACCGATCATTTTCTCATCTGTGGCTCCTTGCTGGAAGGCAGCGCGTTGGCGTCGTGCAGCTTTAGATGGAAGGTTAAGGAGATTACTCACCTACACCTTATTTAGAAAAAGAAGCACACATCGTTCATTTAGCGTACTCAGTGGGCCTTCATGCTTTGTTCGCGTGTAATCCTTTCATCTAATCTATTTAACTTCTTTAATGTCTATTCTTAACGAACTAATTTATCCCGCACGCCGGTTCGATCCCGGCCTCGGCGGTCGAATTTTGATGGAGGCAAAATTCGAGAGGCCCGCGTACTGTGCGATGTCAGTGCACGTTAAAGAACCCCAGGTGGTCGAAATTTCCGGAGCCCTTCACTACGACGTCCCTCATAGCCCGAGCCGCTTTGGGACGTTAAACGTACAGTCAGGCCGGAATGAAACGCGAACAGCGCATGTCAAGAAAACTAAATATTTTACCAGCCTACTTTCAGCTGTAGTGTGCAGCTAGCCTGATTCATGTGTCTGGATAAAGGGTCTGCCGAAGGGCTTAATCGTAAATAGGTTGTTAAAGGAATATTTCGCTGCAAAATAGAAATGTATGACATATGCGTGTTCGCGTTTCATTCCGGCCTGACTGTACATAAAACCAAAACCAACTCCGTACGCCAAACCTTCAAAGTTTCGGAACATGAGATTTACTGCCTCGCTGGCTGTTATGAAGCTTACAATCTCAGACAGCAGGTGTGTTTAAATTCTAAGAAATTCACGGCTCTTCCAAAGGAGCGCTGAGGCGACCTGGCCCCCTTTGGATACTACAAAGCGTGATACTGGTGCATAGGTCGTTAGAACTGAAGCCGTCTATTATGACAATACTTTCTCTTTCATTCTTTTTGCTTACAAAGCTGCCTTGGTGGCTGAGGGGTTATAGTGCTCGGATGCTGGCTTGAAAGACGCGAGTTCGATCCTGGTCGCGGGGGTTGCATTTCGATGGAGGCGAAATGCTAGAGGCCCGTCTACTGTAGGATGCCAAAGCCCATTACAGAACCCCAGGTGGTCGAAATTATCCGGAGCTCCTCCACTACGGCGTCCCTCATAGCCTGAGCCACTTCGTTTCTTTAAACCCATTTAAAGTAAACTAAACAATTTTGCTCACTTGCCGTTGTATTTTCCTAGAGAAGGCGTGAGACAGTGATATGCGTGCTGTTCGTCCTCACGCGACAGGCCGTGTCGAGCAATGTTAGTGAAACATGAGGAATCACAAAAAGAACCGTAACAAAATGCAGCCCTTGAAATAAGGTAGAACAGAGGTCTACCGCACGCGGTTGCCACGATTTGAAAACAGAGTATTTCGGGCGTGGTTCGTAAGTGCGAATTCGTACGGGTATGAAAAAAAAGCGAGGAGATGTAAATACGGACTTTACGCTGACCTACAAGCGGCTGTTTTCGTTTTTTGTGGTATAGGTTTCGTTTTTGATAGGGCGGCACACCGAAGAGCAGCTAATAAATATTTAAAGATTCCAACACAGTATACTTACTTTTCCCAGGAGCTACCGGAAAGCGGCGACTTGTCCAAGCCGCCTCCAGACAAAGGCCGCACATCTGTCGCCGACGGCAATGCTGACACATTGGGCAAGCGTGGCGAAGACGCCGACAAGAAGCGCAAGAAAATGCCAGCACCGGACGGCGGCCTCAGCTGGATGATCGCCATCGTGTGCTTCCTGGTCAACATGATCTCTTCGGGATTCGGTCGCTGCCTGGGCCTATTCTTCAACTCCATAATGTCCACCTTCGGTGTATCCCGAGGAGAGGCCTCCCTTCCCCTCTCCATCTACGGAGGCTTCTTCAACCTCTCCGGTGAGCAGTCGCGGACATGACTGAGAAGCGTAAAGACAGGGCTATTTCTTTTACAGCGACACCTGTATACGACAATTCACCACAGCTATTCCGTGGTGCTAAGGCGAGTGTAGCAGAATGAACTCATCTGAGAGCCCGCACTCCTTCTCAGAGTTTGACTCTCGCAACAGTCGGGCTATCGCTGAAACTGCATTGTCAGAAGTATTTTAAACATCACATGGATTTTTATGAGAATACCTTTCTCGCGTTTTGTGCATGCAGGAGTAAAAATTTAAGATATGTTTGGATAACTGCTTGAGGAGAAAGTAAAAAAACAAAGATGTCTAGAGAAAAACGCCACAGCCCAAAATACTTTAGTGAAAGGGCATAATATTATGCCTTTTCATTAACGTGTTTTAGCAGCGCATCTGTCGCATGCTTTAGCTATCTGTGCTTTTGCGGCATGAACTTTTAAGGCTTTGTTTACATACTTATGATGGCCCTGATAGCTCTGCAATCCAGTTACTTTTTACGCTTGAACTTCCCCCAATACACCGCACTTCGGACTATTTCTGCCAGCAAATAATGCGAATTACGTAGTGCTGGTAAGGCGGGGAACGCATTTTCTGCTTCGTTTGGGAGTGGCGTGCCATCATTTGGGCGCTACATAAATCTGTGCGTGCACAAAACAGTATTCGAAAAGGAAACGATGTGGCCAGGCGTCCCAGCCTATCATCAAAGAGATGACCAAAGGGTGTCTCGTAACTGAAGACAGTCATTACGGTTCCTGTTCCCCACTTCCCTACGACGGGGGAAGATAGTCAGCACGTCTACGACTAGGGAACATAGAATCATTAATGATAGAACTGGGCAATAGGTCTTCACACCTATTCACTTATAGAGAACTAAAGGCAAAGTTCTGGGGACCCCACAGTGCCAGCAGCTAATGCTTCTGCATAGCTGGTATGCCAGAACGTCGTGGTAACGACAACGCCAACAGAACTGGCAAAGCAAAGCATGATTTACTCTTCGAGGACAATAAAGACTATTGGAATAGGAAAACCTATAGATTAGTGGGATGCAGGGAACAGCGGGGCGCCAATGCGGATGAGCGGGACAGTAACCGGAAGGAGCGTATTCTACTTCACGCGAGCACTGGCTCCCCGCTATTCCCCATATCCCCCCCCCCCTAATCTATAGAGTCCCTCTATTCTATAACTCAGTGAGAAGAAGCCGGGATAAAAGCATCGTAGGACCTCTTCAAAGAGCCCCAGACCGCCCCACGATTCTCTACAACAGCACTACACACGCAAAAAAAAAAATTGCACCATTACGATATGCCTTCACTACATAAAGAGTCTAAGGCATCATTTCCGTCCCGAGTATAAGGTCCAGCTGCAGTCGAAGTTCCAAGTACAGAAACAATGTGGCCGACGTAGTTGTTGGGTCTGCAGAGGCTCTGGCAGGAGTTTCTGACCGGCCAAACCTAAATTTTTTGATCCCACAAAAGCTACGATTTGAGGGGCGCGTTATGATATGCTATATACAAAAAGAAGCCAGCAGTCACCTTCACAAGGTTATTTCTTTACACTAGCGCGCTCATGGACTTAACGAGCTTATCGGTTCTGGCAATCTTCTTACCACAGATAACATATGAGAGTCGTCTCACAGATTCCGCTCTCACGGTCCGATGGCGTTCTACATGGCACTTGCGTTATGGCAACGTGCCACGTTCTGTCATAACGGTGGTGGCGCTTGTGAGCATTGTCAAGGTTAGGCAACATGCAACAAGCAAAGCAAACACACTGGAAAGTAGAAGGTTAGAGAGATAGATAGAATAAACATTTCTTTGTCAAAAGGAGACATGGAACGGATTAAAGAGTTATGGGTGGGGTTCTCAGTCCAAGACTCCAGTGGCTTCCGCCGGTGCTTTAACCATGGGGACCAGCACCTCCTGGTGTTACAGTGTGCCGCAGGCCAGTGTCACCTCCCACTGCTCCAGCGCCACGTCATCATCATCATCATCAGCATCAGCCTGACTACACGAACTGCAGGGCAAAGGCCTCTCCCATGTCTCCAATTAACCCTGTCCTAGCCAGCGCCACGTAGGGCGGCTTAAAGTGTATCTGCGTATCTGCATATAACGCTGGGTGAATGCGGTGTAGGTGGTCGAGATTGGGGAAAGTGAGTGTTTGGATGCGTCTTAGTTGGTAAGAGTCCGTCGGGGAAAGTTTTTTATGTGGCGGGGGGTAGAGATGCCTATTTAGGCGAGATGGTCTCTGTGTTAAACAGCTGCCGTCGTAGCTCAGAGGGTACAACAACGTACGCAACAGGCGAAGGTCATGGGTTGGGACCCCACCCGAGGCTGTGGTTGTATTTTCTTCTTCTTTCTCTGAAATTACCTTCTGTCTATGGAACTGTTTCAAAATCTGATCAGCACCACCAATAAAAAAACTCCCTCATCCTGCGTCTGGGTCTGGGTGACTACTAGCGTTTTTCTTGCGCACACAAATGCGCTACACATGTGCAAGGCCAAATGACAGAAAGCAGAAATCAGCTGACAGATCCCATGGCATCCGCAATATAAATCAGCCGACGTGGTAGGTTTTGAAAGTTACCCTTGTGCCATCTTGTTGCGTTATTTCTAACTTGGATGCGTTTACAAATACGAATTCGTTACTTCGTAAAGGAATCTATACGGTCGTCTTGGTGCATTTTCAACGCGCTTGTATAGTCCGTTTTGTCGTGCCTGTCAATGTACTGTGTGTTGCCTTTATTATACTTTTCCAGGGCTAGTGTCTGGAGCCCTAATACAGGCCTTCGGAGTGCGCAAGTCCGCAACCGTAGGAGGTTTCATCATGATCATCGGGCTCTCGGTGTCTGTGTTCGCCAACGAAACCCTGTTTCTCTCCTTTTCCGCTGGCTTCCTAACAGGTGAGAATAGCCCCGAGGACCATTTTATATTTCTGCTATATTTGTTCTACAGTTCTGCTATAGTTCTTTACGTAACGCCCAACACAAAAGTCTTCCAAGCTTACTGTAAAACACCGAATCCTTGTCTGCTGTTGTCACACTCGAAGGAGCATGAAATGACGGTATCGTTGTGCGCGGACTGACATTGACTGAAATTATTTAAATTTTTTCGCGGATTTAGCTATACAAACGTGACACATTCCGGAATGTGTACAAATACGTATATAGCGTAATCTCCTTGGAGGAGCTCTTTAAACAGCGCTTACGTGGATTCTGTTTTTCATCAAGCATAAAAATAGCTCGAGATATAACTCTGAGAGTTAGTGTGTTGCGCAAAAATTGGGGGGAGGGGGGGAGGCAAAAAGTGAAAGGAAGCTTTTTATCTGCAATTGGCTGAGGGAGCGTCCTGCCTTGAAGCTTCTGAAATAATACCAAATATGACCTAGCAAACAAATTTCTTTGTTTTTATAAAAGTTCAATTTCCTTAGAATCGTTTGCTTCAGGCTTAAACCTAACGCTGTGCACTTTCCCACTCCATGTCACCATTGTTTTCCTTTGCCCACGTTCCAGGTTCCGGACATGGCATAATACTCAACAGCCTTATTGTGTGCGTCAGTCAGTACTTCGAAAAGCGACGCGGATCTGCGTTGGGCCTGAACATGGCCGGTGCAACCGTCGCGTCGCTCGTCTTCCCGAACCTATATGAGTTCCTGCTGGCCGAGTACGGTCTTCGTGGCACGCTGCTTATCATGGGAGCCTCGTTGGGACATGTGCTGGCGCTTGCCATGCTCATGAACCCACCTCCGTGGGAGGAGGCGAGGGAGAGAGAAGACTTAGCCCTGGAAGTGACCGATGGCCGCCGCAGTCCGTACGACGCCCCAGAAGCCGGCCGAGTGTCCATCGTGTGCGGCGGCACGGACGAGGACCAGGACAAGCTCTACCTGGAAATAGAACAGCCGCCATCGCTTTCTCAAAACAGGAAGCCCACTCTGATCAGCGTGGCGAATCGAGGAGGCTCCTACAGGCGGGGAACCATAATAAGCGTGAATGACCGTGGCAGCGTCCTTGGGACTCGAAGGGGAACCATAATCAGTGTGGGAGACCACGCGAAGGTGTCCCGGCGTGGTACATTTGTGTCCGAGTACCCTTCGGTCTTGTCCAGACGAGGAACCATCACAAGCAGCGTAGGGGACGGCGGGGAGTCGGTCGCCATGGCACCAGACTTGAACGAGAATCGTACCAGGAGAGGGACCATGCTCAGTGTGGCGGGTTCCCTTCTCGCACCCAATAGAAGTGCCAGGTGTGCCAGCGTAATAGACGGCAGTTCAGTTCGCAGGGGCACAGTGGTGAGCGTCGGCAATGCGTACAACCTCGACGCCTCGTCCTTGCGCGCCGACTCTCTCAGGATAGAGGTGCCCGTCGTTGAAGAGGAGTCCGAGTCGGTGCTGCGCAACGCCCTCGAGGTGCTCAAGACACCGCGCTTCTACTTCCACGCGCTCAGCTTCGTGTCTTGGAGCTTCTTTCTGGACTCATTTCTGACGGTCATGTTCGACTTCGCGGATGACATCGGTATACCTCCTAGCGAATCTGTGCACGCGCTCACTTTATTCTCGGCAACGGACACCATGGGAAGGCTGTTCGTGCCCTTCCTGAGCGATTACGGCCTCATCTCCAACTGTGGCTTGCTCACTGTCGCCTATTTCACGCTGGGACTCTTGCAGCAATTGGGGCCCTTCATTCGTGGAAAGCTGGCTTTCTTGTCTCTGTCGGCAGCCATGGGGCTACCGGCTGGCTACATCATGGTTGGGGCTTCTGAGATCCTGTCCACTGAGATCGGCACGAAGAACCTGCCCATTGCCTACGGATTCATGACGACGTTGACAGCTATCGGAGGTTTCGCCAGGCCACCTATCATAGGTACGAATGAAAGCCTTTTGTGTGCTTATTTCCTGAACACTCAGTTAGATCGTCATTTCGGGGATCGAGAAAGGTAGAGTCTGGTAAAAACGATTGATTATAAACACCTTGTCTAGCACTGTGGCAGTGCACCTACCGCTGCTCTTAGAACGTCACGGACGTGTTGGAGTAGGAGCGCCAGCAAGGGATGTCGGAGGCGTTTTTCCTTAATTAGTTCATTAATTTTTTGTTTTAGAATACGTTAGGAGGTTGGTCCAAAAGCGCATACAAAGTTTATTGAACAATTAAAGGGTTGCGCCAGACAGTACGAAGTACAGAAGGGTTGGGATAGGCTTTGCATGGAGGATGGTGGAAAATTCTAATGGGTGTTAAGTGATGGGTAAGGCCACCCATTTGCGGGTTCAGGTGCTGCGACCTTTGACTTACGGTGGCATACCGGTTCACTGTGGAACATGTCCGCATAGAACACGTACGATTTTTGCTGAAGCCTTTCTTCGTCCACACCGCACGGGCAACTTTGATGCGTTCTGATTAATTAAAAATGTCCGCTTTGGAAACGGGCCGTTCTAATCTCTGTTAAGCTGCTGTCTCCAAGGCGTGTTCAGGTTGAAGGTCTAACATGCAGTTTCTTTGTACCAGAAGGATTATGATCTGTTATCCTGTTGCAGGGGCGTTCACGCAAACTCCCTATCTCTGTTGTTAATCTCTTGATGTATGTAAGCCTACACAATTCCTCATTAGACACAGAATGTTCCTCCTGTCTTTTCGGCACAACGCAGAAGTATATGCCTTCGAAAGGATAAAGGAGAGCTCTTGTTTGTGAATATAACGAAAAGAAAATAGTGACGAAATTATAGCCCAACCCTGAAAGTAAAGGAAGCGAACATCTACGCTTACAATATTATCGAAAACTGAGTTCTCACAAAAAAATTAAAACATCTCTATCCGGACTTGCCGCTCTATATACATATCATCGTTTGGTTGAGCGTATAAAATTTTGCTATGAGATTGGGCCTTTAAGCGCATCTGTCTTTGTGCTTATATTTCTATTTAAAATGCTCGCATGGGCCATATGAATCAGAGCAGATGGAGAGAGGAGGCTACTTTATTTTGCTGCGGAAAAGGCTCGAGCTGCTGAAGAAGATAATGCCCCCTTTTGGTTTCATCTGACAGCCATTTTGATTGGTCCAAGTTACGAAACAGGACTCTGCGGTATAAGTGGCGGCGGACTGCATCCGTAAGAGAGGAGAAATTTTCACTCAGATACAACGAATTCGGCATTGTGCACACACTACATACAATTTCCATCAAAATATACTTATCACAGGTACCTTTCTGATGATGCATTCACGCAGGTTTCGTCAACATAGTTTTATTAGCACCTGAAGCGATCTCTTTACATTAATTTGCCATTGTTTTTGTTATTGTAGTTATCTTTATGTTATTGTAGTCATTATAGTTGTATTGTAGTTATGTAGTTATCGTGCAATAGCCTTAAAACCTCTTTGTGCACAACCAAAAGCAACCAACAGAAATAAAATAACCGAATTTTTTCGCTCCGTACACGGAACAAGTAGTCTTGCGGTGTCCTTGGTCCTGGGTTGCGTTTGCATAGATTCGTCTCAGAAAGGGGTGGCAGGTCAGCTCTACGTATCAGTGTCATTCCCTGACGTTGATGTATACTGGACATTCTCTCTTTCGCAGGCTTCTTCCGCGACAACTACGGCAGCTACGACGGACTTTTCCGACTGATCGGGGGCATGCTGACGCTGTCGTTCCTGTTCACAGTCGCTCTCTGGATCACAGGCCGCTCCAAGCTGAGACAGCGAAAGACCACCGTCGTTGTTCCGGACGCCTTCGTCTTCGTTCCCGAACCGATGCCGACGCTCAAGGAGGAAGACACTGACATGTGAAGAAGCTCAACGATACCATGCGCCTTACTTTTTTTTCCAAAATCCTACGAAACAATACCCTGTATAGTGCGTCCCTCAAAACTCCATCCAGGGCGTACGGATGCGGTGTGATTCTCGATTTTCGGTTCGTACTTCTAGGGTCGCTTCAATATTCCGGAAAAAGTAGCTGGGGAGCTGCGTTGTAACCCTAAAATCCCAGGGCTCGTCTAGGCGTGCTTGCTTCTAACCTGCCCGGTTCTTGCATCGTGTTTGGCGTTGCCGCATGGGTTATGGCAATCAAACACACTAATTAATCGCGATCGTCGTATGTCGAGTTTCAACAAAACAGGCCCCCTTCGTTTCAGCGCCAGTACTGAAATAGGCTATCTGTAAATCGATAGCCGCCAATTACTGTGGGGGTGGCGCACGAGTAATCAGGGATTAAAGAGCCCAGGAAATCAAAACAAACGCTTCTAGCTCTGCCATCACCACGTTCGCGCAGAAACTATCGAGACTCTCTATGTTTCCCACAATTATAAGTTTAAAATACCCTTATTCAGTTACGGAGTGTGCGCTACTAGCCGCCAAGAGATTACGCTAGCTGCTCAATGCTCAGGAAAGCTGGCCATTTAACGCCCATTGCGCTGAGTGAGTCATGAGTGGGCTCACATTTATTCTTTCCTTCTTTTTTTGTTCATTTCCGACTCCTTGTAATCCTATGTCATTTCACTCCTAACTAACCCTCTCCAACGCAGAGTAATCCGTCCACAGCGGCTAAAATCTGTGCTTATGTTCTTTAAAGAGCGGTCGCTCCTTCTGTTTCGTGGAGATGTGTCGATAACTGACACTGGACTTTAAGAAAATAGTCATCAATGCTCAATGATGTGCCATACCCAACAATTCTGGACAAAAGCATTTTTATCAGGAAACCGCTTATGAACTCCATTTTTTTTTTTCATATAATGCAAGATTTCACTATAACAATCAACACATAAGTACATCACCCGATGGCAGTGTTAAATATTTTTTCTTTTAAGGTTTTTGCTAACGTCAAAAGCATTCCCGCCCCGCCGCGGTGGCTCAGTGGTTACGGCGCTCGGCTGCTGACCCGAAAGACGCGGATTCGATCCCGGCCGCGGCGGCTGAATGTCGATGAAGGCCAAATTCTATAGGCCCGTGTGCTGTGCGATGTCAGTGCCCGGTAAAGAACCCCAGGTGGTCGAAATTTCTGGAGCCCTTCAGTACGGCGTCCCTCACGGCCTGAGTCGCTTTGCGACGTTAAACCCCAATATACCATAAACCATCAAAAGCATTGATTGATTTTCTATGGCAGGGATAACTGTTCGACGCGATCGGTGGAAACTCCTTAAAAGGAAGATTTTGCTACATATCAATAGAATGGACCATTACATACATACCTCCAATATTTATCTAAGACTATGTTACAATTTAAAAAAAAAACTGGTTTTTGGGTAAAGCTGAACTGCGCCCTAAGGGAAGGAAGGAAGGTAGGAGGGAGGGAAAGAAGAAAGAGAGAAAGAGGTGCCGTAGTGGAGGTCTCCGGAATAATTTCGACCACCTGGGGATCTTTAACGAACACTGACATCGCGCAGCACACGGACGCCTCTTGCGTTTCGCCTCCATCGAAACGCGGCCGCCATTTTCGAAATTTTTGTCCGATAAGGTTGGGCATGCTCTGACAAAGCCGCATTGAGCTGCTCGGAGTATAGACCAGGAATGTCAACTGGGTTTGTAATAATTTTTATATTTAAATTTCTTTTGGCATTCAAATCTTCATAGGGACGTTCATAAACAGTGTTTCCGCTTGGTAATGCGGACGTAAAGCATAAGGATCACGGGACCAGCGTATATTTTTCTGTGTACCTCACTGTTTTTCTTTAATTGTGGAAATGGCGCATCTTGCACTGTATATATGTAAATAAATTTAGTGTTATCTTTTGAAAGCTTGGAACAGTCTTCTCATTATTTTCCTTAAACATTACAATTGAATCATGACAATGAATTAACACAAGTACTGTGCGCACTCAGATATCAGCTTCAACAGGATCACAGCACGGGAAAATATTTCTGGCGGCAATTTTTTGTGTATTGATTACCCACTTAACTAATAATGGCATAGCATTCATATGTGAAATGCTCACAGCGGAAGTCGGGTAAGTTTCAGTGAAGCCCTACAAGAGTTTGGTTTCTTTAAGCCCATTGAACGATTTCACCGCCCACTGGGTGACGTTATTGGTAACATTATTAAATTGTTAGCGTTGCTGGCGAAGAAATCTCGGCCTTTGACCTCGATGTATGCCATCGCGTCCCTGTGTATGGAAGCCCTTCTGCATTGAACTTTGTTGCTCAGTTCGTCCTCCGCAAAAAAAAAAAAAAACGCGAAGCAGTCCTTCTAAAAGCGAGAAGCTTTCTTGTAAACAACTTGGGTTCAAAGAATAGACAGAGGTATACATTAATGAGCATTTAGGCTCATATCGCAAGCGTTTGCTAGCACTGGCAATCTCTAAGAAAAGTGAGGCAGGATGGAAATTTGTTTCGGTACGCGGAGGTCAAATCTACGCACGGAAAATGGCAAAGAGCAAAATGCTAAAGATCATGACCATTCAGGACGTGAACAAAATGACCAAAGTCAGTGCACTAAATCGATGGCTCTTTTTCAACATGGACGAGTAACATCAGCTTGCTCCGGTAGCGTTAAACAAGGTTCCCGAGGAACCCAGTCCGAAGATTTTCCATTTTAATTGCCGATCGGTGAACAATAAGAACAATGAAATACAGTCAATGAAATACAGAACAATGAAATATGCATTTTGCCCTGAAGAGACCTGACCGCAAATGTGACGGTGTTTCAATCCAAGTTTTAAATACTCGCACAGTTACAGAGGTAAAGCAGTTCGCTTTATCTACTGCCCGCTATGAAATGCAAATTGTTGAGCATGATCGCGAAGTACACACCTATTATACCGCCCCCCAGACAGTAGTTTCGAGAAATGCCTTGATATACTTGAAAGTCTCTTTAATTATGTGTCCCCCAATCGACAATCACTGGTCTTGGCGAGCGACATGAACGCTGACACGCGAAGCGTCTCGACCCGACAAACAGAAATTATGCCCCTCTTTGATGCTTGCGGGCTTTCGAACCTTATCAATGCTCCCACTCGCATAACCTGCTTTCCACCTTCCTCTCTAGATATCATCGATAATAACTCGGAAATTTCCCACGCAAAGGCTGCCACACTTCTATAAGATATAAGTGACCACGCTACAACTTTCGCTTTCATTCCTGTCTCAAGGTCCAATTCTTCCCGGCCAACAGTTTGCAATACCAATCAGCGCATAGATATAATAACCCTGGACCGCTTCTGAGCTGATATGTGTGCAGCTGGATGGGATGACGTGATGCTCTCAAAAGACGCGAATGACGCATACGGTATCCTGGTTGAAAAAATAAAGGTTGTGCACGATAAAGGTTTTTTGGTTCATCGTCCTCGCAGACAAAAAGCTAAAAAAGCTCTGGATAACGCAGCATCTACTGCTGAAAATAAAGGTTAAAGAAAAGCTTTTTCCACAGTTTATTCAATTCCGTGACTCATCAAAGCTAGAGAAATTTAAGAAATACCGCAGTTCTCTTAACCGAGAGCTGAAATCCGCGAAGTTTAATTACTACAACCACACTTTCTCTTCCATGTCTGGTAAAGATCTGAGCGCGAAATAGTGCCAACTAAATAAACTATTAAATCGGAATGCCAAATCTCCTTTCACCTCAGTAATGAAAGACGGCATAGTCATTCGTGGAGGCGATCTCTCAAATACATTTAATGAACATTTTCGAGCATCACATAAACACTGCTCGCTTGCACCGCACCGATTGCCGGTTAAGCTTTGCGAACATCAACTGATGCTGAGTTTATATCCCTTTACCCCACAAATGAAGCTGAAGTCGAAGCAGTTTTTAGTAACCTAAAATGTAGCAGTGCAGTGGACAAAAATTGATCCCGCGTAAAACCTCTTAAGTTTATTATTGACTTACTTGCTGCCGCGTTAACTCACATTTACAACGTTGCTCTCGCTACGGGTCTTTCCTAGAGAAATGCAAGTCGCAAAGGTTATTGCCATTTATAAAGGAGGCGACACATCAGATTTATCAAATTACCATCCCATCTCGATCCTGCCTGTGTTATCGAAGGGTTTAGAAAAAATCTTGTGTTCAAGAATAACTAAATCTTTATATAAGCATGCTGTCCGGTCGGACCAACAGTATGGTTTTAGACCTAAAAATCGGTACAGACAGCTTTGATTGAACAAAAAGAACGAATAATTAAAGCCTTTGAGAGGAACTGCTTGGTCCTTGGCATTTATGTCGATTTTTCAAAAGCATTAGACTTGCTTAACCATTGTCTGCTGCTACAAAAACTGTAACACTAGGAATTAGGGGAGCCAGTTTGTCTCTGTTAAAATCATACCTAGCTCATCGCAGACAAATGGTTGCTCACAATAACGGGCTATAGAGCCCTGAGCACTTCTCTCTGTTGTTCCCCAGGGCAGCATATTGAAGCCCTTATTATTCCTTGTTTACATCAATCACACCTTTGCTGACGATATTACAGCACTGTTGTCGGGTAGCACAGAAGCCGAATTATTGCCGCAAGCCAATAAGTTCCTGGAGTATCTTCACGAGTGGTGAAGAAATAACCATCTTAAAGTGAATTCTGAAAAGATGGAGGCCGTCTTATTCAGAACAAGAAACAATACTGTTCATACCAATTTCACCCTACCACTAGGGGGAAAACAATTGCAATCGTGCAAAACATCAAATTCTTAGGAGTAATCTTCTCATCGTGTCTCACATGGAACGAGCAGGTCAATCATGTTCGGAAACAACCGAGTCACTTCAACGGTCTTATTTGCCAACATAGGGACACACTTTCGTCTTAAGTAAAGGTTCTAAGTCCTCATTTGTCAAGCATTTTTTCTCCCATCACTGACTTACTGTCTCATAGTTTGGGGAACGACGACCTAGCACAACACATCCAAACTAATAACAGCACAAAAGCGGGCAATTAGACTAATAGCAAACGTATCGCGGAATACCCGCATCCATCCGTACTTCATTAAATTGGGCATTCTAAAGATCACTTCTTTGTTTCCTATCAGATTGTTAGCAATGTAGAAAACAGCGGTTATTGCTAACAATAAAACCACTCTCTCGCTTCTAAAAATATCTCGCTATTCAACTGTCTGTGATGCTCTAATTTTCCTTGGTCATTGCTTCTTTGTCGTACAAAATACGGTATGCAATCATTGTCTTTTATGCAGCGAAAATACCTAAACATTACAGAAAATAACATACCGCTAAGAGACATCACACTGAAGAGCCTAAAAACCCTTTCGCACCTTTTTGAAGACATTCAGCTAGAACTTGCTCTGAACTCTGAATAAAACTATAACACCGGTGAATTCTGCTGATGTTGTAGACTTTGGACGATGTGATGTTTTTGTTTTTGAGCATTTATATCGCTTAATGTTGTTATTGTGATGCTAAATGTGAAATGCCACTGTAAATATTTCATTCATGTTGATACTTTAGTTTTCTTTTTTTCGACTGCCTCAACTGTAGCTCAGCAATCTGGGCGTAGGGTACCTCTCAAGGTGCATTCAAGCAACTTTTTTCCCTGAGCATTCTCTCTCCCACTGATACCTGTACCACTTGGAGCGAGAAGCGGTGGCTCAGTGGTTATGGTGCTCGGCTGCTGACCCGAAAGACGCGGGTTCGATCCCGGCCGCGGCGATCGAATTTCTTTGGAGGAGAAATTCGAGGCCCGTGTACTGTGCGATGTCAGTGCACGTTAAAGAACCCCAGGTGGTCGAAATCTCCGGAGCCCTCCACTACGGCGTCTCTCATAGCCTTAGTCGCTTTGGGACGTTAAACCCCATAAACCAAACCAAACGAAACCAAATAAACTTCAACTTCCACTACAACACGCTGATTACGTACTACGTCGCTTCGAACCACACGGACTGAGTCCTGGTTCTCCCTTATATTGCATTCCCCTACACCACTGCTAAACGTTGCACTTAAAGGGATACTGAGGCGGTTTTCAAATCAGCTAATATTTTAGGGCTTTGAAGTGGTGTCATTGCTGATCACGTCTATGAAATTATTTTTTCGATTTTGGCTAAAACAGTGGCGCAATCGCCAATTAAAAACGCGATGTTCAAATCTCCCGCGCCCCGCGCGAGCGTAGGAGAGGAGAACAGCGGAGAGGGAAACCTCGTCCATGTCGGCCAACGTGACGTCACGTTGAGGAGCCGGGGTACTTCGGCGCACCCGAGCGAGCTTTCAGCGCGCGTTTTTTCTCGTGCTGCGTGCGTTGTGGCGTACAAAGCGTGCCAGCCGACCTTGAGAATCAGATTCAACACGAGGTACTACGTTCGTGTCCATGAACAAACACGGCCGAGACTGTGTCGTCTTTCACTGCTTTTCTCAAGATCATAAGCTCGCAGCGCAAGCGCTCACTGCTGTGACAAAGAATTCAAGCTGACCAATGCAAGCCCACTCTGCTCGAAGCACTTTCGTAAGAGCGGCTACATGCAGAGCTTGTCCCTAATGTGACCTCTGGAGATTTCTGTCGAAAAGGCGCGGCTGAACCATGACACAGTTCCTTCGATTTTCTCGCGCATGAGAGGCGTGTCACCATTCCGAAGAAGCGCCTAGCTCTTTTAAAAGTAGAAACATGCTCACTTAGCCCCTGAAGAAACCTTATAGAGGCTTAAGCATGTGTCGCTCTCCTCAGCTTAGGTGCGACCAGACCACCTGAGACGTGCTCAGCAAGGCTCGGTTAGTGATTTTATACTAGGTTCGACTTGTCCAAGCAAGCAAGCAGAGCAAAGCACAATAGAGCAAAGCAAGCAAGCATCGAAGCTCTTCATATGCGGCATCTCGTTTAATCGTAGCTAAGCGACTAAAATCAAAACCGTTCGACGTTGATTTCGGATGCAAATTTAAGAGAGAAATGAATGCCAACCGAGTTTTTGCAAAAAAACACCGCAACCTTACTCGGTTTCTTCGTCTAGTTGTGGCAGCGGGCGAGTTGCAGCTAGCTTGGCTTTTAAACACACTTATAGTTGGCAACTGCTTCTCGAGAACCTAAACTGCAAATCTAGGAAGGGCGATGGTTTCCGAGGCAGCGATTAATACTTTCTGGCATCTGCTGAACGCGCCACGAGTGAAGCAGCTGCCTTGTGCCGACGTATTTGGCTTGGTTTCGAGCGCACAATGATTGCGTCACTATCCTGTGGTCACATGCCTCGCAGTGCTGGGCCACTGCGCTTCGCTAATTTTGACATCAACTCTGTGCTCCTTCATCGTTTCCTTGAAATACTTTCTTTCCCCAACCTGCAAAGCCGGGTACTGAGAACAGGATTTTTTGTACACAGTGCTTTGGGCCTTTTCTTTAGGATGACGCTCTTCCGGGCGAGCCAGGAGGCGTCCGGTGGTGGTAATTGACTTGAGTATTTACGCATGGTCTGCATCGCGTCTTTCACGCTGGCGTACGCTTGTGCTAGGCGTAGAATTTTTTGCTTGTGTCATTTTTGGTTTCAGGCGATGCGTGGAATGAGCAAACTGTAGTATCCTTTTCTCCGGAGGTCAGTAAAAAAAATAGTCACCATATTCGCTTTTACAACGACACGGAAAGCTGCGATCTGCACTCAACGCAGCGCCGGATCCACATCGGCAGCTTCTCCAGTCCTCAAAGTGACGTCACGACCTCTCTTGACCAATCACAGGCGGCGGCGCGCCGCGCGGCCTGCCCCGCGGCACAGGCAGCATATTTCGGCTAAAAAAGGCAACTCGCGCTTGTTTTGCCTTATTTGGATGCGATATTCCAGTATACAGCATGAAAAAGTATGGGACGCCGCTGCCAGCCTGATTTTCAAAAAAAGTGCTTCAGTCTCCCTTTAAGGTTTTTGTCTTCTTTACAGCCAACATCCATCCGCTCCCAAATATCAGTTCTCTCCTACCACCTCAAAACGTCGCACTGTGTAACAGTCGCCCGACTCTGCCCGGCTCTCTTGTCTGGCTGGTCCGCCATCCTCATGAACAAGCGAAGGCTCGTAACCGGGCGAGGCGTGCGGGGAGGTCAGAGGGTTTTTGGACCTTTTAGGCGTCCTCCCAGGGTGGAAGAGCTATTTTTTATCAATAAAGTTTATTTCTTCCTTCCTTGT
The DNA here is from genome assembly GCF_055824585.1 of Amblyomma mixtum. Classification (NCBI taxonomy): domain Eukaryota; kingdom Metazoa; phylum Arthropoda; class Arachnida; order Ixodida; family Ixodidae; genus Amblyomma; species Amblyomma mixtum. The sequence continues at coordinate 221,859,891 of NC_143013.1, read as the reverse complement.
CTAGTAGCGCACTGGAGCAAATATCTACTGTGAACTACATTGTTGCACCACTCACGGCGTCTATCTCCGTCGCCGCGGCCTCTAGACTGTTCATACCCAGTGCCTCAGGCCGTCGTATGACCCGGTTGTCCGGTCCCCATGAGTGGCTAGGGTGGCTCGTCATCTCCCCCACGGGCTTTATAAAAACTAATGTGGGCATATGCGCGAGGCACATTATCATCGCTCAGCGCGAGACCCTGTTTAGACTGTGACTTCAGACTGCTTTCGGCGCTACTCCTGTTTTTCAAGCTTCACTCAAAAGTGTTACAGATCACTGTGGCGACCCGCATTGAGGGAATGCGAAAGCACTGACGCCTGTTGTACACTTGTTGCCTCTCTTTGTTTCTGTTGGAACTCTGCCTCTGTCTGCTTAACTTAGTACTATCTGCCTCTCTTTCGTCACTCTGGACTCTTTGCTTCACGTTTCCGGAGGCGAGGGTTCGGTGACCGGGGTTCGTTTCGCTTGTGTTGCGAAGCACGTTTAGAACGCTTCGCTTCGATATCACGTTCCCGACGTTCCCTCAGACGTTTCCATTGCGCGGACATTTTGGTGGAATTTCAAGACGCGCCGTCTGACGACGTAGACGCCCCGTCCATGACCGCGAAAACGTCAACGCGCACGCAATGACACAACCAGATACCGCCCCATTCGACTCATACGAAAGGAACGAGCGCACTCGACGGCGGCAAGGCAGCGACTGACGCTAACTGACGCTAAGTGACTTTAACTGACGCAAGCCGGAAGCAACCGAAGCGGAGGCGACGCGCATGAACTTTCTAGAAGGTTCTCCTATTGCGCCACCGCTTACCCCATCGGGCCGCCACCAACTCCTCTGACGTCGCGGTGACCCCATTTCAGCGAGACGGCATGACGTCCCTCGTTACCATTACCACCATCTTGGTTGGCCGCCACTGCGTTTACAGCCATTGTATCACTTTTTTCTCAGCACATTTCAATAATTAATGGTTTTTAATTCATTTTGCAATCAATCGACGCTTTTCAAAGCATAATTTAGTCACCTTTTAATCTTTTTCGAACCTTCATCGGGCTTGGTTGCGTATTTTCCAACAATTTCGACGTCCAAGGCTGTTTTGACATCTACCCATTATATCGACGCCCGTGGCTACTTCGACATTTAATTGACTTTTTCGCCTCTAATTAATTAACTAACTACTCCACACAAATCAAATTTGATGCACATCGACATTTTATCATCCTCTATCATATTCAATCATTATTTTACTTCTAACTCTTCCTAGAATGGCGTAAGGGCTGCCGGCACGTTTTGCGTCCACTCTCTGCGGACACGAAACAACGAACTTAGCCAAGTAATGCTTTCACACTATTAAATCTCCGTCTTACACACTGGTCTGCTGCCACTCAATTAAAACTCCTGACATCAAGGCCGGGCAAAAGAAGACGAGAGGACAGTTAAGCTGCGTCTTAAAAGTATGACGCGATATCGTTACTGGGTTAATGCCCATATAACCGCAATTGATCATTCTCGACTTTACACTCATAGATATCTACCACTTCTGGCACAGTGCTGCAGCGGTTAAACGATGCGCCACTGCCCTGCGGTGGCAGGTGCTGCCACTGGTGGGGCTTGTGATACCCAAGTAGCTTTTCCCAAGCAACCTCTCCCGACCAGTCGTTAGTTTAACTGCCAGGTGGGCCACTTTTCCACTTTCTCCTTAGCTCACAATAAAGCCGCCGACGACGACATCATCACCAACGATGCCGGATTTCCTGCACAACGACAGCCTTAACGTTATCGCGTTAAAAACTAGTTGATCACCGTTTGGAAGCGAATGACGGTGCGTCATCGCACTTAGCTTGAGCGAACAGCAGGTGTCAGCGATACCAATATTTCACTTTTAAAGCGAAAGCTCCAGTCCTGCCACACAAAGCTGAAGGTCATGTGGCTATGAAATTTGACCTTCAAACCAGAAGGATTGGAGGCTTGGCCCTGAAGTCGTGCCACGTGACTCCCCGCGCCTCTCCACAGCTCCGCGCGTTGAGCCGACGGCGCTCGCTCGCCCCGCAATAATCTAATCACGTGACTCGCTCCGCCTCGCCACGCATGCGTATGCGAAGCCGAGGGCACTCTCGCAACTGCTGGAAATCGCGTGACTCGTCGTTCGCTAAATAAAAGCGTAGATAAAAGCGTAAATAAAAGCTAAATAAAAGCGTACGGACAGCACCTCTCTGTGTGTTTTTCCTTTAATCCTTGTCTATTTGTTCTTCTTGAACATGGCATACCTACTCGCCCAAGCATCAGTCCTAGCATCTGCTCACCTTCGTGCGCTTACCTTAACAGAGCTTTCCCTCGTCTTACTATGTTCAGTCGGCTAGAGCCACTGCCAAATTTTTTTACCATTTCTGGCTTATCGCAGCTGAAATTCCTCTCCGAATAACCCTCCTGTCATTAGATCACTGTAATCTATCGATACAAGTAAATATATATTTGCTTGGAAATGGTGGTGGTGGCGGCGAAAACTTTTTATGCTGTGAAACGAATGTTTGCAGGCAAAAATGGCCCTTTACATAGGTGGAGTCCTCAGTCCGGGACCCCGCTGGATAAGGCCGCTACTCCAGCCCCGAACAGTTGAGCAGGGCTGCCTCCCATGCCTCTCGGGAAAGGGAAGGGTTTGAGGGAAGCGAAGGATTCTCCTGACAGACCCAAACCATGTGGAAGTTATAGGACACTGCCCCACAGTGAGGGCAGCGCCCATTATTTATGGGGTCAAAATGTTTCGCTATTGCAGGACACAACAGAGTTGGTCTCTAGGCGCCTCAGGTCCTTAGAAGGGACCGGGAAAAGCAAATGTTGTACGCAATAGTATTCCAGAATTTCCCTGAACCGCTGAAGCGGTTGCCTAATCTCTGAGCCGGAGGAGCCTGGATGAGGTGCCCGGTGGGTATGTACTTGGGCGGCTGCGTCCGCTGTCTCGTTACCTCTAAAGCACTGATGGCCTTAGTCCAAACTATCCGCTTGTTTGAAGGGTCCGATTTCCTTGCTCCCACCACTAGAATAAGGTAGGCTAAAGGTGAAACCTCGCCAGCCAGGTAGTGTTCACAGGCTCGACGCGAATCAGTGATGATTTCCTTCGAATCCGGGTCCGATACTGCAAGCGCAATGGTTACCTCCTCGGCCTGCGCTGAATTTGGAGCTCGGTATGAGAGGCCGTTAGCGTCAGTGTCCCTCTAAGCAGTATCTTGCTCATGCCCGAAAGTCTATCACATGCCGAGATATAGCAAATGCAACACCCACTACAAGCTGGAACGAGAAGCCATTAATGTTAGTGATGCATGAGAAAGCACAAAAACACTGTCTCGAGTCGCTACTCTACTCCTAGTTTTGCTGCATAATTTATTGCTGTAGGTGTGGCTACAAGAAGTCTGACCCTTGAGCGCAGTGAATCCACCATTGCGACTTGTCCTCTTACCGTTTGCACCACCACGTCATCTGCTCAGACGCTATCCTGTAGGCTCACATTTTCGGTTCTTGTGCTATGCCGCGTTCAACATGTCAGGCTTGAATATATCTCTGCCAGCTCTAGAAGCGCTATATATATATATGTGTGTGTGTGTGTGTGTGTGTGTGTGTGTGTGTGTGTGTGTGTGTGTGTGTGTGTGTGTGTGTGTGTTTGTGTGTGCGTGTGTGTGCGTGCGTGCGTGCGTGCGTGCGTGTGTGTGTGTGTGTGTGTGTGTGTGTGTGTGTGTGTGTGTGTGTGTGTGTGTGTGTGCGCGTGCGTGCGCGTGCGTGCGTGCGTGCGTGCGTGCGCGCGCGTTTGAGTGCCTGCTGAGTGCGCGCGTGCGTGGATAGGAAAATCAATTATCTCTTGTCGACATCCTTGATTTCCCCCGTTCTCAATTTTCTACGACCATTTGTTTTCAGGCGTCCAAATTCAGGAGGCAGCTGCAAGCCAAGTTGCGTTCTGCACGTTTGTCTGATGATTTGTGTCATTTTAAGTGTTCCTGGAAGGCGGGTCAGTACCCTTGTCGCTGACGTGAAATTCTTCGTATAAGTTTTTTCTCTGCAGCAATACTTCTACGAATTTCTCTTATCACAGAAGCAGGCGCACGTTAACAGCGCTGTGTTTAGCCTGAACTGACATAGTACTGCTGCTTTCCTCACGCCCCTCCCTTCCTCCGCAACATTTTATTTCACAATGCTTTCTCACAGTTGCTGCTGAATGTCAGTTCAGACTTTTATCTCGTTCGGTGTTTCTTAGCAGGGCTGCTGCCACGGTGCTAGTCGCTACACTGTTCTCCAGTTGAGAGGGGCCTCTAGAAGGATACGCTGTTAAAGCGGCGTTCACACTGCTCTTCTTTGTTCTTCGTTTCAAAATCACGACGCGGTTGCTTTTAGGTTCGGTTGCTAACTGATGCTCTGTCTTTAAGGAACAATACCGCTGAAGGTATTTATTCCGTTAACCCTAATTTGGAAACCGATAAAGCGTCATTTTATTTACTCCGTAGAATAGCCACGACTAGAAAAACTTTAGGTGCAGATGGCGTTGTGCCACCGCACGACTTCCTTCGTAGTCATGACGTGCAGGGCGAGTTGATAACGAGTCGTTCGGTTGATTTAACCACATTTCTCGCCATACATTTACCAAAATTCTACCACTAACACATCTCAGGGTCCTTGATTAGCGCAGCACAAAACAATATATCTAAGGAGCCCAAAGGACGAACAACGTCGCCGAAAAACTGTGCAATATCTGCTGACCCAATTTAGAACGAGAATCAGACTTCAAACCATAATTGCAGGAAGCTACTCTATTTACACCTTAAGACGAGGAATATGATATGATTCCTGAAAAATATTGCGTTCCGGAAGTTTGGCACGGCTGTGGCACAGACGTCTCGGAAGAAGTTGGACTCGCGGCTAAGCACCATGAAAACTATTTCGCGTCTACAGCATATGTACGACCCGTGTCCTAGTTCTGATCTTATGTACTTTACAGCTATGCCGTTTGGCCACAAAACAAGAATGTCTAGCCATAGCAATAAACATCATTCAGGGATTTCTAAAGAATCTTGTTTTGTTGTACACGACTGAATACCTCCGCTGAGACGCTCAAAATATCATTTACGGTTGCAAGCGTTGTTTACCCACAGACATTCCCCAATCGTCTAGTTCTGTGGAAACACGAATGACACCGCTAGTGGACAGTCCATTCCTCTCGAATTTCGCACCATTTAGAATCAATTCACTTAACAATAACTGCTACTTAATAGGAACGCTACCTAACATAGTAATAAGGAAAAGACACTCAGTTTTATTACGTGATAGCGTACGCCACTTGGCGCTGAGCTCGATCAACTTCCGGTCTGGTGACACCACTACCCGTTTAGTCGGTTCATTCCCGGTCTTACGAAATCACTTCCTGTTAAGGTGACGTCACTTCCAATCTATGTCATAAGTCATGAATGCTCATATGACTCAGTAAGGTTGCCGCACACACACAGCACTTGTCACTTCAGCCTGGTTGCGTCACTTCCGGTATATGTCATAGGTCTTAACTGGGCATATGATTCATACACACATACGCAGTTGCCACACATAGCATGACGGCACTCCCATATACCAAGACGCCACTACACACTGTCGATAGGTTTGGATGTGACTGACGGCGTCAGCGTAAAATGGTCCTACGAATTCCTTACGATACCGAATAATAAAACAGGTGCACCATCGAATGCCTTGCATCTCTTCTGCGCCGCACGCTCAGCGCCGCACGTTCCCTCTCTCTCGTCTTCGTCGTCCTCTCCTCCCTTGTAGCGAAGCTGCCTGTTCAGAAACGCTCGCCGGATTCTGCACAGTGGCGCTTACTTCTCACTTCGGTTAGAGTGCCTCGAGCGGAAGCGAGCGGGCATCAAGACATCCAAACTTTGCTAGTGCGTTTGAGGGGTTCTTCTAGGTGTTCGAGGTATGCTTCCATCATCATCATCATCATTTATTTAACCTTAAGGGCCCCAGGGGGCATTACATAAGGGGGGGGGGGGGGTGGGGACAGTAATCAAGTCACAAAGAACAAAGTTGGAACATAAACTTAGACACATGTAGATACAGCTGTGAACACTTCAAAAGAAAAACAAGCGAGTAAGGAGGTCAACAAAAGAAAAAGAAAAAAAAGAAAAAGAGAAAGGGCCTTCAACAAGAACTATTTGGGGAATAAATCAATTAACATCTGTTTAAATTTTAGGGAATTAACTTCATTCACAACACTGTCTGGAAGGACATTCCACTCGGGTATGGCAGCTGGCAAGAACGAGGAATTGAATGCATTAGTTGAACCATGAATGCGTTGAATACTACGGCAATTAAACAAACGTCACGATGATCTTAAAGGGGGCAAGATTAGACTCTCACGCAGTTGGGGAAAATTATAATAAAGTTTATGAAATCGACAGAGCCTTGCTATCTTACGACGGGATGCCAAAGAAGGTAAACCAACGGAGGATTTCATATTAGTGACCACTTCTAATGCTGTTACTTGTATGCATGCAAGAATGCCTTTTGAAGTACTAGGATATGCACCTACGTTCGCGGCGAGCTGCGCCAAACAACCAAACAGTCCGCAGGGTCATGTACGCCCGCGAAATCAAAACAATACGCACTCTGGTGAATTTGGTGGGTCACGCGGAAAAAAATGTCAGAGAAATGTGTGGTGTGCGCTTACCTTACGGCATGGGGGTCGCTTGTGCTTACGTTTTGCCAACAGCACAGTAGTCTACGTTGCCCGCTTTAATAAAGAGCATTTGCAGCCGTACTTGACCGACTCGCCACCCCCGACAGCTTAGACCGGTATGCACCTTAAGAATGTATTTGGGACGGCAGCTAGCTTTGGAGGCAGCCAGTGGGTATATATATTGCGACCGATTGCAAAGTTGTAGGTTGCGGGAAGTAATCAAAATTACTGTGGTCAGTGCACGTGCGTAAAGTTATATTGGTTACTGCAACAAAAAGCGACACATATACACTGTAAGTCGAAAATCCCATTTAGCCAATCTTAGGCTGGCGCAGTACAACTGTTCCCGCTGATTCTTGCGCTGAGCCGAGAAAGTGAGAGGGAAACTTTAACGCGCTTTAGCGCTCGGGAGCTCTTCATGCGCCCTATCGATGCATTGGGCCTTTTTCTAGCCTTAGTCTGCGGCTACACAAAGCTGCCGTTGGGGACATTGGCGACCATTTCTACCTATTGACCCCACCGGCTCAACTGCACTGCAACGGCGACAGTCTGGAAGCGGCCAATTGGAAGTGCAAGCGAAACGAATTAAAGGAGAGAGAGAGACGATTTTGAACGTGCATTTCAAGAGGTCACCAGTTGGAAGCCATTGCGCGAGAGGCTGCGTCATGTGTGGAGAGACGTGGGCCGACGTTCCTGCTGGGATCGACCTGGTACTACAGCATTTACAGCATTAGCTGATTCGTATCACTCCATCGAGAGGAGCGTGCCTCCGAACCGTCCTGCTGACGAGTAGACGGCTGGTTCGACACAGTCATCTCGGCCACTCTTTCTACAGTCGTGGGATTGGTCCACGCATACATAGAACAGTAGTTTAAATAAGGCGCGTGCTTTTATTTGTGATGTTTTTACGCCTTCTAGTGAAGGCTGGCGTGATCCAAGATTTCTCACAACCTCATTGCCCTCAATGTTTTCATCTATCAAGGATACACTTCAGTGATGCGTAAAGCACCTTTTTCGCGCTTCGCCATTGTATTTCAGACACCAGTGGCTCTTCCCTCAACTTGCTACCCTAGTCATGTGAAGAGCATATGGTACCATACCTGTGTAAGCTGACTTGAATATGTGATCCACGCAGCACATTCTGAACCTCTTTTAAACTCAGAGATTGAGAGAGACAGGGAAAACAAAATACTGTGACGTTTATTCAGAACCCGCCACCATATGGCGGGGCACCTAAGAAAAATGCGCTCTGAAGTCGTCCCGAGAGATCACGTCGACTATAGCACTAAGCACGGTTAACTCCATACCACTGAGTAGCATGTAAACAAACTCGCCTACATTACTCGGCCATAAAATGGGAACGACAGCTGTAATGTTCCGCGCCTGCTGAAACATCTAGGCACGACGATTTTTAACTTGCCCCTGGCCGGGTTCTGGACACCTCAAATGAACTATCCGATGGCGTAGATCGGGCCAGTGTCGTCATGACAGAATATTGGAGCCATGCGTGCCCTCAAAAAGGAGGTGAAAACTGAAATCAAAGCCGGTTCGCAGTCTCTATCAACGAGATAACCTTGTCATCCTCTATGCTTGCACCCAAGGCGCCGCCAACTACATTTCATCGGTCTATCATCCAGAGACACGGGCGAATAGTGGACAACGTGTGATCGTCTGCGCTTGCACTCGCTCTTTATTGTTGCGCCATTCATGCCGATACGAAAGGAACTGTATATTTTGATTTTTTGCACCGGCCCATTTATGTCCCAGAATCGTATGGGACAATGTTTCATTTATCGTTCAGCTCGCTGCTTTCTTGGTAATAGAGAGTTGTAGCATATCATTATACCTTACTTACTTTACCGTTTACCGTGCTACTGGACACCGAACATTCATGTTAGGTCAGCAAAAGGCCAGAACACGTTTTAGCATAGCGTCTCTTCAGCATCAAGTTAATGTCAGGTGAAGAAGGGTGATGATGGTTCCAGATGCTCCAGCATTTATTAAAAACAAAAACACACAGGCATTGCAAGCATTTCTATGGTCAGGTGTTGCATGCACGTTACTAATTTTGTCTCTGAATGTAAAGTTATTTCAGTTAACAGCCGGCTCAACGACTTTTCAAATGCGCCCGTGAAGTTGTCCACCTTGCCTGCCTTGACTACGCCGTGACCAGTAGACACTTTTACTACGCAGAGCGCAGTAAGATTCCGTACACAACGCTCCCTTCGTTGCAAACTTCCTGTTACCTGTGTAACCTTCGTCTATAAAACAATCTCTTTGCCTCTGGCGAGTCCTGTCTGCGACGGGTGCACCTCGAGTGCAAAAGCTCCGCTATCTGAGACCCCTAGAAGTCACCCTAGCTACCGGCTGGCGTGTAAGAGAAAGAGCCTCTGAAACGTTACTGAAATGTTACTTAAAACAAGGAAATAAAATGCTTCTTGATCCAAAGTAGACACTTTTGGAATACGTTGGGGGTGAATCTTAATGCAATTTTTTGTCGACGTCCTTGCCAGGTCTGCTCTAGTTCCGCAGTTTGGACAATTTGAGGATGTCCTCAGGATATTTTGTTCTTACTTGGTCGTTAAAGATAATTACCACTGATTTTCGCGCTGAGTCTCACACAGGACAAATAAACGTGTAGCTAAATGAATCTATTCGGGGGATAAGAACAAATTTTCTCATATTTCATCAAATCTTACATGCTTCCTCAACCAGCGGAAAAGTCATCTGGGACCAACCCGCGACTACGTTTTACCTGAAGGTCCCTCTGCTGGTGCCGTAAAACTAGTGTTGTTGAAGCAGAATAGAATAATTGATGGTGTAAAAGCAGAATTAAATAATGCCCGAGCCGTCACTGAAATGAAACTAATATAGCTCAGAACATACGAACAAACCTGCTTAAAGTGACGAAGTACTAGAACTGAGCTAAAAGTTTGTAGGGACCGACCAGTGATCAAAACGTGTTATGAGCTTATGGTGGCAATGAAGAGATCGTGCCTCATATTGCGATAATCAGTCACTGCAGTTTGAAAGAAACAAGGATTTGCAATTTCAATTGGGCATTTAAAATCGCACAAAATGCCATCTTGCGGTGAAACATTGCCATTATTAGTGTATTGCACGTGAACATGCTTCGGCAAATATCACTGATTTATTTGAAATGCACACTGTTTTTTTTTTCCTTTCAGGAGAGCTCCTGGAAGTTTATAAGTTAAAGCTCTTTCCACTGCGCTATTCCATGAAAAGCGACGCGCTCGTCGCAATGCCGAAGAGGAGCTTTTATCTTTTGCCGCTAGATGGCGCCCCTGTAATTGGAATCTTAATCGCGAGATAAGGCAGTTAGGCCTCGAGAAAGGCTTTGAGGTGGTAGAAATAAACAAGGAAGTGCACAGGGCAGGTTCGGGCAGAGACTTTGGACGAGATGGCATCCATTTCAGTGGAAGGGTAGGAGAAGAGATAGGCAGGCGCCTGGGAGGCCGAGCGGTAGCTTTTTTAGGGGGTCCACGGTGGCTCAGGGCGTAGGTGTAGGTAGAAGCGATGTAAATGTAACAATGGCGGCTGATCCCAACAAAATGGCCACTAGGAGGCCCAGAAAGAAAACTACGAAAAAGAAATTTAACGCCAGGATCAGTTACATAAACATGCAAGGGGGTAGAAAGAGAGCGAAATGGCTAGAAATAGAACAGCAGTTAAAGGACGAAGCAGTAGGTGTGTACGCTCTATGCGAGACACATCTGAGGGATCTAGAAGATCCACCTTTCATCGATGGCTATGTCTGGGAAGGGTGCAACAGAACAACAACGGAGAAGAAGGGAGGAGGAGTAGGTATGCTGATACATCAAGGAACAAATTGGCAAAGAATAAAATCAACTTGCAAAGAACATGTCTGGGTATCAGGTACAATTGCTGGCAAAAGGACATGGCTAGGGGTAGTTTATTTAGGGACCGGGGACAAATGCAGGCAAGAAAACAAGGATCTAGTTAAGTGCCTCAATGACGATATAAAGCAGATTGGAGACGGTGTCGATATTATTTTGCTTGGAGACATGAACGGCCACATCGAGGATCTGGATGGATACACAGATTGTAACGGGAAGTTAATGCTAGACTTGTGTGAGCGGCACAACTTAGTTATTGTCAATAGAGAAACTAAATGTGAGGGACAAATCACGTGGGAATCCCGTAACAGGCAAACAACCATTGACTACTGTCTAATGTCGCAGGGCATCTATAGCAAGCTCGCAATAATGGAAATAGACGAAGAGGGGAAGGACAGCCTAGGAAGTGATCATAAACGTATTAGTCTACAGTTGGGAGCCCTAGTCAAAAGAGAAATGCAACGAAGTCCAAAAGACAACGCAAAATTAAATGATGAACAAATAGCGCTAATATCAGCCGATATAGAAGAAATAATTGAGAAACGCCACATGGAAAATTGGGATTATAATCAGTTGGAACTGCTCATCGCTACAAAAATGAAACAAGTGAAAGGAGTTAACCGCTGGAGAGGAAAGAGGAAGCCACGAAGCTGGTGGAATATGGAAATTAAGGAGGCCATCGAACAACGACGGGTGGCTTCAAGGGAACACAGAGAAGCAAAGAGGGCGCAGTTATCTGTAGAGGAAATAGAAAAAAAATGGGAATCTTATCGACAAAAGAAACAGCAAGTTCAGGTCCTAGTCCAGGCTAAAATAAAGCAGTCCTCTGATAAATGGCTGGCTGAAGTTCGCGAGGCAAATAAAGGGGGGCCAAGAAAATTCTGGAACCATATAAGCTGGTTGGGAAAAACAAATCAAAGAAAGCAGGAACAGATTATAGATGCTGAGGGAAAATGTTTGGAGGGAGACGATGCTGTGGACTACATTACGTCATTTATAGCTGCGTCTTTTAGCGACGCCAATGGGGTAATCTCCCCAAGTGAGGCGGCAACACAGACCAGCACAAAAGAGAACAGCTTAGAACTGACTAGTCTTAACTGGGAAAAGGCGGAAGTGAATATTCCTAAAACCACATCCGCAGGGATAGACGAAATTCCAATTAAGCTGATTAATGAACTTGGCCCAAGAAGCAAGGACGCGCTGATAAAAGCATTGGAGGCAGTCATAACAAATCAGCAAATTCCGCACAGCTGGAGACAGAGTAAAATGAATTTGATTTATAAAGGGAAAGGAGATAAGATGAACATAAAATCCTTCCGTCCGATTACGATAACATCTGTTATGTACAGGCTGGCAATGCAGGCGGTGAAATTAAAAATGCAGTCATGGGTAGAAGGGAATAGGATACTCGGAGAACTTCAGAATGGGTTCAGAAGGGGTAGGCGGTTAGATGATAGCCTGTTCGTGCTTACCCAATGCATAGAAATAGCTAAGGCGGAAAATAGACCTCTGTTTATAGCCTTTCTAGACATAAGCGGTGCATACGATAACGTGAACAGGGAACTCCTGTGGAGCATATTGAAAGATTTAGGTATTGGTGATGAGGTAATTGATTTTCTACAGGAAATCTACCGAGATAATGAAGTTGAAATTACATGGGAAGGGAAAAAAAGTACCACAACTGTAGGGGTGCACAAAGGATTAAGGCAAGGTTGCCCTCTATCACCGCTGCTGTTCATGCTTTACGTGATAAATATGGAAAGAAGGCTAGAAGAAAGTAATCTGGGTTATAATCTATCGTACAGATTAGGCGGAAATGTAGTTGAGCAGCGACTCCCGGGTTTAATGTATGCGGACGATATTGTACTGTTAGCAGATAGCCAGGAAGATTTACAAACTTTGGTTAATTGCTGTGGAGACGAAGGAGACGCTCTAGGATTCAGTTTTAGCGCAACTAAATCAGGTGTGATGATTTTTAACGATACAACTGATCAGGTGCTTACAATACAAGGCCACGAAATACCCAAAGTGGCCGAATACAAATACCTCGGGATATGGCTAAACGAAGGGCAGATATACACGGAAAAGCATGAACAGGCTCTTAGGGCAAAAGGACGAAGAGACGCCGGGATAATGAAACATAGGGCATTATGGGGGTACAACAAATATGAAATACTAAGAGGTATTTGGAAAGGAATAATGGTGCCGGGACTTACTTTCGGCAATGCGGTTCTGTGCTTAAGGGCAGAAGTTCAGTCGAGATTAGACGTAAATCAGAGAGCTGTTGGAAGATTAGCACTAGGTGCCCACGGCAAAACCACAAACGAGGCAGTACAAGGGGATATGGGCTGGGCATCGATCGAGGCACGGGAAGCTAAGAGTAAAGTACTATATGAAGAACGCCTGAGGAAATTGGACGATAACAGATGGGCAGCTAAGGTATTTAAATATTTATACAGAAAGAACGTTGACTCACAGTGGCGGAAAAGAACTAGAAAACTAACCAGTAAGTATGCCGGTCATGAGGACGGAGAAAGAAAGAGCATTAAACGACAGGTTAAAAACGCGGAAGTTAAAAATTGGATGAATTCAATGGAAAAGAAACATAGTGTAGAACTATATCGATTCTGGAAAAGGCAGATCAGGAAAGAATTTTTTTATGATAACTCAAGAGGCAGTGCCCTACTTTTTGAAGCTAGATCAGGGTGTCTTAGAACGCGCAGCTACAAAAAGAAATTTAACGAAGAAGATGACACATGTGCAGTGTGTGGTAGATCTGTGGAAACAATTGAACACCTCATAATCAAATGTGATGGTATCCATCCGGATGTCGATGCAGGCACAGTCACTCTTTCTGAGGCCCTAGGGTTTAAAGATAACAATGGTCATGTAAATAAATCTGCAGTGGAAGTCAGCAAAAAGCGATTGGAGGATTGGTGGCTGAAAAGCAGAGATGTGGCATAAGGTTAGAATAGTAGGAAACCGTAGGCAAAGTTGATGGAGAATCTTAATGAGAATTGCCAACACAGTAAACAAAAAAAAGTAATAAATAAAGAAAAGCTGAGCATGGTGGCAATTGCCACCACCCCGTTTCAAAGGGGGCGCTCCTATCCATCCATCCATCCATCCATCCATCCATCCATTCTTGGATGAAGCGGCGACCACAGTCCACTAAAACTTTCGTTGACGAGGTGTCCATCACTGTCGTAACAGCTTTGGTGTGGAAACTAAATGGATATTCGTATATTTTAAAGATGTTTAATTACTGTCTGGGACGAGATTTTTGTTCTTCTTTGGTACATCATGTCTGCCAACGTGCAATCGCCATTTTCCAGCTTAGGCAAACATAAAAACGGGCGCACGCAATGATCTAAAAAAAAAATTGGCTTGGCTTAACTCAGTTTATGCCTAAATGGGCGTCGCGAGAGGTATCGTTAATCTTATTGTTTAGCTAGGCTATCTATACGGTTACATCTATACCGATTAGCTTGGCACGTGTCAGTGCTTAGGTTTCGTTGTTACCTATCGTTAGGTTATGGTTACATTAAAGAGTAGACATTTTTAAAGTGTAACGCATTTATTTTCAAAGTCTTCATCTTATTGTTTCTGAATAGCCACAAAGACGGCCCGATGGTCGATGAAGTAGCAAGCAGCCGTCTCAATGGCTCCGACGCAGTACTTTGAAGCCAAGGTTTTTCTCTGGTAAACCAGGTCTATCATGGTTCTCCGTTGTGTATTATGCATGTTTGATCACTGGCCAGATCCAGGTGGAGGTTATCTTTAAGTGAAGCGTTAACCGACTCTGGGGTCCTGTTAACGTCTCCTGCCACGACACGCAGTTCCTCGGCAATTCCACGCTTGGGGATACAGGTTGCCACTACTTCAATGATTTCCAGTGTGGAGTTGCTTGGTGACACGTTCACCGCTTCCACAGCCAGACCGCTTTCTACCAGCCGCACGGCACATGCTTCACCATTGGGAACTGCTACGGTAGGCAACGGACTGGCGGCGATTCGTTCCTTAACGTAGACGCAGACTCCGGTGTTCTTGTTAGATTCGATACGAGTGGCATGAGCCACCATGATAAAGCCAAGGAGTGTGACGGTTTGCGATCGCAATGCATGGCCAACCTCTGTAAAGACGAGTACGTCAGCTTTGTTTAGCAGGGGGTCTAGACAAACGTCCGCCGTGTGACAAACGAGCTACCTGACGTTTAGCAGGGCTACGGAGTAAGCCGTGGCGGTGTTTGTCAGCAGCGCTTCAGAGCGAGCGTATGCCGTATCCAGGCAATGCTTGTCGAGGCGCTCAAACACCGACATCAAGACCCTATCCGGGTTGTCAACGTGGTGATAAAACCGATGGTCGTGTTCGGCGTTAGTCCGACAGAGTCTCTTGATGCTGGTTACACGGCTCAATGCCACATAGACCAACCTTTGAAGGTGTGTTTTGCCGTAGTCATAAACGACTGCGTCAAACGTCCCTCCTTGAGATTTGTGGGTGGCCTCCTTGAGATTTGTGGGTGGTCATGGCACTGGCGGAGACTAGCGGAAACAGCGTGCGTTTGACCGACACGTGTCTGAGCTCCTTGCGTTTCACGACGAAGGACATGGTTATAGAGTCTATGGGAACCCTCGAGGCGTACCGTCTCACTCCCGACTGGTAGCTCACTTTGGCTTTAGTCCGCGCTCCCACCCCGCTGAGGCACTGTAGCCAAACCCTCTTGGGTGTGTCATCAATGTCGAGCCGTACTTCCATTAACGTGCCGACCACGCCGCTTACCAGGCCATCTGTGACGTCAGTGTTCTTTACTAGCATGTATGGCCGGTTCAGGCAGAATTTCACCACCGATGGCAAGTTACCGCTCTCGATGCGGCTAAGCTCATCGATCCATCCTAGCGCCTCGTGCTCTTCCTGCCTGCTGCAATGACCGGTGACCACGTGTATGGCTGAACTGTCATATTTAAGCTAGCAAGACTCGGCGACCAACTTGTTGTAAGCGTCGACGTCTTTGTTGCTAAAGAAGAGGCGGACGGCCATGGGGCACTTGATCGCTGCCTCTTCGCGCGTGACAAACCGTTTGGACACCATGAGAATCTCGGCACCGTCCAATTGTTTACCGTCACCAATCTTGGTGAGAAGAAACGAGAAAACGGCGTCGCTTTGCCTAACCACCTTGGTTATGGGGTAGTAGGAGAGTAGGTGCCATGGGAGCACGGACGTGTTGTATACTCTACCTCTGCTTCGCGGTCTCTTGTAAACCTCACTGGCTCGCACCGGGGGTAGCTGCCTTAAGTCCCCACAGAAGATTATGTCGAACCCTCCGAACGGTTCTGTCATCCGCGAAGGCCTTATTTCTCTCAGTCGCATGTCCACTTGTCTCGGCAGATTAGGCGGCAGCATTCTCACCTTATCCAGAATGACACATCTCTCATCACGAAACAACACCCGAAACGTGTTCAAGTCACCAGACGACAGCCCCTTACCCCCCCCCCCCCCCCGCCTGTATGTCACGGCTATTTTAAAGGTCGAATGCACGGTCACCCCGTTAAGGGCGACGGCCGCATTTCCGGCTATCGCACAGGCTACGTAAGCGTTCATCGCGCTGCTTTCCTGACCGTCTCCGTACGAGATGGCCCGATTCCGACAGTACTGGTTGTACGCGTCCATGACTAGCCTCAGTGCAAACGTCTTGCCAAAGCCAGCCGGACCGGTGAAGAAAATCTGCAGTGGTTTGGCAGTCTTGTCCGGAGCACGATTGTATCACTTCTCGTATCAACGCCGCCTGTCTCTCATTGAGCACCCTCATTCTCTCGTAGAAGTCAGCCAGCGGCATGACGTCATCTCTTCGCTTGACACCCGGTCAGTTGACTGAATCTTGGCATGTTCGGCAGCGGTGGGAATCAAGTCGGAGTTGTCACTGGTTTCCACCGACGTAGGCACGGCGCCAGTTTCTTGTTGGGGTTGTCGTGGCCATGACGTCACACCTTCCCGTCGCTCCTCACGGCCAACCGCCTCACAGGCAGCCATCAGTTCGGCAATGGTAACGCCAGCGGAATACCGCTGCTTGACTGCCATGATGGATTCCTTATTGTTATCAAACATTCTGACGAACACCTCGTAGCAAACAGTTCGCTCTTTCTCTTGTGCCAGTACTGAACGCTGCTGGGAACACCCTCCATAAAACCCATATTCTTTTCTATCAACTGCTGCACCCTGCTAGGATCCTCAACGTCTGGCCTGGTCAGACGGCGGGTCGTATCGTTGTTCCGATACATCATCGTCTTCTGAGACGAAACCCGACGACGTAACACCTTCATGGCCATGTACAGTACGTGAAACGGCAAAGCGCTTCGTCTGCTTTTTCGTCGGATCTCGCTGGAGGCAATGGTGAACGGTGTAGGTCTAGCCTAGGGGGCGATACATTAGGCCTGACCCAAGTAAATCTGAGGGAAAGACAGCTCTTCTGCGTGGCTGTCATACAGTATGCTCAACTGCCTCTTACCCTCCCCCGATGCCATGGTCAAGACCTTGTCCTCGTCATACACTAAACTGTGTTGGTCATGCGTCAGCGCGGTCCCAACGTTTATCGGACCTGTTAAGTCAGTCAAGCCGGAGCAAGCCTCAACGTATGTCTCCTCGTCAGGCTGAACGGCCTCTCGGTAAATCTCCTCCAGCCTCGCTTCGTCGATGTTTATACCGTAGTGTTAGTACAGCGGCGAGTCTCGAAGCACCTCTACCCAGGGGCCAAGCACATCACGCTAAACCCCGTTCGACAAGTAAATCGTTTTGGCAAACAAGCGTCCTTTATGTTTACCACTACCAAGCACGATTGAGATGTCTACTGTTCCAAGACGCCTTACGAAGCTTCTCTAGGCATGCGGCTTGTTCTTCCTCCGTCTCCTCGGCTCGCTGGCTCCTCTTGGTTTCGTTCCGACGACGAAGCCTGGCTTCTTTCAGTCTCTCCGACTCACTTTCCATATCTGCCGACGAATACCACCTAGCAGCCCCTTCTATGTATACGATGCAACGCCGACTCCTTCTCTGTTGTTGCAACGCGGTTTCACCGGCTCCTCCTCTGACGTCATGTCAGATGGTGCGGCAACGCTCAGCTAGCGGTGCGGCCAGCGGCCGCAGCGGAACGGCGAGAATACGGCCAGTGTAGCTCTCGATACAAAATTCTGGGTGAAAGTCGTCGGCAGAGTTTATAACGAATCCTTTGCGGAATCGAGCCCCGTAGACAAATTGTAGTTCAAGGCATGATAAATGAATAATAAAATGAGCCTCTCCCGCACCACTACTGTATCGCGGGTTCAAGCCAATCAAAATAAATGAATTGGCCCGTAGGCAATTGTAATCTCACCACCCGAAGGTGGAAAGAAATCAATAAGGGAGTACTACTATAGCGACCCACAGCCGGGGGAGCGGGCCCGGGGAGACTCCCCTGATCTCCCCTGGGAAGTAGCGGAAAGGGAAATGGGACATGGGAGGGGAATGGGGACAGCGAGAGTTTTGTTCTGATCCTTCGGTTGTCTCGACTCCATTACTGGCCTGCCTGGCCAGGACAGGGAGAGCGTCAAGATTGCCCAATGGTGCGGCCCCACTCACGGGATGCCCTACCACCCACCATACGCAACGGGCTCCGACCGCCGAAGACAGGAAAACCTAACACAGGGTCAGCAGCTACTCAAGGGCCCCTCCATGACTGGGTTTGTTTCCAACATGCCGGCTACCAACCGACGAGGGCTTTTCACGGTTTTTCAGACTCCGGAAGTATGTGTGATAGGTCCGGCCAGTAGAGGCCCCAGTTCGTCAGCGTACACGGCACCACCGGCCCTCGGCCTCGGATCTGACGCCCCCGGGGGACCCATCTGTGCTTCCTACCATCCATCCATGCACTTATTTCCTTCCCTAGCTTGCTCGTCTCCTACTGAGGAGCGAGTGTTTAAGGCCGGGCGACCGGGCCACAAACCAAGAACGGGGCTTAGGGTGAGAGGACCGGGCCTGCTCCGCCGTTACTCCATCACCTCGCCGGAGTCACCGTACTCCATCCCCGTGTCGCTTCAGTTCCTGGCTACTGTGAACCCCCGCACGGACCTGGTTTCTCCGGAACCAGAAACCGGCGCGTCGGTAGCCAGACTTGCCCCCCCCCCCCCCCCCCCCGCGTGCGGAGGGTCATCATCATCAGCCTGACTACACCCACTGCAGGTCAAAGGCCTCTCCCGTGTCTCTCCAATTAACCTTGTCCTTTGTCAGTTGCCGTAACTGTATCCCCGCAAACTTCTTAATCTCATCCGCCCACCTATCTTTCTGCCGTCCCCTGCTACGTTTGCTTTCTCTTGGAATCCACTCCGTTACCCTTAAGGACCAGCGGTTATCTTGCCTTCGCATTACATGCCCTGCCCAAGCCCATTTCTTCCTCTTTATTTCAACTAAGATGTCATTAACCCGCGTTTGTTCCCTCACCCACTCCGCCCTCTTCCGATCTCTTAACGTTACACCTATCACTTTCCTTTCCATAGCTCGTTGCGTTGTTCTTAACTTAAGCTGAACCCTCTTTGTTAGCCTCCACGTTTCTGCCCCATAGGTGAGTACTGGTAGGATACAGCTGTTGTATACTTTTCTCTTCAGGGATATTGGTAAGCTACCATTCATGATCTGAGAGAACCTGCCATATGCGCTCCACCCCATTCTTATTCTTCTAGTTATTTCCCTCTCATGATCCGGATCTGCGGTCACTACCTGCCCTAAGTAGACATATTCTGTTACTACTTCCAGCACCTCGCTACCAATTGAGAACTCCTGTTCCCTTGCTAGGCTGTTGAACATTACTTTGGTTTTTCTGCATGTTAATTCTTAGCCCCAACGTTCTGCTCTGCCTGTCTAACTGACTGATCATGCTTTGTAGTTCTTGCCCTGAGTGGCTTAGCAAGGCAATGTCATCAGCGAATCGCAAATTACTCAGGTATTCTCCATTAACTCTTATCCCCAACTGTTCCCATTCCAGTCCCCGGAATACCTCCTGTAAGCAGGCAGTGAAGAGCATTGGCGAGATCGTGTCTCCCTGCCTGACACCTTTCCGTATTGAAATTTTATTGCTGACTTGATGGAGAACTATAGTAGCTGTGCAATCGTTATAAATATCTTCCAATATTTTCACACTACACTCTTATACACCCTGATTCCGCAATGCCTGCATGACAGCTGAGGTTTCCACTGAGTCAAATGCTTTCTCGTAATCAATGAACGCTATATATAGGGGTTGGTTATAATCTGCGCATTTCTCTATCACCTGATTGATAGTGTGAATGTGGTGTGTGTGAATGTGCGGAGAGAAGTAGCATGTATTTCAATCCTTTCGTTCTTTTGACATGCCTTCCGGGCCGGATTTCGCGAGTCCAACCTGAGAATGAACCCAGGCCTGCCTCCGCTCAGGCATCGGGCTCACGCGCGGGACTGGCCCTCACAGTCGCCTGGGAGTCGCTGCAACTCCCATGGGGTTTTGCATCCCCAGAGGATGGGTCCCGGCCGTCCCATCCCCACTGCTGGCGTTGTACCGAAACAAAACCTAGCAGCCGAAACCGCACCGGTCCGTATTCGGCAGCGGGAGGGGGGGGGGGGGGGGGGGGGGGGGCACGAGCAGGCCGCACAGTCAGATTTCCCCCCAGCCCCGTAAACAGCAGGTTTTTCATTGTTCCGAAAGAAAAAAATTGCAGACGACTGCGATAGCCGGTAAGGCCAAATTTGAACGCAACTCTTCACACGCCACCTGCTGCCAGTCTTACGCTGCTAGCCACCGTCCGGAATCTTCCCGTGGCAGCCACTTTCCGGTTGTCCATTCCCCCGCTCTCGCCCGTGGTAGGGGGCCTTTCGCTCGGCTACTACCTGCCATGATTGTCCACGAGCGAAAGTTATGCTATAGGGAACCCAAGTTCAAGTTTGGGAGCGCGACACCAGCGCCGCAGCGGCGAGCCGCGGAAACTCGGGGCGCCGACGGAGCAGACGCTCTGCTAGCTTTGTGAGCACGTGCGACGGGAGAGTCGCGCGAGGCGCAGTCTTCGCGCTGACAGACGCGGTCTCGGCGAAGCAAAAAGGAGGTAGTATGAAGGCCGTAATGTAATCTAAAAACCAAAGTTTATGTACAGGGTGATCCACTCTTAACGCGAACACGCGAGTATGCGGCCGCGCTCTTCGGAGAGCCAGTGAGTCTGTCCCTACCATGCACGAAAAAAGTGGGAGACGACGCGCAGGCAAGTCGCTCGCTGCTCGATTTTCCAGCCTTGCGACTGCGAGTCGCAAGCCGCTGAACCAATCGGCGAGACAGTCGAGCTTTCGGCGAAGACGTCGCCCGCGGACACGCTGTGCGACGAACTGCGCTGCTCCCTCGCTGCCGTAGTCTTCTCTAAGCCTAACCGTTTCGCATCGATGCTGCAGCTGAGGGCACTTCGAAACTGGCCAGCGCTGTAATAAATGTGCTACTCGCATCATCGTTTTACTATGTTCATCGTCACATAATAAAACAAAGACGCGATCGATTTCCGTGACGCCTTTAACAGCGGAGCCAGGTGACAACAGGCGAGCCGCACTGGGCATCAGCAAAGCGGCTTTGGGAAAGAAATATGCTTGTATCGCAGTTATCACTTCTACCAGCAACTCGGTATTGGCTAACGATCCTCAAAAATGATGCATTTTTGACGTTACTCTACTCCAGGGCTTGGTGTGAACGCGAACAAACAATATTAGCGTATTTTTCTGACGGCGGCGGCAGGCATACAGGCCGGCCCTAAGAAACACGCCGCTGCCGCTGTCATCGTGACGCTTGTACGACTGCGGTGCACATCAATACCGTCACGATATCCTCCTGGTCGCCGTAGTGCATTGCGAATAGCACCGAGCGTGAGTCCAGGAGACGCGGTCAAAGCAGACAAAAGTCTCGAAAGCGCACAAAAAATGTTATTCTGGAGAGTTTTCGCTTCAAGCGAGAAGGCAACCCGCAGGTCCCACTTGCAAGTGTGAACAATGGTGGTCAGATGTTTAGGAGAATCCACCAAGGTGGAGCAGAATGTTGACGAACTGTTGCCTGGTCGCATGTCCTTTCGACTCGCAAGTAAGTGGATCGCCCTGCGCATCGCATGCAACAACTGACAACTACGATCAACGAGTGTCTCGCTTTATTTCGCAGAGCAGAGAGTATTTCGCATATTTCGAGCATATAATTATACAGTGGACTTACCTCTAGTTACATGTCATATAGTACGACGTTATTACTCACTCGTGAAACGCATTTTACAGCCGAATGGGCCTCCTCGTCGTCGATCGTCTGCTCCACACAGTAGACGCTACTAATCAGTTTCTCCCCTTTAATTAAGTTTGCATTGAGGAACTGCGCGTCAGTCTGAACGATTTTCTAGGAGCCGCAGTGCAGGCGATACATCGCGACAGCGCGGGCGCGTGCACGTGCAAGAAAGCGCGCGTGCAAAGAAGCGTGGTGAGAGCAGCGTGAGCAGCGAGCAGCGTCCCAGTTTTTACTTTTCTCCCATAGATGGCGCTGCACATCAGGGGCAGCGCAAAGAACTAGCAAACTAAACAGTAAGTACGCCGGTCATGAGGACGGAGAAAGAAAGAGCATTAAACGGCAGGTTAAAAACGCGGAAGTTTAAAATTGGATGAATTCAATGGAAAAGAAACATAGTGTAGAACTATATCGACACTAGAAAAGACAGATCAGGAAAGAATTTTTCTATGATAACTCAAGAGGCAGTGGACTACTTTTTGAAGCTAGGTCAGGGTGTCTTAGAACGCGCAGCTTCAAAAAGAAATTTAACGAAGAAGATGACACATGTGCAGTGTGTGGTAGATCTGTGGAAACAATTGAACACCTCATACTCAAATGTGATGGTATCCATCCGGATGTCGATGCAGGCATAGTCACTCCTCCTGAGGCCCTAGGGTTTAAAGATAACAATGGTCATGTAAATAAATGTGCAGTGGAAGTTAGCAAAAAGCGATTGGAGGATTGGTGGCTGAAAAGCAGAGATGTGGCATAAGGTTAGAATTGTAGAAAACCGTAGGTAAAGATGATGGCGAATCTTAATGAGAATTGCCAACACATTAAACAAAAAAACTAATAAAGAAAGAAAAGCTGAGCATGGTGGCAATTGCCACCACCCCGTTTCAAAGGGGGCGCTCCTATCTATCCTCCATCCATCCGTCCAGCAGCGCCACCCGGCGATGCTTTGGTAGCCTATACACTGCAAGAGTGCGCCCCCCTCCCTCCCTCCCCCCCCCCCCCCCCCCCCCCCCACACACACACAAGAGCACTTTCTCTCCCTAACATAAATAAAAGCATGTTTTTGCTCGTGTTGCGGTAGGCAGAGTCTACTGCAAAAGAACTGGCTGTCATGCGCTCCCGAGCTACTACATCTCTTAAGAAAGGACATCACGGCGTCCACAGGGCACCTTTACAAAAGCGCTTCCGAGTTTTCGCCGAAAGAGAATTGTACTGCAAACGGAGTACACACTTTTCTTTTCTCAGCTACCCTCCCACCATCCCAAGTATACTGTTGGTATACTTGCGGCACAATTTATTCGAGCGACATTCTAAGGCAAGTGAGAGTGTATTGTGTACTAGCACATCACTGCTACTGACGCACAGCATGACAAAGAAGTGCTAAAGATAATTTATTTTATTTATTTATTTATTTGCTTGTTTATTTATTTATTTATTTATTTACTCCGAGCTCGGCATATAATACTCTATCCGTTACTGTTTTGTTCGGAAGAAAGATCAAAGGTTCATCAAAGGTGACAGCGACGCAGATGCTTCCCACAAACACCGTTTTTCGGAAACAGTGATCGCGCAAACAGGCTCCGCATAGCAACAGCAGCCATCAGACTCGATTTTAACCACGCTGAGGTTTGACGCAGTACTTCTGTGTTGCATATTGTATTTCCAAAGTAGCAATATTTGCTGCTATGACGTCTGTCTAACAGTACGGCATCGGGTACAGCTTATCGCATTGCAATGCTGTTTTAATCGAAAAAAACAAGATTTTAGGGGCTTCTAACGGGTTTATGGACAATTCGGGGACTATACAAAGCAAGGACCAAACGTACGGAGGCGAAACATTAAGTCCTTCCATCTACATTACTAGACGAGGAAAGTGACGGTGTGTGCACATTTCGTTTAAGGACAACGATGGTAGCGCGTAGGCGTGCGTGCATCACGCAGGTAGATGCGCAGGTGCGCTCTCTCGCAGCAAATTCTTAAAACTGGAAATTCTTAAAAACTCGTGACCCACTATATCCTTTGAGTCATTCAAAAATAAATTCATCATCATCATCATCAGCCTGACTGCACCCACTGCAGGGCAAAGGCCTCTCCCATGTCTCTTCAATTAACCCTGTCCTTTGTCAGTTGCCGCCACTGTATCCCCGCAAACTTCTTAAATCTCATCCGCCCACCTAACTTTCTGCCGTCCCCTGCTACGTTTGCTTTCTCTTGGAATCCACTCCGTTACCCTTAAGGACCAGCGGTTATGCTGCCTTCGCATTACATGCCCTGCCCAAGCCCATTTCTTCCTCTTGATTTCAACTAAGATGTCATTAACCCGCGTTTGTTCCCTCACCCACTCCGCCCGCTTTCGATCTCTTAACGTTACACCTATCATTTTCCTTTCTATAGCTCGCAGCGTTGTTCTTAACTTAAGCTGAACCCTCTTTGTTAGCCTCCACGTTTCTGCCCCATAGGTGAGTACCGGTAGGATACAGCTGTTGTATACTTTTCTCTTAAGGAATATTGGTAAGCTACCATTCATTATCTGAGAGAACCTGCCATATGCGCTCCACCCCATTCTTACTCTTCTAGTTATTTCCACAATAGATCACATTCACACTATCAATCAGGTGATAGAGAAATGCGCAGAATATAACCAACCCCTATATATAGCTTTCATTGATTACGAGAAAGCATTTGACTCAGTGGAAACCTCAGCTGTCATGCAGGCATTGCGGAATCAGGGTGTAGAAGAGTGCTATGTGAAAATATTGGAAGATATTTATAACGATTGCACAGCTACTATAGTTCTCCATAAAGTCAGCAATAAAATTCACATACGGGAAGGTGTCAGGCAGGGAGACACGATCTCGCCAATGCTCTTCACTGCCTGCTTACAGGAGGTATTCCGGGGTCTGAAATGGGAACAGTTGGGGATAAGAGTTAATGGAGAATACCTGAGTAATTTGCGATTCGCTGATGACATTGCCTTGCTAAGCCACTCAGGACAAGAACTGCAAAGCATGATCAATCAGTTAGACAGGCAGAGCAGAACGGTGGGGCTAAGAATTAACATGCAGAAGACCAAAGTAATGTTCAACAGCCTAGCAAGGGAACAGCAGTTCGCCATTGGTAGCGAGGGGCTGGAAGTAGTAAGAGAATATGTCTACTTAGGGCAGGTAGTGACCGCAGATCCGGATCATGAGAGGGAAATAACTAGAAGAATAAAAACAAATTAACTATGGAACTAAGACAGGCAAGAAACGCGTATTATGTTCGGGAGTTCGTGTCTAGCACTGGGAAAAGCGATAAACTCTGCAAAAAGATAAACGCCCTTACGGGACGAAAACAAAAGAAGGACCCACCAAAAATTTATTAAACGGACGCTCAGTGAAAGGCAACAATTAGCTGATGTGTTTAACCAATAATCTTAAAGTTTTCAGTGCGCGCCCACTGTCCCCGTGACATAGTGGGCGCTGGACTCTTAGAAAACTCATTTCATTGCCGCTCTTTTTCGTTTTTTCCCCTTTGTTCCCCTTCCCAAGTGTAGGGTAGCCTACTGGGCATCGCCTGGTTAACCTCCCTGCCTTTCCTTCCATTTCTCTCTCTCTCTCTTACAGTGAAAGACTGTCTCAAATCCAAGCTTCGACAATGATACCCCAGAGCCGAGAAATAGCAGTGAAATGATGTTGGAGAGGTGTGTTCCATTTACTTAAGCTTTAAAAAATCTCGTAGCTACGAAGTGGATGACCTGCAAATGTGCCTTATTAAGTATGCAATGCATGAAATTGCTCCGATTTCGGTGTATATTCTTGTGGTGTTTTTCTTGTGGTGGTGTGTTTGGTTTACATCTTGTGGTGTTTTTCCCGACAGAATGAACACTTCAACAGTAACAGTCATTTTTAAAAAAGGTGACAGGCAGAACATAAAAAACTACCGCCCAACATCGATCCTCCCAGTTTTCTCAAAGGGACTTGAGAAAATCATCCTCACTCGGATGTTATCATTTGTTAGCAAACTTCAGCTCATAACTCAAGCACAGTATGGCTATCAAAAAAATAAGTCAGCAGAACTGGCACTTTTTAGCTCTGGAAGAGTACTTATTAAGGAACTTCGAAAATAAATTGCTTGCTATTGGTATATTTGTTCATTACAGGCAGGCTTTTGACAAGATCATTCACAGTATCCTATTCAGTAAACTAGAATGGTAATGGTATCGGGGCACACCTATTGCGTTACTACCTCTTATTTACAAAGCAGACACCAATTTGTCTAAGTAAATGAAGTCAGGTCGCAGACCAGGGAAATAATATCAGGTGTGCTACAGGGAAGCATTCTCGGGCCGTTACTTTTTAAGCTTTGAATTAATGATTTTGTAATGTATGCTGACGACACGAGTATTTTTCTATCGTCCTCCAGTTACACAGATTTAATTAAAAGGGCAAATGATTTTCTTGAAAGGTTTTCTGTTTGGTCTAAAAACAACGGTCTGCAAGTAAACTACAATAAAACCAAAGCAATAATTTTTCGTACTCAGTGTAGAGAAATCCCAGAGGACCATGGTATAACGTACAAGTCCGTGCATATTGAGGTTGTGAAATCATTAAAAATTATCGGCATAACCTTCTCAAACCACTTACAATGCGATGACCACACAAATTTAGTCTTGAAGAAGCTCAGCACTACAGTGTGCATGTTAAATCACAATAAATGTATATTTCCTATATTTCCTACTTCTGTTAAACTACTACTATATAATGCGCTGTTTGCCTCGCGCATTAATTATGGCTTTTGGTATGGGGTACAACATCTCAATTAAATCTTATCAATATTTTCACCATGCAGAAAAGGGCTTTGCGCATTATTGCCAATGCATCCTACACTGAACATCGTGACCCTTACTTTGACAGATATGACGTAAAAAAACTTCGAGATATTTACACAAATCGACTCCTGCCCGAATTCTATTTAAGTATAAAAAAACATAATTCTATATAACTTGACATCGCTAATTTACGTTTAAACGTACCCGCTTGCAGTACACAATGCTCTGATAAGTCGGAGGTTAAAACATACATGACAACTTACAGTAAGTGCTTGAGATTAATTTACCTCGGTTATTAAATTTCCTTAATGAAAATGGCATCAATATCGCAAATATGAGCCCCTCACATTTTAAGATAAGACTTTCTTGAGTTAATGTACTTTAGACCGATTATGTAGTGTCTTGTAACAGTTCTTTTTATCTTACCTCCTAAGTATAACTAGATGATTGTTTTCCCGGGACAGGTGACCTGTGTATGCTGTGTTTCGTATGTTGTGCTTCTCCGCGCTGCTACGTGTAAAGGGGGTCGACTTTCTCTCAAGCTGCACTGTAGCAGCTTTTATCTCGGCCTCCTCCGTAATGTAAAATCGAAATCAATATAAGAAACAAAGAAAGAAAGAGAGAAGGAAACAAAGGAAGGAAGAAAGAGAAAGAAAAAAGACAGAAAGGAAGAAAGAAAGAAAGAAAGGAAGAAAGGAAGAAAGGAAGAAAGGAAGAAAGGAAGAAAATGAAAAAAAGAGAAAGAAAGAAGGGAGGAAACAACGAAAGAAAGAGAGAACGAAAGAAAGAAAGGAAGAAAAAGAATAAAAGAGAGAAAGAAAGAAAAGAAGAAAGGAAGAAAGGAAGAAAGGAAAGAAGGAAAAAAAGAAAGAAGGAATGAAAGAAAGAAGGAAAGAAGGAAAGAAAGAAGAAAGGAAGGAAAAAGAAAGAAAGAGAGAAAGAAGGAAAGAAAGACGGAAAGAAAGAAAGGAAGAAAGAAAGATAGAAAGAAAGAAAGAAAGAAAGAAAGAGAGAAGGAAAGAAAGAAAGGAAGAAAGCAAGAAAGAAAGAAAGAAAGGAAGAAAGAAAGAAGAAAGAAAGAAAGAAAGAAAGAAAGAAAGAAAGAAAGAAAGAAAGAAAGAAAGAAAGAAAGAAAGAAAGAAAGAAAGAAAGAAAGGAAGAAGAAAGAAAGAAAGAAAGAAAGAAAGAAAGAAAGAAAGAAAGAAAGAAAGAAAGAAAGAAAGAAAGAAAGAAAGAAAGAAAGAAAGAAAGAAAGAAAGAAAGAAAGAAAGTGCGTGTGCGGTGTGTCTATTTCAGCGATGACTTAGCGGAGCAAGCATTTGCATTGTCGACGTCTCACCATATGTTCCGACTCGCTGCTCGCTAACGAAGTTTGCAGGAAAGGGGAGGCCTCAGGACGCCTACGCTGCACATCTGTGCCTAGGCGACGCAGGCGGAGCGCATTTCGGCGCGATGCACCTGAAGACAGACTCGCCTTCATGCTCAGTGACGTTGTAAGTCACATGGCAAGCAACGAGGATAGATTCAGGAAGGCGGGATGTTTTTGTGAAAGAGGCTGTGCGCGCTGCGTCCAAGACACTCCGAGGCCACACGAGCAATGGGCAGCTACAGCTGGAGTCTGGTACGTAAGCTCGAACGAAATGTACTTGGAGGTGGATGGATGCGTCTTTCAGAATCCCGCGCGTGTTTCAAGTTAACTTCATGTGCCGTTTTCATCTGCTCGGATAAATTTATACTTTATGGGAATATCAGTCAGTTAGGAAGCCGCTTGCTTGAAAATCCTGCTTCTAGTTTCTAATTAAATCGGGTAAATTCGTCGAACCATAAAATGGCCATGTCCAAACTGCCTCGCTCGTGACTCGTAAGCTGTTGACTGAAAATTACCAGCGCGAGCCTGACCTGTAGGCTGACTGAAGAGCGAATAATAGCAGTGCGCCTGCGTAAACCGTCGTCTTGCCTATGCAGCGAGTAAGTACTCACCTGCAAGCAATCCAGCAGGCAAGAGAACGTAAAAGAGGGGCTCGTTATGACATACGTGACGGAAGCCGACACCGAAACCAAGGAATACAGAGGATTTCTCTTTTTTTAATTTGCGGTGTTCAACAATGGGAAATTAGTAGCGCAATCATTTTTAAACATAAGTGATTAGAAAGCAGAAGAAGGAACAATGCACATGCCGCCGGTGGGATCCGAACCCAAGACCTCCGAATTTCGCGTCCAATGCTCTATCAACTGAGCTATGGCGACAACTGTCCAATCTTCTGCTTTCGGGGGTATCTGTGTGTAGTGTAACCGAACCTTGAGCCTTCTGACTTTTTCTGATAAGAATTTCCTAAAATCAAATTTTTTTTAATGTTCTAACGTTTTTCTGGTCATTGCATATGCTTGGACTTTCGTATCGCGCAGCAAGAAATTGCCAGTAAAAATTTTTGTGTGTCTTTAGTTCATTATTTTAGCTCCAAAATCATCAGTTTCGGCAATGTTAAAAAGCTATGCGGTTTACGCGGTGATATATAGCTTTTAATCGATTTTCTGGTGCATATATGACTTGTCAAAAATGTTTAAATTAGAATACACCAGATTAATTGCTATAGAAAAACATGCAGAGTTTGCGAAAATTAGCGTTTGTGTACTTATTCGGCCATAAATTTTATACCGAGGTGTTCCTAATGAAAACAATGCTAAATGGGACCCAACTGATAGCTTTTGTTATCATAATTTTGCTCAGCGATATTTATCGCAGTGTGTTTTAATTTTATTTTAGGTGAGATAAAACTTTTTGAAGTTGACCGCCGCACCTCTGGCTACAGTTGCCCCTTAGTGCCATTCCACTGAACAACACGGCGGTGGCACTGCTGAAAGTCCCACTCTCCCGTGTCTTTCCGCATGTTCACTCGTTCAGGCATTTATATGCTGCCCCGCATTGCGCATAGCCGGCATCAGCGTTTCTCGCGTGCTGTGTACAAACTAGCAGTGGTATGCGTGCGCTTCATGAAATTACTCGGGGGTGGGGCACGAAGATTAACTACTGTAGCTACCTCACAAAATATTTCCGGGCCACCCGAAGACCTCTGGCACTTTCAGTAGTGAGGGAAGCGTACTTGTCACACAGCGGTAAACGGTAGAGCCAGCCTTTTATAAAGCCCTTAGTTGTTTTACGGCATGTTCTGCGTTGTAGTAGCGCAGATGTCGCATCTCAATGGGCATTAAAACTCCAATGGACGTACTGCGGACTTTCAGGACATCCGCACGATGTCCGAGAGAGTTCCAGCGCCCATTGGGATGCAGCTCTCGCGCATGTATGACACCTTGCCGCCGGGCGAGAGAGGCTTTGAATGAGGCACACGTCCTTATTCGTTCACAGTGGCGTCCAGAATCTGTCGGTGCCTGAGCGGCTACTACTGTGAACTTAAAGCTACACATTCATGGAACGGCAGCGCCGCCTAGCCAGTGCGACCTCTTTAGTGTGTCAGGGTTAGTAAGCAACTGCAGTGACGAGCGCTATCATCTCCAAGTTAAGCTTGCGACAGCCAATTTCAGCTTTCCCGAGCGTATTGCTAGTCAGGCACAAACCCAAACTCCTGACCAATTACCTGACCATAGCTCCCGAAGCACAGCACACCCTCAATGATGAATGATGGAGCAGTCACCGCCCACCAAGTGGACTGAGTCTTCTGCAGGTCGGGCAGTAGGTCAGGAACCGGCCGAAGTCGCAGACGAATAAGTAATTGCAGTGCTGAAGACAATCGTGAATACCATGCGTGCGCTGCTTCCCAGCTTGCACACGCCAGCTGCAGAGAATGCACTGCAGATGCTGGGTTTGTTCAATGCAGTGTTTGTAGCTCTCCAATAGGTATCAAAGAGGCATCCTCCAGCCTCATCGTTCCAAGATGAAGTCGGCATGCCTTACGTTGTCATCCATCCGCATTATCAGCTGCAACGGCAAGCAGCCTTTCTTCTCAGTGGAACGTCTGCGCTGCCTGACTGTCTTGTTAGGGGTGCAGGACTATCGATCTGTTCTACTGAAGTCGCAGCACTCGGCAGCCTTCAAGGTATTCAAGCTGCAGCTGTGGCGACCTGTGACTTTCTGTGCTTGTGCCATTGCTTGTAGCGCTTGCCACGGACCGCATTCCTCTACTTCTTCCTGTTCTTTTACGCCCTTCTCATCCCTCTCCCCTAGTGCAGGGTAACATTCAGGGTAACAACCGGAACATTCTTGTGGTTAACCTCCCTGCCTTTCCTCCACCACTTTTCTTTCTATCTCTCTCTATGGCATATCCAACAGAGTATTTACTTTTTGACGCGCTTTAACCCCGATACGAAGACTACAGTACCCGTTTGTTGTGATCAAGAAGAGCTTGTTAAAAAAATGTTCAGAAGCGGAAAAGAAGCACGTAACTTATGTTGCCTAATAGCGCAAAATATGCACATGGCTCCTGCATAGCGTAGGACGACACTGTATTGCGCAAGGATAATGTAAAATAAGAATAAGGAGAAACCGCGTTAGGATACCTGAAAGCTCGAGAGATATTGACGATTACGAGTTTGTTAGAGAAAAGAATGATCCCATCAAAACTTGATTCGTGTTCGATGCATGAACAGAATAACAGAACTTTGTGTGGGTCTAAGAACTGTAATGTGCTCGACGTAGCAGCAGCCTAAAGCTTAAAGCAGTGAACAAAAATATGGACTGAGGAGTAGAACGTTGAGTGTGTTTTTTATATTAATGTCATCGGGTTGGGCTTCGCGCCCTTTTGACGACTAAGTGTGACTCCGAAGGCTCGACAACTAGAAGGTTTTTAGTGGCTATATGCAGCCTTTGAGGAAGAAAAATGACGCTCTCGTGCTTTTTTTTTTACGGTTACACATTTAAGGACAGCTCTTCTAAACAAAAGCGACATTCCGCTATCACAGCTGGAACAGGCGTCACATGTACGTAATGAGACTCGCTCGGAAGCTCCAAGAATTCAAAAAAGAAATATACACGTGAAGCATGGCTACTGCCAGCTGCACTATCGAGCCGTTAACGTTTGGCGGCTTTTCACACACTCCGTCGTGCGAAGTCACAGTTCTGAGTATAGCGCTTAGCACTGCAACCAAATTTAGCAGTCGCGGACGAAAGCCTCCTGAAATATTTAGGGTTATTTTCAGGTTTAAATCATCAACGCTGCCATTTAAGCCAACTATTTCTCCATTTGAAGACGTTACACAAGTTATGGTACTGCGGCATGCCTTCCTACGTATATAAAATTCAAAAGCTTATAAGGCTTATAAGAAGGCTTATAAAGGCTTATATATAGAAGGCTTATAAAATATGAGCCTTCTACGTATATAAAATTCATCGGATCCAGAGCTGCAGGGTAGTCCACGGGTGCATGTGCAGAAATATCAATGAGAAGTGCGAAAGACTGCATGTACGAATACAAAAAATGATTACAAAGCGTGTAACCATAACAATAAAAGTAAGCTTACTAACCGCTCATAGGATTGTTAACATTCAGTAATACATTGACAATGTTAGCGTGATAACGTGAATATCAGTGTTTCTTGCCGCACGTATACTCGAAAGCAGAGCATTACAGACTCCGAACCGCAGCAACTATACACAAAAGTCACCACATCATGCAGGTCTTTAGCAACAAAGTGATAGCGGGAAACATTTAAACCTATACATTTTATTTTATTTTAGGCGTAGTTCGTCCATGGTTAAAACAACAAAAGACTATTTCTTCATCATTTTGTTTGATGCATAATGATTGAAGAATACTGTAAGGGATATTTTTGCAGAATTTAACCGTTGTCTATTTCAGACGCCGTTGGTCGCAGGCGTTTTGCGATAGTAATGTTAAAAATTTCACTCCGGAGACAGCCTATTCATTATTTTGGGGGAGCTAAATATAGTTGGTGGGAATACTTTATATGCCTTGTTTTGTATGGCTGTAAGACTGTGCCGCAGTCACACGGTATTGCTAAGTCAACTTTTTACGAGTCTATGAATAGTGTTCAAGACGATGTGCCACGTGCTACAGAGCTACTAAATCGTTAGTCTCTTTTCAGTAATACATCACGGATTCAAGCTGAGTGAGACATGTAAACACAATTATTAGTGCCAAGTGCGACAGTGCTAACAAATCGTTAATATCTTTCTGTTATATATCACAGGTTCAAGATAAGTCAGACATGTCAATACGGTTCTTAATGCAGTATGCAATATGCGACTGAGAGAAGCAGAAGTGAAGTGTACCTAACTTTAAATGTAGGAATGCCTCCATGGCAAAACGAAGCATAAATAGGATTTTTGTTTTACAGAACTTGTCTTAAAGCAATATCGCTTTAGCTCACTGTCCAGTGGAATCATTCGATAAGGAGTTGTTGAGATTACACGTTTTTTATTACCTAAGCGTGCTTTGCAAAGCAATATATTGCGACGCTTATCGACAGATTTAAATATGATGCGTTTGACGTTCTTAATAAAAGAAAATAGTTCGGCTTAAACCAATCACATAAAGACTGTTTCGTTTCAGTTGGTTCAGCCTAATCGCACTGGGAAAACATTTTTAAATGTTTGTAAAGACGAACGTGCAGTGAGATATAAGGGTTTATTTACGAGGCTGCATGCATGCTGTGTTATACGCTGCGTCGTTCTTTAATGCTCTTACACTAATCCGAGAAACTTAAACTGCGATCTAATCCGTCAAGCAGAGAACCGAACGCATCGCACTGGGTGTCTTTTAACTAGCAGTTCCAAACAAAGATCCCAAAGCTAACCAGACTTAAGAAGATATTTTGCTTATTTAGTGCCTTGTCAGGTCTCATACGTTGCACGTACTGCGTGAAGGCTGACAAAGATTTATCGCTGCCACGAATCCTGTCTGCATGTGCACTGCAGGAAGTGACTAGTGTAATTCTTCAGTGATCACGCTATGCATTAAAAGATGGGCCAACTGTTAGGCATTTCTTTTATTTCCGTTGCAGCGCTCCGGAACCTGAGCTCTTCTGCTGGTAAAATGGCAGTTATGCTGAACTCACTCGACATAACTAGCAACAGATTTCAGTATTCATTCAAGGGATCAAAATCTCGCAGGAAAAAGACGCCAAGTACCGCCCGTATGTTTTTTTTTTCTTTCATGTGAAACCAGCGCGTAAGGAAAGAAAATCCGTCTGTCGCCGACGCATTCCAGCCAGATATTCAGGATTGTGTTGACTAAGGCCAGCTCCGACGGTAACTTTAAACAAGCCTGTCGCTTTCGCTGCCAGTCGTAACGCTGAAAATAATACAACGAAGGATGACGCAGTACGCGAAGGGTCACGGGTGACGACGGCGGCATTACTTTAAGCCCCGCCCCTTTGCGTTATTCTAGTACGCAGCATCACGTGTTTTTTCGTGCAGCAGGTGCCAGGGCACCCAAAGTGCCGACACATGTTATCAGTGCGCCACTTAACTAAATACCAGGGCGAGAATATCTGCCTCGAATACCAGTTCAACCAAACTACACGTGTCGTTGCGGCAGAGCCCGAAGTTGTTGCAAGCAGAAGTCATTCTAAATGTGGTTTGAGAATCCTCCTCGCATTCGGGAGGTGCTGGGTTCGATCCCCAGTGCCGCCGAGTACCCACCGGTGATACAGTGGATACAAGCTTTTCCCTGGCTTGGTGCTAGGCTTTTTAGCGTGAAATACTTGGGAAATGAGTCTTTGACCCCACCTTAAGAAGACAAAAACACCTTGTGCCACGGCACTCTTTGGCCGCAGATGCCTTTGCGCCATAAAAATTCGCAATCATCATCGAGACTTTCTAAATGACCATGTCTAATCATACTTTGAGCCGGACAGGTATCCGGGGAGAGTTCCAAGCCCCCTTCCTCGGTTCTCTTCTTGGCTCTTGGCAGTACTCTTGATGTGCATGAACCCCCCCCCCCCCACCCTTCCTGCTTGGTACAACAAACTACCTTGGACCCCTTCGAGGCTGCGAACAGCTCGATTACATCAAAATTCTGCTCTGCCGTATTCCAACCGGTAATTTTCCATTTAACACGGCACTTCTAGTAACCTCAAGAGCCGAACTTCCATTGCTACAAATTTTCGGATGCCTTCGCCTGCGTTATGGACATAGAGAAAAAATTCTGCAACAGACCGCATGAGATAAGCTTGGTCTGTATGATCACCTGTGAGAGCAGTACCTACAAGCAAAAGCTTTTCGTTTGGTGTTGGAGGATGGACAAAAGCATGAGGCTGGACGTTTCGCTTTTGCATATAGACCTTGCAAAGACGTTTGGCTAAGTGCATGGCGATGTGGCGCCTCCGGCCTTGGACCATATTAATATTGGTGATGTATTCCTTCGGACTATTATACCTGCAAAGAAAAAAACACACACAACATCTACTATACGGTTGATCACAAATCAAGATCTGAATCTATCAAACCAAAGGTATTCGACTTATACCGTTTATTCGACAAGCCTGCTCGTTATCGTCTTTTGTTTTCATCTCATATTTAGAACCTCTTCTGTATCACCGTTATTATAAGCGTTCGTGAAGTTAAGCCAATTCCGACACGTGGTTAGACATTTTCTCCAAAATCTGCTCGATTGCCAGAAGTTCATGAAGTAAGAGCATGTGAGTGGCGACTTCACCTTCTTCATCGTGTGCCCACAACGTTTTGCGTCCGACACGGCGACACCTACGAGAAAAATTTTCCACCCGACGCTGAATTTCGTTGTCCTGGAGATACTGTCTTGAAGGATTGTTCCAACCTGAAGCGGCGACGGGCGGTACTGTAAGAAATTGAGCTATGTTTAATACGACTCTCAGCATACCTTGGGTTTCCGCGCTTATTTACCACCTCACCGGAGTTAATTTTGTTCTCATCCCACCTTAATTCCTTCGAAGTTTTAAAGCTATCATGCTTTTATCTCTGTCTTCATCGTCTTAAGCCGCTTTGTCTGTTGGTCTCCACACACGTGACACCCTTGGTCTTCTTGTTTTTCATCTCCCAGGCATTCCTCGGTTTCTCAGTTTTAATCGTATTTAGCGCATTTAACGCAGCCACCTTTGAGCCATGTCATTTGTTATCTTTTACTCCATTTTATTGTTCCACTTTTATTCCTCACCGTATTAGCCGTGTTGGTTGTTAGCTCTCATTCACATTACTGTAGTTTAGTTTTTCATCACTAATCATGTTTTTAAAGATTTTTTTCGCCCCCTCCCCCCTTTTTTGTCTGTTTTGGACCTGTATACTTATCTGTGGGTAACGAATAGGAAAATATTGACTCGTATGGTTTTACCTCGTTTCCTCTTTGTATAACCTTGCACGTGAGTATCTTTGGCCTCTTTTGCGTGAGCACTTTCTGTCACAGTATAAAAAGTGAGGTTCAGTTGTCTTCGAAAATAAAGTTGATTGTTCAGCGCAGTTGTGTCCAGTTCTTGTCCTAGTCCGTCGTGCACCAGCGCTGCATTTTTTAAGAATGTAAGAAATGGTGAGGTACCGATCAACACACAGGAAGGCCCCTGCTAGACTGCGATGACGTCGTTCGCTTCGCCGAACGTCTTCTACGAGAGCAGCTTCAGTTTCTGAAATTCTCCAGGTGCCTCTGCAACTTGTCCTCCCCCTCCACATGACGCTGGAAAGGATAGGAGGAGGATAGGACACCGGAGAAATAACTTTTTTGTGTGTGTGAACCGTATTTTTTGTAACACGGGAAATAAGAGAAAAGCCACATAAGCCAAGGCTGCCTGTTTCGGCAAGTCGCGAGAAGGTATAAAATACATTTCAGAAGAAGGTTGTCAGGCATGGACATCAAAAGAAAGAGCCACAGGGACATCCAAGGAAGAGGCGGAGAGAACTGGTAGAGATCCGAGTCATCTGGCAGTAAATGTGCAGCTTAGAACAGAAAGTCGTGTTGGACGCACGCGCGAGACAGGGACTCCACGTAGGCAAGTGGGATAAGCTGTAGGAGCAGCAAGACAATTTTTGTAATGGGTTGTATCAAGTTAACGAGTGCGGCCCTCTCTGCTGCTAGATTCTATAAGCTACTAATTTGAACACGAAGTCTCTTTACCTCTTTATTAAAATCTCCAGGATATGCCATCGTTCAACGCTATCACAGATAGCCTCAAACTCATGACGACATCTAGTTCGGAAAACTGGCGAGAACTTGCCCGCGCCGGTTTCTGCGCTTCTTCGGACCTTCTGACTGCAAGATGTGCGCAATTTATTTCTCGTGCGGGGGTTATCGTCCTGATACAATAGACGCTATATACGCACATGTGCCACGCTGCACAAATCTAGCGCTGATCAGACAGCTTCGTCATCTCCTGAGTCGAACGCCAGTGAGCTCCAAAGAAAAATCGAACCCTCTTTGTACGCTAAACGGTGCCTAATAGATCGGATCGCACGCAGCCCTCACGCGTATGTGGCGTGCAAGGAATTGTTTCGAACTGTCGACATTTTCATGGCGGCGGCGTGAGGCTGTGCGCAGAACAGGCGCGGATGAATAAATTTTCTTCCCTTGTGAGCCGAATGCTGGGCAGAGAAATAAAATAAAATGCAAATCCGCCACCACATCGGCACACTTGAGCAGAAACTCAAACAGTTCATACAGTACATGCCAACACAAGAAACCCTACTCAAACTCGATAGCATACAGTGCACAGCCGGCGCCGAAATTTTTCCACTGTGCGAATAAAAACTGCAGTCGTCAATCACTTGGGTCGCTACAAACACAAGACCATATCTTCAGCGATTAGTGGCCTGCGTTTGGCTGATAACGTTCTTTGCCTAGCTACTCTCAACGTAGCCTAGTAAAGCTCACTCAGGCCACTTGCGTCTTCGAGAGAGCGGGGATGCTTATGCCTTTAAGCGCGGACAGGCGGCGTGGAAAGGGCACCATGGTTGCGCCAAAAACGGCTTGCTCTTCTCTCCAGACTGTGTGTTATGGCGCTGGAATCAGCACGGCAAACTTCAGCGCAGGTTGTCTATGTGCTTCATCTTTTATGTTTTCTTCAAGACTAAAGAATTCTTGTGATCACGTCTATCCCTGTTTAAGCGTGTGTATTGTGACTGCGCATTTCTTGAATCGGTACGGTGTTTTTACTTCAAGTTGTAAGACGTCATTCGCTGCCATCGTGGCGGCCTTACTGAAACTCCGCTGCCTGTGTGGCTGGATTTTCAGCTAACGTTGACAGCTGATTCCTTGTTTGGAGTATCGCTATTGTCTGTTGATGCACAGAGATGTTCGTGAAGTTTGAAGTTCCTGGAAGTTTTGACTTCTCACTATAGAATGGTGGCAGCCTGCAACCTTGAATATGTTGCCACAAAGAAGCAATCGCCAGAAAGTAATTTATTTTTAAGTAACTAATAGTATACTTTAAAGGCTCTTCGGGCTATTACTCAACTTGGATAGAAGTGTAATCAAACAGTACGCAAAACAAATGAGAGGAAACGAGCCGCAAGTATCTCTAAACAGCGGGGAGTTTTCCATAGTCCTCACAGACCTTTTTTCACAGCGGTGCAAGATGCGCTGATGGCACCAGCTCACGTGGTAGATTTTATACGGTAGAAGCAAACGAGCCTGTAAGTTTGTATTAGTGCTAAAGCACTGCGGTACAACCTAACCAATAATCTACTGCCTTGCATGACCTTCAGAATGACGTTGGCCAATCTCCAGGAATATAATAAATATTGCTGAGACTGGGTTTCCCAACCGCGGAGGCGCGAACAGATCAGCTTCGCTGGTCACTGAACTACAGCACTATGCTATCGGTGCAACCGATCACGCCTCGTGTTGATGATGATGATTATGTCCTCAGGCTTAATGGCACATATCCACGGCGGTGGGTTGGCCAGGGTGCATAGCAAATACAAACTTGTTAATCTACAACATACTCTCGCGCTGTGCGTTGCACGTCGTCCTCTCCATGAACCTCCATCTGTGCGCGAAAGCTTCCGTACATCCTACCCGGTTTAACTAAGTTAAAACCCTACCATACTTTGTACGCAAGTTCTTCAAAATGGGCAAAAACTCTGAAACACGCACAATATCTCGTGCGATATACCAGAGCGGCAGCTTTGAGATCGTTGTGCACATGTCGCAGAATCATGAAGATTTCGGAGGCTTTTTTCTGTCGAGGTCACCGAAAAAATGCACTTCATTTTGGCGGTACAATAGCGTGAAAAACCAGTAAAGAAATTTCAGCATGTGTGTCTGTCGAAATTCATGTTCTTTAAGTTCAATTCATTCGTGGGATGCTGAACTTTCCCGTCTCTAGAGTACATTAAGATCCTTAAAGCACAGTCTCTTGACGATGCTGACAAGCTTCTCGAACAGTCGCTGGCGCGGCTCGCGACCGAACGTCTTCGCTTAAACTCTCCGGTTGAATTCCTTACTCCGCGAGTTCACTATTGTTACCGTGCGCGCCACAGAATTCATTTGCATTGCCACGAGCAGCTGTAGTTATGCCGCGAACCTATCGCAATCGGTAGGAATGCGATGTGACGGCACCGCGACAGGCGAGGGCGAGAACCGTGACAGCTTACAATGAGATTATGCGAAGCGCCGTTGGCAACTAAATTTTCAAAACAGCGTGCACGTCGTATCCGGCAAGCCGATTTTTCCCAGGTCGACTCTTCTGGTGAGTTAAGATATCTTAAGACATCAAGCCGAAATAATGCATTTTTGTCCATTGACAACATGTCGGCTAAGTCCTACCAAGACACTCGGCACCTATCTTAGTGAATTTCTCCGAAAAGCTGACATGTTTTATGTTTCACACTGTTGATTTTTTTGTGTGTGTGTGCTTTAGGCCGACAAAGACTCCCCAAACGCCGATGGCCATGGCCTCGAGCCCCAGCGCCAAGACCAGTGGCGTTCAAATAGAACCGCCTGCGAGGGCTCTGCGGCGGTGGGCCCCGATGGAAGGCTTAGCTGGGTCATAGCTGTAATCTGCTTCGCGATAAACTTGATATCT
This sequence comes from Amblyomma mixtum, assembly GCF_055824585.1. Lineage (NCBI taxonomy): Eukaryota > Metazoa > Arthropoda > Arachnida > Ixodida > Ixodidae > Amblyomma > Amblyomma mixtum. Next base: position 221,820,209 of record NC_143013.1, on the reverse strand, counting down.
TCCTGCTTCTACCGCTGCACCGGGATGTTCTTCAACCCGATAATGGACACCTTCAGCACGAGCCGTGGTGACGCATCTATACCTGCTTCTGTGTACGCCGGATTCTACTGCTTCTCCGGTAAATGAAACTCCTTCTCCGCCTCAGTCCCAGCACCGTGTTGTAGAGCATGCGGACGGTGCACTTCTTCACTGTATTTAAAATATTGAAATCAGCGTATTCATATGCTCATAACTGCACTTGGGCTTCGAGACTTGCAGTGGTTGAAAGATCCCGTAAATCAGCCTTTTTCAAAAGACGAGCCCTCCTTATGCGCTGCTCTCGCCTCCAGCCCCACTTGTTGAAAACAAACCGCCACATCCTCTCGTATGCATGTCTTGGAGCTGAAAGACGAACTCGTCTTTTAGCTGAGCCGACTGTACCCATGCCCTCCAGGACAGAGGGGGAGGATCACGTACGAATCCAGTGGATAGTGACTCTGGCCCTGTAAAGGAGAATGCTCCAGGTTGGCGCACGTGAATAGGCAGTCGGCAGAAGAGGGATCAGGACGGAATAAGTAGACTTGAAGGCTAGAGTGAGTGCGAATATAGTAACGTGAGATTCTGTTTTCACACGTTATTTCAACTCTCAGACAGCTCTGCTGAACTCGTTTAGTAGAGTGAGCAATGCACATTGCTTTATGACAAAGCAGATTTACGTCATGGAACGGCAATTTTTCTGTGTTCAATATTTATTAAAACACATTCAAGACAAGTCGGTTATTTAAATGCATTCCATGCGCCACTTTTCGCGAGTCTTCTTTCTTTTTTCTCCTGTCGCTCAGGTCTCGTGGCTGGAGCACTCATTCAAAGCTTTGGGATCCGCCTAACTCTCATCATGGGCGGAATTATGATGTGCATCGGATGCACCGTGTCATTCCTTGCCACCTCCACGCTCTTCGTTGTCTTAGCAGTGGGAGTTGTGGCCGGTAAGTCGCTTGAGACCTCTGTCAGCAAAAGAAAAGCGTGCATCCTCGAACAACCTGAAAACTTCTAGGCTTTACGTGGATTTGTGCTAGATTAAGACATGTACCAGTGAGCGGGTTTGTAGTTTTGCCCGATATGCAGCTAAGGACTTACACGGCAAATGAACGGAGTCTGAACCACATTTCATGGCCATGTCCAAATAATAGCAAACGACGTCTTTGAATGTGTGAGAAACATGTGACACTCATGGCACAGCTTTGTATTACTTAGTACTAGCGTGAGGACTCCTTGTTGGTCACTGAGATCAATAAATGACTCCAATAAGTAGTAAAGATTGTAAATACTACGAGTTCAAATGAGCGCTAAAGACGGTGTTAAATGAGAGAGAATGCTGCATGACATATAGATATTTTGTATTTCTGTGGTAACCTTCACAGGCGCCCCATTGCAGTTAATACCATAATGCAGGTTTTAAATTAAGAACAGAGAAGTACCACCCGCCTTGCAGCTGGTCGTTTCTAACTCACTTTATGTAGTACTGGTATTGTGTTCATCGAATAATGCACCCTCAGACTAATTGCAGGTAAAAAGTGCAAGAGCTGAAATGTGCCCTGTTGTCAAGGAACGCATGAACAAGCGGAGTGATCTGCGCTATTAACATAACGTCCTCCATACCTCGGGAAACGGAAGGCGTTCTAGGCAGCATCCCTGTATTCAAAAGGAACAAAGAGTCAGCTGCAGTACGCACAGTGAAGTACAAAACTATGCGCATCTCTGTTCGGTATGTATATGTGTTGAGGCTTAAACATGAAGTACAGTCTTTGTCAAAAGTAAGCAGGCTGTATGGTTTACTTCTAGCTTGTACAGTGGAGCGCTTGTAGCTTTCCTAAAGATCAAAACGTGTTGGAAGGTAGGAAGACCCCCAGTCCTTACCCTTAATGACCATTTCAGCTTCAGGGAAAATGTAAGGGCTCCACTGTACGAGCTAGAAGCAAACTATGCAGCCTGGTTACTTTTGACAAAGACTGTACCTCGAAGCGCTGCTTGATGATGTCGACGCTAATTTATTTGTTTACACGTGTAGGTGCCGGTAGCAGCATGCAAAAGTTAGAGGGCATTTCCCTCTGTGTTATTTCATGGGTATACATTAAGCGCACTTACAGTGGAAGGCTTTGAAAGTCACGGTCAACGACTGCAGCCCCATTGACGAACAACAAAGAACTTGCGTTCGACGTTCCGGCTTCGTGGGTGTCATTTTGTCTTATATCTGTTTTCATTGATTTGTTCGTAAATATAAACAATAATTTTCACCTGGCGTACTGATTTCAAACCGAGCAAATCGTTTCCGCGCCATTGTAAACGGCCGCTGACCTGCTCGCTCACGCGTGCGAAAGATAACACACCCCTATCGATTCCTCTGTTATTGATCGGCATCCCGTTATAGTTTACTGTACCCTTCTTAGTGATCAGAGATAGGGTATCGCAGAGTTTTCAGGCTTTCGCCGTAAGCCTAATAGCCGACCCACGTGGACTCAACTTTCACGATTAAGTTTGCGCAACCAGAGCACGCGCCCCGCTGCACCACACGCGACAAAACAAAAAAAAAAGAAGTCTCCAATGTTCCCACACGATCTGAAGCGGGACCCCACCTGGTCCACGCTTTGAAGTGAAATGGTCGCGTTACTGCAATAGGTAAACAGTGACTGACTGTGAATTGCTTTCTCAGCGCTTCCGCTTAGTGTTAAGTCACCTATAATAAAATTAATTGTAGATAAATTTGTCCTATTTTTATTCGGCAATTAGTCAGCTGCTTCGCCTAACTGAGACGTTTTTTGGTTGAAAAAAAAAACTTATTCACTTTATAAAAACGAAGTGGGAACCATAAGACTAAAGTCATCATGACGTCTCAGTACGTTGAATTGAAAGTGCGGATGTCACGTGCAGCGTAATGTTCGAAATATGAACCTCCGTACAGGATGCGCGCCGCTTGCCATGTTCACTGCAGCCATGTTCACTAGGAGAGTCTGAAGAGGGCGACGGAAGTCCGAGACAAAAGAGAGTCCGATCGGTACACGCTGACGCCTGCACTCACCGCTTCCGATAAGTAGCCGACCGCCCGGCGAACACTTCTATGGTCGGATACCAAATAAGCCAGCGACGAAGCTCCGCCTACAATCCCGACCACCACACTGAATTCATCCGCGACAAAAAAGAAATCGCTTCTTAAATTTTTTCTTGTAAGCTAAACAGGAAGCTAATCACAAGAAGAAATTGTAAACTCAAGAATCTTGATGCCTATAGCTGGTTTCATATAGTCAAATACTGAAAAAACTGATTTCGTTTACTGTTGCTGTTAGTGTAGTAGTGTAGTATATTGGACCGGGAGAGTGATCACCCATTGTTAACAGCTGCTGTTTATTTTCAAGTTGTATCCTACAACAACTCGGCTAGATACACGAGCCAGCTTTTGGCCGTCGACCGATCGACGAACGCCGCCCGAGGGAGTTCATCACTTGTGTAGGAAGATAGTTCGGCGTGTATCGATCTTAACAGAGAGCAACAAATTATGCAGTAGGATTCTTCCGGACTGCATGTGTTGCCCGGGAAGATTGTACTTGTTCCCTGTAGCGCCGGTCGTTGAAAAACATGCAGCGTCCTATGCCCGCGGCAGGCTTTGTGCGTCCCCTGCTGCTAAAATAAAATAAAGTAAAATCAACAAATTGTGCCTTCCATATGCCTCAGACCTTTCTCCCGATGCTTCCTCTTAAAAACAGCACAATTTTGGGGTCTCAGCTGCCTTCGTGTTAGAGAGAAAATCAAGTCCAGAAGAAAATAATACATAAAAGGGGAAACAACTCTGAAACTTTTATTTCTTGATATCTTAGCCTTCCAGGAAATTGCATTTAACTCAGGGCAGTAAATGGGTTCATGCAACCTATCCCTCCGCCACCTCGCCCCCCCTCCCCCAGTTGAGAAAAAAATAAACTTGCAGATACGCATGCTGAACGCCAGGCGAGAGCGCTGCAAAAACGCCTTCCCGTTTTTTTTTAACGTATTAACTTGATATCATATGTCACATGCACACACGCGGAGCTGAGCCAAGTGTCTGGAGGCATGGATAGTTATCTAAATGTACGTATATGTGCGTGGTCAAGCAAAGAAGATCAGGCATATCATAACGCACGCGGGAGTGCAACACCGTTTGATCCGAATTCAACTTTAGCATGGTCTGAAAAGTAAAAAAAATAGCAAAGATAATTAAATAAAAATGAACGGATAAGGGCGGTAATATTTTAAAACTTAGCAAGGCACTCAATGAGATTCCAACAAAAGATTTTAACAGCGGAAAACCAGATCTGCGGGTAACCTAAGTGTGGTGGCGCCGGTTGATACCCACAGCGGACTGCTCAAGCTAAGGCCAAAATGCTGCAAGGGCTCCTCCAACAACCTTCTTTTCAAAGAGGTGAGGTGGCAGCAAAAGAGCCAGACATGATTTCTTGAATAGAGTTCATGGCATAATTCGCAGAGAGGAGAGACAAACCAGACTGGGTCCGACATTATTCCAGAGGAGGGATACGGAAGCGTAGCATCGTCAGAGAAACGTCGTTGTGTAATTCAACAAAATAGCATAGACAAGTTTTTCTCCTACCTACGGGGTCATGTACACGGCGCATCAATTTTAACATGTTCGCTGCGGTGTGGGTCGCCTGCGAGTCAGGTCATTTATTGCTGCTGTGCCGCCACGAAGGCAGTCACATGCTGAAGCCGCGGGTCAGATTTTATAGCGGGGTCCTCCTTTTTAAACCTCACAAGAAAATCTTTCCCAAGGCTCTAGCGTGTGACTTGGTGTTAGTGACCGCACAGCATCAGTAAACGAAATTATCCACGACGCAGTGAACGTGTTAAAAGAGACACGGGTGCTGATGACAATACATCAGGTGAGCATGGACCAAGGCTGTTGCCTAGGCGAGTTCTGCAGCAGGGATTAAGAAGTGTTGCAATGAAGAGCGAAAGCAGACGTGGATAAAGAAGCCGGGGAAAAGTCTGGCGTGCATTGCCGCAGGGATCCTATAGCACCTTTCGGGGAGCACACAAACTTGATGCTTCAGCACACGTCACACGCTGAAGAAATAGCAAAACATGCTCCAGAAGAGCGACTTAACACAAAGCGTGGCAACTTCAGTGTCTCTCGCTACTGCCTCTGTTATACCCGTTAAAAAAAAATGACACTTTTCAGGAGGATAGAATTAAGTGTCATGTCTTTCCTTTTTTTATCTTGATGAGCACCTGTCACGTCCCTTGAGTGATGACCCATACGGCTACGAACGTGAGCCAGAGATACCTGCGTGAGTAACAGCTCCGGATGGAATCTGACCACTGTTTCATCCGGACTCAAAAATTCTGAAGTGGAGGCCAACAATGCACACTACCTTAAAGAAATATCAGTCCTGCTCTTTTTTATTTTTTGATGCACTTCTTAAGTAATGCGACAATGCCTTTATCATCATGTTCCTCACACTCCGATCGTCTTTCTGCGCTGTCCTCTGTCGAAGGAACCGGACACGGCATAGCCAACAGCTGCTGCATCGTGGCGGTGACCAGGTACTTCGATAAGTTTCGCGGCATCGCTCTGGGCTTGAACCTGGCCGGCCCACCGATGACGTCACTGGTCATTCCCAAACTGCTGGAGTGGCTGCTGGCTGAGTACGGGCTCCGGGGCACGTTTCTCCTGGTGGGCGCCTGCATGGCAAACGTGCCCGTCCTCGGAATCCTGGTGCACAAGCCGCCCTGGGAGAAGACAGCTTTGCCTCAGGTGATGGAACTAGACAAGACAGAAACGGTTTAGTTAGTTTAGTTTATGGGGTTTAACGTCCCAAAGCGACTAAGGCTATGAGAGACGCCGTAGTGGAGGGCTCCGGAAATTTCAACCACCTGGGGTTCCTTAACGTGCGCTGACATCGCACAGTACACGGGCCTCTAGAATTTTTCCTCCAAAGAAATTCAACCGCCGCGGCTGTGATCGAACCCGCGTCTTTCGGGTCAGCAGCCGAGCACCGTAACCACTGAGCCACCGCGGCGGCACAAGACAGAAACAACCTTTACGGACACTGGAGCCAGAACTAAACGTAAAATAACAACGTAAGATGTAGTTGTTGGGTAGACAGGCACTACATTTTCTCGTCTGCGATAGGATTACAAGTATCATGGGAGAAAAAATGTGTCATAGGACTTAAAATTCGCAGATTTGCTCGATGGAAGTGACGTCAACAAACAGAGTGTGACGTCGCTTACGGTAAAGGCATCAGCTGCCTCTATTGTTATTGTATTGCCGACACATATTGTAACTAGGTGCCCCTATGAATTTTTTAATGTGTTCTTTCTATTGCTTTATCACCGGACGACTGCTGAGGGACCATTTTTTGACCACAGTTATCCTGACTCTCCAAGACTTGGTAGCTCCTTGGCGATTGCCGGACTTGACCGCTTACAAACATTTCATTCTTGAAGACTCAACTGTTGGATTTGCCCTCTCTTAGCTTCTATCGGGGAAAATGTGTGGATTAGGCAGAGGAGGGCTTACGCCACCTTTCTCACATGTAACGGCGCAGCGCTCCTACTCTCGCATCCGCCTGTAATTGTGGTTGCTTCTTTTATCCATGGGCGTTTTTTTAGATTTAATCCCGGAAATTCCAGAGGAATGGACAACCGGAAGAGGGCTGCCAAGGGAACATCCTGGAGGGTGGCTAGCAGCGTAACACGTCACGTGACAACGGTGGCAGGTGGATGTGAAGGGCTCCGCTCAAATTTTGCGTTACCGACGTTCGTAATCATCTGTCAATTTTTTAAACCTAATATTTTCAATCAAGCAAGGTTGCGCGAAGGCTATTGAGGACAAAATTCCTCGTGCATTTATCTACAACTTATGAAATATTTTAAAATACTCTTCAGTTCTAATAGCACGCATGTTGTGTTTTAACTGGACAAAAAGGCAAGTTCGTCCCAATATTGACGGCAAATGACCGAAAAGTTTTCTTAATAAATAACTGCCCTTTCTCCAGACTGCTAATGTACAAAGAGTAACATCCTTCGGCAGATCCTTGTCGTAAAGCGGATATCGCAATGTGCGGAAGCGAGCTATCGTCTTTAGGTGCTTTAACGAACTACCCATGGATGAAGAAACGCTTAGCTGACCTGAATAGGTCTCTTTTGAAATGATGCATAAGGCAGCCAAGAATGCCGACTTAAGTTTACAAAAAACTAATTGTGATTATTTACATTAGAAAATACGCCATCAATATTGCATGAATAAGTTTAGACAGAAAATAAGTTTTTATTGGAACATTTTACCTGCACTTTGCCAGATTATTTTTTTCCCGGAGCTTTATAGGTGAATGCAGAAGAAAAAAAACTAGCGTATGTTAACATAGACAAACGTGATAGGAAAGACCTAGTTTCTTTAGTTCCCAAGGTAGGCTGGTTAACAACACTGGCATGTGGTCGCTATATTACGACCACAAGGTATCCAATTCCCAAATACCTAGCCGTCTGGAAGCGTACAATGTTCCAGTGATTGTCAAGAAAACGTTGGCGATATTAAACAACAAGGCATTCATTGTTTAGAAAAAATTGCTGTTTATGCCGCCAATAACTCGGGGCAGAAGACATTTCCAAGTTCTTAATTAGCTTGCGCGCTCCCACGCGGTAGACGACAATCGGTTCAATAGGAAAAAATTATGTAGAGTGGTATTCGTGTATTCGTACAGCGCCCATAAAAATATTGCGAGGGCAAAGCTTGGTTGAGCATATTTTCACTTGAAACAGGTCTGTCGCGTTCGCAAATCGAATACGTTAAAGTAACAAGCAGCATTGTAGTCGGATGCAAGTAAAGAAAAAAAAGCGGCTTTTCCCAGGCAAAGGACTCCCTTCCAGCCAATGGTGTCGGTAGGTTCTTATGAACGTGCCAGCGTGACAATGCAGAGAGTGGCAGATGAAAGAGGACAGCCCCCTCCCTGCAGTGTCGGGAATAGTCCCCTCCTTCAATCGTATCTTCCCTCCCTGAAATGCCACCTTTCTCACTCTAGGAGGTTCATAAGGATCGGCCGACGCCATTCGATGGAGCGGGTCCTTTGATGGAGAAAGGTCGCTTTTTTGTTGACTTGTATCCGTCTATATAGGACATTAAGGAAAAGTCGTTTCCGACGTCTGCAGTTTTTGTACTTGCATTTGCAGGGTAAGAAATATCTCGCATCATGGGCTATCTTATTACTTCTGTGAAAACGTCCGGAAGTGCCATTCATGCAGTCCTCAACATCTGCTTGAGAGACTGAAAAAGAGTTACGGCATGATAGAAATAGAAGGGTTTTGTTTTTACGACTTCTTCGTAAAGCTTTTTCTACCAAATTGGGTTTTGGGGCAATATGCATTCATTACAGATGCACTCTCAAACATCGCAGGCCGAGAACCCTGGTGCTGGTCGGACTTGTGTGGTGGGCAGTGACAATAAAGCCATACGTCAAAGCACCAGCGACCCAATCTCGGTACTCGGAAAGCGGCGATCGACGGCAGCTAGCATCACAAACCACCGACGGACCACTCTGATCAGCCTGGATCGAGTCCCTGAGGTCCCCGAGGGAGTAACCTCGTCAAACTCGGCCAGCGACCGGAACTTTTCGCTCAGGGAAGAGACGTTAGTGTCACATCACCGGTCTTCCGTCGCATCTAGACGAAGCAGATTGAGCAGTACCGCGGGTAGGATGACGTTGAGCGACGCCTCTTCGATCGCAGAGACAGCACCTAAGATATCAGCAATGGAGAGAAGAGGAACATTGATGAGCGTCGCCGGATCTATGTTCGCCACCAGAAAAGTCTCCATGGGCGAAGGCGACGAGTTCTCGCGGAGAGCGACGGTGGCGAGCGTTCAGCCTCCGGGCTACTTGCAGACGCTACCTTGCCCTGATTACATGAAGCAGGTGAATGTCCAGGGGACGACTGCCGACGCCCCGACGTCAGCACTGAGCAGCCTGAAGGAGGTTCTGTGCGAACCGCGGATGTACTTTCACACGCTTAGCTTCTTCTCATGTGCCTTCTTCCTGGACTCCTTCCTCACGGTCATGTTCGATCTTGGAGAGGACATTGGCGTGCCGGTCAGCGACTCCGTGTTGGCTCTCACACTCTCCTCCGCTATGGACGTCGTCGGGAGGTTCTTCGTACCCTTTCTGACCGACTACGGAGTGACATCGACCGCGTCCCTGCTGACTTTCTTCTACGTCATGCTTGCCGCTATTTCCGCGCTGATGCCGCTTGTTTCAGAAAAGATTGCCTTCGTGGCTTTATGCGCCATTCTGGGAATTCCTGGAGGCTACATTGTGGTTGGTACCTCGGAAAAACTGTCGACTGAGTTAGGGACAAAGAACCTTCCAATGGCCTACGGACTGATGACGTTTGTCTGCGCAACAGGCAGTTTTGCTAGGCCACCAGTGGTAGGTAAGTGTATACGTGTTGTGTATTTTGGTATGAATGCGTGACAAGCCTGTTTACTGCAGGAAGAAACAAGAACTATCATATGCCCTGCGAGATACGATCAAGGTTAGCGGAGTACCATGAGGCGTGAATTTTACTTCGGGAGATGCTCATCTGGGTTTCAGTATTTACACTTATAAACAATTTGTCACAGTTTGGTGTACCTGAAATGGAAGCAGCAAATGTGAGGCCGGACTGCCGACCAATCTCGCACGTAAGGGCGCTTTGTGACTGGTCTTGCTCCCGCCATTTAAGAGACCATGACAGCATGGCGGAGGACTGCAAAAGGGTCGCAAATCGCGCGTCGTGTTAACGCGGAAACGGCTTTAAAAAAACTGTTACTCAACTCTCACCCCCAGGTTTACCTTCCACTTTCAATTTATGAAACAGAATTAGGAGCGCGGCAGCGCTGACATATAAGATAGTAACTTTTGCGCTACATATTAAAAACCAAGTTGTAGACTATCGGTTTCCGCCGTAAATGAAATCTGCGGTAGCTGTGCCCATAAAGGCAGTAATGCGACTGCTTCAATGTAGAGGCGCCGACAGCAGTAAAAGGAGCGCTCTATAGGGCTTTGAACTTTATTTATGCGTTGCCTAGTGAGGCACAGCGTGCACAGACGCTATAAAAAGTTAATAAAACGCGACTCTCATCAAGGATTTATTTTTGTTCCATCCAAAGAGCATTACTTCATATTTAATGGCGGACTGTATGATTCACAGATTCTGGTTTACGCCGCATATACAGGTTGCTTCACCTAAGCTTTACGCAATTTTTTTTAAAAAGGCTTTTTGAGCTAAAGCAGAGCGTTTTTCGTTCTAGGATTGTCAGCGGCGTAGTACACCAGAATACAGCTGTGACGTGCTAAGTCGCAGACCGATTAACTAATAATGAATACTTAACTTATTAACTATGAGAATTATGCTCCTTAATTACTGAGAGGCCTGTAGCCCACTGTAGGTAATATCAACACCCATTTTTATAATTTCGAGTACGCTGTTACCCTCGGGGCTGTGGTCTAACAAATTTTGGCTATTTGTGCGAGTTACGTGCACAGGAGAAATTGCTTCGCCTGCAAGCTTCTCAAAGGCGCGTGTATTTTGGCGCGATCTAGCCAAAATTTTTTCGGCCAGAGCGCCGAGGGCAAACGCGATTTCGAAATTCTAAGAAGGATACCGATATTACTTACAGTGGGCTACACACCTCCGAATAATTCCGAATAATTAAGGAGCCGTAATAGCTAAAAAGATAACTATTTAATATTAGTTAACCAGCCTGTTAAATAGCACGTCTTAGCTGTAGTCTGATGTAGTACACCGCTGACAATGCTATGCAAAAAAAAGCAGTATTCCAACTTAAATTCCTGCTTTTAAGAATTGTGTAAAATCTTAGGTAAAACGCCCTATATAGGTATATTGCGGGCTGAGCGCGCCAAAGGCAATGACAACTTTTTTAGGTAACATTGTGTTCCATCAACTTTTGATCTGCTGTACACGTTAAGTGAAGGTGCGGTTTCTCATCAAAATAACGTGGCTAAGACAGGCGCGATCGCATTCAGAACGGGATAACGCCTTCCGTTCACTTATGTCCTATGTGCGTGCGAAACGGGAGGACGATCGGCATTGACACTGTGCATTCGGATCCACCTGGCGGCATGACGATGTCTTTTCTTGTGCTTTCTAACCAATTATTCTACGGCTAAAAACTGATTACACTCTTAATGACTCACTTAAAAATACCGCTCATAAAAAAGGACATATTCCAATGTGCTTTCCTTGTTTTCAATGGCCTTTGGCTTACTTCATGCTTGTAATTTCTTTTTAGTTTACTTTAGATGCAAGGATAACCATAAGGCTAAATTCTGAACTCGGGGCATGCTTAAGAAGAACTCTAGTTTGGGCTAGTTGGTTCATGATTCAGGAGGAAAGCGGCGCAAAAAACGTGGACAAAAGATCACAGTCTTACAGTGATCTATTCTACTGCTGTGTGCGTGATTACACGGATGTTACGACGTGTTGGCTTACATAAAGGCGGGTTTGGTGCGATATATAATATTGAGTTGCTAGTTGGCGCTGGTCCTGTCGTGTTTGTCTCGTTTGTGCACGTTTTTTGCGCCGTTTTCCTCCTGAATCGGAGCATGCTTATTGCTGTTTTCATTTGAAAGAATGTTTTTCTGTGATTTGACTCTTTTCAGGCTTCTTCCGAGACAAACTGGGCTCCTACGACGGCCTTTTTCTAACGATGGGAGGAATGCTTCTCCTTTCGTTCCTCTTTAACGTTGGACTCTGGATCGCCAGCCGTTGCTCGAGGAGCAAAGACACTACGACGGCTGTCCAAAACAGTGGGCCTGTATCCACTTCCGGAGCACTGCCTACATTAGACGAAGAGAAGCAAATTACAGCACTCTAGGGTTGAACATTTGTTGCTCGAGGATGTGAGGACACTGGAGGAGCGAGCTGGTCCTGCGGCAGTGAAAACCCTTCTCAGGAAAAGTATGCGCGCAACGGCTGAGCGATTATGCTTCCCGTGATACTTAAGGTTTCATTATTATTTAAATATATTTCTTAACGGTGATCTTGTAAGAGTTGTTTGTTAGTCTGTCATTAACACAGTCATCAACGTCGACCGTTAGCATCTTTGTATGTAGAAAGAGCAACAATACGTCAAGCCTGCAGCACCGCGTGCTTTAGCAGAAGAGTTTGTAGTTCAGGTCCGCAGAAGACTTGACTTAGTTTTTATTCACGCGAAACTAAACTGATAGTCGATGGCGAAACGGGTAACAATGATGATTCTACACGTTTTATTAGCTGTTTAGTGTGCCAGAGAAAGCTCAAGAGAAGGTATTAACCCGCAAGGGAACGTGCTAGGGAGGCTTTTGTGGTTTTCGTGAAGCTCTCACATGGAGCGTCGTATCTGCCATGAAATAGTCCTTACTGCGCAACCTTATATAATAATTGACGCGTGTTTCACGCCTAGCCTGTAATGATGGAAGTGTAGCGAATCCAGCGCTTATTATTAAGGCCAAGCAAAATTTATTGGAGCCCAGCAGTGGAGCTGGTCATGTGTTCATTCGTTAAGCTGACTCTCAGCGTAGAGCTGATTGTATTTTTCTCCTCCACCGTTGGGCATGTTTTTTCCCGTATTTTCTAAAGACACGTTACATTCAACTTTATTTTGAGGCTGTGAACCGCAACAATCATATTCATCCCTGTTTCTTTTAACAAGGAAGTTAGAGTCACTCTTTTGACCTGTCTTCTTGCTTCATAAATATGAAAGTAAAAGCAGCAAAACAGATATCAGCCATCATGATTAAGAAATAAAATTTTAGTTCATATTTATACGAAAACAGCTTCAGTCCGTATGGACCATGGCTTGATGCAATAGGATGGTGATGATGCCACTCGCTACCGCAGTGAAAGTTTTGGTCGCCATACTCGCACCGTGAGACTGAATGACTTAAGAAGCAGAATTAAGTACTTTAGAGCGCAGCTAATCCTCTTCTCACATATTTATCAATAAAGGTCCCTCTGCTGACCGCTACCAACTTGGCTGCTGTGGACTGTTTTATGATGTTTTCTTGTCATTTGCCATACACATCTCATTATTCCACCACGGACAAGTACCTAAGCAGGGTACGGGACTCTGTGAAGGTAAGGTGTCCACGACTTTTCCGGTAAAGCGCCTCCTCGATTCGTGCGCATGATCTTCTAGATAAGCTAAATATGCGCGCAATCTCAGTGCCTTAAGAACACTTGAAACCTTGTGCAACCTAATTTTAGTGCTCGCTTCGAAAGTGGTGGTCAAAGAACTGTTCATATAGGACTGATATGTTCGTCAGTGCATGGTGCTCACAAAATACACATCCTCAAGTTCTGGACTATAGACCGCCGTGCTCACGAAGAGTGTGTGTGGCAAAGGCGAAGGAGTTCAGCGTGAGTGTTGGAAGCAAGAGAACGCCATATGAAGCGGTGAAAGAAATGGTATTGCGAGACATTTATGTTACGGCACGGTCCCCCTGTACTTGTCTCTCTGCTCTGTGATCAGGACTTTTTAGTGATTAAGCACTAATCCGATGGGTACCAATCCCGAGCAAAGCCGACTGTTGTTTGTTCACGTTGTCTATTGGTATCGTCTGTTCGCATTGTCTGTTCGCCTAGCGCGAGCGCTCTGTTGTTGTTGTTGTTGTCCTCTAGAAAATGGCGCATACCCACTGCGGGGGATTGGCCAAGACACAGGCGGCAACTGATAGGTGTACAAAATGTTAAACAAGAAAATAATGGTGGGGAAAAATAAAATAATCATGATAATAATAGCAATTAGGAAATAAATGAAAGGATCTCAAATGTGTAATTGAAATAGGTTAAACAAATGCTTTGAGATCGGTGACTGAAATAGAGAACGGGGCTAAATATTCCACGTTTCAGAAAGCTTTCATTCCAGAGAAATATTGATCATGAGAAAGAGCAGAGCTTAAGACGGCAGCCGTTTAGTGTCTGTAAGGAAGTTTTGCATGGCGGAGAGCACATTCCAGTTGCTGTGCCCAAGGGAGGAAGCCCCAAGAGACAGAGCAACCCCAGCTGACAGACTTAGACCAAGCTGTCGTAACGGAAGCTCCAGCAGGCGGCTCCGTAAAGAGGAGAAACGGCGGCAGGTCAACAAGAAATGATCTATCGTTTCGGGTTCTCCGCAGAACGGGCACAATGGGGAGACCGCCAGACCAGATCTATAAAGGTAGAAGTTTAAAAGAGGCACGCGACAACGTAGACGAGTGAAGGAAACCTCAAGCTTTCGTGTTCGCCATCCTTTACTGCACCACGGGTAAAGGAGATGACGGAATTCGGGAGAAGAGGTCAGAGCTGATGCTGCGAATTCTTTCAAGAGCAGATACCTGCGAAACCTGGCCGCGGTAATATATGCGCTGGGTGGAAGCACAGATACGACTGGGCCTTGAAGAGATGCCTTCGCCAGGGTATCAGCAACTTCATTCAAATGGATTCCTCTGTGCCCAGGCACCCAGACCAACCGTAATGAACACACGTGGGGTGGAACCAAGCATTTGAGTAACCGAAGTGCCTGAGATGTTGTAGGCGCGGTCAGAGAGGAACACAACGATAATGAATCTGTCATAATTATGACAGAAGACAAGGAGCTGTTTAATTTGCGCAACGCTAAGACTACTGCTAGAAATTCGGCCAAATAAATAGGGGTGTAATCGGGAAGGCGGAGTGAGAATGACCAGTCAAGGGAGATGGAGAAAATGCCAACACCGGCCTTTTCTTCACACTGTGAGGCGTCTGTCGCTATGAGCACATGAGATTTAAAGCACAGCAGGTAATCCTGCAATAAACCGCTGAGCAAATGAAAAGGCATTAACTTTGCATGTTTTGGAAAGATGTCATCGAAGACAATCTGAATAGATGAGTTGGCGCATACCGGACGGATGCCCGAAATGCGGACGTTTAAGGGGTCCAGGAGGGATTGCACCAAACATATCTGAGGGGTACGGAAACGAGACCAGGTTTCGTTGAAAAATAGCCTAGGCTGACGAAGGAAGATCAAATTGGAGGCATGGAGCGAAGAATCGCACATTCTTACGAACGTTTTCACCGTTAAGAGCCGAAATCTAGAAGTCAATGATGGAGTACGCGCTTCCAGGTACAAAACGGAATTCGCCACAAATTTTGGAAGGCCCAAACAAAGGCGCAACGCCTCCCGCTCCAAGAGAATCAAGGGGCGAAGTTTATACGCTGGTGCACCAGAGAATAAAACACAGCCGAACTCTAAGACTGGACGGACGTACATTCTATAAATCATAAGAAGTGAGTGCCTTCTCATGCCAGAACGAACACTGCTCAGCCTGCGCAGCATACCGACTGCTCGGACTCCTTTCACAGTGATCTGCTCGATATGGGCCGCCCAGGAAAGAGAAGGATCATAAATTACTCCGAGGTATTTGACACTTTGCACTTGAGGAATTACATGGTTCCGGTAAACAATAGAGATATTAACTGGACGAGACAGCGGAAAAACCAATAGAGCACATTTATTGACATTAAGGGACAGATTAATGTCTCCTAGCCATTGGTCTAGGACACTGAGGTAGGACTGTAAGGACTGGTACAAAGAGGAAATGTCGTTCTCTGAAGCAAAAAAGGCGATGTCGAGCTAAATCGTCTCTTGGACAAGTAAATGGACGAGGAGACCACAAGATGGGAGGTGCGTGCCGCACTCGTGGACATGAGGAGAGATACCTGCCCTGGCGGAGATCGGGTAACTGCCAAAATGCTAGCCAACTTGGACGACAGGTCGTTAGAGGCTGTCACGAAATTCTTCAACAAATGCTGGTCGTAAGCAAAAATTCCTAAGGAATGGAAGACGGCAGTTCTGCTCATTCCGAAACCCGGTAGAAAGATCAGTATCGAGAATTTTCAGCCAATATCGCTAACTTCCTGGACCGGCAAGTTGATGAAAAAAGTGATATATAAAAAGATTTACAGACACTTAGATAAAACTGGCCTCTTCCTAAACGTGATGTTAGGGTTCAAACCGAACCTTTCGACTCAAGGTGTACTTTCACCGCTAAAAGAAGAAATCATCGACAAACCTAGAGGCTATCAGACAAGGCCACTTGTAGTGCTCTTGATAATGTCAAACATGATTTCATACTCAGAAATTTACAGGACTGCAATTTAGTGCAAGCACGTATAATTATGTCAAATAACTTCTCTCAAACCGAAGCGTTAGGCTCAATGTCGAAGAAACTTGCTGCTATCACATGCCAATCATTGTTCATCGAAGAAATCACGCGTGTACTTGCTCAGTGATAATCTTATATTTGTATAACTTTCAACTTATCTGTTAGTCATTCTGTTTTTCATTTCTGTGTGCCCCACCCCTTATGTAATACCCTCTAACGAGGGTCTTTAAGGTATTAAAGTGAAGTGAAGTGAAGTGAAGTCGGAGTTCACGCGATTGGCAAGAAGAGGCACGCCACAGGGGGCAGTGCTGTCCCCTTCGCTCTCCAACATTGCCCTATTAGTACTACCAAGTAGTCTGTACTAAGTAATCTGTAGGGTGGGGGCAAAGGATAGGCGGGGGACTGGAAGGCTGCGTGGCACTGTGTAAGGCAGTGTTCTATGTCTGCATATGTGTGCGGACAGTTTGGGCCCTGAGCTGTGGAAGTATACCGGTATAGATAAAGTCTGGCTGGTTTATGTAGGAGATTAAACTGTATTCGGCGAAGAATGCGAGCAGGAGAATATAGGGCGCCATGGAAGCGGCAATTTGCGTGGACGCGGTAGGACCTGTCAATGGGATATCAGCGATAGCATGCTCGTATGCGCAAGGGAAAATAGTTAATGATGCATCAATTCGATGCCACGGAATCGCCCAGGCTGTGGAAGCGGCGAGTGCTTTGGCATGGTTTCCAGGAAGGTATCGTGTGTAATTACAGACTCCCAGACTGCATGTCGTAACTATACCAGGGGAAGGATTGGTGAAGTAAAAATGGGTTTTTGAGGAAAGAAAATAGCGCAGTATCTCTCTCAGATATCTCGGTGGACACCTGAACCGCGCCGCAAGGAAAGGGAGGAAGATGGGAGTGAAAGAAGAAAGAGGTGCTGTAGTGGAGGTCTCCGGAATAATTTCGACCTCGTAGGGATCTTTAACGTGCACTGACATCGCACAGCACGCGGGCGCCTTTTGCGTTCCGCCTCCATCGAAACGTGGCCGCCGCGGTCGGGTTCGAGCCCGGGTACTCCGGCTCGGTAGATTAGTAAACAGAATGCTCAGAAATAAAGAAGATGCAGACTTTAAACCCACAGTCATATGGCCTCCAGGACACACTGTGGGTGTTGGAAACGAAAGCGCTCACGCATTCGCAGGAACATAACTATTCTGAACCGCTATTAAATTATAGAGATTTACTCCAACATTTGAGATTAGCGAGGAAAGTACACGCCGAACCGCACAAAAATCTAAACAGGGGGCAGTGGATCATTTTAAGGAAATTGCAGCCAAATACTTATGTAAATCCCACCAAATTCAGCTATAAGTTTCCAAATTCGTACAATCTACATTGCGCCTTCTGCGGTGAAGTGGTTGACTTGCGCCATATGGCGTATGGGCATGCCGTAAAAACCCAGATATACCAAGAATCCATAACCGAATAACTGAGGACTTGGAGGCGGCGCTGTCCAGCTCACATTTGGAAGACGAGCTTTTGCTGGCGAACCGGGAAAGATTGGCGACAAAAGTCAATGGGCTCCTGTAATGAGGGCCCACTCAACCATTCTATGCATTAAACATTTTTCTCGCGTGTCCTCAGCTGGCCTAGCGCGAGCGCTCCGTCCAGCGGCACTGCCCGCTCATCACCCTCTTCTAAGTAGCAAAAATCCCTCCATATGGTTTGAGCAATTGTCAGCATGGTCCTCGTAAAGCTTTACCTGAGCGTACGTAGTACGTGACGAGCTTTTAACGCTTATAAGTGAACAGAGGTCGACGTTTTCAAAACAATTCGATAATCATTACGAATTGGTGAAGTTTTACATGCCAAAATGGAGGCAGTGGCTGTGAAGCAAATCATGTTAGCGGGAAACTTGGGGTCCATTTCTGCCACCCGGGCTTCAAAGAGCGCGAAAATATTAATATTTTACGCCTAGAAAAATGCGGCTGCTGTTGGTGGTATCAGTCCAAAGACCGGATTCTCGCATACAGGTTATTCGAATTTCGCTTATATTTTGTTTTCACTCCTTCTAAATCCCAAACAGATTACCAACACATTTTGTTCATGGTTCTTTTACTTCCCTTGCGAGTAGAAGGCGGAGAAAGAAAAACGATGCGCAGCCCTCTAGTGCCGGTTTTGGGGGCGTGCGTAGCTGATCAATTGCCCGACAGTTTCAGGGCGACGTTGCCTTCTTACACGTCACGCTGAAGGGTGACAATCTTCGCTCGGAGACGGAAGACAGGATTGGCACGACCAGACGATATTGTCGTCGGCGAAGTCGTCGTCGTCGTCGCCATGGTTTTGATCGGTCGGAGTCGGGTTCTTCGTAAAGAAGCATTCCTCGCTTACTGCCGACAGCGCTGTGATCATTGAGCACTCGCTACCTGACGTCGGCTCTGACTCCTCTTCTATAGTTACCAGCGATGTCTTCTGGCTGACCTTTGCCGGCAGCGTAAACCGGCTTCTGAACCTCCTGAACGGCTGGCCACAAGACGACAATCTCGGGAAGTGCTCGTTAACCAGCGGCGAATTACTGCGTATCTCGGGAGGGCTCATAGTTTCGCCGTAGGGCGTAGCGGCGACAGGGATTCGGGGTGGTGGCGATCCGAACAGAAGCGGCGATTCTTGATAGGGCATCAAGCGATCCGGTGTTTCCACGTTTTTCTCGGTTGGCAAGGCGCGCATCCTCATCGCAGTCGTATGCTTGGCTGAGATGAGAGAGGAACTGTCGTCGTCACCAGGCATGCACCCGCTGTTAACGTCGTCAATGACGTCGATCTCCTCTTCGTCGTCGCTCAGTGGCAGCCTCCATGTTTTGCCGACTATCGGCAGACAGTGCCCGTAGGGTCTTCGTGGCCTGTGGACGCGACACTGCAAAGCCGCCGAAGAAGCAGGTCTCCCGGACGAGTAGCAGAAGCTACCGTCGTCGGTGAACAACTTCTCTCGAGGCGCTTTGCTCTGCTTGTTATGTTTAGAGCGCGTCTCTTCTGCATTGCTGTCAGTGGCGCTCTGTTCGATCATGGTACAGAAAAAATGGGATAGCGCTAGTACCGTTGGTAGAGCTACGATCAAAAGGGCGATGGCTACGGCGATTGAAAGGGCAATGCCGAGCTGGTTGTGGAGAAAGTCGTCGCAGAAGAGGTCCAGCGCTTTTCTTGCGGCATCGAAAAGTGACTTGCAGTTACCGGCCGTCGTCTGGCGTACCGATAACTCTATGAAGCTGCTGGCTACCCCGTGATTAGTCGTCACAGTTGTTGGCATTACTGTAGACCGTGCCGACAGGCCCAGTGCTGCGATGGGTCTTCCGCCGCCAGAGCACCTCGTCAAGACAACTTCGGGATTGAGTACCGTGAACAGAAGACCTCGATCAGCCTGAGGCCACGCCATTTTTGCCAGCTTATTGAGGCGCGCAAATGTCGAACGCTTGTAAGGCGCACACACATAGCATTCTGCCAGGCTTCCTACCGAGGAAACTATCATCAAGAGAGGCGTGGCAAGCGAAAGGAATAGCATAACGAGCGTTGCTATCGCTAGCATTGCCACAGTTGTATGACGAAGTGTTTGAACGTGCGCTCTGACTGAAGTGACGCAGCTCCAGATGCCAGTGGTGACGCCGAATGAAAGTAAGGCAATCGTGATGCAGAGGAGTGCCATGACGACCGGTGTTGCCACCGAGTCGACGATGATTACCTTAGACCAAATTCTCGTGCGCCGTTCGAATCTGGCAATGCTTGCCTCTAGACGATCAATGCTCGCTAGCGTGCGATTCAGTTGAAGCTGCAACTCCTCGCGTATCACGTCCCTTGCATCTGGGACCACCGCGCCAGGCAGGAACATCCTGGCAGGAATATTCTTGCAGTGCTTCACCTTGGTCGCAATAGAATCGTTTGCGAAGGCAGCGAGGCAGTTGATCGAAAAGACGCGCGTCACCGTCTCGTTTGACATGACTCCGTAAAGGAAATTCTTGACGTTTCCAGACAGAGCGGCGTCATGCCCCGTCAGTTCCAGGAGCAGCTCGTCCACGGTTCGGTTCGTGTAGCGACGCAGCTCAGTCACCGCCAGTTGGAATACCCCCGGAAGCCTCCTCATCGTGTCAGTTAATGTAGCCTGCGAGGCCATCATGATGGTCAGGTCGGCTGAGGCGAAGAAAGCGAGTAGTCCCAGCAGCGCGCAGCCGACGAGGCAGCAACGCGGACTGGTGGTTCCCTTCGGAAACGGGATGCGGCCGCCGGTGCTGCAGGCGAAGATGGCGACGGGAACTGCGCCTCCCAATAGAGCCACCACGCCGAGAAGCAGGCCGATGAGGAAGGCGCGCAGCGTCGGGTGCTGCTGGTACATCAGATCTTGAAAATCGACGAGTCCCGTGCGCGATGCGAGGTTGGAGAAGAAGGCGCCCGTTCTGACATCGTCGTAGTTGCCGGAAGGGTCGCCCAGGAAGTCGGCAGCGCGGACGGCGTATTCGCCCCAGGCAGAAAGGGTGCCCATCCACGAAGTGAGGTGGCCTTGAGGTTCAGCTGTTGTGAAGGGCGTCGGTGTCGGCTGCTGGTGTGCGCTTGCCTCCGAGTGTTGAAACGAAGTGAACGTTGAGTACATCATGGCGCTTGGAAAAACGGAGTCGGCTAATTTCTGACACTTCTTTCTCGCCTTCTTAGCCTGAAACAATGCGCGTGCGCTTATTGATCTCTGCTCAGCTCGTTCCGAGAGGACGACAAAGTTATGCACCGAAGGTCGATTGAAATGAGAAAAGGATTTTGTGTAACGAATAAAACATAATCAGGAGCACAAATGAGGCCATACGAAATAATTTTTCCATCACTATGCAATAAATGCAAAAGGAAGAAGTTGCTTATGAGTTCACAGGTTCTGTTCACGAACTGCAACCGTGGAGGAAGAAGCACATGGCAGTACAGGCGCGTTAATGTGAAGTCAGATATAGCGATGAAAAGACACATACACTTCGTGTAAAGCAAGTTGTACGACGTTTATCTTATCATTGGCCAACCGGCAAAATCCGTGCGATGTATTACGTCGTCTACAGGTATTCAGTTGTGTGCCATAGCATACCCGGATGTGGAAGAGAAATTATTTAATGGCGCATCAATTCGATGCCAGGAAATCGCCCAGGCGGAGGAGGCGGCGATTGCTCTGGGGATAGTTTCCTAGAAGCTCCCACGCGTAATTACGGACTCCCAGACTGCATGTCGGAACTATGCCAGAGGAAGCATTGGTAAACACGCAAGAAAAGTACTTCAAAGTAGAAAAGACCAAGGCCATGTCCGTAGTGGTATGGACCCCAGGACACCATGCGGATGTTGGAAACGAAGGCGCTCACTCCGTTGCCTGCGCGTTATGGCTCCGGGTGCCCCAACATGCGAGGGGAGATAATTATTCAGCGCTGTTATTAAGCTATAGGGAATTGCTCCATCGTTTAAGATTAACAAGGAAAGTATACGCCGAACCAGACAAAAAAGTAAACAGGGAGCAATGGGTCACACTAAGTAAATTGCAATCACGTACTTATATCAACCCAATCAAAATGGCCATGTACTCTGCGATGTCAGGGCACGTTAGAGAACCCCAGGTGGTCGAAATTTCCGGAGCCCTTCACTACGGCGTCCCTCATAGCCTGAGTCACTTTGGGACGATAAACCCTCATAAACTAAACCAGTCAAATTGAGCTAAATGTTTCCAAGTTCGTGCGGTCCACATTGCGCCTTTTGTGGCGAAGTGGCTAACTTATACCACATAGTATGGTACGCCAGAACAATCCACACATTGAGGGAATTAATGAACCAAAAACTGAGGACTAGGAGGAATCAGTGTCCAGTTCACACCCGGAAGACCAGCTTTGGCTGGTGAACCGGACAAGAGCTGCGGCAAAAACCAATAGACTCCTGGAATGAGAGCCCGCCAACTATTATTCTATGCAATAATTGTTTTTTTCACACACATGTAGGCCGAGAGAACTCTGCTAGGCCTCCCCTACTGCCCCGCACATATACTACAGGCGTGTATATGAGCGATTGGACGTGTTCTCACAATGCGCGCAATCGAAAACAAAATGAAAATACTTTGACAACTTGGCCCTGAAACTATACGGTAAAGACTTTAAACAAGGCTGTGGTAACGGTTCCACCCTGAAAGGAATTGACAGCAACTGCGGATATCGTTTCAGAGAAATGTTTATTCAGAATCCTAGGATTAATTACAATGCTGTAGGCTTGTCATTCCAAACTTGGGCCATGGATGTCGACACCTGTTCCACACTGACCTGGTATCATAATCGCCTGTTTCTAGATTATTGCTGCAACTCTCTGCGCTTGTTCACACACTCTGCCAGTTGGATTTGTGCCTGAAGCGCGCCGTCATGAGCCGTTTACAGCTCAGCTAAGCCCTCTCATGTTCTGTGATCATGCTCAAATGCGACTGTTATATCCTTTATGGCCAGAGTGCCTATTAAATTTTCGGCCGCGCACCGCTGCAGGCTGGCCTTCGCTTCAAGCATACATTTTCCGCTGGTGTTTTGAGTGTGCCTTAAGCACAGAGAAAGCAATTCGAGTTAGTATTACGCATTATTTTGTTTGGCCATTTTTTGCTTGCCGCGAGCTTCCCACGAACGAAAAGGAAGAACGCCCATTGCAGCTCGAGCTTGCACGAAGTAGAAGTTTAACCATGGCTCCAAATGACGTGTGAGTACCTGTTTTCAATGTGTCCATTCCCGACGTGACTAGCACCTTAACCTGCACGACAAGGGCATTGCCGGTAAAGATGTGGGGATGCTTTTGCAGCGAAGCCAATTGTCTGACAACTGTATGCAGTGACGGGCACATCTCACAAACCTTGAAAGGACTGACTAAACTTGAATCGTGCTTCTTACGATCTTGCCGCTGTGGGCCGTTCCTCGTAGTGCCCCCCGTTGAGGCATAACCAAATGTCAACGCTGAAAGGGAGGCGAATCATTGCCCTGCGTAAATAATCTGAATTTTCTGAAAACTTCTTTTTAATAAATGCGGATCTTGTTTGTAAAATGCGGTAATAGCTACACAGCATCACATATCGGAATGGACATCAAGAAAATAAAAGGCGCATATCTGTTCAAACGTCCACTAACTACAGTATATAGCCTACAAGTTGCTCTGGGGCGTTAAATACCATAAACCTAAACCTATACGTGGATAGTAAGTGATCACAATCCTAAATACAGTGAATAATGTTATAATCTTTCATTTCAAGGCAGCTTGAGCGAGAAATTTTCGAACTTTCTTGTATCCGTTTTCAACCTTGTAGTAAACTCATACCTCGTTGCTTAGTGCATGAATAGCACAGGAACACTAGAGCGACGTTTTAGGTGACGTTTAAGTTCTCGTCAAAAATTTATACGGCACAGAGCGTCGCAGCCTATCGCCTTTTTTATTTGGCTGGTTCAATGACCTCCTGGCAATGCAATCCTGGAGAAATGTGTTCTACTGCTACTTAGGCATTATTTGTTCAGAAACGCTATACTCGTATAATACAAAAGGAGGCAACCCACGTTATTCATAGCGTTGATGATGATGGATTTCATGGCGCATGGGCATCTGCGGCCAAAAATCGCCATGGCACAAGGTATTTTCGTCTTCGCAAGGTGGGGTCAAAGGCCCATTTCCCAATCATGTCTCCCTTTAGAAGCCGAGCACCAGGCCAGGGGAAAGCTTATACCCGTTGTATCACAGGTGGGTACCCGGCGGCACTGGGGATCGAACCCTGCACCTACCGCATGCGATGCGAATGCTCAAACGACAACGCCCCCGCTGCGGTATTATTCATAGTCTTACTGTATATTCTCGGTTCTTGTTTTTAATGCGTGTCTCGACACATTTGAATGTTTTGCATGTCATTCACAGTATATAGTACTGGAAACGTTCTTCATGTTACCAGTCATATCCAGCCAAATTAAAGTTAAACGCATAGCGCGTCCTTAGGGTTAAAGACCCGTGTTGCAATCCCTGGCTCTCAATGAGCGTCGTATCAGACAAGAAAAACACAGTTCATTTGCAGTTTTCAAAAACTCGTTCTGTTACAATTATTCGCCTAACGAATTTCAAGCTCCAACACTGCATCTGGGGCAGCTGTTGCAAGGGCATTTTATTCTTGCACAGAAAATTCTTCCATCGACAGCTGCTTGAGGCGTAGCTCCCAAGCTCGCTTGAAGCGGGAGCACATAACTCACGTGCTTTGTGACGTCGTCACAGCGGCAGAAGCAGCCTTCTAGCGCCGCTCATTTCACGCAGCATATATCCCGCCTGTTCAACGCCAGCTCTGAATCTCAGCACGATATTGACGTCACTGCATGTTCGAATCAAAGATATGGCCTGAGCTCTGGCGCATTTCACTAGCGTGTGCAATAAGTGGGAAAAGACGTTTTCATCTTTGACGCAGGTACTACGGCACAAAAAAAAAGTTCTATGGACGCTTAGGATACTCATTTATGCGAAATTTGAGCGCAGCTCTCTCGGCATCGGCGATGCGAACGGCAGGCTTCTCTCGGAGACGCTGCCTAGCCTGTACTTCGGCACCGCGAACACCGAGGTGGCCTCGGCGGCGGCGCTGAGCCTCTGCTCGGGCAGCTCATTTAGCAGCAGCGGCAGACGAAGAGTTCAGAGAAAGTCTTCAGAGAGTACTGACTGAGACTATTTTGTATTGTATAAGCAGGCGGTTTATACTAGGAATACAGCGCTGTGAGTGGCGTGGCCGACACGGACAATCATTAAAACGGCGAATTGTGCGAATTGGTACAATCATCACGTGCAGCGTTAAAGAACCCCACGTGGTCGAAATTTCCTGAGCCCTTCACTACGGTATCCCTCATAGCCTGAGTCGCTTTGGGCCGTTAAACCCCTATTGAACATAAACCTAACATATCGCATGCAGCATACTCCACAGCATGGCCTGCCAACGGAACGGAGCGTGGCTTGACTGCTAGGAGGCAGTGGGTGGCTGCGTTTGGGAGAGTGCCGCGGCAGATAGACCTCCCCTCCCCTAGCCGCCCTACATCCGCTCATGCAGTTGTGATGAACGACGGCGCGCACTACTCTGGCGCCATCTATGAGCGAGAGGCGGTACTCTAGTTCGCTCGGTTACACCGGCGACGGCGACGTTCAACCCACGAGCGGACGCTTAACAGCTGCGCTTTAAAACACCCAGTTAATCCGTCATACTGGCCCTTGTCCACCTCAGTCGGTGGCGTCTGGTATTACGAGATTGCGTATATCACCAAAAATTTAGTTTTCTGCCGCAAGCTTCCACGAGCTTCACCTCTCGTGCTTTTTTTTTTATCAACAGTCCATCGGTGCAGTACCACGAGCGAAACCAGCTGGAGCCGTACGTGACGGCGGTCGTCACGGCCGTCGTTCTGCTGTTCCTCCTGTTGCCGCTGGTTATCCAACTCCTGCAGATCAAAGGTTGGTATAGCCTTCTTTGTGCGGCGAGGAATAATTATAAATGCATGTGTAAAGCCATAAACTGCTAATTCTATATCCGTAGAAACTTTTCCACACGTTTCCTCACTGCTCAGCATATTGAATTTTACTCTTCCGCACAGAAGGCGTTTGCAACCTGCTTTTTACTCTCGTCTCGTATTGCACAAAGGACTGCATCTCTCTATCACACAATAGGGAGTGATGGGATATTAGCTTGGTTTCATTAAAAACAAAACAGCGATTTACTGGTGCCCGATGTGCCGTGTTGACAAATTTATAGTGCTAATGTATCCTGGCAACTTAAACGCAAGAGGTTTTGTTGATGCAAAGAAAATGCTGGCGATGGGGGCAGGCCAGCGGCTCATGGATATTTGTAGAAAACTGCGCCAAATTTGTAGATGTGCCTTCCCATCTAGGTAAGATAACATCTAAATAAAACAAATCTGACGCATACATAGAGGTGCCAAAACTAGAACTAATACTGGGCATATACCAGCACAAGCGTCTGTTTCGTACTTTAAAATGATTTACACGCTTATGGTATACGCAACCTGTCAACCTAGTATATCCTTCCGGCGCGTTTTACATGCAGTCGATGTCTATGTGAACCCGATCTAGAACCTAAACTATACGTAAGTTCACAGTAGGAAATAGCGTCCGCCAAGTACGAAGAGTGTACACCTTGTGCACATGCTGGAAGCGAGTCGCCCGCATTTCGGCGCACAGGACTGGGACATAAGAATGAGCAAATGGGCTTGCATGCATCAGGTAAGCGGGATAAAGGCGCCTCTGTCGAAGCCACCTTTAAGATTCGTCCAGCTATAGATGTAATTTGGCGCGTAGCGCATTGTGTCGAGTGCGCTGACAAATATTCAGCATGCAGCTTAGTTTCGCATCACGTAGTAGTGAGCTTGCGGAAAGGCTGCTAACAGGTTCCTGCTCAAATCATGCCGCTATATATTGCAAGTGGCACCATACGCTTAGCGACTTTTTAAAGGAAGTATCAGTAGTAGCAGTACTAGTATACCTTTATTCGGCCATAATTTACAGGCCAAGCATGTCGACCGCCTGGGCGACCAGAGGTCGCTGTTCTTCCTCCCCTTCAGCGCCAAGCCAGTCGAGCCAGGTGGTGATGGGGTGGGGGGTAGGAACCATCTTCGAAATATGTAGCGCGAAAAACAAGACACAGACAAGGTGAAGACAGGACACGAGCGCTTCTCACGACTGAATTTTTATTGGGAAAGATACCAGAATATATACCATAGATATGGAAGCGGGGAAGGAAACAGGAAATACAAAATAACAACCCAAAAAAGAACAATACGAGGAGATAAAAGGCCGGCGATGAAAGCAAATACATAGCAACATAAAACACGTGCAGTGTTACTTAACAACCGATTCAAGGTACACAATCTCACTTTTTGTCAAGGCGATGGATGCGTCACTAACACACTTCCCCCCCCCCCCCTTTCGCGATATGGAACGCTTCAATAATCTCTCTCGTACGTTGATAATGTGCTTTGTCAAGTACTACAGTCTTATCGAAAAGGGGGCGACATTTACATTCTCTGCAATGCTTCGGTAAATTTTCAAGAGCTGTTGGCGTTAAAGAATTTCTGTGTTCGAACAGCCGGACATTTAGACAGCGCCCGGTCGTCCCTACATAATATTTTTCACACGTCAGAGGAATCTTGTAAATCACCTCTTTTCTACATGGCACAAACCTAGATTTGTGATTAACATGGCAACGATGATTACTTTTTAATCCCTCTGCTTTCGCTCTGACCATCGCACACAATCCAGATAACTTCACAGGAGCTGAGATTACTGTTCCCACCTCGTAGCGATTGGCAACATTGGGTAGGAATGGGTAGGAACCAGACTGCTGCATTCAGTTCACGTGTTCACGTCCGTGCTTTTGCTCAGCAAGGCCAAAAGGGCAGACACGCGTAAAAAAATGACGCAGCCGCGTTCGAGTGCACAGCTTTCTCGTGGAGTCGGAAATCGGCATTACCATGCACGTGGACAACCTTATGAACTTGAGACTTTCGTCGCCAGAAAAAGCTCCGTTCCCGACTCTCCTACATTCGAAACTAATCAAGGCGTGAAGATAAAGATGAGGTACCGTTTGGTAAGTGCACCGGCACGTCCTATATCCCGTTGGACAGTAACCAGAATGGCATTCAACCATCTCGTGGACGATGAGCGAAGATGCCCTCGCAATCTCCTTTTTCTCCTTTCCTCCGAACTCTCTAAAGCAATTAACAACTGTATTTCACTCCGAGGAGGACGGACCAAATCCTGGCCGCGGAAAATTGGTTTTTGACGAAAGGAAATGGCGCAGTAAATATCTCACATTTCGGTGGACACCCGAAACGCGCCTTAAGGGAAGGGAGTAATTGTAGTAAAAACATTTATTTTCGCAAAAGGAAGAGTTAGGGCGTAGGGGGTTGGGGATAGATAGATGTGGAGCTCCAGTGGTCGGTCTTCCCTATTCCAAGATCCCGTTGGCCTCCGCCGCTGCCTTGGCCCTCTTCACCAGCATAAGCTGTGTGCTCGGGTCGGAGTCAGTCAGGAGGGCCTCCCACTGCTCTAGACTAGGGCTATTTATATTTGGTAATAAAGGGCTTTTTTCACAGCCCCAGGTGGCGTGGTACGTTGTGGCGTAGCCCTACACCACACGCACTCTTTCGCGTACCTGTTCGCCCATATGAAAGAGGAAAAATATAGAGGTGCCGTAGTGGAAGTTTCCGAAACAATTTCGACCCTCCTGGGAATCTTTAACCGGCGCTGACATCGCTCATCGAACGCGGTCGCTGTGGTCGGGCTCGAACCTTGGTACGAGCACCACTGAGCCACCGCGACGGGTTTTGTCAGCTACGTTCAGGCCGATGTCAGCCTTTCGGAATACAGCTGCGACAAGGAGGCGACAGTTAAATCGACGAAATGTTCTTGCAAAACTCCGCAGTGCTGACGGGAAGGCGTGCCTCGCTGCAGCGCGAGCGCATAGACAAGCTGCATTCGCACCGCCTGGAAGAGAAGGACTCGCCGCCGGTCGACCGCAGCGGCATGTACCTGTGTTCGTCGGCCGCCTGCTTCGACACCGGTGAGTTCAGCTCACAACTCATGCTCCGTTTCGCTCTTACCACAGTTGTCACAAGTTTAGAAGTGTGTGGTGTTTTTGTGTTAAGTCGCCGGACGTGGCAATCGAAAACTGCTGTTCAACCTCTGGCCAATAATAATTCATTTTTTCTACGTGGTGAACGGAGAAAAAATCCAGAAATTCTTGTTTTACGATGGCAGCTGCGACAGATCACGTGGTAAGCAGCATCGTCATGTGCACAATACGTGGTGCCTAAAAACAAGCATCCAAGTCCTTAGATAGTCGTATGAAAATGTTATCCAGCGGGCCATGGGGACTGGGCGTGCGTGCACTATGACATGCTGTGTACTTGATACCTCGTACTGTGGGGAGGAGGGGGCACAGGCCTCTAGCACATGAGCTTGAAGCGAAGCCGATACTTCTGTTATTCTTTGGTGGCCTCGAGCCATATTTGTGGAGTTGAAGACCGAATTCATGCGCCCTAATGTATAGTGTTGTAGTGAAAGGATATCATTGTGTGGATGATACTACGCCATCCGGCGGCATACAAAACAATCTTTGGCCACAATCCTACCTTCAAAAAACTCTGGCGATGGTAAATCCATCACTGTAAATAGCGCCACATGTATATGAAATCCGAGTAAATACTCGCCAGTGTTCAGGCAGGGGATGGATCCCCGCTGGTCGGCATCTTCTAAAGGTAGAACACAGACTACGCGGCAGACTCGACAACGTAGACCTCAGCTTATGCAACTGTAGTTAATAAAGTATTAAAAGCTGTCAAACATCAGCGGAAGGGCAGAGGCCTTACGTGACACCATTTTGTACACTGAAGAACGCACTGTAATCTAAAATCAGCTATGCATCGCCTCTTCTACACTCTACATGTCTGTTCACAGAACTCTGGGCGGTGCCTGCGGGCCATTTCTCTTAGGATTCTTCGGAAACGATTTTTTTTTTTCAGGACGTGAAATTTCAGATTTGATCAAGTACGAGCGAACTCCGTGCAAGAAAGCGGACGCATTCCTATGCCAGATGAGCAGCCGTCCGTTCCTCGAGAACCAGAGGTTGTTGCTCTGGCAGGAGCTGCTGAGGACACTTCACGGTAAGTGCGAACACCACATTCTTCTGTCTCGCGCTTATTTTTGAAACGCCAAGGGCAACTGGCATTGTCTTGCCAGTCAGCACTTGATGTGTGTGATGTGCCAGACGCACCTTCAACACTGACATTTTTTTAACGGGATAGCGTTAAAGGCTCCGTTCACCAGGAAATCCTGTATCGGCGTGGTAGGCGTAGGCACTGTGAGCGAAAAACAGCGGTCATGACTCTGGCAGGTGGTGCCCAGGGAGCAGCCTAGGAGGCAGGTGGGCCACCTAGGTCACGTGACCTTGTGACGTCATCACAGCCTGCCCACCGGATAGTGAGCAAACTTCCCACCGTAGTAGGTGGCAGTTAAATCAATGATTGGTCGCTCGGGAAGGGCAACCTGGGTCGCACAAGGCCCACTGCTTGGAGCACCTGCCACCGCAGGGCAGTGGCGTATCGCTTTACCGCTGCATCAGGGATCTATGAATGTAAAGAATGACCTTCTGCATATATGGGAATTAACGCATAACACTGCCACGTTATACTCTTAGAGCGGAGCTTATGTGTTTTTTTTTTCCACGTTATCTTCGCCACAGGAAATTTATTGTACGCCACGAGAGTTAGGTGTAGCGGCAGTTGTTAAGGGGAAGGAGATATAACGCGAACTCTCAATGACGTCACAAATTTCTTCTTCCTGCCCTAACCTTGTGCCTAGCTTTGTGCCTAACTCGAAAATGTGTCACAGCCCATTCCGCCAGCATCGATGAAGCGGTAGCCTCGATCTGCCCTCTGCCATTTGTCACATTAAATCAGGCCTGCCCCTTTTTGACACTTTTCGAAATAACCACACGTTAACTGCGTTCCAAAACGTCAAAGCACGTCTATACTTCGAGGTATGATATTCTGCCATAACGATATTCTGTCCTTGCGCGTGCATTACAGTTTCCGTTTATTTTCAATATCATACACGCGCCCAGAAGAATCACGTAAAAGCGATGATGTTACGTAAGACATACATGCAGTGAACGCACTTTGCATTACAGTGAAGTAGTGTGAGGCTCTGGATTTTATACTTATTGAACATTTCTTCCACAGATTTTGGCCGTTCAACGGATCCGTTCTTGATGAAGATATATTCGCATTTTCATGTCTGCAGGAGTCACGGTATGCATTCTGTACTATAACTGCCTTGAGAAGATAAGTCGTGTTGCTTTTTTTGTCTTTTTTTTTTCGAAAAATGAACGATGATGTAACCAGCCTCTCCTCAAGTATATTCAACTCTGCTTAATACCAGAATCGGGCTGCACAATCCGCGTACCGATCCCAGTCGTCGCTAGTAGGGAGGTTATGTGTTACCTTACTGTGTGACTTTTTGTGTGTGACTTTTTGTACCATTCATGCCATGTTTGCAGCATTCATACTGTTATGTTCCTGTGCTGAAGAAATCAAATAAACTGTATTACACTCGGATTATTTCTCGCGATAGGAGTCCACAAAGAGGAGCTGCCAATTGCAACCATTGGGTCGGACTTGGAAGGTTTTTGTTCATTCTTTTCACGATTCGCCTTCGTTCGCGCTTCAGCATGTCAGGGGAGTCGAAGAGACGAAAACCATTTAACAGGCCAATCACGGAGTCATATGTTGTACTTAGGCAGAAGGTCGAAGAAGAGCTGGCCTATTAAAAACAAAGTAGGCGAGTTCGCTCATTGTTCACTGTTTTGCTTGCAAAAATTTCACGAGCAACCTAACAGAAATTGAATACTATGGTCCCTCAGACAATAGTCTGTTCTGAATTCCAAATGTATGACAGTGGAACTTCCCAAGTGCACATCATCACATGTATGACGTAGTTCTCACACTGCTGTTTGCCAGGCAGCAAGCAACATTGTCATGCACGCACAGTTCAAGTAATAATTTAAAACAGCTAGGAAACTGTGGCTATTCGATAGCTTCATAACGTGAGAGCGTTGATTTTTTCAACGAACCAAGGCGAGAAAACATATGCCCCTCACTTTGACATTTGACACTTCTTTTCGCGCCTTACTGCATTAATAACGCGTTCAGAAGTCTTTGAGGCCAAGGAAGTGATTGGGGAATGCTAATAATTATTTTATTTTCGGCTCTTTTTGTTGGTGAAAAACGAATAGTGGATTTATTTAGGCACGAAATTATTCAGAAGAAAGTAAAAGAAAAGAGAACCAAATGCTGCCGGTGGTATCTGAACCCACGACCTCCGCATGTCGCGTACACTGTCTACGAAATCATCTACAGCGGCGGCTGTCTCGCCTTTCACTTTCTAAGGTACTTATGTTAAGGGCAGGTGTACCTTGAGTGTTCACCGCACCCAACCACAGTTGGCAACATCCTGTTAGACAGGAAGTGTCACGTGGAACGTGATCGAAAGTGGGCAGCGGAAGCTAGGCGAGGACGCTCGTATGCTGACTTTGGCTTCAACACTGCCAGAACCAAGTGTCTCGCTACGCTATGAGCTGGCATGAATATAGAAGTTAAGGGGCTGTTTAAGACATTGTCGCGGAAACGATATATTTAGAGGTATTTACAATGAACAAGGTTAGTGATGGCCGACGTAGCCACGAGCAGTGCCGAGGGGAGAGATCTTCGTCGTCTCCGTCCACCTTCTAGTCGTGGTTTAGGCAGTCTTCGTCGTGGTATGCCCGTTTCAATATATCTAAAAAGAAGCCAGGAGCCTTTGAGGCCTTGTGACGCTCAGGGGAAGGTTAACTTCGGCACTAAGTTTATTATCGCCTCCGCTCATAATGGAAAAATAATTGAGCAATTTTGTCAAACATGTTCATGATGGCATTTTCAAACATTCACGCACTAACTGGCTGAGCAGAGTGCTCAGTAGATGAGTATACGATGTGTGGATGTGTGAGTATACTCAGTAGGGTGAGTATACGATGTCAAGAATATGACACGTCTGACATAAGCGTGCATACTGTCGTACCAACAGTTGCTGTGTAGCTCGCTATACAACGTCTCTAGGCTGACGCCCTTTTCGATGCACTCGCGGTGAGAAAGTTCCTCTCGGAGGAAACAAGCCAGAGCTTTGGTAGGGCTCAGCTGCACCGTTAGAGGTCGGGACCTACCGCATTCCATGCCTTACCGTGTTAACGCTTCTCCTGCGGCAACGAGCGCAGGTTCCCACTCGACCGAGCGACCAGTGCTGTCCGAGGTCGCGCAGAAACGCATCCCGCAGCCTCTAGGCCTGGCCGAGTGGCCGGTGGTGTCGACCGCCGCTCTGCCCCGCGTATCCTTCTCGGCCGCCAAGTTGGCGCAGATCTACGGCAGCTTCCCGCTGGTCAGGGTCGCCCTCAGGCTCAAGGAAGGCAAGCGCTACATCCAGGTGAGATCGACCACGAGTACCCGGCTTCAACCCTGAAGCCAGCGATGGTTACGGCACATTGTCGGCACCCGTTGGTCTTTCAGATTCCCAAATTGTGATGAATGCGCCTCTATGAGCGCAGGTCAAGGTTTGCGAAGTAGCTCTGCGAGGGGTGCCGCCTGCTTCAGGGGTGCTGCCGCAAGTAGTGACACTTTGTCTTCTGCAGTGTTTATAAATGTCCGTTTGCTCTAGTCTTTTTGTTAGAGGTCTATGGCCCATCTCTTTTACGCACCCAATGAGCGGGATGTAGAACGTGATGTGGAGTGAAACCTAAAATAAAAGTAACGTTAATCAAACCATGAAATTCGCTTTTATTATGTCCGAATGATCGAAACGTTTCACCTACTGCTTGCCGCTTTCATGAACTCTTACTCATGGGTGTCTTCATGGCCTATATGCAGTTAGTTTCCAGCCTTAAGAGACCCCAAGCCTCATATGGGAGAATGGTTGCGAGAATGTTTTTGCAGGCTAGTTGGTGCATTTCTGGCGCAGAAAGACAGCACAAGAAAGAACAAACTCGACAGGACAGAGCGCTAGGCCATGAAATGCGGATAGGCAATAACGACACTGTTTAAGACGCCATGTCTTCAAGGACATGGTGACACCAAGGCCATGAAGACACTGAATTCCATGAAGTAGCTGTTCGAGAACACCCTGTGACATTAAAACTTCCATAAGCATAAAACTTATCTCGTCCTTCCGCAGGACTGTCATAGGGGAAGCTCTTTTTTTATGAGGTACTGCAGTTTCATGTTCCCGTCAGCACTAAATGTGGTCCTAATGCTGACGGGTGTCAGAAGATCTGACCAGGGCAAGGCAAGGGTCAAGAATATCTATATAAACCCGGGACGGTCCTGCAAACTAAGGCACGGTTAGACGCTATATAGTTTTATGTGAACTTACCTTCCCATTCTGTAAAGCACAGCTTACAGTTTTACGTACTGTGCTGCGTGAGGACTTGCGTTCTGTACGCTGTACGCGTCAGCTGTACGCGTCAGCTATACGAACTGGAAGTAATGACTGTGTGTACTAATGTAAGCTAATGGGTTTTTTTCTCCATCGAAATATATCATCTTTGAGCCTCTGAACAGTGCTTGGTGCTGGCGTACTCAAGGAGAGTATGCCGTTTCTTGAGGTTCTTAGCATCTTTCTCACGTATGAACTCTTCGGTGTTTCTGCTCAAACGTCGTCGCAGGTGACGGAACCGGACACCATACGCGACATGTTCGAAATGGATAAGTATCGCTACAAGGAAGAAGCTCTGCTCGGTTTCCTGGAGAAGCTCGCTGAGAGGAACCCAGGTGCTGAGGACGCTGCGAATCCACCGAAGCACACGGCCGTGTTACGGGGCGCTTTGGGTGTCGAAGCTAAGATCACACAGGTATGTGCTACGAGAAAGAAATCCCAGACGATCAGTGCTACTCATACGGCAGAGTATGTGTTAGCATGTGGCACATGTTCCCCAAGCACCACGCACGGTGACGCGCCCTTCGCGAAACCCACGCGATGGAAGTCACTGTCCTCCTTTTCAATTGTACACCCTCTCCACTCTCCTCTTCTTCAGTTACCACCCCGTTAACCCACCTCCCTCACTACGGTCTGACAGAGTTTTGAACCTCTCCACCCCCCCCCCCTCCGCCCCCCCCCCCCCCCCCTGTCGTTTTCGTACATTGGCCACCGCGCCTCCTCCGCCCCACTGTCCCCGCCCTCCTCTCCACATTTCACTCCGGGCCATCACACAACACCAGACGAACAGATTTTGCAAATATGAGAGTAGTAATGCTAACGCAATAAAAGAAATGGAAGGGATGTCACTGTACTGAGGCTTTGCACTTGTATACTTGGTAAGGCGCATAACAGGAATCTGATGCTCCACCGTCTTTCTTGAGCGGTAGCCCACACACTAATAAACCATACAAGAACTCTCCCTTAGCTAATCCGCAATATTATCGTCAAGCTACGACGCAACTGATAAAAATCAGAGAGGGCTCTTAAGACAACTTACGTGCTGAGAATGCGAAAGCATTTGTGTCTCATCGCGAGCTACTGGTTAACTATATTTGTCTACTAGTTACTGCTAGTTAGTAACTATCGTCGGATACAACTCAGGAACGAAGCGGCAGATGCCACTTAAAGAAAGCCGTGTCTCGCCAGTGGCGTCACCGATTTTTATGACATGGTGGTTAATCCGATTAAGCCGGGGTGATCCCCCATTCATCCACCACCTCCTGGGATTTCACACTAGCTGGTCCAAGGGGTAGAGGCGGAAGAATTGGCCAAAGGGAGAATCGATCGACGCCGTTGGCTGGAGGCGCTCATTTGAGGGGAATTCCCCGCTTCATTCTTGAGCTATATCCGACTATAGTACAAATGTCTCAAAGGCCTTTAGAAAGGTAACACGACACAGGCGTACAAATAAATCGCCGCTTTAACCAAGCCGTACGAATGTGGCTCTGTGTGCTAGGGGTATCGTATCTGACTCTGAGATCAAGGGTCAAGAGCCACGTCGCTTCCGGCTTTTTCACTTCCGGTACGATGACGTCAGTCGCGGTCTCTGAGACCATGGGGACGGCATTAGAGTTTTCGGACGATTTCGTCTGCACAAAAACGCCGGGTTTCGCAGACTAATAATGTTTTTGCATTAATATTACTGCAATGATAGCAGCTTCTCTTTCACAGCTTTAGAGTAGCGTACTGTCCTTGCTAGTAGCCAGACTAAGGTTCACTGATTCATTCGTAAGCTTCCTGTAAGTGTGTCTTTTCAGTGCTGCACGTGATGGGGATGCAACATCACGAATCGGGAAGGGCTCTTTTTGAATTGACTAGCAGAAGTCAAGCGGTACTTCGAGTGCAGTTAAATGTTTTTCGTGCATTAACTGAGAAATATTAGAGTGATTCCTTACTTGTCGCATTGTAATTGACATGCCTCACTTATCTCAGTACCGGCTGCGAAATGACTCGTGTGCACATCCTGAACTGTATTTTCTTTGCAGATGAAGCACTCTGACGAAGAGATGTGCGCTGCCCCCGACTATGCTGTGCGCAGCATCAAGGACATCGCAGACAGCGAAGTGGTGAGCTTAAGGATGGTTTCGGCTTGAGTCTATCAGTGTGTGCTTGAGGAAGTAGGCAACACAACGAAACGAGACGAACGGAAGAACGCGAGCCATAGCGTCCACTAATAACAGAGTCACGTATAAAATTAGTCATTTACAGAATTACAACGCAACGTGAGCTATATATTTCAAGAAATTGGCACAAACCCGCTGAGAGAACTATGGAAAAACGATGTTGCTTTTGGTTATTTTAAGTAAGTGCGCATTTTAAATCAGCGAATTATTTTGCTAGTACTAATCACGCAGCTTCAAATATCCCTCAGGACGGTTAAAATCTCCCGTTAGGAAGTTGTACTTTCCGATTAATTGCGTAATTTTCTTAGAGGCAACCATATTGCAAAGGTGTTTTCTGCGCTCTTAACGCAACGTGGTACATTTAAAATGCCCGCGGCAGAAGGGCGCACAAGCTTTCCAAAGTCCAGGGCAGACAGCGTTTTTATTTTGACTATTGTCATGGGGCGCCAGTAGATTGATGTTACAATGGGCCATATTTGGTTCCCAGTATGTGATAAATAAATGAATAAAAATATGGCTTCAGAGCGTGCAAATGGCTGGAGTGTTGTACTTCGCCGGTTCCGCGCGCCCGTCTTTCATAGAGAAGAGAAAAAGATGCGCTCTAAAATCAACATTTTCGGTGCATATTGACTTTGTGCTACGTAACTTTACACGAACGCGATTTCTTTGAAATGATTGCTGCCACTGTGGCAGTTAAAACATAGCCATTTTGTTCAGGGTTCGTTAGGATGCAGGCAGTTTTCTTCGCAGATAGCAGTCAAAGCACAAAGTGCGAGAAGATAACAAAAAGACCACTTCCCGACCTCCCTTCCTCCTTCTGTTTTCTCTCAAGATGCTCTTGCAGCCAACTGGACAATTTTTGTTGCATACATCGCCTTTCATAGTGGAGAGAGCAAGATGCCCAACCCTTCCGACATTGCCCAACGGGCGAAGGAGGTCGTTAGAATTTGAAGGCAGATACGCTCTTCGCGAGGTCATTGGCTGTTGAAAAAAAAACGGCCGTGCTAGTCAGATGCAGTGACGATATGTGATAAGACACGAGCATGCTTTTAGTTGTTCAGCTCTGTAGTTCAAGGCTTTCAGTCAGATGTAACAGTGCAACCCCGTGACATTTTGATTGGCTATTAATTTACTGAACGTCTTTCCAGCTAACCGATGCATAAGTTGTGATATAATAAATTAAGTTCTACTCAGACCTGATCCCATCGGGCGGGGTTGCCTGGTTTTCTTTCCATAGCAGACGTTTCCATAACCTTTAGTTACCCTTTCTATGGCCTGCCTGAAAAGCCAGCAGCGAGAGCCAAGCAACATCAAAAGCTGGGCTATATGCGCGGCCACAAAAAAGAAAAAATACCGTTAGGCAATAACTGTGTGGGCTTGTTTGACGTAGTTTTTTAATGTCTTCAGATTCAACACCATCGTCAGCTTGACGCCTAATGCAGAGCGTCACTCTGTCTGGTGACAGAGTAAAAAGAATTTGATTTATAAACGAAGAGTATGCACATAAAGACCTTCACATCGATTGCGATCAGCATGATCATTATCAGCAGCCTGACTGCGCCCACTGCAGGGCAAAGGCCTCTCCCATGTCTCTCCAATTAACCCCGACCCTTGCCAGCTGCGCCCACCATGTCCCCGCAAACTTCCTAATATCATCCGCCCACCTTACTTTCGGATTACCCACTTTTAATGCTAGACGACGGGCGTATGTTTTTATATTCCATAAGTTGTCATTGTGGCCTGTTTTTGCAGTGGGACTGGGAGGAGTTCCTGCGCATCGTACTGAAGAACATAAACGAGGAACCCATAACCCCTATTACGATTGTCCTTTTCAAGAAAAAGTTTGTCAACGACCTCATGGAGCTTCTCCGGAAGACCAACATGTGAGTGAGGGTTTCAGGACTCCGGCACAGATCTGATCGAGTTAGTCAGAGGTGTTCGCTTCGGCACTCGCCATCTCATAGTGATAAAAGAGCGATCTTTTTCTGAAGCATTACACCAACGTTGTAAACTATGGTATTTGGATATTAGCATGCAAGACCAACGCACAAAAGCAGACTCCACGGTTTCTGCACCACAACTGCAAGCGCCTAGGCTTCTTTAATCAGGGACCTAATGCCGTGGTTTGTATAGATGCTTTTCGTGTTGCTGCGCGGTAACTCTGGAAGAATAATCAAGGTGTGGTAACGTGAGATTTTCGCGACTTTACTTCACGTGTATGGCGTGCAAACCTTCGGGGGCAGTATTACCAGTGGGAACAGTAGGCACACGTACGTTTAAGCCAAATAATCTTTTTATTCGCTAGATTGCATACCCTCAACTGCTTTTAAGGAAGAAGGCTCGAGGAAATGGTAGTTCATAAGCAAAAAATACTAAGCCCAAGGACTGAGCACAAAGAATGCGCAAAACAACGCGCTGCCATGGTACTGATATTTAGGAGCGAGCACTAGCTTGTGACGTCAAGAAGAACTTGAGTGACGTTAGGAAGATGGCGTGAACCAACAGGTCTACAGAACTAGCAGGAGAAAACCTCGGGTTAACACGCTAGACCCCTGCACGTAAGAATGACGCCACATTGGTGACGATGTCCACTTGTGCAGACGTGAACGCTTGACTTAGATTTCCTATGCTCCCAACGCACAAACATCCTAAAAACTATGATTGGACACGCCATCGAACCCGGCCGGCTTTCTCTGAAACCGACTGAAGACAACCAACGAACTAGGGACATATCTTCGGACAAGGGACGGAGCGCATCAAGAGACAAGGGACGGAGGGAGAGATGGACACACGGCGACGTTATTATAATAAATGTATTTATTTTTCGCCACCCCTACCGGTTCTCCCACAGGACGGACGTGATGACGTTCTTGGGGATGCGCGCCACCCTGTCCGTGCTGCCGGCGTTGATGGGCGACGCCCGCGACGAGCCCTTCTTGCAGGATGTGTTGGCGCTGCGCTACGGCGGCCGCCTCGAGCACTTCTGCGCCGAGAGCACCTTCTCGCTCTTCCGCTTCCACTTTCTGGGCCTGCTGGCGCAGCGAATCTCCAACGGAACCGCGCACAAGGTGCGAAACGGCACTCCGAGCCCAACGCCATCCTGAAATCGCACACACAAGGCGCAATGGTAGAGAGAGAGCGGGTAGATAGTTCTTGATAATCCCAGAGTGAACAGGGAAGAGGAAGGTCTAAGGATGTTTGCCAATGTTGCTTTCCAACGCCACTCTACCTGAATCCTTTATCTCAGTTTTTCAGGTCAACGCAGCCAGTCATACCAAGCTACCTGTCGAATGTGAACATGCAGCCTTTCAAGCCCATGCTCACTATCTCTCCATGAGTCATACCCCCGGATTCCTTTCTACTGAGCTGGCCTTTCTTTTAACAGTTTTGCAGATCAACCGGTTAATCATCTTTAGCAGTCATAATGCCTAGACAAAATTCACCCTCCCCATCCATTTCCACCTCTCACCCTCCTTCCCCTCACCGGGCCTTCTTCCTCGTAGTAAAGACCCTATTTAACCCCTTTTTGTCCAAACGGAGATAAATCCTCTTGTCGAAACGTTGGCGAGCATCCTGAGGCTTTCCCTTTCCTTGTTCACAGAAGACGCAGTGTTAGAGAAGGGGCTCAATCGTCTAAACTTTGATACATTCTAAGATAGTCTTGGGTGTGTGTTTTTCAACATCCGACTGCTAAGGGGTAGAAAAGAAAAATGACTGGTGTAGCACTGCCAGACGAACGAAATGTGTATTATAGATGGAATGCATTTCACTTTTGCTTCAAAAAGTATCAATACGAGGAAATGAGGTTAGGTAGGCCGAAAATATGCTAAATTTCGAGCCAGTATCCCATAACCGCGACAAAGCATGTTCAAAAGGTAGGGGAAAGTTATCGACTGAGGCAGAGAGTTAGGAAGTGATAAATTTCTTGAAATTTGCTCACACACCGTAACGGCGGCTGAAGCAACGCAGATGAACCCGAAATCTTCTTGAAAGGTCTTCGTTCTGCTGTGCATTTAGTTGAACTGATGATAGGTAAGGTTAAATCCTTCGGAGCAATCCGCGGGTGGCTCCTGCTTTTTCCTCGAGAGCATCAATTTCTGTTGTGAAACCTTCGGAATCTAAGAAATCTTTTCCTGATGAGTAAAGTCACACGGCACTTACGCTCGTTTGGAACTTAAAACACAGAAATGTGCTTCGCTAAGGTCTTAACGATGCGAGAACGCACTAAAACTGAACACTGTTCCTGTGCTCGCTGTGCTATTGTTACTAACCCTCATCTACTCATACTGTCGACCAAGATAATCCTGCTGTTGAGGTGCCCATATAGACAAACGAATGCGCTCATTTTCGTGCACCGAGCTAAGAATAAAGGAAGGCTGTTTTTATATTTTTGTATTGCACATGCCCTCACATTTAAGCAGTTATTGAAGAGAAGAGTGGGTGTTATGCTGCAATGGCTACAATAAATTTGTAATGCAAAAGTGGTAGGTTATACAAAGTAGCAAATATCAGTAACCAAGAGAGTTGACGAAAGAAAACAATATCCAATGGCAAAATCCTTCAACAAGCGAACTACCGACCCGAATAGTAGACAGAACACCTTGTCTTGGATAAACCTCAATAGAGGAATATTATGAGCGTGCCTTGGAAACAATTATGATGGCGCATGGCAAAATTTCAGTTATAAAGAAACGAAGGAATTGAGAAGAGACGGGAAAAGGCGCTAAGCATGTTAACGGGCTAGGCAATGTCAATTCTGCGCCCAAGGACATGTGAACAGCCTCTGCTATGCGGGAGTACTAGGCTGCAGTGCTCATTACAGCAGCCTTTTATTCTTCATTTGCTTCATTCATATTGGAACCACTTTTCTCCTTGTTTCGCAGACGGTGAATGATATAAAAAGTGTGTACTTATCCTCCATGATGGACCTCTTCCGTAAGGGGATTGATTCCCCTCAAACGCACGACATGATGCAGAAAAAAGTAAGCGTTTGCCTAAAGCAATTATGGCGTCCTAGTTAGTGCCGTTGTGTGCTCTTTAGATGACATCGGACCTTTAATATTTTGTATAGCGAATTAGAAGATGGGCATTAGCTAGAATTCTATCTGAAATAATTCATTATACAGTTACCGTTTTATCAAGGTAGCCACGAACAGCACTGCTTCATTTTCGTTCACAGAGCTCGCACCAGTTCGAAATTTTTATCTGCAGGCTTAGTTTATAATAAAAAGAAGAGCACTTGCAGTCATGCGTGCATTATTCGTGCGCCTAACAATGATAACATCAAAGCAGCGCCTGTTTTTAAGTACCAGTATCACTCGTTCATTTCTTAAGTCAGTCGTGCGAAAATTTATGCAAGGAAAAACCGCGGGACAATAATACGATTTCATGCAACAGATCTGTGTTAGCAGGGACCGTATTACGGAACGATCATATTGTAAAAAACGGATCAATTAGTCCACTCCTATTGGTCGTTCATGGCCGGCAGCCATATTGCTTTTTTGCGTCGTGGGAACTGCCATCTACGTCACGGACGTGGCAGAAGGGATGACGTTGCACACCTAATAGACGATATGCGAAATTGCTTGGCGGTCTGGCAACACCGCGCCCACAACTTCCGGTTTCCATCTTGGCGCGGTCGAGCTCGTCGAGCTGGTGCATCGTTTGCTATGCGTACTTTCTTCATGCGAGTGGAATTTCAACAGGCAAGCTTCAGCTGCTGCGTTTTTTTCACAGCTGATCTTTGACCAAATGTAGGTGCTTTCAATAGGCGCCAGCTTACTCCTACCGCGTCCTCAGCTTCGCTTGAAGTCTGGCGCTGATGATCGCAATAATCGGCACTCGAAAGTGGGTTGGAAAGTCGAACCGTGACCGTGTGCTGTTGTCGTTTTAATGCTCGCATTAAAGCGTCAGTTCAAGCATAACGTATTATCATGGCTATTTTATTCCCAGGTGGACGCGAATTCATCTGGTAGAGTAACGAGCGGTTGTTTTGCGCTGAGTGCGCACGTGTGTTGACAAACTTCTGTGACAGTGCGAACTTTCGTTCGCGCCGACGTCAGGAGCTTCGTGCATTGCAGTATAATCACACAAGACCCTCGACCAGCTGCGTAATTCGATTCCTCTACTGTAATGTGCAATGCGCATCCGCGGTTTTCAACGTCACCGTTTCAGAGCCGGCGTCGGTATGATTTTCGCCACAATTCGTTGAAACCGCGTCCTGCTTAAGACGCAGTCAGTCAGTCGACATTAACAAGAGGAAAGTAGGCATGCACATATAATTCAATATATTGTTAGCAAAGACGCAGCTTTTTTTTTCAGATAAGCACTGAGCCACCGCGGCGGCTTGATTAGAGAAAGATGCTACAGCTGTAGGTGCATATGCACGGACTCGATACACTGGTCAAGCTGTGTGTGCAGGGGCTAAATTAGCATGTTCGGTTGCTTCCGAAACTTAATTAGCTTACTCCCAAACTTGGACAAATGGCTTTGTTGCGAAGCAAGCTGTTGGAGCTTGCCACAACGATAATAAAATCTGATGGCCTGAAGCGTTTTCAGAACATTGTTGCACGTACTTTCTAGCTTCGAAATGCGTCCCTCCTTCATAATAAAGTAGCTATATTATTCGCTTCCTTTTTTTTTAAATATTTTCGTCGCCGCAGATATCGAAGGTATAGGAATCCTCAAGAAATAAAGCATTCGAACCTCAGTTTTTATAAGTAGGGTGTATTGCTTCACAAAGACTCCTTAACGCGTATAACATATGCGTATGGTCCAGAGTTTGTTCGCCCTTCTAAAACTAATTGAACACGGGAAAAACTTGACTGAACACGTAGCAAACTAAGCAGTAATCGGCATATGGTTCTTCGAGTGAACTTAATTCGCCAGGGCACGAGCGATTGGCCCGCTCAAAAAAATTACCTTCTGTATTACGTTGTTCAAGTATGCGTCTATATATAATATATTCACGCTCGACCGGAGAGTTGATAAATGCACGAAATCGGCTTCTAATTTTGATCAGAGACAACAAAGGCTGTGGTCCCTATCTTAATTTAAACGCAAATAACCTCGAAAGCTTTGTCAAAAATCAGCGCAGAAAGCGAAAGCTGCGCACTGATCCGCGTGCTGACACATGATACCTCGCATGGCGTTTTGTGTTACTAAAACGTTGGGACAGAGTAAAAAAATAGAAAAGCGAAAAGCTTGAACGCACCTAGTTCTGGCACGCATCGTAGTGTCTTTTCACAGTGGAGAGGGTAGCGCAACACTGCATCGGCATTTTACTTTTCAAACGAAGCGCAGCCGTTTTAACCCAACGCTGGGCAGCAGTTTCGTTTTCTGTACCGAGCCAACATGGAGGACTTAGTTCTCGGAGCGCCGAGAGATGGCGCTGCGCATTTCGCATATCGTCTATTATGCAGGTGCAAACAGTTTTTTTTTTTTGATCGCCTCGAGACGGTCTAAT
Organism: Amblyomma mixtum; assembly: GCF_055824585.1. Lineage (NCBI taxonomy): Eukaryota > Metazoa > Arthropoda > Arachnida > Ixodida > Ixodidae > Amblyomma > Amblyomma mixtum. Next base: position 221,776,351 of record NC_143013.1, on the reverse strand, counting down.
TGACCGTTGCGTTTGTGACCGTTGCGTTTGTGAGGACTGAGGCGGTTACGCCGCGCGAGCAACAGCGAAGGAAGGCGCACAGAGATGCGTTTGACTTGCCGGACGAGCTGTTTCGACGTCCATTTCGACTCGAGAAGGAAGCTAGGCGTGAAAAAAAACCATCACTAGATGTCGAACCAGCTGTTTTCGCGCAAATCTCCATGTTCAAGTTTTACCGTCTTCAGCGCACTCCTGCGGCAGCAAAAGTTACGCGTTAGGAAATTTAATAGCAAAACTTCCTGCGCTTGTTTTGCTTGGTATTTTTCAGCTTCAAACCCAGTTTTTGACTAAATATATTACTGCTTAATTCACTGCATTTTTCTTGTCTTTCTTCAAAGAAATAGCCGACGGCCTTTCGCCGTGCAAATAAGTGCTTCCGGGGCACCACTGTGTTGTAATTGGCTGATTCCTCTTTGCGTCAAGCGACGGCGTCTCATCGTTCCGTCATTTTGACGTCACTGTCACAAACTTTAGATCCGATGTGGTCGTTCTATAATATGACCGCAGTATTGGTTCTGCATTTCGCTTTTACATTTTTTTTTTCGATGATTGCCTTCCCCCTTCGTGTTCGAATTTCATTCCACAGTCACTTTTTCTTTCTGATTCTACATGGGTTTCCGAAGGGTGAAAGCTTTCTGGAGGGTGGAGATGGGTTATTAGGTGGCGGGTGCTGGCTTCGGACAAACACATAGCGGCGCTTTCTCCGAATGAAGGCTATACTGCTAACGCAGTAAAATGGCGTAATGTTGAGCGCATTAGGAGCACCCAGTTTACTTCAGACCGCATAAACACAGTTTACTGAAGAAAGAGCAGTAGTAGAAACGAGGTGGTTTTGTTTGATACACCTGTCTGTTTGCCTATAGTTTCAGCTAAAATATTTGTTACAGCCTTTCATTCAGTTCAGGACACCTACATGTGCATTATAAAAAGTTCGCTTAGCGCCTGTGGTTTATATAATATGCGCCACTCTTTGAAGCCCTGACCTAACACATGGCGAGGCAATTGTAGACGATCGTTTTTCGTCCTAGGTGCTTTCAAATTTTCTCTTCGAAATTTTACAGATGTCTGACCTTCGTATTAACATCGGCGAAATTGAAAAGACCTGTTCCAGTAATTCAGAATGTGCCAGTTTGTATAAATACGTGAGTACAACCATTTGATAGCACTGCAGCGTTGCACACAATAACGTTGAGCTAGTTTCGCATTGATCTCGTTTTTTCAGGTCCCCGTCATGCAAGAGCCCGACAAATACAGTTTAATGACGATTGCTCTTACAATGGTGTCTCATGTCGAGCTTAAGCTTACGAAGGAGCAGCCAGGGTAAGTAAAACAGCGTCCTAAACAACGCAAGGATCCCCCTCCCGGAATTTAGATAGGAGAGAGCAAGTAAGGTAATTTTCAACAGTTCTGGAAGCTGAATGCGAAAACCAACCGAGCTATACAGGTCCTAGGCTTTGAATTTAAAGGTGGCGCTAGCAAAGGGCAGAGACAATGAGCCAGAAGTAGAGAACATTGCTCCAAAACATGGCCTCTGTATCGTGTCTCTACCACTATAAACAATCAAAGGGTTTTGGCAAACACATCTTTCCACAGCCATGCTTATGTTTATCTACCTCAAACTCCTTTTCTTTTGTCTACCTGTCTCTACGGTTTCCAGAGACGTCATGTGCTAGATACTTCGAAAGCATGAGGTAAATTTTGTGGCATTCTTAGTTAATGTTCCGTATACCCGTTAACGTTCCGTATACCGTAACATGACCTTTTTTTTTTGTTGTCACTTGGATGACTGGGGTTTTCAAGGAATAAATGTGTGTATGTAACCCATAAAAATCTGTTCGCTTTCACAAGCATCAAACAAAGATGGCAATGGTTCGTTTTATTAAGTTGTGCTCGCCATGCCTCCTGAATATTTTTTTGATTTGGTGCATATTATCTTTCAGATGGAGAGATGTTACTTTCACTGTTAGAGGTTCCTTGGCGTACGACTCAAATATATTGTGTAAGTTTATTTTTTCTCTTTTTCGAAGCAGACAGTTGTCAATTTATTTCTTGTGTGAAGTATAACTCTAAAGTGCAACCGGAACGCATTTTTCTATGGCTCCAGGATGTGAAAATGTTGACAACTCAACTGTAATTAGCAGGTGGGAAAAGTTTGCATGGTTATTAGTGATAGAATATGTTATAGCTGTCCACACAACTCAAAAGAAATAGTTATTGCTTTCCAGATTTTGGTGAGAAATCTGCGGGACATGTATATTTTTCTCTCTAAGTGGGCATGAAACTATACCTATAGTCAAGTTTTGAGGGATTCAGAAGTCATGCAAGAAAAAAAGTTCCTCTACTTCTGGTTTACTGCATCTCGAACAAAGCTGTGTCCATCGAGAAAGAAGTGAAAGTGTACGAATGCCTTCTTTTATCTCCACTTCCAGACTTTCCTGTACATCTTGTTAATTCTGCATTCGTTGGTGATGAAAGGTAAAGTGTAACACTCGCCATGCATACAACTTTTTTGACATTGACGAGAACTTCTTTTAAACAGGCAGTTTTCTAGTGCTTCTTCCGCATGTGGCTGCGTTTAGGACATTCATGCTGACGTTGATCTTCAACGTAACCATTGAAGTCAGCCCACGACTAACCATTCCGCTTTGGCACTCAAAACTGGAGTGCAAAGAATTCAGCCCACGTGCATTTTGTTATACATTCTCTGGAGCCCTCCACTACGGCGTCTCTCATAGCCTTAGTCGCTTTGGGACGTTAAACCCCATAAACCAACCAACCCTACATTTCACTCAATGGCTGTTGTAGCACCAAAATTCCAAAGAATTCGTGTTCTTTGAATGTGTGAAGCAATTGTTTTACCCTGACGTGCATGCACAGGTACGTAGTGGTCTGCATGCAACCTTTGCAATGCCAAGGTGGTCATTTTTACCGTGCAATTGGATGCTATAGACATAAGAGGCTTGTGCAGAGGGCTGGTGAGCGACGTAGTTTAATGGGCAAGCTAACAGCCCGTAGCGAAATCGTAGTATTCTGATAAACCACACCGGAAAATCAGACTTAAGAACGTTTGGAAACTAACTGCTGTTCACAGATCTCCAAAGCATGCGTAAAATTTGAAGGGGATTCATAACGATTTTTAAAATTCCTAATTGGTAATAAGCTGTGATCGAATGGCGCATGCAGTAAAGATGGAAAACAAAGTACAAGAATCAATGTTCTGTGCTAGTTTCTTTTTGTTTGTTTACTTGCATCCCTGAAATTTACTCGATCTGTGCTTCGCTCTTTTTCCCAGCTTCATGCACATCGGCACCTTCGGAAAAGCAGTCCTTGAAAGCTTCCTGCCGGCGTTTCTTCATGAAGGTACGAGAAAAAAGAATAACCAGCCACAAAATCTACGCACAGGTGTCATTATTCGTGCGCAACAATTTCAGATACCAGCTCACAACTTCCCTTTGACTCCTCTTTGCGCATTACCTGCGTAACTCGACGAAAGCCTGTTCACGGTAACGTCTGTTCAGTCACGGCCCGTCTGGAGCGCGCTCTCCATACTGGACGAGTTTCAGTTCAGCAGTTGAAATCCATGCCAAGAATTTCTTCCTCGGAATGTCTTGGCCAGAATTCTTACGCACGTTAAAAAAAATGGCTGTGGTTTAGCTCTGGTTAAACCTGGTTGGAAGAGATAGCTTCGTAGCACTAGCTATGCCTATAGTTTCGCTATAACCAAGCTTTTAGTGGCTAGCTTTGTTTATCTTGGCTGAACCTGGCCTTTCTTAGTTTCTAATTGCATCCCCTTCACGGCGTTTCTCCAGGCGTTCGATGTGCTCTTCTTTTGTCTCCTCGGCATGCCATCTAGGCTTCGTTTCATTTCAGCGCGCAAGTGCCGTAGACGGCCCATCGTCCTCCGTAACGGTTCGTCTGCTGACGAACCAGCTGCCTCGATATATACGTACCCCCGCCGGGAGGCTAGATGACGTCATACCAGATATCGCACCGAACGCTCTTGCCGATGGCGAGCGCAACGATTAGGTGACGTCATACCAGATGGCACGGCGGAGCGGCGAAGCGCGGGTGCGGCGGTTGCTAAGCAACGGCTCTTGCGGCGGCTCCGGCGCATAGCTGCAGCTACGGGCATACGCCGAGGTGCGACCACGCTCGACGAGGCGACGTGGCTGGCGTAGTGAAGCTATCGCTTCAAAAATACCATGCCCCTGAATGTCCGTATAGCTTTGCTGTAAACTGCAGTGGTCTTTCTTGTTCGAAGCTGGCGATTTTATGAACGCTCACGTCATATATATTCATTCATCTTTCATCTTTTCTGATTATTCATGTTACACCAGCGTCACCTCATTGAAGACTAAAGCCGAGTTAGAAAACTTAGCACTGCGCCGAAAAATTTCCCGTCTATCACTCTTCCACAAGCTTTATCACCATCCTTCCCTTCCCGATGAATTCTTTCAGCCACCGCCAGTTATCTTTCCACGTCGCGATCATCCTTACAAAGTTAAACGCATTAACTGCCGTCATTCCATTAGGCCTATTCTTTTTTACCACGCACAATAACCGAATGTAACGCTTTGCCATCAGAAATTGCCACAGAATCTGATCTAAATAAGTTCCAACACCTTATTCACCTATGTTTCAACAACTAAAAAGGTATTTTTTTCAGCGTTCTTTGTTCCGCCTTGTCTTCTTTTTATTTTATATTTTTTGTTTTGTACTTCAGCGCACTTTTTCCAGTGTCGTCTTTTTCCTTTTCTAGCGGTGCTGTTATTTAATCTCAAATTTTGCTGCTATGTGCATTGTTGCCACTCTTTCTGTGGATGCCTATTTATGATTAATATTTTGTGATTTCTATTTTATTTTAGTGCTATATTTTTTATCTTATAGCAATGCTTTGTACTTACTCCCCCCCTCCCCCCATGTAATGCCCTCAAATGAGGGCCTTTGGGGGTATTTTGAATAAATAAATAAATAAATAAATAAATATCGTCGTTCGCATAATTACGTTACCGACGAATGTACGAGTCGTCTTCCTCGAAAGACTTGCGTGGTCAGGCTCTGCTTCAGCGGTAGCTAGTCTCATAATACTCCGTTGGGTTCTATATCTCAAGCACATCAACTTCGAGTGTTTTTATGCACCCTATAGTTACATGCACACCGTTCCTAGAAACCGACCCAACAGGTCAAGATGCCGTGTGCGAGAGGGACAGCTCGACTGCGGTAAACTGTGATGTTTGCGAATGCGCTACCTCGTGTTTGCGCAGGTCTGGCCTTTTACCGGAGAGGCGGCTTCGGCTCCCAAATGGACGAGGCGACGCAGTCTCGGTGGAACCTGCTGGCCGAATGCATCGCGCGCGGTTTCCGGGGTTTCCAGAAGTCGCCCAACGTGGTGCGTGCGTAATTCTTTCTTAAGAAAGCATGCTTTTCGTGGTAGCACTCCAACGTTGTAAAAATGCAGGTCGAATGTTTAGGGGAATACCCCAGGGTAAAGTAGTTTTATAATAAGTAATTGCTCATTAGCATCGACCTAAATTCTACTATACGGCTACAAAGGAAAGCTATACAGCTTCCACAGAATCTTCATAGTTGAAGAAAAATTTGTCCTGGTCCGGTGTTTGAACCAGCGACCACCGCCTTACCAAGGAATCTCCCTACCAACTGAGCTAAACGGCGCGGTAGACGCATGGTAGGGCGAGAGCGAATTTATTGAGCGAGCGATTGAAGGGAGAACGGTGTTGGTCCAATGTTCAGTTGAATCCACCAGGGTGGAGTGCATTTTCTTTAGAGATAATCTTAAGAGATAACGGATAAGAAGGGAGAATTGTAATTTTTATTAAAACTACGAACTTTCTGTGCAAGCTTTATCACTTTCCTTTTTAGCCGCATGGCTGCGCTGGGGTGGTTGCTAATAATTACTGCCTTTTTCTCTATAAATAAGTCATTTTCTCCTGTGGATGTTTTGAAAGTGCCTTTGTAATTAGTGTTTTGCAGTGTAATGCCGAGAAAGTGTCGAGTCCCCTCCCAGCAAAACATCCTTTATAGAGTCTTCTGATACTTCGTCAGCATCCGCCTCGTGTACGGGGATTCGATCCGCAGGGCCACCGGCTATACAATAGGTACAAGCTTTCTTAAGTCTGGTGCTGGGCTTATCTGGGGTCAGATGCTTCGAAAATAGGTCTTGGACCTCACCTTGTGCAGACAAAAAACACCTTGTGCAATGGCGCTCTGTTACCAGGATGTCAATCCTTGCGATCATCGTCATCGCCTCCTTCTTCTTGTACTACTACTTTTTCCTGTTCATCTTTCTGGTATTCCAGGCTCACCTCGGTAACATGAATAATCTATCCTCTTTCCATAGTACTATGTGTTTTGGGGAATTCCTACCCTAAGCGGGAATACATTTCACTCAATGGGGGGCAAGTACTCATAAGTGTGGGCTGCGCTGATTGGGAGCTAAATGGGGGGGGGGGGGGGGGCTTTACTCTATTGATTTTAACCTGCGGTCGACACAGCCATGTATGATTGCAGAGCACGAGTTTAAAGATAAGAGTGCTCTCTTTTGTTATATATTTGACTTAAGACCCGTATTATTGTGAGTTGTACCGCGTGGACGCAGAAGTGCTGCCTCCGAATTGTGGACACATAGTTCGGTGGAAACTTGGCATGCCCGCACTAGGGTATAGTGTGTGTGTGTGTGTGCGTGTGTGTGTGTGTGTGTGTGTGTGTGTGTGTGTGTGTGTGTGTGTGTGTGTGTGTGTGTGTGTGTGTGTGTGTGTGTGTGTGTGTGTGCGTGTGTGTGTGTGTGTGTGTGTGTGTGTGTGTGTGTGTCCGCAGAAGAGGTTGTGGGTAATACTGCCGTCAGGATCTGACGCTGACCGTCTCCTCTCTTTTAGACCGACCCTTGGCCGAACAGGCGCCCTTTGATGCAAGTGCTTCTTCTGGAGGCCGCGTACAAGGTGAGGCTGGTCTCCTTGAGTGACTCGACGCAGATAGCGACGAGGGAGTGAAAGACTCTAAATTAGCTCCACATTATCATCATCATGCGCGCCAAGCTCTCCCGGAAAGTATAATATGTTTGACCTCGGGTACCTGTTAAGCTTCGACAAAACTTTATTCATCATGGATTATTCAATGACGAGCTAAAAGTTCAGTCCAGTTCAGTTCAGTTTATTTACCTTAAAGTCCCCCTTGTGTGGGGGGTATTACATAAGGGGTGGGATTTTAATTAAATGAGCAAACAAAACATCGAATATTATTTAGCATTGAAGGTGATCGGTTACATGTTCTTGAAAAGTAGAGGATGAAGCGATGTTGACGATGTCACGGGGTAGGCCGTTCCAGTCCGTTGCTGCTCGAAGGAAAAATGAAGCAGAAAAGGTGGCAGTATGCGATGGCGGCCGGGCAACTTGTACGGGATGACTGGTTCCGTGAGATATGCGTGCGGCAGCTTTGCTATACGGTGACCGATTGAGAGAAGAATGAAATAATTTGTGATAAAGGGTGAGGCTTGCAATGCGACGACGGAACGAAAGGGGCGGTTGTCTCCTGATAATGCTTTCAATGAAGAAATGCTAATGTCATATGAGTATGAAGAAGGGATGAATCGAGTGGCACGATTTTGGACAGCTTCTAATGCATTAATTAAATAAGTTTGGTGCGGGCTCCATATGGCAGAGGCATATTCTAATTTTGGTCTGATGAGCGATTTATATGCGAGTAATTTTACGTGTAGAGGTTGGTGTCAGAAGTGAGATATGACAAGACCAACTATATGACAAAAAAATGCAGTTTTAAGAGATAAATAGCCGTAGCCGCATGACATTAAATAGAACAAATGTTCCACTCGTCGCCTTCATCTGTATTCTATCTTTCTGCATGGATGCTTTCTATTCTGAAACTAGTGAGGCAACTAACATTTTCGCATTGGCATTTGTTGCTGTAAAGCAGCAAGTTCGGCCAGTTGATGACGGCTCGTGACAAAGAACTACTACGCTAAAAAGACAACCACCTAAAATACAAGACATGCATGTCCTGTCTTTTACATGATTGTCTTTGTCTTTTTAAAAAAGCCCAGTGCCGTTCTTCCCGACATTTGTTGTTGACTTCAAAGTGACTCACCCGTCCGTGTTTTTGTGCGCAGCTAAAATGCCCTCCAGAATTTACCAGCAAAGGATGACCTACATTCCACATCCATATCTTAGAGCCTCTCTATGCAAGTAAAAAATAAGTGAACATATCTTTTTCCCTGATGCGGTCATTCGAACCCCAATCATTATTTCAGTAAGATGACGTACTCGCATGTCCAGTCGGCAGGGTCTGTTAATTAGAAGTTGCGTTGCGCGCGCTGCAATGGCAGGGCGAGACTAGAGACTAGCACCGCCAACAAATGGCTTGAAATGCATTTGGTTTAGTTATTTATGAAGAGGAGAAATAATATTGTTTCAAGCCTACTTATAGGCTTCGAAAATGATGCTGATTTTTTCTTCTGTGTGTTTTCTGTCGTTCCACACATACTTTACTTGCGTTAGAGAAGTTTTCATACTTAGACCTTCTTGCTCAGCTGCTTTTCAATTATTGTGATAGCAATCGAAAATCGCTGCGTTCAGAAAAAACTACCTTTTGGACAATGTCTGTTAACGCGCTTGGTGGAGAGAGCTCTTCATCTAACAAATACCGCAGGCACAAATGAATATGCGCCTCATTCCTTGAGCAAACTTTTCTGCTCGAAATTTTCTTTCAGGGAAGAAAAATAAACATATTTCCACTCCGCGAACCCTGTCTTTTCGCATCGGTATCCTTTTTTTATACAGGTTTACCATCGACTTCTGGGCAGGCTCAAAGGAAGGAACAAGACGTCAGATAAAATGCTGCGCCTCAGTGATTCTGTTTTCATCGAACCGGACCAACTGTTCTTTGTCCTTTACGGATGGGTGAGAAACATTACGCGTTGCACGCAGCTCTGTCAATGGAGCTCTGCATTAACTTCGTTTTTCGAATTAAAAAAATGGTAGATGGTGCCCGGTTTTGATAACTAAGAAAGTCGTTATGGTGTGTTGTAAGCACGTTTTGGTGAAGGGCCGTTTTCTCGAGTGAATTTTACACGTACTGACTCCCAAAGAAAGCTTTAGGGAAGCTTGGCTTCACTGCCTCAGATGTCAACTAATTATATTTTTTATAGTCTTGAAAACCGCTGGTTTGAGAAAAGGGAATGGACGGGCGGAAGGAAGAGGCACAATCTGGACGAAGCACTTTCTGACTAACTAGCGCTTTTCAACAAACCTGGTCACATACAAAGTAGCCCCTGTTCTAGCTCTTTTGATAGATGTTGATTACTAAGCTATTTTTTTTTCGTAACTTAGATTTTGTCCCGCAATATTTGGGAGAGAGACTATGAGAGAGTGTGACATCTGGTGCCTTCACGTGTGCTGCGGGGTTTCATTCACTCAAAAATATATGCCCCGTACGCTTCCCTTAGAGGGAAGTAACGAATAAGTTCGTTAGGGAAGTAAAGGGAAGTAACAAATAAGTTCCGTCAATTCCGGGAAATGAATGGTGACGTTTGTTTCGTGCGCTGATACATTTTCACGATTCCGAGTAACCCTCTGTATTCCCGTGCTTGGTCGCAGTTCTAGCCTCTCAATAAAGCCTTTCACTGAGCATCCAGCGTTAAGTCATTTCTGTCTCCAGAGGAAAAGTTGTGGCATGAGCGCTTTTTGTATTGAAATTCCCCACCGTTTTCTTGCTACAACTCAGGACTATTTGACCTTTCTTTCTGAATCTTCACCAGGAAAGTTGAAACTTTTTTCAAACACTTATTTATCGGAGCAGACTAGTGAAGCCAGGTCCCATAAGCAGCAGAGATGTGAGAAACACGCCCACAGTGGTTGCTATCGAAAATGACTTGTAAATTTTGTACGATTCAACACGCATGAGCTTTTGTCGAAATGTGAGGGGTTACACTTCAGTTTTTAAACTATTTTACCTCGGGATGTTTGCGTACGATTTGGACCTGCCATCGCTCTATTTCGCAGTGCCGCTTTAAACGTCACTAGATTGTTTCTATGTATGATTTCTCCACAACAGCAATTCTTTCCTTACTCAAAGCAGTCGGCGTGCGAAAGAATCTCCGCTTTTCTTGCAGTGAAATTCCGCTTTTGCTTAATTTTGGAACAAGAGAAACATTTTCGCTCGGAAAGGAGCGAAACACACAAAGCACGCTACAAAAGCTCAAGTTTTCCTCGCATTAACATCGTTCGGGATTCTGCACCATCGTCGTGCGAAAGTACTCCCTTTGAAATCAGACGATATAATTGTCAAGCCTGGAAACATAGGCTGGAAAAGCTGAAAATTGTCCCGATTAATCAGAGAAGAGGCGGCCCTTGAGCGCGTTTTTTTGCATGGGGAAGCATGAATCTTGTATCGCAGACTCAAAACTTTCACAGTGACCCCTGTTCACTTCCGTATGGTCACCCAGGTTTTATGCACTCAAATTTAAGACATGGATGGCATCGTATGTAAATATATTTGAAAGCATTTAGAGACGTGTAACCAAGACAATACCTTTAGCTTTTTTTGTTGTATGTAATCAATTGCACTCTCAGCGTAGAAACATTACTGAGGAGAGTGCGCGGGATACTAAGTAATAGATATTCACAGTAATAAAAGTAAAGCGTACAAATAGCAGGCGCGATCTGTACTAGATATATTTATACATGTAACACCTCACTGTGTACATCACATGCGATAGTTTTAAAATCATTTGACCAAATGAAACTGCTAATTACGCTGTGACATTTCAAGGTACGCAGCATTATGAATGCAAAACAAATATACGTATATAAACACTTGCAAAAGAAGGAACAGACCTAACGTCATGCACTACAGAAGGTTATTAAAGTGCAGTAGCAGTTAATTAAGAACGAGCTGTAACGAAGAAAAATACTTTTTTTGTCAGAGATTGTGGCATGCAACAAAATTATGCATTAAAATGAGGCTTGTTCGTTCCTTCTTTTTGCCTCCAGTGATAACTCCTCGACTTAACCAGTTACTGAACATATGTTAGCGATGACGTGACTCCTAAAAAGAATAAGTGTGAAACAAAAGATTCGGTTGGTGAGGGCTGTGGTCAACATTTTTCTCGATGTTTTTCTCTAGCAATAGACACTCGCAGGGTACAATCATGTGAGGGAGTTTTGTACTCCTACTCTCAGCATGCACGCACTGCAATACCCAGACGCGATAAACATATGTCGCATTCTTACGGTGGCAGTACGTTTTCGTAGTTATATCCACTGTCCAGCCCAAGTACCTCATATATCTTACATTGATAACCCTCACACATTCACACGTATACGAGGCGTAAATCACTGTTGCGAATGTAATATTCCCGGGTTTCACTGCATTCGCGTTAACCTATCTTTTACGCTTTTCAGTGCTCTAAAGAGATCTCTGAAGATATGTAGTCTTTCGACGCACCTCACACATAACCGCACAGATTTGCAACTCAGGCGACTGAGGCACGCTACTTTGGTACCTCTTTGCAGAGCCTGTGCCAAGGGGACAGTGTTGGCGATAGGAGCATTTCTCGTGAACACCCGGTTCGATGGAGGTGAGCTCGAATTTTGTTTTACTCTCACTGCTTCACTTTGCGGTGCAACAGGTGCTCATGAAGGATTTTTGGCACCTAAATTTATTTGCATTTTTTCTTTCAAATCATGCATTAGACATTAGAATACATGGTTCACCGCGCATGCCCCTACGACCAACAAATAATTTGAAATCGAAATTTTTCTTGACGCTGTTTCGGTTTCATCAACCGAACAATGGCTGTGACGAGTAGCTGTTTAGGTGGCATGAGACAAAAAAACTGCAGTTTATTTGCTGATACGTAGTTTTAATTGGCTACAACACTTAAATCAGCCTGCTTCAAAGCTTGACGGACTATAATAAACGTAACAGTAGTTCTATATCCTCTCATTCCTCTCTAAACGTGTGGCTCGCTTTTGAGTAGACACCAATCTGTCCGACTCCACCACCTCACTCGTGGCACTCCTTAAGGTGCTGTTCTCTCTCCTACTCTTTTCAATCTCGCTATGACCCCTCTCGTCTCCCTGCCAGCTAAAATTCCTGACCTGCACCATATATTTTACGCCGATGACATCACTCTCTGGTGTTCGTCTGGCTCTCCCGGTCACGTACAGGGCACGCTACAACGTGGCCTAGATCTCATCAACTCCTTTCTCACCACCGCTGGCCTCTTTGCTGCTCCTGAATCCGAGCTTCTCCTTCTCAACCATTCCCAACACCAGCGCTCACACAACTACTTCGTCTCTCCCCACCTTTCTGGCTCTCCCATTCCTGTCATCATGCAGTGCAAAGTTCTTGGCTTCCCTATACATGCGACCAAGAACGTCACCACGCTGCCACCACCTGCCACTCAATAACTCACCTCCTGCAGCGCGTGGTCACTCGGCGCTCAGGTCTCTGCGAGGCTCATGCGTTCCGAGTTGCCCACGCGCTGGCCCTCAGCAAAGTCTTGTACTTTGCATCCTACGTTTTCTTCACTCAGACTCAACGCTCTCGAGACTACCCTTGTGGGCCTCTACAAGGCAGCTCTCAACCAAGGCAGCTTCTCATTCTCCATCGTGACTCACAGCTTGCCCGACTTTCCCTTACCCGTCAGGGTCAGTGGTTATTGACTCAAGCGGGTATCTCGCCCATTCCCATCTCCCCGTTTACCTCTCCTATTCCCACCCCGGCCCCCAATCTTCGTATCCTCCTTCTCCCGACCAACATGTCCCCAGTCCTGCACGCCGGCCGTCGTTATGCAGCTATGGTGGCTATGTAATGCGGCCGCGCAGCACCATTCCCTCTTTTTGATACCCAGGGTGTAGCCTACATCGATGCCTCCTCGAGGTTCCTGCGGATACGCCCTACAGGGCGTATCCGCCCCCCATCCCCACCTCCCCGCTCCTGAAACCCACACTAGCGGGCCGTATCTACGCCCTCCGGACGCATTGTCCCTCAAGATCCTCGCCATCGCGTATGCCGTCCAGTCATTTGCCCTCCTTCCCTCTCTCTCAGAGTACATAGTCTATTCCGAGCCACAAGCCGCTACACATCACATATATACAGAACCGCACCATAACCCCTTCTTTCCAACAGGAGCACGAACGAGTGGTCTCCACACTGCAGCCTTCAATCGCTTTCCTCCGCTGGGTCCCTGGGCATTCAGGGATTGACGGCAATGATCTGGCCCATCAGCTCGCCAGTGACGCACTTTTCCGGGCACCGTTGATCACCTGACCCAAGCCCTCGGAGGACAGTGGGAGAGACACCCTTCGCCGCACCATAAAAGAGGTCTACCTCGAGCTCCGCCTTGACAAATGCCTTTACCCTCCCCCTCATCCATCACTCACGGTGCCAGAGGCTCGCCTTTTTCGGCACATCCAATTGAATACAGTAATCATCCCGTCCTGCCTCTTTCTCTATCGCTATCGATCGCACCCTTCCTGTCCCAACTGCCCCTGTATCTATGCGGACCTGGCCCATTGTCTCTTCTATTGCCCGGTTGCTCAGAAGTTGGGTTCCTACCTTCCACCTTCTCTATCCATCCCCACCTGGCTCGACTGGCTTGGCGCTGAAGGGGAGGAAGAACAGTGACGACTGGTCGCCCAGGCTGTCGACATGCTCGGCCTGTAAATTATGGCCGAATAAAGGTCTGCTACTACTACTTATGATTTTTTTTCATGCGTCACGTGATCTAAACATCGTCACTGCTTCATTCGGTTGATGAAACCGAAACACCAAAAGGAAATTCCATTAAATTATTTAACTGACGTAGGCAAATACCACAATCATGTATTTTAATGTATAACGCATCATATGAAAAAGAAAACGCGCAAGCAAAATTTTGTGCCTGTGCATGCTGTCCGAACTTACGTGGTGTCTACACTCCGTTAAGTTACATGCATATTGGGGTTGGCTAGCTTGTGTGACAAACCAGCTAAAGTCAGCTGTAATGGCGGGTGAAGAATAATGGCAGTTGATTCAAAAACATCACTGAATTCCGCTTAGCAAAACTATTTCTTATGATCTTTAAGTACACTCCCAGTTGCTATTAGCACATGCAGAGTTTTGTCCGCTGCACTGACATCTGTTGAAAAATATGTATAGGTTGGAATGATTCATTAAATAAGATTATGGCTCATTTGGTTTGGCTGCATGAGAATTAAGTTCCAAAGCGACTCACTGAAGAAGGACGTTCTTCTAACGAGTACAAACTGCGCGAACAAGAGGGGACGTAAGGCACACAAAAGGCACACTCTGCGCTTTGTCTGTCCTTTTGTGTGCCTTACGTCCCGTCTTGTTCGCATAGTTCGTACTCGACTCAGGATATTAGGGATGCCTCAGTGGAGCGCTCCGTGTAATTTCGACCACTTGGGGTTCTTTAACATGCACTGTCATCAAACAGTACACGGAAGTTGCGGGTTCGGTACCACCCACAGCAGTCGCATTTCTATGGAGTCGAAATGCTAGACGCCAGTGTACTGCGCGATTTCTGTCCACGTTAGGAACTCCAGGTGGTCTAAATTATCCGGAGCCCTTCATTGCGGCGTCCCAATAGCCTGAGTCGTTTTGGGACTTCAGACTGGGACATCAGCCGCACCAAATATGTCATAATCCAATTTGCTGATCCATTCAAACTTATACATAAGGATATGTGCTTAGGCTCTCACGGTGGCTGCATTTCGACATAGGCAGGGTGAGAAAACGACCATATGCTGAGATTGAGGCGAAAATTTTGAAACCCATGTTCGTCTAAGTTATACGAAGCCTTTCGTTTTAGGTGTTGCCTGGTAGCTCAGGTGTAGACCTGCATAAATTCATGAATTTATTTGAGGTAGCTAGGGCTGTTGAGAAACATCACCTGCCTTGATGTAAGGCCGTGCTACTCGAACAGAGTGTTCCGAGAAGGAATCTCTGACCGCTCGCCGCTCTAGGACGCGGCAAAAGGAGCACGTGACACACGCAAATCTGTGTGAGCCAGAGCGGCGAGAGTAATCGTATTTTCGAAGTTCTAAAATCAGTCATGGCAATTCCTAACGGCCGGCTGCAAATCTCAGTTGCAAGCGGGTTGCAACCCAACAAACACAAAACCTCCTCAAAATCTCCCAAAAATGACCCATCGGGACATCTGGAATCTCCACAGGAGGTGCTCATTTTTCCCGAACACATCTAAAAAACGTCCCCACAACTAGCAATGTCCAAAAAGTTGTGCGTCCCATGGAAAGCCCCAAAAGGTTAATGCTCGATTTCTCGGCTCTGGTTCAATAAAATTATTCCTCATTTTTCGTGCAGCCTGCAGGCATCCAAGCGCACATATGTGCCAAATTTCAGGTGCATACTTACGTTACAGGTGGTGTAATCCACCTTTCCACTCGTCTGAATGCGTGCTGGCTCGGCCGTTCTGCACTTATCCGTTTACGTGAAATGTCCTAGCATTTTGCACACAAAGGAAATATGAACTCAAAAAGTCACCCGATTTGGCTCATATAAGAGCAAATAGCAGCGCCATACAGAAGTAATTTCAGTTTACTAGGTGTGCTCTTAGCACGAATTGCATCCTGTCGTCCATGCCGGCGACCGCACCATACACCACCACAATCAAAATGCATTTATGTTTCAGTCAAAGAAAAACAATACAGACCGAATTGAAAGTCCGTGCCGAAAAACTTACGTTCAACGGCGCAAATCTGAATGAATACAAAAAGCAGACGCAAACGTATGCACCATTTAATACACAGTGTACATAACACTACGGCGCCATGCAATAATGATGGCCACTTTTTTCTCCAGCCCTGAGAAATCTGCAATATGAAGCAATTAAAACAGAATACAGGCTGAAAGTTGATGCACCTTAAACGAGCATTCTAAGGGCTTCAAAAGCAGATATGCACATGCAAAAGCAAACGTATGTAAAGAGCAACTTGGGTGACAAAAGAAAAGACGAGATGGGCGTACGCTGCAGACACGCAGTTTCAGGTCACGGATTTTCTTCAACTTGAAACCCCTCTCACGCTTAGAGACTCGGAGCAAGCTTCAGCGACGTGTTATCAAAACAGAAAAAAAAAAATATTAGTTCCACTAGGCGAAAATAAAAAAAAATGCGAAAAGGGCCTGCAGTATGCTTAAATAAATAAATTAAATAAATAATTAAAATAAACCAACATACCTTGACGACGTTGCCTACGGAAACCCAGGGATGAAATACAAGGCTGCAACAGCTGAAACCATAAATTAAACGCAGGCTTCTGTCCTGCGCCTTCTCACAGCACAGCGAGCGCTCAAACTACGCGTTACACCCTCGTAACGATCCTGGGAGTTTTATTTTCTTGTGACTAAGTGTGAGGATAAGACTGCTTGGAGCCAGGCGGGAAGGTGAACGTGCTCAGGTACGTGCGGTGGCGCGCTGCATCCATGGTGCGGCAGACCGCGCATGCGGCACAGTCCAGCGTGGGAGTCGAGATCAATTAAGGCACGATTAATCCAGTGGGAGAGGGTCAATATAACCACGCGAACACTGCACAAACTATACCGCTGCGGCAGGATGGCTGCGCGGTGGCGAAGTTGGTAGAGCAGGCTAATCCATGGGCACTCGCAGAAAGAGAGTGGTGGGTCTCGGAAGGTCCTTCCCGCCTCAGACCGTAGTAGACGGCCACGCTGCCACCACCAACGTGCTGCAGTCGTCGGAGGCGCTGAGGAATGCAGGGTGCGTGCGAGGAGTCACCTATTGCCACGAACTCCGCTGCCACGAACGCCGCCTCGAACAGCGGCATCAGTAGGGCCGTGGAGCTGCGCAAAGGACTTGCGATGCGCAGCCGCGGCATCAGTTCCAAAAGGAATGGTGTGGGCACGCCGAGGTGCGCGGGAAAACTTCCGTGAATCCGTAGCTACGAAGTCCACGACAGCCCAGTTGGCGCAGTGACGAGAGCAAGAACTGCTGCGCGCTGGGGCTTGTGCTCGAACGACAGGGGCAGCGCGAATAAGCGTGCGCAAAATGGCGCCCGTCCAGCGAGGAAGCCGGGCGAGCGACGGGAGGCCATTACCGCACTTCTGCTAGACAGCGGCGCGGCGAGGAGTGCCGATAGTCGGAGACGCCTGGAGGAACCACCACACAATTTTGAAGTTGGGCGTAAGCTGGGAAAACGCTAGAAGACGGGAAAGATGTTGACCGCCGCTGCCGGCGGCGCAATGAAAATGCAGACCGCCGCCGCCTGCCTGCAGCATGGAGCCGACGGCCCACGTGCGAGAAACGCATGCACCGAGAGAGATGCGGGGTTAACCGCTTCCTTCGGCTGTTCGAATGAAACTGCCGTTTCATCTCTCAAAACGACGAGTGCAAGAGCAAAACCTTCTCTCCCCGCAGCTTGTGGCGCGAAGGAGAAAAGAGAGCGCGAGCAGTCGATTTTTATTTCTTGTTGAAAATCATTGGTCCCAAAACGTTATGGCCAGTTACATTTCTGGGACGAAAATGCATTAACTCGCTTTTGTTGCTGCTTAACACTCCAGAAAAAACGTTTCTAGACCTTTAGTGGGAGCACTGCCTTTTTGCTTGTGTTTCTATGTCGTGCCTCTATGGTCTGGAAACGTTTGATAAACGTTGTACTGGGACTGGCACATTCCATCCTTTTTTGGAGTTTCTGAGGAGGTTTTGTGTTTGTTGGGAAGTTACTCACCTTACTAGTTAACATGATTCACCTGTTTTTTATGTTCACCAACAGTGGTATTACTTTGCCATAAAAAAGCTTCTCTTTACCTCATAAGCCCTATTTAAAAAAATTAATGGCGTTCTTCCCTGAAACACCTGGTATATGACAAGTGTTGGAAATCATTATATACCTTTATCTCTAAGCACGACGAAGAGAAGCATCGCATATGACTCCGTGAGATGCTGTCCGGAGAGCCAAGGGAATATTCGTGACGACATTTATCTGCTAAGTGTCGCCACGATCGAACGTTTAAAGAACTGCTTATACAGTTGTTTTCTTTTCACTGAGACAAGACAAAGGCTTTTCAAAACGTCATGGAACACGTTCAGTAACTGCCACGCAAAACTATAATATTATTTCGCGCAGCCTCTGGCATCTTTACCAAAGTGCTTGTTGAAAAAGGCGTTTAATACCTCCTATGTAGATTCCCACACCAACGATAATCCTGTGTTGTTGACTGTTTCTTATAGTGCAAAATAATGTAGCCAGGTATTTCATGTGCCAGTCGTGGTGTTCTTGAATGAAATATTTTTAGTACATACTTTTGCCTCGAAGGCATGTAAGAATTCGGTTCCAAGAACGCGACATTGTTACCTTTAGAATCATTGCGAGCTGGAATCACCTACCACGTCTCCAGTATTACTGGCCAGTTACCCGACTGCTGGCAGAAGCTGTCCGTCCTAGCTAGTCCTAGCTATGGGGCAACGCTGTGGGGTGCATTTATGCATTTCCTTTGGTAGAGTGTTGACATCTCCACCATTTTGAAGAGCTGGCTCATTTAGCCGCATTAAAGTATTTTCCGGAAATTAGTACCTTCAGGTCTTTGACTAGTGTCCAATACTGCTTCCAGGCTTCGAAGTCTTAATTCAAATTAAATTTTTGAATCTTCCTCTTAGTGGTCGGCGTGAAAAATGTAATTCAAAATGGCGTCTCCTACCGCCGTTTCCCGCCTTGAGTTCACAGCATGGCCCGGATGCCATGCTGTGAACATATGACGTGTTTGAGTGAGCCGCGCTACAGCATTCACGCTAGCCGTGCGTGTGTAGTTAGGCATTATGGTTAAACGCTGTCATCACCACTCGTGCCTCTGCCTCAGCCACCTTGTCCCAGCATCCCTCCCCCCCCCCCCCCCCCAAAAAAAAAGAAAAGAAATAGAGCTAAGTTTCGATGTGGCTCGTACGAGACTGATTAAACAAACAGGCAGAAACAATAGATACGACAAAATTGACATCGTGATATTTCTTGAGCACAGGCCTTACTCGTAAATTTGTTTTATTTTTTATCTTGCAGTATCCAAGACCTTCTGGAAAATAACCGCGCTTTTCAAAGCGCTTTCCGTTGCCCGATCATTGGGAACTCGACGGCATGCCTTGCAAGCATTTTCTGATATCCAAGCAGCTGAACATTCTCTTATGTACGGAACGTTAGCATGCGCTGGTACTGATAAGAGTCCAGTCACGAACAACTGGGTGTATTGTACGCCTTCATTGTGATTCAATCACGTATGGATCCCAGTTTAAGAATAAAGGTTTGTTCCTTGCACAAAGGGCTCACTTTGTTCTTGTGGTCTTAATACTGACAGCAGAATGATGTAACACGTGATGTGCATGTAGATAGATGTCAGTGATGGTGGAATTCAATACTAAAGCTGAACGAGCGAGTTGGTGATATATTATTAGTGCAACAGCATAAAGACGTGGACGAAAGGGGAGGGAACAAAGGGTGAGCGCTGGAGAGCCCGAGTAACGCAACAGAAAGTCTTATTGTAGCGTCGACGACGAAGTCCGCAAGCGCATATCCTTGGAAGCTCTTCGAACCAGACACGAACCAACCCATTTCACGAGAGTTCGACCCCGCCCATGTTGCCATAGATGTTATAACTGTAGCCCTTGGCAGACTCAGAATGAAAGACATGGTTTCTTTGTCGACAAGCCATGGTTTGGATAAAATTATTGTGGTATTTTTCTTGAAACTTGAAATTTCAATTACAGAAAAGAATTTGTAGTTGTTTAAAGTACACCTGCATACTGCGTTTGCCTTACAAGTAGTTTACCTTTATAAAAATTTCAGCTAATGTGAACTGCAGGTGATAAAGAATATGTAGGCCATATGGCCCTGGGGAACATTACGACAAAAAAAAAAATAATAAAGGCTACTGATTCCAGAAGCAGTGGCGAGTTCTCGCCGTTATCGTGCGCAGTAGTGACTTTCTGACCAAGAAAAAACCCATGGATATTACTGGTTGCAAGTGATCGCAAACGCACTTATTTTCGGACAATGCTTGGACATTAGCGCGCGAGCGTCACGAACTTGATTACGTTTGTATTTTGTAAATAGTGTACAAAGCTCTCCCCTGTCCTTTCTTGCTGTCGCTCCCCTCTATACTTCTCACTATCCTCTCCCTTTCATTTCCGCCGGCTGCAGCTCGGGTGCTTAAGATATTAGATAGCAATTGCCGCGGCCGGCAACAATCGTTTGCTTCACTTTTTTATTTTTATTTTTTAAAATAAACCACTACCACCACCACCACTAAGGTCTGAACTTTGAGGATTTCATCACTAACGGGCCCTTCATTGCAGAGGTGTAAAAAAATTTATTTAGAAATATCAGATTACGCCACAATTAAAACTAGCTCATTTTGTTGATTTGTTTGTTTAAGGACGGTAAAACTGCACGCCATACGCAGGCGCATGCGGTATAAATAAATAACCAAATTCAAAACTCCTCCATCACTTTATGATGCAGCATTACGACCGCAGAAATTTTGGCGGCTTTGACATAATTTTATCACAAGTGTTCGCCGATTGTTAAAAGGAAACGTTTGTGATTTGAGGTGCTTACAACAGATGGTGCCACCCATGCACCACATGTCGAGTGTTTTGTTCGTAACTCATTCATTGTGGCTTGATGTGTCATTCAATGCAATCGTAATCTGCCTACATTAAGGCACGTTCAGCAGCGATAACCTCGTGGATTGCGCCTGCACTCGCTCTAACCACTACATCAAGTCCGCCTTCTGTCTGCAAGAGCTTTGGCTTTCCCTCATAATTTAGGTGCTTGGGAGAGCACATGTCGGAACTGTACCCGCACCTTACTGCAAGCACCATTCAAATCACGCGCCGGCTACAAGACCACGTGGGAAGGAGAAGCTCCGCCTTCTGTGGATTTCTAGCGTGAAAACAAGCCGACCCTACAAGCTAGTACACATGCAGGAACACGTGCGGCATGGGCGCATTTCTGCATGCCGTTCAGCAGTGCTACGTTTTAGGCAGTTTCAGGAGCTCGTGGCGATGTTGTCACGCTTACTTTCAGTGCTGTTTGGTCAGGCATAGCAGATATCTGCGAGAAGACTCTCAATAACGCGGTAAAATTGTGTGCTTCGTGTTGACAACAAGCAGAGCAGTGTGGACTGTGTTCATGGACTGTAGCACCACCACCTGCTCGGGTACCTCAGGGCTGCTGGAGCTGTCGTTGCAAATCGCCGCTGGATCGCACCGGTGACGGAAGGTTAGCATTTTGTGGCACTCAAGAGAGCGACTAGTTGCAGAGGCCGGGGATTTGAATTTGATCGATTCGGAGCCAACTGCACTCTGGTTCCTTTGTTTGGCGCGAAAACCGTGTGTACTGGCTCCAAGGCTGCAGCGGAGACACATTTCAGTGTGTTCCCTCTGGTGCTGCATTCGTCACCGCGGTCGTACGCAGCAGCATTTATGCCACTTTGACGTCCTCAGTTTTCATGAAGTTGAACAAAAGGTTCAGGGAAACAACTTGATATTTCTTAATGTCGTTTGGGGCAAGCAATTATTCGCAGCCTTTGCACTGCGTACATTACCACCGTCTCTTCAAATCCTAGCTGGCTAGTGCAGCGCAACACCTGCAGAATATGCAGATGAGTGCGCATCAATAAAAGCAGGGGAACCAATGAGGAAAACCAATATACTACTTTGCACTGACAGCCAGACGCGCTTTATTTTCTCTCGTACACTCAGCTTGGCTCCTTGCGGTCATGAAAGTTTGGACATTTTACGCAAGTCCTGGCCTTTTTCAATGTGCTTGCATTTCATTTGACGGCAGTACTGACGCATACGAAGGCTTATATAATAATGGAGTAGCTTGGCGAGCATGTCCTCTTTGTAGATAGTACAAGGGAAAGTGAAAGCGAACTTCCCTAGTACAGCATCAATTGTTTTATCGTGAGCATCTCTCGGATTCGCGTATTTATAGAAATGTTCATCAGCTTCCATAAAAAGCTGATAGAGGTGCATGTTAGGGTACGTGAGTCTGCCCCTTGTTTTGCATTTAATGAGCTCAGCTTCGAGCACCTTTGAAAAGCCTTTCTGACCCCTCCAGTGCTTCCTTGCTCGTAGTGGAGGAGGTCTGATTGAAACTTTTCCTGGATACAAACCCTGTAACATAATAAATTATACACTCAACAACACTTGCATCGTTGTCATATTCAAACACTTCATCGCACTCCCAGCACCCTTCATCGATTAGACCGTCAAGCCTCTTTTTCAGCTGGTCCAGCTTGTTTAGTTCCTTCGATTCAGAGCTTTTGTATACATTCCTAACCCTGGAAAGCCCGAACACAGAATCACGTGAAAAAAAATGAGAAAACTTTTTTATTCACTTCAATGAACTATATGAACATTCCTAACCCTGGAAAGCCCGAACACAGAATCACGTGAAAAAAAATGAGAAAACTTTTTTATTCACTTCAATGAACTATATGAACTGACTGATAGAAAAATATTGCAAAAATGTGTAAGTATTACGCAACTACAGTACGTGTCAAATTTGATACAGTGGGCTTCGTTGCTAGTTCAGGAACTCATGGCTTGTAAAAATCATAAGAACAGTTCCTTTCTTTGTTCAGGGAAAGCGTCACCTCGCATTTCGAACAAATAACCGAAGTGAATGTGTTTTGACTCGGTGAACAGTTCTTGCGTCGCAGCCTATTGTCCGTTACAAAGGGAAAGTGGCCAACACCAACTTTCCTTACGTCATTCTGGGGCTGTTCCGGCGCCAGTGTCCCTTTCTTTGAAACAGATAACTGCAGGCTAGGTGGTTTCCCTTTCGTTGTCTTCCCACAGAGCATCAAACAGTCTTGATAGCTCTGTAATAAATACTCTCAGCTTCATTAGTTTTTTGCATTTACCACATGGATGAATAAGGTGTGGCAGAGAATGTACATGTACCAGCACGTGGATCTGATGTTGTACTTATACAGAGCAACTTGGTAATTGCGCTGGTCAATACCACCCATGAAGCTGTTATACACAGCGACACTAGCTGGTCGCGGTACATCAGTGTGTACTTTGGCCTTGTGGTCATACCGCTTTACTTTCTCAACAGGTTCCAGCGATGCGAAGTTTGAAACCAATGTCACCGCTTTTCTGTCGAACCAGCGTACAACAGAAATGCTTGTGTTGTTGTCAACACGATGATCATAGGCACCTTGCCCTAGTGTCTTCAGGCTTTTTTCATTCATGAGCAAACAATCTTTGAGCCGATTTTGGAGCAAGGTTCCAACATACTGTATTCCGCGGCCAGTAAGCTCCTCAACGAGTTCCAAAGAGCTGAAGAAATTGTCCGCATCTACCCTTTGTAGCCACATGGCTGCACTCAGGTGGATGCTGATGAGTAATTACTCTTTTACTAGTGAGCACTTCATTTCACAGATGCAACCGCTACACGCATTCCAACACTTTTGGATGCACACTTGGGTTGTGGGTCTTTCTTTTGCAGCTCTTCATTTTTCTGGCGTAAAGCAAATCGTAGCCTGCACAAGAGGAATTCGTGCACAACCTTATCTGCAACAGTATGGCATGCAGGAAGGGTGGAAAATGCTGGTTCCACTGCTGCGATCACTGTGCTAATTTGATCAATTTTCTATTACCCTTGACAAGCAGCCTTTCATGTTTGCAGAATTATGTCTCTGCACTCCCCATGAGGGGTATGACTAGAATTTATGGTATGCACAGAGACATCTTGTTGGGTGCATAGTTTTTCAGTGCCGCTAGCAAGCTAGCCTGCGCACTGCTGGTCTCAAGGCGAGTGCTTCCGCAGCAGTCGCAGAGCTTGCACTTTTTTGCAGACGCTGTGGGAGATGTAGCCAGCCAAATACTCGAGACTGCTGCTCTTGTGGTGCAAGGTTTTCTGCACTTCAGGCATCTGAACAGCTTCCAGCTCACTACTTAAATCGGGCCTTTAGTTCAGGAAATCTGTAAGCTGCTCAGAATCGTCAATTTCGTAGCTGCCATGCCTGCTAGCTCTAAAAAACTGAGCAAGCACAGTTAGCCTCAATGTGTATTTAAACTCCCTTGCTCCAGGGATTGGTGACCTTACCCGTACAATGCTGAAGAGATTTTCAAGAGCGTCTTAGCAAAAGCGGCTCAATAAAAGAAATTTCAGACCTTTCTTCGTTAGGTAAAGCTCTCGGAAGGTTTAGAGCTGCTGTTGTGGTTATAACCACACCAGTCTACGCTGGTTTCCACGAAGCGTTTGTTCTTCCCTTATCATAAACTTTAAGCCTCATAAACATTTCTATGAATTCCTTAAGAAACACTACTGTCTCCTTGCTTTTTTCTGGGCTCAGGTCACTCGGTGCAAGCGTTGATGTCCTTGAAGTCATCAGTGAGAACCACTTAAAGACCTGATCGAGAAACCAGGCTGTGGTAAGTGCTTTGACGTCTATCTTCTGCTGCTGAACTTAAAAGTCTCAGAGCAGAAGAAGTGGCATGGTTGAACAAGGCATCAGCCGTGCCAACATTCATCTTATCAAAATGGTTGAGGTCAAGGTGCTTCAGTTTCAGCCTTGGGGCTAGCTTCAGGCTGTATTGCTCATCAATTTCACAGAGGTGCACCACATAGTCCTAACTGACCTGGGAGAAAAAAAAAATTGTTACAAATTAGTTAACTTTGTTGTCAGTAGACATGAACACTACCTTCATATGATGCAAAAAGAACTCCCGGCACTTTTGTACAGTGCATGCTAGTCTTGTGTACACCACTTGAGAGGTGCACTGCATTGAGAACAAAGCAATGTCTACCTGCAGCAGTTAAGCTCTAAAGAGGATGCTTGCTTCAGTGTGCAGTCACATGATCCTACAGGCCAGATCAGCATGAGTACCTTACCTCAATCTCGCCAGTTACAGCCTAATATCATTTTTCCTTGCAGCACAGTGCTCAAGCGCTCAACACAAGGGTACCTTATGTTAGAGGCAACGTACACACTTGTTTATGAGCAGAAAGGCGAACATAGCTGTCTTGCCCCTTTGAACCATGTCTCCAACTGTGTCTATTACACGAACGCAAGAATGACTTCCATTTGCTTGGGGGCTTGTAAGCGCAATAATATGACTCGGAAACAGAAATAACTAGAGTAATTATTGTTCAGCTGCTACCACCACCAACTTAGTTGACAAAAACAGCTATTAGATTTTGCCTTACCTCATTTGTTGGCAACTTATTCTTCATGACTGTGGCATCATCAAGAAGGGTCTTTGGATGCCTGGCATGCTGCTAGGTTGAGCTTGTGTGCCGCAGAGTGTATCCCTACAGCTTGAAAGCTCTGGGGTGCTGTTAGAGCCTTTTGCTTCTCAATTAACAACTTCACAGCTCCACCCTTATTTCCTGTCATAACAGGTGCACCGTCAGTCCCAATTCCGCGAAGGGTGTCAAAGAGCAGGCCCTTCGTGGCCATAAAACCTTCCACGGCACATGCAGTGTTGGTAGCATTGAGAGCTAATGCTCTTTCATCATTAAGATGTGGTTCGAGGATGTCCAGCAGATCAGTCATGGACAGGAATTTCACTTTTAATTCCCCATTGAAAATGTACCTGCAGCGGATGACAAGCTGCTCCAGTGTTGCGCAGTGGGTTGTTTCGTCGAACATAAGTGCATAATGCTCACTCTGCAGTAGTTCGTGTAGGATTTTGTCCTCAATAACATCCGAAAGGCAGGTTACCATCTCCTGAATAGACCTCTGGCTGAGTATGTGGCGTTCTTTTCGGTTGTTATCTGTGCTCTCGCATCAAGCCCAAGCAGCGAGAGCAGACTGAGAAGCGGCTCGAAGTTCGTAGTGTGCGGTATCCTGTGTTTGCACAGATAATACATAGATGCGAATGTGTGCCTCATGGTGTCGCGAGAGACCGGCAACTGCAATTTCTCAAGTGATGACACTGCTACTTTGCTGTTTGCTTCAAGGGCTATAGTGTCGCGGCGCGACTGGCATGTTTCGTGTTTACTAACACTTTCGAGCGGGACCTTTTGCAAGGCTCTTCGTTCCACACTGGCTTCTTGAAAGGCCTCTTATTGTATTTTATGCACAGCTTGCAAAACATCCCACCTTTGATGTCGTAGAAAAGCCAAGGATGGTCAATAATCCCAGATGCGTTGAATACTGATGCGTGCTTGCCGTCTTCGCCAGTATTTGGCACACTGCATGTTGCTTCAACGCTTGATGTTGAACTGCCATCATTATATTGATTTGATTTCTGCCTCTTCTACGTGGGAGATGTCGGGGCCCCAACAATGTCCACATCGGTTGCCATTGGCTGTGCATGTTGTTCTTCGGTACCGCCAATAACGTTTTCGGTCACTTTCGGAGATAAAAACGACAGCACAGACGGCTGTGCAACTTTTCTCTTCGGACCCATCTTCAGCGCATGGCACAACTCCAAATACTTTGTTTCGTTCACATGTGAACGCTAAGGTGGTGAACGCCTTGCTAGCGCTAGAACGCACAAAGCCAAGTCCGAATGCGGTGTGGTCAGTGGCGCCGCACTATGGCGAAAAACGGAACGTTTCGAAAGTGTAAATGCGGAAGACAAATAGGCATTGTGCTAATGCTAATATTGCACGAAAAGAAAAATGCAGCTGTCCAGAAACATAAACAATAATGAAATCAAGTAAAAGAAAGCCGCCGTAAGCGTGAGCAGCACGAACGGTATCGGCGCGCGCGATCACGTACCCAGATGTACCAATCGTGCCGCCAGCTGTACAGCCTGTGTCTCTAGTTTGTGAGCGTGTGCGAACAGCGCGCTTGTGTCCACTATGGTCCCTATGGACCATATGTCCACTAGAATGGACTTGTGGAAGCCGGCGCCTCACGCTCGTAGCATCCACATCAACAGAAAGTGGCCCCTGAGTCCCGACTATAGCAAACTTTAAGCCCGACAGGTGGGCGGGTGGTTGGAGACGTGGACGGTCGGACTGAGAGGTGGGCGGCAAAACCACTGCCGTCCACCGTGGGGAGAACCCTGCACAAACTAAATGTAGTTGGCCAGTTATTCTAGTCAAAAATGGCAGCAACCATTTTTTATCAAGTCTGCTAGGAGCTGCAGTAACAGTTAACTAAACAAATAATATTTAAAATGTACAGCTAAGTTTCAGGTATATCCACACATTCACAATAGAAATCCAACCAGAAAGAAGAGCGGTCGTGCACTCATGTGCACATATTTATTTTTGTATAACTGAGTACAGATGGATCTGTTACCGGCTGGTTAATTAGTTCGCTTAATTTGTGAGTTTTGCAAAATACCACAAGCAAAGAGGACGCGGCCTGTTCCCTCGTGCCTGCGGCATACTGCATTGAAATGTAAACATCTGTTTCAATTATGCGCATCATGCGCGCGTTGCGTACTTTCTGCCCTTATTTTGTGTCTAAACAAACAGTGTGTAATGTATAAGTGAACCAGCTTACCTCGCACAAGTGGGTGTTCATTGATGGCACAAAGTTTTCCTGCCCGATTCTATGCAACCACATCGATCGCCATTGGGGATCTTTTTTTCCTCCACTCTTCCATGCGAGGCGGATGCTCTACCTCTACGCCATCGTTGCATGGCGTACTGATGGTACTGTGCCTGAAGTCTATCACAGCTAAACACCAGTGTGGCTCCAGAAAAATGGTAGCAAGGATGAGGTCATGGGCAAAAGAAAATGTTCACACGCCTTGCCAAGTGCTTGGCGGCACTATAGCCACCAATGGAGAGCTTTGGATAAAAAAATGTTTTTGAAAGCATAGACCAATGGTAGGGTCGCTTGTGTGCAGGCTGCGCTCCAGAAGCATTTCACGTAGAAGTTGATGACTTCGTCGTTAAGCCAGTTCAGATCTTCAAGTGCTTTCGTGTCCTTGCGTGTTATAGTACTCAGCCCAAATCCTTTGACAATCACCTCATCAGGTGCACCTACGGCTTGAGCGCATCATCTACAGATGCTTGCATTTTGGTTGTCAGCTCCGGAATGTGTGGTGCAGAGCGCTCTTCTGTCACAGGTGCAGGGAATGTGTAATCGTGTTCACAAATCTTCTTGGTAAATATTAATTCTTGAGCATATTGGTCCATGAATGTCAGCCTGACTTTGAGATCTTGCATCTATGTTTGTGAAAAGAAACGTCTCGAAGGAAGTACCGGCATATCTGGTGATGCAGCACGTACTGCTGATATTGTAGATGATGAAGGATTCTTCGGTGCAGAAGTGTCCAGAGTTTCTGAGACTGCCAGAGGGACTGGTCTTGAGGATGTCGAGCAAACAGGTTTGGTTCGATTAATACATAGGTTTTAATGCGTGCCTCATGGTGCTGCGAGAGATCGGGCACTACACTTTTTCAAGCAGTGACACGGCTACCTTGCTGTGTGCCTCAAGGGCAACAGCGTCGCAGGGCGAACACTTTCGAGTCGGATCCTTCTGCATGGCTCTTCGTTCCACACAGGCTTCTCGAAAGGCCTGTGATTGTATTTTGTGCACAGCTTGCAAAACATCCCACCTTTGATGTCGTATTTGCCTCCTAGGCATTACATGAAGTTAGTACATAGCAAACTAAGAGCCAAATGGCAGGCCTCTTGGGAAAATGAAGGAAACAACAAGCTGCATACTGTAAAGCCCATTTTAAAAGAATGGAAATCATGCCGCCATAAAGAGCGTTTTATAGAACTAATTTTATGTCGTTTACGCATAGGTCACACACACATCACCCATAGCTTCTTATTAACAAAAGAAGACAAACCTGTATGTGAAATGTGTGGTGAGGAGCTCACAGTTAATCGCATTTTAATTTCTTGTTCCCATCTCGAAGAACTTAGGAAAAAGTTTTTACTGTATTTTACTATGAACACATTCCGTTTCATCCCGCATTGCTTTAATGTCCGCCATGATTATGATTAGAATTTATGTTTACTAGGAAGGGGCCCGCCTCTGAGCCGGGTGCCCCAATGACAGCAGGTTGCGTCACGCTGGGCAGGTTGAGGGCGGGCTCCTGTTCCTCGTGTGCGACTTTTGGTCTACCAGCCTTAATATTGAGGCTCCTTATACGCTTGAGTTGGCCGGAGCGCCTGGTAGTTAGAGTTTGTTTCGTCATATGTGCGGCTATAATGGTAGGAATTTTGTCTAGAGCCGCCTTGATGGTGGTTGCGATTTTTATTTCTAAGGCGGAGAATGCGGAGTTCATCTAGGCCTCCAGTGCGCTAATCCTCGCCTCAAGCGCAGGCTGCGCGGTTGCAGTCTGCGCGTTCGCCGGTGTGTCGCTATCCATCTCCTCCACCGCGGGGGGAGTGGGCCTCTGGGTTGGAAAATTTTGGCGCGCCTCAGTGAGGGCGAGACGCTTCTGTAGGTTAGCGATTTCCTTTTGAGGGCGGAAATTTGGGATTGCTCGGCAGTTTTTGTCGGCGGTTTGGAAGGGGGGGGATGAGGAGGGGCTGCCCTGCCCTTGCTGCTCACCTGGGATCCCTGGATGACGGCTTGCGCCCATGTCCGCGAAGAACCTGGTGGGGGGGTACTCGTTCGTTTCTCCACGTCGGCTTGGGGTGGCGGTGGTACTGCCTTAGGCAACTGCGGCTTGTCGGTAGATGGACCGCCTGGCTTTCCGGTAGATGGACTGCCTGGCTTTCCGGTAGATGGACCGCCTGGCTTGCCAGTAGATGTACCGCCTGGCTTGCTCGGGGGCTGGTTGGCTCCCTTGTCCTTGGCTTGGCGGGGCCGCCGTTTGCGGCGTTTACGGCGGCCTTTCTTGTGCGTCGGTTCCTGCTCCGGGCGCAGGGGCTGGGGGGTTCGATACTTTGCAACGCACCCGCGGGCCCCCGTGGTATGGGCTCCGCCGCACAGAGAGCACTTTGGAACGCACTCGTGAGAGACCCGCACCCCCTCAACGAGCTCGGCTTGTTGGCTGCACACACCACATTTGTCCGGTCTTGCGCCGGGGCAGGCGTCCATACGGTGACCGACAACACCGCAGTGACCGCAGGCCGGGATGGTGCGCTGGTATTCACGGACTTGGATGAGCATGCACTCGTAATGTACGTAGCGCGGCTTCAGCTTTCCGGAAAATGTTATTCGCGCCTTGTTTGACGTGCCGAATTTGCGTATCTCCTGAATCTCGCCATGGCGCCACTTGAGACTTGAGCGGTGGGATTCCGCTGTATCTGTATTTCGTACTGTTACCACGCCGTAACAGATGTTACCACCGTCTTGCCTTAGGTGGCCTGTAAGTTGGACTTTCTTATTTTGCAGATTTATCTCGAAGTCCCCGATAATTTTATCTGCAATTTCGGCTTTTGAAGTGTAAATTAGAATTAAATTTTGGTCGCCTACCGGAAGAATTGTGAAAAATTGTGAGCAGTCCGGTCCGAGGTAGGCTATGAACGCCCGCTCGTATCCGTTCTCCTCGAATACCTCTTGCAATGATACTCGAGTTCGCGGCTTGAGGACTACCACGAAGTCTTTGGGTGTCGGTTTTGGTAATGGCTGCGGCCTCCAGGTCGTAAGAGGCCGGCCCGCTGTGCGTTGAGCGGTGTTGTCGGAGCTGGCGCCTGCGGCGGGAGCGGCAGGGGAGGCCGCGTCGACGGACGCCGCTTTTAGGGCACGGCCCTGCGCTCGGCGAGCTACCGCGGCAGCGAGTGCGGCGCTCTTGAAGCTTGCTGCTATTGTCTCATCCACGTTCTGGGGATGAACGGTGGTCCGCGCCATCGCCTCCGGGTCATATCCCTGGCTGGTGGCTGGTTGGAAGGCCATATTATCGCAGAGCAGGGGCTCCGCCGCGCCGGGCATTGGCGCCGCTGTCAGGCCTAGCGGCGCCGTCCAGCGTGGTCGAAACTTCGCTTTGCCAGGATTTGTAAAAGGGGATCTCACCTCGGAAAAAAAATATATCCGCCGATCCCCTGTGACTTCCGGAGCACGGTGATGCAGGTCTTGTTGGCCCGGGGTGAAAAAAATCCGGGGCCCCAGCCGAGAATCAGCAGAGCCCATGTGCACCTGCTGAACGCTCGGCGCGCGTCCCAGAACTCGCGATGGTACTCACGCAGCAATTCGGCCCCTGTCCAAATTTTACAGTGGAACTGCAGAGGTTTCAAGGCCCGTACTAAGCGGGCCGACCTACGGCTTTTCCTAACAACGTTCCCCAGTCCTCCTGCTGTAGTGGCCCTCCAGGAGCCCGGGGACGCAGCCACCCTCACAAATTACTCAGTGTATCAGCAGGATGTGCAGAGCTGCCTCTGCGTACATAAAAATTATACGGCCTCCCGGGTGGACCTGGATTACAAGGCGATTTTCTCGTATGCGATGGTGACGATCCTTCTGCTACGCAAACAGGACCCCCCATTACATGTACTCAACGTTTACAGCTCTCCCAAACTTCCAAATATCACATTTGCAGACTTATTCAGTTGGGCGTTAAAGGTGGCGAACAGGGACCCCCTCATAATCGTTGGGGACTTTAATGCCCCTAGCCCCTTATGGGGATACATACGTGAAGAAAAACGAGGACGCAAGCTGGCGGAACTTGCGTCAACGTTGGGCCTTACTCTTCACACGGACCCTGCACAACCCACTCGCATTGGGAACTCCAGATCTCACCTTTACCAAAAATATCACATATGCAGAATGGCACAACACCGAGGAAACCCTGGGTAGCGACCTCTGCATTCTTGCGACCACAATCCGCACCAAACCCCTTACAAGACCTCACACTAAAGCAACCCTTCCAGACTGGACCAAATTCAGATCCAACTACACTAACCCTACCCCTATAGCGGATCAAGGTTACACTACCTGGTCACAACACCTCATCTGCCAACTCAAAGATACCAAACACCACGTTCAGCTCTCAGAGGCGAACCCGGCGGTGGACAACCACCTCCTTCACCTCTGGGAGGCCCGGCACAGCCTCGTCCGCCGTTGGCGCCGGCAGAAGTACAATCGGCAACTCAAAATCCGCATCGCGGAACTCACCCAACAAGCGGCAGAGTATGCGGCCCAACTCGCCGACTCGAACTGGGTAGACCGATGCAACACCGCTGCTCAGCAAATGTCGAGCCGGAGCACGTAGCGCCTTTTCCGCGCCCTCATTGATCCGACCCATACCCGCACCGAAACACAAAAACATCTTCAACGAGCAATTCACACCTTCAACGGAGACACAGCCAAACTGGCTGACGTGCTCAGAGACAAATATCTGTACACAGACCAGGATTCGTGTGGTCCGGCGTACTCGTATGCAGGTTCTGAGAACGCAGAGCTGGATCGAACGTTCCAGCTTCACTACCTCAAAGCGGCCCTGGCCAAAATGAAACGAGGGACAGCACTGGGCAGAGACAAGGTAACTGTGAAACTTCTTGCTAACCCACCCCAACCGGCCTACGAGCGGCTGCTCGAATACTTCAATGCCATCTGGACGGGAGGTACGCCTCTCCCAGTGGATTGGAAGACGGCTCTCGTCACATTCATACCCAAACCAGGCAAACCTCTCAACACTGACAACCTCCGGCCCATATCTCTCACTTCTTGTGTGGGGAAGTTGATGGAGACCATGGTCCGTGACAGACTATCCACCTACCTAGAAACGCACAACGCCTTTGCAGACACCATGTACGGGTTCCGCCCACACCGGTCCGCACAAGATGTGCTGCTGCTGCAACTTCATAGATTCTTGATCCCGTCGAGCACCCTAGCGATGACAAGGTGGTCCTCGCATTGGACTTGCGATGGGCTTTCGACAATGTTACTCATGATATCATCCTCTCCCATCTGTCCCAAGTGAACTGTGGGTACAACACATTCCAATACATCAAGCAATTCCTCACAGATCGGCAATCATATATCCGACTCCAAGACAGTGAACATGGCCCGTACCAACTTGGTACGCGAGGGACTCCACAGGGAGCAGTCCTCTCGCCTCTTCTCTTCAATCTGGCCATGATGAAGCTCCCTACTATGCTGGGTGAGGTCCCGGGTGTGCAGCATGCCCTGTACGCGGACGACATCACCCTCTGGGCAACACACGGTTCGGTTGGAGAAATCGAGGCCAACCTGCAGCAAGCGGCAGCTATTGTGGATGATTATGCACACCGCTGCGGCCTTGAGTGCTCCCCGAGCAAATCGGAATTCGTGCACATACGTCCCAATCCAAGGTGCACAACCAAAATTGCCCTCTCCCTGCTTAGTGGCCCGATACCTGAACACGATGAAATCAGAGTATTGGGACTCTACATACAAAAGAACCGCAAGATTGACACCACGCTGAAGAAACTCCGCAAGGTGGGGGATCAGGTGGGCCGTATGGTCCGCCGGGTATCAAACAAACGAGAGGGGTTGCGATGCAAAGACGCCCTGCGGCTGGCCAATGCATTCGTAACCAGTCGAATCCTGTATTCGGCACCGTACCTCCACCTGCGCAAATGCGATGAGAACGCTTTCGAAGTGATTCTCCGAAAAATCTATAAGAGAGCTCTCGACCTCCCAATTGCAACATCCAACCAACGTCTCCTCGGCCTGGCGATGACGAACACCTTTGGGGAGCTGCGTGAGGTTCATCTCAGCAATCAATACTTGCGGTTAAGCAAGACACGTGCGGGTAGCTGCCTACTGACCCGCCTCCACATCAATTACACAACCCAAGAGGAGAAGCGGGTATCCATGCCCGAGGCCTGGCGCTTCGCACTAAAGGTTCGCACCCTCCCCAATAACATGACAAAAGATGCCCATGATGGTCGCCGCCTCGCGCGAGCGGAGGCCATTTCGAAGTAGTATGGCGCTCGACCGGGGGTATTTTACACGGTCGCGGCCGGTCCACACCATGGGGGTTGGTACACGGCTGCTGTTGTCCACCAAAACAACCCAGTTCAGGGCCTCACCTTCCGTGCCCCCAACATTACATTCGCGGAGGAAGTTGCTATCGCACTTGCAGCTGCGGATCCAGCGTCCCAAGTCATTATCACCGACTCAAGGGAAGCTTGCCGCAATTTTGAACAGCGCCAAATTCCAGATCGTGCCTTCCAAATTTTACACAGATGTGAGTACCGGGATTTCCCAACCCGGCGCACCATCATCTGGGCCCCAGCACATGCGGGGATAGAGGGAAATAAGCTAGCGGACACTACCGCCCGCGCGCTTAACCACCGGGCATCGCCTCTCTCGCCGCCTGATCCGGCTACTGATTTTAATCCGGCTATTACTTTTCGGGAGATCTCTCTCCTGTATCAAAACGCTCACGGCCGATACCCACCCCCCTGTAAAGGCCTCAATAAGGCAGAGGAGCGTTGGCTACTTCGCCTCTACACCAACACGGTACTGTGCCCGGCAGTGCTCAAACATTTCAATTCCGCCTTTTCGGGCGAGTGTCCACACTGTGGGGAAGTGTTTGCGGACACATATCACATGGTGTGGGCATGCCCTGCCAATCCTGCTTTCCCACCCCTCCCCCACCTCACCCGAGAGGACTGGGAGGCTGCCCTGCTCGGCTGCTCAACTCTCCAGGACCAACGAGCCTTGGTGACAAGAGCCCGGGCCACCGCGGAGGCCACAGGGGTCCCGGACTAGGGATCCCTCCTAGTGATTGTGAGGGCCGGTCCCTTCAGGCACGGTCCAAGCAATACCTCTGTATATAGTATAAATAAATGTTTTACACCACCACCACCACAGGGATCCGTGGTGACGCTTACCAATTTGATGAGAATGAAAAGTGTCAGGCCGGAACTCCAGAAAGGGCTTCGCAACGTCATAGAGTTTGAAAAAGAACCCTTGGCTGGAGACTTCATTCGCAAGGGGAACATGGGAGACCGGAGGAAACATTTCTCGCCTGTGCAGATTTTGCGAATGAAAGAACTTGTAGAAAGAGCAACGTCAGGAACGGGCCTCATGGAACTTTGGAAAGACGTGGCCATTCCATAATTGAACGATCATCAGTGCACCGGCGTCAACCACGACGCATTCGTCAGCCGCCCCACCCGCTGATTTCAAGAAGCGCCGTACGTGTCGAGCTATTCCAAGAGCTGACATCGGCACGTCCGCGGACAGCGTTGTGTTTAGCGTTGCTTTAAATCTAATATAATGCATTAATCTAATATAATGTAACATCTATACACTTAATGTAACCTTGTGTTTGGCGCATGATAGCCACAGTTGCTTATGCGCCATAAAACTCCATATAATCTAACTTTGGTGTCGTAGAAAAGCCAAGGGTGGTTATGAATCCAAGATGCGTTGAAGACTGACGCATGCTTGCTGTCTTCGCCAGTATTTGGAGCACTGCACGTTGCCTTAAGGCTTGAGGTTGAGCTGTCTCCATCATGTGTACTCAATTTCAGTCTCTTTGACATGGATGATGTCGGGGCTCAACAGCATCCACATCGGGTGTTGCCGGCTGCGTATGTTGTTCTTGGGCATCACCAATAACTTTTTCAGTCACTTTCGGAGAAAAAAAGTGACAGAACGGACGGCTGCGCAGCTTTTCTTTTCGGACCCATCTTCAGCGCATGGCGTGACTCCAAATCACTTGTTAGCTTTGCCCATGCGCCAACACTTCACTAGCGATGGAGTGCACTAAGGTCCGTCTTTAATTTTTAAAGGTAGAGACAACTGCCGTGCGCGCCACCTAGAAAGGTCCTGTGTAGCAGATGACATCGGCGCTAAACCATGGCCCGCGGTGTTCATAAGTGGGGAACCTATCTTTCGCATGCGATTGAACAAAACATTCCGGTGCCTTTCTAGTTTGAAAAGCGAAAAAAAAAAAAAAAACAGACTGAAGCATAAAGAATATGTCTGTTCATGAATTTCAAACGCGCTCAAAAAGAAAAACGAGAGAGGATGATATGCTTCGTAGCCTGGATTCCGCATGTTTCAGGCTTGTTTGTTTGCGCTTTTCGAAATAGTTTACACTTTTAAAACTAAAGTTAGCTTCATGCAATTAAAGAAAGAGAATAATATTGATTTCGTGGCATTTTAGACAAGAGGTGAAGTCTATGACGATGGCAAACACAGTCGCAGCCGAAGACGACGTGAGACTTTTACACTGTCCGCATTACAGTGTATCCGCGTGAACCGTGGCTATTGAGGCGTTTAATTTCGTTGCACTGTGGCTTTTTTTTTGCGTATGCGTGCGCTGCACACACATCACGGTTACTATGGGCGTAAACATTACGTACAAAAGAATGTTGATAGTCACCTGCGACATAACATTGCTGATCCTCGCGGAAAGTAAACGTCGGCAGTGCGGGTATGCGAGTCTAAACAGTGCCTCCCGCCGTTCACTGTGTGGTGTATTGAAGTTGTTACCTGATCGCTAGCCTATGTTTCAGCCTATGTGTTGAACTGTGCAACTATCGCGACATTCTACAGCGGCTGTATGGATACCGTGCCATGGAGTATTCTATTCTTGCTGCTAACGTGATCTAATCATTCAACTCGGCAATGAAGTGAAACTTGTCAGCGTGACCTTTTTCTTTGTTTGCTTTTGTGTGTGTGGGGGTGCATGTGCGTGCGTGCAAGTGATCGGCGATTTTACAGTTTTCTTTTTACCATCTGTAATTTCGCAATTTCAATGGTGTTATTGATTGAAATATTGCATCACAATTTTATATTTAGTACCTGTGGCTATAGAAAATTTGTTTTTGAAACAGAGTAATGCAGGTACCTCATAATAAGTTTATTCACATATTCGGGCCACAAAATACTGTTTAGATAACATTCCAAGTGGATAGAAAATTCTGCATACAATGAACAGTTATGCTGGAATAAGTTCTTGTAAAGCAAACAGTTTGAATGGTCAAACTCTTATAATACTAGAGGCCATATTTTTTATACATCAGACTTATTATGAGTCAGTAAAAAAAGATTGGTAGGGGTTTAATGTAGTTAAACCAAGTAGGGCATATAAAAGCGTGCCTTTCCTTTTCTAAATTTCCCCCTTTTTCTTTTTTGCTAATAAAGTGACCCCCTAAAGGACGTAATAGAAGTTGTTGCCGGTGACCACATGAGAGAGATAACACGAGTAGTGTTTTCTCACTGAAATTAGCAGTGAGAAATCGCAATGCACTACCTATTACTTCTGGCAGCAGCGTTCATTTAATGCACGCTTTTAATGCTGGTGCTTTTAATGCCACATTTCTGGGAGCTTTTATTTTCTTCTTGGAGGATGGCTTCTTTTTTTTACGAGGATTGTCATTCTGGTTTTCAAATATGTTGCAAGCAGTGCATCTGATATGCTGTGGCAGGTAGGGAAACCACAACTTAAGTGCAGAGCACTTTGAATGCTACTTTGGAGCTTAGATGTAGACAGCCTGTTTGTTATTAGACCATCCTCGTTCAAGCCTATATAACTATCAGCAGTCTCTATCAACTGCAAGACAGCTGGTGAGGGGACTGTCAGTGCCGGCTTCTTTTTGTTATAGCACTTTAGAATGGTTAGCTTGTTGCCGTCGGCAGAGCTGCTTATGGCTTCAAGACTGGCTTGGCAGCTGTTTACTTTTTTAATTGCCGCCGCGGTGGCTCAGCGGTTATGGTGCTCGGCTGCTGACCCAAAAGACGCGGGTTCGATCCCGGCTGCGGCAACTAGAATTTCTTTGGAGGAGAAATTCTAGAGGCCCGTGTACTGTGCGGTGTCAGTGCACGTTAAAGAACCCCAGGTGGACGAAATTTCCGGAGCCCTCCACTACGGTGTCTCTCATAGCCCTAGTCGCTTTGGGACGTTAAACCCCATAAACCAAACCAAACTTTTTTAATTTGCGCGACAACATACCTTACAAGGTACTCGAGAGACTCATGTTCCAAATTTTCAATATCAAGCAAGTCAGATGGACAGACAACATACATTTTGTTTTCGTCTAGTTTGTCCTCAGCCATGCCAGTCAGCAAAAA
The DNA here is from genome assembly GCF_055824585.1 of Amblyomma mixtum. NCBI lineage: Eukaryota > Metazoa > Arthropoda > Arachnida > Ixodida > Ixodidae > Amblyomma > Amblyomma mixtum. The sequence continues at coordinate 221,738,413 of NC_143013.1, read as the reverse complement.
GCAGTCCTCTTCGGCATAGCTGGCGTCCTTACTTGGCCGCAGAAACTGAGACATTGTAGCAGTTCTAAGTGCGCACTTGAATTCAAAAACTCGGGGCACAGGGCTTTTGCACCGAAATGTCGAGAAAAGATTCTCAAGGGCGTCCTGGCTAAACCTGCTCAGAAGCAGGAACTTGAAGTGTACTTCTCGAGAAACAGGGCCTGCAGATGTAGCATGGATGGTGTCGCTAGAGTGACTGCACTGGCTTCCAGGCAGATTTTCTTTCATCGTCACTGATAGAAATTTTCTCAAGAAGTGCAGTTGTTTCCTTGAAAAACTGAAGAGCCTTTCCGTACTCAATGTCATCAAAATGGCTCAGTGCCAGTTTTGTTGCTCTTGAAGTCATAAGACGGATCCATCGAAACACCATCTCAACAAACCATGCAGTTGTTAAAGGGACACTGAGGAGAAATTGAAGTTGACTTGCATCGACAGAATACCAGCTCCTGATTACAAAAACGCCATTCATACTGCCAACAAAGCTCTTGTAACATAGAAAAGAGCAAGAACCAAAATACAGGTATCGCCGCCACAGGCCAAACTTGCAAGTACAAGCTTCATGACGTCATAGGACAAAACAGTGTTGCTAGAACCAATAGTTCTAGCAACACTAGGACACGAGAAGCCACGAATCACTGAGGCGCAGCAAATGCATGCGCAAATATTCTTGACGTCGCCAGATGGCACCACGTACCCGACAGCTACGCGCGCTCCTGCAGCGCCGGGACCAATCAGTGCCTGCTCATAGCGGTATGCGGGCTGCCGGTATTCCGCTAACGGTAACAAGGTACACGGTATGCTAAAGGTGTCTATTTGCGAGAACTTCGTTGACGACTTCAAGAACGGGGTGCATTGTAACGCTGGCAAAACGCCGGTGCAAACGTAAACGAAGCGACGGCCGCAATAGCCGATAGATGCGTTCAACGTGCGGCTGGCGGTAGCTTTCTTTTCGGCTGCTGCTGGGCCGCACTGCTGGCGGCCAGAAATCACGGAGTCCGCGTTACGTCATGTGCACGTCATGTTTCACGTCACTTAGTCCTGTGTCGTCATAGGAGAATCCCAAGTTTGAATCAGAGCGGCGGGAAAAACTTTTTCAACTTCGAATCCAAATTTCTTAGAAATAAAGGCATCTTTCGCTGCCGGCCAAGTGGCAACAAAGCCATGAAATGCCAAACTATCGGATTTTGCTATAAAAAAATATTAATAGAGCTCTCCTCAGTGTCCCTTTAAGGCAGACTAATCCACTGATCCGTTCCTACAAGCAAGCGTAATGCAGCAGCAGTGTCACTGTTCATGAGGCTGAAAGCTGGCCCACCTTCATTTTGTCATAATGGCTTGGATCTATTGAAGAAGCCTTAAGGTGAGGTGCTAGCTTTAGTTCCGCATTGGTGTCAGTTTCAATCAGTCCCTTGATAGGCTCAATAGACAGTACATTTCCTGGCGAATTGTCTTTTTTCACTGCGTCTTCAGGCAGATATATTTTTTGGCCTTTAGTTCGGTGGCTCCTCGGGTTCTTAAGGAGATGAGGAATGTCAGCCATGAAGAAAAGCTGCCTAGATGCATCACATGGGTGGGTACACGAGGTTTTAGGATTGCTGTGTTTGCCTACAACTACACCGAATAGCTTCCAAATGGCCTGGTTTCCACCTCCCATCTCTGTGACTATGACATTCACTTTTAGAGAAATTGCCTCACATGCTTTTGTGATGTCAGTGATTATGTCCTTCACTGTTTTGGCATGAAACGAATTCCCAGTAAAGTGGTAAGCAACTGTTTGCTTCCAGCGGGTTGTGATGCCTCCGATCAAAACACCAGTCCATGAGTGGCTAGGCATTCAAGTGGCAGCGTTTCGTCTGCAAACGGGATAGTGGGGGACTGGAAGCACTCTACCTAAAGATGGGCTGTACACCAAGCGCGGTGTAAGCTGCATTTTATCAAGCATTAAAGTGACATGCCGCTCTTCAGGTGACATGAGGCTGACCTGTGAAGAGGAAAGGTTTAGTCAGTGTAAACAGAGCTACTGTAATAACGACATAGGCGAGTGGTCATGAGCATGCGCCTATTTACCTTACCTTAAGTGCAAATGACTCCATGATCTTCTGCAGCAAACCTGGTGCAAATTTTTATCCTTACGGGTGACAATTTAGGGTGCGTTCTGTTGGCAGAGGTTGCCAGTGCCCCACAGGAAAGTCTCACTTTCAATGCCTTTGTAATGGTCTTCTTCGTCCATCGTGTTCCCTTCATTGTTGCCATTTTTAGACATTTAACCTGGTGTTCATTCATATACTTAGTCAGGCCAGCAACGAGGTGCTTATTTGCTTTCAGTGCCTGCAACCGCTGCTTCTGAGCAAGTCGAAGCCTTCGTCGTGTTGCCTGGAGTTCAGCTTCATGCTGTGCTATTCTCTTTTGCAGGGCTTGTTGTATCAGTTGGGCTGTAACCAGAAATTGATGAAGAGCAGTTGCAGACAGGTTTTTAATAATATGTTGCTGATGGTGAATGAACTTAATGAAAGAAAACAGAATGAACATAGAAGCATACTGGACAGGCACTTGCATTTGCAATATTCATGGATGTCATTTTTGCACCGTTCTCTTCACATAGTTTATTTTCCCTCACTTCGCACTAACGTCTGACAATCAGGGTTGTTGAAATACATTGATGACTACATAAGGAAATAATCATGACTGTAGGCTAATAACTTGGCACAGAGAAAAAAAAAAGAAAGCTTGTGTCACCATGCATACGTGAGTATGCAGAAAGCAGTGGATGACAAAACACCGCAAAAATCAAAGAAGAATGTTAAACTCACCAGCTATATCCATTTCTGTCTCTGGTTGTATGCCAGGAGCATCTGTGAGCAAAACATGGCAATATGACAACCCACATTGAAGAGGAGCTTGAATATTTCATGTGGAAAAAATGCATACAGAATGTCAAATGCTTTGGCCCGCGCTCACTTTTCCTGAGCGGGGAGCTGCCCACTAACCGTTCCCAACCCTCAACCCACCCCCAGCACAAACAGCAAAGCCACATAAAATGACAATGACAAAAAGCCAATACACATACTAGACCAAAACAAAATATACGCGAGTTCTAAGACTGCAGCTCAGCCGAACCCATGAGACCGCAAACACTAAAACACATAACACCAATGCACAATCAGAAGCATAAGGATCCACAGAATTTTTTGCTATAGGTGTCTGACCACCCGCCAACTTTTTATTGCATGTTTGATACTGCACTACATTTGAAGCTGGTAAAAAGTTAATCTCATTTTATTACGGATTCGGTCCCCTGATTTCATAGCCGCACAAAAGCCTTGAAACATTTAAAAAACACGAGTAGTTTTCTACAGGCTCCTCCAGGGTCCTCTCCTAAAGCCATGCTAACATGATAAAGCGTAGTAGTTCATAGGTAGTTACATGGAAAAAAAAACTGATACGAAATCCTATCTCACAGAAGGGAAAAGGCACGGTAAAAAAAAAATTAACGAAGGAGGCTCAGTGAACTACCTGTGCGTGAACGTAGCACCCAATTCATGCCGTGCATTGAATATGTTCCGCGCTCATAACTCCACGTACCTCGATCCACGAAAACAAACATTCCAAAACAAAGCAAAAGAACTCAAGTTTCTTGGACGACCACAGTTCTTGTAGAAACTCATTGCCTTGGCAAACTCAAACTGCCATGTCTGCCTCGTAATGTAGACGCTGCCGCTCCTCGTTGCGAGCTCGATGGCTTTTAGCTCCCGGGTCAAGTGGTCCTGGAGCTTCCTCCACAACTTGTGGCATTCTTCAACTACAAAGAAAACAAGGAACAAAAAAAAATGATCAAACATTACAGTACATGCAGTAAGTGGAATGCTTCAGCTGAAAAGGATACAAATGAAGCCGAGCACAGCAGTCTGGAACAACTCACCCGTGGAGAGACCGGTGCTTCGCCTTATCTGTTCCCAAGCGTCCTCTTTGCGCTGGTGGTCTCTGAAATCCATCCGTTTGGAGTCGTATACACAAGGGTGTTGTTTGATGGCTTTGATAAACCGTTCCACAGCGATATCTGGCACAATTTCAATATTTGAGCAGCTCGCACCACTCACACCGCTCGCGCTGGCATACGTCATTTTTCTCCGCGCGATACATTGTGGGTCAACTCAGACTGTCTTTAAATACAGCACAGTTTATGCATCATAGCAAAACAAATAGGATCAAAATCGATTCAGCCATTGTTGTGCTATGCTTTCCACGAGCGAGGTGATCGACAAAAAAAAAACACACTTGAGAAAACGGGCTGCAAAGCTTTGCAAGCCCTTCAGATTTATTGAAAAGCACCAGAGCTGTAATATTTTGTGTAACTGCTGTCAGGCACTTTCTTGCACCTTTGCCTCTTTGTTTGGTGGGAAGCTTTTGATGCCTTCCTGAGGCGTTCTTGGTTCTTTTCTTGAGCCCTCTGGACGGCAAGGGCACCAGGATGCACACCCAAGGTGGCACACATTTCCGAGTAGGCTCTGTGAGTCCCTGAATTATATTTCACTACTGCCTCATTTTTTTTATTTTATTCAAGTTACCCCTAAAGGCCCTCCAGAAGAGGGTATTACATGGGGGGGGGGGTACAATCATAAGTAATCGCGATACATTTTAACAAGTAAGTGTAACAAAAAAGCGTTAATTAAAACATAAGGCATCACACAAAGAAAAATTGAACACTAACAAAAACAGCAAACATTTACACATTTCCGTCACAGCGAAGAAGCTCATGGAATTTTTTATTGTCAGTTTCTGTGGCAATGACTGATGGCAAACTATTCCATTCAGTGATAGTATGGGGAATAAATGAATTGGCATGAGACGATGAATGACAGTTTACGCGTTTAACTTTGAAAGAATGATCACGGCGTGGAAAGAGAGCATCAGGTGACTGAAACAAATCAAGGCGAAGGGATGGGTGGTGATAAAGCTTATGGAAAAGGGTTAAGCGAGCAAGTTTATGGCGATATGACAAATCTTCCAGTTCGGCACGTTTTTTTAATGCTGAAACGCTGCAGTCTCTACTTCAAATAGTGAGGCGTGCTCATCCTTGGAAAGTGCGAACCAAATAACTGAGTGAAAACTCTCAGCAGCATTCTGGGTCCTTCCACCCTTGCAGCACTCCAGCAAGTGTACATCTATCTGAAAGGCGTTGATATAGGGGCAGCATGGCTTGGGCAACTCTGCTCGTAAGCTTATACTTATGAGGAGGCTGTGCTTCTTTTTTCGCTTCTGCTGCTCTCTGCTCACACCAGCTGAGGCGGCCAGGGGGGCAAACTCATGGTGGGGGTCGCTGTCCGTAGAAGTCACGTGCCAATAAGTGGCCATGACAGCTTTGTGCATTGCTGCAACATCGCTGATGTTCTTGCTGATGGCCAGGCCGTCGTAATTGGCGAGCTTTTTAATCAGCTGTTGTGTGAGCCCGCCTTTGCCACCCAGTGGTTCCCCTTTCTTGGCCTTGCTCACAATGGAGCGAAGACCAGTGCCCATTCTTTTCTTTACATGGTTTATGCAGTCTTCTTTAGTGACTGCTATAAACCCATGAGGCTGCTCATCTTGCAGCGCCTGGAAAACACGGCTGTCTCCATCAGAGACAACTGCCGTATATCGCAGGTCATTCTTGGCCAGAACGACCAAAAAGCTGCAATGCGGCTTTCACTTCCATTCGGTCAGAGCCAACTTCAGTGTTTTTTTGGCACTGAAGGTATGTGGGGTCACACTCTGCTAGCCCCAGGCTGCATCCAAGGCAGAAATTCAACAGAACAGTACTGTCCAGCACAAGCCCTGTGTGGAATTCCGTTATGTATCCTACCCCAATGTGGGAGCTATGACCGCGCGTGAGCCAGGTGCCATCATAAACAACGGTCACATTTTTGGTGAAGCCAACGTCCATCTCGCTGTACACTTTCTTCACAGCAGCTGCAGCATCCCTAAAGATGTTGTCAGCAGCCTCCTCTGCAGCAGGCTTGAAGAGGCCCTTCAAGTGGCCCTGGAAAGTTTTGTGGTGTAAACCACGATGGGACACATTCATGGTGGCCCAGAAATCATTCAGAGCTGTTTGCCCTTTACCTATTGCTCTAATAGCTTGCGTTGAACGAATGTTCACATCAAACACTCTTGCACCTTCCTTCCTTTGAGAGGACCACTGGGTTTCAATTGGGCCACAAGCAGTGCATGAAAGCACCATTTTCATGGCCAGACCGAGCCTGGTATCGCAGTGCACACCCATGGAAGGCTGTTTGCATCTTGTGCACAAAGTTTTCGCTGTGAAAGAGTTCATCACGGAAACCTGCACCATAATAAACTCAGTGTCACAGGAGGCCAAAATTTGTTGGCCTTGTTGCTCCATCAAACTGAACTTCCGTTCGGTTGCGGACACTGCGCAAAGTACGTCGCGAACATCGCATGCCTGCGCTTCGGCCGTCACTGCTGACATGAAACGTGGCTCAAGGCACCCCTGATTTGCCCTGCTGCAAGCACACGGTCTTCCAGAGCGCATTCTGAATAAAGAAAGGTGTGATGTGCAGTGGACCAAAGTGGGAAAAATGGAAAGCGCTGATGGAAAGCCGATTTTTCATCGAGTTGTAAAGGGCCACCAGTCTGGACCAAGCTTTGAGCAAAGCTACTCTACAAGTGCTTGAAGCAGGCAAAATCTGCCATGGCCAAGTCCCTGCAAAAGAACACTTTGCAAACTGCATAAAGGTTAAATGCACCCCCCCTTCCCCTTCCTCCCAACTGGCACATGAATAAAATCTCCCGATTTTTGATCTTGCCAGGTTGGCAGGTATGTATAGGTCTCACACTATTCAAAAAAGGGGGCAAAACTCAAATTTCGAACTACAGACCCATTCTTCAGACTCCCAATTTTTTGTGAAAACACTTGAGAAGATTGGAGTAAAACTTTTTGCTGTGTTTTGTTGGTTTGTTTGTTGTGTTGATCTTTCCTTCTTTCTTCTTCTTCACTCGTCGTTGCTTGTTGCTTCTTCTTTCTTCTTAGTAGGTCCCGTTTCCCCGCTTCGACCAATGAACCTCTCGAATTGGCCGGATTAACTGAGAACACTGATTTAATTAACACTTGATTACAACAAAAATGTACAGTACAGTTATAAGATGACAGCAGCATAGAAAAGAATAACTGAGCTGGGCCGCCCCTGGACTTAGGACAATCCATCGTCCTAAGCGAGCCTGCGGGAGGAAGTCCGTCTCCTACCCAGCTCCGACCTCAACTGCCGCCCGCTCACAGCTCGCGGCCGTGGCTGGGTTTCTTCCACAAAAACAACTATTCGTTCAGTGCTCTCATATTCCCAAGGACACTTTCCCCCGGTTTCGGGGAATCCATGTACTGCGGACGGGGCTGGGGCGCCGGCGCGTCTGGGCCCCGGTCCGCAAGTTAGGAAACCCATTCCGAGGAGAAGCGCAAATTTACGACAAGTGGCTCCGACATCCGGTAAAGAAAAGCAACGCAAACCCAGGCACCTAACAGATGTGCGGGGTGTGGTTTGTCGAAGGCGTCCGGAGCCCCGCACATGCGCGAAGCGGCGCCGTCTACGGAGACACACGGCGCTTTACATGTCGGTGCTAGAACAAGACCCGACAAAACCAGTAGCACTCTCAATGCTCACTCCACGCGAAGTGCGAGTCCACCCGCGGAAACAAACACCTCAAAATGCGGGTGAAGAACGCGCGATCCGTCCAGGGGGCGTGCTCTGCACGACAAATAAAATACAAACAAAAGCTCCGCCCCCGAAGGCGCGCGGCGCCCCGCCGACATGGCTCGGGGGTACCGCTGTACGAAACAGAACTCCAAACAGCATACAAAAGACAAACAAAAGTTTCCTCACCGCCCGGGATGCCGAGCATCCCGGTGAAGCGGCTCGGGGCGTAACTGTGTAAAAAAACACAAGCAAAAGAAACGCGTACAAGCGGGTGCAAGCGACGACCTTACACGCCCCTTCTAAGATCGTTGCAACAACCTCACTGGTTGTTGCACACGATAAGTAACATACTAAAGGCCGTCGTCAGCTCTACCCCATCGTCCAGCATGCAACTCTTATAACAAAACAATATGGGGCCTCCTGACATGATACACGACGATAGTCGCCACATGCGAGACGTATAACATCACATTATGCACCATCACACTAACATCAACATGCACTATGCACTCACACGAAAACAACCCTTGAAGTGGTCCCTATGCTTGCCCTCGGAAACCACAGGTGGGGACAGCTGTTTGAGGTGTTTAGTTCGAGACTCGCTCCCTGCGTGAGCGAGGCAAACGTGACAGTGCGTCAGTATTCGCGTGAGCGGTTCCCTTCCTGTGGGTCACTGTCACATTGTATCGCTGCAGGGCCCAACGCCCATTGAGCTAGCTTTGCGCCGGCTGGCTGGCTGGAGGTGAAATAGGCAAGGGGGTTGTGGTCGGACACCACATGCACGCGTGCCCCGTATACCCACGTGTCAAACCTGCGGAGCGCCGAGATCACAGCAAAAGCTTCCCGCTCGATGGTTGCCCACCTCATTTGCGTTTCGTTGAACCGGTGGCTCGCAAAGGATATGGGCAACTCCCTGCCCGACTCGCTCATTTGTGCCAAGCAGGCTCCCGCTGCAAAAGCAGACGCGTCTGCAAATAGCCAATACGGCTTCTCGGGGTCGGGGGTCGAGAGCATCGTCGCAGTGCAAAGCGCCGCCTTTAGCTTACTGAAAGCCTTATCTGCCTCTTGATTCCAGGGAATACAATTTGGCACTTTCTTTCCCGTCAGCGCGGTGAGGGGTCGAGCGATTTCCGCGTAGCTTTCGACGTAGTCTCTGTAGTTACGCAGAGTCCGAGAGCACTCCTCAGCTCGCGTTTTGTGCACGGTGTCGCCAGCTCACTGATGGCGGCAACTTTTTCGGGGTCAGGTCCGTGCTGTCCCGATCCCACGACGTGCCCCAGGTATCTGATGTGCGGTGCCGCGACCTGGCATTTTTGTAGGTTCGCTTTGAATTTCGCCTTGCGCAGAGTGCTGAGCACCGTTCTGAGGTTATCAAGGTGTTCCTCCCACGTTCTGGAGAAAACTGCTATATCGTCCAAGTATGTGCAAGCATACTCTTGGTGTACTCTTAGCAGATCGTTCATGGCTCTTTGAAATGTCGCGGCAGCGTTTTTCAGCCCAAACAGCATGACGCGTCATGCAAACTGCCCCATATGGGTAACAAAGGCTGTTTTCTCCTGGCTTTCTTCGGCTAGTGGGATCTGCCAATATCCTCGTTTGAGGTCTATTAGGGTAATGAATTCCGCACCACCTACGCGAAAGAATAGTTCCTGTTGACGTGCCGTAGGGAAAGCGTCGTCTACAGTTCCAGCGTTTAAGGCCCTGTAGTCCATACAAAGCCTGAGTGAGCCGTCCTTTTTAGTGACACACACGACGGGGTGAGCAAAAGCACTCGAGGCTGGATATATGAGCCCTAAATCAAGGAGCTCATCCACCTGTCTATCTACCTCCTTTTTAAGGAGTTCTGGCATGCGATGTGCATAGCACTTTTTCGGGCTGCAACCCTCCCTGAGTACTATCTTATGTTCTCCGATGCGCGCCCTTCCGGGCCGCCCCTGAAATACATCCTCGTACGAATGAAACAGCTCGCGTATCTGCCGATCTCTGGTCGCGGTCAAATGCTGTGTCGCACTGGCCGGTAGACCACTACTGAGCTGCTCTTCGGGCTGTGGCGCACACTCAACTTCTCCGAACTCAGTATCCTCACCAAAAATAATGCTTGTGTGGCCTACCCTTGCATGATAGGGGCGAAGATGGTTGGCGTGCACAACCTTCCGCTTGTCGTCTTCCACTATTATTTCGTACGAATTTTGGCGTGGTTTTGAACTGACCTTATAGGGGCCGCCCCACCTTGCGTAGAGTTTTCCATGGCTGTCCATTTTGCCCTGACGCCAGGCATCAGCCAGGCTCTCGTCCGACCGCTGCGCATCACGGAATACCTCATTCTCTTGTGCTCTTGTCTCCTCAGGGAGGAGCTCGCTCGCAGCCACTAGTACTTCCTCCGTTGCCAGCTGTGTCTCGGCGCTTGCCGATGACGGAGAGTCTTCGTCCCCCCAGCTATCTGCGCCCCGTGTGTCGGCAGTCTCCATTCTCTTCTCGGGCATCTCGCAAGCGTTGTTGCGTGCCTGTTCAAGCATCTGCCAAGCCTCGGCGGAGAGCAAGCAGTCTGCCTCTTTGGACGCCAGCTCCTTCGTTACTGCGCACAGCAGTGACGCGGTTTCTCTAACATGCCGATCCTCGCCTGCTGCTATGCTAAGTGGCACCCGAGCTAGTTTAGCAACTACTCTAGTACCAAAAGCGGCGTCGAGCGTGACGTTTCCTACCTCCTCCGTTAGGTAGCTCGGTACAGCGCCCTCTTTGATCACAGTTATTTCAGCGCGTGTGTCTATTAGAGCCCTCGACCCCCCTCACCGCATCTCAAGTCGACGTACTCGAGAGAGGCTGGTCCTTCCGTTCTCGGAGGCTTCGCGCTGGCCTGAATGTCCACGGTAGCACTCTGCTCGGCTGTATTCATACCTATGTCTCCGTAGTTGTCAGCAGCGTTACATTTGCTTTGAGCTACCCTGTTTACGCTTTTCTTGTGTGTGTTGCCAGTGGCCTGATTTTTAGGGTACGACTGCGCAAAATGTGGGCCATTACAAATAAAGCATGCGGCGGATTGAAGGAGGCGGCTTTTCCCGCGGAGCTAAGGTTGCCTTTTTCGAAAATGCTGGCTGATGGGCGCCTGAGGGGCTTTTGGCCACGAACATCTGCTTCTTTCCCGAGCCTTTCCCCTCACAATCCTTGAACGCCTCCACCAGCTTCGCTATTTCATGAGGCTTTACCAGCTATCTCCTTCCTCTCGCTTGACATAATTGTATGCCTCGGTGCTCAACGCCTGCTTCATTTGATCTGCCACGTTCAGTGCAGCGAGATCCTTGAGTGTCTTAATTCCTCGCGCCGACATGTAAAAGGCGTGGTAGCTCTCAATTCGCGAAGCGAAGTGTTGCCAGGTCTCATTTGGCGCCGGCAGCGCAGTACGGGACTGCCTGAGGTAGTCACCTGGGGACAGTCGGAGCTCGGACAGAACGGTCTGTTTGACCCGATCATAGCTGTCGAGCTCTGCGGTAGAGAGCTTGGAGAACAGGTGTGGGATCCTTGCACTTACCAAAGGCAAAAGTAAATGGCTCTTAACCTCGTCCGGCACCTTATATGCGCGAAAAATGCCCTCGATCCCCTCAAGACATACCGGCACTTCTGGATCTTTTGGAATCGGGGTCAGCAAACTCTTTAGACGCTTAGCACGTTTGCCGCCCGCCCGCTTGCGAGCCCTGTGTTGAACCGGTTTGCAGCTCTAACTGCCGGGTTCTTTCTCGCTCGATAAGCAGCGTAGTTTTCCTCAACTCCAATTCCATCTCCAGCCGCTGCATGGCCACATCTGAATCTGCTGCATTACCTGTCCCCTTCGCTGCTCCCGTCACACTTTCTGTCCCCGTCAATTGATCTATGCTAGACTCTGTGGTGTTACTGCCAATTTCATCTGTATTCATTTTTGCCACCACTGCACCGCTACGTAGGATCATACAAAAGACCTGTGACTCGCCTTAACGCCTCAACTCCGCATCAGTGGGTTCCAAGGACCAGCAGAAGGACCACTCACCTTCCTACAGGAATTGCATGCCCTGTCGTCCCTGAGACACCCGCGTCTGTTGATCTTGCGTCTCTCCCTCCAGTCGAGTTTAGGCACAGTCTCCGTCCCTTGCCGCCCGTAGCTCTCGCTGCTTTCCGTTGCCGCTGCTCGATGTGAGGCAGGGCGAACGTGAAAGTACACCGCTAGTCTGTCAGCGGCCGATGTGCCTCTTGTGGTTTAATGGCACCGCTGGCTCAATTCGTTGTCCGTCGAGCCGGAACTCTGCGGCTGCTGTAACGCTAGTCCGTCAGCGCTAATGTGTCGGTCCGTTGACACACCCAGAGCCGCTTGTTCCCTCCGTCGATCACTGCACTGGGAGTCGATGGCTGCTGCGTCGTCAGTCGCTCAGCGCTGATCTGTCTTTCCCTTGAACCTTGAAGTGCTCAGTACCGCTGGCTCGGTCCGTTGGCCACAGTGCTGGACGCCTCTTGTTGCTGCGTCGCTAGTACTTCGGCAGTCCATGTGCCGGTCCATCGGCTTGGTAAGCACAGCTGGCTTGGTCCAATGGCCACTATGCTGTGATAATTCTTCAGCTGCTGTCCTCTTTCCGGCGGAGACGTTTCTCAGGCACGATCCGTCGGCCCGATCGTCTTCGTCCTCGAAAGGCCTGAAGTTCGCCGAAGTCTGACAGGAAACGGTGATCCTGTCGCAGGCTGCACCAGTAAAGCTTTTGGCTGTGTTTTGTTGGTTTGTTTGTTGTGTTGATCTTTCCTTCTCTCTTCTTCTTCACTCGTCGTTGCTTGTTGTTTCTTCTTTCTTCTTAGTAGGTCCCGTTTCCCTGCTTCGCCCAATGAACCTCTCGAATTGGCCGGATTAACTGAGAACACTGATTTAATTAACACTTGATTACAACAAAAATGTACAGTGCAGTTATAAGATGACAGCAGCATAGAAAAGAATAACTGAGCTGGGCCGCCCCTGGACTTAGGACAATCCGTCGTCCTAAGCGAGCCTGCGGGAGGAATTCCGTCTCCTACCCAGCTCCGACCTCAACTGCCGCCCGCTCACAGCTCGCGGCCGTGGCTGGGTTTCTCCCACAAAAACAACTATTCGTTCAGTGCTCTCATATTCCCAAGGATACTTTCCCCCGGTTTTGGGGAATCCATGTACTGCGGACGGGGCTGGGGCGCCGGCGCGTCTGGGCCCCGGTCCGCAAGTTAGGAAACCCATTCCCGAGGAGAAGCGCAAATTTACGACAAGTGGCTCCGACATCCGGTAAAGAAAAGCAACGCAAACCCAGGCACCTAATAGACGTGCGGGGTGTGGTTTGTCGAAGGCGTCCGGAGCCCCGCACATGCGCGAAGCGCCGCCGTCTACGGAGACACACAGCGCTTTACATGTCGGTGCTAGAACAAGACCCGACAAAACCAGTAGCACTCTCAATGCTCACTCCACGCGAAGTGCGAGTTCACCCGCGGAAACAAACACCTCAAAATGCGGGTGAAGAACGCACGGTCCGTCCAGGGGGCCCGCTCCAAACGACAAATAAAAGACAAACAAAAGCTCCGCCCTCGAAGGCGCGCGGCGCCCCACCGACATGGCTCGGGGGTACCGCTGTACGAAAGAGAACTCCAAACAGCATACAAAAGACAAACAAAAGTTTCCTTCCCGCCCGGGACGCTCGGCATCCCGGCGAAGCGGCTCGGGGCGTAACTGTATAAAAAAACACAAGCAAAAGAAACGCGTACAAGCGGGTGCAAGCGACGACCTTACAATTGGTCTCCTCGATTTGGCTGCACTTTCTACACTAGTTCCCAAAAGTGCCGTGCCAGTGCAGCGCCAGTTCTTCCAGTGTGAGTGTAGCTCGACACTAGCGCCTTCGGTGCAGCGGTCAAATCGAGGGCAAAAGTGTAGAAATGTGCAGGCCTTTGTCTGCTGCGGTAGATGTTTGGATGTTGGCGTTAGTTGCGTGCGTTGACATGTGCGCGGTATTGTGCTAGTTCAACGCTCAGCAATGTGTAGTTGTTCAAAATGGCGCATTATTTGGCAGTGGCCATGGAACTCGTTGACTCCTACTGCGATGAAGAATTTGAGTGTGCGCTTTCTGTTGTGTTGTGCATAGTGGCGCGTCTCAACCGTCACCGAGTCAACGGCTACTTTGAATAGGTGACAACTAAATACGTGGACTTTGAATTCAAGAGGCTGTTCAGGCTGTCGTGCGAGAGACATTTGACAGTTTGTGCGCGAGGTTACTGCAGTCGCCCTTCTACTCGAAAAGTGTCTCCGGTTGTCCGCAAATTACTGCAGAAAAGAGTTGCCTTATAGCTTTGAGCTACGTTAGAGTGCAAACAAGCATGTACTCGGTAGCTGACAGATTTGACGTGTCTGACTTGTCGGTTGCGTTGTGCATGCAGTGGGTACTGAACTTTCTGCAAGCAGTTAGCGGTGAGGTAATATGCTGGCCAAGCGCTGCTGACATGGCCCGCAGCAAAATTGCCTTCCTGAGAAAAAGCGGTGGGAAAGGGCCCCGCAACGCCGTGGGATGCATTGATGGCAGCCACATCGAGATCCTGAAGCCAGACGACTCCACCGCGTCATATATCAACCGGAAAAAGTGTCCTTCAATAATCCTTCAAGCAGTCTGCAATGATCAGATCAGGTTTTAGATGTCTTTATTGGCTTTCCTGGTTCTGCACATGATGGCCGGGTATTGAGAGAAAGCACCTTCTTCGAAGAGGCTGCAGACAAGTGCGGTGATCATTATACACTCGGCGATTCCGTATACCCCTTGCTACCTTGGCTTTTGCCACCGTACAAAGACAATGGTTCTAGTTTTCCGGCGTGGAAAAAAAGATTCTATAAGTACCACAGCCAGCAGAGGATGGTCACTGAAAACTGCTTTGGCCTCCTGAAGCAACGTTTCAGGAGACTATATCTGGTCGATGCGAAGACAATTATGCAGTGCTGTCGCATTGTTATGCGAGCATGCGTGCTTCATAACATGTGCAACTCTGAGAGGGATTTCATATCAGAGCTTGCAGAGCTGCCTGCTCACGACGACGTTGGCAATGATGAAGAGCCAAGGGAAAGCTACACATTCACAGCACATTGTGAAAGCCGAAGGAGACACATAGCCCAGCATCAATGCTGAGCAACATGTGAATCATGTGAAAAGAAACTAGTTGAACTCATTTATTTGCCACGGCAGCAAGTACAAGAGGCTTCAGAAGGCGCATTTTTTTCGTCATGTTGCTTCTGCTTTGCAGCTATGGCACCTTGTGTCACACTAATCAGGCTGCCAATGTGCCTCTCTGCCGACTCTCCTCGATGCTGTCACTGCGCTGCTGCAGGGTGGTGGTGCCGCCCCAGCTCGTGCCTTCTCCTAATCTTGAATGTCATCAGAAGGCCCATTTTCTGGCAGCATGCAGGACACTGTGAAAGCCGAGGGAAGCTAATAGCCCAGCACCAGTGCTGAACGAAAAGGAATGCACACAGGAGCAATGTGAACTTGAACTTGATACTCATTTATTTGCTTCAGCAGCTCGCACTAGGCGCTCTAGGAGACGCATTTTCTGCTCGTGCTGCTGCTTCTTCTGTGCCATGGCTTCTTGCAGCGCCTTTACGAGGCTGCCGATTGGAGTCCTGTCCTGCCGACGTCTGCGAGCTGGTGTTGCTTCGGTGCTGCGGGAGGGTATAGCTGGTTCCTCCTCAACATCAGCAGGCCCATTGTCGGGCGGCATGTTCTCTTCTTCCTTATTGCTCTCATTAATAAAGGTTCATTAATTTCAGCACAAAAAAAATTGTTTGTTCCATGCTGTAACTATACAAGAGGAGTGGCAGAGAAATTTGCTGTTGGGTAGCTTGGTTTCTCGCCATTCCTGTAAGCAGAGCAGCGTACATAGTATATTTAAGAGCTGGAGAGGTCACTACAAGGCGAAGTAAAAAAATTAAGTAAAAAAATTCATTGCAGATTCAAGAAAGTCATTTATCTAAATTTTGCAACAATAAGAATTCATTAATTAGTCAAGATTTCTCTGTACGGGGCCCCAAAACACATATGCATGCAAGCATGCGAAAACAAATTAGAACCACAACTAAAACATGCCAGTTAACATTATGTGAACACAATAAGATGAAAAAGGTTTAAAATATTGCATCCTAGAAAAAAAAAATGCTAAGTTGTAGACTTACGCAACCAGTCGCTTTAGGACGTTAAACCCCATAAACCAAACCAAACCAAGCAATTACTCTTCCTGGTGCAAGCAATGCCACAGGGGTAATGTGATGCTCGTTCTCCAGCACCTCGGCGAGTTCGCTGTCAAGAAAATACAAGGTCAGAGATTATCTTGAGAGGATAGCTACTTGAACAAACAACTGAAATGTCTGCTGTCCATACCGTTCGTACAAGGAGGTTGCTTGCGAATGGCCGGATGAACCATTCCTCGATTTCGATTTTTTATATGCTCTTTCCATAGTCTTCCATTTATTTTCCACTTGCAGTGGTGTGACGTGGCAGCCAAATTCAGAATTTATTTGCTCCGCAAGTTTCACCCACATGGCCTTTTTTGTCCTGAGAAAAAAAGATTTTGCCAAGTGTTAGTACCTCACTATTATATAAGCTCTTGCATAAGGATAACATAAGTTACAGCACGTTCTAAGCTTACACCACGGACCTGTGTGCTTTTGTGTAACTTTTAAAACGCTGGAGAAGAAATGAAACCGATAAACAATGAATGATGTGCTTCTAGAAGTAGATAGCAAACATATCCATTGCCAGTACGTCGAGCCATAACTTCTTAAGGCTGAGAAAACGTGCATCCAAAATTCAGCAACAAAATCAAAGGAGTTAACGCCACAAAGTGCGCCTATGGTGCGTTGCAGAAATCGGGCATCTGCACTATCTGGTGTATAAGCACGCGTCATTATGGCATTTCACACGCTGCGACTTACCTAAAGCCACCCTTTTTGCCAATACCACCTTTGGCTTTCTTGTATTTTGCGATGGCACCCTCAACGACAGCCAATGTCGTGGGTGGGTTCTGCCACATGCAGCACACTGATGCGAAGGCCGTCTAGAGAAATAAAATAACTTGCTGCAGCACATCACAAACGGCGACATAGCCCACGTGCTGAACTGACAACGTTACTCACCTTCAGTCTCGTACAGAAACCCATCATCGCTCTGTATGTGTGAGCCACACTCGTCAAGCACGGCATATGCCGGTGTTTCGATGCCGTCAATCAACACCAGCATGATGGCTGCGGAAATGTCTGCTATGTGCTTACACAAGCGCTTACACGAAGTGAACTCGCTGAAATGGTAGTGCAGAAATGTAGAAGAACTCGTGTAGCGCTCGGCCAAATCGAATGCCGAGGTGTAGGTGGCGCTGGCTACACTAACAAATCGAGTGCGTGAGTGTAGCACTGCCTACACTAGTGTAGAAAGTGTAGCCAAATCGAGGGGACCAGATATTTCATACGAGGAGGAGGAGAGAAACATTTATTAGGAACAACCAGATTGTTGATCTCATTCCAGTGGTCGAGTAGGTGGCTTCCTCATTCCAGGACTCCACTGGCCACGGCTGCTCGACAAGCTTGTTGGACGAGCCACCAGCAGCGGTTTTTGCCCCGTTGGTAAAATTCAGGCAGGCGGGTTGCACGTTCTTGACAAGCTTAACTTTACCCCCCATCGACACGCCTTCCACATATGCATGTCGACTCAACTGGCACTACTCAAACAAAAGAACTAGTCCTAAAAAATTTTAAGGAGCACTTAGGAGGGGAGGGGGGAGGGAGGGGGGATCTGGAGTTGGCAAGAGCACCTTTTAAAAACTGATCCAGGAATGTGTTTCCCAGATTTCAAGGAAGAACTCTCTTTCATACGCTTTGCTTATGAGCGCAGAAACGGGGCCACATATATCCATTCTAGGATGGGGCATCCCATGGTGCTGTTTCAAGCTCATAAGTTTCTCATCTGCTGTAGCATCATATCATCTTATCACTGTGCTGGCTGCTTAGTGCGAAGGAGGCAGCAACCAAAGAGATTAACGATTAAGTAATGTGAGCACAGGATGAGTGTTATTTCAAGCACTGGAAAGTACACTCACACATTCACAAAGTACACTCACACTCACACATAGTCTGAAGAGGAGCGTTTTCTCTTTGTTACATGTCTTCATTATTGGGTGATATCACCTTCTCTTTGCATCCAATATTATTTAGCGTCTGTTGAACACCATTCGTGGCACGCTTGGCACAGAAATGACCATCCCCCCCCTTATTACATTGTCCAGGCAGCTTACAAGCTGGTTCAGCAGAGAATTGTAGCCGCTCTTTATTAAATTACTTTCGAAAATGTCCGTGAAGAGATCAGGATAGGTGTCCTCAACATTCTTTTAAATAATCCCGAGGTAGTTACATAGTGAATTAGGGCAAACCTTTTGCACCTGGTCAGTTACCACGTGGACCTTATTGCGGCGGTCCTTTGGTGCTAGACACTTTTTTGTTCGACAGATGTGCGCAGTGCTCTTGGCATATCTGTCCAGGGTACTGCAAATTTTCTGCCCAGTTTGAATTTAATATGGGGCATGTCTCTGCTGCCTGCTGGCGAAGATTTGTGCCTCCAGTCTTTGACACTGCTTGGCCTCAAGCTTGTTATTTGTTGAAGCTGCTACATTTGCGCCTGTGCAAAAATTATGTGCACCAATTACACGATGATTTATTTTGTAAAGCTTTTATTACCGTATATTGCCGCACATAAGTCGACGGTTTTTTCTTTATTAAAAAAGCAAATTAGGGAACTTTTCCCAGAGAAGAACAGAAATTGTTTGACAAGGTTCATTGCATAACCTATTCCAGTCGTCCGCCCAGGTCCCCCATCCGATGTCACCTTCAGTTTCCGGGCATTAGGTGCGTCTTCACAGATCTGCTACAAGGCAATAAGGGTGATATATTCAAAGAATGCGAGGCTGTGTGGCCCAGTGCAGTTGATCAGGTAGCCAGTCAGACAGCTTCTCAGCTCGTAAAAGCAATTGTGAAAAACGAGCACGCCACGCATGGCATAACACTTTCGCATAATATCACTCATGTGAGGAATAAGTTCAATGGGTATCCTTGCGTTCAGGATGTTGAACATCTTCACATGCTGAATCACTCTTTCTACATGTATACGCACCTGGGCGATATTGTATGTCTCCTGGAGTTCCTCGTGCGTAAACTGTACATTCCCTTTTGAAAAAGGGGGCAAAACAAGAATGCCTTCCTGCCCTGCAGCGGGTGCTCTAATGCCTGGAAAGCCCTTGTCAGCGAGTACTATGTCACCTGGCTCAATCCTGTCAAGGAACCCAGATTCGAGCGTGATGTGCGTGTCCGATGCACAACCACCGTAGGCCTTCAAGGCAAAAGTGACGACACCATTAGGAACAATTCCTAGTGAGAACTTCAAAGTGTAACCGCCTTTATAGTGTGAAAAAAGTGCCCTCCTTTGCTCAACAGTGAGTGGCTCTTCAGTTCTTATCTCGGTGCAGTCTATTATGTAACGGCAGAATAGCGATACCAATACTCCATACATTTGTACAGTCACGGGAACGTAGCACATGCGCCTAAAAATGCTGCGCCTGGTGAAGAGTGCGACAATTTATAGTGCCAACGCATAATCCACAGAAGCATGAAAACTGAAATTTTGCTTGCTTCTGCATTGTTATGCCGCAATATACATCATATTTACCTTTTGCATGCATATCTCAGTTGATCTTCGATTTCTTTTCCTTGTACCGGGATTTTTCGTTGTCCCACCTCTTCTTTAGTTGTTTCACAGTCCTCGGTCGGATGTTCGGCTGACTGTTATATTCAGTACAGAGTTTCTGCCAGGCCTTCGTTTTTGCGTGCAGGGAAGCACTGTTGGTTTGCCTGCTTTCAATAATGTGCTGATATTTCCTAATGAGTCCCGTGAGCACCTCTTGTTTTCACGAGTGTATATGAACCGCCCTTGCACATCCACGGCAGTCTCGCTCGCACTCTCCTGCGTGCTACTCATTCTGAGACAAAACGCTTGCAAGCTGAAAAGAACGGACGTTCAGCGAAGCTTACGATGCTTGCGAGCTTGCTGATCGCGCCAAAATGCGGCCCATGGACAAGTTGCCAACAGTAGCGTGAACTGCTCCGGTCGGCTCGCCGACTGGCTAAAATTGGCTCACAGGGACACTCTTGGCAAAACGCGAAGAGGGATGCGTTTTTGCAAGTTAAAATGCCCACCCACTACTAATAATCATGGAAACTGACTACTTAAAGTTGTTATTTCGCAGCTGCGCAGTGTTTATGTGCCCGAAATTGCTTCATACCCTTGCATCCAGACGCCAATTTGCCGACTGCGGAAAATCTCAACTCGAGGACGGTTTTTCGAGGAGCTCCACTGTGGAGCAAACGCCAAGTGCGCTTCGTGAAACGCGATGGCTCTGAGTAGAGAATGGCCCGTTTCGCAGACTCTACAGAGTCGAGTACAAACACCGAGTAGAGTAGTGTTTATGAATTCGGCGGTCAATCTTTCTGACTCACTTTCCATATCTACTGGCAAATCCCACCGAGCCACCCCGTCAATATATACGATGCAACGCCGGCTCCTTCTCTGATGTCATGCCAGAGGGCGCACCGAGCGGCGCTGCCAGCTTCGGCAGTCATCTTCTTGGTCCGCATAGCCTAATGGAGAATATGAGGTGTCCTTTGTTGCAGACAGAAAGTTGTGCAGAGCACAGCGCGCTAAGACAGCAAATGCTGCATTCTCAGGCAGTAGGTTCAGCAGCCCCAGAAGAATTCTCCATCGTGCAGTCTGGATCCCAAATGCATTTTCCACAATGCGTCTACAATAAAGACAGTAAATTCATGATAATCTGTCACCTTGCAATAAAGGTTTGCATAGTTGTTATTTGCGCTCCAGGTAGAAGTATCAAACATAACGAAATTTAACGAAACATAACGAAAGATACCCTTCGAAGCATGACTGTCTAGGTAGATATGGGTGACCACTTAGTTCCAAGAGGTGTTGCTATGTAGAACATAAATTTTATACAAAGAGTAACACACAGCTAATCAAAGGGCACAACCAAAGTGAAATGTATTCGAGACATACACAGCCCCGCGGGCTGTGCGATGTCAGTGCACGTCAAAGAACCCCAGGTGGTCGACATATCCGAAGCCCTTCACTAAGGCGTCCCTCATAGCCTGAATAGCTCTGGGACGTTAAACCCCAATAAACCAAACCGACAGAAAGAGGTTGCATAATGTGTGAAGACCTTCTACACATTCTGAGCTGCTGGAAGCCCAGTGTACGCCCACTGCCATAGTAAAGCACCTTCTTTCATGAAATAGCGGGCAAAAATGTCCCTGGTTTGAGCAGCGGCTGCTTTATGATTCTTGGACTGCGTGGGTTCAGGTCGAGGAGGGCACCAGATTCATCTTCTGACCTCCACTGACCCGGGATGACGTTTCCGCAATCATCTTCTTGGTCTGCATAGCCCGGTGGACAATATGAAGCGCCCTTTGTTGCAGACAGAAAGTTGTGCAGAGCACAGCACGCGAAGACAGCAAATGCTGCATTCTCAGCCAGTAAGTTCAGCGGCCCCAGAAACTCTCTCACGTGCAATCAGGATCCCAACTGCATTTTCCACAATGCGTCTACAATAAAGACAGTAAACCCATGATAATCCGTCATCTTGCAATAAAGGTTTGCATAGTCGTTATTTGCACTCCAGGTACAAGTATCAAACATAACGAAATTTCACTTGATCAAATAACTAGCACTGTATATTGCAGCAACCAAATGTACAGGCCAGGTGGAGCATATCTGAATATTACTCATCTAACAATACCAGCAATTAAGTAGTCTATAGTTCAGGTGAACATTTTGTTTTCTTTTCATAACAGACAAAGGCATGCCCGGCTTACAGAATGTCATACAATATCTTGCTCTGCTGAGCCTGTAGTTAAACACCTTCTTGGTAGGCTCCGCATTCTGGCCAGGGTAAAGACACAATAAATCTTGCCTCAATTGAGAAGCTTCATGCCCGAAAAAGACGTGTGAAGCTACTGTTTGGGTTTTGGGAAGGTGTGTTGATAGCGGCAAGTTGACAGCGTTATGGGCGAGCATCTTCCCAAAGGTGCACTCTTTGAAGATGACTCCATCGCTGTACCGCACAGGAGCACCAACATCAATCATTAAATATCTGTACTTGGCATCAACTATAGCCATGAAGACGATGGAGAATGTGCCCTGAAAGATGTATAACACAACATTTGCATCAACTCCTCTGTATGGGTACAAAGTCTGGTCAAGTTATAACAAATGCATTGAATGAACCGTACCTTATATTAAAAAAATTGCTACCGGACAGCGGTGGTGCCATTATTTGGACATGCTTCCTGTCAACTGCACCAACACAGTTGGAGAAATGCCACCGCCTGCCAAAATTGTCTGCAGCATATTGCCCATGTTCAGGCCCTGGCTCTTAGATAGCAGAAAGATTCTCCACAAATTTCCTATCTTTGCATGCTAGTAAAGTGCCAAAACTCTTCGCTTTTCATACCACTTCATTCCAGCCATTACAATACTTTTCCATAGCCTTTAGAATGGCAGAATGAACTGATGGCTCTTCAGAATGCATACCAGCTTCTGGCCTGCTTCTGGCCGAAACGTTGACATAATAAATGCTTGGATATGAAGTGATGTTCCTCCTTTTACTTAACTTATATATATATTTTTTTATATATGTGCAATATTTTCTACTTAAGCTCCACAACAGGCAGCAGTGAAATAAGGCAAGCTCACCGGTACATACAGTGGCTCCAAATACTTCCAGATAATTTTGCTTGTATTATGGATCACCTGTCGACACGTTGATGGTGCAACTCTGAACACCATGGCCGCCACCTGTTTGGTGGCCATTCCTTAGGTAAGGTACCTGCAGGATACTTGCAGCAGCATTTCCAGGCATCTTTTCGAGCAGCTTGTCATAGAGGAGCTTATGGCTTGGCGCACGGTTGTGAGCACGCTTCAGCAGTCTCTTCTGCAGGTGTTCTTCCCAGATGCTTGTGACGAGGTCAACAAAGGTGACAACATAAAATGCTTTATGCTAGCCCAGAACCACATCCTTAAGGGCCTGTATTGACGATTCAGCATAATTATTAGTATTGTGGCCCGTTGTGAGTATTCCAGGGCGGTACACGAGCACCTATTCAGCATAATTATTAGTGGTGTGGCCCCTTGTGAGTATTCCAGGGCGGTACAGGAGCATCCATTCAGCATAATTATTAGTGTTGTGGCCCCTTGTGAGTATTCCAGAGCGGTACAAGAGCACCCATTCAGCATAATTATTAGTGTTGTGGCTCCTTGAGAGTATTCCAGAGCGGTACAAGAGCACCCATTCAGCATAATTATTAGTGGTGTGGCTCCTTGTGAGTATTCCAGAGCATTACAAGAGCACCCATTCAGCATAATTATTAGTGTTGTGGCTCCTTGTGAGTATTCCAGAGCAGTACAAGAGCACCCATTCAGCATAATTATTAGTGGTGTGGCTCCTTGTGAGTATTCCAGGGCGGTACAAGAGCACCTATTCAGCATAATTATTAGTGGTGTGGCCCCTTGTGAGTATTCCAGGGCGGTACAAGAGCACCCATTCAGCATAATTATTAGTGGTGTGGCTCCTTGTGAGTATTCCAGGGCGGTACAGGAGCATCCATTCAGCATAATTATTAGTGTTGTGGCCCCTTGTGAGTATTCCAGAGCGGTACAAGAGCACCTATTCAGCATAATTATTAGTGGTGTGGCCCCTTGTGAGTATTCCAGGGCGGTACAGGAGCATCCATTCAGCATAATTATTAGTGTTGTGGCCCCTTGTGAGTATTCCAGAGCGGTACAAGAGCACCCATTCAGCATAATTATTAGTGTTGTGGCTCCTTGAGAGTATTCCAGAGCGGTACAAGAGCACCCATTCAGCATAATTATTAGTGTTGTGGCTCCTTGTGAGTATTCCAGAGCAGTACAAGAGCACCCATTCAGCATAATTATTAGTGGTGTGGCTCCTTGTGAGTATTCCAGGGCGGTACAGGAGCATCCATTCAGCATAATTATTAGTGTTGTGGCACCTTGTGAGTATTCCAGAGCGGTACAAGAGCACCCATTCAGCATAATTATTAGTGGTGTGGCTCCTTGTGAGTATTCCAGAGCATTACAAGAGCACCCATTCAGCATAATTATTAGTGTTGTGGCTCCTTGTGAGTATTCCAGAGCAGTACAAGAGCACCCATTCAGCATAATTATTAGTGGTGTGGCTCCTTGTGAGTATTCCAGGGCGGTACAAGAGCACCCATTCAGCATAATTATTAGTGTTGTGGCTCCTTGTGAGTATTCCAGAGCAGTACAAGAGCACCCATTCAGCATAATTATTAGTGGTGTGGCTCCTTGTGAGTATTCCAGGGCGGTACAGGAGCATCCATTCAGCATAATTATTAGTGTTGTGGCCCCTTGTGAGTATTCCAGAGCGGTACAAGAGCACCTATTCAGCATAATTATTAGTGGTGTGGCCCCTTGTGAGTATTCCAGGGCGGTACAGGAGCATCCATTCAGCATAATTATTAGTGTTGTGGCCCCTTGTGAGTATTCCAGAGCGGTACAAGAGCACCCATTCAGCATAATTATTAGTGTTGTGGCTCCTTGAGAGTATTCCAGAGCGGTACAAGAGCACCCATTCAGCATAATTATTAGTGGTGTGGCTCCTTGTGAGTATTCCAGAGCATTACAAGAGCACCCATTCAGCATAATTATTAGTGGTGTGGCTCCTTGTGAGTATTCCAGAGCAGTACAAGAGCACCCATTCAGCATAATTATTAGTGGTGTGGCTCCTTGTGAGTATTCCAGAGCGGTACAAGAGCGCCCATTCAGCATAATTATTAGTGTTGTGGCTCCTTGTGAGTATTCCAGAGCAGTACAAGAGCACCCATTCAGCATAATTATTAGTGTTGTGGCTCCTTGTGAGTATTCCAGAGCGGTACAAGAGCACCCATTCAGCATAATTATTAGTGTTGTGGCTCCTTGTGAGTATTCCAGAGCGGTACAAGAGCACCCATTCAGCATAATTATTAGTGGTGTGGCTCCTTGTGAGTATTCCAGAGCATTACAAGAGCACCCATTCAGCGTAATTATTAGTGTTGTGGCTCCTTGTGCGTATTCTAGAGCATTACAAGAGCACCCATTCAGCATAATTATTAGTGGTGTGGCCCCTTGTGAGTATTCCAGAGCGGTACAAGAGCACCCATTCAGCATAATTATTAGTGTTGTGGCCCCTTGTGAGTATTCCAGAGCGGTACAAGAGCATCCATTCAGCATAATTATTAGTGGTGTGGCATTTGTGAGTATTCCAGAACATTACAAGAGGTGTGGGATTCCTCATCAATCAGGATATAGCTGGCAACATACAGGAGTTTTTAGGATCAACGAGGGGGTGGCATCTACACGAAGTTTTTACAGTGTAGTACACGAAATTGAGCTGTTAAAACACAAAAACTGTAGATCAAATCTTGCAATGCATTTCTTTCTTGTTTAGGGCTTAAATAACATCACCAAAAAATTTAAACATCATAACGTCAGTACTGACAGAGTTACAAGTATGGTGTCAAAACCGTACATCAAGGCTTAATGGTTGCAAAGTGAAAGATGCAGCAGCTTTATTCAAAAGTACATAGAGCAATTCAAAATGGTCAAAAGTGATCAAAGGGATATCTTATACACGCACATGGAAACCCCTGAAGCAACTTCTCGCACATTATGCAGGTTCTTCCTGTGCAGCCTTCCATCTTGCACCTTTCTCTCGTGTTATCTTGAAGTGGGAAATGTCCGAGCTGATAAAAACACACATCCTGGACAGGTCTGTTTTCTTCCATTCTTGGGAGTTTCGAAGTCTGCAATGGTGAAAGTGAAGGCTTTCCTCTCTTGGGTGCTGCAGGTTTCAAACCAGCCGCTGACAGTGCCTCAATCACTTTTAGCGTGAAGTCAAGGAGATCAAGCTGCTTAGGCAGGCTGTGTTTGTCCGCGTCACGCTTGCACTCAAGCCAAGCGTTCACCACTGCGAGATTCGTAAAATGAAACGTCATTCTCAACGTCCGCTTCCCTCAGCGAATGGTAGTCCGATAAAGAGATATCAGGACGTCTACTTTATCGATCCCACACATGCTGCGGTTGTATGCGTTAATGACTGCTGGTCGCTTCACGTCCACAAACCGCTTTTCTGCTTTGTTCCAACGGCGAACACTGTCTTCCTCCTTGATAGCAATAAAATTAGATGCAAGGGTCACAATCTTATTGTCCATCCAACTTGATATGGCTATATTTCCATCAGCCTTCACAACGCATTCTGAAGAAGCGTGGCCGCTTTCTTTCAATTCCTTTTCAGTCGGCCCAGGACAATTTTCACACCTGTTCGATCTTACAGTGCCGGCAGCAAATATTTTTTTACACGACATGTTACGGAGCAGTGACAGGGACGTAAAATAGTTGTTGAAAAAAAGCTGGTGTCCCACACCAGATGGAATTCGGTAAGCTAAATGCAAAACTGTTGCGCCTGTAACACCATACTGCTGTCTGATGTGATATTTGATCTTTGTTGTGGACCCCTGATAGGGTAGAAAGTCGTATACAAAGCCAGATTTGCCGCAGAGCATAAATATTTTGATGCCCCATGGGTGCGGCTTTCCTTTGACATACTGTTTTATGTCAAGGCGCCATTTGAAAGGCGCCATCTGTTCATCTATGCAGAGGCGCTCCTCTGCTACGAGTGATTTACACTCGCTTTGGAAAACATCGAGCAGTGGCCTCACTTTCCAGAGACGGTCGTTAGAGTCAGGGCAATTCGTTGGTGTTTACGGAGGTGCCTTCATGAAACACCGGGTACGGGTTTGTTTTTTCAGCCAGCGCTAGAAATACACTATTTGGTACATGCCCTTTGAAACATTCATAGGCTGACAGCAACTCTCCGAGTCCCGATGCTTCGTGGACTTCACCTTTGTATGTTGTGCCTTGTGCCTTGAACGATTTTCGTCTCCAGCGGCCAGATGTGTGCAGTGTACTCTCGTCATCGGAGCTTTCACTCTCGCTCTCCGTTTGAGCTTTATCAAAAGCACAAGGCCGCTCACCTTTTCGTCCGAGTCAACAAATTCGCCGTCTACGCTGGACAAGTTGCCGTTGTGGAGCTCCTCGAACAGCGCGTCGGTGGTTGCTTTTAGCCGTGTGGAACGGGGTCGGTTACACGAATAAAACAAAGTCGCAGGTGTACCCAGACCTCACTTCATTCATGACTCGAACTTGGCCTTTCAGCAGCAAGCTACTCCTCAACTTCCGTTTTGTTTGGGGCAAGCTTGTAGCATCTTGCACCAAAGCCTGTGACTGCACAGGTTCATTGCCTGGCTCGCCTGAGCTGCCCCTGGCTGGTCCTATGCAGATTCATGGAAGTCAGAGAAAAGGGAAGGATGTTGACACTTGTCACCTGAAGTGAGCCGTGCGAGCTGGTGGCAGTCTTGGCACCTGCCCCATAGGTGATGTGAACGCCCCCTGCTGGCCAGCTCAGCAAGTGCAAGTGCCGACATTTTGCCACACTTCATAGATTTTCTCATCTCCTTTACAACTGGGGACGTGAGAAACAGGTTACTGCCAAGGGTGCGGATGCTTGCGGCAGCCTTTCCAGGCATCCTTTCGAGCATCTTGTCATAGAGGAGCTTATGGCTTGGCGCACGGTTGTGAGCACGCTTCAGCAGTTTCTTCTGCAGGTGGTCTTCCCAGATGCTTTTGACGAGGTCAACAAAGGTGACAACATAAAATGCTTTCACAACCACATCCTTAAGGACCCGTATTGACCATTCAGCATAATTATTAGTATTGTGGCCCCTTGTGAGTATTCCAGAGCGGTACACGAACACCCATTCTGCCTTCCGCTCCAGGTAGCCAAGAACATGTGCCACGTAGCAGTTATGGGACTTCCCCTCCATTTCCCTTTGGCAGCATTCAGTTCTCTGACAGTTGATGCGTACATAATCTGCAAAGGAGATTATAAAACACATATTGCATGCATACTAATTTTCTCCTCCTGTAAGGGCACTATTTCTGCATAAAAATTTATATTGAGTGATCTATATCTGTGTCATCTGTGACTTATGCTTATGATGTTGCAAGATAACTAATATTTGTGATGCTGCTCAATATCAAGCCGCTAAACACACTGCAATGACAGTTTTCCACCATCACCTTGTCAGAAATATTTCCGCAAAGTGCTGTTTCCATTTTTATTTTCCGTGTTTGTTTGCCCCTTTTTTTGCTCTATGTGATGTGACTTAACCGTGTGATTCGTTAACCCTTTATCAGGCGTGAAAAATCTACTGATAGTTTGTGCACTAGCTTGACCAAAATAAAATGGACCACCTGTATGAGCCACCAAAAAATTTATTATTGCCTGTAAAAGTCTCAGAGAAATGGGCGGGGTGACACTTGTCCCACTGATAACTGGCGACATTAGCAGAAGTGGACATGCGCTGTCCCTCTGCACACCTTGGCGTTCATCCTTTCTGTCTGTCAGCTTTATTCCTGCTTATGAAAAGGCTCAAAGCAAGTAATTCAAAGAGGCACATGGCAGGCTATACATACAAGCTTTGTTCATTTTTCCTGTGAAGTCATCGAGCACCGTCGGCACCTTTTGCGTTTAGTGGTGGTGCATGGGAAGTGCCCTTGGCTATTGAACCGAACATCTTTCGGCACCCCGCTCATAATTGAGCAGTTCTTGCTTCCTCTCTTGTGATACACTAGGCTGCGCCGACCTTTGTGAAAGCTCCTCCCACTGATGAGTTGTCTTCCCAGCATGACCCGAAAGAACAGGTATGCAATACTGTTTCTGTAGCCATGCTGGATGCAAGCGTTCACAATCGCAGCGTCAAGGATAAAACAAAAAATGCGACTCGAGAACCTCTTGGAGCGCCTGTCTAGTGGATATGCATTTCTTTTTTGATCGAAGCGATCCACCCCTCCCATCCAGAGGTTGTAATCGCGCACTGCTGCAGGGCACTTCACTGCTTTTTTATGTCCTTGTGGTGCAGTTCTCTTGACTTGAACGTCTTCACAGGGGTCAGGATAGTTGGACGTTACGTGAACTTTCTTCGTGTCCCGCCACTGGTAGGCGAAAACATTCTTTTTTCTCCTCCAGATGTATTCACTACGGTCGAGCTTGTTGTTCACTTTCACATCCGCTGGTAGGTCCGCTGGGTTTGTGCGATATGTACCGCAAGCTAAAATTTCTTTGTCACCGATGGTGATTATTCTTGGGAAGGAAAAGGTAAATATTAATGAAAAATAAAAGTAATCACACACAGAAATATGTGCGAATGTAAATGGTAAAGCATACAAAAACCTTTGCAGTGTAGTACTGTGAAAAAGTCATAGGACTTTCAAAGAAAAGTAGCTAGACTGCTAAGACAATATTGCAACTTACCCTTGTCAAGGTAACATGACGCCTTCTCTGAAAGTTTGCTGACAAGGTCCGATGCGCTGCCATAATGTTGGTCCTGCCACAGCCGGAACCAGGAGTAAAGAGTGGCAGGACTTGCATTCATGGCACCACTGGC
The DNA here is from genome assembly GCF_055824585.1 of Amblyomma mixtum. Classification (NCBI taxonomy): domain Eukaryota; kingdom Metazoa; phylum Arthropoda; class Arachnida; order Ixodida; family Ixodidae; genus Amblyomma; species Amblyomma mixtum. The sequence goes on along the minus strand of NC_143013.1, from coordinate 221,709,058 downwards.
AAGCTTCTGCTGGTGCATCGTTATGACCTTTGCTGATGTGAGGCCATCGTGGAAATAGTTTTGAAACACAGCTGTAGTGTCAGCTGTGGTGCGCAGAAGACGTAATGCGTCAGCAGTCTAGTGCATGATTGTGGTCATCCCTGACCTTCACAATGGCACGCAACACCGTAGCCCTCTTCACGGGTGGGTCTTGCTTCCTGGTGTCCCTAGTGATGTTCTTTATTTTGATGTCTACAAAGGCTGGACAGTTGGTGGCCGTTTGGCCAGTAATCTTGTTCCTGTTGGAATGCTGGCATTTCCGCTTCTTGTGAAATTTGATCGTAGTCAAAAACAAATGCTAATGATTTTCTTCTCAGAATAACACTCATCTTATTGCGTGTCTATTTTATATTAGAGAGACACTAGTAACAGTAATGTAATTAATGTGTAATTCTCTGCACAACAATACTGCCATGCAGTCAAGCCAGCCTAGCAAAAAGCTGAAATTTTTGTCATACTCCACAGGTACGTAATTCTAAACAAAAACACAAAAACGAACTTGACAAACAAGAACTCTAGATCAAATCTTTTAAATTAAGCAAAATATTGCCACTCTTGTAGGCTCCAGTATACTACAGCATCTTAAAGTGAAAATGCATGGGTTAGGAAAAAAGGATCAATGGATGAATCCTTGCAGCTGTATGATTGCATGCATGCATTGCTTGAAGTACAGTGAGGCCAGAATGAAACTCGAACTGCAGATGTCAACAAAACAAAATATTGCAGCTACAGTGTAGCACTAGCCTGATGCTTGTATCAGAGTAACGGGTCTACCGAACTAAATACTGTACATGGTCAACAGTGGGCAAATATGCAGTGGTGCTCTAGGAGAAGCTCTTGTATGCCTTAGGAGCTGTTGTGCTGAGAAGCAAAGGAAGTTCATGAGTCATATCAGGCACCAACTAGCAAAAATTATTGGATGTATTGTGTATATACAAGCAAAATTTACTTGTACACTTTGAAGAGGTCCCCGCTTCTGGTTGTCATTGCTGTTCCAGGACATGTTCAGCAACGTCGAGGCCAGATGACTGGGGCTTAAATGGTTCGACAATAATTTATTGCAAATATTGTAAACAGAGAAGGAAGCGCAGCAATCTTTGGTTCTCCATTTATCACATGTATCATAGTGCTTTGTTCTCTTATGCAAATATTTGAAACATGGTAGCTAGTTACTGCTTCATTCAGGACCCCAACAGTTGGGTCAATCTCTTGTGCTGCCGGCCCAAGAGCTGCACAAAAACAGTGCGATAATTAACAACCAAAAAACATAGTTTTTTTTTCTATTGGCTCGAAAGACTGCTTCATTACGTGCTATGCTATTTGATCCTTTGTATGCTGCAGGAACTGGTTTCCAATGGTTTATGATAACATTCACATGGTAGTGACGGCAGTCTGACAGGCAGTGAAAGGCTTTCAATAGATGTTCTCTATTCGGCTGCCTTGTGCCTACAAAAACTTGACTTGGCGGTGGCATCAAAGGTCAGAACGACCACTGCTTTTGGCCGCACTCAATTTATTGCTGGCAAACAGCTTATGAGATAAAGGGACGAAAGCAAGCACGACAATCTGAAGCAACATGGAAGCAGTTGCACATGGCTGCGCTCATTTAAGAATGATAAACCTAGTTCCATCTCGCGTCACATTGTGATAAAGCTGCATGCCGGTGACATTCAGCATGGACAAACATTACAACCTTTCACAGCAATGTCACAGGCTGCTATCTTTCTCAACACCAGCTGTTGTATCAACTTCTAAGTTAAAAAGTTTGGGTTGGAGAAAATATCTCAATTTACTAACTTGTAACATGTTTTGCACTGTTTCTCGAAAGTTCAGACCCTGACTTACACTTGAGCACTTATTTTCGGTTCATGTGAGCTTGAAAAAAGAAGGGTACTGTCAAGTTACAGGAAAAGCTTCACTTTTCAAGCCCACAAGTCCTGCTGAAACTGCAATGGAATTTAAGGCCTCAGCCCTTCCTCACAGGTCACATGAGGAAAGCGTGCTGGGTATATTTTACAAACCAGCCTTTCTTTTAAATGACCCTCTAGAACTGGGGCAAGGAGGATGTACCTGTGCAGCCAAATTATCTACATTACTTGCAGGGCCAAAGATGGCTCTGGGCCCCTATGGGCAGTAGTACACCCCATGCATTATTGATTCTGAACATGAAAGCATCGCTAATTTAAAATTTTGGATAATTTTAAGAACCTGTGCACACAAAGACAGTTGGGCACACTAGACATTCTCCCACACTGAACCGCTCAGCGGAGAGCACACTTTTATCCCTCTCCCATATGTCTTCACTTTAGTTCCTTTGAACTGCCCTCTGTCCCACTTTCCTGTCTTCGGCTCTCAACCCCATCTAAGAAGTGATGATGTTAGGCTAGTTGGATTTTACAAATTATACATATTTAAATATAATATTTTTAGTGCAACCAGGTCAGGAACACAGAATGAAACACTTGTGTAGGGCTGGTGTTTGTCTTTCGTTCTTCGCGTTTCTGTCCTGGTTGCGCTAAATAAGTATAATTTTTCATAAATAGGTTTCTTCCAGTCAGACGAACCTTGACCTTCTTGAAACCTTCATGATGCGCATCCCACAAAGCTTGACGTTATCTCCACTATGTATGAGAGCACATCAATGAAACAGCTGCACGTGATGCAGCGAAGAGCTCCCTTCCCTGCCCATGAGGCCACCCTTCAGGACAGAACATGCTCTGAAGGTTGCCCGCAACACGATAATTGGTCACAAGTGAACCTGCTTGCTGCCAATGGCCTGCTGAAGCTTGGTAACCAGAAAAGCTGGCCACACATGAAATTATATGTTCCCAACCCAAGTTACGCCTGTTTTTACTTCCAAGGCATTATTACTGACGAGGGAAGCATGGAAATGCATCCAAGAATAGCTTAATAACGTGTCCTGTTTTCTCGTGCTAAGCCCACCCGCAAATCAAGAAATCTACTGGAACGACTGTTTTCTCGTGCTAAGCCCACCCACAAATCAAGAAATCTACTGGAACGACTGTTTTCTCGTGCTAAGCCCACCCGCAAATAAAAAAATCGACTGGAACGACGTTTTTATTGCTGCCGTGTGACCGACAACACCTGAAAGCTGTGCAGGCAAAACGTGGAATGCGTGCATGAATCTCCTAGGCTCATCACTGATCCAAAAACTGAGCAATAATATCAAGAACATGGACACAGTACACATGATGATACTGGTTCAACGACAATAGCGGTTAATGTGGACTAAGCGCAGGCACAGGAAAGCCGGTTGGACGCACCTTTTTTCGCGGCGGGCCTTCCTTGGAGGAACACTTGCGCGAGGCCATGCGCTTATTTTGACGCCACGTCCTCATTTCTTCTGCAGAGTCTGCAATTTTTACCGCAAAATTATGATAAGTGAACGCCAAAACCGTGTTCAGCAATGCCGGAAAGGGTCCTAACACTTACCTGTCATGTGTACAATGGTGGCCTTGTAAAACCCGCCCCGGGTGGTGCTGTCGCCTTCCCAAAAAACATCATACGGCTTCCCTATTTCGAAGTCGTCTATGTCATTGGGAGAGAAATTTCTAACATCGGTGTCTGATACGACGTAGCGCTTGTTCTCACCTTCGTACTGTACAAGCACGAACATCGTCTTGCCGCAACAAAGTGCGTGCTCACCTCAGTACAGTGCTGCCAACCTCGAAACCCACTTCTCCCCCAAATTTTCACTTAAAGTTCCCTAGATTTCCCTAGATCCGAAAAATAATATTCAAGCATGGAAAAAAGGTGCATAGTTGAATTGTGAACTCTTTTATTTTGCAGAGACCCTCTTACCACACTTTGGTAGCAACTATGAATACAGTAACACATTGATTTCCCATGCAAACTCGCATACCACGTGATCACGGGCAAGGAAAACATTAGTTAATATCAAAACCTAGTAAATACTGGCCTAAGCCTTAAAATAAATGAAAATCTCGCAGTGAACACTTACGCTCACCGGCTGCAGTCAAAGAGCGAGGGAAATCCACTTTTTGCCCAAATGAGGGCGTGAACAAACAAACGCTAAAATATAGGACTCGTCATTCAGGTGGCATCCCGACTGAGTTTCACTCCTGCATGTACATTTCTTTTTTCATGAGGCCAATTAAGCGTTCTTTCACTGCAAAGTCATAACAGTTGGCCCCTCCTAGAACCCGCTTGGCGTGAAGCGTAGCTGCCAGGGTTTGCGTCACCAAGCTGTTTCTGGTCTTTGTTTTCATCAGGTTAATCTGAGAGAAAACTCTCTCCACTGTTGCACTGGAGTGCGGTAAACAGAGAAGCTTGTAGACGAAGTCGCTCAAGAGAGGGTACATGGGGCTCCCGTCTCCTTGCCTGGCGTCTCTCACTCGTTTCGAAAAGCGTTGAACGCTCGCATCTGCCGGCAGGTCCATTTCTGTATTGCGGAGCAGTGTCCATTCTGCGTCAATTTTGTTCATTTCTCTTTCTGGCACCAGAGAGGGGAATGAGGTGGCAAGTGGGGCTATTGAAGAAATCCGCTTTTCGATGACAACTTGCGGGTCGATTGCCTCCAGTCTCTTCATCTGGACGTTGTCCAATGGGAATCTGGTTAATATCTGGCTTGCCGCTTCAATATAAAATTCCAAACATCTGAGGTGGAAGTTATGAGTAATGGTTCGGTCTATGCCGTGAGGTTCCGACAGTGCCGACATCACTTTTCCTCCGACGTATATCTCCTCAAGAGGTATGAAGTTCATTGGGTCTCTGTACGGTACACGCTCCAACGGTACACCCCGCAAACAGATTGGCTTTATGTACGCTTCGAGAATGGTCTTCAATACCGCTGATATAGAGCTATGAAGCTTGTGCAGTCTTGTCTCTTCGGCTTGCATTTCCTTGTTTAGTGTGGTGAAAAGCGGAAGGGCATAGTCGAGAAATTGGAGATACAGCTTTGTCGAGGGTTCCTTCAGCTTGCTCAAGATTGAGTCAACAGCTAGAAGTCGGTCCTCGCTGCTGCAGCTCTCAAAAAATGGAACAAGAGCAGGGTATTGCTCTAGAAGCCGTTCCACAACAGCGTGGAGGGAGAGCCAACGTGTCTGAGAGGGGTGTAAATGCTTGTGAGGCTGCACAGCTAGGATCTCCTCCTGGACATGCTAATAAGCCACCATTTGCTTATATGACGGGAAATAGTAATAAACGTCTCTGGCCAAGTCTTCGATGCCCCTGGGGAGCGTCTGACATGCATAGGATGCACACAGGTGAAAGGAATGGCACACGCACTTCATTATAAACAGTCCAGGAATGTCACCCTTGAGGAGGCAAGCCAGTGAGTTCCTAGACCCCATCATAACGTTAGCGCCGTCGGCTGCAAACCCGATCATGTTCTTCCTGTAGTCAATCATTGCTGATGAGAAGAAATCACACACTAACCTGTGCAGACCAACAGCGGTACCGTCCTTGACAGGAAGCAACGCTAAGAAGGCGTCAATCACGGTCCCGTCTTCTTTCGCAACTCTTGCCACGAGAGAAAGGTGCTTCACTCCGGCCCTGTCCGTAGACTCGTCTGCGATGAGTGAAAACGATGATGTTCTGAGTAAAGCGATGAGATTTTCGCTGCCGTTTTTTTTTTCCGAGCACTCCCTTGATTATTGCAGTGCACTTTGTTCTGCCACAAGACATTTTTTTCGCGATGTCGGAATCTGGGCACACCGCTTTTATTAGCGGTACGAGGTGGTCCATCATGACATGCGGAAGGTTGTGCTCAACTGCGAAAACAGCCAACCTTATTTCCCCTTCCTTGACTTTCTTTTCCATTTCTGAGTTTGCGCTAAAACAGGGCATGTCAAAAAGCGTTTGCATCTTTACCATGCTTGCGGCGCTCGCTTGGTGCTTCTTGCTTGCTGCGTGCTTGTCCAATTCAGATTTTCCACCTTTATAATCAGCACTACACGACTTGCAGTAAAAATGCAGCGGTCCTTTCTTGCTCTTCGTCAGCCAGCCACTGTACTTGCTATCCTTTTCCCATTTTTCAAGGTACTTTTGCGCGTATACCTTGGCTTTTTTTGCTGGTGGTTGCGGGCATTGCAGGTCACAGTCGGACGACGACGACATGCTGCTGGTGACACGCACTGTGAGACAGGTTGGCACGCTGTCACAAAATTGGGCGCATAATCGAAAAAACGGCGCTACGCGAAAGCAATCGTGGGCGCGCGCTGTAGAATGAAACAAAACACTGCCGAGAAGGAACCCGAGAGAGCGCGTAGCCTTGCGTGTGCTGCTGCCCTTTCCACTCACCTCGTCGGCGCGGTGCCAAAGTAAACATGGTTGCCCACGCCGTCGATTTCTCTAGAATGTCCGCGTAGTTTCTACCCAGACGGAGAGGGAGCAAGCTTGACCGCGCTAAAGTGCTCACCTTTGCCATTCGCTCTCGCTCCGGCGGCGGCGGCACGCGGGAAACAGTGTAAGGAACCAATACACATCGAAAAATAATAAAGACCCATACGGAAAGTAAAATTTCCCTAGATTACAACAAAAATCCCTTTTCCCCTAAACAGCGTTCAAATTCTCTAGGTCTAGGGGAAAATCCCTAGGGTTGGCAGCACTGGGCACAGACTGCCGTCCACGTGGGGGAGAGCGAACCGGCCGCGCCGGGATTGGCCCAAAAGCCGCGCGGACCTCACGGAGCAAGGGCGCGACGCAGCCAATAAGAGGGGGGAGCGGCGGGCCCGCAGAATGCTGGAAAGTGAGGCGCACGATGGGACCAAGGAATGTCGTTGCACATCACAGTCGGGAGCGCAGGTCACACGCTTCAATAAAGGTCAGCAGGTGACGTAGGGCTTTGATCTGGCTCCCACGAGAGCGTGGAGGGAACAGGAGGTCGTCCAGAGTGGCGCACGGCATGCCGAGGTCTCTGTATGCCTGTTGCATCCGTGAGCGCTCCCGTGAGAGCGCGGGGCACACACACAAAATGTGGGTCATTGATTCGGCACCACCGCACTGCGAGCACACTGATGATGGAGGGTCACAGTAGCGGTGGAGACGGTCAGCTCCACCAGACAATGTGTTGCCTTTTAACACAGTATTTAGTGTTCCCGGTGAGCCATCGGTGTAGGCAAGCACTTCAGAACGTCCACGGGCTGCTCCAAGAAAAAGAAAGCGCACCTCTGAAATAGGTGCGCTCGACGAACAAATTGCATCGATCAGAAGTGCCATTGCGGCTGAGCAGCCCATGGACGATGTGAAGCACTTCCTACTCTCCTTACATGGGACAATGTCGGAGGTACCGAAGGCAATGATGAGCAATCTAAAAATAAAGCTCATTAATATTGTCTCGAGCTACGCTCAAGGCACATACCCAAACAACTTGTTTTTCACAAGCACACAAGTCATAGACAACATAACAAATGAATAAAGTTTTGTCATTGCTTGTTTTATTGTATTGCGAGAAGAAATTAAATAGGTTGTCATACTCAACTCCTGTATTTATTTATTACCTACTGCTAGCCTCACTGCAAAGGCTATTGCAATATGAAATACAGAAAAATTGTTTGGAAAGAAAAACACATTATTTAGAGCATGAGATTACATTGGGCGTGGGAGGCTGCAAACATTATGGCCGCAGACCTGCAGAAGCTCGCTGCCATGGTACTGAACCTGGAACACTTGAAAAGTATTCAGAGAACAGGTCTCTAGTTTCAGCTGCTGATCGGCTATAGTTGTGCCCAACTGGTGGCTGCAGGTGTATCATGCCCTGTCCATTACTTGCACTTAGTTCATCGTCGCAGGTGGATGACATGTAAATGACATCGTTCCGCAGAAAGTTCTGCAGCACACAACAAGCCATGACAACATAGTCTGCGTTATGCGGCAGCAGGTTCATGGTTCTGTGGAAAATTCGGAACCTGGATGCCAGAATTCCGAAAGTATTTTCCACACACCTCCTGAAAAGTAGTAGTTGCAAACGAATTATATTTACAGGATAACAATAAAATTCTTCAACTTAAAGGTGCTGACCATGCTTTTACCTTGCTCTGCTTAGACGGTAGTTGAAAATCCTTTTTTCATCACCCTGGCCTTTGCCAGAATAAGGGCGGAGGAAATCTTGCCGAAGCTGAAAGGCCTCGTCTCCCACAAATACGTGTGGTGCCGGGGTGTCGGTGCCTGGCAGGTATGCAGGGTTAGGGAGCCCAAGGAGGCCTTTCTCCAAGCACTGGCCAAATCGTGATGCATTTAGAGTGCCACCATCACTCTGTCGGCCGTATGCGCCCACATCAATTACAACAAACTTCAAGTTGCTGTCAGCCACAGCCATCAAAACAATGGAGTATGTGCCCTGTAACCAGAGCGTAACGACACATTAAAATCACCATTTACTGCAGTGAAATAGTGAACTACTTACCTTGTAATTGCAGCAGAGGCTGCCAGAGTGCGGTGGAGTCTGAATTTTCACATGTTTACCATCCTCTGCACCAACGCAGTTTGGAAAGTTCCACCTTTCCTCAAATCCTTGGGCCACTTCTTTCCATTTTTCGGTTGTTGCAGCCTATACACATAGAGCGGAAATTTTCCAATTTACTACACATTTATATGGCAATAAAAATGTGTTTCCATGTAAGCTACAAAGGTACTGTTGGACATCCCAAAGCAACTCAAGCTATGAGAGACGCCGTAATCGAGGACTCTGGAAATTTCAACCACCTGATAGCCTAGTGTCCTCGTGCATTGGCTAGGGAAACATATAACATACTTGTCCGGCCGGTTACGCCATCCCCTCCCCCCCTCAAGCATCACCCATTTGTCTCTTAACACTTGTGGTGTGGTGAAATTTTGTTCAGCACTCTGTCAAGGAATATGTACTTTGTTTGTTACAGTGAAGTTCATTTGTTGATAGAACATTTCACAGAGAGAAAGCAAAAAAAAGATAGCCTTATTACTACATAAACAAATGGGTGCAAAGAATTTAAGAATGCATACCTTGAGGTACAGAGGCTGCAAAGTGCTCCAGATCAGTCTGCATGGGGCGTGCACTATGTTGGCCACAGTTGAAATGCCAACTCGAAAATCAATGGCAACATCTTGCATGAACATGCCAGATGCCAAATACCTATACAAAATTATTTGACATTTTGATACTTCCTCTGCACTTTACCACTATAGTGCGTCCATTGCATTTGGTTTGCTGAGTAAAATGAAAGATCGATGCTAGAACAAAACCAAAAGGCATGTTTCTGGTAGTCATATACGACACCTAAACGGTTAATTTGATCAAAAACAGTGTAAAAGAAAATAAATCATGACATGGAGCAAGCATTTCGTTATATGCCCGCAATTTAACGATACCTGAGCGTGATTGCAAGCCTTGCTCGAGAAGGGATTGGCTCTCGTACGACGTACAGTTTCGTCAGAGGCTCTTCGAGAAGCGAGTGAAGTTCCTCGAACTTTTCAGGGGACATCCTGTAGTACTTCTTGAAGTATGCTGGGTCCCCTGACATAAGCAACGGCATCTGCACACAGCAAATTAACTGCAGTATGAGAACACAAACAGACGACGAACACCTGAAAAATGATTTTTACGGCATGAACTCACCACCGTGTAAAACTCCGACTCCTGTTTTCGGTTGAGCCAAATCGGCCTCGTCCACCACTGCCTCGGAGTGGGCGCATTCATTACGGCTTTTCTCTTTAGCAGGAGGTAACAGTGCTCCAATACCAGAAGGCGTCACCAATTACAACCAACCGCCGGTTGGAACGGCCAAGCGTCCGCTTGGCCGTTCTCCTCATCGGATCCGCGAGTTCTTCCTTCTAGCAACAGCTTCTTTTTTTCTAGAAGACAGAGAAGCTCGAGGAGCAAGCGTGTATTGCGTGTATACTCCATTGCAGGTGAGCAGAAGCAATACGAGAAAAGCGCGCCAAACAGACGCTAAGGCCAAAACAACCGTTGTACGTTGTTGCGTACAAAAGCGAAAACTTGAGAATACGTTCTTTGCATAAAGTACTTATATTGTAATAAAAATACATTAATTCAATAAAAAAATGAAACTTAAGCGTGTTTTACGTTTATTATTGGTAAATTATGCCGGTGCCGCTCGTGCCGCACCAACAGAAATCGCAGGAGCCGCAAGCATGTGAAACGGCTGGCGCCGCTGCGACACTGCGACTGGACCGAAGTTTTTCGCGCGCGTCGCATCATGTGAAACGGCCATTAGTCGAGCCATCAATTGCCGCAGGCACATCGTGTTCGCGATTTTTCTTGGCGCGCAGTGAAGCCACTTGTCCTTTGCCCAGAGTGCCAGGCGACGGCTCACCTGCAGAATCGTTCGCTCCCGTGACCTCTGCTGAACACGATCGTTCGCTCTCCTGCGGTCCATATTTCGGCGCTGCGCCTTCACCTTTCTGGGTTGCAGCAACCACCCGTGTGGCATCGCTTTTTAAAGCTAACCCTGCGCTCTTGCCTGGCGCTTCAACGTTGCTATCAGGTGACGCATACTTACAGCCATTACCACGAAGCTATCCCTCTGTGCCCTGGAAGTTGTCACTCACCCAGCGGCCGGCAGAAGGAGCTTTTCTTACTTCGGTGTGGTGGCATACGGGCTCACTGCTTTGCGCTCGAGCTGGAATGCCAGCTTCTTCTGCAACAACGGCACCTTACTTTGGGCTATAAGCGACCGTGTCACGCATTTCTCTGTTGCTCGCGTTTCCGCCAAAACCATCCCTTGCGCCTTTGTTATGGCTGGCGGTGCTATCATCCTTTTCCTCTGCCTTAAGACTTACACATTCGGTCCCTGTTCCTGCAGAACTGGCAGTAATTTCTGAGCTTGCAGCTGCCCTGTCACTGCTCTCCTGGACGACTGTTGTGTCCATAACTGACCAAGCGGGGTTTTCTGGCTGGTAGCTGACACTCAGATGGGAGCGCTGCCCGCTGCCATCACTACGATCAGAGTCGGCCTCTAGATGAATGCCGAAGAAGCGAAAGAGAGCGCTTTTCGCTATTTCATAACTGTCGACCTCGTCATCGGACAGGCGCGCTAATACACCGCCGACGTCACCAGGGAGAATGGCCACCAACATCATCGACCATTCACCCTTGTCAAGCTCCTCCTCACTACAAATTCGCTCAAAATTCTCGAGGAAAGTTCGAGTGCCTGTTCTCGGGCCTGTTCGAGTGTGGCGACGACGTCGGAGATGTAGTCGGCTGTGCAGCGTTGGCGGTGAAAACCGCTCTGCAGTGGCGAGAGCACGCCGCAGGCGGTTACAATCCATTGAAGCCTGCGCAAAGCCATGGCCTCCATCATTTTCCCCGCGGTCGAGGTGAGGGAGATGGGCCGGTAGGAGGTGAGCAGCTTCCTCTGTTTGCCCCGTTCAAGGATGGGCATGACAACCGCGGTTTGCCAGGCCTCAGGGAGGGCGCCGCTCGTCCAGACCTCGTTGAATGCCGCGAGGAGAGTCCGGCGCTGTGGGGCGTCGAGGTTTTGGAGCATTTGGTATGTGATGCCGTCCTCCCCGGGTGCGCTGCCTCGATTGCGTGTCGTGAGTGCAGTTTGCAGTTCCCCGATGGTAAGGGGGTCCTCGCAGAGTGAGTGAATCTGCACCTCAACACGCTGCGAGACACGGAGCGCGGTGGGAGGAGGCAGCGCCGGTCGTGCCGCTGGCGCCTCGGGGATGAATTGAAGCGCCAGGCGCTCAGTCAGCTCCTCGGTGCTGATGCCCAGGTGGATGGCTGCGGCGAGAACGGGGTGTCTCGGCAGTTTGGGCTGCAGCATTCCCCGGACGATGCGCCAGGCTCTCGGCTCGTAGCGCGGATCATTGAAAGTATAGCACAGTGCTGCCTAGCTCTAAAGGCGGCGGCTGCGAGCGTGTCGACGGCACACGGCGTCCATGCGGTTGTAGACCGTCTTGTCAGACGGCCGTCGAGTGCGTAACATGAGCCTTTGCGCTTCTTGCCGGCGCGCGGCGCGAAGGTTCAAAAGTTTGATGTCAGGCACGGGAGTGCCGACAGGGACCGTGCATACAGTTGAGGCCTCCCTCGCGCACTGAACCACAGCGTGGAGGAAATCCGCATCAGGTGGGATGGTGGCGCACCTTTCGCGGAACAGTTCCCACCTGGTCACCACGTAGGAGCGCGTGCGTGGGCGCGTGATGACTGGCAGCACTGCAATGGGTTAATGGTCCGACTCATGAGTGTCTAGCGCGCACTGCCACACATAGTCTCGCAAGCAGGTTTGCGAAGCAAATGCAATGTCAATTGCCGTAGGGACTCCCGGGGCGTTTAGGTAGGTGGGATCGCCGCGGTTTAAGAGGACGAGTCCCGCGGTGAGCGCTGCGTCGTATATGTCCTTGCCGCGCCGATCGCACCTTCGCGAGCCCCTTGCAGTGTGGTGGGCCTTCAGGTCACCGCACAGAATGCAGTCTCTGGTGAGCCGCTGGGTAAGGTGCGTGAGGACAGTGGTATCGCACTGCATGCCAGGGCGAATGTAAACACTCGCCACCGAGGTGTCGGTGCCCCGAATGCGCACTGTCACTGCGGCACACTCTGTAGAGCCGCCAGGGAGGTGCGCGACATCGTGCACCACATGTGGGAGTTCGGTGCGCACGTACACGGCCACTCGTGGCTTGCCAACGGGGTGGGAGGGGTTGCGGCAGGGGGAATCAACACAGGCCATTGCACCGCACTCCGAAGCACTGCTGTAGCCCATGTAGCCCATGTAGCCAGGGAGCGAGACGTCCTCTGCGCGGCGGTAGGTGTCCTGCAGTGCCAGGACGTCGAAAGGGTGCAGCGGCAGGTGTGCTGCCAGGTCAGCTGATCGGCGGCGCAGCGAGTTACAATTCCACTGCAACACACGCGGCCGAAACGCAGCTGAGCTAGGCATGATTAGTGAGGGCGCGTTGCGCGGCCAGAGCCGCTGCACACAACTTGCGTGCTGGAGACGTGGGAGGCAGCTCCTCGATGAGCGCCTGAACGGCTGCCGAAAGGGCAGCGATGATGTTGTCACGAGGATCTTGCGGGGGTGCCGTGGCCGTTGCGGTTGGGGCTAGACCGGTAACCACATCGCGGTATGAGCGCTGCACTGAGGACGCGCTGTTGAGGGCAGATGGGATGCCCCTCTGGGTGCTAGGATGCACGGCGAAGTTGTGTGCAGCGTGCGCGCTGGGAGGTGCTGGCGTTTTGGGAGCAGGTGAGGACTCTGTTGCGGGTTGCATGCGCTCTCGGATGAGGCGTCTGGCCTCTAGGCGAGTGATGTGCTTGTCCGAGGTGGCCATGGTGACCGCAACGTGTCGCTTTTGCTGGCAGCGTGGACAGCGAGGCTCACTGGCCGTGTGGGTGCCGCCGCAGATGACGCAGCGTGGCTTGGGAGAATCGCACTCGGAAGGGTGAGGTGCGGCTCTGCAGCGAAGGCAACGGGGCTGTTCTGTGCAGGCAGCAGTGGAGTGGCCGAGCATACCACACTGCGTGCACTGTAGCGGGCGTGGGAGGCGGGGACGGACACGGCGCCGAAGCTTAAAGAGCGCGATCTCTGGCGGGGGGCAGAGACCGGCGAAGCGAATGACCAGGTTGTCCCGGTTTCGCCAGCAGCCGAGGACGGGGACGCGGCTCTTGATGCCAGCCTCTATGTCTTCCTCAGAGAGGCCCTTGTCGACACCGAAGATGAGGCGGGTAGATGTTTTGATGCCCAGCTCTTTGGTCCGGACCCGTATGCCCTGAATCGACGTGAGAGCGAGGAGCGGCGCGAGGTCAGTGGCCGGGTGGGTGTCAACGGCGCAGACATTGCGTCTCTGATTCACGCGGACCGCCGTGACTCCGGGGAGCTTGGAGAGCTGGGCGGCGATCGCGTCTCTTGAGGCAGACAGGAAATTGCCCTGTCTGTCTGCCGGGAAGTATAGGACGGTGGACGATTTCTTTTGTGCTGGCGGGGCGAGCAGCGCCGAGAAGCGCGCACTCGTTCTCGGCTTGGTGGATGGGCCGCCGGCGCTAGCAGACGACGCGCTCGGAGCGAGAGCATCTTCGAGCGGGCGATAGGCCAAGCGCCGCTTTCGATTGGTTGGCCTGGGAGGCTGCGCCGCTTGCGGTTGGCTGCTGCTTGGTGCAGCGGCGTTTGCGACCCCCGGTGCTCCTCGGGGGACACGCTGTTGATGCTCGCTGCTGGGGGCGCGATTTTGGGCAGCACAAAGGAGCTGTCCAAGTCTTTCTCCAGCAACGATGCTGTGTGGCCAGGGTTGGAGCCATGGGGTGTGGAGATGCCTTGACCGGCAGTCACTGCTCCTTCTTGTAGCAGAAGGATGGAGCTCTTTTGTCCTGCCTCCACAGGGATGGTGATGACTGTGGATGGCGTCGGTGTTGAGGTCAGGGGGCTGTCGTGTGATGGTTCCGACATGCCCGCAGGGGTGTTGGGGGTGAGCGGGCGTTGGCCAGCGCTGACAACATGTCGAGCCTAATGTTGCAGCTCGATGATTTTGGCTGCGTCGGCGTATAGCTGGTTGAGCATACACGAGCAGCCGACGCTGCCAGAGCGGCGGCGTAAGCTTCGGAGACCTGATGGGGCACCCTCCATCGTCTCGTTAAGGCGGTTTGGTTGTCTAATTTAAGTTATAGACTTACTAGTGAGCCCCATGGTGGGGAAAAGAAAACTAGCAATATAGCAATATCATAAGCTGGTAGATTGCATTCAATCACTCTGTTGTGTAACTAATTAAGAACGCTGCAATTGCCTTATTCACATTTTTGTTAACCTCAGTACTGGAACGACGATATTTTGTAGAAGAAAAAGATTAATGTGCTTTACGTACCTTGTCAAAAGCCAGCGCATTCACCACACGTACAAGAAGCAAATATTGCAGTACCCAGTCCGCGCATGCATGCATTGTGCACTGAAAACCCCAAATATATCCAGGTATTTTTATATGCGTGTAGTCAGCCATTCGAACTTGGCGGGACCACTGTATATTGGTCAAATGATGAGGAAAGTTATTAGTCGCAGTGAAAATACGTCCGTTTATACTCGAATGGAATCGAAATTTTGGTGTCATTGATAGGTCAAACTAATGAGAGTTGACTGCATTTGTATAATTCAACGCACACTGAAGACAGTGTTTTAAGGAAAAATTAACAGTCTATTGCCGCGATCAGAGGTTAGTTGAAACCAAACAATCATTGATAGTGTTTATAACCATGAAAGTTGTTTATTTGCCCTGAAAAAAAAAAATATTTCATGGTACTTTGAAGACATGTTTGCACTGATCGTCCTTGTCTTTAAAACCTAGAGTCAGTGCAAAACAAACAATGCAATTTAGGACACTTATTAGGTGTACAAATAGGAACTCTGCTAATGTTAGCAGCATGGGTGTAGTTCAGTGTGGATAGCAACTTAGGTTAAATTAACTCCTGCACACATCTTGCTTGCTTGACCGTTGAGACGAGCTTTATGAAGGTGTCGGAGGAAGATGCGCAGTCTGAATCTTGTGTACCTGTGGTGAGCGTTTTCCGGATTTCTTCATCATGGCTTGCGCAGAGCTCCAAGCGCTGTCGGTATGCTTGCATGCAGCAGACCTTTCCTAGGTATGCTGTAAGTGAGCAGAGAGGTGACTTCATTCTCACTAGTTTGCCTGTGCACCATAAGTTTATTCCAACAAAGTGCTCCTCGTAGATTTCCAGCATGTGCATCACGTCATTACTGGGATGAACTAGGTTGTCACCTTCTGACACACATTCCTTCAGAGCAGTCAGAGAGGCATGTTCATCACTAGCACATCCCAGTAGCGCATCCTTGCATTGCTGGCAGCTGACAGACGGCAAGATTCCTTTCAAAATGAAGCCTCCTATGTAGTGTAGAATGCTGCAGTCTGTTGTGCACAGTTCTTCAATGAACAGTGAGTCATTTATCTCATCAGCTTCCACTTCTGTCCTTTCTTTGCCTGGGAGAGAAGGTCTACCAGATGTTCGCGCTCATCGAGATCGCAGCTCGTCGTCCGTGGGGTAACTAAAAACTGGCTCACGCTCACAAGCCTCAGAGCGCATTTCATGTCATACGCACTGGGCACAGGTTTTCTCAGTCGAACCACCAAAAAGAGGTTCTCGAGACAATCCTGTAAGAGTCTGCTGGTAAGAAAAAAATCGCACCCCTCATTTCCCAGCAACACTTCTTGGAGGTGGATGACAACGGTTGTTGCGATGAGAAGGCCAGCTTGGCATGGTTTCCACAGTGATGTGGACCCCATTTTCATACTTCTAATGGTCTCCATTGCCGTGTGCAACGTGCCTAGGGCGGCATAATACTTGGCCATACTCCTGCGACTTAAGGCCATTGTTGCGTTGCGAGACGACATTACAGAATACCATTTGGAAATAAGCTCCAAAAACCATGCAGTGGTTTAAGCTTCTCCTTTAATTACAGATGATCTTATTAAAAACCAAATAGCAGCTGATGCTTCACGGAAAAACTCAACGGCAACACCAACTTTCATTTTTGTGAAATAGCCGCTGCTGGTGTGCACCTCGCATAGGTTGGGCACTACCTTGAGCTCGTGCTCTGCGTCCCTTGGGAACTGAAACATTCTCCACCCATTTCTGGAGTGGTTGGTGCACTTCGGCATTCAACAACCCGGCATTTTTCGATGTGCGCCCGGTCAGCACCAAGAGAAAAGGCGACAAAGCGAACGCACGTGTTACTGCCACTGCGCCGCCGCGAGAAAGGGCATGAAAATGGCCGCCGATGGACTGTCACAGCCGACGAGGCGGCACTCGCCCTCCCAAAGGGTGACTTCACCCTAGAGAGGGTGCGCGCATCGAGGCACCCTACCCCATAGGGGATGTGAATGCCCCCTGCTGGCCAGCTCGGCAGGTGAAAGTGGCGACATTATGTCACACTTCATAGATTTTCCCATCTTCTTTACAACGGGGGACTTAACAGGTTACTGCCAAGGGTGTGGATGCTTGCAGCAGCATTTCCAGGCATCCTTTCGAGCAGCTTGTCATAGAGGAGCTTATGGCTTGGCGTACAGTTGTGAGCATGCTTCAGCAGTCTTTTCTGCAGGTGGCCTTCCCAGATGCTTGTGACGAGTTCAACAAAGGTGACAACATTAAATGCTTTATGCCTGCCCAGAACCATATTCTTAAGGACCCGTATTGACGATTCAGCAAAATTATTTGTGTTGTGGCCCCTTGTGAGCATTCCAGAGCGGTACAGGAGCACCCATTCTGCCTTGCGCTCCAGGAAGTCAAGAACACGTGCCACGTAGCTGTTGTGGGACTACCCCTCCATTTCCTTTTGGCAGCATTCAGTTCACTGGCAGTTGATGCATACATAATCAGCAAAGGAGATTCTAAAACGCATATTGCATACATACCAATATTCCCCTCCTGTAAGGGCGCTATTTCTGCATAAAAATTTGTATTGAGTGATCTATATCTGTGTCATCTGTGACTTATGCTTGTGATGTTGCAAGATAACTAACATTTCTTATGCTGCTCAATATCAAGCCGCTAAACACACTGCAATGACAATTTTCCAGCAACTATCACCTTGTCAGAAATATTTCCGCAAAGTGCTGTTTCCATTTTAATTTTCCGTGTTTGTTTGTCCCTTTTCTTGCTATATAAGATGTGACCTAACTGTCTGATTAGTTAATGATCGTGCGTGGCAGTTTTTACAAACTCTGAGATTGTGGGGGTGTTTTGGGTGCTTTACATTCAAAGTTCACTGTAACCTTCAGACTGTACTCGACTGAGAACAGCAGGTATTTTCAATCCATGTTTCGCACTCTTCTTACCATTGCAGCTTGTTATTCATTATCTATTTGTGGACACAAGTTTGCCGCCAAAGCCTTCTTTTACCTCTCTCCTTCTTGCCACCACCACATAACAATTTTGTATTAACAATAGCCTCCATGGCCCCATTCTGTAATGTAAATGCTTTAATACCTATGCTATTAATAACCTTCCCTGGAAAGCTCATGTTAAAGGGGCTGCGAAACACTGCCTGGGGGAATACCGGCTATACTTCAGGTGGGTTCTTTATGTCACACAGATGCTGACTTAAAAAGAATTACAGGAATCGATGCACAGGAATGGGAGTTATTGAGTGAAGAAATTTCAAAATACAAGCAAACAAAACGCTGCCCTCAACTGGATTTTGGCGGGGCTTCCCACTCCTATTTCGCTCTCCCAATGACGGCACCTGGCACAACCGATCAAAACAGCCAGCCAGAGCAGAAGTTTGTACTCCATGGTTGCCTGCTCTCTGTAACTCGTTCTTGCTGAGACTGGCAGCGTTGTTTCCATGCCAGAGCGCCCCTGGTGGTGTATTTTTATTTTACTTGCTTTGCAGGGCTTTTATCTAAGACAAACAAGTTGTTTTTGTTGATCTAATATAAAACGCAGACAGGTGACATAATGTGTCTCTATTTATTCACACAATTTGCAGTATATTTACTGTTTGTCCGATCATCAAGCTCGCGCCAGGTGATGTCATATCCGCTGCTAATAACCCGCCACTGTGTGGCGACACCATCAGAGCCATGAAGTTGTTTTTGGGAGGACATTAAAATATTAAAAAATGGAATATACGCGGTATTACCGACACTAATAGCACCATTATAACTCACTGTATGCACTCAACAGGCACTCAACAGCGGCACTCAAAACAAAGACAGCTATATATACTGTGTCCCACCCTTTCTAGAGTGCTCTTTCTAGAAAATGCCCAAGCAGATTTTCAACAACTAAAGCTGGAGTGAACACATAGAATGAATTGGTTTAATGTATGTAATTAGCAGCATACTAGAAGCATTACAAATATGCAATAAACTCTTAACATGGCATGTCACTATGCGCGTTTTTCTGAGGTTTTTCTTAATATTGATCTTTTTGAAAGGATCAATCACTGTATTAAAACCATTTAAGGGTACCCCTGATCGCTTATGGTACTTGTATTTATGTACATGTTCATCATCCTCACAAACTTGATGTACCTTTTCAATTAATGACACATATATGTTGGGAGTCTCAGTGTCCTTGTCCAGCCAAGGATAGCTACTGAGGTTTCCCAGCCCCGTTTAAAGCTTTTACTAGTAGCCATTTTTAAAATTTGTGTACATGTTCAAAAGGTAATATTAATGTCTGCACCAAGGATGACTTTTTACATGTCTCTAATATTCAACAATAAACTTTTACAATACCTTGTGTTTGGCGCATGATGGCCTCAGTTGCCTATGTGCCATAAAACCCAACACAACACAACAACACACATACACACTAGCTATCATTCAGTTCTGCATGCATTGAATTTACCATGGCTATTGTGTTCAGTGTGTTGCGTCTGATTTTACTGGTCTCGTAGTTCTGTGAGCATGTAGTTATTGATTTCATTTAATTTTACTTGCAACATGCCTTGTATTATGCTCCGTGTTTTTGACCTGGCTCTTCTCCCATCAACCCACTGTGGTGGCCCAGTGGCTTTGACAGGACTAAAAGTAATGCATGCTTAATTTGCATTCATCTATTGATACGCTGTCATCAAATCTCGCTTGTCATCCCTGCTGGTGTCACGTGATGCATGTAGCCAGCGCCACTCGGCTTGGGCCACAAGAAAGTGGCAGAGGAGCTGCTTGCCTTCGGGCCATGTTGCTTGCAAAGCAGCTTTCTCAGCTGCTGAATTATCGATATGGATATTATAGATGTATGGATATTAAATCTCGATATTACAGATAATGAAAAGTAGACGCTCTAGCATACTCACTGTTTCACATTGCAGGAGGTATTCATCATGAATGCGATTCTGTTGTAAAGCACACAGCTTTAGCTATGCAAGCCAGAGAAGGTTACCATAAACTGATTTAGACATGCGTGTGATTTTTCATCATGCTCTGTTTTCACTGAAAAGCTAGCCACTGTGGCTTGAACGAATATACACTCTTAGAAAAAAAGGATGAAAAGGGGTAGGGAGGTTAGTCCTTTTGGGGAGTAACTGACCTGCCACTGGCAATCCTCGTTTTGGGGACTAACTTCAACGGAATGAGCAGTTACTCCCCTCCATAAAGGACTAACAGTTCATCTGTGCTTATACTCCCCAGGAGACTAACCATTGCTCCTTACAAATGATCCATGGAAGAGCAACTACTACTCTGTAGAGATGAACTCTTAATCTGGGCAGATGCACCCCAGGGGACTAATTGTTGATCCCCAAAAATGATCCCGGGTAGAGCAAATATTACTCTACAGGGAGTAACTCTTAATCTTAGCAGACACTTCCCAGAAGACTAACTGTTGATCCTGACAAAGGGTCCCTGGAAGAGCAAATATTACTCTACAGGGAGTAACTCTTCATCTTAGCAGACACTCCCCAGAAGACTAACTGTTGATCCTTACAAATGATCCCTGTAAGAGCAAATATTACTCTACAGGGAGCAGACACATCTTAGCAGACACTCCCCAGAAGACTAACTGTTGATCCTTACAAATGATCCCTGTAAGAGCAAATATTACTCTACAGGGAGCAGACACATCTTAGCAGACACTCCCCAGAAGACTAACTGTTGATCCTTACAAATGATCCCTGTAAGCGCAAATATTACTCTACAGGGAGCAGACACATCTTAGCAGACACTCCCCAGAAGACTAACTGTTGATCCTTACAAATGATCCCTGTAAGAGCAAATATTACTCTACAGGGAGTAGACACATCTTAGCAGACACTCCCCAGAAGACTAACTGTTGATCCTTACAAATGATCCCTGTAAGAGCAAATATTACTCTACAGGGAGCAGACACATCTTAGCAGACACTCCCCTGAAGACTAACTGTTGATCCTTACAAATGATCCCTGTAAGAGCAAATATTACTCTACAGGGAGCAGACACATCTTAGCAGACACTCCCCAGAAGACTAACTGTTGATCCTTACAAATGATCCCTGTAAGAGCAAATATTACTCTACAGGGAGCAGACACTCCCCAGAAGACTAACTGTTTATCCTTACAAATGATCCCTGTAAGAGCAAATATTACTCTACAGGGAGCAGACACATCTTAGCAGACACTCCCCAGAAGACTAACTGTTGATCCTTACAAATGATCCCTGGAAGAGCAAATATTACTCTATAGAGATTAACTCTTCATCTTAGGCACTCCCCAAAAGACGAACTGTTAATCTGCCAAATGATCCTTGGTGGAGGTAATTTTACTCTGCAGAGGTTAACTGTTATTCCAATTTTCATTTTCCCCCAGCGGGATGAACTGCTGATCTGTACAATATATGCCCACACAAGCCAGTTCAGAGCAGCTGCACTGTGCTTACTACAGCATGAACGTGTGTAAGGTAAGAAAACTGACAAGAAAAGTAATTTATGTCTGAAAATGTTTATTTTGAAAGAAATGTATGCGCCGTGCGCACAATTGGTGTTGACCGCAATCCACTATCTACTTTTACGAGCTGGCATAGCAGGTCAAACGAACGTTGTGCTTTGGCTGTATAAACGATATTGCATGCCCAGTACAGAGACATCTGCGTGGCCACGGACTAAACACGCCGAAAATTCGGTACACC
The DNA here is from genome assembly GCF_055824585.1 of Amblyomma mixtum. NCBI lineage: Eukaryota > Metazoa > Arthropoda > Arachnida > Ixodida > Ixodidae > Amblyomma > Amblyomma mixtum. The sequence goes on along the minus strand of NC_143013.1, from coordinate 221,687,500 downwards.
TCAAGATGTTCCCCTCAAACACCACGGTTGGATATAAATGCAGAGCTGCAGGGTCCTGAAAAAAAACATATATGCATACACACAAATCAGTTCTACAGGCATCGTTTCGTAAAACATAAAAACCAATGCATGAACCTGCGGCTCGTCAATGTTAAATTCATCTGTACCTCCTCATGTCAGCTCATGACCGCTAGTCAGCTGCAACAGCCAACCTAAGCAAAATTGTTGCATGGAAAGCAAATCAGCAATCCTGCATAAGATTCCCCAAAAGTACCCTTTTAGAAAATAATCTGAAGCCAGTAATGATAATGAAATCTTGAAAAGCAAACTGAATGGTTCTGGTCCAATAAATGGCAGACGAAAGCGAAAATGCATCATTGGCCAGACAATTTCCTTGTATCAGTGCTGTAGACCTCTGAATGGCTGTAGAAAAAAAAAACTGCCCTTTTCGACAATACTACAGATTTGTTTTCTTCAACATGTCACAATGTTTAGCGCTATCATGAATTAGCAGACAGACGAGAACATAGAGGAGTTTTATAGGATCAACGAGAGGGTGGCAACTACACGAAGTTTTTACAATATAGTACACAAAATTGAGCTGTTAAAACACAAAAACGAACTTGACAAACAAGAACTCTAGATCAAATCTTTTAAATTAAGCAAAATATTGCCACTCTTGTAGGCTCCAGTATACTACAGCATCTTAAAGCGAAAATGCATGGGTTTGGAAAAAAGGATCAATGGATGAATCCTTGGAGCTGTATGATTGCATGCATGCATTGCTTGAAGTACAGTCTGGCTAGAATGAAACTCGAACAGCAGATGTCAACAATACAAAATATTGCACCTGCAGCTGCAGTGTAGAACTAGCCTGATGCTTGTATCAGAGTAAAGGGTCTACCAAACCAAATACTGTACATGGTCAACAGTGGGCACCACTATGCAGCCGTGCTCTAGGAGAAGCTCTTGTATGCCTTAGCAGCTGTTATGCTGAAAAGTAAAGGAAGTTCATGATTCGTATCAGGTGCCAACAAGCACAAATTATTGGATGTATTGTGCACATACAAGCAAAATTTACTTTTAGACTTGCACTGAAGGGCAGTACATTTGCTGTTATGTTTACGTAACATAACACTAGTTTATTTCATATTGGTTACAAGTGACCGGCATCTGGCCGTACATACACCATTGTTCCGGGAGCGTCCTTTCTCCATAAACACAAACATGACAGTTCGCTCTCAGGCGGGGGCTCCACCTGCACACAACATACACAGTACTTGCTTGGGCGGCGGCACCATCTAGTGCAACGCACACAAGACATGCATACAGAGCACTCCTCTTTCTTTAACAAGGTTATTGGTAACGTAGAGGCTTGCGAACAGTTCTAGTTGAACATCTCATAGATGGCATCGCTGCGGCCTCCAAGGTGCTTGCAGGTCTATCCACTACACTTGATGCTGGAGTGGCCAAGTGCTTTTTCACGTGGTTGTTGTGGTGGCGAACTTTCCATTGAGGGGTTGAAACCATTACCATGGAAGTTCCGTTTGTTTCATCAACTTCACCCAACCACCATTTAGCCCCTCTGCTGAAATTGCGAACTGCAACCATGCCACGTTTCTTGTATTTTCGTTCCTTTTTCGTCTCTCCGCAATGCCTCTTGGATTCTGTCAGCAACTGCTCGGGTGCACTCTCTTCCACCCTTCTAGGAATGCAAAGATCCAGCTTTTGCATGCCTGATGCACTGTCGATGAGGTTGTCAACAGGTGGCAGGTACAGTGGTCCCCTTGCCGCTGTCGTGGTGGTAGTGTTCAGTGCAGCTCTGGTGACAGGGGGCTGCTGCTCCTTCATCAAGCAGCCAAAGTTGTGAAGTGCTGCACAGGCTGTTATTATGCAGGCTGCCTTCTCTGGCTTATGCTGCAGCCCCATGTCGAGGCAAGGGAAGCGGCTCTCCCACACTCCAAATGCCCTTTCAACACTGTTCCTTGTCTTGATGTGGGTTTTCTGGTACCTGTGTGAACAAAGAAATATTATGCATTTCCCTGTACGGTTGTACCTCATCGAAATGGACACTTTGGTTAGCAAGGCAAAGTGTTGATAAAGCGAGTGTACTGTAGTAATGACTCACGAATAAAAATGATCTAAAAAGAATATTCATGATTATGGACTGCTTCTATGCATAGTGGCGGGCAGTGAAGTAAAAATATGGCAATCTTGGAAGCTGATCACCATTATCTTTAAAATTATGCGATGCAAGTATAAGCATGTTTGATGCACCTAGTGGTCCATGAGATCAAGTATCTCCTACTATGCGTTCACATTCCAAACAAAAACTTGCTACTCCTTATGCTGACAGCTGCTGATTGTGGTTTTTCAGTGTGCGCATGGATGTAATTTTTTTTGCAGCCAGTCATGCAGTCTGGGAATAGTAAGGCATGTTAACTGCCACTATAAACCTTGACACAGATCGCACACACACACGCACACACCCCACAAAACAAGAAAAATCCAGAAAAAATGTACTTAATTCAAGTAGTCCATATTAACGGGGCACGATTGCAATTCTTATGAATCTCTACCACACATCAAAGGTGTGGTCAAAGCTTGTGCCGTGCAATGTCACTGCCAACTTACCTTCCTTTCTGGTGTGTTTGCTGGGCTAGGGACCAAGAGCGGCGTCATCAAGAATGGCTGGCACCCATATCCAGTGTCTCCCAGCAGCACACCATGCACCCGGCTTTCCTCATGCATTACCCGCACGCAGGAATTATCAAAAATTCGACTGTCATGTTCTGAACCTGGCCATGGGGCAACAACATCGAGAAGCTCAAGTTGTGGTCCAGTGACAGCCTGCATGAAACCAGCAGTATACCAGTCAGCAAAACTAGGGCCGCGTAAGCACGCATTATTTCCTGGGCTCGGGATAAACTTAACTGCAGTACGGACGCTGTTAACACGGCATTGTTTTATTGAGAAAATCCAGATCACTTGTGAAAACCACTTTCGAGGGCCACAAGCAAAAAACAAACGCATTACAGCACTTGAGAGGTGGTCTGCATGGTTAATAAAGCTACATTCTCAAGCAGTCACTGTGCTTAAAAGAAAAAGCTGGACCTCGAGCGCAGCACTGTACTATCGCGCTCAGTATGAGCTGCAGTGCGCTAGTGCACGACTGGTCGCTCGCGCGGTGTAGCTCATATTGAGCATGATAGTACATAGTGACATATTTTGCACTATTTCATCCACCAGCGCACTAGACCAGCAACATCACGATTGCACGTTCGTGGCAACCCGAAAAAAAAAAGTACAGCAAGCGTGTTGCAAGAAAAAGCTGAAAATGTTCATTGCTTACGTGCACGTTGATAGAGAAGTATCCCTTGCGGTTACGGAAGACTTCTGCATTTTCACCACCGGGCCTTTTAATCCGAACACGCGTGCAGTCTATGCACACAGTGACTCCCGGAAACTCTGCCAGCTCGTAAAAGTCGCGCATCACTGTGGCGAACTGGGACACTTGGGGGAAGTGAACAAGTTCGGGCGCAGGTGCTTAGCTATTAACACAGTCATTTTGCCAACTGCGCAGCACACTGTTGACTGCAGAATGCGCACCAGGTCTCCTGTCACTGTAAAGTTCCAGCTGCATAAAACCGCAGTGCCATAAGTAGCTTCGGCATTGGAGGCACAGGCTGTCTCCTGTTGTTGGCGCACTCTCGTATAGGCACCATCGAGAGCAACTTCCGCACGGCGTTCTTTGAAAATCTGTTCCGGGTAAGGAACTGGTCTTCACTGTAAAGTTCTATGGGGTTGCCCCGGTCGTGCAAAGACGGTCGTGGAACTTTTGGCAACGGATGTGCCTCCGAAAAAGCTACATCCATTGCGTAGCATGCAACGTCGTTCTTGCGGGCTGCCATGTTGGAAAGAACATGGAAAGTTGGCGAAGTCGGTTCCAAGCCACTGTGGACGCAGGCTTGAAATTTGGGTGCCTTTGGTCAAGCCAAGTAAGAGCAGAGGTCGCCTTCCAAGTCAAGATTTATGGCACATGATGAAAGCACGTGTGCACCCGGGTCTTTATTTAGCTTTTTAGGTATTCTGCCTGCAAGTAGGAGTCGACAGGCTGCTTGGGAGTCTGTCATTACGTGCACACCCTGGTTACGGGCGTCGCCGTACTGGATCGCCAGTAGGATTGCTGCCACTTCTGCTTCCATGAGCGTTGTGTGTTTCAAAGAGGCGCTGACAACCTCGTTGTGGGAGGAGTTCACAGCAACTGCCATCGCCCGCATGGCCTCGCTGTGTGTTGCTGCGTCGACGTACACCATGTGGGGGCTGCGTGCCGCCGTCTGCTTCAAGTAGTCGATTCTGGCTGAGCGTCTGCCCGAGCCGGCTTCGCTCGACATGTTTTTGGGAATCGGGGCGACGTGCACCCGTGAGCGATATGTTGTTGGGAGGTTTGTCGTGCTCTGTATTATCTGGACGTCTGCCGGGTAGCCCACCCGGTCCAGAGTCTGCCTACCGGTGTCCGTGCGAAGGAGACGTGCACGTTGCGAGAGGAGAACAGCCTCCTGGATCTCTTCGAACGAGTTGCATAGGCCGAGGGCCTCTAGCTTGGCGTTTGAAGTGTAGATAGGAAGGCCCAGCGCATGTTTGTATGCAGTACGTAGCATGGAATTGACTTTGGTGAGTCCTTTGTCGAGTTAATTGCAGGTACGGTAGGCCGTAGGAAATGCGGCTCACCACAAGTAGCGGATGACTGCAGCAGGTGTTTTACAGCTACTCTGGCATGGTTTCGGACCTAGTGGCCAACACTCCTCAATACTGACGTCGGCTCAGGGCCATGTTCACGAGCATCTGTGTTAAGTTTGCATGCGGCATTTAGTACTTTAGAGGAACAAGATGAACATACTTAACTTAAGGTGATTATGATTTAGAAAACCATAAGGGCAATAAAAACTGTGTAAATATGCAGACTAGTGGTAAATTAAGAGAAATTTAAAACAAAATTTCAACCATGGAAGCTGTTTTGCTCATAGCACTAGTGTTTTTTTTTGCATGATTTTTTCTTTCAGCAAACCTGCAACATCTCTGGCCACAGACATAACTTTTCTTTCCCTGTAAGTGGTTCAGTGGTTTCGGGACTTGCCTACTGAACCATCATAATATGTGGGTTCAATACAGACCACGGCAGCCATGTTTCGATGGCGCAACACAAAAGTCACACATGTGCCGCACAATGTCAGCGCACGTCAATGAACCCCAGGTGGTGTAAATCAATCCGGAGCATTCTGCTATTACCCATCTCATATGGCATGAGTCAGTTCAGAGTATGAAATCTTACACTTTACTTTCGTGTGAAAAATATTGAAAAAAAGACTGTTTCTGCATTATTCTAGCAATTTATGTAGTTGAGCAATGAGAAACAAAAACTATTCAATTTTTTTTGCACTCTGTGTCACAGGCGATATGCTGGCAATTACAGGGTTAACATGACTGAAAAAATGAAACAATAACATTAATTAAAAGAAAACACAAAAATTGCACATTTAGTTATTAAAGATTTCTGTCCTGCTCTTCTTCAGCCTGGTGTATTAAGCTCCATCATTCGGACCTTCAGCCTGGATGTGATTTTTCTTGGCATCTTGTCCAAGGTGAGGCCTATAGATAGCGCAAAGGCCTCATTTTCGGTCATTTTTTTCGAGTTGCCCCAAAAGTTGTTCTTCAAGGGCGTCTGGCTTTTTTTGCCTTTTCTTCTGTTTTTCAATGTGATGTGGTTCACCTTGTGTTGGCGGTGCTGTGGCGAGTGTTGATGTTGGAGGTGATGGCCCTGGTGCTGGTGGTATCGGTGTTCGTGGCATTGGTGTGGAGTCTAATGGTTTTTCAACAGTTGTAGGTGATGTTGGTGCGCTGTACTGTGTTGCCATGAGGATTTCCTCAGCAGTCTCCCCATCACCGACAAAAGAGGATGTGCCCAGGCTGCATACAGTTCTGCACAGGAAAAGTTTACATAAATTGGGGAAAAACACACCTGCATTAGCGAGGCTGAAAAACTCTGTTCATGCAGCAATCTTACTCGGCTGCGCCATTTGGCGCTTGCAGCTCGGGTTGGAAACTTCCTGGCAGGAATATTGTCATAGGAAACATGGGCAAAGGCCTCCTCCGGATCTTTAGTACTGATTAATATTTATATTCAGTCCTTTATCTCTTTATAGTTTTCTACAAAGAACACTAAATGGATGAGAAAAAAATGCGCACAAAAGCGCTTAACCATTATAATATCTTGAATATTCCGTGCTAAAAAAATCAGCACTTCTTGCCAAGTTCAGTACATGCGAGTATTTTTTATGAGCACAACAAATGCGCTAGTAATGCATACTTGAAAGATACAAACGGGACGGGCCGCGAAAAAAAGAAAGAACTTGTGAGCTAGGTTAGCTTCACCGCAACGACAGCAGTGTAGTCTGAAGGGGTACATCGGTCTGGTGTACCCCTGTCCCTACATTCGAATGCAGGGAATAAAATACAGTTCAAGAAAAGCTGCGAAAGTACGATTAAGAAACGCACCATTCGAGATGGCGTAAGACTAAACAGCAATAAATGGCGTCGCGCAACAGTGACAATGGATAAAAACTCACTTCCTCGGATGGCCGCAGTCTCGGTAAAATGCCATGGACTCGGCGAACTCCCACGTTCGGCGCGAAACATAACCACTGCCGCTCCTTTTGCTCAGCTCAATCGCTTTGAGCTCTCGGGTGTATCTGTTCCTAAGCCTTTTCCATAATCTATGGCACTCTTCAACTGAAATTGGAGAGGCAAGAAAATAAATAAGAAACGGCGATCACATACTCAATCACAAGTACTCGCTACACAAAGGGATCAAGCATTCACGCACCTGTGGCGAGGCCGCATTGTATGCGGATTAGTTCCCACGCATTGTTTTTGCGCTCCTGGCCACGGTTATTCATGCGCTTCATGTCATATATGCAAGGGAGCTGTTGGATCGCGTCCAGGAAGCGCTCGATGGCTGAGCCAGCGACCTCCACCATGCTGTCACTGGAGGCAGCCATCTTGTGTTGGTAGAGGAAAGAGGCGACGAGAGAGGGCGCGCGGTGCGGATGAGTTCGGCGCGGTCTGCGGAATTGTAGGAGGCTGGCTGCATTCCAGGCCGAACGACGTCCGAGCGCGTCAGGGGCCGCCAGTCACGTCGGCGGTCACAGGCTGCGGGCGCGCTCCTACTCGACACCAGTCACCATCTGTTGGCGCACGCGGCCCGATGGACTGCGGGTGTCGCCGGCGCCGCGGGTAGAAGGCATTTTTACCTGTTCGCTTCGGTCGTTGTTGTAAGCGGCCAAACTCTTGTTATTCAAAGCGCCAGCAGACCTGGAGAGAAGAAGAGTGTAGAAACGTAACCTTTGCAAAGGCGACAGAAGACTCACACTGGATTGTGCTGTTTGTGAGTTGCATTTTGAGCAGCATTTCATTGTCAGGGACTGTGTTCATAATATTGATGGCAAAGAGGTGCGAATTCCACGCGGAACCCAGACGCTCAGACCGGACGCTGTTCCGACAATTCTACCCAACATTGCTTCATATTTAAACAAGCGCTTACCTCCTAAAAGAAATGAAAGGAAGAGAAAACCTGCAGAATATGTCATGCCTAGGAAAAAGCCACGACTGAGTACAGCCGCGCCCGACGTCTTGGACGAACGCGTGACCAGCGACAGCGCGGTTGTGACAATTGCCTCTTTGAGAGAAACAACGCTGCCCGATAAGTACTGGTCGTTTCATGAGCTGTGTAATGCTGAGGGCATATGTTTTACATCTTGCGCAATGAACGGCGGCACAGGTGACATGAGAGTAGAAAAGGCAGTGTTTTTCACTGTAAACAGCGATGGTGTTTTCTACTCAAGAACGTTTGTGCTAGGAAAGCTCGTAGCGGAGGTGGCAGTGGTTTGAGGCTAGGAAGCCTTCAAAAAGATATTCAAAAACTGAAAAATTAATCTGCTGCAAATACTGAAGAGGCACTAGCAGCAAAGATAAACTCTCTACCTCCAAAACAGCAGCTTGCCGTCAGGCAGTGCTTCGAAGCAGCAAAAAGGAAGAGTTCATGTGGAATGCAATATGAGAATGAATGGATGCTTGAGTGTATCTTGCTTAATATAAGAAGCCCAAAGTTGTACCAGTACATGAGGAAGCAGAACATCCTTGCACTTCCAAGCGAAACAACGATACGCAAATACACTGCTCGCTAACAGGACCGGTTATGGCTTCAATGAAAAGATCCTGAGCGCATTGAGATCAAAAGTAGCTCAACTTGACAACATGCACCGTCATGGAGATATCGTCATCGACAAAATGAAGCTCTCTGAGCACCTGACTGTGAGTACCGATGGCAAGGTTGAAGGCTTTGTAGATTTGGCACAGCACACGCCTCAGGACCAAGAATCACTACCCTGCAATCACGGGCTTGTTGTCTTGTTAGTGCCACTTGTGGGCAGCTGGACACAGGTGCTTGGAACATTCACAAGCCATGAGAACATTTGTTGACTACTTGACCTGTGATGCAGCCGGATGCAACAGAGCGATGTGGCGGAAATTCAACATACATGCTTCGTTGACAGCAGCACCGCCACTACGGGCAACGCTGCCAGGGTCGCGCGTGGAGTGGCGGCCGCCGCACTGCCCCTTCTAGGTCACTGTAGCTGCATCGGGGAGCAGCTCTGGATTCTGGTCTGTAGTGCTGTTGTGACTCTACCACCCCCCCCCCCCCCCCTAACTCTCTTTGCGTGTTCCCGTCACATCTGTATCCACATACGCCTTTCCCAGAGGCAGTGTGGGGTTCTGCTAAAGTGGTGGCTCTCCGTGCACGCGCTCCCATGCGATCTCCTGAAAAGAAAGGTGGAACCGAACACGAGGGACGCATATGACTCCTGGATTCCACGTACCTCCACTTCTGCCTAACTGCCACGACATGTTTTTCCTGAGTTCCCCTTAAACGGCACCCAAGACCTTGTGTGTACAACCGTCAGGGTAACATGACTCAACGCCTTCTGTCACGTGTGGAGACGAGCGTCTGCCATTCAACCGCGCCTGGATCTTTTGTCAACTGCGCGGATGACGCCGCTGCAGATGTTCGCCTTCGGGCGTTTCCTTGAAACAAGATATGGATCCACCTGGCCCGAAGGGACACTTCCCGGTATCCAAGTGCCTCAGCCGAGGAAGACGATGAAGCGGGGTGACGCCGCTACAGGTGTTCGCCCTTGGGCATTTCCTTGAAACAAGATATGGGATCCACCTGGCCGGAGGGGACACTTCCTGGTATCCAGGTGACTCAGCCAAGCAAGACGACCAAGTCCCTACGATTGGTCGAAAAAGGCGGAAAGACCTCGGGAGGGTCTATTTAAAGTGCTCGACACGTTCATCGAGGAGCGATTCCCTCAGCGTTTCCCTGAGACTTCTCAGCTTTTACCCTTTTTGTCTTTGCTTGTAAATAACTTTGTAAATATGTGAATACAGTTTTTCCTTTGCTTCTCCTACTCCCTTTCTCTGGCCCACGTTCCTTCCTCCGTCGGCACAGCGGCAGTGCTCCTGGACCTGATGCCTGGTGGAACACTCTACTAGCACGGCAAAATATATCAACTGGTGGCAGCGGTGGGGTCGTCCACGCTTGGTCCTGGCTTCAGCAGTGGTGAGCGCTTGACTTTCTTTAAGAATCTGCCAGGCTGATAACTGTGGAAATTTTATCACTACCTGTAAATTATTTTTCTGCGGCGGAATCGAAACCGCGTAGGCGTGTTGCCACAGAGGGCGAGAATACCTCGCGAGCTATGGTGATAAGCAAGCTAAGAGCAGCGCCAATAAAGATAGAAATCAACTTCGGCAGCCCCTGCAAGATAGTGCTGACAAAAAGAAAACTCAAATTTCGCGCGACTCCGTTGCGATCACGCGGCGAAACCGAAACTACAAAAGGGGTGTTGCCGCAGTCTGTGCCGCCGCGCTAAAGCTAGACATAAGTTCTGCTTATCTCCGTAAGAAGGCAGCACAAAATTCAAACACTTCTTGTAAGTCCTAAGAGGTGGCAGCACCCCCCAGTGAGCACGCATTGTTCTTTTGGCGCAAAATTTCAAACGGAAGATCGAAACCGTACCCGTACGGCAAAGACCTTGCGGGACAGAAAACCGCCGCCGTACATATACGGCAAAAACCTTCAAAGGGTTAAGGAATGTGGTGCTGAGGGTGACGGAATTTTGGAGACCTGGGAGGTCATTCAGGAGGGAATCAGGAAGGCTAAGGAGGAGGTCGAGAGGGTTGAAAAAGAATGCAAGGAAGAGGCCGTCAGGGTTGAAAAAGAACGCAAGGAGGAGACCGTCAGAGTGTAAAAAGAACCCCTTTACCGCAAGGAATCCGCTAAGGAGGAGGCTGACAGGATAGAAAAAGAACGCCTTTACTGCAAGGAAGCCGCTAAGGAGGAGGCCGACAGGGTTGAAAAAGAACGCCTTTACCGCAAGGAAGCCGAGGAGGCTGACAGGATAGAAAAAGAACGCCTTCGTCTCAAGGAAGCCGATGAAAGGCAACTTGCTCTAAAGCGTTTGGAGTTGCAACAAATTTTAGAGGCGAAGCGCGCCGAGAGGAAACATATACTGTGAAACTGTCAGGTGGTCGTTGCACCCCGATGACTGCCTAATTATCCCAAAAAGGTTTTCCAGCTTATCTTGGCTTAATCTAGATGTTAACAGACACTTGAAACCCACAGTCAATGTCAGATAGGACAACAAGTCAAGTGTACTCTTGATGGTGACCCTGATGTGCTTTCCGTAAGAAAGCCACCTCCGGCTGGTTTCGCATGCTGCTCCCATTCCTGCAGATACTCAAGGAAGCCTTTCAGAAATTGCACGTTTGGACTGTCGGGCTGAAGTGTCTTCTTGCTTGTTCGCGACGTCATCGCACGAATCAGGCGATTCATTTCTTTTACAAAATCTACTGTTGGCTGCAAGGTCCTATATGAGGATTCAACCTGTTCTCTATAAATGAAAAGTCCTTTGATGAACTGGTCACTGAAGACCTGAAATGCGATGTCGGCCTTCATTTTCTCAAAGCGGTTGGGCTTAATGTGTGCATTTGTTATGCTTGGCATCACCTTTAGCGTAACATTTTCCCGATCTACTTCGAAGGCTGCTTGTACAATGCCACTGTGAACATGTCCAGCTGGTGTCATGTACCCTTTTGCAATGAACCCATTTCTCACATTCTTCAATAGGTGTGGAAAATCGGACAAAAAATAGAGTTGCCTCTTTGAATCCACTCGATGCTTCGTGCTGCTTCGAACATGGCTTGCGGAACCTTGTCAAAAAAAGAAAAAGTAATCATCGGTGCATTATCACAACTTTTAAACATAGGAAACTTTAGAGCTAAGCTAGCACCACACTGTGAGAATAATTCTGTAATTACGTGAAACTACAATCTATTCCAAACAGCCGCCACATGCTTTCTATTCCAGCTGACGCTGTTGCAGGTTACGGAATCCACGAACAGACCAGCTTATTCCGCAAGAAGTGTTTCGTGCCTATCTAATCTAGGATGACTCACTTAACTGAGGACTTCTTTTAGATGGGGATTATTGAACGTTTATTACAGTATGGGCTACATAGGTCTGATTAGGTGGAATACATGGCTGGGTCTGCTGCGTAGTTGTTCAAGTGGGGACGCCGTGGAATCCGAGTCATCTGCCCCTTGCCTATCAGAGGGTGAGGAGGACGGCGGCTGAAGGGTGCATTGTCGGTACAGCTGGCGCCATCCACCGGAGCGTCTTGTAACATCCTCCCTTTTTTGTAGCTTGCCGTCATCCAACCAGGTAATTGTGAAGTCGCTTTGGGAGCATTCTTGTTCTTTGAGGTCGTGCCGGCGTGCGAGTCACATTAGGGCGCTGCTGGGTTTCTTGCTGTTCAGTATCATTGGTTTGGTTGTCTCCCGTTTCAGCATTTCCTTCTTCGGACTCAAGCTCTCTCTTTTCTTGTTCCTTGTTGCTGGTTGCACTCTTCGGTGGGCTTCTTATAAACACGCGGTTCCTTCTCAGAACGCTGTCTCCCACGTTGACTTCATACGATCTGTTATCAACTCTTTTTGTCACGGTTCCTTTAGACCATGGTCCGCTTCTAATCGGTCGGACAGTCACACCTTGTTCTTCTTTCAGTGTTGGCAGGTCCTTGGCACGTTTGTCATGATAAAAGATTGTTCGTTGTCTTCTTGCCTTTCACGTTTATCGTTTCGGGTTGAAGCAGCTTTGCTGTGGTCGGCAGTGCCGTACTGGTGCGGCGACCCATGAGCAGTTGTGCCGGGCTGGTGTTTAATCTTTACAGGGGTGTATTTCGAAAATCTAGGAATGCCAATTGCGGTTCTGACTTGCTTTCTTCTGCTTTTTTCAATAGCATTTTTGCTGTTTTTATCGCTGATTCGGCCATTCCATTCGAACGTGGATAACCTGGACTTCACGTTTTGTGTTCGAAGTTCCAGCTTTTAGCAAACCTCTCAAACTTCTCGCTCGCAAACTGGGGTCCGTTGTTGCTCACCAGAATTCTTGGAATCCCGTATCTAGCAAAGTGAGCTTTCAGCTTGAGGATTACTTGGGTTGAAGTTGTCGTCTTCAGGTGATCTACTTCCCAAAAGTTGCTGAGATAGTCTACTGTAACGAGAAAGTTTTTCCCCTTATGCTCGAAGATGTCGCATCCAACTCGTTCCCACGAATTACTCGGTTCCGTATGAGGGATGAGTGTCTCTCGTTGTTGGGAATGCGCATGCTTCTGACACACTTCACACCTTGCGATGTAATCCTTCAGTTCTGTGTTCATCTTTGGCCAGAATACACACTCGCGAGCACGCCGAGGACAGCTCTCAATTCCCATGTGCGATGTGTGAAGTTTTTCTTTGATCTCACGGTGCAGAGACAATGGGGTGTGCAATCGTAATCCCTTGTAGATGAGGTCCTCCTCCACTGTGAGTTCATCTCTGAATGGGTAGTAGACGCGCATGTCTCGCGGCACTTGGTGCTTTTCTTGTGGCCATCCTGACAATATGATTGACTTTAGCTTTTGCAGCAAATAATCTTTCTCTGTCGCTTTGCGAATTTTTTCCAAGGTTTCCTTGCGCACTGGCAGGTAGTTCACAACGTTGATGCTTTCTAGTTCACTTTCACTGTCACGGTTGGGAAGGAATGCCCTCGACATCGTGTCAGCTAGTAGTTCTTTCCCTGGTCTGTGCTCGATGTTGATGTTATACCTTTGCGTTTGCAGTATCATACCTTGCAGTCGTCTTGGCACTTGATCGAGTCTTATTCATGATGGACGGAAGAGGTTTGTGATCCCTGATGATCGTTTTAGCTGTTCCGAAGGTGTACTAATGGAATTTCTGCAATGCAAATACGATCGCTAGCATTTCCTTCTCGATCTGGGCATAGCGACTTTCTGTCGGTGTTAGTGCTCTGCTGGCGAAAGATACAGGTTTTCCTTCTTGGATGAGAGCCGCTGCAAGTCCGAGGTCGCTGGCGTCACATTGCAATTCAAGAAATGCCTCGACCAACTGATGTCCAAGGCGTACAGCGGTTTTGCGTAGTGATCAATTGCCTGTCCAGATTCCTGCCCGGAATTTCACGAGAGTGTTGGTAACACTGAGGAAGTTAACAGTGAAAGACACACCGTGGCACTGGGGAGAAGAACAAGAACAAGCGTTCCAGAAGGCAAAGGATGCAGTGACAAGAGCTCCTATTCTAGCATACTTCGACATGCGAAAGCCAGTTGAAATTTTCTCTGGATCCACTTTCAGTCCTTCTTTTGTCAGCACGTGTCCCATGAAGACTTGTGCTCATGCGAAGTTGCGTCTTGTTCTTGTTCAGACAGTCTGTCCGCATCTCTCCATTAGGTTTTCGAGCTTTCTGTCGTGATCTTCAAGAGCCTCCTTTTCAGTTTCCCCAACTCCATAGATGAGGATGTCGTCTGCTATGCACAGAACTCCGTTTAGTCCTTCAAGTGCCATTTGCAGTCTCTCCTGAAATATTTCACTGCTGACCGCTAACCAAAATGGTAGGCGTAGCCATGGGCGTCCGGAGGGGGGGGCAAGGGGGGGCGGCTGCACCCCCCTGGAAAATCACTCACTCGAACCGTGAGTGATGGCCGCACGCCAGGGGCGGTGGTGCGCTCAGTCAAAAGGGTAAAAGCAGCCCCGCATGGTCACATCTGCGAAATGCCGCGTCCGGGCGTGCGTCGTTCCGCCGTTTTCAAACCACGCCATCGTTAGCTCTACTGAAGGGCGACCTGTTCCAGACATACAGCGGCACCGGCGAGCATGTGTTTCGAGCCGCCTTGAGATGGGTGTCTGTTTCTTTGATCTCTAGAGAGATAGCGACACGGAGGCAGACAGTGCACGGGGCATCTTCTTTTCGCCTATCGTTACGCCGGTCACCGATGAATTCTTAAGGAGGGAAGGTAAAATCAGCCGTGTCCACCCCCGCTTTGTCGGGCTGCTCAGGGGCAAGCGGGCGATGAGTTGGCGCCGCCGCCGCTCGCTGTCTCCTCCGATCCACGGGTAGCGCAGTTCGGTAGAAGCGCCGCTTTCAGAATCTCCGGCAAAGGGGATTAGCTGCTTTTGTTCACGGCGACGCAGTCTCCCGAGGCGCCCCCACACCAGCGTTCTTTGCGTCTTCTGCGAAAACCAGCGCCTTTGGTCAACGCAGCCCGATGGCGCCTGCCTGGCTCGCCTTTCACCTCTGGCTGGGCCTCAAATCACAACAGCGCCCATGTACTGTGCGTGTCAGTGCATGGTAAAGAGACCCAGGTGGTCGACATTACCCGCAACTCTGTACTACTCCATCCCTCATAGCCTGAGTCGTTTTGGGGCTCTGAACCCCATAAAAACACAAAAACAAATTTTCCGACTGGAGTGGCGAGTGTCCCTTCCCCTCGGAAGTTGCGCGGCGTTCCTTTCACCCCCAAAGTGCGCATTCGGGGATACTGCGGCAAGTAAGCCCTTGCACGTGTGCGCGCCTCTGTGTTTGTGCTTGGGTGTTTTTAGTGGCCGGTTGTCAGCGAAGCTGAGAACAACCAAGACAGCGGACGAGAAAACGACGAGCGGAGAGAAGTGTGTGTGCGGTTGCTCGACTGTGCGGATGCGCAAGCAAGATGGAGCGAGGTGTATGAAGCTGCGAGCGTGCATTTATCTTGTAAATAAGTTTTCGTTGTATATATAGTCATCTTTTGTTTTCAACGTACGCGTTCAACAGTTTTTCCAATCAATGTGTATGATGAGTGTGCACCGAGAGCGTGTAATGAAGCACAGAAGTGAATTTATCACACGTGTAATTACGCAATTCGCCCAGAAAAATCCGAGGCGCCTACAGTTGCTGTTCAAGGAAGACTGACTGAGTGACTGTAGTTGCGTGTTTGTGAACATATTGTGCTGTGTGCTGGTCATCAATCCGGGTGAGTCGAGAACCCGTATGCAGCAAGACTGAGCACTCTTCTCCACGAAGTGATATAGCATCTTTTTGCATTTTTATTAATTTTAGTTGTTTCTTCGTTGATAAACTCCAATGTACCTCTCCTAGCCGCGCTTTAATTTGCTGTTTGTAATTTTTCTTTCATGTGTGCATTTTGTTTAATTTTTATTTATATATAAATAAATAAATTTACTCCGCAAATAGCGCCTTTCTGCTACGAACATACCCCCCCCCCCCCCCCCCCCCCCCGGGGCACCAACGGGGCCCCCCCCTGCATAAAATTCTGCGGACGCCCTTGGGCGTAGCCATCGATATCGGCCGTTGGGCGTTTGAAACGTGGTCTTTAGACTTGACTCTTCATCGAGGCAGCATTGCCAGTACCCTTCTCGTAGGTCTAGTTTTGAAAAGATCTTGGCTTTTGCAAGCTCTGGCAAGACGTCGAGAATGGGCAATGTGTGGCGCTCTCGTTCTAACGCTTCATTTAGCGCTTGTGGGTCAATGCACACTCTGTCGCCATTTTTCTTCATCGTCACTACCATTCGGCTCACCCACTCGGTTGGCTCGGTGACACTTTTGATTACTCCTCTTCTCTCCATGCTTTGCAAGGTTTCTTCAAGCTGTTGGTTTTATGCTGACAGGCACTGTGCAGATTGTTATCACTTTCGGGACTGCATCCTGTTTTGTTACCAGATGTACTGTTCCCAGCAGCGTCCCTAGTGCTTCTCCAAAGATGTCTGGGAATTTTTCCACTATGCACTTTGTGAAGTCTTCCTCTGGAGCATTAACTGTAGCTACCAGATCATAATCGATTGTTATGAGACCCATGGTTTCTGCTGTCTTCCTTCCAATGATAGGTGTGAGCTCATTACCAACAACTACGAATTCCAGGACATGCTTCTTTCCATTTTTGGCAGTGACGCCAAGTTGGGCTTTGCTTTTGGAGCAAACTTTGCTTCCGTTCCATGTCCGCAGTGTCGTTGCGCTCGCTCTCAGCTGCTGTGGCTGGACGTATTTGGCTGTAATCACATCAACTGCCGCTCCACTTTCTACTTGAAACTTCACTTTGTTTCCTTTCACTTCCAAGAGCGTGTAGACTGAGCTGGGCTTTTCGCTGTTGACTGCCAAAATGTCCTCTTCGTCGCTATCGACCTCCAGACTAGCCACTGCCCTGCTGCCTTTGCACACTGCTGCGAAGTGGTTTGGCTTTTTGCACTTAGCGCGCACTTGTTTCCAAGCTGGGCAGGCTGTTCTTTTGCATTCATGGCTCCTTCCGGTGCTTGCATTTCGGAAGATTCGCCATCAACGGAGGTTTCCTTTCTTCTTTTAGACTTTTACTGGCATAGTTGCGACGGTTCTGCTTTTTCTCAGTGTGAACTTCGCTGTTGCTTGCAGCTGGTCCCTCTTTAAATGCTTTCATTTGATGTTTTGTAGCCTCATGAGCAAGACACACTTTGACAACTCTGTCGAGGGTTGGGTCATCGAGCTTTAGAATGTCCGCTCGCGCTCTCTCATCGTAAATTCCACAGACGATCAGGTCGCGGATCAGTTTGTCTCGTTCGTTCCCGAACCCGCAGTCGCGCGCTTTCAATTTCAGGTCGGTCAGAAAGTCATCGAACTGCTCTTCCTGTTGCTGAATTCGTGAGCGGAAGACGTATCGCGAGTACAGTTCGTTATGCTTCGGTAAGAAATGCGCGTCGAGAAGGCTTATCACATGCGTGTAGTCAAATCCTGGGTGTGGTCCTGCTCCTGTTGGTTTCCCGAAGTCCAAAGTGTTATAAATGTCAAGAAGCGTGGAGCCTCCGACGGTCAAAAGAAGTGCTACTTGCCGGTCGGACGGTGCTTTCGCTGTGTTGGTTGCTTTGAGGTACAGCGTGAAGCTCTGCTTGAAGGCTCTCCATTGTTCTGCTGCGTTGCCAATGGTTTCGAATTTCGCAGATGGCGGAATCTTCTCCATGTTGAGGCGTTGGCGGTTATCTTACACTCCTGACACCATGTTTCGCGCCTGTCTAATCTAGGATGACTCACTTAACTGAGGACTTCTTTTAGATGGGGATTATTGAACATTTATTACAGTATGGGCTACACAGGTCTGATTAGGTGGAATACATGGCTGGGTCTGCTGCGTAGTTGTTCAAGTGGGGAAGCCGCGGAATCCGAGTCGTCTGCCCCTTGCCTATAAGAGGGTGAGGAGGACGGCGGCCGGAGGGTGCGTTGCCGGTACAGCTGGCGCCATCCACTGGAGCGTCTTGTAACAAACAGTTGTTTCCAAAATGATCTTTGCCAATGTTGGCGCTTTCACATTGCTGTTTGCGGCAAACACCCCTAGGATTTGACTCCAGTTTCCTGCAGAAAGGCAGAAGTTATCTCTTAGATGCGCATTTTATACATAAGGTTGCGAAGCACCAAGAAAAAAAACAGCTTACCAGTAAATGGCATAAACAGCACAATCATGCCCTGCCGGCACATTCTTCTGGTCAGCAGGTGTATTATCTCCGAGGTCAACGAAGCCTTCAATATCGCCTTAATTCTAAAAGCACAGAAGGAACACGCTGTTTAACGCCCAGACAGCTCTCAGCACAGGTCAGAATATGTATCAGTGATGAGTATATCAACAACAAAAAAAGGAATACATGGTAAAGCTTATAAATGAGTATTTACAAAGCACTGCGGGACTTGAGGAATATCGTAATGATTAGCAGAACACAACATTTTTCTATATATGAACAAAGCGTTCCACGAATGCAATGAAGCTATACTCACCAGCTGATTTCACACTCAGGTGTTCCGATAGCTTTATTTCGTCAATGACAAGGCCCCGATGGCAACTGTAAACGTCCATGGTCTTCGTCTTTTCATTTAAGGCATTGAAGATCTTAGGACTGAGGCCAAAACCACCCCTGAAATGCTGCAGGTACTTTTGCAGACAAGCTCACCCTGGTAAGACCATAATAGCTTCTCTGCGGAGATGCACATATAAATTTGGACTACGCATCCTCATCAACATGCATTCTAGAATCCACTTTTCATCGTATCGGATGTCATTATGCGACTTTCGTCGCGCAGTGAGGAAACAACTCTTGACAGCCAGCTGCTGCTGTGAGGGAAGAGACTTAATTTTCTTATCAAATGCTTCTCTACTAAGAGCCTCATTTTGCTCTTTCATGTGAGCCACTTGCTTCTTTGCATTTTCCAACTTTTTCTTCGTTCTTGACAGATTTCGAGAAATGTTCTTGCATTACCTCTTTTCATCAGATTTCCCTGCCGCTTTGGCTTCGACATCTTTCTGTGCCGTTTATAGACAGGCAAGGGAAAACAACAATCCGGGACTCACTGTAAACGACATGCTGAACGACGCAGTGAACACACACGCACGGATACACGATTGCACGGATACACGATCGCACACAACGCTTGCACAGAACCCCGATACATTCCGAACGAAACTGCTAGGAGTACGGAACGGCTCGCATGTGCAAGGACCTACGCAGAACAACAAATGTTGTACCTCGCTGAACAGAAAAGACGTGCACAAGCGGGTTAAATCACGCATGTGTGGACCAACCGCTTGCTGCCTTCTGAAGAAAGAAAGGCGCGTCGTCTGCTGCGGCAGCACCCTCCCGACAAGTAGCACCCTCTGTCGCCATCGGTGGGCATTCATTGCAAACGGCGCCAGCCTCTCCCATAGCGCAGCGCGGGTGGTCGTCTTGGCCGACGCGGCGCACGCGCTACGTCGGAGTATATTGTCGCCTTAAGCGCGCGCTTCGCGAAGAGAAGTGCGCAGAACAGAAGTGCGCAGAACAGACATCGTGCATTATTTGCAGCTGCTCATGCGCTGTTGGTCCTTTTTGTGTGGGCACGCTGCCCAACTCAACCCATATCGAGAAAACAATACTCCACTTCAGAGTCAAACCGAGTCGTTCTCTCTCTCTTTCTACAGCTTTACAATCACAACGGAATTGAAGAACTCATACCTGTATTTTACATGCAGGTTCTCTATCTTCGAATGAACCTGTGCTCGTGTCTTCAAGATGCCATGATTGGCCACTCTAGCTATTATGGCTGCGCATACTTTGCCGTTTCTTTTATGGCCCCGCAAGTCGTCCATGTTCTCTTCCCAGAGTTTTACTGATACCTCAGTATCGTCGTCCGTCCAGTTGGCATGGTCACTTCCCGCCATGGTGCTGAAGCTTTGCTCACTTCGACGAACACATGGAGGAACACATGGACAAACAGGACGCTACTCGCGTTCGCATACGAAAGCGACCAACTTGTTGACTACACTTGGTGCTTCGCATTCATGGTTGCTAACTTTTAAAATGATTGCCTTAAATTTAGAAAGCCTTTTCTAATGAAGCGTGAATTTTTTATGACTTGCATGCTTATTACTTGAAAAGCTACTTATTTTGCCTACATGTTACACATTACATGTTACGTTATACATTTTTTGTTAATTGATAAAAGTGCGTGTTGTTTAAAATAATTTTGCTGATATGCGGGTGCACTGGGAACATAGCTACGCAGGAGAGCGACGAGAGTATACATTCGATAGTCGAATGAGCTGTGCGGAACTCAGTAGGTCGTTAATGGCAGTAAGGCTAATGCCATTAAGTTTTTGCGTGTGGCGTCGTGCGAATGGCATTAAAACTTAAGGCACTAGACTGCCCGTGTGGCACGACACAAGACATTTACGAGCGCTAGGCATTCAATAGCTGTCTTGAATTCGGCATCTGTGTATTGAAAGTTTATAGCAGCATGATAAAGAATGTCTAACCAAAAGGCACAGCACACACATTTTAAGAATTGTGCTTACTCTGTATATTCATGGGACCTGTTAACTAGCACTGTTAATCACAATATACCTTGAATATTCTAGCATCTTGAGCGCATTTGGCAAGGGTCGACAATTACACTGACATAGTTTACTTGCATCATTTTTTTCTCTCTAGATTCTTTTCAGAAGCTTCATCGCACAAGCAGCGAGCCTCTATGGAAGCGATACATGACTTTTAATGTTCACCACCTTCATCACCTGGCACACGCAGTTCAGAACTTTGGACCACTATGGGCACACTCTGCTTATATATTTGGAAGTGGGAATGGGAAATTTATTAAACTCATTAATGCAGCTAAAGGTGTGCCAGGGCAAATAATTGAAAAAGTAGTCATGCTGCAGGAGCTGCATATTTTACTATCAGAATCGCCTGTGTCTCCTAAAGTACAAACCATGTGCTCGACATTCCTTCACCATCAGAAAACAAAGAATGCACAGTGTGTTGAAACTGCTTCAATGCTTGGTTTTCCGAATGCTGCGTCTCCCCTCTCTCATCAAGAGGTGTCCAGCTTGCAGTCCTGTTTTGGCCATGCACCATCTGTGCAAGAGCACTTACAGTTTGCCCATTATTGCGTTTCGAAATATTCTCAGCTTCGAGACAGTGGTTTTCAGGTGGACATTTGCTTGTCCTCCGGCTGCTTTCACAGGTTCGCGGTGCTCTTACGTTTCAAATTCCTCTGTGCATAGAGACCGCGGCGTTGAAATGGCCGTCCGCTGCCTAGGAAGGTTCATCACGGCCATCCACTTGGGCCATAGCGGCATGGTATCGTACATCGGCGGCAACGGCGGTGCTCTGTGGGATTCACGGCGGATTCGGCAGAGGTTGTTTACAGCGAGGAACGGCGTCTGTATACTCGCGGTTGTGAAGAGACTGCTCCTCTTGCCCTGTGTGGAACCCTATGCGTGAGTGAAGCTGCGGCATTCCGTTCCCACGGAGAGCTGTGCAGTGCAGGGGTCTGACCTTCACCACCACTTGGGTCTCCTTCCGAGCTCGTCATCATTGCTGCCAGAATATCCTGGTCCGCATTTTGTCAGAAGTGGCGAGATTGTGTCAGAGGTGTCCGTGGGCGGTTCCCGAGGACTGGACACGTGACCCAAACGACAGTGATTGGTCTTTTTTAATTGAACTAAATTTCCCAAGCAGGGACCTAGGGACAGGGGACCCCTTTAAAAAGGAGCCGCAGTGCTGGTTTTTTTTTACGACCGAAATTTCTTTAATCACCATGTAAATAAATCTGTTAAGTTTATCTATTCGCAAGTTCCATAGACGCTGCCGCCACTGCGCGGCGGACGAGCGAAACAGTCTAGTGGTGGTGGCTACCGGCAGCGGGAGGCAGCTCGCAGCAGCGTGTCCATTTTAACCACACTGTTTGTGCTTCGCTTGGGATGGACAGAAAGTCTGGAAGCAAGCGAATGTGCAGTGTGCCACAGTGCACAAATAGAGCTGGTAGTGATTAGTCTGCACTAATTTCTTAGTGACAAAATTCAAAAATGAATGGGTTGTAAAACTCCGGATCAGAAAGGCTGTGACGCGGGAAATGAAAGTGTGCAGCATGCATTTCGTCGATGGCGATTTCTTCTGGAGCCGTACAGGTAATATACTTTTTTGTTAATGTCTTCCGTCTGATGCGAATATGTCTGCCTGCGAGATTCGATTTTTTTGCGAGTCGTGCACGTGCGGTTTCTCACATACAACGTGCCGGCAAGCGTGCAATGTTTGTGCGGAAACGATCCAGCCGAACTGTGTGTGCACGCTACTGACAGCGCATAACTATTTCTGCTTATTGCTTGAAACAGGTGATACAACAGGCAATTCTGGCGGCAGCCGACTCACCGGGGTGACAGCTGCCTCCGATTAGGACCTTATTACTTCAGGGCAATTTATCGATTTGTTTTTTTTTCATGGCTTGTAATTGCCCTACACTTTATAGTACTCTAGTGGCTAGTTCGAAAGTGATGATTGTTCGAGTTCGGGTTCTGTGTAGAGCACCTGGCTTTTATTTTGGACTTGCAGCTGCTCAGTGTGGCATGAGAATAATTTCTGTATCACTTTCGTCACTTTTCTCGGCTATGAGGAAATTCGGAGTTCCTTCACTTATTTTGGCGCAACAGAAAGCACAAGTAGTGACACGGAAAGACCAATGGGAGACCTTACTACTGAGCTCCGACCCGGAGACTCAGCTACAACTCGTCCGACTGGCGGAAGCCGCCGCCGCGAGTCAAGACCTTTCGGTCGTCGTCTAGGTGGGTAGCCCTCTGGCTACCCTCTGTCTGTTAGACATTAAAAGTTTTTCTATCCTTTCCTATCGACAGTTTTTGATGCATTTTGTGTAATGTAACAGAATCAGTTTTTGCTCTCAATCATGTGCTTCACGAGAATACGGTCTTCTGAAGATGGAACACCATCTTGAATGCTGACGCGCCTGTTTTCATCTCTGTCACGATAACAAAGTGAAGCGTTGAACGAAAATATTCAAACAATAGGAAAATCTTCGCCACGAGCGCGCTCTTTGTCACGTCTATATAATTAGCACACTCGATTCATTGCAATCTACAAATGTTATTGAGAGAATGCGCGCACCATAGGCGTGGACATCGCTAGGTATATTTTTAAGTCTTGTAGGCGATACATGATAAACATGGCTGGCACTTACCACTGTACGCGAAGCACACAACTGTAACATGCATACGCATATATTGAAATGACTGCATAATAGGAAGAGCGATCTGCACTTTCTTCGAACATTTTGAGTTTTCTCTGCAACACATAGTCCCTCTTAGAGTGCCTTCTTTTTGTTCTTGTTCAGGCAATTGACAACTCGCACCTACGACGCTTATTATTACGAAAACAAAGCTAAAAAAATTGATGGACATACCTTGAGAGAGCGGTCAGAGGCGTAAGTAAATTGCAGCTCGTGCGGCTTTTCCTTAACATGGGAAGTCGGCACGCACAGACCTTGTAGGGCTATCGTCTGTGCCATGCAACTTTGTACACCGCAGCATATTAAAGGGCCAGCGTTGAGCACTTCTTCACCTTCGATTAGGCACCTAATTCTTTTTTCGCGTGATCCTATGTGTTCCACGGTATCCCTTAACGTTAGGGCCTTTGAGAACGGCAGAGGCATTTTCTGCAGATGCCTTTCCTCGACGGCAAGCAACTGCGAAAAAGCATGTACGCATCCGGTCTCGACTAGCTTGACCACCACTAAGGCAGCCATATTGTATGGCTCGTCGCGCCCTGTGTAGGTCGCGGAACTTGTGAATTCCTCAACCCGTCTCTGCATCGGTGTCAACCGCAATGCCCGAGTGCCTGCAGCCCAACTTGTGACCTGGTTCTTCACTACCCATTGAGTCCGCTATTGAGGCAGACACAATGCAACACCTAGTTGGCAGCATCGGGATGGACTCCGCTGGAATCATGGCTGCAAAGTTTGGTGAGTGCTGGGATTTTCTTCACTGAGGTTTTACCAGGCTTTGCACTGAATTAGCTTACAAAAGGTGGTGTAAATTGTGGCTATCTGACCTTTTGTTTCAAAGTAAGTGATGATAGTTATTTGTGCAGTAAAAGTTTTGCTGCACTAAGGGCAGCCATGAATCTGAAAGCATTGAAAAAGCCGCTTTTGCTGGAGTTGGCCAAAAATTTGGCTTTGGGTGTTCAGGACCAAACAAGAAAGCCAGTCATCATCGCGGCTATCGAGGCACTTGAGGCAGACGACAACAAGCTTTCGGAATGTCTGGATATGATTGCCGAAAGAGAGAAAGCAGAGTGGGAAGCAGAAGAGAGAAATGATAAACACATGGTTGAAGAGAATAAGCGCTTAGAGAAGGTGCTTGAGCTGAAGCGTCTTGAACTGGAGGTGCTAAAGGCTCGAAACGAAAGTTATGAGAGCGTAGCATCTAGCGTAGGAGAGTTCAAGTCAATCAGAATGAAAGACCTCATGCAACCTTATAGGAAAGGAGAGGACATAGGTCTGTTTTTGGTAAACTTCGAGCGCACATGTGAGAAGGCAGGGTTTACCAGGGCAACATGGCCACAGTGTTTTCTGACCCTATTGCCGTGTGAGGCTGCCGATGCGATTGCCCGCTTGAGTAAAGAAGATGCAGACAACGATGACAAAGTAAAGTCTAGTAGTCTACTGAAAAAGTACAGAATGTCAGTGGAAGCGTTGTGACGAAAATTTGGCAATGCCGAGAAGCAGAGGGATGAGTCATACCCAGACTTCGTGTACCAGCTAATGGTGAAATGGTGAAAAAGGCTAAGGCATATGATGAAAGTGAGCAAATGAGGGAATGCTTCGGCCTCGAGCAGTTTTATCGTCGGTTGCCTGAAGACATAAGGCACTGTGTGCAAGACAGGCTAGACATTACGACTGTCTCGAAGGCAGTCGAGCTGGCAGAAGAGTTCGTCTCACGCCGTGCACTAGACAGAAAGGAAAGCCCCAAGAAAGAATACCAGAATAGGAAGGCATGCATCTAGGTAGAAAGGGCAGCTTTTCAAAGAGAAGGAGCATGCACGGAGTGTAGAATCTTCAGAATAATGGGCGGGGGTAAAAGAGGAAGCCCCTGAAGCATTAGAGCACCAAAAGAAAGCGTTTGAAAAGAGACGGGCCTCGGTATGCTACAGGTTCCAAAAGCCGCAAAGCTGTTTGCTTGTCAGTAGACAGCAACGATGAAAATTTGAAGCTTCTAGAGCCCTACATCTGTGATCTTGTAGGGAATGAAAAGCCGTGTCGTGTGCTGCGAGATTCGGCAGCTACAATGGACATAGTCCGCCCATCCTATGTAGAGCCAGGGCAATTCACCGGGAAGTGCGCCTGGATTAATCAGGCGGTGGAAGCCAACAGTGTATGCCTTCCTATCACTAACATATGCATTAAAGGCCTCTTTGGTGTACTTCATACGAAGCCTGCCGTGTCAGCCAGTCTGCCGATGCAGTACCCCTATCTATTTTCAAAGAAATCAGACCAGCTGCTGCGGTAGAAGGGCCTTGCGTTCGGGGAATGGACTGTCTGCACGCTAACTTGCTCGAAAGCACGAAAAATTGCCGCTAAGGCCATGCCACTGGAGGTCTCAAGTAGTGTTTCCAGCTACTATCAGCTCTATATCCCACATTATTCAGAGCTTGCTAGTCCTCTCACTGATGCTGTCAGAAGAATACAACCGCAGATCCTCCACTGGGACGAAAAAAAGGAAAAGGCTTTCTTGGCCTTGAAAAGTACGCTAATGAGTCAGCCTGTGATGCAGGCACCTGATTACTCGAAGCCATTTGTGGTACAGTGCGACGGCAGTGACTGCGGCATGGGTATGGTATTGTGACAAAGAGCCAAGACAGAGGAAGAGCATCCGGTGCTCTATGCTAGCCGTAAGCTGACGTTACGAGAAGAAGCGTATAGCGCTTTGGAGAAGGAACACGCCTGTCTTGTGTGGGCAGTGCGGAAACTTGCATGCTACCTTGTTGACTCGAGGTTCATCATTGGAACGAATCATTGTCCTCTCACGTGGTTGCAGACTATGTTGTCTAAAAACGGCCGCCTGCTCCGCTGGAGCCTGGCACTAAAGCAATACTCTTTTGAAGTTTGCTACAAAAGGGGTAAACTGAACGGCAGTGCTTATGGCTTAAGTCGTTGCTTGTAGTGTGAATGATCGTCTTGCAGATTCTGGCTTCAGTATTTTTTTTCCTGACTTAGGTTTACTGTCTTACCTGACTGCCTGAACTTTTGTGTGTATGTTTGGAGAATGCTCAGGTTGCTCCAAATGCTGCCGTAATTGTGCAAGGATTAAAGCCGTTCTGTTTGAAAAGGAGCCTGGTGAATCTCAGGGACAGTCCTGGCGCTTGCCTCCTTTGCAGTTGTGGTTTTGTTGTTCAAACTGATGCTGTCTGCCTAGAGAGTAGACTGTCCTGCAGACAGCAAGAAGCCGTCCTTTTGAGAAGAAACGAGGAGCTTTAGAGACTACCTGAAGAAACAGATTACCTGCAACAGTGAAGCACATGGTTAACGATATCCGCCCCAACTATCCCTCTGAACAATGGTTGTTGACCTTTGTCCATCGGGATCTCTGGCGCCGCCGGAGAAGCTGTTACGTTTCAAAATATTCTCAGCTTCGAGAGAGTGGTTTTGAGATGGACGTTTGTTTGTCTTCGAAAATTCCTCCGGATACTCTCACAGATTCGCAGTGCTCTTACGTTTCAAGTTCCTGTGTGGAAGAGACCGCGGCATTTAAACGGCCGTTCGCTACCTGGGAAGGTTCATCACAGCCATCCACTTGGGCCACAGCGGCATGGTATCGTGCATCGGCGGCGACGGTGGTGCTCTGTGTGATTCACGGCAGATGCGGCAGAGGTTTCTTACAGCGAGGAGCATCTGTATACTCACGGTTCTGAAGAGACTGCTCCTCTCGCCCTGTGTGGAACCCTATGCGCGAGTGAAGCTTCCTCATTCCGTTCCCACAGAGAGCTGTGCAGTGCAGGTGCCTGACGTTCACCACCACTTGGATCTCTTTCCGAGCTCGTCATCATTGCTGCAAGAATAGCCTGGACAGCATTTTGCCGGAAGTGGCAAGATTGTGTTGGAGACGTCCGTGGGCAGTTCCCGAAGACTTGACACGTGACCCAAACGACAGTGATTGGTTGTTTTTAATTGAACTAAATTCCCCAACCAGGGACCCCTTAAAAAGGAGCTGCAGTGCTCGTTCTTTTACGATTGAAATGTCTTTGATCACCATGTAAATAATCTCTGCTAAGTTTTTCTCTATTCCTCGACCCGTCTCTGCATCGGCGTCAACCACGATGCCCGAGTGCCTGCAGCCCGACTTCTGACTTGGTTCTTCACTTCCTGTTGAGTCCGCTATTGGAGCAGACACAACGCAACACCATCTTGGAACAATATTCCACAGTGAGAAGTACCGGGCAGGGAAAAAAATTCGCTGCGGCTTAGCTTGGTTAAGCCCGGTAATTGCGAAAGCAATATCCGTACCTACACCATGGTACAGCTGGTAGTGTAGCTGGTGGTGGTGCTTGTGGTTAGACTTGGGGTGGTGCATCGGTTATACAATCCACTGCAATCCAATCCCATCCAATCAAATCCAAACCAATCCAATGCAATTCAATCCAATCAAGTCCAATGTAATATAATCCAAATCAATCCACTCCAATCCAATGCGATCCAATCCAAGCCAATGCAATCCAATGTAATGTAATCTAATCTGATCCGTGGTCCGTCGTCTTAAGCTTCCCACTCTTTGAGGGAAGAGGGACACGACACCAATGTGCTGGAGTATTCATACAAATCACACATCGTGAAAAATTTGCAGCCAATAAGAATTTCCTGACCTGTGTTCCGTGATTTTTTTTGAGAGCATCTAAAGAGCTATCTGATAGGGGACATGTGTTGTTTGGGGATGCGACAGACAGGATGAAACCTGCTTTTGCAACAAGCTTTCGGTACTTCTGACCCTCAAAGCCTTGTGGTAAAGGGCCATCACTGTGGCAATAAAACTACTGCTGCTTTGGCTGACGCCTCGTGTTCAGAGCAGAGCAAAGCTATTTCTTCATTAACCCTCCTTTACGCTTGTTCAAGTGCTTTGCTGGGCCTACGCTGCAGTTCCTTCAGCTTTGCATAAAATTCTCAAATGAGAAGCCACTCCATCTGTCCAGATGCCTTAAATTCCTCACATTCTCAGCCAGATGCATCAGTCCATGAACGTTGTGAGACATGAAATGCTCACCATACAAGTCTTTGTCAGCACTTTTAAAAGTGTTCAAGCAGTCATTCCTCATAGTCTCCAAGCTCTACGCACAAACATGCGGAAGCCAGAAGTGTTACTAGACAATGCAGAACCATGATATTTGCACACAAGTGCTAATATCTAGCAAATCATAAAAAATCGCATGCCTAGTGTTCAGTAACATGAGGTGAAATTGTGTTGCATGCCATCGGTCTATCTCACTTTAAGGCATCGGTCAATGGTTAAACCCGCATGAAATGTCGGGTACCAAGTTTTGATATTTATCCGTGATTTCTTTCACTTGAGTTGCCTGTCGGCAAGACAGTGGTCCTTGTAACCACAACCTTAGTAGTTTGTGTACCACGCCTGCGCACGCTAGGTTCATCTAATACAATGGAACTTGTTTAACCAGATCAAATGGTAGGTCTTCAACTCCTCTTCTAACAGTCTGGTGATCTTCATCGGTGTAGTTTGCTTTCATTCGCTCTCCCTGCAGGTGCATCTGATGCGTGCATATCTTGGTAAGTCGCGACACTATGGGCGAGGACATCCCTGCAGGGGAGATGATGGTGATCAGTGCATCACTACAAAACCGAGCACGCACACTTAGGCATGTGTGGCTCAGCAGTGTCCAGGGAAAAGGGAATCCGGGTATTTGAGCTTTAAGCCTCCTCGGTGGAGGCAACACACCACTTTGGCGCCAGCTTTCTGTAGACGGCACCTCCGGCCTGACCCGACCGGGAGAAATCGGCAGTCTCCTTTTCCTCTCTTTCCCTTCATCTTTCGCTTTCCTATTTTTTCGCAACTTTCCTATCTCGTACTCCCCTCTTGCTTTTCCCTTATTTTCCTGGCGGCGAGGGTTAACCTTGTGTTGCCAACTGCCCTGAGTTGCGTCATATTGGGTTATAGTTAGTGAACAGCTGGCTTGGGCAGGGCTTGTTTGCAAGTTCCTGTCTTGTCCCCTTTTTGGGCTCCATTGAGGGGGCTGACACCATGACAGAACATATACATGTCATGGCTCCTGTCCCTTTCCAAACATGATTGCACTCTAGAAAGAGTGCGGAACGATGCAGCAGATTTTTTCCCAAAAAAGAAATCAACGTTCTCAAAGTTCCATGTAATCCAGAGTCAATCGAAGAAAAACAAGCCAGAATAATATCCCCATTCCTTGTGTCCAAAGGTTAACAGATGCCTTGGGCTCTGGCTATAAGGTATCAAAAATGGCCAGTGGCGACCTACTGCTTGAACTGCGCAACAGCATTGAGTGCTCGTAACTCTCAAACATTGCATCTATAGGGGACATCTCTGTCTCCGTGACCCTCCACTGATCTCTCAACACAGTCCGAGGCGTAATCTTTGAAATTGACTTTGTCCGCTTAACTGAAACCGAAGTGCTCCAAGGGCTCACCGAGAGAGATGAAAACCTTTATTATTAACAAAGAAGCAAGAGAGAGGAAAAAGTATAGATCCGTATGGAATCCTTAGTTCAGCATCCCAATGGCCACCGTTGTGGCTCTAGCTTGGGACACTAGTGTGCGCTGCATCTCCAGTTCTGAGCTGAGCAGAGTGGTCTCCCACTGTTCCTCGGAGTGTTGTATATCTAAATTTTGGGGGTTTGTTGCCAAAGCATCCCCGTGTTACGTGGTATGTGGTGGGAGTCTCACCACACCAAGGGCAAACCCCGTCATATTGGTCCAGAAAGATATGAAATTTATGTAGGTTTGGGAAAGTGTTGGTCTGTGGTGTGCACCAATCCCTGGCCTCCTCCGCGTTTAGCTTGCGGTGCGGGGGAGGGTAGACTTGTCTCTGCGTTCGTAGGATGTGTAGTCTTTCCCCGTATGTAGGGGGGAAAGAAGAGAGGTTAGCTGCTCGGTTTATGTACCCTCGAGCAAGGCTGTATGTGGCAAGGCTGTATGTACCCTGTATTATGCACTGCTCTATGTTTTAGTTCACCATTTATATTGCACAAACTTGAGTAAACATCACTTGGAAATAGAGCACTGCACGGGCCTCAATCTGAGGCCCGAGCCCGGCCCGGCCCGTGAATCCCGGAGTGAAGCCCAGCCCGGGCCTGGCCCGGCCCGTTTCACAGTAACGCATGAGGTATACTGCTCACTCTGAGCAAGTAGACTACTACTAGACCGATAAGAAACTGGCCGACAAAGGTTCTGAAACCACAGTTTGGCTTGCAGAAAGTTGGTTCTTTTTAACCCAGAAGGAAGTGATTAAGAGTAGTGCTCGCCAGTCCCGTCTTTTGGACAGATATCTCATGTAGGTGCGCAAAGATAAACTCGGAAGTTCCGAGAGCCAAATAAAAAGGGCTGCATACGCGCGTAATAGACTACTTTGCATTCCACCATGATTTTAATCAGTTATATTTTGCCGCCCGCAAAGTATAAACATTAAAGCTGCCTAGCAAGCAGTGGGAATATATTTTTTTAGTGAACGCGATCTCACAGGTAGAACTCATAGCCGAACTGGTCGCCTATCAGCAGAAACGAAAAGCTAAAAGGCTTGAGTATTTCACGGTGTTTGTTTATTTATTTTTTTATTTATTTTAAGATACCCCTAAAGGCCCTCTTCACGAGGATATTATATAGGGGGTATTACACAAGCGTCCTAAACTAATGTGTTCTTCCCGAATGCATTTCTATTAGTGTATAAGTATGTTTCGGGATGACGAACGATCAATGGCCAATTAAGGCCGGTTGAATTTTACTCTTACTGCACCGCGGCGTGGAAATAAGGAAATAAATAAGTCAATGAATAAAGCTTAGTTTTTTTCTCAGCGCGTACTAGAACTCATAGCTCATCCGTGTCGCTGTTTCAATGCCGCAGTTGTGTATTTCACTCTGCAATAGCGAATGAAAAGTCGGACACCAGCTGTTTCTGTACGGACCCAAGCCCGGCGCGGGCCCGCAGCTTTAAGCCCGAGCCCGGCCCGGGCAACTTCAGGCCCGGGCCCGGCCCAGGCCCGGCAAAACAAATCATGTCCCGGCCCGGCCCGCGGGCCGGGCCGGGCCCGGGCTTTCGGGCTGGCCCGAGCCCGTGCAGTGCACTACTTGGAAATACAAAAGTTGCATTTTTCTTCTTGAAGCAAGAAGGGAAATCTTTGTATTAAATTAACATTGGTTTTGTTTGTTCGAGAGAAATGTTGCAAGGTAAAAAAATGGGGCATATTTGCCACAAATGCCAGAAAATACCAAATCCCAAAGATATTCTTTTGGTTGCTAATTTATTTTGTGTTTCAGCAATAGTAATGTAATAGCCTGACCTCATGCCAGTGTTATTTTCGGCGACATTGTTAAGATTTCCTTTCGCTGTCTAAATAGGAGTGCGAGGTCTTCAGGCGATGGGCTTGGAGCTCCTGGCCCGCCACGAGGACTACGAATTTAGTCTCAGGAAAGAAGAACTGGAACTAGGAAGACAGCGGCTGGCCCTGGAACAACGAAAAGTTGCCCTGGAAGAAGATAGGCACTGCCTTGTGCAATCCCGGGCAGAGGAGCGTGACTATCTGCTTGCCCGGCTAGACAGGCTTGAGAAGCTTCTCTAGAAACAGACTACATCAAACAATTAAACAATAAATACGAAAAATGAATCGGTGGTTATGCTCGTTTCTTTTGTAGCTGTGAGCAGAAATGAGGGTGAGCCATCACTCACAGGAAGTCTCATTTACTCCTTAGTGTCAGTGATGTACGGACACGTAGTATAAGTGCACACTTAAGCCAATGTAATGCCTAAAGTGCTGTTTTTACGTTCTCAGTTTCAATGCAACTTCATTTTCCAGAAGATGTGCTCAGAGCTATATTGTCACAGTATAACATGTTGGCGAAGGTTACACCAGGTTGCTAGGAAACAAAAAGTAGACCTCTGACAGAGTAAGTGTTGTCTTATTCCAAGAGTTGTATCTGGAATCAGCACAAATTCCAAGTACAGTGAAAAGTGAAATGAAACGAGCAGAATAGGAAGCAGAATTTGTGAACTTCCTTTTTTACTGTCCTTGAAAAAGGATGTGCTCTTAATACTGCAAATATTTTCACATAACTAAGGGATAATGACAACTCCTAACTGAAAACCCTCCCAAAATTTAGATGCAAGTCTTAAGTTTCTCCCATGCCTACGTAATGCACTCAGTTTGGTGACAGAAACCACACCTGAACAGAAACTCGAGCCATTCAAGATTAACATCAAGTGGGGGTTCCCTTGCCTTGAACAGCCCGAAAACAAATGAGCAATAGTGTAAGGAATTTTTATATCAATTTTGCCAAGTTTTCCTTCTTGCTGGAAGCGCTTTTGACTGTGAGGAAGCTGTGTGTTGTATGCTTGGAAGATGCACCTATATCGAGTGTGGCACAGGTCAAACCTATGTCTTACACCTTAAAACATTGAAACTTTGGTGTTAAGAGAACGGTGAAGATGCACCTATATCGAGTGTGGCACAGGTCAAACCTATGTCTTACACCTTAAAACATTGAAACTTTGGTGTTAAGAGAACGGTGTTTAGAGAACGCAGAGATAGATTACAAGTGAGTTTAGAGTGGACAAGATTGGCACATTAAATCACCGAAAAAAGTCATTAGTCGGATTTATAATATTCGTTGAAAAAAAAGGAAGTTGTCCTGTGAAATAAACACTGAAAAAAAGTAAGAATCTTTGTAACATAAAAATTTATGTCCAAACCCTATGCACAAGCATCCACACAGCACTTTGAAAAAGAGTCTACATGCCCTGTCAAAAGTATACAGCCCATGGAGTGGTGTACACATGCATGTATGCAGGTTTTTTGTTTTTGGTGTGTTTACAGTTCCCTGTTATACATGCATCCTTTAGTTGGAGAAGGCGAGTACATTATTCAGTTACCCTAAAGGCCCGTGTGGGCATTACATGGGGGGGGGGGTACAATAAAAGTTTAGAATACGGAGAAAATACACAAACAGGCGAGTGCACACAAAATTCGAACATGAAGCAAACAGGTAGATATATGCGGCTCATACAACATTCACAGCCCCAGGAAGCACTTCAGATTGTCGGCAAATGTGACGTGGTCAGTGATGGACGCCACGTTTTCCGGGAGCTGATTCCAGTTGCGAATGGCAACAAGAAGCGGTGACTGAAAAAACAGATTTGTGCGGGCGAAAATGGGCTGTACTTTGTGTTGGTGATCCAGTCGCGGAAATACTTGGTTAGCTGGTACTATGTGTAGCGCAGAAAATGGTGAATGACTATGGTAAAGTTTGTGAAAGAAGGACATGAGCTGAAGCAACCTGCGTTTCTCGAGCAGAGATAAGTTAAGAGACTTTTTCATTTCAGATACGCTTGCTGTGCGTGAGTAGTTTTTTACGATGAACCGGGCAGCTTTGTTTTGAAGAGATTCAACTTTATTTATTAGATAGGTCTGATGTGGATTCCATATAAGCGACGCGTATTCGAGTTTTGAGCGGATTAATGCAGTGTATGCCGTAAGTTTTGTAGACGAGTTGGCCAGATGCAAGTTGCGCTTAATGAAGCCAAGTGCTTTGGATGCCTTGCTGAGCATCATATCTATATGAAGGTTCCATGACAGGTTGGATGATAAATGAACGCCTAAATACTTTATGTTGGACACTGATTCCAGCTGGGCATCGTTTATACTATAAGTATAGGACTCCGGCTTGATCGTCGTGAATGTGATGGCTTTCGTTTTTGACACATTAATCTCCATTTGCCAGTCTCTGCACCAATTACCGAGATTTATGAGGTCCCCTTGTAAACAATAAGCATCCATAGGGTTATTGATTTGTCTATATACCACGCAATCATCTGCAAATAAACGGACTGTAGAGCACAGGTTATTACTGATGTCATTTATGTAGACTAAAAACAATATTGGTCCGAGCACAGAACCCTGTGGCACTCCAGATTTCACGGAGGCAAGTGGAGATGAATGGTCATTAACGAAAACGGACTGGGTGCGGTTTGATAGAAAATTAGATATCCATTTGACAACCTTCGTGTTTATATTTAAGCATGCAAGTTTTCTAATGAGGCGCTGATGTGGAACCTTATCAAAGGCCTTTCTGAAGTCGATAAATATCGCATCTATTTGGCACAAAGAGTGAACGGCATGATGAACATCGGTAATTAATTCAAATAGCTGCGTTTCGCAAGATTTACCGCGCAAAAATCCATGCTGGTTAACGAAGAAAAAGTCTTGTCGGTCGAGGTAATTCATAATAGCTGATGAAATAATGTGTTCCAGTAATTTGCAACATGTGTTAGTTAATGATATAGGCCTATACTTTGTGGGATTTAATGGGTCACCAGACTTGAAAATAGGGATGACGCGAGCAACGTTCCAATCGCTTGGGACACATCCTGTATCGAGAGATTGTTGGAAGATAGATGCAAGAACAGAACAAATTACAGGTT
Source organism: Amblyomma mixtum (assembly GCF_055824585.1). Classification (NCBI taxonomy): domain Eukaryota; kingdom Metazoa; phylum Arthropoda; class Arachnida; order Ixodida; family Ixodidae; genus Amblyomma; species Amblyomma mixtum. The sequence continues at coordinate 221,653,061 of NC_143013.1, read as the reverse complement.
TAGCTATTTCAAGTAACTTGGGGCATATGCCGTCGGGTCCAGGTGCCGCGTTTGTCGGAAGGTGATCAATGGCGGATGATATACCTTCAGGAGTGACAGTTATGTCAGGCATGCAGGGATCCAGGGTCGGAAAATGAAGATCAGTTGGTATCGGAGTCTCATCAGTAAATACAGAGCAAAAGAAGTCATTAAAATGCGCTGCGACCTCGGCCGAAGAAATAAGTTCCCCGTCGTCTGCTAAAGATATTGATGCTTGTGTTGAGTAGTTGGGATTAATAATTTTTCAAAATTTTCTTGTGTTGGTTTGAAGCATGTTTGAAATGTCCGTATTGTAAAACTTGTCCTTGGCAGCTGCAATTTCGGATTGGCATGACTTCTCATGCTCGCGGTAATGCTCCCAATCGCTTACTGAGCCCGACCGTTTCGCCTTTGAGTATAGTCGTTTCTTTTTGCCTATACTGCGCTTTACTTGATTTGTGAACCAGAGGCCTTGTGTCGACTCGGTAATAGCGATTTTTGGTATATATGTTTCCTTTAGCGAAATCAGTTTGTCGCGAAAAAGTGTCCAGTTCTTATTTGCATTGTGAAGACTAAATGTACGCATGAACTCGATCGAAAAGGATGCCAGGTCACCGATCAGCGCGTCAGTGTTTGCTCTTGAGTAGTCAAATATCAGTTTCTTCTTGCTTTCTGCTTTTTTCTAGGCTATTGTAAATTCGCAGTGTAGCATGTTATGGTCACTTACACCGTCTAGTACATTCACTGACGTATACACTGGTTCTGTGGTCAATACAAGATCTAAGAGCGAACCACCGCGTGTAGGACAAGAAACAATTTGATGCAAGTTGAACATGGAAAGGATGTCTAGAAAATTCTGGCATTCACCTTTCCTTGTGCCGCCCAGGGGCCTCCCATTGCGCCAGTCAATATTTGGATAGTTGAAAGCGCCGGCTAGGAATATTGGTGACAGCGGAAATTTATTTTCTACAATGTTTAAGGATTCATATATATATTCGGTAAATTCTTGCAGTGAATCAGGCGGGCGATAGCAGACCCCGACGGCACAAGTTACAGCAGGTGATAGACGTAGTGCTACCCACAAAATCTCGAGGCAAGAATCTGTAGGAATGACATGCGCTTGCAAGTTCTTTTTCACGGCGATTAGCACCCCGCCACCACGTGACAAGACTCGATCTTTCCGGAATATCGAGAAATGGCTTGACAAAGATAGCTCAGAATCAGCAATGTCAGCAGATAACCAAGTTTCCGTGCCGAGCACAAGGTCTGCCGAGCATGATTCTACATAAGAACAAAGATGATCTCGCTTGTGAAATAAGCTACGAAAGTTTGATATTAAAATTGACAAAGAAGATCTCCGGTGTGCACCTTTCAGTCACTCATTTTCGGTAGGCTTATTGCGCTTAGGAAGAGCTACTACCTCGCTAGTAACGCTGTCGAAGCAGTACATCGTGTTGTTGAGGAGGAGCTTATCGTACAGAAGCTTGTATTTTTCCTCAGGCTGCCGCTTAGCCCGGGCAAAGTCTCTTAGCTTCTTCCTAATGAATTGCATTCTGGGCGAGAAGTCCTCCTCAATCCACACACGTGGCGATTCAACATCTTTCAGCTTGGATGCATTCTTCAGTATGTTGCTTTTATCCTTGAAATTTAGAAATTTAACGATAATGGGACGAACTTAGTCGGATTTTTCTTCCCCTAATCTGTGTGCACGCTCTATTTCGCCTGCAGAAATTCCCAAGTGTTTGGACACAAATTGGGTGACACATTTTTCTGTATCTTTCCATGTTTCTGATGGGTTCTCAGGTATGCCTTTGAAAAGTAGGTTATTTCGACGCATTCTGTTATTCAGGTCGTCAACAACTCGAATTGTTCCATCTGTTTTAATTCTATGGTTTTGAGTTGACCCTGAGATTCTTTTAACATCACACCAAGGTTATTGACTTCCATGCAAGCATTGCTGACAGTATCAGAGCTGTCTTCTAACTTAGAAAGGCGCCGTTTGATTTCCGTAGCACTCGACTGAACATCTTTCAATTTTCCTAAAATGTCATTGTGAAACTTTTCATTGGACGATGCTATTTCTTGGACAATAGTTAGAACTAGGGCTACCTTATCAGGGCCCGGATTTGTTTCAACATCTCCTGCGGTTAACAACAGGTAGGCTAGACAAAAAAGAACCGGAGTTAGACGGCCGCCCAAGCATAGGTGGACAGTAACGTTTCCAGGCCGAAGCCAGACAGGAGAGCACGTTTCAGTCACTCTACAGCGTGCAACAAAAACGCCTATTCGAGCGCGGTAGGTACAAATGTCGACTCCCATCAGTTGACAGCTAACAGTACACAGGTATACACTTCAGTTGGGATTTGCAGCCAAAGATAGTCGAATATACACTTTTCTTTACAGATTCACACTCACCTAAAAGGCGAAAATACTGCCGTGCATTAGAAGAGATTCCAAGGCCGCAAATCCCGCTTTGTGGTTGATGGTCAGTCTTCTTATAGCCGGGCGGTGCGTTGCGGGCGGTGACGGAAGTAGTTGCGCTATCCAGGTGCGCAGTCCAGATGATGGCTCGTGGCGATCGTAGCAAGAGGTCTGCCGTATGGGACAGGCATAATGGTGGTTCCCGTCGACGCAGGGCAGCAGATCCTCCGTCAGCTAAAAGGCGAAAATATTGCCGTGCATTAGAAGCGATTCCAAGGCCGCAAATCCCACTTTGTGGTTGATGGTCAGTCTTCTTATAGCCGGGCGGTGCGTTGCGGGCGGGGACGGAAGTAGTTGCGCTATCCAGGTGCGCAGTCCAGATGATGGCTCGTGGCGATCGTAGCAAGTGATAGGTCTGCCGTAGGGGACAGGTAGAATGGTGGTTCCCGTCGACGCAGGGCAGCAGATCCTCCGTCAGCTAAAAGGCGAAAATATTGCCGTGCATTAGAAGCGATTCCAAGGCCGCAAATCCCCAAGTCACAGAAGACTTTTCAGCACTAAATTATGGTGTGACCTCATGCTGTTGTGTTTTCAAACAAGGAAATTGGCTCTTGAAGAAGAGAGGCACCGCCTTGATGTGCAACGCCGAGAAGAGGAGCATAGTCGTCTGCTCGCCCGCCTGGACCGGCTCGAGCAACTTTTGGAAGGAAAGAGCACCTCAGGGGCTTGAATAATAAATAGCTAAAATGAGTGGATGGTCGTGCCGATTTTTCGTGTAGCTACAAGAGCACCTGTAATATGTGCAGGCCATCACTAGCAGTAAATCTTGATCGAATGTTCATTTACTACATGCAAGTGACAATGATGTGGTTGTGGTTTGTGGGGTTTAACGTCCCAAAGCAACTCAAGCTATGATGGACGCCGTAGTGAAGGGCTCCTGAAATTTCGACCACCTGGTGTTCTGTAATGTGCACTGACACCGCACACTACACGGGCCTCTAGCTTCCAGACATGTATAAGTGCACTGGTTAAACCAATGTGATCTCTTTTGTACTGTTTTTACAACTATAGTTGGAGAGGACTCGAGAACTAAGCAGTTTTTCCTCTTAAAGGACCCCCTTCAAGCAATGGCTTCGGCCGATTCTCATGAGTCTGCTAGCACGGCAATGCATGGAGTTGGAGATGAAAGGGGATAGTCCCCTCCTTGCGTTGTGACGCTCGCAGGTTCATGAGAATCGGTCGACACTATTGGCTAGAAGGCGGTCCTTTGTCGAGGAAAAGCCGCTTCGTTCCCGAGTTGTATCCGACTATAGCTCAAGGGGCCCAGTGCTGCGGCAACCTTGTAAACAGAAGTATAACAGACAAATGCCACCCAATTTATATGCTGAAGTGTGGCGTTAGCGAGGGGCTAGGTAAACTTCAAGTGATGGGGGGTCGACGCCAAAGTACTGTGAAACCTGGGCACTGTACAAACATGTGTGGCAGTTGGCGAGGAGGGCACTTCCTTTGAAGATCCTTGGCACATTTTGGCAGTAGATCTTTTGGTTCTTTTTGAAGTCACAAAAGGGGAACACTCCAACAATCTTCCCGAAGCCCCACTCAACTGCCTGCCTCACGGTGCTCAAGGCTTTGTTGAAAGCTATCTGTTGTGGTGTTATATGGGCACCGCCATAAGGCTTCATCAGGAGGGGCCTCAGTGGGTAGGCCGGGTCTCCATATATGCAATAGGTTTGACCTTTGACTAGCCGCTCCAACTTTGTATACACATCGCTCTTCGCGAAGTTACCTGGAAGGGTATAAAAAGAAACCATGCCGCAAAATTAGCACAGAAAAAGCTGGTATCCAAGCTGCGGGCTTAGGAGCAGCTTGTTACACAGTGTACGCTCGTTAGGGCTTTTAGCGGCGACGTTTTGACACTCACCGGCGTCATGTTTGCTGCCTGGATACGATCCGTCTAACTGGCAGATGATCCCATTCGGGCACATGATTGCCTGGTATTTCAGAGCATGGACGCGTTTGTGCCCACTGAAATAGATCTTCTGGTCTTTCGACGGCCGGCAAATTGGCCGCGTCGTACCGTCGATAAACCCTCAACAATTCTTCAGCGGGGCTCCTTTGGCGTGAACGGCCTGAAAACAGTAGGGCGATTATGTAAGCAATTTTCATTTGCGCAATTTTGCTGCGTTTTGCTCCTTACCTGCGAAAACCTCTCCAGTGTGTCAATGTTGAGCCAAGAATGATTGTTGACATCATCCAGGAGATGGAAGAACTTCTCTTCCAGGTGCTGAAGAACGGTGTTTGTCACAGACGATAGGGTCGAACTGTGCCGCCAGAAACGCCTTCGAGGCCGCGGAGGCGGTTCGGATACGGGAGTCGACGTAAGGTGATGCAGGCCTCATCCCCGGGCACTGTCACCCTTTGCGGAGTGGTCAGCGCATCGGGTATTAGCAATACCCGCTGCAGCCTGCGTATATCGCCTTTCTCGAATCGAAATGCAGTCCGAAAGACTCCACTGTCCATCGTATCGATGTTCATGAACCCGTGCACGGAAAGTCCTCTATTTCGGACCACTTCAACTGCGAGAGTAGGAGCGCGTCTCGTAGTATACTTTTCGGCATCGCGAACAGGCGGTGACGGATACCCTGCAAACGAAACTCGGGAAAAACTCGAACACGATGCCCGCACGCGCACCCAACGATCACAAACGCTCACGACAACGCGCTCCGAAGAATGGCTTGCGTGGTCTTGACTTGGCTCTCGCAATGGCAAACTTCTCTATTTTTCGTAATATGAAAACAGCGCAGCTAGAACCAAACCACCGCAGTTACCACAAATGCACAGTAAACGTAATCAACTATTATTAATTTATTCACTCATAAATTAGAGTCTTGCTTATAATAATATTTTGGTAGTTTTAATTACCACCACTAGGAGGCGCAACGAGTCGCCTCGCTTGAGCGGACGGGGAAGACGCAGCGCTAAAACTCTACTCTTGCGCGACGCTCCGCTGTGGCTCCGCTAGGAACTGGGAGCCGAGCGGACAGTAAACCCGCTCAGCTAAAACTCTCTATTCTTTCCACGCTGGAGCCTCTTCTTCGCCCTCCTCTCAGCGTCGGCGCCTGCGGCATTCCCCGACTTCCCTCGCAGTTTTCCACCGGTTCTTTCTCCTCCGGCCAGTGCCGCTGTCACTTTTGCGGGGTGTGCTTGACCAGTTGAAGGTCAGAATTGGAGAGACATGGGAGAAGCCCTTGCCCTGACCCAAAATGAGCCTTTGGCCCCGAGACCCGACGATTCCTGACGCCAACAGTCTCTTTGCTGGAGCGCCTCCGGGGTCCCACAAAGGGAAGATGTCGCTGGAGATGGCGGCCCTCTGCAGACGCCCAGCGCACCCACGAAACACAAAAAGCGCTAATAGACGTCTAAAAAAAGTATCGGAAAAAAAAGCTTGACATCTAGAAGAAGTTTTACCTAAGCAGTTTTTTAGACTTAGACGTTTACTAGCCCTCTATTAGCTCTGCTAACGCTACGCTTGTATACGGCTAGAAAACTTCTGAGGTAGAACTTTTCTAGAATTTTTTTAGACGTTCCTTTTTTTCCGAAATGGGTGCCCGTATTATTGTACGCATTTCAAGACTGATTTTAGTGCTGCCTTTAAACCCTCTAAAGCTTTAAAAATGTTATAGTTCATTTTTCTGGTATACACCACTCAAAAATGAACTCGAAAACTGATTTGCAATGACCCGAACAATGAACCCACATTACAAGGGATGTATGGCTGTAGTAATGAGCCATAAATGCATGTGCTAGCACACTTTTCAGTCACTGCGTTACTCTTCATTGAATTCAGTGCATACACACCCACAAAAAAAAAGAAAAGGATCAGGAAATTAATGTTAGAAGCCACGGAGGAGGTAGCTTCACTGGTTTGGCTGACGTTACAACGGTAAACACTTGGATGGCGGGAAAATGTCGAGCAGCAACCAATTGTTAAATCAAAAATTCATTCGGCCCCGGGCCTTGTTCACAACGGATGCGTTGATGAGCAAGTTGCTGTGATGTGGATGGCACTGAAAAGCTCGCTAGGTGTTCCAAAAATCGCTTTTCTTGCAAGGAGGATGCCAACTAGACTGTAACAAGAGGAAGTCAAATCCAGCTCTCTTCAGCATCCTGCAGAAGTGAAAAATATTAGAGTAACCAAAAGCACAGTCAGTCAGGTGCATGTAGAATGGCCAATGAGGAGTCGGAAGCAAATAAGACCAAGAAAGGGCAAGGAGTGACAGCACAGGCAATAAAATAAGCTAATTAAAAACATGGATGCATATGATATCACTGCAAGTGGCATTTCAGCAGAGTGCTACGGCTCACCATAAACTCAAGAAGTCAATCACTGTGGAGGCCTTTAACAGAAGCAAAATCCAAACAGCGTGCATGGACACTGAAAGCCAAGCAGTCAATAGCAAGTGCACTGCCTTACTGTGATGCACACGGTACTCATAGAACCTCCTAAGCTGCATCTTGCAAACAGGCTTTCTCTTACCTACAAGATGTGGCTGAATCAAAAGTGGTTGATGTTTGACATCTTGCACCGTCGCATGAAAACATAGCAGAGATGCTGCTGTCCTGGTAATGCCTGCATCACTTCAGTATACACCAGAGATGTGTTAAATCTTGGACCTTAACTTGACAGCCACACAGGGCACATCTGAAAGATAAGACAAATAAAAGTGTGTGTATAAGGTTCCTAACACTGCATTGCCAAAGAAGCCCTTTCTAATCTGTACGATGAAGCTCAAACAGTGGGCAAGAGATTACTTACACCACTGCAAGAGATTACTTACACCACTGCAAAAGAAGCATTAGTCCAGATTCCCACCTCAGAACTGAAACAATCTCCAGGCCAACTCGTCTGAACAACCAAGTACAAGGTGCTGCTATTAATTTGCGTGAAACTAGACCAGGTCCTTGCTCCTCCAGTCAACAGTTGGAGTTCTAAAGGACAAACAAATAATGGGGCTTGTGGAATGAACATTAGCAAAGAGCCTAGACCTATACAAGAAATCGTGAAGTTAAAGAAAAGGTGTCAGCTGCAGAGTGTGCTTACCAAAACTTGAGAAGTTGAGCAGGCAAGGAGGTCCTCTGAAAACCACTGTTGAACAGCCTGTACCCAATACGAAATGTACACAGTGAAGTAGGGACAAGGCCAGCTGTGCACGGTGCAATGGTTTTCCAAAAAATAAAAGCCACCATGCCTGCAAAGAGCCGTAGTACTTCACTGCAGTGTCAAACAGCCTGCACACATACAGAGCAGCACCACTGAGTAAACTATCTTTGTGCCGGGGCTCTCAATCGCAATGAAATAAAAGCTTGACGCAGTTAAGATAACCAAAGCCTTTTAACGCGAGTTTCACTGACGGCAATCACAGCAAGGAGAATTGGAGCACACAGGTGGCCAGATGAGAGTCCTTGGCAAGAATAAAACCCTGCCAGAATGCAATAGAGCACAGACTTTAATCAATGTGTAGGAAAAAATTCGCGCCTTATCAAAGTACGCTTAAACAAAGCTGGTTGGTTTGAAGCTTTGTCACGTTCACCTTGTCATCGCCTTGGTAAAGAAAGCAACTCGCATGCGATAGCAGCCTAGCTGTATCCACTTAACAAAAGCTCAAATACATGCAAATGCCCTGTTTTAATACATTCAATGCTGCACTTTGGTAAGTAAAACACTGGCTGATACTGTTTTGTGAACCAAAGGTTCAGTAGCCGACACTTTCACCACAGAAGGTTACTTATTTTTGCGGAAAACGTACGAGGCTTACATCTCAGTGCAACATTGGTAGTAAACGATACCGCAGAAAAAGGGGAAAATGCAAACTGCAGCGGCGTGAAGTGCCAACCAGCGCGGAAAAAAGTGCGCAGCGAAATGTACTACAACGTGCGCAGCATCCGCTTCGTGCGCGTAGCTATCGCTAGCCTCTGCAACGCCAAATGACCAAATGAAGTACTAAATTTCTAAACGTAAAAATAAACAAATCAAAGAACGAAAAAACAAATTGAATCTAATACTTTCATGTAAAATTAAGCACTTGCAGCTTCCACTAAGATTTTTTTCTGCTTTAAACGGTTAAAACCACTTTGGCAAACTATCCTGCATCGCCACCGTGCGGAGCGACACCAAGCTGCAAGCTGCGGCGTGACTCAAGAAAGATTGCCTCCAAGATACGCCGCCACGAAAAGATAGCGCGCGGGTGATCTGCGCGATAAATTGCGCGCGAGCAAGCTCGGCGAAGGCGGCGAAGGCAGCGTGCGCTGCGCCTGTCAATCCGCATGCTGCCGCCAGCTAGCCGAGGCGTAACAGAGGCGTTCGCAACATGAAGCAAATTTTTTCACTCGCGTAACTACCGTCGGCTTTCAGGGCCATTATATGTTACCTAAATCCAGCCTTACGAGTGGCGGGTTAGCTGCACTCGATGTGGAACGTGATTCGCGCTTTCTGTGTTCGAATACAAAGAGCCCCAGTGAACACAGCAACATCTCTTAGACATCTACAAATTGTCTAGGTAAGACATGGAAGATGTCTATATGACAGCTAGCCAGATATTTTAATAGTCTATTGAACATCTATGAGAAGTGTTTGCAAGTCACTCAAGACATCTAGAGTTCATCTTGGGAAGATGTTTCAAGACTTATCAAGCTGGTCAGTAGCAGTCTCATAGCTGGGATAACGCACCATACATTTTGGGTTACAAGACGTCTTGGAAGACGATCGTGTACACATCTTAAGGACACCTACTGCATGTCTATGAAAGAAATTTGGCACGTCTTAGAGATGTATATTTCTGTGCTAATGTGCCTTTATTTTCTCCTTAAAAGGCTAAAAATATCTTGCATAGACGCACTCAAAATACGATTTGACAGACTGAAGTTATAACCACTAACTGTTCTTATATGTAAGAGGCTTATTAGCACTGTTGATCTGCAGCAAATCTTAATTGCTAACATCAAAGCCTCTTGCATGTAAGAACAGTTAACGGCTAGCCTGCACCCGCCACATTTATAAACTTGGCAATTTACAGAAAAGTCAGCCAGTTGCACGCAGTTCTAGCATGCAAATAGCTTTAAAAAATAACGACTCAGTGTTTTGCAAGCTTTCACTTTAATAGTAATCAAATACGAAATGAAATACTTTTTATTTACACCCTGCTCAAGGGCCAAAGAGGGCATTACACACAGGATTCAGAAAAACCAATCTACTGTGGCAGTTGATTAAACAGTAGGTAAAGGCCATAACAAAGCAGCAGTCTGAAAAAAAAAAGCTAGAGAAGCAAAACAGAATGAAATATAAACATGATAATGTGAGGCGCACTGAAAAATAAAAATGCATAGAAAACGAACATGACAGACTTATGCACTGAGAAATATGGCTTGTCACAGCAACACCCTACACAAAACTGAAAAATAAGCATGAAAAGTAAGATTTGCTGGAAAACACAAGTACTTGGTGTTGTGAGTAAGCAAATAAAAGCCTTAAAAGAAAGAACATGACAAGGACTTATGAGCTTAGGAGCATGGTTTGCCGACAGCAACGACAAACAGAACTGAAAAATAAGCATAAAATGAAAGATACAATTTGGCGTGGCAAGTAAATAAATAAATATAAAAACATGACTAGATTTATGCACCTGAAAAAATCGTCCAGGAATTATCTAAAGAGAAAAGCATGAAATTCAAGATATACTTGTCCCTGCAAGTAAATAATTATCTGAAAAAAAAAAAAATGACTAGACTTATGTGCTCAGAAACACTGTCTACAGCAATGTAATGACCTGAAGAGAACTGAAAAGTAAGCAAGAAATGTAAGATATACTGTAAAACACAAGTATGGCAGTTGGCACTGTGAGTAAAATAAAAAAAAAACATGACAAGGACTTATGCACAACTACACAACAGCAGCGATGTAAACAAAACTGAAAAATAAGTATGAAATGCAAGATATGCTAAGTGCAGTAAATAAAAGAACACATGACAAAGAATTCGCGCAACACAACAGCGACAATGTAAACAGAACTAAAAAATAAGCATGAAAACAAGTATGCCGCTTGGCGTCATGAACAAATAAATAAAAATCTTAAAAAAACATGGCATGGACTTGTGTGCCCATGAACTTAGTTTCCCTGGAATAACTAAATGTTCGCAGCTTCCACAAATGCTGAGACTGGCTGGCAGGTGGAGGTGAGGTGATCAGGAGTCCCCTTAGACATCCTGCAATGAGAAAATTATAGGTAACATACTTCAGTATGCTTTTATGAAGTTATGAAATAAGTGCCTTATGTTTTGTTTCCACATTAAAAATGGGACCTACATAAAAATTTTGCTTTGTTGTCCGCGGTCACACTGTCATACTGAAAAAAGCTGTATCATGCAAGGCAAAATGAATTGTCTGCAAAGAATGCCTTGTTAGCAACTATAGTGGTGCGAGAATAGTATTCTGAAACTAAACTGAATAATATAGTTTTGCTGGCAAAGTATATATAGAGAGCAGAAAAAATCAAACTGAATAGTGAGAACCAAATCAAACATCCACGCGATTATTCCCTGTGTTTGTGGATATTGACACAAACCAAACATTCATCCAGGAATGCTGTAACTAACGACTGAACACAGTCAGATTTTGCCCGATGATATTCATATTCACATAATGAAATTGCTTGTTCTTTCTGACGGTGATGGAAACAAGTGCTACACTTTGGCTGACATGAGGACAAGAGCAGTGCGCCACGACCTCCAATATCCGGCAAGGTGATAGGACATGTTTACTGAACCTGGCTGAACCTTGTTGATTCTAAACCATCGTCCATAAATTGGATTAATTTGCAGTCCTAATGGCACTGACTGCTCCTTGCACAAGCTGGCCATGCTGTGCATTGTCAGAGTAGGCTCTGTTTTAAAATAAGTCATCAGAAAAAAAAACACGCCCTATTCAAATTTGGTGCCTATGATCCAAATGCCTCACTTTATTCTGTTAGCTGCAAATTATTTGAAATGTGCACCTTTTCACTTGTTGAGTGAATCGAAACGGACATTTAATGTGTTATGAGAAAATACTGAATATTTGCACACCTGTTTAGTTAACTCAGCCTCATGTAACATTAACAAGCTTTTTCTTTTAGGTAAGCTGCAGCCAAACAGTGGCCATGAGGCATCGCAGCTGTGTTTCAACAGCACAAAATTTCAGCATGCAAAAATGTATCACTGCACAGTTAGCTTCTTTTCCAATCCATCCCTGTGTGGTGTTCCACTACACATTTCACATCTTTTAGTCACATATATACAAAACATACGTAACATGCATTACTTCAAACAGCAGACCTGCTCTCTACCCCTGCAAATGTTACAAGAATCAAAAGCAAAATGCTGACTAAAAAAGTGAGGACAGGAAAAGAAAAAACTAAACACCAAAATCATTTTTTTAAATAGCCCCCTAGGACTTCTGCAGTATCCTTGATTAAACAGCTGTTGCAATAACAATTGTTAAAAGGGATTACATGACTCTATAGTCACTGTTAATTGGATAGCCAAGTCAATGTAATATCTAGTACGGTATTGCAGTAGATAGCACCCACTATATAAGAATATAAGAACTTTTAACACAACGGTAATTTCATATTTGTTCACTTTGCAAACAGTGAACAAAAAAAAAAACCCCGCAATACTTTACGAAGCTGCACAATATTTCATTTTTGCCGTCAGTCTTTTATCCATATGATTTCTTCACAAGTGCATTCAAATTGCTAAGGCACACCTCTGATGTCCAGGCTACTGGTAGTTTACACCTTCATTGTTAACAAGTGCAAAAAAGATGACAGAAGATAGAGAAGCCAACACAAGTGCCTATTCCTATAACTGGGCTTAGACCTAGTGACAGGGATGGGCTAATTACAAGCAAGGAGCTCAACCCATTAAACTAGTGAAATAGCCTGCCTCCACTTTCAAACAGTAGGGGGAAAAAGACAAGCCCACATGAGTACAAAGGTGACTTTTTTTTTCAAATTCTCAGTACATGTGGATAAGTGTATAAATCGCATCAGCACAATCCAAGTACCTCTTCTTGGCATTCTTCAGCCGTGCAGAGCAGTTCTTGAGCCACCCTTTAACTCCTGTTTGGATATCCTGCAGTGATGCCAGCGAGAGTCCATTCATAAGCCGTACTGCTTCTGTAAGAGGCAAAAAAAAAAAAATGACGGCATAAAAAACACTAAAACACAATCACGAGCACAACAGTTTCAAGGATCATGCTCTAGAGTATTATATGATCACGGTACATCATGATCGTTCTACAACACAAGACAGTGCAATGTTAGTTTAGTGCATTTTTGAATCAGCAGAATATGCTGAGCAAAACGAGATGCTACACCATCTGTCAGTAATCTGAAATGCACGTTGGCTGTTTTTGTTGCGTCTACCCGCTGGTCTTGCTACACAACGCAATGCACACGTTTTGGCAATGTACAAAGTGTGTTTTATTCATTAACCACACATTTACGTTCAAGTAGGCCCTAAGCTGGCTAAAGAAGGACCTTGCTGTGTCGCTTGCGGCTCGAAAACTATGACTTCAAGTAAAGGTCAAACTGAAACCGAAACTGAGGCCAGATATGCCAGAACTAAAGCACTGCTCCGCAGCCTTGGTTGCATAGCCACAAAAAGTTGCCCGGGAGTAAAGGTTTTTTTGCCAGGCGAAGTAAGAGAGGGCTTCAGCTGAGTAGGATACAACGTGAAAACAGCAGCTATCCTACTAAAACAGCAGAACTATGGGCAATGGTACGTATGCAGCATGTGTATTACTGAAAAGTAAAGAGATCAGTTTTAATTTTTGACAGTAACAAACAAGTTAGAGACCTAGAAATTCTTGTGCCGATATGATGCTTTAACCACGAACTACTATATCAATGAAAAATTATGTATGTTGTTTGTATCCAGCTATGATATGACCATATATCTTACAAGCGCTGTTTAGCGGTTTGCAAAAATTTCAGCACTCAAGAATCTAATGCCAGAACTGCCTTGAGTAGTCATATGTGACATGCGAGTATACTCACTCTGGATCACATTGAATAGTTCCAAGTTAGCAAACACCTTCTTGCCTTTCTGGCCATACAAGCTATAATGTTGGCCCAAAGAGTCATCAATCAACTTTGATAATATCCTTGTCGTCGCAGCTTGGGCAGTGGTTCCACCTATACCAGCAAGCTGGCGAACCTGTAAAACCAGTAGGGGTTATGTAATACATGTTTTTGGCAGGAAATCTGTCCAGCAGCATTGCTAATGTAATGCCCACATTGCACTTGCTTTTACTTTACATATCCATGGCCACATCCTTCTTTAATTTCCTGCCACACTAATTATGTGCTCCCAATGAACCATATATGCACACTACGAGCAACTTGTGCACTCTGCTTTATGCCTTGCATCCTTCTCTGAGTACCCTGTCAGGTACATGAACTGGCAACTATGTTTATTCACCAAAAGCAAATGAACCACACCAGCACACTTGTAAAATGAAACATACCAGTCGTGCATGAAACTCTTGACATTTCAGCTTTTTTTCAATTTCTTGGATATCCTCCTCTGTTTTCAATGGTAAAATGACAGATTCTCCAGACCCTCCACTATCACCGCACTGTCCTTTTTCCAACAGCCCTTTTATCGCTCTAAGCTCTTTCTTCACAAAGCAAACTTCTCGCAGAATCCGAAGTGCATTATCTGAAAAGAGTAACCAAGAAACAGAAGTAAATGCATTAAGCCATAAAGTAGAAGCACACGTCATGCCTGTTGTTCTGATGGAGCAAGTATGTGGCATGCTGTATACAGATTGAAAGGACTGGATATTACATGGTGCTGCCCACAAAAGCAAATTGTGCTGCAGTACCAAGCCCAAAGAGCCAGCACAACTCTACAGCTTGATTTTGACAGAAATCTGATTCAACTGGCTGAGTAAAGCAGTTCATACTTGAATAAATTTACTTTACTGTTGACACAGTTCTTATTGCACATGAAACAAACTTTCCTACTCTCTATATTTACTGAGACAGATCCATTGTGCAATTATTTCCTGCATGGTGCTCAAGTATTTTGTTTTCTATTTGCAAGAATTTTTATTTACCAGAGCTGATGCTTCCTGCTTCTGATGCTGCCCGGTCTTTCACATGTGAGCATCCAAGGCAGGCTGCATATAAAGCAAAAATGTTAATACAATGAATGATGAACCTCTTCCATATTATACACCAGTGTTTTTAACGTTCATCAATATGTAATGTTTTTTGCTACTATGCTGAAGTTAAAGTACCCGACGAACCAAAATTTGAGAGGTCTTTCGGACCACAACTGCCCCAAATAGATCGAACAAAGTAAGTGTTCACTTAATAGCAAAAAGTACTGCAAGACAATAGAAATAGACTCTCATAAATTGATTACAACTCAAAATTTCAATTGAAACAGTTACTTCTAGCTTCAAATGACTGAACATGAAGTCAGATATATGTGCATTCATACTGAATAATTTATGCTCAAGCCCAACAATCGGTGTCACAGTATGCTCAAAGAAGTAACTAGACACTGCTTCCTGGTGGCGACTGACTGTGCCCAACATAACATAAGGTAGCATTTGTATACCTCAAGGATTTGGTGGCAAAAATCCCATGGAAGTGTGTGATGCTTCAGAGCTCTGTTTTACTGCAAGCAAAAATAACTACACATAGTTGGATATAGTTACATAAATGCTGCGTCCATTATGCTGCACACATTACTATACAGTTAGACCCGAAAAGCAGTCATACGATGCTCAGACTGGCAATGGAAACCTATGCAGCTTGATGGCACCTAATTGCACTTAACATATAATAAGGCAGGTGTGCGTACCTGAACTTGGTGACATAACGCCTGTGGAAGTGTGGGCTGCTCCGAAGTGCCTTTTCTCTGTGGGCAAGGATGATGCGTGTAGCTTATAATAACATATATACATACATATGCAGATACAAAGACATGCGCAGGGTTCTGCATTAGGGGGAGGCAAGTTTCACCGCAATGCAAGCATACCTTGAGTACTTGGTGGCAGAACACTTGTCGAGGTGTGAGATGTTTCAGAATTTCGCCCCTCTGCCGGTAGAAATGATTGCATATAGCTGGATGCATTTACACTAAGACTGTATCGATCACACTCTACACATATACTATAATGCAAGCAAATTATAAACTGAAATACTCGAAGCCAAAGAACTTCAGCAACACTGATTAAAAGCTCTTAAACTCAAATGAAATTAGCTGCTCCTAGCATTTAACAGTACCTGAATGACTTGTTGCCAAAATGCCAGCAGAAGTGGGTGATGATTCAAAACTTCTTTCCCCTGCAGACAATGGAGACTGCATATAGCTGGATATATTTACATGAATGTTGCATGCATTTCCCTAAGCAGACTTGCTTAAGTAAAAGCCTGAAACACCTACACCAGCAAATAAGCACTGTGCAACTCAGTGCTGCTTAACAGTACCGAACATATGGTAACGCTAGTGACCTCACCTGAAGGACATGGTGACAAAATGCCTGTGGACGTGTGCAATGCTGCAGAACTGTTCTCTCCATGCAAAGTTGAACCACTGCAATTAGAAGCAACAACACAAAATTAACCAAACAAGAAAAATTATAACCTCCATGAATATGGTGTTTCTTTGTCATGAAAAGACTACTTTTGAAATTCAGCTCCTAAATTAGAACAAGCTCTTTGAAAGAATCAGTTATTTTCTTATCACCCAGAAATTTTCTTGAGAAAGGGAACGTTCCATGCCTTTGAGACCTGAAAGGTGAGGGTGGAATACCACGGAGTCCAAAATCTTTGTTTCCATCTTCAAAATCAGAGATATCAGAGCTGCTCAAACTTGCCGATACCTTCTTTCGCTTCCCACGACCCTTCTCTGAAAATGAAATGTGAATTTGCAACAAAAAAGTTCAAGGCGATGTCTATACTGGGTACCGATTCTAAATATCAACAGTTTGTGAATGCCACTAGCACGAAGGTGAGAAATTCACCACATAAATAGCCACCCCACTCAGAACTCCATAGATAAGACTGCTAGAAGTGAATTTACAATTTTTTTTAATTACTATAGATCTGCATTTTAAAAATTATGATGAGTACCCTGGTGTAGCCTTTGCAGATTGGTTATACAGCGAGGCAGGTATTCTGGTTGCTACAGAGCTAAACAATTTAATTAGGTAAAATCAAGTAATGAACTTCATTTTTGATTTCAAGGGCAATACTCTATAATTTGATGGCCATCAAAAAAGATGATTCTCCTTTCTAAATTTTCTTAATTGGTCTTATGCCTCAAAATTTCAAACGCCAGATATAGTATCTGGAAGGTAGTTGAGCTTGCTTTCACACATTGCACATTTATAAAATAGCTTTGCTAGGTGCAGTACTGTCACCAAAAATCATATTATATTCTTTCACATAAATATGCAAACAGTATTCAATATTACTACTCAAAAATATAAGCAGTACCATTTTTAAATGTGCAATGGGTGAATTGCCAACTCGAGAAGATTCCAGATGCATAATTTTGGCTTCTAGAGATGCTGTGGCGAAAGTGAAGTGAAATTGTGAAAAAAAAAAAAAAAAGGCACTGACTTTTACTGACACATACTCTAGCGAGGCCGCTGTCATGCAATCCACACAGACTACATTGGTCCCAAACAAGCACCTGTGCTGTGATTTAATTTTCTGCTCAGCACACCACTCAAGAGCTCTAGATAAATGATCGAATCGAAATGCACAGATAGCACTGAGATGTCTCTCATAGTTTGTTTAAAGACATCTGTACACAGGGTAACAAAGGAGAAAGGAGATGGCTACACAGTATGAAAGAGCACTGAACAAGGGTTGAGGGGGCCCGAGCCTGCAAGCCAAGCCAACATTTTAACAAGGGATCTTGTCTTCATAATTCCGTTTCAGCTTTTTTTTTTTCGATTCACGGGAATATGGCGCGACAGTCGGCTACTCGTTCATCCGAGTTGTGACCTAGTCGAAGCGCCGAAGCCAATTGCATCATGTGTACGCGGCCACAAAAATGTCTCCCGGGGATGTCTTGGAGACAACTTGCTAAGCCAACTTCTAAACGCCTTGTGTAGCTGAAGACGCAAATATCCCTCCAAAGAAATCTTCCAGGCGTCTTGGCTAAGATGTCTATTAGACGAGTGTCAAACACCGTCTTGTAGATGTCTTTTGTAGCCCAAGATATTTATGACTTTTATAGATGTTTCTAGACATCTACAGGATATTGTGTGCTCAGTGGGAGCGGTCTTTGCACCGGCGCGCCTGCTCTTCGAAACGTCAAGCAGGAGAGCCATCTAATTTATGTGCCGTGATTTACAGCATGTTTAATCCACGGTGGAAACTCTGCTGATTACTGGCGCATCTCCTTGACGTGGTCTCAAGTTCCACGTGGTAGAAACAAGTCTAGAAAACATCTGACTACAGATGTTTCACAGAAGTTTCACAGAAACGTCTGACTGCAGATGTTTAAGAGACGTCGCAGAGGAAACTTCTTGTCGACATCTATGAGACGTTTGCACACAGCGCAAGACGTTTGTAGTCATTTGAAGCTGTTCCAGGACGTTCGTAAGACGTTGTGTGTTTCGTGGGCAGTCACACTAGGTAAGAAGGAAAAAAATACATTGGAATTTGAAAAATCGACCTAATAAGCAGGTGGTCTGTCTGTTCCATCCAGTTTGCGCAGTTGGTTTGCTCACTGAAGAATAACAGCAAAGTAGCATTTGCCGATTAAAATAGGAATTACTCATCACGCTTACTATCCGGAAGTGCCCAGTATGCGCCAGAGGCCGCAAAAATCGTATCCATGGCGGCGGTACGTTTTTCTAACACCGTGTTCATAGCTGACAGGAAGGGCGGTAATCTGAGATTGTTCCTGCAGGTGTGCTCCAATCGGCTTGATACGCGAAAAAACACTGGCAACCCGCAGGAGGGAGCTGCTGCTAGACTCTAAAAAGAAATGTAGGCTGCCTGCACCTTATCATAGAGGTTGCATAGTGCTCCAGCTCTTCTACCCGTCTTGTTGGCTGTTTCTCGCATCAAGTGCAAGGGAGGCAGATCAGACGCTTAGCAATGAACACCCCTTGGTCCGCGAAACGGATTGGCCATGTTAGGGCCACGAAATGCTGGGCACGCAGCGATGCATTTGAAATAGGGGTGGTGCGGCCTCGGCACATCTGTCCCCGATGGCACCTGGTTTTATGCACGAACTTAATGGCATTGAGTTGGGTCGGTCTGTGGCGGCATAAGTATCTTCAGCGAATGCGCGATTCGCGTCTAGGCCAGCGAGCTATCTAGTCTTCATAGCGAATAAACTACATCTACATTGCCACCTGGTTTATACCTCACTGGTTATGTTTTGCATGAGCTCGATCATTCTCTAACCGATAGACTAGCTGGACCCGCGACGTTTGTGTCTTTTTTGTCCCCGTTGATCCCGTCATCTTCATATTATGTAACCGTGAACCAACTAGCATGAACGAGAGTTTCACTGGACTATGTAGAGTTCATGTAAATGGCGCTATTGTTATTTTTTGTCAACTGAGCCAAAGGTCACGCCGTATTCACAAAAGCGACGCTAGCACTTTATTTCCGCTTACGTTTAAGCGGTAGTTGAAATACCGCTTGGCGCGACCAGCGAGCGAAAAATATGAACACAATAGCAAGACAGCCATGATGATTTCTTCTTTTATCATTAACCGAGACCTTTTCTCAAAATAACGAGGCGCTTTTTTCCTCAGTGTAAACGACATTAACGACCACGCGCAATATGTGCGCGTGGTCGTGGTCGCAATATGTGCGAGCATCAGAAACTGCCAGAAGTCCCTTTAAAGGCTCTTGGCAAACAGTGCACAAACAAAAGTGCCGGTAAGTTGGCAGCCTAGTAGAGGGTAACCCAAACCACGTCCCGAATATAAAAGAGGTGGTTTGGTTCACACGTTTTTTTGGTTTTGTTTGGAGAACAAAATCATCATATTCTGCTCAGTCCCGACGGTTTTAAACAGAAAGCGCCACGTTTTGAAGCAGTCAGCACTTACCTAGGCACTGTCCCATGAACTTGAGGCTGTCCGCAGGCTTCAACTATGGTGACACTGCACACAGCTCTTGAAAGCCGTTCGCCTCAAACTGACGCCATCACCTTCCCATGGTGCTCTGGCATGATGCTGTGGTGATGACACGGTGCTCCGCCGCCTGACAGATATTAATTAGGCACTTCACGATTGCCGTGGCTCCCCTAGAACCAGTGGCGCTAGCTAATGATTCGTGGCTCGCAACCTGTTTAGTTCCGCGAACTCTACTAGTAAATACCCCATGCTATTCGTACAACCTATGCTATAATATCTCACTGCCTGGTCGCCACGTGCTGCTTGCCTACCTTGGCGGTGCAGTCGCCCATCGGGATAGTGTACTGCGTTTTTACTACACTCATTGCCGATTCCACATCTCCGTAGAACCTTTCGACGCCCTCGTCATCATGACTGGCTGTAGGAGCGTAGGCCTGTACACCCTTAAATTTTTACCTCTTAATAAGCTTTATTTTAGCCCACGCGGTAACTGAGTGTTTGTGGTGCTCGGCTGCTGAACTGAAATATGCGAGTTAAATCGTGGCCGTTGCGGTTGCATTTCGATGGATGCAAAACGCTAGAGTTGCGTGTAGTGTGCGATGTGAGTGCACGTTCTTAAGATCGGGGTACACGGGCCTGTGAAGGAGTACTTCCAGACGTGAGTCGTCGTTAAGCAAAGATGCGGAGAAGGCTAAGCACCGGCGGATGCAGCGGCGATGGCGGCGGCGTCCAGTGGCCGAGTCTACCCTCGGGTCGCCGGACGACGGAGTAGTGCTCACAAGATCAAGCTGTTGCTGTTAATCGAAAGACGGCTGTGTCCTCGACACAGGCCTCGTGCTTCGGACATTCGGCGGGGGAGTTCGAGGACGGTCGTTCACCTGCTGGGAGGGAATGAGCAGAAGACTTGCCGCAGTGATCAAAGCGACACATCAGTGTTTGATGACTCTGTCTTCCCCTTCCCATCGACCGAGCTGTGAGAGAGCCCAGCACCGCCCTCTGCCGTGGGCGGTACCACCAGTGTCTACATCTGCCATGTGATTGGACTTCGTCATCCGAACTTTATTCCCCAGTCAGGGATCTGGGGAATACGAACCGTATTTAACAGAATGTTGTGTTGTGATCAGAGCACTCCCATCTCGACTGTAAGTATGTAAAATAAACCTTCTGTACAGTTTCCTTCATAATGGAGTTCGCCATCGTCCTTCCGAGCCGGGACCTGCGGCCCTGAACGACCCACCCAAGTGTTGGGCGCCTCCGTCCTCAACAACGTTAAGTACCCCAGGTGGTCGAAATTATCCTAGGCCCTCCACTAAGGCGTCGCTTATAGCCTGAGTCGCTTTCAGGCATTAAACCTCATAAAGCATAAAGAATAAGCTTCATTATAAGCGGCATCCTTTCTTTAATGGTGTATACTTAATGTGCGTTGCCATCTATATCCTTATTTATACGGAATCCTACGGATCCTACTAAATACTAAGACCACCCTGAACCACTGTAGCATAGTACGTGCCCGCTCTTTAACACTGTATACGCTTCATCCATCCTCCTAACCTCACTGTGCGCTATGACATCTAATGTAATACCCGCCAGTTCCTCAAACAGCACTGCTAAGTTAGCCTCACTGTCATGGTTTCTATGAGGCGTGTCGGTAAAGCAAATATGAACGGCCGGCCAGCATGGCTGTGAAAAATTTTTACTCCGCAAAATTTTATTGCAATCAATTATTTCTCTTTTTTTCATCTTTCCACATATTTCGCGCCAGTGTCCAGACAATCGCTCTGCTCGCGAATCAGCTTTTCGATGCGGTGCTCATAATGTCTCCCGCCTACCATGTAAACTACGCCATGACTCCTCTGGTGAACTGTTTATCGGCGAATAGGTGTCAATCGAGATTTTCGTTCGTACGAACAAAGAACGGGGCGCCAGGTGAGGGCTATATAGGGCATGCTCAAATATCTTCCGCCTGAATCTTGCCAGAAGCAAAGTGATAACGGGCGCGGTATGGACCTCAGCGCTGTCAGGAAGCAAGCTACGCCATTTATGAGCAGTCCCTTCCGTTTACTTTAAAAGCTCTGCCGTAACTGTTCTATGCCCCGCAGGAGCGCCTGCTACATGCAGGTGCTGGTAAGTTCCACCGGTTCCTGAGCATTCGCAGGGACATCCCCGAAGGGGGATGACGGTGAGCAGTGAACCACGGACCCGAGCACCAACGCTTAGCCGTGCGTGGCTCAGCTGTGTCCGGGGGAAAGGGGATCCTGGTAGTAGAGCCTCTGCCGAGTGTTTGGACCCTTAACGCTCCTCGGCGGAGGCATCACACCACTTTGGCCCCAGCTTTCTGTAGACGGCATCTCCGGCCTGACCCGACTGGGGGAAACCGGCAGTCGCCTTTTCCTGTCCTCCTCTCCATCTTTCACTTTCCTGTATTCTTTCTCGCAACTGTCCTGTCTCCTCCTCTCTTGGTCTTTCGTTTTTTCCTGACGGTGGAGGTTAACCTTGGTTGTCCAACTACCGTGAGTTGCGTCATATTTGGTTACATTTGAGGTGTACAGCGTGCGTGGGCCGGACTTGCTTGCAGGTTCCTGTCCCGTCCCACCGTGAGTTGTGTCATATTTTAGGTGAACAGCTGGCGTGGGCAGGACTTGCTTGCAAGTTCCTATCCCGTCCCCTAGTTGGGCTCCGTTTGGGTGGTTGGCAGCATGACCAAAAAACAAATTTTTTAATGGCTGAACTTAATTTTTTTTTATGGCTCACCCCCTTTCTGAACAAGATCGCTCTCTAAATAAAAAGACGGCGGAACGATCTGGAAGACTTTCGAAAAAGAAGTATCATTCCCGAAATTCCGCGTTGCTCATACTGAAGCAAGCAAGACTCATCCCCATTTCTGGCAGCAACTTGCTTGACAAATACTTTGGGCCTTGGGTACAAGGTATCAGAAACTGCCAGCGGCGACTTACTCCTCGAACTGCGCGACAGTATCCAGTACTCAAAACTTGCAAACGTTGTATCCACATGGGAGATTCCCGTCTCTGCCACGTCACCACGATCTCTGAATACTGTCCGAGGCGTCATCTCTGAAATCGATTTTGTCGACCTGACAGAGAAATGCTTGAAGGACTTACTGACAAAAATGTGTCATTAACTTTCAGTGGATACAGATCTGGAAATATAACAAGGGAATAGACACGAAACACCTGATCCTTACGTTTAACACCAGCACAGTGCCTGAAAACATTGAAGTTGGCTACCTTAAAATTAATTTAAGATCACAAATATGTAATAGAATTGGGACGACCTTAGATTTCAGTAAACTAAATGACCACGCAGGCTATCATAAACGGTACTCGACAGCGGATTATTCACACTATCGATCAGATGATACACAAATGCCCAGAGTATAACCATGATGTATATTGTTACGTGTGCGCTATAAGCAGGAGAGACAGTCTGCTAGACAAAGGATCGACGGCAAGCGCGCACCTCTGTGTCGTCTTGTTTCAAAAAAACTTCATCGTCCTCCCAGAGTCCGTGCCACGACCCCCCCCCCCCCCCCCCCCCCCCCCCCCGCGGCAAAAGCACCGTCCCGGTGCGCGCAACACAGGCCAGGGAGACGGCGAGGTGTAAGGTTTGAAGCGGGACACATGTACAATGTCGGTGCGGGGTGCAGTGGGCGGGGACGGTGATGTAGCGGGGTGATATCGTACGTCACCGCGGTCACGGGGCTTACGACACGGTAAGGACCTGTATACCTTGGTAGGAGTTTTTCACACAGGCCCATACGGTGGGACGGAACCCATAGTAACACAAGTGAGTCAGGAGAGTAGGCTAGGCCGACTTCGCGACGCCGACAGTCATAACGGCGTTTCTGAGTTAATTGGGAGGCCAACAGCCGCTGGCGGGTGACATGACGGGCGGCGTCTGCGCGGGCGATGGCGTACCGAGCATAAGTACTTGTGGAGGCGGTGGCGGGCAGTACACTGTCGAAGGGCAGCAAAGGATCGCGGCCAAACAGAAGATAAAAAGGAGAGAGAAACCGGCTGTATCGTGACGCGTGAAATTGGATGTGAATGTCACACAAATAGGGGGCTAATATCCCCGTCGCTGTGATTGTCTGAGACGTAGTACATGGAAATCATGTCGGTGAGGGTACGGTTCAGAAGATCGTTGAGGCCGTTCGTCTAATGGGTGGTAGGCCGTGACGAATTGATGGCGGACGGAGCGGGAGCGCAGAAGTTCGACGACCACTTGAAAAAGAAAGCAGCGGCCGCGATCGGTGAGCAGGTGACGGGGAGCGCTGTGGTGGAGAATAACGTCGTGCTGGAGAAAGTCAGCGACATCAGTGGCGCAGCTGGTTGGCATCGCTCGTGCGATAGCATAGCGCGTCTAGTAGTCCGTCGCGACGGCGACCCATTTGGTTACCATGGCAAACACCGGAAAAGGGCCGAGCAAGTCGACGACACGGAAAACGGCTCTACTGGGATGGGAATCGGCTGAAGGTGTTCGGGAAGGAGAACCGAGGCCGCCTTCCGGCATTGGCAAAGCTCGCAAGCGGCTACATAACATCGGACAGAACGGTGTAGACCTGGACAAAAGAAGCGGCGGCGCACGCTGTCGTACATGCGGGAGACGCCAAGATGACCTGCCGTGGGAACGCCATGAAGCTGCTCAACGACGCTGCAGCGCAGGTGTTGAGGGACCACGAGCAAGAGCTCAGGGCCGTCAGGCTGCATATTGCGCCGGTCGAGGATGTTCTTGAAGCAGGAACGGGGCGAGAGAAGCATCAAAGCGGTTGGCTGTGAGGCTGTCGATGAGGAAGCGTAGAGAGACATCCAAGCGCTGTTTTTGTGCAATGTTGCGGAAGTATACTAGATGGATAAAACGCAGGCGTCAGCTTCACATTCGTTGGGGGAAGGTGGATCGACAGGGTGACGGGACAAGCACTCTGCGTCCTGGTGCAAGCGGCCCGACTTGTATTCTTGAAGGCGAAGAGCCCAGCTCACCTGCCGGCCAGTAGAGTCTTTGAGCGAAGAACGCCAGCATAAGGCGTGATGATCCGTTATAACAGAGAAGGGATGCCCAAACAAGTAAAGGTAGAATTTGGCAACGGCCCAAACGAGGGCAGGCATTCCCGCTCGGTGATAGAATAGTTGCGTTCTGTCACAGAAAGGAGACGGCTGGCGTACGCAATGACGCGAAGCTGATTGCAATGCCTTTGAGCAAGTAGGTCGCCAATTCCATGGCCGCTCGCGTCGGTCCGAAGTTCCATAGGTGCTGAAGGATCAAAGTGAGCCAAGACAGACGGAGCGATGAGGACAGGTGGGCCCCCAAGAGAACGGGACGTCCTTCGTGAGGAGCGTGGTAAGAGGGCAGGCTATTCTCAATGAACCGTTCTCGATGAACCGGCGGAAATATGAGCATAGCCCGAGGAAGCTGCGCACATCGCTGTAGGAACGCGGAGTAGGAAAGGAACGCACGCCGCGGGCGGGTTTGTATATGGCTCCTGGTGTACCTCTAAGAGAAAGGTAGACAAAGTAATAAGCTTGTATACTCCAAATCACTACCGTAAAATTGTTTTACCTACCTTTTTTTTGCAGATGTACGAGGGTTTCTCAGTGACCTCATGAGATAAGACAAACAGCCGTATCCCTGGTCGCCAAGTAGAGTGCCAGGTACTTCCTTGTCGTCGTACCTCACCATCACCCTACTGTTGGTAAAAATTTGGTTATCATGGACAAAGCCGGGCCACCTTGCGGTGACATCATAAAACTGAAGCGCAGGTCCTGTGAAAGCCTGTAAAAAGAAATTCAACTGCATCAGTCTTTGTGTCAGTTTAACCTCAGTATATGTAGGTTAATGTTAAGTGCATTAATCCTGCACTACCAGTTCAAGCTTTCCTGATAGCAGTAATTTTGTTGACATTTACCATCACTTAGTGTATTCCATGCAAATAAAGCAATAATATTACACATCGATTTGTAACTATTACATTGAGTGCATATAGGCAGGAACTATTCAAATAGTGTATGACGTCCGCTTACCTGCACATTTAACGAAGACACCTTTTCCATTTCTGTAGGATTCAGCATCATCCCCACCGGGGCTTTAGATGGGCACATGGGTGCAATCCATGCACCCCGTGACACCGGGAAACACACCGATCCCGTAAAATTTGTTCATCGTTGCCCTTGCTTCCGCTGAGCTCGGCACGTTCACGTACTTAGGAAATAGACGGACACATATTAGTTGTGTCATCTCCAAATTGCTTCTGCAGACTGCAGGCTGCGACGCGTTCACAAGGCCCCCCGCAACAGTCTGCATGGCACCGGTGCCGTAAAACCGGAGCGCAATGAGCAGCTAGAGTGCGGGTGGTAGCGGTGCTCCTCTGTTTTGTGCCGTGCCCTTAATTTGCAGCTCCGCCAGTAAGGCTAGCACAGCGTCTTTGGAGAAGCAGTAGCATGCTGAAAACTCTTGGCCGTTGTAGCGCTCCGACGGTTTGAGGTGATCTGCGATGGTGGTGGTGGTGGAAAACATTTATGTACAGGTATAATACAGGAGGTTATGCATGAGCTGACCCAGAGGGGGCCAGCCCTTACAAATACTAGGTGGAGGTCCCTAGTTCGGGACCCCAGTGGCATCGGCCGCCGCCCAGGCTCGCGCGACCAAGGCCCGTTGGGCCTGCAGGTCAGAGCAGCCGAGCAGGGCCGCCTCCCAGTCCTCCCGGGTTGGGTTGGGGTGAGGGGGGATAGCAGGGTTGGAGGGGCAGGCCCACACCATGTGGTAGATGTCCGAAGACTTCTCCGCACAGTGCGGACAGCTGCGAGGCTCGGCGGCTAAGGCAACACTGGAGGCCTATACACATCGCCGTGCAGAAGTCCATCTGCGTGGCGTAAAAACCTTCGATAGCCTCCAAAACAGCCGTCATCAGAGACATATGCGCGTGGCAGCATTCTCACGAACTCACGATGGACGACGGGGCGGGCACTTCACGACTGATCGGGTGACTCGGCTGCGGATATCTTCCCTACGCGCGCGCAGAGCGGCTGCGTGCCTTCTGCATGCGAACCGCGCGCGGTACCGCTTGCAGAGTTTTGCGGGAAAGCAAGCCTTCAGTTAGAGCAGAGAGGTTAGGAAGCGTGAAGGTACCACACAGGCTGCTTAAACGGAAGGGAGCACCAAGGAGGCCTTAATTAAGTGCCCCTTAATAAGAGACATTTTAGCACTTAGGTGAGGCCACCTTACAGTCGGTAAGGCGACCTCAGTAAGTACAGGAAGGTGTAGACGCGGCCAGAAAAATCGCAGAGCCTGAGAACGACGGCTGCAACGTAAATACACTCCTGTTAGCACTGTGTGAGCTCGATTCACTCGTACTTGTCGCCTCCGGAAACGCCCACTCTTTTTTTTCACGTGGATTACTTTTAATTGTAATCTTTCTGTTATCTCCGAACAGGCGATAACAGAAGCACTAAAGCGCTGTTTTCACATATGCTGAGAGGAGTGCGTCGCTCCTTACTTGCAGACGCTCGCTTGGGGCGCGTCATGAACAGCGATGTTTTGAGGAAGGTTTTTCTAGAGTAGTTGCAGTCACGCGCCGCGTGAGGAATACTATAGTTCAGTAGCGTGGCTTTTTGGGCTTGTTGGTACATAGTTCCAATACACTGTAGCGCAGCAAAAGACAAGGACCTCGTCTTTTGCTGCGCTACAGTGTATTGAGGAATACTAATAGTGTGATGGTTCAATAGAGAACCTGCGCTGTTCAAATGGCACTGCAGTTATTCCACTAGGCGACCAAAAACTGCTGCCGTCAGTCGCTTGGGCCGCTACAAACGCGAGTGCACATTCTGAACGATTAGAAGCCCGCTTTTGGTTGATAGCACTGTTTGCCTCGCTTCTGTAGATATAACCCAGATAACTGACACGCACCACGTGTGGCTTCGACAGAGCGCAGAAGCTCATGCCAATAAGCTCAGGAAGGTGGCGTGAATAGCACTACGAGTGCCCCAAAAATTGCTTGCTCCTCTCGCTATGCTGTGTGTTACGGCGCTGCAATCGACACGGCAAAGTTGAGCTTGGGTTCCCTATAAAAGTCGGTACGGGCGCTAGCGGCTAGCTTCTACAAACACTGCGAAGAACCTATGAACTGCAACCCATCTTCCGTTTTCCCCGCCGCGGTGGCTCAGTGGTTACGGTGCTCGGCTGCTGACCCGAAAGACGCGGGCTCGATCCCGGCCGCGGCGGCTGAATTTCGATGAAGGCGAAATTCTAGAGGTCCGTATACTGTGCGATGTCAGTGAACGTTAAAGAACTCCATGTGGTCGAAATTTCCGGAGCCCTTCAGTACGGCGTCCCTCATAACCATCTTCCGTTTCGTTGCACGCCTATAGAATCGTCCATTTCTGTTACCCGCGCCGCTCCCGGCCGCCGTTGGCCTGCTCGCTCTGTGTTTTCACAGCTGAGTAAAGATGGCGCAGATGAAGGGACGGTTTACCTTTCATTTCGAGAGGCTCCTTCATGAATCCCACTCACGCGTGCACCAATTTCTCAAAAAAAAAAAGTATTTGATTGAGAGACTGAGTATGCGTTTCTGGTCTCAGAGTGCTACACTACGGAAACGCCATAGAGTTGTATTGGCGCCGATTTGCGCAAACGATCGCAACTCAGGTAGCGTCGTGTTATTATGGCTTTGCCTGTGGCTGAAGACGTGCACTGTTTCGTTGGAACAGATCCTATCTGGAGCGCGTTCGTTGCTTTTTTTTTTTACATTTCTGGAAGCCTTGAAGGGACTATGAAAGGGGCTGTCAATAATCATGCAGTATGCCTGGGATGTTAAAGGACGCCGCTTCACAAACATCCGCCTGCAAAAAAAAAAAAAAAATTAATGCGTTTTGTGGAAGCTGAGTTATCTGTGGTTAAAATTGGAATTGACGGGTTTTCGCGCCTGTCTCTCTCCTTTCGTCAATTTTGCACACGGAAATGTTGGCGTTCCTCTGCCATCCCCACCCAGTCGGCCACTCAACCGGCTGCCGACGCGCGCAAGAGTTCCCCGGGGGCCGGAGTTTCCGGCCACGGCCACAGTAGCTGCATGACGTCAGAAAGAGTATAGCCCTCCGCTGGTCACGTGACCAGCACTGCATGACTCGTTGCGCGCGGATTCGGGCGAAATCCCGGCACCGCTGGTCGCCCCTAGGCGTAGAAGTGCGAATTTAAAAAAAAAATATGTTGTAAATGATCAGCTCGCTTTTGAGGTCTTGTACAGGGCACGAAAACGCGGTGGCCGACACTCTACATATTTCAAGCATATTATATCGTCACTCGCAAATACCCTTTTAAGGAACCCTTTAAGTGAAGTTAACTGCATGCAATAGAAACACCGCTTACTGCTTTGCTCGGGCTACATTTGAAGAAAAGCTAAGCGAACTTCAAACGTATTCAATCATTGCTGTAATGCTGTAACTTCACTAAAAAGGTTTGAAAGCCACCTTTAACTTTTTTATAATGTCCTACCGCTACATTTCTTTGTTTCGTTTGTACTTTTTGAAATTGTGTTCTTGATCTTAAATTGTTGATCAATTGTTCTTGTATTGTTTGCTTGTTCCTGAGGTCGTTTTTGTTGTTTCCAGAATTTATGTATTGTGTGCCCACCCTGCGAAGGTCTTGTAAAAGATCGCAGTATCAATAAATAAATAAAATAAAAAAATAAAAAAATACTGTCTCACGCTCACATGTACTTCTGAAAGGGCCTAACTGCAGCGGGAATGTGCTGCTTTGAATATTTCTGGATAATGCGCGCCGCATCAAAGTGCTGCAACCCCGTGAAATGCTTTCAGCGACTCATATCTAAGAACGCGCGGCAGTGCTACTCCTTTTTTTTTGTCCTACAAGTTATGCGCGCAAAACTGCGGTGAACTGTTCATGGTGTGCCTGGCAGGGTTCGCACGGCTTGTGTCCGTTTGAGTACTGGCGTACCACGTTTTACGCAACGTAGTCTTGAAGGGGCTTGTTTAATAGCGCGTTGTTGAAGTGGGGCTACCAATTTTCAGCGCAATTCACACGACGTTATCAAGTTTGTTATATGCGGCTTTGCTTGTTGGGATCTTACTCCCAAATTCAAAATCATGAGATTGTCACCGTTCCTCCGCATGCATTAGCTAACGTGAGAGCTCAATTATCGCCGCAGAAACGGGAGCCGCGCTTTCTTTCAAGTGCCGCCCAAACCAACTTGCGCCTATCTTGGAACCAAGCACAACGTGAAGGTCTGTCTTGGGCAGCACGAAAGGCGCGAAGCGAGTGATGTTTTTCACAAAGCACGGATGAGAGCGCTGTAATCGCGGCGCATTCGGGTGCGCGGTACGCACTGTCACGTGGTATTTTTAAAACTCCACTGGCTTTCGTTTTCCCGATTAAAAACGGCCACGCGAAGTCTATCTCGTTGCAAATGCCTGGGTTGCACAATATTTGCCGAGCTCCACAGCCTTCCTTTTGACGCCTGAACGTTTCAAGCTATATTTGAAAAGTTTATTTATCTCGACTAATTATTCAAACAGGACGGGCGAAAAAACTGTACTGTAACTTCAGATGAATCTTAACAACATCCAAGTGATTTCAGTTCAGAAGAACGCTTAGGTTTTTTCTAAAT
The DNA here is from genome assembly GCF_055824585.1 of Amblyomma mixtum. Taxonomy (NCBI): domain Eukaryota; kingdom Metazoa; phylum Arthropoda; class Arachnida; order Ixodida; family Ixodidae; genus Amblyomma; species Amblyomma mixtum. Next base: position 221,622,828 of record NC_143013.1, on the reverse strand, counting down.
TTTGGTCCAAGTTAGCTGGGGCACCCTGTATGTTCGTTAAGCCCTTGGCCGTCAGCGTCTAGCGGCAGCGAAGCAGGTAACTCACCAAGACTGCGGCAACACGTCCGACGCAGCGTAGGGTGATAAGGATCTCTGGCTCCGTACACGCCGTCAATGGAAACTGACGTGGCAAAGTTTAACGCTCGAACCTTATCTAGTGAGGCAACTGGAGCAGCGCATTTTCACGAAGTAGTGGGCGTTAAATGGGATGTCATAGGGCTTAGCGATGCTGGGAGGACAGATTAAGCGTATATAGTACTCAAGAGCGGGCATATACAGTGCTATCGTGGATTAACGGACAGACGAGAACTAGGTGTCGGATTCCTCGTCAATCAGGGTACAGCTGGCAACATAGAGGAATTCTATGCTAGTAACATGAACGTGGCAGGTATGTATCGCAATTAGGCTTAATAAGAGGTACAAACTGAAAGTGGTACATGATTACGATGCTGCATCCAGCAATGATGAGCAGATAGTAGAAAGCTTTATGAAGACGTGAAATCGGCAGTGAGGAAAGTAAAAACGCACTACACTAGTGTTGGGCGACTTCAATAGCAAGGTACGGCAGAAGCAGGCTGGAGACCAGCCGGTAGGCGACTACCGCATAGCTCTAGGAATAGCAGAGGGAGATATTAGTCAAGTTCGCACAGAGAAATAATTTACGGATAATGAGTTCTTTATCCGCAAAAGAGAAAACAGAAAGTGTGCGTGGAAGAGCCCCAATGGTGAGGCTAAAAATGAAGTAGACTTCATACTATATGCCCTCATCCTGGCAACGTCCAGGAAGTGGTGGTCCTCAGCAAGGTACGTTGCAGGGCCCACAGAATAGTAAGGTCTCGAATTAGCCTAGATTTGAAGAGGGAACGCTAGAAACTAGGGGGACATCATCGAGTTAGCTGTAAGAAGGAAAGTATAGGAATTCATTATCTTCCCTCAGAAAGAGTATTCGGCTTTAAACGAGAACTACGAAGTTATTTTCAAGCAGGGAATGATAGCCTCAGAACTGTCATTACGCAGGTGCAGTCGAAGGTGGTGGAATCCTTAGGATACTGACAAGCTCTCTCACGAGACGAAAGACGGTGTTAATAAACGCCAATGCATCGAAGCCTCTAACCGCACAGAATAGAATTGGCATAGCTATCAACGCTCACGAATAAGCACATTGGTGACAGACATAAAGCAGTATCATATGCCGAGAATAGAGCATGCTCTAAAGAACGAAGGTAGCCTGAAAGCGGTGAAGAGGAAACTAGGCATGGGCAAAAATCAGATGTATGTGCTAAAAAGAGGAGGGCAACATCGTTAGCAATAGCAATACGATAGATAAAGTAGCCTAAAGAGTTATACACAAATCTAAACAGTAGCAATGTAATCAGGACGTTAATAAGAGAGGTAGTAGTGCTCAGCAACTCGACATTCCTTACATAATGAAACAGGAAGTAGAGAAAGTTTCAGTACCAAGTCAAAGGGGGAAACCAGCTGATGAGGATCAGGTAGCAGCAGGTCATTTGAAGAAAGGTGAGAAAATTGTGCTAGAAAAACTAGCTGTAGCTTTATGACACCGAGCGTACCAGAATCTTGGAAGAACGCTAAGCTTATCTTAATCGATAAGAAACGGGAAGTCAAGGACCTGAGAAATTAAAGACCGATCAGCTAGGTGTCCTTTGCCTACAGGGTATTTATTAAGGTAATCGCTAATGCAGTCAGGACAAGTTCAGACCTCAGTCAGCAAAATGATCAGGCACGCTTTCGTAGAGGCTACGTGACAATAAGGAACATTGAAACCATCAGTCAGGGGATGGAGATATGCGCTCAGTATAACCAGTCCCTATATGTAACATAGAGTGCGAGAAAGTATTTGAGTCAGTCGAGGCCCCAGCAGCCATGCAGGCGTTATAGAATCAGGGTGTAGAAGAATCTTATGTGAAAGTATTGGAAGATACGTGTCTGATATCTGTAACGACTGCACAGCTGTTATAGCGCTCCGTAAAGTCCGCATTATGATTCAAATAAAGAAGGGCGTCAGCCAGGAATACACGATCTCGCCAATGCTGTTCACCACGTGTTTATAGGAGGTATTCAGAGGCCCGGACGCGTATTCGCCAACTGCAGCCTGTACAGCCACAAGGCTTGAAACCACGGTGAATTGATCACGGTGACTGAAGATTGTCACAACGGCTTACCTAAAAGGGATAATTATTCCCTAAATAATGCTTAAAAGTCTATACCAACCTATTGTTACTGACCCTGTAATGTTTAGTTTAGTTAGTTTAGTTTTATGGGGTTTAACGTCCCAAAGCGACTAAGGCTATGAGAGACGCCGTAGTGAAGGGCTCCGGAAATTTCGACCACCTGGGGTTCTTTAACGTTCACTGACATCGCACAGTACACGGGCCTCGAATTTCTCCTCCAAAGAAATTTAGCCGCCGCGGCCGGGATCGAACCCGCCGCGGCGGCTAAATTTCTTTGGAGGAAAAATTCGAGGCCCGTGTAATGTTTAGTTTAAATTCAAAAGTGATATTCCAGCGCTGTGAATAATCTGTGTAAAAGTATGCAGAAAATGTTTTGAAAATCTTAAACGGCATTATATGCCACTAAGCATCACGATTTGCGACCTAAAAGGGAAAAAAATTAAGAAATGAAATGAAAAAAAAAAACAATAAAATTACAGTACAGAGAGCAGAGTCGAAGGGCCGACCTTCCATACGCAACACGTGCCTCTAATCCACTGCGTCATAGCGGCGATGTCAAGCCGTCGTTCTGAATGAATATTTATAACCAGCCTTAATGGTGGCTGCTACCTGCCGGTGGGCGGCGCTGTCATCGCTGGCTGTACCGGCTGCATTTGGCGAACACGCCCCCCGGACTGGGGACAGTTCGAGATAACAGCTAATAGAGATTGTCATCTGCGATTGCTGATGAGATTGCCTTGCTAAGTCACTCAGTAATGATCGATGAATCAGGCAGGTACATCGGGAAGCTCGGTGCAAAAATCAGTATACAGAAAAAAGGAATCTTCAGCAGTGTCGGAAGTAAGTAACAGCTTATTATTGGTAGCGAGGCGCTGAAAGTGGTAAGGGAATACGTCTACTTACGGCAGGTAGTAACCGCAGATCCGAATCATAAGGGTGAAAAAAAAAGACCAAGAGTAGGGTGGAGCGCATCTGGCAGGCGCTGTTAGATCATGATTGACAGTTTACTATATCCCTTAAGAGAAAACTATATAACAGCTGTATATTATCAGTACTCATCTATGAGGTAGAAACGTGGAGGCTAAAGAAAGGGGTTGAACTTAACTTGAGGAGAACGCAGCGAGCTATAGAAAGGAAAATAGCAGATGAAAAGTTGAGACAGAAGAGAGCAGAGTGGTTCCAGGAGCAAAAGCGGGTTAATGACGTACTGTTTGAAAGCAAGAATAAATGGCTTGGGCAGGGCATGCAATGTGAAGGCAAGATAACCGATCCTCGTCAAAGGTAGGGGACCAGATTCCAAGGGAAGGCAAGCGTAGGAGGTGGCGGCAGAAAGTTAGGTGGGCGGATGAGATTGAAAAGTTAGTGTGGACAAGGTGGGCGCCACTGGCACTAGAGAGGGTTAAGGTATTGTTCTACGATGGGCTTAGCCAGGCTGAGGGTTATGAATGATTCGGTGTCAGGCGAGCAGTTGAGAACACATACCGGTGCTTCCCAGTTTGAGGCCGAAAAACGCATTGAATGAAGATACACTGCCAAGCCTGTCAACTCCAACGGAACTTGAAACCTGCATATGGCTGCGAATCCATTACATCCTTGTATTTACATGCCTCGTGCTCAAACTCGGTTGGGTGAAACTCCGTCTGTTGTCCTAGCTGCGGCACATTGAGCGGTAGCCTCGTGCGCTGGTGGAAGTTTTATACTGATTTCACGCATTTGACTATACGGTTATGGCTCCCGTCACTCAGTTCGCTATCTTCATGGGGCTGTTGGCATCCACGGCGTCTACTGGGGCTTTTTTTGATATGAAGACCATTTTAGAATTGGGCGCTAAGTTTGAACCGGATGCGCTGAAGCCGTCGTGCAAGCCAGGTATTACTTCCTTTGCCTCAAGCGATAATCATCGTCTTGGCGTCCTCATTCCCTTCTTTCCAAGGAATGTACGACACCTGGAATGTTCAGTTATCAGTGTATACCGAGTCGCTATACGGGAATGCACTAATGTTGGCTTTGCAATACTGTGTTGTCTCTGCACGCGATCATTACCCGAGAGAGCCGTACGATGCCTGCATTAATTTAATGCAATAACTACATAGGAGACTTCTCTTGGGGGAACTGTGTCTCCATAATTTGTCCTACTCGAACCCCTCACCTCCTCGGAGAGTAAAAGCCCACTTACCTGTTAGTCAGTGTGGTGTAGTGGCAGTATTTGTTGTTGTTGTTGTTGTTGTAGTAGTAGTAGTAGTAGTAGTAGTAGTAGTAGTAGTAGTAGTAGTAGTAGTAGTAGTAGTAGTAGTAGTAGAAGAAGAAGAAGAAGAAGAAGAAGAAGAAGAAGCCGCAGCAGCAGAGACAGTAGTGGTGGTAAGAGTAGTAGAAATAGCGGCAGTTTGATGTTTTTGGGGCAGTGGCAGCTAAGGCCGTAATGTGCGAAACGTAAGGTGCTCCAACGTACTCATTTACTAGGAAAAATATTGTCATAAAAGCGCAGGTTTAAAGCCGGCTTACGGAGTAAACGGAGTTCAAGCAATCTGGGCTGATGATATGATGAACAAGACGAGGATGGGCTGATGAACATCCAACAGACGACTCAAGGGCCCCTTCACCGTCTCAAAGTGCTCTCAAATTCGAGTGATAGTAATAACGCCTCGGTGCACGGATCTTATAATGGCCCCGCAGAATCAGAGAAGCAGAAAATAACATACAGATCTGGCAATGGCATCGCGGAGCTCTCACAAAGAAACAGCCCAATTTTCAACAGTACATAACAAAACAGCTGAGGCAGCACGACAGAATAGCGAGGAAAGCAAATGCGCGCCTAGTATTAGGGGATAAGCCTGTACTCAAGGCACCTGAGTAAAATGTGTTCGTGGAATCCATCCCAAACAAGAGGGCGAGAGAGCACATTCATCCTAAGTGCCCGCAGTCCGCCGTGGGAGAAAGGCTCGACTTCGACAATTTTCTCTGAGGAGCGATGAGGAGAGCCAAAAACAACGGCCTACTAGTCGTGAGAGACTTCAACACTCAGCATAAGAGCTGGGAGTATAAAGGGAACACCTGAAAGGAAAATTCCTAGACCAAGCCACAACCGCTGCATGGTTAGAACTAATTATGGAATTTACAAAGCCGACTCGCATAGGCAACATATTCAGCGAGGATTCCTCTCCAGACCTAACATTCGCCAGGAATAGAAGGCAAAAGAAATGAATCAACACTGGGGAAGAACTCGGCAGGGACAGTGTCCATCATTCTTTGAAAGGTGGCAGGAGCGGTACACAGGCCAAAGGGGAGCACCTTGAACTCGTACAAACCGTCGGGGGTTATGAACGCGGTCTTTTCACGGTCACGTTCATCGACTTCGATCTGCCAGTACCCACTGCGTAGATCAAGAGAGGAAAAGTATCGGGCATGACGCAGGTGATCGAACGAGTCATCAATTCGGGGCAACGGATAAACGTCCTTTTTAGTAATCTTGTTGCGGCGACGTTAGTCGACGCAGAGTCGGAGAGTGCCATCCTTCTTGGCGACCAGCACAACGGGCGAAGCCCACGGGCTTGTTGACGGCTGGTTAACCTCGTCGCGAAGCATTTCCTCAACCTGCCTCCGAATCACTTCCCGTTGTTTCGCAGACACTCGATAGGGGTGGTGTTGTATGGGCCTCTCGCCTTCATCCACTACAATGCGGTGTTTAGCGACCGGTGTTTGCCGAACTTTAGAAGTGGTCGCAAAGCAGTCACGAAAAGAGTCGAGGATCTTGTGGAGGCGGTGTTTCTGATCGGCGGTTAGGTCGGGGTTCGCGTCAATCATAACGGGGGCGTCAGACGTCGATGCATGAGTATCGTTGAGGGACAAGGCGCAGTGGGAGACTGAGTCACTAATTTCATCGAAATAGGCTATGGCTGTTGCTTGCGGCAAGTGGCGGTATTCGGCGCTAAAGTTGGTAACAAAAAGCTGCGTTCGCATTCCGCGGAGGGAAGTAACACCCCGCGCAACACAGACTTGCTGACTCAGCAGTAACGACAGGTTACCTTCCGCAACCCCGTGAGGCGTGCGTGGGTTGGAGCATTCAAACCGTAATAAACAAACTGGAGCGTGGTGGTAGCGTGACATTGTCATCACACACGCGAAAAACAGGCCTGTCGGGCTCGCTGCTGTCGGCTATGGCACACTGAGGTGAGAACGTCACGACAAGTTCGCGGAGGTTTATTATCGCACCGTGTTCCCGAAGAAAATCAAACCCGAGGATGAGGTTCTTCGAGCAATGAGCCAACACAGCGAAGCAGGCAGTGAAGGTTACACCACGAATCTCCATTCTAGCGGTGCAGACGCCAACCGGTGTCACCAGATGGCCTCCAGCTGTCCGGATGTGCGTTCCAGGCCAAGGTGTCAGTACTTTCCTCAGTTCAAGCGCCAGGCCACGACTCATGACGGAGAAATCGGCGCCGGTATCTACGAGAGCAGTCACACGGCGGCCATCAACGATGATCGGGATTTCAGCCGAAGCTTGGTCACCTTCAGAAAAACGCTGTGTGGGGGAGGTCGGACTAGGGGATCGTTCTCGCGGTCGAGTTGGGGCGTCAAGCGAAGGCGTCGGTGAGCGGAGGATGTTCGTCATTATGTCCGGTGACGGCGATCCTACCTCCGAGGGTCGCCGTCCTCAGTTTTCCCGGCGCGGGCTGGAGGACTGCCGGACGTAGGACTGGCGGGCTGGTGAAGAAAACCGTCGAGGCGACGGTGACCTGGACTTACGTTGGGCAGTGGGTGCAGGTGGGATGTTGGCCGCTAGGTACTGATCGATCTCGCGAGGTCGTTCACCATAGCGTGGCAGGGGTGCGTCTGGCGAAAGGCCGCGAAGGCCAATCCGGCGGTACGGGCAGTGACGACGAATGTGGCCTGCTTCGCCGCAGTGGAAGCACAGGGGCCTGTTGTTCGGCGTGCGCCACATGCTTGCCTTCGTGACGGGTGGGCGGTCGTCTGGCAGCGCTGTCGTATACGGGAATCGGTGGGACGGCGCGGTAGAGGCAGGAGAGTAGAACGCCGGCGGTGGTGGCGCAGGACTTCGCAATGCCTCGCTGTATGTCATCACATAGGGCGCTGACGGTTGGGGAGGTGGAATGGGCTGCAGCGTGCGGCGTATCTCGTCACGGACAGCATCCGAGATGGCGGTGACGCTAGGAGGCTGCTCCACAGAGCGAAGCTTCTGCAGCTCTTCGCGAACGATGCTCCTGATGAGCTCTCGGAGGGAGGTGTTCTTATCCCCGGGCCTCGGCATGTGGCACTCCACAGCAGTGATGTTTGATGGACGGCCGTAGTGCGCAAACGGCTGTTGCAGGGCGCGCTCCATGCCTGCCGCTTCCTTTGCAAAATCGGCAACTGTAGCCGGGGGATCGCGCACGAGTCCAGCGAACAATTGCTCTTTCACTCCCCGCATCAAATGGCGCACCTTCTTGGCTTCCGACATCGAAGGATCAGCGCAGTTGAAAAGCCGGGTCATGTCCTCCACGAACATCGCCACGCTCTCGTTTGGCTGCTGCGCTCTCGATTGCAGGGCCAATTCAGCACGCTCCCTCCGTTCGTTGCCGCTGAACGTATCCAGCAACTGCCGCCGGAAGTCTTGCCAGGTGTGGATGGCGGACTCGTGGTTTTCGAACCATGTCTTGGCGGCGTCCTGGAGGGCAAAGTAGACGTTCCGAAGCTTGCGGTCCTCGTCCCACAGATTAAATTAAGCGACCCTGTCATACCCGTCCAACCAGTCCTCCACATCCTCAAACTTGTCACCATGGAACGACGCGGGCGTACGAGGCGTATGAAGAAGCAGCGGTGGCGAACTCACAAATTGCTGGAAGGTCTGGCTGGCCACCGTAGAGGTCATCGTGCGGGATGGCGCGGTGAGGGTATTGTACTCGGGGGCTAAGCCTTTCAAGCGGCGGCTTGACTTGTGGACACGTGTCGTGTCAAGGGGGTGTGACGGAGCGCTGGTGGTTCCTGGGATCTCTTCGTACATGGATCGTACCCAGCACTTCCACCAAAATGTCACGGACGCCGGTAGAACGTTCTATCCCTAGCAGAACAGTACCTGGCGAGCACACTGGGCAGAGCGCAGCCGGCCGACCCTAGCACCGAGCAGAAGAGAACGAAGTCCGGCGCGCGACAAATGTCGAAGACAGACCACACGGGGGCGCCGGTACAGTGGTGTCCAAACTAAGTGCGGCAATATTCTCTCTTTAACGCTGGGTACGGTGGCAGTTAGAAGAAAAGATAGGCCAGACCAGAATTTGAAGGCATTCAGGAAGAAGTGTAGCCAGGATTCGTTAGACGCTGTCTAGGAATAGAGCCGCATGCTAGGACAAGTGAGAGACACCAAATTCAGTCTTGGAAAGGATAACAGACATACACAGACTGCACCTATGGAAGGCCCATAGAAGCCGAACAAAGAGAGGGAAAATGCACAAGTAAACAGGTAACTTAGGCTTTTTTCAGCCTGAAAAACACGCCTTAACCCTGGCCAGGGACTCGGACCAGCTATCCAACTCACTGCAGGAAACACAATGGCCGAAACCTGGAGCCTTAGGCACATCATTGCTCCATTTCCGACACAAGACCTTGCAACATATCATCCGCGCCTTCCAGGCTGACGATGCAGCCCTCCGGCAAAGTATTACCGACTGGTACGTTGGAGCGAGCAGCTATCAAAGCAGGATTCCAAGGCCCGGAAAACACTAAACTAGATAGATGCACCTACCACTCAAGCGGAGGCCTACGCCACCGTCAGCATGGCAGCAAAAAAGCACAACACCATGAGGGGGGGGGCACTGGTAATACTGCCACGTATCATTGCAGTGTGTGTTCGTTCACGCTCAAGGCAGCAGGAAAGGGTCGTTATCACTTTTGTTCGTGGCGCGAGAAGCGACCAGACTAATCTAGATTGTTCGCAGCCATGAAAGGCTGCATCTAGGTTTTTCCAGATTACCGTAGATGATCTTGACCTGTTATCTGGAAGTTTCTTTGCCGGCTTTAAATTGAGCGATGCCGCGAGCGGCGGACATTCGTAGTTCGACGATTGACGAGCACGCCTGTTGCTTACGCCGCCGCCGAGTGATTCAGTTCTTTTGAGGGCGCAAGTCAGCCCAAATAAAGAGCTTCGTTTACAAGTCTTTCTGGTGTCTTCCTGACCGCTGGACTGCCGTCACTACAACGTGACATCTGGTGGAGGTGCGGGGTAGCCTTTCATGTTCCGGACACCCCCAAAAAGTCGTGACGCCAGCCCTCTGAGTCATCTACCGCAGGACCTGAGTCCAGTCCACCGCGCAAGCCGACGCTGAGTTCGGGACCCTGCCGGACCCTACCCGGAAGCGAAAGCAAGTACCAACGTCCATCATGACCTTGCCCCAGACGACCACTCCAATCATTCTGCAGCAGCCCCGGGTGCCACCAACCTTCGACGCTTCGCCTGGCGCCGACCCCGAGGAATGGCTGGAGCAGTTCGACCGTGTGGCTGTCTTCAACAACTGGGACGATGCCATGAAATTTAGGTACGTCTTCTTCGCCCTGGAGGGACCAGCAAGAGTCTGGTTCGAGAATGAGGAAGCCAGCCTTGCCAACTGGGAAACCTTCAAGGAACAGCTTCTGAAGACCTTCACAAACGTCGTGCGAAAGGAGAGAGCCCAGCAGCTGCTACAGTCTCGCATACAACACCCAAATGAGACCGTTGCAGTGTATACTGAGGAGATGAAGCGTCTCTTCCGGCGTGCCGACATGAACATGAAGGAAGAAGAGAAGGTGAAGTTGCTTATGCGAGGAGTTAAAGAGCAACTCTTTGCCGGCCTCGTCCGCAACCCACCGAAAACCGTCGCGGAATTCGTAGAAGAGGCATCCACAATGGAAAAAACCCTTGAAGCCCGAGCCCGCCAATATGACCGCCAGCAGCGCGTCTTCTCAGCAAACTGCCTGGACACCGTTAACAACGATAACTTGCGGGAGGTTATCCGTCAAGTTGTGCGAGAAGAGCTCCAACGATTGCTGCCAACGGGAACGCAGCCGCAAATTTCATCGCTCACTGACGTCATCCGGGACGAGGTTCAACAGGCCTTGGGTGTGACGCCGACACCCACGCAGCCACTGCAGCCCCCAGCCATGACTTACGCCGCAGCTGTGCGCCGCCCTGCCCCTCGATGCCAGGACCCAAGCCCCTATCGCCCTCAGCCAGCTGCGTTGGACCGCCGCCCACTCGCCCCAACCCGCCCGTCCTACGAGCGACGCGCGCAGCCGAGAAAATGCGACGAGTGGAGAACTCCCGACCAGCGCCGCCCACTATGCTTCCACTGTGGCGAAGCCGGTCACGTCCTCCGGCACTGCCCATACAGACGACTGGGCATCCGAGGGTTCTCTTACGACGCTCCACGACCCCGACCCGGGCAGCGACCAGCCGAAATCGAGGAGTTTTTGCGCCGGGAAGAATGCTCACCGCCCAGCCGCCTATCACGTTCCCCGTCGCCTTCGTCTCCGCGCTTTGTATCTCCTAGCCGAGGCTACGCAGTGCGTGGACGCTCCCCCAGCCCCCGAAGGTTAAACTGAATAAAGCAGCCTCTGGAGGTGAGGTTGCTTCCGAGCGCAAGCACAAAGATCCTCCATCGACGAAAACCCAAGTCCATGCCTCAACTACGACGACAACAACGACGACAACACCGACGACAGCACCGACAACGACGACGACGACGACGCGGCCAGACTTGAAACTTTTACCGCTGCCCAGTGCAGTAACGTCGGAGTACGCCCACCGCAGCCTTACTACTCGACGAAGCCGAGATCGGACACCGAAGACAACGTACAATACGAGAACGCGAACAAGTGACCTTGAAGTTACGGTCGACGGTCACGCGGTTACTGCCTTGGTCGACACTGGAGCTGACTACTCTGTCATGAGTGGCCCACTCGCTGTCCGACTCAGGAAGGTAACAACAACTTGGGATGGCCCGCTGATCCGCACCGCAGGTGGCAACCTGATTACGCCGTCAGGACGCTGCACCGCGAGAGTTAGTGTAAACGGGAGAACCTATGCGACAACCTTCCTGATCCTACAGCAATGCTCGCGAGACGTGATTTTGGGAATGGACTTCCTGAATGAACATCGAGCGATCATCGACCTTCGATCTAAGTCGATCAAGCTTTCCACGGACACAGCCATATCTGCAGCGACGACAGCGACTCATCCCGTTGCCTTGAACGTCCTCGACGAAGCATTGAGCGCGCCGCCCCGATCAAGTGTCGTCGCCTGCATAGGTACTGGAGACATCGAAACTGCCGAAGGCGTCATCGAGGGGAACACCCAGCTACTCCTGGATCGAGGACTGGCCGTCGCAAGGGGAGTCGCCCAAATCCGAAATGGCCAAGCCCAGGTCTTGCTAACCAACTTCACTGAAGAATACCGGCATCTAAACAAAGGTACGACGATCGCTTTCCTCGACGAGCTGGCAGACATCAGAGACATATTTGCCCTACCCGACCAACCCGTAGAACCATCTGACCAACGCCATCAACCAACGTTTGATATCAACCCAGCATTACCACGGAGCAGACAAGACCAAATACGCAGTCTTCTTCAAGAGTACAGCGATTGCTTCTCATCAGCATCGAATGTGCGACGAACGAGGCTTGCCAAGCACCGAATTGTCACAGACGAACACGCCCGACCACTGCGACAGAGCCCCTACCGCGTATCGCCGCTAGAACGCCAAGCTATCCGTAAGCAAGTTGAGGAAATGCTTCGTGACGACGTTATCCAGCCATCAAGGAGCCCCTGGGCAGCACCAGTCGTCCTAGTGAAAAAGAAAGACGGCACCCTTCGCTTTTGCGTCGATTACCGCCGCTTGAACAGCATTACGAAGAAGGATGTCTACCCCCTCCCCCGCATCGACGATACATTGGACCGGCTGTGCAACGCTAAGTACTTCTCATCGATGGACCTGAAGAGCGGCTACTGGCAAATTGAAGTCGACGAAAGAGATCGCGAAAAGACTGCGTTCATCACGCCAGACGGACTCTTCGAGTTCAAGGTGATGCCATTCGGCCTCTGCTCTGCCCCAGCGACGTTCCAGCGAGTAATGGATACGGTGCTCGCAGGCTTGAAGTGGCAGATTTGCCTAGTCTACTTAGATGACGTTGTTGTCTTCTCCTCAAGCTTTGAAGACCACCTCAGAAGGCTTCGGATAGTGCTGGAAACGATCAAGTCTTCAGGCCTGACACTGAAACCAGAGAAGTGCCACTTCGCCTACGAGGAGCTGCTGTTCCTTGGTCACGTCGTAAGCAAGGATGGAGTTCGCCCCGACCCCCAGAAGACGGCCGCGATCGCAGAGTTTCCACAGCCTAATGACAAGCAGGCTATACGCAGATTCCTTGGATTGTGCGCTTATTACCGACGATTCGTCAAGAACTTTTCGCGCATCGCTGAACCTTTGACTCAACTTACCAAGGCTGACGTGCGTTTTAAATGGGAAAGGCCACAGGAGGAAGCTTTCAACGAGCTGAAGCGCCGCTTACAGTCCCCTCCTGTGCTCGGGCACTTTGATGAAAACGCCGAAACCGAAGTTCATACCGATGCAAGCGGGGTGGGCTTAGGAGCGGTCCTCGTTCAGAAAAATGGCAGACAGGAGAAAGTTATCGCGTACGCTAGCTGTTCACTGTCGAGAGCCGAAGCCAACTATTCGACGACAGAGAAAGAATGTCTCGCCATTATTTGGGTCACGTCCAAATTTCGCCCCTACCTATACGGACGACCATTCAAGGTTTTGAGCGATCACCATGCTCTGTGCTGGCTGGCCAATTTGAAAGATCCCTCCGGCCGCCTTGCTCGTTGGAGCCTGCGTCTTCAAGAATTCGACATAACTGTAGTCTACAAATCTGGCCGCAAGCATTCCGATGCAGACTGCTTGTCACGAGCTCCTGTCGACGCAGCACCCGAAGAGGAGGACGACGACGCTTTCCTAGGACCGGTAAGCGCCAGCAGTTTCGCGCAGCAGCAGCACTCGGATCCTGACTTGCAAAGCCTAGTTGATTATCTGAAAGGCAAGACCGCATCGCCTCCTCGAGGGTTCAAGCGGCAACTGTCGTCCTTCGTCCTTCACAATAATGTCCTCCTGAAGAACTTCGCGCCGAACAGGGCAGTTCATCTTCTTGTCGTGCCCAAAAATCTCATGCAAGAAATTATGCAGGCATGTCATGATGAGCCGACTGCAGGACATCTCGGGATTGCTCGCACGTTGCACCGCATCCAGGAGAAGTACTATTGGCCACGGCTAGCTACCGACGTTTCCCATTACGTGAAAACGTGCCGTGAGTGTCAGCGGCGCAAAACGCCTCCGACTAGACCAGCCGGACTCCTGAACCCCATACCACCGCCAACCAAGCCCTTTCAGCAAATAGGGACGGACCTCCTCGGCCCCTTTCCGACCTCTTCATCAGGAAACAAGTGGATCATCGTGGCCACCGACTACATGACCCGCTACGCCGAAGCAAAAGCGTTGCCTAGTGGTACCGCAACAGAAGTCGCAAAATTTTTTGTCGAACAAATTCTGCTGCGACACGGCGCCCCGGAAGTGCTCATCACAGACAGAGGAACGGCGTTTACAGCGGAGCTGACGCAAGCCATTTTAAACTACAGCCAGACAAGCCATCGGAGGACCACTGCCTATCATCCACAAACCAACGGACTCACAGAGCGTCTGAACAAGACCATCGCAGACATGCTCTCCATGTACATCGACGCCGAACAGAAGACGTGGGACTCCATTCTGCCCTACGTGATCTTCGCGTACAATACTGCCGTCCAGGAGACAACCAGGTTTACCCCATTCCAGCTGGTATACGGCAGGAAGCCCACGACAACACTCGACGCATTGCTCCCGCACGTTTCTGACGAAGACAACCTCGACGTCGCCGCCTACCTTCATCGCGCCGAGGAAGCCCGAAGACTTGCGCGGCTTCGCATTCAAGACCAGCAGCACACCGACGCCCGACGCTACAATCTGCGCCGACGAGACACGCATTACAAGCCAGGTGATCGTGTTTGGATATGGACGCCAGTTCGCCGCCGTGGATTGAGTGAAAAGTTTCTGCGACGCTACTTTGGCCCGTACAAGGTTCTCCGTCGCATCGGTGACCTCGACTACGAAGTCATCCCCGACGGCACGACAGCATCTCAGCGACGCCGCACACGCCCGGAAGTCGTACATGTCGTACGCCTGAAGCCATATTATGAACGCTAAAGGACTGGAAGTTTTCATTGTCCGTGTTTATTTTCATTTTAAAGCATCGAGACGATGCTTCTTTGGAAGGGAGGTAATGCCACATATCATTGCAGTGTGTGTTCGTTCACGCTCAAGGCAGCAGGAAAGGGTCGTTATCACTTTTGTTCGTGGCGCGAGAAGCGACCAGACTAATCTCGATTGTTCGCAGCCATGAAAGGCTGCATCTAGGTTTTTCCAGATTACCGTAGATGATCTTGACCTGTTATCTGGAAGTTTCTTTGCCGGCTTTAAATTGAGCGATGCCGCGAGCGGCGGACATTCGTAGTTCGACGATTGACGAGCACGCTTGTTGTTTACGCCGCCGCCGAGTGATTCCGTTCTTTTGAGGGCGCAAGTCAGCCCAAATATAGAGCTTCGTTTACAAGTCTTTCTGGTGTCTTCCTGACCGCTGGACTGCCGTCACTACAACGTGACAATACAATAATCTAAAACCTGGGACCTAAGCAGACTGACGACATAATCAGCCTAAAGGATCTTTGAGAAGCAGAGATGGTACCCCAGGAGCGGAGGCATGCGGACATCTTAATGAAGAAGCCTGGCCTAAATAGCCTCAGACCCATCTCCCATACATCATGACAAGGGAAGCTCTATGAAACGGTCGTACCAATGAGACTCCAGAACTACCTGGAGAACAATGATCTTCTGCTCGAAGCCATACTTGGCTTCCGGCTACACCTGTCGACGCATGACATCCTCCTACTAGTTCAAGAGGAAGTCTTAACTAATGTACCCAAGCTCGACGTGGATATCGTCCGAGCTATAGACCTCAAAGGAGCCTTTGACAACATCAACGATGACGCAGTCCTGGCGTGACTAAGCCGTCTGTACAGCAGAAAGAATTATCCAAGATTACGTTACGGCCTTCCTAAGGGGCATATCAGTAACCATTGGAGTAGGAGAACTGAGGTCGGAGAAGCTAGGAATGCCCAATAAAGCACCTCGCAAGGCTCGGTAATTTCCTCTCTCCTGTTCAGCATAGCCGTACCAAGGCTGCCTCGAAGACTCGACCGCACCGAAGGAATCAGCCATGTGATGTACGCCGACTATAGCACGGTGTGGCCAAGCGACGGATCCATCTTGGAAAAAGGCAAGCAGCTCCAATATGTGCCCTGCATTAGCCAGTAGACCAGGGATTGCGGTCTCTCTTGCTCACCAGAAAAGTATGATTTTATACATATTCACTCACATGATACGGAAACAACCTCTGACTTAACATTCATCTTGGCGGATAGGAAATTTCTCAAGGAGCAAAGCTAAAGATCGTGGAAATGTGACTACAATCGATCCACAGAGTGGACCACACGCTCAGATTCCTCTCCAACTGTACGACTCAAGTTACTCGGATGATCACCCGGGTAGCCAACAGAAGACGAGGTTTCAAAAAGGAGGACCCGGTCAGACTGATACAAACTGTAGTCGTCAGTATAACTACGTACAGCTTACCGCACCAAATACTTACATCACAAGGAGTCAAAAAGGTAAAGGTTATGGAGTGGAACGCATATACGGCGGCCCGGGGTCTACCACTGGGAACATCTACGCGTAAATTAATATACCTTACGGTCGCCAACACATCCTTAGAGCATCAGGAAACACTCCTCATCGCTCAGAAAGAACACCTTCTACATACGACCATGGCCAGGGCCTTACTCAGACGAGCAGGCTGTCCTGACAGCCACAGGAAAAATTACCGAAGACACTTTCTAAAATGAGCTTGGTGAAAGCCTTGTGGTAAACCCACTGCATATACCTAGTTGTACATGGCGCCCCAGTGGAATGGCCACAGTGTTCGCTGTTCGATGACATGGCGAGTCGCTGCTGCTGTCTGCGCTCGAATTCATTCGCTTTGGTGTTCGGCGATATCGCCTGTCGCTGCTGCCGCTTTCGTTCTGCTTCCCTGCCTTTGGTATACCCGGCGATCTAATCAGTCGCTGTTAGAGTTTACGTTCTGCGTTCCCTGGTTTTTGCATCTGGTTACATGTTCAGTCGTCGCATGCGCATTCGCTCCGTGTTCTTCTGGCGTTTGGTGTTGGGGGAACCCGGCGTCCGCTGCCGCTTCCCCGAACCGCTTGGCGCGGAATCACTGGCACGCTTCGGAGCCGCGTGTCACACTCACTCGACTGCAACGAGACGTCTGGCGAAGGAGCAGCGCTGCAGCTGCCACCGCTGACGCGCGCGCGCTCGTTCTACCGCTACTGTCTGACGCCGCTGAGACGCCGCGGCCTGTAGAACCGCATGCGCAGATGATGCACCGTACGTTCGACGCGCCATCTGTCGTAGATTAGCGAAGCAGCGCATCCCCCACGAGAGAGGGAGGAGGAGGAATAAACATACTTAGGCAAACTTTGTCGTCGTTAAGCCACTGTCGCCCCAAGTGGCCTCCATGAAGGGGTGACCTGGAGGATCCAATCTGCGATGTTCGCTTGTATTTCTTTGTTTTCATCGCGTATAATCTTGGGAGGAACCGCTCTGGTCGGGCCGCCGGCGGCTGGCGCCATGGCTGGCGCACCCGCCGCGAAATGAAACATGCTCCAAGTTTCCGCCACTGCGGTTGGAGTGCGCCGAAGCCGCCGAGCGCATTGGCGGCCAAGCGCCTTTGGAGAGTAGAGGAGCACTTTGGTCAACGTGATGCCGCCGTGCATTGGCGGCCAAGCGCCTTTGGAGAGTAGAGGAGCACTTTGGTCAACGTGATGCCGCCGTGCCTGGCGCGCGCGCGCGTTACTTCGGGGTATAAACGCGCCTTAAAATACGGAGAACGTATCGGGCAGCAGATTGGCTCACACAGTTTTACCCATTCCTAAGCACATGCACCAACAACTGCGCCGAGACAGGAGGTAAACAAAGGCTCAGGCGTTACAAAAGTGCATCATCGTCATAGCTGCAGCGAGGTACCGAAGACACAGAGCTATAGTGGTACCGGCAATCGACTACGCTCACAAGGAGCTGGCCAGCGTCATTATAAGGGATTGTACCTATACGGCAGCACAGGAGACTGCGATCGCTCTTGTAGTAGCCGATGGCAACGGAAGAGGAAAATTCCTTGTAATCATCTCGGACCCTTAGACGGTCTGCCGGAGCTGGCTGTAAGGCAAAATTGGCAAGAAAAGTCTCCGCGTTGTAAGCTAAGGCGGCTCAAGAGAATAAAAACATTCTGTCATGTAGGAACTAGGACGCGCCGGCCTGCCCGGGAACCACGCAGCGGATGTCATTGCTCGAGGACATACTAAGCGAGTGGAAGCTCATGCGTTGGGACCCAGACGTACGGTCATGAGACCCTCCTTAGCGGACTAAGGAGGGTCTACCGCCCACCCCATAGCTAACTAACTAAAGAGCACACCGCAAGTTCAAGACAGCTCTAAACATGCACATATCCATGCTTATTTATCCTAAATATGATACACCTTACTGCATACAAGCCTGCATGCCCATAGCGCGGAGAGGCAGCCACACTATATCACATTACAAGAGGGTACCAGTACAACTCAGCAGTCCAAGTCACACACAATGTCACTCCGGAGCAGTGCCAGGCAGCGCTTTTCAGCTGGGAACCATATCAGCTTTTACTGCTCCTTAGGAGTCCTGGACTCGGCATTTCACCCATGAAGACTCTAGAAGCAGTGAACAAACTTTTTGTCTGTCTCATCAAATAATCAACGATTGCTTACGAATCAACGAAGGCGGTAGAATGGTTAGACAGAATACCAGCAAGCTCTCTGAGGAAACGAAAGATCGAATTAAGAAACGCCAAAGAATGAAAACTTCTAACCCCCATAGACAGAATAGAACTGGAAGAACTATCAAAGCTGATCAATAAGCCGAAGGCAACCGACATAAGGACGTATATAATGGAGACAATCGTTCACGCTCTAAAGAAAGGAGGTCACCTATAAGCGGTGAAGAAAAAAGTACGCATAGACAAAATTCAGCCGTATGGGCTAAGATAGAATGCGGGCAATGTCTTTAGCACTGTGGATGAGATAGTAAAGTAGGCGAAGTGTTCTACACACGTGCATACAGTGGCCAGCGTAAAGAGGACGTTAATGAGGGAGGTAGCAGTGCACAGCAAATGGAAATCGCTCCAGTAATGAAAGAGGTAGTAAAGAAAGCATAAAGAGGAAAATAAAGGGGCAAAGCAGCTGGTCAGGATGAAGTAATAGAAGATTTTGAAAGACGGTGGGGAGAGTGTTCTAGAAAAACTAGTCAAGCTGTATACGCAGTGCCTTAAGACCTTGAGCGTACCGGAAGCTTGGAAGAGCGCTATATCATTGTAATTCATAAGAAACGGCAAGTCAAGGATTCAAAAAATGTCCCCAACGTGCATGATATTTACTAAATGGCTACAATACTCTGGGGTATCTTCTGCGCTGATAAATGTGATAGACTTAATATACTTGGTATGCGAAGCATATCGAAATGCAACAAATAAGGAAACTGTACCTGTCAAGAAGAACGAGGCATAAAGTTTTGCCGTGTGCCTATTTTGGAGTCTTGATAGTAAACAATGCACTCATCCACGCTGTTTTGTGGCGCTGCAATGGATAACAGCGCGTGAGTGATCAGTGTCTCTCTTTCCGCAGTGTTCCAGAGGTGCAAAACAAAAATCATTCCTTTGACTTGGGTTTTCACACAGAACGTGACCGAGTTATTGGTAAGTTACTCCACATCAGTGTTGGAGGCACGCCGCCAATGCAGTGGTTCTGACTATTCCACCAGGGCGTGGAATGCATGGCTGCACTACTGGCGGACCTGTCCCGGATATACCATACTGAATGCGTCATGAACGGAAACTACAAGTAGGTGAACGGTGGATGAGCATCTTACGTAATTTCCTTTAGCTGTCCTAAACTTGCTTCCTTGCAGAATCTTGAAGGGGTGCAGCATGAGCGGACGCCGTCGACAACAGCGGAAGCATGAATAGGGCTTTCTTCTTATTACCGAATTGCACGCCTTAATATTTGATTTTCCAGTCGACGAAAACGCGAGTGGTTTGGGTGGCTATTAATTATGCATATCGCTTTGATAGCTTTATATTTTTCTTGTTTCGCCATTTGAGACTGCCAGAACCGATGCCACGCTTCTCTCTCCTTTTTCGTCACTAGCTCAATTAGGATGATCCTCTTCCAAAGGGCGATAAAAAAATCAAATTCAATGCATACATATGTGCTGGAATATACCAGTGGCATCCGTTCGGTAGTTACGAAGTATAAATGCTCTAATTTCTTGCACAAAATAACCAATCACTATCATCAGTTTGAGTACGCCCACCGCATGACAAAGGTCTCTTCACATGGCTCTTATTAACCCTGTCCTGTGCCAGCTACGGTTGCCTTGTCCCCGCAAACTTCTTAGTTCGCCCATCTAACTTTCTGACGACCCCTGCTACGCTTGCCTTCTTTTGGAATTCACTCCGTTACCCTTACAACAATCGGTTGTCTTGCCTTCGCAATACAGGCCCTCCCGAGACCCATTTCTTCTTTTAATTCGACTAGGATGTCATGAACCCGCTTTTGTTTCCTGTCCCAAAAACTCCAATAATCCCCATTTGGTTTCAGTCTGACAGCTTCTGACAGACTATTTTTCTTTAAGCCCTGATCGAGCACGCTCAATAGCTGTTAAATAATTTTTGATTCCTTCCCACAGTACTAACAAATTAGCGCGATAGCGTGAAAGGCCCCTTTCACTGGAAAATCTGGTGTCGGCGTTGTGATCGAAATATGAAGGGCATGGAAGTAGCAAGCGGTCCTCATAGGGCGACCTAGGAGGCTGGTGGGCCACATAGGTCACGTTACCCTGCGGCGTCATCACAACCTGCCCGCCGGGTAGCGAACACACTACCCACCATGGGAAGCGGCAGTTAAGTTGATGATTGGTGATTAATTGATGATTGAAGTTGATGATTGGTGATGATTGATGATTTTTAGCCTCGAGTCTGGCGTCTGATGACCTTAGCTGTTTAGTGTATGTGCCATAAAATCCAAGCTAGCACAACGCAGAGCGTTTGCAATTATGTACGCTCTCAGACAGACTACAACGCAGCACGTACGCAGGAGGCATGCAGAAATACGATAATTTTGTCGGTGTTTATGCATGCCCTGTGCAGTTTGGCACCCACCATGGGAAACGCCAGTTAAGTTGATGATTGGTGATTGATTGCTGATTGAAGTTGATGATTGGTGATGATTGATGATTTTTAGCCTCGCCTCTGGCATCTGATGACCTTAGCTGTTTAGTGTATGTGCCATAAAATCCAAGCTAGCACAACGCAGAGCGTTTGCAATTATGTACGCTCTCAGAGAGACTACAACGCAGCACGTACACAGGAGGCATGCAGAAATACGATAATTTGGTCGGTGTTTATACATGCTCTGTGCAGTGTGGTAAGCGGGCCACGCAGTGAAATCCTATTCCAACAAACCTGCGTGAGAGAAATTTCGCTGAACCGAAATCAACGGGCAGTTGTACGTTTTGATGAACATAAATACACATTAGGCTTTCAAAGTTTCAGGAAGGCGTTTGTTTTACGCATTTAGCAGTTGTGAAAAACTGCAGCAATTTCTTTTGAACTTTCGTTTTCGACGTTAACAACTGCTAAACTGAGAGAGCTCTTTCACATTCGTCTACCCTTTCAGCTGCGAATTTATGCTGGACGGCAAAGGCTGTCAATTTCTCTCGAAGCGTTAGTCCACCTCTTTGAAATTTATGTCCCTAAAGCTATGATGCCCAGCTTGAAGCATTTTCTTAGCATTTGTTAATAAAATTGAGTACGGTTACGGTTACGGTATCGCTCCATAGCCGGTCGGCGTGGCATCCTGCGGTTTCATGCGGAAAATATGGTGATGTATTGATCTGATATGTATATCCACAGAAAATATCGGTATATGCTATCAGCAACGCCCCGCGCCCATTCCAAGTGCATCGGGAAAGACGAATTGCCACTGATCCTTGCTCGCCCCCCCAAAAATATAACTTTTTGAGGTGCGTTTATCGGCACTTCGTCACCACTACTTCGCCGCAGGAAAAGCCTTTGACACCAAGTAAATGTGACCACGGTCTCGTCCCCTGCGACCGCCCCACTGTACGATGAAAATGGCAGCATTGAACGCACACCGTAGAGAAAATTATGTATCAGCGGGTAGCTTTGCGGATACCAATCACAGTAAGCGCTATCTGGTACGTAGCCTAGCACGAGGTGAAGCCGACTGCTCCTGAAAGCATGTTTGCAAAAAACTTTCCGCCAGTGCCGCCCCTCTCCGTCGCCGAGAGCGTCGATCTGACATAGTAGCACCGCTTATGGCGATTTCGCCGTTCCGACCGTCGGTACATCTTGTGCTAATATTTTTTGCCGAGGGCTGTACCATCTATCATAGTGTTCTGGCCATCGAACTGAGCCGGCTGTCTGCACTTTAAAATAGTTAATTGTTGGTCTAGTTGGTATCCTAGCATTGGATTCTTCGTTTCTATTGTCCTGTCCTTTACCATAAATGAGACGGACCTGCTCTCGGCACTTGTACCTCACGTTCCTCATGCTGTGCAGCTGTGCACAGCTGAACGTGATTTTCAGGTTATCGCCGTCATTTTGGCCGAACAAAGCCTATAATTTTAATGCGTCATAATTTGACGGGACAAGTAGCGCAGAAAGTGAAGCCCTGCCTACCTGACTCTGAGCAAACTGGCCGCCGAAGCCTGCGATAGTTAAATAAATGATTAGCCCCGACAGGTTGCCCTGGAAAAGCCACCTGGGTCCCACAAGCCTCACATATGGCAGCACCTGCCAACGCAAGGCAATGGCGCATAGCTTAAACGCTGTACCACTGTGCCAGCAGTGGTATGATGACTCGGAGGGATTCGTGAATGCAAAGTAGAGAATGACCGATCTCGCAGCGTTACAGGATGACGAGAATAAAGACCCCACGAACAAAAATAAAAGAAATTAACAAGAAATAATTGGTGGTCAATGAGCATAGTTCGTAACGACGACCACTCACTCATTTTTGTCTTGTTGCCCAAGCGAGCACCATTGAGTTTTTTTTTTTCCTGGAAAAATAGCAGTGTACGATAGAGCTACCAGTCGGCTAGCGAAGCTCGTATTTCGTTCACTAATTTTGAAAACATGAACTGCGTTACAGCATATAATTCCGATTAGGTTACGACTATACTGATGCCTTTGAGGTCGCCTCAGGCTGCTGCTTAATTTAACCACAGATTGTAAGGTTTTTACTACATAATTTAGGAAACCTTGCTAACGTACATGCTCGGTGAAACTCGATCTTTCAGCATAGATGGCAACGATAGCTGTACTGTTGTTGTTTGTTGTTGTGACTGAGAGAAGGATGAAAAGGAAATTGCACGGGCCTGCCTACTGGCTCGAGCCAAGCCACCACCGCTGTCACGTGCCGATAGACGAGAGTTAAGAGATCAGAGGAAAGAGAAAAAGGAAAGAAAAGACGCGCGTCGCAGCAACAACTGCGTCCGCCGAGCGGACGCTGCTGAAAAAACAGATAAGTGGCCGAAGTCGCGCTCGCCGAAGCGAGGACAGATACTAGCTGTGCGGGAGCCCATTACAGAGCTGCTTACAGGAATGCCTTTTGCAGGAAGCACCGAGCAGCTTACTAATCTTTATGGGCTGCGATAAATCATACCGTTATTAAGCATGATCGTTCCTCCGCATGTTAATATTAGCAAAAATCTGCATAAAAGTATTATCCTATACCTTGAGCTTGGCGCATGATAGCCTCAGCTGCTTATGCACCAATAAACCCAACACAACACACATCCTCCGCATGTTAGGATGCATATAAATGCGGACTTAGTTAAACGAAATAATATTCTGTTCTAAGCGTCAGCGCGCCTTCCGTATGGGTAAAAAAAAAAACATTGGTCATCCATGAGGAAGAGCATCAACGTTCTCTAGCATCATGCACATACCATCATAGCTGGCAGTTTCAATTATCAACGCGTGAAATCTGTTAGAAAGCATTGGCGTGTTCTCTTTACTTTTGTCCGCGCGTGTACATCCACGATCACTGAGTCGCGTGTGCAGTTAAGTGCGTTTCCACCCTAAAAATTGGTTACCACGAATGCTGAACGCATAAAAAAATAATTTGCGTCTCAATGCACTTAGTTGTGCAGTGTATATTTATCAAATTTTTCTCGTCATTTTCTTGTATTTTTGCTATTAGTCTGCGTGAGCTGCTTTCACCAGTACAGAAATTGCACGGACCCCTTAGCTACCAGGCGCGGCAGTAGAGTCTCTGGAGGAGATTAGCGCAAGGACGACGAAAAAAAAAGAGCTCGAAGCTTTCCAGAACGTATTGGTAACCGCAATGAGACCTGAATTCAATAGCGTCTAGTAGAGCCAGTCTACCTGATGGCTGTTTCCTTTGTGTTAGTTGGACACGACGTGAGCATCCTAGTATATTTGCTATGCAACCCCCCCCCCCCCCCCCCCCCCCCCCCCCCCCCCCCCGCCGTCTCTTAGCCGCACGGTGTACTCTGCCGCGCTCGTAGTTCCGGCGGCCGCCGCATGTGGGCGCCACTACCACACGTCAAGCGGATTTCGGTTCTTTGCACGCATAAGTTTTGTAAACTGGCTGAAATAATTTGTGAAGCTAATTGGTCATCTTAATTAAATGGATGCTGCCCGCTCTGTAGCGCTAGAGTGTACTAGATTAGGTTGTAGCGCACTCTGAGTTGCGATACGATCACACAAGGCCTTCTTTTAGCCCTCTCAACCCAAACCCTTCTGTTGTCAAAGGTATGGGGTAGCGCGCCCCGCTTTCAACCCAAGGGGCGGGGGTTCTTGCACCGACGCGACAATTTTCTGTTCAGCTCAGTTGCTTTTCTCTCTTCAGAGGCATAACGGGATGGTGCTGGGACGACGTCACGACCTTGTAGACTAATGTGGAATTTTGTAGTGACGTCATCATTGTTGTACTGTGTAGGCAATGAGATTGCGACATCACATCGCATTCGACCAACGGGAATTTCGTTTTCATAAAGCAGGGGTTGCTGCCGAAGGAAATTCCGTTATTACACACCCGGATTTGCCGATGAACATGCACTATCTGGTTAAAATGCTTTCTCTTTTATGGTTGTCATCCATCGTGCATTATCTGTTTTGGGATGCCAAATGAAGTGCTTTAACTTGTATGCATTTTTCTTTGCAGGTAATGGAGTGCATAGACAGCCCGGAAGTTAATGTATGTACTCGTTTTTATACACGAAGTTAGACAATAGCGCCGTCTGTGGCGCTTCGCAATGCTTTCGGCAAGCGTGATTTTGCTACCTACACGAACCCCCACGGGCCGTCCGGCGGTCATCGTTGCGCTGTAATCTCTTCCTCCGCCCCCCTTCTCTCACCAACGCGGTGCTCTATGCGCTTTTACTCTTTCGTCGTGCCCCGCCGCGGTGGCTCAGTGGTTACGGCACTCGGCAGCTGACCCGAAAGACGCGGGTTCGATCCCGGCCGCGGCGGTTGAACTTCGATGGAGGCGAAATTCTAGAGGCCCTTGTACTGTGCGATGTCAGTGCACGTTAAAGAACCCCTACGGCGTCCCACATAGCCTGAGTTGCTTTGGGACGTTAAACCCCGTTAAAGCAAACTAAATAAAATCTTTCGCCGTCCTCTTAGCAGAACTTTCTGCGAAGGTAAGGTGGAAGGTAGGCACGTCGCCGTTGGAACGAGCTGGTGGCAGTTGCCACCATGCTCGGCTTTTTCTTTATTTGATTTTTCTTTGTCAGTCATTTTTTATGTTGCTCTAACGCATATAAATCGGTCTTTCAATTCGCCATTTTCTTTATATCCATATTTAGTCGTACACTTCTAACCTTATGTAAACTCTGTTTGTGCCACCAATCCTCTAATCGCGGTTTGCTAAGTTCCACCGCTGATTATTCACATTACCATTGTTATCTCCGAACTGAAGGGCCTCAGGGAGATAATGTGTCTGCATCGACCACCGGATAGACATCACTGTCGAGTATAAGAATGTCAATTGTTTTTAAGGGTTTACAACACACTC
This sequence comes from Amblyomma mixtum, assembly GCF_055824585.1. NCBI lineage: Eukaryota > Metazoa > Arthropoda > Arachnida > Ixodida > Ixodidae > Amblyomma > Amblyomma mixtum. The sequence goes on along the minus strand of NC_143013.1, from coordinate 221,597,280 downwards.
CACATGTGTCATCTATTGGCTATATTTTTTTTGTAGCTGCGCGTTCTAACGCACCCTCACCTAGCTTCAAAAAGTATAGCATTGACTCGAGTTATTATAGAACGTTTATTTCCTCATCTGCCCTGTCCAGTTTCGATAGAGTACATAACCTCACCGGTAACTGCTTCGATGTAGTGCATAACCACACCGATAACAGCTGCCGCCGCGGTGGCTGAGTGGTTATGGTGCTTAGGTGCTGACCCGAAAGACGCGAGTTCGATCCCGGCCGCGGTCGAATTTCGATGGAGGTAAAATTCTAGAGGCCCGTGTACTTTGCGATATCACTGCACGTTAAAGAACCCCAGGTGGTCGAAATTTACGGCGCCCTTCACTGCGGCGTCTCTCATAGCCGAGTCGCTTTTAAACCCCATAAACCAATCAAACCAACCAACACAGAAAACTGCGGATGGATGGACGGACGGACGGATGGATGAATGGATGAATGGATGGATGGATGGAGAGCGTCCCTTTTGAAACGGGGCGGTGACAGTTGCCAACGTGCTGAGCTTCTTTTATTCATTCTTTCTTTATATTTCTTTAACGGTGTTATAAATAGTTCTATATATCCACTGTTTTCTTTAAATAAATTTTTAATCCAACATTTCTAACATTATGCCACCTCTCTCGTTTTGAGCCACAAGTCTTCCAATCACTTTTTGGTAGCTTCCATCGCAGATTCAGTCATATGACCATTGTTGTTTCTAAACCCTGAGACCTCAGGGAGAGTGACTGCTCCTCCGTCGACATTCGGATGGATACCATCACAATTAAGAATAAGATGTTTAATTGTTTCTGCAGAATTACAGCACAGTGCGCATGTGTCATCTTTTCGGTTATATTTATTTTCGTACCTGCGTGTTCTAAGATACCCTGATCTAGCTTCAAAGAGAAGGCCCCGGTCACAAAATTCGGTGCATTTTTGAAGGAAAGAAACAAAAACAGCGCCGCGCGGACACATCTCACCAGCGAGGGTCGTAAAACGAGGGAGATGGAAACCCCCGGAGAGCTACTACCGTTGTGTGTGTGTGGCTGCCCCCTCCACCACCGCTCGCCGGAGGGAACTTCACGTTAAACGTGCGTGAGGTTGGGCGACAAATATTCTGGCATCCGTGGACAGGACGTTTGGTGTTTGCAAGCACAGAGAACGGAGAAAGAGTCGGAAGGAGTTTACGAAGAGGTCGTAAACTAGTGTTAGGAGCAGAGCGACTGTGTGAGATGCCGCGCTCATGCGGTTAGTGAGGTTCAACGTGCAGAGGTATCCTTTACCGTGAAGAGTTCGGTCTGGAAATATGAGCTTAAAGGAGCTAGTATAGGCTGGCATCCAGATGGGAATGACCGGAGCCGAACTGCGAAAATGGATAGACCAAGAGAGAGACAGGGCTGAAAAAGAAAGAGAGAGAGAAAGAGAATGGCAAAGGAGACAAAAAGAAAAAGAAAGAGAATGGCAGAAGAGACAAGAAGAGGCGGATAAGCTCTCTTAGGAGCGAGAGAGAGAATGGCAGAAAAAATTCAGGGGGGCACTTTGTTGACCTAAAGTGCGGTGAGGTGAAAGCCTTAAGCGCGGTGTTGCTGCTTGTGTCACTGATGCGTTGTTAAGATGTTAGGCTTCGCCTCTAAGAGTGAAACGCGACAGCGTCTTGCAACGCTGCCAGGGAGTCCATAGAACGCCATCGCTCGTTCGGTTCTACGCCTTGCTCGTGGGTAAATTGGTTTTTGAGGGAAAGAAACGTATCATTCTCGCATATCTGGGTGAACACCTAAACCTCGCCGTAACGGGAAGGGAGGAAGATGGGAGTGAACGAGGACACCGTATTCACTAGACGCGCCTTTTTTCATTCCAAACCATCGATCTGGCATGGCGGGCAATAAAGACAAAAAAAAAATCTGGCAAGGCGGAGTGGTTAGCATGCTGGTCTCGCACTCCGGCGACCGGGGTTCGATTCACGATCTCGACCAAATTCCTACTCGGTTTTATTTATTTATCTGGCCTGACTAGAAGGCTTAATTAGGCTAATTGGGTAATTAAGCAATTAACTAAACTTAGTCCCACTTACTTGGAGCATCACTATACGATCCCTTTATATGGTTGTGATGTCGCGACCGTTTGGACCAGTTGAAAAGCGTGACATTTCTGTCGACAACTCCTGCTTACAACGATCCGCCTTAAAAACAAGAAGAAAGACAGCGCGCTAGAGAATCCGCTGAAAAAGAGAGGCAAAGGAAACGTGAATAGGAAGAGAGAAAACGAAAAAGGCGAGAAGCGGCCGAAAGGGCTTTTGAAAAAGAGATCGCAATCCTTCAGAGGAAGCTGGCTGAAATTCGGCGTTTAAGCAAGGTCAGGGAACCCGTGGAGCTTACCCCCGGAGAGGCCGGGTGGAAGACTAACGAGTCTGATTTGTTGGCAACCACGGAAAAGGTTGTAGCTAGCTCCACAGGTCAGAGAGTGAAGAACAGACCAGAGTGTCAATTCCTCACGAAAGTGAAAGTGTAGCTAGTGCTCAGGTAGTAGGCACTGAGGTAAAGGCCAAACTGACGCTTCAGTCAGAGGGACCCCTACGGCAGCCGCCTGAGGACGAAGAAGCAGTTCGGGTCTCTATGAAGGAGTCTGAGTGCAACACGTCTGAGTCTTGCTGTGCAGACCACGAGAAAGAGTGGCTAAATGGCACTCAGTGGGAAAACCCAGACGTAGTAATAGCTGAGGAGAGCGCACTCGGAGAAAACACGGAAGCCGTGTCGAGTGAACCCTTGAGCATCGATGGGGCCTCTCCTGCTGAGGCAGGAGTAGGTGCAGTAGAAGGAAAGCCTTTTTGCGACGTCACTGTAAGTGACGAAGTGACAAGCTTAAGGATGAATCAGAAGGAGAAGAATTCAAAGGATTCTTCAATGAATCCTGAGCCGTGCTCCGAGCAGTGCGCTCGAGCAAGAGTCAGAAAGAAGAAAAAGAAGAAAATATCGGAAAGAACAAGAAGTTCAGGCCAGGAAGAACCGAAAGGAACTAAACTATTGGCTTCATCGCGAAAACAGCGCTCGGATGATGCGCGTGAAAGCGAATCGGACGTGCCCCCCAGAAAAGTTTGGAAAAAGGTAAAAAGAAAGAGAACCGAATCGAGTTCTTCCGATACAGGTGTAATCGAACAGGACAGGCCTCGAAGAAAGCCCAGGAAAAAAATCTCTGCCTCTCCCGTAACCGAGAGTAGAGTAAGCATGAAATGTTTACGGGCATAACACATTGGTTGTAGATGGTACTATTCAAAATCGTGAAATGGGTCTAGTGTTCAACACACCACACCACACTCTTCTTGTTGCGTCGAAGCGATCGCCTGCAATAGTGCGGGCTTAGGTAGGCAGCCGCGAACCGTGGCGGCCTTGTCGCTTTCGGGAGCGGCCGCATAATCATGGCGTTTTCGGCAGGGGCGAGCAGTCTTCTGCTGTGGCGTATCACTCGCAAAGCGATCGGTTTCCGCAAGACGCTTCCTACCTCTCCTTTCATCAGGCTCCACTGCTCGGCTTAGGCAGCTGTGACGGTGGCGGCGTGGAAATGCAGGACGATGCAGAAGTGTACGCGGACACGACGGGACGCAGGCCTGACAAGAATGTCAGCGGCCGGTCTTTTACATGCGTTAGTGTGGGACAGCGGCGCCATCCTTGAGGACGGCGCGGAAGCAGTTTTTCCGCCCAAAGCCCTTCTCGCCCAGGAGCTCCCCTCTTGCTCTAAACGGCCCTCTCTCAAAGCCCCTAACAGATCACGTATGAGTCTCGTTAAATCTCGTACGGTGCCCGGATGCTCTCGTTTCAGTGCCCGGACGTTGGCTCTCGATCTCGGCGTGACGTCACCACACTGCCGACACGGGATAAAAGCATTTCATGCTTAAATCTGGGACGGAACAAAACTAAGCTGAAGACCGCTGAGTCGAATGCAAGCGAGCTGCACGAACATCGCAGCAAACCAAGAAAGAAGTTAAGACGAAAGAGCGCAGCGTCCAGCAAAGACTAAGTCTGGAAGCGCAAAGGAAAACAGAACAGCGCACGCGGACAAGAAGGAAAACACGAGAAGTGGAGCCGTAACGAGCGAACTGGCGTTAAATTTGTTCGCAACAGACGCGCTAACTACATGAAAAAATTACCGACGATTACGTTACTTCCTAATGCGAAATTTGAGCGCAGCAAATAAGCTGTTTCACCTTTTCGATAGATTGAGGCAAAGAAATCGAGCAACACATGTATGCGCTATCACAGAATTTTTTTTTATTTTTCACACGTATTCGCAATTTCGGCTCGGGCGGTGCACATATACAGATCCGCCGCCACCGATCTGGCTCTCTGATTGCCACCGCACAGGGGTTGCATTGGAGGAGGAGCGAAGAAAGGAATTAAGTTCGAGCCGGCGCTTTGACAACCGGAGACTCGCAGGAAGAGGGGGGAGGGGGGCGGCGTGTACACCCAGCGGCAAACGATGGGGGCAGAAGCGCGCGCAGCAAGCGGACAACACGATAAAGGGAGGAGGGAAGAGATAGCAGCGACTGACTGATGCCGCTGACGCCGATAGCGCTGGGGGGATGAAAGGGGGGCGGAGCTGGTTACGAGGCCGACGACAACGCCGACGCCGACGACGACGCGAAACCCAGGAACGGACGCCAAAGAGCTGCGCTCTAAAAAGGAAGAGCTCGAAGAATAAGCAGAAACACAGAGAGCCGTACGAATAGGACTCTGGGCCAGAACAGCGTCTTCATATAGATTTTCAGATGTTCTTCAGATCGTCCAACTTTCGCAGATGTTCTTCATATAGTATTTTACTGTGAGCTTCCCGGGCATCTAACGGTGCCCAGCCCATAATCCCCTGTACTGCCTCGTTTGTAGTTTTGCCGTCTGCACCTAGTGCTAAACTCCCCACAGGTCTCTGATTTATTTCTAATCACCACAGAGCTTCTGCCTTTAGGCACAAAACCGCATTCCCGAAAGTAAAGCCTGCCACCATTATTCCTTTCCAAATACTTTACAGCACTTTATATTTGTACTCCTATAATGACCCTTTGTTTCATTATCCCGGCATCTCTTCGCTCTTTTGCCCTAACAGATTGTTCGTACTTTTCCTTGTAGATCAGTCCATCGTTTACCCATACCCCGAGATATTTGTATTAAGCCATTCTGGGTATTTTATGATCTTGTATTGTAAGCACCCGATTAGTGATGTCATCGAAAATCTTCAGGCTTGACGTAATTGCTATAAAACTGAAGCCTAGAGGGTCTCCTTCGTCTCCACAACAACTAACCAGAGTTTGCAAATCTTCCTGGCTACCTGTTAAGTGTAAAATATCGTCCGCATACATTAAACCGGCGAGCCGTTGCTCAGCGACTGTTCCGTCTAATCTGTAAGACAGATTATAACGCAGATTACTTTCTTGCAGCCGTGTTTCCATATTTATCATATAAATCATGAACAGCAGCGCTGATAAACGACTACCTTGCCTTAATTCTTTGCGTACCTCGACAGTTTTCGCGTTTCATATTCCTTTCCATGCAATCTCGGTATATTCCTTCTAGGAAATCAATTGTCTCATGATCGATAGCATCTTTTAGTATGTTCCTCAGGAGCTCCCTGTTCGCTTTGTTGTTGCTACGCTTATGTCCAGAAAGGCTAAATACAGAGGTCTCTTTTCCTCCTTAGCTTTTTCTGTGCATTACGTATGCACGGACCAGCTGTCACCTAAGCGCCTACCCCTTATGAACCCTCTCTAAAGTTCTCCGAGTTTCTTGTTACTTTCTACCTATGACTGCATTTTTAATTTCACCGCCGGCGCAGCCAGCCTCTCTATAAGAGATGTTGCATGCACCTCGAGCGTGTTATATGTACCTCGACCGTACCGGAAGCTTGGAAGAACGCTAACCATATCTTAATTCATAAGAAAGAAGACGCCAAGGACTTAGAAATCAACCACATGCTCAGGTAGGCTTTCGTAAAGGATACTCGACAATAGACCATATTCACACTACTACTCAGGCGATAGAGAAATGAGAAGAATATAATCAAGGTCTGTATATAGCCTTCACTGATTACGAGAAAGCATTTGACTCAGTCGAAACGTCAGCAGTCATGCAGGCATCGCGGAATCAGGGTGTAGAAGTGTCCTATGCAAAAATACTGGAAGATATCTGTGACGACTGTACAGCTATCATAGTCCTACATAATTAAGCAATGAAATTGCAATAAGGAATGGTGTCAGGCAGGGAGACACGATTTCGCAAATGCGATTCACCGCCTGCTTACAAGGGGTATTCAGAGGGCTAGATTAGACACAATTCGCAATAAGATTTAATGTATAATACCCAAATAATCTGTTATTCGCTGATTACTTTGCCTTGCTAAATCACTCGGGAGATGAAGTGCAAAACATATTCAATGAATTGTACAGGTAGAACAGATAGATTGGTCTAAAATTAGCATGCAGAAAACCACAGTAATATTCAGCGGTCTCGCAAAGGAACAGTGTCTGCTTATCCGGATCATAAGAAGGAAATGAGTAAAAGAATAAGAACGGGGTTTAGCGCATATGGCAGGTTCTCTAAGATCATGAATGGCAGTTTACCAATATTCCTCAAGATAAAAGTATATGACATCTCTACCTCACCGGTACCCACCAATGAGGCAGAAACGTGGAGGCTAACGAAAATGGTTCAGCTTAAGTTAAGGACAACGCAGCGAGCTATGGAAAGAAAAATGATAGGTGTAACGTTAGGAGACCGGAAGCGCACAGAGTTTGTGAAAGAGCAAACGCGGGTTAATGAGATTTTAGTCGAAATCAAGAGGGAAAAATGCGCTTGGGCAGAGCATTAAGGGTACGGAGTGAACTCCTAGAGAAGGCAAACTTCGCAGCGGGCGCCAGAAAGTTGTGTGCGAATGAGATTAAGAAGACTGCGGGGATACGGTGGCGGTAGCTGGCAAAGGACAGGGTTAATTGGAGAGACATGGGAGAGGCCTTTGCGCTGCAGTGGGCGTAGTCAGGCTGGTGATTATGATCATGCTGATCGCAATCGGTGTGATGGACTTTGTGTGTATACTTTTCATTTATAAATCAAATTCTTTTTACTCTGTCAAGAGCTGCGCAGAGTTTGCTTATTTGCTATGAATGTTTGCACTGCGCTTAACAACCATTGGTTTGGTTGATGGGGCCTAACCTCCCAAAGCGACTCAGGCAATGAGGAATGCCGTAATGGAGAGTCCACGAAAATTTCGACCACTTTCGGTTCTTTAACGTGCGCTGACATCGCACAGTGCGCGTGCTACTGGCGTTTCGCTTTCTCCGTCGAAATGCGACCGCTATGGCCAGGATTGAACCCGCGTCTTTTGGGTCGGTAGCCGAGCTCCATGACCATTGAGCCACCGCGGCGCCTTTGAGAACGCTTTCTGCTTCTTGGACCAAGTTCATAAATCAGATTTATTCGAATTTGTTCTATCCCCGCGAATGTGAATTTAGGAATATCTGCTTCCGCTTTTTCCCAGTCACCTTTAAGCTGCTTTCTATTATACTGTCCTGTGTTGCTCCCTGATTTGAGGGGATCACCCTATCGTCGCTCCTAATTGACTCAGCTATAACTGATGTAACGCAGTTCACAGCGTGGTCTCCCTATACGCATGCTTCCTCATCATCTTGAATATGTTCCTGCATTCTTTTTACCCAGCCAGCTTATATGTTTTCAGTATTCCCTCGGCCCAGCTTTAGTTGCATGGCGAACTGCTGCCATCCAGCGATCAGTGGATTTTTATATTCTACCGTGGACGAGGATCTGTACTTCCAGTTTCTTTTGTCGATAGGATTCCGATTTCTGGACTATTTCATCTTGAGGTAACTGGGCGTTCTTTGCCTCTCTATGTTCCCCTGAAGACCTCTGTCGTTGTTCGATGGCCTCCTTAATTTCCTTTTTTCCACAAGCTTCGTGTCTTTCCCTTTCCTTTACTGTGGTCTGCCATTTTTACTTGTTGCATTTTTGTGCTGTTGAGTAGTTATAGCTGGTTATAGTCCCGTTTTTCCTTGAGGCTTTTCTCTTTGCCTCCTCATTGCCCGCTGCTATTAGCGCTGTTTGTTGGTCGTTGAATTTTGCGTTCCATTTTTGTCTTTGTGCCATTTCTCTGTTGATCAGGACTCCCATCTGCAGAATAGTACGGTAATCATCAGTTTCCGCACTATTCCCACTCTTCGTCTATTTCCATTTTTGAGAGCTTGCTATGAACTCCCGCCGACATTAATTTGGCAGTAGTCAGTGGCCGTCTGCCTGGCGGTAGCTTTCGCCTCCATAATTACTCGAGGCCCCACCTGTACATACTGCCGCTACTAAACGCTGTGTTTACAAGTGACGCAGCAGGCGCAGGCGACGCGCCAGTTTGGAAGGTACATGGCTTCCACTTCCTGTCTCTGCCAGCGTGCCACGCACGTCTGTGGTTCCCTGTGTATATCCCTTCGCAACATCGTTATTTTAAAGAAATAAACTTCTGCGTAGTTGACAATGCCTGTTTTGTGAGATCGTGAACAAACTCACAGAAGAAATTGGAAGAAATATTTTTTTCGCTCGTTGAAGCAGCACCATGCTCATGTATGCAGGTCCTGGAGGAGAGCCCAGATACTTTCGAAGGTTGCCGTACAATAAAAATATCCGCAAGTATTTGTCCTTGCTGTTCTGCGGCAATTTTCATTCCAAGCCCAGTGGTGCCGGAAAAGGCAGGAGGGAGAGGTAAACTTTATTATAGGCGCGGGTTGGGGTGACGTTCCCCTCCCCACGGTGGGTTCCTCTTCTAGGCCGGACTCCAGGTGGCCGACCGACGATGTCGTTCGGTGGCCTCTTCGGCCCGCTCCATGACTCGGAGTTGAACCTTCGGGTGCGAGCTGAGCAGCGCGGCCTCCCACTCCCATTGGGTAGAGAGCTGCAGATTCTGCGATGGATTGTCTTGATTACATGAGTATAGGATGTGCGGTGTGTGCCTTTTGGTGCCCACATAGAAAACAGACGGGGCTGAACTGCTCTGGGAACCATATGGAGTACATGTACAGATTAAAGAAAGTGTCTGTTTGGAGCTGCCGCCAACTGACTTGTTTGCGTTTTACTTAGAGATCTGCGTGGTTCTGGGAAGGTTCGTCTCTGTTTCTTGAAGTGGGTAGTAATTTTTTTGTAGGTCGTCACTCGTTCCTTGGCCGACCTGAGCTCGGGGTAGCATACCTCCGGGCTAACTATGAATCCTCGGGCGAATTGGTGCGCCGCCTCGTTTCCAGGATGGTCCGAATTAGCGGGGACTCAGATCCATGTGTTCTGGAGGGTATTAGAGATCTTTTGTAAGATTTTGATGGCTGCAGAGTGGGCCCTTCCTTTGAAAAAATCTGGAATTGTGGTTATGGGCCGCTGTGGATGTATTTGGCAGTGGTGGAGGTAATGGCTAAAGATATGGCAGCTTCTTCGGCCTCCTACGGAAATTCTGTTTTATCGTTTGTCGCCGATAAAACAGAACTTGGTGATCGATAAACTTGGTGATCGACAACTGCCATGGAAAAGGCGTCTCTGTCCGCATGTTCTGCCACGTCCACGCGCGCCGTGTCTTTCTCAAGTGAAAATCTTTCGTGAACTTTTTGTGTCCTAACGTTTCTTCTGTCTGTGTATATCGTAGAGTGGATGGATGTTTTTGGGCGGAGGATGGACTATTAAATGTTCGTTGACGTGTCTTGGAATTGGCAAGGTGTGTGCACGGATTCCTTCATATTGTATTCCTGCTTTCTTTTAAAATGAAACGTCCCGTTTCAGTGCCTGATACTCTTTCGGGTTGTGCGGTGAGGTGTGCTTGCATAATTTCCGCTAAGGTGTTATGAATTCATAAATGCAGTAGTTTTTCATTTGGGTTATGACGGGGGAGGTTGAGCGCAATTTTGTAGGACTGTCTAATTAGAGAATCCGGGTCGTCTCTTTCTCTGACTGTGAGGGTGACATATAGTGTAGAGTAGATGACTCTGCTAAGAACAAAGGCTTGTATTAGTTTGCTGGTCTCGGCTTCTTTAACTCCTTCTCGCCTATTCGCGATGCGTCTGATGAGGAGGGAGATCTGGTTGACGGTGTTTCTCAGTGTGTTAATTAGTGTGTCATTTTCTTTATTTGTCTGTATCAGAATTCCCAAGATTCTTAGTGATTCCACTTGTGGGATGGCTGCCCCTTCCGCGTAGATTTTGATCTCAGGTGCTTTATTCTTTCTTTCAAGCTTTGGGAAAAGGGATGCGGTACTCTGAAGCAAAAACCAAATAGAGCGCTGCCTATGCGATAGCCCACCATGTTTTCTCGGGTGTAGCAAAACTGATCCTCTTTTATCAGCGGAGTCGGCACTCCTGTATATGTGACTGCATGATCTCTTGCAATTCCCTTTGTCTCGCATCTGGACAGGATGTTGCTTTTTCTCTCAAGCTAGCATTTAACGCGCCCACGGTGACGTAAGGATTAGTCTACGCATGCCGTAACACTTCTTTCGTGATGAATGCGCTTATCTTCACGCAGGGAATCATTGGTCCGAAGGCTGCCAAAGCGTTGCGACCGGCCAGGGCAAGTGTACTATTACTTCGTGGGAATACTTGTGAAAATACTGCGGCGCAACGGCAACATGAGAAAGGAAAGGACAACACATGCGCACTTTCTTTCTTTTGCCGTCGTCGTTGCGCCGCAGTTTTTTCAGTCATGCACTAACTCGCTCCACAGAACGCCATTCTAGAGTACTTGTGTGCCAGAAGCGAGGGTTTAAAAGTGCCAGAGCAAACAAGAACACTCTCAAAAGACTTCTGCTGAGGCCAAAAAGTACTAAAATTCGCCATCTGACCCATTCCTGAGCATATAGCTGGCCACTTCGCTCCAATCGATGGTTTCCTGTCTTTCGTTTAGAGGTGACTGGTATTTGCTTGCCCCAAATGAAGTACGATGATACGGATGCCATATTTCCGTTCACTAAATATGAGCAACGACACTTTCCTTAAATTAACTTGGTTTCAGTCATGACATTTTTCTACTTTGGCTTGAACTGCGCGGCACGGACGGTAAGGGGATTAAACGTTTGAATGAGTGAGCGGGCGCTTGCAGTAGCGGCCGCATTCCGTAACTGTTAGTTTTCTTTTGACTTCTTTTTGCCGAGGCGGCAAACAGTGGCCAAAATTGTTCGCTGGTGACCAATCACAGGCACTGGCTGTCTCGTCTCTGCGCCGGAGTTAGCACTGCTACTGCAGCCGTATCCATTGCGGCGGAGTGACGCAGACGATGCCCCTACAATTCGTCACGCAACCACCGCACACATTTTTTCTCGAAACAGTGTTAACGTCGGTAAAACTCGTCACTGGCGTCAAATGCGACGTCGTGCTCTACAGCCGCCGGCGCCTGTTCGGCAGTGTGGCACGGGTGCGGGGCGATGTCAGAGAGGTCGCTGGTATCGTGGGCGTGTTTCTGTAACGATCAACGTGCCGTCATTCCCGACGGCCTACTTTACCGGGAGCAGTGGCAAACCACAAAAAAATCGATCGAAAAGAAAAAAAATCAGCCTTTACAAAATATTGCTCTAGTTTAACTTTGTTATGCCGCCTTTTCTTTAGGGAAATTAGGCTTACGAAGTTGATGTCGGTCTGTCTTATATCGTGGAGCTCAGTCAGAAGTGCAGCTAGTGCTAAGGTAAGGAAACGACAGTAATCTTAACGCTGTAGAAAAGCAGAAAAATGTTCTGGTGTAGCTTCCTGACCAGCCGGATAGAAGCGGACGCTTTTGCAGCGTTTAGCGTCTTCCAGTCTGCTCCTTCTGAACGCGTCTTTCTCTGCTGTTTTTTTTTCGTAACCATGCTACAACTGGCCCAGCAAGCTACGCTCTTGAATACTGTGACAGGTATGTTCTCTTCCTACCCCTACTGTCCAGGACTGCCTCAAGAACGTGCCGAAACAACTTGGACCATCTGACCAAAGCGGAAGAACTGAATAAAGTGTGCCTTAGCCCGTTCTGTGCTGTTGCATAACTTGGTGACTGTGGTAAGATGCTGCGCGCACATGACCCACATCGAGCTGCAGGTGATAGTACACCGAAGCGCACAAAAAAGAGAATGCGTGCACTGTCATTAGTGTGTCGGACATTTAACACTGGGGCGACCACACCAAGTGCGCACACCATCCAGAATTCTAGAGCTTAAAGCACAGATCGAGCCATGTGCTGCCGATCGAGTTTGCTCGTACGCTTTTTTGAAACGTAATTCCTCACCTGCTGCGCTCAACTTTGTCGCAGCCATGACAGAGGCCAGACCTGCACTGTAATCTATACTATACTAGTGGGTCTTGTCATGCGGCGTTCTCCCTCGCTTTCGAATTGCAATACGTTCCGACTAGCTGCTCTGTGAGATATCAGAAGCAGTGAAGTGGTATGACTTACTGCTATGGGGAAATAGTCTTTCACTTCGTAGCTTGGTCTCGTGAGCGTTCTAACGAAGACAAGTCACTTACAACAGGGCCAAAGGGTGTGCAGTTTCTAAGTACCTGCTCTGGCAGCAGCCTCTAAAGGTGCAACATTTAATTAGGATGCTTCATCCGTCTAAGCAATCCCACCGACCGCTGCGGTAAGCTAGTAGAGCTTTAATGGTCTGTTCAAAAATATAGATAATCATTATGAACTTCGGAATAAGCACATGGTCAGGTGTCTCTAGAGGACATGCAATGTTAGCTTTAAGAGACAGCAATAAATGTTTTACCACACTGCGCTGCGCGTAGAAGACGAATACTGCTTTACACCATTTCGCACCACACTCGAAGCTCTTTACAACTGGGTTACTATTCTACAAAAGTTTTGCACAATTGGCTCACCGTGCATTTCCCTCAACCACCTTATTGATAGCTGTGATACTGAGGGCCCTGTGAGCAAACTTGGAGAACCATATATTCTGGTATATATTTAATGCATCATTTCATACGCTTCTTTCAGTTTAGGGTTGATCCGATTCCGACTTCAGAGTGTTCCTCAATAATTTTTTTTTCATTCGTTCGCAGCTTTTCTTGTGAACAAAACCCAGCAGAGTATTGAGCGTGCGACGTTGCCATTAGTTCACAATTAGCCCGTATGCTTTCCAGTGCTGTTCTCCTTTCTTAAATGGAGTGCCACTAGGGTACCCAACCGTGCCGTATTTTGGGGGATTGCGCCGGATATACGTCAGGAGTCTTGGCTACCGACTTGCCTTGGACGGGAAAGGCATTCGTCCTGGGTTAGTCCCGCGAGACGGTCACAGTGATCCTTGCTGAGGTGACAACTCTAAATCGTTCTCTCAAAACATAACACGCCTGTAGAGCGGGCATGTGGACTTGCAGGAAGTGCACTTCGGCGCCTGAGCGGCACTCCCGATGACCCGCTGCTAAATGTAAAAGCATGGTTGCTCGTGTAACAAAAATGGTGACAGAACTACCGGGATTTTTGAAGAAGTAACGAAAAAGCAACAGCTTCTTGAAATTGATTGTTTGACCCGGCAGCACAAATACAAAAATCTTAAATTGTTTTAACTGCAAGAAACAACACAAAAATAGAAAAAAAAGCTAAAACTACCCAAGACGAATCGTAGCCTACGCTGAAGTCTGACAACATGGTAGCGAGCCCAGTAGTTGCACCTGATTTCGTTACTCCGTTGTGTTATTTCGCTTTTTGTTGTAGCAAAGGAGTATTTTCAAAAACTTCTTCCAACAAGTAATATAAACTTATGTGTACTTTTTTATTCATTACATTTTGGGTCCTTGAAGTCACTGCTGGCCGAGGTACACACTTGACCAACGAGTTGTCTTCCGTGAACGCACTTCAACCGGAGCGCACTTTTCTGTGAGTGACACTGGCAGAGTGCACGTATAGCGCTTGACATTGCCTTAAGGCGCATTTTAGTTCACGCTTGACACAGTATAAACATGAAAAGGAGTCAATGGGGAGTAAACTTTCCTTTGGCGCACTCCCTTTGCATCACATGCCTTGTCTGTGCCCATTTCTTCTTGATATTGACTAGGATGTCATTTGTTCCCTGATCCACTATTCATAGCTCGCTGCAACGTCCTCAGTTTAAATTGAACCCTTCTCGTTAGCTTGAACGTTTCTGTCCCATAGGTGAGTACCGGTAAGATACAGTTGTATACTTTTCTCTTGAGGGATGTTGCCAAACTGCCATTCGTGATGTGAGAACTTGCCATATGCGCTAAACCCCATTCTGATTCTCCTAGTTTCACTCTCGTTGTCCTGAGCTGGGGTTACTGGCTGTCCTAAGTGTATTTACTTACCACCGGCAACGCTTCGCTGCTTATAATTAACTGCGGTTCCCACTCGAGACCTTTGAACATTACTTTAGTAGTTCTAAATATTGTTTATGCTCACTCAAATTTCTATTTATTTTTTTTAAATACCTGTAGCCCCCGAAAACACTACTGCATGGGAGAAAGAATACTTAATATTTGCATGAAGCCGACATATGCAAAGAAGGAAGATCTATATAATGGAAAACCAAAAAAAGCAAATTTACAAAAAGAAAATGGCTGCCGCGCCAGCCGTTATACATGAACAATAAAGCCCGAAACGACACTTCAGTATGAAATTCAGTAATTTTTGAGGTAGTTGATTCCATGGTTGATGGAGTCCGGAAGAAATAAGCAGTGAACGACATTACCTCTCCAATTAATTTCTCTTGCGCTGATGATCGCGCCTCTCAGACGTAAAATGATAAGACAAGAAGTAAGTTTCCCTGTCTATTCTATTTGTGCCAAAATGGATTATGAAGATCATTTCTAAGCGTATTTTTTTTCTACGTCTGCTTAATAGTTCCCATCCCGATCCACCCTTAGGTAAAGTAACACTAGAAGTAACATTAGTAACAGTACAACGTATGGAGCGGTGCGTGTTTGTAGACGTTGAAGCATATGAGAAAGAATTTGTTTTGGAGGTTCCAAACCACACATTCGTATTCCAATACGGATGTTGTGTTAGTAAAGTGAAGTAATTCTCTAATTTCGGCAGATACTTACGAGAAATTATGGTTGATTAAATTCAATATTTCGCAAACTCTCACGAGTATACTCAACATGTTTAGTCAGGTAAGTTTACATGACAAGTAAACCCTAAAGATCTTATACTCACTAACTCGTGACAGCTGTGCAGTGTCTATGTATAGTCTAAGAGGTATGGGTTACATTTACACGTAAGGGGCAAAAATTGGTACTTAGAGGAGGTCAGAGAGATGATTTGCGTTTTTAGGTACACGGTCAGGCTTCGCAGTTCGTACCCTGAGTCACCTAGTAGTGCAATGCCAGCAGCGGAAATCTAATTCTTTCACCAACTCTTCTTAATCCAGATCGCTGACTACCTCCCGTAAATACACTATAAACAGGACTGGAGAGACCATGTCTTCTCGTCTGACACACTTGACTGTGATTTTATTACCTTTTATACGTTAGCCTATCGTGATATAATTTGCCAGCACTTTTACATATGTCTCTTCGGCACTCAGACTCCTAATGCCAGCATGACCGCTGAGATTGCGAGACAAAAGCATTCTTTTAATCGGTGAAGGCTATAAAGGGCGTTTCACCTAAACGTTACAATTTTTTTAATGGGCTTTTTGAGTTAGAAGAGCGCTTCTTTCGGCATAGTATTGCCAGCGGTGTACTACATCAGAATACAGATAAGACGTGCTTACTAGCAGGCTGGTTAACTAATATTGCATAGTTAACTTTTTAACTGTTACTTTCCTTAACTACTGAAAGGCGTGTAGCCCACCGCAAGTAACATTCAGATCCCTTTTTAGAATTTACAAAACGCTGTTACCAGAGGCGCTGTGGCCGAACAAATTTTGGATATTTTGACCAGTTACGTGCACTGGAGGAGTTGATTTGCCTGCAGACTTCTCGAAAGCGGATGTATTTTGGCGCGATGTCTGTAATTTTCTGGCCTGTAAATTTTCAAGTCGGTGACCCCCCGCCCCCCCTCATTTTTACGGATTGAGGTAATGTTAGCTTCCTCGAAAATTCCGCTGCGGTCGAAGTGACGTGTCATTGCAATGTAGGGTGGCCAGTTGTTCTAGCACAATCTGCGCACCGTCCTTCAACAGACCTGCAGTTACCTGATCCTCACCAGCTGCTTTCCACCTTTTGATTGCGTATAAGGCATTCTTTACTTTCTGTTTTGTTACTGCCGGGACATCTAATTCCTGTGTACCCGTGTCTCAGTCATTAACGCTCTCATTACTTTCCCTATTATATAGATCTGTGTAGACATGTGTAGAACACGGCAGCTACCTTAACTATCCCATCCATATTGGTAATAACATTACCGTCCTTGTCTCTTAGAGCGTACATCTGATTTTTTCTATCCCTAGTTTCCTCAAGGACGCTATTAGGCTATCTTCGTTCTTAAGGGCACGCTGGAGTCTGTGCATCATATATTTCCTTAAGTCGGTTACTTTCAGCTTAATGACCTGGACAGATCTGACAGTTGTATCTATGGTCCCCGCAGGGAGGCGTCTGCAGCATGCAGACGTTGGTGAGTGGCGACACCACGGGGTTAACCCGAGCATCCGCAGGGACATCCCCGCAGGGGGATGATGGTGAACAATGCATCACCACGGACCCGAGCATCCGCGCTTAGCCGTGCGTGGCATCGCCGTGTCCGGGGAAAAGGGGATCCTGGTGGTTGAGCCGATGCCGAGCGTTTGGACCCTTAAGGCCCCTCGGCGGAGGCAACACACCACTTTGGCCCCAGCTTCCTGTAGACGGCACCTCCGGCCTGACCCGACCGGGGGAAATCGGCAGTCGCCTTTTCCTATCCTCCCCTCTATCTTTCACTTTCCTATCTCTTTCTTGCAACTCTCCTGTCTCCTCCTCTTTTCTTCGTTTTTTCCTCTTTTTCCTGGCGGCGAGGGTTAACCGTGTGTGACCAACTACCCTGAGTTGAGTCATATTAGGTTATAGTTAAGGTGTACAGCTGGCGTGGGCAGGACTTGCTCGCAAGTTCCTGTCCCGTCCCCTTGTTGGGCTCCATGGTGGGTGGCTGGCACCATGACCGAAAAACTAGAATTTTTATGGCTCCCCCTTTTTCCAAACCAGATCGCTCTCTCAAGAGAGGGCGGAACGAAGCAGAACAGTTTTTTCAAAAAAGAAAAGTCAGTTTTACTAAGTACCATGTGATTCATAGTGAAGTACAAGATAAGCAAGCTAGAATCCTGTCCCCCTTCCTAGTGTCAAAGTGTTTGACAGAAGCCTTGGGCATTGGCTACAAGGTATCTAAAATGGCCAGCGGTGACTTACTGCTCGAACTGCGTGACAACGTCCAACACTCACAACTCGTAAACATTGTATCTGTTGGGGATATTCCTGTCTCCGTGACGTCACACCGATCTCTGAACACCGTCCGAGGTGTTATATCCGAAAATGACTTTGTCCACATCACTGAAAAAGAGATGCTCGAAGATCTGAGTGACCAAGACGTGATAGATGTTCGCAGAATCAAGATCCGGAAGGATAATAAGGAAATAGACACAAAACACATGATCCTGACGTTCAACACCAGCACACTGCCCGACACAGTCGAAGTAGGATATCTAAAAGTTAACGTAAGACCATACATTTCCAACCCTCGCCGATGTTTCAACTGCCAAAGGTTCGGTCACGGCTCACAAAGTTGCCGCGGCCGGAAAACGTGCGCGAAATGTGCCTCGAATGATCATTCTGATCAATGTGACGCAGCCCCGCACTGCGCAAACTGTGAAGGTGACCATGCAGCATACTCCAGGGCGTGTCCGTCCTTGAAAAAAGAAAAGGAGATAATCACCATAAAGACAAGGGAAAACATTTCATTTAAAGAAGCGAGAAGGCGTTTTGCACTCACCAACTCATTCTCCTTCACAACAAAACAAAACTTCGCCGATGTGGTGCGTGGGCGCGGCGCACCAGACCAGGCTTCGGCACCCGTCCAGGTCACACGCAGTGAGCCTGTGGCGGTGCCATCCGCGTCCCAAGGCAGAGCAGCTAACGCTGCTTCGCCAACTGCAAGTCAGGCTGCGAAGACCCCCGGGTCGGCGGGCCTCAAGACCTCTTCCCACAGGTCGAGGTCAAACTCGAACGGGAACGTGCCTCCTGCACGGTCGTCCAGCGCCTCCGCAGAGGCGATGGACACGGCCCCGGGCAGCCCCGCGCCGTCCACGTCGGACGGTCGGCGGAGCTCTCTGGATCGATCAAAAAAAGACAGGCCCCGAGTCACGGGGCCAACAACAACTTGATCTACCTTTTCGACCCTATAGAAACACAAAATTAAGATGGCTTTCATAATACAATGGAACTGTAGAGGACTTTTAAACAATTACAGTGACATAAAAGACATACTAGGAGCACATGCTCCGGTCGCCTTATGTCTACAAGAAACAAATTTAGGTCCCCAAAAAAATAACTTTCTAAAGAATTACACTGTTTTCCGCCGCGATCGGGAACAGGCGAGCCGACTATCGGGAGGCGTAGCCATCATAGTGAAAAGCAGCGTCCCGGCTCGAGAGCTTAAACTAAAAACAAGACTTGAAGCTGTCGCAGCCACTCTGGTTGCCCATAAAACCATCACAGTGTGCTCACTATATATCGATCCGCTCTTTAATTTAACACTACATGACTTAGAGGATCTTTTAGAGCAGCTACCAGAGCCATACATGGTAGTTGGAGATTTTAATGCACATTCATATTTTTGGGGAAGTGAGAAAACTGACGCTAGAGGCCATCTCGTAGAGGATTTTATTTTATGCAATGACGTCTGTTTACTCAACTCTAATAAACCTACATACTGCTCCCCAACCTCAGGGAAAATGAGTGTTTTAGATTTGTCTTTTAGTTCACCGTCTGTTTTTAACGATTTTAACTGGAGTGTTTTAGACAATCCGTATGGAAGTGATCATCTCCCTGTCGTAATATGTCTTTCATCCTCGCTAACAGTTATTCGCACAAAACCACGGTGTTGGAAGCTAAATTTAGCTGACTGGCAACTTTTTACAGCACAAGCTACATTAGAGAAAATAATTTTAGAAAATGTTGACATCAATGAGATAAATGAAAAATTCACGAATTGTATCTTAGCTGCCGCACATTTAGCTATTCCTCAATCCTCTGGAATAGTAAAACAAAATCACAAATACTGGCACACAAAAGAATGTAAAGATGCAAAAAAGAAACAAAATAAAGCCTGGGGCATTTTTCGGAGACATCCAACACATGAGTATCTCATAAACTTCAAAAAATCAAGAGCAAAAGAACGATACATCAGACGCAACGCACAAAGGGCATCATGGCAACAGTACATATCCTCGATAAACAGCTCAATAACATAAAAAAAAATGTGGGAGCAGGTGCTGAAATTCACTGGAAATTTTACTCCTTTCACATTTCCAATGCTAACAACACCCGGTACTCAAACAACATTAGAAGAGCAGGCCAACATATTGGGTGAGCATTTTGCTACAGTATCAAGTTCAGCCAACTACACACACTCCTTTCAAAAGCACAAAACAATAGTAGAAAAACAAAAACTTCCCTTCAGAACATGCATACATGAAGACTACCATCAGCTTATTACAATAAAGGAACTAAACGCAGTACTAACATCCGGTAAAAAGACAGCACCAGGCCCAGACAATATACATTATGCCATGCTTGCTCACCTCTCTGAGACTGCCATAGACGCTCTCCTAAAATTTTTCAATGAAATATGGATGAGTGGAGAAATCCCCCAAGCATGGAGAGAAGCAATCATAGTACCCTTTCTAAAACCTGGCAAACCACCAACTAGTCCCACCAGTTACAGGCCAATAGCACTCACTAGCTGTATAGCAAAATCATTCGAAAGCATTCTAAACATCAGACTAACCTTCATACTTCAGTCCCGGCAACATTTAGATGTACACCAATGCGGGTTTAAAAAGACATGTTCCACAACCGATCACCTTGTTCGCTACAGTCGGGGAAGCGTTCATCCAGAAGCAACACTGTATCGGGGTCTTCTTCGATCTGGAGAAGGCTTACGATACCACGTGGAGGTTCGGTATCCTCCGTGACCTAGCGGACCTAGGTATCCGCGGCAGGATGCTGAGCTGTTTGAACGACTTCCTAACCAACCGCACGTTCCGAGTCCGCCTAGGCGCACCCTTCTCCAACACTTTTATACAAGAAACTGGCGTATCCCAGGGGTGCATCCTCAGCACGACCTTATTCATCATCAAAATGAACTCCATAGGAAAAGTAATCCCAAAATCCATAATGTACTCAGTTTACGTAGATGACCTCCAAATAACATGCACGTCTTCCAGCATACCTACCTGTGAGCGACAGATACAAATAACAATAAA
This sequence comes from Amblyomma mixtum, assembly GCF_055824585.1. Lineage (NCBI taxonomy): Eukaryota > Metazoa > Arthropoda > Arachnida > Ixodida > Ixodidae > Amblyomma > Amblyomma mixtum. The sequence goes on along the minus strand of NC_143013.1, from coordinate 221,576,867 downwards.
TAAACTGGCCACCTGGGCAGATAGAAACGGATTTAGATTTTCTCCTCAGAAAACAGTAGCGGTTCTGTTCTCTTTGAGACGAGGCCTACAGGCCGATCCCACACTATATCTAAACCAGACCCCATTACCTGTCAAACAAGAGCATAAATTTCTAGGAGTAACTTTCGATAAAAAGCTCACTTTCTTGCCACATATAAATAGCTTAAAGAAAAAAGGTTCCCAGGCCCTAAATATACTGAAACTACTGTCAAGAAAACGCTGGGGGTCTGATAGGGCATGCTTGTTACATATATATCGTTCTCTGGTTCGCTCTAAGTTAGACCATGGGTCCATCGTATATGGCTCAGCAAGACCATCCTACATAAAACGACTGGATCCTATCCACAATCTTGGTTTAAGGTTGTCTTCCGGTGCTTACAGAACTTCACCAATAGCAAGTCTGTATGTGGAAACGAATGAACCTTCCTTAGAAGATCGAAGAACTGCACTAACTTGTACATACATCCTCAAACTCCTTTCTCTGCCCAAACATCTCTGTTACCCAATTGTGACGAAATGACCATCTCGAATACTCTTGAATAACAAGCCTCACGCGATTAAGCCGTTGCTCTTGCGCTTCGAAGAAAGATGCCAGGCTCTGAACATACTAAACGAAATTAGAAATATTGCCCCAAGACACGAAGCGCTACCACCGTGGTACTCTCTCCCCACAGTGTGTGACGTCACACTAACACGCTTCAGTAAAACCTGTACGCCACACGACCATATAATACAAGAATATCTAGCACTACAAGAAAAATACAGAAATTACACTGCATTTTATACTTACGGGTTAAAAACTCATGCTCATGTAGGAAGCGCAGTAATACAAGGAAAAATAGAAAATGCAGTACGACTGCCCTCATGTGCTACAGTTTTCACCGCGGAGTGTTATGCTATTAGTGTTGCGGTACAGAAAATAACAAATGAAAAGATCAAAAACAGCATGATTTATACAGATTCACTGAGCGTCCTTACAGCATTAAACTCCAAAAATGCCACAGAGCCACTGATTGGAACCATCATACGCAATATAGTAAAGGTCAAAACACGAAAACATGTCATAAAATTCTGCTGGGTTCCCAGTCACATTGGCATTAGGGACAATGAGAGAGCCGACATGTGTGCTGCACAAACCAGAACCATGGAAATAAAACATGTGAATTTGCCTCCTAGGGATTACATGAAGTTATTGCACAGCAGACTAAGAGCCAAGTGGTAAGCTTCTTGGGAAAATGAAGGACACAACAAGCTGCATACCATAAAGCCCATTTTAAAAGAATGGAAATCATGCCGCCATAAAGAACGTTTTATCTAAGTAATTTTATGTCGTTTACGCATAGGTCACACACACATCACCCATAACTTCTTATTAACAAAAAAAGACAAACCTGTGTGTGAAATGTGTGGTGAGGAGCTCACAGTAAATCACATTTTAATTTCTTGTTCACATCTCGAAGAACTTTGAAAAAAAAATTTTTACGGTATTTTACGTTGAACACATTCCATTTCATCCCGCATTGCTTTTAGGCGAGCAAGCACCTGTCGAATTTTCACTTGTTTGTAAGTTTTTAAAGAAAGCCAATGTTTTAAATCTATTATAATGTAACCTCTGTACACTTGACATAACATCATCTAACCTTGTGTTTGGCGCATGATAGCCCTAGTTGCTTATGCGCCATAAAACCCCATATAACTAACTAACTAACTAGTTGTATCTATGGATTTAAAGGCTTTCAGGCTTTGGGGTTTCTCAATCTCATCTTTCGTCTGCTGAGACAGTTTACGAGTATCCTGCCTAGCTACCATAGCCTCTACTGCTATTGCGAATTCCCTAATGATATTTGTGAGATTATCGTTCATTGCTTGTCATCCACTGGTTATTATCATTCATTCGGTGCTGCATTTTATACAGAGTCAAATAAACGGCCGTAGTCTTTCCAGGGATAATTTCTCAGCACCAAGCGTTTCTTAATAGCGTAGACGAACTTCCAGCATTCTTGTCATCAAACAGAGAAATACGAATCCAGCGCACTTGTGTTTACTAACTTGGCACAAAAGTACAACTAAAAGGCGTACAACAAGCAATGCACTAGTGAGATGTGCTTGCGCATTCTCTAATGGAAAGCGGATAGGCCACACGTTTTAGACTGAAAGTATGATGCAAATTGCGCTTCGTGCCAGGGCTGGTTCCAGGTATTAATTTCTTGATCATTTATGGTACTAACTATGCTTTACTATACCACCATTAGGTATAGATAACATTTTACAGCGCAGCTCCCAGGCGCACTTTAGTGGATTCCGCGCCGTAGTTGTCGGTGTAGCACGCCACCCGGCAACAGTGGCAGGTACTAGCAGAGCAAAACGCCACCTGCCACGGGGAAAGCGGGGGAATGGACAACCGGAAGATGGGTGCCATGGGAAGATCTTGGTAGGTTGCCAGCAGCGTAACACACCATCTGCCAGCAGTTACAGGTGCCTCTTCAAGAGCTGCACTCAAATTTCTTATTACCGGCTATCGTAATGGTCCGTCAATTTTTTTTTGTGTGTGTTGAGCAATAGATGATTTAAAGTGCGTTTTATGAGAATTCGTGTGCGGACAGAAAACATACGGAATGTAGTACACGCGTGATGCGCCAGCGAATTTTATATAAATATCTGGAGTAACCTTGAAAGGCGTTGTAGAGAATTAAAAAGTCACGGCCTTGAACGAGAGACATCATCATTCCAAAGAAATCAAAGGCACGTAGACTCTACTCGAAAAATTATCTTTTGACTGTCTCGCATCGACCTAACTGGCGCAAGGCCAATGCTCGGTACATGATTACCGCTTGCGTCACAGCTCAAGGGTTGAGCACGTAGAAAGCTGATAAGAGCCTAGTGGAAGCCGAAAAGATAACATATCGCACGAGATATATGGAAGGAGTACACTTGTTGACGTCGTGTGAATGAATCAGCATCTGGCTGAAATAAGGGTATAAATCAGATCATTCTTTAATGCTCTTCGAGCCCTGCTTCCTTGGACAGCGCATGTCCGGCTAGAGTGTCTAGGGGCCACCTGCTTCGGTTCCTCGGAACTACGCGTCTAGTTGGTAAGAGCTGTGCAAAATCAATTCGCATTTAGTCACATCCATAATTCTACACCGCGAAAGACGAAGAGAAAAGAAAACGAAGGGTCTCGTTTTTTTTCTTTGCCTTCGTCTTTCGCGCTTTAGAATTTTAGAATCGAACCAAATTGCCCAACATTTTGTCCTCCAGAAGTATTTAGTCACTCTTTTCACTATGCTATTTCTCTGCCCTGCTCCGTGATGACCTTCCTCGGAACAATCCAGCCTGACGCTCGCTAGCGCATGTTCAGGTGACTACAGAAGTTTACACGTGCACTCTGTACTTCTCTGCAACAGCTGTATAAGCGGCCCTCTATGTCAAGCGACACTTGCTGCGAGAGTATAAACTCACCTTTTTTATAGCATACTTGCTTCGAGAACTTTTCTGGGCACCTGTGCGCCTACTCCCTGTTTTTGGTTTCATAAATCATACTCTGCCTTTTGGAGTTGTCATGCACACCAGCAGGTTTTGTTGCTGGTTTAGGCTTAAGCAGAATGACCTCCGCACCATATCTTTGTCACCTGTGTGGAGAGAGAGAGAGTGAAGGAGCAAGGTCGTGAATAGGTTAACTAGGAAAACGTCCCGGTTTTCTACTCTGCACTAGAACACCTGCAGATTCACCTGGCGCTTACCGGCCTTTGGCCTCAGGTGTCTTTGTACTGCAAAATCTGCAAAAGAACGGGTGTCCGAGATCAATGTTGTACCGCAGACAACCGCTATCAAAGCTGCGTGGCCTACATCGCCTCAGTCACGTTCTCCTCTTGCCCACTGAAATGGCGCCTGTTAAAGCGAGAGGCAACAGCCACCGGCTGGCCTTTTCGTCCATGGACTTGCTCCCGTTGTATGCCGCAATAAAGACATTCCATTTCATATCCGAGTCAGTCGGCCTGCTTAATTGCCTTGCCTGCGGGAAAACGCAATAGTCAGCTCTCGCTTATCGTTATCAAGCAGATTATACTTGCGGTCCATACTAATTAAGTACAAGATAGGCCTTTCATCAAGATATCCCCATGCGTCCCTAAATTTCTTCCTAACAGTCGCTATCAGTGGATCGTTCTTTGAAAATCATGCCAGCCAGACCAGTTATTTAGACAAAAACCAAGGCCTCTCCTGCCATTCTGTTTCATTTGCTAGCTTTCGCGCTCTCTTCGCACGTTTAGTGAGAGGGAGTGAGCGCCCCATACTTGCCACATGGCGCAAATAATGAGCGTAGACATCGTTCTTGCTTTCTTCGCATGGCGATGCTTTATAGAGGAGCATTCGACAGTCACGCCAACACATCGTACTATGACCTAAGCTGCCGGTCCACATAAGTAGCCAGGTGCCGCTGTTGCTCAGTGGTAATGGCAATCGGCTGCTGACCCAAAAGACGCGGGTTCGATCCCGGCCGCGCAGGTCGAGTTTCTATGGAGGCGGAATTCTAGAGGCCCGTGTACTGTGGGATGTCAGTGCACGTTAAAGAACCCCAGCTGGTCGAAATTTCCGGAGCCCTCCAATACGGCGTCTCTCATAGTCAGTCACTTTGGGACGTTAAACCCCATAAACCAACCAACCGACAGTCACGCCAACACATCGTACTATGACCTAAGCTGCCGGTCCACATAAGTAGCCAGGCGCCGCGGTGGCTCAGTGGTTATGGCACTCGGCTGCTGACCCAAAAGACGCGGATTCGATCCCGGCCGCGGCGGCGGAATTTCTATGGAGGCGAAATTCTAGAGGCCCGTGTACTGTGCGATGTCAGTGCACGTTAAAGAAACCCAGGTGGTCGAAATTTCCGGGGCTCTTCACTACGGCGTCCTCATACCCTGTGTCGCTTTGGGACGTTAAACTCCAATAAACCAAACCACATAACTAGCGCGACACCATGGTAAACGAACCATGGTGTCCTGTTGTCACATTTCGAAGCCAGTGATCTGGCTGGCATTCAAATAGACGACGATATGCGTTGACCAGTCTGTTAAATTCGGCTACTCGGCAACGACTACTGCGTCTAGTTTGGTTTTCACTCTTGAAAAGCGGATACAAATGGGACTTTCCACAACATGCACTAGCGCTGGCGAGCTGTTGCCAGAAGCAAATGGCGTACGCCTGAAGCATTCTGCGGCACGAAAGTGGCGTAACTTGGGGCTAATTTAAGCCAGTTCATGGAATTTACTGCACGCCATCCGAATGGCACTCGAGTACTCGCGATACACCGCGGTTTTTTTTGGAGGTGTCGTCTTGTATTTCTGGACTATCGCCTTCGCTGAAGGTAAAATAATTGAGAGAAAAGCGAATAACAAAGGCTTTCAGATCACCGTAGCCGTACTGCAAACGAATGAGTAGCTCCTCTTCGCCATCCCTCCTCAGGGTTTTACTATTACTGATTATATTCGTCCATGCTAAGGGCAATTTTCTGTGAGCTGAAAAGCCGCATTATGAGCAGCGGCTTACTTATCTCTCTGAAAAAGAAAGCGCATAAGTGATACATGTTGCCATAGCAAATCTATGAGGCCGTAACTGAAGAAATTATGTAAGCAAATGCGGCAAAAATTTAATTTAATCCGCCGCAGTAGTCGAGTGGCTTTTGTATCTGCTGCTGAGGCCAAGGTTTCGGGATCGAATCCGAGCTGCTGCGGCCGCACTTCGATTGCGGCGAGATGCAAAAAAAAAAAAAAACACGAGCGTGTTTCAACGTCTGTGTACATACCTGGGCTAGCTGAAATCAAGCCGGAGCCTTCAACTACCATCGGCTCCTATAGCGCATGCCTTGCTTGAGGACGTTAAACTCACTTTCCCCGAAAATTTACCATTACGGCCACAGCACCACGCTAGAAATAGTGTGTAAATAACAAAACGAACGTGATAGAGATGAATATATTTTTTCCCTGTAGAGGGTACTGAAGGTGATGTGAACTTTACACCTCAAATTGTTTTATAGAATTTAACACTTTCAAACTGCCATAGATCGCCATCATTACACGCAACCCCCAACGTATATTCGAGGGAGTTGCAAAAGTTCATAGACAATGTCGGTAGATTTTGGTGCATGAGTATCTCGACATAGAGGAATCTTTAGGTGTTTTTTTTTTCGAGGTATGATGGCAGCACAGTGCTTTTCCAGATAAATATGCTGAGTAGAGAGAGAAAATGATGGACAGAAAGGCAGGTAGGTTAACTAGGCGACGCCCAGTACGCTACCCTACGCGTGGGAAGTTGGACGAGGTATAGATCGAAGGGGGAGAGAGGAAGGTAGATGACTTTTTCACGTGTCCGTAGTTCGTAACTAACAGGGTACGCTGGGCACACTCTGAAAGTTTCCAGTCTTGAACTCAATCTGGAGTGTTTCAAGCACTTTAAAGCTCGTTCGTGCACAGCTGTCCTTTACGATGAAGGTTTGCTGGGTAGAATTGTAAAGAAAAATGGAGATGCCGCAAGGACACCTGTGACTTTCTCGAACGAGCAGAAACGAAGAGTAATACTCTACCATTTCCACTGTGATGTCTGTTTCATCCAGTGACTTGTCGAGCTTAAACAGTATCTTGGGAATGAAGAACTATGCAGGACCGTTGATTTCGAGGGTTTGGAGCGATTGCAAAGCCGGCACTTTGACAGACCAAATGAGGAGCGCTGTGGACACGCTCAGTGATCAAAACAGTGATACAGATGTTTCTGCGGTTGGGTAATTAATGCACAAATAACCGTATATAGTATGACTATAGTATAGTATAGTATAGTATAGTATAGTATAGTATAGTATAGTATAGTATAGTATAGTATAGTATAGTATAGTATAGTATAGTATAGTATAGTATAGTATAGTATAGTATAGTAGTATAGTAGTATAGTAGTATAGTATAGTAGGGCTTTTGGATACCTTTAATACACCAAAAACATAACGCGTAGCCATTCACCATTAGAAAATGATGAAACTTTAAAAGCAACATGAGAGACTCCAAGTATTCAATATGCTCCCTCGCAACCAACATCAATGCAGCGTGGATCCTCTGGCAACTAATTTCTGAAGCCACTGGTTATTTTTCAGATCTTGCACATTGTGAGATTTGGAAGCCCCACTCTGTGGAAAACTGTAATTCCTGAAATAAGGCCATTGCCACCGGCTGCGGTGAACTACAATACTTGGAAATGCTATTTTGAAGCGTGTTATGAAAAATAAATTTGATACTTGGCCGATTGCTGTAGCGAACAGTGAGGCGATACTAGCGAAAATAATTAAACAAATTCCACCATTTATTCCTTAGCGTAGAATGCTCCGAGAAATAGGGAATGAACTGACTTTCTTTTTTTTTTGAGGGGGGGGGGGGTATGATTTAAATTTACCTTTTATTACTTTATCAACCAAAATAAAGGGCCAGCCTATGATTGCTAGTTCTCTCAGAAATGGTCGTCCTAGGGTACTCCTTACTTATTCAAGCAACTGGTAACTGAAATTTCTCTGGACATTGTTAGAACCACCTCTATTTATTTATTTATTTATTTATTCTTACATACTGCAGCCGCTATTGGGACTATCGCAGGAGTGGGGCTGACAGTAATGTAAAACAGCAGGGTACAGCACACTCAGAAACACTTAATCTAACATGTCTGCATACATAGCGCGAACAGTGTGATAGATAGGCTGTAACTAATAAATTTAAGCAATGCACAATGAACACAACTGAAAAGAAAGCAACATGTGACACCGACAGCTTTTAAAAATGAGCTTAATGCAAGAGACCGCGTTATACCAGGAATTAAGTTCCAATGTTCAACTGTGCGAGGAAAATAACTGTGCTTGAAATTATTAGTACGAGCGAAGTATGGCTTAACATTAAGGATACGATAACTCCTGGTTGATTGGGGAATATCAGGGATAGCATAGACATTATATGGGACATGATAAAGTGAACTGACAATGCAGTGCAAGAATTTCAGCTAATCCACGTGACTGCACACGGACAGGGGGGTTACATTCAAAGGTGACAATGCACGAGGTGAAAAACGGCGATCATACGGACGAAATATGAACCTGGTAGTTGAGCTCGGTTCATGCCTCATGGCTGTTGATGTTTTACCTTGCTTTAACTGCTCCATTATTTGCTTGAGTTCTTGTTGGTCTCTACTTCAATGGCGTAACGCCTGAAAGGATATTACAGGTGCGAAATAAATACGTAACTAAATAAAGCACTAGGCAAAATTAGTGAAACGAAGTCGTCATGACATGCAATGCGCGGAACTGCCGCACGCGGTCGTATTACAGTGGCAGAGCGTGTATCAGGAGCGAAACACGAAACTTAATCGAGCGCGGCCGACAGCTAACAGCTTAGAAAGATTGGTGAAATAACGTGGCTGGGGCTGGCAGAAAACAACAGCATAGGAGATCGCGCTGCGGCGATCTTGACAGTGATAATTGCATGGTCGCCTCTTTTGGCTACTGCTCCTCCGCGTCAACTAGAGAGCTGCCTTTGCAGTCAGCGTGCCACTATTTGGATGCAGACGTGCGTTATCTTCTTTGCGACATCGTCGCTTATTTCCTCTTGCGACACAAACCACAACGCACGCAATCATCGGGCAATGGGGCGTCGGCTTACTCCTCGACGCTTATCTTTCGTCTTGAATTGCGAACGCCCTCCACTCTGTTCTCCGCTTGGAAACCGATACGTTTTTCTCTCTTCTTAGTTTAGTTTAGTTTATGGGGTTTAATGTCCCAAAGCGACTCAGGCTATGAGAGACGCCGTAGTGAAGGGCTCCGGAAATTTCGCCCACCTGGGGTTCTTTAGCGTGCACTGACATCGCACAGTACACGGGCCTCTAGAATTTCTCCTCCAAAGAAATTCTAGCCGCCGCGGCCGGGATCGAACCCGCGTCTTTTGGGTCAGCAGCCGAGCACCATAACCACTGAGCCACTGCGGCGGCCTTTCTCTCTTCTTCCCTTTCAGCCATGGGGCAGGAAACCGAGCTCAGGCAATAGGAGTCACGTTCACCTGTAAGTGGTTAGAACAGCTGGAACAGAAAGAAGTTAACATCGCCTTTCAGGGCCACTGATGCATAAACAATCACCACGTTGCTATCAAAGCAACCTCTATCGGATCGCTGGAAATATTTAAAAAGAGAAGACGCAAGAACACCCGTGTTCTGTGCAATGTCCGCGCTTTAAGTGGACCCTGGTGCAGGCGCGGTGGCTCAGTGGTTACGGCGCTCGGCTGCTGACCCGAAAAACTCGGGTTCTATCCCGGCCGCCACGGTCGTATTTCGATGTAGGCAAAATGCTAGAAGTCCGTGTACCGTACGATGTTGGCGCACGTTAAAGGACTCCTGGTGGACGAAATTTCAGGAGCCCTTCACTACCGCTTTCCTCATAGCCTCAGTCGCTTTGGGACATTAAACCCCATAAACTACAAACCAAACCATATGATCCTGGGTGGTCGAATTTAATCTGCAGTACTCCATTACGACGTCCATGACAGCCCATAAGTCTCTACAGCATGTTAAACCCCTTACACTATAGCATTTAAAAAGGGTCACTAAAACTGACAGCATTTCTGCGCTAGTTTACAATTTTTCGCTGTCTCATAATAATGTCATTAGTTTTAGTTAGAGAGGTTTAACGTCCCAAAGCGAATCACGTCGTCAAGGGCTTCGGATGTTTCGACCACCTGGGGTACTTTAACTTGGGTCCGAAAGAGCTCCGCCGTGCAGCCGTGCTTTAAGCTAAGAAAATGAAAAAAAAAACTCTCTTCAGGCGCACACGAGCCCGTTGCCTTGTATTTTATGAACGTGCAAGTATCAATCGGTGAGAGAGAAGCATTGCCACTTGGACTCGAGTATCCAGGCGGTATATTTAAGAAACTAAAGTTTCACTAGCGCCACCTGGGAACTATCGCTTGCTTCTTCAAACAAAAGAGATACGTCAGCTGATGCCTTTGACGCCGACGGCGTTGATGATCCTAGTGACTCGCGTGTGCAAGCGTGCTTGACCTTTGTAGTGCTTGCAAAGTAAACAATAAACGTTCTGTAACCTCCTTGGCATGAACGCCAGATTTCCATTACTATTGGACAACCACCGCAGCTTGAAATAGGGGTGAACGGGTGATGTTTCTACTATAACGGTGAGCCTGTCTCCTCGTCCCTTGTTCACCAAGTGTGTAGAAAAGCAACATATATGTCGTCTATCTCCCAAACGACTAAAGTAGGAAGGAAGATGACTCACTGGGCCAACGACATTGACATCTTCTGTTTCTAATTCTTCGAATTTTTTCAGTACACTGACGCCTGAACAAACGCCGCCGGCCGGAAGTCCGACTCGTGGCAGCCTCAAAATCAGCGGTGCGTTTAATTTTATTTATTATGACTATCATTAAACAACATGATACACTAAAAAGGATTTTCGATGCCGATACTCGGATACTTTAACATTCGGCAAGTGACACCTAATACCGATGCAGAAAATGTATCGAAAGATAGTATCGAAGATATGTGTGTCTTCGAAACCGCCCATGTCTGCGACTGGCTTTTAGAAGAGATGCGATTTAAGGGCAGGTGACTACAGTGAATGGGAGAGTCGCTTGAGCACGTCGTCAAGTAAGTTATAAGCCAAGTTTTCGGACTGCCTTTTAATTTGTGTATCACAATCACTTTCAGTTTAGGGATCTTTCGTCATTTGAGCGTTTCTTTGCCTTCTCCTGTACAGCTGTTCCTGTTAGTCCCATTCTTTCTTAGGCATGGCTTTGGTGATGCCGTTCTCATTACATTGCCAAAGGGGCTTTCGTAATGCTGAACCTTTAGGCACGGACGTTTTTCCGTTTTTGTTGTTTTTTTTAATTATATATATAGCTACGTTTTGCCCTGGAGTGCGTGTCGATGTTTCCTGTATACGTCAATAATGTCTTCAGTGTTACTTCGTTTGCGATTACTGATTCACTCGCACGGTGGTTGCTACGCAGCTAAGTATTCCGCCTTATTTTGGTTCCTACATTAAAACACTTTAAAGTTGTCGCTGCGTCTGCCCTACCAGTTTCTTGTGCCCGCTGTGCTTGTTTTTTTTTCCTGTAAATTTGTTTTTAGTATTGCATCGCGTAGAACCTGCTACGTACAGTGCGATGTAGAAGCTCACCTGACGAAACGGAGCAACACAGAGGGAGCCGAATAGTCACGCGTACCGGCACCAATTGGAATGGTTTGAATCCTGGTTGCGTGTCCGCACGGCTAGTGGTGGTTATCAATGGGCTTAGAGAGAGAGAGAGAGAAAAGGACGGAAAGGCAGGGAGGTTAACCAGGCGATGCCCAGTTGGCTACCCTACACTTGGGGAGGGGAACAAAGGGGAAAAAAAGGAAAAAGAGCAGCAAGGAAATGGGCTTAAATTCTGGAAATACGTTACGGCCTACTCCATAGCCACTACGGGCGTGTTTCAGGCTGTATATAGGTCGCCATTGTCAGACGTCACGCTGAGCCATGGAATGCACCGTCAGCAACGAACGACCCCTCAAAATCGATCCACATTTTCAATGCAGAAGGTGACTCCCTCGGCGTTGATACCTGCACGTGTTAATGCACTTTGGAACGTGAAAAGATAGCGATAAAGTAGGGAGACAGAAAAAGACACACACGGACGCAGCGCCGTGCCTGTTAGCGCTGTTTTTCTTTTTTCTGTCGTCGTTCGTTTGCGCTGCGTTTTGCACGTTCTTAACTTTGCCCGCGCGATTACTGGAATATGATTATGCTGTTTGCCCGAGGTGACATACAAGTGTCCTAGCATGAATAAAAAGAACAAAGGAATGCGATTTGGAGCGTTATTGCCTCCCGCTAAAATACCGCTGCTACTGCAACATCTCACGTGTTGCAGTAGCAGCGGTATTTTAGCGGGAGGCAATGAACGCTCCAAATCACATTCCTTTGTTCTTTTTATTCATGCTAGGACACTTGTATGTCCGGCCGGCGCCCGACATACAAAAGTAGGCCGGCGCAACTATCACTCAGCACATAGTCTCCCACACGTCTGCGAATTGTTCACTTCACTTTGATTGGAGGAAAGCGTGTAGTCTGTGCTTAGTTTAAAAAAAAAAGGAATAGACTCTCTTGATTATCTTCAGTCACCCGTACGAGTAAGGTCATTGTAGGAAATGCTAATGAAGAGAATTCTGGTAAAATATTGCGGGAAGTTATTCCTTTTGATATGCACCTGTCTGCCATGCCTGTCTGCCTGCGTGTTTCCTTATTCAGAGAATGGAAGTTGTGTTTAGTTGAAGAAAAAAAAGAAAATTTTCAAATTCTTACAGTTTGCAAGTTGGAAGAGTGCAAGTCAAAATCACACCTCTCTCTGTGCGTTCTCATTACCGTTGCGTAGAACGCCAGAACCCGAAACTTTCAGGGCGGGAATGGAGCCTTTGTATGCACCAAGAACAATGGGTAGCGTGAAGAGTCCTCGTAGCAATCTGCGGTCAAGGAGAAACAATTGTAATATATCATGCTTTTGCGACGCCACAGCGGACCTTGTTCATTGAGAAAAAGAGTCCTTTGTAGATTGTCCACGAGATGACAAGAGAACTTGGACGAGATATTCCAGGAAGTTATGTAAGAGAACGTGGGAAATGGGCTCGCGCTAACAATCAGATAGACGGTCTACAGAACGCGGTGCTTGCCGTGCCTCTCGGCGCACATTATCGCATCGTCGCTTGCGCACGTGCCGCTGCTTGAGTGACGCAGAAAACGGACACGGTGGTAATGCGAGTCACCCTCATTGGGGAGAAATACGTGGAATTCACCCGTACAGCGTTGAAAGAACGCTGCCGCTAGGTTTGCATCAGCTGGCCGTTCGTACCCTTCGACAGGTCTGCCGCGCGTTCCGGCAAAGCGTCGCCACTGCGATGGGGTTACTCTGGTTGCTCTCTTTTGCGGCGTCGTCGCTCGTCTGCTGCCTCGGCGCCGACCGCAACAAGGAACCGAACGTGGTGCCCGGGCGCAGTGTGATCGTCCATCTTTTCGAGTGGCGGTTCGACGACATAGCCTACGAGTGCGAGACATTCCTCGGACCACGTGGCTACGGCGGTGTTCAGGTCGGTCGCCTTAGGGCTGTTTTCACGTTATATTCTCTGCTGGGGTCACTGATTAAGTTTACGCTTGCATATAAAGAAAGTAGTTTCGATATTAATTTACATTCGTCCGCTCTGCTCTTTCTTCTCATGGCTATCTCTCTTCTGTCTAATGGACGTCGGTGCCTGCCTGTTTGCACCGAGAAGACATCGCCAGTCAACGAGCACGGCATCATTTTCGGGGACACGGTGCGGCGACCGTGGTACGAGCGCTACCAGCCCGTGAGTTACAAGATCAAAAACCGGAGCGGGGACGAGGCTCAGTTCCGGGATATGGTCCGCCGCTGCAACCAGGCCGGAGTGAGGTCAGTGCTCTGCTGCACGCGCTGCTGTTCCCTGTGGCGTAACTCATGCATGACGCAAAGCGGCTTATCCACAACATGACAGCGTGCTTACTCGACAGCGGAGACCTATTTGTTCCAATCAGCGTGCACTTTATACAAGGACAAATTTCGTGTTTTGCTCTTTATTTAATCATACTGCAGGCAGATGTTACGGCCTTAGCAGGAAAAGCGTTACAACAAGCCCACAAAAAACAACTGAGCAGGGAATATGGTGTACAGCGTAAAGGACAGAAGTTGAAACGGCAGATTAACAAAAAGGCATATTTGCAAGAAAAGGGAGACAAATTGAGACAATAAATCCAACTCAAGGCATCTTCACATGACAAAAGACATTTGAGTTATTGTGAGAAGTTATTGGACTCAAAGACCATTGGTGGTAACTAGTTCCATTATTTCATTCTCTTTGGGATAAACCAAAAAGGTGTTCCTATAAAAGTTTATTTCTGAGAAATTCGGCACCATGTATATTGCGTTCCTTGACTTCTTCGCCGCGTAGTAGCTAGCTGAACACAATTCGGAAGATTCAGTACGCTCTTTCCGAGAATCGATTTTGAAGGAGCAGAAGTAGACTTATTTTCCGCCGCATATGCGACGTTGAAAACTTATTTCCTCGCATAAGCAAATACTGCTTTCTACTCCTACTCTGTCTGGTAGCTAGCTAGTTACTGGCGTGAAAATCCTCACAGCTTGTTCGGAAACTTTTGCGAATAAAACAGCTGCGTCGTTCTGTTTCCTGCTCCTATAAAATACACCCATACCCTTCTCTATTTCAATGCCCCCAACAACGATCGCATCGCAATGGGACCCTTTGGTCACTTCTGCTCGTTTACTCGCCCAGTTTAGAGCAAATTACAGTACTATAAGATCAGGTTAGAGAGCCAGAAGTTGGTATGCCTCGCGCAGGAAATAAAATTAAAAATCCTTTTTCTCGGATGTCTCAATATTCAAGGGGGTATGTCACTGTTCATGCAAATACATAACTGGTGTGAAGGCTAGTTAACAGCAGAGTGTAGAGACGGGTAGCGGGAGAGCGCTTGATTGAAAAAAAAACAGTTATCTGGGTGGCAGTGAAATTGAGGTGTCCCTAACGCTTGACATGTTCCGTCTTTCGAAGTCTGCTTTAAAAGTCGGACTTCTCAGTAACCGGGCACAGCAAGCCTCCTGTGCACTCGCTGTCTCTGGTCAAATGATGCCTCGAAGAGGAAGCCGCTCCGACCTGTCACTTATTCCATGGCGACAAATCAACGAAACTTAGTGCCGCCGCGGTTTCTCAGTCGTTACGGCGCCCGGCTGCTGACCCGAAAGACGCGATGTGTTCTCTTACCACTTCTAGTATCTCGCTACCAATTGCGAACTGCTGTTCCCTCGCGAGACTGCATAACATTACTTTGGTTTTCCGCATGTTAATTTTAGGACCTACCGGTTCTGCTTTGCCTGTCTAACACATCGATTATGCTTTGCAGCTTATCTCCTCAGTGACTTAGCAAGTCAATGTCATCAGTGAATCGCAAATTATTTGGGTATCCTCTATTAACTCTTATCCCCGCTGTTGCCTTAAACAGGTGGTGAATAGCATTGGCGAGATCGTGTCTCCGTGCCTGACACCCTTCCTTAGAATTTTATTGCTGCTTTAAGTTCTATGGTAGCTGTGGAGTCGTTATAGATATCTTTCAGTATTTCCACATAAGACGCTTCTACACCATGATTGCACAATGGCTGCATGACTGATGAGGTCTCAACTGCGTCAAATGCTTTCTCGTAATCAATGAATTCTATTTGTAGGGGTTGGTTGTATTATGCGCATTTCTCTATCCCCTAATTGATATCGTGAACATGGGCCATTGTCGAGTATCCTTTACAAAGGCCTGCCTGATCATTTGGCTGATTGAAGTCTAAGGTTTTCGGGATTCTATTTGCGATTACCTTAATAAATACCTCGTAACGGACACTGAGCTGATCAGTGTAATTTTTCAGGTCCTTGACGTTTCTTTTCTTATGAATTAAGATAATGTTAGGGTTCTTCCAAGCTTCTGGTAAGCTCGAGGTCATAGGGCATTGCGTAAATAGGGTCCAGTTTTTCTAGCACAATCTAGCCTGCGTCCTTTAAGAGATTGCTGTTACCTAATCCTCACCAGCTGTATTCTCCCTTTGCATTGCTCCTAAGGATTTCTTTACTTCCTCTTTCGTTACTGGCAGGCTGGCCCATTGCTGTGCACTACTACCTCTCTCATTAACGTTCTTATTGCATTGGCTGCTGTATATATTTGTGTAGAACTCTTCGGATACTTTAACTATCGTATCCATATTGCTAATAACATTGCCCACTTTGTCTCTTAGCGCATACATCTAGTTTTTACCTAGGCCTAGTTTTCTTTGCACTTATTTTAGGCGTTCTTGCAAGCATTATCGATCTTCGCCACGTTAAACTTCCTTATGTCGGCTACCTTGCGTTCATTTATTAACTTTGATAGCTCTGCCAGTGCTATTGTCCGTAGGGTTAGACGCTTTCATGGTTTGGCGTTTCTTAATCACATTTAATCACACTCTATAATGAGAGGTGTGAGATTATCGTTCATTCTTTCAACATTAGATCGTCTTTCTTAGTTAGAGCCGAATATCTGTTCTGCAGCGATATCCTGAATTCTTCTACTTTCCCTCTTACCGCTAACTCGTTCATGGGCTTCAAATCACTGATTTCTTTCGTTCCCTTCTCAGGTCTCAGCTAATTCGAGACCTTAGCATTCTGTCTTTCTCTACAGCGCACCTTTCCGAGTACCTCCACATCCTGCACGATACCAGGGTGTGCGCATAGCATGAAGGCTATTTCATTTTCAGTCCCACCATTGGGGCTGTTCCACCTCCGCATCCTTTTATTTCGTTTGCAAGTAAGGTATTCAGGATCCGTAAATTATTTCTCTCTTCGAACTGTACTAATAACTCTCCCCTGCTGTTCCCGAAGCCTATGCCATAGTCGCCCACCGCCTGGTCTCCGGCCTGCTTCTTGCCTACCTTCGCATTGAAGTCGCCCATCAATACAATTCATTCTGATTTTACTTTGTTCATTGCCGATTTCATGCCTTCTTAAAATCGTTCAACAATCTGTTCATCATGGCTGCATGTAAGCGCATAGGCCTGCAACACCTTCAGCTTGTACCTCTTATTAAGCCTAATTACGATAGCTGTCACCGTCTCGTTAATACTATAGAATTCCTCTATGTTGCCAGCTATATCCTGGTTGATGAGGAATCCCCCACCTAGTTCTCGTTGCTCGTTAATCCGCGATAGCACAGTACGTGCCCAACCCTTTAGTATTGCACATGCCTCATCTGTCCTCCTAACCTTACTTAGCCCTATGGCATCCCATTTAATACACGCTAGTTCCTCGAACAGCACTGCTACCTGCCCGAAGAGAGAGAGAGAAACAACTTTATTTGCTCGAGGTAAATACGACGTCTAGTTAGAGGCCGTCGATGGGAGTGGTTCCCTCTTCACGGGACCCATATGCATCCCTGGCCGCCTGGCCCCTGGAGATCAGGACGAGCTGGTCTTCCACGGCGGGGCTGGTTAGCAAGGTCTCCCATCGCTCGGTAAGGGACGATGGGGGATGGGGTGGGGTAGTGGGGCAGGTAAGAGGTGGGGGGATTTCCTTGATGAAGTTGCATACTCCAATGACATGTTGGAGCGTGCCTAACTCAGTCTTGCAGAAATCACATTCCTTCTGGTACCTTTCCGGGTACATCTTGTGTTGAAGGTGAGGGTGCGTAAAGGATCCTGCCTGTATCTGCCTGTAGATCGCTTGCTGTTCTCTGGTAAGCGATTTGTGAAGATCGGGGTAACGTCGCCTCTCCGTCTTGTAATAGTTCGTAATTTCCTTATAACTAATAATGGACTGTGGCTCACCTTCCTCTGCCCGGTGTTCCATCTCTCGGGCGAACTGGTGGGCAAGCTCGTTGCCCTCCAGCACAGAGTGAGCCGGTGGCCTGCCCGTAACCTGAGATTCTTGGCACCCTCCGCTGCGTCACTGCCGCCTTGGTCAGCTGCTCCCCAGCCGCTGGGGACGGAGGGCCGAGGTTTAATTGGTTTGCTGATAGAAGGTTGTGGTCAAGTACTACACCAGGGTAGCCAAATCCAGCTCTGGTGAGGAAGTGCGTTGTCGGTTCTGGTCACTGAGATCAGGCTTGGTTACGCATTTCTATCCACAAGCCAAGTTTTTTTTTATTTATACCCAGTGGAGATTTGCGCCTCGCCGGGATTCGAACCCCGGTCCTCTTGCACGCGAGACGGATGATCTACCTCTACGCCATCGCTGCATCGATGATACTCTTAGGAGTGTCATTTTTGCGTTTCAGTTGCTGTATTTTCTTGCTGCTTCAGGGTGTACGTTGACGCCGTCATCAACCACATGACTGGTGGCTTGAAGATAAACAAAGGTACGGCTGGCTCCAGCTTCGATTATGCGGAGTTCAGCTATCCCGCCGTGCCTTACGGCCCGGAAGACTTCAACAGGAAAGAGCACTGCGGGACCTCGTCGGGTACCATCGAGAGCTACGGCGACGCCACCCAGGTGCGGGCCTGCTTCATAATGATTGAAAAGGAGTAATATTGAGGTATGTTATTTCGACGCTCTTAATGAACACCTTTCACTCGTTGGACTGGAAAAAGGTTGCAAACACCTTATTTTACGAGATTAAGATATGGTGGTGCGTTGCATATTTTTGTAGAAGAACATTGAACTTCCTTAATGCTTGTCCAGGCTTGCTGTTGCATGTTTTATGAAAGTAATGGAAATTGTGACAGTTGAAAGTTTCTGCCCTTAATTAGGATGTGTTATAATGTGTCTCCGCTGTAGGCACCTTCCACTCATTGCGGGCAAGGAGGAGCACCTCTTGGAAAAAATTGAAAGGTGTTGAAAGTCAGTCACATAGTTTAAAAGTAGGTAAGGTGGCGTTGTGCAAACGCCAGGAAGCTTTAGGGGTGGGATGGCTTCGTATAGCGTGTGTTCGGCCATGTAGGGCACGGTTACACTGGCTATGAACGCTCTTGTTCATTGCCACTAAAGCATCTGCTTGGCGCTATAACCACTTCTTTCAATGAGGAACATTTTTGGTGCGTTGCCGGGCCGCATCTTCAAACGCAACGTGTTCGCCTCGGAACAGCTGACGCGATAACGACCAAGAAAAACTTCGATCCAGGTGCGCAACTGCGAGCTGGTCGGGTTGCGAGACTTGAACTTGAGCCGAGAGCACGTTCGGGTCAAGGTGGCGGACTATATGAACCGGCTCATCGACTTCGGCGTTGCCGGGTTCCGCGTCGACGCCGCCAAGCACATGTGGCCGGCTGATCTGGAAGCCATCTACGGAAGGCTCAAGGACCTTAGCACGGAATTCTTCCCCGCGAACACAAAGCCGTTTATCTACCAAGAGGTCATTGACCTGGGACATGGCGAGCCGGTGGCTCGCTGGCATTACCAACACCTGGGAAGGGTCACCGAGTTCTCATACGGAGCCAAGCTAGGTACGTAGACTGCATCTTCGAGTTTGGGTTCAAGATTTGTCCCTCAGTCCACGAACTGAGGGATGAAAGCGTCTTAGCTACTGCACGCTTTCTTATATGCGCGGACATAAACCGTGCAGGAATGATGCATTGGCTCACCTTTTTTTTTTACTGTTTTCAAAACAAGTTTATTTCATATTTACAGTACATGGTTATGGGGTATATACATCAGGATGCCCAAAAGTCGAGACTGCAAATAGGGCCTCCTATGGCTACATGAACAGAATACATAAACCGGCGCATGCACAACAATTCGAGGTAAAAAAAAGAAAAAAGGAAGGCAAATAAAGAGACAAAAAGGAAAGAAGTGTACAGCAAATGAATGTTACATAGTGACTGCAAACACAAAAACGTTGTTAAACATCTAAAGATTCAAACAAGTGGTGTTTTAACATTTTTTTGAATTTGTACAATGACATTGGGGATTTCAGTGAAGGGAGCAAATTATTCCAAGTGGACATGGCAAAGAACGATGTAGTTTGCTTTCCATAATTAGTCCGTACTTTTGGCAACAATAAATTGTTCGACAAAGCAAAACGCGGGACGTTACTATTAGTAATTGTATTTTCAGGGACAAAATTAACACATATATACTTATTGATGACTTTGAAAAGAAAAACCAGGACCTGAAATTTGTGTAAATGTTCTAGGGGCAGGACATGTAGTGAATGGAACAAAGGTGCAGACGGCTGGGTAAAAGAAGAGAAAGTGATGATTCTAAGTGCTTGTTTTAAGGCGGAAGCCTTTAATGCCTCATCGTTGTAAGCAGGAGTTGTCGACAGAAAATGTCACGCTTTTCAATTGGTCGAAACGGCCGTGACGTCACAGGGCGCGAATTTCAAATGGGGCCAATTGTACTTTGGCTAGTAACCATGCAACCAATTAAAGGGATCGTATAGTGATGCTCCAACTAAGAGGGACTGAGTTTAGTTAATTGCTTAATTAAATCAATTAGCCTACTAAGATAGAGAAGAATAAAGAGGTCAGAAGAAAGAGGAAAAGAAAAGAATATAAAGAGCCGCGTAGCAGTAACAACCGCGTCCGCAAACACAGACGCTGCCGAAAAAAAAAAAAAAACATAACCGGCCGAAGCCTCGTTCGCTCCACCACCACCTACTTCTCCACCCAGTTTCTCGTTTCATATACATTGTGTCGAACATCCCAGACAGTTCCAATATTTGAGAGGTGAATGACAGAACGCGATGGATAGAATTGCAATAGTACAAATATCAAATAGCCTAATTAACCTTTCCAGTCAGACCACATAAATCAATAAAACCGAATACGGAATTGATAGAGTTGGGGAATCGAACCAGGGCCTCCGGAGTGCGACACGAGCACGCTAGCCACTCCGCCATGCCAGCTGAACGGTTTGGAATGAACAAAGGCGCGTCTAGCTAACGGCGTCTTCGTTCACTCCCATCTTCCCCCCTTCCCTTACGGCGAGGTTCAGATGTCCACCCAGGTATGCAAGAGAGAGAGAGATACATTTCCTTTCCTCAAAAATAAATTTCCCTTCCAGCAAGGCGTAGAACCGAATGGGCGATGGCGTTCTGTGGACTCCCTTTCAGCGTTGCAAGACGCTGTCGCCTTCCACTCTTAGAGGCGAAGCTCAACATCTTCACCACACATCAGTGACACAAGTAGACAGCCAATGGACGCGTCATTCGCTGGCAGCACTTCAATCATCATTCACAACCACATTCGTGGCAGAATGCTGTACTCAGGCTTTCGCCTTGCACCACTTTAGTCGCCAAAGTGGCTCCTAATTTTTTTCATAGAAAGGAGTATAGAAAGATGAATTCTGTATGTGCTACCCCATGAAGTGATACAGTAATTAATATGGGAGTGTATGAATGCGTAATAGATTGAAAGCAACGTATGTAAGCTAAAGAACGACCTTGTTCTGATGCAAGGTTTCTGGTTTGTGGTCACCCATTAGGCGCTTACTTGCGTATTGCCTTCAAGCATTGTGACAGCTGCTAAAGATGTCAGCACTCAGGGAGCTAGCACTAGAATGCCATTCATTTGAGTCAAAATGCTTCAGCGGTCGTTTTTATGAGGCCTTCCCTTGCGCTTGCTTCATCAGGGGCACTAGACGGCGGAACAGAAATACTTCTACGATATAAAACCGAATGTATCTCCTTACATTAATGATAAAGGAAAATGCCCTGAATATTTCTACTGAGCAATGATGCCCTGCTTGGTGTAACCAGCGTGCATAGCTGGAAGAAAATTCAGAAGTGTCGACCGCGAGCTTTTCTTGGGCAGCGAAAATTTAACTAATCTAGACAGACAAATAAATAATACCGGAACCTTTATAATATAGTACACCCCCTGCGGTAGCTTAGGGGTTAGCGCGCTCGGTTTCTGAGGCGCGAGGGCGCTGGATCAAATATCGGCCCGCACAGGCGGTGTTTCGAAGGAAGCGAACGCGGAATATGCCCGTGTGCTGTGCGACGTCACTGCATATTAAAGAACCCTAGGTGGTCGAAAGTAATCCTGACCATAGGAACCTGGTCATCGGGGCCCGAGCGTCAGCAGCCTCCAGTGGAGTCTTGGACGGAGCTAGGGCACCACGAACTCTCCGTCATCTAAAATACTCGTAGAAATAAAAATACCACCACCACCTCACACTTCTCTTCTTCCCTTCCTCTCCCTTCTGTCACTCGTCACTCCTTCCCTTCCCTCATGACCCTTTTTGGGTGTCGACACCCACTACGACAGTTATTACGTCCTTCCTTTACTCAAAAGAAATTTTCATTCCATAACTGTGTTCTTGACGTACTTCTAGTCGATGTTGATATGTAAATACTGCTTTGTTTGTTGGTTTTTTTCACAAGGCGCGATCTTCCGCAAGCGACCGGGCATGCTACTGAAGCACCTCACAAATTTCGGCGAGTCCTGGGGCTTCCTGGCCGGCGGTGACGCGGTGGTTTTCGTCGACAACCACGACAACCAGCGGGGACACGGAGCAGGCGGCGCGGACATTTTGACCTTCTTCGACGCCCGCCTGTACAAGATGGCCACCGCATTCCTCCTGGCCTGGCCGTACGGACTGCCTCGCGTGATGAGCAGCTACCGCTGGCCCCGCGACTTCCGTGACGGCGTGGATCGGAACGACTGGCACGGGCCGCCATCCGACGCCGATTGGAACATCAAGCGGGTCATTCGCCACCCTGACAACAGCTGCGGTGGCGGGTGGGTTTGCGAACACAGGTGGGAATCGTTTGTCGGCGCAAGATGCGATAAAAAATTTTCTATCTGCCTAGCGAGCGCCTCCTCTATTTTTACAATGCCTGCCGAATACGGCCGATCCAACAGTCCAAACCCCTCTCCTATCCTTTTTTTCTACTCTCCCCCGTCGGTCGGCTAGCCTTCGCGCCTGTTCTGCGTCTGGGAGGGGGGGGGGGGGGAGAGTACCATTTGTGTGGCGCCTGATGTCGGAAAGCAGACGAAAATAATTTTTTAAAACGTTCTCTTTTTTTTTTCGTGAGGCGGCACTCTGCATCTCTCATCATCCGGCTGCCTGTGAGGTATGAACGCGTCAAAGAGTGCGCCATTCGTGGCGCTGGTCACCTTGGCGCTTCTCATTGTGGAGCCGCTGCAGGCGCTGGTTTTAAAATAAGCCAGAGACAGTGCGATGCAGCGGCGTTGGCATTGCAGCGAAAGGCTGTGGCGACTTGTTCGAATCGTGTTTGTCTTTTAGCTACAGCGCTGAAACATTCCGGGAGAGGCCATGAAATTGCTTGGCGTAAGTATGGAATCAGAGGGTAAAGGTAGCTATTAATAAGTTTTGCTATATTCGTTTGCGATTCAATCATGTAAATTGGTTTTTGAGGAAAGGAAATGGCGCAGTATCTGTCTCACATATCTCGGCGGACACCTGAACCGCGCAGTAAGGGAAGGGAGGAAGGTAGGAGTGAAAGAAGAAAGACAGAAAGAGGTGCCGTAGTGGAGGTCTAAGGAATAATTTGGACCACCTGCGGATCTTTAACGTGCACTGACATCGCACAGCACACGGGCGCCTCCGACGTTTCGCCTCCATCGAAACGCGGCCGCCGCGGTCGGGTTCGAACCCAGGTACTCCGGCTCGGTAGACGAGCGCCTTCAGTAACAAAAATGGTCGAATGAAATAAATAAGCCATGGTAAACGTTCCTGAGCAGGCACTTTTGGAAACCATCAGGTAGCAATAGATTTCAAGTCGTAGCTGCACTTTTTGCAAGATGAGCTGTCTTCGTTACGACAACTAGATACAGATTTTTCTCGGTCCGTGGACTCTATGTGAACTCTATTCGCAAATGCATGGCGCAGGAGCGGATGCCAAGCTTTTATGACGTTCTTCCTGGTCCCGACTACAATCATGCGCTAATGAAACGATGGAAAACTAAAAAAAGCGCTTGAAGAAAGGGAGGCAGATAGTAGTAGTAGTAGTAGAAAACTTTTATTGAGATCTTTTAAGAGATTCGCGGATTCGAAGCCTCCGTCGTCTTTCGTGGCGCCGGCGACTTGAGGCTTCTCTTCAGCAAGGTTGGGCCCCTAGTCCAGGGCTCCACTGAGTCGCGCTGCATCAGTAGCGTGCCGCACTAAGGCCCTTTGGTCCGCGAGCTCGCTGCTGGTGAGCCGGCTCTCCCATTGCTCCGCACTCGGGAATTCGTGTTGGTGGAATGCTTTATTTCGTTCGCACTCCGCGCCGCCGCGGTGGCTCAGCGGCTATGGTGTTCGGCTGCTGACCCAAAAGACGCGGGTTCGATCCCGGCCGCGGCGGCTAGAATTTCTTTGGAGGAGAAATTCTAGAGGCCCGTGTACTGTGCGATGTCAGTGCACGTTAAAGAACCCCAGGTGGTCGAAAATTCCGGAGCCCTTCACTACGGCGTCTCTCATAGCCTTAGTCGCTTTGGGACGTTAAACCCCATAAACCAAACCAACCAAACCGTTCGCACTCCCATGTGATGTGGTATAGTGTGGGTGTGTCGCCGCACCAGGGGCAGTTTGCTCTGTATTGTGTTGGTAACATCTTGTTATAGATGTACAAGTTGGGGAAGGAGTTTGTTTGTAGCCTACGCCAGCCGACTGCTTCCTCCCTCGTGAGGGCTTTGTGTGGTGGTGGGTACTTGAATCTAGTCCCCCTGTATAGTTGTAATGTCTCTGTGTATCCCCCCTCGCATGCTAGTAGCTGAAGCTCCAGAACATCTGACATGCCTGCTCGGTATGTAAGCCCTCGAGCTAGGCTGTCTGCTCTTTCGTTCCCCGCTACGCCTGCGTGGCCTGGGACCCAGATTATGTGTTGTATGGGTGTCTTCTCAGCAGAGGCTGCTGCCCCACTGATTATCCTGAGGGCCATGCCGCTAATTCTGCCCTTCGTATAGTTTTTACACGTGTCTTTCGAGTCTGTTAAGATGTTTAGGTCGACGTCGCTGGAGAGGGCGATCAAACACAGGAGGGCGTTCAAACTGGCACCTCAAGACGGGCGTTGGGTGTGTTCTGTTGCGTTCGCTGTTGTGTTCTGTTCGCTCGCGAGATGCTTTGTCCTCTTCGCGCGTGCACAGGTGGTTGCGCTACAATGCAAAAAATTTCTTATACGTATAAATATGTCTAAGTACAAGCAAATAGACAGAATTCTAGAAATGTAAAAGACAATAAATACAAAGAGTGGAAATGTATATAGCAGCAGGCACATGCAAAGTATTGCATACGCGATTACTCTAAATGGTTGTAAATATATGTGAATGAATGCACGTAAACATCCCCTTTCTTTTCTACAGTCCCTGCAGCAATTTTCCTCAGCTTCACATAATCGAGCGTAAAATCTCCCACTCTTCACACAAAACTGAAAGCAGCAGCCGTACGGAACATGATTTTTCGGTGCCATTGTACTGCTGCAGCGAGGACACCTAGTCAGCGTCGCGGACCACACAAAGCAGTTTTCCTAAATCATGGTGCCATGAAACGAAAGAACGTAACAACTATTCCACTGGCAAGGAACAGCAATTAGCGGGGCAAACACCTGAAACAGGGCCTCAAGTATGCCAGCCACCTCTTTCAAGCGACAGGCCGACTCAGCAGACGGTGAACAAAGCTGCCGTTTCAGCTGTTTGGCGTGGGAAAAAGCGCAATGCCGCGGATGAAGCGAGAGCTACGTATTTCACAAGAGCCAATGTTTAAGCTCACTCTGGGACGGCAAGACGATCACTTACCGTCAACTGATGCAATAAACGTGTCTTTGAATTTAGACTATGCTTGCCCTTTGGAATGGCTGTGATTATTTGACGTTATGTTGATGCTATGCTGTGTATAAATATTTCCTTTTATAATAGGGCTAGCATTGCGTCGTATCGCGTTCTCTTTATGAAACCTTAACAAAAATAGCGTTGAGGTGTGGGTTTGGTCTTGTTGGTAATCCATTCTTGACCACAAAGCACGCAGAAAACGACAAAGACGAGAAAAGACAGCGACAAGCGCTAGCTTCCAACTGAATATAATTGTAAATATTGATCGAAATATATAGGAACATGGTAGGGATGAAAAAAAGGAAAAAGGGAAACAAAGGAAAAGAAAACAACAAATAACTCAGAACACGAAACCAAAGGGAAGTTAGCACGCGGTGAGGGCACAGATATCGAATCACCTGTTGCGAAAGAGCGACTGATGGCCTCAGGCAGTCACTGCCTCTCCTATCTGTCCCCAGCGCCTCAAGTATTTTTCATGTGACCTGCGTACGATGGCTGTCAATGACTGTATACACCTCTCGAAATCGGTAGCACAGTGGCCATCGCCCTCGAAGTCACAGTCGCGACAGTGAATCGCAATTCACGCATTTTTCATGCATTGTTAGCATGCTCTCGCAGTCGGTCATTTAGATGTCGTCCGCTCTGGCCAACGTTGGAGCGGCTGCATGACAATGGTATCTTGTAGATGATACCCTCCTTAGAATCGGCATACCTGTTGGAATGCCGTGTCTGACAACCAGCACTTCAATTCAACGATGGGTTCATCAGCCTATAAAGCCTGCCAAGTTTGTGAGATAGTGAAAGAATGACATTTGCTTTGACCCTTCGAGCAGTCTTCATAAGATTGGACAATAGCGTATGGATGGCACGCTTCCGACACTTTCTTTTGTTTTTTTTTTATTGTTTAGCCACCTTGTCGCGGTGATCCTTTTGCTTTGTGACGGTGCTCTCAGCCACAGCACAAAGCAGGTAAGCGGGATACCCACACGAGTTTAGTCGATTAATCAGCTTGAAAAAACTTTGGTCAATCATTCGCGGGCATGAAATCATCACGAAATCATGCCCTGAACTAAGTGTCGTTCCTTCAGCGCCCCACAAACTAGGCAGGCTTCGTAGGCTGACGAAGCCATCGGGGAATCGAAATGCAGGTTGTCAGTCGCAGCATTCCAGCAGGTATGTCTGCTGCAAGGATGGTGTCGTCTACTAGGTACCACTGTCATGCGGCCGTTCGTACGTTGGCTAGCGCGGACAGTATGTTAATGACCGAGCGCGGGAACATGCAAAACAGTGTACGAAAATGCGTGAAACTCTCATGATTTATTGTCCCGACCATGACTTTAAGGCCGGCGGCCATTCTGCTCCTAATTTCGAGAGATGTATAGTTATCGACAGCCAGCGCGCGCAGATTACACGAAGTACTTGAGGCGCTGGAGATAGATGGTACCGGCGGTGATCGCGTAAGCGTGTTATCAGTTGTCGCTCGTTTCCAAAGGAGATCCGATATCTGTGCCCCAACCGTATGATAATTTATCTTTATTTTTGCGTTGTAAAACATTTGTTGTTTTCTTTTTCTTTTGTTTTTCATCCTCCTCCTGCCCCCCTCCCTCCCTTTACGTTTACAACAAAATTCAGTTGGAAGTTAGCGCTTTTCTATGTTTTTTTTCTTGTCTTCGTAGTTTCCTGCGCGTTTTGTTGTTAAGAAAAAGAACAAACATGCAGGCCTCAGGTTATCACTAATAGAACAGGAAAGATTGCCAGTTGTAGCGCAGCTGCACAGCTGATGACTGATATTTAGGCACTCTTTTCGCGGTCACGGCAATGTAGTAATAAGAAGACAAAAGAGGGCAGAAACAAAGACCTCCATCTATACATCATTGTGTTACGATAGCGCGGCGGTGCACGTTGCGCTCAGCACTTCATTCGAAGGTGCCTCCGCGAGGCTACATGGAGAATGACGTGAAGCAGAGGAGGCGGTTGTCGATTCTCGTTTTCTCGCGGAAAAAGTACCCCCAAAGGAGAAGTGTAACCGCTTATTTCGTGTGAAAAAGCGACAGCATAGCCTCTAACCATAGGCACCCATGCCATTGATACCCGTAGTGCGGCCCGCTCTACATTGCTTGAGTTGCTTGTTTGTTCGACTCACTACCGATTGCTGACGCAAGTTGCGACACCACTTCGGTGTTAAATCTCACGCAGATTCGGGCGCAATTACTCCCGCATTAGTATGATAATTTGGCCACCAGCAATATTTGCCAACAGCGATACGACACCAACGCCGGGAAAACGCCTCAACGGGCTCCTCACGCTATCGCTTAAAAGAGGTTTGCCCTCCAGCGCTTCGTCCCATGTGCGAGCGGAGCCGGGTGCCGACATTGGATAGCCTGGATGCAGATGCTCAAGAAATCGATTTCATTCCTCTTGCGAAAAGTAAACGAAAGGATGTTTTAGGCGAAGTAGCGTCCCGCGCACGCGCCAGCGCTCTTCATCCGTCAACTTTGACCCGCATAATCGGCGAAAATGGCGAAAGAGGTCACTGCTAGTGTTCTTCCACGAAGTGCGTTCTTGCGATGTTATAGGTGATTGTGCTTAGACCTATGTAGATCAGTCAGGTCTGATGTATGGGCCTGATTTGTGAACCTTATTTAGCGTTTAAGTCTCGCTACGGTGGAGCGATTGCCGGCGGAATCCATTAACCCCACCAGTAACATGCAACAACCTGGAAACCTGGACATGGCGCGACGAATTGCAGGGCAAAAACTAGAGAGAATGTTTACTACATTCGAATCAGTGCGAAAGCACGGATTTCTGCGACGTAGAAGAGACGATGAGCGGGCAGTGCAGCGGGCGATACACTGGCGCTAGGCGAGCTGCGAACAAAGAACGGAACATATGACGCAGAATCAGACTAATGCTTACACACTAATAATTAGGTTCAATGCTATCTTTGGGGCCAGCGCTCATGCGCTTGTTATCCCCGCGCGTACCGGCCTCAAACAAGAAGGCGCGGTATAGTTGTCCTGCATCGCTGAATCTGAGATTAAACGATGGAGAGAGGGATATCCCCCTAAACACCACCTGCCACGGTTTGCAGGCGGAAGCTTCACGCCATTTACAGAGACGCCGCCGGCAATGGCGCTGCCGGTCAGTTTTCGTGTTTATGGTCCACCTAATGCTATGGTATTAAAAAAAAAGTTCACGTCACAGTCCAAACGAAGCAGCAGCGATGCCGGTGGACAGCATTCCGCTCTTGCGTCCACAAGCTCCCGTCGCACCGAAAGAGTAACCCGTAGCATGCTGCTGTCGCGTGAGCGTAAGCCTGGTGCCTAGAATTTTCCGCTCGCCTTGCACTAACATTAACACCTCTTTTTGGGATAGTTGGTGCATACTTGAATTAGCGAAAAAATAGTGCCCAACCATGCATACCACAGGAAAGGAACGAGGACGAGACACAAGCGCTTGTGTCTTGTCCTTGTTCCTTTCTTTCGATTCGCGAATCACACGCTGCCTAACAAAGTAACGGTGCACAAGGTAAAGCGTGCCCTGCTGGCGGTGCATAGCTCGCGACTAAAAGAACTAAATTCCACGCGCATATATTCGGTTGCGCTTGACGCGTGTCCTGCTTTGTGTTTGTGCCTTTCGCGCAGCCTTCCAGTGCTTGAAAGATTGCAGCAACCTGACCGACATCATGTACGGCTTAAGGTTTATGCGACACGCATACAGCTGTAAGATGTAGTGTAGTGTACGCGTTGCGTGACCATCCGCTGGCGTATAGGCGTAGTGGCCTGCACAGGCGCAGTTTTTGCCAGCATTCGATTTCGGCGATTTGGAATGAATGAAATGAATTTGAAATGAAGTCATTCGCTGAATGGGAATAACTTTGAAAATTGCTTCTTTACTATCTGCCGCGCACCAGCAATATGTCTGTTCTTGGTGTACGAATTATGGCGCTTAGTCAACGAACGCATGAAAGCGCTTAAAACGCAGTATTAAAAATTTCCTTTTTTAATCGCCTTGGTTTTCCTGACAGGTGGCGCCAGATCTACAACCTGGTCGAGTTGCATAACGTTGCGGGTTTCATGCCTGTCTCCAATTGGTGGGACAACGGCTACCACGCGATTGCTTTCGGTCGCGGAAACGCCACGTTCATCGCCATCAACAATGAAGACTTCCGTCTAGACACGGTTCTTCAAACATCCCTACCGCCGGGAAAGTACTGCGACGTCATTTCTGGCAGCAAGACTTCCACTGGTTGCAGCGGAAGGGTGATCGATGTTCGCCCTGATGGTAAAGTTTCTCTCACCGTGGACAACGCCTGGGAAGACCCAATGGTTGCCATACATATCGGGGTAAGAGCCGCCGGCTTATATGCGCTTTTGCTGCCGCTCACAGTTTCGGGAGGTTAATCGTGAAGTGCTTGCTATTTTCATAATCAACTTAGGAATGCAGCGGCAAGTGCACCTGAAGAGAGGCCCTCAAACCAATGAGATCGGCGAGCTGGCATGACGTCGTGATTAATCTCTTGCACCTGCTCACCGCTACACTGTCACATTTGGAGGTGTGAAGGGATTAGCCGTGATGTCATGACAATGGTTTGGTTTGGTTTGGTTTATGGGGTTTAACGTCCTAAAACAGCTATGAGGGACGCCGTAGTGAAGGGCTCCGGAAATTTCGACCACCTGGGGTTCTTTAACGTGCACTGACATCGCACAGTACACGGGCCTCTAGAATTTCTCCTCCAAAGAAATTCAACCGCCGCGGCCGGGATCGAACCCGCGTCTTTCGGGTTAGCAGCCAAGCACCATAACCACTGAGCCACCGCTGCGGCATGTCATGACAATAGATCGGTGCCTTGGTTGTTGGACATTTTTTGCCAGGAATTTGAAGTTGTGTTCTTGGCTGCATACAGCTATAGCCTGTGTGTGTAGTTTCAGTGGGGATGCGAACAATCCAACGTACTTCAGCAGAATCCGGCGCGAGACCGTAAAAATAAACGAACTCGTTAAAGCTCGCATTGAGCTCAAGCTATGGTATGCCTCTTCATTAGCCTATTTCTCAACTCCTGTTGTAGTCATCTATGTTCTTCTCATCGAAATGTTTGCATTATTCACCATATAAAGTAGGTCGAGAACATCGAGTGCAAGAATTTAGGGAACAAGACTATGATTAGAAAAGAGACGACAGCAAGAGCGCTTACAATGCAAAGCCAACTAGCCCAGCTTCATGCATTGAGATTGTAGATATTTTCCATGGTTTTACCGACTTAATCCAAGCTCAGTAAGCAAAAACATTACATTTCAACGATATTAAATTCCTTCAAAGTATAATGTTTGAAAATCTGCACACAAGAGGCGGTCACGGAGACAAACCAGAAGCAGATTATCATTATTATTGTTCACAAAACATACACGCACATGTAGTAAACACATGAGGGACCTTTGACGGGAACCTCCACGGGGAACCTCTTGTCAGAAAAATGCGCCAAAAGTAAACAAAAGTACAACGCGTCTCCACCTGAACTTATTTATTTATTTATTTATTTATTTATTTATTTATTTATTTAACCATACTGCAGGCCAATGCTTTGGCCCTAGCAGGAGGGGCATTTCACAAACAATGCAAAGTAACACAAGGCCGTGCACACCCCCGTTCCAAGAACTGCCGGTCATTTAGGGTCATTTTTCGTCACAGTATCTCGGGGCTGGTATGATCTTGCGCTGGACACCGCGCATCATATGATCCCCATCCATTTCTAGAACGCAATCGATGCCGTGGTTATTTAACTGTCATGCCCATTCTTCACCTGTTGCCCCGTACCAGTGGCCTTTGAGGTACCGACCAACGAAAAATGATGGTCGATTTGCATACTTGATGGAACAGCGCAAAACATCGGGACAAGAGACAAGCGCTGTCTCTTGTCCCGATGTTTTGCGCTGTTCCATCAAGAATGAATAACCAACATGCCCAAGCTGCTGTCCTGGCGATTTGCATAGTTGGGCCAAATCCGAATTGGGTGCGCTAGCAAGTCGGTTTCGACTGCGGTTCCAGTGTTCACTAATGTCATAGATCCCCGAGAGTCCTCATGCCACTCGCGGCGCAGTGATGGAGTTGCTTGGGATCGGATGATGCGACCCAGGTTGCTCTTCCCGAGCTGCCTGTCGCGATTGATTGAGCTGCCACCTGATGCGGTGGGCAAGTTGATACGGCTGCTACAATGTGCCTGAGGTAAACACCGAAAAAAAAAAGCGGTACTAAAAATACACCTGCGCGTTTGGCGTTGGTGTCCACTGGCCGCATTTTGTGCTCAGAACAAAACGCCGCACAAAACACACACGCACACACAGTACAGAAACGCCGGAACATACACGCACACATGCCTTTCATTCGAGTGAAGGTTTCTACAAATTCGTTAAGCCGCCGCGGTGGCTCAGTGGTTGTGGTTCTCGGCTGCTGGCCTGAAAGACGCGGGTTCGATCCCCGCCGCGGTGGTCGAATTTCGATGGAGGCAAATTCTAGAGGCCCGGGTACTGTGCGATGTCAGTGCACGTTAATGAAAATGCACTCCAGGTGGTCGAAATGTCCGGATCCCTTCACTACGGCGTCTCCATAGCCTGAGTCGCTTTGGGACATTAAACCCCATAAACCAAACCAAACCGAACCTATAAATTCATTGTCCGTAGCAAGTGGTGCTGTGGTCAAAGCACGCTTTCTTAATCAGATCAATGCTAGCTTTGATTGAAGGAAGAATATGCGTCATATGCATGTTCTTCTTATTCTTGTGCACAAGTGCGTCTTCTTATTAGGTCAAATGTCAATGGCAAATATTTAGACTACAAATAACAGACGCGCGACCGGAAGCAACAGAAACCGTTTGCTGGAAAAAATACATCACTATTCTGACGCACAACTGCTACGAAGAGCTCTCTCAAAACGTTGCACAAATAGTGGTTCACGAAATTATCTTTTTCTTATTATAAATTAGTACTAAGTGATACCCCAGTAGTACAGCCTTACATGGGCGAACACATAAGCATAGTAAATAAATTTCACTAAGACCGGAAGTTACTGCCTTATGTTGACGGTTCAGTACTCTTTACTGTTCCATAAAAGGTGACTAGAAAGAAAAATGATATAAAACACATTAAAACACGTTCTCTGCTCAATTCACAACGCTGCAGAAACATACACAAAAGAAACAGTGAAAAAGTATTAAACTTGAAGCGTGTGCTTGCTCTGACAACTTGCTACAATCTTTTTAGTAAATATATTTACTACCGTCTTAAAAGTAGAGGAAACAATAAACGACACTTACTACCTTTTTCTACCTCTGGTTGTTCGTTACTACCTTCGTACTCGTCTTTCGCTGAACCTTTAAAAAGGAAGATAATACACTTTTGTTACTAGAAATGTTTTGTTATTATATATGGTGGTAGCGTCATACGGCTGCTTCATTTACAGCTACCCCAATCCAAGATCCGTAATTGGGAGCCGTGTCAACAGGCATGATGCATTGGTTCTAACTCAGGATTTTATTTGATACAAAACGGGACAAGGTTATTTGCACGCGTAGTGAGTCTCTTGCTATTGTACGCCTCTTTTTAACCGGTCGTAATCTTGTTTCCTGCAACTTTATGTGCGCACGGTAGAGTTGCTTGCGTGATCTCGTTACCTTCATGCTTTGTACGCTTGCGGGTCGCAAAAAGAATTTGAGACAATTCTCAACCACATCTTAGCTTAGGTGTGTGTACTGCGACCAGCGCACTGCAACTAACTGTCACTAGAACCGGGAAGTGATCACATCGAAGATACTCTTCTTTTTAACTGTTTTCGAGTATGCCAAACTTAACACACCTCGTCAGCACACCGCGCTAGCAGGCTAACAACGTATGCAAAAGGCAGCTACTAGGTTTTGCTTACTAAGTGCCATCAGTTTTATTTTAAAAATACTTCACAATAATGGCCCTCATTCAAATACTTACGTGCAATGAATGCTTTTGATGGTTTTACTGTACAGGACGCAGTCACTCACAGCACCATATTTGAGGCTGCGCTGTAACCAACGTTTTCGTATCAACGAACAGTTACTTGCTCTCATTAGTGCTTGCTATTTTCTGTCGCTAAAGTTCTTGTTACGACTCTCAAATGGTCCTGTATGTTTTTTACTGGTAGTTATTAGCTCAGCTTACTAACACCATAATAATATACATGAGAAACAGTTACTACCTATTTTGTTAGTAACTGTGCTACCTTTTTTAAGAGTATAGGATGAATTTCTGGAATCAAAAGTGGTCTATGGTTTTGCAAGGGACAGCCTCACTCTTCGCACGACAGTACATTAGCGAGCAACGGATTAATCATCCAATGGGCGCATTTTACTATCTGGCAATAATATTCTCTGACATTTTGCACATCTCATTAATATTTTGGCACCCGCCTTCTAGAGCTTCGCGACGCGTGTTGGCTGCGGCTGTTACGGATCCGTTCCAGAAGTGGTCTGTGTAAAATGAGTTTTCAGCATTATATATTCCCTTGTTTGTATTTTTCAGGCGAAACTATGAAGTGGCCGGAGACCAAGGAAGCGGAAGGACAAGTCGAATGTACACCGCGAATCGCGAATTAAAGATGTGTTAAACTTTTCGGCTGTGAACTTATAGAAAGATGAGAGCATGTTGGCTTGATGTTCCAATAATTGCTCCACTGCGACAACTTATACGATGCAACTTATAGACACGAGGTCATAAAAAGGTAAGACAAGAACCGCAATCCAATACCTGGAAGTGAACGTCAGGGGCTTCTGTCGGAGTTAATTTATACAGGAGCTGTGTCCACTGAACAATTGTTCGTGTTATTCGAGAAACCCGCCCAAATGGTTGAATGTCTATTGTGTTGTTCTCCTATGCGCAATGCCGTTGGATCGGTTCGCGTCAGCGGCTGCCGCATATCAGTGGACGAGAAATACAAAGCATGGTCGTACGCTGTGACACGGCAGCACAGGAAACCGGTAAAATACAAGGTGGCCAGAATTAACCATGGGTATTCCCTTATACCGCGTCCTACATGCCCTACGCTCAGCTTCAAGACGTTAAACCTCACATACTATGTTCTCCGCGAAGACTGTAAATGCGCTTTGGAATATGTCGGGTACATATGGGCCTACGAGGAATTTGGAGACGGTTTGTTTGCTAGATACCTCGTTTGTCTTGGTCTGTTCAAATCTTTCCGCCCGTTAGTTTTTGTCGATGCCTGGGAGTCTTCGCTTCCTCGTGATATGTTTTATTGTAGCTTGAATCGATACCACTCTCTTTGCACACCCCAGTCAGAACATGCAGTTTACTGTGAACACATAAATAAAAGATTTAAAGTTAATCGTCGCTGTAACGGGACGTTTTCATACGATGTACTGGGTATTACGGATTAATAGCTATTCCCTTTGGGCGCTTACAAAAAAAAACGCATGCATGTGGTATCTCGATTCTACAGAGTAAAGTTTTCCTAGAATGGGACATATGACGAACTTCAAACGAACCGCACTGGCCGCGGACATTTCGGGCTGTGTGTAACGATTTGTTCAGGCGCTTAACGCTTCCTTTCTCAATCGAATCGGCAAACTGAAGTTGATGACCATCAATTTTTATGGCGCAAGGGCATCTCTGGCCAAAGAGCGTCATGGCACAAGATATTTTCTTCTACTCAGGGTAAGATAAAGGACCCATTTTCCAAGCATTTCACCCCATATAAGCCAAGCATAGCCGGGCTCTCTCGAGCACTGCGTAAAATAGGCAGAGATATATTCCTACCGGCGTCTGCATGGAGGGTTCTCTGGACGAATCGTCGGCTCGGGCGATTGGTTTCAATGCGGCAGGTCGTGGCAGGTCAGCTGGGCTGAGCGATGCCATGGTGCTCGATGCGCACTCCCCTTTCCGCTGTGATGTCGACACAGTTTCCATCATTTTGGAGTTCTTCCTTTTTCAAATGTTCACCCTGTGCAGGGGCCGCTGCGAGCGCTCCAGGCTATTCAAATTCCATGTTGGTTAAGTTTCCGTTTTAGCAGTCTCATTTAAAATCATTTTGCAGTGCGTTTGGTTTACTTGGTGGTATCGACGTCCCGTTGGTTTAACAACGTCAAGTGACGGAAAACTAAACCGCAAAGCAAACTAAACCGCAAAGGAGGCCGCTATCATCAAAGCAACATGATGGCAGATAAGCCCGTTGGCAGGTGTTTGTGATCATGGTCACTGTGAGGCGTTAGTCGTAATTTTTACTTCGCGCTCTTTTCTTTTGCCTCTTTTCGGGTGAATGTGAGATCGACCACTTTCAGTTATGATTTCCTAATAACGAGCTAGGTGGCCAGTCTTTTAAGCGCTTATTTTGGGCGTGTTTCAAACCAAGTAACAGTGATTCCTTATCTGTCTTGTGCAGATGTGATAAATTTTCCAACCCTTAAAGCATCTATCTTTCACAAGCTACAAGATAACTCCATGGGGCATATTCTCCTAGCGCTTCTGTGTCATCGCTCATATGATTCAATTTTATCTTCTTTCCCTTCGTCTCTGTAGCTGCGGCGTCCAACAAAGGGCCTGTCACACAACCTCGACACGTCGCCGACGCAGACCCGACGACGACACCGATGATCGGCCGACCGGTCGGCAGACCGTGTCTGCGGCAGACCAAGCTGTCACACTAGGCCGACAGCAACACCAACGCGACCGACGGCCAGATGTTTTCGCAGTATGATATGCTTTGACGCCCGCGACGCCGACAAAACCAGTCTGTCGACCATCTGCGACCGTGTCTTTGAGCTAAAACATTCACCAAACACGAACTCGTTTCCTCGATAGTATTTTATTGCGAAAGCAATACTAGTTGCACTTTCAGCCCGTCGCGTAGCCAGGCCGGTAGCAACCATATTAGCATATTGGATTGGATTGGATTGGATTGCATTGTATAACCGATGCATCAACACAAGTCTAACCACAAACACCACCACCAGCTACACTACCAGCTGAACCATGGCGTAGCTACGGATATTGCTTTCGCAATTACCGGGCTTAACCAAGCTAAGCCACAGCCATTTTTTTGTTTACGTTCATGACAAACTCTGGGATAGATAAGTTTAAAAAATGCATCATTTCTGAGGATAGTTGGTCAATACCGAGGTGCTGGTATAAGTTATAACTACGATACAAGCAAATTTCATCCTAAGCCACTTACTGCTGCTGCTTGGTGAGGCTCGCCTGGCGTCTGCTGCCGAAAGCGTCGCGGAAATGGAGCATAACTTTATATTGTTATTGGACGGGTTCGCAGTAAAGGAGCGACTAGGGTAGTTCCGGTATTACGGCGCTGGCTAGTTCCGAAGCACCTTCAACTACGGCATCGATCGAAACCAGCTAGGCTTAGTGACGATCAGATCAGCGGGGAGGCAGCGCAGTTCGTCCTCTGGCGCTCCCGCAGGCGGGGTCATTGCTGAAAGCTCGGCTCGTGCACAGGCATGCTGTCGTTGCTCGAGAATAGCAGGCAGCCTTTCTTATCGCATGGCTGCTCTGTCTTTTCTGACGGGGAACGTGGAGTAGACCGAGCCTGCTGGCCGGCCGGCCAGCCTGGATCCCGTCCGCCGGCGTCTTAAAAATCAGCTTAAGATTGCTTTTGATGTAAATCATAAACGCTGGGATAGAGAAATGTGAACATTTTATCATATTTGTGTATCGTTGATCAAAAGCGAGTTGCTGGTAGAAGTAATAACTGTGATATGAGCGAATGTCTAGCCGTA
Organism: Amblyomma mixtum; assembly: GCF_055824585.1. NCBI lineage: Eukaryota > Metazoa > Arthropoda > Arachnida > Ixodida > Ixodidae > Amblyomma > Amblyomma mixtum. Next base: position 221,539,760 of record NC_143013.1, on the reverse strand, counting down.
ATCGCCTCGCAGCTGCCGCCGGCCCGCCGTTGCGCTCCGGCTCGCCTGGCACCCGCAGCGGTCGGCTATAGCTTCGCTGCTCAAGGCGCAGTGGAAATTGACCATATTTTTAGTTTACTGTGAGATGACGCTGTTGACAGCAAAGCAATATTAAGAGTGTACCTTGCATTATAGCGCAGGCGACTTCCGCAGCGACGTCCGCTGCGCCTTCGATGCGACGACCAGGGCCGCCAGGCGGCGGTGCAGCTCGTAGTCCGGCGCTACCGCGGGCGGCGCCGTTGCTGAAAGCTTTTTGCTAGTTGCGCAGGCATGCTTTGTCGCTGCTGGAGTATAGTATGCAGTCTTTCTGATAATATGGCTGTTTTGTTTTTTCTGGCACAAACTCAACATGCACCAAGCCAAGCAGCGGTGTCACTGCCATGCGGAGACAAAGCGTACGGTTTGAGCTTGAGACGAGCGGCGCATCGATCCTTACCGCTCCGTGTGACCCAGCTTGCAGTGGGCGTGCAGTTCGCAAGCGGCGACCGCTGCAGTGCGCCGGCCAAGTTATCGCACATGTGTCGCCTGCTTTACTTCTGTCGCGAGTGTACACGACTGCCACACTTCTGATGAGCACTTCTGAAGGCAGCGAGTCTCATTGCCCTCCGTGCCGTCGATGTAAAGCTTGCGACACATTTTCGATAACTTGGCAGGCTTACTGCACCGATTGCCACTTGCGTACTGCAGGTCCACGGCAAGCAGGGTGACACGGAGGGGCAAGCATCGATGCGCAGCTCGACTCAAGCTCGAAGCGTATACTCTTTGCCTCCGCGCAGCAGTGACAGACCGCTGCATGATGGACCGCAACGTCGAATCATCATGGTCGTCGAAATCTTTATTTCGCGAACAATGCGCTTTGGTGCGGGGAGCATCTGCTGCCCTGCAAGAGCCGCCTAGCTGGCTCCCCTATCTTGATGCATGTGTGTGCCTCCCAGACTTTTGATGTTTTGGAAGTTGGGGCCATGCAGGGGCATGGTGGCCTGGTGTTTTGTGGCGTAAGCATGCTTAGATTTTTCTTTTTGGCACTATTTCCATGCCATAAAGAGAAAAGAATTGCCCTCCGTGGCGTCGGTGCTATAGTGATAGGTTTCCGATCCTGAGGTCGCTAGTTCGAATCGTCTTAGTTAACATGTTGGCTTTAATTATCTTGTTTTTAATTTTTAGTTCTAAAGAATCTCTCCCTTTTTGTTTATCCGTGAGCTACTAGATTTATTTTTCGAGCCATGCCTTTCTGACCCACCAGTCAGTGCCGCGCTCAGTACTAGGCGGCACTCAATCTAGGTTCATAATCACGATTGTTGAGGACTTTTTTACTATGGGGGGATTTATTTAAAAGAGTTAAAAATAAAACGTCCGACCTATAAATTTCGCAGAGAACGAAATAATAATAAAATAAAATAATAAATGAAAGCAACGGTAGTTACACAAGAACACGGGTGAGAACGTTACAGGGCCAAGTAGGCGGGAGGTCCCGCACCTTGTCTCACTATGGTATGACACGGGAGCTGGCAGACCATCCGGTAACTGTCGTCTTGTGGGAGGCCTGGAGCCGACGCCGATACTAGGGCGACTGTTTTAGTCGGCGCAGTGTGACATAGAGCCAGACATCACGACGACACGGTTTTCGCAGACCGAATCGGTAGACTGGTGGCGTAGTTTAACAGGCCCTTAAAGGGAAGCAGGCGAAAAAGAAAACAAAACAGAATCATCTGAGCGGCGATGACACGGAAACGCTAGAAGACGAAGAACCGGAATCAGGAACAAGGTGGCTGATTGCTGATTTATTGGCATGGTCAGCTCTCAGTGCCCCTGTAATCTATCCCGTCCCTCACCTATTCCTTTTGGATACTTCCCGTTTCCAGCGGTTCCAACAGCCAGCTTCGGTGACCCATTGCTGAATGCCGTTGATTTTCTGCACGTAAAGAAAATAAATTTTTTTGCAAGCCATAAGTGCTCAGTTTTAAATAAAAGTGCGAGATGCAGGTTACTCATTGTTTTAGAGCGCAGCTCTTTGGCGCCCGTTTCTGCGTTTCGCTGCGTCGCCGTCCCCGTTGTAACCAGCAGTGGACACCTTAGCTGCGCTTTAAGCTGCGGAACCAAAAGTGCCAATGGAATGTCCGGTCGTCCAAATCAAGCCTGTGTGAAGTGTCACTAACGCTTCAGAATCCCCCACCTAAATTTCTGCTTATGCAGATGTTGGTTCGCTGCGACAAACCTTTGTGACTCGTGCGGAGAAGTTGAAAATAGAACATTTTCTCCTCTCTTTCCGGTGGTTCGCATTTCAGAGAAAGCAATATTTGGAGGTCCCTCTTTCGAGGTTAAAACTTCCAATATCTCTACCAGTTCTTCTCTCGTTCGGTGCGAGCGCCAAAGGATTCTCGTTAAGTAGTGTGTGCGGCTGCCTTCATCGTTACATTATGGCAACTGGTTGGTTACCTTGTTAACTATACATTAAGTCCGGCCAAATCTCCTAAAAGTCCATTTTATTCTTCTCTTGGTACTTCACAGTTGTTTAACGTATTTATATTTTTCAAGCATTATTATACTTTTAATAATATATTTTATTAATAAATATATATATTTTTTCTAGTTTCAGTCGTTCCACTATCCTACTTCACCGCCTCAGGCCTTTTTTCCCGCACAAATACTTCCTTGGAATTCACCACCGTATCTTGGCCAATGCCCCCCGCGTGGGTACGTGCCATTTTTACTGAGGGAGAAGAAGAAGGAAGAAGAGGCATACTTCAGTGGTGACCGCGATTCTTGGATCAAGCACTCCTGAAGACTTTGTATCGGAATGACTGCTGTAGCTTTGTTCAGCCCTCAGGACGCTGTCGAGCGGGTAAGAGCTCAGCCCGCATGCAGACTTAATTTTCGTACGTCAAAGGACCACCTTACGCTGCCATTCTTTCTTACCCTGTGCCGCCTCCTGCAGGCAATCCCCTCGGTTTCACCCCGCACACAGGCCAGGACTAACATCAAGGTAAAACGAGCACCGTTTTAACACTGCCGAAATTCCATTCTACTGACATCTTTCCTTTTTAGGACACCGATGTTTTGAGTTACAGAGTGGCGAATGTGATAAACAACTTGCGGCGTTAGACACTACACCTTCTGTTGTTAAGGGCGGTATGTGTGGAGGGGTAGTTCCTGCTCACTTAATACACCTCCAAAGGTCGAGCTCTACATTCTATTGCCAGAATGGTATGCGAAACATATTAGGAAACCCATTCGCCCTGCTCTCAGCATTTTTTGCTGGTTTGCGCAGTGTAAGCATTGGGAGGAATCCAGGGCAATGAGTAGCAGCGTCGCTAAGCCTAGCGGCCTATAACATTTAAATGGGAGGTGACGGATATTTAAATATAACTAATCGGAGAGATGTCAACCTGGATTTTCTCAAACAATTTATAATTTTTGGTGATCATCTAGGGTACCCGGAGGCAGCGACGCCACGGTGTCCGATTGTTCCCACGTCCTTGAGAGTTTTAACAATGGTAGTTTATGGAAACGGCCGAAATTCGAAGATGTTGTGGGAGGCGGAAATTTGATTTGTCAAGAATTTACTAGGTCCCAAAGGGATCTAGTAAAGCGGGCGCGAGACGGGGCCTCGTCGTGCGGTGTCCTGGACTAAGAATGCCGACCATACAGCGGGGTTTTCTGATTCCCAAACTCTCTTTGAGTATTAAAAGTTTTTCACCACCACCATCCCCACTAGATGACCTCAGTGTGGGACCAGTTTTCCCGACAACGCTCCTAGCAACCGTTTGCCGTACAGCGTTCCAAGTGGTGTCATACGATTTTTCGTTGCATTTAGCTTACACGCCATAGTCAACTTGGAGCCTAGCTTCTGAGAGGGATTCGAACCGACGACATATGCACATTTAATTGTATGCGTTCCCAGAAGCTTTACCTCTTCTCTTGATAGGCGGTTGAGGTGTCCACCGGGATGTGAGACAGCTACTGTGTCATTTACTTTCCTCAAAAACCAAATTTTTGTATCAAAATTGTGATGCAGCCGTTCGCCGTACAGCTTTCCGAGTGGTGTCACACGCGCGCTTGTGTGGGTGCGTGTCAATGCACCAAGCGGCAGTAGTGCTTTCACATTCCCACATGAAACCAGCGGTGACTGTCTCTACCTAATAGGTAGGCGGATGCGAGAACAGTTTGGTGCAGACACACCGGACGGGTAGGAACGCGCCACGAGGGCTATTGTGTGTGTTTCTGTTCGCCCTCTATACCTGGGCTAAACTATACTCACCGTGTGTAACCAGCTGGCCCGACTCTCTACACTTCTGTGGGTCCGGGGCTCGTATTTTCTTTATTCACAGATACAGAACCCGACGCAGTGGTCAAAGGAGCAGCTGGTGCGAACGCAACCGGCGCCAACAGTCGGAGAGCCAGCGCGGCCGACACAGGTGCAACAACTACAGTCGCCGACGGGACAAGACCGCGGGGTTGGTGAACCCAGTTTCGACAGCTTCGAGGTACGTGGTCATGATAATAATATTTTTTTTTAAAGCGAGACACCTGCGGCTTATGAGCTTTGCGTTAAAGGTTACTAGTCAGACCGGGTTACTCAGATGCGTTTCTATAAATCTGGAATATAAACGTGTAGTATGTTTATGATCTACTAAATGTTGGGCACGATTTGTTGAGGACCATTTACGTAATGCTAGGTGCATGGTGTTAAAAATTTGTATGCGGTTTGCTTGAGTGTAATAAACTCTCAGCGTTTACTGCGATACAGCTAAACGTTACTTAGACGTGTGCAAATAGCGTTCTCGCAGAATTTCCTAACAAGCGTTCACTTTGCCCTGTTAGCTGGTCGACTAGGACTTCACAAGGGCCAGAAAGGCGGCTGAGTGGGACTGTTCGTGAGTGTCCGTTGGGTTCTTATGATCAAGATAGACCTGAGAGTTCTGTGCCTAATTGGAGACTGCTAATGCCCATGATTGCGGTGACACTGTATCGGCGGAACTACGTCTACTGGAATGCCACCATCATCCTTTGTCATCTGAATGTGATTAGCCAAATTTCATCATCAATACTGCGTTGCGTGCTCACCTTGTGACTGGTAGGAACGATTGATTTGGTGATAAATTTTTCTGCTTCAACAGCATCTTCTGACAAACAGCGCCTAACGCATGGCAGCTAGTCAATTCAGTTCCATGACCTAAGTTCGGGATCGTTTTTCGTTTTAAGAAGTGAAGAAAGCAACGGAGGTGCATGGTGCTTAAAATAGATAATGACAATGGGGCACTGCCATGCTCCGTTGCTCATGAATACGAACGTGGCTTAGTGCTGTGGACCCCATGCATAGGCACGTAAACCTGAGCACGTGCCGGGAAAACTACTCGAAGCAAGCGTTACGGCGACAAATTTATCAGGGCGTGCTCTCGAATTCACTAAGTAATCGATCGTGTTGAATTAATTGGAAAATTGCATTATAATCATTTTTAGACGAAAAGTAAAACAGCAATAAAGTAGAAGAAAATATAATCACGCGTTGCCGGTGGAATCCGCAAACACAATCTCCACATGTCGCGTACGGTTCTCTACCGACTCAGCTACGGCGGCAACAGCTCAATCTTCTATTGATAGTGTACTTACAGCAACCAATGAAACAGGAACAAAAAAGAACTAAAATGCCAACGCATATATATTAGTACCTGGCGAGGAAATACAAGCAAGGCTCATAAACACTTCTGTGGAAGAGTCTTAGCGCCTTCGAAGTAAAATTAACTTGCGCTAGTATTGAACTTTCTCCAGCTAAAATGTTCTCATTTTGCCGTTCGCGTTTCAGTTGTCCCGTTCGCGTTTCGCTTGCTGCTGATAGTACCTGTGCTGCGTGTATCCTATCTAGGAGTGTTCACTAGTGCGACCCGCGAACATAACGACAGACACGGGGCGTCTGATAGAAGTGCAAGGATAATAACTGTGAGAAAACTCTCTTACGTTAAGTGTCAGAGCGATAGGGAAGAACGGTGTCCAGGTCAGACGTAGGCGCCGGTCTATAAACAAGAAAGTAAGAGGAGAACCCAGTTCTAGACTGCGTAGCCATGTTATACGCATACGCAGGACTTGTTCCCAATTGAAGTGGGGCAGTGTCAGCGTACTACTTGGCGAGCATGACACTGAGAGTGCAGTTGAACCGCTCAACCATGTTGTTGGTCTGAGGGTGTCACCAAATAGTAGAACGATGAATGATGGGGTGTTGCTTAAGAAGGGCCTCAACGATGTCCGAGAGAAAACCACGTCTGCGGTAGCTCGGCAGTTCTTCCGGGGCGCCGTGGCGAGCAATTAGACTGTGCGGGATGAAAGAAGTTACACCGTTTGCGGAAGCAGATGGCAGGGACTATAAGCTTCGAGGTAATACGTGAGATGATCAACGGCCGCGATGCACCACCAGTTGTTAAATGGAGTGGTCGGAATTGGCCGTATAGATCGATTCTGACACGTTCCAAAGGTCGGCCAGGGAAGCGTAAGGGCTATAACGGAGCGGCTTCGTGAGGAATATTTTTTTTTGCGACGTTGGCAGGCGATACACGACGGGATGTGCTGACGAATGAAGCTTTACATTCCTGTCCAGTAGTAGAGTAGACGCAATTAGGCATACATTTTCGCTACGCCGTTGTTGGGCACATTCAGGTAAGTGTGAAAAGGGGCGCAGATGGCAGCATGGTGGTGTCGAGGAATGACCGACAGCCATTTGAGCCCGTTGGAGATGAACTTGCGGCGGTACAAAACTCCATGGCCAACGACCAAGTGGTGGACCTGGCAGCAAAGAGACTTTGACGGTGGATGCGGTGAGGGAGCAGACAGGAAAGTGAAGAGCGAGAAAGAAAGCCAAATGTCTTTCAACTGCACAGAACCCATATCGGTGACGTCAAACGGCGAGAAGTCGTAAGCAGAGACAAAGTCAGAGGTGGAATCAGTAGGGAGCGGTGAACGGGAAAGGGTGTCGGCGTCGGGTGCTTGCGTTCAGAGCGATAAATTATGTGGATGCCATACTGCTGGAGAAGTAAAGCTCAACGGGCGAGACGACCAGATGGGTCCTTGGGGGAGGAAAGCCAACACAGTGGATGATAGTCGGCGAGTATGTAGGATTGATCTTCCAATGCGCTCAGTGTCGGCTGCAAGAGAAAATTTCTTCAGTGCTTCTCCGCAACGTACGCCGCGTGTGCAGGAAGTGCCACTGGCCGCAGTCGAGAGCAAGCTCTGGCCAGCTGTGTGGGCGTTGACCTCGGTGGTATGCATCACGCTGCTTATCCCGCTCTCCGTTCTGCTCCTGCCGTACGCATCCGGCCGCACCAGGGCTGCCAGCGAGAGCACTCCCACCACAAAGAGCACGGCGGGAAAATCCAATGCAAGTGGGCGAAAGCTTACCTTTCCTCACACATCTGTTCATCACTGAAGAGCACATCGAGAAACCTTAGCGCTGGCACTCGATATTACGGTTAATCCCAGGTGTGCGCCACCGGTGAATCGGAGGGAAACAGTAGTCGGCAGTGTCCTTCGAGATTTGGCGAGACGATAAATTCTTGAGGAGTCCCTAGAAGCACACTTGGCTGTGGCTAAAGAAATCATCCTGACGCTAGATTTTTACTTCTATAGTGTCATTTATGCTTGGACGCGGAGATGGCTGTGATTTGTGCTGATTATTTCTGCTTTACATGTGGGAGGTGTCAATAAGACCGGAGCGACAGAGAAAGCAAGCACAGCAGCTGCAGCGACTGAGGAGTGCCGGCCTTACTCGACTAACGCGCAAGCAAATTAGGAAAGAAATTATTAGTAAAGCGCCGACAGTGGCTGTAGCATCGCGATAATGTCGCAGTGCAAGCGAAGACGCATAGTCTCTTGTACAAGGTAAATGATGTTCCACTACAATGCTATGAGGTCCCACTATAGTGCCTAACTTTGAGAGAGCTTTCTGTGCTCTTTTTGCATATGTAAATTTGTATAAATTTTTGAACAAACTCTGAAATTCTGAAAACACTGCCAGGATGGGGGGAAGACAAAAGAGGCAAAAAATTTGCGGACACTAGCCACGTAGCCACGTAGCCACCTTTCCGACCAATCCGATTCTCAAGACAACGCTGACGGACTACATCGGGTTGTTCGCTGAACAGGACCCTTAATATTGCCTCGTTAAAATGGTTCTCGTTAATGTCGCAAGTGACTCTCGAAATACACCAGGATTGCAACGAAAAGCGCGCGTAGAGTTTTTGCCTGAAATTTGCAGTGTGATTCCACTGTGAACAAGGCCCCCGTTCTGGGCGCTGAAACGTCAGCATCAAATTTCATTTTCTGGTCGGCGTCTCTGTTTTTGGATTGTATCCTTCCGGAGGCGGGATTTCGTCACTCTCGACTTCAGTTGTAGTCCAGCACACGCGCGGCCACAACGGCCTGACTCGTGTATGGCGGAATTTGGCGACTTCCCTGTTTTCACGAGTAACCTGGAGCATTTCACCTCAACCCCATTAAACGCAATAATGGAGTCGCGCAATAGGTATTGCTTTGAGCTCGCCACGCTGTGCTGGTATTGCTTTCCGCTGTCCGTTTACTTAGCCTCTTACTTGTGAGCAGAAGGAACAGCTTCTTTTTGATTCTTTGCTGAGCTCAAGCCAGTTCTATAGCTTGCGCCGTCAGGTTTTATCCAATTGCGCGCACCCTGTCCCGGAGCGAGCAATGCCTCTGCCAGCACTAATGAAAATATGAAAATGTAGTATTCAAATTTGGGCGTTTCCATACACGCAACAAAAGCTAGCAACCGCTAACCTTCTCCATGCTGTCGATTAAGGACATGTGCGCTTTCAGAAGTAAGCAGTAAGGTCTCACGACGCATATGTGTCAAATGCATTCCCGGGCTTATGCTTCTCAAAGGCCAAAGCACAAATAATCTGGTGGCGAAGGGCGATAAACTTGGGAGTTGTGTGGTCGCTGAGAGCAGGAAGCTAACTTAGAGCAACCAACTTTGAATGCTTTCAGAACTCCCCAATCATTCATAAATTTATTACTTTGGTGCAACTTGAGTGCTTTTGGAATTCGTGTGTAACTTAGGCTGGAAAATTGATGTTAAACTGTTATTGAAAACTCTGTTAACGACAGATGCGCATTATATGGTAAAGCTTCTGTCAAAACGTAAAGTGTTACGGTTTTACCTGGTTAAAGCGGTTATAGTGCGAAAGCACGGGCAGCAATAGTGTTCGTAAAAGACAGTGTGCAGCGCACAGCGCGAGGGTAGGTTGCAGTTCAAGGCGAGGTGCGTTTGGCTGTGGCCATAGCCTAGTGTACTCTCGCAGCGGCCTGCGAATCTAATCCGTTCGCGCCGACGCGGGTTCGACTCCCAGTCGTGGATATTGATATTATTCATTTTTTAACCTAATGCGGCGTCGCTGATGCTAGGCAACGACACTAGATCCAAATATGATAAGATTCTTGGTGGTTGTTGGTGAGCGTATGAGTGCTTTCGCACTGAAACGACCATAGGATATTCTTCAGAGCTGGGTAGTGCGGCTACTACCATGCGATCAGGAGGAGAAATGTTTTAACCTGCGAAAAATTCGGAACGCTAGCGATGCATGAAGAGTAACGGAGCACGGCCCAGAAGCAAAGCTTTCGGGCAATTTACTTTTGGTGAAGGTTGTACGCGGGGCCTTCGTGCACATGTTACAAACGTGTGCGGTGCTCCCCGGTTCGATAAGAATTTCCCGCAGATTAAACGCATCTGCTCCGGCAGCAAATCTGTAACACCTGTTCATGACGCTCGCACCCGCAATTTACCGCAGGCGTCCATTCCGTGGTTGACGGCAGACTTCGTGGAAGACGTCCGAGTTCCCTCTAACCTAAGCCTACAGGAGTTCTGCGAGCTGCAGGTGGAACCTGATCCTCGAACCAAACCTTCTGGGCCCATGCCCAACACACCAAACTTCATCCCCAAGATGCTAGTCCAGTACCGACATGTCTTGTGTCACTTGGACACACAGTGAGTGACATTGCGGGTGCGCTATATGCCGGGCGTTCCACCTAAAATACTCTACAGGTTTTAAAAATGGGCTTTTTTAGTTAGAAGACCGCCATTTTCGGCCTAGGATTTTAAGCGGTGTTGCGCATCAGAATGAAGCTGAAACCTGCTGATTTGTTGGCTTTTTGACTAATATTGAATACTTACCTTTTTAGCTATTATTGCTATATAGTCACTTTGTTTATTGAGGCGCGTGTAGTCCACTGTTGGTAATAATCATATCAATGTTGAGATTCGGCAACGCTTTTACTGTCGGCGCTGTGTACGAAAACAGTTTGGATTTTGGGGCGAGTGCCGTCGCTATGACGGTTGTTTTGCCTGGAAGCTTTACGAAAGCTGAAGTATCTTGGCGCGAGAAAATTCGTTGAGCCGCAACGCTGAGGGTAACTGCGTTTTCGAAATTAGAAAGCCTAATGTGGATATTACTTACCATGGGTTAGATGCCGCTAAAAAATGATCAGACTAAGAGTAATTGTGAAAAAGCTAACTATTCGACATGAGTTAACCAGCTTATTGTTTAGAATATGTTACCTGTATTCTGATAAGCTCCTCAGCTGACAATGCTTTGCCGAAAAAGAGCTCTTCTATATCAGAAAGCCTATTTTAAAAAATTGCCTAACATCTTCGGTAAACACTCTTTACGAAGCCTAGTTTTAAAAATTGCAGAACATCTTCGGTGAAACGCCCTTTACAAGGTCACCCGCTCATTCGAGGAAAGGTCAGGGCTCTTTTGGGACAAATTGTTACTTGGTATTATTCGGCTTCTCGTATACACAGTTGCAGTTTTGACAAGTTTCGCGAAAGGGCCTAGAAAATAATAAAGCCAGCTTATATCTGGTGAAGACACAAAAAAGTAGTTTCAAGTTACAAATCGCACTCAACTATACTATAGGTCGAAGCCACAGTTTTGGTCTATATTGTTGGAAAAGAAAAGGTTACTTGTATTTCAACAGACACAAAAATATATACTCCTCGCCATGCGCATAAAAAAAACAGCAATTGAGGACGAGGCCTCAAAGTACTAATTTTCGAACTATCTGTACATGGAATCATGGGTGGTGCTGTTGCTCACTGCTGTGTTGACTGGTGAGACTGGTGACAAGCGCTAAATTCTTCCTGCTTAACGGACAATCCGACCTCTCTTACTACGCTCCCTGCTTTTCTGTATTCCCAATCATCATACGTCCGAAGCACAGCGTGAGGCCCTTTACACCAGCAAGAATATCGCTTAATAAACAGATTCATACAGCGCTACGGAACGAGGATAAGTAGGAACACGATGACACAGGACGGGCGCAGCGCCCGTCCTGTGTTTCCGTGTTCTTTCTTGTCCTCGTTCCGTAGCGCCTGTGAATCTGCTTACTAAGCATGAACCAACTAGCCCACACCAGAATTCTCTTAGAAGAATATCGCGTTCTTGCATTTTGTGGCCAACACATACTGCTCTCTTTCTACGTCTAAATTATACATTCTATATTGCTTTCCATCGCTCATTTAATGTCGTTAGTTGCCCTTCAATGTTTGTCATTAGCCGACGCCTTTCGCACCGCACCACCACAACTCATGATTGACTACCAGCAATATTTTTAGGGATAGAGTTGTGTTCATCACGTGGAAGCGCCTGTAAAAATACACTCCCACAGGCTGTTACTCTGCAGCGAACTGCCCTCTGCCGAAACATGTCCCGTCACTGCTTGAGGTGTTATATTCTATCTGCGTGCAGGTACTGGAGGTCAATTTCTCCTTACCTGGGGTCGCTGTTGCCGACTACCTATTGCTCGGTGCTTGTCCTCTCCGGGTACGCCGTAGACGCGCAGAGAAACGACATCACCTGGAGGCCAGCGAGCGGCGAACACTATCTGGACTACTTCAGAGACCTCCGCAGAAATAACCAGCTCCATCACAACGTGGAGGCTATGCCCTTCTTCACAACCATCGGCGGCCGGCCGGAGGACAGCAGGAATTTTTCCCTCGTCGTCGAAAGCGATGTCAGGCAGAGCGCATTCGTCGCAAACACTGAAGCCAAGATTGACAAAGCACGTCAGGAGGTTCGTAAATTCACGCGCTGCAGTCTCCTATGGCTTTCTGTTGCTAAGCGTGCGGTTGTGCTTGAGGACGCCTCCTTACTATGCGGCGGCCCCACTTCGATAGCGGTCAGTGCAATGGTACACCTAAGTTTAAAGCTGCGTGTGAAAGGACTGCCCGCCCTAAGAGTAATTCACCCAGCGTCCTCCCTTGCTTTGTCCCACACAGCACTCAATGCTGCTTTGGCATGCAAGAAAGGATCAAATCGGATAGATTTCGGAGAGTGGATATCGCCGTTGACGTCACCAGGCACGTTAAGCTCACCCAGGGAACGCTAGGCCTCCTTGTTTCTTTTTCAGTTATTTATTTTTGAGTACACATGCAAAGCCTGCCCTATGAAAGGTGCTGAGAACGCTACAAAGCCTGACAAGGCCTCTGTGCCTCTGCAGTTGACCGTAGTGCATCTGCAAAATGAAAACATTGTGTTTTGAAAGTAAAGTACAATGAAGGAATTGTTTCATACGCCAGAAAACATAAAACATATATATGTGTTTAAAACACTCATAAAGCTGCATTTCTCACATGCATAAAGGGCAAATATACAGTGTAGAAAAAAAAAACTCGTGTTGCGAAGATGTAAGGCTACCGTTTTTAATACATTTCCCATAGAACAAAATTGATAAACTGGATGAGTTCGTCCTCGGTTTCTGTCCTAACTAGGAATATGTCATCCAGAAAGCGTTTGTAGAAAGCTCATTTGGTTGGAGGAGAGACAGTCTGATTATATATATATATATATATATATATATGCACAGGGTGTCCAAGCTAAATGTTACAAAACTTTTAAAAAAGGCGAAGTGTCCTAGTCCAGTGAAACCAACTGAGGGTTGTTCATAGTCGCGTGGCCTAGTCTGGAGTATTTTTCTGGCTCTTCAAAGTTAATTTATTACTTAAGTATAATTACCTAAGTTTTTAATTATTGACTTCAGGAAGAAAGTGTCAATGAAAAAGTTTTAGATCGCCTCGAAAAACCGCTAGTAGTGCTGTTTCCGTCAAGTTACGATTTACATAGCTTCATTTATTGTCCTTAAAAGAAAGTTATCACGTGACCAGCTGCTCGCTTACTTCTCTGCCCCATTGTGCACCCAAAGTCTCATCGAGGAGAGGACTTGAGAAAAAACGGATTTTATTCTTTAAGGTGCGTCTTGGGACGTTGAAGTGGCACAGTTGTCATGTGGAAGCTTTTTCTTATTGTGCGGGTTATCGTTAAAGGCCGGTAAAAAACTACTTTACGTAAATGTTACTTTGCTGCCAATGTCTCAGTAAGCTGTTTCTCAAAGCGATCTACAACTTTTCCATTGACACTTTGTTCCTCAAGTCAGTAATTAAAAAGTTCGTTAATCAAGCTTCACTAATTAGTCAACCGTGAAGAACGAAAAAAATACTTCAGACTAGGTCACGCGATTCTAAACAATCTCATTTGGTTTCAGACAGCAAGGGCATCCCGTGTTTTTAAAAGCTTGGTTACATTTAGCTGGGACACCTGGTATATATACACACGCACCTACACACACACACTTAAAACCGTAAAACCGGGGGGTGCAAGTGTACAACGAAAGAATGGCGCAACAAGGTGACAAAGAAACTATGTGCTAGTGCTTATATTAACGCGACAGCGGTAAATGCCCCGTTATCCAGGAAATTCGGTGTCGGCAGGTTTGAGCGAAAAATCACGGGCGTGGCTCTGACAGGTGGTCCGCAGAGAGCAACCTAGAAGGCAGGTTGGGTCAGAAAGGTCACATGACTTTGCGGTGTCATCACAAGCTGCCCACCATATAGTGAGTAAACTCCCCATCTCAGCAGGTGGTAGTTTTTTTAATGGTTGGTCTCTGGAGAAGAGCAACCTGGGCGCGTGTTCGCCAAATGCAGCCGGTACAGCCAGCGATGACAGCGCCGCCCACCGGCAGGTAGCAGCCACATTAAGGCTGGTTATAAATATTCATTCAGGACGACGGCTTGGCATCGCTGCTATGGCGCAGTGGATTAGAGGCTCGTGTTGCGTATGGAAGGTCGGCCGTTCGACTCCGCTCTCTGTACTGTAATTTTATTGTTTTTTAATTTCATTTTTTTCCATTTTTTCCCTTTTAGGTCGCAAATCGTGATGCTTAGTGGCATATAACGCCGTTTAAGAGGATTTATTATCCCTTTTAGGTAAGCCGTTGTAACAATCTTCAGTCACCGTGATCAATTCACCGTGGTTTCAAGCCTTGTGGCCGTACAGGCTGCAGTTGGCGAATACGCAACCTGGGCCGCAGATGGCCCGCCGCAGAGAGCACGTGGCATCGCAGGGCAGTTGCGCATCGTTTAACCGCTGCACCACAGCGCCAGCGGGGATATGATGACTCCCATGGATCTATGAATGTAAAGCGAAGAATGTTCTTCTGCCTATGTGGGAATTAATCCACTACTCTATCCCGTCATGCCTTTAAGGCGGAGCTTTAGTGTCCCTTCCAATTTTTTTTCATAATGAACACCAGTAGTTAGTATAAGAGACATTCAATATTTGTCAAAGTTAGTATAGGACACATTTAATATTTGTCAAAGTTCCTCGTTTGGGGATCCAGAACATTTCTTTTCTCCTATTCTACTGAATATGCTGTTTTCCATAATTCCTTCTTTTTTCAGTTTGCGTTGCGCTTTGCGTTTTCTTAAACATCGGCCTAGAAACGTCGTAGAGTCTTGCGGCGGAACAAGAAGTTTATGGCCCAAACGACACACTTCTTTAGCAGGTTCATTGCCGGCATGGCTCTTCGCGCGAGTTTGTGTGCGACATGATCCGCTGAAATGTTCCGGCAGGTGCAGTCGTCCACATACCTATCTAGAGCGCTCAGCGCATCAGGGAATACAATCGCGTCATTTTTAGAGTGAACGTACGGTTAGAAACTGGGAATTATCGTGGATACACATTCGCTTGAATCCTCGTTAAATACGCGCGTCTTTAAAAGCTGTATAGAGTCCTGCAGAAAGCTGCCATTATCATAAATGCACAACAGGACACGCCGTTTGAGTGCTCTAGATAAGTGTGTGGACGACTTTGTGATTATTCATGCGATGTACAAGGTATTTCACCTAACAAGTTAAACAGTTTCTGAAATCAGGCTTTTTGAGTTATAAGAGCCCTTTTTTTCGGCATAGTATTGTCAGCGATGAAGTAGATCAGAATACAGCCAAGACGTTCTATCTGGCAAAATCATTACATAATACTGAATAATTAAGTTTTTAACTATTAGCGTTAGGCTGTCAAACTTCTAAGAGGCGCGTAGCCCACCCTAAGTAATATTTATATAAGTTTTTTTAGAGTTTAGAAACCCTCTTGCCCTCAGCGCTGTGGCCCCACAAATGTTTGCTACATCGCGACAAAATACATGCACTTTGGAGAACCCTGCAGGCAACCCAACCTCTCCAGTGCACATAACTCTATCGTCGAAATAGCGAAAATTTGCTGGGCCACAGCGCCGAGGGTAGCCGCGTTTTCGAAGTTCTAAAAACTGATATGGATATTACTTACGGTGGGCTACATGCCTCTCAATAATTAAAGAGCCTAACAGTGATAGTTAAAAAGATTAACTATTCAGTATTAGTTAACCGCTCTGCTAGTCAGCACAGCTTAACTGTATTCTCATGCACTACACTGCTGACAATTCTATGCCGGCAAAAGCGCTTTTTTAACTCAAAAAGTCTACAATAAGGGAGCAAATTACTCATTGGCATTCACCCAAGAGCAGCCATGTTTCCCCTGACTTACACAATCTTTAGAATTGTGTTAACTCTTAGGTGAAACATCCCGTATACTATGCAGGGGGTGCATCTCGACTGGAATTACCCGGGCGACGCGTGCTCCAACGCCGGTGACATCGCAAAATTCGTTCAGCTAATCGGCCGTTTCCGTTTGGCGAACGTTCCTGTCATGATCAGCGTACCACCCGTCGAGAGCCGAATGGAACACTACAGCCTCAACGAGACTCTGCAGGTCGTCGAATTCGTGATTATCAAGACGCACACGCTCACCCTGCCCGGCTACGTCGGCTGCAGTGGGGTGCGCCAGATCGCGGCAAGAGCCTTTAACAAGATCCGCGATCAGCTCAACAGAACCGTCTGGCACAAGATCGGATACAGCGTATCTGTGAGTAGTTATTCCGCGCTGTAAAAACGACATTTCTCAGAAATTTATCACGATTCTACCCATGTGCTGCACATGACAGCGAAACAGAGTTGCATCAAGATTTAACTTCAGTTTCGCATTTTCTGTTTTACTCCAGTAGCTTTATGAAGTTTCCCAGTCTATCGGCCTTGATTCACCAACTGCAGTGTGACATTTCATCTCCTTGTATTTACTTCGTTATAAGCAATAATTTTTAAGCGACGTGTGCTCGGTGACTTCATGATGCTAACAATCTGCCAGCCGCTCCCTGTTGAATGAGACGAAACTGTGCCTATCGCAACTACGGGGCTCACCTTTACATGCTTTAGAGGGGCACTCTTCTCGACGATGGCAGTATTATGTGACTCTGGGAATAGGTGTTTTCAGCAGTCCTGAATAGCGCTAGAGCAACCTGCACAGCAGGAGTGTATGAGAGTGGGTTGAGTGGCGTCCTGGTATTGGCGCAGCGTGAGCTCATGGCAGTTCTTCAGTCACGGTAGTTCTGAAGGGGGTGGTTAGCTTTTTGGGCGGTGCGGGCCGCGTCGGCTCGGCGCGTGCGGCAAACTGCAGCGGGAAGACAGCCCGCAAGCGGTCACGACGTGGCGCAGCAGTTGCAAAGGTGCGTTCGGCCCCAGTGCCCCAGGATACCCCACCTTTCAACACTCCGGCTGTTTAGGCTTGGCATGCTCAGACAAGTTCAAGAGAAATGCCGTAACTGCTGCGCTGTCTCGCCGCGGTCCCTTCAAAGCCGCGTTTATTTTCCCGGGGTGCTACTAAATAACTTCAGTATTGGAAGCGGGATGCATGAGACTATTGCATCTCTGGCTGTGCACAAAATGGCCAGTATAACCCGAATAACTATGGGATGCTCACGCAGAAACTACAGCCTCTTTAACTGCGGTAAAGAAGTCGCGTGAATACGTGCAGTGGAATGACACATCCATCACGTTACAATGCTAAGGAAGGAAGGGAGAGAGGGATGAGGATTTTACGTGCGAAGCGTGGAAGAGCAGTGGAAAGGACTGCGTTTATTATAGTCGGTTGGGGCTTACTGTAAAAAGAAAAAATACTGCAGGCCTTCGCTTCACTGAAGGCTGCTGATGCAGAGATTGAGTGTAGTGATATTCTGCGCGAGACTGCTTGACGCGTAGCGAAATGGTCCGCTATAGCGAGAACGGTAGGCGAATTTGCAATACTTTGGTTCACTGCCCCTACACCTTCAGACATTAAGCAATTTTTAATTTTTAGAGAGCAAAAGGGGAAGCTTTCCACTCAGACTACCTGCGATGCAGCATTAGCTGAAAAGTTTAATAATGGGTGCTGTCTTGATAGCATTTTGTCTTTTTCATTTCATTTACTTTGCAATAATATCAGGCCTTCCATGGGAGGACAGTCAGGCGGATGCTAGAAATGAGGACGCTAACGTTATTTTTGTTGTTGCGTCTGAAGTAAGGCTGAAAACGAAAGTGCACGGGCAGGCCCCAATCGCTGCCACGTCCAGACAGAGGTGGGTTGAAAAGTGCAAAATCAAAGATTGAAACAACCGACGCGCGTCGCAACAACAGCGTCCGCTCAAGTGAGGACACCGGCTGTAATAGACAACTTTGAGTGAATCCCATTGTTTCTACAAGGGCCGCCGTGGTGGCTCAGTGGTTATGGTGCTCGGCTGCTGACCCGAAAGACGCGGGTTCGATCCCGGCCGCGGCGGTTGAATTTTTTTGGAGGAGAAATTCTAGGGCTCGTGTACTGTGCGATGTCAGTGCACGTTAAAGAACCGCAGGTGGTCGAAATTTCCGGAGCCATTCACTACGGCGTCTCTCATAGCCTGAGTCGCTTTGGGACGTTAAACCTCATAAACCAAACTACACCAATCTACACGGGGTAGCGATAATGGACCCTTTGGGGCCAGACTACAGGCCCATGCGTTTCATTCTTTATTTCTTCAATATCACCAGCGGCTGCCATGTGACAGGAGAAGGAGGAAAACCTTTAATGAGCACGAAAAAGAGTTGACTGAGCTGGTGGTTGGAGTCCTCAGTCCAGAACCCCAGTGGCTATGGCCAACGAGCGCATCAGCAGTGTGACACTGTCGCATTGATGACACTGGGTATTTGTACCTCCCACTGCTCGGGTGACGTGTCCGGTGTCTCTAAACGTTGCAACTGCACTATCCGTGTGTCTTCATGGATGACCTCGTGGGCATTGTAGTTTGCGCCTAAGGCAAACTACAATGTCTCTCGCTCGCCAGGATGGCCGTCTATATGGTGATTCAGAAGATATATGGCTGACTACACATCTAGTCAGTCACTGCATGCAGCCTTGCGTCGCAATCTCGCAAAAGAAAAATTACCTTCTTTTACCGCCAAAAATGTATTATAATGTAGCCAGAGATAAGAAACGCCACTTTACTGACGTGTGCTCATTTCTTACGCATTTTGCGAACGATAGTTCATTCAACACCAAACCTCGCTCCGCAAGTAGCAATAAAATTACGACCGAAGAGTCATCGCCACAATTCCGCCACGACCACACTGGCCGCCGCGTCGAGGTACGGTGCAGCGGAGTGTGCCGCTTTTGAGATCGTTGTGCACATAAGGCTGCGCACGCCGTTGTAACTGTGGAATCACAAACAGCGCGTGGGTCCACTTGACTGTACCAGCACTTCGCAGGCAGCAAATGTCAGCGTAAAGTTTTAATCATGATACACACGCCTCTTATCAAATCGGTCATATGAGCCAACGTAACGACGCAAGCAATACAATCCGCTTTTTGCCAGCCGCGCCGCTGCTACAGTCATGGGTGAAATGTCCACCTACGTACACGACTGGCGCAAGCTGTTGTCATGGTGCTCCGCGTACACCTTTGAGGGGACGGGCGCTAAACGGCGCAGGCAGCACGAGGACATAGATGGCTCGATCGGTTCACGAACGTGGTCAGAAAGTACCGCGGTGGCGTTAGGGCCGTTCAACGCTGCAGAATTTCGCCTTCAATGGAGTTTGGACCACTGGATCCGCGAAGGCAATCTTCAGGTGTGGCTCCATACAAATTCTTGGTGGGTGGTGTCTGCCGTGGTGCTGTTCGGTACCACGGAAAGCCGCCTCCCCTCTGTAGCGGGTAAAGCTCGAATAGCATATGAGCACTATCAGCCTAACTACGCTCACTGCAGAACGAAGGCCTCTCCCATATATCCCGCGAATTAACGCAGTCCTGTGCCAGGCGCGGCCAACTTATCCCCGCAAAACTCCTAACTTTATTCACTCGGCATTCTCCCGCCCCTGCTAGGCTTGCCTTTTCTTGGAATCCAGTCAGTTATATTTAACGACCGCCGGTTTTCTTCCTTTCGCGTTAAATTCTCTGCCCATGCCCTTTTATTTCTGATCCCGACTAGGATGAGGACCTGGAGGCGGCGCTGTACGGCTCACATTCGGAAGATCAGCTTTCGCTGGTGAACCTTGCTGGTGATCAGCTTTCGCTGGTGAACACTGGGCTCTCGGAGTAAGGACCCACCCAGCCATTTTGTGCGTTAAACGCTCTTATCTCTTTCTCTCTCTCAGACTAGGATGTCATTGACTCGAATTTGTTCTCCGTCTTTCAATACTCTCTTCCTGTGTCTTAAAATTACTCCTATCAGTTTCCTTTCCATAGCTCGCTGCGCTGTACTCAACTCCATTTCGACTGTTTTCGTAAGCGTACCAGTTTCTGCCCCTTTGGAGAATACCGGTAAATCTTAACAGCGCTCTGCTATCGATGATCTGGGAGTCCCTGCCAAGTTCGTTCCACCGCATTCTTACTCGCCTACTTATTACACTCTCGTGGTTCTGATCTGCGGTCACTACACGCGCTAAGCACACGCATTCTCTTACCTCTTCCAACGCTTCGCTGTCTATCGTAAACTGTTATTCATATTATTTTTTAGACCAACCGTTCGCTTTGGCTGTCTAGGCCATCGATCGTGCTTTTGTAGCTCGTCCCCCGAGTTACTGAACAAGGCAATAATCTCAGTGAATCGGATATTATCATCATATTCACTAATAACTCTTATACCCAACTGTTTCCAATCAAGGGCTCTGAATGCTGCCTTTAAACACGCGGTAAATAGCATTGGAGAAATCGTGTCTGCCTGTCTGACTCCCTTCTTGATTGGGGTTTTGTAACTTTCTCTATGAATGACTAAGGTGGTGGTGCAGCCGCTGTAAATATTTTCCAGCACTTTACATACACGTGTTGTAAACCCTGGTGTTGCAGTGCTTGCATGGCTGCTGAGGTTTCGGCTGAGTCAAATGCCTTCTCGTAATCTATTGGGGCTATATATTCTCAGAGTTTCTTTATTACGTGATTGATGCTGTGAATATGGCCTGTTGTCTAGCAGCTTTTATGAAACCCAGCCTACTCATTTGGTTTCTCTGATTGTATCAGCGATTACCTTCATAAATACATTTAAGCAATGGACAGAAATATGAACGGTATCTAATTTTTCAGGCCACTGACATCTCCTTTCTTGCAGATTAGTAAAATTTTAGAGTCCGCTAAAATTTCGGCATGCTGAATGTCTTGAGGCTAGTTTTTCATGTACAATTTCCTCACCGTCTTTCGGCAGATCACCTGTTACCTGTTCCTCACCAGCTGCTTTCCCCCTTGCATTGCTTGTAAGGCTTGCTTTGCTTTCCCTTTAGCTACCAGCGAGATTTCTAATTGCTCTACATTACTGCCTCTTCATTAACGTCCTGATTAATTCGGCTGCTGCATACGTATATCTATGCAGAGCTTCTCGGCTACCTTAACTCCCTTATCCAGTTCGGTAATCACGCTGCCCACTTCGTCTCTTAGTGCGTGCATCTGATTTTTACGTATGCCCAGTTTCCTATTCACCGCTTTTAGGCGACCCCCGTTCTTTAGAACATGCCCAATTTTCGCTGTACTATACTTCCTTATGTAAATTACCTTACGCTAGTTTTGACAAATCGACCATTTTTATCCTGTCTGATGGGCGAGAGGCATTCATACTTTGGTCTTTCTTAATCTGATCTTCCGTCTTCTGAGAGATCTTACCGTATAAAATTTTCACCTTACGCTTATTAACCTTGATAAATAGGCCATTTGTATTCTGTCTGATGGGCCACAGGCGCTCATCCTTTGGTCTTTCTTAGATATTTCGTCTCCTCAGAGAGCTTACCAGTGCACTGCCCAGCTAGCCTTTACCCCCTACATCTAATGCGCATTCCTTAATGATTTTTAAGATCATCATTCATTCCTTGAATACTAAGGCTGTCGTCCTCATGCAGCAAGATCCTGAACTTCTCTACTTTCCATCTTACCAGCAGTTCGTTGATGGGCTTCTTCCGTGTTAGTTTCCTTCGTTCTGTCTTCAAGTCGAGGCTAATTCGAGCCCTTAAAATCCCATGATCACTGCATCGCACTATGCCGACCACCTCTGTATACTGCACGATGCCAGAGTGATCGTATGGTACAAGGCCTAATGCATTTTTATTCTCGCCATTAAAGCCTTCCCGCGCCCACTTCCTGTTCTTCCGTTTGCGGGCTTTACTATTAACTGCCCCGAGCTATTCATATAGCCTCCATATCATATTCATCACCTCTATATCCTAGTCATAGAGAGAGGGAGACGCTGGACGGGGGTCCTCCAGTCTCCAGTGGTCTGCTTTCCTTGGCGGAGTTTGCTGGAACATCAGCGGGCGGGCCACTGCGGATGTTGGGGTGGAACGTAGGGTTCCTGGCGGGGCTGACCGGAGGTCTTTAGCTACGTACCGCGGTGGCGTAAGTCTCGGCTTGGGGCTCTGCGGTCGAGGCTCCCGTACTCCACGAGTCAAAGCCTCGTGGACTTCTTTACTAACAACGCGCGTTCGATGCGACGCGTAGGAATGCGTGCAGTAGTCAGCGAAGCTCCCCCTGTTGACTTCCCGTAGACTTCCGCTCGTCACTGACATGGTATCGTGGTGGCCGCCGCAGAAGGCGTGTAGCTACCGATCGCATTGTCGAGCTCTGGTACTTGGGGCCCTTTCGAGGGTGGTCGCTTTCGTGGTAAATTCTACAGCGGTGACCACATCAACGGAAAGAGGCTCTAACACCTGGTAGGTGGGTAAAAAGCCCACCTTTTCTTCGCTCTTGCCGGGACCTGCGCGTTCAAAAAGGCGTTTCACTTCTGCATGTTGGCGTGGGCAACATTGCTGCAGAAACGCGGAACTGCAAGCGTAGGCCAACGGCGTACGTACATTTGGTAAATTGATACTGACAGTGAAAAGTCGAAGACTCACATAACTGGCTCCCTGGATCAGTGGGCACGTCAACCGCGCTCTCAAGTACGTGGCGGTGGTGTCCGCCTGCAAAAAACTGTGCTTCCGAACAATTTCGTGCTTAGCAATGCTAAATCGCCAGCAATTTTTAAGGCTATAATTACTATAAGCCAAGAATCTCTGGCTCCGGGCAGGCCGCAATTAGAAGTTGCATCTGGCAACGTTCACCGCTAGAAGTTCGTTTATTGAGGTTATACTAGCACTACTGTTCATGGAACTAGCAGGTATAAATGGGATGTCATTGTGCATAGACAACTTAGGAGGACAGATGAAGCTTGTACAATGCTAAACGACGATAATATGCGATATTATCGTAGTTTGGCGGACAGACAAGAACTAAGCTTGGATTCCCGCCGCGGTGCTTCAGTGATTAAAGCGCTCGTCTACTGAACCGGAGTGCTCTGGTTCGATTGAGGCGAAACGCAAAAGGCCCCTGTGTGCTGTGCGTTCTCAGTGCACTTTAAAGATCCCCAGGTGGTCGAAATTATTCTGGGGACCTCCACTACGGCAAGTATTTCTTCCTTTCTTCTTTCACTCTCTCCTTTATCCCTTCCCTTATGGTGCGGTTCGGGTGTCCACCGAGATATGCGAGACAGATTTACTTTCCTCAAAAACCAATTTTCATTTTCATTTTCCGTACAAATAACAATAGAGGCGGACACGCATAATGGAATTCTGAAGCATTAACGAGAGGGTATCAGTCATTGCAATTGAGCAAAGCAGATATAGCGTTGTAAGTCAGAAACGCACGAGTTCACTGTTCCCAAACTCCTTTTCTAGGTGGGGGCGGAGACTTTCACTTCGAAGGAGGAGAGCCTGTGGGTACCTTCTTCCGGACCTTCCCGCTGGGACAACTACACTCTGCAACCGGGAAAAGCCCACGTGGGAGCAGCATTCTGTACTAGCCCAGTTTTATTCGAAACTGGTTTCTTGGAGTGCGGCCTTGTTTCACGAAGCGTCGGCAACGGCATTTACCACGTGAGTTTTACTCGGCGCAAACGAATTCCCGCTGGTGGTGGTGGTGAAAAACTTTAATACTCATTGAGAGTTTGAGGGTCAGAAAACCCTGCTGCATGGTCGGTATCCTTAGTCCGGGACACCGCACGACGAGGCCCCGTCTCGCGCCCGCTTTAAGGCCGATTCACACGACGGACCGTTCGTCCGCGGCCCGCGCAGTACGTGTGCATACGTCAGCACTTTGAGAGGCGCGCTGTCTGCCGCCATCCATCCATGCATCTAGCGCGCCTCTCAAAGTGCTGACGTATGCACACGTACTGCGCGGGCCGCGGACGAACGGTCCGTCGTGTGAATCGGCCTTTACTAGAGCCCTTTGGGACTCCAGTGTGGAGCAGCTGAGGAGGGCAGTCTCCCATGCCTCTCGGGTGGGGGTGGGGGAAGGTGAGGATTCTGAGTACATGCCCACACCATGTGAAAGATATCGCAGATCTCTCCACAGTGCGGGCAGCGGCCATCTGTGTTCGGATCGAAGTGTTTTGCTATTGCAGGACCGAGAAGGGTTCCTGTCTGCAGGCGCCGCAGAGTTCGCGCCTCCGCCTTACTCAGCCCCTTGGCAGGTGCCGGGTAGAGACGGTGGCTGTCGCAATAACAAATTAGGATTTCGCGGAACCGCAGAAGCGGTTTATGAGCTTCTGAGCCATGAGAGCTAGGATGAGGAGCCCGGTGTGTGAGCGCTCGGGCGGCCGCATCAGCGGCCTCATTGCCTCGTAGACCCTGGTGGCCAGGAGCCCAAATAACTTTTGTCCGAGTTGGATCGGCGGGAGCTCGTCTTAGAATTTTGGAGGCAAGAGGCAATATTTCGCCTGTAAGACAATGTTCACACGTCCGGCGAGAGTCTGTGATAACCGTTCTCGATTTTGGATCGGCGGCAGCGAGAGCTATTGCGACTTCCTCCGCTCGTGTTGAATTTGGGGCCCAAAAAAATAGCGCATCGACATTCATTCTCCGGTGCACTACGGCAGCCGTGAAGAATCCAGCGGGCGACGGCCCTGTGATGTCCATGTAGTAGACGCCCTCTTTATATCCATGTTGCCTCTCAAGCATGCGAACCCGCGCTTGTTGTCTGCCCTCATGTGAAGCCATGTCCATGTTACGCGGGAGCGGAACGACCCAGAGCATGTGGCGCCACAGTACCGGGATGTTCTCCGTCCCCTCTGATATGCATGTGTGTTGGATGTGTAAGCGGCTTAGCAGGCGGCGCCCAGGAACCGTCTGCGATAGCCCAGTATATTGGTTCACGAGGTGGGCCTCCCGCAACTCCTGATAGGAGTTTACCGCTCCCAACGCCTTCAGTTTGGCGTAGGAGGTAGCCACCGGGAGGTCCAGTGCTCGCTTTGTTGCCTTCCTGATGATGGCGTCAATGCGCTCGTCTTGTTGTTTGGTGGTGCGTAGGTACGGCACGGCGTATAGGATCCGGCTGGTCACGAAGGCATGGGCGAGTCGTAGCGCGTCCCTGCCTCGCAGACTACCCCGCTTGTTGGAAACACGGTGGATCATGCGCCCTACCTGCTCACCTATGCTCTTGAGTTTCGCTATAGTAGAGTCCGGCCTAAGTTTGTTATTAATGAACAGGCCCACGATCCGGAGCTCTGCCACTTCTCTGATGGGACCGCCCGACAGAGATATGTGCAGAGACGTGTTGTCCTTATGGTTTGTCCTGACGTGTAGAAGCTCTGATTTGCGGGAACACATTGGAGACCACAGTCGGCAGCATATGCTTTGACTATGGAGGCGGCCTGCTGAAGGCGGTCCTCCATCTCCCCAAGGCTCGCCTCGGTGGCCCAGATTATAATATCGTCTGCGTAGAGAGCGTGTTTTATGCCCTCCCCCTCAGCCAGTCAGCCGGACAGGTGCATCATGGCGATGTTGAAAAGGAGCGGTGATAACACCGCCCCCTGTGGTGTACCTCGTGTACCCATAGAGTACGGGCCGTATTCCTCGTCCTCGATCCGGAGGAGTGCCTGACGCGCAGAGAGGAAGTCTCTGACATAGGCGAAGACCTTCGCCTCGCAGTTCGTGGTGTTCAAGTTAGAGAATATAGTACCATGTTTAACATTGTCAAACGCCCCCTTAAGATCGAGGGCGAGAATGGCCTTGTCGTTGTGTTCCATGGCTGTGGATCGTATTATGTCCCTGTGTAGTTTTAGTAGGAAATCCTGTGCAGAGATGTGCGGGCGGAACCCAGACATAGTGTTTGCAAAGAGGCCCTTACCCTCCATGTATGGAGAGGGGTGATCCCGAACCATCGTCTCCATGAGCTTTCCCACACACGAGGTCAATGAGATGGGTCTCAAGTTGTCCGTAGTCACGGCTTTACCTGCTTTGGGGATGAACGTTACAAGCGATGTTTTCGATTCGAGTGGGAGTGGACACCCTATCCCAGATCTGATCTATGTATTGTAGCAAATGGAGGTATGCAGAGTCGGAGAGGTTCGCCAACAGTTCCACTGTTATGCGATCCCGACCTGGTGCCCCACCTCGGCGCATCTTAGCCAGGGCCACCTTAAGGTCATGCAACTCAAAAGGGGCGTCTAAAGCCTGATTTGGCTTGCTGGAGTACGTTTGGTTTGGTTTATGGGGTTTAACGTCCCAAAGCGACTAAGGCTATGAGAGACGCCGTAGTGAAGGGCTCCGGAAATTTCGACCACCTGGGGTTCTTTAACGTGCACTGACATCGCACAGTACACGGGCCTCTAGAATTTCTCCTCCAAAGAAATTCCAGCCGCCGCGGCCGGGATCGAACCCGCGTCTTTTTGGTCACCAGCCGAGCACCATAGCCACTGAGCCACCGCAGCGGCAGCTGGAGTACGTGTACTCGGGCCCAACCGGGTCATTTGTGCAGCAGAGATACCTGGCGCACAAAGTGTTCGCAAGTTGCGCCGTCGTAGCTTGGTACCCGTGCAGAGCCGGCCGGAGCTGTTTTTGCGTCTCCCCTTTCGTTTGAGAAGGGTCGATGAGGCTGCGTAAGAGACGCCAAGTCCCCTTCGAACTCATCTGACGCGCTGCCGAGTTGCAGCGTTCTATCCAATTGGTGTCTGTGAGCTTGGCGGCATAAGCCGCAGCCTGCTCCGTAAGTTGTGCAATGCGAGCTCTAAGCTTGCGATTCGTCTTGTGTTTCTTCCATCGTGTTGTTAAGCTCCGGCGCGCTTCCCACAGATGCAGGAGATGATTGTCCACTACGGGGATCTCGTCGGTGTTGTGAAGTGTTCGCGTGTGTTGTTTCTGTATGTTGGTGACCTGCGTTGCCCACTCCACATAGCCGTCGGAGAATAGTACGGGAGGGATGTCCCGAGTTCGAAATTGCTGCCAATTAGTTATTTTGGCCAGTCCCCATTTTTTGCGGGCTGCCTTCGCCAAAAGCGTGATGCGGAGAAGGCAGTGGTCGCTGCCCAGGGTATCCCCCAGGTTCTCCCATGTGGCGTTTGTAGTGTTCCTAACCAGAGATAAGTCAGGACAAGTGTCACGGGTGACCGAGTTACCTACACGTGTGGGGCAAGCCGGATCCATGAGCAACGTAAGACGAAGGG
The DNA here is from genome assembly GCF_055824585.1 of Amblyomma mixtum. Taxonomy (NCBI): domain Eukaryota; kingdom Metazoa; phylum Arthropoda; class Arachnida; order Ixodida; family Ixodidae; genus Amblyomma; species Amblyomma mixtum. The sequence continues at coordinate 221,512,616 of NC_143013.1, read as the reverse complement.
TGGAGATGAGCTCCGCCAGCTTGCGTCCCCTGGCTTTCTCGAAGTGATAGCCCCAATGTATACTGGGTGCGTTGAAATCCCCAATGATCACCAGGGGTTCATTGTCAGCCAATTTGAGAGCATGATAGAAAATTTCGCTGAAAGTAACACGCGGCTTATGCGGGGGGCGATACACATTAAGTACGGTCAGGGACAAAAGTCTCCGGACCACGTGTTCATCTAACGAAGCCGATAGCTCTGCTATTAGTCGGCGGATGGAGACCACACTTGTGAAGGTAAAAGGCAATTTTTTGTTCTTTCATGTGCGCAAGTGCAGTCTCCAGCCGCTGTCTAATAGTAGAGCTATAAGCTTCGTTTGAGGAACACTTGGTCCGGAGACTTTTATCCCCGACTGTACATGTATTGACGGGTCGCGGCGCCTGAGAGGCAGAACCCTTACCATTGTGTATTCCTGCTCAGTGTCCAGATCAAGATCGACCTGAATCTGTGCGACCCAGGTTGCTCTCAGAGAGACCAACGGTAGACGATTCTGCTAGGCCATGAACCTCCAGATCAGTGCTTTCGCACTAATATAACAACTTTTTCCCACGGCTGCCGAATACGTGGGAACGTGCAGTACGTATATCTCCGGGAATTCGTGTCAGAACGCTGAGCGATGACGGACACGAATTCCCGGAGCGCTGTCGGAATAATTTCTCTTTTTGTAGCATGTCGAAAGCTGGTTTTCAGCTAAAAAAAATTGGCACTTAAATAAATTGGCTTTTTTCGCCAAAGCCGATAAATATGATGGCTACAGGTTTGACATGCATGACGGAAAGGCGTGCATTGATTATTCTGCTCACGTGTGACTCTAGCGCATGACGCAACACAGCGCCCACTTTCCGCCTTTTTTTTTTGCGTTCTCTCAAAAGTCTTAGCTGTGAAATCGGGCAAGTTCCTACAAATCATTTTATTTATTTTTTTTTTGGGGGGGGGGGGGGATAGGGGGGCGGGGCGTGTAGACGAAATAGTAGGAAATAATGTAAAAGTAAAAGTCGCGTCACCATCTCATGGGTGACCATCTCAGAAATTTATTGATATTGCGTTCCATATGGAGCATAGAAAAATATTCCCTCTGCTTCGGGGTTCGTCGTAAAGTCTCGAAACAATCAGTGCCCTGTACAGCAGACAAGGGCGTTTCTTGCGAAACTAAGGTCAATCATTATTAAGGCGAAAGCCTTTAATGCCTCCTACGGTCGTTAGCAGACGCGTCGGAAATCGTGCCGACAGACGCGTCGGCAGCCGTGTCGGCAGATTTGTCCGCCTTTCGGCGTCAGTGCTTAAAAAGAAACTGCGTCGAGGGTGGGAATCGAACCAGGGCCTTTGGCATTTGAAGCGGAGACGCTACCACTCCGCCACGAAGGCTTTTTTTTTCTTTATTGCCTGTCTTTGGCTCATGACATTGCACAACAAAAATACACATAACGCTATATACATACGACACTGTCGTGGTCAGCCAGCACGAGACTGGCTTCGTCAGCTTAAAATTCCCGCAACATACACAACGGCTCTAGTCTTGAGAGCCACTCGGGAGGCTCCGCAGCTGCTTTTTGGATTGCAAGAGAACTGGTTTCCCGCCACGAAGGCTCAAGGTTCGAGCGTGAATAAAGGCGCGTCTAGTGAATGCATGGGTTTCATAAATAAAATAAAAAGAGTAAAGAAATATCTAATCAAGGAAACAAAAATAAAAATTAAAATAAGGAAATAAACAAAACTAAAAATATAATAAAATTAAGATACGAAAATAATAATAAAAACAATAAAATAGAAAAAGGAGCAAAAAAATTTAAAAAAAATACAAAATAAGAAAAATGAAAAAGTAAATAAAAACAAACAGTGTGCCAGGAAACGCTTTCGCCTTGCAGCACTTTAGAGAGCCAAAGTGCCCCCTGAATTTTTTTGCACATCCTATATAAAAAGATCACTGAAAACATGGTCATGGGACCTCAGACACATGCACCTTTTCCCGGTCTGCCAGGAGTTCGTTCAACATTAAACATCAAGCATTATTGGATGTCGTTTTGTTATCGAAAACAAGTAAAGACGGAGAAACAACTTGTCACAAGCGGTAATAGTCCGATTAGGAAGCGTAGCCGCTAGGCAAGTTGGACGACTGTACGACCGGCGAAATTGTTTGAGGCTATTGTTGTCACGCGTTGACCATCGTGCAAGTACGACGCACATTTAACCTTCGATGTTCCCAGGTTTTTACGCTATGGTATTGGACCGATGCCGATACTGTTGATGGTTCGGTGTTCGGCAACGATATTTTGCAGAAAAAGTAGTTATTTCTGCTTCGGACAGTATAACGGCGTTTACATGAGCCCGACATGAGTGGGTCGAGTCGAGCCTCGCATTGAACATGGTCAGCCCAACTCCTGTCTCTGCTGCTATATTGTGCAGATACTCCTATTCCCGACCTCTAAGGGGATTAAGGGCCATTCGCGGGAGTTCTAGAGAGCCAACCCACCGCGTGCTGCTGGACTGACTTGGCTCGAGCCTATGGCATTTGCATATGCCGACAGGCAAATTTCAGCCCCGCAGGCGGGTTCGGTTAGACGTTCTCAAGTTGAAGTAAATTCCCAGAGTATACACAATTTATTTACAGAACCTTCACACCGATCGTGGCGATCGCTACAAGTTGAGCAAGAACTCTGGTTCAGATAAGTGGAAAACCAGTGGAAAGAACACGTTCACAAGCAGGAGAAGTACACAAGACAACGATCGAAACCAAACAAACTAATGGCGTCCTGCGGCGGAAGATCGTTTTTTATGCATTGGGAATAAAACCGGGCTTTGCAGGAGAGGTAGGCGATGGTGCTGACGCAGAAGGCAGCCTGGTCTGGCGGAGGCTGAACATGTAGAAAGATGCCCAAAGAAGAAGCATGGTATTGAAGAATTAAGCGTAGTTTGTTGGGCCAGTTGGTGCATGGCAAGTGAAAAACCTTAAGCAAAGCCGAAAGTTGGGCAAGTTGGATAACGTTCATGTTGTGACAATAGCGCACAAGGAACACAAGGGAGTGTTCCAAAAGAGTGTCTCTGCGCAGGTGAACAGGCTCAAGGAATCGGGGTATCCCATGCATGTCATCTCCATGACGTGCGGCAAACTGGTGCGTTGGATTAAAGGGGGATACAAATCCCAAGATGTTGGAAGGGAGCGGCAGAAAGTCGGCGTGGTGCCCTACGTGCATAGAATGGCACATGGGTTAAAGAAGGTAGGGAGCCGCTATGGCGTCCAGGTGGTTTTTTCCGGGACAAGTAAGTTGAGCAGTTTATGCTCTCAGATACGGAAAAGGCAAGAAGGTGTTGGCGATAAGCGAAAGAGGCGTGGGTGCACCGTTAGACACCGCGCCCCGTTTGTTTCCTCCAGCTTGGGTGCAGTGTACAAACTACCGTTGTCTTACGGAGCTGTCTATGTAGGGCAAACGGGGCGATGCCTCAACGTTAGGCTAGGTGAACACCGTAATTCCCGAAAAGATCATTATGGGAATCTTCCTGAGCATTGCCGGGAATGTAGCAAAAAAGAAGAGCACAAGAGGAAAATTTGCAAACCGATTTTTTCTAGTACATCACACTTTTCAGACATCGTGATCAGCGCGTACGCGAGGTAATAGAGGCATACCATATTAGGAAATGCCAGAATCTTTGTATCAGTGAGCCCTCTGTTAACATGGCAGACTGTGAAATCCATTTCTTAGCCTCAGCGTTGCATTGAATTCCTTTTTTGATAACGGTTTTTAACTGATCCTTCCACAGTGATGAGTGGCGCCTGATGCTTCAATTCCATTTTTTTCCCTGTGACTTGGTCTTTCGAGGAGGGACTGCGTGTGGTTGTTTCTGTTTGTATGTTTTTAAAGTGACTACCTTATATTGCGCGTGTCAGCTATAAACCTCAGTTGCGAGTTAGCGCTTGTCTGCGTCGTGTCCTGTCCGTTCCTTGTGTTCCTTGTGCGCTATTTTCACATCATGAAGTGGAAAACCAGCGGAAAGGACGCACTCACAAGCAGGAGAACTACGCAGGAGAACGCTGGAAACCAAACAAACCTACCTCTCCTGCAAAGCCCAGTTTTATTCCCACTGCATAAAAAACGATCTTCCGCACCAGTACATCATTAGTCTGTTTGCTTTTCAGCGTTGCGCTGTCTACTTCTGCTTATGAACGCGTCCTTTCCGCTAGTTTTCCACTTATCATGCACAAAATGGCCCAACAAGCTACGCTTCTGGCCCTGAGTTCACTCCCAGCAAACTGTGTTAGCCGAATCAGCACTTTCTCTGTCTTTTCTTTCTCCGGGCCAGTCAGAGCCGGCTGAAGGTAAAACGTGCGCCACATACAGGGTTTGTTCTGAAAGTAGTAGGACTGGTTTTGTCCTGGGCGAACGGGCGGACGAGAGGCTGTCGGCGCGTGCAGGATCGTTGAAGGGGGATATTGGGAATGCTGGGAAAATCGGCAGTAGCCTCTCGGCCGTGAAGAGAGGAGGTCGCTTGTACTGTGAACCCCTGTCGAAACGTCTCGTCACGCAGAATCGTAGAGCGTTTACTGGATCAGCGATACGCGATAAAATTTTAAGTATATCTTGGTAAAACGGGCAAAGAGACTCACAACATGATTAAGGAGGCCTACGTTGACGATTCCATGGGTAGATCAGGTGTTTTTTGAGTGGAACCAGCTTTTCCGAGAACGTAAGGAAAGAGTGGAGGAAGACGACCGCTCCAGACGCCCTTCGACCAGCAAGGCCAACGAAAATGTGTAGCGAGTGAAACATTTACTTAACAGTGATCGTAGAATGAGTATCAGAATGATTGCTGATGACTTGAACATTCCTCTAACCCAAGTTTTTGAGATCGTGACAGAAAATTTATCCATGAGGAAAGCGTGCGCGAAGTTGGTGCCGGGAGTGTTGTCAGAGGAGGGAAAGGCCAACTGGTAGGATCTTCTTCATCATGTGAATGAGGACCCCGATTTTTTCGCCAGCACAAGGCGGCAACGCTGCTTCAGCGCCCCTACAGCCTCGACTTGGCCCCGCCAGATTTTTTCTATTCCCGAGAATAAAATCGACGCTCGAGGGGAAACATCAGGGATCGGTAGAGGTGGTTCAACAGGCCGTGACGAAGGAGCTAAACAGCATTTCGGTCCAGGCGTTCCTGGAGGCGTACGAAAACTGCAAAACTCATTGGCAGCAGCGTGTAGGTGAGGAAGGGTGCTTGCTACCTTGAAAGATTGTAATCGTTTGTACTATTCTCTTGAATAAATTTTGTTTAAAAAAATGAGTCCTACTACTTTCAGAACAGACCATGTATTTTGCCACAATTTTTGCCTCACGGAGTAGAGTTTTCGCTCTAAAATATTGTGTAAAAATAGCCCGTGAAAGGTACGAGGCACCTTTCAGTGTATGAAGCGTCAGATTTGAAAGCAGAACCCTGGTATCTACGCAGATTGCGACGCTCCACACTGAAACGTCCATGTCAAATCGGATGAAGAACTCGTACGACGATGGAATGGGCATCGCGTCGGTAATGGCGTACGACATCGACCTTGACGATTTCGAAGGGCTCTGCGGATCACAGAAATCGCCCGGCGTGCGGTCGCTTGCCATTGGTTACTTCTGAGCGCTGAGCGCCACTGCTGTCGGCTGAAATCTGCGACTTAAGTTGCGGGCACTGGCGAAGGCGGTGTGCATACTCACCTGCATTTATATTACCGCTTTTTTTTAGTGTTACCCTAGCGAAGTGGGATAAGCAACTTTGCTCAAGTAAAGCCCCATAAAATGCAGAAAAGCTGGAGAATCAAGTTTCTTTGGCGCTAAAAATTGTTGTTCATACGCATCAATAAATGAATCCGTCCTTTTTCCACGTGGGGCAGCCTTCAACATTGCTTACTGCTCAGTGCTGCGCGATCGCGGCGAGCAGGGAATAATTAGCAAAACATGCAAAATATATCAGCATGAGAGTGCATAGTAGAGCTGGCTGCTTTCGCAGCAAAAACATCTTTCGTCAAAGCTGGAACAGGTTGCTTAGGTTAGAGCGCTACAGATGTAGAGGAGAGTGTGCGAAAATGCGGCATTTTGTTCTTTAATGCCCCCTAAGTTTTAAACGTGGCATCAAATAATTGGAGATATTCCTTACAAGGGCTTTCAACTGTGCACTGCAACTCAGCCGAAGTTTGAAGAGATTGGTATTTCTCAAGAAGAGGGGAAGCAATAAAAAGTGAGGCTAGGGGTTCGAGAAAGCGATCGAAAAGGAACGAATATGTGCACACCACGTTTTTCTTGGTACTGTGCAGCGTCTTGGAATAACAAACATAAATCAGCTCTGTGCCTACTGCTGTCGCCGCCTAGATTTCCTCCCGGAAGAGACCAGTGGAGGTGGATTTTGCTATTATTTTACTCGCTCTTAACCTCGAATGGCATGAGCGGAGGTTAAGCACGCTATGGTCTAACGCACGACAGAGAATACGACACTCTGGGACTCCGGCATCAATACCGGATCGTGCGTATTCTCAAAACCAGGCATCAGACGCCATCTCACGCCGGTCTTCGCCAGGAAGTGCCTCTGCGCCATGCCCAAAGCGGGCTTTGTAGCCTCTCTGAGCGCTAAAACTTGTCCGTGTAGTCCTCCTGGAAGTGCAAGAAGTCATCTGGGCATCGCAGTGCTGTCTACAGGTGCAGCAACTACAACAGGAAAAGAAGCAGCACGGTTGTTTGGCGCTGCGTGCGATGTTCACGACGTGTGTCGAGAGTTCATATAAAGAGAAACATACCGACCTGAGTCAAAGATTGTTGCGGCACAAAAAAAGAATTACAAGTACGAACAAGTAAGTGCGGCGTTTGAAACGCTCTGCCTGCGTGGCGATATCAGTGCGTTTAGCATTCAGTGACCATGTTATAGGAAAATGCTTCTTATGCTCGGAGCATTCCGGACGGGGTGACTAAGTGTGTGTGTGTAGCTGGAGGACGGCGTGAATGAGGGCTTCCTTCTTGGACTTAGATTCCTCTTTCCTTGCTGCGAGCCTCTTAGTCGCTCTCCTCCCTGTGAAGGTTGAGTGCGCTGCAGCGGTGCCCTAGTGCGTGTTTGGTGACGGCTGGTCGGGGCTGGCGGCTCGCGCGAAGTTCGTGCACAGTGCGGTTGGTGGCCTGTGCCCACAGTAATAACCACAACACGCTCCAAGCGAAACCTTGTAGGTATGCTGCTCCTCAGGTACACAAGAAATACAAGTGCAGCCCGCCGCTGCAGCGCTGGTTTGCTTCGTTTGCACGTTAGCAGCATGGTCTGTGTGGTCGCGCTGAAAAAGCGTGGTGTTTAGCAGTATGACCGGTGGAACATAGAAGCCAACTAATTTGGTCTAGTGATCCGCGATGAGCCCATTTTGGTCGCTGGAACCGCCTTGTTTGCTTTTGTAGCCCTAGTGTTGATGTGCTGTATAACGCTCGGCAACGGAGCGTGGCCCAGACGGAGACTAGCCTTCTTGTCGAAACGTTGGCAAGCACCCTAAGGTTTTCCCTCACTTTGTGAAAGAAAGCACATTTAACTTAGTAATTATCAAGAATCATCTGACCAACCTCTCTCTATTATGGGTAACGCTTCGTTACTGTTACTCGATTTATCGTAACTCCGGATTTCGTAACTTCGCGGCCAGGCGTGTTCGCTCGCAATTCGTGGCTCGGAACAGGTGCCATCCTCGGAGAGTTTGAGATGGCCTGACAAAACCGCATGACATCTGCTATCTAGCTGTGCAGGAATACCCGAATTATCGCGCAAAGAACAGGCATGCAGATGAACAGTCTTTAGCAATACTCACCGCATTATTGAAGTCGGCTGAATCGTTTCGCGAACTTCTAACGACACATGGTTTGTGAAAATCGCATGCACAGCTCATGCATTCGCCGAAGGCATTTGACCCGATGGAGGCGAAGGGCTACAAAGCCATAGCCAGTGGACACAGCGGTCCCACTGAAAATCGCAGGATAGGTAAACTCAATTACTGGAAATTGTCTCAATAATTACGGCGTCATACAGCATAGGGGCTGCAGCGATAGCATAGAGGTAGAGCATCCGCCTCGCGTGCAAGAGGACCGGGGTTTGAACCCCGGTGCCCTGCAATTCTCCACCGGATTAAAAAAATAATAATAAAAGAAAGAACTCCGCGTGTCGATGGAATTGCATAACCAGGCCTGGAGTGCGGCCTGACCTCGGGGACCATTACCGACAACGCACTCTCTCACCAGAACACGATTTGGCCACCCTGGTGTAGTACTAGGCCGCAACCTTCTATGAACAAACCAATTAACCCTCGGCCCTCTGTCCCCAGCGGCTGCGGAGCAACTGACCAAGGCGGTGGTCAGATCTGCGACGCAGCGGAGGGTGCTAAGAATCTCTGGCTCCGGAAAGGTCGCCATTGGAAACTGAACCTGGCAACGTTTAACGCAAGAACCTTCTCAAGTGAGGCTAGCTTAGCAGTGCTGTTGGATTAATTAACCGGTATTTAATGGGATGTCATAGGGCTTACTGAGGTTAGGGCAGATGAGGCGTATACAGTACTAAAGGGCAGGCACGTACTGTGCTATCGTGGATTAGCCGATAGGCGAGAACTAAGTGTGGGATTCCTCATAAATCAGGATATAGCTGACAACATCGAGGAGTTTTTTAGTATTAACGAGTGAGTGGCACTATCGTATTTAGGCTTAATAAGAGGTACAAGGTGAAGGTGGCGCATGCCTAGGCGCCTACATCAAGCCACGATGACCAGATAGTTGAAAGCTTCTATGAGGATGTGGAATCAGCAATGACCAAAGTAAAATCACAGTACACTGACCTGATGGGCGACTTCAATGCGAAGGTAGGTAAAAAGCAGGCAGGAGACCAGGCGGTAGGTGACTATGGCATAGGTTCTAGGAATAGTAGGGGAGAGTTATTAGTAGAGTTCGCAGATAGAAAGAATTTACGGATTATAAATACCTTCTTTCGCAAACGAGCAAACAGGAAGTGGACGTGGAAGAGCCCCAATGATGAGACAAAAAATGAAATAGACTTCATACTGTGCGCTCACCCTGGCATCGTAGAGGATGTGGAGGTCCTCGGTAAGGTCCGTTGTAGCGACCACCGAATGGTAAGGTCTGGTGTTAGCTTAGATTTGAAGAGGGAACGGGGGAAACTAGTGAAGCGAAAGGATATTAACGAGTTAGCATTAAGAGGGAAGGTAGAGGAATTCAGAATATCGCCGCAGAACAGATTATTTTCCGCTTTAACTGAAGTAGATGACCGTAATGTTGAAACAATGAATGATAATCTCACAGCTATCGTTACAGAGTGTGCCGCAGAAGTAGGTGGTAGGATGGTTCTACAGGATACCGGAAAGCTATCTCAGGAGACTGAAGATCTGATTATGAAACGCCAAAGCATGAGGACGTCTAACTTCACAGACAGGATAGAACTAGCAGAGCTATCAATGTTAATAAATAAGGGCAAGGTAGCCGACATAAGAAAGTTTAACATGGAGAAAATTGAGCATGCTCTAAGGAACGGAAGTAGCCTAAAATCAGTGAAGACAAAACTGGGCATAGGTAAAAACCAGATGTATGCACTAAAAGACAAAGAGGGCAATGTCATTAGCAATATGGATAAAATAGTTAAAGTAGCGGAAGAGTTCTACACAAATCTATACAGCAGCGAATGTAATCAAGTTACAGAGAGAGGGAGTAGAGCACAGCAATGGGACATCCCGCCAGTAACGAAGGATGAAATGAAGCCTTAGGAACAATGCAAAGGGGGAAAGCAGCTGGATCAAGTAACAGTAGATTTGTTGAAGAACGGAGGAGAGATTGTGCTAGAAAAACTAGCCACCCTGTATACGCAATGCCTTGTGACCTCGAGAGTACCAGAAACTTGGAAAAACGCTAACATTATCTTAACAAGAAAGGAGACGTCAAGGAGTTGAAGAACTAAAGACCGATCAGCTTACTGTCCGTTGCCTATAAGGTATTTACTAAGGTAATCACTAACAGAGTCAGGACAATCTTAGACTTCAGTCAACCAATCATCAGGCAGGCTTTCGTAAAGGATACTCGACAATAGACCATATTCACACTATCAATCAGGGGATATAGAAATGAACACAATATAACCAAGCCCTATATATAGCCTTCATTGATTTCGAGAAAGCATTTGACACAGTGGAAACCTCAGCTGTCATGCAGGCATTGTGGAATCAGGGTGTGAAAGAGTGTTAAGTGAAAATATTGCAAGATATTTATAACGATTGCACAGCTACTATAGTTGTCCATAAAGTAAGCAATGAAATTCCAGTACGGAAAGGTGTCAGGCAGGGAGACACGATCTTGCCAATGCTATTCACGGCCTTCTTACAGGAAGTATTCCGGGGCCTTAAAGGGGGAGAGTTGGGGATAAGAGTTAATGGAGAATACTAGAGTAATTTGCGATTCGCTGATGACATTGCCTTGCTAAGCCGCTCAGGACAAGAACTTCAAAGCATGATCAATGAGTTAGACTGGCAGAGCAGAACGGTGGGGCTAAAAATTAACGTGCAGAAAACCAAAGTAATGTTCAACAGCGCAGCAATGGAACAGCAGTTCGCAGTTGGTCGCGAGGTGCTGGAAGTAGTAAGAGAATATGTCTACTTAGGGCAGGTGGTGACCGCAGATCTGGATCATGAGAGGGAAACTAGAAGAATAAGAATGGGGTGGAGCGCATATGGCAGGTTCTCTCAGATCATGAATGGCCCTTTACCAATACCCCTCAAGAAAAAAGAATACAACAGCTGTATCTTACCGGTACTCACATATGGGGCAGAAACGTGGAGGCTAACAAAGAGGGTTCAGCTTAAGTTAAGGACAAAGCAGCGAGCTATGGAAAGAAAAATGATAGGTGTAACGTTAAGAGATCGGAGGAGGGCACAGTGGTTGAGGGAACAAACGCGGGTTAATGATATCGTAGTTGAAATCAAGAGTAAGAAACGGGCTTGGGCAGGGCATGTAATGCGAAGGCAAGATAGCCGCTGGTCCTTAAGGGCAACGGAGTCGATTCCAAGAAAAGGCATGCGTAGCAGGGGGCGGCAGAAAGTTAGGTGGGCGGATGAGATTAAGAAGTTTGCGGGGATACGGTGGCCGCAACTGGTGAAGGACAGGGTTAATTGGAGAGACATGGGAGAGGCCTTTGCCCTGCAGTGGGCGTAGTCAGGCTGATGATAATGATGATGATGACAGCATATACAGCGCTCTGACTGGCCGCTGGTACTGTATACGCGGTATGTCGTGTCGCCTCGCGCGGCAGTCCGAAAGTTGTGCTTCGCTCCGCGTTCAACAGATGGCGCTAGGGAGCTCTCAAAATATCGGCGTTCATTGCTTTCTTTTTGTTCTAGTCTAAGCGGTCCCCGCCTTCGTGAATAAGTATTGAGGTGACCGTGTTCTTTGGTTTCAAACTTAACTCTCCTCTTTTGCGTTGCTCGGCTTCTGCACTGCGCAGAGATCTGTGTATGAGACTACGCGCTGTTCTCCCGTCGAGGGGCAAAGAAATTTGATTCACAGTGTTGCGGAGCAGGGCAGGCGTACAAACACGGGAAGTGATTTACAAGAGATTTCCTGAGATTCTCTTTGCACTTCGGCAGGTTGGAGTTCAGAAAATATTGCACACGTCTAAAGCCCAAATCATTTAAGGCCTCCCGAAAATGAGGCTAAAAAGTAATGCGGTCCTCAAACATGGGTTCCTACTTGTCCAAGAGACCGCAGGCCTGGGCATCACGGAGACCTGCACTAGCTCCGTTTGGCCAGGTGCTTCAGCAACTCGCAGAGTAGCCTCCCGTGAGGAAAGGGATGTGCGGGTATGGGGGTTACTGCCATGGGTTGGGGGCATTCACACGGGTACAGCATAAGGGGAGCCTTGGCCGTCCAACGTGTTAATCATAGTGGGAGGGTCGAGGAACGGTGGTAGCGATTTAAAGAGGTAGCGTGAGACGTAACAGTTTGTCTGCAGTTACCGCCAGATCGCACTGTATTTTGAAACTAGTGTACGGTGAGGTGGTGGGAGGCTGAAGCGGCTGTTTTTTAATGAGGGGCGGTTTGTTCGTATTCACGCGATTAGAACCCGCGAGGTTTGCAGCTTGGGCTTGGGTTTCCGATCCGCCGGGACGCGGAAGTATAGTTCCTGGGCCAGTGCATGAAGGCGCTGATCACCAGGGATATCAAGGCACGCCTAGGAACCCACGTGAGGATTATAATTTGAGTAAGCTGGTATCCTGATGCGAGAATGAGTTCGGCGTTTGGTGTCAAAATGCTTTGCTGATATTGACGGTGCGCAGATACCCTAGTCGAGCAGAATGAGAGGAAAATGAATTTCATACGTTTCTGGGTTTCTTCTTTCTTCCCCCGCCTTCTAGCTAGCGTTCAATACCAGGTAAGTCGCTGTGCTTGAAGAGTGCAGTAGTGAATTTTAACGCGAGAGCGTTACAGGCCCCGTTCACCACGAAATACGGTGTCGCCGTTGTTGGCATCGTCGTAGTGAGCCAGAAGGGGTATGAGGACTCGCAGGGATCTGTGAATGTGATGTAGAGAACGACCAGCCAAATATATGAGAATTTATCCACTATGCTATCGTGTTATACGGACCTGGGTCACTGCTGCGATGTTTAATTTCGTATTTATTTGCCCAGGCCTGCGGTCTCTTGGACAAGTAGGAACCCATGTTTGAGGACCGCATTACTTTTTAGCCTCATTTTCGGGAGGCCTTAAATGATTTGGGCTTTAGACGTGTGCAATATTTTCTGAACTCCAACCTGCCGAAGTGCAAACAATTTTTTCCCTTTCCTGTGTCTGTTGGACTGTATCCGCATCCTCATGCAGTGTCCACATAATTTGGTTCTTCATGCACGGGCGTACCTGGGTCACTACTGCGATGTTTAATTTCGTATTTATTTTATTTGCTCTAGATGTACATCAGTCGTTATGAAGGAACAAGTGGTGGGGGAAGCTCATGCCAAATAATCTCAGCCGGTCTGTACGCGGTGACGCTGCTAGCACCAGTACCGCCGCTGCGCACAGTCCGGCCGGGTTAGAGGTGCCATAATTTGTCGCACAAACGCAGCGCAGCTTTCCCCTCGAGATGGAAGCAGGGCCGATAAAGCTTGTCAGGCATACAAGAATGTGTTGTGCTGTGTTATTCTTTTACGTCACTGCTGGTCCGCCAGTGTTGTGGGATCAGTGTGAGGAGCATCATCATGGGCACAGTTTTGCCACAACCAGTGTGAAGTTATAGGCCACAACGTGCAACCCCGGGAGGCAAGGCCTGATAGGACTGGACCGAATGAAACCAAAATAAAAAGGAATGTTAAAAAATACGTGCTTTGCCTGACAATAAGAGCTGCTTGGCGATCCTCGCTGGATCGTTCAAATGCGTTGGCATTTTGTGTTGCTCCTTACTCTTTTGTAATTCTGCTGGCTTAAGGCAGCGCCTCGTACCCTGGAACTGCTGCCAATAAATCAGCCGATGTTTCTCTCATCTCGGCCTCATACTCGCTGACACGACAAACGGGTGACTCAGGATATCAGATAGGACGCACGCACATAGGATGGCCAACGCTGACGGCAACGAGTCCTCCCTGTCTGGTGATGGTGCCTATGGCGACGTCTCTTCGCTGTCCCTTCGTCTTTCCCAATTCTGGGCTGCCGATCCACAGCTGCGGCTCAGCCAAATCTCTGTGGCCCACATAACCTCACAAAGGGGGAAGGTACACCACGTCGGTGCGTCGCTCCCGCCCAAGGTTGCCGCCGAGGTACGCGATCTTCTCATAACACCATCCGCCTTGGCGCTTTGACGCGTTGGCTGCTCAGCTCATCAAGTGAACAACAGCGACGGTGCACCGCCCGCTGCAATATTTCATCTACTTCGAGGAATTGAGGGACTGCAATCCTGCACAGTTGCTGTGGCGGCTCCAGCAGCTCCAGCAGCTCCTAGGCGACAAGGCTGCCACCTTCCACCAAGCCTTCATCCGTGAGCTGTTCCACCAGCGCTTTCCTTCGTAACTCCGCATTGTGCCCGCCACCTCCCGTGGTTTGTCTCTGGAGCAGCTCGCCGAGCTTGCGGATTCCGTCATCGACGCATCCTCTTCCCGGGTTTCTCTAGGGGCTGTCTCGCTACCTCTCAGTCCGACGTCATTTCTGCCGTCCCGATTGGACCTCTAGAACCTTCGTGACGAGTTTCGCGCACAGCATACCAATCTCTTTGACCAGCTCATCGCATTGTAAACTGACGGCGCTTGCTCTCCTCCTCGCCGTCGGCTGTCATCTGAATGGCATAGCCTAACACCACCTGCTCAAGACGGCAAGTGCTGGTGCCACGGCACATTCGGGAATGAGGCGCGTCGGTGAGCTCCGCCCTGTAGTTTCTGGCGAAACTTCCACGAGCACCCCCAGAAGCAGCGTGTGGTGTCGGCACGAAGACCAACCGCTTCTTCTTCATTCATGACCGCACCTCTGGCCTCCGTTTTCTTGTCGACACCGAAGAAGACGTGAGCGTCCTCTCCCACACCCTTACATCATCACCCCTTTGCCGCACAGGCCCACAGCTCCAAGCTGCCAATCTCACTCCCACCACTACGTACGGAGACTATGCTCTCACACTGAATTTGGTTCTCCTACGTGTACTTTTGTGGGTCTTATGAACACATTATTACAATTAAGCTCTGCCGTAAGGGTATGACGCTACAGGTGATGGGCTAATACCCATATATGCGCAATTGGTCTTTCTCTTCTTAACATTCATAGATCCCTGGGAGTCCTCATAACACCACTCGCTCAGTGGTGCAACGGTTAAGCGATGTGCGACTTCCCAGCGATGGCAGGGGACGCCACCGATTGGGCTTCTGTGACCCAGGCTGCTTTTTCCAAGGAAACTCTCGCGTCCTTTTCAGTGCCACCTGCCACGGTGGCCAGTTTGCTCACAATCCGGAGGGCAGGTTGTGATGACGCCACAAGGGCACATGACCTAGGTGGCCCACCTACGTTACTACTGCGAGGATTTTTCGCTAACAACGCCGACGACACCAGCGGACTTCCTGCAGAATGTGAGCCTTAAAGCTACCTCGTTAAAACTGCGGGTCTGCGTTAATCCTAGAAACATCAAAGAGTTCCTGAAGCGGGAGCAATACTAGAAGCTGAAGCGTGATGAGTAGGCACATACAGCTCGTTGGGGCTAAATACTTCTGCCGCCTCCATGCATACTCTAGGTTTCATCAGATCCCGTTCGACCAGGCCAGATAAACCACGTTCGTGACATGTTTTTGTAGTTACCACTTCTGAAGACCTCCGTTTGGAATTGCTTCAGCAATCCAAAGTGTTTCAAAGAAATATTGAGCGAAATATTTTTCCGAGCACCAGGTGTACGTATGTATGTTGTTGACGTCCTGTTATGGGGTGCTACACAGGAAGAACATGAAGTGCGCCTTCGTGTGGCGCTGTAACTAGCAAGGCAGGCTGGATTACCGTCCAATACAACCATATGCAGGGACGCGTGCGCAGAAGTTGAATTCTTGGGCAACATCATCAGCCAACACGGGAGAAACCCTAATCCCCGCATTGAGTACATCATTTGCCGAAATCAAGCGTCCAGCTGACGAGACAGTGATTCAGCTAATACGGGGGGGGGGGGGGGGGGGGATGCCCATTTACTATAGGAAGTATATTCCCCATCGGGCTGCCATGAGGAATCAATATCTTTAGGGCTCAAAAATGGCGTTGCGAGATCTTATCAAAAAGAACACAATCTTTCAGGGGACAGAGAAGCATGCCGCTGAGTTAGAAGCTATTTGCGCTGTTCTAAGCAGTGCACATTTTTTTTTAAATTTCGCACAATTGCAATAAAGGCATAATTTGGGTTCGCTGTATACTATAAGAATTCATATAAGGCGATTTCAAGCAGGAAACGAAGAAGGCTCCTGCTCTTATTGTCGGTGAGCCACATGGTGAAATCATCCTTCCTTGCCCCTGCACAAGCCCACAGCAGGTGGCGAACATCCACCTCTGCAGAATGGTCTAGGAGCACGGCTTTTGCAACGTTAGGGGGATAGCAGGCTACCTGTGGCATACGCATTGCGTGTCATGAATGAAACTGAGCGAAGGTAATCGCAGATAGAAAAAGAAGCAATGGTGAATTAAATTGAAGAGCGAAAAATTTTCCCATTTCCTCTATGGTCGTAGAATTGTTATTGACACCGACCACCGCCCACTCCTAGCGGTTACGTCGGCAGAGTCGGCGATATGCCGCCAATACTTCAATGCTTTTCTTGCACTTGTTGAAGTGCGATTATTCCCTTCAGTTGGTACCAGGAATAGAGTTGCTGTTGGCCGACATGCTGTCATGGTCATCGCCCAAGAAATCAGCGGACATCGCCGGCTCCCCAGACGTCGTAGAGGCTCATGCCTTTGAAGCGGTCAGAGACATGGAGAGTAGCGAAACACTGAATCGAGTTGTCGAGGTCACTGCAAGGGATACTGATCTGCAGCCAGTTATACGTTACATAAGAGACAACTGTAATCTGTTCGGCAGCATGAAAGAATTTGCTGCAGAATTGTCCATCGTAGAAGGAACAGCGTTAAGATGGACCGAAGTACGCATCCCGAAGTCCATGAGAGCGTCAATTCTTCAAGCTACACATGAGAGCCATTTGGGCTTGAAAAAAAGTAAAGCAAGAGCTAGACAGGTAGTTCTCTAGCCCGGACTCAGTTCTGATATCCAGAGGATGTTAATAGATCGGGTTCTTTGCCACAAATCTGCATACCAAGAACAATGCGAGCCGTTCTTGATGCAGCCAAGACCACAGTCCTTTTGGTACACAGTCGGCGTCGTTATATTCCAACACGGCGGTGGTTCTTACCAGTGCTTTTACGATGCCGCATCCAACCTTCGACAAACTGAACAACTAAGCGACACCACACCTCAGTCGCCGCAGTTGCTCAGTGGTTATGGTGCTCAGCTGTTGAGCCCAATGACGCGGGTTCGGTTCCAGCCCGACGGTCGCGTTTTAATGAAGGTCGAACTCTAAAAGCCAGTTTACTCTGCGATGTCAATGCGCGGTAAGGAAACCCAGGCAATTGAAATTATCCGCATCCTACTCAGGCGCCTCTCAAAGCTTGAGTCGCTTTGGGACGTTAAACCCCATAAAGCAAACCAAAAACCGCAGCTCACACTGTCGTTGACAAACTGGGCGACATTTTTGCCCGTTACGGGATTCTAGTACAAGTTTTCAGCGACAACTGGCCCCTAGTCTCCTCTCACGATTCCGCTGTTTTTTACATCCAGGTACGAGTTTAAGCAAGTTACGTCCAGCTCCAGATCCCAAAATGTAATTAACTTCCCTAGAAAGGCATTCGATTCGTAAAAAAAAAAAAATTACTGCAAGCGACACAGCTTGACTTCTAGATGCTTTCTTACATTTGGACTTGGTTGGAAGACGGTCGCTCGCCGGGTAAGCTCCTGCAAAGCAAAAGACTACGCGCGCGACTTCTGGACTTCAGCCGACAGCCAAAGACAAGACAGCCAAAGTCTTCAAACGCAAGTCGCTGGCTGCTGATGCGAAATTTCTATCGAGCCCCAGGCAATAAATGGTTAGGGTTCGTGACAAGCAGTGGAGTCGCAAAGCGAGAGTATAGGGGCCGGCAGCACCGGGGTCATACCGGGTGCCTAACGACGATATTAAGCTGCTTCGCCGCCACAGCAAGCACATAAACGCGACGCTGAAACCATTCGAGTGTAGCATAGTTGAAAGTGACGAGTCGAACAGCGAATGCGAGCCCGCCGATGAGCATGTGCCTAGTCGAAGACATGTAGTTGCGCTATCCACGGACGGGCGTCAACTCCAACAGTATGGCGGTCCTCCAGAAACACGGGCCAGCCGAACTGGCTTAACTACAGTCAGAACTTAAACCACGTGAATCGCTGACATGTTTCAAAGAGCTGATCAAGAGGGCAATATATATCTTATCAGATACAGATGTGCCGTGTGTACCAGCCACGGCCCGCACCGACCGTTGGCGATAAATAAACGTTCTCTGTTTTCTGGCACGTCCTGCGTAACTGCTAGAGCAGTTGCGCTCTAGATCAGCGCGTGCCAACTCTTTTAAGCCGGAAGTGTTTTCTTACGGCATCCTTTCTAAATCATGGCGACAGTAGATGTGCTTTTGTTCGTTAGAGTGTCCAGTCTTTTGCTTTTAAAGTGTAAAGATTCCTGTACAAGAATGATGAAGAAAAACTGAAGGGGACGAGGGAGCGTTAATAGATTAATACTCATATATGAGGCATTGGTCTCTAATTTACATTCATAGTTTGCTGGGAGTTCTCATACCACTACTGGAGCAGTGGTGCGGAGCTTAAGTGATGCACCGCTATGATGGGTGTTTCAAACAAAGCCATCGATGGGGCTTTTGAGACCGAGGTTGCTAGGAAACTCACGCGAGCAATATGTAATTTAACTGCCAGGCACCACAATGGCGAGTTTGCTCACTGTCCGGTGGGCAGGTTGTCATGACATCACAAGGTCACGTGACCTAGGTAGTGGGTGGGGCAACTGCTTTTTCGCTTACAACGCCGCTGACGACGACGCTGGGTTTTCTGCAGAACGGGAACTTCGACGCTATTGCGTTAGAAGTGCCTGATTTTAGAGAGCATGCTTATGCATTTTACTGTTAAACCGGCGCTAGCGTCACTTCTCTCCCCCTGCAAGTTTGAAGTCTGCTGAAAGAGCCTCAGTCATCTGCGTATACCGGAGGCCCTAATTATGGGGCCACCCGCTCGCCCACCGCCACCCTGGTTCCACCTCCTCCCACCTTCACCCTGCAGAAACGCCATCCACCACCAAAGAGCTATCCACCATCATCCACCTAACTTCCCCCCTCCACAAAGCTTCCTCCCGCTAGAAACCCCCTCAGCAGCAACAGAACGCAAAAGCGCCGGCCACACCACCCATCCTCACCCTCGACACACCTCCGCCTACTTCCACACTACAGAGAAATCTTGTCGCGTGTGAAGCCTCGGCTTAGAGTAAACCCAAAATTGAGAGTAAAAGCGTCAAACCAATCGACGAGGGCAAATACAGCTGCGTTCGCAGGATTGTCGCGTCTGATCGTCCTGTAATTTTTTATTCTTCAAGTTCTAGACTTCATCACTCTATTTTACATTTCTCAGTGCGTAGCAAGTCAGATCGCCCGTTTCCTTTATATAGTTTTCACATTACGTACCGCCTGTAAAAACAAGTAAATAAGAAATACATGAGGCTAAGTTCTACGATATTCTCCACGATACCTGGAAAGACCGGTCACGCGGCTTTCCATTCCGATTTCTCATCGCTTTCTATTTGCTGTTCAGGCTACATGGTTCCTTTGTCAAAACAATCAGGCTGTCTTTGCTGCTCTCCTTGCTATGAGGAGGCTTACCGTGCACTGGAGGACAGCGATGGCGCAGGTTCAAGTCGCGCAGGTTATTATTGCAGACGTGTGCTGCCCACCACAACAACGACGCTCCACTCTTAGGTCGATTTTTTTAGTAGTCGCGGAAGCCTGGCTACTTCCGGCAAATTCGCTACTTAAATGCATAATGAAAGTAAACAAAACTAGACTGCGATGGCATATAAGTTTTTATTACTTTTCAGCGACAAAAAGAAGTGAAAGGCTTCCTCGCCCATTTCAAATGGGATGTGGCTTCAAAGATCACACACTAGTCGCAGATGTAGCTGTGGTTGTAGGAGCCTTTGTAGTTACACTTGTAGAATTTGGTGGTGGCGTATCATGCCAACAGCCAATTCCAAGGCCATTGTGCTCGCATTGGCCGTTATAGCATAAGCCGACGGGGCATGTGTAGTTGACGTTGCTCTGCATTGCATCTGCTGCTGCTGTTGACAGGCTCTGGAAAGCACAGAAAACAGGGTGTTAACAGGGGAATACTTCTGCGTAATGTTGAGAACGGAGGGGTCCTGGAGATGACTAACTCGTTTAGCCTCACAGGTACCGGCTCCGAATGACGTTGACGGTCTGCGCTATCGAGGAAACTGTACAAGAGGGTTTATTCTACATATTTACAGAAGAGAATGGAATCGAATGCTCCGATCACAAACAACGTCCCGTTATATACGGTTCATATTCCCCAGATCCCTGACTGGGGAATTTAGTTTGAAGAATGTTGTCCAATCGGATGGTCAGTTGATGATGCTGGCGGTACCACCCACGGCAGGGCGGTGCTGATGCCCTCTCGCTCTCTCACAGCTCGGGGGATGAGAAGGGGAAGACAGTCATCAAACACAGATGCGTCACCTTGACCACTGCCGCAAGTTTTCTGTGCGTTGCCTCCGTGGGAAAGCAGAATCCCGCAGTCTTCTCGCACGTGGTTGAACCTCCTCGAACTCCCCCGCCGGATGGCCGAAGCACGAGACCCATTCGACACAGCGTCTTTCAATTAGCAGCCTCGCTCAGCGTGACCCTGCGTAGCATCATCCAGTCCTGTGACCCGAAGGCCGACTCGGCCAACGTATACCGCTGCTTCCGCCGTGCTGCTGTGCATCTCTGCTTTCACCGTTGCCGCTGCTGTCGCAAGCTGTCGCCGCATCTTTGCCTAACGACGACACTCGTGTGACAGTAATTTCTCCCAGGTCCGTGGGACACAGCGCCCTTCGATCGGTTCGGAGGTTCGGTGATTTGGAGTGCAACAACCCCGTCCGTCGTCGTCAATGCTTCTGCCGCCGGCGCCAGGCCTCGTCATATCCCTTGCTTTGCGATGAGACACACCCGGCTCTCAGGACCACGTTGTCCACTCTTAACAGCTCGTCCGCGGCCCGAAAAATCTCGAATGGCCAGCGTTCACGACCGCTGGGCAGGAAGAGATGAGGCCGGAGTCGGGTGGAAGGGCTGGTTTCCAGAAATGGCATCCAAGCTCGAACATTGAACAAAGAATGGCATCAGTGGACTGTTCCACGAGACAGGGCACTGACCCACAAGCAAGCGCTCGGAATTTGCCAAAGACCCACCAGGCTTCCCACAATTGCAATAAATGTTTAATAAAACATTACTGAATTTTGGCGTAATTTTGGTGCCAAGAAAGCGCAAAATATCCCCTTTGAAATCGCCCAAGACGGACCTCTTGGGCCAAGGTTAAAGAAAAAAAAACACACACACACACAGTAGGTTGTCCTAATTTCTCCCGCTTAAAATAGTCGGCTTAAACCATCAGCATTTCCGTGCAGTTTTCCCTTCTTGTAACGCACCGAGAAATTGTACTGTTGGAGAGCTAGACTCCATCTGAGCAAGCGACCATTTTTGGGAGACATTTGTCGCAGCCAGGTTAGAGGGCAATGGTCAGTCTCAAAGATGAACTTTGCGCCGTACAGGTAACACGACAACTTCTGTGCCGCCCAAACTAAACACGCGCAATCTTTTTCTGAAGCGCTGTACGCTTCTTCTCTACAGGTCAGCTTGCGGCTGACGTACAGAATCGGGTGTTCTTCGTGGTCGTCGCCCACTTGGCTTAAAACAGCACCCAGTCCTCTATCACTGGCGTCACACTGAACTATAAACTCCCTACCATAGTCAGGGGTCCGAAGCAAAGGTCGGGACACGAGCGCTTCCTTCAGGCTCCGGAAGGAGTTTTCTTTTAGGTCATCCCAGTGTACGTCACTGGGTGCTCCCTTTCGTATGGCGTCAGTTAAGGGACTTGCCCGCTGTGAGTAGCTCGGTATGTACCGCTGGTAGTATCCAACCAATCCCAAAAAGGAGCGAATGTCTGTCTTCGTCCGTGGCTGCGGAAATGCCGCTATCGGGGCAATTTTTAACTCGGATGGGCTCCTAGTTCCCTGGCCTACAACGTGGCCCAAGTAGGCCACATGAGCGCAACCAAACCTACACTTTTCCCTTTTCAACGTCAGTCCGGCCTGTCGCAAACTAGAAAGCACGCTCGTTAGGTGCTCTAGATGTTCTTCCCAGGTGTCCGAAAAAATAGCGACATCGTCTTAATAGGGGAGCGCAAAGCCCTGCATATCCTTTAGTACGATGTCCATGAGTTTCGAGAAGCTGAAGGGGGCATTCTTCAACCCAAAACTAAGCATTAAGGGTCGAAAGGTGCCTGCTGGCGATATGAAAGCAGCATACCGGCTCGCGCTTTCCGAGAGGGGAACCTGCCAATATCCGCGCACGAGATCGAGGGTGGAAATGAATTTTGCGCCGCTCACCCTTTCTATCATTTCCTCTATGTTGGGAATCGGGTAAAGCTGATCCTTGGTAATCGCATTCAGCTTTCTGTAATCCACGCATGGGCGAGGATCCTTGCCTGGGGTTTCAACCAGGATCAGCGGTGAGGTATAGTCACTTTCCGCGGGCTCTATAACCCCTAACATTAACATGCGCTGAATTTCAGCTTCCATTACCTCTTTTTGCCGTGGTGATACCCTGTAGGGCTTCGACCGAATCGGCTCATCAGACGTGAGCTCTATTTCATGTGTCAGGAGATATGTCTTTCCTGGGCGGCTGCTAAATAGATCGGCGAATTTGCTCAACAACTGCTTTAGCGCGTCGATCTGGGCCGAGCTTAGAAATTCTGCACCTACGGAAAGAGCCAAGATGTTCTCCATGAGGCCACTAGCGTCAACGCTTTCCTTCCAATCTGGACTCTCGCCGTCCGGCTCTTCCGGTTCATTTAGCGTCAGATTGACGATCCCGCTACGTTCCACGAACGGCTTCATCAGATTGCAGTGATAAATTTTCACCTGCTTTCCCCTGCCTGGAACCTTTAGCGCATAATTAGTGTCTGAAAGTTTCTGCAAAACTTCCACTGGACCATCCCAGTGAACTTCTAGCTTGTTCTTTCTCGATGGCCGAAGTATCATCACGCGATCGCCCACGGTGAAAGCTCGAAGGCGGGTGTTTTTGTCATAATAGACCTTGGCGGCCTCCTGGGCAGTTTTCATATTTTGGTTTACTAACTCCCTTGTATCGTTAAGGCGGTCCAGTAGCTGAAGCACGTACACAACCACTGTCTGGTTCTCTCCTGTCCCTTCCCACATTTCTCTCAGCATTCGTAGGGGAGAGCGGAGGGTTCTTCCGTATACAAGTTCTGCTGGGGTGAACCCCGTGGCTTCGTGGGGCACTGTTCGTAAAGCGAACAGTGTGGCCGGCAGACAGTCCTCCCAGTCGGCTTTGTGCTCGTAACAAAGAGCACGTAACACCCGCTTCAGCACCGAATGCCACTTTTCTACACTGTTAGACTGCGGATGATACACCGAGCTGTGTAGCATTTTTACTCCGCACCTTTCTAGGAACGTGGTCGTCAAAGCGCTTGTAAAGACTGTCGCTTGATCGGCCTGGATTTCGGCCGGAAATCCTATGCGCGCGAACACCGACAAAAGAGCGTCAACTATTTCTGCGGAGCTCAAATCCTTCAATGGAACTGCTTCGGGAAATTTTGTGGCGGGACAAAGCATAGTGAGCAGGTACTTATAGCCTGACTTTGTTTTAGGCAACGGGCCTACTGTGTCTATTACAAGCCGGCGGAAAGGTTCCGAGATCAATGGCACAATTTTTAGTGGAGCCTTCCATGTCTCTCCCGGCTTGCCCACGCGCTGGCAGGCATCGCACGATTTCACGTAGCGTTCTGCATCTTTGAAACATCCTGGCCAGTAATATTCCATTAACAGCCGCTCCTTTGTTTTATTGATTCCGAGATGTCCTGACCAGCCATTACCGTGGCAGAGACTCAGAATATCCGCTCGGTACCTTTCAGGCACGACCAACTGATCAAGTGTTTTGCCTTTTCTGTCCTGATAGTGTCGGTACAGTAAGCCTCCTTTCTCATGCATCGTTATGTTGCGTCTCGCGATTCCCTCTTCGGCTGTAAGGCGCAATCTTTCCAATGTAGGGTCCTGTTTTTGTTCTTTTATTAGGGACTCCCTGTTCACCTGCAGAAGGCGATCAAAGTTACGCGAAGCTGGAGATAAAACGGACCCTTCAGCCCTCTCTGCCTCATTTACCGACTCAGTGATCGAAGTGTCTGGTCGCTCATCTGCTCGGTCATCCGTCTGCCTTTTATGCCCTGGTGGCTCTTCACCCTCCTGATTGGCTTCCAACGATAAGTTGGCTGGTGCATCTCTAGCTACCTGAAGTTCGGGAATCTGGCTCAATTGAGAAGCGAGCTGGAGAGTTTTAGACCTTGTCAAAGCTTGTATCACCCCACTTCCGAGTTTCTCGCCTCTCTCGCGTAGCAATTGGTCGGATCGATTCGAGAAAAGGTATGGGAATTGAAGTGGCACGGCCTTCGAAACTGCGGCCTCAGTTAACAGCTCTCCAAACGGCCCGCAAATCCTCACTCTAGCCATCGGCAGACATACACTGTGTTCTTCTACCGCCTGTTTTATCCACGACACTTCCCCCGTGAAATCGTCCGCTGTAACATAGGACGGATGGACAACGTCCATCGTCGCGGCGCTATCACGAAGCACTTTGCAAGGTTTCCCGTTAACCTGCATTTCGTGCAAGTACGGCCTAAGGAGCTCTAAATTCTCGTCGCTATCATTGATGCACGAGAACACAACACGCTGCTTTGGACATTTGGCTGCAAAGTGCCCAACACGATTGCAGTTGTAGCAACGCTGTGGCCTACTAGCCTCGAACTCTTTTTTCCCGGCTTTGTCTGCTCCCTCTCTCTTTGACTGTTCTTCTTGCTTTTCTGGCGCTTTCTTTGACGCCTCCGACTGTCCAGAACTTCTAGCAAGCTGCTTCTTTCGGCTAGGTCCTTGATCTCGCATTGTGTTTCGAGCGTGTGACGCACCCCCTTCAGTGCTCAACCTTCTGCGCGAAACGTACTCCTCTGCCAGCTCAGCGGCTCTTTCAACTGTGTCGACCTTTTCCCTGTCTTGAACCCACAGTTTCACTGCTTGTGGAATGCTTCGGTAAAATTGCTCAAGGCAAAAACACTCGATGATTTTGTCTCGGCTTTCGTAAACCTCAGCTCCTTTTAGCCATTCTAGCAGGTTAGCCTTAAGGCCATACGCGAAATCCGGATAGCCCTCGCTATCGTTTTTGATTGTGCTCCTGAAGCGCTGTCGGAAAGCTTCGGCTGAAAGCCGGTATCTTTTCAGCAGGCTGGCTTTTACCTTGTCATAATCTGCTGCGTCTTTCGTGCTAAGTCTCGCTATGACTTCAGCTACTTCACATGGCAAGAGGGTCAGAAGCCGTTGTGGCCATGTACTGCGAGCAAAGTTCTCTCTTTCACAAGTTCTCTCAAAATTGCCCAGGTACAGTCCTATGTCCCGACCAATTTCATACGAATGCATGTACCTGTTCATTCGATACGATTCTGCATCGCTTGCTCTTTCAGGAGTTCCGGCTCTCGCACCAACGCCCTCTTTTTGTTTTTCGTTTTCAAGCTGTATACGCTTTAGATCCCATTCAGCCTTTTCAGCTTCCCATTTTTTTCTTTCTTTCTCTTTTTCCCACTCCCGATCAGCTTCCTCTTTACGCCGATCAGCTTCCTCTTTACGCGCTTTTTCTCTGTGCGCGCTTTTTCCTCCTGATCGGCTTTTTCTTTACGGGCTTTTTCCTCCTGTTCGGCTTTTTCTCTACGGGCTTTTTCTTTTTCCTCCTGTATCAAGTTCCATGTAACTTCTAGGTGATCGTTATCCTTGACGTGTTTAAGAATGATTTCGCCCAGTTCAATTTTGGTTACTTTGTTCTGAACTTCCACTGACAGTTCCTCGCATATCAACAGCAAGTCCGACTTCAACAATCTCATTAGGTCCATTGTGACGCTTTCTCCGCTTTGGCTCTGCTAACTAAAAAAAAAATGCCTTGAGAATAACCCTTCTCAAATGACAAACCCTTGATTCCCAGTCAAGATTTTTCTCTGAAACTAAAGCCTGGCGAATCCCATAGCAAAAGCCAAAACGCTCACCCGTGGAGAAAGCACGATGTCGCACGGTCCATCCCAGCTGCTGCCAACCAGTGTTGAGAACGGAGGGGTCCTGGAGATGACTAACTCGTTTAGCCTCACAGGTACCGGCTCCGAATGACGTTGACGGACTGCGCTATCGAGGAAACTGTACAAGAGGGTTTATTCTACATATTTACAGAAGAGAATGGAATCGAATGCTCCGATCACAAACAACGTCCCGTTATATACGGTTCATATTCCCCAGATCCCTGACTGGGGAATTTAGTTTGAAGAATGTTGTCCAATCGGATGGTCAGTTGATGATGCTGGCGGTACCACCCACGGCAGGGCGGTGCTGATGCCCTCTCGCTCTCTCACAGCTCGGGGGATGAGAAGGGGAAGACAGTCATCAAACACAGATGCGTCACCTTGACCACTGCCGCAAGTTTTCTGTGCGTTGCCTCCGTGGGAAAGCAGAATCCCGCAGTCTTCTCGCACGTGGTTGAACCTCCTCGAACTCCCCCGCCGGATGGCCGAAGCACGAGACCCATTCGACACAGCGTCTTTCAATTAGCAGCCTCGCTCAGCGTGACCCTGCGTAGCATCATCCAGTTCGGTGACCCGAAGGCCGACTCGGCCAACGTATACCGCTGCTTCCGCCGTGCTGCTGTGCATCTCTGCTTTCACCGTTGCCGCTGCTGTCGCAAGCTGTCGCCGCATCTTTGCCTAACGACGACACTCGTCTGACAGTAATTTCTCCCAGGTCCGTGGGACACAGCGCCCTTCGATCGGTTCGGAGGTTCGGTGATTTGGAGTGCAACAACCCCGTCCGTCGTCGTCAATGCTTCTGCCGCCGGCGCCAGGCCTCGTCATATCCCTTGCTTTGCGATGAGACACACCCGGCTCTCAGGACCACGTTGTCCACTCTTAACAGTAAGCTACATTCTTTTTGAAGCAAATGTCGTAATACAGGTCTGTAAGAATAGTGGCAGCAATGTTTCACATCGTGTTTGAAACGCGGCTGTGGGCACTGATAATCTCCTGCAAATTTTAACAGCTATTTCAAACCAGCATGTCACCGAGAGGTGACATGCTGGTGGGTTCTTTGATTATTGTTCCTCGCGAAACGCTATAGCAGCAACAAATATTCCAAACCTGTTTCAACATCAGACTACGTAAGGTGGTCGTGCGGGTCATAAGTAAGTGCCCTGAAGGGTTTACAATGCCAGATATTTCAGGGAAGACTAAGTAATTTCCGAAAATAGGCTTTTGGGGGTAAAAATGGCGCATTCGCGACATATTATTACCAGCGCTAGCGGACACCAGAAAACCAGTGAATTTTTTAACTAGTAAGCTGGTTAACTAGTTTCAAATAAACTTCTATCTACTAGAGTTAGGCGCCTGGTTGTAATTAAAGGTTTCTAGTCTGTCGTTAATAATAGCCATATCTGTTTTTAGATTTTCGAAAACGCGATTACCCTCGGCGCTGTGGCTCCTCAAATTTGGGTACTTTGGCTAGTTAGGTGGTTGCTTTGCGAGCATGCTTTTCGAAAGCGCATGTATTTTGGCACACTGTAGTCGAAATGTTTTGGGCCACTGCGCCCAAGGTAATCACGTTTTGAAAAATCTAAAAACTGGCATCGCTGTTACTAAAGACCGGCTACAAATCTGTAATTTTAACCAGACGCCTAAAATTTAATAGCTAGAAAGTTCATTTTTAGAAACTAGATAACACAATTCACATGCTGTCTGGTGTCCGACACCACTAGTAATACTATGCCGAAAAAGCCATATCTTTTTCGAAAAATGTTAGAAAAATTCTTCTGACAAACACCCGGCATATTTACGGCCACGACATCCAAGCGAGCTCCGCAATGTGTACGTTTTTGTAGGAAGAAAGCACGTTAGATGCATTAGTGTCAACGCTCCGCGAAACAGTGCAAGTCAGTGATTTTTTCAGTGATAGCTGCTTTAACCGGCACATTGCTAAACTGATTTCTGTGTGTTCTAAGGAACAGCCAACGTTGGGTATAGACATGTGACGTAGGAAGAATTCCATGTGCTTATGCCGAGGGCCCGCAACGTGTTTACAGTTGAAAGCCCAGGTGCTTTATCAAATCCTGGCAGTCGCTCGGGATACACGGAAAGCAAGGACGCCTGACAGATTACAGGGAACAGAAGCATCGACGTGATTGCCGAAGCGGGAAGAAGCGTGATATATCTCATTAACGCGTACTGATCGGAATTTACTGTGAGATCACAACGCTTGCGCGCACCACTGTGTGAGCCAGTGAAGACTGACGAGGCCTGCGATGTTGTGGAAAGGGCATACTGTAATTTGTCGCTCTCAGCCCTACTTGCTCGCAATGCTCACACCGGTCGCAGTGAAGGCCGGCTGTCCGGCTATATTGATAATCTAACAATTCAGCTCTAAATGCAAAACTTGGGGTCGCTTCAGAATTTCAGTTGTTTCGTTTTCTGCCGCCACTTAAAGTTGTATGCATTCTTATCAATAAGGACAGGAAAAGGTTCACTTACTAAGCATTCTGTTCCGTTTGGTAAGTGTAGTGTATAATTCTCGCACGTGATCACACAGCCGACGCTAAGCTGTTAAAAAAAGAGAGGACCGCTTATAAGACAAACATGCTTCCGCCAAATATAAAAAATCACAGGCAAAGTCGTAGGTTTTGCGTTTCGAATTACCAGTTGGTGTGATTTATTTTTATTTTCTGTTTTACAGTAAACTTTCCTGCACAGGATCAATGTTTTTAATAGCACGAAGTTCACTCCAAAGGAAAAAAATTATTTCAACTTAATAATCGTTAAGACAACAGCTTCGCATTAACCTAGACCACTTGAGGCGCTTTACTGTGCATTGCAATTGCATTACACCAGTGTTTCCACATTTCTGCTTCTTTGGTATGCCACAGAGGCGGTGGGTTCCAACTACCGGCGGCGCATTCAGTAAGGCGCATTTTCCAAGAAGTGATAACAGGTGTTTCAGCTTTCGAGTCAAAGCAATCTATCGATGCCGTTACGCACACAAAAAACTTTACGAAGTCACAAAAAACACTTGAAAACTGGAGAATGTAGCTTTGGAAGCATGCTGCAGTGGGATGGAGGCTAACGGTACTAATGACCTTTGAATCAGGTCGTGTAGAAGCGGCTAGTTTTTAGTATGTTAAAAATATTCAATACAAAAAAGATGGATGAAGATCAAAAGTTTCTTTGTGGCAGGAATAATGCACGGGAACGCTAGGGTAGAGCTGCGGTAAGGTGGCGGAAGCGCAAACTTGTTTATTAAATTGCACTTAAACAGACCATCACAATGCCACACACGTATTCACGAGTTGACATTATGCGTCTCCCAGACTGCTTCCAAGTCATAAGGGCTATCCATAGCATTCGTGGCCTCCAAACTTTATGAACCTATATATAAACCGTGAAATAGGGATTATCGGGCTACCTCTGCAGTCATGATGAAGCGAAGCCTTCTCGTTGTAACGTCTGCACCCCATTACGAATTGTTAGCACCCTTAGTCCATTTAATTTAATTGAATTCCTTAAAGTGGAGTGCGTTTTATGCGAAACAGAGATTACAGATCAGCATTTACCTCAGCGCGGCCAAAGCATGCAAAGAGAAGATATGTACCTTTCTCTAATTCTCCTCTGTAGTAGAAAAGTTCTACGAGGAAAAAAAAAAGCAGATAATGCTTCACCTCTGATTATACTAACAAGTACTACTCGCTTAAATGACACCACCTTTTTTACCCTGTTGGTCTCTTTTGGTGCCCACCTGCCCTCTTACTTTCTTAGCTTGGTCTTGGACATAATATAGACCAAGCTGCCGCGTTCAATCTCTTCTATCGCATTGATTAACGGAAATTTAAATATTTGGTGTTTTTATATGCAACAGCAAAAACAAATATTACTTGCACACGTATCAACATTCATTAAATTTCGCTAGATAACGCGTCAGAAAGCTGACCGCCGAAGCGTGATCCAGGCTCTTCTCTCCGCGTCTGCCATTTTGACTTTTACCGTCACTGTTTTTTGTAGTCTAGTATATTCTAAAACGCACATTTCTTTCGTTCAGAAGAGTTTAGAGATAGAACGAGTGAGGACGCCGATGTCCGCGTCCAAGGCTGTGTTGCGCTGCATATAGTACCAGATTTCAGCAGACTTATTTTACAAAAAGACGTAGCGCGGAAGAGCAAGACGAAGAAAGGCAAGAGAGCCCTTCTGGGAATTCCTAGAATTGCAGCGGAAAGCACACCTCCGGTTCCCGTCACTTTCTTGGGAGACGCCCCCCGGTCCCTCCAGTCAGCGAACGAGTTTTGCAACGAGGTCCAGAGTTGCCTTGGGAGCAGCGGTTTACAAGCATTAGTGGCTAGATTCAGTCCGCAGAGTCGCAGCAAAGACACGAAAGGATCACAAAGAATGATGCCAAGCTGAAGGCGTGGATTCCTAAGCAGGAGGTATAGTCGCCAGATTTACCACCGATCTGTGCTGCATTACACCTCTGTATACTTTCGTGAGTCCGATCTCCCGCAAGTGCTTGCGGATAAAAAGTTTCATTGCTTTACCAAAAGGCTTCATTGACGAAAAACACGAGCTGGCGAATGAGAAAAACTTCAAAGCCGAAGAAAGGAAAGGCCAGGGCTCTTGCTCTTCTCAGGAATGTAAGTTTGGAAGAGCTTAGCAAAAGTCTGAAGAACAGTGAAGCCCATGTTCTTTTTAGTGCAAATACGCATAAACCATAGAGTGCCTTTAGAGCCATTGTTACTGAGCACGAAACCTGGCAAGCTGAGATCGGCAAGTTTTTGCACCTTCAACTCACGAAGCCACAATTTGAAGATCCTTTAAGGTGAGCGGCGCAAACCTAGTTGTTGAAGTGCTTCGTGAAGACCTGCATGGGACAAACTGTGATATTTCAGTGAACGTTGAAAAGTTATTTTATTGAGTAGTGCGTGATGAACTTTTGCATTTAAAGCCGCGCATTTTAAGTCTTTCTGTCACAGACTGGGTTAAGGTTTTGGCCTCCATGTTAAACGTCTGCTGTGGCAGGCAGCCTCTTAAACAATTGTTTCGACATGAAACACGAACTAACGCCAATTGTGTCCAGAAAGAAAGCAAAATAAGAAATTTAGAGTGCTGCTCTACGTCCACAGCATCTCTCGCAATTTGAAAATAGTAGCAGGAATGTACGAGTTAGATATGGCCTTTACTGAATCCCGCAAGCTTTCAAGACTTTGCAGTCTTACTACCAAGAGTTTGGCCAAAAAAAAGCACTTTCTAATATCAAGCATACAACAAAGTTTGTTGAGTGCGTAGTGCGTGTTGTTTACAGAATTCCTCTAAGGTGCGGGCGTGTTTTTATAGGGAAAACTGGTCGGCGCCTACTCGATCGTTCAAGCGAACATGGTAATTCACAGCAAGTTTTGAATGGTAGGCTTCTGTCAATGCATTGCGAGGACTGCGGTTGCCATTCTTTGTTGAGAAATGCCTACGTTGCTAGTGAATGAATAGACAAGTTGACAAGAAAAATTCTTGAGGTGTCGCTTATTCGCAAGTTTGGCAAGGTCACCTGCGTTAGTGATACGTCACTTACTGTGCTGCAAAACGAACTTCGCTTGTATAATTCGAAATAAAATTGTTCGTATTTTTTTTGCGCTACGTGGTAGGGCATTCTCGAGTTTTTTCCTTACGTCCATTTGAGTGTGTGATTGTGTTTTGTTGTTTTTCCATGATCAGCCTTTGTAATCAAAATCTCTCTCTGTACCGGCAGGGCAGGCGCATTGTTGGGGATTGTTTTTCTTCGAGTGTGATTTTAGAATGGAACCTTCTGTTGTCAGTTAGCGCTTGTCTTTCTTCATCCTGTTCTTCTACGCCGTCTTTGTACAAAAGGCAATACCAACAAGCCCAACTTCCCAACTTGTTAAGATTCAGTAGATTGAGATTCAGCGAAACATCATCAGGTGCAAATCCAGTATTTTTTTTTCGGGGTGGCAGGTTATGAACTAAGGAATGTTGTGAATTCGGGACATTGGAGCAATGGCAACGCCAGCAGTACGGATTATTTTGAAACCTGAAGGTGATGTTCCATTTGAAACTCTTCAGACATTGTCAGGAGTGCAGTTCTGAAAACTTGATTTTTACAGTAACAGCTGGTGATAAAGACAAATAAACTGTGGCGGTGTACATTATATAAGGTTCTTTACTGTATGCATGAAACCGCAAAAAAAAAAGGTAACGTACCGGTTGCCCCGTAGTATTGAGTCCTTGTATAATGCAACTGCTGTCGTCGGCTAGTGAGTGCAGAGAAAAATAAAGAGCAGCAGAGATGCATGTCAATATGGGAGTGCAGAAATCAGCAGTAAGCTGGCGGTCAAACCGTAGACGAATCACTGTGCTAGTATTCTGAGGAATCATTTCAGTAAAAATTATTTCTAAAGCCTAGTACTAACTGAGACCTTTGGATTAACTTTTTCCTGCAGCCTTTTAAGAGCCAGAGGAACTGAGTCAGTTGTCAGACACTTTTCGATTAGTGTGCCCGCCTAATCATTCACCAGTAGGAGGGAAATGACAATATTCCTTGAAAACTCAGATATCTAAGACCCTATCAGTAGGAGAAA
The DNA here is from genome assembly GCF_055824585.1 of Amblyomma mixtum. Classification (NCBI taxonomy): domain Eukaryota; kingdom Metazoa; phylum Arthropoda; class Arachnida; order Ixodida; family Ixodidae; genus Amblyomma; species Amblyomma mixtum. The sequence goes on along the minus strand of NC_143013.1, from coordinate 221,480,040 downwards.
AATTATTTTTATAATGATTTTGTGTGAGTAGCGGGGACTTAACAGGTAAAGTTGCGCTACTCAAGTTCTTAGTGTTATAAGAAATGAGCAATCACCATATAAATATGCGCACACCACGTGCCCACTTACCCGCCATATGCGCAGGGTAAATTAGTAAAGGCACGAGCGCACAGCACTGCCTGAGAGCTGATAAAATTCTCGTGATTCATGTATAGTGACTTTGGCCGCTCATTACGTGTGCGTAAGGATTGTATGCATAGAAACAGGATGACGTGAAATCGCTGCGTCAAACCGCCCAGGTCAAACGAAGTCTGCACAGTTCTGCGGCTAATTTCGAAAGTGATTCTGGATCGCTGCTCTTGTTTCGTTTGCACCGTATATAATATATAATTTCAGCTGACTTCTGTGTTTTGCCAGATGCCTCAAGGTAGATGAGCGAATTGAAGAAGTGCCAACCGAAGACAAAAATATAAAAAAGTGTAGGGTTTTAATGTATTTAAACCGAGTAGACGTGCGAAAACACGCGTTCCTTATTCACCTCTTCTTTCGCACATCTGCATATGCAAGCAACCGTGTTTCTCGCTCTTCATATTCGCAACCTCTCTCACATAGCGGCAGCTGGCGCGACGCCGTCCTCTAATGGGCTACAGCTGCCGCGACGCTCCTCCTAACTTACTCGAACTTACCCGAGTTACTCTGTGGCTTCCCACAAGATCCTTGGTTGGGTTTGACCCTGTTAAGTAGTCCTTTAGAACTAAAAATTACGCAAGCTGAAAAATATCTGGCCAACATTGGATAGCAACAGGCCGTTTTACGAAACACGCCATTATCACTGGTCAAGTTCCTTTTATAGAGAGAAGCATGTCTGCCAGTGATCGCCAATTAGCTTTGCACAGTGGCAGTCGCAGCCAAGTTATACTAGGAAATTTCTCTAACCTCCTATTCCCACCTACTTGCCTGCAGTCCCTGCCTTCATGAGAAGTACAAGTAATCTTACGAATGGCACATAAGCCGGATGAACTGCACTGCCGTAGAAAACCTATTGCAGTGATCTCCGTCAACCCTCTCCAGCGTTTACTGCGGCTGTCTTTGCCTGCGAACTTCTTAACCTCTTGACCACCTGCCTTATCTCGAGCTCCTCACCAACCTTTCTTCCCGCGCTATTTTCTGACTAAGCACCGCCAGCTGTATGTTTTCCATATCAATTTTCTGCCCAGATGAGCTTTCTTTTCGGAATTCTAACTAAAACGCCATCAGTGCGCGCTTGTCTGCTATTCCATGGGCGCCTTTAGCCTTAGCCTCCGAAATTCAGCAACCATTTGTTCCGCCATAACGTTTCCTTTGATGACACCTGAAGCTTCTTGGCCTGTTGGCCTCCAGGTTACATCCCATTTATATGTATAGGGCGAATATGTCGGTTATATCACTTGATTTTCAGTTTTAATTTCTTAAAGGGGCACTGCGGAGACCAAGATGAAATTATTTTTTTGCGTAAAAACGAATTCGCCGCATGCGGGAGTTGCGCGGTTGAATCCCCTGTGCCTCCGGGTACCCACCTATGGTACAATTGGATGCAATAGCCAAAGGTGTGCTTTCGCCATATATACTATTTATTGTAATCATCACAATAAATACGTTGCCTGGCCGTTTCTGCTTGTGTTAACGTTTGTTCGACAGCGAAAGCCGCATTTATGGTGCAGAAAGTGAAAATTATCTCTCGAGAACTTCACTCAACCTCGTACCGTCTACACCGAGAGGCACTGTTTACAACAGTTTTCGAGCGAACAGAGGCGTACCCAAGCCTCTAGGAACTGTACCAAGAATTTTGTGCCGACGAAAGCACTTTAATTCAGAGATCAACCGATGATGGCGCACCTGTATTTCGTTTTTTTGTTCTGTTTCCGGTGAGAGTGGACTCCGTGATTAGAACACGGTGCCCTTTCCAAAAGAGCCCGACTTCTATTTGTCTGTAGGGTCCCTTTAAAAGCTTCTTTTTTAAAGATGTTACATAAGGAGCGTGGCGAACATTAGAGACCAAGCAGCTTTTCGTGATGAACGGTGTGTTGTTACATTATCAAGAAGAGCAGATGAGCAGGTTATGGCAGCGATTTCGTGGGGAAGGAAGTTTCAGACTCTTGCTGCTTGAACGAAGCATGCTGGCGTGAAACTTTTAGCGAATGGACAATACGGTGAGACATGTGAAGATCCATGATTCTTGCCTGCGCTAAAGAGACCAAAGTTCGGAAATAATCAGAGGCTAGAAAGCGCGGCGATGGCGGGAAAAAGTGCATAATTCGCAGTGTGGCTTGGGAAACCAAACGCTGATATCGTATGAGTATGAGCGATGAATGAATTGGGTGGCTTTGTTTTGGTCAGCTTGAGAGTAATGAGGTACGCTTTCTCTGGGTATGAAAGGGCGGATGCGTATTTCAATGATCTTTAAGCAAGTAACCAATCATACTGAGTGGCATCGCAAGGATTACGTATAAGGAGACCTGTTTTATTTTTTTATTTCGGTATGAGATTATGATTGTAACGAGCTCCCACCACAGTAGATACTTGCAAATGGGGCGCGTAGATAATTATAGGATCGTACAAGTTGGATACGAAGATATACTCTTTCTTTTTATGGTTTACTGTTGGCAACGACTAATCCCAGCACGGCAAGCGTAGCACGGGGCGGCTGAAAATTAGGTGGGCGGATGAGATTAAGAAATTTGCGGGAATACGGTGGCCGCGGCTGGCGGAGGACAGGGTTAGTTGGAGAGACATGGGAGAGGCCTTTGCCCTGCAGTGGGCGTAGTCAGGCTGATGATGATGATGATGAAACCTAGCACGAGCTTGTTTAATCCGCATGCATGAATGCGAGCACCACGGAACTTCCATCTCAACTGCCGCCTATGTGCCATTAAATATCACTGCGCTTCTCGTATGTATTTATGCATCGACACACGCCACGTGGCCATGTGCAAATGCGAGCCGTTATTAATATGACAACTGCCACACTAGAGTTCCTAACCTGGTTAAGCACGAAACTTCCGCCTTTACTACCCTTTAGTTCTGCATCCAACGCCGTAGCTCTCGGTTGTATTGATTATATTCTTGCGTGGAACGTTGGCAGGGTCATTTTCTGATAGCTGGCTGTCTGCACACGCAGGTTATCAAGTAAAAATGTGGTAGAGCATCCGCCTCGAATACGGGAGGTGCTGGTTTCGATCCTCGGTGCCGCCTGGTACCTACCGGCTTTCTAATGCATACAAGGTTTCCTCCGGCCTGGTGCGCGGCTTTTCTGGAGTGAAACGCTTGGGAAAAGGGTCTTGTACCAAACCGTTGCGTTGACGAGCAGTGATTTGCTCCGCCGTCAACGAACACTAAATCCGCCTCGTGCGGTAAAAGCCCATTTGGGGCCGACGAAACGGTGGCCTTGTGAATTAGCGCCCGCCTCTCATTCGGGAGGTTCTGAGTTCTATCCCCCGTTTGGTCGAAGACCGTTTTCCCAAGCACTTCACCCCGCAAAGCTGAGCACCAGGCCGGAGGAAATCTTGTATCTATTGGAAAACCGGTGGGAACCCAGCGGCACGGGGATCGAACTCAGCACCTCGCGAATGCGAGGCGGATGCCCTATCACAAGACCATCGCTTCGGACGAGCTTCGGTGCTTCGGTGTCGCGCTCCTCCAGTATTTTGTTTTGGGTGCGTTCTTTTCGCACAACTTTGCCATGTCTGAAACAAAGGTGCTTAGCAACTACGCCGGACAACAGGAGTGACCAGCGTCTTGGTACCGAGCCCCAGAGACGGTGAGTGGATCGCAAGTGGCCGATTCCTCAAACAATTACGGTCTACCTCAAGCCTCAGCATTTAAAAAAATGTATTTCTCTCCACAAAGTAGTGAACAAGCTACAAGCAAATATGTATCAGCGAAAATCATGCCACCAGTCATCGTCATTTTGTAAAATATGCGTAAAAACCTTCAGTCTGCTTTCGCTCAAGGAGTATTCGTTCACATATATGAGAGGAAGATCCCTGTGGAACACGCTTTTTGAGAGCGACCCCTACCCTTTTTCTATTCCGGACAAATTCTACGCTTCCTTGAAGCGTAAAAGATTTACGATTGCAACTGCCTTCTGGAAGGGTAGTCGTCAACATTTTCGCAGGTCGCAAAAAGATTGAATACTATTTTTTCGGTGTATGAGCACTTACTGGGAGGGTCGCAGTCTTCTTCAGAAAAATCTTCCTCTTCCGATGAATCGGGCGCTGAAAGTTAAAACAAAAAAAGGAAAATGGAAGGACTATATTTGGTCTTTTGGACGTAGAAAAGAAGGACATTCAGTATATTTTCGTAAAAGACACACGTAATAAAGAAATAAGGAAGCAAAGCAATAAAAATTAGAGATCTCTGCGGCAACCCGCACTGGGAGAATGCGAAATTCACCTCCTCGGTACTCGTTACCCTTCTTTGCCTCTCTTTATCCTTTTCTTTTTGTTTGTTACTTAATTTAACTAGCGAATCAGCGTGATTATCTCACTCTTTAATTAAAGATCGATTTTTTACTCTGTTTGTACCTTCTTTTATCTCAACCAACCATTCTGGTTTTTCAAATTTGGAGCCGCAGTATATCCCCGTCCAGCCTATCCAACCGTCGAGGGGGTTCTGCTGATAATTAACTAATTGCTCTATGTAAATTAAACCTTTTAATTGATTAATTATCACTCATCTAATACATTTCAATTGATTTCAAGCTTTATTTTCACTCCTTTGCTTCTTTATCTATTATTTTGCCGTCCACGGCTGTTTTCCCATCCACTCACTATATCGACGTCCACGCTATTTCGACGTTTTTTCGACATTTTTTGCTCTCATTAATTTACTAATCACGCTATCGACATATTTTTTTGCGCAGCATCCTCGCATTATCCTCTTTCGATTTCAACGACTCGTTTGATGCTACCTTTTCTGAGAACGTCACAACCGCTGCGGACACGTTTTGGTGACACGATCCCGACAACATAGCCTAGACTTCTTTTCTTTTGCAATGTAACTTTATTACCCGGAATTTTTTTTCTGGGGGTTTAACTTCCCAAAGCGACTCAGGCTATGAGAGACGCTGCAGTGGAGGGCTCCAGAAATTTCGACCACCTGGGGTTCTTTAACGTACACTGCCATCGCACAGCACACGGGCCTCTAGAATTTCCCCTTCATCGAAATTCGACCGCCGCGGCCAGGATCGAACCCCCGTCTGTCACGTGAGCAGCCGAGCTCCAAAACCACTGAGCCACCGCGGCGGCTACACCGGAATTCTTATTTGATAATTTCATGCATTTTATTTAATTTTTTTCATCCGTTGATGAGTGCCCCAGGACATACTAGCAGGTAAACACACCTGTTTATGTTGAAAGAGGCTTGCGGTATGAATGCAAATTGAAGGAGTGCGTAGAATATTTCTTTTCTTGTTCTGATTTCTTCAAAACAACACGAAAAGAAAACAAAAAACTAAGCAAGACTTTAAGCTACAGACGGATTGATTATGCCTTGGGAAGACTACCAAAGCGCTTTATTTTGTGCACAGAAAGGCAGCGGCGTTGATGATAAAACGACAGATGAAGTTCCCAATATTTGTTCCGTTTTCACGGTTCCCAGAACCAGGCAATAGTTACGCAATTTTTATGATCTGTCTTCGCGGAATGTACTCGTTCCAGCGAAGGCAATATTTCCAAACGTGAATGCCGCTGAGAGTATAAGGTTCTGAACATTTTCGTACAATGCTACACGCCAGCTGAGTGCATAAAATGCGAGGGCAAAGACACAGCGCTTATGTTTGTGTCTTGTGTTTCTGTTCGCTGTCTGGTTTGCCCCATGTTTGTCATGAGACTTGTCCCATTCTTGATAACGCTCGCCACGTTGCTTTTTTTGTACCTGGTCATCAAAATTAAGCTGCACAGATTTCTTAAAGTTAGGTGCCTGAGTAATAGATAGAATCCACCTCTCTACACAACTTATCCGGACAAGGGGAGACAAAGTGAGATAAAAATCGTCACCTCCTGGCAACCATAGTTAAGTAAGATATATTACTGAACTTTTTAACCACTGCGCCCAGCCTGAATCTTTATATTAGAAACATACAGGTGGCGGCATTTCTAGATTAGTCCATTTTGTAGAATTCTAGATCACGCCTGTACCGAGACATTCGCGTACAAATTCGATCGGCTTAATTGCGCATGCGAGGCGGTGGCGATCGGCGCGAATCCCCTCCCTGTCTGTCGCGGCATTTCGTCTGCAAATGGCGTAGAGAGCTACCGGTGCAGCTGACAGCTGTTCCCCATTCCCTTTCGGCGATCGAGGTAGAAAGAACACCCGAAGCCACATCTGCGTCACATCTGGGAGGAGTTTCGCCTCGACAGTTACCGCCTAGCATGCGTAATTAGGTGAAATCGGTGGAAACTTTCGGGACGAATATCTGAACGACGACTCCTATAAGAGAATTCTGTCAAATAGAGTAGCCTAAAAATGTGACTTCCTCTATGTTTATAATATCAGCATTCACGCTAGCCGCAGTGGCTACAAAGTTCAGTACTATATGTAAGTTAATTAGCAGCCAGGTAGTGAGAATTATCATCTCACCTTGTACTCCCTAGGCCGCACGACTTGTACGGAGTCGTGGATTTTACTTATCGCTCAGGTGCCTAACTGCAAGGAATCTGCAAAGCTTAATTTTGATCACCTTGTATTTCGACCTTAAGTGCCCATTGGGAGCGAATAGCATTGCATGAGAAACCGACGAACTAATCGTGACCGACGATGAATCCACGTGCTCAGGCGCAGTTCTCGGAATCCGCTAGCTGTATCTTCATGTGTACTTTGCTTTTACGCTAATTTCTCGAGGAGAAATGCTCTGTTTGTAATAAAATTACGCATTTGTTGTGATGTGACGCTAACATGTCACTCTAGCTAGATAGTATAGCCTTTTAGGACCCCCTGAATAACCAATGTGCCATATAAGTTGCTAGTTAGCGTTCTGGTGGCTTTGACGTCCTTCAACGCGCACTTTTTACAGATTGGCGCTCACAGGCTTTCCCAAGAGTTTATTCATCTGTGCTGTTCTCGGCATTCTTTTGTTATTCCTTTTCAAAAAGACAAACGATTTAGGGAGCTCTTGCAAAAATAAATTTAGAAGCTATTTTTTCCTATGCTGCACACCGCTTACACCACTCAGGGGAGCAAAGTGTAAATAGATGAACGCGAAGGTATTGCCAGTTCTACAAGGAGGAGAAGAATGGCAAGCTTTCAGTGATCTGGCAGCGAGAACCATCTCACGCTAATTATTTGGGTGCGTGTGCATATCGTTCAGGGTGCATGTCATGGCAACCCGATTGCTTTTGCAAATCTTCACCATCTGTTCCATCCGCAACACATTACCTATTTTTTTCACCACTGTATCCAATGATAGACGGATTATTCCAATGATAGACGGATTATTCCAATGATAGACGGATCCTTTAGACGGATTATTTCATGTTGTGATTGGATTAATTCTTTTGTGTTGATGCGGTACAGGCTGGGGCCTTTTATTTTACAGTTTTTTAGGGCAGCCCCAAACTACTGAATACTTCCCTTATTTATGTATTCAGCAGTGCCCCCTGTGAAACATGCAAAAACGCAGTGCACCAAACACAATAACGTTTGTTTGGCGCCGAGAGTTAGTAGCGATATGCTGTTCCCATGTACCCATGTGTTCCTCAAGAGGTTCTGATTGCTTTTTCTATGCGGGTCCACATCGGCTGTCGCCGGGTTTTCCGAATTGTAGCTCGTGTCTTTCCTTATATTTCCTACACCAAGTTTTGACTGCGTCGGTCTCTAGGCTGCTCTAATATAAGGCTGCTCTTTATTATTCATATCTGCTCGGATGCCGTCCTGAAACGTTTGTCGTGTGGTTAGGTACTTATTTTAACCTTTCTATGTTCTGGCCGCAGTACCTAAGTACCGTCGCACGACTGTTTCATTTGCATAGCCGGAACATGCACCAGCTTTTTGTGTGTGTCTTTTTTATGAAATCATAGCCAACTGAAGAAAGAAAAGAAGAAAATTGGACGCGGAAAGGTTAAAAATTTAGATAAGTTCAGGTATGCTAACAGAGCAGCTCGCTTCATATCGTCGCAGTATTCGTCTCGACACAGCGTTACCAACCTAAAATCGTCTCTCGGCCGTGAACCATTAGCACCCGCAGAAAAGTATCAATTCTTTGTCTTTTACAAAAACTATACTTTAACTTCTCTGCACTACTCCAAACTTTGTTACATGCTCCCTTACGCTCATATCGCCGATCATTCAACACCCTCAGCATTCAGCGGTTGCACGGTTCATATAACGCTTTCAACAAATCTTTCCTTCCTATCGCTATAGAAGAATGGAACAACCTTCCTGAAACCGTTGCCATCGAATCTAATCCCACCAGATTTAGGCAGCTACTAACATACCACTTCAACCAACTATAGCTACTTCCCTCGTGCTGCTCTGCTTGCAATTAGAACTGCTTGTGTGATTGCGTCAGCCCCCGCAAGTGTTTTCTCACTTATTTAATTTCCGCATATTTTAATGTTTATATACTTTATAATTTTATATACTACTGCTTTGTCATATATTCTATGTATTATTCGGATGACCTGACGTTACTTTCACGTCAAACTTGTTATTCTTGTTATTTTTGATATGCTTTTGTTAAGTTCATATGCCTTTGTATGACCGCTTCACACCACTGTCTCCCCCCCCCCCCTACCCTACCCTTATGTAGTGTCCCACACGGGATCTTTAAGGGTACAATAAATGATGATGACGATGATGATGAGGTGCCCAAGTGATGGACACTGCTCTCTCTTTTGCGATGACACCTGCTGGTCGCTGCTGACACAGTTAATCAAGGGGGCTTTAAACGGAATTGCCTCCAACCACGCGCTTTGCACGCAGTGTTGCCGTATAGAAGTGACTTTTCCTTTTAAGGATAAGGCTGGCAAATAAACCTGAACGGGTACTGGGATGCTAGTTCAACAAATTTTAAACACGCCTCATCATACCTGCTAACTGCTAAAACAACTCTGAAATTTAGTTATCTCATTTTAGGGTTCGAGGAGAATTCTCAATAGGATTTTTGAAGCATTTAAACTTTAACGCTTGGGTACATATCGATCGGGCTCAGTTCCAGCTTTCATCAAGGGTGAAGGAATAAGGGTACAATCGTGAAGCACTGCAGCACGAAGTTTTTGCGATCTCAAGCAGAGCAATTGCTTCCAGATGGCAGCTATCATATACACGATGTGCATATTCACTTTCTTACCTTCAGATGTAGAAAAGCCGACCACTGCTTGAAATGCTGAAAAAAAAAGACACCCATGCGACAGAAATAGCGTTAATCGCAAACATGTCTTTCAGCACGTACTGACCAAAGCTGCAAATATCTCTGTGTAATTATACCGCAAGTGTAACTGTCGGCACAGGGCTCGCACAGCCTCAGATGTCTAAAACACAAACCTGCTAGGAACGTCTGCAAAAGCTTCTTTATATTGAAGAGTATAAGCACCAATTAAGTCGAAGTGTTACGCAAACTTCTTTGGCGGACATCCGCCTAATGCTTCTTAAGGGACTAGTTACATGCAGGAACAAAAAGCTCACACTATTGTAAGCGGTTGCAAAGTGGCATCTCAACGGCAATATTACATTGATGTAGGCTGTTTCATGACGATGCTGAGATTTTTTTGCGCAAGAGCATATAAAGCCAAAGAGCGCCAAACACAAGGTTTTTAGTCGGCTCAGGCTAAAACATGTTCACGTACTCCGTGTGTATGAGGCCTAAGGGTAGTGAGTATGCGCATGTATACAATTAGTTGTGAGGGTGCATAAGTTAGGTGGAATGGCCTAAAGCAGTCCGTAGCGACTGAAAATTGTGGTCAGAGTTCTCAAATACAAAAGACGAAGCCAGGGAGCCTCAGCCATGAGTCCTTGCTTGGGGAAGAAGGGTGAGACATCTGGGACCTGCGGCTAAGCTTAACCTTCTCCTCAGCACCGAAGAGGGGCTGAGATCACTTGGGGTAAGATATCTTTTGTAAATAACCTACATGAGTTAAAAATTAAAAGCCCTATCCAGTGAAAATATGCGGTAATCAGCTAAAAAAAAGAAGGATGAACTGGTATTTTAAATGAGTACAGTTCTGGGAAGCGCTGTCGCCTTTCTATTTTCATTCTCGGGCACATAATTAGCGTGTGAACTGAGATGTGGGCTCTACATCTCTCGAGCACTGTGGTGACTGTATACCTTTTAAAAGATTTGAGTGCGTATTGTACGCGTTTCGTACCCTCAGTCTGCAAAGAAAGAGCAACTTCTTTGAATTTATTTTGTTTTTCTGTGGCGTACCTTGCAATGCGTGACTGTGTTGTGTGCAGTATGTTTTCTCTTTCTTTCTCCCGATCCTGTAGCCACTCTCAGCGGAGTGCATTTCTAATATGTGGCCTGAGGTCCTGGTATGGAAGTTGATTTACATTGATTAGACTTTGTTCGCCAGCTGACGCAGCAAGCTTATCAGCTTTCTCATTAGCATGTATACCACAGTGACCTGGCATCCAGCATATTGTAATAATCAGGTTCCATATGCGGGCAGACATTAGACAGTTCAGGAGGGATTTCATTACAGGGTTTTTATTGGGTTTCCCAGCAGAAAGGGCCATAACGACACTTAAGGAACCTGAGTAAATAAAAATATGCGGCTAAATGTACTGGCCTCCAAGAATGTCGGGATTCTGTCTTAATACGGGTTAGCATTCCAGTGAAAGGCATTCGGCAGATGGCACAACACAACTGTCACAGCATCTTTTCAGAAAGACATCCATAACACTGGAATCACTCAAAACACAGCATTTTTTTTTAACTACGAATGCAGATAACTTACCGCACAGGAAAATGACAATGGCGAATGGAGTTGCGGATGCCATTGCATTCATCGGAGTCAGGTTATCTTTGAAACCTGAAACTGACATTGAAAACAGCATTTCTGTTTTTTCAATGCAACACATTCATAAGCAAACGAACATGGAAAGCTTAGTCAGAACTTACTTCGGCCGAAAGCACTCTTGGTACTGAAACTTCCAGCTATACATTTTCGAACGCCACATATACAATGAAGAAACAATCCAATAATTTCGTCTACGAAACATTAAGGTGGTGAGAATAACGGGAATTGGTACCAAATACCTTTAGTCCTCTTCGTCGTAAGACAGTGGAAGTGCAAGTTTTTAAACTGATGCGAAAGCAAAATATCGCAACTATATTGTATTACGCGACCAGCAGAGATCACATCAGAGCAACTTCTCGCCAAAATGAAAAGTGCTGGAATCTTGCTGAGGATGGCGCTGCTAGCTCAGGTTTTAAAATGTCAGTGTCGACATATGGACCGTGTTCTGCGTTATTCTGCGCGCTCTTTGTATTTTCTAGGTATCAGTTGGCCGATTGTGAAGAAAGCCTACTCAAGTCGATGCTTCATTCCTTTGTGTGCATCGAGGTATAAAGAAAAAAAAACGACACGTGTCAACCTGAGAAACATATGTCGCCAAGAGAATTGTCGAGACAATGCAAAAAGTTTTAAAGCAGTATTTGCTTTATCTCACGAAGCATTCCTTCTCGAAAACTTTTCAAAAAACTACAAACGTCCGAAATAACAAATTGTCGAAATGAGGAACTGTCGTCATAGGCAATTGCTTAAGACACAAGCAAGAACTACTATATACTTTTGAGGACTCCGTCATATTTATGAGCAAAGACATTTCTGGCCACAACGCTCCAATGCACACTAACTAAACGGTGCGAAAAATCCGTGGACCCCCCAGGTATAAAACGCGTATGATAACTTGATTGAAGTTTGAAGAGTCAAGCTACTTTAGGTAACGAATAAAATATTGGCATTTTTGGCAGGCCCGGCTCATTAGTGGCAGAAACGAGTGGAAAACTGGCGTGGCTCAGTCAGTAATTCGTATCTTCAATTTGTACCGAGGCGAGTCTAGATCCGACGGTGGCGGAGTACTCCGGTCATATTTTGTCTCTTAGGCGGAGTGTGTTGACTATAATGAACTTGCAGCTTTTTTATAAAAGAGGCCAAGGGGGATATAAAATTTTTCTCGTTGGAGCAATGTTCACGCACCTTAATGATTTTTCTCGGCATTATTCATTACTACTTGTAGGTTTAGCTGTCTTTTCGTTAGCTTTTTGAAATGCTTGTAAACGGTTTACTCGCCCAATGAAAACAGCGGCGACGTCATCGGCGTCGGGAACACTATTTTGTGGTTAGCCGAGCTGCCGATGGCGACTAAATACCGTTGCTAATATCGGCGTTAGATATCTCTGGTCTTATTTTAGTAACCTTTACAGCGGTCTTTACACCGCCTCAGTACGTTAACTATAGTTTCAGGGAAAGTGATGCATCTTATATTCGCGCTATTTCCTGCCTTCGCCGTGGGCAGTCGTAGTCGCGTCTCTGGCGTCAGAGCTTGCACACTCCGCCTACCAAGCGAAAGGCTCCAATTGAAAAAAAAGCGCATCACAGTACCATGCAGATAAAAAAAGCAGCGGTTCAGCTTCTCTTGAACCTGGTTAGAGATCGAAAGCTACGGCGTATTGGGCAACTATATACGGCTTGGCATCTGGAACTTTGAATGCGTTCCGCACACTGGCTAGGCAGCGCGCCCACCGTGCAAACCTGGCAGGTGGCAGTTAATTCGGTGGACATTCCCTCCTTTATCTCTTTCCTTACGGCGCGGTTCTGGTGTCCCAAAGCGCGATTCAGGCGTTCGCTGGCCCAGGGAGCCAGTTATGCGCACTTCCTTACCTCAAAATCATCGGAGTCTAGAACGTTGTCAACGCAAACGGCAAAGAACACAATGAACGCCGACGGCCTATGGCTTCAGTGCCGCGTGTCTGCCATAGCGTTGTCAATGCCAACGCATGCAGCGTACATCTGTCACTACCGCCACGTAGCTTAAAACACGACTGAGGTGTCCGCTGTTCTAAGAGGGCAGTTATGCGCCTTTCTTTTGTTTTCGAAGTTGCCACCTTTATCGGTTTCGAAGCTTAAAGCGCAATGATGTCCACTGTCCCAGGGATTATGCGCCTTTTCTTTGCTTTCAAAGCTCCCGCTCTCCATCGATTTTGTAGCTTAAAGCGCGGCTAAGGTGTTCACTGTCCCAGGGGGCCAGTCATGCACCATTCCTTGCTTTACCTCTTGGCAGCGTGGCATGGGCTTTAGGCGGCAGGAAAAGGCCTCCTTTTCTGATGCATTGAATGGTCAGACTACTTCATATTATAAACCATATTGAACGGAAACCTTCACTGCGCTAGGTAAAGCCAGTTTTGCGGTGGCCGCAAGTTTGACCTTTAAAAAATGTAAGGGTCAGGTGTTGCTAGCCGCGGCATCTCGCATCTCCACTAAAACAACATGGTTACGAAGGTCATTTGAAGGTCAAACTTGCGGCCACCGCGAAATTGGCTTTACCTAATGTAGTGAAAATGTCGCTTTAATATGGTTGATAATATGAAGTAGTCTGACCTTTCAATGCACCTTAAAGGAAGCCTTTTTTCTGTCGGCTTCACTTTTAAAAAGCGTTCAACGAAGCTGAGTATCTCGGAAGCCAATAGGCGTATAAGAATCGCCCAGCCGCAAGAAACTCAAAACATGTGAAAATGGCCGGTTAAAATTTTTGGCTACACCACGCCGTAAGGGAAGCCGTAAAGGAGGGAATGAAATAATAAAGGAAGAAAGAGGTGCCGTAGTGGAGGTCTCCGCAATAATTTCGACCACCTGGGGATGATTAATGTGCGAATTGTTCAGCACAAGGGCGTTTGGGATGTCAGACCTCCAGGTGGCGTCGTGGGATTTTTCACCGTCCATGACCGCGAAAAATTGTTGTTGCCTGTGTACGAGCGCCTCTCAGAACGAATGTTGTAAGCGAACGAGCTGATCAGTTATCGAGCACGCTTAATGAAACCTCACTAATGTTCGTCTATAGGACGAGATGCAAAAGCAAGGTGCGTCTGATATTTAAAGCATTGATATGATTTGGCAACAGAGATTGCCAGAGCTCTAGACAGCTAACTACTAGGACTCGATGGTGGTTATGCGGGTTCGAGGAAAGGCCCTGTGACTATTTTTTCGCACAATTCCGATAATTTTTCATGCAATCCAAACTTTATTCAAGAAATTCAAGAGCGCCTTTACGGCAGCCTCGTAGAGATGGCGAAGCGTTGTGCAGTGAATGAAAGGTGTTTAACCTAAGACTGTCAGCAGTTTTAAAAAGTGTTCATTTTGAGTTAGAACAACGCTTGTTGCGGCATTGCATTATCAGCGGTATAGTGCATCCGAGTACAGCTACGACGTGCTAACATGCATGTTAGTTAGCTAATATTGAATAGTTGACTTTTTAACTATTACTGCAGGGCATCTTGTTATTGAGAGGCTTGTACACGGTGTGCAATATCCATACCAATTCATACCAGTTTTTAGAATTTTGAAAATGCCTTTCCTGTCGTTGCTGCAGCGCGAGGAACTCCTCTAAATATTCCATTGTTGTGGTCAGGTGTTATAGAAAGTACAGAGACCATACCGTTATTGTTTTGAAATTGGCTACACAGAGCGGATAAACCTAAAATTTTGTCTTTAGTTGTATTTCTTGAGCAGGTATCCCGCTCTGTGCTATAATTGACACCCGTCCTGAAATTCTATTCACATGCTCTCCGTCACGAGGCAGCATTTTGTAATGATATTGTGGGCATAAATTTGCGTCCTCGAGGCTTTGGGCCAAGGATAACATTGAGCTCATACCTTTAATGTCAGTATTGTTATTTAGTAGGCATGTGCTGCTTACTTTAGTACAAAAGCCGTGTTTTAGCGTACATTACGCGTGAAAAGAAAAATAATTGCTTGTTTTCTGGCCTCTTTATTAGGGTTTTATCCTTTTTTTTGCGACCTAGATAGAACTGTGCAGTCCCCAAAACGTCAAATCACGGAGGTGCCAGGGGTTTCGTTTGATTGCCTCGCTGGAGGCGCTGTAGACCCGCAGAGCAGCGCGGATGTGAAAACGACGATGTATCATATCCGCCAGATGTCGCGTGTGGTGGTCGATGTCCGAGGAAGACAGCGAAAGGATTCCAAAAGAAGCACTATATTGGGCTGACTTTAGCCCGCAAAGAGCTGAACAGCTCGGTGACGACGATTGCAATAAACACGCTCGACGGACGTCATAGAAGGAAATCACCCCTGTTCTCAGCCGAGGTCAATTTGATGTTCATAAAGAACCTTCGAGATAAAGCACGTAATGCGACCGCAACAATTTCGAACAACGTCGAAGCAATTGCACGTCGCTGCTATCATTCGACGTAAATCTGGTCGCGTGCCGCCGCGATGGCTCAGTGGCTATGGTGCTCGGCTGCTGGCCCAAAAGACGCGGGTTCGATCCCGGCCGCGGCGGCTAGAATTTCTTTGGAGGAGAAATTCTAGAGGCCCGTGTGCTGTGCGATGTCAGTGCACGTTAAAGAACCCCAGGTGGCCGAAATTTCCGGAGCCCTTCCCTACGGCGTCTCTCATAGCCTTGGTCGCTTTGGGACGTTAAACCCCACAAAACCAAACCAAACCTAAATCTGGTCGCATCTTTCATCACAAGGAAAGCGATGAAGCCAGGATAAAGCTAGCAGCTATTAGCACGAACAAACAAACGTCGGAAGCCTTCGTGGCAATTTTTCACTTCGTGTGGATGGCTGTGGTTGCAGTGCCGTTGCTGTAGTTAGCAGATGTAGATGAAGTGTTTATCTGGCATTATTACACAGTATGGCCTCGATAAGAAGCTAAACGAGACATACGAAGCATTCCAACTGAGGAGGCCTACGGCTTGAATTAGAAATCATAACACCGGGAAAACGCGTTCATAAAAAACGCTTTTCAAATAAACACACACTGAAGTGAAAATTAAAATTTAAGCGCAGTGAAATGAGAATTACAATGCAAAAATCTGAGCAGTAACAGTATGAAAAAAAACGGTGAATTCTCTAAGCAGTAAAATGCCTAGATTGGAACAAACACTTGAAAAACTAAAAACACACATTACAGTAATAAAATCGAAGACTCGGGGAAAAATAAACTGAAATTATGAACAATAACAACAAAACGATAAATATTTAGAGCAATAGTAAGTTTCTTTTACAGATAAATATTAAACACGAGGAAAGAGCATCTTCAGTTTTTCTTGAAGATAAACACTCTGGCACTTCCTTAAGCAGTTCATACAAGGGATTGGTACGTATTACACAGAAGAGCAATTTGTTTAGGTATGTTTTCCTTCCCATAGTCTTAAACCCTGAGGATAAGAAAACCATTCGTACATCGTAAGTTATATTTCTTGAAAGATAAGAACACCTTCAACCGTTATGCATGCAAAATTAATTCTAAACTGTGAAGGACACCATCATGAAGGGCTCCGGATTATTCTGACCATCTAGGGTTCTTGAATGAGCTTGAATCGCACAGCACAACACGGGAATCATTGCATTTTGCATGCATCGAAACATGGCCGCCCTGGACAGGATCGAACTAGCGACCCTCAGATCAGCAGCCCAACGCCAAATCTACTGAGCCACCACGACGGGTGCCTCTAGAAGCACTTATCCTTAGTGGTACAGGCGAGGTCTCTCTTCTTAGACCTTACTCGACAATCTGTCGGCGCTATAGCCTCTCGCCATCAATCGCGCCCAGATATCGCGAAAGAGATCTTTGGCTCAGTCGGCCACTATGGCGCCGCCTCCTTTGACTTCGCCGCCCCACTGAGGCTCATGCATGTGGATTATTATGACGGAGCCTGCGTTCAAAACGCCTTGCATGTGGACAGGCTCGAACGATTCGTCAAAGAAGAAACATCGAGGACAATTGGCGAGTTCGCAGTCACTGTAGAACAGTACGTGGAACAGTGGTCAGGCCTTGTAAAGGGCTTTTTTACACAATCATATGACATATGTCCTTCCTTCCACTTGCTTCTCCTCCCATCTACTCATTTTGCACCTGATATTTGTCAAGACAGTACAGGTTGCTTTGAATACGGGGCGCATTGGATATTCAGTCGACTAACTCAGTGCGAGAACCACTGTTTTGTTGAAGCCACGCGGTCATTGTCAAAACTACTAATTGGCCATTGATCAGTTAATATTTTCTTTGCTCACCGAAGTTTATGACCGCAGGTTCAATGAGGGCACGGATGAAGGTTTCCCGAGGAGGTAGGTTCTTGGACAATCTTACGCAAACTGAGGCAAGTAATAGGGCTCTTTCAGCGGGCCCCTAATTATTTAAGATGTAATGAAGGCAGTTCCTCTCAATCTCGAGAGGTTTGGTGCGCGGGCAACGCAAAAAGTCACGCAGCTCGGCGCTGGAACAAACTTTTTTTACGTGTACACTTTGGCGACAGGTTATGCTTTGCCTTAACGTTTCCTGTCTAATTACGTGCTAGTTATCACATTTTTTTCATGTGCAAATAAGATGAATATGGCATTTAACTATGGCTTCAAGACTAATACTATTGAGAGTGTGCTGAAAAAGTAAAGCATTTTGCTTTGGCTATTTCGTTCACTTGATTGTTCATGGTGTTCTGACTAATCGCGTTCACTGACATCCCTTACAGCAGAGGGCTGCTTAGATTGTGACGCTCTTCAGGGTTCGGTGAGGTACGATTTCTACATCAGTGTAGCTATGCGGCGCGCCAAAAAGTGATGAAAAACAGAACATTCCATGTAGTCTGCTATTCAACAGAGTCGCAGCGACTTTCATTTCATACCAAGCGGACGGTGTCTAGTCAACGCGCGTTTCTCTATAAAAGGAATGCCATTTTGTTTTCGTCCCGTGTTCTGGACGTCTGACTGGGTTCATCCATTTTTGCGGAATGTAGATGTTCGAAGCGCTAATGCATGCCTCGGCAGAGCACCGTGACTCCGATGACTATCTTGTCAAGAGAGTCATCGGCCACATAGAACAGGAGAGTCATCGTTGACTCTCCTGTCCTGTGTGGCCGATTTCCCTATTAAATCGGATTAAACGTCCCGGCACCCGCCTTGTTTTTAACTGACCTCCGAGATTAGGAGTAGTCAAACGATGCGTAGAATGCCTTTCAGCCAGTCGCATGGCGGCTTGCCGCTCTGCCATCGGCAGAGTAATACATAGCAGTACGCGGAGTGATCTGAGAAAGAAAAAGTCCACACGTATAATTATTTCCGTGGGCTCAGTTCCGTGGACGTGCGACTGAAGCTATTTATTCAAGGAAGCCTAAAAAACAAAATAAAAGCGGAAGTGAGGCTGGGACACGAATGCTTGAAATACACTCAATGCGTTGGTTGACTCCCCGTATACTCTCGAGATCAGTTAAAGAAAGGCGAAAGCTGAGACGTTTAATCCTATTTAATAGGAAAATAGGCCGCACAAGACAGTAATTCTAATCTTCTAACAATGCTTGTAGCGTGCAGATCGGGTTCCCGGGGTGAAAAGACGAGCTCAGCATCCTCTTTATTGGACCTTTAATTTCTGGTCAAAAATAACGTTGTAGCCACAACCCCAAGAATGTTCTTTACACTTTCCAGCGTGGCCGGCAAGATGCACCCCTCTATTCGGCACAGCGACTGCGGTCAAGGAGGAAATAGTGTTCGTGTGGTTTCGGTGCTCTGAAAACTTTTCTGGACATGTGTACACTGAACTCGATAAGCCCACGTGCTCTTAGCCAAACAGTTGTCAGCGAAATCCGAAGGTCATTTGCTACACTTACATATTTTGAGAATTTTATCAGAAAGCAAATGGTGAAACTGTCGCCACAAATAAATGCATCAGCTATAAATCACCTTTCATATCATAGGTCACTGCAGTGGTCATAAAAGAGCGAAGGGCTCAACACGAGCCTGTCTATATTATACTGTTTTCTTGCGGTTATGCCCTGTGCTTATATGTGTCAGGCAGTGGCCAAAAAAGATATGTAGAGGTGAAGCTTTCTTCTGACATTTCGAGGACACTTTCTTTGTAATAGCAGAGCCTTTATACTTTGATACTCAGTCTTTTAGAAGCGAGCAAATGTCTTGAAATTTAAGCAGACCTTCAACTTTATTTATAAAAGAGGTAAATTCATGGGTGGATTTCGATCAGGGGCTTTCTAGAAATCAAAAGATCTCATAGGTGTCCTAGAGTCTGTCTTCAAAAACTGCGACCCTAAAATAACAAGTGTCATCGGCTGAAGGATGAAGCATGTATAAATAAACAAGCAAATAAAGCTATCACTAAACTAGGCACATGTATGCGTCAGTGCATTGACTCTCTCTGATGGGGTGTTAAATATACATTAATTTCGATAAACGTAACCCTTTATCTTCTTTCTGCGTGTTCTAGCCCGGCTGTAAACATTTTTGTCACAAGTTACACCTGTACTGATTCACTGCACGAAAAAGTATACTTCCGTTGCAATAGGCTGCACGAGGCGAACTTCACAAAAACTAAATACGTGCGCAACCTATTATGCGAAATTAGCGCGCGCATTTTCAGGTGTATTGCACTCCCAAGGGGTAACTAGCTGTATATATGTTTTGGTAATCCTCTGGGTAAAAGTAGGTACCTACGCTGCATTAAATAAATTCAAGCTAAGAAAATGAGAATGTTTACAACATACGTATGCAGTGCGAAAACATGGCGTATCCTTTTATGCAGAATTGGTCTTTCTCTAGTAACATTCATAGATCCCTCGGAGTCCTCATACCACTCCTGGCGCTGTGGTGCAGCGGTTCGAGCATTGCGCCAGTGCCCTGAGATGGCAGGTGCTGCCGCCGGGGGAATTTGTACGATCCGGTGCGCCCTCGTACAGACACAGAAATGTGAGAGGATTTTTCTTGGGCCAGAATCACCGGATTAGTGTTTTCGCACTAATAATGACATTTTGCATGCTTGCAAAACTGCGTGCAGTATTGCTTTTCACCGACTGTACTATGAGACAACCATGAGAGAAACATGACTATGCGACACTATTAAATATGAGGTTGTAAAAGCACAGAATCAGCGGTGATCTTGGATCTTGAGGTACAACGCTCCTTTAGTACTAAGATACAAAATTTCAGCCGCCACTTTCCGAAAATGGACGACCATGGAAGTCTGTCTGCAAACGTATAGTGGGGCCAGGAGCTCAAAGGACTTGCATTACACAGGCCGCAGGCAGAGCCCCAAATCTGTAAAACGGACTTCATGATCATAAATCTGGCTGAAAGTCGGTCTCAAGTTAAAGTGGCAGAGTGCTTAAGTTTCACTGATTGTTCCAGTGCGACAGGGCCTTAATTACCTGATGTGTCTACAAGACATTATGCTTTCGTGCGAAATTTGAGGGCAACAGCGCTCACGATTCCGATGATGGCGGTCCGGCTGTCGGTGTTCCAAAAGAACTCCGACAGCCGGACCGCCATCATCAGCAACACATTTGCGTCCATGCCGGACAGAGGCTTCTTCCATTGACCTCTAACCTGCTATCCAGCTGCGGCAATCATATCGCAACAAACTTCCTAATCTCGTCCTCATACTTGACCCTGTTACGTTTTGCCCGCTCTTGGAGTTTGCCCGCTTAAGGAACGATGGATTATATCTTCTTTGAATTATATGTTCTGTCCATGACCATGTATTTTGCTTCTTTTTGTTTCAAATAAAAAGTTATTAACTTAAGTTTCGTCACCAATGCACTCTACCCTCTTGCGCTCTCTTACCGTGAGAACTATTTTTTTCCTTTCCAAACCCTCCTTGGTTGTTCTTATTTTAATTTCAAGCTTTCTCTTTAGCCTCTTCTTTTCACCCACGCAACCGAGTTCCTGTCGCATAGTACCACTTCTTTCGCTCTTCACAGAAACGAGTATGTTGCTGTTTATGACCTGGTGAGCTCACTCGCATCATTCTGCGCCAATTTCTTTCTTCCTCGTGATCCAAAGCTACAGTCACTACATGCCCCAGATGGATGCATTCCTTTACTATCTCCAATGCTTCTCTGCCGAGCGTAAACTCTTGTCCCTTTCACAAACTGCGCAGCATTACTGGAATTTTCTTCACAATAACTTTCATATACGCAGTTTTCTCCGTCTCCTTAAACCCTGAATGATCCTCTTCAACTAGTACCCTGAGTTACCTATCATGGCGAAATTAGAAAATCAGAGATTACCAAGTTGGGGATAAAAGTTGCCATTATTAGGCCGCCGCGGTGGCTCAGCAGTTATGGGGCTCGGCTGCTGACCCGAAAGATGCCGGTCCGACCCCGGCCGCGGCGGTCGCATTTGGATGGAGGCGAAATTCTTGAGGCCCGTGTATTGTGCGATGTCAGTCCACCTTAAAGAACCCCAGGTGGTTGAAATTTCTGGAGCCCTTCATTACGGTGTCCCCCATAGCCCGTGTCGCTTATAGACGTTAACCCCCCATAAAACACACGAAAAGCTAACATTAACTTTTATCACCATGTCTTCGCAGTAGAGCTCTGTGAATACCTCCTGTAAAGACGCACTGAACAATACTGGAAATATTTTGTTTTCCTGCTTCAAAGGCCTATTTATTCAAATGTCACTTTTTCTGAGAGTGACTATGGTCGCTGTGCATTTCTTATTGACGTTGCCTTGCTATACTGCAAAACATAATGAACTGCAATGAAAAACACTGCAAAACATAATGAATCAGTTAGCCAGGCAGAGCAGTACTGTGGGTCTAAAGATTAATCTGCAGAAAAGCAATGTAATGTTCAACAACTCAGATTTTAATTTGTGGGGTTTAACGCCTCGATGCGAGACATGAGCGGTGAGGGAAGCTTTAGTAGAGTGCTCCAGGTTAATGTAAACCACCTGGAATTGTTTCATGCGCGATGACATTGCACAGCGCACTAGCAGATTTGTATTTCATCTAAATCCAAACATGACCGCCGTGGCCGGGATCGTACCCTTGACCTTGGGATCAGCAGCCCAATGCCAAATCCATGAGCCACCACGAACGTTGCTTTATAAATGCGTCCTATGAAGTTGAGTTCAAGGTGAACTCAATGGATCACTCCCGTCAGTGGTCACTGTTTGTTCGCTGTCGTCTGTGGTGGCTCGTGATGTGACCACTCATTTCAAGGTTTCACTCTTCCATATGTCGTCCCTAAGAACACGTGACACACAATGGTGCCGGAAAGGCATATTATATTGGTCCTCAATAAGCAATATTCCTATCCTAGTAGCTGGTCGCAGTCAACCGTGGCCGGATATTGCGAAAGTGATTTTGGCTCCATAGATCGCAATGGTCACGCCTCTGCGGAGCTCATAGCCCGGCTGACGGGCTTCTGAGCATCATGCAAGCGGATTTTACGACTGAGCCTATGTCGACAAAGCCTGGCATGTAGACTGGTTCGATTGATCCGGCAAAGGGAAACGTCCAGGGCATTTGGCGAATTCGCAGTCACTCTCGAACAAAACGTCAAATGGCGGTAAAATCTTGCAAAGGGCTTTGGCCCACATTTGTACCAAATATGCCCTTTTTATCACTTGCTGCTCCTCCAAGCTACTGACTTCCCATCCCATATTTGTTTATGGTTGTAATCCGAGGAGCACTGGCTGTTCAGTTGACTGTCTCAATACGCAGTTTCTTTAAAAGCCGCCGTAATTGTAGTTAAACAAAACCTTACATAGTGTAGTAATTATTTCTTGCTCCCTGAAGTGTTACGGCAACCTGTTAAAATAGAGCAGGAAGGAAGGTTCAAGGAGCGATGAGTTCGTGATAAAAACTATAAACTTTGACACTGCGCCACGTAATGGGCTCAACATCATACCCAGGACCTATAATCGTTGGAGGACTGATGAAAGTAGTTTCTGTAAATGTAGAAGTTATCGTACGTTCTTGATGCCAAAAGTCACACAGCTCGGCGCTGGGACAAACTTATTCACGTGTATATTTTAAAAATGCGTTATGCTTTCTCCTAAGCGTTTCCTTATTGCGTGCCATATCTCGCATTTTCTTCATGTGGCAGCGAGCTCAATATGGCGTCTAACTATGTATACTACCATGCAACCATACAAGAATACTACCATGCAACGTGTACTTAAACTTTAAAGCAGCTTGTAATGGCTGTTTTCGTTCACTTCATTGTTCATTGTTTTTGTGTGATAGAGTACACCGAAATCATCCGGGGCAGAGTGCTATGTATATTTTGACACTCACAGAACTTATATGAGGCTTCCACGTCGGTCTAGCGATGCGGCGCGCCAAACACTACAGAAAAAGATAAGAATGCATGACGTCTGCTGCTGAACAGAATCGACGAGGCTTTCATTTCTTTCGATGTTCTAAGTGTTCTGCGAACGCGTGTGACGTTATAAACACAACGGAATTTCGACTTCGTACTGTGTTCTGACCTTTTCACTCGGTTCTTCCCTTTTTTCGGGATGTAGATGTTCAAACTTCGAAGTGTACTGGTGTACGTCACGGTGGAGCAGACATACCAACTCGCATTGCTCAAATAAAAAATTGGACGTGTTTCTTCGTACTGAGATGAAATAGGAACGCGGCTTCTTGCAGTGTCATTGAGAAATATAGCAGTTTATGAGTCAAAAATTCACAGGCGATCATGCGATTTCATGCTGGAAATCTGTGTTAGCATTGACAGCTGTACATTGATTGCTTTTACATTGATCGCCTTGTCATAACGTCTTGGAATTTGATTCTGCATGGAATTCTCGAGGGAGGATGTGGGTGGGTGGTTGGTGTGTGAGGGCTCCTCGTAGCTGCGAGAGGCATGATGGTGCACCGCCGGATGCATCTGGAAGGTGGAACACACACACACACGCTCGCCCACACACGCACACAATGACCACGGTTTTTTTTCGTAAAGAGAAAGCTACAACGCTGAAAAACAAGGTAAAACGCAATGCAGCCTTTTTAGTCATTGTCATGTCTTCCCGGTGCACCGTTGTAGCATGGCGGGGTGCCTGTACACGAGAAGGGAGGAGGAGTGGTTGTAGGGCAGAGGTTATGAACAAGAGCGATACAGGCAGCAACAGCCTTCGAAGCGTGGTCCCAAGCGTAGCGCTGGAACGGAAAGTCAGGTGGTAATTTATTGCCCCTTAAAATTGCTCGATTCACAATGGTGGCACATTTCAAAAACACCATTTAGTCACATGCCTACGCGGCTGACGACAGCCGTCTGGTGGTTATTCTGTCAAGGATGTCGAAAGGCAGCCAGAGTTTTAAACGCGTAAAAAAATACGCAAATATGCGGCAGAGCATCTACTGCGTTTGACAAGATATGTGGTAGAAATGCCTCTACTCTACGGGAATGCCTTTACTGACAAAATAGGCTACATATTTTACGAAGAGACATTTCATGAATTCGTTAGCATTATGAGGGACTGCGCAAGCGGAAATGGCGACAGCCGGTGGATGTAGCAGGTGGCAGGTGGGAACCAGCCACCGAGCTAGGAATAAACTTGGTATACTACTTTGCATATAACAAACCTTGCTACGCATCCTCGGATATAACGACCCTTCCAATGTTAACCACCGATATAATGAAGTTTAGTGTGTTAACCTCGGATATAATAAACCTAATTATGCCACCTCGCATATAACGAACTTTTCTGTGTTAACCGCGACGATATCTGTTTTGTGTTAACCTCGGATGTGCCAAATTTTCATGTCATACCTCGGATGTCACGAACATAATTATGCCATCACGCATACAACGAACTTTCCTCTCTGGATCTCGCATGTAACGAAGTTAGTGCGTTGACCTCGGATATAACAAATTTCAGTGTGTAAACCTTGGATCTAACGAACGCATTCAAACGATTTACCGAGGATCGCCTAAGAGCTTTTTCGGTGGCACTCCGCTGGCATATTGAATATCGTTCGTCTCCGATGTGGCATCTTTAGCAACTCTCTCGATATTTTCCTTTAACGGATATGCCGCCTATGGCTGGCATATGATAACCAGAATGTGATACACTTTATGGACACAGACGCTAAACGACGGACCAATTTCTACGTAGCTTAATACAGGATAACAAGATCTAGAAAGTCAGTCTAGCGGTGGAGAGTTGCAGACCGGTTCACATGCACCCGTATGCAACCCTCACCCGATTACCTACCATGACGCGACTGTGTGCAGCATTTTAGTACCTCGAAAACTGAAGAAAACAGGGGAAATGCCCCATGCATTGCGCATTCCTGCAGGCGACACATCCGAGATACGCGTTACCAGACGGGTTGCTCCGTTCTCAGCCCCTGTCCAGAAGCCGTGAGCGGGCAGAGAACACGGGACAGAAAGCACATATGCGTGACACTCAACTGTTGTTTCAGGAGCTCGTGTGTACAACAGCGGAAATGTGAGAGCAGCAGAGTTGGCGTTGAATTTACGAACCTGCTCCTACAATATCTTTCAGGGAACTGAAATGTACTTTATCGACACGTGTGTTTTTTAGCATGGTTGTGACTTCGCGACCATGCACTAACCGAAATAGAGTGAAGCGCGTCGTTTCTTGTAGAGCAGTATTACAGGCGAATGTTACGTAAGGGAAGAGAATGACGTCAAAGCTGAATCAAAGCAAATCTATTTTCCCGAACGCGTGAAGGAACACGTGCCCTTTTCTGTATTCGGTGACCTTAGGGTTTTTTCAGAATAGTATTTCAGTTATTTTGCCTCTAGTGTCAATCTGATCACTTCCCGAAACAAGACAATAACCATTAACGAACTTGACTTCCAGATATGGCGCTGGAAATTGTTTAAAATGTCCTCTAAATATTATCGACTGTTTTTGTCAGGTGTCATGGAAAGTACAGAGAGTACATTGTTATTGTTTTCAGCTTCAATTTTGTCTTCAGTTGCACTTCTAGAGCACGTATCCCGATTTGGGCAATATTTGACGCACCTCCTGAATTTTTTTTCGCATGCTTTCTCTCATAAGGCAAGATTTTTTAATGCTTCAAGCTATTCTCATATCGTGGCCATAAATTTGTGTCCTCAAGAGGATGGGCAAGGGGTAAATTTAGCCCTGTATGTCTTCATTGCCAGTGTGGATGAGCATATTGAAGAAAAGCTGCACGGCTTAGAAGTAGATCCCTTGGGCCATGTGTTTTTGACAATGGCTGTAAGTGGTGTCGTAACGCGCCAAATATCTACTGCTAACTGATGCTTCAGAGGGGACAGCGTTTGTGGAGTATTTCAAGGATAATAAATGCATTAGAAGTCTCAAAACGTTCGCTGTGTCATTGCTTACAAACGTTTGCGGAGCTCAAAATTGATACCAATACTTAATTGCTGGCCAAAATTAGCGTGCAGCCAAAACCTCAAGGGTGTTCGTTCAGCTTCTCAGCGGGACCTGCAGAATACACCACTCAATTCCTGGCTGCGTCTGTGGTAAACGAGGAAATAAATGTTTTTTCGGGCTTTCATTGTTCCGTAAACTTTTGTGGACATCTCTACACTGAAATCAATAAGCACACGTGCCCTTAGACAACGAGGTGCTGACGAACACTGAAGGTCATTTTGTTGCTGCGCTTACAAAGTTTGAGTATTATATCATAAGACAAACATTCAAACTGTCGCCACAGTTCAATGCATGAGCCATAAATCACCAGTCGTACCATAGGGCACTGCAGTCGTCATAAGAGAGCGACAGACTCAACACGGACCTATCTCATACTCTTTTCTTGCGGTTATGATCTTTGCTTACAGCTCAGTCAGGCTGTGATTATAAAGTATATGTTGAGGTCAACGTCTCTTCTGACATTTAGACTGCATTTTCTTAGCAATACCAGAGTCTTCAAACACTCTGACAATGCGACTTTCCTAAGCAAAGAAACGTCTTACAATTTAAACTGACCTTCAGCTTTTTGTAAGCACCAAAATTCGGGAGTGTATTTCGATGAGCGGTATTCTATAAATAATAAAAAATAATAAGTGCCCTAGAAGAAGTACAGTCTTCTGAAGCACGACCCTAAAGTATCAATTGTCATCGGCTGAAGGGTGAAGCTTCTATAAATAAACAAGCAAATAAAGCTGTCACTAGGCACATGTCTACGTAGGTGCATGGACTTTTCGTGCTGGGTTGCTGAATATACATTACATTCGATAACGCAGTCCTTTTTTCCTGCGTGTTATATCCTGGTATACCCATTTCTATCACTACTTGTGCCACTTCTGCTGATCCACTGCACGAACAAGACATGAACAAAACACTAGCTTCCTTTACAATGGTTTGCAGTCTGAGAACTTCACGAAAATCACGTATGTGAGCATAGACATGCAAAAGCGCGCCTTTTAACGTATATTGCAAAACCACGAGAGTAATTAGCTTTAAATGCCAGGATTTCGTATTCCTGTCGGGAAAATAGAGATACCTGCGCACGGGTTAGGTATCTTCAAGCTAGTGTTATCACATTTTGCATAACAGGAAAACCGCGCTCAGTATTACTTTTCACCGACTTCACTCTTTATGGAACAACAGTGAGATAAACGTGACTATGCCGCATTATTAGATATTAGGTTGTGGAACCACGCATCCACGGCGATCTTGGGTCTTGCGGTACTACGTTGCTTCAGTACTAAGATACAAACATTCAGCAGCCATTTTATGAAAATTGACGACCACAGAAGTCTTGCTTTTTCTAAACAGACTGTGGGATCAGGAAAGCTAAGTACGTGCATATGCGCACAAGCAACCAGTAGCCCTCCAAATATCTTACAGGCGCTACATTATCATATATCTGGCTGAAAGCAGAGCCAAACTTAAAGTGACAGCGCGCTTTAGTTTCGCTCATTGGTTTAGTGTGACTAGGCTAATTGCCTAAATTTTTTTTAATGGTTTATTGCTTTCACGCGAACTTTGCGGGCAACAACATTTGTGATTTCGGAGATGGTGGTTGAAATGTCGGTGCTGTTTCTGCAAGAAAAGCTGAAGAGAATACCATGTAAGTGTCTACGGAATTCAGCGCTTAAAATAGCGTGTTGCCTGCGCCGACTTAGGCATATCCAAGTACGCAAAGATTAACCACCGTAATTGCCTTATCCGCGGACACAGCTTCACATAGCTTCAAACCACAGCCCTTGCTTTGGTAAGAAGGGCGAGGCATCTGGCAGGTACAGCTAAGCTCAGCGTTCTCCTCAGCAGTTAGGAGGGGCTGAGGTTATTTGGAATATGAGACCTCTTGTAAAAAGCCTATGTGTTGAAAATTATAAAAAAAAACTTATCCAATGCAAACATGCGGTCATTACCTAAAAATAAAGAAGTCCCATTCGTATTTTAAATGTATGGAGTTCTAGGAAGCGCTGTCGTCTTTCTGTCTCCAGTCTCGGGCACGTGATTAGTGTGTGGATGGCTCAGATGTGGACTCTACATCTCGAGAATTGTGGTGCCGGTGTGTCCTTCAAAAGATGTGAGTGTGTGATGCATGTATATCCTATCCTTAGTGTGCAAAGAGCAACTTTTTTAAATTTTGTTTTATTGTGTGCAGTTTGCTCTCTGTTTCTTCATACCAGTCCTGCTGGACTAGTTGGCGGCTGTTCATGACGAAATTAGTAAGCGCAAACTTTACAAGCACAGAGAAAAGAGGACACAAGACGCAATTTCGTCATGAGCTTACTTACGCGACATGTTTTGGATCCGTGCCCACACGTTTGGCAGCTGAAGCATCTTCACTGGTTTGGGGCATGCGGACGAAGTTTACAGTGATTGAATTCTGCTTTCACAGCATCTAGTAGACGCGACCGACTAAATTTAAGGACGATATAGGGTGTCAGCACCTCTTCACCGTTCCACCTTATGGTGATGAGGCGAAGGGCAATGTGATTTTGATGTCGGAAGCCTTCAATGAGGTCAGACTCTGTTTCACATATCAGATTGCGTTCGGATATAACACCCTGTACTATGTTTAGACTGCGCGGGGGGCCGGGGGGGGGGGGGGTAGATGGACACCAGGAGATGATCGAATTGTTTTTACTAGATTAAGGTGTCTGTAGTAAAGCCCGCGCAAACTGCGCAGCAGCAGCGACGATGTTTGGCACTGAACGATCCGTTTATTCACGAAAACAACGCTCAAACGCTTCTTGTCAAAACTATACAATTTATTGGTTTATTGGTTTATTAGGGTTTAAAGTCCCAAAGCAACTCAGGCTATGCGGGACGCCGTAGTGAAGGGCCCCGGAAATTTCGACCACCTGGGGTTCTTTAACGTGCACTGACATCGCACAGTACACAGGCCTCTGGAATTTCGCCTCCATCGAAATTCAGCCGCCGCGGCCGGTGCCGAACCCGCGTTTTTCGGGTCAGCAGCCGAGCGCCGTAACCACTGAACCACCGCGGCGGGGCGAAACTATACACTTTGAACGCAATAGGATTCTTGCAGCAGCCCCAGGACTCCTAATCGCTGGAGGTGTGATCTCGAGCGATATGGTGAGCTGACGATGCAAAACGAGCCATACCGCTCGGCGTTGGAACAAACTTGTTGACATGTAGTACATTTTAACAGAGGGTCAAGCTTTTCATAGACGTTTTTTATTAAAACATTTTAACAATGGGTCAATCTTCTCATTACAAGTTTACTTATTAATTACGTTCTAGCTCTCTTATTTTCTTCATGTGGGAGCAAGCTTAATGTGGTGTTTAACTGTGGTTTCATGAAAAATACCTTTGAATCTGTCCTGAAGCAGTAGAGCCATTTCTTCTTTTTCTTCTTCACCTCAGTATGCATGGCACATACCCACGCGGGGGTATTTGCCAAGCTACGGTGGTGAATGCCAACGAAGTATTTGTGCAAGAAAAAACAAAACAAAAAAGCTAAGTAGTATAGTAGAATGACTGACACTAACAAAAATATATTAATTGTTCAAAATTTCCAACAGATTCGACATATTAGATATACAAGGATTAAAATAAAATACACTTTTTGGACATGCGGTGTAATGTTATATGCAGTTAACAGGGTATCCGACAAGTTGCAATTTAATGTAATTATGAAGGTAGCCACAGTGTTTATTCTGGCCACTTCGTTCCCTTCATTGTTTAATGTTTTCTGATCGATGGCGTTCGCTGAAATACGTTCCATGAGAGCGCTGATTAAATTTGACGCACACCAAGCTGATGTAAGGTTTCCACGTCAGTCTGACGACGCGATGCGCCGAAACCTAAAGAAAAAGAGAAGAATGCATGATGTCTCCTGTTCAGCAGAATAGCACGATGCACTTGGTGTCTTTGTCAACGCGGCTGATAAAGAGAACGATATTTTGACTTCACCCTGTGTTCTGATCTTCCGACTCTGTTCTTCCATTTTTGCTCTAAGCAGATGTTCAAAGTACCGAGTCTCCGATGGCTCTCCTGTCAGGCATGCGCGGCGTTGACATATCAGTTCGCGCAGTCCAAATAAAAGATATAAAGTGCTTCTCGATATTCGCAAGACAATGGGTAGTGACCTCTTGTGGTGTCATTGAATATTGCGGTATTTTATATGTTAATAAGTGCGCAAGCGATCACCCCGTGAGACGTGGCACGTCTGCGATAGCAGTATTAGTCGCACATGTGCGAACATAAGTAAATGGAGCTGGCTATTTCATTCTAATCGGACATGTGGAAACATTATTTGTCCATGAGAGAGCGCACTCGCGTGCGCTACCGTCCTGCACATACCATAGTTACCAGTTTTAATGAGGCGAAATATTAGACACTAATACCGTACGCCGTTTAGTTTTGTCCGCTCTTATGCTCCACTTTTCTGTTTTACATTGAGTACGTTCCTATTGACTGTTTCAATAGGATTATCCTTGTGCTTCTGCTTCTGGCCGGTGGAGTTGGGTAGGTGGTTGGTGGATCGACGCTCCTCATAGTAGGTGGAAGACGTATCTTTACCCGTAGGTGCACATCCGGAATTGTCCGTCTTCACACACACACACACACACACACACACACACACACACACACACACACACACACACACACACACACACACACACACACACACACACACACACACACACACGCACACGCACACGCACACGCACACGCACGCACACACACACACACACACACACACTCACACACACACACACACACGCACGCGCACGCACGCACGCACGCGCACGCACGCACGCACATACACACGCACGCGCGTACAGACACACACGCGCCGCGCGCGAACGCGCACGTACACACGCCCACATACTGATGGCGCACTTTTTTTCCCAAAATACAACTACAGTCATAACGCAGCACAACGCTAGAAAGCCTCTACGTTCACTGTCATATTTGCCCGGCTTGGAGGACGACGGATCGTTGTAGAGGGGGGGGGGGGGGGGTGAAAATAGAGCTATACAGGCAAACAACTTGTTAAGCGGAGACCTATGCGCGGCGCAGGAAGGGAAAGTCAGGTGGCGATGATTTATTGCGCCTAATAAAGTCTCGCTGATTCACAGTGGTGGAAAATAAGAAGAATTAAATTATTGCCTCCAAGACTCACAATGTGCCAAATGGTGAATCTAGCAACGTTGTTCATAGCTAGTCAAAGTGGTAAATGTGAGAAAATATGCAGATATTGAGCAGTTTATATGCTGTATTTTTCAAGCTATGTGTTAAAAAAGCCTTCAAAGTACACGTATGCTATTACTGACAAGATGCGCTACATTTTATTTCAGTCATTCCCAATACAAGCGATATCGTTCACCTCCGATATGTCATCTTTTGCAACTCCGTCGATTTGTTCCTTACGGATATAAATGGTATGGGTGGCGTTGGATAATCAGAGTGTGATATGCAATATAGACACACACCCTAAACTGCGCACCGATTTCTACACAGCGAAATGTAGCATGAGTCAGGATCACTTAAACGTCATCCAGTCTGGCGATGGAAAACTGCACACGGGTTCACGTGTACCGGTATGCAACCCGTATCCGATTCCCTCCAAGTGCGCATCGGTGCACTGTAGAATTTGTGCACCCACTCACAGAAGCCACCTGACTCACTGATAGTACGCATATCAGAGAGATCCCACCTGTTCGGACGTACAGGTGACTCAAATATTAGAGCACGGGGCGTGCCCTACGGATTGTGGAACGCTTAGAAACTGATGCACACATTGGTGTGAATGAAGTATTTATTATTATTATTATTATTGTTATTATGCGAGAGCGGAGGCGACACATCCGGTAGACTCGTTCTGTAATTTCAATGCTTGACTTATTGGCGGCCAGTGTAAAGCAGGGATACTTTTAGCGGTCGGCCTCAGGAGAGAGATGAAATTATTGCCAAACGAAGTCGCAAAATAAGGCGCGTACGCGAGGAATCGATACGATGCTCGCCCTGCGTCGTCACTGCAATTCTTACAAACGCCTGCCGCTAGGGCGCACTGCTATATAATTTGCACATTGTTGGCGTGCTAAGTTTAACCTTTCGAGCACTTGTGTCTGTCGCGCACCTTTGTATTGCCCGCCTAAAAAAGTTCACCTGCAAAACGCGACACTGATGGCACATTCACATGGACGCTGTGACTGATACAACGACCCACATCTTTAGATCAAGAATGTAAAAGCCGCAGACGAAAATTGCTCGGCAGATTTTCGCGGATAAAAGTCCATCTTAAAATTGTGAGTGCAGCCTGTAAAGGCGTCGCTGCTTTAAAATGCGCTAGTTATAACATGCAGTGGGAGAAGGCTTTGTCCAGGCACATACCTGGAAGATAAGCGACGCCAGCTGAACCGGGTGAAAGCTGTTGCAGTCTCCGTAGAGGCCTCGGACTAGGGGTTCCCCCATACGCCCGAGAAGTCTTCTTAATTTTTTTCTCTTCAATCATTGCTTTTGACGCTACCCGCCGCCAATCCCGAAAAGAAAGATAAACTTGGAGAGAAGAGAAAAAATTGAAGCCCAATGGAATACTTAGCATTATAAGACATATTTTCCGTTATATGGTATTATGTTAAAGGAATATTGGGAAGACAGAGCAATTAACGCTGAGCCTAGCATTCTCTTTGCATCAATAATGCGTGGCAGCGTGGCTTCTTCTGCATGCAACGGCACTACCGCAATAGCATGGCGGGTGGTGTGACGAAATTTAGTACCCCTTATACTTGCCGTCGGCTTCACTCAGGTTGTTATCCTGTTGGAAATTGAAATAAATCTTGAAGACAATTCTTTTCAGCGCTCCAGGTGTGTTAACACAGAAAAGCAGGGTAATTACCCTACCTGTCAAGTAGGGTAATTACCCTACTTGTCTGTCCCGTTTACCATTGTTTATGTTGTCGTACCATCCCCATGCCCCAGTTGGAGCAAAAAGAACCAAGGACATATTTACGGAGCTTCTGGCTCGTAACCTGGTTTTGGTGCACAATACGCTAACCCTCAGCCAAAAAGTGAAGGAATCATTTATAGGTTATTGGGGCTATTTGTGTCTGTTTAGTGGCAGTGGCAGGCGCCGTCAGTGGCAGCCATGCTTGGCGTCATCATTGTATTCTCTAGTTCGCGAGTCAGCGCTGACAACTCGCCGCAGCCTGAGTGTAAGCGGCGCGTTATCTCTGTGAATGCTTGGACAGCGAAGCCTCCACACTCCCCAATCACCAGCCACCTTCCCGCCGCAGCTCCCTAGATAGGGTGCCGCCCACCCTCAATCCACCTCCTCATCCCACAATGGCAATCTGCATCCTCCAGAAGCGCCGTCCATCACCCACCCAGAAACTTTACCCTCCACAAGCGCCACCCACGACCAGTCCACTTCCACAGGGCCTCGATTCACTAGAAGCTCAAGAAGCAGCGGAACGAGCAAACAACGGCAAAATCGAATTCAAATACGCAGTGAGAAAGCCGGCTGCCTTACAAAAGCACTACCCACCAGTCACCTCCCCACCACTCCCCTATAGCTTGGCCAAGTGGTTGTCCACCTGTACCTACCACCGCCCTCGACCCACTTCTCCACCTCACCTACACACACTGGAAGCGCCACCCACCTCCGCCCACCTTTTGATGGTTTCAGTTTGCTTCCAGTGGGTGGTGCTTTGTTGTTGGTCCTTTGTGGTCACTTGACGCCTGAGACGTCATTGCCGTCTAGACCAATCAGGGAATTCGTGATACCGGACACCGGCGAGGTTCTTGTGTGACTGCAACTATAACGCTATCGCATTATCAGCGACACCGTCAGCACCGTTTGGAAGCGGCAGGCAGTACAGCCTATCCGCGCAAACATCTGTCTTGACAGCTCCGTAGTATGCTTGCGAGAAGAGCCGTTGGTGGCGATACTGGTACTGCATTTCTACGCGTTAACCTCAATGTTAAGCGAATGTAGCCTCTTTCAACTGGCATCAGAATGCGATAATATATGGATGCAGGTAAACTTCAATACCACTTTGTGTCTTCTCAAACGCTACTATTTACGCGAAGACAGCGTTGAAGTCCCGTTCAGGGGAGAAGCCGCATAAATTCTTGGCTTAGGCATTTCGAGAACATCTCGAATGCTCGAAAAGATCGTGTCGTCGCACGTTGTTCTCTTGGATTAAAATGAATAGAATTTGAGTTAAGTTGGGATTATACAGTCGTAGCTTGGCTCAAATGCCGTTATGATATGTAAGGTTTGGTTTGGTTTATGGGGTTTAACGTCCCAAAGCGACTAAGGCTATGAGAGACGCCATAGTGGAGGGCTCCGGAAATTTCGACCACCTGGGGTTCTTTAACGTGCACTGACATCGCACAGTACACGGGCCTCTAGAATTTCTCCTCCAAAGAAATTCTAGCCGCCGCGGCCGGGTCTTTCGGGTCCGCAGCCGAGCACCATAACCACTGGGCCACCGCGGCGGCTGATATGTAAGGATATGGAGTATGCTGATTAGGCTGAAAAAAAATACTGTAATAATAAGTCCTGTTGCGAGGCAGATACGCTATACCTATGCCATTAAGATATGCTAGATTGAAATGGTTAAAGGGAGACCTTGTGCGTCTTGTAGTGTATCACGTGGTCTAGTGTGCGTACGTATGCATGCTGATGAGTGTGTGTAATTAGAAAGAGGCATTAATTAAACATGAAAGTAGCAAATAGCCATTAATACTATCACATCAAATCCTTAAGGCGGCGCTTAAGTGTCCCCCTGTTTATCTGGGTCGTGCTTTCAGCTATATGTGTGCATTACTATTATATAAAGATTCAAAAAGGGGAAGCTGAAAGCATGCGGCACTGTCGCTGCACATCACCTTCTCACAAGGCTCAGCGTCATGCAGCGAAGCGCCGGAGGGCCTATTTTATAAGCTATCGATTTTTCATTGCCCATTTCGCGTCTATTTGAGACCTCTGTCATCGGTCGCTCAGATATACGCGCGGCTTTTAGGGGTTCGTGGGAACCGACCCGACCATTGGCATCGCGTTGTTACTTACTGCATATATTCCAGCCAATGATGAGGACTGGTCAGCAACCACCCTACGGCCTGCTATGTCTCTATCTGTGGCATGCATGCCTGCTTGCTTGCTTGTAAGTGAGTCCTCCGAGACATTATGCTTCACGTTTCAGACTGTCAAAGTTTCAGAGTGAGTCTCCTAGCCATCAGCGGCGCTGAGCAGCACACTCATACACAAAGGCTAGCCCTTGGAACCAGCACGCTTTGAAAAATTAACGCCTACTCTCTACTTCTAAATTTTACGGTCCTAAAAGGTTTAGGCTACTAGGGCCGACAATCGGGCTAAGGGGTTCTAGTGCTTAATTATAAAAAACCCGGAAAACTAGGGACGGAAAGATATGCAAGTGTGTGTGCGTCTAACTCGCAAGGAAAACCTCAATATAATGAAACGAAATTCGCATTTTAAAATGTTCAAAGTAGGCGATCTTATCATATATCTTTTCCGTGTATAACGTTGCCTACTTTTCTTCCTAACTACCAACGCGCTTCAGTATTAAAGAAATCCAACGTTTTCGAAAAACAACACCAGAAGACACAGCGTTTTGCCGTCTCCTTTCTGAGTGGGCGTCCGTTCTTTCCAAAGCTACATGATAATCGCTGCGATATTTAACAAGAGTAACCAGCAGCGGCCAATTTTCTTGCTGTCCGTCATCTGCTTCACCGTCATACGCAGATAGCACCAGATCATCTTGCGGCGTTAATGAACCGTATTTCAGGCTTAGCCTGCTGCCGTAGGAAAAACGAAAGTCGTATTTGAAATGGACACTACAGAGCCAGTCTGAGTACCCCGACCTCTTCTTGGCTTTTTCACTGACAGCCTGTGGCAACAATACCAAAGCCCTGTCATTTATTTGTGGTCCTCTTTTATGACTAATTTTTACATTTAATTACAGTCAGAAAATCCTGGTTGCATGTAGATTTGTTGATTCGCCGATTATGTAGGTGGCCAACTCAGGCACTCCATAAAAGTCTGTAACGACGACGTTTTACGAAACAGCTTGCGAAGGGCCAGGAAAAAGTTGTTGATCTGGGAAGCTTGCCACGGTTTCGACGAATTACCTAAACAAAATGTTTCCTTTTCGCGCCCTCAGACACAACAGGAGACGCTCACAGCCGTAGTGGCTATCATAACATTCAGATGGGCACATCAAAGGATTCCTGCTTGAAGGTATCTACCGCATGCAGGATCTGTACAGTGTGCGATGCCCGCGATCTGCACGCAATCCAGAGAGAGAACACCCATTCTCTTCCCTCTTGCCCTCAAAAGTACCTTATATCAGCCCCAGTGGCCAATAAGTAGCTAAGCCATCTTCGGGGGCAGACGAGAATCAGGCAGTGCCCACGCCAGGATCTTGTCCCGCCTCCACAATTAGGCGGCCGCCCCCTTTTATATTTACTCCTGCAGCTCTGCGATACGTATTGCGCCAATCCACTGCGAACTTCAGAGAACAGGACCGCTTATTTTGCATCAAAGATTTCTGGCACAACCCCGCCGCCGGCACACCAACAGTGCCTATGCCACCACCAGGCTATGAACGTCAAGCATTCCCTGAACGCCCGAACGCCACCCCATTGCTGTTCGGATTGACAGGAGTTCGACAGCCGGCGCCATTCTTCTATTAAGCGATGTCCGCTCACGCTCGGCTCCCAGGAGTCCCCTTCGCCCCTCTGTAGCGGCCGTCTTGAGAAATTTCTCCATGTGTCACGCCCTT
The DNA here is from genome assembly GCF_055824585.1 of Amblyomma mixtum. Lineage (NCBI taxonomy): Eukaryota > Metazoa > Arthropoda > Arachnida > Ixodida > Ixodidae > Amblyomma > Amblyomma mixtum. The sequence goes on along the minus strand of NC_143013.1, from coordinate 221,442,885 downwards.
TATGGAGTCATTCAGTGCGCTTTCGCCGTGAAGGACATCGTCGAGCCAGAAAATGTTTCTTACGGACGCCATAGTGCCTTACGGACGCCACGGGCGACCAGAATAGCTCACCTTCTCAGCCGAAGGCATTTTAGTGAAGAAGGTGAAGCTGCAAGCAAACCCGAATGTCATGGCATATCATCCGAGCAGCCGGCTTAGATATGTGAATGACTCAATAACACGCATTTGTTCATTTTACTTCACACAAAATGACTGCCATGTGGATTCGTAAAATAACGGATTTTTATTCAGCTTTCAGAAGAGATGCAAGTCGCAGAACTTGCCCATCAATGTCTTAACGAAAAAAAGACGACGAAAAAGAAATTGAAAACTACACCCAGCAAGGAAGCTTCATTCCAGTCTTGTAGCAGTAGCCAGCTAGGCAGAAGCCCATGGGGCAGGTGTAGGGTGTTCCGCTTTGCATTGTGGATGCTATTTCACGAGTAATGTTCTGGAAACGGAAAAAAATGAGATTATTAAGGTTGTCTTTGTCTCTTTGAGTTATAATGGAATACCCGGGACTTATCTCTAGTAACAATGCCATAAAATTTATGCGTAAGACATCACGTATCACTGGCCGCTGGGTGGCGCAGTGTTTGCGATGCTCGGCTGCTTAGGCGAAAGACGCTGGTTCGATTCCGGCCGTGGCGGGTCGCACTTCGATGGAGGTGAAATGCTAAACGCTCGCGAGCTGTGCGCTGTCAGTGAATGTTGAAGAATCCCAGATGTAGAAATTATCCGCAGCCCTCCAATACGGTGCCCCTCATAGCCTGAGCCACTTTACTAGTCTGCTCAGTCTGACAGGGAAATCACAGCTAACATGTACGTTCCGCTGAGCGCGTAATCTGTGACGGTGCCGACCCGCGAGGTTGAACAAAGACCCGGCGCTGCCGTCATGAACTCAGTCCTACCCGAACCCTTCTCATAGGACACATTAGGTTACTGGATCAGGATACATACGTATCGCGCTAACCTTTACGCCAACCGGCTGAGTTCGCGCTTTCGCTGTCACACGAGTAATGTTCTTTTGTACTGATAGCGCATTTCTGTCGTGTTGGCACGAGGTCGGTTGTTCCGTAAGGTATGACGGCACTTTTACTGCGAAAGCTTTTGAAAGCAGATAAAAACAGTTCAGTCTTAAGAAGCATATTGTTTTAACCATATCAAAAGGTTAAAAATTAAAAAAAAAACGTTTGCGTTTTATTTACAAAAATCTGCTAAATATACATATGACGCCAAAAGTGATGACTTCCATCTACTTCACCGGAAGACAACCTGCTTTTGCTCATATATACATAAAGGCATGAGCTGCGTACTGAACGAAAATAATTAAGATATCATCATTTGTCATTGTTTAATACTGGAATGACCAAAAACAAAGCTTTTGTATAGGCAATTTTTGATGAAAAAATGCAGCATGACCTAATAAATTGCACAGTTTTACTAATTGTGGTTCGTTGCAAATCCAGATATATCAGAAATAAGCGCACAAAGTTTCAATAAGAAACTTGTGCAGGAAAAAAGTTGTGATTTGTCGCGTATGAAGAACAAGAGTTAGAAAAAATACGATTAGCATCTAGCGTCACAGCATTAGCGGTTGTTTTGCGGCAAGTATGCTCTAAGAATATGAAAGTTCGATGGACAGTTATAATTACGCTGGAAAGTTAAATAAAGCAGACAACAGCTTTTAAAGTAAAGAAAATATTTCGTAATGGACTCAGCATCAGTAAAAAGGCGGTGCTTTATAGAAGAATCTGGAATGTTTTCTCAGATTTCTAGCAGAAGTGCTCAATTGCAGTTTCCACTTATGGAGCTCTACAGTTAATAAGTGACGCGGGACGATGAAAGCGAACGCGCAGACATTAACAGCAATCATAATGGATGGCGTGCTTGAGACAGTTATTTAGCTGCGCACTCCTCTTTTCATCAATTCCTTAAACCCAGCACCACCGAATAGTTGCAACACAAACATTGCACGTTCAAATGCCCTGAAAAAAAATGACAATTTGGAAGCGACTATTTCAGCCAAATTTTAGAAAAGTGGGCTGCTGCACAGACAGGCTGTAAGTTCTTGAGAAAGATAATCATGCCGAACTAACATGGTGAATTGCATCCGCAAAACAAATCTAATTTGCTTTCACAATGCGCACACATTAAACACCTGGAAAACGATACTGTAGCGGGGACAAAGTGCACATGCCAGAAAACCACAATATCCTTGCAGGGCCATTCACAGTTGTCATCTGCCCATGTATAATTATCTCTGTTCATACTTCAAATGCCAAGACTATCACTGATTGACAAAAAAAGGCAGGTGTGGGTGAAGGTGTAGATGAACATGGTTCTCTTGGCCCGAGTATGTGTGCAACATCGTTAACCGCCACAAAGTGGAGGCCGGAATTTTGGGTTACGACATACCAAGACCCAGAAACCGTCTTCTCCCAGCACAAATGTACGATTGAGCTCTCGATGCGATAACTTACCACGCACTCTCGCCGATATTCATAGGGCTTGGTATAATTTTGGCAGTAAACCGTGCATCCGATGAGGGCCTGTGGGGATGATTGTCGAATGAGTGCAAAACGCTCCGATATGCTTCATCCGCCGTCGGCTGAAGTGACTGACAGTGAAAGAGCAACCGCGACCCCTACTCGTACCAGCACCCAGTCCAAGGCTTCAGCCCTTGTGACTCAGGAACACCGGTTAGCCAGCAGGTGAACCAAGAGCCTTCGTGTATGGAATGCTATGTCGACGCTGAACACACCGCGGAAATCATCCTACACCGGTGCTTTTATAAAAAGTATGTGCTTTTCAAAACTCAGGCCATAGCTTGGAAGCGACTAAATGGGGGAGGCTAATTTGACCTTCACTCTGAGAGCCCATGTCTTGGCAACAATTTCCCTCCACCCCCTTTCAGCTTCTTGCCAGAGGAAGGTTGAGGGTGCTTCCATTGCACAGAACACAGCGTTACAAAGTTATCATATTCATGTTGGAACTAAGATTGATTACCCTCCGTGCGCGTGTTATGCGTGCAGCCTAATACCTGCGGAAGACATTGGTTCCAAAAGGCCCATATTTTTATGCCGCTTTATTAAGGACTGCAGTGATGGTCATTTTTGAGCGTTTCGGCACTGAAATCTGTTCTTTCCGCGTCGCCAATGTCAATGCGGCTCTCTGTGCTCTGGCTTCCTAGTACATAAAGTTCAAAAATTAGCAAACCTGATCTCCGGTCGTATTGGCGACATACAGGCGACAGGTTGGATCGGGTGGCACTGGAAAAGAAAAAAAAAACGGACAAGAACCCACGGAATATAGTGAACTGTTCATAAAAGAGTGCAGTGCGTAAGTTTCTTCATTTATTCATTTATGCGAGAGTGTACTATGAGTGATAACTTGCACTGTGGCCGCTCATTTATGTCCGTCTGTCCAACCGTCCGAGGGTGGACACTTCGCTTGGGTAACACCGAAGAGCACCGGCGCCCATTCTACCAAAAAGTGCGTTCATGGCGGTTTCTAACTTATACTGCATGCTTGGCCTTGTAGACAAGAAATCAGTGACCTCTGTCACACTGGTGAGGTTGAAAGAAGAGCAAAACTAGGGGAAGTAGAGTAGCTTCCACAGAAAGTATTGACTTCTGCGAGGGATGCAGGATGGGCCACAGTAAAGAGTACCTACCAATATTTAAGCCCACGATTTAATACGCGGCCACGCGTAGCTTACAGTCTATGCATGGTCGCGTAGACAGTATGATATCTTATGCACCTTACGCAAGTGGTGTTGGAAGAAGCTAAAAAAAAGAAGTCACGATTTCTTCCTCTTCTTCCAAGCATGAAGACGTTAACATCGTTAAGAATTCAATCACTTTTATGAGAGGTGCCGTTTGAACAAGCGAGGAAGTTGCCTCTTTTTCTCAACGAATGCAAGGCGCGAATGCTACGATGTCTTAAGACAAGGGAGCATTACCGCTTTGCATTAGTCTTCCTCCTACGCGATCACCCTATAAAAGCAAATTTTACACTTTCTTAGCTGCGTTCTTTGAAAACTCCGGTTATGTTTCTTTTCCTTTGGCATTCACCTCGTTTCTTTAACGCACCTGTCGTTATCTGTTCTGCGACATGTCCTGCTCAAGCCCATTTCCCCACTCACCGGCGTAAGTTTTCCAGTCTGCACTCTTTCTGGCTCCTAGTGCTGCTCCTACCATTTTCTCATAAATACCTACCTCACCCTGCAGGCATTATTCTGATTTTAAGCTTTCTTGTTGTTGTTTTTGTGTTTGAAACTCACATAGTAGAGCGTCGGAAGAGTACTCCTGTTACATAGTTTTGAGTTCCGAGGACATCGGTTGGCTGATTTTCACAGCTTCAGTGTGCGTTCTGAAAAAACAGCTCAGCACGACCGAACACAGCCTCAGGAAATGCGCACGCGTAAAGCGTTCATGAGTGCGTGCTCTCTGGACCTGCGTCCCGCCTTTCTGCGCTCTTTCTTCAAAACTATGTCGCATCAAGTCGCCCGCCGGTCAGAACTGGAATTCATTTTTTTTAGTGCATGCTAAGTATTTCAATTCGAGAGAAAGTCCAGCAGTGGGAAGCAGAACTGGCACATCTAGCACATAGTAGACGTAAGAGTATGTAAATAACGTCCATAGCAATGGGAGTATATATAGTACAAACTTATTCATTTTCCCGTTAATCGGCAATTAATGACCCTCATCTGCCATAAGTATGTTACCTATATAAATGTAATCGCTATTTCTTTCAATATCCCACACCTTTCGTGGCCCGCTGTTCTTCTGCGAGCACATTTAATTATACTGGTCCTACAACTGTACTTTGAAGCGATACAATAAAACTTAGCCTCCGAAGACCTTAGCAGAAAAATGCAGTCAGCAAATTGTAGGTCGCATAGGTGCATCTCATAGCTAGCGGGAAAATTCAGTCAGCAGGTCGGAGGTTGCATAGGTGTGAGTCATAGCCACACCAAATAGCACACCTCTTAGCCGTTCCGGAGACAAACCTCTGAAAGCTTCTTGCAGGCTCGAGTAACTGCCAGCAGAAGATTATATTCCTCTCCCTGACACCATTTCTTGAACTCCGGAAGGCTGTGGCTTCTGTGCTTTCGCTCCATTTTCAAGCACAATTATGTACGCTTTGCCCATGCCCTGGTTTAGCACTGTGTGCATTACTGCTGATGTTTTTACTCAGTTAACAGCCATTTTGCAATCCGTTCAGGCTATACAAAGATAGCCATTGGACTCTGAATTATTTTCTGCAACTTGATTGATAACATCAGTATAGAGTAGTATTCTATACTCTTTCAGAAATCCACCGAGTGTCAGCAAAACAAACGCTTATTTACTGCCTGGATCAAGATGAACTTACGAGACAGTTGGCAGCTGGATCATCGAAAATCGAGAAACCTAAAAGCGTTTATTACATAAAGTTTCGCGTGGTCCTCCAGCGGAAACGTCTCACTAATAAGGATTATCAGTGTTCCCTTATATAATTCTCTTCGGGTAAAAAAATACCGCGTTCATCAGAGTTTCTTCTTGTGTCAAGCAGCACGCCGAGGCTGTGTACGAATATTAGGAAGGCCGAAGGAATACACGACAGGGTGTTAGCTTCAAAAAGACAGACTGTATAAAAACATGCAGCTTTAAAATGTTCGTAGTCGGTTGTATAAGTAACGGTTGTCCGATCTTTGGTCACAAGCAGTATGGTTACATCACCGCAAAGACATTATATAATCTCCACCTGTTTAGTTTGTTTTCGTGACAATAGTAAAGCGCACCTGTCGTTCTGTACTGCCTTCTTCTTTTCGTCGTGCTATTGGTTGCCGGTGCCTCGGTAATGGCGGTATCTACGCAGACAGAAAAGGACACGAGTACATGCAGCGTTATTTTAGAGATAGACAAAAAAATTTTCTTGTGAGCTTGATATGAGATTGTAAACTGTGGCCCTAAAATTAGAAACGGCCAACTGAAAGGAATAAAAATCATTAGTGACATTTTTCTCATACGCAAGAAATGACACCAACACGAGATTCTCTTCAATGTTCGTATTAATGCAGTGGGACAAGGTTTTGGATCAATCCCAGTATGAGCGTGAGGACATACCGCGGTAGCACCTCCAGCCAGCGCCCCGTCGATGTGTGTAGGGGGATGTTGTCTGCTAGTGCAGCATCTGTCCTGGCAATGCGCAAATCAGGCCAATTGTGGTAATCATTGATTTGTCTTCAATGGAGCCTTCATCTTAATTGGTGCTTTCTGTCGTGTGTACCGAACTGTAGTACTGCACTTTCAATACTTATCCGGTCAACTTCACACCTAAAGAGAAGACTGAGTTTGGCTCGTTGGTTCTTCTTGACGGCGATAACGAAAAAGCGCTCACAGGCGGGACGGTGCGCCATCTCTCCCGCCTCTCCATGAGAGTCATTGGTTTGGTTTATGGGGTTTAACGTTACAAAGCGACTAAGGCTATGAGAGACGCCGTAGTGGAGGGCTCCGGAAATTTCGGCCGCCTGGGGCTCTTTAACGTGCACTGACATTGCACAGTACACGGGCCTCGAATTTCTCCTCCAAAGAAATTCAACCGCCGCGGCCGAGATCGAACCCGCGTCTTTCGGGACAGCAGCCGAGCACCATAACCACCGAGCCACCGCGGCGGCATGAGAGTCATTCCGTCGTTTCCGTAAACTTAACACTCTTTTGATTGCTCTTTTCAGAAACGCTCATATGCGACAATGTGCACAAAAGGTAAGTGCCTCGTTTGTAGCGGCTGTGGAGCCTATTATGCTTCGGACAATATAGAACATCATGTTATCCTCGACAAGAACCGTAAGCTAGGGTTTTCGCAGCCGAGGATGCCAGGCGGAGAAAGCAAGCGGACTTTGGCGGCGCCCCATAGTCCTTCGAGCGGCAATTTATTGCGAACATTGTCTGCTCCGCCTGCTTGGTTTTTGATGGACTCCAGTTTCTTAATAAGACGCACTAATTTCTGTCCCAGTTTAAGGTGAGAACACTGCGAGACTTAGAGCATTCAGGGCCACTAGATTTTCAATGCAGGCAGCCTTTTAAAGGAGGGTACGTTTGTATCTTGATATTCGGCCATTATCATAGCTGCGCGGTTCAAGCTGATGCGCATTTCAGCCATAGCTTGCGTTTCACCACGGGCTGATCAGGTCACCCCATCTCGATGGCAGAGGATTTACATCGGTTGCTTGGAAGGTAAGATCGTGTTTGAGTATGGAAGAGAGGAGAGTTTGATAAGGGTCGAACATAATCCGCTCATCGAGCCTAAACTGGAACCCTGACGTATTCAGACCACAAATCCCAAAATAGCAGCTGTGCGTTTCCTCTGGTCTTCAGCCTACGTGACCGATTTACGCCTCGTGGCTATGTGGAAGGGGATAGAGCGAACAGCGTTAAAGGGAGAGCTGAAGATTTAGTAGCTCTTCAGGAAGAAATTCAGACCATTCCAACCCGGCGGGAGTTTTCTTCGCAGAGCCTTCAGATGCGGTTGAAATTTCCTCCCAGTTTGCCCCATCTAACTAAGCGGACAGGGTGCTGTCGGATATATTTAGGTTCAAATCGACTGAATTGTGAAAATTTTTAAATGTGGGGTTTAACATCCCATCAGGGCTATCCCAATGGGCCATCAGGGACGCCGTAGTGCACGGCTCTGGGTTAATTTAGACCTCCTGGTGTTCTCTAACGAGTACACATATCGCACAGCACACTGACGTCTGTGAATTTCGCCTGCATTCAAAAATACGGTCGCCGCGGCCGAGGCCGAACCCGAAATCTTGAGACCAGCAGCCGGAAGCCAAGCCACTAAGCCATCATGGCGGGCCGAGTGAATTCCATCAAGAAGAGTGCTTGAAAGACTGACAATGAATTTGACTAGTATTTTTTGTCAGAATACCCTTACCGTTGCTTTCCAAATTATCGGAACTTGAGACATTTGCTACAAGTGTGCCTTCAGTGTAATCCTGATTGGAGACATTCGCAGACGTTGTGCAGGATGTGGTAGTTTCTGTAAATGCAAAAAGGGAAAAAATTTCGTGCATGTAAAAAACTTTTCAGATATAGCTTGCGACCACCTAGTACAGTGAGTACCATAGTGACATAAACGTACGTTTTTTTTTTGGTCCTGTAATTTAACTAACATTTTTTCTGTTGCTCACAAACTAGTAGGAAAGAGAAAGTAGTTCAATGAATGAAGTATGCTAAATATGCCCACATGTTCATTAAGAAGGGGCTATCGTGATACATATGCAGGAGTCATATGGCACATACTCTCGACTTTACTCGCAGGAATTCTTGGAACTCCCTCTAACAGAACTTATGGGAGCCCATGGATACACCTGCTTTCATGTTCACTCTATGCTTTGTATGGTATGAATAGAAAGCTGCGATAAGTCGTTGATGGGAAATCGTGCTAGCTAACCGGCTTCACAATAAAGAAATTCCCTTACGACCTCGTGACAGTAGAGTTTGCAGGCGTCACTCGAAGAATTTAAAACTTTACTAATCGAAAAATCAATTTGGGCATTAGTGATAAGAGAGATAAAAATGTATCATTTTATTTCTCACGATTCATCGGTTTTTGCTTCCATATATATAATGTTATTGAATTCATAAGTAAGTTTTGGTTTATGGGGGTTTAACGTCCCAAAGCAATTCAGGCTATGAGGGATGCCGTAGTGAAGGGCTCCGGATGTTTCGACCTCCTGGGGTTTTCCACGTGCACTGACATCGCATGGTGCACTGGCCTCAAGAATTTCGCTTCCATCGAAATTCGACCGCCGCGGCCGAGATCGAACCCGCGTCTTTGGGGTGATCTGCCTAGTGCCATAATCAATGAGCCACCGCTGGCGGCATAAGTAAGGGGGTACTTCATACTGATGATGCTGTTGACACACTTCCCTTGTGTGACACCTGTGGAACCCTACAGCGCGTTTAGCTGTGCGCAGTTTTAACGCTAAGAATTTCTTCTAAAGCATTCTAGCATAGCTGTCCCGTCTACCGCTATCGTACACCGCTACCACCAGCCACCAACACCTCAAGCGCAGGTAGCCCAGAAAGGCCAGGTGCGGCGGCTCTTGCCCTCCTCGACGTAGTTTGTGCATGCGCGGTTAGCGGCTGGCATAACCATTGTACCGTAGCAGTGAACAACCGCACTATCTCAAACTTCCTGTTATGTCGTGTCCAAAAATCTGCTGGGAAGTTTTCCTTGGTCATTCTGCTTTTAAATAAAATGCTCCTCTTCTCACTTGCACTGCAGAGTAAGGGATTCAGGTTCAACTCTTTAACGTTTAATCGCATTTCTCCAAAGGCGCACAATGTTACCTCGACGCGACTACAACAGGGAGCTGTTTTAAATGGTAGTCATAATAACTTCGTGTGCTCTCGTTGTCATATGCCATGAATTATGTGCGCTGCTTAGATTTGCTACAGGTGGATAAGCTTTCATTTGCGAGTGTTCGGAGTAAATAGAAAGAAATGTTGCTAAAACTTACCTTCATGGTTACTATCACTCCGAGTAAATACTGTCGTGGACACTGCAAAAGAAATTCCAGGCTTAAATAAGATTTTCTTCCGCGTCCTCCAATTACCATGGAAAAACGTTATACGTGCAGAGAGCTTGCCATAAGGCATACTTTCTGCGGAAAACATATTCGCTAAAGATGCTAATATTTACGCACAGTGCTGCAGGAGGTTTGAACAGAGCAGTCTGAAATACGCAGCAGCAGCTGAAGGACGGGCGCTCATGAATAACAATTCCTGGCTAAGCCTTTTAAAACGCATTGAGCTGCCGTGTTGCTATATAGTTTAGGCCTTTGAACCAAGACGTTCCAAAGACCGGGCGATGCACAGTGATCGACTTTCGTCTGCGCATATCAAAGAAAATAACGCAGGAAGAGCACTAGTTTTCAACAAAGCTTTGCTCAACAGGATTCGATGTCGAACCAGTTCGTGCATACCCAAGTTGCGACATGACCACAAGCTAAAAGACACAGAGACTGCACTGACAGTGTTTTCTTCCTTGTGGTTGTGCTGCCTGCGCTTCCCTTACAATATAAATAAAGCTTTGTGCGAGAGGCGCTATTGAATAGCAAGTACATTAACAGAATACCATAAAGCAGAATAGAGAAGATACGGTGGGCGCTTAATACTTTCTTACAATGAAGAAGCATTGTCTCATCGTGAGCTCTCTTAGGAGGTTCAATAAGGATCCCTTCCTTTCTAATGACATACCCGCTCGTTAGCCTCCAGTCGTAAAGAAACGCATAGATATTTATTTGTTTGTGACGCTGAATGTGCAGCGCGGCATAAAACGTGGTGTTAGTGACGAATGGCATAATACGTTATAAAAACACATGAAGCCCGGTTGCGTGCAAAAAGTCGCATAAGCTTCGGGCGTAAATGTTTTTCGTTGGCCACCCGTGCAAACTAGAGTCATTGTTTGAATACAGGCCTGCCTCTTGAACTCGAGCGCGCACGAGCGAAGTTCCTGAGCAAGTCCACAGTAGGTGGTGGACATTGGTGTCGGAAGCGGGTCCTTCGCAGTGAGGGCGTTTTTGCGGCGCAGGAATCTTTTCACTTTGCAACTGGTTGCAAAATACAGGCGTAAGGGCCACACCGACACGCAGCCGCCTCATAGAGACCTCCTCCACCCGTGATAGGTTGGGGGAAAGGGGGTACGTACATGGGGGAATAACAGCACGTGCACGCTGCCTCAGGGAGGCTGAAGATGTTAAATGTGTCAGAAGTGGATCTGGTGGCAAAGAGGCAGGTGAAGTTAGTGGGACGTCATTCGAACGGTCTAAGGTGCGATGGTGCGGACATCTGTGCGAGCTTGAACCCACTGGATGAGTATAGGCACCGGATAAGATTTACAAGCAGCATGTATGGCCTGGGAAACCCGGAGGGTACCACGGACTTTCTTTAGATGCTTCACAGCTTCTTCTGGATGGATACATAGGTGCATAGATAACGCATAGACAACGTTCAGCTTTATTCGCCAGGAAGCAACAATGCCATGTTTAAAGAAAGCGGTGTTACGAGCTGCGTGCTCGCCTCGCACTCTTGCAGTCCTTCGCAGGTCCTTGGTTCGATTCCCCGCACCTTCGGAAGATATCTTTTTCTTCTTTGCTATAGACGTCACTATCTTATGGTCTACTCCTGACGTTGTGGAAGAGCATGGGGACGTCACTGAGGACTTTCGTGCATTGGACTGCGACGGACGCCGGTTTTTGTGCTAATGGGACATATAATAATAAATCACAAGTCATGGCCTGTCGATGAAGGCTGCGCTGAAAGTTAGCGCTAGTTATGTGCTTGTTCTTATTCTCGTCTTTGTGTTCACGCCGCGCTACTGCTCATTACTCCTGAATATTGCGACAACTCGCTGGACAACATTTATTTCTCCGCTTTAAGTTTGGCGAGACAGACAGTGCCCAAAATATTTTAGACGAGGCGGCATACAGGCGAACAACGCTAAATTTGTAGAAGTGAGCGTTGGGCACAACCTGACGTGCAAATAGCAAATGCTTTAGCTTTTTTTTCATATAAAACAGGCGCATGGAAAAATGATCTGGCAAATAGGGGTAAGCGTTGGGAGGTCCAAGGGACACTTATAGCTAGCTTACGTAGAGCGTGGCTGAGTGATGTGCGAAATCGTGATCATCATCATAACCAGCCTAACTAAATACGTTCACTGCATGAGAAAGGCAGCTCCTGCGGCAGCCAATAATACGATAGTCCAGCCACTTTCTTTACCTCTTCCCCGTATAACTAAGTCTCTGCTGCCCCCGGCTAGGTTTTCATCCCGTGGAGCCCCCTACGTTCCCTGCAACTACCCTAGCGACCACAGGTTACGAGTCCTGCCCTTTACATGGGATTCCCAAGTGATTCGCTAACCTATTTTTTAGTTAAAAAATCGTTAATCTTCATTCGCTCTGCCATTATGGCTGAGTAGTTATGGTGCTTATCTGCTGTCGCGAAAGACACGAGTTCTATCCCGGCTGCGGCGGTCGCACTTCGATGGAGGCGAAATTCTAGAGGCCGGTGTACTGTGCAATGCCAGGGCACGTTAAAGAACTGCAAGCGGTTTAAATTATCCGGAGCTCTCCGCTACGGCGTCCCTCATCGCCCGAGTCGCTTTAGCGCGTTAAACTCCATAAAACCAAGCCTTTATTCAAAACTTGACCTTGCATTCTTTTGTTCTAACTAACCTTACTGTTTCTATAAATTCGTTTCGATAACTCCCTGCCCGGTCTTTAAACCTGTAGTGTTCACGCATTCAAATCGTCTGAGAAAAGTTTTGAACTCTCAAGGTTTTATTTCAAATTATCCTGTCATTGCGGAAATGTATAAAAAGAGAAATCTATTTACAAAAAGATGGCTGCAGCATGATACCCGGCTACTTTTAATTGTTTCTGAAAGTCAAAGTACAATAAAACTAGGTGCAGATAAGCAGCCGAATAAAATAAATCGTTCAAAACTACCTACTCCATCATCTACGACAATATGAATGTTTAAATGTTTTGTCGATAGGCTAGGCATTTCTATGAACATATCTTCCTCTGGACCGCCCGCTGCTTCTTTGAAAGGTGACACTTAGGCCTTGCTTTGAAAAACACGTTAAAAATGCCTGTTTCTTCAGGTTGCTAATCATGTATATCTGTGAGCAAAAACGAAAATTATTCACATTTTACACATGTGATAAAGTGGGCATCACAGCGTTAATCTAATTTAAGCTTTTAACTAGCCTCCAGTTTACGGTCCCCTACACCGGCAGCATACATCGCTTCTATATTCCCTTTCTGAGGGATACTAGTAAGCCTAGGCAAAATTATTCTTTCTCTTGTAGCTGGTGCATCACTACAATCAAATAAGTTAATCGATAATAAGGTGAAGGTTGCAAGAGAGGCGCACCAACGACATCGAGCGGCGCTGACTTCCACCTGTTTTTAGAAGCGTTAAACCAAGTTATACATGATCACGATAAAATGGATAGCCAGTGTTACAGGCACCTATCGAGAAATAGCATTTCGATATTACTGCACACATGGTACATAGGTAGAATTTTGTGCTTTAGAGTAAAACCCGGTTTTCCCCGATCCTTGCATCCCGACCACGGTTGCAGCTTCTTTAAGAAAACTTCGCGTAGCTTAGTTTGGCAATAAGTTAAAAAATATACGCTAAGGAGCGGCAGATGTCTTATTGGCATCACTACATCCAGCCTTGCTGAGGACGTCCTGCTCCACTGGCTTGTGCGTCTAGTATGGTTGCTGTAATGCAGAATGGTTTCAGAGTCTACAATGGAAGGCAGGTCTTGCACGGACGTGCAAGTGCTACACTTGAGACGGGAATGCACGTTACTAAATGATTACAGTAAATGAGATGAAAGGTGAAATATCCGGTATGATAACGTTTCATAGCGCAAACTGCTGTCGTATGTTTTTTTTATGAGAATAATGCATAGAAAAATAAGCTTTTTATTTCACGCACCTTAACCAGCTCTTCAAGTAAACTGCATTTTTCTGCTAACAATAATCCTAAAAACCCCGAATTTTTCCAACTTTGTCTTCAATAACAGCGCTTTAATTATAGTTCAGAAATACCGGATTTTTACATGCCGGATTCAGGAAACCAATAGCCCCCGAAAAAAAGCCGCAAACATCGTATCACTGCAGTTGCAATACGTCTTTAGTTCACAGACCATTGACCAGTCGGGATCGTGCGAGGAATATAGTAAGGACGACAAAGGCACGGACGAGAAATGCGGCAGGGTAAACTAGCTCAGAACAAAATACAATAAAGATAAGAACTGCGGATTAAACCTTCACAGCACTCTTGTTGCATAAGCTTCACTATGTGGTCTCTCATTGCAACTGTGTCGTCAGAATACACGGACCAAAATGAATTTCTCTCCCACCATCTAGCGTAAAAATTGTATTGATTATCTTGTTTCTCTGGCCACGCGTGGGTTGAATCCTGGGAGTGTTGTGCTTAAAGGGAAACTGCACAGGTTTCAGAAATCAACAAGCTTAAGAGCGTCGAATGTGTGTATCTTGCAGATAAAGCATGCGAAGTCTTTTTGGGCTAGCACTTCACATAGTGAAGTAATCGCCGATTAAAATCCGGACGCCCGTCAATCTTCTACATTTCCAACGCATAAACGCCTGCTTTGAGGGAAAGAACCAACGCCACCGAAGGCAAATCCTGCCGAGAGTTGTTTAGCAGCGTCTAACGAGTCAGGGCAGGGTGTGGCTGACGACAGCGGTAACTTGAAATAATACCTTCCGTGACGTCACGCTGAATTTTGTCTGCACTCCTCCGGAGCATTGAGGAGAAGCGCGAAATTCAATCGTCGATAACGTCACTATTTTAAATGCTAGTGCAAAAACACTTGGCATGCTTTACCTACAGCCTATATAGACTTTAATCCTTGAATATCGCGAAATTCTCAAAAAAGTGCTGCAGTTGCCCTTTAATGGAGCACAATTCGAGCCACAAAGAACGGTGATGTTAGCCAATCGTCGTCTTAGCTGCAATCTCTAACCTAGTGTCCAAACACAGTGCATCATTCTGGTCGTCCGAATTTTATTGCGAACAGAAGCTGCGCTAGCATGGCTTTAAGTTTTTTGAACGCTTGGCTAATCAGTTATGCTCTTTAATGAGGATTGTTAGTTGTGCGTAAAAATTTCGCGGTTTAAACAAAATGGCCAGGATAAGCGGTGACGACGTAGGAACATCGATGATTAGCATTTATGAAATAAAGAAGTGGCTTGGGTACGTCGTTCTGACAATTTTTTTTTTGGTTCGGCATACACTGAAAAATTGTACTTACAGACCAGCAAAATAGGAAAGATGCACACCCTTCCGAAGGCCATTAAGATTATAGGTATTTAGATCTTCCTCTATGCTTGTGTAGCGAGACTTGTGGACGCCTCACAAGTTATATGTGCTGCTATGAAAAATAAAATAAATGCGATCTTGACATTTGCGAGCTCGTTCTCAGAAACCAACAAGAAAAATCTGAAGGAAGAGGGGCTCATAGATTTATTTTTTCTTGGCTTTGTGTTTTCGGCACTTACAAAAACAGCTCAGTGTCACTACCCGCATAAATGTATAAAATTGATTGAAATCAGAGAGACCAAAGTGGAATGAACGCTGCAGCAGCTTTGTGAACTTAACCAATCGCGTACACAGTAAGCGAGAAATTGGCCAAGATAGAAAATGAAATTTAAAAAAATGTTTTTTTCCCACTGTTCGTTTTGAGCTATAGTTTCGTTTTCATGTGAAAGAAATGGGTGCTGACAAGCTGCCGCCGTAGTTGATCAGCCTAAGTTACCTTTCATTGTTATAAGCTCTCATTTCTGAATGCCTGAAGGTTAGTGGTAACCGCAAGCCATTTGATATAAATGTGGTGACGCAGGTTGCGGTGCTAAATCGGGCTAAAAGATCGCAAAATGAACAGCTTGAAGCGCGCCCGAACTGTCTGCGAACTGTGCGCGCGAAAGCCTAAGTTTTCTTGGACACAGAATAAAAAGGTTCGAAATGAGCTTGGCTAACTGCTTTGTGTTTCTGTTTTTTTCTTCATTTGTGAGGAAGAAGAGCGCTCGAGATGCTCAGCATGGCCGAAGATGGATGTTTTAATTCTTGGCCTTTTGGCAACACTGCCGCTTTGTTCGATTTTTGCCACACCGAACAAGGTTTTGTTGCCGCTACGTTTCCGCTGAAATTTTGTGCGGTGCTTTCCGCACGTGTCACAGAATGAAACGCCACCCATGATTCAAGTCACCAAGAAGAGTCATTTATGAAATCGTTCTGTAAGTCGGCAGGACTGCCGCATTTGAACATTCCAGCTGTCATTGCTAACATCTTTTTCTCTTCTTTTGCCTCCACAAAACATACCGCCATCTGTATGGTACTTATGTTCCTTGCTTCAATGCTTCAAGTTATATGTCCTCTCAAAACTGCTCGTGTGAGTTATTTGCGTGGTGACAAGAACTCGGCAGCGTGTTAACACGATGGACGCGGGAAAAGGTTTCACCTCCCTTGTTTTACTTTGCAGTAAGTAAAGTTTGCCATATTTTCTCATTTTCTCATTACTACACATCTCATACAGTTGGGAGCTGTTGAGGAAAATGTGATCGGGACCTGCCACACCGGACCGCGGTCTACAGCTGGTGTTTTGGTGCGGTAAAAATGAACTCTTATGAAAACAGCACTGCCATATGTCGTGCAGTTTATTAGTAGTCGACTGATTTTGCTTTCTAGCCTTTTTAGTAAGTAAAACAAAAACTCAAGACAACTTTAGTCCAAAAGATAAAGAAACTCAGCTCGTACCGCAGTTCCGGCAAACAAGGGGTTCAGAGTATTTTAGAGCTTCAAGCACGAAAGAAAGCGTTCACATATATTGCACTAATACACGAAACACATACAAAATAATACACATACTCCCCTGAAAAACAAGTACGCTGTTGACAACAGCACTCACTGCACTGGCAAGACATCGCAGTCAGCTTCAGTCAGGTCACCATATTCAGGAGAACTAAACCTGCACAAATGATTTACAGGATGGTTACCACTGCGCAAGGAGGAATTCAGCGAGAGTTGTTACCTATTTATATTTTACATGTTGAGGTAGAGAACGTGAGAGCGTTTTCTTATCTGTATAGTTCCAGAAAATTGTTCTCAGTTTTGGCCACATACTCTCACTTCGACTACCTCTCCTTTCCAGTCCGTTGGTCTATGGGCATGCGGCGCCACTGACGGCCTTCTCCGCGGGCTGCGCGTTTCTCAGCAGCTTCCGCAGATGGACTGTGCTACATTCCTCCGTTCTCGCCATACCTTCCTTGCAATTTCAGCTGTAGCCATCCTCTGGATGGTTGCCGCAGTAGCCACAAATGCATTCGTACGCTCTCTCTCCGTACCTCACACCCGCACCCCTCCCTCAACTTCACGGTAACCCTCCTCCTTCCATAGTAATTGCCCTAAGTGTGGTTGCCGTGGCAAACTCGCTCCGCTTGCGCCTTACCCTGTTGCCACTGCTTCTTCCTTCCTAGGTAACCAATCTCCGGTTAAGCATTCCTATGCTCTCGCCATACCCTCCTCCTATAGTAACCACCTTCGGGACGGTTCTCAGGGTGACCACATACCGGTTACTTCTTCCTACGCACTCCCTATATCATCCTCCTTCCTCACAAACCCTCCTCCGCTTCCCTGCGTAATTAAATTTCTGCTGCTGCTGCAGCCGCCCACCGGCCACGCCTTCATATACCCCCGCATACACTCCTCATTCCGCGGTCACACTCCTCTGGCTGGGGAATCATCTGCTCAGCTTGCCACTCTCCCTGCTTCCACGCTCACCACCGCCCGGACGATTCCCGCGGTAACAACCCTCTTGTTGCCGGCTCTCGCCCTACTCTATTCCTTCACGGTAACACTCCTCCTCCTTTCAGGCTAACTACCAAATGACTGGTTTCTGTAGCAACAAGCCACCGATTGCGCCTTTATGCGCTCTCCCCATACCCTTCTCCTTCCACTCTGAACATCCTCCGGGTGGGACTTCCTCCGCTTTCGCGATACCCTGCTCGTTCGACGGTAACCACCTCCCGAGTTGTTCTAGTGGTAACCACAGACTCTTTTGCGTTGTGTGACCTTAAGGCGGCCCTGGCTAAAATGCGCCGAGGTGGGGCACCGGGTCGGGATCGCATAACAGTGAAACTGTTGGCGAACCTCTCGGACTCTGCCTACCTCAATTTGCTGCAATACATAAATCACATCTGGGATGGGTGTCCACTCAGTCTCGAATGGAAAACATCGCTTGTAACGTTCATCCCCTAAGCAGGTAAAGCCGTGACTACGGACAACTTGAGACCCATCTCATTGACCTCGTGTCTGGGAAAGCTCATGCAGACGATGGTTCGGGATCGCCTCTCACCATACATGGAGGATAAGGGTCTCTTTGCAGACACTATGTTCGGGTTTCGCCCGCACATGTCTGCACAGGATAACCTACTCCAACTACACAGGGCCATAATACGACCCGCAGCCATGCAACAAAACGACAGCGCCATTCTCGCCCTCGATCTTAAGGCAGCGTTCGACAATGTTAAACATCGTACTATACTGCCTAACTTGAACACCACTAACTGCGAGGCGAAGGTCTTCGCCTATGTCAGAGACTTCCTCTCTGCGCGTCAGGCACTCCTCCGGATCGAGGACGAGGAATACGGCCCGTACTCTATGGGTACACGAGGTACACCACAGGGGGCGCTGTTATCACCGCTCCTTTTCAACATCGCCATGATGCACCTGCCCGGCCGACTGGCTCAGGTGGTGGGCATAGAGCACGCGCTCTACGCAGGCAATATTACAATCTGGACTACCGAGGGGAGCCTTGGGAAGAGGGAGGACCGCCTTCAGCAGAACGCCTCCATAGTCGATGCATATGCGGCCGACTGTGGTCTCCAATGTGCTCCCGCCAAATCAGAGCTTCTACACGTCAGGACAAACCACAAGGACAACACGTCTCTACACATATCTCTGTTGGGTGGCCCCATCAGAGAAGTGGCAGAGCTCCGGATCCTGGGTCTGTTCATCAATAACAACCTTAGGCCGGACTCTACTATAGCGAAACTCAAGCGCATAGGTGGACAGGTAGGGCGCATGATCCACCGCGTTTCCAACAAGCGGGTTGGTCTGCGGGGCAGGGACGCGCTACGGCTCGCCCATGCCTTCGTGACCAGCCGGATCCTCAACGCCCTGCCGTACCTTCGCACCACCAAACAACAAGACGAGCGCATTGACGCCATAATCAGGAAGGCAACAAAGCGAGCACTGGACCTCCCCGTGGCTACCTCCAACGTCAAACTGAAGGCGTTGGGTGTGGTAAACTCCTATCAGGAGTTGCGGGAGGTCCACCTCGCGAACCAATATACGCGGCTATCGCAGACGGTTCCTGGGCATCCCCTGATAAACCGCTCACATATCCAACACACATGCATTCCAGAGGAGACGGAGAACATCCCGGTGCTGTGGCGCCACATGCTCTGGGTCGTTCCGCTCCCGCGTAACATGGACATGGCTTCACATGAGGGCAGACGACAAGCGCTGGTTCGCAGGCTTGAAAGGCAATATGGACCTAAAGAGGGTGTCTACTACGTGGACATCACAGGGCCGTCGCCCGCGGGATTCTACACGGCTGCCGTAGTCCACCGGAGAATGAATGCTGATGGGCTATCTTTTCGGGCCCCAAATTCAACACGAGCGGAGGAAGTTGCAATAGCTCTCGCTGCCGCCGATCCAAAATCTAGAACGGTTATCAAAGACTCTCGCCTTGCCTGTGAACATTACCTTGCAAGGGAAGTATCACCTATTGGCTCCCAAATTCTAAGACGCGCTCCCGCCGATCTAACTCGCACAAACGTGATCTGGGCTCCTGGCCACCAGGGTCTACGAGGCAATGAGGCCCCTGCTGCGGCCGCCAGCGCGCTCACACACCGGGCTCCTCATCCTAGCTCTCCTGGCTGAGAAGCTCATAAACCGCTTCTGCGGTTCTGCGAAATCCAAATTCTTTATTGCGACAGCCACCGCCTCTACCCGGCACCTGCCAAGGGGCTGAGTAAGGCGGAGGAGCGAACTCTGCGGCGCCTGCAGACAAGAACTCTTCTCTGTCCTGCGATAGCAAAACACTGATCCAAATAAGAAATAAGAAATTAAAACATTCATTCTTTCTCTCGCAAATGTAATTTTTTTCTGGTTTCCTGCAGTGTGTTCCTCCTATTGTGGGTTTGTCGCTATGCTCAGTTGCGGTTATTCGCTCATCATGTTTATCATTTCACATAGTGTCTTTACCCTTAACGCACACGCACACACAAAACTGAACTACCTGTAGTAAGAGCTACGATGTCTGGTAATGGTACTCGTATAACTGTTATTACCGACGCCTCGCTGTTTTGCCATGTAATGGGGCCCGAGCGCCGTGAAGTGAATTAACTTTCACTTTTTGTCTCGGGTCCCTCATTTCTTAATGAAATGGAAATAAACTTCAAATTCAACACAGATTGGCGCTGACCGCACTGTGGAGAGATCTGCGATATCTTTCACATGGTGTGAGCATGTACTCAGAGTCCTCACCTTCCCCCTTCCCTAACCCCACCCGAGAGGCATGGGAGACTGCCCTCCTCAACTGCTCCACACTGGAGTCCCAAAGGGCTCTGGTAAAGCGGGCGCGAGACGGGGCCTCGTCGTACGGTGTCCCGGACTAAGGATACCGACCATGCAGCGGGGTTTTCTGGCCCTCAAACTCTCTTTGAGTATTAAATTTTTTCACCACCGCCACCATACCAGTTACCGATTCCTCCACTAACGTCATACTCTCCTGTTTGGTTTGGTTTATAAGGGTTTAACTTCCCAAAGCGACTCAGGCCTATCACAGACGCCGCAGAGAAGGGCTTCGGTAATTTCGACCACCTGGGGTTCTTCAACGTGCACTGACATTTCACAGTACCGGGGCCTCTAGAATTTAACCTCCATAGAAATTTGACCACCGCGGCCGGGATCAAACGCGCGTCTTTAGGGTCAGAAGCGAAGCGCCATAACCACTGAGCCTCCGCGGCGGCATACCCTCCTCTTTCCGCAGCAACCACCCTCCAAGTGGTTACCATGGTAACACACCCACCTGTTACGCCGACGACTGCAACATTCTACTACTATTACTGCTAATACTACTATTACTACACGGCGACGACGCGAAACCCAAGATCGAACGCTGTAAAAAAGACTAATGATAAGTGCCTTGTGTGCTCTGCTAACCAGAGGGCCACTCTCTAGCGAGGAGAGACTAAGTGGCCCAAAAGTAATGCGAGGTGCCTCGCACGTCTGTTTCTATAATCATGAGCGGCAATTTCTATCCCAGCGAAATCATTATTTACATCTTGAAAAGAGAACTCGCAATGACATCTCTCTCAGGAGGGATTTCCCTTCCCCCACCATCTTTCCTCGATCATTTGGTCATACTTAACAAATTGGGAAGCAAACCTTTGCCGGAGATTTTTGTCGCCTAACAATACACCCTTCCAATGAAATTCACTAGGCCAAACAACATGCTTTAGGTGACATAGCAAACGATGTCTCGTCTACACATTGACAGAAGTAATACATGGTGCAAAAAGCGTGCCGTAAATTATGCAGGAGAATTTC
Organism: Amblyomma mixtum; assembly: GCF_055824585.1. NCBI lineage: Eukaryota > Metazoa > Arthropoda > Arachnida > Ixodida > Ixodidae > Amblyomma > Amblyomma mixtum. The sequence continues at coordinate 221,421,628 of NC_143013.1, read as the reverse complement.
TCATTAAAGGGATCTTTTAAGCAATTCTTTTAAATGCGAAACATCATATTGGTCATCATCAACAAAAATCGGCGTCAGCGTTGACCGTCAGCAGTGGTCCCATTTATCCTAGATGACGTCACCGTGGTATGAAAGAAAAATAAAATTTCTTTCGAAGGTGCCGGGAATTGAACCCAGAACTTTCAGAATGCGATGCGAGCATGCAACCCATACGCCCCAAAACCCCGTTGCTGCTTGGCGAACAAAGGTGAACTCAGTATAGGCCATTTCATCTAGGGCGCCGCCATTTTGGGGAGTTGGCGCCGTCTATGTGCTGTTCTTGTCCCTAGCGCCATGCTGGTATGCGCGCGCGCATTTGTGCTGCGCCCACGGTGCAGTACGGCGGCGTCGCAAATTGGCGTTTCGGAGCTTGTGATTTTTTTTGCGTGTGTGTGTGTATGCTAAAAAAGCGCCTGGGTGACGGGAAAAGCTTGTCGAGCAAGACTGCCGCCCTTTGGTTGATTGATGGCCGGAACTAAATCGGATTATAGGGCAGGAGGAACTTCCACTGTCGTTCCGATGATTGACCTAGGCAAACAAAATTTGTTTACGAGTTGTTTGTTTGCTCTAGTGCACAGCAATGGTCGCACCGCTATCTACGACGGCGGTCGAAGAAGTGACACAGGCAGCCGCCAAGCTTCTTTTATGCTATCTGATTGAGTTCGATAGACTACGATTACCAGCCAGCATAACAACGTCACTTCATGAATGTTTACGTTAGCCGCACTTCACTTTGCTTAAGTGTGCGTGGTGCGCAGACGCGTACTGCATTGTTGGACCACTCACGGTGATGAATTTCCTTCGTGAAAGCTGACCCGTATGCACTTGACAATTTCAGGCAGGTACTACAGTGCACTTCTGAGCGAGATACGCGTCGTGCCAGATTCAGGCGCTTTTGATACCTGGTCTCCTCTCTGCGTTTCAGCTGGTTATCACTTCGAGATAAATGCTCGCCTACGAGCAGGTGTAGGTGCGAGAATGTTTACTAAGCCAGAGCATGCAGGCACCGAACGAAAGCACTGTCTGCGTTAGTTGACATCGCGTATGTAACCGTTGCTTGCTTGGGGGCTTGGTCACCGAGCGAGCGCGAGCAATGCTCGTTCTCGCTGCCTCGCCACTTTTTTTCGCGTACGTGTCCACTCTTCACTCGTCGAAAGAAAAGTGTTGCGGCCCTAAATAAATGTCCGCACTAAACAGAGAAAGTTAGATGAGAGGTTGCGTGGGTATTTGCCACGCGGCAGTAGAAATTCGCCACGCCACCCGCAGCTCGATTGTGCTTTGATGAGCAAGCGCGTTTAAGGTCGTCGTTAAGCACGCTACGTGTCTTCACACAAGTTTTGCAGACTTTGGTATCTTGACGACTGGTGCAGTGAGCACGCTCTTTTGCTGCTGCCAAGGCCCGGTTGTTCGAGGTAACAACACTGCTGCAACAATATTGCTTACTCGGCAGTGCTGTAATATCGCATATCATTTGCTGTCATATTTAGCATGCACCAAAAACTTCGGAGAGGTCTTTTTTCTGCTTATCTGAGCTATCTACTTCTATTGCTCTGATTTTGTGACCTTCATACTTGTCTGCGGGTCACAAGCTGTACAGGCATCCAAGTGTTGTCACTGACTGAAGTGGCCACACGTCCGGATGCCACATAACATTTTTTATTTGCTGGAGAAGAAAGCACGTGACATCAAGGAGGCACAAAGTCTTCTCTGTTAACGCTAGGCAGCCAAAGACATCGCTCGTCTTCATTTTACGGAAAGCGATGCAGATGTAAGAGGTCGCAGCCGCACTGACGCTGCGGCTGTTCATGCTGTGCACATGGCTCTGCGACTAGTTCTTCCGCTTGCGATAGTAGTTGGTGCAGTCAACAACAGCGCAGTGGTATCCTGATGACCTCGGCTCACGATTCATGTTCACAGTGAGCGTAAAAGCACGCAAAAGCTGTTTTCTCGTGCAAAAAATCAGCAGGACACGAACGTCACTCAACGCGTAGCTCGCCGCCCGCGCATACCAGGAGGAGAGGAGGAGGAGAACCGGTTGGCGCGCGCGCGCCGGTTCGAGGCTATTTTCCTCCTCGCGCCGAAAACGGTCTATATGCGTTGCCTTACGCGACTGTATGCTAATGACTGGGTGTGTTGTTAGAAAAGGAAGTCAAAACCAATTTTTAATTAAATACGAATAATTAATTAAAGTAAATTACATATAAACAATGCTTTCACATCCGAACCACGTAAGGAGTCTAAGAGCCCTCCGCAATTTTTATGTAAATCGGTCCAACTCTACTAAACAAAGCTTTGCAATGACTAGACAAAAGCTCATAAAGTTAGAAGAAAATTATCCCGAGACTAAATATTGACACATAAGTCACCAATAATTTTAGGCTATGTTTATGTTGAAGTGTCGCTATTATTCAGCATTATTCAGAGGGTAAGATTGTGAACACCTAGATATATGATTTCACTACGAACGCCTTAGGCAACCTCTGATTTCCATGTGCCGTCCATGAATTCTTACGGCAAGTTTGACTTGATTTAATTTAGTTTTTTTTTCTTTCTGAAACAGAAATAGGAGCAAGGGCAAAAGGCGAAATACCTGATGATGGCTCTTGCCTTCTACACAGTTGGCACACAGTAAACATGTACTTGCGTAGCAAATTTCAATACAATACAGTATAATACGATGCTACCATACTATACAAAAGGAAGATACAGATAAAGTTTACGCCCATAACGTACAAACTAAGCAATCAAGCATGCCAAATTAAACGAAATCTATCATGCTTCCAGCCAACATACCTCTAAGCGTATTCTTGGAGATATTAGCACTGAGGTCGGTTAATTCATGAATTCGATTTAAAAGGCTTAGTGTTTGATACCTAGTATTACGTCATCTATAACTGTTCCTTCTTTTGGGTGGTCGCAAGCTTTCGTTACGAAGTGCGCATTGAGTACTTGCATTAGATTTTTGTGCATTGTGAAGCTCCTCCTTTTTTTTATGTACTGCAGCAGTTTGAAGTATTAAATTTCATTGGCTTTTAACACTTGATGTGTCAGGAAAAGCGGCCTTGTTCGCAATCCTTCTGATGGACTTTTATATTGTTCAAATATTCGTCATATTTTTCCTTCTCCAGAGTAATTAATTTGTTGTAACTTTGACTTCTTGTGGTACCCCCGTAGGAAAGTTCGGATAAAGTAGCGATTAATGAGGGGCATTTCGCAGCCAATCAGGAATAAGTGGAGAAATCTTAGAGGCAGCCAACTGTTTTACTAACATCAGCTCTCGGACCGGTTATTTTCAAATCAAAGAACTAAAATTTTTTTAACTTTAACTGTTTCTTTTCCATTAAAAATTTTTACGACAAATTTGTGACAGATTTATTTTATTTCCTCAATGTTCAACTGTAATTTGTTTATGTTCAACCAAGAAGTCAGGTTGAGCAAACAGTTATTGACAGCGCTTTGGATTTCTGGGAGTGAACTGCTTCAGAAAAGTATGTTATTGATTTCATCTGCATAGATAATTAGTTTTCGAGTGTTCGGAATAAAGCATACATCACTTATATGTGTTATGAACAGCAAAGGCTCAAGAGTGGCTCCTGCGGAACGCCTTTCTTTAGTGGAATTGGAGATGTATAATTATTGATACTAACCTATTCATAGCGATTTGACAGATAGTTCTTTATTATTTCTAATTGTATTCCGCGGATCCCACACCTACTCAATTTTACCAAGAGAACATCATGGCATACAGAACCGAATGCTTTCCCCAGGTCTAGAAGTGGTCCTAGACTGTATTGTCATTTCTCCAAATTTCATTACCTCATTCTTTATGTTGATCAAGGCTGATTCTTTGCATTTCTTTTTTTTTAATCCGTACTGCATGCCACTGGTTACCGCCTGATTGCGGTCACGTGAAGGGGAGTAGTAGGTGGGGCGGAAAGCAGGAGGAGGAGGCTGGCGGACGGCTTGGCGGCCAATGGAACACACCGGTGGAGAAAGATCCACGTTTACCAGTTCCTTCCTCATGACGGCCTGAATAAGAGTCACGGCGGGCAGCGTGGTATCAGGGACGTGTGGAGGGGATATCACATGTGCGAGGTCCTCCAGTTTACGTTGGACGATCCGCGTGACCAAACCGGTGGCGGGTGGAGCGTCCGAGGGCACGCGATATGGAGATCGCTGCTCCTCACAGGAAGAGGTAGCGGATGTGTTCGGAAGGCGGGAAAACGGTTGCGGGATGCGGCGGCCTTCCACCCGTTCAAACCGACGGCACTCCTTAATGATGGTGTCCACAGTAGAGCAGTCCTTGCAGAAAAGCTAATAGAACGCATCGTCCGCACTGTCTTTGATCACGTTGCCCACCTTGTCTGTCTCACTCATGACAGCTTCGACCTTGTAGCAAGGAGTGAAGATGTCCTGGACGTAGGCAACGCAAATTTCAGTCCAGGGCTGGGCTCGAGACGCATGAAGTTTTGGCGGCGAGCTGCCTATCATCAGGCCTACCGAACAGCGTTCTTCACTTCTGTTTGAAGGTCTCCTAGCTTGTTAGGTAATCCTCGTGGATTTCATACCACACTCGTGCCTTGGAATTGAGATAAAATATGACATTGACGATCATTAACGCAAGGTCCCACATGTTATAGTTGCTGACGCGTTCGTAGAGGCTAAGCCAGTCTTCCATATCCGTGTCATCAGTGCCGAGAAAGGTACCGGGGTAACGAGGAAGAGCCATGACCACGAAAAGAGCGGTAGTTCTTGACTCTCCGGGTTGAGCCATGGTGGTAGGCCCGGCCTGATGGCCACTCCGGAGCTCCGTGGGGTGCTGAGCGTAAAATCCTTTCCTCCACCAAAGTTGTTACGTGGCGCAAGGCGAGGACGACGGAAGAACTACCCGGTCACAGGGCACAGGCAAAGAGTACTGGGCCTGCACAGAGCACCCAGGCCCAGTACACGCGCATTACAGACAGGTTTAGTTCACCTCGTCTCCATTTACAATATCTAGTGCAATATTATAAAAAAATCCTTTGTATCCTGTCGTTGGTGGCATTTTAAAAAAAGTTTGGACAGGATCGGTACGACTAGAATAGGCGAGTAGTTAAAGCATAGCTCTCCCTTCACTTAAAAAGCAGATGCTAGCGTGCTATCTTTAAACTATGTAGAGACACCCCAGCCACGAACATACAATTGGGGACATGAGCCAAAGCGATGGATGTTAGTAGAGCGGCATATTTTACCGGTCTGGTCAGTAAAATTTTTTCAGTAATCCCCTACATCAAACTGCGTCGTTGCCAGCAGCCTGGATTGGGAACAGTTGGGGATAGGAGTTGCTGGAGAATACCTAAGTAATCTGCGATTCGCTTATTGCATTGTCTTGCTATGTTACTAAGGAGATTAACTGTAAAGCATGATAAATGAGTTAGACACGCATAGCAGACCAGTTGGTCTAAAAATTTACATGCACAAAAATCAGATCATGAACGGCAGTTTGCCAGTGTCCCTCAAGAGAAAAGTATACAACAGCAGTATCTTGCCGGTACTCACGGGCAGAAACGTCGAGGCTAACGAACAATGTTCAGCATAAGTTAAGGACGACGCGGAGAGCTATGGAAGAAATATGATAGGTGTAACGTTAAGAGACCGGAAACGGTCAGAGTGGGTGAGGGAACAAACGCGGATTAATGACATCCTAGTGGAAATCAAGAGGAAGAAATGGGCTCGGGCAGGGCATGTAATGTGAAGGCAAGATAAGCGCTGGTCCCTAAGGCTTACTGAGTGGATTCCAAGAGAAAGCAAGCCTAGCAGGGGCGGCAGAAAGCTAGGTGGGCGGATAATATTCAGAAGATTGCGGGAATACGGAGGCCGCAGCTGGAAATGGACCATGTTAATTGAAGAGACGTGGGAGAGACTTTTGGCCTGCAATGGGCGTAGTCAGGCTGATGATAATGATGATGATGATGATGATGATGATGATGGAGTTACCATCAAGCAGAAATCCTTTCATGTGCAAATCTGAAAATTATGATAGCCGCTATGGTCGCAAGCGTCTCCTGTTGCGTCCAAGGGCGCCAAAAGGAAACAGGTTGTTTACTTACCTCGTCGAAAGCGTGGCAAACTGAACCGACCGGCAGCTCTTTCCTGGCCCTTCGCATGCTGCTTCGTAAACCGTCGTCGTTACAGCCATTTGTAGCTTGCCTCAGTTGGCCACCTTCGTCATTGACGAATCAACAAATATATGTGCAACCACGCTTTTCTCACTTTAATTAAATGTAAAAAGTAATCAATAGCAGACCACAAGCTTCTGAGCTTAAGGGATCAAAAGTTATGTCACCCTAATTGTAAATTAAGCAACGTCGCAATGGAGCTCTGGTGTTACTCGCAATTACAGTGAGTGGTGCATACATGTGATAGCCACCAGCGGAGACCGATTGTGAGTGATGCAGTGAATCGGTTCGTTCCTCCCTAGTTCTGTAGTACACAAAGAAACAACTAAACAAAGATAATTTCCCTTTCTGCTTTGATGCATTACTCAATTAATCGATGAAAAAACAACGCTCAATATGCAACAAGAGGGAGGAAAGTCAAAGCTCCACATTATCTCACCGTGCCTAGGCCCTTAGTGTTATTCTAAGTGTTTCTTCGCAGGTGTCAGTGTTGTATTTTTGCACGTAAGCAAAGCAACTGCAGCCTTACTTGGTCTCCTGTGCAATTCAGATTTAGAAATTAAAAAGAAACGTCCGTGAGCCAGTGCGTTTATTTTCTGTGTTATTTACCCTTATTTCTTACAGCGGCCCCGCTGGTGCTTGGCTTATGGAATGGTGAGCAGCACAAGATATGCTTTTTCCGTGTGCTTTTCACACTTTGCAACTTTGCTCCAGCTCAAAGCGAAATATTACTTTCTTGATACCGTTTTTCTGTTTATAATTGTAACAGACTGAAGCACGGGCACATTATGTCAACATTTGCGAGCAAAAACAAACACCACCACCAACGCCACATATTTTGCAAGCGTAAGCAACAAGAAAACACGGCGACGATACTCCAGTAATTGGAAAGTGAGCACGAGCTGTTTTCGAAGTTCAGCATCTTCAACTTTTGAAGAATACCTACATGAATCACATCATTCACCGTCCGCAAAGCTGAATACTTCCAAATTTTTTCTTTTTTTCTCTACTTACACACCACTGTGCGCCTAAGGGTGTTCAGGAAAGCATATGTCTGGGCGTGCTGGTTCATCCTCCTCTGTAGTTACCGCGCTTCGCTTTATGTGTAACGTCTAATGATGTCGGAGCCGCACATTTCATGGTGGAAACCTTCTGTATTTTATTTATTAGTGGCGCTTGGTGCAAGGGTCAATTTGTTAGAAATGCGGGAAATAGAAATAAGGCTGAACCGCACTTAGCAGCAACGACGGATGTGTACGACAGTTCAAACACAAATTATGCTGCAAGGTAGTAAAAAGGGGGCGCATGGTCATCAGGGTCCCAAGCTCCTGGAGTAGAATTTCATCACTAATTATACCGAATACTTACGGCTGTTAACGGAAACAGCTTCCCTCTTCAAAATATGCAAAGTTTTCACAGTTAAAAACGCTTTAACCGAAGTTTAAATTTCCTCTAATAATAGGTAAACACTATACATTCCGTTTCAGTTTTAAAAATATCCTTCCATTACAAACTACATCACGTGTCCAAAGAACTGGCACTCAGCCCTTAGGCCGCGTTCTAGATTTGGAAAAAAACATAAAGAATTAACTTGCGTAGCCATCGTGTCAATACAATAGTCAGATTTACTTTATGACCCCGATGACATGCGGTGCTAAAGGTGAGGTAAAAGTAATCATAGCGGGGTAGTCGTCGCACTTCCATTACTGGACGTAACACAGAAAAAAAAGACGAAAAACAGGACTACTGACATAACTAATCTCGGGTTTCTTATTTTGATGGGCAACCTGCAAGCTATATCAGTCGCGTACTGAAGTGATATGTGCAAGGTTTAATTGCCTGAACATCATTGCTAGCTATTTTCAGCGCACCATATCCAATCACGTGTACTTTGCTATCACTCCAAATACAACTGCAACTTACACACCTATCGCAGTGCGCAGTTTATTCTCTGCGGTCCCTGCTGAGTAGCTCGTCTAAGATGCATTATTTATGGTTTGCCATGTTTTCCGACTTAAATCGTGACCTTGCTTATAATTTGCGGTTGCAGAATCAACTACCGAATGCACTACGTGGACGCCTTCTAATGAAGGTGAGTGTGTTACCGGCAAACGGCTGGAAGAAATCTAGCATTTTTTCTTGTCTATTGGGCACAAAGCCTTAGCGCTTTCAGCAGGCGCCGAGCAAATGCCAGTGGCAGTGCTTGAATTAGTTGCATGCGTCACACAAGGGCCTCAGCAAATACTGGCGCAGGGCGCCGGTTGCAAAAGGAAATATGATCTTTGCCGGTTGCCGAGAACAAAGAAGACCGTTTCCTGCAACATATTTCTGGCACCAATTACTTCAACATAAACTTTTTAACTACTGCACCTACTCGAACGGCCCAAAGTTGAGGAAACTGCTACGCGTCGAAAAGAAATGTAGCGCTTGAAACCGGCGCCCTCAGCGACTAATTTTTCCTGTCGTGCGCGGGCATCACCCGACTGCCTCAGAAAAGTTCTTTGCCTACGGCACAACTAAGAGTATTTCTGAGCACACCGGTCTACTACAGATTCACAAATTTTTCAACGTAATAGTAGCATAATACATTTGGCAAATTGTAATTTCTGAATTGAAAAGAAAGCTAGAACTGAACCGCCGACGCGCATTTATCATTCAATAGGAGAGCAAACGCACTCAATTTGGCGGAGAGAAATGATATCTGGGGCCGGATTACGGAACACTCTCAACCTAAAAACAGCTTCAAATCCCCTGTACTATTGGCGGAGGGGCGGTTAAGGCCGACCAATAGGAGCTGGGCCTTCATACTGTTTGGAGACTGTTGTCAGATTGAGAGCGTTCCGTACTTCGGCATCTCATGCTCTTATTATTACCAATGAATACATTTTCTCAAACTTTCTGGAGAAAGCTGAGAGTAGGAGTTGAAACATTTGAGGATGTAGGTTCCTTTCAGTCGAACGCGATTTTGCATGCGTTCTGTGCAGCTTGTATTGCTCTGTCGATGTTATCATAGCTCAAACAGTGCGATCGCTGGAGAAGGCCTTTGTTTGTGGACTTCGCTGCAGCACTCACCTAGGGCTGAGCTTTCACTGCTTTGTTATTCTAGTTAATGCACTCGAAAATCTTGTTATTGCCTTGAATACTTGCTTTCGCACATATTGTTGTAGTACCTGTTACAGCGCAACTACCATGCATGTACACTTTTGCTCGCTTGCAGAACCCGAGTCAACAGAGCCGACAACACTGAACGATACAACAACTGCTGCAGTAACGTCGACTAGACGCAGTAAGCGCTTTTTATACTGAAGCATATTCATTCCCCGAATATAATTACTGAAAACGTACCACTCTTGGCAGTAAATGTGGACAGTTGCATCTCGTACTAACGAGAGTATAAAGTTCTAGATAATTACGAAGTGCACTAGAAATGCAGGTTTTTTTTAAGAAACTATATTGAACGAAATTAGGCATGTATTTCTAGAATTGTAATTGCAGGAGATTTTGTTTGTTCATCGCCAGTGACCCAGCAAGAGTGCCAAAGACCAGCAAGAGGCTTCTACAAATTGACGCTTTTGACCAACGATTCTCGGAATAAGAGCCCGTGTGTAGTTAATAGTTCGCAAGTAGCGGTGTGAACACAACAAAAAACTTATATTAGTACTTGTAGGCTGGGCCGCCCAGCGGGAACACCTCTGTGCGTGGTTGGATGAATGGAAAAAAGGAGCGTCCTCTTTAAAACAGGGTGGCGGAGTTTTCACCAGGCTCGCCTTTTGTTTTTTAACGGTGTTATAAATTGGTCAATAACATCTCTTGTCGCTAACTTCCACCGCAGATTCATTCTCAGAGCCATTTTTATCTCTAAAACTAAGGGCCTGAGGGAGAGTGACTGTGCCTGTATCGACATCCGCACGGATACCATCGCATTCGAGTATAAGCTGTTCAAATCTTTCTGCAGAAATACCGCACACTGTACATGTGTCATCTTGGTTATATTTTTTTTTGTAGGAGCTCGTTCGAAGACACGCTGCTCGAGCTTCAAAAAGTAGTGCACTGCCTCTTGAGTTATGATAGAACAATTTCTCCCTGATCTACCTTTTCCAAATTTGATATAGTTCAACACTCTGATAGTTTTCCATTGATCGAATCCATTTTTCTCATGCCATTTTTTCCCTATCCTTTTGTGCTGCATACTTACTGGTTAGTGCCATAGTCCTTTTCCGCCATTGTGAGTGAACGCTCTTTCTGTATAAGTACTTAAATACCTTGGCTGCGCATCTGTTATAGTCCAATTTCCTCAGGTATTCTTCATGTAATATTGTACTCTGAGCTTTTCCTGCTTCAAACGCGGCACAGGCCATAGCCGCCTGCACTGCCTCGTTTGTGGTTTTTCCATGGCACGTAGTGCTAATCTTCCAACAGCTCTCCGATTTATTTCTAACCCCGACTGAACTTCTGCCCTTAGGAGCGAAACCGTATTCCCGAAAGTAATCTCTGGATTCAATATTACTTTCCAAACGCCTCTCAGTACTTCATATCTGCTGCACCCCCACAATGCCCTATGTTTCATTTTCCCGGCATCTCTTCACCCTTCTGGCCTAAAAGACCGTTCGTGATTTTTCTTGCATATCTGTCCTTTGTTTACCCATACTCCAAGATATTTGTATATTCAGCCACTCTGGGTATATCATGGCCTTGTATTTGGCCTTGTATCTTGGCATTGTGTTATTGAAAATTACTCCTGACTTAATTGCCCTAAAACGCAAACCTAGAATGTCTTCTTTGTCTCCACAACAACTAACTAGAATTTGCAAATCGTTCTGGCTATCTGCTAACACTACTATATCGTCCGCATATATGAAACCTAGGAGCCGTTGCTCAACGACCTTTCTTCCCGCCTTGCTTTCTTTCCATATTTGTCATATAAAGCATAAACAGCAGAGGAAAACTTTGCCTTAATCCCTTGCGTACCTGGACAGTTGTACTTGTTATCCCGTCCCATGTAATTTCAACTTTATTGTCTCGGTATATTTCTTGTAGGAAATCGCTTATCTCATGACCGATACCTTCGTCTTTTAGCATCTTCCACAGTAGACACCTCTTTCGCGGTAAGGGCAGCGCCACTGGAGGTTCGTCGCATACACAGTCAGAAAATACAGCAAAGCGTACAATGTTCCAGGTAGGGTGACACAGACCAGATTTTACGGCAGGCCTCAGTACAATGAACTCAAGTGTTCCCGCTAAATGCGGTCCGCCCAGTACACACACTATAACAAGCATGCACACGCATATCTCATTTCGTTCAACGCTCACTCTGTAAAAATATTTCTGTTATTAGCGTTCGTTAATTACGGACAAAAACCTTAAACGGCATGACTGCTTCCTTCAGCACAGGCAAAATGGTTACGGTTTTAATATTGCCTTGAAGATTATGCCTAAATGATCACCATGGGCATTTTTGTTCTGTTTTTTACTCTACATTTTCATTATTAAAGTACGTCCTAGGTTTGCCTCAATATATCTTTCTATGCATATTCGTTTTCTGTACCACAATAGTATAAAGTACAATTATTCTCATCAATATACAACACGACTTATTTCTTGCACCTATTAAAGCAACCGTATTTCAGTGGTCATATACTGCAAAAAAAGAAGGGACCAGTCATGTTTACACAAAGCACGACCCATGCCTCTAGGCTACTGCGGTGGAAATCTACCACAGATTGTATTCTTTGAAGTTGCAACCAAGTGAGAACCTGTCACCAGGATGTCCAAATCCGAACTCAATTAAAACAAAATCAGTGTCTTCGGTGCAGAGTACTGTTTAACTTTTCGTAAAAACGCCCCACAATGAGCTGTGGCGCAAACGATGCCATTTCAACAAATTTTAGTTAGATCCCAAGTTTGTTTGTGATAGAATAATTGCGCCAAAGCAGAAATCTTGCCCAGAGAATTACTCTTGATTTTCCCGTAGCTTTCCTTCCAGAATGTACTTTTTTCGCGGCATATGTTTTAATGTTTCTTTCAGTACAAAAAATAAACCTTTCAGTTTATTGACCAAACATTCCATAAAATAATGCCCGTGGTTTTGACTGACCTCTCTGAATGTAAAATTTATTTCCGTGGCTTTCACAACTGCCATTCGTTTTTGCTGTTATAGCAACGAAGGCTCCACCTTGCTACTACACAGGGGTGCTGAACACGCCGAAAAAAAAGGTTCGTATTGAATTTTTATTCCTTCTTGGGTTGTTAAAAGGTGGAGAAGTTACCTTTAAAGACAGTTAAGGCTACGCGGACAACGGTATTGTACGAAGGACATTCTCCAGGCTAGTTTAACGGCGTTACCACCATGATTGTGATATGTCAAAGCCAAGCATTCCTACCACGACTTAATACAGAACGATAATGCTATAATGTTATACATGCGAGAGTCCAATTTGGAAACTTAAACACCTACAAAACAGTGCACAAAGCTCCTACGTTGCTTTGCCGCTGTCGGTGAGGCTCTCTGAACATTGTACGCAAACAAGAATATAAAATACTTGTGATTATACTGTTAGATAATCGTTTTGTCTCAAATATCCGTCTCCTTTCAAAGATTAGGAACACATAGCAGACTAATCTTTCTAATCGAACACGGATATTCAGAGTACAGTATTCGCGTCCCAATCGAAATTTGCAAATGATGGCGCCTCTCTAGGTACAGCTGAATATAATCTGTCGGTACGCATGCACATTTCTCAGGGAGAGCAAGATTTGGAAATTGGCAGTAGCGCGCATGAATGTCCCTCGGAACCTTCGATGCCATTTGAGGGTGCCCGTGCGACAAGTACTAAGCGCTACCTTAATTACGAGGCCTTCACGAATAAGCCAAATATGTCACTGTGCCTATTATAAAATGGAACACTATGTTGTTCAACTTTTCGTTGTAAACAGATGCAAATTGGATGCCTGAAGGAGTGTGGACCACAGAAAATCCCTTTGGAGGACGGCATAGAGTGCATCGTAAGAATATTTTTATTCTTTCTTTACTGCGCTTTCACAATACCCAATTTTCTTATGCCACGATCGCCAATCCAAACCACTGCAGCTAGAGGCAACTTCGTAGAAAGAATAAATTTAACTGACACCAGCCAAGTCTCAGTGTCGTCAAAATATCAAAATACTCTTCGGCAGAACACATATAGAAAATATCTAAAAAAAATTCTTTCGATAGCACATCTTTGCAACATATTCCAGGGCACAGATATCGTTGTCATTTGCTGCACACCTAGAGAGAGCGGGTAGTACCAATCCCCGGGGCGTCTGCTTCCGAATACCGCTATGGACTTGGACAGCTATGGACAACCATGGACTCGGAGATTTCGGCTGTATTACGGTACAGCTCACAACCAATCTAATGTGCTCAATATGATTTCAGGGTTAGAACGCTGAGGAAACGCGAGCAATCACCAAAGGCTAAGTATTCATATTTATGATTTCTACAACCAGCAGATTTCATAAGCTAAATCATAACCGCAACCACTCGCTAGCCAGGCGAGTGCCCTAGGAAGTGGAGCTCTAGGAAAGCTTTAAATGAGACTAAGTTCAGGCGCGCGAGCAGACGTAATCACCACCGTGAAAGCCAGCGTATATAGCAAGTTTCAGGAGCAAACAATAGTGTGCTTCCACTCGATACTTTCCGTCGGCCACGCTTGGGTTTCGTTGAGTCCCTGCACCTAAACTCTCTCTTTTGCTTACTCATCAATCACGCACGTAAATTTGGGGAATATAAAGTCAACTTGAGAAATTGAAAGTGGCAAACAGAGCCTTCTCTGCCTCTGCATCCTAACATTCGATTCGCACTGCAGCAGGAGCCCAGGTGATGGTCGCTAGATGGTAGATTTCAGAGAAACCGCGCGAACCTCGACATGCTGCTCAGTTAACTCTTGAGGCCTTTGGAGTAGCGGCGTTTTCGCATCAAGTTCGCCCAATCGGCGTTCTCTAGAGTGAACTCATAGCTAAAGTACGCATTTCGAACTAATCGAAAGGGTACCGCCTTATCTGGTTAAGAATGATAATTATGCTTCCAAATGCCGCCTTTTGTTGTTTCGACTTGACAGGGAATTGTTACTTGCAATGAGGTGCCAAAAATATTAGCTGAACTGTGAATTTCTGCGTACCCCACACATTTTGTTGGTCGATGCGCACTTTCTTCTCGCGAAACTTCTTAATAGTCTTTAATCATAATAGAGTAGCTGAATGGTCAATTTCTCTCATAATTACCAATAAACACGCGTAGGAAGCTGGTTGTCAACTGTATATTGCAGCTCTCAGTCGGCGCAGTAACCAGCATAGCGCGAAGGATGTTTCATCTACCTATGCGCCGGACAGCCCATAGTAGCCCCGCTTCGCTCGGCATTGAAAGAAACCAGTAGAGCCCAACATTTGAACTGTTATCTGGCTCGCGGCAGCCTATGAAGCAAGCGACAAGGGCTATGACGAAGTTTCTAGACGGAGAGCTGCAGGGCAAGACCGACGTCGCGTGATTTGAATATTTGACCGGCGCATTTTTTTTTCTTTTTGAAACGTTAGTCAACAACCGGCTTAAAACGAGGCGCGTTATACACGTCGAGTTTTTTCGCACTCACAAAAAAAGCACGACTCGACGCAGAACGCCGACAGGATACGCGCTGCAGCATGGGCGGGGCCGGCGTGGCACTACGCAGCCGCCTTCTTTTGTCGCGACGAGGCCGGGATACTATCCCTTCAGAACTGCAGCGCAGTAGACGCAAAGCCTTGCAGTGGCTCGGAACACTCAGCTTGCTGCATAAAACTCAGGCACAGCGGATACTGATATTCTGAAACGTACAGTTGGATGAAAGGCAAAAACTGGTAATGGCGCAAGAAACGAGGACACGGATGGCGCACAAAAGGCAGGACTGACTCGTCAGTCCCGTCGTTTGTGTGCCTTCCGTGTCGTCGTTTCTTGCGCAATTACCAGTTTTTTCTTTCAACATGAACCAACTCGCCCAAACTAGGGTTTTGGATGAAACACACTCTTTTATCATTGCCCAAAAAGTTTAAAGACAGCCTTTAGTTCCGAGTTGGACAGCAGAAGTAACCTTAAGCGTCAGATAACGAGTTTGCGCTGTAATTCATTGAGAGCCACAATAACATAGCCCACCTGAGAAGGACATGAAACCGTTCTGTTCACCGTTTGTCAAAGTACAAAAACACTAATTCTTTAACTATACTTAGAGGAATAAAAACAGGCTTTCATGTTGGCCGCGTCAAGAGCGTTTATGCCGTCAACATCGTTATATATAAAACTTCCTTCTCTTTCAGGACGTCGTACGTGATGCGCTACTTCATATGCAAGATGAATTGTTATATTTGTGCCCCATTGGGCTCTGCCAAAACGGCACTTGTATCACCAGCGGCCTTGACCTGAGTTGTTGGAAATCATACCCAGAGTTTCTTGAACAGATCTTCGGAAAATTTCGGAGGCCTAGAATTTTGATGTCCACAACGCCAAGAAAAACAACAACGACGACAACAACAACATCAACACCTGAACCTGCGAACATAACCTCAAGTTCAGAAGCTACGAACGCTACTTCAGAACAGGCGGAGGAAATGTAATTCGTGAACGACGGTGTAAGCTGAAAGCGTGACAACGCACTGCACTGGGGGGCTATAGTTTTTGTTCCGATATTCCAATAAAAATACGAGAATGCCTTCAAAACATCTGGCACTTGCTCTGTTGGCACCGTGCCTTTGCCGATGACCAGACTGAATGAAGACATAGTTTTATTATTATAGCATCCTTATATAAGGATATCAGTATCATATATTAATGCGTCAGCCTTCCTTGCCCCGTTGAGCGAAAATTCTTGTGTGTGCGTGCGTGTGTTTGTGTGGGTGTGTGAAATTAATCATTGGTCACCCGAGGTTGCCCGGAAAGAGCAGACACACCACCAGTGGCAGCACCTGCCATCACAAACAGTGGCGCACCGTTTAACCGCTGTGCAAGTGCGACGGAGTGGTGTGACGACTCCCAGGGATCTATGAATGTAAAGTCGAGAATGACCTCACTCTGGCAGCCGGCGGATCCCATGCAACCTGATGCGGCAGCTGGGGGGGGGGTTGCGATAGGGAGGCGACTGCCTTCATGAAGTTCGCTCGCGAATCAGAAGGGGTGCGGCGGCGCCGCAGCGGCGGCTCAGTACAGTCATGCAGATGTAGAATTGCCAGCCGCGTGGCATCGGGTTACATTACGCCGCATAGCACGGCAACTGCGTTCACTAAGTGAGCCGGCGGGCTTACGCCTTCTCACACGCAAGCAGTCTTGAGTGCCTGTGCCAACTCTTTCATTACCGTTCCTGTTTATAGCGTGTGTGTTAACCTGCACATGTAATAAAATATCGTACAGTTGCAATTTCAATGATCATCATCATCCTAACTAAACCCTAAGCAGGAAAATGGTCTCTCCGATATCACTTTAATTAATTGTGTCCTGTGCCAGCTGCGGCCACCTTATCCCTGCAGATTTTCTTATCTCATACGAAGACCTGGCTTTCTGCCGCCCCCTGCTACGCTTGCTTTTCTTGGAATCGAGTGCGCTAGTCTTGAAGACCCTCAGTTATCTCGCTTTCGCGATACATTCCCTGCCGAAGCCCATTTCTTCTTCTTCATTTCGACTAGGATGTCATTAAAAGCGCCTTTATTGCTTCACCCACTGTGCTTTCTTTA
Source organism: Amblyomma mixtum (assembly GCF_055824585.1). Classification (NCBI taxonomy): domain Eukaryota; kingdom Metazoa; phylum Arthropoda; class Arachnida; order Ixodida; family Ixodidae; genus Amblyomma; species Amblyomma mixtum. The sequence continues at coordinate 221,404,700 of NC_143013.1, read as the reverse complement.
AGCTGAAACTTCTTCGTTAGCCTCCACGTTTCTGCCCCATATATGAGCACAGGTAAAATGCAGCTGTTATGTACTCTTCATTTCATGGATACTGGCGGACTGCAATTCTCTGATTTGATGTCGCTTTCTGCTTTATTTGTAAATAAATAATGCAGATAAAATATAATTTTCGCTATAATAAACAATCAGCCAAACAGAATTCCGTCGACGGCGGAGTGGTCATAGGCGTCGGGAAGTCAAGGAGTTCTATTTGCGCCAGGGTTGGCTCGCATCCTGCTTGGAGTGCTTCGTTTTCCGGGCGAGTATAATTCGAACAAAAAATTCGGCTTTCGAGGTCACTGACTGCGGCGTCATTTTCAGCCTTCGGTTTGGTTTGGTTTATGGGGTTTAACGTCCCAAACCGACTAAGGCTATGAGAGACGCCGTAGTGAAGGGCTCCGGAAATTTCGACCACCTGGGGTTCTTTAACGTGCACTGACATCGCACAGTACACGGGCCTCTAGAATTTCTCCTCCAAAGAAATTCTAGCCGCCGCGGCCGGGATCGAACCCGCGTCTTTTGGGTCAGCAGCCGAGCACCATAGCCGCTGAGCCACCGCGGCGGCGCTTTTCAGCCTTCGGGTCGGCGGCAAATCAGCGGCGTGTTTCGAAAAATGTCCGACTCAGTTTCACTTCATTTCATGCATATAATGCCTGCGGTATGACTGCCACCGTTTGTACCAGCCGCGTCTCGCATGGACTGCTGGCGCTAACGCCGACGCGAACCTGCATCGACCAGCCTCTATATATTTGTAGAAAACAGCACAGCAACAGGGACAAGAGAGAAGACGGGACAGGCGCTGACTAGCAACTGAAGGTTTGTTGCAAATGAACGCAAAATATATACTCTCTTAACAACCAGGAGCACGCATGATCTACACCAACAACACTGATAAGATGTCAACTTCAGTCATAATGGTCAAGATACAATAGTTCACAGTCATGAATGAGGACGATGGGGTGCTTAGGCATGTGTCGCGGATTTTGTGAATATGAAATGCTTCGCTGATTTCCCTACCTAATCGATCTTTGTGATTGTACAAGACCTTAATATCGTTAAAAAGAGGAGTACATGGTTCTGCAGCCTCCATATAAGCAACAGCTACTATGAATAATAGCTCACTCTCTTCTGGTACGTCCTGACTGTTACATGGTTGGTGGGGGCCGATTGCTGATCTCCTAAGCAGTGGCTTGAAGAAGAAACAAAGATGCGTCTTTAAGCGCCAGGAAAAATGGAGCTACTCAAGCCATTCGACCAGCTACTTCTATTTGGGAACATCGTAAAGCAGTGGACGTTGTTTATACGGAAGTTCGATAAGGCTACAGCATTGCTCAAAGACTAGGGACAAAAACGCCAGAGGCGGTACTGCTGGTGTGTGGTAGTGGGGACGATGCGCCTCAGGAATTTAATAACTGCCCTTTTTTCCGAAAAAGGAATCAAAGATTACTATGCAACGGTTGTAAAGAAGTTTGACTTTTAGTGTCAGGAGCAGCAAAATGAAGTTTACGAGAGGTACAAGTTTCGTTCAAGAATCCAAAAGGAAGGCGAACCTTTTGAATATTTTTTTGCGAGGCCTGTGCAAGCTAGCCCAGAGCAGTAATTTCGCAACATTGAGCGACTCGATGATCCGCGAATAAATTGCATTTAGTCCAAATAACCTGACGTTTCGTGAGAAAATGCTTAAAGTGAAAGACCTCCTTTTGCTTAAAGCAGAACACATGTGCAAAGCTGCTCATGTATCAGCTCAACGAAATGAGACTTGGGACCAATAAGAAAGGCAAGTGTCATCGGCGAAACAGCTTCAGCGATTCTTATGCGGTAGGTTCAATCGATCGCACGAGCAGAACAAGCGTCCGGCTTTCGGGGAGACATGTTTTGCATGTAAAGGTGCCAATCATTTCGCGGCCTGCTGCCACAAAGAGCCTGCAGTTGGTGCAGCAGTTAAGAAGCAGGACAACTTTGACATCGTCACTTTCAGGGTGGGCACTGTCGAAAGGACAGCTGATTGCATAGTTTCAGCCAAAGTAGCCAGCCAGAACGTTGTTCTGAAAGTGGGCACTGGTTTTCAGGAAACTGTTTTATTCGGTCTTTCGTAAACACAAAGCAGAGACAGCTCTGCAGCCAAGCAGTTCCATTCGTCGGTCCTGCAGTGGCGAAGTGATCATCAACTTCGGCCTAGCCGCCCTAACAGTGGTCATGAATGACAAGTCGGGAGCTTTTGCGTTCTTCATCGTGAAGAAAAGCAAACAGCCAATACTTGGACTACAGGCAATTAAGGCGCTGGGACTGGTGGTTTGCACAGTCGAAACCGTGGACGCCAAATGTTCTGACAAAACAATGCAAGAGTTCTCTCAGCTCTTTCAAGGCACCGGCTGTGTAGCCCATTCACACTGTCCAGCGCGAAGATGCTATAGCACCGATACGGCCGGCGCGACGCGTCCCTTTGGCACTGCAAAAACCACTCTCAGATGAGCAGCAGCCCATGGAAAAGGCCGACATCATACAAAGGGTCGACAAGCAACAGACCGAGTTAGTCCGCTGCACATTGTCACGAAAAAATTATGAAAAAACTGAAGAGAATACTTAAGCTCAGCCTTAAGAGTATGAAGCGAAAGCGTTAATGAGTTAGTGCCCATGTATGCGCAAATTGTCGTCTCGAACTGGCATGTATAGATCCCTGGGAGTCCTCATGGAATCGCGACGCTACCAGCCGCTCCTCACGTGGGATTCATGATGTCACCGACTGGCGTCTACATAAAAGACTGTCTTAAGTGGGCACGGTGGGCCTGGCAAGAACATGGCGTTAATCAAGCCCTTCTTATACTTCATGCAGGTTGGTTCGTTTTCTAGTTCTGTTAAAAGTGACTGCCGTTTTTTGCTTGTCCTGCCGTGCCCACTACGGTGTCTGAAGATTGCATATGAGTGCTGCCGTGTTCTTGAGCTCCTTCTATGTGGGGACGTTGAATTGAATCCCGGTCCCATTTCTAACAACTAATTTCTGCAAAGGGTACTTGAAGGTCAAAATTCGCTGCGCGAAGAAATACTTGACCTAAAGTCAAAAACAGATGGCATGATTACGGACATCCAAGCTCAATTTGCCACTATTGACGCCCACATCTCCGAACTTAAAGCTAAGACCCTGAAATTCGAGGATCTTGAAAACGTGCTCCGTACATACCAAGCTTCTGTGGGCAATCAGGCTCGTAAGCTCACAGATCTAGAAGACAGAAGCAGGCGCTCTAACCTTATCGTTTTGGTATAACCGAAGAAGAGAACGAAACTGAATCCGATCTTAAGCGCAAAGTCATCGCAGAAACCTTTGAGGAAAAACTTGGCGTATCATGTGTGTCAATTGGTCGCATTCACAGGCTAGGAAAGGGGACGTCAGCAAAACCAGTTATCGTTTTTTTCCAGGATTTCAACGAAAAAGCATCCCTCTTCAAAAATTGCACCAAACGTAAAGGGTCTAATATTTCTATCCAGAACGACTACTCGCAGCCTACTTTAAAACGACGGAAGATGTTGTGGCAGAGTGCAAAATCTGAGAAATTGCAGGGCCGGAAAGTGTTTCTTGTTCATGACAAGTTGCACATTGACGGTGATGTGTTTATCTGGGACGATACAAAACAAGAACGGCAGTTAATTTCAGAACCCCCCCCCCCCCAAGCACCTTCCCCATGACCCATTCAGGATAAGCATGTTAGGCTTCTTAACATAAATGCCCGGAGTATCGTAAATAAGACTAGCCCACTTGAAGGAGTTCTTTTGTCCTATAGCCCACACATCACCGTCATTACTGAAACTTGGTTGCACAGTGCAATCAGCAACGACGATCTTGTTCCTCCAGCATTCAAAATTTATCGTAAAGATAGGCCCACCAGGGGTGGTGGAGTTGCGGTAGTAATAAAATCGGATATAGAAACCGTTCTTCTTCCTGACCTAGATGACGTAGAATTTTTATGCTTAAAGATTAAGCTATTTGGGCATATACTCTTATTGTATGTAATATATAGACCACCAGAGTCGACACCTGATCTTCTAATAAAACTAAGGGATCATATGGTACATTACAGCAAATATAAGATGATAGTTGTTGGGGACTTCAACTTTCCATGCATTGACTGGGACCGTTTGCTTTCGAGTGCCGACTCTGCAATTGATTCCAATACTATGTTTGACATCATGTTTGAGAATAATCTTGTTCAAATTGTCAGTAAGCCTACACGTGTAGGCAATTCGTCTAGTTCCATTCTTGATTTAGTTTTTCTTCATCGCGCTTTTGATGATTATGAAGTGTCTGTGGATTCCGGCTTATCTGATCATAAAATGGTATCTGTTTGCCTAGCACTTCCTCCCAAATCTGTAAAAAATGATGCAGTTGTTAAAACAGTGAAAGATATTGAACGAGCTGACGATGATGCCATTTTAGATTACTTAGATTCTCAGTTTGCTGACTTCTCTGATGATGATGCTGCTGTTCTTTGGAACAAATTTAAGAATTTATGCCACTTTTGTTTGAGTAATTTTGTTCCTGACAAAGTAAAGAAAACGGCGAAACATACGCCTTGGATGAACAGGCATATAATACATTTAAAACGGAAGGCCAAACGCTTACGTAAGAAAAGAACAGCATCTCATGCTTTCAGCGAAGCTCGCGCAGCTCTTTCCGACGCCATTATGCGTGCAAAGTCTTTTTATTTTAACACTACTCTCCCGAACTTCATTTCTGAGGATCCTCAAGGCTTCTGGAACTTTATGAAGGAAAGCAAAAGGCATGTGCAACAAATATCTCATAACGGTGCTGTAGTCACTAACCCCAAGATTATTGCACAACATTTTAACCAATATTTTCACAGCGTTTTCTCCATGCCCACTGAACCTTCATTTTCAACATTCCAGTCTCATTTTCCGAATGTCACAGATTTGATTTCGCATGAGGGAGGATTTCGCATTTGAGTTCGCATGCTGCTCCGACTGAAAGTTAAATCTTCACCGGGACCTGATGGTATACCTGGCGCGTTCCTTCGCCGTTACGCTGAAACACTGAGCAAGTTCCTCGTAGTTATATTTCAAGCATCCATTAGTACTGCGTCCATACCTGACGATTGGAAGAATGCACGTGTGGTGCCCGTCCTAAAGAAGGGTGACCCACTTTCTTTATCTAACTACCGCCCCATATCTATATTATGCTCTTCTTGTAGCTTCATGGAGCACATTGTGTCTAACCTCATTTAAAAATTTCTTCAAGAAAATAACATTCTGTCGCAACATCAACACGGCTTCAGGAAAGGGTTTTCTACAACTACACAGTTAGTCACCATATTTCACTTCCTTGCTTCCGTCGTGGATAGGGCTGGCCAGGTAGACTTAATTTTCTTGGATTTCAGCAAGGCTTTCGACCTAGTACCCCATAATAAATTAATTGAGAAACTTCAACTGATAGGACTGCCAGATTTTATTACTGCTTGGGTATCGAGGTACTTAATAAAACGCAAACAGTACGTAACTATTAATGGAGATGATTCTTGCGCTCATCCGGTCACATCTGGTGTCCCTCAGGGCAGTGTGCTTGGGCCGCTGTTGTTTTTGATATATTGCAACGATATTGTAGATGTGCTTGATGAACCTGTACAGATTCGCAGGTACGCTGATGACTGTATTATTTTCAATGAGATCCGATCAGCTGACGATCAGGCAATACTAAACACGTCCCTTAATAGTATCCACGCATGGTGTAATCGATGGGGCATGAAACTTAACTTCGAAAAGACTGTCCTACTACGTGTTACAGGAAAACTTAATCCATTTAAACGCTCCTTTTTTCTGGGTTCAGGAGAAATTACCGAAGTAACTGAATATAAATATCTTGGTGGTACATTAACAAACAACTTAAGCTGGAACACTCACATTTCTAACACTTGCTCGTCTGCCTTACGAAAATTTTGCTTGTTGCGCCATAAACTAAAAGATTCACCACTTCAGGTTAAGAGACTAGCATACGAAACCGTTATAAGGACTAAATTGGAATATGCGTGCATTGTATGGGTCCCGTATACTCTCACTAACATAAAAGCACTTGAGCGAATCCAAAGGAAAGCTGTGCGATTCATGTTTTCGCAATACAATAGAACTGCTTCCCTCTCTGCATTAATGCAGTCGAATTCCATACCAACCCTTCAGTCCCGGCGCAAGTTTCTTCGGTTGAAATTCTTATTTTTGTTATTTAACCATAAACTTGGAATTAATTCTTCGCCGTATCTTAATCTACAGAACACCAGACAAACCCGACACTCCCACCCCCTTTCTCTGACCCCGTACTTTGCAAAGACTAACTTATTTCCGCACTCTTTCTTTCCGCAAACCATCAGTGACTGGAACAGCTTACCAGCTTCGTGTGTACGGTCTCTTGACCTAAGTGACCATTGTTAGTTTGTTTTTAGTTCGTTTTGTTGGTTTCTTTTTCTTTTCCATGTCATTTCGCGCTGCTCGTTTTCTGCTTGCACTTTGGTATTATTGCTCAATTTGTGTTCTGTTCTGTATCCACTCCTGCTTGGGCCTCACGGCCTGCAGTATGCCATAAATAAATAAATAAAAAAATAAAATATCTCTCCGCAAGAAACACAAAACGCGAGGCAAGCAGAAAACAAGAACAAATTATGGAAAACAGTATAATGAACAGAACAGGAGAAAACAAATTTTCTAGCACCCCAAACGCCGAACTTTGACAAATTTCAAATGTGTCCTATACCAACTACTGTGTTCATTACGAAAAAATTGGAGAGGACACTTAAGCTCCGCCGCAAGGCTCTGACGCAACAGCTGATGACTTGGTTTGGCTTATTACGGTTTAACGTCCCAAAGCGATTCAGGCTATGAGGGATGCCGTAGTGAAGGGCTCCGGAAATTTCGACCACCTGGGGTTCTTTAACGTGCACTGACATCACACAGCATACGGGCCTAAAGAATTACGCCTCCATCGAAATTCGGCTGCCGCGGCCGGGATCGAACCCGCGTCTTTAGGGTCAGCAGCCGAGCGCCCCAACCACTGAGCCACCGCGGCGAGTGCTACAGCTGATGGGCTAATGCCGATACATGCACAATTTGTCTTTCTCTCCTTAACATTCATAGATCCCTGGGAGTCCTCATACCACTCCTGGCGCAGTGGTGCAGCGGTTAAGCGATGCGCCACTTCCCAGCGATTTCAAATTCAAATTCAAATTCAAATTTATTTAGCATCAACAATGATGTTACAGAACTCGTGATGCAACGGGGTGCTAGCAAAAAGCCTGTAACGGCTTGACAAAGGCTAGCACCCCGTTCACAGAGCAATACAGCAGTGGACAAAAAGTGATAGCGATAGAAAGAAAAGCAATATATATATATATATATATATATATATATATATATATGGCGACGGCTTTACATAATCATAAAAACACGTTAAGTGATAGGGCTAATATTGCGGGTTCATAATTGTAAGTGTTAATGTCTTGAGTAATTACACATACACTGATTGATAGATCACTTGGAGGTGTTATCAGAAGAGTTAAGAGCGTGTGGTAGTGTGTACATCAGCATTTGGCGGCCATAGTTAGTACGGGTGTGAGGAATCTTCCATGTCTGACTGCTTCGTGTGCTATATGCTTTCGCAAATGAAGACAGGGTCGCAAGGTTTTCAAGGAAAGGGTCATTATTTAGATGAAAGGCATGATGACGTTTTAACAGAAGTGCATTGAACAGGTTCGGTAATGGTTGTAATCTAAGGTCATCAAAAAGAGGTTTTGTGTGGGCGTCATTGGGTTCATTTGAAATAATTCTTACAGCTTTTTTCTGCAGTCGATAGATTTTGGACAAGTTTGTGTACGTTGTTGTGCCCCATATCAAGTAGCAATACGATAATGTGGATGTGAAAAGGGAGTTATGCAAAAGTAATTTAATGTGCTTAGGAAGAAAGTTACGAAAACGTGCAAGAATACCAACTATTCGAGATAGTTTGGAGTGAACGAGGTCAGTATGTGCGTTCCACTGCATATTCTCATGAAAAAGGACACCTAAGGTTTTTATTACTGGTACCACCTCTATGACTGAAAGACCAAGTTTCAGGACAATATTTGAATTAACTGGTTTATTTTTAGGGCGAAAAAGAACTGATTTTGTCTTCGAGACGTTTATAGTTAAGGAATTATTTAGACACCAAGTGTTCAATACATCAAGCACTGCATTCGCTTTCTTTACAAGCGGGGGTAAACTGTGATGGGAGAAAAATAAGCTTGTGTCATCGGCATAAATAATAAATGATGTATTTAAATCTATGTTAACAAGGTCATTAATATATAGGTTGAAAAGTAGTGGCCCGAGAATACTTCCCTGCGGAACGCCATGTAGCAATGGTTTGAAGCTGGAGCAAGAGTTATTTATGTGCACCCTTTGTTGGCGGTATTATAGGTAGGATTTAATAAGAGAAAGGAAACAGCCTCTAAAACCATAATATTCCAGTTTTGTTAATAGTGTAACGTGATTTATTTTGTCAAATGCCTTTGAATAGTCTATGAAAATTCCAAGTGAATACAATTGGTGTTCAAAGCCGTTGAGAATGATTTCTTTTTGCACTAGCAAGGCGCTTTCTGTAGAGCGTTTTTTGGTGAACCCAAACTGATACGGTGTCATAATCTGATGTTTTGTTAAAAATGAGCTCATTCGTACGTGCATTAGCTTCTCAACGACCTTGGAGAATACAGGGAGTATTGAAATTGGCCTGTAGTTAGACATGTTACATTTCTCACCACCTTTAAATATGGCAGAAACTTTGGCCACTTGGAGCCGGCGAGGAAATTGGCCGCATGAAAATATTTGATTAATGATGTACTCTAAAACAGGGGCTATAATAGTAGCAACATGTTTAAGTGGCCGAATCTCCAAACCATCTACATCAGAACTGGTAGTATTGTTTAGAGATGAGATTGTAGACACAACCTCATCTGCAGTTACTGGGAATAAAAATGCACTCTCTTCTGTTGGTTGGTGCATAAAGTTCATGCAGCTTGGGTCATGATGACTATTTCCCACAGATGTGAAGAAACCATTAAAAGCTTGAGCTAATTCTTCTCCTACAAGAGTTGTGCCATTCATACATATCTCCATCGGGCTATCAACTGCACCAGTATGTCGATTTAGGAGTGTGTTTAATCTTTTCCAAATTATTTCTGGAGTTTGCTTCGTGTCCTACATGAAAAGGTTTTCAAAGTACTCTTTTTTAATTCTCCGTAATAGGCTGTTTGTCCTGTTTCTGTGTTTTTTGAAGTCACCTAAATCGTTTTCGTTTCTGGATTTTAAAAACTTTTGATAAAGAACATTTTTCAGCTTTATAGCTTTGACACATTCAGCTGTAATCCAAGGTTTGCGTGCTTTGCGTGGCCGCTTACGGCTTTTGAAGGCAGGGAACGCCACCGGTTGGGCTTGTGTGACCCAGGTTGCTCTTCCCAAGGAAACTCTCGCAGCCTAGCAATGATTTCAGTGCCACCTGCCGCGGTGGCCAGTTTGCTCACAATCCGGAGGGCAGGTTGGGATGACGCCACAAGGGCACGTGCATGGGCGTCCAGATTGGGGGGCAAGGGCCCCTGGAATTACGGATATTATTTATGCACTAGTAGAAAACAACTGCACAGCTTGATTAGCACGCTCAGGTGATATTAAGTTATCAGACTCTGCTTATTGAGTTCAATTCTTTGTTCCTTAATAAATTATAATGTTTGTTCTCCAAGCCTAGCACTAATTTGCTGCTTCTAATTTTTGTTTAAGGGCGCAGTTTAGACCACAAATAGTTTCTTTTTGGTGCTAACCTTCCGCCTCCCCTACCCGGCTATCCGGTGCACACCCCCTGGAAAAAGTTCTGCGGACGCCCTTGGGCACGTGACCTAGGTGGCCCATCGTAAAAAAAGCGCTTAAGAACACGGACAGGAAACAGGGTGAAACAGACTGACGGCGCCGTCAGTCTGTTTCACCTTGTCCTCTGTCCGTGTTCTTAAGCGCTGGTTTTTCACGATGGATCACCGCCATCTCGCCCAATCGTTAGTTCTTCTGCTAGGTGGCCCACCTAGGTTGCTCCTCCGAGGAATTTTCGCTCACAACGCCGACGACACCACCGGATTTCGTGTAGAACGGGAGCCTTAACGCTACCTCGTTAGAACTGCAGGTCTGCATGCATCCTAGAAACATCAGAGTTCCTGAAGCGAGAGAAATATTATAAGCCTAAGCGTGGTGATCTTGAGGTACAGCTCTTTGGAGCTAAATACTTCTGCCGCCTCGATGCAAACTCTGGGTTTCGTCAGTTCTCGTTCGACCTGGCCAGATAAACCACGTTCGCGACACCTTACCACTTCTCAAGACCTCCGTTTGGGATTGATTTAGCACTGGAGTTGTTCCAAAGAAACATTGAGCGAAATATTTTTCCAAGCACCAGGTGTACGCGCGTATGTAATTGACGTCCTGTTATGAGGTGCTACACGGGAAGAACATGACGTGCGCCTTCGCGTGGCCCTGGAACTAGCAAGGAAGGCTGGCTTGACGTCCAGTGCAACCATATGCAAGGTCGCGTGCACAGAGGTTGAATTATTGGGCGACATCATCAACCATGACGGGATAAACCCTTATCCCTAAGCTCAGTGAATCATTTGCCGAAATCACGCGTCCAGCTGACGAAACAGTGATTCAGCTAATGAGGGGGGTGGCTATTTGCTTTAGGAAGTATAGTCCCTATCTGGCTGCTATGGTGAATCAATATTTTTGTGGCTGAGTTAGAGACTATTTGTACTGTTCTAAGCAGTACAGATTTTTTAAATTTCGCGCACTTCCAATAAAGGCACAATTTTGGTTTGCTTTATACTATAAGAAATCATGTAAGAAATTTTTGGGCAGGAAACGGAGAAGGCTCCTGCTCTTATTGTCAGCCAACCACTTGGTGAAGTCCTTCTCTCTTGTACCTGCACAAGGCCACAGCAGGTGGCGAGCATCCACCTCTGCAGCCGGTGTGAACAAGCCGTACACCTTTGCTGTCGATTTTTTATCCAGCTAACTAACCAAGGTGAGCTCTGACCCATCAGAAAAATGGTCTAGGAGCGGGACTTTTTCAACGTTAGGGGGACAGCTGGCTACCTCTCGTATATGCATTACGTGTCATGATTGAAACTGAGCGGAGGTTGGTTTGGTTTATAGGGTTTAACGTCCCAAAGCGACTAAGGCTATGAGAGACGCCGTAGTGGAGGGCTCCGGAAATTTAGACCACCTGGTGTTCTTTAACGTGCACTCACATCGCACAGTACACGAGCCTCTAGAATTTCTCCTCCAAAGAAATTCAACCGCCGCGGCCGGAATCGAACCCGCGTCTTTCGGGTCAGCAGCCGAGCACCATAACTACTGAGCCACCGCGGCGGCCAAAGAGCGGAGGTAATCGCAAATAGAACAGTCAATGGCAATTACATTTAAGTGCGAATAATTTCGCCATTCTGTGTATGGTCGTAGAATTGCTATCGATACCGACCACCGACCACCGCCCACTCCTAGCGATTGCGTGGGAAGGAGTGGGTGATATGCCGATATGCCAAGACTTCAATGCTTTTCTTCCGCTTGTTGTAGTTCGACTATTCCCTTCAGTTTGTAGTAGGGATATATCTGCTGTTGGCCGACATGTTGTCATGGTCATCGCCCAAGAAATGAGCGGGCATCGCCGGCTCCCCAGACGTCGTAAAGGTGCATGCTCTTGGAGGGGTCACAGACAAGGGGAGCAGCGAAACACTGAATCCAGTTGTCGAGGCCACTGCAAGGAATCCTAAACTGCAGTCAGTTGTACGTTACGTAAGAGACCACTGTGACCTAGTCGGCAACTCTGCATTTGCTGCAGAGTTGTCCCTTGTAGAAGGAACTGTGTTAAGAGGGATCGAAGTAGACATCCCGAAGTCCATGATGGCCGCAATTCTTCAAGGGATTCATGAGAGCCATTTGGGCTTGAATAAACGTAAAGCAAGAGCTCGACAGGTACTGACTGATGGCCAGGACTCAGAACTGATATCCAGAGGATGTTAAAAGGTCGGGCTCTCTACCAGAAATACGCGTACCAACAACAAAGCGCGCCGTTTTTGATGCAGCCAAGACCACATTAGGCTTGGTACACACTCGGCTTCGTTATATTCCATCACGGGGGTAGTTCTTACCTGTGCTTGTAAAATGCCTCATCCAACCTTCCAGAAACTGAACAACTAAGCAACACCACACCTCAGTCGCCGTGGTGACTCAGTGGTTATGGTTATCAGCTGTTAGCCGAATGACATGGGTTCAATCCCAGCCCGACGGTCGCATTTTGATAAAAGTTAAACGCAAGAGCCAGTTTACTGTGCCATGTCAATGCGTGGTAAAGGAACGCAGGCAATCTAAATTATCCAGAGCCCCCACTATTGCACCTCTCAAGGCTTGAGTCTCTTTGGGACGTCAAACCCCATAAAACCAAACCAAACACCACAGCTCCCACTGTCGTTGACAAACTGGGTGACATCTTTGCCTGCTACGGAATTCCAGTGCAAGTTTGCACCGACAACTGTCCCCAATTCTTCTCTCAAGATTATGCTGCTTTACATCCAGGTTCAAGCATGTTACTTCCAGCCCCAGTTTTCTACAATCTAATCAACGTCCCTAGAAATACATTTAATTCATCACAAAAAATTAAACGCAAGCACACAGCTCGACTTCTAGATACTTTCCTACCGTTCGACGTGATTGGAGGACGGTCGCCCGCCGGGTAAGCTCTTGCAAGGTAGAAGACTGAGCACGCGACTTCTGGACTTCACCCTGCAGCGAAAGACAACTGTCTTGAAACGCAAGTCGCTGGCTGCTGATGCTAAATTTATACCGAACTCCAAGAAGCAAGTATTTAGGGTTCGTGACAAACAGTGGACTAGCAAATCTCGAGTATAGGGGCCGGCAGCACCGCGGTAATACCGGGTGCTCAACGATTACAGGCTGCTTCGCCGCAACCGCACGCACCTAAATGCGACGATTAAACCCTTCGAGTGTATCATAGTTGAAAGTGACGAGTCCGACAGCGAATGCGAGCCCACCGACGAGCAGGTGCCTAGTCCAAGACGTGTTGTCGCGCTATTCACGGACGGGCGTCAACTCCAACGGTAAGGCGGTTCTCCAGAAACAACGTCCAGCCGAACTGGCTTAAGAAGAGTCAGAACTTAAACCAAGTGAATCGCTGACACGTTTCAAAGAACTGATCAACAGGGGAAGAGGGATCGTATCAGATACGAATGTGCCGTGTGTACCAGCCTCGGCCCGCACCGACCGCTGGTGATAAATAAATGTTCTTTCTTTTCTGGTATGTCCTGCGTAACTGCGACAGCAGTTGCGCCCTAGACCAGCGCATGCCAACTCTTTTAAACCGGAAGTGTTCTCTTACGGCATCCTTTCTGAATCATGCTGACAATGGATGTGGCTTTTGGTTCGTTAGAGTGTGCAGTGTTCTGCTTTTAAAATAGTCTGATTCCTATACAAGAACGAGGAAGAAAACTGGAGGGGACGCGGGAGTGTTAATTGGTTAAAATTAATATATGAAGCATTGGTCCTTCTCTACTTCACATTCATAGTTCGCTGGGAGTTCTCATGCCACTCCTGGCGCAGTGGTGCTGCGGATAGGCGATGCACTGATGCCCCGGAGGTGGCTGCACAAACAAAGCCACCGGTGGTGCTTTTGAGGTCAAAGTGATCGGGAACTGTCACGAGCAATATTAAGGCGAAAGCCTTTAATGCCTCATACTTTCGTTAGCAGCCGTGTCGGCAGATGTGTGCGCGTTTTGACGGGTGTCCACCGCGATATGTGAGACAGTTACTGCATAATTTCCTTTCCTCAAATACAATTTTCAGTTTCTTCATTACGGCCCCTCTTTCTATTTCTTCTTTCACTCCCACTTCCTCTCTTCCTGTACAGTTCGGTTCGGGTGTCCACCGAGATGACAGATAATTACTGCACCATTTCCTTTCCTCAAAAAGCGTTGCGTTCAAAGGGCGAGGCATCGCGCCAAACGGGTGGTGATGTTCCGTCCGTGGACTGCCTGGCAGCGCTACAACACGCTGTCGCGATCCATTCCTAAAGGCGAAGCTTAAGCGTCATTAAATAGCAGTTAATGTGTATTTAGTAACTAATAAGTAATTAGACTATAATTAGTAGTTTATCATTACTTCGTCATGAATTATGTGTGACTTCATCCAGCGGTGACGTCACCAATGTCACACAGGCAAAGCGGTTCGGAAAACGCTTTCGCCTCTACGCACTTTAGATAGTCAAAGTGCCCCATGAATATTTTTAAATGCCACGTACCACAATGGCCAGTTCGCTCACAGTCCGGTGGGCAGGTTGTGATGACATCACAAGGCCACGTGACCTAGGTGGCGGGTGGTCCAAACGCTTTTTCGCTTACAAAGCCGCCGACGACGACGCCGGGTTTTCTGCAGAACAAGAAATTTGACGCTATCGCGTTAAAAGTGCCTGTTTTTAGGGAGCATACGTATGCATTTTACTGTTAAAGCGGCGCTAGCGTCACTTCCCTCCCCCTGCAAATTTGAAGTCTGCTGAAGTGACGCCTGCAACCGAAGCGAGGAGCCTCAGCCTCCTCTGTATACCGGAGGCCCTAATTATGGAGCCGCCCGCTCATCCACTGCTACCCTGAATCCACCTCCGCCCACCTTCACTCTGCAAAAACACCATCCATCACCAATACACCCAAATCTATCATCTGGAAGCGCTATCCACCATCATCCACCTATAACTTCACCCTCCACAAAGCTTCCTACCGCTAGAAACCCACACAGCAGCAGCAGAACGAAAAAGCGCCGGCCACCCAACCCCTCCCCACCCTCGACGCACCGGTGGGAGACCAGGTGGGCTGAATGGTCCACCGGGTCTCCTACAAGCGGGGCGGATTACGAAGCAAGGATGCACTGCGGCTTGCCCGTGCTTTCGTAACGAGTAGAGTCCTCTACTCAACTCCCTACTTTCACCTGCGCAAACACGATGATGACCAACTGGAGGTTATCCTGCAGAAAGTCATCAAGCGGGCTAACGATCTCCCGGTCGCCACGTCCAACCAGAGACTTCTGGCCTTGGGTGTGGTGAACACATTCCGGGAGCTTCGAGAAGCCCACTTAGTCAACCAATACACGCGTCTTGCACAGACCACGTCCGGTCGCCGCCTCTTGGACCGGCTACACATCAAACATGACTACCACATTGAGGAAAGGGAGAGAGTGCCAGAACCCTGAACACGCGCCCTCCGGGTCAGACCCCTTCCCCGCAACATGTCCAGAGAAGACCATATAGCGGTCGTCGCCAGGCGCGCGCGGAAGCGTTGGCGCGATACTATGGTAACCAACATGTGTATTACGTGGACTTTGCCGGCCCACACCACGGGGGGTGGTACACGGCCGCAATCGCACACAACACAAACACAGTTAACGGGCTCACTTTCAAAGCCTAAAGCGCAACACACGCCGAGGAGATTGCCATTGCTCTGGCTCTCATTACTCCCAAGTCAAAACACATCATCACCGACTCGCGAGGGGCCTGTCGGAACTATGAGTTGGGCTGGGCTCCCCCGCTTGCCTGGCGCATGCTAGAATATAACTGCCGATGCGAACTGCCGATGCGCCGTGTGGAGCTGATATGGGTGCCTGCGCACTCCGGGAATCCCGGAAACGAGGCTGCCAGCCTTTTAGCCCGAGGTTCTTTAAACCGGGCTCAGGTGGCCTCGGATCGGGGATTCACGAAGGAGCGCATGCACACATTCAGTGAGCTGACCCAGGCATACAGAGCCTCACGCCAGCCCTAGCCCCCGCCCCACCCCTCCCTAGATAACAAACACGCAACACTCTGGCGCAGACTACAGACACACACTCTCCCCTCAGCCCTTAACCTAGCCCACTATCATCCATCCTTTCACACTCCCGCATGTGCCCTATGCCCAGAACCCTTCGCTTCTTCCCTCCACATCCTTTCCCTCTGCCCGGCGGACCCTCCCCCGCGGGACCTAGAGAACTTCAAGACCTGGGAGGACTGGGAGACCCTGCTGCGCTCGGAGGACCCGGCCGTGCAGACCATCGCCACCGGCCGTGCTGCCAGTGTTATGGACCTCAGGAACATAAACACTTGAGTTCAGTGGGGTCGTGCGGGAACCCTGGGGCGTGCCCCGAATTGCTGTGTAAATAGTTTTTTTTTCTCTCTCTGTCTTGAGAAAGTCGGTGAATTCTGCGACTATCGCTGTTTTCTCCTCCCCGTCCGATCAGGAACCCGATTTTAATCCGGTCTATACATTCAAAGATATTACAACATATTATCAAAATTGTCATCGCCTTTACCCTAGCCCATGTAAAGGCCTTAAGAAGGCGGATGAGCGGCTCCTTCTCCGCCTTCTCACCAATACATTGCTGTGCCCGGCAGCGCTAAAACATTTTGACCCCTCCTTTAGCGGCAGCTGCCCACACTGTAGTGCAGTGTCTTCTGACACTTATCACATGGTGTGGGCCTGCCCCTCCAACCGCGCTATTCCCCCCATCCCCAACCCAACCCGGGAGGACTGGGAGGCGACCCTGCTCGGCTGCCACGACTTACAGGCCCAACAAGCCTTAGTCGGGCGCGCCCGGGCGGCGGCAACCGCCACTGGGGTCCCATACTAGGGACCTCCACCTAGTGTTTGTAAGGATCGGTCCCTTACGGGCTGATCCAAACATACCTCCTGCTCATTCGTAATAAATGTTTTCACCACCACCCACTACCGCTCTGTCTTTTTGAGGCCTTGTGATGCCTTTGAGGTCTTTTTGTGATGTGATATGATGTCACAAGCACACTTCCGCCGAGCCTACAGTTAGAGGTCAAGTCCGGGCCTGATTTGACCTGCGGCTTAGCACGCGAGAACTGGTCTTCGCTCCAAAAGACGAGCTCAGAAACCTTCAGTACCTTTAGGGCAGCTATAAGATTATCTATACTCATAGCGAATAAATGCAAAGGGTGCGGGGAACCCCTGGGGCGTGCCCCGAATTCCTTTTACAATAAAGTTTTTTTTTTATCTCCCCATCCTACACAAAATTAATTTTATTGTGTACAAACAAAACCAATTCAGTACACAGTACATACACGTGCACACTAGGGAGCCGGCTCCGAACAATAGCATACAACAGGCACTAGCCTAGCCCAGCCTACACATGGACGCCGTCGTCTCATTTGAAATCGTGTTTTGTGTTTAACTAATTGCCCTCTTCGTTCTTAAATAATTCGTATTAGTTCAGCTTATTTCCCGATTAATCGCAGTTATTTCAATCTGATGTCAATACACTTGAACGAACTCTACAACTCACTAGTAAGAAAACGTCGTAATAATAACGTATATGATCTCCATGTCACTATAAGGCACGCTCGGACGTGCACTGGTACTTCAAGCAACAAAACAAATTTTATAGAAACAGCGCTTAGTATATTGCGCAATATTATGCATTTCACATGCTGCGTAAAGTTTTTAGTTAATTCTTATATATAATGAGGTCATAATTTGAAAAGTGATCAAATAACACAAAAAAATTATATTAACACAAGAGAAACACCAGGGATGCTTGAGTAAAATAAAAATTTGTTGGACGCTTAACCTTTGCCTTTAGGATCGATGGTGATGGTGAAAAACATTTATCGTGCATAAAATGTTTACAGAGAGGTGATTGGGGTAGGCCCTATTGGCCCTTTCCCCTAACAATACTAGGTGGAGCCCCTATTCCGGGACCCCATTGCCAAGCAACGCCGCTCGCGTCCGGTGAACCAAGGCCTTTTGGATCTTTAGGTCCTGACAGGCGAGCAGGGCCGCCTCCCAGTCCTCTCTGGTGGGGTTGGGGTTGGGGGGGTTGGATGGGTATGCGACAGCGTCTTGCAGCGCTGCCAGGGAGTTTACGTAACGCCATCGGCCGTTCGGCGCGACTCCTTGCCCGTTGGACCCTCCCCCGCGGGACCTAGAGATCCTCAACACCTGGGAGGACTGGGAGACACTGCTGCACTCGGAGGACCCGGCTGTGCAGACCACCGCCACCGGCCGTGCTGCCAGTGTTATGGACCTTAGGAACATAAACACTTGAGTGCAGTGGGGTCGTGCGGGGACCCTGGGGCGTGACCCGAATTCCTGTTGAAATAAAGTTTTCTCTCTCTCTCTCTCTCTCTCTGGACAAATCGACAATTGTTTGAGGAAAGGAAATGACGCAGCAACAGTTTCACTTGTCTTGGTGGACACCCGAACCGCGCATGAGGCGCAGGCACCGATTATTCTCCTGATTGTAGGTCACCGGTTGGAATCCCTGACGAGAGCTAGGCTCTAACGTAATTATTAAGTTTATGCTGCGCAAAGCGCTGAATCGTGTGATAAGTCCGGAACAATCTGCGGCAAACGGTTGGCGTGATACGATTATTTCCGAAGCGCGGACCTCGCAACTCGCGTAAAAGTGTCGACGCTGCTGCGAAAACGATAAAGTGGTTTAAAGCGCCCACAACGAAAAGGTGGTCCTGGCCTTGGATCTTAAAGGCGCATTCGACAACGTCAAACACGAAGAAATCCTGGACCACCTCAGTAACACCAACTCTGGCCACAAAACATTCAACTACATAAAACAATCTCTTACATACCGTCAAGCCTACATACGCATACAAGATGCGGAACACGGGCAATACACCATCGGCTCGAGGGGAACACCTCAAAGCGCGGTCCTGTCTCCCCTCCTCTTCAATTTGGCAATGCTTCATCTGCCCTCCAAGTTGTTTTCTTTGCCCGGGATACATCACGCTCTTTATGCGGATGACATTACAATCTGGGCCATGCAAGGTAACCTGGGTCACATGGAATCCTGCCTGCAAGCAGCGGTGACCCTAGTCGACGACTACGCGGCCTACTGCGGACTCCAGTGCGCCCCGTCTAAATCAGAATTTGTGCACATACGTCCCTCCCCTCGGGACACAACACCGCTTTGCATCAGTCTCCTCTCGGGACCGATCCAGGAGTCCAAGGAGATCTGCGTCCTTGGTCTCTTCATACACAGTCAACGCAGGGTCGACACCACCCTAGCCAAACTTCGCACGGTGGAAGACCAGGTGGGCAGCATGGTCCGCCGGGTCTCCAACAAGCGGGGCGGATTACGAAGCAAGGATGCACTGCGGCTTGCCCATGCTTTCGTAACGAGTAGATTCCTCTACTCAACCCCCTACTTGCACCTGCGCAAGCATGATGATGACCAACTGGAGGTCATCCACCGGAAAGTCATCAAGCGGGCTCTCGACCTCCCGGTCACCACGTCCAACCAGCGACTTCTGGCCTTGGGCGTGGTAAACACATTCCGGGAGCTTCGAGAAGCCCACTTTGTCAACCAATGCACGCGTCTTGCACGGACCACGTCCGGTCGCCGCCTCTTGGACCAGCTACACATCAAACATGACTACCATATTGAGGAAAGGGAGAGAGTGCCAGAACCCTGGAGATGCGCCCTCCGAGTAAGACCCCTTCCCCGGAACATGTCCAGAGAAGACCATAGCGGTCGTCGCCAGGCGCGCGCGGAAGCGTTGGCGCGATACTATGGTAACCAAGAACACGTCTATTACGTGAACGTTGCCGGCCCACACCACTGGGGGTGGTACACGGCCGCAGTCGTACACAACACAAACACACTTAACGGGCTCACTTTCAAAGCCTACAGCGCAACACACGCGGAGGAGATTGCCATTCCTCTGGCTCTCACGAATCCCAAGTCAAAACACATCATCACCGACTCGCGAGGGGCCTGTCGGAACTACGAGTTGGGCTGGGCTCCCCCGCTTGCCTGGCGCATACTGGAATATAGCTGTCGATGCGAAGATCCAACTCCACTCAACTTGATTTGGGCCCCCGGTCACCGGGGACTCCAGGGAAACGAACAGGCCGATCAGGCCACCCGCGCACTCACCGGGCTATCTCCCTGTCCTTGGAAGGGCACTCCCAATCAGACAATCTGGCCCATCACATTCAGACAAATCACCGATTACTACAAGGAGGAGCACCGGCGCTACCCCAGCCCCTTGTAAGGGTCTGGATCGCGCTGACGAGCGCCTCCTCATCAAAATTCTCACTAACACTGTACTGTTCCCGGCGGTGCTTAAACATTTCAATACATTCTTTGATGGCGCGTGCCAGTTCTGTGGGGAGGTGGCTGACACCTTCCACATGGTTTGGGCGTGTCAATCAAACCCATCTATCCCCCCCAACCCTAACCCCACCAGAGAGGACTGGGAGGCGGCTCTGCTCGGCTGTCAAGACCTAAACAGCCAAAAGGCCTCGGTTCAACGGACGCGGGCGGCGTTGTTTGCCAATGGGGCACCTGAATAGGGGCTCCACCTAATATTGTGAGGGAAAGGGTCAATAGGGTCTTAACCCAATCACCTTTCTGTAAAAATTTAATTACCCATAAATGTTTTTCACCACCACCACCACCACCTCCGCCTACTTCCACCCTACAGAGAAATCCTGTCGCGTGTGAAGCCTCGGCTTAGAGTAAACCCAAAACTGAGAGGAAATGCGTCAAACCTGTCGACGAGGAGAAATCCAGCTGCGTTCGCGGAACTGTCGGGTCTGATGTCGGATCATCGAGAAATTTTTTATTCTTCAAATTCAAGTCTTAATCACTCGATTTTACATTTTTCCGTGCGTAGCGAGTCAGATCGTCCGTTTCCGTTTACATAATTTTCACATTGTTCGGCGGCTTTACAAACAAGTAAATAAGAAATACATGAGACTAAGTTCTACGATATTCTTCACGCTGGTCCACGATATCTGAAAGGACCAGTCACTCGGCTTTGCATTCCAGGAGATTTCTTATCGCTTTTTATTTGCGGTTCAGGCTATGTACTGCCTTTCTCAAAACAGCCGGCTGTCCTTGCCGCTTTTCTTCCAATCAGGAGGCTTGCCGACCACAGCGAGGGCGCTCCACCCATAGGCCCATTTTCCAAGTGGCCGCGGAAGCCTGGTTACTTCAGGCAAATTCGTCAATTAAATGCATAATTAAAGGTAACAAAACGACTGCGCTGGCGTATATGATGTTACTACTTTTCAGCGCGAAAAAGAAGTAAAAGCCTTCCCCGCCCATTTCAAATGGGATGCGGCTTCAAAGATCACACGGTACTCGCAGATGTAGCCGTAGTTGTAGGAGCCTTTGTGGTTACATTTCTAGAATTTAATGGTGGCGTATCATGCCAACAGCCAATTGCAAGGCCATTGTGCTCGCATTGGTCGTTAGAACATAAGCCGACCGGGCATGTGTAGTTGATGTTGCTCTGCATTGCATTTGCTGCTGCTGTTAAGAGGCTCTTGAAAGTCAAGAATGCAGGGTATTAACAGGGGCATACTTCAGAGTAAGCTACTGTCTTTTTTAAGAAAATATCTTAATACAGGACTGTAAGAATAGTAGTACCAATGCTTCGTATCGTGTATGAAACGCGGCTGTCGGCACTGGCGAGTTGCTGCAAATTTTAACAGCTCTTTCAAACCAACATGTCACTGAGGGGCCTACGTTGCTGGGTTTCTCGATTATTGTTCCTCACGAAGCACTATACCACAAAAAATATTTCAAACCTGTTTCAACATCCGACTACATAAGGTGGTTCCGCGGGTCATAGAGTAAGTACTCTGAAGGGTGTACAATACCAGGTGTTTCAGGGAACACTAAGTAACTTTCAAAAATAGACTTTTCGGGGTAAAAATGTCGCATTCGCGGCATATTATTACCAGCGCTAGCGGACACCAGAAAACCAGTGAATTGCCTTAACTAGTAAACTGGTTAACTAGTTTATAATCAACTTTTAACTACTCGAGCTAGGCGCCTCCTTGTAATTAAAGTTTTTAGTCGGTCGTTAGTAATAGCCACATGAGTTTTTAGATTTTTTCAAAGCGCAATTACCCTCGGAGGACCCGGCCGTGCAGACCATCGCCACCGGCCGTGCTGCCAGTGTTATGGACCTTAGGAACACAAACACTTGAGTGCAGTGGGGTCGTGCGGGGACCCTGGGGCGTGCCCCGAATTCCTGTGTAAATAAAGTTTTTTCTCTCTCTCTCTCTCTCCGCGCTATGGCTCCACAATTTTGGCTATTTTGGCTAGTTACGTGAGCTGGAGGGGTTCCTTTATCACCATGCTTTTCGAAAGCGCATATATTTGGGCATAGTATAGCCATAATTTGTAGGGCCGCAGCGCCTAAGGTAATCGCGTTTTGCAAATTCTAAAAACTTACATCACTATTACTAACTACTGGCTATAAATCTTTAATTTCAACCAGATGCCTAAATCAGTAGTTAAAAAGTTCATTTTTAGAAACTATGCTAACACAATTCACCTCTTGTCCAGCGTCCGCCAGCGCTGGTAATAAAATCTCGATACAACGAACTTCGCGGGGTCGCGAATAATCGTTCGTTATTTTGAAATATCGTAAGAACGAAAGACTCGCGAAAAAAGGTAGTATAGTATTACTGGACAATGAAAATACTGTACCTTCAGGAAGGGCACACGACGAGCTATGTAATTTTCAAACAGGAACGCGAACGAGAGGTTCAGCGCTCGTTTATTTGCAGAAATCCGTGATTCTGGCGGGTGCGACACAGGCGCCCCAGGACGAACTCTTCAACGTCAACTTTTTGGAGCACAGAATCAGGCACATCGCTACAACGTCCGATGAATGTGCAAAGTTTGCCTATGGATGCAAGAACCTCCGCACTAGACACAGGTTCGGCCGCTTGGTCTGCAGGCGGCGAGTCGGCATCGTCGTCCAGTTCATTTTCTTCGCCGCGCTCTCCATACTCGCGAACGCTGCTCACGATGTCTTCTACAGTCAGGGGCAGCATTTTCCGACTCGGCGTAGTCGGCAAAAGTTACAGAAGAGTCTACAGAGAGTTTCGCAGTGACTTCAGTCCGCACCTCTTTTGCGCTGTCGTCATCCGTGCTATCAGCGTCATCGCAGTCTTCTGTGTGAAGCGGCGATTTCACCAGGCCAGCTTTCCTCCAGCAGTTGTTGATGGTCGAGGCCTTTACGTTCCACCACACCCCAGTTACCATTTCGGCAGCCTGGCGGACATTTATGGCTGTCGGGAGTCCGAGCCGAAGGTTTAACAGCGCTGCACTAGGCGCTTCCGAAACGATGTGTTTCCTTAAGCGTGAACTGCCGTCGCTTCATCTTGACGCTGGCGCCCGCAGAATTCATCGTCAGCACAGTCAACACGCAGCGGCGAGAAACGACTAGGCCTCGCGTTCGCGGCGGCCGCACACAAAAAAAGAAAAGCGCGGAGGTAGTCTAGTCACATGCACACCCACGGCCGGTCTCGACGCGCGCGCTCTCTCGCTCTCTCTTAAGGAGAGAGGAGAGAGCGCACGCGTCGAGACCGGCCGTGGCACACCGTGGGAGAAAAAAAAACGGAGGAGGAGAGACGAGCCAACTTCCGGTTGCGAGGCGGCTTCGGATTGGACTGGATTGTATCGGATGCCTGCCCTTGGCGATTAGCAGAGTTAGCGTGTGCCTCTCGGGGAGTCGGCTCACTTCTCCGGGGTAAGTTCGTAATAATGAGGTGCATTTATAATAGGTGGGCAAATAAATTATGCTCGTTATTCTGAAATGTTCGGTATTTTGAAATTCGCAGTAGTGAAATATTTTTACATTGAAAATATAGATATTTTGGCGGGGATTTTGAAAAAGTTCGTAAATATGAAAAATTCGTTAATGTGAGGTTCGTAGTAGTAACGAGATTATACTACTATGCGGCAAAAGCGATATCTTTTACCTCAAACTGCCTATTTTTCGAATAATTAATTATTCTATGGAGAAATACCCGGTATATTTATGGCCACGATATCCAAGCGGGCTTTTTCTCAATGGGTGCGTTTTTGTAGGAACAAGACGCGTTAGACGCATTAGTGTCAGCCCTGCGCTGCGCGAAACAGAGCAAGTCTATGATTTATCCACCGGCAGCTGCTTTAGCCACCAGATTGCTAAACTCATTTCTCAGTGTTCTGAAGAATCGGGAACGTTGGGTATAGACATGTGACGTAGGAAGAATTCCATGTGCACATGCCTAGGCCTCCCCGTGTTTACAGTTGAGAGCCCTGGCTTTATCAGGTCTTGGCAGTCGCTCGAGATACTCGGAAAGCGAGGACGCAGGACAGATTACAGGGAACAGGAGCATCGACGTGGTTGCAGAAGCGGACAGATTGATGATGTATCTCCATGACGCTTGCTAAGTGCAATTTACTATGAACCTAACAGTTTGCCGCATAACTGTCTCACTTGGTATTTGGGTGTCACCCCCTACTCACAGCGTGATTGAGATGTCCACTGATGCAGTGACTTCGTTAGCCGCATTAGCATCATCATCAGCCTGACTGTGCCCACTGCAGGGCAAAGGTCTCTCCCATACAATTAACCCTGTCCTTTGCCACCTACGCCCACAATTTCCCAGCAAACTTCGTAATCTCATCCGCCCGCCTAACGTCCCGCCGCCTCCTGCTATGCTTGCCTTCTCTTGGAATCCACTCCGTTACCCTTAGGCACCAGCGGTTATCTTGCCTTCGCATTACATGCCTCGCCCTAGCCCATTTCTTCCTCTTGGTTTCGACTAGCATGTCATTAACCCTCACCGACTGGGCCCGCTTCAGGTCTGTTAACGTTGCGCCTATTATTGTTCAAATCATTTTTCACACGCAGGTTCCCGTCACGTCAAACCTTGACCCAGCGGCATACTTGCTGTTAGCACTTTCAGTGACAAAAAGAAATGAAAGGCTTTCTCGCCTATTTGAAATGAAATGTGGCTTTATTCCGATGCGGGCTCCTTGATAACCGCGCTCAAATTTCCAGGGTTACTATGACTGTTTTTGTTGATCCACAAGGGATGTCAATATTGCCTTCTAAGATTACACAGAGCTCGTAGATGCAGTTGTGGTCGTAGGAGCCGTTGTGGTAACATCTGTAGAATTTGGCGGTGGCTCATCATGCCAACAACCAATCCAAAGGCCAGTGCGTTCACAGACGCCTGCATTGCACAAGCCGACAGCACATGTGTAGCTCACGTTGTACTGCATACGCACTCCTGCTAGCTCTGGGATGCCCTGGAAGTAAAAGACAGAGTATAACACGGACATACTTCTGCGTTAACTACCCTCTTTTTTGGAAAAATGTCTAATACAGCTCTCTAAGAATAGTGGCAGCGATTTTTCGCATCGAGCATGAAACACCGCTGTGGCCACTGGCTTGTTATTACTACGAATTATAAGAGCGATTTTAAACCAACATGTCACCGCCAGTCATAGGGTTCTGGGCTCCGCGACAATTTTTCCAAAAAAAATAAAACGTAATGGCAGCATACACTCTTTCAAACCTGTATCAGCATCGGGCTAGCTAGGGTGGTCGTGCAGGCCAGAGTGTAAGAGCTCCGAAGAATAAGCTATACCATATATTTCAGGGAATATGATCACTAATTTTTGAAAATAGGGAATTTGAAGTAAACGCAAGCTTTTTGTGGCATATTAATACCAATGCTGGCAGGAATAAAAAAAACAGGCGAGTGATGCTAACTGTAAAGTTATTAACGGCAGTCTAATTAACTTTTGTCTATTACTGTAGGCACCTACTTCGAATGAGAGATTTTTAATTAGAGATTTGTAGCCGGCCGTTCGCAATATTCGTATCAGTCGTTAAAGTTTCCAAAGCGCGACAACCCTGGCCGCTGGAGCTCAACAAAGTTTGCCTACATCGGACCAAGATACATGTGCCTTCTAAAAGCATGCAGGCAAAGCAAGCCCTTCAGTCCTGGTAACTAGTCAATATAGCCAATTTTTGTTTAGCCACAGCGCCGAATGTAATTGCGTTTTCCAAATTCTAAAAACTGATACAGTTATTACTAACCGCGGCTACAAATCTCTAATTCCAGTCAGGTGCCTATCTATAATACTTAAAAAGTTAACCATTAGAATTAGATTTAATCACTTCCCTAGTTAACATGATCGCCTGTGTTTTGAAGTCCGCCAACGCTGGCATTACTATGCTGCAAAAAGCTTCTCTTTAGCTCAAAAACCCTATTTTTGAAAATCATTGATCACCTTCCTTCAAACACCCGATATATAGAGCCACGAAACCGAAGTGGGCTTCGCAATGGGCAAGAGGCACATTTCGTATTTATGCACCGTCAGCTCCTGTATCCATCACACTGTTAAGCTCAATTCTGTATGTTCTGAGCACACCCGAACTTCGGGTATAGAGCTCTGACGTAGAAGAATTACCTTGAGCTAACACCGATAGTCCGGCAAGCGGCTATAAATAAAGCACTAGAGCTTTATCAGATGTAAGCAGCTCGAGAAAAACTCGTGCAGTTTATATAATACTCGGGATACCGCTACACTCGGGCAGTCGCTCTAAAAACTGAGCTAGCGACGATGACAGACCGATTATACGGAGCAGAATAATTGACGTGCTTGTGGAAACTGTCATTATATATCTCCCTAACTCTTGCTGAGCGCAATTTTATGTGAGGTCACATAGGAGCTTACAGTGTGCGGGCAAGTGTGTGAATCAAGCGTGGTGAGGCCTGTGATATGGTGCAAAAGACATTCTGTAATCTGTCACGCTCAGCTTGACTTGAACACCACAATATGTGGCCGGGGCTCATACAGCGTCGCATTGAGGGCCGGCAGTCGAGTTGTGTTGAAAACCTGACAATTTCGTTCTCAATAGAAAAACATGGGGTAGCTGCAGAATTTTCAATTGCTCCGTTCTCATCCGCTACTTCTTGCTTTATGGATTCTTCTCGATGAGAAAAGGACAAGTTTTACTCACTAAGCATTCTGTTCCGTTTTTTAAGTGTTGTGTAGAATTCTTGCACTTGAGAACACAGCCGACGGGACGCTGTAAAAAAAGAAAGACACAGCTCAAAACGAAAACATGCTTGCGCGAATTATGGAGATACTTAGGCAAAGGAAAAGTGTAGGGTCGTACGTTTCCTATTCGCATATGGCAGGAATAATACATATAAACTCTTATAGCTCCCGTTGAATGGCGCAATACCTGAAATTTGTTTATTCAGGTGCACCTAAAGCGACTGTCACAATGCCACAGCCTCATTCACGATTTCGCACTTTCAACTATCCCTGCCTACTTCCACGTCAGACAGGACGAACCGTAGGATTCGTGTTCTCATTCCTTTTCAGCAGGGTGACCGATATGCAGGCTTTTTCAGCTAAGGTTTTCGTCCAATTTTAACCATAGGCTTTGTGAGCTGGCTCTTTTTCGGGCTAGCATTGTAAGAAGTGTAGTGCATCAGAATACACCTAAGACGTGCTAACTAGGAATCTGGTTAATTGATGCTAAATAGTTAGCTTTTTCAGTATTACCGTTCGGCTCCTTACTTACTGAGGGGCGAGTGGCCCACTAGCAAACCTTCATCACTGTTCATAATTTCGGACACATGCTTACCCTCACCGCCATGGATGGACAAACTTGGATCATTTCTCACGCCATTAACACCAGCGGAGAGCCATCAGCGATGTCCATCAGATTATCTGCCTCACCCACGCTGGAGAAGCGAAGTAGCTAGGAGCGGAGTGATAGTTAGAAAGTTAATTATTTAATATTAATTAACTAGACTGCTAGTTAGCACGCCTAACCTGTATTCTGATTCACTACACCACCAACAACGCTATGCGGGAAAAGTGCTCCTCTAGCACAGAAAAAAGCCTATTTTTTTACTTCGCAGAAAACTTAAGTAAAACAGAGTGTAACCCATGGCTTGGATTCTCTCTGTGCCCTGACGGGGCGAAGCCTCCTCGTCTAAACGTCTGCATGACTTTGGTGAATTGACGGCACCATTAGACGAATACATTTAACGGAATTCCTTAAAGTGAAGTACAATTCACGAGAACGAGAAATTACAGTTAAGCATCTATATCAACACAGACAAAGCATGCAATGAAAATCTATACAGCTTTCTCTTATTCGGCCAGGAAAAATACGAATCTTGCTTCACCTTCGAAGAAGCAAACGAGGAATTACTCGGTAAATAACGCCACCTTTGTTGGACGTATACCCGTTCGTCCCCATCTGTCCTCTTATTCAGTTGACGCACTGTTGTCGTCTATAGTCACGGTGTTTTCAAGCCTAAAATAGTGTAAAACGCATTTCTTTTGTTTAGCAGCATTTGCAGGTAGAGAGAGAGAGGGCGACGACACAAGGTCCGCGTCCAAGTCTCTGATGGGCTGCATACTACAGGAGGTTTCACTAGACACACCCACCGCTACACGACCAGGCACCGCTAACACTTTTTTCCTTCGTGGGAGTCCATAAAATCAGAAATGCCATGCTAAACACTTATGGGCACAAATTTTGAGTATTTGAAAATTGCAAGGACTGCTATGGAAACAATGAGGGTAATGGTCTATTCTTCCAATGTGTAGCAAAATATTCCTTTTAAAGTTTTTACATCGCTCGCATGCAGCAGTTAAGACTGACATAGGAAACCAACGAAGAACGCTTTTTATGATCGCAAAAACTTTAATAGTAAAAATATGCAAGCGTGCCGACAGGAGATCGGAGGATATATTGATTGCTATAGTGAAATCTTAAACCGTATTTAAAAAATTGGGTTCATAAACTCTTTTCCTTTCAAAAATGATTTTGTCCACATTTGTTTGATATGTGTGAGTTCAGGACATAAGAGAGTTGGGGACGCCAGCCATACGGTTGTTAGGATAGCCTGAAAATTATATTCCACGGGAAACTCTTCAGACATTGTTAAGGACGGGTGTTTTGAAAACATCAGTTTTACACTAACAGCTGGTGCTATTCACAAAGAAACTGTGACGATATATATTGTCACGCAGCCGTTTAGGTTGGGAACTCAAGGCCTAGACGGCAGAGGAGCGCCCACACCGACAGGCACAGAGAAGCTGCCACAGCACCTAGAGGCGGCAGCAGTGTTACTTCAGTTTCTTCACCAAACCCGCCAACGTGGCGCACGATCTAGCGTCTAGCAGCTGGCGAGCGGCTATTGTTGCAGACGTGGCATTATTATAAAATATTCATGCTGTACACTTGAAACTGCAAAAAAGGTCACGTACCGGCTCTCCCGTAGTGTTCAGTGTTTGTATGAAGCAAGTGCTGTTGTCATCTGGGGATGAGAGAGAAATGTAAAAAAGGAGCGCACAAGTACGTTAAAATAAAAGTGCAGAAATCGGTATGCGTGTCATTTCAGCAATACGCTGCGGTTAAAGACATAAACAAACCACTGTCGCATCTTCTAAGGAATCGTTCCAGTAACAATGACTTTTTAACCCAGTATCATATGAGAGCTTTCGGAAAGCTTCAACCTGTAGCCCTTTATAGCAAGAGGAAGAGCTTAGCCAGTCGCCTCCCAAACTTAGCAGTGTCCGCCTGATTATTTTCTTCAATAGGAGGCACCTCGCAATGTTCATTAAAAATATTTGTGCCTGGTACCCTGTCGGTTCCAGAAATATAATTTTTGAATGATTTAGTGCCTGAAATCTGAAATCGAAAGCTCAAGGTGTGGTACACAGTTATTGTGTTCTGAGGGATGAAAAATCACTATTCTTATATGCATAAACCACGGGCCTACTTACCCGCCTTTTGCGCAGTGTTAAGGAGTCAAGCCACGAGCGAAAAATGCTTGACAGGTTAACTTGCATCAAGTAATGTGACTATGTAACCTGCGTGTATTTACGCAAACCTTGTACGAACAAAAGCAGGGCGATTCGTAATCACTCTGTCAAGAAGGCTAGGCTAAACGAAATCCGCACGCTTCTCTGGCTGAGAAAATTCGAAAAGATCTTCGTAGAAGGGTTGCAGCCTGGGCTTGTTGGTTCATATTACAATGGCAAAGCGTAGCGCAAAAAGACGAGTACTCAGAAAGAGCTGTGTGTATCTCTGTCTGAGTCCTCGTCCTCTTGCGCTACTCTTCTACCCTCTTCGTAGACCTTTGTGCTGGCTGCATTTGCGACGTAAATAATCTGTAACTTTAATCTGACCTCAGGGCTCCGACTGATAGCTCAAGGTATATAAGTGGAATAGAGACGGGTGAATAAAGGTTCAAAATAAAGTCACACACGAAGAAAAAGATTTGATGAGCACTGTATGGCTGCAGCCGTTGTTCACAGACATGTCATCATCACTAGCGAAGCTCTTTGGCCAGATAGAAGCATGTCTGCTATTTATCTCGAATCCGCTTTTTTTTTTACAAGATGTGCCGCCCTTTGGGGAGTGCCGTAAATTCGTCGGGCTCTGGTTGAAAACAAACGCAAGCGGGAGACGCAGGCGCGCCCCGGTTCCACGAGGAGCCAGCTGCTCCTGTGAAGTGGCGTGTGCGTGACAGCTGCCGCGTCCTGTCGCATGCAGTTGTCTCTAACATGACTTGCGTATGCACAGTAGGGTCTGGCGATTTGTTTTCAACCAGTGGAACTGGAGGAGGAGAGGAGCGCGTGCGCTGTGCGGCCGTACGACAAGGCAGCCATGTTACCCTAGCAAATTGCTCTAATCTCATTTTCCCTCATGGGATTCTGCATGCCTTGCCTTCGTCACCGGCACATGCGATCTTGCAAATGCCACATAAGCCGGATGGATTCCACTATCGACAAAAGCCTTTTTCAGTGACCCCCAGCAACTCTGTCCTGGGTCAACTGCAGTTGCTTTATTACAACGAAATTGTTAACCTTCTGGATCACCTGCATATCTCGCACTACCTACTAAGCTTTCTTTCATTGGTATCTATTTTAAGACAAAGCACCAGCAGCTCTCTGTTCTCCGCATCAGAGCTCTTGCACAGGTGCGCTTTCTTTTCCTATTTCCAGCTAAAACGCCATCCGTTCGCTCTAGCCTCGTATTCAATCGTGCCCTGTTAACGCGAATCTCTAAACTAGTCTGCAATCGTTCGTTTTGCTGTATTGTCTACTCTGCTTACTCACTTTTTATTCAACTTCGCCTTTCCAACCGCAACCTCACAATTTAATCATTGGTCTTCTCACGCTCTTATCTCGATAAGCTTTAAATTCACTTGCACGTCACCTTCATGCATTCTTCATGCAGTGAACTTCGTCAGCCCATTTGACGGCCTATGCACTCCATCACTCCATAGGTTACATCAATACTCGCCATTGCATCCTTAGTACCCATTTCATGGCCGCATTTTATCTTCGTTTTTTTTTACCTCTTCCACTCTGCTCTCCTTCTGTCTTTATCTCCCAAATTCCCCTCCCTACGCAGAGTAGCATGCCAGCGATTTTTAAAACGCCGGCTAAATTCTCTGCTCTTCATTAAAGAGTCTCTCTCTCTCTCTCTCTCTTGCCTTCCCTCACACTGAGTGTGTTGCTTGAAGTTGAGGAGCATGCAGTCTTCAGAAGATTCCGCCAAGGTTACACCCGCGGCGTCACGAATGAGTTGAAAGTTTCCGAGTTGGCCACAGCTCTCGAGTATACGGAGGCCGCCCGATGGCCGGAGTATCACCTTGGTTACGCCCTTGGGTAGGCGAGGTAGGTTCGACGCCACCGATTGTCGAGCAAGTCATCGGCCAAGCTTTTTCGCAGAGGAGTCGGCAGATTGCCGTATGCTGCCCTGTCCCTGGGCGCAATCGGTTCCATTGTGTGCCGCGGGGTCAGTCCTTCGGCGTTCGTGACCGGATCGATGAGATTCACCGACGGTGAACCAACCATAATGGTGCGAAACTTCTTCGGGGGCCATACAGTCCCCTCCACGGTGACTTCCATGTCCAATGTTGGACGAAGATCCCACTCAGAAAATGCGGCACAGCCCCGTCAGAGCGGGGTCGCTAGGCCTGGCGTAGGCCTAGCGGGCCGTGCGTACCGGCGAGAGCCGAATCGCAAAAAAAGTCCGCACAAACAGGCGTGTGCAGCTCGGTGGTAAAGATCTCGAGCTACCTCGTGGGCCGCCTCGTTGCCACGGGCAGATACGTGCGCGGGGGTCCAGATTATATTGATTGTTCTATTCAATGTCGCTTGTCTTAAAATTTTGGCAGCGAGGGGAGAGACTCTCCCTCTACTAAAATTTTCGACTGCAGCTTTGCTGTCGCTTATGACGTATTTAGCTTTGGAACCGACGCAAGCTAGTGCTATTGCGACCTCCTCCGCCGTCTCAGTGTTTGTCCCTAGGATAGCTGCGGCCGTAATGAGGCTACCCGCTCCGTTCACTACCGCGACGGTCGTGTACTGACTATTTATATCACCCGCTGCGTCTACGTAGGCGGCCTCCTTCTGAGGCTTGTCACCGTAGATGCGGTCTATCACCATTGCCCGTTTTTGTCTTCTTTCCTTGTTTATTTCTGGGTGCATGTTCTTGGGTAAGGGGGAATCCTGAGATTGCTCCTAATCTCCATGTCGATATCCTCCCTCTGTCTAGCTCCCCTGTCTGTTTTGAGTCCGACTTTGGCTAGTGTGGCTCTTCCCGCATGTGTTATGCTGAGTCTCTCTAGGTGTGATGTATGGACTGCTTCTGCGAGCTCTGTAAGCGTGTTATGTATGCCCAGTGATGGGAGTTTTTC
This sequence comes from Amblyomma mixtum, assembly GCF_055824585.1. Lineage (NCBI taxonomy): Eukaryota > Metazoa > Arthropoda > Arachnida > Ixodida > Ixodidae > Amblyomma > Amblyomma mixtum. The sequence goes on along the minus strand of NC_143013.1, from coordinate 221,372,037 downwards.
CGAGGATATATATGCATATGGGCAGGCCTAGAGCTTTTTTGACGCACTTCCTTATGAGAGCGTCGATTTTGTTCCTCTCTGCTGCTTTGAGATTTAGGTACGGCGTGGCGTAGCTGACTCTACTTATTATGAAAGCTTGTATGAGCCTAAGCAGTTTTTTTCTTTAAGACCGCCTCTTTTGCTCGATACACGTTTGATGAGATTGAGGGTCTGCATCACGTTGCTCTCAAGCTTTTTGATGGTTATCATGTTTTTTCCATTTGAGTGCATATAAAGGCCTAGGATTCTGATTGTGTCCACATTGGGTACCTCGTGTCCTCCTACAGAAATCTGAATTTCCGAGGGTGGTTTGTTCCTCAGAGCCTTATCGTTATATATGAATATTTCAGATTTTTCGGGCAAACATTCTAAGCCCCTTTCTTCTGCATACGTCGAAATTATATTGGCAGCTGCCTGTAGTATTTGATTAATCTCTGCATCTCTTCCTCGATTGATCCATAGATTAATATCGTCCGCATGCAGGCTATATTCTAAGTTTGGGTTGCCAATTTTCTCAAGTTCGCCCGGGAGTTCTCTCATGGCCATGTTGAAGAGAATGGGTAATAGCACCGACCCTTGAGGGGTTCCCTTGCTTCCCTGCTTTATTTCCCCGGATTTAATCTCCTGGAAGCTTATGCTCGCAGTTCTATCTGTGAGGAAGTCTCTTATGTAGCGATAGGTTTTCTGACCTACTCCGGCGTGGCTGAGTCCTTTCAATATTGCCACTCAATATTGCCTCATGTTTGACGTTATCAAATGCCTTTTGAGATCGAGACTGTAAGGTCGTCGCTTGCACCCGCTTGTACGCGTTTCATTTGCTGGTGTTTTTTTTATACAGTTACGCCCCGAGCCGCTTCGCCGGGATGCCGGGCGTCCCGGGCGGGGAGGAAACTTTTGTCTTTTGTACGCTGTTTGGGTTTCTGTTTCGTAGCAGCGGTACCCCCGAGCCGCGTCGACGGGGTGCCGCGTGTCTTCGGGGGCGGAACTTTTGTTTGTCTGTTGTTTGTCGTGCGGAGCGGGCCCCCTGGACGGACCGCGCGTTCATCACCCGCATATTGAGATGTTTGTTTGCGCGGGCGAACTCGCACTTCGCGTGGAGGGAGCATTGAGTGTGCAACTGGTTTAGTTGGGTCTCGTTCTAGCACCGACGTGTAAGGCGCCGTGTGTCCCCGTCGCCGGCGCCGCTTCGCGCATGTGCGGGGCTCCGGACGCCTTCGACAGACCACACCTCGCACATCTGTTAGGTGCCTGGGTTTGCGTTGTTTTTCTTTGCCGTATGTCGCAGCCACTGGTCGTAAATTTGCGCTTCTCCGCGGGGACGGACCAAGAGCCAGACGCGCTGGCGCCCAGCCCCGTCCGCTGTACATGGATTCCCCGAAACCGGGGGAAAGCGTCCTCGGTAATATGAGAGCGCTGAACGAAGACATGGTTTTTGTGGAAGCCCAGCCACGGCCGCGAGCCCTGAGCGGGCGGCAGTTGAGGTCGGAGCTGGGTAGGAGACGGACTTCCTCCCGCATGCTCGCTTAGGACGACGGATTGTCTTAAGTCCAGGGGCGGCCCAGCTCATTTATTCTTTTCAATGCTGCTGTCATCATTATAACTGTACTGTGCCTTTTTATTGCAATCAAGTGTTAATTAAAAGTGTTCTCAGTTAATCCGGCGGAATCGAGAGGTTCTTTGGGCGAAGCAGGGAAACGGGACCTACTAAGAAGAAAGAAGAAACAACAAGCAACAAGCAACAACGAGTGAAGAACAAGAGTGAACAAAAGAAACAGAACAACATCATAATTGTGACGGAGACTGTGCCTAAACTCGACCGGAGGGAGAGACGCAAGATCAACAGACGCGGGTGTTTCGGGGACGACAGGGCATGCAATTCCTGTAGGAAGGTGAGTGGTCTTTCTGCTGGTCCTCGGAACCCACTGACGCGGAGTTGAGGCGTTAAGGCGAGTCACAGGTCTTTTGTATGATCCTACGTAGCGGTGCAGTGGTGGCAAAAATGAATGCGGATGAAAGTGGGAGTAACACCACGGAGTCTAGCATAGATCAACTGACGGGGACAGAAAGTGTGATGGGAGTAGCGAAGGGGGCAGGTAATTCATCAAATTCAGATGCGGCTATGCGGCGGCTGGAGATGGAGATGGAATTGGAGTTGAGAAAAACTACGCTGCTTATCGAGCGAGAGAGAACCCGGCAGTTGGAGCTGCAAACCGGTTCAGCACAGGGCTCGCAAGCGGGCGGGCGGCAAACGCGCGAAGAGACGCTTGCATATTTCGCTAAGCGTCTCAAGAGTTTGCTGACCCAGATTCCAAAAGATCCAGAAGTGCCGGTATGGCTTGAGGGGATCGAGGGCATTTTTCGCTCATATAAGGTGCCGGACGAGGTTAAGAGCCACTTACTTTTGCCTCTCGTAAGTGGGCGGATCCCACACCTGTTCTCCAAGCTCTCTACCGAAGAGCTTGACAGCTACGATCAGGTCAAAAAGACAATTTTGTCCGAGCTCCGTCTGTCCCCAGGTGACTACCTCAGGCAGTTCCGCAACGCCGTGCCGGCGCCAAACGAGACCTGGCAACACTTCGCGTCGAGAATTGAGAGCTACTATGCTTTTTATATGTCGGCACGGGGAATCAAAACAATCGAGGACCTCACTGCGCTAAATGTGGCAGACCAAATGAAGCGGGCGCTAAGCACCGAGGCCTACAAATATGTCAAGAGAGAGGAAGGAGACAGCTGGGTTAAGCCTCACGAATTAGCGAAGCTAGTGGAGGCGTTCGAGGACTGTGAGGGAAAAGGATCGGGAAAGAGGCAAACATTCGCTGCCGAAAGCCCCTCCGGGGTCCACAAACCATCGTGTACGCAAAATTCCGCCCCAGCTTCCCGGGAAAAGTCGTCTAATTCGGAATCCTTGGCATGCTTCATTTGCAACGGCCCACATTTTGCGCGGTCATGTCCTATGAACCAGGGAGCTGGCAGTACGCAGCAGAAAAGCGTGAACAGGGTAGCGCAGGCTGATTATAACGTCGCTGGCAGCTGTAGCGGCGGAGCTACGGATATTGCCGAGCAGAGAGCTAATGTTGATGTTCAGTCCGGTGCGGAGACACCCAGGACAGAAGAACTAAATTCGCCAAAGTACGTTGACTTGAAATGCGGCGACGTGGTCGTGAGAGCGCTAATCGACACGGGCGCCGAAATCACAGTGATCAAAGAGGGCGCTATACCTAGCAACCTGACGGAGGATGTTGGCAACATCACACTTGTTGCCGCGTTTGGTGCTATAGTAGTAGCAAAACTAGCTCGGGTACCACTTGTCTTAACAGCAGGTGACAGTCGGCAGGTGAGAGGAGCTGCACAGCTGCTATGCGCCGTAACGAAGGAGCTGGCGTCGAAAGACGCAGACTGCTTGCTCTCCAAAGGGGCTTGGCACCTGCTTGAACGGACACGAAGTAGCGCTTGCAGAATGCCCGACAATAGAAGTAAGGTGGCGAACTCCTTAGATGCAGGCAGCTGGCAGGTCGAAGAGTCTCCGTCGTCGGAGAACATCGAGACAGATCTGAGTACAGATGAGGTACGCGTAGCGGTAAACGAGACGCTCCCCGAGGAAACGAGACCGCCACAGAATCGGGTATCCTGCGAGGCGCAGCGATTGGACCAAAGCCTGGCAGATGCTTTGCCTGTGGTGACTGGAACCAAAAACAAGAGCCGCCATCGCCACCTGTGGTTTCCGAGGGCTGGCATAGGGACCACTTCAGTGGTTGTTGTCATGTAAGATGCATCTGCACGGTGCCATGGTATACGCCTTGCATGTGGCGACTACCTTTTTGTATCACGTAACACGGCACCGCATAGTTTTTTTGAAACAGTTGCATTCTGAGCATTGTGGTAGTGCTGGCGACGACCTTTAATTATGTTACATATCGTGTGCAACAACGAGTGAGGTTGTTGCAACGATCTTAGAAGGGGCGTGTAAGGTCGTCGCTTGCACCCGCTTGTACGCGTTTCATTTGCTGGTGTTTTTTTTATACAGTTACGCCCCGAGCCGCTTCGCCGGGATGCCGGGCGTCCCGGGCGGGGAGGAAACTTTTGTCTTTTGTATGCTGTTTGGGTTTCTGTTTCGTAGCAGCGGTACCCCCGAGCCGCGTCGACGGGGTGCCGCGTGTCTTCGGGGGCGGAACTTTTGTTTGTCTGTTGTTTGTCGTGCGGAGCGGGCCCCCTGGACGGACCGCGCATTCATCACCCGCATTTTGAGATGTTTGTTTGCGCGGGCGAACTCGCACTTCGCGTGGAGGGAGCATTGAGTGTGCAACTGGTTTCGTTGGGTCTCGTTCTAGCACCGACGTGTAAGGCGCCGTGTGTCCCCGTCGCCGGCGCCGCTTCGCGCATGTGCGGGGCTCCGGACGCCTTCGACAGACCACACCTCGCACATCTGTTAGGTGCCTGGGTTTGCGTTGTTTTTCTTTGCCGTATGTCGCAGCCACTGGTCGTAAATTTGCGCTTCTCCGCGGGGACGGACCAAGAGCCAGACGCGCTGGCGCCCAGCCCCGTCCGCTGTACATGGATTCCCCGAAACCGGTGGTAAGCGTCCTCGGTAATATGAGAGCGCTGAACGAAGACATGGTTTTTGTGGAAGCCCAGCCACGGCCGCGAGCCCTGAGCGGGCGGCAGTTGAGGTCGGAGCTGGGTAGGAGACGGACTTCCTCCCGCATGCTCGCTTAGGACGACGGATTGTCTTAAGTCCAGGGGCGGCCCAGCTCGGTTATTCTTTTCAATGCTGCTGTCATCATTGTGAAGGACTGTGTACGGGAGGCCTAGGCATGGCACAAAAGAACTCTCTCCATCGACGAACACCAGAGACACTGTGTCTTTCTCAAAATTATCGCCCTGCTCCGTCAGCGAAGGCGGTTGTGTAGAATGCAGCGGGCGCAACACAAAGACGTGCGAAATAGCCAGAGGGCAAAAGAGGAGAGGCCGCGCGCGGAGCCCTGCGCGACCACACGCATCCCTGCGGCCCGTTTTGCAGCGCGTCCCCAACTCCCCCCCCCTTTGGCACAGAGACAGGCACGTTTGTGCGTTTGTGTGTGCGCGCATGCACGCCTGCAGACGGCCTTGTTGCGAGGGACGGTCTGTGGACTCGGAGGAGGCTGGGAGTTGGGTCTTTATTAAGGGAAGTTAACCCAAAAGAAAAGAGGGCCCCATGCCCTTGGAAAACAGACTGTCTCCCCGGGCAGCTGCTCTCTTCCGCTACTGAAGGAGGACTCCCTTTGTCCGTTGACGGCCAAGTTTTCGAATGCCCTGATCACGTGTCCAAGCCGCGGTTCTTGGAAGAGACCACCCCGGGTTCCGATGCGAGAAGAGAGAGGACAGCCGTGACCCTCATAAATATGTCAACTTCGAGAGGAGTGCGTCTTCGGCTGAGCAATGAGCCCCGCGTTCGCGAAGAGGCCGGCACCCTGCGGCGCCGAGGGTAGGCCGGGACGCTCGCGGCAAAAACAGTTTCCCGGAATTCGCGGGCCCACTGGCCTGCATTGTCTTGCAGCGCGACGGCCTTACTAATGGCTCGAGGTGGCGGGGGAGGCCGGCAAGTTAGCACCAAGAGGGCTCCCAGCAGAGGAGGCGAGGAGGACACCGAAGAAAAAAGAAAGAGAGTCCTCAGAGAGACGCGTTGGGGACAGGAGGGAAAAGGAGAAAACGGGCAGAGACGGGCGAGGTGGACGGAAGCAGATCGCGCTGGTCTGTAGTCGGTGAGGCCGGACCCGAGGGCATCCGTTGCAAACTGACCGCCAGCCGAGACGCCCAAGAAGCCGGACGCCACAACCCGTCAGAGTACCGCCAGCCGAGACGCCCAGGAAGCCGGACGCCACAACCCGTCAGAGTACCGCCAGCCGAGACGCCCAAGAAGCCGGTCGCCACAACCCGTCACAGTCACCGAAACGTGGGACCGCCACCAGGCTGAGCGCCACCCCCGCCAGAGCAGCCGAGAGCGAGGCAGCGGTGACAGCGATGAGCGGAAGACAGCGGTGAGCGGAACTCCCAGTTTCACCTTCAGGCAGAGTGTAAATAAATTAGGTTGATTCGGAGGCGTTGTGTGTTGGCTCATTTCTCCTCGCTTCAGCAGAACCCGTAGATAGCAACAAACAACTGTGTTGCATTGTGACTGACCCCCGACAGGCGGGAACGTCACAAGTGGTGGCAGCGGTGGGATGTTTGCTGAAGTTGTGGTGCGAGACCATTAACCCTCATACCGGAGGTGAAAGGGGCCAACATGTCGCTACCGCAATCGCAGAATTCTCAGGACGGAACGTTGGGAGCTAGTGCGCTAATGTTGGGCGGTATGATTCCGACGTTCACGGGGGACGACACGGGTCCCAAAATCAGGGACTTCCTGCAAATTTTAGAACAGGTGGCCAACATGGGAGGATGGCAGGAAAAACAAACGATTGGGATGGCGCGGTGCAAAATGGTCGCGGCGGCTCAGGATTTCGCCTGGAGGGATGAAGAGGTGGCTAGCGCTGCCACATACAAATCTTTCAAAGCGCTCGCATTAAAGCGTTTCGACAACGAACCGGCGAGCACAAAAGTTGAAAAATTCTTAAATGCGCGCCAAAACGTTAGTGAGGATGCACGCTCTTTCGCGAGCCGTTTGAAGAGACTCGGGGCGGAGACCTTGAGGGACATTGATGGCGAGGACACGTCGAAGAAAAGTGTAAGACATGAGATACTAAATGAGCAGTTTCTCTCCCAGTTTCTTAACGGCCTTCGTGACCCAGTCCGGCGGTTCGCTTTATCGCGGGACCCCAAAACCTTTTCCGACGCTGTGGAAGTGGCAGCCAGGGAGGAGGAAATTGAGAAGACTTTGCGTACACGCGCTGCGACTGTCAGGCAGCTTGAAAACTTTGAGGAGAAGGACGCACTCGGAATGCGGTTGGAACGCCTAGAGAGACTCCTAGAGGAAAGCCTCCGAATGCGCAACCAGACTGAACCGAATGGGGAGCCCCGCCAGCGCGGTAACTTGGGCGTTTGCTTTTCATGCGGCAGGCCGGGACATTTCGCTCGCTTCTGTCGGGCGCGTCAGACGCCCCGCTGGTCCAGGCCAGGGTCAGGAACCCACTTTAATAACCGTCGCGACGAGGACCAGACCACAGCAAAGGTGCAGGGAAACTGAGTACGGCCTCCGTCGTCAACCGGGATGAACGGGGGCAGTGCGAGGCAGTAGTGAACCTATGCCGGGAGACGAGCCCGATAATCGAGTGCAAGGTGGCAGGCAGACCCGCGAAGTGTCTCGTGGACACAGGTTCCAAGGTCAGCCTATTAAAGCGCAGCGCACTGACAGGTATAGACTCGAACTGGGAGAATGTGTTCGAAAGGTGCGAGAGCCAGATAACTCTTATCGGCATCACTGGAGACCGCATAGGCACGTTCGGAGTCTATCGCATACCTTTGGCACTTGGCAGCCACACGTTCATTAGTAAATTTTATGTGTGCGACGACAGTGTCATGCTTCCTGTAGCCGGCATCATCGGACAAGACATATTAAGAGATCAACGGATCGACATGTTGTTCAGCCAGGGCATGATTCGGGTAGGCGGAGCTTATATCCCGATTGATAACTGGGCGCGCGATAGGCCGGCGATACAGGAATATAGTTTTGAGGTCCTTCATCGCCCGGGGAAGACAAATCAGAACGCTGATGCGCTCAGTCGCTCTGCCGTAACCCGAGTAACCCAGTTTTTGCCCTCTGTGGAGTGGTCCCATCTACACGACGAGCAGAGGAGGGACCCATCAATTAGGAAAATTGTAAACAAGTGTGAGAACGCGGAGGGAAAGGAAGCTGGCCGATATTTTTTGGATCGGCAAGGTATTCTAAAGTTCAGGGAGAAGGAGCATGACACGGGTCGGAGCGTTGTTCCATCGTCTATGAGAGGGGAAATCCTGCGGCTGCATCACGACGTACCGAGCGCAGGCCACCTAGGTTTCCGAAAAACCCGTCAGAGGGTCAGCAAAGGGTACTTCTGGCCTGGCATGAGGAAGGACATCGCTCAGTACTGTAGGAACTGCGAATCCTGCATGCTTCGAAAAACCCCGAAAGGAAGGAAACCCGCTCCACTGCAGGTTTTCCAGGACGTAAACGGACCGTTCGAAAGGACTGCCATGGATATCGTAGGGCCTTTGCCGAGTACGACGTCCGGCAAGCGCTACATTCTCGTGTTTGTGGATCACCTGACGCGGTATGCCGAAACGTTCGCTCTGGAAAACCAAAAGGCTGAGCTTGCGCAAAGGCTGAGTGACGCGCACAAGACGGCAAGAGAGGCCCTCCGGTCGGCCGCAGAGTCACGAGTAAGGCGTCTAGAAAATGCTAGCAGGGAGGCAGATTTCAAGGTAGACGATAGAGTGTATCTGCACGCTGAGGTCCAATCAAAGGGACTTGCGAGAAAGCTGTCGCCACAGTGGGTCGGCCCGTATCGAATAGTGGAGGGCCTGTCTAACGTGACCGTTCGCATCCGCCACACGCAGTCGGCACAAGAAAAGATAGTCCATGTTAATAGGCTGCGTCATGCCGGAGGTGCCGAGGCCTTCTCCAGCACGCTGGGAAGTTCGGCGCGACCACGCCTGACGGAGAGTTCCGGGTCTCCCCCGACCGATGTCGCCGAAAATGGCTTGCAGAGCGTCCCACCGGAGGTATTGTTTGAGCTCGCCAATCAAGATGAGACTCGCGCTTCGGGGATACCCCTGCCAACACATAACTACGCTCTAAGAAGCCGCGGGCCGCGTATATACCCTCCATAATCACATATAACCTTTGTAATACATTTCGGAATCTACGATGATCCTACGAGCTGCTGCGATCATTTGTTTCGTATGCTAATAGCCTGGTCTTAGAGAGAGAGAGAAAAAAAAAGAGAGAATGGCGAAAAGCGCCCACTTTTACCTGTACTCATGAGTTTTCTGCGGTTGCGTGTTTTACATATAGAGTGCGGAATTGTCCGCCGTGTGGAATTTACTCCTCTGCCTGGGGGGACTGAGGGTCCGCCCACATTGTGCCGTGTTGTGAGAGCAGTGCTTGTGCGCGAGGACGATGTATAGCAGCTTTGACATACTCGAAATATGACTGCTGCCATAAGATTGAGTTGCGAACTTTGCGACGTACTGTTGGTTGTGAAAGTGCGGTGATCACAAAATTTTCATAGAAAATTTCTTTATAAGAAGAGGGGGTTGTGAAGGACTGTGTACGGGAGGCCTAGGCATGGCACAAAAGAACTCTCTCCATCGACGAACACCAGAGACACTGTGTCTTTCTCAAAATTATCGCCCTGCTCCGTCAGCGAAGGCGGTTGTGTAGAATGCAGCGGGCGCAACACAAAGACGTGCGAAATAGCCAGAGGGCAAAAGAGGAGAGGCCGCGCGCGGAGCCCTGCGCGACCACACGCATCCCTGCGGCCCGTTTTGCAGCGCGTCCCCAACTCCCCCCCCCTTTGGCACAGAGACAGGCACGTTTGTGCGTTTGTGTGTGCGCGCATGCACGCCTGCAGACGGCCTTGTTGCGAGGGACGGTCTGTGGACTCGGAGGAGGCTGGGAGTTGGGTCTTTATTAAGGGAAGTTAACCCAAAAGAAAAGAGGGCCCCATGCCCTTGGAAAACAGACTGTCTCCCCGGGCAGCTGCTCTCTTCCGCTACTGAAGGAGGACTCCCTTTGTCCGTTGACGGCCAAGTTTTCGAATGCCCTGATCACGTGTCCAAGCCGCGGTTCTTGGAAGAGACCACCCCGGGTTCCGATGCGAGAAGAGAGAGGACAGCCGTGACCCTCATAAATATGTCAACTTCGAGAGGAGTGCGTCTTCGGCTGAGCAATGAGCCCCGCGTTCGCGAAGAGGCCGGCACCCTGCGGCGCCGAGGGTAGGCCGGGACGCTCGCGGCAAAAACAGTTTCCCGGAATTCGCGGGCCCACTGGCCTGCATTGTCTTGCAGCGCGACGGCCTTACTAATGGCTCGAGGTGGCGGGGGAGGCCGGCAAGTTAGCACCAAGAGGGCTCCCAGCAGAGGAGGCGAGGAGGACACCGAAGAAAAAAGAAAGAGAGTCCTCAGAGAGACGCGTTGGGGACAGGAGGGAAAAGGAGAAAACGGGCAGAGACGGGCGAGGTGGACGGAAGCAGATCGCGCTGGTCTGTAGTCGGTGAGGCCGGACCCGAGGGCATCCGTTGCAAACTGACCGCCAGCCGAGACGCCCAAGAAGCCGGACGCCACAACCCGTCAGAGTACCGCCAGCCGAGACGCCCAGGAAGCCGGACGCCACAACCCGTCAGAGTACCGCCAGCCGAGACGCCCAAGAAGCCGGTCGCCACAACCCGTCACAGTCACCGAAACGTGGGACCGCCACCAGGCTGAGCGCCACCCCCGCCAGAGCAGCCGAGAGCGAGGCAGCGGTGACAGCGATGAGCGGAAGACAGCGGTGAGCGGAACTCCCAGTTTCACCTTCAGGCAGAGTGTAAATAAATTAGGTTGATTCGGAGGCGTTGTGTGTTGGCTCATTTCTCCTCGCTTCAGCAGAACCCGTAGATAGCAACAAACAACTGTGTTGCATTGTGACTGACCCCCGACAGGCGGGAACGTCACATCATTATAACTGTACTGTACCTTTTTATTGCAATCAAGTGTTAATTAAATAAGTGTTCTCAGTTAATCCGGCGGAATCGAGAGGTTCATTGGGCGAAGCAGGGAAACGGGACCTACTAAGAAGAAAGAAGAAACTACAAGCAACAACGAGTGAAGAACAAGAGTGAACAAAAGAAACAGAACAACATCGTAATTGTTTTACTGAGACCTTGGATAACCTTTGCATCCTTGGTTCTGGGGTCAATGATATCATGTTTTAGTCGCAGCATGACATCTTGTGTGCTGAGATGGGGTCGGAACCCATACATCTCATCTGGACACTTCCTATTCTTTTCCATGTAGTTCGATATTCTGGTCTGGACGACATGCTCCATTAATTTTCCTACACACGATGTGAGGGATATAGGCCGGAGGTTCCCTATCTGCGGCTGCTTCCCGGGCTTAGGAATCAGGACCACGGTGGCCGCTTTCCAATGCGGGGGAATCTCGCCCTTCTCCCAGCACTCCTGCATGTAATCTGTGAGGGCCTTTATGGAGTTGTCGTCGAGGTTCCTTAACATTGTGTTCGTAATCCCGTCTGGGCCAGGAGGCGATCTGGTTTTGGTCTGACTATTTCAGCCCTTACCTCGGCTACCGTAATAGGCGCGTCCAGGGCCTCGTTCGGGGCTCCTTCATAATCGGGAAGCCGGCTTTTGTATGCGTCTCCTATGTAGGTTTCAGCTAGTTTACGTATGAAGCTTTCGTCATCGTATTCCCCACACGCGTGTCTAAATTTGGTCATTGTAACTTTTGCTTGCGTCTTGGATTTTTTGGGGTCTATGAGATGCCTAAGAATGTTCCACGTCTGGGGGAGATTCATGCTCCTCTCCATTTCGTTGCATGTGCTAATCCAGTTTTGGTCGCACAGTTTAAATGCGTAATCCTCTATTTCTTCATTATGCCGCGCCAATCTTCTTTTGAGATTGCGGTTGTTCCTGCCCTGTTTCTTTAGTCGGCGCTCCATGCCTTGTTTGGCTTCCCACATGTGTAGGAGTCGGCTGTCCGCTATCTCGGGGGCTTTTTCCCCGTCCAGCATTTTGGTTACCTTTCTGGCATCCTTCTTAACTGCTTCGCACCACTCTCGGATATTATTTATGACTGTCTCGTCTCCGTTTCCTCTGAGCTCCCTAAAGTGGTCCCACTCTGTGATCTTCGTAGGGGTTTGTTTCTTGCCTATTTGTTTGTTCTTGGTTCATATCTCTGTAGCTATGACATAGTGATCGCTGCCTAAGTTCTGTTCCGTGTTAATCCATTTCGCCGTTCCTACGTTTCTAACGAGGGTTAAATCCGGTGAAGTGTCCACGATGACGCTATTTCCGGCTCGTGTGGGGTGCTCCGGATCTGTTAGTATCGTAAGTCCCAGGTTGTGTATATCCTCCCATAATTGTCTCCCTTTTGGGTCTTCTTTCAGGTACCCCCATTCCGGGTGATGGGCGTTGAAGTCGCCTACTATGACTAGGGGTTGGTTTTCGGCTATTTTAAGTGATTTGTTAATTATCGCCCTAAACCTAACCTTCCTCTGTTTGGGTGGGCTGTATATGTTTAAGAGAAAAGTGTTTTATTCTCCCTTCTTTCCTGTTAAAATTTCCACGAAGACGTTTTCGATTACGTTGTCTTCTAGATCGTGCTCTATTGTTGCTACATTTCTCTTGACTAATGTTTATACCCTTGATTTGTCTCCCCTGTTGCTATGGAAAACCTGATAACCCTGCAGTTTAGCCGGACCGCCGGTCTCTTGCAGCGCAACTGCTAGCGGAGCTGTATCGAGCATCGACAAGGCGCTTTGTAGCACCGGCCGCTTGCGTCGGTATCCACGACAGTTCCACTGCCAAATTTGGGTACTACTGCGCGATCTGTCCATTGCTAAGCTTAACGATATTCTCCTCAACCTTAGCGAGCCGTGCATGTATGACGGCAAGGCATCGCGCCGAACGGGTGGTGGCGTTTCGTGGACTCCCTGGCAGTGTTACAACACGCTGTTGTGTTCCACTCCTTAAGACGAAGCGTAAGCGTCATTAATTAGCAGTTAATTAGTATTTAGTCATTACTCGGTAATTAGTCGTTGAATAGTAATTTGTCATTACTTAGTAATTTGTCATTATTATGTGTGACGTCATCCAGTGGTGACGTCACCAGTGCCACAGAGGCAGTCAAAGTGGTGCGGAGAACGCTTTCGCCACTACGCTCTTTAGACAGTCAAAGTGCCTCCTGAATATTTTACGGACCAGTCAGCTTCCTGCCCGTTGCCTATAAGATATTTACTAAGGTAATCACTGATAGAGTCAGGACGTTCTTAGACTTCAATCCACTAATTGATCAGGCAAGCTTTCGTAAAGAATACTCGACAATAAACCATATCCACACTATCGATCAGGTGAGAGAGAAATGCGCAGATTTTATTGCAGCCCCCACATATGTTCTTTATATATTATGCAAAAGCATTTGACTCTGTCGAAACTTCAGCAGTCATTCAGGCTTTTCGGAATCGGGGTGTAAAAATGCTGGAAGATACCTATAGCGGATACAGAGCTACCAGAGTGCTCTATAAAGTCCGCAGTAGAAGTCCAATAAGAAAGGTTGTCAGGCAGGGAGACAGAGTCTTGCCAATACTATTCACCGCCTGTTTATAGGAGGCATTCAGAGGCCTCGATTGGGAACAGTTGGGGATTGGGGATGAGAGTTAACAGAGAGTACCATAGTAATCTGTGTTTCACTGATGACAATGCCATGCTGATTCACTCAGTAGACGAACTCCAATACGTGATTAATGAGTTAGACAAGCTGAGCAGTACTGTAGGTCTAAAATTTAATATGGATAAAACCAAAGTAATATTCAACAGTCCAGGAAGGGAAGGGAATACGTCTACTTTGGGTAGGTAGCCACCGCAGATCCTGATCACGAGAGTGAACCAATTATAAGAATGGGATGGAGCTCACCTGGAAGGTGCTCTCCGATCATGAATGGCAGATTACCAATATACATCGAGAGAAAAGTATATAACAACTGCATCTTACCGCTGCACACCAATAGGACAGAAACTTGCAGGCTAACGACAAGGGTTCAGCTTATGTTAAGGACAACGCAGCGAGCTATGGAGAGAAAAATGATTGGTGTAGCGTTAAGAGACAAGAAGAGGACAGAGTGGGGGAGGAAACAAATACGGCTTAATGTCATCCTATTCGAAATCAAGAAGAAGAAATGGGCTTGGGCAGAGATTCCAATGCGAATGCAAAATGACCGATGGTCCTTAAGGGTAAAAGAATGAATTCCAGGGTATGAGAGGGGCATCCTAGTCATAATGAAGAGAAAGGAATGCGGTTGGGCAGGGAATGCAATGTGAATGCAAGATAACCGATGGTCCTTAAAACATGGATTCGAGCGGAAGGGAAGCGTATCAAGGCGCGGCACAAAGTTAAGTGGGAGGATGAGATCAAGAATTTTGGGGGGATAGCGTAGCCGCCGCTGGCACATGATAGGGTTAATTGGAGAGATATGAAAGATGCCTTTTTGCTGCAGTGGGCGTAGTCAGGCTGATGATGAAGAGCAGGATCGGTACAAGATCGCGCCGCAATAGATTCTTGCAGAGAGTGATGACTAGGTAATTATAGAATTGTACAGTTTATAACTTTAAAGATACAACCTTCCTTTTGAAATTAAATCTAGCAACGAAAAATTATTTGGTGGCCCTGTTTAGTCGCCACTCACGAATAATACGAGCCCCTTTAGATTTTTTCTTAGTTACCGCAAACTTTTACCTACCATTAAGCATCAATGCGCTTCTCGGCTTCTTGTAATATATCAAGTAACACGCCACGTGACCACTTCCTTCTAGTAATGCCATAGATGAGCCATGCAGGCTTTACTGTTACTATTTCTGTCGTCGTGAAATATGTAATTTCCTTATTTACTGTCCTTCAGCTTTCTAAGCGCCGCCGCAATTCAAGGTTGCTTTGATAATAGTCAAGCGTGTGATGTTGACAGATCAGTTTTGTGATTGTGGCCTCTCTGTATACAAAGGTATTTAGGATGTCGCACGAAATGTAGCGGGAGATGAGGCGGGGGGGGGGGGGGACGTTGTACAGCGTTATAGTCAGGTGCCCGGAGCGGGCGGATTGAGTGCAAACGGTTATTTAAGCAAATAACGAGGGCCTGGTCCCAGAAACCACAGCTTTTCAAAACGGTGCGTTTGTCTTCACAGAATAGTGCGAACGCAGCCAGCAAAGCTGGCATCAGCGAAAAGCGTACCACATATCACCATCATTTTCTAAAACATTATTCAAAACTTTTAGTCCACTTCGGTTGAAGAAGCATTCGTACACACGCATGACACAGAATGCGCGGAATATGCGTTCTTTAGAGCGACCAGTCCTCTTTCTCTATTCTCGACCAATTCTACGCTTTATAATATATAAAACATATCAGAATCCAACTTGCTTAGAAGAGCATAATCGTTCCTCTTTGCAGGTAGAAGATTTCCTGGATGCACGAGCACTTACCTAAACAGTCGTCTATCTCATGCGAACTTCCCACGTCGCCGGACCCTGAGACCAGAAAATATGCGACGAAATGTTATTTTGTTGAACATCTAAAACAAACATATTTAGTACATTTTCGTAAAAACGCACATCATAAAAACACAGCAAAAAAATAAATTAGGGAGCGAAGCAAACGGAAGGAAAAAATAACTAATCCTATGCAATTGCATTGTCTCAGCGATGATCGGAAAAGTTTCGAGTGAGAAGGTATTGCTTCACGAGAGACCAGCACATGGAGCACGGTGTACAGTCGTCCACACACCTGTCTACAGCACTCGAACGGCGCACCGAAAGGGGGGGGGGTGATACATTCGCGTCATTTAAGTGCCCTAAGGCTCCAAACCTGACCTTAACCTGTATTCCTATTCCCATGGATCGTTTTCAACTCCTCATCTCCATGGGAATGGGCATGAATTGTTTTCAGCTCAAGTGACCGCAGTGGTGGCGAAGCGGTTGAGCATCCGCCTCGCATGCGGGAGGTACGGGGTTCGATCCCCAGTGCCACCGGGCACCCACCGGTGATACAATGGGTACGAGCTTTCCCCTGGTCTGGTGCTCGGCTTAATCAGGGTGAAATGTTTGAGAAATGGGTCTTTTGATCACACCTTGAGCAAACGAAAAAATCTTGTGCCATAGTGCTCTTTGGCCGCAGATGCCCCTGCGCGATAAAAATTCACTGTCATCAACTCGTCATGTCGCAGATGCCCCTGCGCGATAGAAATTCACTATCATCAACTCGTCATGTATGTAAAAGCATTGTCGGGCCCTCCAGGCAGCCGAAATTTTCATAAATGCACAAGAGTGTGCTGTTCGAGCGCTCTAGACAGGTGCCTGGATGACTGTACATATATGCTCATACTAAATCAGAGGAGCGAAATGAAACCTGAACTTATTATCAACTCTGCTAAGAGTAGAAGGGCTATAGGTGTCACGCATCTCGGAGTGTAAATCCTCTTACGCCAAGTTTGTGGGTCTACGTGGGATGACTTGACTGTAAGAATATCGGGGCACACTGAACGATTTTTCTAACCTTCATCATCTCTTTCTTCCTTAAAACCCTATCTACGTTTTTACCAGGGTATAGTTCTCATTGCTTCTGTTATTTCTCTGTCACCCAGTACCCCTGTGAAGCTAGCAAAATTGCAGAGGGCCAAACACAATAACGTGTGCTTGGCGCAGAGAGTTAACCAAACAGGGTTGTCTGTGTCTATTTGTCCATGTATTCTGGCCGTGCTTTTTTATTTTTTTTTTAGAGCGCAGCTCCTAGGCGCCAGTTCCTGGCTTGCGTGTCGTGGACATACCAGTCGGCGTTGTCCGCGTAATACGCCACCTAAAAACAGTGGCAGGTAGTAGCAGAGGGAAACGCCACCTGCCACGTGTGAAGAACTGCGATCAAATTTCGCGTAATGACTGTGGTAAATGTCTGCCAATTTATCGCTACAGGCTTATACCTCTGTCGTAGGATTTACTGAACTGTTACTCATGTCTTTCGCTACATCTCCTACGCCCAATTTTCACTGCGTGCGTCTCTTTGTCTAGTTTATAAGGTTCGCCGCATGATGCAGCTCATTCAAGGCAGCCCTTTATTTTTTATGTGTGCTCGCTATCCCGCTTCAAAAGCTGGTTTTTAGATCTTTATGTCTTTAAAAAGCTCTTTACATCCTTCTAACCTCCGACCGCTGCAGCTGAATGCCCGTGGCATTTCGCTGCTTAGCACAGCGAATTTACCGCGGCGTTCACAGGGAAGTTACGACTACAAACAATCATTCCGCTTATGGCTTCTTTCGTGACTCCATGCGCTATTTTATCCCGTTGAAGAACCCGACCAATTGGTGTATTATTAAAGAAAAAATAAAAACTCGACACAAACAAGGTATGACCCGTAACTTTCTAGCTGAAACAATTCGCAGATCTTCAGCGGTATAAATTTGGCTACTTTGGAATATTTCGGCTAAGATTAAGGTCGCAAACACTTCTGCCTTGCTTTAAGTTATCGCCAACACTACTGTTTTATGTGCGGAGGCGGAACATGCAGCAGCTTTCTTTATTCTGCGTTTGTTTATGAGACTGTTGCTCACTATAGAGACCAAATTGACTCTCGGTTTAGCCATGTTGAGTACGAAATATGGTGCGAAAGCAGTTTTTTCCAAGTGTACACTACCGCCAGGTACCTGAAACCGCGATTGGGCTTTTCACTGGCCCAGGGAGCCATTTATACTCGTCAGTGTCAATTTACCTCACGCACGCCGCCGGTCTCTGCTCCAGTGCCGCGTTTCTTCAGCACAACGCCAACGCGCATTCCACCAGTGCAGTGTTTCTGCCACAGCGTTGTCCACGTCAATGCATGAAGCGCACATCTCTGTGTCACTAACGCCCCATAGCTCAACGCTCGAATATTAGTTTGATAGTCGCATTAGTTGGTGAAGGATAGGATATGCAGTGCACAGCGAAAGAGTGTGTTGCCCTTTAACACAAGGCATGATCGCTTGAGGCGATATAGTGGTCTCGTGCAGTGGCCAGCGAGGCTTATCTGTTAGCGCCGCGATATTTATGCGCCGCTATATTTAGTCGCGGCAATATTTATTTTTTTATAGTTTGTGCAAGGTCACCATGAAGGTCAAGCTTCACACAAACCGGTGAGTCGGTTTGACCTCGTGAAGTAGCGTTTTCGCACTAAAGATAAAAAAACTGGGCTCGGAAAGGTTAAAAATTCTTACATTTTCAGATAGGTTAACAAACGATCCCGTTTCGCATTGTTCCCCATTCTGCGCTGGCACCTGCTGCTCGCTGCAGAAACAGTTGATCAAGGGGGTTAAGCGTATTCGCCATGAGCCACACGCCTTGCCCGCAATGATGCCGTGTGAAAGTAGCTTCTCCTAATAAACGTAAGGATTGGAAATAAAGCTCAACAGATGGTTGATTAAGAACTAGCAACTTATAAAGATGTCTAGTCATGCGTGTAACTGTTAAAACAAGTCTTATGTTTAGTTACCTGCTTTTGCAGTGCGAGGATAATTCGCAACAGAGCTTCTTGAAGCATTTGAAGTGTAACCATTAGGTAGATAGCGATTGGGCTGTGTTCAAACTTTGATTCGACATGAATTAATAAGGACGCACTTATGAAGCACTGCAAAACGAATTTTATGAGTGATTTTGTGGCATAGCAACTGCACCAAGCCATCAGATGTCATAAATACGAGGTGAATTTCCGTTTTCTTACCTTCTATTCCAGAAAAGCCCACCAGCGCTTGGGATGCTGAAAAAACAAAGAACCCGTGTGAAAGAACATTTTTGAAATAAGGTTAATCGTAAGCCTGGCTTGCAACAAGTACTCACCACAGCTGCAAACACGTCTCTGGAATTATGCATCAAGTGTAAATTAGAACACAGGGGTCGTATAACCTCAGATGTCTTAAAAACCTAAGCTCTGAGGAACAACGGCCAAAGCTGTCACCTGAGCTAGAGTACGAGTACAAGCACCAAATGAGTCGAAGTATTATGGGAAATATGTTGGGTGGACATTTACTTGAACCTTCTTAAGGCACTAGTTATAGGAGAAAAAAATAACGTTCGATTTGCGTAGTTAGGCCAAATTAGGTTACTGAAATCTTATTCCTGCATTCTGTGTCTTTACATGCTGCCCAGAGCCCCGTCAGACAGCTTATCTGCCTTTAGTTTTTGGCTGCAGGATTTTTTGATAATCCGGATAATAAACAGATTCACAACAGCGCTACGGAATAAGGACACAAGGAACACGAAAAACACAGGACGGGTGTTTTTCGTGTTCCTTGTGTCCTTGTTCCGTAGCGCTGTTGTGAATCTGTTTATTAAGCATGAACCAACTAGCCCACACCAGAATCCTCTTAGAACCGGAAAATAAAATTCAACTTCTAAATGCGAATTAGGTGGGCTGGCTCTGTGGGGTGATAGTTTTCCATATTTTATCGTCGTTAGGCTTTCTCATTCATGGTGTTGATTTACGATTAAAGTGGTATATTTTGATGATGATGTACATCAAGTGCATTCTGTGTGTTGCGTGTGTTTGCACGCTATAGTCAAAGCACAGTAGCTGCATAACAGAATGTTTATTATATTCATCACGGTGCAGGTCTGAGCCAGTTGGTCCGACATGTTAACGGATAAAAAGAAACACGACGGAAACAGGACATGGAAAGAAGAGTGGACAGGACGAGCGGTAACTAGCAACTGGAGTTTATTAGAAAAAACGTGGTCGAGCAAAAGCGAGCGCCTGCACAAACCATATCATATCAGAGCACGGTTAACGTCCGTAGCAGAATTCAAGCAAAGTGCCCTTGAAGCCAATATAAAAAACAAAAGGCACAAAGAAAAAAGAATGTACTTACCTGGTCATGAACCGACTATCCTTATTTAGAACAGCCACAGAAGGCTCACTAACACATACGTCACTAATCGTGGCAGGTGGCAAACAACTCTTAACTGTATTGTAAGCCTATACCTATATATGCGTTTGTGTGTGTATACATGTATATGCAGTAGGGCACAAAAATATATGATGTGTTCACTTCTAAAAACTGAAATATGGTGTTTTCTTTCTTATCTTCCTTCTAGAAGCGTTTCTCATAGATTACGTTTTTTTTCTGCCTCTAGGACGTTCGACAGACCGAATGCTGCATTCATTGATATTGTGGATAAAATTAGGGACGACAGCTAAAGGTACTTGCCGCCAGTATATCTGAATTTCATCTTTGTACGGCTCAGCAACAAAGGCAGAAAGTTTGTGTGATACGAGATAAAATTTTTCCATACTCTACTCGTGCTTCACATGGCGCCATCCAGGTGAAAGGTAATCGACAGATGTCACAACACAACCTTCGCGCTAGCTTTCCAGAGGGCTACCAGACCACAGTTTTCCGTTGAGACATTCATAACACTGGAACTATTCAATTGACCCATTGCCTTTTTTTGCTGAACTAGGAATGCAGATAACTTACCGCACAGGAAAATTACAACGGTGAATGAGGTTGCATATGTCATTGCATTCACCGGAGTCAGGTTTTCTTTCACACCTGAAACTAACGTCGAAAACAGCGCTTATTATGTAACATTTTCATTACAAACAAAGCATACAAAGCTTAGTCAGAACTTTCATCGACCTTAAGTACTCTTGGTACTAAGACTTTCAGTTATACATTCGTGAACACTGCATATGCACCGAAGAAAAAATTTAATACTTTAGTCTATGTAAATGTTACGAGCGGTAAGAATAAAAGGAATTGGCACCAAATACCTTTAGTCGTGTTCGTCGTAGGAGAGTGAAGGTGCGCGTTTATAAATTGATGCGAAAAGAAAATATCGAAGCTCTTCTGTACTACGCGACCAAAAAGGTCACATCAGACAAACTTCTCGCCAAAATGAGAATGCCGGAATCTCGCTGAGCAAGCCGTTGAAAAAGAGAACTCAAGCTCTTAAAATGTCAGAGTAGACATCTGGTCCGAGCGATCTGTTATTTTGCGCACAGTTTATATTTTATAGACATCGAAAGAGCGGTGGTGAAGGGACCCTGCTGAAGCTGATGCTTTTTTTTCCTTTGTGTGAATCGAGGCGTAAAGAAAAAATAAACAGGCGTGAACCTGAAGACATATGCGACTGAGAGAATTGTTACAGGCATTGAAGAAAGTTTTGGTTTTGTATTTTTTTTACCTCAGCGATCCTTCTTTCTGGGAACCTACCCAATAAATTCAACACGAGCTATATAACAGATCACCGCAATGAGAAACTGTCGGCATAACCGATTGTTTAGGGTAAAAGCTTGTTTTGAGGACTCTTCTTTTTTTTCACATTCAGCCGTGTAGGTCTGGTTTCAGATATCTACTGTGAACATATCTATGAGCAGTTTTATATGGCTGGCAGTACAAAGAAAATAAATCCAATTTTTGTGCGTAAAGACCCAATGCACCAGAAGCCCGCGCCGGCTAAGAACCTAAATAACCAAAACGGTGCGAGGAACCCGGACCCTACCGGAACAAAACACACACGGCACATGACATTTCAACTGCGGTCGGCAACTAATCAGGACGTTGCATTGTTTTTGTAAGTTATGATCATTAGTGACAGGTGCGAGTGGAAAACTGATAGTTTCGTCAGTATTTCATATTTTTAAAAATTTACCCTGCGGTTCACCTCTGCCGGACCAAGTTTACGCAGCGAAAGCTACATAAGCATGATTCAACATGATTTATCTTTTTTACACCCTTCATTGTTTCTGAATTCCTCTCACCACTTCACAGCCGCTTATTCGTTTTATTAATTGGCTAGATCAAGACAAAGACTATGAATGTAAATTCACGATGAACTCAACAGATCACTCTCGAAAGTGGCGAGTGTTTGTTCGCTGTTGTACCTAGTGGTGCGGAGGAGGTAACTTCTCCTAAACTCTACCTCTAGTATGTATATGATATCGGGCTTCTAGCAGCACTTATACTTAGTGGTACAGGCGAGGTCTCTCTTCTTAGACGTTAATCTACAATCTGCCACCGCTATAGCCTCTCGCCATCAACCGCGCCCAGATATTGCGAAAACACCTTTTGGCGCAGTAGGTCACAATGGCGCCACCTCCTTTCGCCTCACCGCCCCAGTGAGCATAATGCATGTGGATTGCTACGCTTGAGCCTGCGTCCAAAATACCTGGCATGTGGACCGGCTGGAATGATCCGTCAAAGAAGAAACATCTAGGACATTTGGCGAGTACGCAGTCATTGTAGAATAGTATGTGGAACTGTGGTCAGGTCTTGTAAAGGCCTTTTTTTACAGAATCGTATGACAGATGTCCTTCCTGCCACTTGCTGCTCCTCCCAGCTACTCAATTTCCACCTGATATTATTCAAAGCAGTACTGGTTGCTTTCAATACGGGGCGCACAGGATATTCAGTCGACTAGCTCAGTGCGAGAGCCACTGTTTCGTTGAAGCCACGCGGTCATCGTAGTAAAAAAAAGTCAGGAAAACCACTCATTGGTCATTGATCAGTTATTATTTTTAGCTCACCGAAGTTTTATGACCGCACGTCGAATGAGAGCACGGATGAAAGTTCCCCGAGAGGTAGGTGCTTGGACAAAATTACGCAAACTGAGACAAGTAATAAGGCTCTTTCAGCGGACCCCTAATCGTTTAAGGTGTAACGAAGGCAGTTCCTGTCCGTCTCGATAGGTATGGTGCGCGGGCAACGCTAAACGTCACGCAGCTCGGCGCTGAAACAAACTTTTTCGACGTGTACAATTTGGCGACAGGTCATGCTTTTGCCCAAAGGTTTCCTGTCTAATTACGTACTAGTTATCAGATTTTCTTCATTTGCAAATAAGATGACTATGGCATTTAACTATGGCTTCAAGACTAATACGATTGAGAGTGTGCGGAACAAGTAAAGCATTTTGCTTTGGCTGTTTCGTTCACTTCATTGTTCATTGTGTTCTGACTGATAGCGTTCACTGACGTCCCTTAGAGCAGAGGGCTGCTTAGATTCTGACGCTCTTCAGGGTTAGATGAGGTACGCTTTCTACATCAGTCTACCCATGCGGCGCGCCAAAAAATGATGAAAAACCAGAAAACTCCATGTAGTCTGGAATTCAACAGAGTCGCAGCGACTTTCATTTCATACCATGCGCACGGGCTTAGTCAACGCGTGTTTTTCTATAAAAAGAACGACATTTTGTCCTCGTCCTCTGCTCTGACCGTCTGACGCGGTTCTTCCATTTTTGCGGAATGTAGATGTTGAAAGGTCTGATGCATGCCTCAGAAGGGCACCGTGTCTCCGATGACTATCCTGTCAGGACAGTCATCGGCCACATAGTACATTAGAGTCATCGTTGACTCTCCTGTCCTGTGCGGCCGATTTCCCTATTAAATCAGATTAAACGTCCTGGCACCCGCCTTCTCTTTAACTGACCTCCGAGATTAGAAGTAGTCAAACGATGCGTGGAATGCCTTTCAGCCAGTCGCATGTCCGCTTGCCGCTCTATCATCGGCTCAATAATACATAGAAATACGCGGAGTGATGTGAGAAAGCAAAATGTCCGCACGTATATTTGTTTCCGTGGGCCCAATTTCGTCGTCCTGCGACTGAACGTATTTATTCACAGAAGCCTAAAAAACAAAATAAAGGCGGGAGTGAGACTGCGACACGAATGCTTGAAAGGCACTCAACGCGTTGGTAGACTCCTCCTACTCTCGGAGATCAGTTAAAGAAAGGCGGGAGCCGGGACGTTTAATCCTATTTAACATGAAAATCGGCCGCACGGCACAGTAATTCGAAGCTTCCAACAATGCTTGGAGCTTGCTGACCGGGTTCCCGGGGTAAATACATGAGCTCAGAATCCTGTTCAGTGGATCTTTAATTTCTGATCAAAATAAGCTAGGATGTAGCCACAACCCCAAGAATGTTCTTTGAACTTTCTAGCGCGGCCTGAACGATGCACCGCTATGTTCCCCGCTGCGACTGCGGTCAAGGAGGAAATAAAGTTTTCTTGTGATTTCGGTGCACCGAAAACTTTTCTGGACATCTGTACACTGAACTCGGTAAGCCCACGGGCTCTTAGCGAAGCAGGTGTTAGCGAAATCGGGAGGTCATTTCGTTGCTACACTTACAAAGTTTGAGAATTTTATCAGAAAGCAAATTGTCAAACTGTCGCCACAAATAAATGCATCAGCTATAAATCACCTTTCATATCATAGGTCACTGCAGTCGTCATAAGAGAGCGACGGACTCCACACGAGCCTGTCTATCTTATACTGTTTTCTTGCGGTTATGCTCTGTGCTTAAATGTGTTAGGCAGTGACCATAAACTATATGCAGAGGTCAAGCTTTCTTGTGACATTTTGAGGACACATTCTTTGTATTACCAGAATCTTTATACTTTGATACTGGGACTTTCTGAAGCAAGCAAACGTCTTGCAATTTAAGCAAACCTTCAAGTTTATGCATAAAAAAGCAAAATTCATGAGTGGATTTCGATCAGTGGCATTCTTGAAATAAAAAGATCTCATAAGTGTCCTAGACAGGCTACAGACTTCAAAAACTTCGGCCCTAAGATATAAAGAGCCATCGGCTGAAGGATGAAGTTTCTACAAATGGCAAGAAAATAAAGCTATAATTAAACTAGGCATATGTCTGTGTTGGTGCATTGCCTCTTTCTGGTTGGAAGTTAAATATACATTACTTTCGATAAACCTAACTCTTTTTCTTCTTCCTGCCTGTTATAGCCGGGCTATACACAGTTTTATCACATGTTACACTTGTACTGATTCACTGCACAAAAAAGTAAGCTGCCTTTACAATTGGTTGCACTATGAGAACTTCACAAAAACTGCATATGTGCGCAAGCTATCATGCAAAATTATCACGCGCATTTTCAAGTATGTTGCAATCCCAGGGGAGTAACTAGCTTTAAATATGTTTTGTTTATTCAGCTCGGTAAAACGAGGTACCTACGCTGCATTAAACAAATTGAAGATAAGAAAAGTGGAATATTTACAACACACGTATGCAGTGAGAAAAAATGGCGTATCCATATATGCAGAATTGGTCTTTCTCTACTTAACATTCATAGATCCCTCGGCATCCTAATACCACTCCTGGCGCTGTGGAGCAGCGGTTAAGCCTTGCACCAATGCCCTAGGATGGAAGGTGCTGCCGCCGGGGTAATTTGTGCGATCCTGTGTGCTCTCGGACAGACACCGCAATGTTAGTGGATCTTGCTCGGGCGAGAACCACAGGGTTAGTGTTCTCGCACTAATAATCACTTTTTGCATACTTGCAAATCTACGGCCAGTATTTCTATTCAACGACATTACTGGGTATGGAACAACCATGAGATAAACATCACTATGCGACATTATAAAGATGAGGTTGCAAAACACCGCATCAGCCGCGATCTTGGGCCTTGAGGTAGGACGCTGCTTTAGTGTTAGGATAGAACTTTCGGCTGCCACTTTCCGAAAATTGACGACCATTGAAGTATGTCTGTTTGTGAACATATTGTGGGGCCAGGAGCACAAAGGACTTGCATTACACAGGCCACCAAGACGGGTGCCTCCAGAAGCACTTTTACTTACTGGTACAGGCTAGGTCTCTCTTCTTAGACCTTACTGGAGAATCTGTCGCCGCTATAGCCTCGCGCCATCAACCGCACTCAGATATCGCGAAATCGCTTTTTGGATCAGTCGTTCACTATGGCGCCGCCTCCTCTTATATCACCGCCCCACTGAGCCTCATGCATGTGGATAATTATGCCGGAGCCTGCGTCCAAACCGACTGGCATGTGGACAGGCTCGATTTATTGTGCAAAGAAGAAACATCGAGGACAACGTGCGAGTTCGCAGTCACTGTAGAACAGTACGTGGAACTGTAGTCAGGTCTTGTAAAGGGATTTTTTTCACAGTCGTACGATATATTTCCTTCCTTCCACTTGCTGCCCCTCCCATCTACTCATTTTCCACCTGATAATAGTCAAGACAGTACTGGTAGCTTTGGATACGGGGGGCATTTGGATATTCATTCGACTAGCTCAGTGCGAGAACCACTGTTTTGTTGAAGCCAAGCGGTCATTGTAGTGAAAAAAAAAGGACAGGAAAACTACTCATTGGTGATTGATCAGTTATTCTTTTTTTGCTCACCGAAGTTAAAAGCCGCAGGTTGAATGACGGCACGGATGAAGGTTTCCTGAGAGGTAGGTTCTTAGACAAAATAACGCAAACTTATGCAAGTAATAGGGCTCTTGCAGCCGGCCCCTAATCGTTTAAGGTGTAATGAAGGCGGTTCCACTCAATCTCGAGATTTATCGCGCGCGGGCAACGCAAAAAGTCACACAGCTCGGCGCTGGAACAAACTTTTTTGACGTGCACAATTTGGCGACAGGTTATGCTTTGCCTAACAGTTTCCTGTCTAATTACGTGTTAGTTATCACATTTTCTTCATGTGGAAATAAGCTTAATATGGCATTTAACTATGGCTTCAAGACTAATACTATCGAAAGTGTGTTGAATCAGTAAAGCATTTCGCTGTGGCAGTTTCGTTGGTTATTCCATTGTTCATTGTTTTCTGAATGATGGTGTTTACTGACATCACTTAAAGTAGATGGCTGCTTAGATTGTGACGCTCTTCAGGGTTAGGTGAGGTAAGGTTTCTACAAAATCTAGCTATGCGGCGTGCCAAAAACTAATGAAGAGAAAATTCCATGCAGTCTGCTATTCAAAAGAGCCGCAGTGACTTTCATTTTATAACACGCGCGCGGTGTCTACTCAACGCGCGTTTCTCTGTAAAACGAACGACATTTTGTCTTCGTCCTGCGTTCAGAACATGTGACTCGGTTCTTCCGTTTTTACGGGGTGTAGATGTTCTACGGGCTGATGTACGCCTCGGCCTAGCACCGTGTCTCCAATGCCAACCTGTCAGGAGAGCCATCGGCCGCACAGGACAGGAGATTCATCGTTGACTCTCGCCCTGTGCGGCCGATTTCTCTATTAAATCGGATTAAACGTCCCGGCTCCCGCCTTCTACTTAACTGACCTCCTAGAGCACTTGGAGTCAAGCGATGCGCGGAATGCCTTTCCGCCAGTCGCATGGCGGCTTGCCGCTCTTCCATCGGTGGAGTAATTCAGAGCAATACACGGAGTGATCTGCGAAAGCAAGAAGTCCACGCGTATATACATTTCCGTGGGCCTGCGACTGAAACTATTTATTCAAAGAAGCATAAAAAACAAAATAAAAGCTAAAGCAAAGCTTCAACACGAATGCCTGAAAGGCAGTCAATGCGTTAGTTGGCTCCTCCTGCTCCCGGAGGGCAGTTTAAAAAAAAAGGCGGAAGCCGGGACGGTTAATCCTATTGAATATGGAAATCCGTCGCACAAGACATTAATTCTAATCTTCTAACAATGCTTCTAGCGTGCAGATCGGGTTCCCGGGGTAGAAAGACGAGCTCAGCATCCTCTTTATTGGGCCTTTAATTACTGCTCAAAAGTAACGTTGCAGCCACAACCCCAAGAATGTTCTTCACACTTTCCAGCGTCGCCGCCAAGATGCACCCCTCTATTCGGCACAGCGGCTGCGGTCAAGGAGGAAATAGTGTTCTTGTGATTTCAGTGCTCCGAAAACTTTTCTGGACATCTGTACACTGAACTCGGTAAGCCCACATGCTTTTAGCGAAGCAGGTGTTAGCGAAATCGGAAGGTCATTTTGTTGCTACACTTACAAATTTTGAGAATTTTATCAGAAAGCAAATTGTCAAACTGTCGCCACAACTAAATGCGTCATCTATAAATCACCTTTCATATCATAGGTCACTGCAGTCGTCATAAGAGAGCAACGGACTCAACATGAGCCTGTCTATCTTATACCGTTTTCTTGCGGTTATGCTCTGTGCTTATATGTAAAAGGCAGTGACCATAAAATATATGTAGAGGTGAAGCTTCCTTCTGACATTTCGAGCACACTTTCTTTGTAGTAACACAACCTTTATACTTTGATACTGGGTCATTTCGAAGCAAGCAAACGTTTTGCAATTTAAGCAGACCTTCAACTTTATGTATAAAAGAGCAAAATTCATGGGTGGATTTCGATCAGGGGCACTCTACAAATCAAAAGATCTCATAAGTGTCCTAGGTGGGGTACAGTCTTCAAAAACTGTGACCCTAAAATAACAAGTGTCATCGCCTGAAGGATGAAGCATATATAAATAAACAAGCAAATAAAGCTAGCTATCACTAAACTAGGCACATGTCGGCGTCAGTGCATTGGCTCTTTCTGATGGGCTGTTAAATGTACATCAATTTCGATAAACGTAACCCTTTATCTTCTTCCTGCGTGTTATAGCCCGGCTATAAACACTTTTGCCACAAGTTACACCTGTACTGATTCACTGCACGAAAAAGTATGCTTCCCTTACAATCGGTTGCGCTATGAGAACTTCACAAAAACTGAATACGTCCGCAAGCTATTATGCAAAATTAGCACGCACATTTTCAAGTGTATTGCACTCCAACGGGGTAACAAGCTCTATATATGTTTTGGAAATCCTCTGGGTAAAAGGAGGTACCTACGCTGCATTAATTAAATTCAAGCTAAGAAAATCAGAATGTTTACAACATACGTATGCAGTGCCAAAACATGGTGTATGAATATATATCGAGAATTGGTCTTTCTCTATTTAACATTCATAGATCCCTGGGAGACCTCATATACCACTCCTGGCGCTGTGGTGCAATGGTTAAGCAGTGCGCCAGTGCCCTGAGATGGCAGGTGCTGCCGCCGGGGGAATTTGTACGATCCGGGGCGGTCTCGGACAGACAGAGAATGTGAGAGGATTTTTCTTGGGTCGAAGCCACCGGATTAGTGTTTTCGCACTAGTAATGACATTTTGCATACTTGCAAAACTACGTGCATTATTGGTTTTCACCGACAGCACTGAGTATGAAATAACCAGGAGAGAAACATGACTCTGCGGCACTATTAAAGATGAGGTTGTAAAAGCCCAGTATCAGCGGTGATCTTGGATCTTGAGGTACAACGCTGCTTTAGTACAAAGATAAACTTTTAGCCGCCACTCCGAAAATGGACGACCATGCAAGTCTGTCTGTTTGCAAACGTATTGTGGGGCCAGGAGCTCAAAGGACTCGCATTACACTGGCCGCAGGCAGCGCCCCAGATGTCTTAATCGGGCTTCATGATCATATATGTGGCTGAAAGTCGGGCTAAAGTTAAAGTGGCAGAGTGCTTAAATTTCACGGATTGTTCCAGTGCGACAAGGCCTTACTTAAATGATATGTCTACATGACATTATGCTTTCATGCGAAATTGGAGGGCAACAGCGCTCATGATTCCGATGATTTCGGTCCGGCTCTCGGAGTTCTTTTGGAACTGCGACAGCCGGACCGCCATCATCAGAAACATACTTGCGTCCACGCAGGACGGGGGCGGCTCCCATTGACCTCTAACCGGCTAGCCAGCTGCGGTAACCATATCGCAACAAACTTCCTAATCTCCTCCGCATACTTGACCCTGTTACGTTTTAACCGCTCTTGGAATACACTCTGTTACCATAAGGAACCAAGAATTATCTCTTCTTTCAATTATATGCTGCCCATGACCATGCATTTTACCTATTTGTGGTTCAAATAAAAAGTTATTAACTTAAGTTTGCTCACCGATGCACGCTGCCCTCTTGCTATCTCTTAAAAGTGAGAACTATTTTTTTCCTTTCCACACCCTGCTTGGCTGTTCTTATTTTAATTTAAAGCTTTCTCTTTAGCCTCTTCTTTTCACCCACGCAGCCGAGTTCCTGTCAGATAGTACCATTTTTTTCCCTCTTGACAAAAACGAATAAGTTGCTGTTTATGACCTGGTGAGCTCACTCCCATCATTCTGCGCCAATTTATTTCGTCCTCGTGATCCGAAGCTGCAGTCACTGCATGCCCCAGATGGATGCATTCCTTTACTATCTCCAATGCTTCTGTGTCGAGCGTAGACTCTTGTCTCTTTCACAAACTCCGCAGCATTACTGGAATTTTCTTCACTATAATTTTCATATACGCAGTTTTCTCCGTCTCTTTAAACAATGAATTATCCTATTCAACTAGTACTCTGAGTTACCTAGGAGGACGATGTTAGCAAATCAGAGATAACGAAGGTGGGGATAAAAGTTACCCTTATTAGGCCGCCGTGGTGGCTCAACAGTAATGGGGTTCGGCTGCTCACCCGAAAGATGCGGGTTCGATCCCGATTTTTTCTGCGAGTGACTATGGTCGCTGTGCATTTCTTATTAATGTTGCTTTGCTAAGTCGCTCAGGAGATGAACTGCAAAACATAATGAATCAAATAGCCAGGCAGAGCAGTACTGTGGGTCTAAAGATTAATCTGCAGAAAATGGATGTAATGTTCAACAACTCAGATTTTATATTGTGGGGATTGACGTCTCGTTACGAGAGATGAGCGGTGAGGGAAGCTTTAGTAGAGAGCTCCAGATTAATGTAGACCGCCTGGAGTTGTTTCATGTGTGATGACATTTCGCAGCGCACCGGCAGTTTTGTATTTCGCCTAAATCCAAACATGGCCGCCGTGGCCGGGATCGACCCTTGACCTTGGGGTCAGCAGCCCAATGTAAAATCCATGAGCCACCACGACGGTTGCTTTATAAATGCGCCCTAGGAAGTTGAGTTCAAGGTGAACACAACGGATCACTCTCGACAGTGGTCATTGTTTGTTCGCTATCGTCTCTGGTGGTTCGGGAGGTGACCACTCGTTTTAAGGTTTTACTCTACCATATGTCGTCCCTAATAACCCGTGATGCACAATGGTGCCGGAAACGCATATCATATCAGTCCTCACTATGCAATCTTCGTTTCCTAGTAGCTTGTCGCAGTCGACCGCGGCCAAAAATCGCGAAAGCGCTTTTGGCTGCATAGATCGCAATGATCACGCCTCTGCGGAGCTCATAGCCCGGCTGACGGGCTTCTGAGCACCATGCAAGCGGATTCTACGACACAGCCTGTGTCGACAAAGCCTGGCATGTAGACTGGTTCGAATGATCCGGCAAAGAGAAACATCGAGGGCATTTGGTGAATTCGCAATCACTCTCGAACGAAACGTTAAATGGCGGTAAAATCTTGCAAATGTCTTTGCGCCACAGTTGTATCAAATATGCTCTTTTTATCACTTGCTGCTCCTCCAAGCTACTGACTTTCCATCCCATATTGCTTTATGCTTGGAATCCGAGGAGCACTGGCTGTTCAGTCGACTGTCTGAATGCTCAGTTTCTTTAAAAGCCGCTCGTCATTGTAGTTAAAAAAAAACCTTACATAATGTAGTAATTATTTCTTCCTCACTAAAGTTTTACGGCAACCTGTTAAAAGAGAGCAGAAAGGAAGGTTCCAGGAGCGGTGAGTTCTTGATAAAAACTACAAACTTTGACACTGCGCCACGTAATGGGGCTCAACATCAGACCCAGGACTTCTAATCGTTGGAGGCCTGATGAAAGTAGTATCTCTAAATGTAGAAGTTATCGTACGTTGCCGATGCCAAAAGTCGCGCAGCTGGGCTCTGGAACAAACTTATTCACATGTATATTTTAACAATGCGTTATGCTTTCTCCTAAGCGTTTCCTAATTGCGTGCTATATCTCGCATTTTCTTCATGTGGCAGCGAGCTCTATATGGCATTTAACTATGTATACTACCATGCAACGTGTACTTAATCTTTAAAGCAGCTTGTAATGGCTGTTTTCCTTCACTTCATTGTTTAGCGTGTGATGGAGTGTACCGAAATTAACCGGAGCAGAGGACTATTTATATTTTGACACTCACAGAACTTATATAAGGCTTCTACGTCAGTCTAGCGATGCGACGCGCCAAACACTAAAGAAAAAGATAAGAATGCATGACGTCTGCTGCTGAACAGAATCGAGGAGGCTTTCATTTCTTTCGATGTTCTAAGTCTTCTGCAAACGCGTGTGACGTTATAAACAGAACGGAATTTCGACTTCGTACTGTTTTCTGACCTTTTCACTCGGTTATTCCCTTTTTTCGGGGTGTAGATGTTCAAACTTCGAAGTATACTGGTGTACGTGACGGTGGAGCAGACATACCAACTCGCATTGCTCAAATAAAAGACTGGACGTGTTTCTTCGTACTGAGATGAAATAGGAACGTGGCTTCTTGCAGTGCCATTGAGAAATATAGCAGTTTATGAGTCAAAAATTCACAGGCGATCATGCGATTTCATGCTGGAAATCTGCGTTAGCATTGACAGTTGTACTTTGATCACTTTTACATTGATCGCCTTGTCATAACGTCTTTGAATTTGATTCTGCATGGAATTCTCGAGGGCGGATGTGGGTGGGTGGTTGGTGTGTGAGGGCTCCTCGTAGGTGCGAGATGCATGATGGTGCATCGCCGGATGCATCCGGAAGGTGGAACACACACACACGCGCCCACACACGCACACAATGACCACGGTTTTTTTTTTCCAGGAGAAAGCTACAATGCTGAAAGAAGAGGTAAAAAGCAATGCAGCCTTTTTAGTCATTGTCATGTCTTCCCGGTGCACCGTTGTAGCATGGCGGGATGCCTGTACACAATAAGGGAGGAAGAGTGGTTGTAGGGCAGAGGTTATGAACAAGAGCGACACAGGCAGCAACAGCCTGCTAAGCGGAGTCCCACGCACAGCGCTCGAGCGGAAAGTCAGGTGGCAGTGATTTATTGCGCCTTAAAAATTCTCCCGATCCACAATGGTGGCAAATTTCACAAACATCATTTAGTAACACGCCTACACGGCTGACGACAGCCGTCTCTGGTGGTTACTCTATCCAGGATGTGAAAAGGCAGCCGGAATTTTAAACGCTAGAAAAATATGCAAATATGCAGCAGAGCGTCTGCTGCATTTGGCAAGATGTGTGGTGGAAATGCCTCTATTGTACGGGTATGCCTTTAGTGACAAAATACGCTAGCTATTTAACGAAGAGACATTTCATGAACTCGTTAGCATTATAATGGACTGCGCAAGCGGAAATGGCGACCGCCGGAAGGTGTAGCAGGTGGCAGGTGGGAACCAGTCCATCGAGCTAGGAATAAACTTGGTATACTACCTTGCATATTACGAACCTTAGTGCGCCTCCTCGGATATACCGACCTTTCCAATGTTAACCACCGATATAACGAAGTTTAGTGTGTTAAACTCGGATATAATGAACCTAATTATGCCACCTCGCTTATAACGAACTTTCCTGTCTTAACCGCGACGATAACTGTTTCGTGCTCACCTCGGATATAGCATATTTTCGTGTCGTACCTCGGATGTCACGAACATAAGTATGCCATCACGCATACAACGACCTTTCCTCTCTGGATCTCGCATGTAACAAAGTTAGTGCGTTGACCTCGGATATAACGAATTTTAGTGTGTAAACCTTGGATCTAACGAACGCACTCAAACGATCCACCGAGGATCGCCTAAGAGCTTTTTCGGTGGCACTCCGCTTGCATATTGAATATCGTTCACCTCCGATGTGGCATCTTTAGCAACTCTGTCGATATTTTCCTTCAACGGACATACCGCCTATGGCCGGCATATGATAGCCACAATGTGATACACAGTAAGGACACAGGCCCTAAACGACGGACCGATTTCTATGTAGCCATATACAGGATAACATGATCTAGAACGTCAATCTGGCGGTGGAGAGTTGCAGACCGGTTCACATGCACCGTATGGACCCCTCACCTGATTACCTACCATGACGCGTCTGTGTGCAGCATTTTTGTACCTCAGAAACTGAAGAAAACAGGGGAAATGTCCCATGCATTGCGCATCCCTGCAGGCGACACATCCCAGAGACGCGTTACAGACGGGTGCTCCGTTCTCAGCCCCTGTCCAGAATCCGTGATCGGGCAGAGAACACATGACAGAAGTACATATATGTGACACTCGACTGTTGTTTCAGGACCGCGTGTGTACAACAGCGGAAATGTGAGAACAGAAAAGTTGGCGTTGAATTTACGAACCTGATCCTACAATATCTTTCAGGGAACTGAAATGTAGTTTATCAACACGTGTGTTTTTAATACAATTTTTTGAGCATTTCTGCGAACATGGCGCGCTTTCGCTCGACTCTGTTTAAATGCGGACAGGTTCTCGGATGTGAAGTGGCTACGGAAACGACGCCACGGTTTCTTTTCCTCTTTTTCACTCTGTGTATGCATGTTCCTATTATACGTTGTTTTTTTTTTTCAAAAATGTCGCGAGTTTTGAAAGATAGCTAATGATGCTGCAGAGACTATTGAAGTACTGAATTATTCATTTCGTCTGCTTTGTGCGCAAAATTTATTCTAAATAAGGATCAGTCAGCTAGGTGAAGCTTTCAAACCTGCTGCCTTGTTTCGGTGATAGGTGTTGAAGGCGATAACCCGTTAGCTACAAGCGAATGAGTAGTTTCGCGCAGGTCTTTTAAAACATCCCGTTTAAACGCGTTAAATATAGAGAGTTACGTGAAAGCTCAATCAAGGAAAATACATTTTCCCCATCGCACGGAGCAACACGTGCCCTTTCCTGTATTCAGTGGCCATATATTTTTTTAGAATAGCATTTCAGTTATTTGGCCCCTAGTGTCAGTCTGCACACTTCCCGAAACACCACAGTAAGCATTAACGAACTTTAATACCACATACGGCGCTGGAAATTGTTTAAAATGTCCTCTAAATATTCGACTTATTGTCAGGTGTCATGGAACGTGCAGAGAGCATGTTGTTATTGTTTTCAAAATCACTACAATTAAAGGAACAGCTTCAAATTTTGTCTTTAGTTGCACTTCTAGAGCACGTATCCCGATTTGAGCAATCATTGACACACGTCCTGAAATTTTCCTTTCCCATGCTTTCTCTCACAAGGCAAGAGTTTTTAATGCCTCAAACATTCATCCTTGTATGTCTGCATTGTCAGTGGAGTTGTTTAGTCTACCCCTAAAGTTTATTCTGCGGTAGGGGCAACGTTTTAATCTTCGTTACGCGTGAACAAAAACTTTTACTTGTTTTTTTTGGACCTTTATTCGGGCTTTATCCCTCCTTGTATGCCCGATGGAGCTGTTTGGTCCTCAAAACGTCGAAGACACGGACGTGCTAGGGGTTTCATTCAATTCCTCGCTGGATGCGCTGTAGAGCCGCAAAGCAGCTGTGGGCGTGCAAACTTTCCTCCCCCGACATGGACAAGCCTTGTGGATCGCCGACCGAAGAAAAGCTCGCATCATTTTTGGATGTGGAGCGGTAGACCCGCCGCTTACGCCATTGCCGTGAATGGCAGTGCTGTAGACCGGTTAAACCTATCTTGGGCAGGCGCCGGAGGCTGATGTAGTGCACTGGCCTTCACAATAGACCTGTGAATGTCGTTTTGGGAACAAGTGAGATTGTGTTTCCAGTGAATGTGCTGCGTATGATTGAGGATAGTCTTCGCTCTTTAAATGAGATGTTTTCGTTGCCCTTCAATATGGTACTTTCTATTTTCCAGGATACGGACAACATGAATAATGCTGTGTGCTTCCCGGCCCAGTGTGCACAGCATGACGCACCGTCGCTGTTGTGGTATGGGTGATCGGATCAGACACATTTCACACGCATGTGGTGCAGTGCAAACTCTTCGAGCCATAGCCATATCTTTGCGATTTAAAACACGACCACCAGGGTTTGGAGTGTAGAGCTCTATGCGGATTTTCCTGAAGCCAACTTAAATCGGTTCAGGGAGTGCCCTGAAGGTGAAAGCGAAAACCGTGTTCTTTTTGTTATGTTTTCTCATTTTGATTCTGTGAACTTTGTTGACATTGTGTATGGTGAGTCCCTCTGCTATTTCTTATCTGTAAGCTGTATAATATGATTTATATAAATTACACTGCGCACTTTGTGTAATGGTCTTTGAGATATAAAGGAGGCGGGGACGTCCCTGAACCACTCAAGGTATAGGAGTTTCGAATGCTAAACTTTATCACGAATGTTTACAGGAAGTCCACATCCCGAACCCCGCCGAACTTTTCTTTAACTGCTAAGTTTCTGAGGGAGCTCTTAGCTTTCCTTTGTAGCCGTATGGCTGCGCTGGGGTCGATGTCAATGAGTAATTACTCCCTTATTACTTATCAAGAATTTTTAGCAGGAGGTCATCACAACCATTTCAGTTAATTTGTAGTTTTGACGCAACGAATATATCAGATATTTTGCATCAATAACCTGCGGTATTATTCCGGCTGGTTCCTAGAAAATTTCACTAACACGAGAGCGTGGAAATGTTTCTTTCATATTGCGGACAAATTCTCCCATTGCATCGGACCGCTCTTTTTCGCGAGGACGACCAGCGGACTTGAAAATCGCAACAGTTAAATGGGTTTCTTGCCCGACAGTGATGCCAGCCACTCATCGTGAAGCCATGTGATGGTAACAGGACAGGACCGTAAACCAAAGTCTTCACGTCACGTATATACCAAAATATGGCGTAAGTAGGATTACATAATTCAAATAAACGTTGCGCCTAGTCGCCAGGAAGGAAGGAAAGTCAAAATGATAATGATGGTGATTGACTTTTATGGCGCAAGAGCATATGTGGCCAAAGAGCGCCATGGCTAAAGGTTTTTTTCGACTACTCAACATAGGGTCAAACATCGATTTTCCAAGCATTTCATCCCAGGTCAGGGGAAAGCTTGTACCCATTGTATCACCGAACCTCCCGCATGGAGGCGGATGCTCAACCACTTGGCCATCGCTGCGGTTGAAAGCCAAAATGGAGACGAAGGTAGGAAGTTCGCAAAAAAAAAAACACAGGAAACTAAAAGTTGAAGAGAGCAACACAAAAAAAGGCATCAGCGTTTACGGAAATAGCTCTCGAAGTGATCAGTTGCCTGCGCTGACGGACGTAAGGACTCCAGCACCCTGCGTCGGATCAACAACCAGAATTCCCTTAACCGCAGACACAGCCTCACGTCAAGCACGACTAGAAATATGTCTACATGTGCTCACGTACAGCTCACCGCGCTTCTTTCTGGATGATGCAGCATGGGTTCTTCTGCATCAGCAGTGGTCGACATCTTTTGATGGCGAAGGAAATATAGATTACAGTTATTACGGATTATAGTTATACATAGCTTTACTGCACGGCTTAGAATTAGACCCCTTGGGCCGTATATTTTTGACAATGGCTGTACGTGGTGTCGCAACGCGCCAAATATCTACTGATAACAGATGCTCCAGAGGGACCAATGTTTTTGGAGTATTTCAAAGATATTAAATGCATTAGAAGTCTCAACACGAGCGCTGTGCCAGTGCTTACAAACGTTTTCGGAGCTCGAAATTGATACCAATACTTAATTGCTGGCCAAAATTAGGGTGCAGCCACAACCTCAAGGGTGTTCTTTCAGCTTCTCAGCGCGACATGCAGAATACACCACTAAATTCCTGGCTGCGACTGTGGTAAACGAGGAAATAAAGGAGTTTTCGGGCTTTCAGTGTTCCGTAAACTTTTGTGGACATCTGTACACTTAACTCAGTAATCACACGAACCCTTAGGCAGCGAGGTGTTGACGAAGTCTGAAAGTGATTTTGTTGCTGGACTTACAAAGTTTGAGTATTATATCATAAGACAAATAGTCAAACTGTCACCACAGTTCAATGCATGAGCCATCAATCACCTGTCATACCATAGGTCACTGCAGTCGTCATAAGAGAGCGACAGACTCAACACGGACCTATCTCATACTCTTTTCTTGCGGTTATGATCTTTGCTTACATCTCAGTCAGGCTGTGATTATAAAGTATATGTTGAGGTCAACGTCTCTTCTGACATTTAGACTGAATTTTCTTAGCAATACCAGAGTCTTCAAACACTCTGCGCATTCCCGAAGCAAAGAAACGTCTTACAATTTAAACTGACCTTCAGCTTT
This sequence comes from Amblyomma mixtum, assembly GCF_055824585.1. Classification (NCBI taxonomy): domain Eukaryota; kingdom Metazoa; phylum Arthropoda; class Arachnida; order Ixodida; family Ixodidae; genus Amblyomma; species Amblyomma mixtum. The sequence continues at coordinate 221,334,387 of NC_143013.1, read as the reverse complement.
TTGCAAACACCAAAATTCATGAGTGCATTTCGACTAGCGGTATTCTAGAAATAATAAAAAAATAATAAGTTCCCTAGAAGTACAGTCTTCAAAGGCTCGACCTTAAAATATCAACTGTCATCGGCTAAAGCATGTAGCTTCTATAAACAAACAGCAAATAAAGCCGTCACTAGGCACATGTCTGTGTAGGCGCATGGAATTTTGCAGCTAGGTTGCTGAATATACGTCACATTTGGTAGCACAACCTTTTTTTCATGCGTGTTATATCCTGGCTGTAACCGTTTATATCATAACTTGTGCCACTTCTGCTGATTGACTGCATGAACAAGACACGAACAAAACACTTGCTTCCTTTACAAGGGGTTGCAATGTGAGAAACCCACTAAAATCACTTATGTGAGCATAGATATGCAAAACCGCGCGCCTTTTTTACCTATACTGCAAAATCAAGCGAGTAATTAGCTTGCAGCTATGAGCTGGCAGCTATGAGCACGAACCAACAAACGTCGCAAGCCTTCGTGGCAATATTTTCACTTCGTGTGGCTGGCTACGGTTGCAGTGCAGTTGCTATAGGTAGTAGGTGTAGATGAAGTGTTTATCTGGCATTATTACACAACATGCCCTCGATAAGAAGATAAAGGAGGCACACGAGGCATGCCACCTGAAGAAGCCTACGGCTCGAATTACAAATCTTAACACCGGGAAAACACGTTCATAAAAAACGCTTTTCAAATGAACACACAGTGAATTGAAAAGTAAAATTGAAGCGCAGAGAAATGAGAATGACAATGCAAAAATCTGAGCAGTAACAGTATGAAAAAACGGTGAATTCTCTAAGAAGTAAAATACCCAGACTGGAGCAAACAAACACTTGAAAAACTAAAAACACACATTACAGTAATGAAATCGAAGACACGTGCAAAAATAAACGGAAATTATGAACAATAACAATAAAAGGACAAATATTTAGTGCAATAGTAAATTTCCTTCACAGATAAATATTAAACACGAGGAAAGAGCATCTTCAGTTTTTCTTGAAGATAAACACTCTGGCACTTTGGAGAGCAGTTTATACAATGGATTTGTACGTATTACACAGAGGAGCAATTTGGTTAGCTATGCTTTCTTTCAAATAGTTTGTCCTAGACCTTGCGGATACAGAAACCACACGCAAATCATAGGTTAATTCTTTAAGAGACAAGAATCTCTTTGAACCTTTATGCATGCAAAATAAGTTGTAAATTTGGAGGGGCACCGTATTGAAGGGCTCCAGATTTTTCTGCCCATCTAGGGTTCTTGAATGCGCGCTGACATCGCACAGCACTTGGGAATGATTGTATTTCGCATCCTTCGAAACTTGGCTGCCGTGACCGCGATTGAACTAGCCACCCTGAGATCAGCAGCCCAACTCGAAATGCACTGTGCCACCATGACGGGTCCTTTACGCATACAACCTACAAATTTGAATTCGCGTTGAACTCGAAAGATCAGTCTCGAAAGTGGCAAGTGTTTGTTCGCTGCCGTATCTGGTGGTGTGGGAGGAGATTACTTCTCCTAAACTCTACCTCTAGTATATATATGATACAGGGCTTCTAGCAGCACTTATACGTAGTGGTACAGGCGAAGTCTCTCTTCTTAGACCTTACTCTACAAACTGTCGACGCTATAGCATCTCGCCATCAACGGAGCCCAGATATTGCCAAAGCACCTTTTGGCTCAGTACGTCACAATGGCGCCGCCTCATCTCACCTCACCGCCCCAGTGAACCTCATGCATGTGGATTGCTACGCTGGAGCCTGAGTCCAAAATGCCTCGCATGTGGACTGGCTCGAATGATTCGTCAATAAAAGAAACATCTGGAACATTTCGCAAGTTCGCAGTCACTGTGGAATAACACGTGCATCTGTGGTGAGGTCTTGTAAAGGGCTTTTTTTCACAGTCGTATGAAATATGTCTTTTCTGCCACTTGCTGCTCCTGCCAATTACTCACTTTCCACCTGATATTATTTAAAGCAGTACTGGTTGCTTTGAATATGGGGCGCATAAGGTATTCAGTCGACTAGCACAGTGCGAGAACCACTGTATTGTTGAAGCCACGCGGTAACTGTAGTAAAAAAAAAAAAGTCAGGAAAACCACTCGTTGGTCATTGATCAGTTATTATTGTTTTGCACATCGAAGTTTCACGGCCGCACGTTGAATGAGGTTACGGATGAAAGTTCCCTCAGAGGTAAGTGCTTGGACAAAGTTACGCAAACTGATGCAAGTAATAGGGCTTTTGAAACAGGCCCCTAATCATTTAAGGTGTAATGAAGGCGGTTTGTCTCAATCTCGAGATGTATGGCGCGCGGGCAAAGCAAAAAGTCGCACAGCTCGGCGCTGGAAGAAACTTTTTTGACGTGCACAATTTGGCGACAAATTATGCTTTGCCTAACAGTTTTCTTTCTAATTACGTCTTAGTCATCACATTTTTTTCATGTGGAAATAAGCTTAATATGGCATTTAACTATGGCTTCAAGACTAATACTATTGAGAGTGTGCTGAATCAGTAAAGCATTTTGCCTTGGCTGGTTCGGTTGGTTGGTTGGTTTATGGGGTTTAACGTCCCAAAGCGCGCCATAGGGGAGGGCTCCGGAAATTTCGACCACCTGGGGTTCTTTAACGTGCACTGACATCGCACAGTACACGGGCCTCTAGAATTTCTCCTTCAAAGAAATTCAGCCGCCGCGGCCGGGATCGAACCCGTGTCTTTCGGGCCAGCAGCCGAGCAGCATAGCCACTCAGCCACCGCGGCGGGCTCCTTGGCTGTTTCGTTCACTTCATTGTTCATTGTGTTCTGAATGATAGCGTTCACTGACATCCCTTAGAGAAGCGCTGCTTATATTGTGACGCTCTTCAGGGTAAGGTGAGGTACGGTTTCTACATAAGTCTAGCTATGCGGCGTGCCAAAAAAAATGATGAAAAAAGAGAAAACTCCATGTGGTCTGGTATTCCAGAGTCGCAGCGACTTTCATTTCATACCATGCGCATGGTGCCTAGTCAACGCGTGTTTCTCTATAAAAAGAACGACATTTTGTCTTCGTCCTGTGTTCTGACCGTCTGACGCGGTTATTCCATTTTTGCGGAATGTAGATGTAGAAAGGGCTTATGCATGCCTCGGCAGAGCACCGTGTCTCCGATGACTATCCTGTCAAGAGAGTCATGGGCCACATAGTACATTAGAGTCATCGTTGACTCTCCTGTTCTGTGCGGCCGATTTCCTTGTTAAATCAGATTAGACGTCCCGGCTCCCGCCTTCTTTTTAACTGATCTCCGAGATTAGGAGTAGTTAAACAATGCGCGGAATGCCTTTCAGCCAATCGCAACGGCGGCTTGCCGCTCTGCCATCGGCAGAGTAATACATAGCAGTACGCGGATTGATCTGAGAAAGCAAGAAGTCCACACGTATATTTATTTCCGTGGGCTCAATTCTGTGGTCCTGAGACTGAAGCTATTTATTCACGGAAGCCTAAAAAACAAAATATAAGCGGAAGTGAGGCTGCGACACGAATGCTTGAAAGGCACTCAACGCGTTGGTCGACTCCTCCTCCCCTCGGAGATCAGTGAAAGAAATGGTGGGAGCTGTGACGTTTATTCATATTTAATATGAAAATCGGCCGCACACCACAGTAATTCGTAGCATCCAAAAATGCTTGCAGCGTGCAGACCAGGTTCCCGGTATAAAAACATGAGCTCAGAAACATCTTCAGTGGCCCTTTAATTGCTGGTCGAAAATAAGGATGTAGCCGGAACCCCAAGAATGTTTGAATTTCCCAGCGCCGCCTGTACGATTCACCGCTCTATTCCCCGCTGCGACTGCGGTCAACAAGGAAATAATTTTTTTTTGTGATTTCGTTGCTGCGAAAGCTTTTCCGGACATCTGCACATGGAACTCGATAAGCCCACGTGCCCTTAGCGAAGCAGCTGTTGGCGAAATCGGAAGGTCATTTCGTTGCTGCAACGCTTACAAAATTTGAGAATTTTATCAGATAGCAAATCGTCAAACTGTCGCCACAATTCAATGCATTAGCTATAAATCACCTTTCATATCATAGGTCACTGCCGTCGTCATAAAAGGGCGATGGACTCAACAGGAGCCTGTCTATCTTATACCGTGTTCTTGCTGTTATGCTCTGTGCTTATATGTGTTAGGCTGTGACCAGAAAATGTATACAGAGGTGAAGCTTCCTTCTGACATTTCGAGGACACTTTCTTTGTAACACCAGAACCTTTATACTTTGATACTGGGACTTTCCGAAGCAAGCAAACGTCTTGCAATTTAAGGAGACCTTCCAGTTTATGTATAAAAGAGCAAAATTCTTGGGTGGATTTCGATCAGTGGCATTCTTGAAACAAAAAAGATCTCATAAGTGTCCTAGGCAGGCTGCAGAATTCAAAAACGGTGACCCTAAGATATAAAGTGTCATCGGCTGAAAGATGAAGCTTCTGTAAATGGCAAGAAAATAAAGTTATATTTAAACTAGGCACATCTCTGTGTCGGTGCATTGCCTCTTTCTCGCAGGATGTTAAATATACATTACTTTCGATAAACCTAACCCTTTTTCTTCTTCCTGCCTGTTATAGCCTGGTTATACAAATTTTTACCACATGTTACACTTGTACTGATTCACTGCACTAAAAAGTAAGCGTCCTTTACAATCGGTTGCACTATGAGAACTTCACAAAAACCGCATATGTGCGCAAGCTATCATGCAAAATTATCACGCGCATTTTCAAGCATGTTGCACTCCCAGGGGAGTAAATAGCTTTAAGTATGTTTCGTTTATTCAGCTGGACAAAAGGAGTTATCTACGCTGCATTAAATAAATTCGAGATAAGAAAATAAGAATATTTCCAACATACGTAACAGTGCGAAAAAATGGCGTATCCATGTATGCAGAATTGGTCTTTCTCTACTTAACATTCATAGATCCCTCAGAATACTAATACCACTTGTGGCGCTGTGAGCAGCGGTTAAGCATTGCGCCAATGCCCTGGGATGGCAGATGCTGCCGCCGGGGGAATTTATGCGATCCAGTGTGCTCTCGGACAGACACAGCAATGTTAGAGGATTTTGCTCGGGCGAGATCCACAGGGTTAGTGTTCTCGCACAAATAATCGCATTTTGCATGCTTGCAAATCTCGGCCAGAATTGCTTTTTACCAACTTTATTGGGTATGGAACAACCATGAGAAAAACATCACTATACGACATTATAAAGATGAGGTTGCAAAACACCGCATCAGCCGCGATCTAGGGTCTTGAGGTAGGACGCTGCTTTAGTGCTAGGATGGAACTTTCGGCTGCCATTTTCTGAAAGTTGACGACCACGGAAGTATGTCTGTTTGCGAGCATATTGTGGGGCTAGGAGCACAAAGGACTTGCATTACACAGGCCACCACGACGGGTGCCTCCAGAAGCACTTATACTTAGTGGTGCAGGCGAGTTCTCTCCTCTTAGACCTTACTCGACAATTTGTCGCCGCTATAGCCTCTCGCCATCAATCGCGCTCAGATATCGCGAAAGCGCTTTTTGGATCAGTCGTTCACAATGGCGCCGCCTCCTCAGGCCACACCGCCCCACTGAGCCTCATGCATGTGGATAATTATGCCGGAGCCTGCGTCCAAAACGCCTGGCATGTGGACAGGCTCGATTGATTCGTCAAGGAAGAAACATCCAGGACAATTGGCGAGTTTGCAGTCACTGTAGAACAGTACGTGGAACTGTGGTCAGGTCTTGTAAAGGGCTTTTTCGCACAGTCGTATGACATATGTCCTTCCTGCCACTTGCTGCTCCTCCCAACTGCTCACTTTCCACCTGATATTATTCAAGGCAGCACTGGTTGCTTTGAATACGGGGTGCATTGGATATTCAGTCGAGTAGCTTAGTGCTAGAACCCCTATTTTGCTGAAGCCACGCTGTCATTGTAGTGCAAAAAAGAACGGGAAAACTACTCATTGCTGATTGATCAGTTATTATTTTTTTTCTCACCGAAGTTTATGGCCGCAGGTTGAATGAGGGCACGGATGAAGGTTTCCTGAAAGGTGGGTTCTTGGACAAAGATATGCAAACTGATGCAAGTAATAGGGCTCTTGCAGCAGGCCCCTAATCATTTAAGGTGTAATGAAGGCGGTTCCTCACAATCTCGAGATTTATCGCGCGCGGGCAACGCAAAAAGTCACACAGCTCGGCGCTGGAACAAACATTTTTGACGTGCACAATTTGGCGACAGGTTATTCTTTGCCTAACAGTTTCCTGTCTAATTACGTGTTAGTTATCACATTTTCTTCATGTGGAAGTAAGCTTAATATGGCATTTAACTATGGCTTCAAGACTAATACTATTGCAAGTGTGTTGAATGAGTAAATCATTTCGCTGTGGCTGTTTCGTTGGCTATTCCATAGTTCATTGTTTTCTGAATGATGGTGTTTACTGACATCCCTTAAAGTAGATGGCTGCTTAGATTGTGACGCTCTTCAGGGTTAGGTGAGGTAAGGTTTCTACAAAATCTAGCTATGAGGTGTGCCAGAAACTAATGAAGAAGAGAAAATTCCATGCAGTCTGCTATTCAACAAAGTCGCAGCGACTTTCATTTCATACCACGCGCACAGTGTCTAGTGAACGCGCGTTTCTCTGTAAAAAGAACGACATTTTGTCTTCGTCCCCCGTTCAGAACATGTGACTCGGTTCTTCCGTTTTTACGGGGTGTAGATGTTCTAAGGGCAGAGGTACGCCTCGGCCTAGCACCCTGTCGCCGATGACTATCCTGTCAGGAGAGTCATCGGCCACACAGGAAAGGAGATTCATCGATGACTCTCGCCCTGTGCGGCCGATTTCCCTATTGAATCGGATTAAACGTCCCGGCTCCCACCTTCTCTTTAACTGACCTCCGAGAGCACGAGCAGTCAATCGATGCGCGGAATGCCTTTCCGCCAGTCCCATGGCGGCTTGCCGCTCTGCCATCGGCGGAGTAATTCAGAGCAATAAGCGGAGTGATCTGCGAAAGCAAAAAGTCCACGCTTATATGCGTTTCCGTGGGCCTGCGACTGAAACTATTTATTCATTGAAACCTAAAAAACAAAATAAATGCGAAAGAAAAGCTTTGACACGAATGCCTGAAAGGCAGTCAATGCGTTAGTTGACTCCTCCTACTCCCAGAGGTCAGTTAAAAAAAGCGGAAGCAGGGACGTTTAATCCTATTGAATATGGAAATCCGTCGCACAGGACAGTGATTCGAAGCTTCTAACAATGCTTGGAGCGTGCAGATAGGGTGTCCGGGGTAAAACGACGAGCTCAGGATCCTCTTTTGTGGACCTTTAATTGCTGGTCAAAAATAAGCATGTAGCCATAACGCCAAGAATGTTCTTTGGGCTTTTCAGCGCAGCCTGCACGATGCACACCTCTATTCCACGCTGCGACTGCGGTCAAGGAGGAAATAAAGTTTTCTTGTGATTTCGGTGCCCCGAAATCTTTTCTGGACAATTGTATACTGAGCTCGGTAAGCCCATGTGCTTTTAGCGAAGCAGGTGTTAGCGAAATCGGAAGGTCATTTCGTTGCTACGCTTGCAAAATTTGAGAATTTTATCAGAAAGCAAATGGTCAAACTGTCGCCACAAATAAATGCATCAGCTATAAATCATCTTTCATATCATAGGTCACTGCAGTCGTCATAAGAGAGTGACGGAATCAACACGAGCCTGTCTATCTTATACCGTTTTCTTGCGGTTATGCTCTGTGCTTGTATGTGTTAGGCAGTGACCATAAAATATATGTAGAGGTGAAGCTTCCTTCTGACATTTCGAGGACACTTTCTTTGTAATACCAGAACCATTATAATTTGATACTGGGTCTTTTCGAAGCAAGCAAACGTATTACAATTTCAGCAGACCTTCAACTTTATGTATAACAGAGCAAAATTCATCGGTGGATTTCGATCAGGGGCATTCTAGAAATAAAAAGATCTCATAAGTGTCTTAGATGGGGTACAGACTTCAAAAACTGCGACCCTAAAATAACAAGTGCCATCGTCTCAAGGATGATCGAAGCATCTATAAATAAACAAGCAAATAAAGCTATCACTAAACTAGGCACTTGTCGGCGTCAGTGCATTGACTCTTTTTGATGGGCTGTTAAATGTACATTAATTTCGATAAACGTAGCCCTTTATCTTCTTCCTGCGTGTTATAGCCCGGCTATAAACATTTTTGTCACAAGTTACTCCTGTACTTATTCACTGCACGAAAAAGTATGCTTCCGTTACAATCGGTTGCACTACGAGAACTTCACAAAAACTGAATACGTCCTCAAGCTATTATGCAAAATTAGCACGCACATTTTCAACTGTATTGCACTCCAACGGGGTAACAAGCTCTATATATGTTTTGGAAATCCTCTGGGTAAAAGGAGGTACCTACGCTGCATTAATTAAATTCAAGCTAAGAAAATCAGAATGTTTACAACATACGTATGCAGTGCCAAAACATGGTGTATCAATATATATAGAGAATTGGTCTTTATTTAACATTCATAGATCCTCGGAGTCCTCATACCACTCCTGGCGCTGTGGTGCAGTGGTTAAGCAGTGCGCTAGTGCCCTGAGATGTCAGGTGCTGCCACCGGGAGAATTTGTACGATCCGGTGCGCCCTTGGACAGACAGAGAAATGTGAGAGGATTTTTCTTGGGTCGAAGCCACCGGATTAGTGTTTTCGCACTAGTAATGACAATTTGCATACTTGCAAAACTACGTGCAGTATTGGTTTTCACCGACAGTACTCAGTATGAAATAACCAGGAGAGAAACATGACTCTGCGACACTATTAAAGGTGAGGTTGCGAAAGCCCAGTATCAGCGGTGATCTTGGATCTTGAGGTACAACGCTGCTTTAGTACAAAGATAAACTTTTAGCCGCCACTATCCGAAAATGGACGACCATGGAAGTCTGTCTGTTTGCAGACGTATTGTGGGGCCAGGAGCTCAAAGGACTTGCATTACACAGGCCGCTGGCAGCGCCCCAGATCTCTTAACCCGGCTTCATGATCATATATCGGGCTCAAAGTCTAGGTAAATTTAAAATGGCAGAGTGCTAAAGTTTCAGTGATTGTTCTAGTGCGACAAGGCCTTACTTCTCTGATATGTCTACAAGGCATTATGCTTTCAAGCGAAACTGGAGGGCAACATCGCTCATGATTCCGATGATGGCGGTCCGGCTATCGGAGTTCTTTTGGAACTCCGACAGCCGGACCGCCAGCATCAGCAATATATTTGCGTCCATGCAGGACAGAGGCTTCTCTGATTGACTTCTAACCGGCTAGTCAGCTGCGGCAGCCATATCGCAACAAACTTCCTAATCTCCTCCGCATACTTGACCATGTTACGTTTTGCCGGCTCTTGGAATACACTCTGTTACCATAAGGAACCAAGAATTATCTCTTCTTTGAATTATATGTTCTGCCCATGACCATGCATTTTACCTATTTGTGTTTCAAATAAAAAGTTATTAACCTAAGTTTGTTCACCGATGCACTCTGCCCTCTTGCTATCTCTTAACGTGAAAACTATTTTTTTCCTTCACACGCCCTGCATGGTTGCTCTTATTTTAATTTAAAGCTTTCTCTTTAGCCTCTTCTTTTCACCCACGCAGCCGAGTTCCTGTCGGATAGTACCACTTCTTTCGCTCTTCACAGAAACGAGTAAGCTGCTGTTTATGACCTGGTGAGCCCACTCCCATCATTCTGCGCCATTTTATTTCGTCCGCGTGAACTGAAGCTTCAGTCACTACATGCCCCAGATGGACGCATTCCTTTACTATTTCCAATGGTTCTCAGCCGAGCGTACACTCTTGTCCCTTTCACAAACTTCGCAACGTTGCTAGAATTTTCTCCACAATAAGTTTTATATACGCAGTTTTCTCCGTCTCTTTAAACCCTGAACGATCCTCTTCAACTAATACCCTGAGTTACCTAGCAGGGCGATCTTAGCAAATCAGAGATTACGAAGTTGGGGATAAAAGTTACCATTATTAGGCCGCCGCGGTGGCTGAGCAGTTATGGGGCTCGGCTGTTTACCCGAAGGATGCGGGTTCGATCCCGGCCGCGGCGGCCGCATTTTGATGGAGGAAAAATTCTTGAGGCCCGTGTAGTGTGCGATGTCTGTGAACGTTAAAGAACGCCAGGTGGTCGAAATTTATAGGGCCCTTCACTACGGCGTCCCCTACGGTGTCGCCCATAAACCACAGCAAAAGTTAACATTAACTTTTATCATGATGTCTTTGCAATAGAACTCTGTGAACACCTCCTGTAAAGATGCACTGAGCAATACTGGAAAGATTTTGTTTGCTTGCTTCAAAGCCCTATTGAGACCTCACTTTTTCTGCGAGCGATTATGGTGGCTGTGCATTTCTCATTGATGTTGCCTTGCTAAGTCACTCAGGAGATGCACTACAAAAAATAATGAATCAGTTAGCCAGGCAGAGCATTACTGTGGGTCAAAAGATTTATCTGGAGGAAACCAATGTAATGTTCAACAACTCAGATTTTAAATTGTGGGGTTTAACGTCTCGATGCGAGACATGAGCGGTGAGGGAAGCTTTAGTAGAGGGCTCCAGATTAATATAGACCACCTGGGGTTGTTTCCGTGCGATGACATTGCACAGCGCACTGGCATTTTTGTATTTCGCCTAAACCCAAACATGGCCGCCGTGTCCGGGATCGTATCCTTGACCTTGGAATCAGCAGCCAAATTCCAAATCCATGACCCACCAGGGCGATAGCTTTATAAATGCGTTCTATGAAGTTGAGTTCATGGTGAGCTCAATGGATCACTCTCGGCAGTGGTCACTGTTTGTTCGCTGTCGTCTCTGGTGGTTCGTGAGGTGACCAGTCATTTTAAGGTTTTACTCTTCCATATGTCGTCTCTAATAACCCGTGATACACAATGGTGCCGGAAAGGCATATCATATTGGTCCTCAATAAGCAATATTCCTATCCTAGTAGCTTGTCGGAGTCAACCGTGGCCGCAAATTGCGGAAGTGCTTTTGGCTCCATAGATCGCAATGGTCACGCCTCTGCGGAGCTCATAGGTCGGCTGACGGGCTTCTGAGCATCATGCAAGCGGATTTTACGACTGAGCCTGTGTCGACAAAGCCTGGCATGTAGACTGGTTCGATTGATCCAGCAAAGAGAAACGTCCAGGGCATTTGGCGAATTCGCCGTCACTCTCGAACAAAACGTCAAATGGCGGTAAAATCTTGCAAAGAGCTTTGACCCACACTTGTACCAAATATGCCCTTTTTATCACTTGCTGCTCCTCCAAGCTACTGACTTTCCATCCCATATTGCTTTATGCTTGGAATCCGAGGAGCACTGGCTGTTCAGTCGACTGTCTCAATACTCACTTTCTTTAAAAGCCGCCCGTCATTGTAGTTAAACAAAACCTTAGATAGTGTAGTAATTATTTCTTGCTCCCTGAAGTTTTACGGCAACCTGTTAAAAGAGACCAGAAAGGAAGGTTCAAGGAGCGATGACTTCTTGATAAAAACTATAAACTTTGACACTGAGCCACGTAATGGGCTCCACATCATACCCAAGACTTCTAATCGTTGGAGGACTGATGAAAGTAGTTTCTATAAATGTATAAGTTATCGTACGTTGCCGATGCCAAAAGTAACACAACTCGGCGCTGGGACAAACTTTTTCACGTGTGTATTTTAAAAATGCGTTATGCTTTCTCCTAAGCGTTTCCTAATTGCGTGCTATATCTCGCATTTTCTTCATTTGGCAGGGAGCTCAATATGGCATCTAACTATGTATACTGCCATGAAACCATACAATAATACTACCATGCAACGTGTACTTAACCTTTAAACCAGCTTGTAATGGCTGTTTACGTTCACTTCATTGTTCATTGTTTTTGTGTGATAGAGTACACCGAAATCAACCGGAGCAGAGGGCTATTTATATTTTGACACTTACAGAACTTATATGAGGCTTCCACGGCAGTCTAGCGATGCGACGCGCCAAACACTACAGAAAAAGACAAGAATGCATGACGCCTGCTGCTGAACAGAATAGACGAGGCTTTCATTTCTTTCGATGTTCTAAGTGTTCTGCGAACGCGTGTGACGTTATAAACAGAACGGAATTTCGACTTCGTACTGTGTTCTGACATTTTCACTCTGTTCTTCCCTTTTTTCGGGATGTAGATGTTCAAACTTCGAAATATACTGGTGTACGTCACGGTGGAGCAGACATACCAACTCGCATTGCTCAAATAAAAAACTGGACGTGTTTCGTCGTACTGAGATGAAATAGGAACGCGACTTCTTGCAGCGTCATTGAGAAATATAGCAATTTGTGAGTTAGAAATTCACAGGCGCTCATTCGATTTCATGCTGCAAATCTGCGGTAGCACTGACAGCTGTACATTTATCGCTTTTACATTGATCGCCTTGTCATAAGGTCTTTGAATTTGATTCTGCATGGAATTCTCGAGGGTGGATGTGGGTGGGTGGTTGGTGTGTGAGGGCTCCTCGTAGGTGCGACATGCATGATGGTGCATCGCCGGATGCATCCGGCAGGTGGAGCACACACACACACGCGCGCCCACACACGCACACAATGACCACGGTTTTTTTTTGCCAGCAGAAAGCTACAATGCTGAAAGAAGTGGTAAAAAGCAATGCAACCTTTTTAGTCATTGTCATGACTTCCCAGTGCACCGCTGTAGCATAGCGGGATGCCTGCACACAAGAAGGGAGGAGGAGTGGTTGTAGGGCAGAGGTTATGAACAAGAGCGACACAGGCAGCAACAGCCTGCTAAGCGGGAGTCCCACGCACAGCGCTGGAACGGAAAGTCAGGTGGCGGTGATGTATTGCCCCTTAAAATTCTCCCGATTCACAATGGTGGCAAATTTCACAAACATCCTTTAGTCACACGGCTACACGGCTGACGACAGCCGTCTGGTGGTTACTCTATCAAGGATGTCGAAAGGCAGCCAGAGATTTAAACGCGTGAAAAATGCGCAAATATGCGGCAGAGCGTCTGCTGCATTTCACAAGTTATGTGGTGCCAATGCCTCTACTGTACGGGAATGTCTTTACTGACAAAATAGGCTACATATTTCACGAGGAGACATTTCATTAAATCGTTAGCATTATAAGGGACTGGGCAAGCGGAAATGGCGACCGCCGGTCGCTGTAGCAGTTGGCAGGTGGGAACCAGTCCACTCAGCTAGGAATAAACTTGGTATACTACTCTGCATATAACGAACCTTAGTACGCCTCCTCGGATATAACGACCTTTCCAATGTTAACCACCGATATAACGAAGCTTAGTGCGTTAACCTCGGATATAATGAACGTAATTATGCCACCTCGCATATAACGAACTTTCCTTGTTAACCGCGACGATAATTTTTTAGTGTTCACCTCAAATATAACATACTTTCGTGTCATACCTCGGATGTCACGAACATAAGTATGCCATCACGCATACAACGAACTTTCCTCTCTGGATCTCGCACGTAACGAAGTTAGTGCGTTGATAACAAATTTTAGTGTTTAAACCTTGGATCTAACGAACGCATTCAAACGATTTACCGAGGATCGCCTAAGAGCTTTTTCGGTGGCACTCCGCTTGCATATTGAATATCGCTCGCCTCGGACGTGGCACCTTTAGCAAATTCGTCGATATTTTCCTTTAACGGATATACCGCCTATGGCTGGCATATGATAACCAGAATGTGATACACAGTATTAACACAGACCCTAAACGACGGACCAATTTCTACGTAGCCATATAGAGGATAACAGGATCTATAAAGTGAGTCTGGTGGTGGAGAGTTGCTGACCGGTTCGTATGCATGCCCGCATGCAACCCTCACCCGATTACCTACCATGACGCGTCTGGGTGCAGCATTTTTGTACCTCAAAAACTGAAGAAAACAGGGGAAATGCCCTATGCATTGCGCATCCCTGCAGACGACACATCCGACAGAGGCGTTAACAGACGGGTGCTCCGTTCTCAGCACCTGTCCAGAAGCCGTGAGCGGGCAGAGAACACGTGACAGAAGCACATATGTGTAACACTCAGCTGTTGTTTCAAGAGCGCGTGTGTACAACAGGGGGAATGTGAGAACAGAACAGTTGGCGTTGAATTTACGAACCTGCTCCTACAATATCTTTCAGGGAACTGAAATGTAGTTTATCAACACGTGTGTTTTTCATGCAAATTTTTGAGCATTTCTGCGAACATAGTGCGCTTTTGCTCGACTCTGTTTAAATCCAGACAGGTTCTCTGATGCGAAGTGGCTACGGAAGCGAGGCCACGGTTTTTTTTCATGAGGCACCGTCGCAGCAGTGGTATGGGTGATCGCATCAGACACATTTCACACGCATTTGGTGCAGTGCACCAAATAGCCGTATCTTTGCCGTATCTTTGCCGTATCATAGCCGAGCCATAGCCGTATCTTTGCGATTTGAAACACGACCACCAGGGTTTGGAGTGTAGAGGTCTATGCGGATTTTCCTGAAGCCCACTTAAATCGGTTCAGGTAGTGCCCTGAAAGTGAAAGTGAAAACCGTGTTCTTTTTGTTATCTTTTCTCATTTTGATTCTGTGAACTTTGTTGTCATTGTGTATGCTGAGTTCCTCTGGCATTTCTTACCTGTAAGATGTATAACGTGATTTATATCCACTACACCGCGGACTGTGTGTAATCGTCTTTCAGATATAAAGCAGGCGGGGACTTCCCTGGACCAATCAAGGTTTAAGAGTTTCGAATGCTAAACTTTATCATGAATGTTTACAGGAAGTCCACAAACCGAACCCGGACGAACTTTTCTTTAACTGCTAAGTTTCTCAGGAAACTCATAGCTTTCCTTTGTAGCCGTATGGCGGCGCTGGGGTCGATACCAATGAGTAATTACTCCCTTATTACTTATACGAATTTTTAAGAGGAGTTCATCGCAGCCGTTTTAGTTAATTTGTGACCTTGACGCAAAGAATATATCAGATATTTTGCATCAATAACCTCCGGTATTATTCCGGCCGGTTTCTCGGAAATTTGACTAACACGAGAGCGGGGAAATGTTTCTTTTATTTTGGGGACAAATTCACCCATTGCATCAGACCGCTCTCTTTTGCGAGGACGACCAGCGGACTTCAAAATCGAAGCAAATAAATGCGTTTCTTGCTCGACAGTGATGCCAGCCACTCATCGTCAACCCATGTGACAGTAACAGGACATGAACGTAAAACAGTCTTCTCCACGTCACCGATATACCGAAATATGGCGTAACTAGGGTTACTTAATTCAAAGAAACGTTGCGCCTAGTCGCCAGGAAGGAATGTCAAAATTATGATGATGGTGACTGACTTTTATGGCGCAAAAGCACATGTGGCCAAAGAGCGCCATGGCTCAAGGTTTTGTTCGACTACTCAAGATGGTGTCAAAAATCGATTTTCTAAGCATTTCCTCCCAGGTCAGGGGGAAGCTTGTGCCCTATAGTATCACCGCACCTCCTTCATGGTGGCGCATGCTCAACCACTTGGCCATCGCTGCGGTTGAAAGCCAAAATGGAGAAGAAGGTAGAAAGTTCGCGAAAAAAGAAGACAGGAAAGTAAAAGTTGAAGAGAGGAACACAAAAAAAGCATCAGCGTTTACGAAAATAGCTCTCAAAGTGATCGGTTGCCTGCGCTGACGGACGTAAGGACCCCAGCACTCCTGTCCGGATCAACAACCACAATCCCCTTAACCGCGGGCACAGCCTCACGTCAAGAACGACTAGAAATGTGTCTACATGTGCTCATGTACACCATTTGTCAAAAGTAAAAAGTCCACCGCGTTCCTTTCTGGGTGATGCAGCATGGGTTTTTTGCATCAGGAGTGGTCGACATCTTTTGATAGCGAAGGAAATATAGATTACAGTTATTACGGATTATAGTTATACATAGCCTTACTGCACGGCTTAGAAGTAGAACCCTTGGGCCGTATATTTTTGTCAGTGGCTGTACGTGGTGTCGTAACGCGCCAAATATCTACTGCTAGCAGGTGCTCCAGAGGGGACAGTGTTTGTGGAGTATTTCAAGGGTATTAAATGCCTTAGAAGTCTCAAAACGTGCGCTGTGCCAGTGCTTACAAACGTTTTCGGAGCTCGAAATTGATACCAATGCTTAATTGCTGGCCAAAATTAGCGTGCAGCCACAACCTCAAGGGTGTTCCTTCAGCTTCTCAGCGCGACCTGCAGGATACACCGCTCAATTCCTGGCTGCGACTGTGGTAAACAAGGAAATAAAGGTTTTTTTTTTTTTTGGCTTTCAGAGTTCCGTAAAATTTTGTGGACATCTGTACACTGAACTCAGTAATCACACGTACCCTTAGGCATCGAGCTGTTGACGAAGTCTGAAGGTCATTTTGTTGCTGCACTTACAAAGTTTGAGTATTATACCATAAGAGAAATAGTCAAACTGTCGCCACAGTTGAATGCATGAGCCATAAATCACCAGTCATACCATAGGTCACTGGAGTCGTCATACGAGAGCGACAGACAACACGGACCTATCGTATACTCTTTTCCTGCGGTTATGACCTTTGCTTACATCTCAGTCAGGCACTGATTATAAAATATATGTTGAGGTCAACGTCTCTTCTGACATTTAGACTGCATTTTCTTAGCAAACCAGAGTCTTCAAACACTCTGACAATGCGACTTTCAGAAGCAAAGAAACGTCTTAAAATTTAATCTGACCTTCAGCTGTTTGTAAACACCAAAATTCATGAGTAGATTTCGATTAGCGGTATTCTAGAAATAATAAAAAATAATAAGTGCCCTAGCAGTACAGTCTTCAAAAGTACGACCGTAAAATATCAACTGTCATCGGCTGAAGCATGTAGCTTCTATAAAAAACAGCAAATAAAGCTGTCACTAGGCATATGTCTGTGTAGGTGCATGGCATTTTGGCGCTAGGTTGCTGAATATACATTACCTATGGTAGCACAGCCCTTTTCTCTTGCGTGTTATATCCTTGCTGCAACCATTTCTATCACCACTTCTGCCACTTCTGCTGATTCACTGCACGAACAAGAGTTGAACAAAACACTTGCTTCCTTTACAATGGGTTGCACTGTGAGAACTTCACGAAAATCACATATGTGAGCATAGATACGCAAAAGCGTGCGCCTTTTTACGTGTATTGAAAATCAAGAGAGTAATTAGCTTTAAATGCTATGACTTCGTATTACTGTCGGGAAAATGGAGATTCCTGCGCAGGGGTTAGGTGATCACAAGCTAATGTGATCACATTTTGCATAGCAGGAAAACTGCGCGCAGTATTGCTTTTCACCGACTTCACTCTTTATGGAACAACAGTGAGAGAAACGCGACTATGCCGCATTATTAGATATCAGGTTGTGGAACAACGCATCCGCGGTGATCTCGGGTCTTGTGGTAGTACGTTGCTTTAGTGCTAAGATACAAACATTCAGCAGCCACTTTACGAAAATTAACGACCACAGAGTTTTTTGCTTTTTGTAAACAGACTGTGAGATCAGGAAAGCCAAGTACGTGCATATACACACAAGTCACCGGTAGCCCTCCAAATATCTTAGTGGGGCTACATTATCATATATCTGGCTGAAAGCAGAGCTGAACTGAAAGTGACAGCGCGCTTGAGTTTCGCTCATTGGTGTAGTGTGACTAGGCTTTAATTGCCTAAAATACCTTTTTAATGGTGTATTGCTTTAAGGCGAACTTTGCGGGCAACAGCACTTGTGATTCCCGAGATGGTGGTTCAAATGTCGGTGCTGTTTCTGCAAGCAAAAGCTGAAGAGAATACGATGTAAGCGTCTGCGAAATTCAGCGCTGAAAATAGTGTGTTGCCTGCGCCGACGGAGGCAGATCCAAGTACGGAAAGATTAACCACCGCGACCACCTTATCCACGGACACAGCTTCAGACAGCTTCAAACCACACTCCTTGCTTTGGCAAGAAGGCCGAGACATCTGGCAGGTACGGCAAATATCAGCGTTCTCCTCAGCAATGAGGGCTGAGGTTACTTGGAATATGACACCTCTTGTAGAAAGCTATGTGTTGAAAGTTAAAAAAAAACCCTATCCAATGCAAACATGCAGTCATCGCCTACAAATAAAGAAGGGCGCATTCGTATTTTAAATGCAAGCAGTTCTAGGAAGCGCTGTCGTCTTTCTGTACCCAGTCTCGGGCACGTGATTAGTGTGTGCATGACTCAGATGTCCGATCCACATTTCAAGAAAAGATGTGTGTGATGCATGTATGTCCTATCCTCAGTCTGTAGAGAGCAACTTTTTTTAATCTTGTTTTATTGTGTGCAGTTAGCTCTCTGTTCCTTCATACCAGTCCTGCTGGGCTAGTTGGCGACTGTTCATGACGAAATTAATAGGCGCAAACTTTAGAAGCACAAAGAAAAAGAGGACACAGGACACAATTTAGTCATGAACTTACTTATTTCTATCTACGCACAGTGATCTGGTACCCAGCATATAAGGTTCACATTTCTGACATAAGGCATTTCAGGAGGGAATTTATTGCAGGGTTTTTATAGGGTTCCCCAAAGGACAGGGCCCTAACCACACTTAAGGCATCTGAATAAATAACAGATGTTGCGATTACCTTTTGCAAGATGGATCTAACAGTCAACAGCACACCTAGACATTCTGCAGTAAATATGCTTGTGTGTCTAGTGATTATTTTTGTTTCGGAAAATTGACACCTGTGAACTGCACATGAAACCAAAAAAGTCTTGAAGGCATTAGTGTAAAACTTGGTGCTCTGATACTTTCCTTGAAGGGACATGAAGTGCTGTTATGGCGATTGGCGACCCATGCTTTCCAACCCCAAAATAGTTGTGTCAGAGTCAACAGGATGCACTTCCTAGGGAGCAACTGTCTTTAGAAGAAGTCGCCAGTATATTGGAGACTAGTAAATGCATGTCTCGTAAAAGTGTGGCGACTCTAATGTGTAAAGGAGGTGTTTCAGACGGTCGGTTTGAAAATGGCGGAGTATTGATTCGGTTTCGCAATAGCACACCCCATGGGTGGTAAGAATGAGATACCTTCGTAGCGTATGTTATACTTATAAACTTCCGCCGTCATTCAAGTGACCATCGGTCCAACTCAACATACAAACAGGCAATTGGGCTCGTCGGGAAAGCACCAGCAGCCAACCGCAGTCCCAGGCCATACACTGCATCGAGCATTTTTAAGGGTTTTTTTCGTACTGACTGTACACTACTGAACCGCAGTCTATACGTGATAGAACTATGCTATTTAGAAGAGTCAGCAGGCAGTCTCAATATTTACCCCAAGACAGGTGTTACAGGATCTTTAGATGGTTCAGTGCTTTCATGCATTTAAGACTTAACTGCTTAATGTATGTGATGAATGCAAGCTTTTCGTCGACTATGACGCCAAGAAACTTGTGGTCTTTTTGGACAGCAATACTCTGCCCATGAAGTGTGATGTTGGCCTAGCTTGAGTCTAATACAACATTTTTTTTTCTGTGTGTGAAGAATACAGTGACTGCCTTTCTCTGCCCTGTTTAAATCGCTTCACGTTGGCCAACTTTGATCCTTTGTTTACTCCTTGCCGAATTTGCGGCTCAGAGACGGACAGAAACATGACTCGTAACTTACTTGTACATCGTCAGCATAAACACAGTAGGATATCGATATAGGTAGGAAGCTCTTTAATGGATTCATTTTGACTATGAAAAGCATGCAGCTGAGAACGCTGCCTTGAGGGACACCTTTCTCTTGTGCAAACTGCTTACATAAGGAATTTCCTACACGGACCTTGAATACTGTTCAGACTGATAACCCTCAATAGTGGTCAGCATATTCCCCGAGATCCCAAAAACGAACAAGTCATGGATGATGCCATAGCGCAATGTGGTATCATATGCATTCTCTAGGTGATAGAAAATAGGCTAACAGTGCTATTTATGCACACAAGCATCCCTTACTTAAGATTCGAAGGCAACGAGCTGTTCAGTGGTTGACCGGTTAGCCCTAAATCCAGCTTGGTGCTGTTTAAGAAGACGGTTGAATTAAAGCTAATACACAAGGTGACGATTTATCATTTTTTCAAAGTGCTTACATAAAGAGCTGGTTAGGGCAATTGGCGATAACTGACCGCAAATGTGGTATATTTCTCTTGCTTTAATATCAGGACAATAATCGTGCCTTTGCAGGGCTTGGGAATCCGTCCAGCAGCCCATACCTTATTAGAAAGGGACAAGATAGCTTCAAGGATTTCTTCATGCAGGCGCTTGAGCATTCCATATAGGATCCTGTTATAGCCAGCTGCTGTTCACTTGCCACATGTGCTAAAGGCAACCTTCAACTCTTGTGAAGTAAATGGGCTATTGTATACTCCTACAGATAACCTTTCTTTTACAATATGTTTCCGCTGCTCAGCTATCTTGTATCTTAAGAAGAAATCTATATAATGCGCTGAGCTAAAAGTGTGTTCGAAGTGTGTGCCTAGTGCCTCTTCTTGGTGTTCCAGTGTATCGCCAGCAGTGCTAACAAGAGGAAATGGATCTGCACTATACCCTTTAGGTGCTGTTAGTCTACTCTACACTTTATGCGTCTGTATGTAAGAATTTACAGAGAAGAAAAACAACTTTCCTATTTGGATGTACGTCTAGCACGCCTGTCATTTGCTTTAGTACGATTAAAGATTATTAGCTTCTCAACGGTAGGAAAACGGTGGAATTTCGACCATGCATTATTTTGATGCTCACGTGCTCTCTTTCACTGTGCATTTCACTATGGTTTTTGTTTGTTTTTTATTTTACCTCATGTCTCTCGAGTGTAGTTCTGTGCAGCGGCTATAATATGCACTGTGATCAGGCATCGAGATTTATCTGCACTTGTAATTGAAGAACAAGGCAATGCTGATGCCCGCTGAGGTGGCTCAGCGGTTAAGGTGCTAGTCTACCGAGCCGGAGTACCCGGGTGTGAAGCCGACCACGGCGGTCGCGTTTCGATGGCGGCGAAACGCAAAAGACGACCGTGTCCTGTGCGTGTCAGTGCAGTTAAAGATCCCCAGGTGGTCAAAATTATTCCGGAGACCTCCACTACGGCACCTTCTTCTTCCTTTATTCTCTCAATTTCTCCTTTATGCCTTGCCTTACGGTGTGGTTCAGGTGTCCACCGATATGTGAGACAGAGACTGCGCCATTTCCTTCCTACAAAAACCTATTTTCAATTTCAACGCTGAGAGTTCGCGGAACGTCTTCCAGTCAGAAATCTGTTGTTTAAACTTCCTAGGATTATTTAACCTCGGGTTTATTTTTTCTACACATTTTTAAGAAACGGCAAAGCGTTCACTTCTATGGGGATTATCAATAACAGCCAACTCAGTAGGTGCCAGGAGCAATGGAGAGCCAATAGCAAAGCCTATCGCTGTGTATGAGTTTTGTGCTGCATTAAAGTATGCTGGTTCTCCTCTACTGAACATGCATCAGTCAGACCACAACAGGAATTTTTTAATTAGGTCACTGTGGTTCCAGTACCTCCTCATAATCGGTGGTGTACGTTATATCGCCAACCAAAAGGAACGGCTTCGGAAGCTGGTCAATAAGTTTTCCAAGTTCTTCAATGGACAGGCGATGATCTGGTGTTATATATAGGGAGCATACGGTCATTACTCTACCAAAAGTTAGGGCTCGTATTGCCAATGCCTCTAAATCAGTAGGCAGTGGAAGACATTGAGAGGGATTTGAATTGTAAACTACAGTAGCAACGCCACCTGATTAGTGGGCACTGCCTTCCCTGTCCTTGCGGTATACTACATACTTTTTAGAAAGTTTATATGTGTTGGGTTTAAGTGCATTTCCTGTAAGCAAAATATGTTCGGTTGATGTTGCGCGACAGTATTTCATGTATGTCATCCAGGCTCTTCAGTCGCCATCGGCAGTTCCAGTGGATAAAGCTCTCGACAGCCCGAGTTCTGAGTAAGGAAGCGAAGACTAGTGGGAATTTTTCAGATATCGCCGCCTTTATGAGGCTTCTTGACTGGCAGATGTCTTTTCGGTTGAAAGCGGTCTAGGAAACTCCGCGTTGTTTTGGGGGACTCCCTCAGCGTCTCAGACACGGAGAATCCCGGTGTCACCTTCACAGCTTCCGGTGTAGACGCGGAGCAGACGTGGAATTGTCAAGAGGGAACGACTCCCCCTCATTTGTCTTTATTTTCTCAGATTTCAGGAAAGATTCCACCTCTGGGACATGGAATGTTGGTGTAGCCGAAGGCGGCTTGGTGGGGGGCCGAGATGGGCGCGCATCAGCGATGCTGTACAACGCGCCCACAGTGACGGGACGCCGCTGGGCCACCCGGCGCGATGCGTCAGCGTATGATCTTTCGGAAATTAGCGAGAGCTTCTTCCGGGATTCTGAGAATTTGATGTTTTCTATTACTTTAACCTGGACTACTTTTTTTCTCATTCTGAAATGCCTGACATTTTCGTGAGTAGGCGGCGTGTGGCCTTGCAATCGCGACATTCTGCTTCATCGGCACTGCAGTTATCAGTTGGGTGCTCATGGGCACAGCACTTCGCGCAGGTGAGTTTTCCACGACATGTTTTGGATCCGTGCCCGCATTTTTGGCAGCTGAAGCATCTTCTCTGGTTTGGGACATGCGGACGGAGTTTACAGTGAATGAATGCTGCTTCCGCAGCATCTGCTAGCCGGTACCGTTCAAATGTCAGGACGTTATAGGGTGTCAGCACCTCTTCACCGTTCCACCTTATGGTGATGAGGCGAAGGGCAATGTCACCTTCATCTCGGAAGCCTTCAAGGAGGTCAGACTCTGTTTCACGATCAGATTCCGTTCGGATATAACACCCTGTACTATGTTTAGACTGCGCGGGTGGGGGGGGGGGGGGGGGGGGAGTAGATGGACACCAGGAGATGAATTGTTTTTGCTAGAGTAAGGTGTCTGTAGTAAAGCCCGCACTAACTACGCAGCGATGGTTGGCACTAAACAACCCGTTTATTCACGAAAATAACGCTCAAACGCTTCTTGGACAAAACTGTACACTTTGACACGCAATAGGGCTTAATCGCTGGAGGCGTGATCTCGAGCTGTATGCCGCGCTGGCGATGCAAAACCAGCCATACAGCTTGGCGTTGGAACGAACTTGTTGCCATATAGCACATTTTAGCAATGGTTCAAGCTTGTCATAAGAGCTTCCTTATCATTTTAACAATGGGTCAAGCTTGTCATAGAAGTTTCCGTATTAATTATGTTCGAAATCTCTTATTTTCTTCATGTGGGAGCAAGCTTAAAGCGGTGTTTAACTGTGGTTTCATGAAAAATACCTTTGAATCGGTCCTGAAGCAGCAGAGCTGTTTCTTCTTATTCTTCTTCACCTCAGTATGCATGGCACTACCCATGCGGGGGTAATTGCCAAGGTACGGTGGTGAATGCGAAGGAAGTATTTGTGCAAGAAAAAACAAAACAAAAAAGCTTAGTATATAGTAGGATGACTGAAACTAGAAAAAAATATATTAATCGTTGAAAATTTCAAATAATTCACCATAATAGAAATACGAGGAATAAAATAAAATGCACTTTTTGGACATGCGGTGCAAATTTATATGCAGTAAACAGGGTATCCGACCAGTTGCAATTTGTTGTAATCATGAAGGTAGCCGCAGTGTTTATTCTGGCCACTTCGTTCTGGACACTAGCTTGGGCATGTTGGTTATTCTTAGAGACACAGCGCTTTCTCTTGTCGCGGTGTTTTGCGCTGTTCCGTTACACTTCGTTCTCTTCATTGTTCATTGTTTTCTGATCGATGGCGTTCGCTGAAATACGTTCGATGAGAGCGCTGTTTAAATTTGACGCACACGAAGCTTACGTACGGTTTCCACGTCAGTCTGGCGACGCGATGCGCCGAACCCTAAAGAAAAAGAGAAGAATGCATGATGTCTCCTGTCAGCAGAATCGTACGATGCACTTGGTGTCTTTGTCAACGTGGGTGATAAAGAGAACGACCTTTCGACTTCACCCTGTGTTCTGACCTTTCGACTCTGTTCTTCCATTTTTGCTCAAAGCAGATGTTCAAAGTACCGAGTCTCCGATGACTCTCCTGCGTTGACATATCTGCTCGCGCGGTCCAAATACATAATATAAAGTGCTTCTTGATATTCGCAAGACCATGGCGGGTGACCTCTTTTGGTGTCATTGAATATTACGGCAATTTCCATGTTAATAAGTGCGCAAGAGATCATCCACTGAGACGTGGCACATCTGAGATAGCAGTATTAGCCGCTCATGTGCAGATATAATTAAATGGAGCTGGCTATTCCGTTCTAAACGGACATGTGGAAACATTATTTGTCCATGAGAGAGCGCGCTCGCGTGCGCTACCATCCTGCACATACCCTAGTTCTCAATTTCAGTGAGGCAAAATGTTAGACACTAATACCGTGCGATGTTTAATTTTGTCCCACCTATGCTATACTTTTCTCTTTTACATTGAGCACGTTCCTATTGAGCATTTGAACTGCATTATCTTTGTGCTTCTGGACGGTTGAGGTGGGTAGGTGGCTGGTGGATAGGCGCTCCTCGTAGGATGTGCAAGATGCATTTTGCCCGTAGGCGCACATCCGGAATTGTGGCGTCTTTACACACAAACTGCAGACGGGTTCACGTGTACCGGTATGCATCCCGTAGCCGATTCCCTCCCAGTGCGCATCGGTGCACAGTAGAATTTGTGCACCTACCCACAGAAGCCACCTGCCGCACCGATAGCACGCAAATCATACAGATCCCACCTCTTCGAACGTACAGGTGTCTCAAATATTAGAGCATGAAGCATGCCCTATGCATTGTGGCACGCTTAGCAACTGATGCACACATTGATGCGAGAGCGGAGGCGACACATCCGGTAGACTCGTTCTGTAATTTTAATGCTTGACGTATCGGCTGCCAGAGTAAAGGAGGGCTACTTTCAGCGGTAGGCGGCAGGTGAGAGACGAAAATCTGCCAAGTAAAGGCGCAAACTAGGGCGCGTACGCGAAGAATCGATACAATATTCGCCCTGCGTCGTCACTGCAATGCCTACACACGCCTGCCACTAGGGCGCACTGCTATGTAATTTGCACATTGCTGGCGTGTGAAGTTTATCCTTTTGAGCGCTTGTGACTGCCGCGCTCCTGGTATTGCCCACCTAATAAAGTTCACCTGCAAAACGCGACCACTGATGGCACACTCACGTGGACGCTCCGACTGATACAACGACCCACATCTTTATATCAAGAATAAAACAGCCGCTGATTAAAATCGCTCTGCAGATTTTGACGGACAAAAATCCATGCTAAAATTGTCAGTGCAGCCATTAAGGGCGTTGCTGCTTTAAAATACGCTAGTTATAACATGCATGGGGAGGAGGCTTTGTCTAGGTGCATACCTGGAAGATAACGATGCCTGGTGAACCGGGTGAGAGCTTTTGCAGTCTCCGTAGAGGCCCCGGACTAGGGGTTGCCCCCAAACGCCAGAGAAGGCTTCTTAATTTTTTTTTACCCTTCATTCATTACTTGTAGCGCGACCCGCCCCCAACCGCAAAAAGAAAGATAAACTTGGAGAGAAGAGAAAAAAATTGAAGTCTAGTGGAGTACTTAGGCATTATAAGACATATTTTCCGTTATATGGTATTATGTTCAAGGAATATTGGGAAGACAGAGCAATTAACGCTGAGCCTAGCATTCTCTTTGCATCAACAGTGGCTGGCAACGTGGCTGCTTCTGCATGCAATGGCACTGCCGCAACAGCATGTCGCGTGTTGTGACGAAAGTTAGTACCCCTAATACTTGCCGTCGGCTTCACTCAGGTTGTCCTGCTTTGGAAATTGAAATAAATCTTGAAGATAATTCTTTTCAGCGCTCTAGCTGTGTTAACACAGAGAAGTAGGGTAATTACCCTACTTGTCTGTCCCGTTTCCCGTTGTTTATGTCGTCGTACCCTCCTCATGCCCCGGTCGCAGCAAAAACCACCATAGACCTATGTACGGAACTTCTGGCTCGGCAGGACGGCAACTTTACCCTGACCACCACTCTGCAGCGAAGGCAGATTCGAGCAACCGCATTCAAAGCGAAGGTGCGTAACCTGGTCCGTGGTGCACAGTACGCTAACGCTCAGCTAAAAAATCCAGAAATCATTTATAGGTTACTGAGGCTATTTGTGTCTGTTTAGTGGCAGCGGCAGGCGCAGTCAGTGGCTGTCATGCTTGGCGTCATCATTGTGTTCGTTAATTCGCGAGTCAGCGCTGACAATTCGTCGCAGCCTGAGTGTAAGCGGCGCGTTATCTCTGTGAATGCTTGGACAGTGAAGCCTCCACACTCCAGAATCACCAGCCACCTTCCCGCCGCAGCTCCCTAGCTAGAGTGCCGTCCACCCTCAATCCACCTCCCCATACCACGCCGACAATCTTCATCCTCCAGAAGCTCCGTTAATCACCCACCCAGAAACTTCACCCTCCACAAGCGCCACTCACGACCAGACCACCTTCACAGGGCCTCCATGCACTAGAAGCTCAAGTAGCAGCGGAACGAGCATGCAACTGCAAAATCGAATTCAAAGACGCAGTGGGAAAGCCGGCTGCCCTACAGCAGCGCACTACCCGTCAGTCACCTCCGCACCACTCCCACTAGCTTAGCTAAGGTAGTGCCCATCTGTACCAACCGCCGCCTTCAACCCAATTCTCCACCCCACCTACACAGGCCGGGAGCGCCACCCACCTCCGCTCACCTTTTAGTGGTTTGAATTTACTTCCAGTGGGCGGTGCTATGAGGTTCATACTTTGTGGTCACTTGACACCTGGGGCGTCATCGCCGTCTAGACCAATCAGGGAATTCGTGATACCGGACACTGGCGAGGTTCTGGTGTGAGGACAACTACAAAGCTATCGCATTAACGACTCCGTCAGCACCGTTTGGAAGGGGCAGGCAGTATAACCTATCCTCGAGGATCCCCGCGCAAATATCTGTCTTGACGGCTCCGTAGTCTGCATGCTAGAAAGGCCGGTGCTGGCGATGCATGTATTGCATTCCTACGTGTTAACCTCAATGTTAAGCGAAAGCAGCCTCTTTCAACTAGTATCAGAATGCGATAATGTATGGATACAGGTAAACTTCAATAGAACTTTGTGACGCTTCAAATGCTAGTATTTACTCGACAGCGTTAAAGTCCCATTCAGGGGAGAAGCCGCATAAATTCTAGGCTTTGGCACGTCGAGAACATCCCGAATGCTGGAGAAGATCACGACGTCATACGTGGTGCTCTTGGATTACGATGAATAGAGCTTGAGTTAAGTTGTGGTTATGGGGTCGTAGATTGGCTCAAACGCCCTTATGATATGTAAGGATATAAAGTATTCTAAATAGGCTGAAAATAAAACTGGGATAATTAGTTTCGTTGCGAGGCAAACACGCTGCCTCAAGGCCATTAAGATATGCTCGTTCTAAATGGTTAAAGGGAGACCTTGTGCGTCTTGTGGTGTATCACGTGGTCTAGTGTGCGTACGTATGTATGCTAATGAGTGTGTGTAGTTAGAAAAGGCCTTAATAAAAAATGAAAGTAGAAAACAACGCCGTTAATACTATCGCATCAAATCCGTAAGGCGGAGGTAAACAGTCCCCGGTTCATTTGGGTCGTGCTTTCGGCTATACGTATGCATTACTATTGTATTAAGATTGAAAAAGGCGAAGCTGAAAGCATGCTGCACTGTCATTGAACATCACCTTGTCACAACCCTCAGCGTCACACAGCGAAACGCCTAAGGCCGTATTTTATAAGCGGTTCATTTTTCGTTGCCCAATTCACGTCCATTTGGTCCTCTGTCATCGGTCACTGAGATATACCCGCAACTTTTAAGGGCCCATGGGAAGCGACCCGACCATTGGCGTCGCGTAACCACTGGCTGCATATCGCTGTCAATGATGAGGACTGGGCATGAACCACCCAATGGCCTATGGCTTGATATGTCTCTATCTGTGGCATGCATGCCTGCTTGCTTGCTTGTGAGTGAGTCCTCCGAGGCATTATGCTTCACGTTTCAGACTGTCAAAGTTTCAAAGTGTCTCCTAGCCATCAGAGGTGATGAGCAGCAGACTCATGCACCAAGACTAGCCCGTGGAACCAGCATGCGTTGAAAAATTAGCGCCTACTCTCTTCTTCTAAACTCAACGGGCCTAAAATATTCAGGCTACTGGGGTCGACCGAGGTTCTGGTGCCTAATTATAAAAACCAAGAAAAACTAGGGGCCGTAAGATAGGCAAGTGCGTATGCGTCTAACTCGCAAGGACAACCTGAATATAGCGAAACGAAAATGCATATTTCGCTTCTTAAAAAGTTCAAGGTAGGTGATCTTATCATATATCTTTTCCTTGTATAAGGTGTCCCCATTTTTCTTCCGAACTCCCAACGCGCTTTAGGATTAAAGAAATCCGTCTTCTCCGCAAAACAACACGAGACGACACAGCACTGTGCCGTCCCCTTTCTGAGTGGGCACCCCTTCTTTCCTAAGCTACATGATAATCGTTGCGATATTCAACAACAGTAGCCAGCAGCGGCTAATATTGTCACTGACCGTCATCTGCTTTAGCGTCCTACGCAGATAGCACCAGATCATCTTGCGGCGTTAACGAACAGTGTGACAGGCTTAGCCTGCTGCCGTACGAAAAACGCGAGCTGTATTTGAAATGGGCACTACACTACCACTCTGAGTACCCCGACTTCTACTTCGCTTTCCCACTGCCACTTTTATGAATACTTTCTACATTTATTTACTGTAAGAACACCGTAGTTGCACCTAGATTTGTTCATTTTCCGATGACACCGATGCCCAACTGAGGCACGCGAAAAAAGTCCGTAACGACGATGATTTACTAAGAAGCTTGCGAAGGGCGAGGAAAGAGTTGCCGGCCTCTACAGTTTGCCACGCTTTCGATGAAGTACGTAAAGAACGTTTCCTTTTGGCGCCCTTGATCAAAACAGGAAAGGCTCGCGTCCATAGTAGCAGTCATACTTTTCAGATGGGCACATCAAAGGATTCTTGTTTGAAGGTATCTACCACCTGCAGGATCTGCAGAGTGTGCGACGCCCACGATCTGGCAGGCAATCCAGCGACAGAACACCCATTCTCTTCCCTCTTGCCCTCAAGAGAACCTTATATCGGGCCTAGTGACCAATACAGAAGCCACGGTAGCTCAGCCATTTTCGGGGATAGCGCCCTTGGCTCATGTTGAAACGAGAATCAGGCCGTGCCCACGCTAGGATCTTTCGCCGCCTCCACAATTAGGCGGCCACCACCTTTCATATTTACTCCTGCAGCTATGCGGTACGTATTGCGTCAATCCACGGTGAACTTAAGAGAACAGAGACGTTTATTTCGCATCAAACATTCCTTGACACGCAGTACGACCCCGAAGCAACCACACCAACAGTGTCAATACAAGCACCAGGCTATGAACGTCAAGCATTCCCTGAACCGCCCGACCGCCGCCCCATTGCTGTTCGAATTGCCAGGAGCTCGGCAGCCGACGCCCTTCTTCTATTAGGCGATGTCCGCTCGCGCTCGGCTCCCCGGAGGCCCCTTCGCCCCTCTGTAGCGGCCCTCTTGAGAAATACTTCCATCTGCCACGCCCTTTATGGGGTCCTTCAGTGCGCTTCCGCCGTGAAGCACATCTTCGAGCAAGAAAATATTAGTCTCATGGACGCCACAGACGACCATGATAGCTCGCCTTCTCCCCGGGAGACATTTTACTGGAGAAGGTGAAGTTGCAAGCTATCCCGAATGTCATGGCATATCATCCGAGCACCGGGCTTATATATGCGAATGAGTTAGTAACATGCATTTGTTTGTTTTACTTCACACAAATCTATTCCCATGTTGAGTCGTAAAATACCAGATTTTTATTCAGCCTTTCAGAAGAGTTGCAAGCCACAGAACATGTCCACCAATGTCTAAACGCAAAGGAAAACAGCAAAAAGAAATTAAAACTACACCCAGCAAGGAAGTTTCATTCCAGTCTTGTAGCAGTAGCCAGCTAGGCAGAAGCCCATGGGGCAGATGTACGGTGTTCCGCTTTGCATAGTGGATGCTGTAGCAACAGTAATGTTCTGGAAAGGAAAAAAAAGGCAGAGAGGTTTAAGGTTGTCTTCGTCATTTTAAGTTATGATAGATTACCCGGGACTTCTCTCTAGTAGGAGTGTCACGAAGATTATTCGTAAAGCATCACGTAACAATGGCCCGCGGGTAGCACAGTGTTTGCAATGCTTGGCTGCTGAGCCGAAAGATGCGGGTTCGATTCCGGCCGTGGCTTTCGCACTTCAGTGGAGGTGAAATGTTAAACGGCCGCGAGCTGAGCGCTGTCAGTGAATGTTAAAGAATCCCAGATGTCGAAATTATCTGCAGTCCTTCACTACGGTGTCCCTCATAGCCTGAGTAGCTTTGGGATGTTATACCCCACAAAGCAATAAATCACAACTAACATGTACGCTCTGCAGAGCGTGTAATCTGCGACGCTGCCGACCCGCGAGGTTGAACAAAGAGCCGCCGCTGGTATCACGCACTCAGTCCTACCCGAACCCTTCTCATGTTACACACTAGGTTACTGGATCAGGATACATAAGTATCGCGCTGACCTTTACGCCAACCGGCTGAGCCGGCACTGTCGCTATCACACGAGTAAAGTTCCTTTGTACTGAGTAGACAGCGCATTTTTGTCGTGTTGGCCCGTCTTCTCGTGTTCTGCGTAGGTATTTTTTTATGCTTCGCGGGTTCTATTCAAATGCCGGAAAAAAGAACCACGTAGCAAATACGTTTCCACGAAAACTCGGTCGGTTGTTCCTCAAGCCAAAGCGAGACCTCAGGTGTCCACCGTAGCTACGCTGATCTTGTTTCAATCGGTCGAAATGGTCGTGACGTCAGAGTGCGCGAATTTCAAACGGGGCCAATTTTACTTTGGCTAGTAACCATGCAACCAATTAATGGGATGGTATAGTGATGCTCCAAGTAAGTGGGATTGAGTTTAGTTAATTGCTTAATTAATCATTAAGCCAAGTTAACCTTTCTAGTCAGACCAGATAAATAAATAAAACCGAGTAGGAAATTGGTCGAGTTGGGAAAGTGAACCAGGGTGTCCGGAGTGCGAGACGAGCACGCTAACCACTCCGCCATGCCAGCTCAATGGTCTGGAATGAACAAAGGCGCGTCTAGTGAATACGGTGTCTTCGCTCACTCCTTCGTTCCTCCCTTCCCGTTACGGCGAGGTTCAGGTTTCCACCGAGATATGCGAGACAAATACGATTCCTTTCCTCAAAAACCAATTTGCCGACGAGCAAGGCGGGGAGCCGAACAGGAGATGGCGTTGTGTGCACTCCCTGGCAGCTTTGAAAAACGCTGTAGCGTTCCACTCTTAGAGGCGAAGCTTAACATCGTAACCACATATCAGTGACACAAGCAGCAACACCACGCTTAAGGCTTTCGCCTCACCGCAATTTAGGTCAACAAAGTGGTCCCGTGAATTTTTAATAGTAGATAAAAACAGTTATCTGTCTTAAGAGCCATATTGTTTTAGCCATATCAGAATGCGGAAAAAAATTAAGAAAACGTTTTCATTACAAAAGTGTGCTAAATATATATATGACCCCAGAAGTGATAACTTCACTCTAGTTCACCGGAAGGCAAACTGCTTTGACCAAGAAGTGCAATGACCAAGAACCAAGGTTTTCGTATAGGCATCTTTTGATGAAAAAAATGCACCAGTAAACAAATAACCTGCACGATTTTTTCTAATTGTGGTTCGTTGCACATCGAGATATATAAGAAATAAGTGCACACAGTTTCAATAAAAACTTTTGCAGGAGTAAAGTTAGCATTTCTCGCCTATGAAGGGCAAGGGTTAGAAAAACACGATCAGCATCTGGCGGCATAGCATTAGCTACTGTTTTACGGCAAGTATGCTCTAAATATATGAGTGTTCGATGGGCAGTCACATAACGCTGGAAAATTAAATACAGCAGCGAACAACTTTTAAAGTAAACCAAAATAATTTGTCATAGACGCAGCATCAGTTAAAACGCGGTGCTTTGCCGAAGAATTGGGAACGTTTTTTTTTTTTACAGACTTCTAGCAGAAGTGCTCATCTGCAATTTCGATTTATGGGGCTCTACAACTACGCAGTATCATGGAACGATAAAATCGGGCGTGCAGACATTAAGAGCAATGAGAATGGATTACGTGTAGGAGAGTGTTATTCGCTGCGCACCCCTGTTTTCACCAATACCCTAAACCCAGCACCACCGAATAATCGCAACATACACATTGCATGTTCAAATGCCCTGAAAAAAAATGATAATTTGGCAGCAACTATTTCTGTAACATAAAAAATGTAGGCTGCTCGACAGACATGCTCCTGAAAAAGGAAAGGATGCCCAACTAGCATGGTGAAATGCATCCGCGAAAGAAACCTAATTTGCTTTTCACAATGCGCGCACATTAACCACCTGGAAAACGATTCTGTAGCGGCGACGAAGTACATACGCCAGTAATCCACAATATTCTTGCCAGTTCTATGCACATTAGTCACCTGCGCATGTATATTTATATATGTTCTTACTTGAAACGCCGAACTTGCCCCTGATGGACAAAATAACGACAGGTGTAGATGAACATGGTTCTGTTGGCCCGAGTATGTGTGCAACATCGTTAACGGCCACAAAGTGGATGCCGCAATTTTGCGTTACGACGTACCACGACCCAGAAACCGAGCTCCCAGCACAAGTGTGCGATTGAGCTCTAGCTGCGATAACTTACCACGCACTCCCTCCGCCCATCATAGGGTTTGGTATAATTTTCGCAGTAAACCGTGCATCCGATGAGGGCCTGTTGGGATGATTGTGGAATGAGTGTAAAACGCTCCAATATGCTTCACCCGCCGTCGGGCAAAGTGACCGAGAGTGAAAGCAGAACCGCAACCCCTACTCTTAGCAGCACCCAGTACAAGGCCCTTGTGACTCACGTACACCGGTTAGCTAGCAGGGGAACCAAGAGCCTTCGAATATGGAATGGTATGTCGAAGCTTTACACACTACGCAAATCATCCTCCACCGCTATCTATAAAAATATGTGCTGAAAACTCAGAGCTTAGCTTCAAAGCGACTACATGGGCAAGACTAATTCCAACCACTACCCTCCACTCTATTTCAGGTTCTTGCCAGAGGAAAGTTCAGGCTGCTCCCATTGCACAGAACACAGTGTTACAGAGTTATCGTATTCATGTCAGACCTAAGATTGGTTGCCCTTCGAGAGCGCGTTGTGTGTGCAGCCTAAGTAATAACTGCGAAAGACATTGGTTCCAAAAGGCCCATATTTTTTGCTCCCCTTTGGTCAGAACACTGTACAGTGATGGCCATTTTTGAGCGTTTCGGCACTGAGATCTGAAGAACACATCACGAGCTACTTGGTTTTGCATCACAACGAAAACAGCGCAAACTTCACGAAGGACGCAGAAAGGGGAGACGAGACACAGGCGCTGTGTCTCGTCTCCCCTTTCTGCGTCCCTCGTGAGGTTTGCGCTGTTTTCGTTGTGACTGAGATCTGTTCTTTCCGCGTGGCCAATGTCAAAGCGGCTCTCTGTGCTCTTGCTTACTAGTACATTGTGTTTAAAGTTATCAAACCTGATCTCCGGTCGTATTGGCGACATAATATACACAGGTTGGATCGGGTGGCACTGAAAAAGAAAAAAAAGAACAAGAACCCGCGGAATATAGTGAACTTTTCATAAAAAGGTGCAATGCGTAAGGTTTCTTTATTTATTTATTTATGCGAGTACGTATTATGAGTGAGAACTTGCACTGTGACCGCTCATTTATGTCCGTCTGTCCAACCGTCCGAGGGTGGACACTTCACTTGGGTAACATCGAAGAGCACCTGTGCTTTTTCAACCGAAAAGTGCGTACATGGCGGTTTCTAACGTATACTGCATGCTTGGCCTCGTGGACAAGAAATCGGCGACCTGTGTCACACTGGTGAAGTTAAAAGAAGAAGGAAAGTAGGGGGAAGAAGCAGTAGATGTAGTAGAGTAGCTTCCACAGGAAGCTTGGACTTCTACGGGGGATGCACGATGGGCCAAGTAAAGAGTACCGAAAAATTTGTACGCCCATGCTTTAATACGTGACCATGCATAGCTTACACTGTAAGCATGACCGCGTAGAGAGTATGATATCCTATGGATCTAATGCAAGTGGCGTTGGAACAAGATCCAAATCCAAATCCGCTTTATTCCCAACCTACAAGTTGGGGGTCCCCCAGGCAAAAAGCTGTCACAGACAGCTTGACTGGGCCCTGGGGGCCTACAGGCAGCATCATGCAGTGAACCTCACAGCACAATAAAAATGAATATCAACATGAAACTTGTACCCATATCAAGTGCAGTGCTTACGTTTCCTAAAGGATGACACACACAACAGATGTCAAAATGAATATGAACATGAAACTGATACAAACCGCAAATGTAGTGTTTACACTTCCTGAAGAGGTATAGAATAATATTTCATTATAATATATTTGATTTCACTACGTTTAAAAAGAAACAAACCAATACCAGCTAGCACATTATGATGCAAACAAAAGTTAATCGATCAAGAACCAATCAGTTGTCCGCCGGTCGAGTAGTGGTGTCACTTCTTATTTATTGGTCAGTGTCATTTATTTTGATTGCAGTAATATTCATTGCCTCATCAGAAAATTTGTTAATTCTTATCTATATGAGCTAAATGGGGCAGTAAAATCAATGTGGGTTTTAAATTTATTATAAAGTGATGGTATGCGGAAGTCAAGTGTGGACCGGCCATAATTCGTTCGTGTACGCGGCCCTGGTTTTAGTTCCCTACGTAAGCTGTAAGCATGCAAGGGACGGTGTGCATCGTTCGGAAGGTTATGCTTATGCATATACAGAGACAGTTTGTAGTCAAATAATTTAGCTGCTTTAAGCATGTTATGTTTAGTAAACAAGGGATCAGTAGATAGCTGGCTAGGGTTTCCATAAAAGTTGTCAAGAATTCGTAACATCTTTTTTGTAGTCACTCTAGTTTATTGTAGTTATGGATGATTGTAACTCCCCAAACTAAGATGCAATATGAAAGACGAGAGTAGAAGTTAGCAAAGTATATTGCTTTCTTGAGCCTCACTGGAAGTAGTTCTCTCAGCTTATAGAGACAATCAACTGTTTTACTTAGTTCTATCACCAGCTTGCTAACATGCGTGTTCCACGACATGGTTTCTTCGAACCATACACCTAAAAATTTTTCTGATGTCACGCGCTGCAAAGTTGTATCTTGAAAATTTAGGACTAGCTCAGTGTCACATGCTTTGTTATGTGGCTTAAAACTAATAAAATATAAGATGAAGAAAAAGAAGTCGCTGTTTCTTCCTCTTCTTCCAAGCATGAAAGCGTTGACATCATTAGAATTCACGGACTTTTATACGAGCTACCGTTTGAACAACAGAGGAGACTTCCTCGGTCTTTCAACGAATGAAAGGCACAAATGTTACCGTGTCTTAAGACAAGGTAACGTTAGCGCCTTTCATTGGTCTTCGTCCCTACGCGATCACTCTATCCAAGCAAATTTTACACTATCTTAACTACATTCTCTGAAAATGCCCGTTATCTTTTTTTTTCTTTTGCATAAACCTCGTTTCTTTAACGCACCTGTCGTTATTTGTTCTGAGACATGCCCTGCCCACCTTGATTGTCGCTTCAATATCGCTCACCGGCGTAAGTTTTCCAGTCCGCTCTCTTTCTGTCTCCTAGTGCTGCTGCTGCCATTTTCTCGTGATACCTATCTCACTCTTCAGGCATTATTCCGGCTTGAAGCTTTCTTGTTGTTTTTATGTTTAAAACCCACATAGTAGAGCGTCGGGAGAGCGCTCCGGTTACATACATTGACTTCCGCGGACATCGGCTGGCTTATTTTCATAGCTTATGTGTGCATTCTGAAGAAACAGCTCAGCATGACCGAACGAAGCCTCAAGAAGCGCGCACGCGTAAAGCGATCGTGAATGCGTGCTTTCTGGGCCTGCGTCCCGTCGTTCTGCACTATTTCTTCAAAACTATGTAGCATCAACTCGCCTGCCAGTCTGAACCAGAATTTGTTTTTTGTGCATGCTGAGTATTTCAGTTCGGGAGATAGTCTAGCAGTAGAGAGCAGAACTGGGACATCTTGCACGTAGCGGACGTAAAAGTAGATAAAGAATGTGCATAGCAATGAAAGCAGATGTAGTACAAACTTATTTATTTTCCAGTTATTCGGTAATTAATGATCGTCATCTGCCATAAATACGTTACCTAGATAAATCTAATCAATGTTTCTTCCAATATCACACACCTTTCGGACCCGCTGTTATTTTTAGAGCCCTATAATAATACTGGTCCTTCCTTAGTATTCAATCTTAAGCCCACAACTCTACCTTGAAATGATTCGATAAAATTTGTCCTTCGAAGTTCTTAGCGGAAAAATGCAGTCAGCAAATCGTAGGCTGCTTATGTGTGTCTCATATCCACGCCTAACAGCACACCTCCGAGGCATTCCAGAGCCAAACTTCTGAATGTTTCTTGCTGGCTCGAATAACTGCCAGCACAAGATTATACCCCCTGCCTAACATCATTTCTTGGACTACGGAAGGTTATGGCTTCTGTGCTGTCGCTGCATTTTCTAGCATATTTATGTACATATGGTCCGTGCTATGGCTAAAAACAGTGTGCATGCATGCTCATGTTTTTACTGAACCAACTGCCATTTTGCAATCCGTGAAGGCTATACAAAGATTCTCATTGCACTCTGGGTTATTTTTTGTAAGTTCATTGATAACATCCGTGTAGCGTAATCTTCAATACTCTTTCAGAAATACACGGAACGTTACCAAACGAATGCTTGTTTACTGCTTGGATTAAAATGACCGTTACGAGAGAGTTGGCAGCTGGTTGGTAAAAAATCAGAGATAAATCATCAAAAAATGAAAAACCTAAAAGCGTTCATTACATAAAGTTTCGCCTGAACACTAATAACCATTATTAGTAGAACGTTTCGCCTGGTCCTCCAGCCGAAACGTTCTACTAATAATGGTTATTAGTGTTCGGTAACATCGCCTTCTTCGGGTAAGAAAATACCTTTCCCACAGCGCAGCGGAGACTGTTCGCGTGTAAAGGAGCAGCGTCAGGCAGTGTACGAATATTAGAGAGGCAGAAGGAATACGCGACAAGGTGTTAGCTTCAAAAAGACATAAAGACAGCAGAAAAGCATGTAGCTTTAAAAATTTCGTAGTAGGTTGTATGAGTAACGGTTGTCTGATCTTCACCTCAAAGACATTATGTAATCTCCACCTGTTTAGTTTGTTTT
Organism: Amblyomma mixtum; assembly: GCF_055824585.1. Classification (NCBI taxonomy): domain Eukaryota; kingdom Metazoa; phylum Arthropoda; class Arachnida; order Ixodida; family Ixodidae; genus Amblyomma; species Amblyomma mixtum. The sequence continues at coordinate 221,296,910 of NC_143013.1, read as the reverse complement.
CATGACGATAGTAAAACGCACCTGTCGGTCTGTCCCGCCTTCTTCTTTTCGTCGTGCTGTTGGTTACCGGTGCCTCAGTAATGGTGGTATCTACGCAGACGAAAAAAGGGCACGAGTACAAGCAGCATTATTGCAGAGATATACAAAAACAATCGTCTTGCGAGCTTGATATGAGATTGTAAAATGTAGCCCTAATATTAGAAACAGCCCGCTCAAAGAAAGAAAAATCAATAGTGAGATTTCACTTATACACAAGAAATGACACCTACACGAGATTCTCTTGAATGTTTGTATTAATGCAGTGGTATAAAGTTTTGGATCAATCCCAGTATGAGCGCGAGGGCATACCGCGGTAGCACCTCCAGCCAGTGCATCGTCGATGTGTTTAGGACCCGAGAAGCACAGGTAATTGGCCAATATTGGAAGGGGGGGGGGGGGCGGGTTCACTCTGGTTCTTTGTAGGACCAGTTTTGTCAATATACTACCAATATTGGGCCGATTACCTGTGCTCGTTGGGGAGGGTGGTGCCTTCTAGCGGAACATCCGTCCTGGCAATGCGCAACTCAGGACAATTGCGGTAATCGTTGTTTTGTCTTCAATGGAGGCTTTATATTAATTGGTTCTTTCTGTCGTATGCACCGAAGTGTAGTACTGTACTTTAAATACTTATCGGACCAACTTAACACCTAAAGAGAAGGCGGAGTTCGGTTGGTTGGTTCATCTTGACGAAGACAACGAAAGAGCGCTAACAGACGGGACGGTGTGTCTTTTCTCCCACCTGTCTATGAGCATTATTCCGTCGTTTCGGTAAACTTAACACTCTTTTTCGACCGCTGTTTTCAGAAATGCTCTTATGCGACAGAGTGTAGTGTGCAGTATGCGACAGTGTAGCGGCTGTGCAGCCTATTATACTTAGGACAATGTAGAACATAACGCTTGGCGTCTCTACAACGAGGTTCTAGCGCAAATCTAGCGCAAATCTAATGCGAATAAATGCGAAAACTGTTGACGGTTTCCCTCGAAGCGCTGAAGCGAATGATGGCAGCTTTTCGGTGTTTTGGTGGCCTAGAACAGAATGCTGAGCCATTCGTGCCAACCACATCGTTTTCGCCGTTGTTATTGCAGAAATCGTCCACACGGGAAGATAACTCGGAATCTCGTCTTCCGCCGTAGCCGGATGAGATGATCTAATGAAGAAGCGGCGCATGACATTTTTCGCGCACATTTTCACACGCCAGCTAATCGGAGACGTCGACGTAAAGAACGACTTTGGCTTGAAGGCCCGCTCTTGAGGGAGACCTATCTTCAGAGCCAGTACTCGGCATATTATACCCCAGAAGCTATGCGAGGACGCCGCCGTGAGCTTATGCGAGGACGACGGCAAGATCACGAACTGCGGGCCCGTGACGCAGACCGTAAGCGCCGAACGCGACAAGATAGAGAGAGGCGTGAGGGTGATACCTTGGCCTAGCGTGACCCCCCACAAGAACCGTAAGCTATGGTTTGCGCAGCCGAGGATGCCAGACGTTGAAAGCAAGCGGACTTTGATAGGGCCACATAGTCCATCGAGTGGCAATTTATTGTCAACCTTGTCGGCTGCGTCTGCTGGGTTTTTGATGCTCTCCGGTTTCTCAATAAGGCGCAATACCTTCTGTCCTAGCTTGAAGTGAAAACAGTGCGAGACTTCGAGCAGTCTGGGCCAGCATTTTTTCGGTGCAGGCAGCGCGAAAAGTGAAGGTACGTTTGGATCTTTATATTTGGCGATGATCGTAGCTGCCCGGTGAAAGATGATGCGCACTTCAGCGATAGCTATGCAGTTCACCATGGGGTGATCAGGTCATTCCATCTCGACGACGCCGGATTTACATGGACCGCTGGGAACTTAAGATCGCGTTTGAGCATGCAAAAGAGGAGAGCTTGATAAGGGTAGAACATAATCCGCTAATCGAGCTTAAACTACAACCGTGACGAATTCAGAATATAGTCCCCAAAATCAACAGCTGTGCGTTGCGTCTGGCCCTCGGCGTTCGTGACCAACCTGCGTCTTGTGGCTATACGGAAGGGGACGAGAGCTATTGACGTTTAAGACAGGGCTGACCATTTAATAGCTCTTCAGGAAGAAATTGAGCGCGTTCCAACCCGACGAGAATTTTCTTCGCATAGACTTCAGATGTGGTTGAAACCTCATCTTAATTTGTCCCACCTAACCAAGCAGACAGGGTGCTGCAGAATATGTTTAGGTTTAAATCAACTGAATTGTAAACAAATGTAAATCGTGGGGTATAACATCCCGGAGCAACGTATGGACCATCAGGGACGCAGTAGTGCAGGGCTCTATTTAGACCACCTGGGGTTCTCTAACGTGCACACATATTTCACAGCATACTGACGTTTATGAATTTCGCCTGCATTCAAAAATACGGTCGCCGCGGCCGGGGTCGGACTCGCGATCTTGTGATCAGCAGCCGAACGCCATGCCACAGTGCACATCGCGGCGGGTCGAGTGAATTCCTTCAAGCACAGTGCCTCAAAGAGTGCAAATGAATTTGATCCATATTTTTTGCCAGAATACCATTACCGTTCCTTTCCAAGTTATCGGAAATGGAGACATTTCCTACAGGTGTGCCTTCAGTGTAATCCTGACTGGAGACATTCGCAGAAGTTGTGCAGGACGTGGTAGTTTCTGTAAATGTAAAGAAGGAAATTAATTTCGTGCATGTAATATAAATTTTCAGATATAGCTTGTGACCACCTAATACAGTGAGTATAATAGTGACATAAACTTAAGTTTTTCATTTCGTCCTGTAATTTAGCTGACATATTTATCTGCAGCTCAAAAACTAGTAGGAAAGAGGAAATTGCTCAATAAATGAATTAAGCTAAATATGCCCACAGGTTCATTAACAAGGAACTATCGCGATATATATGCAGCAGTCATATACCGCATACTCTTCGCACCACCACCACCAGTGTACTCGCAGGAATTCTTAGAATTCCCTCTAACAGAATTTATGGGAGCCCATGGATACACCTGCTTTCATGTTCACTCTATGCTTTGTATGGCATGAATACAAAGCTGCGATGCGGCGTTCATAGAAAATCGTGCTAGCTAACCGGCTTCACAATAAAGGAATTCCCTTACGACCTCGTGACCGTAGAGTTTACAGTTTACAGGGTTTACAGGAGGAATTTAAAATTTTACTCATCGAAAAACTACTTCGGGCATTAGTGAAAAGAGAGGTAGCAAAATGTATCGTTTTATTTCTAACGATTCATCGGCTTTTGCTTCCACATACGTAATGTTATTGAAATCATAAGTAAGTTTTGGTTCATGGCGGTATAACGTCCCAAAACAACTCAGGGTATGAGGGACGCCGTAGTGAAGGGCTCCAGAAATTTCGACCTCCTGGGGTTTTTTCATGTGCACTGACATCGCATGGTACACTGGCCTCTAGAATCTCTCTTCCATCGAAATTCGACCACCGCAGCCGGGATCAAACGCCAGTCTTTCGGGTCAGCTGCCGAGCGCCATAACCACTTAGCCACCGCTGGCTGCATAAGTAAGAGGTATTTGGTACCGTTGACACTCTTGCCTCACGTCACGCCTGTCGAACGCTACAGCGCGTTTAGCTGTGCGCAGGTTTAGCGCTAAGAATTTCTACAAGAGCGTTCTAGCGTAGCGGTCCCGTCTACCACTATCGTACACAGCTACCACCAGCCACCAACACCGCAAGCGCAGGTGGTCCAGAAAGGCCAGGTGTGGGCGCTCTTGCCCTCCTCCACGCATTCTGTGCATGCGCTGCTAGCGGCTGGCAGTACCATTGCAGAGCAGCAGTAAACAACAGTACTGTCTCAAACTTCCAATTATGTCGTGCCCAAAAATCTCCTGGGAAATTTTCCTTAGTCATAAGGCTGTCAAATAAAATGCTCATCTTCTCACTTGCACTGAAAAGTAAAGGATTCAGGTTCAACTCTGTAATGTTTTATCGCATTTCTTCAAAGGCGCATAATGTTACCTCGACGCGACTACAACAGGATGCTGTTTAAAAAGTAGTCATAACTTCGCACACTCTGGTAACCATATACCATGCCTAATTATGTGCGCTGCTTACATATGCTAGAGGTGGATACGCTTTCATTTGCGAGTGTTAGGAATAAATAGAAAGAACTGTTGCTAAAACTTACCTTCTTGGTTACTATCACTCAGGGAAAATACTGTCGCGGACACTGCAAAAAAATTGCGAGCTTAACAAAGAAATATTTTCTTCTGCGTCCTCCAATTGCCACAGAACAAACGTCATACCTGCAGAGGAGTGACCATTAGGCATACCCTCTGCGGAAAATGCACTGGCCAAAGATGCTAATATTTACGAGCAGTGCTGCATGGAGGTTCAACACAAACCGGTTTCAAATACGCCGCAGCAGTTTAAGGTCGGACGCTCATTGATAATTCCTGGCTAATCGTTAAAAAACTCATTTCAGCTGCCGCAATGCTATATAGTTTAGGCCTACGAACCAAGACGTTCGCAAAACCGGATGATGCAGAGTGATCCACTTTCGTGTGCACATATCAAAGAAAAGAAATAACCCTCGAAAAAAAGTCGCAGACACCGTATCACTGCAGTTACAATACGTCTTTACTTCACTGACCACTGACCAGTCGGGATCGTGCGAGTAATATAGTAGGGACGACAAAGGCACGGACGAGAAATGCGTCGTGTTAAGCTAGCTGGTAACAAAATGTAGGGAACATAAGACCTGCGAAATAAAACTTCGCACTGCTTTTTTTGCATACTGCCTAACTATGTGGTCTCCCATTGTTATAGTGTCTTCATAATGCACGGACAAAACCAAATTTCTCTCCTATCATCTACCGTAAAAATTGTCTTGATTATCCTGTTTCTCTGGACGCGCGTGGGTTGTACCCTGGGAGTGTTGCGCTCAGTGGAGCAGAATTCGAGCCACGAAAAATGTAGACATTCGCCAATTGTGGTGTTAACTCCTCTCTCTAACCTGCAGTCCAAACACAGTACATCATTATGGTCGTCCGAATTCTATTGCGAGCAGAAGCTGCGCTAGCATGGCTTTAAGTCTTTTGAACGTTTGGCTAATCAGTTATGCTGTTTAATGAGGATTGCTAGTAGTGCGTAAACGTTTCGCGCTTTAAACAATATGAGCAGGATAGGCAGTGACGACATGGCACTATTGATGATTATCATCTATGAAATAAAGAAGTGGCTTGGGTACGTCGTTCTGACAACATTTTTTTTTTTTAGGTTGGGCATACACAGAAAGATGCTACTTACCGACCAGCAAAATAGGAAAGAGGCACACCCTTCCGAAGGCCATTAAGATTACAGGTATTTAGATCTTCCCTTATACTTGTGTAGCGAGACTTGTGGACGCCTGACAAGTTATATGTGCTGCTACGAAAAGTAAAATAAATGCGATCTTCACATCTACGGGCTCGTTCTTAGAAACCAACAAGAAAAATTTGAAGGTAGAGGGACTCACACTTTTATTTTGTGTTGTCTTGGTGTTTTCCGCCCTTACAAAAACAGCTCGCAGTGTCACTACACGCATAAATGTATAAAATTGATTGAAATCATAGCGGACAAAGTGGAATGAACGCTGCAGCAGCTTTGTGAACTTGACAAATCGCTTACACAGCGAGCGAGACAGTTGGCAAGATAGAAACTGAAAAAAAAAAATATTTTTTTAGATTGTTCCTTTTCGAGCTTATAGTTTTGTTTTAATGTGAAAAAAATGGCTACTGACAAGCTGCCGCCATAGTTGATCAGCCTAAGTGACCTTTTATTGTTAGAGGGTCTCATTTATAACTGCCTGAAAGTTAGAGGTAACCGCAAGCCATTGGAAAGAAATATCATGCCTCAGGCTGTGGTGCTAAATCGGGCCAATATACGCGCGCCCGAACTGTCTGCGAGCAAAACTGCGCGCGAAAGCTTAAGTTTTCGTGGACACAAAATAAAAAAGTTTGAAAGGAGCTTGGCTAGCTGCTTTGGGTTACTGTTTCTTTTATTTTCATTTGCGACGAAGAAGAGGGCACGACATGCTCAGCAGGGGCCGAAGATGGATGTTTTAATTCTTGGCCTTTTGGCAACACCGCCGCTTTGTTCGATTTTTGCCACGCCGAACGAGTTTTTGCTACCGCTGCTTTTCCGCAGAAATTTTGTGCGGTTATTTCCGCGCGTGTCACAAAATGAAACGCCGCCTTGGATTCGAGTCATGAAGAAGAGTTCTTTATGAAATCTTTCTGTAAACCAGCAGGACTGCGGCATTTGAGCACTCCAGCTGTCATTGCAAACATATTTTTCTCTTCTTTTGCCTACGCAAAATCTACAGCCATCTGTATGGCACTTATGTTCTTTGCTTCAATGCTTCAAGATATATGTCGTCTCAAACTTGCTTGTTTGAGTTATTTTCGTGGTGACAAGAACTCGGCAGCGTGTTAACACGATGGACGCGGGAAAAGGTTTCACCTCCCTTGTTTTACTTTGCAGTAAGTAAATTTGCCATATTTTCTGATTTTCTCATTACAACACATCTCATATAGTTTGGAGCGGTTGCGGAAAATGTGATCGCAGCTACAACACCGGTGCGCGATCTGCGGCTGGTGTTTTCGTGCTATAAAAATTAACTCTTCTGACAACCGTGCTGCCATATGTCGTGCAGTTTATTGGTGGCCAACCGATTTTGCTTGATAGCCCATTTAGTAAGTAAAACTAAAACTGGTGACAATTTTCATTCAAGATATAGAAACTCAACTCGTACCGGAGTTGAGGCAAACAGGCGGAGCAATGTATTTTAGGGACTCAAGTGCGAAAGAAAGCCTCCACATATATTGCACGAAAAGCAATTGCTAGTATGGTTAGGAGGGCCTGTGCCGCTGTAGTTCATACGCACCTGAAAATCAAGTACGCTGTTCACAAAAACCGGCAAGCCATCGCAGTCAGCTTCAGTCAGAGAACTAAATCAAGAGAACTAAACCTGTACAAAAAATTACAGGATGGTTACCATTGCAGGGATTCAGCGACTGCTGTTCACGTATTCATATTTTACATGTTGAGGTAAGGAATATGAGAGCGATTTCTTATTTTTATAGTTCCAGAGAAATGCTTTTATTTTTGCCCACATACTCGCACTTCGACTAGCTGTCCTTTCCAGTCCGTTAGTCTATGAGCATGCGGCACCACTGACGGCCTTCTCCACAGGCTGCGCGTTTCTCAGCAGCTTCCGCAGGTGGACCATGCTGCATTCCTCGGTTCTCGCCATACTGTGCTTCCTATTCCAACAGTAGCCATCCTCCGGATGGTTACCGTGGTAGCCACCTGCCGGTTATGCATTCGTACGCGTTTCGCCGTACCTTTCGACATCACGGTAACCCTCCTCCTTTCATAGTAATTGCCCTCAGTGTGGTTCCCACAGCAAACTCGTTCCGCCTGCGCCTTACCCTGCTGCCATTGCTTCTTCCTTCCTCGGTAACTACTCACCGGTTAAGCATTCCTGTGCTTTCGCCATACCCTCCTCCTTCTATGGCAACCACCTTCGGGACGGTTCTCGTGGTGACCACCTACCGGTTACCCCTTTCTACGCACTCCCAATAACGTCCTTCTTCCGCATTAACCTTTCTCCGCTTCCCTGCGTAATTATTGCTGCTGCTCTTGTTGCAGCCGCCCACCGGCCACGCCTTTATACACCCTCGCAAACACTCCTCATTCCACGGTCACCCTCCTCTGGCTGGGGATTCCTCCGATCAACTTGCTAGTCCCCCTCCTTCCACGCCCACCACCGTCCGGACGATTACCGTACTAACAACCCCCTTGTCACGCTTTCCTACGCTCTCGCCGTATTCTCTTTTTTCTATGGTAGCCCTCCTCCTCCTTTCAGGTTAACTAAGAACTGACTGGTTGCTGTAGCAGCCACCCACCGATTGCGCCTTTATACGCTCTCACCATACCCTTCTTCTTCCGCTCTGAACATCCTCCGGATGGGACTTCCTCCGCTATCGGTAACCACCCTCCGAGTTGTTGCGGTGGTAATCACACACTAGTTACAGATTCCTCCACTAACGTCATATCCTCCTCTTTGGTTTGGTTAATAGGGGTTTAACGTCCCAAAGCGACTCAAGCTAAAAGGGCCGCCGTATAGTGAAGGGCTCCAGAAATTTCGACCACCTGGGGTTCTTTAGCGTGCACTGACATTGAACAGTACACGGGCCTCTAGAATTTCACCTCCATAGAAATTGGACCGCCGTGGCCGGGTCCGAACCCGCGTCATTCGGGTCAGCAGCGAAGCGCCATAACCAGTAGGCCACCGCGGAGGCATGTCCTCCTCTTTCTACAGTAACCATCCTCCGAGTGGTTTCCGTGGTAACTCACCCGCCGGTTACGCCGACGGCTACAAGATTCTACTACTACTGTTACTGGTCAAATGTTTAGGGGAATCTCCCAAAGTGGAGAAGATTTGTAACTGCTGTTTGTGACTACTACTTCTACTACTAGTATTACTACCACTATACGACCCCGACGAGAAAACCAAGAAGGGGCGCTGTAAAAAAGATTAATAATAAATGCGCTCTGTGCACTGCTAACCAGAAGGCTCCTTTGAGAAGAGACCAAGTGTCAGAAAAGTAATGCGACGTACCTCGCGTGTCTGTTTCTACAAACATGAGCGGCAGGTTCTATCTTAGAGAACCTTGAAGTCAGGGAACTCGCAATAACGTTTATCTCAGGAGCGCATCTCCCTTCCCCTGCCACTTTTTTCAATCATTTCATCGTACTTAAGTTGGGAAGCTAACTTTTGCCACTGTACAGCTAACAGTACAGCACTGCAATGAAAATCACTAGGCCAAACAACATGGTTTACGTAACATAGCTGGCGATGTCTCGCCCACAAATGGACAGAAGCAACGCATGGAGAAAAAAGCGTGCCGTCAATTAAGCAGGAAAATTTCTCATTAAACAGGTCTTTGAAGTAACTCCCTTTTAAATGCGAAACCTTTATATGGTTAACCGGCAACGAAAATCGGCGTCAGCGTTGACCGTCAGCAGCGGTCCTAAATATTCTAGATGACGACACCGTGGTATAAAAATATTAAATTTCTTCCGAAGGGGTGCGGAATTGAATCCAGAACTTTCAGATTCAGAGGTGAGTGAGCAACCCATACGCCCCAAAACCGCTTTTTTTTGTTTCATGGCATTTATTCTACATGGTTATGTACAGAAAGGTGCTCTATAGGTGCTATATAGGTCCTCTGTAGATGTCTTTTTTTTTGTACTCCCCAAAACCACGTTGCTTCTTGCGAAACAAAGGCCTACATTGTAAATGCGTTGTCGTACGGTTGTATGCTAATGAATTGGTGTGTTATTAGAAAGAAAATAAAAAAACTCTTTTAAATAAAGATAAATAATAAGATTAAATAAAATAGAAACAATGCTTTCGCAATCGCACCGCGTAAGCAGTGTTAAAAGCCCTCCGTAACTTTTATTTGTGTAAAGGGGGGAAACTACGAAACGCAGTTTCACAACGACTAGACAAAAACTCGTAAAGTGAGAAGAAAATCCTCCCCAGTCTAAATAGTGCAACATAAGTAAAAAATAATTTTTGGACATGTTTATGTTGAACTGTTTCGCTATCATTCAACAATATTCAGAGGCAAGATTGTGAACAGATAGATATATGATTTCACTAGGAACGCCTTAGGCAACCTCTGATTTCCCTGTGCCGTCCACGATTATTATGGCGTTTCATTTGATTTAATTTAGTTTTTTTTTCTTTCCGATACATAAATAGGAGCAAGAGGAAAACCCGAAATGCCTAACGATGGCTCCAGCCCCTTACACAGTGGGCAAACATTACACATTTCCTTGCGTAACAAATTTAAATACAATACAGTATAATACGATGCTACAATGCTATACAAAAGGAAGACACAAAAACGAAAGTTTACTCCCCGAAAATGCAAACTAGGGACACGTGCATGCCAAATTAAGTAAAATCTATGTCGCTTTCAATCAACAGACCTCTAAGCGTATTATTGGAGATATTAGCACTGAAGTCGGGTAATTCGTGAATTCGATTTAGAAGGCTTGGTGTTTGATATCTGATAATACGTCGTTCATAAGTGTTGCTTAATTTGAGTGGTCGCAAAGTTTCTTTACGAAGTGTGTGCGGTGTAGTTACATTAGACTTTTGTGCAGTGAAGCTCCTCCTTTTTATATAATGAAGAAGTTTGAAATATTAAGTTTGATTGACTTTTAATATTTGATGTTTCATAAAAAGTGGCCTTGTACGCAATGCTTCTGGTGGACCGTGACAGTCTTCAAATATTCTTCATACTTTCTTCTGCACAGTAATTATTTCCGTAATTTTAACTTCTTGTGGTGCCCTTTACGAAAGTTTGGATAAAATACCCAGTAATAAAGGGCATTTCGCAGCCAATCAGGAATAAGTGGGAAAATCTTGGAGGCAGCCAACTGTTTTACAAACATTAGCTCCAGGACAGGTTTTCTTCAAACCATACACGTAAATATTTTTCAGCCTTAAATATCAATTGGCCATTAGAAATTTCTACGACAGATATCTGATAGATGTATCTAATTTCCATTGCTTAACTGTAATTTGCTTATGTTCAACCAAGAAGACAGGTTGACCAAACAGTTACTGAAAGCGTGTTGGATTTATAGGAGTGAATTGCTTCAGAAAAATACATCGGTGTTATCTGCACAGATAATGAGTTTTGGGGAGTTCGGAATAAAGCATAAATTATTTTTTTATGTTATGAACAGCAAAGGCTCTAGAATGGCGCCCTGCGGAAAGCCTTTATTTACTTGAAATGGAGATGTATACTTACTGATACTAACATATTGATGGCTGTTTGACAGATAGTTCTTTATTATTTCTAATTTTATTCCGCGGATCCCACACCTACTCACTTTTACCGTGAGAACATCATGGCATGCAGAACCGAATGCTTTCCCCAGGTGTACAAGTGGTCATGCAATGTCATTGCTCGAAATTTCTTATTACCTCATTCTTTATTCTTTATATTGATCAAGGCTGATTCTGTGGATTTGTTTCTTTTTTTAATCCGTACTGCATGTGACTGGTTACCGCCTGATTGCAGTCACGTGAACGCGAGTAGTAGGTGGGGCGGAAACCAGGGGAGGAGGCTGGCGGACGGCTTGTCGGCGAATGGAACACACCGGTGGAGAAAGACTCCCTTTTGCCAGTTCGTTCCTCACGACGGCCTGAATAAGCGCCAAGACGGTCAGCGTGGTATCAGGGGCGTGTGGTAGGGGTATCACAGGTGCGAGGGCCTTCAGTCCACATTGGGCGATCCGCGTGGTCGAATTGGTGACGGGTGGAGCGTCCGAGGGCCCGCGGGATGGAGACCACTTGTCCTCGCAGGAAGAGGTAGCGGCTGTGTTCGGAAGGCGGGTAAACGGCTGCGGAATACGGTGGCCTTTGACCCGTTCAAATTGGCGGAACTCCTTAATGATGGTGTCAACAGTAGAGCAGTCTTTGCAGAGAATCAAATGGAAAGCATCGTCCGCCATGCCTTTGAGCACGTAGCCCAACTTGTCTGACTCATGGCAGCGTCGACCTTGTGGCAAAGCGCCAAGATGTCCTGGACGTAGGCCACGTAAACTTCAGTTGAGAACTAGGCTCGAGATGCACGTAGTTTTTTGGGGCGGAAAGCAGGGGAGGAGGCTGGCGGACGGTTTGGCGGCCAATGGAACACACCGGTGGAGAAAGACTCCCTTTTGCCAGTTCGTTCCTCACGACGGCCTGAATAAGCGCCAAGAACAGCGCTCTTCTCTTTGAAGGTCTCCCAGCTTTCTAGGTCGTCCTTGTGGGTTTCATGCCATATTAGTTCCGGGCCCTTGAGATAAAATATGACGTTGTCGAGAAATAATTCTAGGTCTCACCAGTTATAAGTGCTGACGAGTTAGTAGAGGTTATCTAGTCTTCCACATCTGTGCTATCAGTGCCGGAAAAGGTGCCGGGGTTGTGAGGAAGAGCTATGACCACGAAAGAAGCAATAGTGGGGATCCTGGACTCTCCAGGTTGAGCTGTACATGATTTTAGTTTCGATACCTGGCCGCCGCCATGTTTGTTTTAATCAAGCGCCGCCTACCGCCGACGCCATCGTGGGCTGACAATGTGGGCTGCAGCCGAAGCAGCGTGTGATCTCTGAAAGTGTCATTCGCCCGTTTTATTCCTGCCAAGCCTAGAAATTTTGGGCGGGTGTTCGTCTCGTGTCCATCCTCGTGTGTGCTATGCCATTAGCTCCTGCAATAACCAACTGGGAGCAAGCGGCCATTCCTCGACGCAGCGAACGATCAGCATCGGTGAGTGCCATGCTCGCAGTTCACGCGTGCAGTTTTTGCCGCCGGTTGCTTGTAGGGCAAATGCGGCTCGGTGTTGCATGTTAGAAAAACGAAAGCAAAATGTGTTTGAACACAAAATCGTGGAGAGAAATGAATATCTAGTATTTTGTGGAGCGCAGTTTTTCATGAACGCTTTCGCTACCTGCTTGGACGTGGCAAGTGTGACAGTCAGGTGCTGAGCTTGCGACAGAGTACCCCGTTTACAAACTGAGCAGTTTGGAAACAGCGAGTACATGCCCGAAACTAATCCACTTCTGATGATTAGAATGTTTGTTTGCGGAGATACGCGCGATGAAATTGAAATTCGGCCCCTCCTGCCGCTTGCCTAGGGCTGTTCGTATTACGAGCGATACAAGGCAGTTGACTGAAAGCAATTCGCATTCTCGCCTTCTCCGCTCCCGCCAGGACTCACTGGTGCAAAATACCAGAAAATGTGCAATTACACGATCTAATAGGTTGGTACGCTAACGGAACGCTATTACCACTTACTGACAGGCAGAATCGCAGCACCTGTGTTGAGAATTCCAATCTCAATCTTGTCGGGACACTGCTCAAGTCGCTGCGTTTGTTGTATCTCTGGCACGGTTGAGCATAGTGTCGCTTTTTTTTTTACAGTGCATTCGATGCGATTTCAGTCGAATAATTTATTCCAATGCATGGCAGAGTTTACCGTCCTGTGCATGCCGTGTATTTTTTCATCTTACGTTGCCATGGCTGCATTTTTCCTCACTTTGCAGTTGAGTAAAAGTTCATGTCGCCGCTTCTATTCATGTCATGCTGTGCAAATTAAATTAGTATTTTTGCACTAACGACATGTTTATTTTTTTCAGGTGGCGATCGCCACACCCTCCCGATATTGACGATCATGTGGGGCAGCGAAACGAAGTTGTGGCCAAATTTGTGAAGTCCTCACATAGTGTACTGATGAATTAAAAGAGCTCTGCCAAGGCCGTCCAAATACTTGGTCTCTTAAAATTATGCACAGAGTATAGTTTGGTAACCCAGCTACTGCGCTTCGTTCCGCGCCCGATATTAGGCAGAGGCAGTGGGTTTGTTTCTTTCTGCACTTCGTTCACAAAGTACGCTAACGTTTAAGCTTTTTGTTGGCGCAAGTATTTTTTGTTCACCAACTACGTCCACTGCCAATGCAACTCGGGACCGGCGGAAAAGCGGTGAAAAAATGGACACCGCAGACGTGCTGAGACCTTCGCATAACATGGTGCGCGTACATACTGGCGGCGTTTGTTTTTTTTTTCTACTTTCGTCGACTATTTCCGCAACCGACAATAAAACAATGACGTCTAGAAGACGTTGGTGTTGCATACAACATTGCTGCTTTTGTTGTACAGACGCAAACAAGCACTTGACCGGTAGCTAAGCAGCCGCGGACGTTGCTCCGCGCGCCGGATTATCAGCCCAGGGGAGGAGGGCAACAGTGGGGTGTCGCACGGCGCACGTGTTTGAGAGTATTTCTCCCTCTTCTGCCCGCTCCTCGTAAAATGGTGTATAGTGGTATGCGTGGCCTGACGACCACTCCCAACCTACGCCGTGTGCTGAGCGTGAAATCTGTACCTCCACCAAAGATGTTACGTAGCACAAGGCGAGTGCGACGCACGAACGACTCGGGCATAGCGCAGAGGCAGAGAACACAGGGCACGCACAGCGCACAGGAAACCCAGGACCAGGAAACGCGCATTCTTCTTCTTCTTCTTCTTTATAATGGCACATACCCCGAGAGACTTTGTTCACCACGTTTTTATCTGCAATATCCGCTGCATTATCACCAAAAAACCTTTGTATCATGCCGTTGATGGCATTTTCAGAAAGTTTGGACAGGATCGGCAGGACTGCAATTGGTCGTTAGTGAAAGTATAGCTCTCTCATTCCTTAAAAATTGGATGCAAGCGTGCTATCATTCAACGATCTAGAAAGCCTCCAGTCACGAGCAAACAGTTAATGATATGAGCCAAAGGAATGATATTAGTGGAGCGGCATATTGAATCACTCTGGCCGATAAAATGTTTAGGGGAATTTCCGTCATAAAATTCCGTCGTTACCAGCAGCCTGGATTGTGAATAGTTGGGGATAAGAGTTAATGGAGAATACCTAAGTGATCTGTGATTCGCTTATTACATTGGCTCGCTGAGTTAGTCATGACATTGACTGCATAGCATGATCAATGGGTTAGGCACGCATAGCAGAACAGTGGGCCTGAAAATTAACGTGCAGAAAACCAAAGTAATGTTCAGCAGTCTCGCAAGGCAACAGCAGTTCACAATTGGTAGCGAGGTGCTGTAAGTTGTGAGGGAATACGTCTTCTTAGGGCAGGTAATGGCCTCTGGTCCGGATCATGAGAGGGAAATAACTGGAAGAACAAGAATGGGGTGGAGCGCGTATGGCAGTTTACGAATATCGCTCAACAGAAGAGAATACAACAGTTATATATTACCGGTATTCACCTATGAGGCAGAAACGCGGCAGCTAATGAAAAGGGTTCATCGAAATTTAAGATCAATGCAGCGAGCTGTCGAAAGAACAATGATGGGTGGGTGTAAAAACGGACCAGAAACTCCTACCTTCAGCTATAATCGCGGCAATAGAAGAAACTGAGTGAGCTTAAGGGACCAAAAATTATGTCGCACTAATTTGAAATGAAGCCACGTCGCACTGCAGTGCCGGTGTTACTCGTAATTCCAGTGAGTACCGCATACGTGGCATAGCCACCAGTGCAGACTGACTATGATTGGCGCAGTGGATCGGTTCGTTCCCGGGTAGTTCCCGAGCCATTTTTGTACCCCAGAAAAAACAACTAAACAAAGGTAATTTACTTTTCTGCTTTTAGGCATCACTTTGTGTATAGAAAAGAAACACTCGATATGCAGAAAGAGGGAGGAATGTCAAAGCACCTCGTTCTCTCATCGTGACTTGGCACTTGATACGATTGAAACTGTTTTTTTCTCAGGTGTAAGAGTTGCATTTTTGAACGCGTGCAAAGCAACTGTAGCCTTATTTGGTGTCCTGTGCAAGTCAGGGGTAGATTTAGAAACTGAAAACAAACTTCGGTGGGGATGTGTGCTTATTTTCTGTGCTGTTTACCCTTATCTCTTACAGCGACCCCGCTGGTGATTGGCTCACTCACTTTGAATGGTAAGCAGGATGAAATGTCTTTTTCCGGGAGGCTTTTGACACTTTGGTCCAGCTCAAAGTGAAATATTATTTTCTTGACACCGTTTTTCTCTTTAGAATTGTTACGTACTGAAGGAGGGGCATATGATGTCAAAATTTGCTACGAAAAGCAAACACCTCTTTCTTCCTTGCTTCTTTCACTCCCTCCTTTATCCCTTCCCTTACGGCGCGGTTCGGGTGTCCACCAGAGTATATGAGACAGTTGCCGCGTCTTTTTTTTCTGAAAGCCAATTTAATTTAACCACCACAGCCACATATTTTGCAAGGCTTAAGCAGCAAGAAAACACGACGGTGATACTCCAGTAATTGGAAACTGGGTAAAAGCTGTTTTCGAATTTCAGCATCTTTTGCAGTGAAGAATACCAACATGAATCGTACCGTTCACCCTCCGCATGGCTGTATACTTCACGATTTTCTATTTTCGCCTCTATTTGCTCACCACTGTGCGCCTAATGGTATTCAGGAGGGAATATATTTTGGCCTGTTCATCGCCTTCTGTAGTTATGGCGTTATGGTTTCTCTGTAACTACTAATGGCGTAGGAGCCGCAAATTTCAGGATGGACACCTTCTGCATTTTATTTATTAGTTGCGCTTGGCGTAAGGGCAGATGTGTTACAAATGCGGGCAACAGAAATAAGCCTGAGACGCACTTAGCAACAACCACAGCCGTGTACCACTGTTTAAACACGAATTATCCCGCATTATTTTTGACTGCCCTGCCTACAGCGCCAAAAGACAGTCTTTCAGCCGTGTACTGGAGCGTTTAGATCCACGCCCACTGACGGAAATAAAGATTCTCGGCCACTGGCCGCGGCGATCGACGGCGGTGAAGGACTTCAAGGCACTGATCCGCTTCTTGAGAATTTCTGGCCTGCATGATAAGCTGTGACTTCAACGAATATTGACTTTTTAGAGTGACTTCAGTTTTCTGCATCTCTCTATCCTCTTTCATTTTTTTATCCCCTCACCCCCTTCCCCCCGTGTAGGGTAGCAAGCCGATTATTATTCAGGTTAACCTCCCTGCCTTTCCTCTTCTTCCTCGTCCTCTTATGCTGTAAGGCAGCAAAAAGGGAGCACGCGGTCATCAAGCGTATCCTCAATAGTGGCACTACATGCTTCCCAAGCTCCTCGAGTAAATTTCCATCACTAAAAATGCTGAATACTGACGGTTGGTAGCGGAAACAGATTCCCTCTTCAAAATATACGAAGTTCTAGTTACAGAGATTTTAACCGAAGTTTCAATCCCCGCTAATTGCTAACCCCTAGACCTTCGGTTTCAATTTTAAAAGTGTCCTTCGATTGCAAAGTACATGAAGCTACTGTGCTTGAAGGCTGGATTAAGCCTCCGTTGCCGACATTAAGCATTTTCTATGTATTTATTGAATGAAATGCACCCGGAACTTGGGCAGCATATTGTTCCATATATGGGACTGGGCAAGAGAACTGTTTACTTTCTTTGTACCCCCTCAAAGGGAATTCATGTTTACAGAGCAGGTCGTGACAACTGCTGACGCACTAGAGGCCCGGCCCCTAGAGACCCACTTAACGCTGGTTAGGAGCGTTGTTGAGTATGCAGACAGGTGAAAAAAAAAAAACTTTGCAAGGCTATCACTTTAAACTTGTGTTCTATTGTGTAAGATTTAATATTCTGAACTTCAATATAGGCGATTTTAATGTAGCTCAGCGTATTTCCTCTTGAAATGCACCTGGTACAATTTTTTTTTCCGAAGTAAACAGCACAAATGAAACTAACAACAAAAAAAGAACAGGCACCAGAAGCACTTGTGGTGCCTTTTCTTTTGTCGTTCTTCGTCTCCTAGCGCTGCTCTTTGCTGCATGCAGTACCGACTAGCTTAATGTCTGTAGCATAATTTTTCGTTTGTGTTGAATTTTGGTTAGGGAAGTTGGCTTAAGAAGAGATGAAAAAAAATTCAGGAATTGGCAGTCACACCTTGGGCCGCGTATTCGATTTCAAAAAAATATAATAAATTTGCTCAGCCTTCATGTCAATACAACAGTGTGATATAAATTATGACCCCGATGACATGCGCTGGTACAGATGAGGCAAAAGTAATCATAGCCAGGCAGGGTAACATTTTAAATACTGCAGGTAACACCGAAAAAAAGGAAGAAAAACAAGACTACTGACATAACTACGCGCAGCCTTATTTTGTTAGGTTACCTTTAAGTAATATTAGTCGCTACTGTAGTAATATGTGCAATATTTCATAGCCTGATCATCATCGTCAACTAGTTTCAGCGCACCAAATCCAATCACGTGTTCTTTACAATCACGCCAAGACACAGTGCGTAAAAAAACGTAATCTATTTCGTGCTTCAAAAATACAACAGCAACTTACATAGCTATCACAGTGCGCAATTTATTCTCTGCGGTCCCTGCTGGTACCTTTTTTCTAGTCAATTCGTGACTTTGTGTATAATTTCCGGTTGCAGAATCAACTACCGAATGCACTACCTTGAAGAGTCTTGACGAAGGTAAGTGCGTTACCGGCAAACGGCAAGAAGAAATCTAGACTTTTTTTTCTTGGTTATTAGGCCCAAAGCATTAGCACTTTTAGCAGGCGGCCAACAAATACTAAAGGCAGTACTTTAATTAGTTGCATGCGCAACACAGGGGGCCTTAGGTAACGTCTTCTGGGGGTTCAGGGAATACTGACCCTGGGCGCTGGTTGCAGAAGGAAATATGATCTTTGTCGGTTGCCGAGAACAAAGAAGCCCGTTTTCTACAACATATTTCTGGTACCAATTACTTAAACAAACTTTTTAACTATTGCACCTACTCGAACGGTGGAAAGCTGGCAAAACTGCTACGTGTCAAAAAAAAAAAAATGTGGCGCTCGAATTCCGCGCCCTCGGCGACAAACTTTCACTGTCGTGCACATGCGTAACCCGACTACCTCAGAGAAGTTCTTTGCCCACGGCGCAACTGAGAGTACTGCTGAGGATACCGGTCTACTACAGATTTACAAATTTGTCAACCAATAGTAGCGTAATGTATATGGCAAAGTCTAATTTCTGAATTTAAAAAAAGCTCAAATTGAACCGTCGACGCGTATTTATCGTTCGATAGGATAGCAAACACACACAATTTGGCGTAGAGAAAGGACATCTAGGGCCGGATTACAGAACAGTTTGTGGTTCTTATGCATAGGGAACTGATTCTGTGCAGCGCATGCAACTGCCTCTCTTGCTTGAGATCACCTTCACTGCGCTGCACAAGGGGATGGGGGTGTGGGAGGAAAAGAGATAGAGGGTTGGGGCGCGCAGAAGAAGCACTGGGAAAGCACAAACAGCGGGAGCGTCATCGCACAAAGGCGGGGCGCGGGTGAGCCGGTGTGGGGAAGCCGAAGCTAGTGAGCAGCAGGGGACGCGGCATTGTGAATGTTCTCAATCTGAAAACAGCCTCGAATCCCCGCTACTGTTGGTGGAGGGCGCGGTTAGGCCGGCCAATAGGAGTGCGGCCTTCATGCTGTTTGGAGGCTGTTGTCAGATTTAGAGTGTTCCGTACTTCGGCACCTGATGTTCGTATTATTACCAATGAATGCATTTTTTTCAAACCTCCTGGAGAAAGCTGAGAGCTGGAGCTAAAACATTTTAGGGCTGTACGTTCATTTCAGCCGGACGCGTTTTTGCATACATTCTGTGCAGCTTGTATTGCTCTGTCGTTGCTGTCATAGCTCACACAGTGCGTTTGCTGGAGGCCTTTGTCTGTTGACTTCGCTGCAGCACTCACCTAGGGCTAAGCTTTCACTGCTTTGTTATTCTAGTTAATGCATTGGAAAAATCTTGTTATTGCCCTGAATACTTGCTTTGAAACTTCTTGTTATAGCGCCTGTTACAGCGCAACTACCATGCATGTACACACTTTGTTCGCTTGCAGAACCCGAGTCAACCGAACCGACAACATTGAACGATACAACCACCGTTGCAGTAACGTCGACTAGACGCAGTAAGCGCTTTTTATGCTGACACATATCACCTCCCCTACTATAATTACTGAAAACGTACCGCTCCTGGCAGAAAAAGTGAACAGTTGAAGCTGGAACTAACGAGAGTATAAAGTTCTGGAGAATTATAAATTGCACTAGAAATACCGTTTTTTTTTAGAAAATATTTTGCAGAAGATTAGGAATGTATTTCTAAAACTGCAATTGCAGGAGGTTTTTGTTTCTTCATAACCAATGACCCAGAAAGAGCGCCAAAGACCACCAAGAGGCCTCCACAAAGTGACTGTTTTGACCAACGATTCTCAGAATAAGAGCCCGTGTTTAGTTAAGAGTGTGCACGTAGCGGTGTGAGCACGACTAACAAGTTAAACTAGTACTTACAGGCTGGGCCACTCAGCGCGAACACCTCTGTGCTTGGTTGGATGGATGGAAGAGAGGAGCGTCCCCTTTGAAACAGGGTGACGGTGTTTTCACCTGGCTCGCCTTCTGTTCTTTACAGTTCTGCAACGGTTTTATAAATCGGTTAATAAAGTCACCATTTTCTTTATATTTTTGAGCCTACACTTCTAACCTTATGCCACATCTCTGCTTTTAATCCACATATCTTCCAATCGCTTGTTGATAACTTCCACCGCAGATCCATTCACATGACCATTTTTATCTCTAAACCAAAGGCCTAAGGGAGAGTGACTGTGCCTGTATCGACGTCCGGATGGACACCGCCATATTCGAGTATAAGCTGTTCAATTATTTGTGCAGTTTTACCACACACTGCACATGTGTCATCTTCTCTGTTATATTTCTCTTTGTAGCTAAGCGTTCAAAGACACGCTGCTCGAGCTTCAAAGAGTAGGGCACCGCCTCTTGAGTTATGATAGTTATGATAGAACGATTTCTCCCTGACCTACCTTTTCCAATTTCGATATAGTTCAACACACTGAGACATTTCCATTGAACTAATCCATTTTTTTCATGCCATTTTTTCTTCTCCTTTTGTGCTGCATACTTACTGGTTAATTTCCTAGTCTCCTTCCGCCATTGTGAGTCGCCGCTCTTTCTGCATAAGTATTTAAATACCTTAGCTGCTCTCCTGTTATAGTCTAATTACCTGAGGCATTCTTCATGTAATATTCTACTCTGAGCTTTCCGTGCTTCGAACGATGCACAGGCCATAGCCACCTGTACTGCCTCGTTTTTGGTTTTTCCGTGGGCACGTAGTGCCATTCTTACAACAGCTCTCCGGTCAATTTCTAATCACGACTAAACTTTTGCCCTTAGGCACTAAACGGAATTCTCGAAATTATGCCCCGGCGCCATTATTCCTTTCAAAATGCCTCTCAGTGCTTCATATTTGCTGTCCCCCATAATGCCCTAAGTTTCATTATCTCGGCATCTCTTCACCCTTTTTTGCTGATATACTGTTCGTGCTTTTTTTGTATATTTGTCCTTCGTTTACCCATACTCCGAGATATTTGTATATTCATCCACTCTTGGTAAATTATGGCCTTGTATTTTAAGCACGCGATCAGTTGTGTCATTTAAAATCGTCACTCCGGACTTAATTGCCCTAAAACTGAAACTTAGAGCGCCTCCTTCGTCTCCACAACAATTAACCAGAAGTTTCAAATCTGCCTGCCTATCTCCTAACAGGACAATATCGTCCGCACAGATTAAACCGGGGAGCCGTTGATCAACGACCTTTCCGCCTAGCTTTCTTTCCATATTTGTCATATAAAGCATGAATAGCGCAGGAAACTCTTGCCTTAACCCTTTGCGTATCTCGTCAGGTGTACATCTTCTCCCCTCCCATGTACTTTCAACTTTATTGTCTTGGTATATTTCCTGTAGGAAATCACTTATCTCATCACCGATACCTTTATCTTTTACTATGTTCCACAGTAGATCCCTCTTTCGCCGTACGGGCAGCGCCACCTGTAGGTTCGTCGCATGCACAGTCTGAAAATAAACCACCGTGTACAACGTTCCATGTACTCTGACAAGGGCGAGATTTTACGGCAGGCCTCAGAACAATGAGTTCAAATGTTCCCGCTAAGGGCAGTCCGCCCTGTGCACACACTATGGCAATCATGCACACGCATATCTCCTTTTCTTCGACGCTAACTCTGTCAAGCATTTCTGGTATTAACGTTCGATAATTACGGACAAAAACTTAAACGGCATGACTGCTTCCCTCAGCTCTAGAAAAATGGTTACGGTTTTAATATTGGTTTCAATATAATGCCTAAATGATCACCATGGGCATATTTGTTCTGTTTTTTACTCTACGTTTTCATTATTAAAGTACATCGTAGGTTTGCCTCGATATTTCTCTCTATGTAGATTTGTTTTCTATATCACCATAGTCTAAAGAAAAATTATTCTCATCAATATACAACACGACTTATTTCTTGCGCCTATTAATGCAGCCGTGCGTGATTTCAGTGGTAATATACTGCGAAAAAAGAACGGACCGTCATGTCTACCCTAAGCTCGACCCATGTCTCTTGGCTACTGTGGTCGAAATCTACCACGGATTGTAGTCCTTGAAGTGGCAATGAAGGTAGAATCGTTCACCAGGATGTCCAAATCCGAACTAAATTAAAACAAAATCACTGCCTTCGGTGCAGGCTACTGTTTAACTTCTCGTAAAAAGGCCCTGCCTTGCCTACATTGGGCTGTGGCGCAAACGATGTCTTTTAAACGAATTTTAGTTAGATCCCAAGTTTGTTTGTGCTATAATAATTGCGACAAAGCAGAAACCTTGCCCAGAGAATTACTCTCGATTTTCCCATAGCTTTTCTTCCAGAATGTACTTTTTTCGCGGCATATTTTTTTACTGTTTCTTTCAGTGCGAAAAACAAACCTTTCAGTTTATTGGTCAAAAGTTTCATAATATAATGCGCGTGGTTTTGAACGACCTCTCTGAATGTAAACTTTATTTCCGTGGCTTTCACAACTGCCATTCGTTTTTGCTGTTATAGCAACGAAGGCTCCAACTTGCTACTACACAGCGGTGCTGAACACGCCCAAAAAAACGGTTGGTATTGAATTTTCATCTCTTCTCGGGTTGTTAAAAGGTGGAGAAGTTACCTTTAAAGACAGTCAAGGCTACGCGGACGGCGATAGTGTACGAATGACATTCTCCAGGCTAGTTTAACGGCGTTACCGCCATGATTGTGATATGTCAAAGCCAAGCATTACTACCTTGACTTAATACAGAACGATAATGCTATCATGTTATAGATGCGAGAGTCGAATTTGGAAACTTCAACGCCTAAAAAACAGTGCACAAAGTCGCTACGTTGCTTTGCCGCTGTCGGTGAGGCTTTCTCAACATTGCACGCAAACAAGAATAAAAAATGCTTGTGATTATACTTTCGGATAATCGGTTTGTCTCAAATATCCGTCTGCTTACAAAGATTAGGAAAACATAGGAAAATAAGCTTTCTAATCAAATACGGATATTCAGAGTACAGTATTCGCGTCGCAATCAAAATTTGCGAAAGATAGCGCATCTCAATTTAGAGCTGAATGTAGTTCGCCTAGTTTGGCACGTCAAGGGCCATCTGTCGGTACGCATGCACATTTCTCAGGGAGAACAAGATTTGGCATGTGGCAGTCGCACGCATGAATATTCCTCCGAAACCGCGATGCCATTTTAGGGTGCCCGTGCAACAAGTACTAAGAGCTTCACTAGTTACGACGCATTCACCAATAATCCGAATGTATCACGGTGCCTTTCATCAAATAAAACACTGTGTTCAACTCTTCGTTGTAAATAGATGCAAATTGGATGCCTGCAGGAGTGTGGACTACGTAAAACACCTTTGAAGGACGGCATAGAGTGCATCGTAAGAATATTTTTCTGCTTTCTTTACTTGGTTTACACAATACCCAGTTTTCTTTTCCCGCGATCGAAAATCCAAACCACTGTGGTCAGAGGCAACGTCCCAGAAAAAATAAATTTAACTGACACCAACCACGTCTGAGTGACGTCTCAAATATTCCTGTGCGGAACATCTCTAAAAATGGTATCTCAACAAATTATTTTGATAGCATATATCTCCACCATATTCCAGTACACAGCTGTCTTTGTCATTTGCTGCACAATTAGAGTGAGCGGGTAGTACCAATCCCCGGCGCGTCTGCTTCCGAATTCATTCAACCCGTAGGGACTCGGAGATTTCGGCTGTATTACGGTGCAGGTCACAACCGATTTAAGGGGCTGAAAATGTTTGCCGAGTTAGAACGCTGTGTAAACGCGAGAAATCATCGAAGGCAAACTATACAACCTGCAGAATACACAGGTGAAATCATAGGCGCTACCAGTCGCTAGCCAGACGAGGGCCCTAGGAAGTGGAACTCTAGGAAAGCATATAGCAAGTTTCAGGCGCCAACAATAGTGTGCTTCCGCTCGATACTTTTTGTCGGCCATGCATGGGTTTCGTTGACTCCATGCACCTAAACTCTTTTGTCGGCCCTGCTTTGCGTACCGATCAATCACACATGTAAATTTGGAAAATATGAGGTCAACTTAGGAACGTAAAAGTGGCACACAATGCCTTGTCTGACTCTGCATACAAACTTTCAAATCGCGCTGCAGCAGTAGCCCCGGCGACCGTCGCTAGATGGAAGATTTCAGCGAAAATGCGCGAACCGTGGCCTGCTGCTCAGTTTCCTTGCCATTAACTTAACATGTAGTTTTAACCACTGAGGCCTTTGGAGTAGTGGGGTCTTCGCAACAAATTAGCCCAATCGGCGTTCCCTAGAGTGAACTCATAGCTAAAGCACGCGGATAGCTACTTGTGCATTTCGTACTAGTCGAAATGCTGTCCGCATCATCTGGTTACAATGATGCATATGCTTTCAAATGCTGTCTTTTGTTGTTTCGAATTGACAGTGAGCTGTTGCTTGCAATGAGGTGCCAAAATTATTAGGTGAACTGTAACTTTCTGCGTACCCTTCACATTTTGTTGGTCGATGCGCATTTTTTTCCCGCCAAACTGCTCAATAGATCTGAATGGTAATAGAGTAGCTGAATGGCCAATTTCTCTCAGAACTACCAATAAACACGCGTAGGGAGCTGGTTGTAAACCATATATTTCGTCTTGAGCCGGCGGAGTAACCACCATAGCGCGAGGTATGTTTCATCCGCATATGCGCCTAATCGACATATGCGCCATACGCGCCTAATCGTAGCCCCGCTTCCCTCGGCATTGAAGGAAACCGGAAAAGCCGAGCATTTGAATTGTTATGTGGCTCGCGACAGCCTATGAAGCAAGCAACGACAGCGGCTATGAAGAAGTTTCTAGACGGAGGGCTGCAGGGCAAGACCGACATCGCGTGATTTGAATATTTCACCGGCGCATTTGTTTTCTTTTCGAGACGTTAGGCTACAACCGGCTGACAACAAGGCGCGTTATACACCTCAAGTGTTTTCGCACTCACAAAAAAGCGCGAGTCGACGCAGAACGCCGACAGGATACGCGCTGCAGCATGGGCGGGGCCGGCGTGGCACTACACAGCCAACTTCTTTTGTCGCAACGAGGCCGAAATATTATCCCTTCAAAACTACAGCGTAGTAGACGCAAAGCGTTGCAATAGCGTCCAAACGCTCAGCTCCCTGAATAAAACTAAGGCACAGCGGATACTGACATTCTAAAACTTACAGTTGGATGGAACGAATTATTGACCATTCCCCCAAAAAATTTAAAAAAAGCCTTTAGTTGCGTTTCGAGTTCGACAGCAGATCCAACCTGAAGCTTCAGATACCAATTTTGCGCGGTAATTCGCTGAGAGCCGCAATAACGTGGCCCACTTGAGAAGGACATAAAGCCGATCTGTTTACCGTTTGTCAAAGTACATAAACACTAATTTTTTAACTATCATTCAGAGCCTCAATAAACTAGCCCCCCCCCCCCCCCCCCCCCCCCCCCCCCAAAAGGACACGATGTCGTTCTGTTTACTCTTTGTCAGAGCACATAAACACTAATCCTGCCACTACACACGGAGGAATGAAAACAATTTTTCTTATTGACCCCGTCAGAAGCGTTTATGCCGTCAACATCATTATAACAAAACTTCCTTCTCTTTCAGGACGTCGTTCGCGATGCGCTACTTTTTATGCAAGAAGAATTGCTATATTGGTGCCCCATTGGTCTCTGCCAAAACGGCACTTGTATCCCCAGCGGCCTTGACCTGAAGTGTTGGAAATCTTACCCGGAGATTTTTGAACATATCTTCGGACCATTTCGGAGGCCTAAAATTTTGATGTCCACAACGCCAAGAACAACAACAACAACAGCGGCAACAACGACTGAACCTGCGAACATAACCTCAAGTTCAGAAGCTACGAACGCTACTTCAGAACAGGCGGAGGAAATGTAATTCGTGAACGACGGCGTAAGCTGAAAGCGTGACAACGTACTGCACTGGGGGCTGTAGTTTTTGTTCCGATATTCCAATAAAAAAATAGGAGAATGCCGTCAAAACATCTGGCACTTGCTCTGTTGGCACCATGCCTTTACCGATGACCAGCTTTAATGACGACATTGTTTTGTTATTATATCATCCTAATATCTGGATATCAATATCATATACTAAGTAAGGCGTACGCCTTGATTGCCCCGTTGGGCGAAAATTCTTGTGTGTGCATGCGTGTGTTTGTGTGTGTGTGTGAAATTAATCAATGGTCGCCCGAAGTTGCCCGGAAAGAGCAGACACCCCACAGGTGGCAGCACCTGCCATCGCAGGCAGCGGCGCACCGTTTCACCGCTCTGAAATTCCGACAGGAGTGGTCTGAGGACTCCCAGGGATCTATGAATGTAAAGTCAAGAATGACCTCACGCACACAGTCGGCGGATCCCAGTGCAACCTGATGCGGCAGCTTGTGGAGGTGGGTTGCGCGGGCTGCGATAGGGAGGCGACTGCCGTCACGAAGTTCGCTCGCGAATCAGAAGGGCTGCGGCGGCTCCGCAGCGGCGAGCGGCGGCTAAGTACAGCCATGCAGAGGTAGAATTACCAGCTGCGCGGCATCGGGTTACATTACGCCGCAGCGCGCGGCGACTGCGTTCACCAAGTGAGCAGGCGGGCTTTCGCCTTCTCACACGCAAGCAGTCTTAAGTGCCTGTGCAACTCTTTCATTACCGTTCCTGTTTATAGCATGTGTGTTAACCTGCACATGAAATCAAATACCGTCCAGTCTCAATTACAATCATCATCATCATCCTAACTAAGCCCTATGCAGGAGAATGGTCTTTCTGGTATCACTTTATTTAACCCTGTCCTGTGCCAGCTGCGGCCACCTTATCCTTGCAGATTTCCTCATCTCATACGAAGACCTGACTTTCTGCAGCCCCCTGCCACGCTTGCCTGCTCTTGGAATCCAGTGCGCTAGTCTTCAAGACCCTCAGTTATGGTGCTTCCGCAATG
The DNA here is from genome assembly GCF_055824585.1 of Amblyomma mixtum. Classification (NCBI taxonomy): domain Eukaryota; kingdom Metazoa; phylum Arthropoda; class Arachnida; order Ixodida; family Ixodidae; genus Amblyomma; species Amblyomma mixtum. Next base: position 221,269,911 of record NC_143013.1, on the reverse strand, counting down.
CATGCCCTTCCCAAGCCCATTCCTTCTTGATTCCGACTAGGATGTCATGAAATCGCATTTGTTCGTTCACCCACAGTGTTTTCTTTAAGATGGAACTTGATCACTAGCCTCCACTAGCCCCATATATTAGTACAGGTAAAATACAGCTGTTATGTACTCTTCTACTGAGGGATACTGGTGCACTGCAATACTCTACCTTGGAGTATCTGCTAAAAGTGCTGCACCTTAATCTTATCCTCCCGGTTGTTGCACTCTGGTTGTGCGTACGTGCGGTCTCTACCAGCCCCAAGTAGAAGATGTCTTCCGTTACCATATCCAACACTTCGCCTCCTGTAGTAAGGTGCTGTTCCCTTCCGAGAGTGTTAAACATAGCTTTAGTTTTCAGCACATCAAAATTTGGACCTACCCTTCGGCTTTGCCTCTCCGGGGCATTGACTGTGAGTTTCACCTCATCCCCTTAGTTACTTAGCATCATTAGCGGAGCGCAGATTACTGTATTGACCATTGGCTTTAACCTCAACTATACTGCATCCAAAGCTATGCGTACCTCCTGTAAATACGTGATGAATGATACCTGTGACATCGTTTCTACGTGCTTCACATCCTTCATGATTGGGATTTTATCTCGTTCGCTGTGAGGAATTTTGGAGGCTGTGCAGCCGCTATAGCGATTTTCGAATACTTGAGCACGTCCCTCTTCTACACCCGGGTTCCGTACAGCCTGCATGGCTGCTGAGGTCTGGACTCAGTCAATTTTTCCTCGTACTTCACGAATTCAATATACAGAGGTTGGTTGTTGGTTGTATCATGCCCAACATTCTAGCACAAAAATTTTGAACATTAGAAAATTGTAAGAAACATCAATGGAAATATTGAACATAATGTTCCATTCTTCTCATAAGTAGGAAAATTTTCATTTCAGTGTTTCCACCGATTGCATCGAACAGTTAAGGCTGCCATATAAACCAATGGGGAACGCTTTTGCTGATAGCTAAAGTGTTAGAAAAAAATTCAAGACTGACGTCGGGTGATCTACCGATATATGGATTGTTATAGGTAAATTTTCCATTATATTAATAAATTCCGTTTATAAACAGTTTCCCCTCAAAAATGCTTTTGCTTAAAATTCTTGGGTATGTCTGCGAATTTCTGCGTTACCTGACTGATGGTTTGAATAATATTGTCTTTTGTGGAGTATCCTTTAAGAAAGCCTGCCTGTTACTTTTAATAATGGAAGTCTAAGGTTTAGTTCTGATTCTACTAACGATTGCCTCAGTTAATACCTTACAGTCAAGGGACCGTATGCAGGTCGGTCTATAATTTTTTAAGTCCTTCACTTCCTCTTTCCGATGGGTAATGTTAGCATTCTTCAACGTACCGTTGGGTGTTATGGCGCATGGCGCATACAGGGTGGCCAGTTTTTCTTGCAGAATCTCCTCACTGACGTTTAACAGCTCTGCAATTATGCGTTCGTCACTAACTGGTTTCCTTCTCTGCACTGCTTGCAATGCCTCCTATGCATAGCTTTTTGCTATTGGCGGGAAGCCCAATTCCTCAATGTACCGTCGTCAGCATGCTTAACACGAACGCTCGATTGCGCGTCCTGCACTGATATTACAGGCCATGAACGTTGGGCGCTGAGTCAGAGACCATGCTGCGCGGTTTGTTTGCGGTGGTTGGAGACAGCTCGTGCCCTGCTTCCACCGTAATAATGCCTCATACGCAGTGGGCGACGCCCAGCGTCGGTAATGTAACGAGAAGACACGCGCTCGAGCGTTCGTGTTAAGCATGCTGACGACTATACCTGCATCCGTTTTATCTTCCTGATTGTATCGGCTGCAGTAAAGGTAGCACTCTGCAGAACTCCTCAGCTACCTTAAGTATCTATTACATGCTGGTAGTGACGCTGCAATCCTTGTCTCCTATCCTAGCACATACGTCTGACTTTTCCTATGCCTAGTTGATTCTTGCTGCTTTCAGGCTACCTCCGTTCTTTAGAGCATGTTCGATTCTATCTATATTATACTTCCTTCAGTCAGTTGCCTTACCCTTAATAACTTTGGCATCTCTGCCAGTATTTTTCTATTCATGCTGTCAGAGGCTTTAAGGTTTCGAGTTTCTTAATAAGATTTTTCTTTTCCTGAGAAAGCTCACCGGTCTCCCGTATACCCCCTACCCACTAATTATATTCTACTCTCTCTAAACACCTCTGCAAGATTATTGCTTATTACTTGAACACTTAGATTATCATCCTCGGTTAATGCGATATGTCTATTCTTTGGCGATATTCTACATTCCTCAAAATTCAGAGTCACCGCTAACTTGTTAGTGGGCTTCTACTTTACAGGTTTCCTCCGTTCCCTCTATAAATGTAGGGTGATTCGAGACTTTACCATTTAATAGCCACCTCATATAACCTTTCCGAGTAACTATAGATTCCGCGCAATATAAGAAGTCTATTTCAGTGTACAGCGAAAGCTGTGATAGGGTTCTTAAAGCATATATAACACTGCGTTCTTCAGTATAATCTACAGCGCCAGCCGTGATTAGTTCATGAACTATCTTAATTTCCACCTGCTACATTGGCGGTTGGCGGCCGCGGTGGGCAGTTGGCAAAGTGGGCAAAAGCAAATTCCCTTTTTCACTTTTAGGGAAGAGGAGGGAGCGGAAGTGCGCGACGAAAGAGAGAGAGAGAGAGAAGGATGCAGGCGACGGGTAGGCAGGTGGGTTTCGAGGTTATGCCAAAGGCAGAGGAATGCCCAACCGGAAGGTGGCTGCCCACTGAAGAAACCAGAGGTAGGCTAGGGTGGCGGAATTGTATGTCGAGGGGGGATGAATGCGCAGCCTGGCGGTGCTTCTAAAACACATTGCAGAGATATATCGCTAAACTGAAGCTCTAACAGCTTTCGCTAAGCCTAGCTGTACTAATATTTTAGTCTTACGTTCGGGCTCTTCTACGCCGACTTCTGGCTCTCATGCTTGCTAGCAAGTTATTTCAGAACTTTCGGTTATTTCAATTCCTCCCCTCTGCTATTCTTGAAACCTATTCCACAGAACCCATTGCCTTGTCTAATGCCTGCTGCTTACCTACCTTGGCGTTGAAGTCGCCCGTCGGTAAAGTGTACTCTGTTTCAGAGCGAAAACTGTTCTTCACGACCAAAGCTGTTAACACCATTCATTGACCGTGAACAAATAAATACATACTGCCGCGGCTGGGTCTCGAACCCGCGGTGGCGAGAACAGGTCAGCTTCGCTGGCCACTGTTCGACAGTAGTATGCTCTCGCCGGTTTTTGTTCTTTAATATACTATGCTGTTGCCGCAGCTGACAGCTCCTTGTGTTAAACTACCCCACACTCTCGCACTTAGCACTGCGCATCGTCGTCTTCATCAACCTCCATCCCCGCTGCGAATAGATCAGATTAGCTTAACCTCGGTCACAGCTTAGCCTAAGTGTTCAGTTCTGTTCAGAATTGCTTTATTGTTTCAACCGGCCCCCCCACCTACACTCTCCGGCATGGCACGCAGGCCTCCGGGAGAGGAGTAGTTGGTTTATTTACTACTAGACTAGCCCTTAAATTTAAGTGAAGGTGCAGCTGCCAGGTGGGCAAAGTGCAATATCGTCGCAAAACGTGCCGACGACACAGCAAAGCTAAACCATTAGTCAATCCTGCTAAACACATGCTTTCACAAGTCTACCGAGTTTAACTACCTTAAAACCGTACCATTCTTTAACTCGACAGCGTTAAAGCCCCGTTACCGAGAAAATCCGACGTTGGCGTTGTGAACGACAAAAAGACTGGCGTAGAGGGGCCCAGGCAGCCGCCCCCGGAGAAGCAGCCTAGATGGGCAACCTAGGTTATGTGACCTTGTGCGGTCATCACAACGTAACGTAACGTAACGTAAAATAACGTAACGTAACGTAATGTAAGATTCCATGAGCGATTACTCTATTTCTACTGTACTGCTGACAGGATAAATAATGTTATAATAGGCACTGGCAGGTTCCAAAGCATCGGCAGCTACGGCTTTGATGAGAAGCAGGTTAGGCCTAGCAACGACTAGCGAGCGGTGCGCTGCCAGCACGACTACCGGCGACACGTGGATGGAAGAAGCGCGTCACTAGCTTGTGTGCAATGTGTTCTAGCGTATAGGTTCCGGATAAGCTTGTCCACTGGAACTTTATATACATCGATCTATCAGTGTATTCAGATATTTCGATCCGGGTTTGGCTGTAATTTCACGGACCATTCTATTGGCTTTAATGCACGATAAGTTATGACGTCATGTCATTCAACGACGAACACGAGATCTCGGGAAGAGTCTGGGTCATTTGACTATACGCAGTCACAAAATAAATAAAAACCATTAATTCGAACAAAATAATTTTATAGGCTGGAGTTCGCGGTGGCGCCTAGACACCGACACCAACGGTGGCTAACCGAAGTGCTCCTGCGAAGTGCGGTTCCATCCGGAATCGAAACGGACCTAGCTCGGTACCCACGGTGGCGCTAATCACCGAACAGCACCGTGGCGTGCCACGCTATGCTGCTCCTGTGGGTTGCATTCCCAACCTGATCTCAGAAGGGCCCGGCAAGGTCCGCGGCATCGCCCTGGCGGCAAGGCGGTGCCACGGGAAAGGGGGACTTGTTTCGACGGCTGCCATGCCATCGCAGTCCTCGAAACGCCCTGGCTGGACGAGCCCACGGTGGCGCCACTCACCAACATCCGCTGCTGAGCGGCAGCGGATGCTCCTGTGGGGTGCCCCCCTGAGCCCAGGTAGGAAGCACTAGTGGTGCTCGGAGTACGCGGTGGTGCAACACACCGACACCCAAGGGCCAACAGAGGTGCTCCTGCGGGATCCTGTTTCGAACATGAATGAGACGCGCACTAGCTCGGGAAACCCACGGTGGCGCCACTCACCGGCACGCCATGCGTGCCCCTGTGGAGAGGGTGGTTGTGGCGCTGATAATGGGAGTAATCTTTCGGCCAACCGGGGCTACCACAAGCCACCAGCGCCTACTGGCTGCCTGCCATTCCTTCGCCAGTTCTTAACCACCAAGCTGTCATGTCATATGTGACTTTAAGGGGCCTCTTATACTTGAAACATAATGCACATAATGCAGATGTGTTGTGGGCTTTAGATGATCCAGATCGGAGGTCGAGGAAAACCTTGACCGCGATAAAATGACCATCTTAATAGCTTGAGTCTATCTAGTCCGTAATAAAAATAAACAAAACGAGCGACTGCATTTCATATATGGGAGAGTTAGATGCTATGCAGTGCGACTCGCTCTTCCGGGTGAAGACCATACCGCACAGGGCGTACTTTCACTACGAAATTCTCGGAGCGTAAAATCGCGCGGAGAGTTGCCGCGCATTCGCCGCCCAATCCTCCATGCGACGCAGCGACGCTGTCACTATACTTGGAGCGTCGCAGGGCTCAGAACAGGCGACCACGAACACGAGCAAATAACAAGTAAAAAGACAAAATTGTGTAAAGATGCGTGTGCGTAACACCGGCATTGTGACTTGGATGCTTGATTAGGAGCCGGGCTAAAGCGTACTGCCTGTATCGGGAGATATGCGTTTTCGCTGTTGCGGCATGAATCCGTATATACCAGCTGTTTCAGGGAAACTAGCCACTACTACTTTCATATAAGGTTTTCCCGCAGGCACGGTTTTTGCCGCATAGTAATGCCAGTCAAAGTCATTAACTCGCCACTAATTTGTAATATAGGTTTTTCTGGAAAAGCAACACATTTTGCGGCACAGTAATAGCAGTGTTCGCGGACTTCAAAAAATAGACGAATTGTGTTCACTAGTAGAGTGAATAACTAAGTACTAACCGTTAACTTTTTAACGATCGTTCTTTTCTTTGACTTCCTTTACGCACTGCTTCTCTGGAGGCCTGTGGGTATATGTAAATAAATGAATAAACTGCTAAGGATAGAAGCCTATTGAATTAGAGGTTGGTAGACGGGAGTTAGTATTAGCAGTGTCAGCTCTTAGAATTTAGAAAAAGCCGTTGTCCTTCCCGCTGTGGCTAAACAAATTTGGCAGCGCCGAAAGTTGGGCGAATTGGTGCACGTTCATGACGAAAAAATAGCGCGAAAGGAGTGGAGGTTTGCCAAGTGAAATCCGCTTCTGGTCAGACTATCTGCACTTCCATTTCTTGTTCTCTCTGTGTCAGTAAAGTATTGGTTTAATCTTTCTTCGTGCATATCTCGCAGCTTTTTCTCTGGATTGTGCTGCTCGTATTATTACGAATACACTGGATACCTAAAGAAACAATAATTCGCTCATTATCGCACATCGTCATCCGCCTCGCAGAAAATATGTGAGCATGTTCATGCGTAAAATCCCGCATTTTTATTCGGTTACAGAAAAGCGGGAAGTTGCAATATTTGTCGCTTCGCCTTTCGCGTGCCTACACAATAACACTACGCCCAAGCAGGGAGCTTCATTCCATTGTTAAGGTCATGTGCAACAAGAAACCTTCATTCCATTTTTGCAGCAGATGCCCTCGTAGCAGTAGCCCATGGCGCAGGTGTAGCGTACATTGTTTTGCGTGGCTTCTGCTCTTTCAGTGTTGAATTTAATGTTACACGAAGTATATCATGACGAGCCCCTCTATTCCCTTCCCTTGCGCGCTCAATAGCTTAACGAGGGACCCGGCTCTGGCAGTTTTGATGCTATAGGTAGCATAGAAGAGTTCTCGCACAGCTTCCGCCCTCACCGTTCGATCACGTTCCTACGTGGCACTAGCGGTGGTACATCACGTACCACGTCCTCCGCTATGGTAGAGGATGGCGCTTGTGACCACTCTCAAGATAAGGTAAGTTTAAACGCAACATAAATACCCACGAAAGCAATAAGAATAAACAGGCACCGCGGTAGCTCAGTTAGTAGCGCACCTGGCGCGAAATTCGGAGGTCGCGGGTTCGGATCCCACCAGCGACATGTTGCTGTTTTTTCTTCTGATTTCTACTGAATTATCTTTGAGCGAAAAAATAATTTCATTATGAACACCACCACAAATTTTTAAAAAGGAACATCCCCTATCTTCTTGGTTACGTCATAACATCAACTGAGCCCCTCTTTTCCCTTCATCTGCTCTATCACAGGGAATTCTTCGAGCCAAACACTCTGCTTTAACGCTACCCTTCCAAGTTTATTGAACACTACTTAAAAAATTTTCGAATACCATAGTTGAAAAAAAAACAGAGTCGAATTTTTCACGAATTGCGCTTTCATAAATAATGCAACACACTTGTGCACGGCTTTAATTTTCAATTTTACTGTGTATTTCCTCCTTTGGCTCTTCCTCGTAACCTAGAAAAACTTCCAGTTTTCTCAACCGCGTTTTTGTTATTCCACGCGTAGAAGTGGCTGCTTTCCATTGCTTTCCTCGAACGTTATGAAGAAACACTAGCTTAACTTCTCGCACCTATTTTTCAGGTATTACTGCGATCCGCCACATTGCCATAAAGCTGGAAGTCTGTACGAGTTTGGCCGATTTAAAAAAAAACCCTCTTTCCAATCATATTTGCCAGGTTATTCTTTTTATCCTCCTGCAAAATGCTGGAAAATATAGTTGCTACCTGCATCTTTGATTTCTTGGATGACCATACCATCTTATCATTTCAGCACGGGTTTAGAAAAAGTTTTTGTCACCGTCACTCAGCTGTAAACTGTTGATTTCCTCAGTTTTGCTTTTGTAAAAGCAAGTCAGGTGAATCAGGTATGTTTCGATTTTAGTAGAGCTTTCGGCAGTGCGCCTCTAATCGCGAGTTTCGGCTTGCATCAGAATTCGCACTCAGTATGTTAGCCTCACTGATCACAGTTGACATAACCTGTCCGTCACATCACTAGAACAGCAGGGAATGCATTGGGGCCCCTTCGTTTTTTTATACTTAATGACATCGTACAAGTCATTCGCCTAAAAATGCGTGTATTTGCGCATTATTATGTACGTTCGAACGATATTGGCAAAAAATGCTAGTTTGCACTCAACTGAACTCTAAGGGACTAGACGAATACGCGGGGTAAAAAAAGGAAACTTTTACAAATCAGTTTTTCTTCCCATCTCAAGTAAAAACGTCCTCTTGAGTTTACATGAGATATCCAGGACAATCACTTGAATGAGTTTAGCAAATTAAAACATTTCGAACTGCACCGTAAGAAGTGAGTTGAACTTCATAACATACATTAAACATACATTAATAATATTTCATCAATCTTCCGCAAACTCTGTTAAATACGTGATAAGCTCAAACCTGATAGGCTCAACCTTCATTCGCACTTTGCCTTTCCCCCCTTCCCTTTCCCCAGTATGGAGTAGCAGGCCAGGGCCATGTTACCAATGGGCCGACCTCTGCTCCTTTCCTTTACTTAAAATTCCTTTCTATCTCTAGGCCTATGAACCTAGACGTTCGCAAGACCGGATGATGCAGAGTGCTCCACTTTCGTCCGAGTATATAAAAAAAAAAACAGGACACAAGACGAGCACTAGTTTTCAACAAAGCTTTGTTCAACAGGTTTCGATGTCGAACAAGTTCGTGCATACCCAAGTTGCGACATGGATACAAAGAACGCAACCGCGAGCTAAGAGACACAGAGACTGCACTGTCAGTGTTTTCTTGCTTGCGGTTGTGCTGCCTGCGCTTTCCTTACAATATGGATAAAGCTTTGATGGGCAGGCCCTAATGAACAGCAAGTGCATGAACAGATAACCATAAAGCAGAATAAAGAAGATACGGTGGGCGCTTAATACTTGCTTAGAATGAAAAAGCATTGTCTCATCGTGAGCTCTCTTAGGAGGTTCAATAAAGATCCGTTCCTTTCTAATGACATACCCACTCGTTTGCCTAAAGTCGTGAGGAAACGCATAGACAAGGTTCAGCTTTATTCGCCAAGAGGCAACGATGCCGTGTTTAAAGAAAGGGGTGTTATGCTACCGGCTGCGTGCTCGCCCCGCGCCTTCGGAAAATATTTTTTCTTCTTCGCTGTAGGCGTCACGATCTTACAGTCTAGTCCTGACGTCATAGGAGAGTATAAGGACGTCACTGAGGACTTTCGTGCATTGGACGGCGACGGACTCCGCCTTATCTGCTAATGGGGCACATAATGCTTTCTCATTAATAAATCACAATTCATCGCCTGTCGATGATGGCTGCGCTGAAAGTCAGGGCTAGTTAAGTGATTTTTTGTTCTCGTCTTTGGGTTCACGCTGCGCTACTGCTCGTTAGTCTTGAATAATGCTACAACTCGTTGGACCACATTTATTTCCCCGCTTTAAGTTTGGCGAGACAGCCAATACCCAAAATATTTTAGACGAGGTGGCATACAGGCGAACAACGCTTAATTTGTAGAACTGAGCGTTGGGCACAACCTGACATGCAAAGAGCAAATGCTTCAGATTTTTTTTATATATATAGATGCACGGAATAAGATCAGGCAAATAGGGGCAAGCGTAGGGAGATCCAAGGGACACCCATAGCTAACTTACGGAGTGGTATGTAGTGGCTGAGTGGTATGCGAAATCATGATACTCATCATCACCAGCCTAACTAAATACGTTCTCTGCATGAAAAAGGCATCTCCTATTTATCTCCAGTTAGACAGCTCCTGCACTAGTCAAGAATACGCTACTGCAGCCAGTTTCCTTACCTCATCTCCGTATAAATAAATCTCTGCTGCCCCCGGCTAGGTTTTCATCCCCTTGTGCCCACTACGTTGCTCGCCACTACCCTAGCGACCAAACACTATGATTCCTGCCCTTTACATGGGATTCCCAAGTCACTCGCTCAACTTGTTTTCAGTCAAAAAATCGTTAACCTTCAGATAAACACAGCGCTGTGTTTGTATCTGCCTTGTCCCGTCCTTCATGCGCTGAGCCTTCAGTTTGAACCATGTACCGATTAGCCCAGACAAATACCGTACTGTAACCTTATTGTTCCTATAGTTTCGTTTCCATAGCTCCCTGCGCCGCCTTTAAAGGGGCACCGCGATGATTTCCTCAGTACCGGTTAATATCATTAAATAGATTCATCATGATTTCCAGAGACCAGAGCAAAAATAATTATTGAAATCCGAGCATGCAAACGAAAGTTATACCGCTCTGAAAATTCGAAATGGAAAGCTCAGACGAAAACGCATTTCACTCGCCCATTTCACTCACCCAGTACCGAGATTGGGCGCTACCAATCAGAACCGCGCCTAGCGCACACGTAGCGGAAGCGTGCATGCAGTTGTTGCCTTGTGGGGGCTGTAGACAGCCGCGCATTTTGACGGCGTCTTCCCCCCGTGTACGTGCAACTTCTTTAGAGGGTGTTGATACGTGACGCCATAGTCAGGGCAGGGGTGACTAACAACAAAGGAAGCTCCCCGAAGTTTCTTTTTTAGTCGGACTGGAAGGCTGTCGGCAGCAGCCCCCCTCCCCTCCAAACTCGACTCCCGTATCCTGTCCTGCCTTTCTCTTCAAAATTTTGGGCAAGGTGTGTCGACTGGTTTTTTTTTCACTGCCGTCTTGGTATGGTCACGGCCGATCTCGACGCACGCGCTTTCTGGTTTGAGCCAACGTTTTTTGAACAGCGCTGGCCCCCACGATGGTTTGGAGCGGAATGTAAAGTGTCGCCCCTAGCTGTGTTCTTGTTAGTTTTCGTTCGCTTTCCCTGCTTCTTTCCAGTTTCTGTGGCATGCGAAAAACTTTCAGTACTCAGAGCCATAATATTTTGGATTCATTTCGCAAGTATAAAGGAACAATATGCAAACTCGACGCCCAACCAATGAGAAAGGCAGCGCCCTATCTGGATGCCACCTCATTTCCGCTCCCGCAAATGGCCGCCGCGTTGCGACACCATCGGCTCGAAACAAGTATTTCTAGCGAAGATTAAAATATCAAATATTATGATTTCGGTGATCTCATTGCGCGTTCAAAACTCACAATGTCCCTTACTCTGCATACAAAGAATAAAGACCCCATGCTTTATCTACGTCGCAGGGCACCTTTAAACCTGTAATGCTCACGTATTCAAAACGTCTGAGAAAAGTTTTGAACTCTCAAGGTTTTATTTCAAATTATCCTATCATTGCGGAAATGTACAAAAAAAAAGATTTATTCAGAAAAAGATGGCCGCAACATAATAACCGGCTACATTTCATGGTTTCTGAATGTCAAAGGACGATAAAACTGGGCACAAATAAGCAGCCGCGTAAAATAAATTGTTCAAAACTACCTACTCCATCATCTGCTAATGCAGCACTATGACAATCAAAATTATTGTATGTTTTGTAGTTAGGATAAGCTTTTCTATGAACACTACATCATCTACACCACCTCCTGAATCTTTGAGAGGTGACACGTAGGCCTTGCTTTGAAAAACACGTTAAAAATGCCTTTCTCCAGGTTGCTATTTATGTAGATCTGTGAGCAAAAACGATAATTATTTAAATTTTACGATAAATTGGGCATCGCAGCATATCTAATTTGGAGCTTTTAAATTAGCCTCCAGTTTACAGGCCCCTAGACAGGTAGCATGCATTGCTTGTATATTCCCTTTCTCTGGGACACCGGTAGGACTGGGTGAAATAATTCTTTCTCTAGTAACTGGTGCATTACTGCAATAAAACAAGTTCAGCGATAACAAAGTGAAGGTTGCAAGAGAGGCGCACAAACGACATTGACCGGCGCTGACTTCTATCTGTTTGTAGAAGCGTTAAACCAATTTATACACGATCACGATAAAAATGAATAACAACCAGTTTTGAAGGCACACTTCGAAATATATCATTTCCATAGTATTGCACACATGGTGCATACGTAGAATTCTTCGCTTTAGAATAAAACCCGGTTTTCCCCGATTCTTGCATCCCGAACACAGTTCCCAAAAACTAAGCTAAACCAAATTTTCACCCGGAAATCCACCTTCTTTAAGAGAACATGGCGTACCTTACTTTAGCAATAAGTAAAAAAATTCACGTTAGGTAGTGGCAGTCATCTTATTGGCATCACTGCATCCAGCCTCGCTAAGGACGTCCTGCTCCACTGATCTGTGCGTCTAATATGGCCGTTGTGAAACGGAATGTTATCGGAGGCTACAAAGGAAGGTAGGTCTTGCAGGGACGTGCAAGTACTTCACTTGAGACGGGAATGCCCTTGACGAAATGATTACAGTAAATGAGATGAGAGGTGCAATATCTGGTATTATAACGTCTCTTAGCGCAAACTGCCGTTCTATATTTTTTATCAGAATAATGAAAGAAAAAAAGCAGCCTTTTATGTCACGCACCTTAACCAGCACATCAAGTAAATTGCAGTTATCTGCTAAAAAAGCTCCTAAGATCCTCTCATTTTTCGAACTTTTTCTTTAAAAACAGCGCTTCATTTCTAGTTAAGAAATGTCGCCTTATTTTTACGCGCCGGATTCAGGACACAAATAAAAGCGCAAACACCGTATCACTGCAGTTACAATACATCTTTGCTTCATTGACCACTGATCAGTCGGGATCGTGCGAGTAATATAGTAGGGATGACAAGGGCACGGGGGACAAATGCGTCGTGTTATGCTAGCTGTGAACAAGATGCTGTGAACATAAAAACTACGAAATAAAACTTCACAGTACTCTGGTTGCATACGAGGTCTGTTAGAAAAGTATCCGACTTTATTTTTTTTTTTTTTGCGAACACCTGATGGATATGAAGCAAGCGCGCTTGCATCACGTGACCTTCAACCTTCGTGCGCATGCACGAATTTTTGCCGCCTGCCGATAGCGTCAGTCGCTGGGAAGCAGCATTTGAGTGAGGCGGTGCGCAGTGCTCTCGTCGGTTTTTTATTGCAAGGAAAATGGCGGAGTGACAGGAGCAGCGCTACTCCATCAAATTTTGCCATGAACTGAGCGACAGCCAAGTGGAAACCATTCAGAATATTCAGACGGCTTTCGGTGAAGATGCTATGAGTAGCACACAGATTAAGCAGTGGTACAATTGATTTAAAGATGGCCGCACATCGGTGGAGAGCGAGCCACACTCCGGTCGGCCATCAACATGCCGAAATGACCAGGTCATTGCCGAACTGAACGCTGTGGTGATGCGGGGCCGTCGCGTGACTATCCGAAAAACTGAGGAAGAGGTGGACATGAGCAATTTTTCCGCACATTCCATTATCACCGAAGATTTGGCCATGGAGAGAGTTGCGGCGAAATTCGTGCCGAAGCTGCTCACGGTGGAGCAAAAGCAGCTTCGTGTTGAAGTCTCACAGGACATGCTGGATCCGCAAACAGTGACCCCGGCTTAATCAACATCATAATAACTGGTGACGAGTCTTGGGTGTACAGGTACGACCCGGAAACCAGATCCCAGTCGTCACAGTGGAAGCATTCCACGTCACCAAGACTTCAGAAGGCCCGCCAAGTGCGCAGCAATGTGAAAGTGATGCTGACTGCTTTCTTTGGCACCCTCTGTGTGGCAGACCACGAGTACGCACTCCACAGGGTCAAACAATGACCAAAGAGTGCTACAGGGATGTCCTATGTTGCCTACGTGATGCTGTGCGGCCCAAGAACCCGGAGTTGAGGTCAACAGGAAAGTGGCGCATCCATCACGACAATGCTCCCGCACATTCCTCGCACTTGATTCAGACTTTTTTGGCGAAAAACCAGACTCCTGTAGTTCAACACACTCCTTACTCTCCTGATATGGCCCCTGCGATTTCTGGCTGGGGCCCAAAAACAAAAGGCCATTGAAAGGAGCGCGATTTCAGACAAGGAAGAACATTATGGCTGCAACGACAGCTGAGCTAAACTCCATTCCGAAAGGGGCCTTTTCGGAATACTTCCCAAAATGGCAGCACCGCTGGGAGAAGTGTGTGGAGTCCCAAGTAGACTACTTTGAAGGTGACTAGGTTTGGAACGCTCCAGTTATGCAAGTTTTTTTTCTACGGCCAAAGGTCGGATACTTTTCTACCAGACCTCGTATAGCCTATGTGGTCTCCCACAGCTACTGTGTCTTCAGTAAGCACGGACAAAACCGAATTTCTCTCCTATCATCTACCGTAAAAATTGTATTGATCATCTTGTTTCTCTGGACGCGCGTGGGTTGTATCCTGGGAGTGTTGGGCTCTATGGAGCAGAATTAGAGCCACGAAAAATGTAGACATTCGCCAATCGTGGTCTTAACTACCATCTCTAACCTGGGGCCCAAATAGTGTACATCATTCTGGTCGTGCGAATTCTATTGCGAACAAAAGCTGCGCTAGCTTGGCTTTCAGTATTTTGAACGCTTGGATAATCAGTTATTCTCTTTAATGAGGATTGCTAGTGGAGCGTAAAAATTTCGCGCTTTACGCAGAATGACCAGGATAGGCAGTGACGACAAAGCAGTACTGATGATTAGCATTTATGAAATAAACAAGTGGCTTGGGTACGTTGTTCTGATAACTTTCTTTTTTTTTTTGGTTCGACATACAACGAAAGATGCTACCTACCGAACAGCAAAATAGGAAAGATGCACACCCTACCGAAGGCCATTAAGATTAGGGGTATTTAGATCTTCCCTTATACTTGTGTAGCGAGACTTGTGGGCGCCTGACAAGTTATATGTGCTGCTATGAAAAGTAAAATAAATGCGATCGTGAAATTTGCGAGCTCGTTCTTAGAAACCAACAAGAAAAATTTGAAGGTACAGGGACTCACACTTTTATTTTGTCTTGCCTTTGTGTTTTCCGCCGTTACAAAAACAGCTCGCAGTGTCACTACACACATAAATGTATAAAATTGAAATCATAGCGGAAAAAGTGGAATGAACGCTGCAGCAGCTTTGTGAACTTGACAAATCGCTTACGCAGCGAGCGAGAAAGTTGGCAACATAGAAACTGAAAAAAAAAATACAAGAATTTTTTTACGACTGTTCCTTTCCGTTTTACAGTTTCGTTTTCGTGTTAACTGAATGGGCACTGACAAGCTGCCGCTGTATTTGATCAGCATAAGTGACATTTCATTGTTAGAAGCTCTCACTTCTAAACGCCTGAAAGTTAAAGGTAACCGCAAGCCATTCGAAAGAAATGTCGTGCCGCAGGATGTGGTGCTAAATCGGGCCATAGACCACAAAATGAACAGCTTAAAGCGCGCCCGAACTGTCTGCGAGCAAAATTGTGCTCGCGAAAGCGTAAGTTTTCCTGGAAACAAAATAAAAAGGTTTGAAATGAGCTTGGCTATCTGCTTTGTGTTTCTGTTTCTTTTATTTTCATTTACGAGGAAGAAGAGCGCAGGACATGCTCAGCACGGGCTGAAGATGGATGTTTTAATTCCTGGCCTTTTGGCAACACTGCCGCTTTGTTCGATTTTTGCCACGCCGAACGAGTTTTTGCTACCGCTACGTTTCCGCTGAAATTTTGTGCGATGATTTCTGCACGTGTCACAAAATGAAACGCCGCCTGAGATTCGAGTCATTTAGAAGAGTTCTTTATGAAATCTTTGTGCAAACCGGCAGGGCTGAGGGTACTTCAGCATTCCAGTTTTCATTGCAAACACCTTTTTCTCTTTTGCCTCCACAGAATCTACAGCCATCTGTATGGCACTTATGTTCTTTTTTGCTTCAATGCTTCAAGATATATGTTGTCTCAAAATTGCTGGTTTGAGTTCTTTTCGTGAGGACAAGACTCGGCAGCGTGTTACACGATGGACGCGGGAAAGGGTTTCACCTCCCTTGTTTTACTTTGCAGTAAGTAAATTTGCCATATTTTCTCATTTTCGCATTACAACACATCTCATATAGTTGGGAGATGTTGAGAAAAGTGTGATCGCGAGCCACGACACCAGGCCGCGGGCTGCGGCTGATCTTTTGGTGCTATAAAAATTAGCGCTTGTGATAACCGTGCTGCTATATATCATGCAGTTTATTGGTGGTCGACCGATTTTGCTTCCTAGCCCGTTTAGTGAGTGAAACAAAAACTGATGACGATTTTCGTGCAAAAGGTAGAGAAACTTAACTCGTACCGGAGTTCAGGCAAACACGCAGTGCAGTGTATTTTAGGGGCTCTAGTACAAAAGAAAGCATTCACATATATTGCACTACTACACAAAAAGCAATCGCTAGTATGGCTAGGGCAGCCTGTGACTCTGCACTTCATGCTCACCTGAAAATCAAGTACGCCGTTCACAGCAACTCTCACTACACCGGCAAGACATCGCAGTCAGCTTCAGTCAGTTCCTCACACTTACGTGAAATAAACCTGTAAAAAAAAAATGGCAGGGCGGATGCCACTGCGTAAGCAGGGATTCAGCGACAGCTGTTCACGTATTTATATTTTACATGTTGAGGTAGAGAATATGAGAGCGATTTCTTATCTTTGTAGTTCCAGAGAACTGTTTTTAGTTTTGCCCTCATACTCGCACCTCGACTAGATGTCCTTTCCAGTCCGTTGGCCTATGGGCATGCGGCGCCACTGATGGGCTTCTCCACGGGCGGCGCGTTTCTCAGCAGCTTCCGCAGATAGACCATGCTGCATTCCTCCGTTCTCGCCATACCGTGCTTCCCATTTCAACGGTAGCCATCCTCCCGATAGTTACAGTGGTAGTCACCAACAGGTTATGCATTCGTACGCTCTCCCCACACCCTTCTACATCATGGTAACCCTCCTCCTTTCATAGTAATTTCCCTCAGTGTGGTTGCGCCTTGCCCTGTTGCCATTGCTTCCTCCTTCCTCGGTAACCACTCTCCGTTTAAGCTTTCCTATGCTCTCGCCATACTCTCCTCATTCTATGGCAACCACATTCGGGACGGTTGTCGGTGTGACCACATTCCGGTTACGCCTTCCTACGCACTCCCTATGCCATCCTCCTTCCTCACTAACCCTCCTCCGCTTCTCTGCGTAATTACTTTCTGCTGGTCTTGCTGCGGCCGCCCAACGGCCACGCCTTCATACACCCTCGCATACACTCCCCATCCCACGGTCACCATCGCCTGGCTGGGGAATCCTCCGCTCAGCTTGCCACTCCGCCTCCTTCCACGCTCACCACCGTCCGGACGATTCCCGCTGTAACAACCCTCTTGCCACGCCTTCCTGTGCTCTCGCTGTACTCTATTCCTTCCACGGCGACCCTCCTCCTCCCTTCAGGCTAACTACCAACTGGCTCGTTTCTGAAGCAACAAACCACCGGTCGCGCCTTTATACGCTCTCGCTATACCCTTCTTCTTCCACTGAGAACATCCTCCGGGTGTGGCTTCCTCCGCTTTCGCAATACCCTCCTCGTTCGACGGCAACCACCCTTCCGAGTTGTTCCGGTGGTAAACACACAAATCACACACCAGTTACAGATTCCTCCATTCACGTCATACCCGCCTCTTTGGTTTGTTGATAGGGGTTTAACCTCCCAAAGCGACTCAGGCTATTGGGACGCCGTATAGTGAAGGACCACGGTAATTTCGACCACCTGGGGTTCTTTAACGTGTGCTGACATCATACAGTACACGGGAATTTAGAACTTCGCCACTATAGAAATGCGACCAGCGCGGCCGGAATCGAACCCGCTTCTGTAAGGTCAGCAGCTGAGCGCCATAACCAGTAAGCCACCGCGGCGACATGCCCTCCTCTTTCAACGGCAGCCATCCTCCGAGTGGTTTCCATGGTAACGCACCCACCGATTACGCCAACGACTTCAACATTCTGCTACTATTACTACTAATACTACTATTACTACACGGCGACGACATGAAACCCAAGAAGGGGCGCTGTAAAAAAACATTATTAATAAGTTCCCTGTGTGCACTGCTAACCAGAGGGCCACTCTCTTATGAGGAGACTAAATGGCCCAACAGTAATGCGACTTGCCTCGCACGTCTGTTTCTACAACCATGAGCGGCAGTCTGTACCCCAGAAAAATCACTGATTACATCTTGAGCCAGGGAACTTGCAACAACATCTATCTCAGGAGGGCATTTCTCTTCCCCCACCATCTTTTTTCGATCACTTGATAATACTTAATAAGTTGGCAAGCAAACCTTTCCCGGAGATTTTTGCCGCCTAACAGTACAGCCTTGAAATGAAATTCACGAGGCAAAATAACATGCTTTAGGTGACATAGGTGATGATGACTCGTCCACAAATGGACTGAAGCAATACATGAGAAAGCAATACAATGCTTTTACATTCGAACCACGTAAGTAGTCTTAAGAGCACTCCGTAATTTTTATCCATCTAAATGGGCAAAACTCGGCGAAACACAGTTTTGCAATGACTAGACAAAAGCTCATAAAGTGAGAAGAAAATTTTCTGTAGACAAAATATTGCAACATAAGTAAACAATATTTTTGGACCATGTTTATGTTGAAGTGTTTCGCAATCCTTCAGCAGTATTCAGAGTGTAAGACTGTGAGCAACTAGATAGATGATTTCAGTAGGAACGCGTTGGGCATCTTGATTTCCCCATCTCGTCCGCAATTATTGCGGGAAGTTTTATTTGATTTATTTAGTTTTTTTTTCTGAAACGAAAGTTGGAGCAAAAGCAAAAGGTGAAATGCCTGACGATGATTCTTGCCTTCTATACAGTTGGGAAACAGTAACTTAGCATTTACTAGCGTAAGAACTTTGAATACAATACAATATAATACGATACTACAATACTATGCAAAACGAAGATACAAAAACGAAAGTTTACTCCCGGAAAACACGAACTAATTACCGTATTTTCCGGTGTACAAGACGCACCGTTGTATAAGACGCACCCGCCATATATGCAGGGTGTCATTGAAAAAATTGGTATATAAGACGCACCGGTGTATAAGACGCACCCCCATTTACCCAGTTAGGCTAGTGAGGCTTAATTAAACATGCTTATGCGACCATCGCAAAATGCACGGTACGTGTGAGAAGTTCTTAAGCAACGCTAAGTGATCGAAAAATGCAACACTCACGCCATACCAGCCCACGTTTTAGCACAAAAGAAAAAAAAGCGAAAGAACTCTATGTCCATAACAATTTATTTTTACATAAAACCTTCAAAGTCTTCATCTTCGGATGCGCTATCGAAAAGGCAACGCGTCTGAAGCATTCTCTTCGCACTACGTACTTTCAATGGGTGACTAAAAAGAACATCGGCTTCTCTTGGCTTGTCTTGACAATGGCGAGAAGCGCGACTGTCGCTATCTTTTGTCATTTCACATCACCTTTGCTTGGGGCCTCCGAAACGGCCGCGTGTTTAAGATCCCGGAAATGGTCAACCGCGCCGTTTCATGATAAAGTTCACCTAAAAAAGTTGCGCACGGCGGTCCCCGTATTGAAGTATTAACCATGTTACAACCGTGTTATTGGTAGTAATATTTTTTCGGTGGAAAAAGCTTGAACATGAACCTGGGTAATTTCTGAACTCGCAAAAAAAAACGGAAAATTCGCATATAAGACGCACCCTTGTATAGGACGCACCAGCAAGATTTTTGAAAAAAAAAACCGCGTCTTATACACCGGAAAATACGGTACACTAGCATGCCAAATTAGGTGAAATCTATGTTGCTTCCAATCAACAGATCTCTAAGTGTATTCTTGGAGATATTAGCACTGAGGTCGGTTAATTTCTAAATTCCATTTAGAAGGCTTGGAGTTTGATTTTTGATATTATTTGATCACAAAGTTTCTTTACGAAGTGCGTACATAGTACTTGCATTAGGTTTTTGCGTATTGTAAAGCTTCTCCTTCTTATATACTGAGTCAGTTTGAAATATTTCATTTTATTGGCTTTTAACATTTGGTGTTTCAGGAGAAGTGGCGTTCTTCGCAATCCTTCTGGTGGACCGTGATATTGTTCGAATATTTTTCATACTTTTTTCTGCAGGGTAATTAATTTTTTTCTCTTCTGGTGCCCCAGGCTAAAGCAACGAGTAATATAGATCATTTCACTGCCAATAGGGAATAAGTGGACATACCTTAAAGAAGCAGCCAACTGTTTTACTAACGCCAGCTCCAGAGTAGGTTTCCTTCAAACCATGCACCTAAAAAATTTTCAGCCTTAACTATCCCTGTGTCATTAAAAATTTCTACCACAGATTTCCGACAGAAATATTTTATTTTCTCATTGTTGAAGTGTAATTTGTTTATATTAAACCAAGAAGGCAGGTTGAGCAAACAGTTATTGATAGCGTGTTGGATTTCTGGGAGTGAATTGCTTGAGCAAAATACGTTGGTGTAATCTGCATAGACAATTAGTTATGGGGTTCGGGAATAAAGCCAAATCATATATATCTTATGAAAAGCAAAACCTCGAGAATGAACCCCAGCGGAACGCCGTTTTTTTATTGGAAGAAGTGGAGATGAATATTTATCGATACTAACATATTGATAGAGGTTTGACAGATAGCTTTTTATTATTTATAATGGTATTCCGCGGATCCCACAACTACTCAATTTTACCAAGTAGACATCATGGCATACAGGAGCGAATGCTTTCCCCAAGTCTCAAAGTAGTCCAAGCGTGTATTCTCTTTACTCGAAATTTCTTATCCCAATATTTATGTTGATCAAGGCTGGTTATGTGGATTTGTTGTTGTTTTTTTTTTCGTTTTTTAGGACCGAAAGCTTCACTACGGGACCTCGGGCTTCAATTGAGGACCGTGTAAATTTGACCTGCAGCTGAGTTAGAGGTCTCACCATGGAAAAAAGATCAAGAAATTTGGTCAATATTCATGACTAGGAGTCGAACCAATGGCTGCGCGAACAGATCTCCTTTAAGGGCCGCTCAACGAGACCTATAGGCGATCACCGCTTTTTTTGTCTTTATTGCCTGTTTTTACAGATTACAACCGATCACAATAGCCGCAGCCAATACGCTTCGTGCTAAACTGCACCACACTCTCGCGCTGTGCATTGGAGAGTGTCGTCTTCATCAACTTCCATCTGCTCCGCCCCGCGGAATTGCCTTCTCACCGTTGTGTTCTACGTAGCACAAGTCCGTGCTTTCGCACTGAGTCGTTTGTAACAAACATTCTCTGTACCTTTTTTAATCCGTATTGTATGTGACTGATTACCGCCTGATTCCAATAACGTGTAGTAGAGTAGTAGGTGAGGCGGAAAGCATGGGGAGGAGACTGGCGGTCGGCTTGGGGCCAATGGAGCACATCGGCGTAGAAAGAACCAAGCTTGCCAGTTTCTTCCTCACGACAGTCTGAATAAGCGCCACGACGGGCGGCGTGGTATATGGAGTGAGTGGTGGGGGTATCACAGGTGTGATGTCCTCCAGTTCACGTCGGACGATCGGCGTGACCGAATCGGTGACGGGAGGAGCGTCCGAGGGCGCGCGGGATAGCGATCGCTGGTCCTCATAGGAAGATGTAGCGGCTGAGTTCGAAAGGCGGGAAAACGGCTGCGGAATGCGAGAGCATTTCCTTCTGTCAAATCGACGGCTCTCCTTAATGATGACATCAACAGTGGAGCGCTCTTTGCAAACAAGCAAATGGAAAGCATCGTCGGCTATGCCTTTCAGCACGTGGCCCACCTTGTTTATTTCACTCATGGCAGCGTCGACCTTGTGGCAATGAGCCAAGATGTCCTGTATGTAGGCCACGTAGCTTTCAGTCGAGGACTGGGCTCGAGACGTAAGCTGTTTTTTGCTGGTGAGCTGCCGAACATCAGGTCCACTGAAAAGCGTCCTTAAATTCTCTTGGAAGGTGTCTCAGCTTGCTAGGTTGTCCTCATGGATTTCATGCCACATTCGTGCCGTGCCATTGAGATAAAATATGACATTGGCGAGCATTAACGTAGGGTTCCACGAATTTCCAGAGGCGTAGCCGCTATTCCACATTCCACGCGTTTCCAGAGAAATAGCCACTCTTCCACATCTGTGCCGTCAGTGCCAGAAAATGTGCCGGGGTGGCGAGGAAGAGCCATGACCACGAAGGGAGCGGTAGTGGGGCTCCTGGACTCTTCGGGTTGAGCCATGGTGGCAAAGCCGTACTGACGACCACTCCAAAGCTCCGTGTTGTGCTGAGCATAAAATCCATACTTCCACCGAAGATGTTACGTGGCCCAAGCGAGGACGACGCATGAACGACCCGGGCACAGTGCAGAGGGAGAGAGCACCGGGCCCGCACAGAGCACAGAGTACCCAGGCCCAGAACACGCACATTACCGAGACAGGTCGTTCACTTCGCCTTCATTTACAGTACCCTTTCCTAGTATTGTTAAAAAGCTTTGTATCCTGCCGTTGATAGCAGTTTCAAAAAGTTTGGACAGGGTTAGAGTACTGGAATTGGTCAGTAGTTAAAGCACAGTTCTCTCTTCCCCTAAAGATTGGATGCACGCGCGCTATCTTTAACAATCTGGAAACATTCCAGTCACTAACATACAATTGATGATATGAGCCAAAGGAATGGGCATTACTGGAGCGCTATATTTTAAGAGTCTTGCCAGCAAAATGTTCAGGGGAATCCCCCGTATCAAATTCCATCGTTGCCAGCAGCATGAGTTGGGAACAGTAGGAGATAAGAGCTAATGAAGAACACCCAAGTATTTTGCGATTCCGTGACGACATTGCCTTGATAAGTCACTCAGGAGGTTGACTGCAAAGCATGATCAATTAGAAATGCTGAACAGAACAGTGGGTCTAAAAATTATCATTAAAAAAACTAAAGTAATGTTCAACAGCCTCGCAAGGCAACAGCAGTTCAAATATGGTAGCGGGGCGCTAGAAGTGGTTAGGGAATACGTCTACTCAGGGGAGGTAGTGGCCGCTGATCAGGATCATGAGAAGGAAATAACTAGGAGAATAAGAATGAAATGGAGCGCATATGGCAGGTTCTCTCAAATCTTTTTTTTTTATTCGAGATGTTTGCCATTAGGCATAATGAAAAAGGGAAACAAAGTTATAAGAAGGAGTGTAAACAAGCCTCGATTAAAGAGTGGCAAAGTTCTCGATGAAGTGATTATCATGAGTCCACTTGCGATAGTCGCCTGGAACGTCCCATCGCAGGCCTACCTTCCTTAGGAAACGTCGTCTCACGGAAGCTGTAGCCGGGCAAGTCCACAGCAAGTGTTTTTCGTCACATTGGTCTGGCGCAGCACCACAATGAGGACACTTGTCAGTCACTTCGAAACGTTTGTCACGCCACCGATGACGCACAGAAGGAGTCAGAGCCGCTCCTGCCGGAATCCGGCGCACGGATACCTCGTCCTCCCGAGTGAGACTCCGGGGAAGGGGGTAGGAACACGGAGGAATTAGAGCGCGTGTTCGCTGACGCAAAGCCTGTTTCTCGGAAACATGGGACAGAAACGGGTCTGGGGAAGAGAAGAAGGTGGCGGGATATCTGATGTGTCAATGTGTGTCGTTGCATCCACATGAATATTATGCGGATCCTGGGCATGGCCGCGACTAGAATGTATATGCACAGCACAGGGGTATTTCGTGCAAAGTTGGTGAATGGATTGTGTAACTTGGAATGTGTGCCGGACAGCCTTAAGCTGTTTAAGGGCGGCAAGGGAGCCGGTGTAAATGTGAATGATATCGAAAGTGGGTACGATTGGAAGGGAAGCAATTGTATTGTGTATCGCCTGAAGCTCCAAGGCAAGGGGGGGGGGAGCAAGTATCCGCGCTATATGTAGCGCGGGAGTTAAGATGAGGATGGGAGGGACTGTAAACTCCAGTAACTCCCTGCAGTGCTGTGTGTGATGCATCGGTGTATATTATGCACCCTGAAGGAAGATGCGGGGCTGATATCGGCGTCGAAGCCGAGGAGCGATTGTCTGTGAGTTGACAGTATGACCATGGAGGAAGACTCTGTAAACGATGAAGCTGAAGCGACATCTTGCGTGCTCTGTTTGCCTCACGCTGGTCAATAATTTCACTTAATGTATTAAGTTGAGCGTACTCTTGCAGAATGGGTATGGATGTGATACGAGGAAGATAAGTTATGGCGCGCATAGCCTCCCGATTGATTGATTCAAGGGACTGGCACTGTCGGCGGGTGAGGCGATGAAATTGGGCCTGGTACACTATCCGCGGCTGGAGTGTGGAGCGCACGAGCTGACGGGCAGTAACAAAATGCGCTCCGCCAGAGCGCATAGCTATGCGTCGAATGAGACCGAGAGTAGCGTGAGCCGATCTACGGGCCGCGTTTAGCCACGAAGTCCCAGTCCCATATGTACGAAGTAGAAGACCTAGAACACGCACACTTTCCACAAGAGGAATTTGTGAATTATCTATCGTGAAGGTAAAAGGGGCTGCTTTCTGTAAGCCACTTCTGTTTCCAATGCGAATGAAACAAGATTTATTACACGAGAGGGTCAGACACAAAGGGGGTAGTCATGATGTTAACGCATCTAGCGCATGCTGGAGCGCCGACTGTTGCACAGACGCATCTGGATGACAAGGAGACCACAAGGTTATGTCATCGGCATACGCAAAGACGCGTACATAAGGATTTTTCTCTAGGGTTCTGACAAGAGGTATAAAAGTTACGTTAAATAATATGGGGCGAGGACGGAGCCCTGGGGTACACCGCGGTTGGAGGTAAAGTGACCAAAGGCTTCCCATGGACACGTACACTGAAGGTTCTGTTTGTTAAAAACTAGTGAATGAAAGGATTCAGCGATGTGGGAGACCGAGATCTCGAAGGGTGCCAAGAATTGCGGAGTGAAGGACCTTGTCATAGGCCTTTGTGATGTCAGTAGCGATCACCGTACGAGCAAGATGACTATGGGGAGAATGGTTAAGTACGTCCGCAGCCAAAACAGCCAGACCGTCTTATGTTCTAATGTGAGGGCGGAACCCAATTTGAGATTCTGGATAATAATCATTCGATTCCAGCCACCATGACAAGCGAGCTGCTAGAATGTGTTCATAAAGCTTGCAGATAGTAGGCTTAAGTTAAATAGGGCAGAGGGCGCGAAGAGAAACCGCCGGCTCACCTGATTTGGGGATTGGGACAACGGTAGAATGTTTCCACTCTGCAGGAATAACTCCAGAATACCAGACTTCATTTAATGTATCAAGGAGGGACTGTAGAGCAGGTCCCTCCAAACTGCGAAACAACAAGTTAGGTACACCGTCATGCCCGGGAGCAGTACTTGTTTTGAGGCGATCTATGGAGGCCAGCAATTATGCCATGGTAAATTCTGTAGTGACCTCATCAGGGGGCTCAGAAATCGATAATATGGGAGAAGCGGTAGGAAGACAGTCATGATGCGGGAAAATCAAGATTGGTAGCTCACCAAAATCCCTCAAGAGAAACGTATACAACAGCTGCAGCTTACTGGTACTCACCTATTACGCAGAAACTCGGATGCTAATGAAAAGGTTTCAACTTAAGTTGAGAACAACGCAGTGAGCCATGGAAAGAAATTTGATAGGTTTAACGTTAAGAGACCAGAAGCAGGCAGAGTGCATGAGGGAACAAACGGGGGTTAATGACATTTTAGTAGGAATTAAGAGGAATAAATGGGCTTGGGCAGGGCATGTAATGCGAAGGCAAGACAACTGCTGGCCCTTAGAGGTACATGAATGGAGGTAACAGGTAGCGGAGTGGATTCCAATAGAAAGCAAGCCTAGAAGGGGGCGGCAGAAAGTTAGATGGAGGGATCAGGATGAGATTAAGAAGTTGGCGGGATACGGTGGCCTCAGCTGGAAAAGCACATGGTTAAATTGAGAGAGTGGGAGAGCCCTTTGCCCTGCAGTGGGCGTAGTCAGGCTGATGATGGCGATGATGGAGTTACCGTCAGGCAGGAATCCGTTGATGTGCCCGTCTGAAAATTATGATAGCCATATGGTCGCAAGCGTCTCCTGTAATGTCCAAAGGCGCCAAAAGCAGACTTGTTGTTTACGTATTTTGCCGAAAGCGGGAAAAATTGTACAGACCGGCAACTCTTTCCTGGCTCTTCGAGAGCTGCATCGTAAACCGTCGTCGTTACATACATTTATGGGGTGCCTGAGTTGGCCGCCACCGTCATTGACGAATCAACAAATATACGTGCAAACCACGCTGTTCTCACTGTAACTAAATGTAAAGAGTAATAATAAAAGCGGACCACAACAATGTGAATTTAAGTGACCAAAAGTTATGTCGCCCTAATTGTAAATTAAGCAGCGCTGATGTTTATTGCCATTACAGTGAGTGGAGCATACGTGTCATAGCCACGAAGAGACGGCCTGTGAGTGATGCATTGCATTGGTTTGTTCCTCGCTAGTTCTCGGCTGGTACTTGTAATGGACAAAAAACAACTAAACAAACATTATTTTCATTTCTCCTTTGAGGCATTAATCAATGAATCGAAAAAAAAACAATGCTCTATTGCACAAAGAGGGAGGAAAGTCAAAGCTCCTCATCCTCTCATCGTGCCTTGGCCCTTGGTGCACACGCAACTATTTCTTCGTAGGTGTCAGTGTTGCATTTTTGCACGCATGCAAAGCAACTGTAACCTTTCTTGGTGTCTTGTGCAAGTCAGCTGTAGATTTGGAAATTAAAAATAAACGTGCGTGGGTCTGTGCGCTTATTTTTTGTGCTGTTTACTCTTATTTCTTACAGCGGCCCCGCTGGTGCTTGGCTTATGGAATGGTGAGCCGGACAAAATGTGCTTTTTCGTGGAGGCTTTTCACACTTTGCACCTTTGCTCAAACTCAAAGCGAGATGTTATTTTCTAAATACCGTTTTTCCTCTTTAGAATTGCTACAGATTGAAGCAGGGGCATATGATGTTAAACTTAGCGAGGAAAAACAAACACCGCCACCAGCGCCACATACTTTGCAGGGCTAAGCAGCAAGAAAACACAGTGACGACACTCCAGTAATTTGAAACTGAGCAAGAACTGTTTTCGAATTTCAGTACCTTTCACAGTTTAAAAATACCGACATGAAACGTACCATTTACCGTCCGCGTGGCTGTGTACTTAACACGATTTTCCCTTTTTCTCTCTACTTGCACACCACTGTGCGCCGAATAGTATTCAGGACGAAACACGTTTGGGCGTGTTGGTTTCACGTCATCTGTAGTTACGGCGCTATGGTTTCTGTACAACTATCATGTCGGAGCCGCACATTTCAGGATAGAAACCATCTGCATTTTATTTATCTGTAGCCCTTGGTGTAAGGGCGGATGTATTACAAATGCGGGCAACAGAAATAAGCCTGAACCGCGCTTAGCAGCAACCACGGACGTGTAGCAAAGTTTAAACACGAATTATGCTGTAAGGGAGCAGAAAGGAAGCACATGTTCCCCAAGCGTACTCCTTAATAGCGGCAGAACACGTTTTCCAAGCTCTTGGAGTAGAATTCCATCACTAAAAATGCCGAATAGTTGCGGTAGGTAACAGAAACGGATTCGCTCCTCAAAATGTGCGAAGTTCTCGCAGTTACAAAGACTTTAACTGAGGTTTCAACCTATGCTAATTGCTAACTTCTTGACCTTCGTTTCAAATTTTAAAAGTATCCTTCCATTGCAAACCACATCAAGTTACTATGCTGGAAGTCTCGATTATGCCTCCGTTGCCAGCATTAAGCATTTTTTGTGCATTTATTGAGCGAAACCCATCCGGAACTTGGGCAGCATATCGTGCCCTATTTTACAGTGGGCTAGAGAACTGTTTACTTCCTTTGTACCTCACAAAGGGAATTCATGTTTACAGTGCACGTCGTGACAAAGCGACCTTAAAGGTGAAGTGAAGAGGAATCTGAACTCGTCTTTTTGCCGCGGGAACTCGATCTACACGTTCTGAGCATTCTTGGAAACTTCGATTTATTGCCCTGTGTGGCCGATTTCCCTAACCAAATCAAATTAACGTGCGGCTCCCGCGTTTTTTTTTTTTTTAATTCTCTCCGTACGGTGGGCGGAGTCGACGAACGGGTGGAGTGCCTTTCATCCAGTCCCGTGGCGGCTTGCCTCTCTGCCATCGGCGGAGTAATACGTAGTAATCCGTAGTAGCGAATAGTCCGCGCGTATTTCTATTTCTGCGGGCTTATTTTGCGCCTATATTATCTGCGAATGAAACTATTTACTCACGAAAACCTTAAAAAAAAAACAAAATAAAGCGAAAGGAAAGCCTCCACGGAGCTGGCTGAAAGGCACTCCACGCGCTGGTCGACTCCGCCCACCGTACGGGGAGAATTCAAAAAATAAAGGCGGGAGCCGGACGTTAATTCGATTTAATTAGGGAAATCGGCCCCACAGGGCAATAAGTCGAGGTTTCTAAGAATGCTGGGAACGTGTAGATCGAGTTCCCGCAGCAAAAAGACGATTTCAGATTCCTTTTCACTGCACTTTTAAGACACATTTAACGCTGGTTAGGAACGTTGTTGAGCATGAAGACAGGTGGAAAAGAAAACATTAATTCTTTTCTCCAGCGACAATGTAGATGCATGCCAGATACTTTCACTAAGACAGCAAAAGTTTATATGCCATTTTAGGTCCAATCAGTTTTCGATTTACCTATGGCAGTGTGTAACCAGAGAAAGCCAATTTGCTTAAGAAGTCGGGTCAAGCGCTAAGTACACTCTTGAGTTTCGTTGACCAGATTGAAAGAACTACTTCGCTGAACTTAGGCAAAACGTTGCAATAAATTAAAGGCGAAGTTTCAGAAATACTGTCCTCAACAAAACTTCTGCACCGGCGAGAACGTGTAGTTGTGTTTTAAGCAACGTGTTTGAGGGGCTGGCGAAGCAAAGTCGCAACACATCAGATGAGTGGTTTCCTTCACGCCACCAAAATTGTGGCAACGGCACTGAAGGCAACATATACTCGGTTTCACACGTCAGGTGCAAAGCTGCAAAAGGTACAGATGTAGACCACATGAAAAAGAAACAAGGAGGCTTGTTACTCCGTGCTTGTTTTATGGCCGAGTACTCTAAGTCACTAGAAAGCGACAGCGTGTCGTCAGCAATAACAAGACATTTAACCAAGCTCATGAGAGATGTATCATGTCATAAGCCTGCAGCCAAAGCATTTGCTGTTTGTCGCTCGCAGCAAAGAACGCACTGCTTTTTGGTCGCGGATGTAGGCAGCGTAAACAAGAACGCTAACTCTGACAGCGTTGCACTTGATGTGTGAAGCAGATAATACCGGTAGGAGGGAAGAACTCCTCTTTATGCTACAGCTAGCGTTTTTAAAAGTATATTGTTTTTTCCTTCCCGATGTGCATGCAATCAAGATGCCTCATCTGGTCCAGAGAGAATCCTTCACACGGGTAATCGCCAGCAAACAGCGGCACGTCGTTGTCCCTACAGCATTCTAAGTAAACGATAGAAACCCGCGCCATTGAAGAGAATCACGCTAACGCAGGCAGCGTTCGACGATCAAATCTGGGTTCTACATATTAATGAGCCCTCTTACGCCTTAGTGAAGAAAATTCACAGGTACTTCTCGGCAACGTCCTCACGGACGCGTCTGTTACATATAGAGGACAGATTAATGAAAACGCGGCCTCGCAATGAGCACCGCGAGGCAAAATGTCTCTCTTAGGCTTTCCTGAAGCCTCTGCCGTGAACTTTTATGGGTAGGGTTTTAATGCGATGGTGATGAATTTTTTTATGACGCAAGGCATCTATGGCCGGAGAGCGCCATGGTACAGTTTATTTTGCGTCTACCTGTGGTAGGGTCAACGACCCATTTCCCAAGCATTTCACACAACATAAGCTGAACACGAGGCCAAGGGAAAGTTTTTACCCATTGTGTCAGGGCTGGTACCCGACTGCACTGGAGATTGGAAAAGGTACCTCCCCCATGCACGGCGGATGCTGAAACGACTAGGCCACCACTGTGGTTGGCTCTAATGCTCTGAGATTATGGGTAGTTTCATAAAACGGTAACTATCGCTATCACATGAGAATAAAGGCGCAAAGCTAGGCACGTGAAAGAAAGCAGCCTCACATTTACATTGGAGACGTTTTAAAGGAGGCACCAAACGTGTTGCTGCACACAGCGTTGAGCCTTAGGAGGAAAGATGCTGTAGTTTTTATGCCTTTTCTTAAGAAGTTTGGGTATGCATGAACAGAAAATGTGAATGCGGAGTATACCTTGTCATTGGCTTAATTTTGCAGAGTGGCAAGGTTTACCCTGGCCATCAAGTTTAATTACTTCTGCAGGCTTCATTCTCTCCGTCACAATTCTAATTCGTGTCATTTACATAACCCCGAAGTGTATAAAGTGGGGGTTAAAATAAATATATATAGAAATAAATTAATTCCACAGGTTATTTTCAAATCTCTTAGTTTACTACTATTGGCACACCCGAAGAACGACACAAAACGCCGACATTCACAAGGATTTAGTTTAGTGTAAGTGTAAAAAAGCATTTTACCTTTGATGCCACTAGTTCAGGCTATAACTTTTGACATGCGGTCGATTATGTAAGAAATAAATATTTTGAAACTGAAAATATGCGATTTTAATGTGGCTCTGCGTATTTTTTCCTGAAATGTATCGGTGCAATTTTTCTCCAAAAAAAGCAACGCAAAGAAAAACTGAAGACAAAAAACAGGCACCAGAAGCGCTTGTGATGCCCGTTCTTTTGTCATTCTTCGTCTCCTAGCACTGCTCTTTTCTACATGCAGTACCAACTATCTTAGCGGCTGTAGGACATTTTTTTGTTTGTGTTGAATTTTGGTTAGTGAAGGTGTGCTTTAGACGCGGTGAAAAAAAAATTGAGGAACTGGCACTAATACATTAGGCCGCGTATTGGATTTGAAAAGAAAACATAATTAACTAATGTAGCCTTTATGTGAACACAGCAGTCTGATCTATATTGTCTCCGATGACATGTGATGCTACAGGTGGGCTAAAAGTAATCATAGCCGGGTGGGGTAACATTTCGACTAATGCAGGTAACAACGAAAAAAGGACTAAAAACAAGGCTACTAACAAAACTTAGCGCAACCTTCTCATTTTGTTAGGCAACCTGTAAGTTATATCAGTCGCGCACTGAAGTGATATGTGCAAGAGTTCATGGCTTGAACATCATCGTCAGCTAGTTTCAGCGTGCCAAATCCAGTCACGTGTTCTTTGCCATCAGGCCAAGGCACAGTGCATAAAAAACGTAAACTACTTCGTTCCACAGAAAATACAACCGCAACTAACACAGCTATCGCAGTGCGCAGTTTATTCCCTGCGGTCCCTGCTGAGTAGCTCGTCTATGATGCATTATTTATTGTTCGCATTATTTTCCTAGTTAATTCGTGACCTTGTGTATAATTTGCGGTTGCAGAATCAAGTACCGAATGCACTACCTTGACGAATATTGATGGAGGTAAGTGCGTTACCGGTAAATGGCTGGAAGAAATCAAGGCTTTTATTTCTTGATTATTGGGCCCAAAGCATTAGAACATTTAGCAGGCGCCCAGCAAATACGAATGGCAGTACTTGAATTAGTTGCATGCGTGACAGAGGGGGCCTCAGGTAACGTCTTCTGGGGGTTCAGGGAATACTGGCCCTGGGCGCTGGTTGCAAAAGCAAATATGATCTTTGCCGGTTTTCTACAACATATTTCTATACCCAGTTTTCCCATAGTTTCTGTTGAAACTTTTTAACTATACTGCACCTCGAAGGGTGCAAAGTTGACAAAACTGCTACGTGCCAAAAAGAAATGTGGCGCTCGAATTCGGCCCCTCGGCGACTAATTTTTCCTGTCGTACACAGGCGGCACCAGACTACCTCACAGAAGTTCTTTGCCCACGGCACAACTGAGAGTATTTCTGAAGATACCGGTCTACTACAGATTCACAAATTTGTCAACCAATAGTAGTGTAATGTATTTAGCAAAGACTAATTTCTGAATTAAAAAAAGCTAGAATTGAACCGTCGACGCGTATTTATCGTTCGATAGGATAGCAAACGCACACAATTTGGCTTAGAGAAAGGAGATCTGCCGCCGGATTACGGAACACTTTGTGGTTCTTAAGCACAGGAAAATAATTCTGTCCAGCGCGTGCAACTGTGTCTCTTGCTTGAGATCACCTTCGCTTCGGTGCACAAGGGGATGGGAATGTGGGAGGAAAAGAGATAGAGGGTTGGGGCGGGCAGAAGGGACACTGGGAAAGCACAAACAGCGGGAGCGTCATCGCACAAAGGTGGGGCGCGGGTGAGCCGGTGTGGGGAAACCAAAGTCAGTGAGCAGCAGGGGACGCGGCATTGTGAATGCTCTCAATCTGAAAACAGCCTTTAATAGACCTCTCCTGGCCTACGTCATCAGCGCACGTGCTTCTGGTCCGATGGGCAAAACATGCTCCGTACCGAGAAGGCTCACACCGGGAGAAGAAAGGCTGCGAGGCGTTTCGAATGGGGAAACAAAGGTGGTGGGGGAGCGCTCGGCACCAAAAAAACCGGTTCAGAACCGAAAGTCGGCGATTTTGCCAATCGGGGCACACCTTTTTGACGTCACACTGTTTACATCAGAGAAGACGACCTATAGGAGTGGGGCCTTCAGACTGTTTGGAGGCTGTTGTCAGATTGAGAGTGTTCCGTACTTCGGCACCTGATGTTCGTATTATTACCAATGAATGCATTTTTTCAAACCCCCTGGAGAAAGCTGAGAGCTAGAGCTGAAACATTTGAACGTTGTAGGTTCCTTTCAGTCCGACGCGTTTTTGCATACATTCTGTGCAGCTTGTATTGCTCTGTCGATGCTGTCATAGCTCACACAATCCGTTTGCTGGAGAAGGCCTTTGTTTGTGGACTTCGCTGCAGCACTCACCTAGGGCTGAGCTTTCACTGCTTTGTTATTCTAGATAATGCACTGGAAAAATCTTGTTATTGCCCTGAATACTTGCTTTGGCGCATCTTGTTATAGCGCCTGTTACAGCGCAACTACCATGCATGTACACACTTTGCTTGCTTGCAGAACCCGAGTCAACAGAACCGACAACACTGAACGATACAACAACCGCTGCAGTATCTTCGACTAGACGCCGTAAGCGCATTTTATACTGCCACATATTATCTCCTCTACTATAATTACTAAAAACGTACCACTCCTGGCAGTAAATGTGAACAGTTTAAACTGGAACTAACGAGAGGATAAAGTTGTAAAGAATTATGAATTGCACTAGAAATACCGGTGTTTTAAAGAAAATATTTTGAAGGAGATTGGGCATGTATTTCTAAAATTGTAGTTGCAGGAGGTTTTCGTTTCTTGATAACCAGTGACCCTGAGAGCGCCAAAGACCACCAAGACGCTTCCCCAAAGTGACTGTTTTGACCAACGATTCTCAGAATAAGAGCCCGTGTTTAGTTAACAGTTCGCACGTAGTAGTGTGAGCATGACTAACAAGTTAAACTAGTACTTACAGGCTGGGCCACCCAGCGGGAGCCCCTCTGCGCGTGGTTGGATGAATGGAAGAAAGGAGCGTCCCCTTTGAAACAGGGTGGTGGAATTTTCACCAGGCTCCTCTTTTGTTCTTTGTAGTTCTTTAACTCTGTTATAAATTGGTTAATAAAGTCGACATCTTCTTTAACTACATCATTAAACCTACATTTCTAACCTTATGTCACCTCTCTGCTTTTAATCCACCAATCTTCCAACCGCTTGCTGCTAACTTCCACCGTAGATTCATTCTCGTGACCATTTTTATCTCTAAACCTAAGGGTCTGAGGGAGAGTGACTGCGCCTTCATCGACACAGGATGGATACCGTCACATTCTAGTATACGCTGTTCAATTGTTTCTGCAGATTTACCACACACAGCACTTGTGTCATCTTCTTTGTTATATATCTTTTTGTAGCTGCGCATTCTAACATATGCTGCTCTATCTTCAGAGAGTAGGGCACCGCCTCTTCAGTTATGACAGAACGATTTCTCCTTGAATTACCTTTTCCAATTTCGATATACTTCAACACACTGCGACTTTTTCATTGAACCAATCATTTTTCTTTCTGCCATTTTTCCTGTCCTTTTGTGAGTCAACGCTCTTTCAGCATAAGTATTTAAATACCTTAGCTGCTCTCCTGTTATCGTCCAATTTCCTCAGGCATTCATCATGCAATATTCTACTCTGAGCTTTGCATGTTTCGAACGATGCACAGGCCATATCCACCTGTACTGCCTCGTCTGTGCCTTTTCCGTGGGCACGTAGTGCTAACCTGCTAACAGTTCTCCGATTTATTTTTAATCCCGACTGAACTTCTGCCCTTAGGCACAAAACCGCATTACCGAAAGTTAGCCCTGGCGCCATTATTACTTCCCAAATGCCTCTCAGTACTTGATATTTGCTGTGCCCCACAATGCCCTATGGTCCATTATCCCGGCATCTCTTCGCTCTTTTGTCCTAACAGACTGTTCGTGCTCTTTCTTGTATATTGGTCCTTCGTTTACCCATACTCCGAGATATTTGTATATTCAGTAACTCTGGGTATCTTATGACCTTGTATTTTAAGCACCCGATCAGTTGTGTCGAGGAAAGTAATCACTCCTGACTTAACTGTCCTAAAACAGAAACCTAGAGCGTCTTCTTTCTCTCCACAACAATTACCCGAATTGACAAATCATCCTGGCCATCTGCTAACAGTACACTATCGTCCACACACATTAAACCGGGGAGCCGTTGCTCAACGACCTTTCCGCCTAGCTTTCCTTCCATATCTGCATATAAAGCATGAACAGCAGAGGAAAACCTTGCCTTAAACCTTTGAGATACCTCGACAGTTCTACCTCTTACTCCTTCCCATGTAAGTTCAACTTTATTGCCTCGCTATATTTCTTGTATAAAATCACATATCTGATGACCGATACCTTCATCTTTTAGTTTGTTCCACAGTAGTTCCCTCTTTCACGGTAAGGGCAGCGCCACCTGCAGGTTCGTCGCATACACAGTCTGAAAATACACCACCGCGTACAATGTTCCACGTACTGTGACAAGGGCCAGATTTTACGACAGGCCTCAGAACAACGAGCTCAAGTGTTCCCGCTAAGAGCGGTCCGCCCTGTACACACGCTATGACAAGCACGCGCACACACATACCTCATTTTGTTCAACGCTCACTCTAGCAAGTATTTCTGGGACAATCACGGACAAAAACCTTAATTGGCACGACTGCTTCACTCAACACTGGGAAAATGGTTATGCTTTTAATATTGGCTTGAAGATAATGCCTAAATGTTTACCACGGGCATATTTTTTTCTATTTTTTACTGCATGCTCTCATTATTAACATACATCCTAGGTTTGCCTCGAGATTTCTTTCTATATTAAATATCAAAATAGTCTAAAGTACAATTATGCTCATCAACATACAACAACCCTTATTTCTTGCACCTATTAATGCAGCCTTACGGGACTCCACTGGTCATATACTGTGAAAACAGAAGGGACCAGTCATGTCTACCCCATACACACCCATGCCTTTTGGCTACCGCGGTAGAAATCTACCACGGATTGTAGTCCTTGAAGTTGCAGTTAGGAGAGAATATGTCATCAGGGTGCCCAAATCAGAACAAAATTAAAACAAAATCACTGTCTTTGATTGAGATGCTGTTGAACTTCTCATAAAAACGCCCTGCCTTGCCTACATTGGGCCCTGGCGTAAACGTGGTCATTACAGCGAATTTTAGCAAGATCCCAAGTTTGTTTGTGATGGAATAATTGCGCTAACGCAGAAATCTTGCCCACAGAATTACTCTCGATTTTCCCTTAGCTCTTCTTCCAGAATATACTTTTTCGCGTCATTTTTTTTATTGTTTTTTTCTCTCAGTACAAAAAAAATTCAGTTTATCGGTCACACATTTCTTGAAATCATGCCCGCGGTTTTGAACGACCTCTCTGAATGTAAAGTTGATTTCCGTGGCTTTCACAAGTGTCATTCGTTTTTGCTGTTATAGCAACGAGAGCTCCAATTTGCCGCACAGGGGTTCTGAACACACCCAAAAAAACGGTTGGTATTGAATTTTCATCTCTTCTCGGGTTGTTAAAAGGTGGAGAAGTTACCTTTAAAGATAGTTAAGGCTACGTGGACAGCGATAGAGTAGGGAGGACTTTGTCCAGCCCAGTTGAACGGCGCTGCCGCAGTGATCGTAATATGTCACAACCAAGCATTCCTGCCTTGACTTAATAGATAAAAAGAATATTATTATGTTATACATGTCAGAGTTCAAACTGAAAACTTCAACGCCTACAAAACAGTGCACAAAGCCGCTACGTTGCTTTGCCGCTGTCTGTGAGCCTCTGTCAACATTGCACACACACAAGAATAAAAAATGCTTGTGATTATAGTTTCGGATAATCCGTTTCTCTCAAATATCTGTCTCATTTCAAAGATTAGAAACACATAGGAGGCCAAACTTTCTAACTGAACACAGATATTCAATGTACAGTATTCGCGTCGCAATAGAAATTGGCAAATGATGGCGCATCTCAAGTTAGAGCTGAATGTAATTCGCCTAGTTTGGCACGTCAAGGGCCATCTGTCGGTACGCATGCACATTTCTCAGTGAGAACAAGATTTGGAATGTGGCAGTAGCGCGCATGAATCTCCCTCGGAAACTTCGATGCCATTTGAGGGTGCCCGTGCGACAAGTACTAAGCGCTGCACTAGCTACGACGCATTCACCAATAAGCCGAATGTGTCACGGTGCCTATCATCAAATGAAACAATATGTTGTTATAATTTTCGTTGTAAATAGGTGCAAATTGGATGCCTGAAGGATTGTGGACCACATAAATTTCCTTTGGAGGACGGCATAGAGTGCATCGTAAGAATATTTTTCTGCTTTCTTTACTTGGGTTTCACAATACCCAGTTTTCTTTTGCCGCGATCGACAATCCAAATCACTGCGGTTAGAGGCAACGTCCCAGAAAAAATAAATTTAACTGACATCAACCACGTCTGAGTGCCGTCTCAAATACTCCTGCGCGGAAAATCTCTAAAAATGATATCTCAACAAATTATTTTGATAGCATACCTCTCCACCATATTCCAGGACACAGCTGTATTTGTCATTTGCTGCGTACCTAGAGTAAGCGGGTAGTACCAATCCCCGGCGCGTCGGCTTCCGAGTGCATTCAACCGGTAGGGACTCAGAGATTTCGGCTGTATTACGGTACATGTCACAACCAATTTAAAGCGCTGAAAATGTTTGCAGAGTTAGAGCGCTGTGTAAACGCGAGCAGCCACCCAAAGCCAAGTATTTATACAACCTGCAGAATTCAGAAGCGAAACCATAGGTGCTACCAGTCGCTACCCTGGCGAGTGCCCTAGGAAGTGCAACTCTGGGAAAGTTTTAACTAACACCAAGTTCAGGCGCGCGAGCATACGGAACCAACAGAGTGAGAGCCAGCGCATATAGCAAGTTTCAGGCGCAAACAATAGTGTGCTTCCGCTCAATATTTTCCGTCAGCCATGCTTGGGTTTCGTTGACTCCAAGCTCCTAAATTCTTTTGTCTGTCCTGCTTTTGCTTACTGATCAATCACGAACGTAAGTTTGGGAAATATAAAGTCAACTTAGGAAATTAAAAGTGGCACACAATGCCTTATTTGACCCTGCATACAAACTTTCAAATCGCGCTTCAGCAGGAGCCCCGGGGATGGTCGCTAGATAGAAGATTTCAGCGAAAATGCGCGAACCTCGGCCTGCTGCTCAGTTAACTCTTGAGGCCTTTGGAGCAGTGAGGCTTTCGCATCAAATTCGCCTAACTGGCGTTCTCTAGAGTGAACTCATAACTAAAGTACGCGGCCTGCTACTTGTGCATTTCGTACTAGCCGAAATACTGCCGCGTCATCTGGTTACAATAATTAATATGCTTCCAAACGCCATCACTTGTTCTTTCGACTTGACAGGGAATTGTTACTTGCAATGAGGTGCCGAAATGTTTAGTAAATGTTTAGGGAGCACCTTAAATTCGTATAGACCATCAGGCGTCACAAAAGCAGTTTTCTCGCGGTCTCGCTCGTTTACCTCTATCTGCCAGTAGCCGCTTTTGAGATCTAAGGAGGAAAAGAACCTGGCATCACGTAGTCTGTCGAGTGCATCATCAATCCTGGGGAGCGGGTAAACGTCCTTTTTGGTCACGTTGTTCAGTTTGCGGTAATCGACACAAAATCTCAAGGTGTTGTCTTTCTTTTTCACGAGGACCACCGGTGATGCCCATGGGCTTGTCGACGGTTGAATGACATCGTCGGCGAGCATTTCGTCCACTTGCCTTTTAATGGCTTCGCGTTCCGTCGAAGAAACGCGGTATGGGCGCTGGCATACGGGTGGTGTAGTCTCGTCGGTGATGATGCGATGCTTTGCGACCGGCGTACGACCGACCTTGGAGCTTGTGGCAAAACAATCCGCGAAGTCGGTTATAAGCGCCGAGAGGAGAGCCTTCTGCTCAGGCGCCAAATCCGGATTGATTCTGACGGACGGAAGGACAGGACATGGTGGAGCCTGGTCTTGAGGGCTTGTCTCCAGGGCGCACACTTGAGGCACCACGGCGAAGTCATGCAGGAAGGCGACAGCCGTGCCCTTGGCGAGGTGCTGCAACTCGTTGGCAAAATTTGTAAGGAGCACACTAGCACAACCGTCTTGTAGTTGGACGAGCCCGCGAGCGACGGCTACTCCCTTCTCGAGCAGCAGGGGTACGTGGCTATCAGCGACACCTTCGAAGTCGTGGAATAAATCGTTCCTTACGAGAACTAGCACACTGGACCGGGGTGGCACCATTACGTCGTCGTCAACAAGTCGCAAAGCAGTGAAGCGTGAGTCGTCTGTGTCAGTGCGCGCCACGGCCCGTTTAGTCGAGAACGTGGCCCGTGCTTCGTACAGGCCAATGACAGCACCGTTCGTGTGGAGAAAGTCGAGACCGAGGATCAAGTCCCTCGAACACTCACGGAGGACTACAAATTCGCCGACGTACACAAAACCACGGATATCGACACGAGCTGTGCACCTGCCGGCGGGGATAATCAGGTGATCCCCAGCAGTGCGAATGCTAGGCCCCGACCACCCCGTCAATACTTTCTTCAGTTGTAAGGCAAGGGACAGGCACATGACAGAATAGTCGGCACCAGTATCCAGCAAAGCGGTCACGTCGATTCCGTCAATTTTTACGCACAAATCGGAGGTAGCGCGTCGGATGCTGTCGCTACTCGCTCCCGGAGAAACATCGTCGCGTGGTAGTGGCGCAGGAGGATCTTCAAAAGTCCCAGCATCAGCGGCCTTGCCTCCAGAGACCGCTGGAATCAGTTTTCCCGGCGTGGACTGGGAGAACGGCGTCCGGAGTAGCCTGCGGCTTGACGGGGGCTTAGAGAACGGTAGCGTCTCGGCGACGGTGATCGAGCCTCCTGGTGGCCTGACGTGATGTGGTTCTGGCGCGACGACAGATGGAATGCTATCTCCTGCGGTCGTTCCCCGTTCTGAGGGCACGGGTCGTCCGGCGCGAAACCACTCAGGCCCACGCGGCGTTATGGGCACGCCCTGTAGAGGTGACCCGCCTCGCCACAGTGATAGCAGAGGGGCCGACGATCCGGGGCACGCCACACTTCACTCTTTCGCGGTCGCTGATAGGCTGGCGGAGCGTCACCACGAGGGGAGCTCGACGAGAGCACTGCTGGAGTCGCGGCAGTGACGTGGTACCCAGGGGCCTGGCGCAGGACGGACGCATACGTGGGCCTTGCATCAGGCTGGCGAGGAACCTCGGAAATCTGGTGCTGTTGTGATGCCAGGCGCACCTCGTCCCGGATGACTTCGCTCAGTGGCGTGAAAGATGGCGTCTCGGACGGCGTACGGAAGGCCTGCAGTTCCTCTCTGACGACAGATCGGACCAGCTCGCGTAGAAAGGCCGCGTCGATACCGGGAGGCATGGAGATGGGATCAGGCCCGAAGGTGTTGACGTCGCGATTGTACTGGCGGGCTCGCTGTTCCAGCGTCTTCTCCATAGTTGCCGCCTCGGTGAGGAACTCTGCCACAGTGCTTGGTGGGCTGCGCACGAGTCCTGCGAAGAGCTCTTGCTTGACACCCCGCATGAGGTGGCGAAGCTTCTTGTCTTGTGTCATGTTGGGATCCGCGCGCTTAAAAAGGCGAGTCATGTCCTCGTAGTACATGCGTACACTCTCGTTGT
The DNA here is from genome assembly GCF_055824585.1 of Amblyomma mixtum. Classification (NCBI taxonomy): domain Eukaryota; kingdom Metazoa; phylum Arthropoda; class Arachnida; order Ixodida; family Ixodidae; genus Amblyomma; species Amblyomma mixtum. The sequence goes on along the minus strand of NC_143013.1, from coordinate 221,229,919 downwards.
GGCGCTCGTTGCGCGAGTGTAACGCAGCTTCTGCTCGTTCTCGAAGGTCTGCATTCGGAAAAGTGGCTTTAAGATTGCGGCAGTTTAAAACTTGAGTAAAACACGTTTTTGGGCAAGTTGGTAACATTCTTAATTCAGTAAACTAGTTGTGAGTGCAGCGTTCGTCCGTGTTTTTTTTGCGTGTTCCTTCTCTGTGTGTGTGTGCTTCTTCGCTGCAATATGAATCAAGAAAAGATTGCGGCAGAAAGCTTCCCAGGACGTAAACGAAGCTTCATGGTTTTCGAACCATGTCCGAGCCGACTCTTCAAGTGCAAAACAGACATTGTGGAGCTTACGGTTGTCACTCCAGCCGTTGTAACGGGCAACCCGTTCGAAGATCTCGAGCCAATCCTCGGTGTCCTTGAACACGTCGCCATGAAACGACGGGAGTGTTCGTAGCTGATGACAGAGGATGTGCGCCGGGAGCGTGGTCTCAGTTGCCATGGCAGCTGGTGCCTCCGAAGGCCGGGGTTGCGTCGCCCTGGTTGCAGCCGGAAGGAGTCCAAATTCAGGGGCCGTGTTGGGTTTGGGATACCTCCCACCCCCTCTTGCCTAAGTGGATTAAGGCAGCGGACCATGACCGGCGAAGGCCGAAGATGCGGCGGGGGCTGGCAAAGACGGCAGCAGCGGCAGAAGCAGCGGGACTATGGTGGCAGCGGCGAAGGTCAAAGAGGGGTGCTGTAGCGCCTGTGATGCCTCCCCTCCTGCCTAAGTGGATTAAGGCAGCGAACTTCCAGGACCGTGGGATCTTGGTGGCAGCGGCGAAGGTCAAAGACCGCCGAAGGCCGAAGATGCGGCGACGATGGCGGCGTCCCGTGGCCGAGTCGACCCTCGGGTCAACGGAAAGAGTGGTGGTGTGCTGAGTGAAAGACAGCAGTGTTTAATTACTGAGCCTCTACCCTCTCCCATCAACCGAGCTGCGAGGGAGCGGGACAGCCATCACCGCCCAGCCGTGGGTGGTACCCCCGGAGTCCACGTCTGCCCATGCGATTGGACGTCATTCTTCGAACTATATTCCCCAGACAGGGATCTGGGGAATCCGTGCGTTATTTAACGAGGTGTTGTTTTGGGACTCCAGAGCACTCCTGTTGATTCCTGAAGTAGTTCTCTTTCACTGAGAGTCATTCTCAGTTGCCTTCTTTTTGTAAATAATATGAATATTCCTGCATAAAGTTTCCTCTTTCCCTTGTTTTCTCCTCGTAACCCCGTCTCCCGCCTTCCTCGTCCCTTCTCCGGCCCGACCACGCTCACCCGATCCTAATAGCCGCTCCACGGAGGCGGCGGCCGCGGCGCTGGTGAACTGGGGTGAGATCCGTATTGGTCGGTAGCCTACGCGGGTCTGGAAGCGTACCCACCACCTCCACCAGATTTGTCACGAATATTACATGGCACACCGTTAGATACACAAGAACTGTTCCAGTCTGCCGAGCGGTCACCAGCAAGCAGGCGAAGCACTTCTTCTTCCTCGTTACAAGCGAGATGGCGGAGCACTTCTTCTTCGTCCACTTCTAAGCTGTATCAATATTTCAGTTCTGAACCGGCATAGTAGCTAGCATAGCGTGGAGGATATTTCACCTACCTGCGCGCCGGAGTGCCCACCGTACCCCCGCTTCGTCCGGCATTGAAGGAAACCGGTAATGCCGAACATTTGTATTGTTATCTGGCTCGCGGCAGTCTACGAAGCAAGCAGCGACAACGGCTATGACTAAGTTTCTCGACGGAGGGCTGCAGGGCAAGACCGACGTCGCGTGACTTCAATATTTGACCGGTGCATTGTTGTTGTCTTTTTGAAACGTTGGGCTACAACCGGCTGACAATGAGGTGCGTTATACACGTCGAGTGTTTTCACACTCACAAAAAAGCGCGAGTCGACGCAGAACGCCGACAGAATGCGCGCTGCAGCATGGGCAGGGCCGGCGTGGCACTACGGAGGCGCCTTCTTTTGTCGCGACGAGGCCGGGATACCATCCCTTCAGAACTACAGCGCAGTGGACGTAAAGCCTGGCAGTTGGCTCCGAACACTCAGCTTGCTGCATAAAACTAAGGCACAGCGGATACTGATATTCTAAAACGCACAATTGGATGAAACGCAAAAACTGGTAATGGCGCAAGAAACATGTCCTCGTTTCTTGCGCAATTACCAGTTTTTTTTTTTCAACATGAACCAACTCGCCCAAACTAGGGTTTTAGACGAAAAACATTTTGTTATCATTGCCCAAAAAGTTTAAAGACAGCCTGTATAGTTCCGAGTTGTACAGCAGAAGTAACCTTAAGCGTTAGATACTGATTTTGAGCGGTAATTCATTGAGAGCCATAATAACATAGCCAACCTGAGAAGGACATGAAGCCGTTACGTTCACCGTTTGTCAAAGTACATAAACACTGATTCTTGAACTATACTTGGAGGAATAAAAACAGGCTTTCATGTTGAGCGCGTCAGAAGCTGGTATGCCGTCAACATCGCTATATGTAAAACTTCCTTCGCTTTCACTCTTTCAGGACGTCGTTCGTGATGCGCTACTTCATATGCAAGCTGAATTGCTATATTTGTGCCCCATTGGGCTCTGCCAAAACGGCACTTGTATCACCAGCGGCCTTGAATTGAGTTGTTGGAAGTCATACCCAGAGTTTTTTCCACGCCGAAATCTTCGGAGGCCTAGAATTTTGATGTCCACAACGCCTAGAACAACAACTACAACAACGACAACATCAGCAACAACTGAACCTGCGAACATGACCTCAAGTTTAGAAGCTACGAACGCCACTTCTGAACAGGCGGAGGAGCTGTAATTTGTGAACGACGGTGTAAGCTGAAAGCGTGACAACGCACTGCAGTAGGGGCTATAGTTTTTGTTCCGATATTCCAGTAAAAAATACGCCAATGGCGTCAAAACATGTGGCACTTGCTCTGTTGGCACCGTGACTTTCCCTATGACCAGCTTGAATGAAGACGTAGTTTTAATATTATACCATCCTTATATATAAGGATATACTAGTATCATATATTAATTCGTCATCCTTGCTTGCCCCGTGGAGCGAAAATTCTTGTGTGTGCGTGCGTGTGTTTGAGCGAAATTAATCATTGGTCGCCCGAGGTTGCCCGGGAAAAGTAACCTAGATCACAGACACCCCACCGGTGGCAGCACCTGCCATCGCAGGCAGTGGTGCACCGCTTAACCGCTGTGCAAGTGCAACAGGAGTGGTCTGAGGACACCCAGAGATTTATGAATGTAAAGTTGAGATTGACCTCACGCAGACAGTCGGCGGATCCCAATGCAACCTGATGCGGCAGCTGTTGGGGAGGGTTGCGCGGGCTGTGATAGGGAGGCGACTGCCTTCGCCAAGTTAGCTCGCGAATCAGAAGGTGTGCGGCGGCTAAGTATAGCCATGCAGAGGTAGAATTATTAGCTGCGCGGCATCGCGTTACATTACGCCCCAGCGCGCGGCGACTGCGTTCACGAAGTGAGCCGGCGGCCTTGCGCCTTCTCACACGCAAGCAGTCTTGAGGGCCCGTGCCGACTCTTTCATTACCGTTTCTGTTAATAGCGTGTGTGTTAACGTGCACATGCAATAAAATATCGTCCAGTCTCCATTACAATCATCATGATCATCAGCCTAAGCCCTAGGTAGGAGAATTGCCTCTCCGGTATCACTTTAATTAACCCTGTCCTGTGCCAGCTCCGGCCACCTTATCCCTGCAGATTTTCTCATCTCATACGAAGACCTGACTTTCTGCAGCCCCTGCTACGCTCGCCTTCTCTTGGAATCCAGTGCAGTAGTCTTAAAGGCTCTCAGTTATCGTGCTTTCACAATACATGCCCTGCCCAAGCCCATTTCTTCTACTTGAGTTCGGCTAGGATGTCATTAAATCGTATTTGTTCCTTCACCCACTGTGCTTTCTTGAAGTCGAACCTTCTTCGTAAGCCCCCACGTTTCTGCCCCATATTTGAGTACAGATAAAATACAGCTATTATGTGCTTTATTCAAGATACTGCAAACGTTCCTTCTCGTGTTTCTACTGAAATGAGATGGCAACTGAACGTGGTCAAAGATAGTGTCTGGTTTTTAGCCTTTGCCAGTCATGAGTGAAAATGAAGTAAAAAATATTTTGAGAAATAGGGCAATATTGACACATGGATTAGAGGGAGAAGAAAAAAGAGAGCGCAATCGGGGGAAGTCGACGACGCTGAAGTGTAGGTCCGTTTTCTCGTGCCCTCATTTTCTTGTTCAGCTTTCGGTGCCCCCGTTCAGCCGCTGCAGTTCCATTTCTTGTAAGAACTGTTACAATATTGAACGTAATGATCCATTCTTCTCATATGTAGCAAAATTTTTCTTTCAGTGTTTCCACCGATTGCATCGAGCAGTTAAGGCTGCCATAGAAGACCAATAGGGAACGCTTTTGGTGATAGCAAAAATGTTATTAGAAAAAAATTCAAAACTGCGGTTGGGTGATCTACCAATATATTGACTCTTATAGGGAAATCTTGCATTATATGAAAAAATTCCGTTCATAAACAGTTTCCCGCTCCAGAATGTTTTTGCTTAGAATTCTTGGGTATGTCTGCGCATCTCTGTGTTACCTGAATCATGGTTTGAATAGTGTCTTTTGTGGAGTATGCTTTACGAAAACCTGCCCGGTAATTTGATTGATGGAGGTCAAATGTTTATTTCTGATTCTATTAACGATTACCTCACTGAATACCTTGCAGCCAAGCAACAGTAAGCAGATCGGTCTATAATTTTTGACGACCTTCACTTCCTCTTTCTGAAGGGTAATGTTAGTGTTCTTCAACGTACCACTCGATGTCATGGCGCATGACGCATGCAGGGTGGCCAGTTTTTCTTGCACAATCTCCGCATCGACCTTCAACAGCTCTGCAATTATATGTTTGTCACTAACTGCTTTCCCACTCTGCATTGCTTGCAATGCCTCCTATGCATAGTTTTTCGCTATTGGCGGGAAGCCAATTTCCACAATGTACCTGCCTCCCTTTTATCTTCCTGATTGTATCGGCTACTGTATACGTAGAACTCTGTAGAAGTCCTCAGCTACCTTAGGTATCTATTTCATGCTGGTAGTGACGCTGCAATCCTTCTCTCTTAGCACATGCGTCTGACTTTTCCTATGCCTAGTTGATTCTTGCCTGCTTTCAGGCTACCTGCGTTCTTTAGAGCATGTTCGATTCTATCTATATTATACTTCCTTCAGTCAGTTGCCTTACCCTTAATAACGCTGGCATCTCTGCCAGTATTTTTCTATTTATGCTGTCAGATGGTTTAAGGTTTCGAGTTTCTTAATGAGATTTTTCTTTTCCTGAGAAAGCTCATCGGTCTCCCGTCTATCCTACCAACCCACTAATTTTCTTCTATCTTCTCTAGACACCTCTGCTAGATTAATACTTATTACTTGAACACTTAGTTTGCCATCCTCGGTTAAGGCGATATATCTATTCTTTGCGATATTCTACATTCCTTGACATTCAGAGCCACCGCTAACTTGTTAGTAGGCTTCTACTTTACAAGTTTCCTCCGTTCCCTCTTTAAATCTAGGCTGATTCGAGACATTACCATTTAATAGCCACCCTATTTAACCTTGCCGAGTAACTATAGATTCCGTGGAATATAAGACGTCTACTTCATTCTAAAGCGATAGCTGTAATAGGATTCTTAAAGCAGTTATAGTACTGCATTCTGCAGTGGAATCTACAGCGTCAGCCGTAAGAACCTATTATAGTCAGATACAGCTTAAGTCTGCTGTGAAGCGCCGCCCATATTCAGCCTCCGCGCACAGAACTCCTCCGCGAAGAAAAAGTAGTCCATGTTGAAACTTCTCTTCTACACCTAAATAAGAAGCTTATGACATGTAAAAAATGATAAGCTCTAGAGTTTTGATACCTGGCTTGTTTAAGATCGTGAAATATTAAAAAGCCGGCTTCGTTTACTGTTACGATCGGCCAGCGGAGTAATACAGGACGCCGCCGTCCGTGGCCCAGTTTTAGCAACTGCTGTTTTTTTAAGTTGTACCCTACTATAGTTGATGAATTATTTAAATTTCCACCTGCTACATTGGCGCTTGGCGGCCATGGTGGGCGGGTGGCAAAGTAGGTAAAACGAAATTCCCTTTAAACATTTAGGGAAGAGGAGGTAGGGGAAGTCCGCGAAGAAAGAGAGATAGATGAATGTAGGCGACGGGTAGACTGGTGGGTTTCGAGGTTATGCCAAATGCGGAGGGATGCCCAACCGGAAGGCGGCTGTCCAGCGAAGAGCCCAGAGGTTGGCTACGGTGGCAGGAGGATAGTATGTCGATGGGGGAGGAATGCGAAGCGAGAGGGTGCTTCTACAACACATCGCAGAGATATACGGCTAAACTGAAGCTCCAACAGCTTTCGCTAAGCCGCTAAGCCTAGCTGTACTACCTATTCAATCTTACGTTCGGGCGATTCTACGCCCCCTTTCGGCTCTCATGTTTGCTAACAAGGTATTTTAGAGCTTTCAGTTGTTTTCTCTCCCAACTCTACTAATTCCTCCCCTCTGCTATTCTTCGAACCTATTCCACAGTCACCCATTGCCTTGTCTCCTGCCTGCAGCTTACTTACCTTGGCGTTGAAATCGCCCGTCGGTACTCTACTGTGTTTTAGAGCGAAAACTGTTCCTCACGACCAAAGCTGCAAACACCATTCATCTCTGAAGCCTTCACCGTGAATGAATAAATAAATAAATAAATATTGCCGCGGCTGGGGCTCGAACCCGCGATGGCGCGAACAGATCAGCTTCGCTGGCCACTGCTCCAGAGTTGTATGCTACCGCCGCTTTTCTTCTTTACTATACTATACTGTCACCGCGGCTGATAGCGCCTCGTGTTGCACTGCGCCACACTCTCGCGCTCAGCACTGCATGTCGTCGTCTTCATCAACTTCCATCTACTGTGCGAACTGATCAGATGAGCTTAACCTCGATCAGAGGTTAGCCTAAGGGTTCAGTTCTGTTTAGGGTAACTTTATTGTTACGACCGGCCCCCCTGCCTACCCTCTCCGGCACGGCACGCAGGCGTCCCGGAGAGGTGTAGTTGGTTTATTTACTACTAGACTAACACTTAAATTTAAGTGATGCTGCAGTTGCCATTTAGGCAAAGTGCAATATTATCGCAAAACATGCCAACGACCCAGCAAAGCTGAACCCTTAGCCAATCAGGCTAAACATATGCTTTCGCAAGTGTACTAGGTTTAACTACGTTAAAACCGTACCATTTTTTAACGCGACAAGGTTAAAGCCTCCTTACCGAGAAAATCCGGCGCCGGCGTTGTGAGCGATAAGAAGGCTGCCGTAGAGTGGCCAAAGCAGCCGAACCCGGAGAGGCAACCTAGATGGGCAACCTAGGTCACGTGACCTTGTTAGGCGGTCACAACGTAACCATCGGCTTGTGAGGAAACTAACCACCTCTGCAGGTGGCAGTTAAAGTAATGATTGATCGCGAGATGTTGCTCGGGAAGAGCAACTTCAGTCGTACAAGAACCACACGTGAGAGCTCCTGCGATGGCAGGGCAGTGATGCATCCCTTAATCGCTACAGCATTGTGCAAGGAGTAACATAAGGACTCTCAGTGACATATGAACGTAAAGTCGAGAATCACCATTTATGTTGCTATGACGGCACGTCGCCGCCTTGCACCTGCTGTGGAGAACATTCCCAGCACGCCGAAAGAGGGCGCCATTCTGTGTCAGGCCTGCCACCAGCCGCACAATCTCCTTGCTATCACTTGCTAGCCAGCGCTTGTGCTGTGTTTGACGTCTCCGTCTCGTAGACCATTCGTCGAATTAGTCGCATTGCTAATAAACATAGAGGCATGACAGGCTGACCGCTGACGTCTTGTTGGGGCGTTTGTTATCAGTCGCCTCACATATACCCTTCCTTACCTCTACCTTAGCTGCCAGGAACGAGACCGCGTTGACTGCCTTACTAGACAGGCATACAAGGCGGCTCTTCATCTCCCCCAACGGACCCACAAGTGTAAACTACTGGCATTAGGGGTGTACAACACTGTGACGGAGCTCTCGGAAGCTCATCTCACTTCTCAGTACGAGCGTCTCATCCACACCTCCACGGGACGTCATATACTCGACAAGCTTGGAATACGTTTCGAAACGACTGTCGCCGACAACGCTCAGCTTCCGCACCATATCCACAGTAGCCTTATCGTTACCCCTTTTCCTAAAAACATGCACCCGGAGTATCATGTCGCTCGCCGCAAGGACGGAGCTAAGTCTCTGCCCGAAAAGTATTTAACAGATCGGACAGCGGTCTAGGTCGATGCCGCCGAATACCCCAACCGCGAAGCTTTTTCGCTCGCGGTTCTAAGCTACTGTGGACGGCCACTGGTTGCGTGCTCCATTCCCGTCAGATCGCCTGAAAAAGCCGAGGAGGCGGCCATAGCCTTGGCGATGATCTCCACCTCTGTAGAAACCATCTTCAGCGACTTTAAATCTTCGATCCGTAATTTCGCCAAAGGCCGGGTGTCCTCTGTCACTCTCTTTCTCCTCCACTCCAGCCACCTCCAACTCCCCCCGATTCAATTGATCTGGGTCCCTGCGCACTTATCTCATCCAGGAAACGAGGCGGCCCACAATTATGCCCGAGGATTCGTCAACCGGGATGTGCAGTCGCCCGTCCTGCGGACGGCGAGAGATCGTATGGTTACATTTCATGACATAACCGTGCACTATCGCTCGGGTAGACTTCTATACCTCCCCCCCCCCAACCCCCGCACACAGTTCTCTCACCAAACCCGAAGAGAATTCGTGAAGGCAACTCCAAACGAACACCTTCCCCAACCCGGTGATATATGCCCGCATATACCCAGGGGTCTATTCCCCTTCCTGTCACCTATGTGGCCAACATGCCACTCTATCCCACATACACTGGGCTTGCCCTCTGGACTCCCCTCCTCGAGGTTTGCAGATCTACAATCCAGACCAGTGGGAGGCCGCATCGCTCAGTTCTGACTCGGACACACAGATCCGGGTTGTGACAAGAGCCCTAGAAGTCGCCGAACGCCAAGCGCTCATGGCCATTTGATGGGGCTATAACTTCACACCGTGTGCTACATTTGTCGGCGGAAATAAAGTTTATCCTCCTCCTCCTTGACGTTCCCCGTCGCTATCGTCCTCTTCACGAGAATCGTCGCTCGGACAAGCGATTATTCTCACCGATCGTTGCGCCGAATCGCGCATTGTTTTTGTCAGTGCTGGAAAAGTCACGGCGTGGGGGGAAAGTGATGCGTTCCTCGATATAGCTCCCCTTAGAACACCTGCTCCGAAAAAGTACTCCTTAAAGCACTTTTTGCTGTTCCAATCAATGAGAAGCGTTTAAAAACTTGGCGTATCAGTATCAAATCATCGAAGAGTACATAATTACTCCTAGGAAAGAATTCAGCACGTAAGCGAAGGCCGCGAGGTGTTCGATACGAACAATTTAACAAGCACCATGAATTCCGCAGATCGCGAGCAACGGCGATTTTACATTTAAAACCGATTACATTCACTCGGCATGCAAACTCAGGCGTTCAGCGGTGATAACAGTGCCATGTAGGCCTAGGATCGACTAACGAGCGGTGCGCTGCCAGCACGACTACCGGCGACACGTGGAGGGAAGAAGCGCGCCACTAGCCTGTGTGCAATGTGTTTTAGCTTATAGTTGAGTTGAGTTGGGTTTAATGGAGCATTAGCAACTAAGGCTATCATGCGCCAAGCTCAGGGTATGGAAAATTCTTTTAAATAGCTGTTATACTAAAGTCTAAAGGAACGGCGGTGTAAAGGGCCAAAAAAGTTAATTCGTGCGACGTAGTAAAAATATAAGACAGAATTTTAAAAGAGACTTATGGTAAAAGCATGTTTTAGCTTATAGGTTCAGGATAAGCTTGTCCACTGGAACTTTATATACATCGAACTATTGATGTTTTAAGATATTTCGATCCGGGTTTGGCTGTAATTTCAGAGATCATTCTATTGGATTTAATGCAAGACAAGCTATGACGTCATGTCATTCAACGACGAACAGGAGATCTCGGGAAGGGTCTAGGTCTTTCGACTATACGCAGTCACAAAATAAATAAAAACCATTAATTCGAACAAAATAATTTTATAGGCTGGAGTTCGCGGTGGCGCCTAGACACCGACACCAACGGTGGCTAACCGAAGTGCTCCTGCGAAGTGCGGTTCCATCCGGAATCGAAACGGACCTAGCTCGGTACCCACGGTGGCGCTAATCACCGGACAGCACCGTGGCGTGCCACGCTATGCTGCTCCTGTGGGTTGCATTCCCAACCTGATCTCAGAAGGGCCCGGCAAGGTCCGCGGCATCACCCTGGCGGCAAGGCGGTACCACGGGAAAGGGGGACTTGTTTCGACGGCTGCCATGCCATCGCAGTCCTCGAAACGCCCTGGCTGGACGAGCCCACGGTGGCGCCACTCACCGACAACCGCAGCTGAGCGGCAGCGGATGTTCCTGTGGGGTGCCCCCCTGAGCCCAGGTAGGAAGCACTGGTGGTGCTCGGAGTACGCGGTGGTGCAACACACCGACACCCAAGGGCCAACAAAGGTGCTCCTGCGGGATCCTGTTTCGAACATGAATGAGACGCGCACTAGCTCGGGAAACCCACGGTGGCGCCACTCACCGGCACGCCATGCGTGCCCCTGTGGAGAGGGTGGTTGTGGTACTGAGAATGGGAGTAACCTTTCGGCCAACCAGGGCTACCACAAGCCACCAGCGCCTACCGGCTGCCCCCCATTCCTTCGCCACTTCTTAACCACCTTGCTGTTATGTCATATGACTGTAAGAGGCCTCTTATGCTTGAAAGGTACACACATTGCATAGTGCAGATGTGTTGTGGGCTCCAGATGCTCCAGATCGGCGGTCGAGCAAAACCTTGACCACGATGAGATGACCATCTTAAGCTCGAGTCTATCTTGTCTGTAATACAAATAAACAAAACGAGCGACTGCATTTCATATTTGGGACAGGTAGATGGTATGCGGTGTGACTCGCTGTTCCAGCCGAAGACCAACCTCCACAGGGCGGACTTTCACTACCAAATTTTCGGGGGGGGGGGGGGGGTTCGCACGGTGTGGTGCCGCGCATTCGCCGCACAATAATCCATGCGAAGCAGCGACGCTGTCACTACTTGTAGCGTCGCAGGACTCAGAACAGGCGACCACGAATACGAGCAAATAACAAGAACACAAAACTGCTTAAAGATAAAAAAAATCCAGGTGAACACCGGCATCCTAACTTGGATGCTTGAATAGCAGCCGGGCTGAAGTATACTGCCTGTGTTGGGAGATAAGTATTTTCGCTGTTGCGACATAAATCTGTTTATACCAGCTGTTTCAGGGAAGCTCGCCACTAATTTTTAATATGTTTCTTTCCCGCAGACACGCTTTTTGCGGCACAGTAATACCAGTGTTCGCGGACGTCACAAAACAGAGCTAATTAGTAAAGTCATTAACTCGCCACTAATTTTTAATATAGTTTTTTTCTGGTGAAGCGACACTTTTTGCGGCACAGTAATAGCAGCGTTCGCGGACTTCCGAAAACAGACCAGTAGTATTAAATTGTAACATGACTGAACCGTTAACCTTTTAACGATCGTTAGCTTACCATTATGCCCTTGACTTTTAACCAACTCTACGCAAACTTATTATTTTGTTTCCTTTACACACTGCCTGTGGGTATATGTAAATAAATGAATAAACAAACCGTTATGGATAGAAGCCTATTGCAATTAGTGATTTGTAGATGGGAGTTAGTATTAGCAATATCAATTCTTTGAATCTGAAAAACGCGGTTATGTTTGCCGCTGTGAATAAACAAATTTGGCAGTGCTGAAATTTGGGCGAGTTGGTGTACGTTCCTGATGAAAAAATGGCGGAAAAGGAGTGCAGGTTTCCCAGTTGAAATCCGCTTCTGGGCAAAGTATCTGCACTTCGATTTTTTGTTCTCTGTGGGTCAGTAAAGTACTGTTTTAATCTTTCTTCGTGCATATCTCGCGGCTTTCTCTCTGGATCACGCTGCTGGTATTAATACGAGTACACTAGAGACCTGTAGAAACAATAATTAGCTCATTATCTCACAATGTCGTGCGCTTCGCAGAAAATATGTGAACATCTCTATGCGTAAAATCACGCATTTTTATTCTGTTATAGAAAAGCGGGATGCTGCAAGACTTGTCCCTTCGCCGTTTGCCTGCTTACAAAAATAACACTATGTCCAACAAGGGAGCTTCATTTCATTATTAAGACTATGAGTTGAGTTGAGTTGAGTTTTATGGCGCATAAGCGACTGAGGCTATCATGCACCAAGCTCCATTATTAAGACTATGTCCAACAAGAAAGCTAAATTCCATTTAGCCCATGGCGTAGGTGTAGCGTACACCGTTTTGCGTGGCTTCTGCTGTTTCAATGGCACTGTGTTCAAGTCAATGTTCCATCAAGTATATCATAACGAGCCCCTCTTGGTCTCTTGCCGGCTCAATAGCTTAACGAGGGACTGGGTTCTGACAGCCTTGATGCCGCAGATAGCATAAAAGTGTTCTCGCTCAGCTTCCGCCCTCACCGTTCGATGACGTTCCTACATAGCACTAGTGGTAGTACAGGTGGTGGCGGAAAATATTTATGTACAGATACACTTCAGAAGGTTATGCATGAGCTTACCTAGAGGGCGCCAGCCCTTACAAGTAGTAGGTGGAGGTCCCTAGTTCGGGACCCCAGTGGCGTCGGCCGCCGCCCGAGCTCGCGCGACCAAGGCACGTTGGGCCTGCAGGTCAGAGCAGCCAAGCAGGGTCGCCTCCCAGTACTCCCGGATTGGGGTGAGGGGGGATAGCAGGGTTGGAGGGGCAAGCCCACACAATGTGGTAGATGTCCGAAGACTTCTCCGCACGGTGCGGACAGCTGTCCGAAAAAGAAGGGTCGAAGTGTTTGAGAGCTGCCGAGCACAGCAAAGTATTAGTATACAGGCGAAGCAGAAGCCGCTCCTCCGCCTTTGAGAGACCTTTACATGGGCGGGGAAAGACTGTGGCCAGATTGATAAAGTAAAGCAATGTCTTTGAACGAGTAAGCTGGAGTGAATTCGAGTTCCCGACCATCGGGGTCGGAGGGGTTTGTCCGGTGAGAGAGCGCACGGGCGGTGGCGTCAGCTGACTCATTTCCCTCAAGGCCCATGTGAGCAGCAGCCCAAACGATACGCCCGTGAACGGGGTCCCTGGTGTAGACGCTGTTTTGGAGAATGCGGTAGGCTAGATACGGTACCCAGCCCTGCTTGACTTTCCGACAGGCACCTCGCGAGTTGGAAATAATTGTTTTTGAAGTGGCACTAGATGCAGCCAACGCAATGGCGACCTCCTCCTCGTGTGTTACGTCACGGGCTCGGAAAGTAAGGCCATTCCCTATTTTGGATTGGTGGACGACAGCGGCCGTGTACCATCCCACATAGTGAGGGCCGGAGGCATTCACGTAGAATACCGGGTTTGCGTAGAATACCGGGTCGGGTTTCGAGCCATAGTGGCGGGCCAGGGCTTCAGCCCGCGCCAGGCGCCGGCCATTATGGCCGTACCACGCCCTCCGCTATGGACCAGGGTAGTGCTGGCGAACACTCTCAAGGCTAGTTTACACGCAACGTAAAAACTCACGAAAACATAAGATTGGACAGACACCGCGGTAGCTCAGTTAGTAGCGCACCGGAGCGAAATTCGCAGGGCGCGTGTTCGGATCCCACCGGCGACATGTTGCTGTTGTTTCTTCTGATTTCTAATGACTTATCTTTGAGCGATGAAATAACTACGCCATTAATATGCCATTCAACAACGTCACAAATTTTTAAAAAAGGAACATCCCCGGTCTCCTTCGTTATATCATAGCGTGAACTGAGACCTTTTCCGTTCGTCTGCTCTATCACAGGGAATTCTTCGAGCTAAGCACTCGAACGCTACCCTTCTAAGTTTAATGAATGCTACCGTGAAACATTTTCGAACACAACGGGGAAACACAAAACAATAGTCCAATTTTTCATCACTGCGTGTTCATAAACAATGCGAAGCAATTATGCACCGCTTTAATTTCCAATTTCCCTGTGTATTTTCTCCTTTGGCTCTTCGGAGTTTCAGTTTTCTCAACTGTCTTTGTTATTTCACATATAGGAGTGGTTGCTTTCCTTGGAGGTTATGCAGAGACACTAGCTTAATTCCTTGCAGTTATTTTTTCGGGTATCATTGCGATCCTCCACATTGCCCTAAAGCTGGAAGTCTCCACGAGTTTCACCGATATAAAAAAAAAGCAATCCTCTTTCCGCTCATAATTGCCAGGTTAGTTTGTTTTATCCCCCTGCAAAATGATAGAGCATACAGCTGCCACCTGCATCTTTCGTTTCTCGGATGACCATAACATGCTATCATTTAAGCACGGATTTGGAAAAGCTTTTTTCACCGTCACTCAGCTGTAAACTGTTGGTTTCCTCACTTTTGCTCTTGAAAAAGCAGGTCAGGTGAATCTGGTGTGTTTAGATTTTAGCAAAACTTTCGGCCGTGCGCCTCTAATCGCCTGAGTTTCGGTTTACATCACAGTTTGCACTGAGTGTGTCAGCCTCACAGATCACATAACCTGTATGTCATATCAGAAGAAGAGCAGGGAAGCGCCTTGGGGACACTTCCATTTTTGATACTTAATGACATCGCACGAGTTATTCACCTAAAAATGCGTGTATTTGCAGATGATTATGTACAGAGGGCAAAACACATGCCTAGAACAACCAGACTGTGTGTTCCGCAGCTCCCAAAGCCGCTGCGGCCAAGAAGGCAAAAAGTGACGATGAAATTCTATGAGTTTATGTGCACATGTTTACGTCCAGACCATTTTTAACCAAATCTTATCGCTAGTTATCGCGTCTTCAGCCCGAAACACGCCCAAAACGTGTTCTAGACATCCGTTTTGCCCTCTGTACGTTCAAACGATATTGGCAAAAAAATGTCAGTTTGCATTGAACTAAGGCCTGAACTGTCTAATTTACTAGACGAATAAGCGGGATAAAAAACGAAACTTTTAAAAATTACTTTTTCTTCGCCTCTCAAAAAAAATCAACCTCCTGACTTCACATAAGGTATCGAGGACAATCACGTGACTGAGTTAAGCAAGTTAAAATATTTGCAGCTGCACCATAAGAAATGAATCGAACTTGAAAACATACGTTAACAATATTATATCAATATTCCGCAAACCCTGTTAAATACGTCATAAGCTTAAAGATACGACATATAAAGCTAAATACCTCGCATATACTTCTCCAACACGTCCGAAAAAAGAATATGCTTACATAATCTGGGACCCTTTCAGGAAAAACAAGATTGACACATTAGAAAGAATTCAGCGCCGAGCCGTTCGCTTTATGCACTTTAAGTAAAACTTCAGTCTCCATATGTGCTGTCGCTTACATGAGGCTTAGTGAAATGGAAGCCTTGTGTGCCTTGTGGTAAATAAAAATAAAATAAAGATAAAATAAATTAAAGAACAGTGCCCGTGTCAGCGAAGCGATATGGAAAGGTATGGATTGGTTTGGTTTATGATGTTTAACGTCCCAAAGCGACTAAGGCTATGAGAGACGCCGTAATGGAGGGCTCCGGAAATTCCGACCACCTGGGGTTTTAAAGAACCCAGTGCACGTTAAAGCGTGCACTGACATCGGACAGTGCACGGGCCACTAGAATTTCTCCTCCATCGAAATTCCAGCCGCCGCGGCCGGGATCGAACCCGCGTCTTTCGGTTCAGCAGCCGAGCACCATAACCACTGAGCCATCGCGGCGGCGGACCAGCACGCTGCAGAGACCCATCAACGCTATCACGTCATGCCCTTACAGACGAGCTTAACTCTCCCCGGAACTTAGTGATGTTATATCATTGTTTGCAGCAAGTTCCTATAACTTTTCTCAACCGGGGACGTCCAAGTATCATCAATCAAGAAACAATCCGCGCGAAACGCGAACGTGGTGCTCAGGATGGGTTCTTCGAGGGCCTTTCTCGCATTTAATACTGATTCTTCACTCATGTTTTCGGAGATTTCTCTCACAACGAACACGACACCGTGCGCCTCTGAAGGGAAGATTCTACTGTTAATATATGCTCTATTTTTATTTAAATTGACCAGGGCGCTGCAAAGGACACAGCGGAAGATTTAAATTAATCTCTAGAAAATTGAGGACATTTATATTCGTACTGCACCGTGATATATTTTGCCGTGCTGGTAGCGTGTTTCACCGGGCACCGGGTCCAGGAACACCGCCGCTGTGCGGGTAGAGGAAGGAACGTGGGCCAGAGACAGGGAGCAAGACAAGCAAGGGAAAACTATATTCACATGTTTACAACATTAGTTGAAAACGGACACAAACAGAGTAAAAGCTGAGAAGCTCACGGAACCACTGCTCGATGAACATGTCAGGAGCTTTAAATAGCCTCTCCAGTTGTCTTCCCGCCTTTTTCGTTAAATGACAGGGACTCCGTCTTCGGCGCCGCCTTTCGATGGAGCAAACGACGCTCATTGGCTGGCTTTATCAGCTTGTCGGGTAATCATTAACGGCGCTCCCCTGTCCATAGTCTTCCTCGGCTGGGTCAGTAGAATAAATCTTAGCAGGGTTCAGCGATAAGAACTTGTCTTCAGCAGCCTAATAGCCGTTGTTTCTTCAAAGTGAAAAGATTATTTCAGCCCGAGCACTCAACGGCCAACTCAATGGATCTTGTCACCACGGAGAATAAGTAGCTCTTGACCAGAGGGCAATGAAGGCAGACACACACATTTCCGAGAGGGCAAAGTACCGACACTGCTGTTCAGCCACGTATCATTTATTATAGCTCACACCGCTTCCTTCAAACAGAAGTTCCCAACAGCCGGTAAACAAGGTCTCGTGCAGTGGGTGCTTCTGAGATCAACTTAGTCGGGCTATCTGGAACGAGAATTGACAGAGAGGGTCAGCATACTGTACACACAAGCACAGTTAACCCTGCACGAAAGACGGAAATGCGGGGCGCTGAAAAAAAAGAACAGCACATAGCGGAGCGAAACTCTGGACACCTGGTGAAGTCATCAGCAGGCTTCGTATCGAGAACGCTGCAGGTGCTCAGCCACAGCGCCTGCAGATATTCTCGAACCTGAGTAGCACACGAACCGATGTTACGTTCTACGCGCGATCAAATGAAATTCACAAATGAATAGTCAACGAGCACAATAATCTATACATTCACAAATGATATCAAGAAAGGACGAGTAGACATGGGAAAGTACTTACCTATTGCTTCTGTCGGCGTTACCACGACTGTTGGGAACAAAAACAAGATTTTTAGTGCCTAATACCTGAGAGGCCTGAAAAAAGGGCCACTAGAACAGTATATTGAGCGTACATGCGTTAAAAGATCGAGTTTCGCGAAGATATTTGGGCTGCAAATGTCATATTTTACATGCAAAAGAATTTGGAGAAGCCAGAAGATTTAAAGCCAGATAGCGACGCTACTGCTCAATTCGGGCAACTGCGCCTGAGCAAGTGAACTGAACTACTCGGCAGCTATGACTGGTTAGCGTCTTTACGTCGACCGCATTCAGTGGGAGAAGACAGTAAATGGGGCAAACAAACCGGGGAAAAGATTTGCAATTCTGTCAACTACGTAGTCCGCCTATCACGCAGTGAAAAAGAACGTAGTTAACGTTTCCGAAGGGTAGTCGATCATCGTGCCTTAATTTCTTGTTTCCATTACTATTTCGTTTATACTTAGCGAAAGAATGAAGCAAAATAGATTTTCAGAGCTTTCAGTGGTTTAGCGCGGAGCCGTAAGAAATGCGGGAGAACACTCCCGAGCTTTACACCAGCGCGTTGTTGAGCTGAAAGAACAACTGAAAAAATGACGGTGTGAGTACGCTTTGTCCTTTACAAGCTTTGTTCTTGGAACCCACTATCTGCGCCGCCTGTGGCACCATTACGCCACATGCTATTTCTAGGCTGAGAGGTAAGGCTGGGAAGATCTGTGCTAGAACGCGTGGCTCTTCTGCACGCCGTTGTGCAACGGAAAGTGCTGATTTTCACGGTAGTTAAGAGTTAACTGCAAAAATTTCCATATATCCCTAATATCCTACATCTAGGACACCGCTAAGTTTATTGTGCGAAGGCTTACTTCGGCAATCACACCGTCAACGAGTCTACACTGTTCCTGAGCAAACAATATTGTGTGCGTTGAGTTTTCTGCTTTGCGTGCGCTCAGAAATTCTGCCAGTCTTTTCTGGACGCCATTTTTCGATTCTACCCCATCGACTGGATTGTATTTCTGCAGGAAAAGCACGTGATTTTTCCACATGCTTAAGATGAGAAATGATACTTTACCGCACTTAACAGGAAGCGAAACTGTCTACGTTGCAGAATGGCTCAGTAGTCCGTGTTGAGAAAGACCTTGCCATCAATAAAAAGAAGATTGTGAATTGAAAAAAGAAATAAACGTTATCTTGAAAAATATGTTATTTTTTCCAAATTCCAGAAGCTACGGCATGTATGCGTAACAGCGCTTTAAGCTGGAATACAGTTGCCCTTGCATACAGCTCCTATTGCCCTGTAGTTCGCTTACGTACAATATTGTCTCGGATGTAGTATATCCTCTGGTCCATGCATGACACCCCAGTGTGACAGGTGCGCGCTTAGTTCGCGCGAAGGAGACAGAGAGGGGTAAACTCACGGTCTTCGGAGAGCAGCCAGAAGAGCATCGCGAAGAGCGAGCAACCGATAAGTAGCAGCAGCGTGCTCATCACGATCAGCACCCACCGCTCGCCCGTGTCGCCGCCTGCCGCCCTGCAAAGAGTCAGCGAAAGCAAAGTAAGCGGGCCTTGTCTTGGTCGCCTCCCAAACGGCCGAGTATTACTTCGTAGCAATTGATCCGAGTACGATGCAGGGGTTCAGCAGCGTTCGAACGCTGCGTCCTCTGCGCGCTCTTTGTAAACATGCTCTAGTCGTATGCCTTGTTCAAAGACATGCACATCCCTTGCTCGATCTGCCTCTTTCTGAAATTCTCGCTCGGTGAGTCAATCAAGCCAGCTTTCAGGCCGACATAAAATACGTAGAAACCTGGTAGAATACTATGATTTGTCTGGCCGGGATAAAGAATCATATTTGCTAGCGCTTAGTGAACACACGGGGCACGGACACAAATACACAGGTCAGACGCTAGATTTTAAACGCTTTCCAACTAGCCCAAGTTTCCGCCTTAATAAAGGATAAAGAAGAAAGTGCGAGCCGTAACTCTTAGCGCATTCCACCTTTTTCCTCGTGTAGCTTTTCCTACTAATGCTTATGTGAGAGGTTCACGATCCTAAACGATTACGGATGGCTTTCTACCTCTCCTGCCCACAATTAGTAGCTGTCGTCTGGTCTCAAACCAGTAAGAATTTATTTATTTTATTTATTCAAGTTACCTCTAAAGGCCCTCCATAAGAGGGTATTACACAGGAGGGGGGACAATCATATAAGTAATCGCGATACATTTTAAGAAATAAGTGTAGCAAAAAACGTTAATTAAAACATAAGGCATCACACAAAGGAAAAATGAACACTAACAAAAACAGCAAACTTTTACACATTTCCGTCACAGCGAAGAAGCTCTTGGAATTTTTTAATGTCAGTTTCTGTGGCGATGACTGATGGCAAACTATTCCATTCAGTGATAGTACGGGGAGTGAATGAATTGGCATTACACGATGAATGACAGCTTACGCGTTTAACTTTGAAAGAATGATCACGGCGTGGAAAGATAGCATCAGGTGGCTAAAACAAATCACTGCGAAGGAATGGGTGGTGATAAAGCTTATGGAAAAGGGTTAAGCGAGCAAGTTTATGGCGATATGACAAGTCTTCCAGTTCGGCACGTTTTTTTTTAATGCTGAAACGCTAGTGAAGGGTGATTAGTCTGAAAATATTAAACGAACTGCACGGTTCTGCAAGGATTCAATGTTAGTAACAATGTAGGCTTGAACAAAGTCCCAAATGGCCACAGCATATTCGATTTTAGGGCGTATTAGAGTTATATAAGCAAATTTTTTAACGTGTATAGGGGCGTATCTGAGGTTACATTTAAAAAAACCAAGTGAGCAGTTGAAGGTGCACCCCAAGGTACTTGTGTGTTGATGTTAGTTCCACAGTATTGTCATTTAGAATATAAGTGGTTGGAATGCGAGCTGTACGACGAGTGAAAGATATTAGCTTAGTTTTAGAAACGTTTAATGTCATTAACCATGATGAGCACCAAGAGCTTACTGCGTTCAGGTCAGATTGTAGGGATTGGCGGTCACTATCTGTAGTAATGTTACGGTAAATTACGCAGTCATCAGCGAAAAGGCGAACTCTAGATGTTACACAGGCAGGTAAATCATTAATATAGATTAGAAAAAGCAAAGGTCCTAGCACGCTTCCTTGTGGTAATAAACCGAATAAGAACAAACCGAATGTTTCATTTCTGAGCGTCCGCTGTCCTGTGGTCTCAACAAAGCGTTAAAAAACTGAATGCTTCATTTCTGAGCGCTCGGAATCATCCACCTTCACCGACTAAGAAGACATGAAATAAGACCGTGCATAAATCGATGTTATGAACTTTTCAAAAGGAAGCTGGTCATGATTTCGAGTCCGTGAGGGCCCGAGGTCCCCAAATGTCCCAGTATACCTGGCTTCAGTGAAAAAACTCTTTCGTACACGATTTCATGCATGCCTGTCGTGGCCACGGACAACCTGGACTCACCCAAAATTGCTTGTCGCGAAATGCCACTCCCTGGGAAAATCAAGTGTCGGAGTTAATGCCAGAAGGAATAGATTTTTCCTTCATGTGCTGGACCAGAAAAATTTGGTAACCATGACACATGTGTACTGGCTATGAAGGATACAGGTGCGGTCATTTTTCACCCAGTGAAACAGAACGGCAGCTGTGCTTTGCAATCTGGATGCGGACACATGGCTGGGACAACGTAAATGCAGTGTCTGAATCATTGACATTCGGCGCTTTAAAAGGTCTAGACGTGTCAGTCTTCTGTTTCAAGGAATGAGTTAGCGTTCAACGTAAGGGAAGCATTCCGCTGTGCCCATGTTCGCCAAAGCCTTCGTAGTACCGCAAATGTCAGAAACTACATAGGGCGCGTCAGCGTTGGATGCACAAGTAGGACATGTGTGCGTTGAACCGACACCCGCGATAAACCCGTGAGAATAGCAGAGGCCCCGATGTGTGCTCGACCCCAATGAACAATGAAAATGCCTAAAGGGAGAGCCTAAAATTGTATGCAACAAAAAATACCACCCCCACTTCTCCACGCAAACGAATGCTGCAAAAGCGGTCCGCCACCGCAGATGTTCATGGAGCTCACATAGCAAATCCGCGTCTGCAGACATACAAGCCTCAGTTGCTGAAAATATAGCTCATTACTCGGCTGTGCAGAAGCATCCAAAAATATTGGACATCACTGCGGCGACCCGCATTGAGAGAATACGAAAGCATTGACGTCCCGTCGGCACTCGTCGCCTCTTTTTGCCTCTCTATTATTTTTTGTTTGTTAATTATTATACCTAGTGAATTAGCATAATTATCTTATTTTTTAATTAAAGGTCGATTTATTTACTCCGATTATACCTTTTTATGTGAACCAACCATTTTGTTTTTCAAATTTGGAGCCGTGGTTGCTTTCCCGTCCACTTACTATATCCCCGTCTAGCCTATTCAGGCGTCCAGTGGTTTTTGCTGATAATGAATTAATCTATGTGAATGAAACTTTTTGTTCGATTAATTACCGCACATGAAATACATTTCAATTCATTTCAAACTTTATTTTCACTTTTTGCCTATTTTTCCAGTATCTTGCCATCCACGGCTGTTTTCCTGTCCACTCACTATATAGTCGTTTTTTCAACATTTCTGATTCTCATTAATTACCCAATCATCCTATCGAGATAATTTTGATTTGCGCAGCATCCTCACATCATTCTCTTTCGATTACAACCACTCGTTTGATGCTACATTCTCTGAGAAGGTCACAACTGTTGCGGATACATTTTGAGACACATTTTGGTGACACGACCCCGCCTACATAGCCTAGAAATGCATCCGCATTAACACGTATCTACATGAAGGTAATGCGTTTGTACATGCTGCTAACACCAGTAACAAAGCGCCTAAAGGATTAGTGGCTTAAAAACAGGCACAGTGACATACGGATAAGTTCCTTAGACTTGAATTCAGTCGGCAGAAAGAGAATAGAATTTCTTTTGAACGGAGGGTTAATTCTGGGGTACTACTGGTTATGGTTAAGATTGTCTAGAAAAGAAAGAAAATAGGGAAGAAAATCTTGAGCCCGGGCTCTCTACAATCTAGGCATTGATGAAGGGAGCCGCAGTCACTCAGAATTTTGAGGAAGAGCATTCTAGGCCTACCGTGTCGGCTGCGTCTGGATGACAAGTCAGCAGCTATTTGGAGTTCGCTGTGACCCTCGAGTCAGCCCTAATCCACACTCCGATAACGGCAGAATAAAGCGCATGGTAAACATGGCGTATACTGGAATGGAGAGCTAAGTCACTGTACGCAGCGCTAAGTATATCGTAGCTCATATTACGCTTCGACTGACAGGCATATGGTCCCGTACTCACGCGTTTTCTTCCACTGTATCCTCCGATTGCCTTCTGCGGAGCCTGTAAGGAAAAAATAAAAACTCGGTGAACAAATTTCAAGCTGATGCGTAGCTTTCATAAAACACTACCTCAGCTAGCTCATTAGTCCTTAGCCTGATAAATTTAATACGTGTGTCGACCCTTCTTTTTCGAGCCCGAAAAAGCCCCGTCCCCCAGTCCGAGAATTTCAATGCATAGCTGCGCTGAATGATGAAAATACCATAGAGAGCAGAGTTAGTGACGTCTTAGCATTTTCTGTTGCCCACCCAGTAATTGCGCGGCACGATGTCGGACTCGTAAACCCTGGACTAACCAGAAAAAAAATGCACATCACGGGCTCATTCCCCGCGCGACGGGTATTTAGGAACAGCATGTATTAACGCATCTACGCTGTCTTCTTGCCCGAAACGCAATAACCGTGAACCAGCATCAATGGACCAGCAAGGGAAAACGTTCAAGGAACATACTTCAGATCTTCCAAGGAGTTATCAAAGAACAGATTTGAAAATTAAATTCTTCATTTCCAAAGCTTTAAAGCTGTCTGTTTGTAACGTGATAGCATTAAGGAGCTCGTGTAACACAAAATCCGGCGTCGGCGTCGAGCTTGCACGTCATAGAAAAATCCATGAAAAACCCCCGGACAAGCACCATAGGAGGCTGATGGGCTACCTAAGTCACATGCCATGGCGGCGTCTTCACAACCTGCCCACCGGATGGCGAGCAAACTGCCCACTATGTAAGGTGGCAGTTAAATTAATGACTCGTCGCTCGAGAAAGAGAGACCCTGATCGCACAAGGCTCGCCAGTGGCAGCCACTGCCGTCGCAAAGCAGTTTCGCATCACTTAGCCGCTGCACCACTACACCAGGAGGATTGTGAGAACTCTCAGGGATCTATAAACGCAAAGCCGAGAATGAGCTTCGGCATATATGGGAACTAACCCATTACACCATCGCGTTATACCTCTGAAGCCGGAACTTAAATGTCTCCTCCAATTTTCCTTTTTCTTGTCAGCTCAGTACTCATATTAGTAGCTTTTGCTTTAGGGCTAGCTGCTTCATAATTAAAGACATAGTCTACCTCTATGTGCTGTGCGCCATGTGCCGCGCTATGAAGTAATCAGTCTTTAAATGTACATTAGCGAGGACAAGGCCAGGTTGTGCTCGGAGTTTTTCAATCATTCCTGTTATGAAACGCAATAAAATTCAGACATAGTCCCAGACCATTCTCTGTAAGTGAGCAGACGAAAGCGCCGTCTACTAGATGCGAAGGCGACTACCAGCGGCTCCTTCAAGCTTGTCTTCCCACCATATGCGTGTTTCGAGCTGCCCTAAGCAGTTCATCTAGATGGCGCCAGCGGCGTGACAGTTGCCTGACGTCCAAGCTCCGGGCAGATCATTCATCCGGTTTCTGACAGATGATCCCTGGTGCGGAACTGGTCGGATCCAAGGGCTTTCAGTGGGTTTAACCCCTATGTGCAAGCCCTCTTGGAGTCGCAGCAAGCAAAAAGTCAGCCCGTCTTGCAGCTACGCGCGTGCTTTGGTAGTCATGGACAAGCTTACCTGAAATAACGAAGCGGCCAACAAAAATTACTGGTGGCGCCGCGCAGCTACGAGAACATGAACCGGTATCTAGATAACGCCGACGCAACACTGTAGATAAGCGTGCCGGGAACAACAAATCCAGCGTCAGGCAAGCCAAGCAGCGGGGCCTTTGTTGGGCCTTGCATCGTTTCTACCACCCGTTGAATGCGCGCTTTCTACAATCGTAGGGAATTTTTTGCACATAGGGTTTAATCGTTCTCCTTCTGTCTGGTTTACAGTTTATGGGGGGTTTAACGTCCCAAAGCGACTCAGGCTATGAGGGGCCACGTAGTGAAGGGCTCCGGAAATTTGGACCACCTGGGGTTCTTTAACGTGCACTAACATCGCACAGT
Organism: Amblyomma mixtum; assembly: GCF_055824585.1. NCBI lineage: Eukaryota > Metazoa > Arthropoda > Arachnida > Ixodida > Ixodidae > Amblyomma > Amblyomma mixtum. The sequence goes on along the minus strand of NC_143013.1, from coordinate 221,205,240 downwards.
ACACGGGCCACTAGAATTCCGCCTCCTCCACTGAGCCTCCTCGGAGGCCCTTCTTCTTCTGTCGGTGAATTTCACAACTCTGCTGTCATAAAACGCAGTACCGGGTTGAGTTGAGTTGAGTTGGGTTTAGTGGCGCATAAGCAACTAAGGCTATCATGCGCCAAGCTCAGGGTATGGAAAATTCTTTTAAATAACTGTTATACTAAAGTCTAAATGAACGGCGGTGTAAAGGGCCTGAAAAGTTAATTCGTGCGACGTAGTAAAAATATAAGACAGAATTTTAAAAGAGACTTATGGTAAAAGCTTTAAAAACGGTTGGCAACCTCAGCAGCCATCCTTGGCTGTGCAAGGATCTCGAGGTCCCCAATCGATAGAATAGTGACCTCAGCCGTCTTCTCACGACGAGAGGGTGGCTGAGGTGTGGCTCAAAAAAAAATTCGCAAGTTGTAAAAAACTGACCATTGTTCAGAGTTTCGAGAGTACGTTGGCTTCTTTTAAAAAGTTAAAAACGCTTGACTTGTCAATAAGAGTTTCTTCACCTAAAATCAATGACGGATGAAAAGGGATGTGCTGGTTGTAAAACGGGGTAAAAAACTTCTTTCTGAGTGTTTCAAGTTCTATGCATGAGATTAAAATGAGTTATTGTGAGTTCATCTCCGCATTTTTCACAGGTAGGTTTGTCTTCTTTTGTTAGTAGAAAGTTGTGGGTAAGGTGCGTGTGTCCAATACGTAAACGACATAAAATAACTTCAAAAAAGCGTTCCTGATGTGTGCACGATTTCCATTCCCCTAATATTGGTTTTATTAAGTGTAGCTTGTTATTTATCTGACTATTCCATGTGCTCTGCCATTTCTTCATCAGTCTGCTCTGAAATAGCTTCATGCAATCATTATGTGGCATGCTTATTTTCTGTATTTCCTTGTTGTGGGCTTGAGCAGCGCATGCGTCTGCTCTCTCGTTACCATCAATTCCAACATGGCTTGGAACCCAACATAATTTTATGTTATGCCCTTGTGTTACGATCCTTGTTATGTTGTGTTTGACAGTACCTAGTGATGGCATGACCGCATTTCTGGACTGTAGTGCTTTCAGTACACTGAGGGAGTCTGTGTAGATAATACTGTTTTCGATGTTCTTGCTTATTATTTTCTCCGTAGCAAGAAACACAGCATAACACTCGGCTGTAAAAACTGATGCACACTGAGGAAGCCTTACTATTTTTTCCCAGTTCCCTTCCACTACTGTACTTCCAACATAACCTGTAGTTTTCGATCCGTCTGTGTAGAACGCGGTGCAGATATCATATTTTTCCTTTAGTGTAAGGAATTCTTGCATGATGTGTTCTGTTGGAGTTTGTTTCTTGTTGAACTGTGTAAGACTTATATCACAGACCGACGGAAAACTGTACCAAGGGGCAAATGCGTCGCAACGTTCTGCGACATTTGGTAATGTTTCTGATAAGTCAAGTTCTCGGCAGATCTCCTCAAACCTCATTAGCAAAGGCCTGGTTGCTTGGGGCTTATTTGTAAATATTATTCGGGACGGGCATGTTGTGACGATTGAATAACACACGTGTTTTGTTCGCGACCTAATTGTAAGAATGTATGAACATGTAAGTGCTTTTCTTCTATCTTCTAGTGATGGCTCATTTGCTTCAACATGAAGGCTCATTACCGGAGACGTTCTGTATGCTCCACAAGAAAGGCAGACACCTAGATTATGAACTGGATCTAATCTTTTTAGATATGAAGGCCTTGCCGAGCCATACACTATACTCCCATAATCTAGACATGAGCGGACTACAGAACGGTAGATATGAAGTAGGCATGCTCTGTCCGATCCCCAGCGTTTCCTTGAGAGTACTTTAAGGATATTCATTGCATGAGAGGCTTTTACTTTCAAGTTGTTTATGTGCGGCAGAAATGTGAGTTTTTTATCAAATGTTATTCCTAAAAATTTATGTTCTTGTTTTACCGGTAGTGTGCTTCCATTTAGGTGTAGGTTCGGATCGATCTGCAAGACTCTTTAAAGCGAGAAAGCAACAGCCACTGTTTTCTCTGAAGAGAACTTGAAACCATTTTTGTCTGCCCAAATTGCTAACTTGTTTAATGTGAGTTGTACCTGCCTCTCACACGTTGACAGGCTGGAGGACGTGCAAGCAATCTGGAGGTCGTCGACATATATGGAATACATAATGGAGTTGGGAATTATTTTCGCTATGGTATTCATTTTCACGACAAAAAGAGTGGTACTTAGGATACAGCCCTGCGGTACACCATTCTCCTGGACAAAGCTCTTCGAAAGGGTTGCACCCAGGCGCACCTGAAAAGACCGGTCTGACAGGAAATCCTTCAGGCTGTTCAACATCCTACCCCGGATGCCAAGATCTGCCAAGTCGCGTAGAATGCCATATCTCCATGTGGTATCATATGCCTTCTCCATGTCAAAGAAGACTGCCAGACAGTGTTGTTGATGTATGAATGCCTCTCGGACTGTGTTTTCTAAGCGGACGAGATGGTCAGTTGTCGAACATCCTTTTTTAAATCCGCACTGGTGGATGTCAAGGAGTCCGCGTGATTCAACAATGAACATGAGCCTAACGTTGAGCACACTTTCAAATGATTTTGCTATACAACTTGTAAGAGCTATCGGCCTATAACTATTAGGGGAGGTGGGCGGTTTTCCAGGTTTTAAGAACGGTACGATAACTGCTTTTTTCCAAGCCTCCGGCATCTTTCCGGACACCCAAATCTTGTTGAAAAATTGCAGAAGTGCTGCTACAGCAGCTTCGGACAGGTTGGCAAGCATTTGATAATGTACATCATCCGGGTTAGGTGCTGTCTGTTTACCGGAGGACAGTACGTTTTGGATCTCCTGAATTGTAAATATTGTATTATATGTTTCGTTTGTACTGCCAGTCGTTGGAAGTTTCTGCTCTTCAGTTGTGTTTTTGTGTTTTATGAATGGCTGTGTGTAGTGTGAAGAGCTTGAAACGTCAGAGAAATGTTGTCTTAGTATGTCAGCCTGTTCATCTATACTTGTTTGTGTTCCAGGGGCTGTTAGAAATGGTACTGTAAAGGGAGAGAATTTGCCGTCTAATTTACGCACCTGTTCCCACATCTTTTTTGATGTAGTTGAACTGTTGATGGATGAAACATATCTCTGCCATGAGGCTTTCTCCGCACTGCGGCGAACGTACCGAGCTTTAGCTCTCGCCTTTTTAAAATTTAAGAGGTTCTGATGTGTCGGATACCTTCGAAACTTACCCCAAGCTCTATTTTGTTGTTTTTTTTTGCTTCCTTGCAGTCTTTTGTCCACCACAATTTGCGGTTTTGTGACACCACTCCTGAAGACTGCGGAATAGCTAACTGTGCGGCAGTTACGATACAATTTGTGAACAATTCGTTTATCTGGTCAATGCTTAAAATATCTAAAACTATATTTTATAAAGTTGCGTTAGCTCTAAAAAGTGACCAGTCAGCGAGATGAAGCTTCCAACGTCGCGGTTTTGTTGGGATGATTTGTGGTGCAGATGTTAAACTAATTCGTAGTGGAAGGTGATCACTGCCATATGGGTTGTCAATGACATCCCATTTAAAATCGTTAAAAATAGATGGCGATGAGAAAGCTAGATCGAGGGAGCTCATCCCTCCCGAGCTTGGGCAACAATATGTCGCTTTTGCTGTATTTAAAAGACAGATATTATTTGAGAGGATAAAATCTTCTATTATTTGGCCCCTCGAGTCACAGCGTTCGCTTCCCCAGAACGGTGAGTGAGCGTTAAAATCACCAACTACCAGGAATGGCTCCGGTAGTTCATTTATCAGGCCTTCTAAATCTTGTATTGTTAATGTCATGTGCGGGGGAAGATATACAGAACATATCGTTATGGTTTTGTAGCTAACGACGCTAACCGCAACCGCTTCCAGTTTTGTGTTAAGATTGATTTTTTTTGCAGGGACACCGCTCTGAGTGACAATTGCGACGCCTCCCTGAGAGTCTGTTGGCACGCTCGCGATCGCGTCGGAATGTTTTATAATGTCTCAGGATATTTGTATGTTGTGGACCGAGGTTGGTTTCCTGAAGACACAAAGCTACAGGAAGCATTGACCCAAGAAAATGTGTTATGTCATTGTAATTCCTAAGCAATCCTCTACAATTCCATTGAAGTAGGAAAGTCATGTTTATGTTTTTGGAGGAGAACTGAAGGGATTTACTTGTCTTCTGGGCCCGTTATCGGGGTCCTGTCTTTTCTTCGCTCATGAGAGCGATTCCGCCGCTGCAAAGCGGGCGGACTGGTAGTTGTATCCATCACCTCACCAGAGGTGCTGGAGGACCGCAAAGCCGCGGATGTGTTGGTGTCAGGCCTCCCTCGACTGGGGGAAGTCCTGCGGGATGCTGGCCCATGGGCCGGCACTCCCTGGCTTGTAGTTGGCAGAGCAGCCTTGGCTGTCTCTGCCTGGGGCGTTGATGGCACTGCCACAGGCGCGGTGGGAGTGGCCGCGGCAGGTGCCGGAGCGCTGTGTGGTGCTACGCCCCCGCGCACCACATCAGCGAAGTTGGGTTTTTGCTGTGAAGGAGAATGAATTGGTAAGCGCAAAACGCCTCCTCGCTTCTTTGAATGAAATGTTTTCTTTGGTCTTTATTGTAATGATTTTTTTTCTCCTTTTTTCCAGGACGGACACGCCCTGGAGTATGCAGCGTGGGCTCCTTCACAGTTCGCGCAACGTAGCGCTGCGTCGCATTCCTCTGACTGGTGATCCTTTGAAGCGCATTTCGCGCAGGTTTTGCGGCCGCGGCAGCTCTGTGAGCCATGGCCAAACCTCTGACAGTTAAAACAGCGGCGGGGATTGGGTATGTAGTGCCTGACGTTGACCTTCAAATATCCGACATCGATTGTTTCGGGCAAGCTGCTGGTGTTAAATGTGAGCACCATGTGTTTGGTGTCTATTTCCTTGTTATCTTTGCGGATTTTGATTCTGTGGACATCTATTACATTTTGTTCGGATAGTCCCTGAAGCATTTCAGTTTCTGTTAGGTGGATAAAGTCAGTCTCTGAGATTACGCCTTTGACTGTGTTGAGGGATCGGTGGGGAGTTACGGAGACAAAGATGTCCCCTATGGAATCGATGTTTGAGAGTTTTGAGCACTGGATGCTCTCGCGTAGTTCAAGAAGTAGGTCGCCGCTGGCCATTTTTGATACCTTATAGCCAGGCCCTAAGGTATCTGTTAAACATTTGGTTACAAGAAATGGGGATATTATTCGAGCTTGCTTTTCGTCACTGTTGCTATGTATCACATGAAACTTTGTGAATGTAGGTTTCTTTTTCGAAAAAAGTCTGCTGCCTCGTTCCGCACTCTTTTAAGAGAGTGGTCAGGTTTGGAAAGGGGGGGAGCCATAAAAAATTGATGTTTTTCGGTGTCACCCAGACTTCGCGCACGTTTACGTGGGAAGCTCCCAGACACCCTTAGAGCGTGTGGGGGTAGCGGTCTCGGACTCGAAGGAGCTACCCTCGACTCAGCGTGGCAAACTCAGCGGAGACCAGCTACCAAGTGACAAGAGGTTTTTGGGCGTTCGGTGCCCAGCTTTCGCCGGTCGCAAGCCAGAGAATGGGTCGGAGCCAAAGGTTCACAAACAAAGCAAAGTTTATACAGCTAAGAGACGATACAGAGGATTTCACAATCACTAGTACAAACAAATACAAAGTGATTATCAAAACAATGCAACTCGTGCAAAGTTAAACTCGAGAGAGAATACAATACAATGGCAATATAGCACCTAAAGTGCACTAACACACGAGAGAGAGGTAAACAAGCAAAACACAATTTGTTCACCGGGCACTGCGGCAGTCCGACGACCAGAGTTCCATGACGATGCCGTCCCGCAGACTGGCGAACGTTGCCTCGTTGGTCCGATGCTGGCCGAGTGGTGTTTTCCCGGGAGTCGAACGGGCGCGCTTCGATGAAGCTTAAACGGCGGTCCGGACTGACTGATAGCGGTCAACGTCCTCTTTTATAGGCTCGCTTCCACGTCTGTTTGTTCAACGCGCCAGAGTAGGCGCGCACATACACGCAGCATTTGCAGTGCTTTCTCCCTTCCCTCTTCTCACTGGCCGCGCGTCCCCATTGGTCAGAGGTCAGGGGTCACATCTCGAAGTTTCGAGCGTGTTCTTGAGTGGCGCCGTCGCCGACGGGCGAGGGGGACGTGTGTTAGTGCACGCAAGGCTACGCCCTTTCCCCCCGTCAGCTGCAGAAGCAACTCGTCTGTTCCAGAGAATTCGGCGTGGATGACTCATTCCTTCGGCGCACGCCGTGGCGGTGGAGAGAGAGGCACGCGCTCGGCGGGGCTTTCCCTCTCTCCCGTTGGGCTCGCGCCGGCGAGACGCCGTGCGCGCGGCGGTTTTTCTTTGTTTGTTCCTAAAATGCACCGAATTTTGTGACATTCGGTCATGGTGCCAGCCACCCACCATGGAGTCCAACAAGGGGACGCGACAGGAACTTGAAAGCAAGTCCTGCCCACGCCAGCTGTGCACCTTAACTATAACCTAATATGACTCAACTCAGGGCAGTTGGTCACACACGGCTAACCCTCGCCGCCAGGAAAAAGAGGAAAAAACGAAGAAGAGAGGAGGATACAGGAAAGTTGTAAGAAAGGAAATAGGAAAGTGAAAGATAGAGGGGAGGACAGGAAAAGGCGACTGCCGATTTCCTACGGTCGGGTCAGGCCGGAGGTGCCGTCTACAGGAAGCTGGGGCCAAAGTGGTGTGTTGCCTCCGCCGAGAGGCCTTAAAGGGAGACTGAAGCACTTTTTCTGAAAATTGGGCTGGCAGCGGCATCCTATAGTTTTTCATGCTGTATACTGGAATATCGCATCCAAATAAGGCAAAAACAAGCGCGAATTGCCTTTTTTAGCCGAAATATGCGGCTTGTGCCCCGGGGCACGCCGCGCGGCGCGCCGCCGCCCGTGATTGGTCAAGAGAGGTCGTGACGTCACTTTGAGGACTGGAGAAGCTGCCGATGCGGATCCGGCGCTGCGTTGAGGGCAGATCGCAGCTTTCCGTGTCGTTGTAAAAGCGAATACGGCGACTATTTTTTTTTACTGACCACCGAAGAAAAGGATACTACAGTTGGCTCATTCCACGTATCGCCTGAAACCAAAAAAGACACAAGCAAAAAATTCTATGCCTAGCACAAGCATACGCCAACGTCAAAGACGCGATGCAGACCATGCGTAAAAGGTGCCAGCACAACCTCGGCTCGTATTCTCGGAAAATAAGGGGTGCGAACAATACTCAAGTCAATTAGCACCACCGGACGCCTCCTGGCTCGCCCGGAAGAGCATCATCCTAAAGAAAAGGCTCAAAGCACTGTGTCCAAAAATCCCGTTCTCAGTACCCGGCGTTGCAGGTTGCGGCAAGAAAGTATTTCAAGGAAACGATGAAGGAGCACAAAGCTGGTGTCAAAATTAGCGAAGCGCAGTGGCCAAGCACTGCGAGGCATGCGACCACAAGACAGTGACGCAATCATGGTGCGCTGGAAACCAAGCCAAATACGCGCACAAATACGCTTCACTCCTGGCGCGTTCAGCAGATGCCAGAAAATATTAATCGCTGCCTCGGAAACGTTCGCCCTTCCTAGATTTGCAGTTTAGGTTCAGTGAAGTAGTTGCCAACTATATGTGTGTTTAAAAGCCAAGCTAGCTGCAACTCGCCCGCTGCCACAACTTGATGAAGAAACCGAGTAAGGTTGCGGTGTTTTTTTGCAAAAACTCGGTTGGAATTCATTTCTGTCATAAATTTGCATCCGAAATCAACGTCGAACGCTTTCATTTTAATTGCTTAGCTAGGATTAAACGAGATGCCGCATATGAAGAGCTTCGATGCTTGCTTGCTTTGCTTTATTGTGCTTTGCTCTGCTTGCTTGCTTGCTTGTTTGCTTGGACACGTCGAACCGAGTATAAAATCACTAACCGAGCCTTGCTGAGCACGTCTCAGGTGGTCTGGCCGCACCTAAGCTGAGGAGAGCGACACATGCTTAAGCCTCTATAAGGTTTCTTCAGGGGCTAAGTGAGCATGTTTCTACTTTTAAAAGAGGCGCTTCTTCGGAATGGTGACACGCCACTTATGCGCGAGGAAATCAATGGAACTGTGTCATGGTTCAGCCGCGTCTTTTCGACAGAAATCTCCAGAGATCACACTAGGACAAGCTCTGCCTGTAGCCGCTCTTACGAAAGTGTTTCGAGCAGAGTAAGATTGCTTTAGTCGACTTGAATTCTTCGTCACAGCAGCGAGCGGTTGCGCTGCGAGCTTGTGATCTTGCGGAAAACAGTGGAAGACGACACAGTCGCGGCCGTAGTTGTTCGTGGACACGAACGCAGAGTAGTACCTGTTGAATCTGATTCTCAAGGTCGGCTGACACACTTTGTACGTCACAACGCACGCAGTACGAGGAACAACGCATGCAGCACTAGAAACAACGCGCGCTGAAAGCGCGCTCGGGTGCGCCGAAGCATCCCCGGCTCCTCAACATGACGTCACGCTGGCCGACATGGACGAGGTTTCCTTCTCCGCTGTTCCCCTCTCCGGCGCTCGCGCGGGGCGCGGGAAATTTAAACATCACATTTTTAATTGGTGATTGCTCCACTGTTTTAGCCAAAATCGAAAAAATAATTTCACAGACGTGATCAGCAATGACACTACTTCAAAACCCTAGAAGGTTAGCTGATTCGAAAACCGCCTCAGTATCCCTTTAAGGGTCCCAACGCTCGGCATCGGCTCAACCACCAGGATCCCCTTTTCCCCGGACACGGCGATGCCACGCACGGCTAAGCGCGGTTGCTCGGGTCCGTGGTGACGCATTGTTCACCATCATCCCCCTGCGGGGATGTCCCTGCGGATGCTCGGGTTAACCCCGTGGTGTCGCCACTCACCAACGTCTGCATGCTGCAGACGCCTCCCTGCGGGGACTGGGGCCAAAGTGGTGTGTTGCCTCCGCCGAGGGGCCTTAAGGGTCCCAACGCTCGGCATCGGCTCAACCACCAGGATCACCTTTTCCCCGGACACGGCGATGCCACGCACGGCTAAGCGCGGATGCTCGGGTCCGTGGTGACGCATTGTTCACCATCATCCCCCTGCGGGGATGTCCCTGCGGATGCTCGGGTTAATCCCGTGGTGTCGCCACTCACCAACGTCTGCATGCTGCAGACGCCTCCCTGCGGGGACGCAGTACCGGGGCATGGTCATTTCATTCGAAGTCTCAAGCACCACCGTTCCGAGATCTCACGTTCTTATGAAGCAATCGACAGTTTTTGGTAGTCGTCCAGTCATATCAAGTCAGCTTGCCGATGACTGCACCGCATTTGTGAAAAAAAAGTGCCCGTCACAGAAGATAAGCTTTGGACTCTATAAAAGGCTAGCTGAGCACGCGATTTCAACGTACTCGCTGGAGCTGGAGGAGTCGCTGTGACTGCCCTCGTTGTAGGTAATGTTGTACGTGACCACTGTGCCGGCGGCCATAGCCACGCTGTCTCCACCGGCCCCTCGTCTCTTTCTCGTGCTGCTTGGGTCGCCTACTCGGAGCGTCCCTAGAAATGGCAAAGGCAAAACTGTGTGCATAATGATTGCCTGTCTGAAGGTAATACCTTGTTCGCCCCTTGTGACGTGCCTGTATATCACTGCACATTTTTCAGTGCAACATTATAGGAAAAGGCAAAGATTTCACATTTGAGCGCGATAAAAACCTAAGACAAAGTTCAAAGGCTTAGAATCGATAGCACCTATAGGACTAACCAAGCGAAAATAAAAATTGAAAGTGCTGAGAAAAGTCATGCACTTGAAATCGCAATTAATTTTAAAATAAACCTCTGCTTGTGAGAGAGATCCTATAGGCTACGAGGGAAGCCGTTGTCACCGCTTAGAACTAATTTTGACCACCCAAGTACCGTTTCTTAGGTTAGCTTCCACGAAAATCTCTCTATCCCCAATGGCGGGATCGTGTGGGTATTGACATTTAACCGGAAACCTCCACGACCAACCATGGTCGGGTGAAATCGGCCCACCGCTGCACTGGCAAAGGCCAAGGACAGTGCTGTCTGAATGAAATCAAGCGTTTGGCCAACGTGAATACATGTTGCTTCAGAAGAATGACACCAAAACAGCTTGAACCTCATATGAATCCCAGGAGTAAGCAATAAGGTGCCACTTAATATATCACGACTTGGTCCATCGTTATTCAAAGCATAAAACCTCTCTTCTGTATCTTATTAGCCATCTACCTTGCCGTTGTTGCCTATCCAGCTCCATAAAATCGCACAATCGTCATAATGCATTAAGCATATTTCGCAGAAATCATGATGGTCCGTTCACTTCCTGACATGACTTTACGTACTTTCATTACATATCATTGTGCGCACCACGCGGATTAAACTCCCGCGTTTTTTCCGCGCAGAATGGCATACTCGACGATTTGCTTAATACCTTGAGAATTGCGAAAGGTACGAATTTCGATAAATCAGCGCTCAGAAGGGGTAGTGGAATCCGTCTGACTCGACGCAAGATAAAAGAGTCGCAAGTGTAGGACGCAGGACGGTGAACAAACTGCAGTGTAAAAGCTATAAACTGAATGTGCTGTGTAAAAGGACATTAAAAGCGGCGCAAGCCCTAGCCTAACACGAAGCAATTAGAAAATTGGGCACCGCACCTCGGCAAAGGATGCTGCACTCAGTAAAAGTTGCTGCAAGCCAGCATGGCAAGAAGCTACAGACGCCCACGTATTTATCAGCAGCACTCTAAAAGCGCAGTATAGATTGCACCGAATGCGCTTGCATTAAAGGAAGGGAGAGGTAATTTTTCGTAATGTCATTGCTTTTGGGATACCAAGACGCTAGTAAATACATGGTACGCGCGAACGGTCCATAAATGATTTATATTTTAATTTTTTCATCACACATATCACGTTAAGGCTGCAGTAGCCGAACGGTGCTCGCAGTGTCTCAAGTTAGTACGAGGTGTAAAAAATAGCAGTATAATCGCTGCTTGGTCGTTATAACTGGGTGCAGTTTTTGCGCTAGCCTGTTCCAGAAACCGCAGTAACAGTGAGTGAATAGGAATTACAGAACAGCTTTTGTATGCCGCGCGCGATTTCAAAGTTACTTGCGACGTCACAACCGCATTTTGACTGCGGAAGCCAAAACTGATCCAAAACTGATGGTACATGGGAGACGAAATTTAGTTATAGATTATTTACTGTACGCAGGCGAATTTCACCTCGTGAGCCACGCTTATCAGTGCATCATGCATCGTTATAAATCAGAAATACACTACGAAAAGTCTGGTACGTGTACCACCTAAAGGAAGGACCTAACGTCAGGTGCACAAAAGCTCATAAGGAAGCTATGGCAGATCCTTACGACGTCTTCAGCTGTTGCTACAAGTGTCGACCTTGTATACGAAATAAACAATGCTGCAGTGCACTTAACTGTCAGTTCATAGTTGGATAAATATAGACTACAACCTCATGACTCCCAGATTATATCCTATATCGCACTACAGCTCGCTGAAGGGAACTCGGCAGAAATTAATACGCACCTGTACCGAACAACCAAAAAGATTTCATAAAAAACAGAGTGAAGTCGGGATTCAGCAAAACTCACACTCTCGCTTAAACCTACGCATCCTACGCATGGCTCCGTAAATCATACAACGCTCGGCCACTGCATCGGCGACAAAACAGCTCCATCGGCCCACAGCTGACATAACCGCACTTCCGTCTACACAGACCCCCACAGTGGTGCACACCTAAAAAATGGCTTGTGGAATAAACCGGAGAGAGTACCTGTGGCACTGCAGCGACCGACGTGGATACGGCGTCCTGTTGACCTCGAAGGGAAAACACGGCACAATGCGACCGTTCATGGAGGCCACTATGCAATAGATAGCGCGGCACCCACGAACGTGTGATGATGATGTCCTCAGGCTTAATGACACATACCCACGGCGGGGGATTGGTCGCAAAGCCCGAGTAGCTTCTTCTTCTTCCCAGGGAGACTATAGCGCGCCATCGAGTAGAAATGGCGGCGTGAATTTCCATGCCTGAGAATTTGTTTCGGCAAAGAGGTACAGCTGCAACGGAAAAAGATTAGCACAAGTGACTCATGACCGGAGCGGAAAAATTGCGAGACGCGGCGCTATTGTAGCCGTATGCGCAGATAGCGAGAGTGCCTGGCCCATTCCACTTTCCAAAGTGGGGGTGGCCGACAGAAAGCAGCCCATCCGAAAGCAGGCACTGCCACACATTACTTTTGACAGTGCATCGCCAGCACATTTTTAAAGGAAAACGGTGATAAAGATAACGTTGCTCGCCACACCAGCGCAAAAAAAAATTAAAACGAGAATATGTGCTCAGCCACCTTAGCACATGGTTTGGCAGATAAGACACCTACAGGCATTCGTTTAAGATGTTGCATTTCTGATCGGCGAATATCTAGGTGGGCTGCTTTCTGCCGGCTGCCCCCGCTTTAGGAAATGGAATGTTCCTGGCACTCTCGCTATCGGTGTACTCGGCCACAATAGCGCCGCGTGTCGCGATTTTTTCGCTCCGGTCATGATTCACTTGTGTCACTTTTTTTCCGTTGCAGCTGTACACATCGCGTAATACCTATAAGCAGGGCTTCAACCACGAGAATTTATTTCTTGCGGTCAGAGTGCGCAGCATATCAAAACCTGCGCCTCGACTTTTTCCAATTCCAGCCAAGTATTGCTGGCCCAATTGATCAGGCTCTTTCCTAATTTCCTGCTCTTCTCCTCGGCTAGTACTCACGCCTGCTCCAAGGATACAGGGGAGAGTACTCTTTTTATAGTGCCCTACAAGAGAACACGGAATCGATAGATTGATTGAAAACTCTTCATTAAAGCGAAAGATGATTCAAGACGTAGTTGGGTGGACCTCCTAGACAGGCAGTTGGCGTTGGCCCTTTCTACCAGTAGTAGAAAGTAGTAAACATGTAGTAAACCTGACGTTAATTCCGTGTATTCCGAATTCCAGAAAATTCCTTTTCCAAAGTGCCAGTTGTCCTAAAACGATGAAATCTTACATTATAGGGCCCATAGTGTCAGTGTTCGCTTTTCCAAAAGATGGAGTGAGCATTAAAATCCCAAGATGTGAAGTATGTCTCTGGCAGTTCATCTATTAGGTCTTTTATACTAGGTTTGGTTTGGTTTATGATTGTTTAACGCCCCAAAGCGACTCAGGCTACGAGGGACGTCGTAGTGAAGGGCTCCGGAAATCTCGACCCCCTGGGATTCTTTAACGTGGACTGACATCGCTCACTACACATTACAAATACAGTGATGTGCCCGGCAGTATTGAAACACTTCAACACAAAATTTGATGGGGGCTGCAGCCTTTGTGGACCGACGATCTCGGACATTTTCCGCATGATCTGGGCCTCCCTTTCCAATCCTCACCCATCCCAGTACTTCATCTCCCACCCTTCAAGAGAGGACTCGGAGGCGAAGCTGCTGAGCTACCGTCACCTACAGTCCCAACGGACCTTGGTCGCCAGGGCGCGAGCGGCGTTAGACGCCACTGGGGCTCCGGAATAGGAGCTCCACCTAGATTTGTGAGGACCTGGGCCCCAACGCCTCCTTGTACATCGTCAATAAATGTTGACCACCGCCACCACCACTACACGGGAATCTAGAATTTCAAAAAAATTGATTTTTGAGGGAAGGAAATGACGCAGTAACTGTCTCACATATCTCGGCGGGCACTCGAACCACGCCATGAGGGAAGGGATAAAGGAGCGAGTGAGAGAAGAAAGAAAGAGGTGCCGTAGTGGAGGACTCCGGAATATTATCGACCATCTGGGGATTTTTAACCTGCATTGACATCGCACAGCACACGGGCCCGATGCCGACCACGACTCCGATTTCAATCCGGTTGACACTTTTAAAGAAACATGCGATTGTTACAAAATCTACACACCGAGCCCTTCCCAACTCGTGCAAAGGGCTGGGGAAGGCCAACGAGCGGGTAATCCTGCGCCCGCTCACTAACACGATGCTGTGCCCGGCAACTCTAAAGCATTTCGATCCTCAATTCGACGAATGGTGCTGGCACTGTGCGGAGGTGTCTCACCTACCACATGGTGTGGGCTTGCCAGCAGAACCCGTCCGTACCCCCTATCCCAAACCCCACCCGAGAGGACTTTGAGGAGACCTTGTCCCGCTGCTGCACCCTCGAGGCCCAAAGGGCCTTAACGCAGTGCGCCCGGGCTGTGGCAACCGCCAATGGGGTGCCTGACTAGCATCCCACATAGTGGTTGTAAGTGCGTGACCCGTCAGGTCACGACCCCCAACACCTCCCTATGATTACATAAATGTTTTTACCACCACCACCACCGAGTGTGTGGGTTTCACGCCTACCCCGTTAGGGGAAGTGTTGGGGGGAACCGACTCATGGAAAGGCGCTGACTGCTTTAGATATGGCAGAACAGACTTCGCTGTCACAGCCTGGGGCGTGGATTGCCCTACTATAGGCTCCGTGAAAGTGGCCTTGGCAGGTGCTGGAGTGTTGTGTGGCGCAGCGCGTCTGCGCACCACATCAGCGAAGATTGTTTTTACGCTGAAGAAGGTATTCTTTGCATGGAACAGTCGTTGTGCTTCCTTAAAAATGGTATCTTGTTTTGTCTTCATGGTTATAATTTATTTCTCGTTCTTTCATGAGGGACATCACCTTGAAAACGCAGGGTGATCAGGTTCGCAGTTTGCGCAGCGAAGTGAAAAAAATGAAATAATAATAAAAATTGGTTTTCGAGGAAAGGAAATGGCGCTGTGTCCGTAGCACACGACGGTGGACATCTCAACCGCACTGTAAGAGTAGGGATAAAGGAGCGAGTGAGAGAAGAAAGGAAGAGGTGCCGTAATGGAGGGCTCTAGAATAATTTCGACCACTGGGCGTCTTTAAACATGCACTGACATCGCACAGCACAGAGGCGCCTTTTGCGTTTCGCTTCGATCGAAACAAGGCCGCTGCGGCCGGGTCCGCACCCGGGAACTGCTCCCTCACATTTTTCGGAAGCATGCTCTTTTGAGGCGCATTTTGCACAAGTTTTGTGGCCACAGCAACTTTGTGACCCATAAACATACCTTTGGCAGTTGAAACACTTTCTTGAATTTGGGAGTCGGACGTTTATTTTCGGATACACTGCTTCTATGGACTCCGGGATTTTGCTAGTTTTTTAAGTCAGGGCTAGATGCTCTGTAGGTATTTCTTTGTCTTCCTTATTGTGATACAGTATACATTTATGAGATTCTGCTCCCTAAGACCCTCCAGCATCTCTTCCTCACTTAGGTGGATGAAATCTGTTTCGGAAACCGCACCAGGGATCGGTGTGCAGTGATTGAAAGAGACGCCCCCAATGGACACTTGGTTAGAAAGTATGGAATATTGCTCGCCGTCTTTGACCTCTAGTAGTAGGTCACCAGTGGGAATTTTTGATAGTTTGTAGCCTGGACACAAGGCTTAAATTATATATTTCCAGACTAAGAACTGGTTGTGTTTTATTGTGTTGAGTTTTAAGGGACATAGGGAGCTAAGGCCATCATGTGCCAAACTCAAGTTTTAATATGTCTGTTTGGTGTGAGGAAGATTAAAGATTGTTTTGAAACACTACAACAGGTTTAGGACGTTTGTATCTTTTCGGAACGAAAGAAGAGAAGACGTTTTTGACTAGTGAATAGACGATATGCGAAATGCGCAGCGCCATCTCTCGGCGCTCCGAGAACTAAGTCCTCCATGTTGGTTCGGTACAGAAAACGAAACCGCAGCCCTGCGTTGGGTTAAAACGGCTGCGCTTCGTTTGAAAAGTGGAATGACGATGCGCTCTTACGCTATGCTGTCCACTATGCGAAGAAACTACGATGCGTGCCAGAACTAGGTGCGTTCCAGCTTTTCGCTTTTCTATTTTTTCTTTACTCTGTCCCAACGTTTTAGTAACAGCAAATGCCATGTGAGGTATCGTGTGTCAGCACGCCATTCAGAGCACAGCTTGCGCTTTCTGCGCTGATTTTTCACAAAGCTTTCTAGGTGATTTGCGTTTACATTCAGATATGAACCACAGCCTTTGTTGCCTCTGATCAAAATTAGAAGATGATTTAGTGCATTTGTTAACTCTCCGGTCGGGCGTGAATATATGTAGACGCATACTTGAGCAACGTAATAGAGAAGGTAATTTTTTTGAGCGAGCCTACGCCTGTGTTCCTCAAGCGTGTATTCCAGTCGCAAAGAAGCACGTTCATTAATATGCAGGTAAATCGCGGCCATGGTCACTCAGTGCGCTCCATCTAAAAACCTCGATTGCTCATGCCGTGGCGTACTAAGCGCACTCGAAGAACCACACGCACATTACTGCTTAGTTTGTTACGTGTTCAGTTAAGTTTTTCCCTTGTTCGATTAGTTTTGGAAGGGCTAGCAATTTCTCTGGACCATGGGGTTGATGCAAGATCCCACACATTGTTTTCTTATAAAGTCGTACGTGATCGCGCCTCCATATGTTATGCGCGTTAAGGCGTCTTTGTGAAGCACTACATCCTACGTACAAAAACTGAGGTGCCAATGCTTTATTTTTTTAGAATTCCTATACATTCGATATCTCCGTCGGCGAAAGTATGAAAAAAAATATATAGCTACTTTACTGTGAAGGCCAGACGCACTTCCAAGCTAGAAAGTCCGTGCAACATTATTCTGAAAACGCTTCAGGCCATCAGATTTTATTATCGTTGTGGCAAGCTGCAACAGCTTGCTTCGCAACAAAGAAATTTGTGTAGATTTGGGAGGAAGCGAATTAAGTGTCGGAGGCAACCGAACATGCGAATTACACCCACGCATACACAGCTTGACCGGCGTATCGAGTCCATGCAGGCACCTACAGCTGTACGCTCTTTCTCTAATCAAGCCGCCGCGGTAGCTCAGTGCTTACCTGAAAAAAAAACTGCGTCTTTGCTTACAATATTTTGAATTATATGTGCCCATTTTCCTCTTGTTAATATCGACTGAAAATATCAGAATACTCGCTTCAACTGCGTCTTAAGGAAGACGCGGTTTCAAAGAATTGCGGCGAAAACCAGCCGGCGCCGGGCTCTGAAACGGTGACGTTGAAAACCACGGATGTGCATTGTACATTGCACTAAAGTAATCACATTACGCAGCTGGTCTAGGGTCCTGTGTGAATATACTGCAATGCACGAAGCTCCTGGCGTCGGCGCGAACGAAAGTTCACACTGTCACAGAAGTTTGTCAAGACATCTGTACACTCAGCGTAAAATAACCGTTCGCTACCCCACCAGATGAAATCGCGTCCACCTGGGAATAAAATAGCCATGATAATGCGTGATACTTGAACCGGTGCTTTAATGCGCGAATTAAAATGACAGTGGCACAGAGTTCGACTTGCCAACACATTTCCCAGTGCCGATTCTGGCTATCAGCGCCAGACTTCAAGCGAAGATCAGGACGGGGTAGGAGGAAGTTGGCTTTTCTTGAAAGCACCTACACTTGGTAAAATATCAGCAGTGAAAACAACGCAGCAGCTGAAGCTTGCCTGTTGAAATTCACACGCAAGATTCATGACAGCTATACCGATATCAAGAATGTACGCATAGCAAACGATGCACTAGCATACCAGCTCGACGAGCTCGCCCGAACCAAGATGGAAACCGGAAGTTGTGGGCGCGGTGTTGCCAGACCACCAAGAAATTTCGCATATCGTCTATTTTCTCCTAGGAGTAAGCAAGAGTGCAACTGGGTGTGCTCGTGATAAAATTGAAAATCCTTTTTGCTAGGTACATGAAGTTTTCTGCAGGAAATTAATCTGCGGCTCGTGGTGACCATCCGTCCGCAGTGTACGCATGTAGGTGTGTCTTTTTTGCAAGAATGAAATTATATTAAGTGCGTGTGTCCAACACGAAGGCGACATACAATTACTTCAATGAAACGCTCTAGTGGATGTCTTCCATTCTTGTATAACTAGCTTTACTAGGTGTAGCTTGTTATTTACGTCATTACCCATGTCTCCTGTCATTTTTCTCTTAGTTTTCTTTGTACATATTTTATAGTATCATTATACGGAATTTCCACTTTCTGTATTTTAGCATTACAGGCGGCTTCGGCACATAAATCGTTAACGCAGATTACTACGCGACTTGGTACCCAGCAGAATTTAATTTTAAGCCCTTGTGTTTTAGCCGGTACTACGTTGTGGACTGTGTTTTTTAAATGCTTTGTTGCATTTGTGTGATGTACTGATGTAATTACGCGGGGGGAGTCTCTATAAATTATAGTTTTTTCAGCGTTGTTTTTCGGTATTTTTTCTGCAGCTACGGATACGGCGTAACATTCGGCGGTAAAAACTGAAGCACACTGAGGCAACCTTGCTATTTTTTCACGTTTGTCTTCAACTACAGTACAGCCAACATAGAGTGTTGTTCTGGAACCATCTGTATAAAATTCTGCATGATCACTGTATTTCTCGTTCAGTGCTAAGAACTCTTGTATAATGTGTTCATGGGATGTTTGTGTTTTACGAAACTGAGTTAATGTGTGGTCACATACAGCAGGAAAGTTGTACAAAAGTGGCAATGGGTAAAGTCTCCGAGCAATATCAGGGAGTGCATCCAATATGTTGAATTCCTGCACTGCTCTTCAAATCGGAGTATGAGTGGTCTAATTGCTTGGGGTTTGTTGTTAAACAGTGTTCTAGAGGGAAATGTTGTAACTATGAGGTAAGATACGTGCTTCGATAATGAACAGATTTTCACAATGCATGAACATGTAAGCATGGTTCTTCTGTTAGCTAGTGACTTTTCATTTGATTCTATGTAGAGATTAGACACAGGTGACGTCCTGTATTACCCGGTTGAAAGACGCAAACCTAGGTTATGTACTGGATCCAGTCTTTTAAGGTATGATGGCCTCGCTGAACCATAGACCACACACCCGCAATCTAGACAGTAGCGCACTAGTGCACAATATCTATGGAGAAGACACATCCTCTCAGAGCCGCATTGTCTTCGTTAGAGCACTTTAAGTATGTTTAGTCCTCGAGAGGCTTTGACTTTCAAGTCATTGATGTGCGGGAAGAATGTGACCTTTTTGTCGAATGTTACACCTAATAATTCATGTTCTTGTTTTATTGGGAGATCGATTTCATTTAATCGAAGAGTGGGATCGGGCTGCAGGCCTCTCCTGAGAGAGAAAATGACGGCAACTGTTTTCGTGGGGATAACCTAAAACCATTTTTTCTGCCCAGTTAACAAGCTTGTTTAATATCAGTTGTGCCTGCCTTTCACATGTTGATAAGCTGGATGATGCGCATTAAATTTGGAGCCTTACTTCGTTTTTAAGTACGCATAATGAGGTCGTTGCTAGTAGCTGCAACGCAAAAGCACGATGTGTTGGTAGTCCATGTCATGACCCCTTTAAGCTCCGCCTTAATGGCATGATGCGATAGCGAAATGGGTTAATTTACATACACGCAGAAGGTCATTTTATACTTTACATTCATAGATCCCTGCGAGTCCTCATAACCCTTCTGGCACAGTGGCGCAGCGTTTAAGTGATGTACGACTGCACTCCCATGGAAGGCGCTCCCAGCGCTGGCCCTTGTGCGACCCAGGTTGCTCTTTCCAATCGACCAATCAGTAATTTAACTGTCACCTGCTGACGGTGGGCAGTTTTTTCACTATCCGGTGTGCAGGTTCTGAAAACGCCTCAAGGTCACGTGACCTATGTGGACCAACTGCATCGTAGGTTGCTTTCTGGGCATCACCTGCCAGAACCACACTCATGATTTTTCACTGACAGTGACGACGCCGACAGTGCCGACATCAGATTTTCAGGACACCGGGGCCTTTAGAACTGCAGCGTTGAAGAATGGGCTCTTCTCATTGATGCTTACTCTGGAATAAAGATTTCATTTTTTACTTGGTCCAGCCCAGTGCATTGCAAAGCGAACTCACACACAAAACCAAAGAGCCTAAATATTTCAGTGCAGAAACTTACTTGTTCACAAGGTCGGCGCGAGCTTTTCATTATCGGTTCCGGTTGCAACGACCTTTCAAGCAGCCACAGAGTTTCCGCTCGCGCTTTCCGCACCACGCGCAAAGATTCGTGTTCCGTATGCACATCCTGAACTGAAGATTGCACTGGGGGTGTTACGACCTCGTCGTCACACCCATATCCGGCCTCGCTGCCTGTTAGAAATAATGATGCCTCATAGCCACTTCGCACGCCGCTTCCTTTTCCTGTGTAGACGCCTGCTGCAGCATACACATCAGCACGCGGCATCGTGCATGCTGCAAGAGTGAGTTGTAGTTGGAGGGCTGTAGTTGGAGCGCATGTGTGAGGAATCCAGAGCAGTGAAGTATCAGAAACATCACGCGGAAAATTCTTCTGGCACTTGTCACCACTAGAAATGATAGCCGTGGTTTTTCGGTAGTCAGATATGATAATGAAAATGATGCCTACCCCATGCCCAATATCGCCAAGAGCATGGTATTGAGTTTTCATTTTAAATAGCTGCTGTTATTCATTGAAGACGCTTATTTTTTCACGAAAGAATAATCGCCAAATATCATGTGTTTAAACAGCAGCTAACCGAAACTAAGTTTTCAAAATAGGCTTTTTTGAGATAAAGAGATCGTTTCTGTGGTATTGAAATACCATCACTGACCCACATTAGAAAGCAGGTTACTGATGGTAACTAGCAAGCTGATTGATTAATTTCTCATACTTAACTGTAAAACCAGTAAGTACTGTTAGGGGACTGGTCGAAGTTACAAATTTCTAGGCAGCCGTAAGTAATAGCCACATCATTTTTTAGAATTTTTCGAAAAAGCGGTTACCCTTAGCGCAAAGGGTTAACAAATTTAGGCCATATCACGGCAAAAAATGCACGCCATTTCAAAATGAACCTCTCAGGCGCACGCAAAGCAAAGGCAGTGCCCCAGCCACGTCACCCTGTGGGCTGGGGCGCGTGACAGGCCACGTGACAGATTCGCAATGGAGGAAGGTGTGCAGGTGGGAGACCACTTCGGGTACGCGCGTTTTTCGATAGCAGGAATGTTTTGGTGCGAGATAACAAAAATTAAAAAAACATTGTCGAGCCAAAACTCCGTAGTTAATCACGTTTTCGAAACTGCGCAAGCTGATATGGCTATTCATAACCACCGGCTGCAGGTATCCACAGACCTGCGATGTCATACTGCAACACAATCTTCAACAGGCGTTTAGTGGGTGGACTACCCACTCGTGTTCAAAGCTTAAGTGACTGTAAACTTAAAGAGCCGATCCGTCGAAACTTTTCCCGTCTCAGTGGAAAACGGCCGCTCCTGTCACTATATGCCGTATTTTTCCCGCAGATCTAAAATTCCTAAATCTCTCAACCTTGAAAATCTGTCTCTATTAAAAATTTTTCGCATGTGAGACATGAAAGCGCGCTTGATTATCTTTAAGTATGTTTGAGTGATAGGAATGCTGTTGGAGGAATTAGCGGGTATTAAATGGGATGTATAGGGCTTTGTGAGGTTAGGAGGACAGATGAGGCCTATACAGTACTAAAGGGCGGGCACGTGCTGTGCTATCGTGGATTAGCAGATAGACGAGAACTAGGTGTGGGATTCCTCATAAATCAGGATATAGCCGGCAACATGTAGGAGTTTTATAGTACTAACGAGAGAGTGGCAGCTATCGTAATTAGGCTTAATAAGGGGTACAAGTTGAGGGTGGTGCAGGCCTACGCGCCTACATCAAGCCATGATGACCAGATAGCTGAAAGCTTTTATGAAGATGTGGAATCGGCAATGACCAAAGTAAAGTCACAGTACACTATACTGATGGGCGACTTTAATGCGAAGGTAGGTAAAAAGCAGGCTGGAGACCAGGTGGCAGGTGACTATGGCTTATGTTCTAGGAATAGTAGGGGAGAGTTATTAGTAGACTTCGCGGGTAGAAATAATTTACGGATCATGAATACCGTCTTCCGCAAACGAACAGAAGTGGACGTGGAAAAGCCCTAATGGTGAAACCAAAAATGTAATAGACTCCATACTATGCGCTCAACCTGGCATCCTAAAGGATGTGGAGGTCCTCGGAAAGGTCCGTTGTAGCGATCACAGAATGGTAAGGTCTCGTTTTAGCTTAGACTTGAAGAGGAAACGGAGGAAACTAGTGAAGCGGAAGGCTATTAATGAGTTGGCGTTAAGAGGGAAGGTAGAGAAATTCAAGTTGTCGCTGCAGAACAGTTTCCCGCTTTAACTGAAGAAGACGACAGTAGTGTTGAAACAATGAATGATAACCTCACAGCTATAGTCACAGAGTGCGCTACGGAAGTAGGTGGTAAGATGGTTCGACAGGATACCGGCAAGCTATACCAGGAGACTAAAGATCTCATTAATAAACGCCAAAGCATGAGCACGTCTAACTCCACAGACAGAATAGAGCTAGCAGAGCTATTGAAGTTAATAAATAAGCGCAAGCTAGCCGACATAAGGAAGTTGAACATGGAGAAAATTGAGCATGCTCTAAGGAACGGAGGTAGCCAAGAAACAGTGAAGAGAAAACTGGGCACAGCTAAAAACCAGATGTATGCGCTAATAGGCAAAGACGGCAATGTCATTAGTAATATGGATAAGATAGTTAATGTAGCCGAAGAGTTCTGCACAAATGTTTATTGCAGCGAATGTAATCATCAAGTTACTGAGAGAGGCAGTCGAGCATAGCAATGGGATATCCCGCCAGTAACGAAGGAGGAAGTAAAGCAAGCCTTAGGAGCAAAGGGGGAAGCAGCTGGTGAGGATCAGATAACAGCGGATTTGTTCAAGTACGCAGGAGAGATTGTGCTAGAAAAACTTGCCACCCTGTATACGCAATACCTTGTGACCTCGAGCGCGCCAGGACTTCGGAAGAACACTAACATTATCTTAATTCATAAGAAAACAGACGTCAAGGATTTGAAGAATTACCGACCGATTAGCGTACTGTCGGTTGTCTACAACGTATTTACTAAGGTAATCACTAATAGAGTCAGGACAACCCTAGACTTCAATCAACCAAATGATCAGGCAGGCTTTCGTAAAGGGTTTGGATTTATTGGGGTTTAGCGTCCCAAAGCGACTCTGGCTATGAGGGACGCTTTAATGTGCACTGACATCGCACAGTGCACGGACCTCTAGAATTTCGCCTTCATCCAAATTCAGCCGCCACGGCCGGGATCGAACCCGCGTCTTTCGGGCCAGCAGCCGAGCGCCGTATCCACTGAGCCACCGCGGCGGGACTTTCGTAAAGGATACTCGACAATAGACCACAGACTACATTCACGCTATCAATAAGGTGATAGAGAAATGCGGGGAATGTAGCCAACCCCTATATATAGCCTTCAGTGATTACGAGAAAGCATTTGACTCAGTGGAAACATCGGCTGTCATGCAGGCATAGCGGAAACAGGGTGTAGAAGAGTGTCATGTGAAAATATTGGAAGATATTTATAACGATTTGCACAGCTACCATAGTCCTTCATAAAGTCAGCAATAAAATTCAAACAAGGAAAGATGTCAGGCAGGGAGACACGCTTTCGACAATGCTCATTCACGGCGTGTTTGCAGGAAGTATTCCCGGGCCTGAAATGGGAACAGCTGGCGATAAGAGTTAATGGCGAATACCTAAGTAATTTACGATTCGCTGATGACATTGCCTTGCTACGTCACTCAGGACATGAACTTCAAAGCATGATAAATGAGTCAGACAAGCAGATAAGAACTTTGGGGCAATAAATTAACATGCACAAAACCAAAGTAATCTTCAACAGTCTAGGAAGCGGACCGCAGTTCGCAATTGGTAGCGCGGTGCTTGAAGCAGTAAGAGAATATGTCTACTTAGGGCAGGTAGTGAGCGGTGAACCAGATCATGAAAGGGAAATAACTCGAAGAATAAGAATTAGATGGAGCGCATATGGCAGGTTCACTCAGGTCATGAATGGCAGTTTGCCAATATCCCTCAAGACAAAAGTCTACCACAGTTGTACCTTACCGGGGCTCACCTATGGGGCAGAAACGTGGAGGCTAACAAAGAAGGTGCAGCTTAAATTAAGGACAACGCAGCGAGCCATGGAAAGAAAAATTATAGATGTAACGTTTAAAGATCGGAAGCGGGCGGAGTGGGTGAGAGAACAAACGCGGGTTAATCACATCCTAGTCGAAATCAAGAGGAAGAAATAGGCTTGGGCAGGGCATGTTATGCGAAGGCAAGATAACCGGTGGTCCTTAAGGCTAACGGAGTGGATTCCAAGTGAAGGCAAACTGTTGTATCGCCGGCTGGCACACGCAGAGCAGCAGCCAGCCAAGCAAGCACGACGCCAGTAGCCGAACGAAGAAGACCTATTTAATAGATCAGTTGCGTCATTATATACACAGCTACGGTAGCCCGTGGCGCCCTCCAGGATAGGTTAACATAACTACAACATCCCCCCTTCTAAAAAATGAGCCAAGGTGGCGGCTCATTTGACTACTTCACATTGTCAACAATCACATTTGATAGTGCGCGAACCACGAGGGTTGCCTTCGCTCTCGCGTTGATCGTCGCAAAGTTACGGGTGGTTCCGTTCTTGCTTGTGATGCTTGAGCTGCGCAGCTTTCTGTTGACGGTGCTGTAGTCGAATGAGGCCCAAGGAAGTTCCGGGTAGCGCCGAACTGAAAACTTGCGACGGCAGCGGGCAGATGCTCCCTAGGGTACGGCACTAAACGCTCTCGGTTCCACCTGCGGCCATCTTCCAGTTCGTAGGTGTCTGGGTGCCACTGCTTAACAACAGTCAAGGGCTTGGAATACCTAAGAGCACCTTTGGGAATGTGCCCTGGCAACTTGACCCGTACTCGTTGGCCTGGCTGAAGCGCCGCGTGCTTGGCAGCTTGTCGCCTATCCGTGTATTGTTTGCTTGCCTGCTGATGTTCGGCCACTCTGTGACGCAACGCTTGCAACTCAATGTCTGGCCTCTGGAAGAACTGGGCACCTGGAGCTCCGACTACATCCAGCTTAGTTCTTGGGTGACGCCCATGCAAAAGCAGGGCAGGTTTTTCTCCTGTCGTCGCGTGTGGGGTGCACCGGTATACTCCAAGGTACTCTGTGATGGCATCCTTTAAGGGCCGCTTTTCATGCAAACACACCTGGACGTAATCCTTAAGCACGCGGTTAAACCGTTCGATCTGTCCATTCGCTTGTGGATGGTAGACAGCGGAAAAAGTATGCGTTATACCTATCTCTTGCAGGAATTCTTAAAACTCGGTTGATGTGAACTGAGGCCCATGATCGGACACAAGTTCTTCGGGGTAGCCTTCCCTGCTGAATACACTGCGTAGACATTATGCAACGTTTGAAGACGTGACGTTAGCCGTGAAACACACTTCGGGCCATTTGCTAAAGTAGTCTATTAGTGCGATGGCAAACCGGTTATCTGCGGGTGCATACGCAAATGGGCCAACTATATCAATGCCCAATTTCTGCCATGGACATGAAGGGAACTCTACGGGCTGTAACGGGGGCACTACTAGTCGCGCCGATTTGTCCACGGATTGCCAGACAGCGCAAGACTGAATCAGATGTTGCACCTGTCTGTCCATTCCTGGCCACCAGTACTTCTCACGTAGCCGTTGTTTAGTCCGTGAAATACCTGGGTGCTACTCATGAGCTGCTGACAGGAGGCGCCCAGTTAGCGATGCAGGCACAACAAACTGCTCGCAACGAAGAATAATCCCTCAAGCGACAGACAGCTCGTCTCGGATACGCTGAAAGGGGTGTGCCCCTGATGGTAGATCCTTACTTGGCGGCCATGACGAGGTAGTCCACTGCATGACGTCCTGCAGCATTCGATCCTGCGAAGTTTCAGCCACGAACTCTTCACGGCTTATGCACGACGAAACAAAGCACACTGCGTCATCAGGCCCTTCTGGTTCCATGTGCCCTCCGAGTGCAGATTGGGGCATACGTGACAGCGCATGCGCCACAACGTTTTCACTGCCCTTCTGAAATTCTATTGTGTAGTCGTAATCGAGTAGCCGAGCATGCCATCTTGCAATTCTGAAGGGTCTGCGACCCACCCCTTTTGATGTCAGCAGAGTTACCAGGGCCTGGTGATCCGTGCGCAGAATAAACGAACGGCCCCACAGGTACACGCGCCAATGTTCGCAGGCCCATGCACGCTAAAGCTTCAAGCTCGCCAGTGGAATACTTCTTTTCCGCATCTGTCAATCTCCTGGAAGCGAAAGCAACAGAAACCACTTCGTGACCACGCCGCTGCTGCAGTACTGCTCCGAGGCCAATTCCGGACGCATCAGTTGTAACGATGGTCTCAAGGGCAGGATCAAACAGCTGCAAGCATCTGTCAGACAAAAAACGACCCATTTCAACAAAACAAGTTTGGCACTTCGAATCCCATTGGAACTCTGAATCTTTTCGCAGCAACTCACGAAGAGGTTCGACCATCTCGGCGTATCGCGGAATGAACTTCGCGTAATAGCCCGTCATTCCAAGAAAGGAACGTAACGTCGCCTTGTCCGTCGGCGCAGGCGCGTTCTGAATGGCTTCCATGTTGCTCTGCGATGGTCGCACGCCCTTATCACTCACGAGGTGACCAAGGAATGGAAGTTCGCTCACACTGAAAATGCACTTTTGATTTAACTTCAGCCCGTTGTCACTGATGCGATGCAAAACTTGCCTAAGGTTCGCGTTATGTTCTTCGAGTGAGCTGCCAAAAACGATGATGTCATCAATGTAGCAGAAGGTATTCCTGCAAGATTGTAAAATCTCAGTCATCATTTTCTGAAACGCTGCCGGTGCTGAAGCAAGGCCGAAACATACACGTCGGAATCTGTACAATCCATGGTCCGTGATAAAGGCCGTTAAATCTCGGCTTTCTGGGCTCAGTGGAACTTGGTGGTACGCTGCAGCCGTATCCAATCTCGGAAAAGTATTTTGCACCATGCAGCTTATTCAGGAGCTCTTCTGTGTGTGGTAACGGGAACTTGTCGACGACAATTGCCTTGTTGGGCTCACGTAAATCCACGCTTAAGCGTATTGACCCGTCCTTTTTCCGCACAATGACAGGCGGCGATACCCATTCAGAGTTGTCAATTTTTTCAACGATACCCTCACGTTCAAGACGATTTAGTTCCTCGGACACCTGGCCTCTTACTGCTAACGGCAATCGCCGCAATTTCGCAACAACTGGAGTTGCGCCTTCACGAACTCGCACCTTGCGAATGAAGTTCTTAGCCAGCCCTAGCTTCCCATCGAACAAGTGTGCAAAGTCGGCCTGCAATTCACTGGGAATGCCCTGAGGCGCATACGAAGGTGTCATGCAGTTTATGCACCTGCCATCGATTTGCAGATGCAGGGCGACGATGGCGTCCAACCCCAGAATGTCCGTTCCAACTGGCACGACATGGAAGAGCACGTTTGCTTGGCGACCGCGGAATACAACGGGAGCGACGAAACATCCCCGCACAGCAATGCGATTGCGTGAAAAATCGAAGAGGGTGTCTGTAGATGGTTGCAACGACGTCGGAAGCTTCAGTCTCCTGTATGTAGTTGCGGACAAAATTGTGACCGCAGAGCCGGTGTCCACTAACAATGAAATAGTGACAGCGTGCACTTGCACGTCCACCTGTATTCCTGCTG
The DNA here is from genome assembly GCF_055824585.1 of Amblyomma mixtum. Classification (NCBI taxonomy): domain Eukaryota; kingdom Metazoa; phylum Arthropoda; class Arachnida; order Ixodida; family Ixodidae; genus Amblyomma; species Amblyomma mixtum. Next base: position 221,177,519 of record NC_143013.1, on the reverse strand, counting down.
TATGCCTTCGCCCCAGGTGAAGAACTGACTGTCATAACTCCAATGTCATCTTCGGCAGTAACCCCTCGAATGGGCATGGATTGCCTTGGCTCTTCCAGACTTCTGCACATACGTTCGAAATGACCCAGCCTACCACATTTGTTGCACGTCCTTGTTCTGGCTTTGCACGTTGAAGAACTTGCTATGTGCCGCGGGGAGCCGCAGCGGAAACAACCCCTTAAATTGGTAGTCGGCTGGCCTAGCGCTGTTGTAGAGACTGCAGAACGCTCTGGTCGCCCGGTTGGTGATGCATGACGCTCTATTACGTGAACATCCGTACGTGGAGCGAGTTGCAGCGAATGCTGCTCTGTCGTTTCCATTGCTCTGGCAATGTCGAGCGCACGTTGCAACGTCAGAGCAGAGCCTTCTAGCTTCTAGAATTAGATGGAGCCTTCTAGAATTAGATGGAGCGCATATGGCAGGTTCACTCAGGTCATGAATGGCAGTTTGCCAATATCCCTCAAGACAAAAGTCTACAACAGTTGTACCTTACCGGGGCTTACCTATGGGGCAGAAACGTGGAGGCTAACAAAGAAGGTGCAGCTTAAATTAAGGACAACGCAGCGAGCCATGGAAAGAAAAATTATAGATGTAACGTTTAAAGATCGGAAGCGGGCGGAGTGGGTGAGAGAACAAACGCGGGTTAATCACATCCTAGTCGAAATCAAGAGGAAGAAATAGGCTTGGGCAGGGCATGTTATGCGAAGGCAAGATAACCGGTGGTCCTTAAGGCTAACGGAGTGGATTCCAAGTGAAGGCAAACTGTTGTATCGCCGGCTGGCACACGCAGAGCAGCAGCCAGCCAAGCAAGCACGGCGCCAGTAGCCGAACGAAGACCTCTTTAATCGATTAGTTGCGTCATTATATACACAGCTAGGGTAGCCCGTGGCGCCCTCCAGGATAGGTTAACATAACTATAACACAAACGTAGCAGGAGGCGGCAGAAAGTTAGGTGGGCGGATGAGGTTAAGAAGTTTGCGGGGATACGGTGGCCGCAACTGGCAAAAGACAGGGTTAACTGGAGAGACATGGGAGAGGTATTTGCCCTGCAGCGGGAGTAGTCAGGTTGATGATGGTGATGTAAAGAGTGCACAGAGTGTGCCTCATTTTGCCATTCAAACTGCGCGCGCTGCTGCGTGTGCAGCATAAGTGCGTGCGCATCATGACAGTGTACGAGCGAACTGCCTCGCGCGGTGTGTGGCGTGGAATAGCCGCGGCGATGATACTTGATACAGGCGCCGAAAGTGGTACACAGGCGGATTTCGGCCAGAGCGCAGCTGCAGCACAGTGCCGCTATCGGAGGCGAGCGCCAGCCTTCGCGATGTATGTACTTCACGCAAGACGCGGAGGCACTTCACAAGGTTGAAAACACAAGATGGAAGCGGTTTGGAATAGGTGTTCGGTGTGAATGAATCCACGTGGGTATCCATGTTTCGTGTACCGCTTTCAGCCCTTATTTGAGTCAAATTGCCCCATTCCCACATCGGTGCGTTTTCATTTTGCCACTTTCAGATGATAAGGCCCGTTTTGCTGTAACCACAGCATTGCACCCTCCAGACCCTGCAGACCGCATGCTCTGCCCCGCCGCTATGCTTCGAGTTGTGATCTCTGGCAGATTTTGTAGATCTAAAATAAGCCAGTTTTTCTAGTACTGACTGTGGGTATGCCCCTCATCGGGAGAAACCATGGCTCACGGGTCCGTTGTGTAGATGGTGTGGCCTTCAACAGTGCGGAAACGAAATTTGGTGACCAGTGGCAAAGGCCACTGGCGAAGGTGCCAAAACTGTGTGAGCTCATAATGAGATGAATCTCACATTTAGAAAACAGGTGAAAAGCGCCGGTTGGGGCCGTGAGTCAACATAGCACCTGACATACGAGGTCTGTTAGAAATGTATCCGACTTTATTTTTTTTGCGAACACCTGATGGATATGAAACAAGCGCGCTTGCATCACGTGACCTTGTCCCTTCGTGCGCATGCACGAATTTTTTTCCGCCTGCCGATAGCGTCAGTCGCTGGGACGCAGCATTTGAGTGAGGCGGTGCGCAGTGCTCTCGTCGGTTTTTTATTGCAAGGAAAATGGCGGAGTGACAGGAGGAGCGCTACTGCATCAAATTTTGCCATAAACTGGGAGACAGCCAAGTGGAAACCATTCGGAATATTCAGACGGCTTTCGGTGACGATGCTATGAGCAGCCCACAGATTAAGCAGTGGTACAATTGATTTAAAGATGGCCGCACATCGGTGGAGAGCGAGCCACGCTCCAATCGGCCATCAACATGCCGAAATGACCAGGTCATTGGCGAAGTGAACGCTGTGGTGATGCGGGACCGTCGCGTGACTATCCGAGAAATTGAGGAAGAGGTGGACATGAGCAATATTTCCGCACATTCCATTATCACCGAAGATTTGGCCATGGAGAGAGTTGCGGCGAAATTCGTGCCGAAGCTGCTCACGGTGGAGCAAAAGCAGCTTCGTGTTGAAGTCTCACAGGACATGCTGGATTCCGCAAACAGTGACCCCGAATTCACCAACATCATAATAACTGGTGACGAGTCTTGGGTCTACAGGTACGACCCGGAAACCAGATCCCAGTCGTCACAGTGGAAGCATTCCACGTCACCAGGACTTCAGAAGGCCCGCCAAGTGCGGAGCAATGTGAAAGTGATGCTGACTGCTTTCTTGGACTCTCACTGTGTGGCACACCACGAGTACGCACTCCACAGGGTCAAACAATGACCAAAGAGTGCTACAGGGATGTCCTTTGTTGCCTACGTGATGCTATGCGGCGCAAGAACCCGGAGCTGAGGTCAACAGGAAAGTGGCGCATCCATCAGGACAATGCTCCTGCACATGCCTCGCACTTGATTCAGACTTTGTTGGCGAAAAACCAGACTCCTGTAGTTCAACAGACTCCTTACTCTCCTGATATGGCCCCTGCGATTTCTGGCTGGTTTCCAAAATCAAAAGGCCATTGAAAGGAGCGCGATTTCAGACAAGTAAGAACAGTATGGCTGCAACGACAGCTGAGCTAAACTCCATTCCGAAAGGGGCCTTTTCGGAATACTTCCCAATACGGCAGCACCGCTGGGAGAAGTGTGTGGAGTCCCAAGTAGACTACTTTGAAGGTGACTAGGTTTGGAACGATCCAGTTATGCAAGTTTTTTTTTTTCTACGGCCAAAGGTCGGATACTTTTCTAACAGACCTCGTACGCAGTCCATGAACAGAAAAAGGAAATCGCTAGCAACACGTGACGGTGACATCATTCTTCAACGGGCCTCCATCAAAATAAGAAAAGCTCTGGTATTTAATTTCTTGAACATTTATGAACTTGAAGAGCAGCTTTCAACGCGGAATCTAAATCAGCCTTTGATTTAAAAAAATAGTTACAGAGACTATAACTACGGCAGCAATTCTCTGTACGATGCCTTCTCACTCATGTCAGTTTGAAACGAAAGCCGTAAAGAAGCATTCTTACCGAATTTATGGCTGTAATAAGGGATATTCAAAATTCCGCAAGGGCGCTTTCCCGCGTAACAATGTTGCCCTAAACAAGATGGATGACCATGCGTTTCCAGCTGAAACAAAGCAAGTTAGTTAGTTAGTTATATTGATTTTTATGGCGCAAAAGCAACTGAGGCTATGCTGCGCCAACCTCAAGGTTAGAGGTTTTGTTAATGGTGAAGCTTTTTAAAAATACTTAGAGTTTGTTTAAAACGTTGGCTTCCTTGAGAAACCTAAAAATACATGAAATGTCAACCAGTGCTCGATCACCTAAGAGTAGCATGGGGTGTAATGGGATGCTTTCCCTGTAAAATGTTGTGAAATATTTCTTTCTTAGTTCTTCTAATTTTATGCATGAAATTAAAATGTGGTTCACTGTGAGTTCAGCACCACACATTTCACAGAGAGGTTTGTTTTGTTTGGCTAGCAGAAAGTTGTGCGTGAGGTGGGTGTGTCCAATGCGGAGCCGACATAAAATAACTTCGGTAAAACGTTCTTGATGCCTACATGATTGCCATTCCCCTAAAATTGGTTTCACAGAATGTAATTTGTTGTTTACGTGATCTTGCCATGCGGCCTGCCACTTATTTCTGAGTTTACTGTTGATAAACTTTAAGCAATCCCTGTGCGGTATGCTCACTTGTTTTATTTGGCCATTCCGGGCTTGTGCAGCGCATACATCTGCTTTTTCATTACCTACGATTCCAACATGGCTAGGAACCCAGCAGAATTTAATGTTACGTTTTTGTTTTGTGATTTTAACAATGTTATGTATGATGTTACCTATTATGGGTTCAGCAGCATTTCTGGAGTGCAGTGCTTTGAGCATACTCAGGGAATCGGTGTAAATGATGCTATTTTTGATATTCTCTCTTACTATTTTTTCCACAGCTACAAAGATGGCATAACACTCAGCAGTAAAAACCGATGCGCATTCTGGTAGTCGCATTATCTGTTTGTTTTTTCCTTGGATTACTGCACTTCCAACGTGATTTTCTGTTTTTGAGCCATCGGTATAAAATTCAATGTAAGTGTCATACTTTTCTTGTAGTGCAAAGAATTCCTGTAATATGTACTCATTTGGCGTTTGCTTTTTATCTAAATGTGTCATTGTGAGGTCACATACTGAAGGCAGGCTGTACCATGGTGGTAAATATTCATTCCTTTGTGCAATATTCGGTAGGGCATCTAGTACTGTTAGCTCTTCACATTTGTCTTCAAAGCGCAATAGTAATGGTCTGATAGAATGTGGTTTGTTGATGAATAATCTTTTAGATGGGCACTTGGTGACAACTGGATGGCAGAGATGTTTCGGAAGAGAACGGATTTTTAAGACATATGAGCATGTAAGGGCGATTCTTCGATCCTCAAGAGCGGCTTCATTAGTTTCAACGTAAAGGCTAACTACTGGTGATGTTCTGTATGCTCCAGATGATAGGCGCAGACCAAGATTATGAATGGGGTCTAATCTTTTTAAGTAGGATGCTCTTGCTGAACCATATACTATGCACCCGTAGTCCAGCTTGGAGCGCACCAGAGAGCGATATATTTGTAAAAGGCTTGCTCTATCGGACCCCCACCGCTTCCGTGAGAGCACTTTTAAGATATTGAGGACTTGAGAAGCTTTCTTTTTAAGGTTATTAATGTGTGGTAGAAATGTGAGTTTCTTGTCGAAAGTTAGGCCTAAAAATTTGTGTTCTTGTTTAATTGGTAGCGCAGTGTGATTCAGGTATAGACTGGGATCGACCTGTAGGCCTCGTCGCAATGAGAAAAGAACAGCTACTGTTTTTTGAGGAGAAAATTTAAATCCATTTCTGTCTGCCCAAGAACCTAGTTTATTTAGTGTGATTTGTATTTGTCTCTCACAGGTTGATATACTGGAGGACGTGCATGCTATTTGTAGGTCATCTACATAAACTGAATACATTATGGACTTGGGTATTACTTTAGCTAAAGAATTCATTTTTACTATGAAGAGTGTCGTGCTTAGAATGCACCCCTGGGGTACGCCGTTCTCTTGGGTGAAAGTCATGGAGAGAGTTGCTCCTAGGCGGACTCGGAATGTGCGGTTAGTCAGGAAGTCGTTCAAGCAGTTCAACATCCTGCCGCGGATACCTAGCTCTGCTAGGTCACAGAGGATGCCGAACTTCCACGTAGTATCGTAGGCCTTCTCCAAGTCGAAGAAGACCCCAATACAGTGCTGCTTGTGGATGAACGCCTCCCGGATGGTGTTTTCTAGGCGGACAAGATGATCTGTGGTGCAGCATGTTTTCTTAAACCCACATTGGTGTTTATCTAGTAGTTGCCGAGATTCAAGTACGAAGGTTAGTCTAATGTTTATTACACTTTCGAAAGATTTAGCAATGCAGCTGGTGAGGGTTATTGGTCTATAACTGCTAGGACTTGTTGGTGGTTTTCCGGGTTTGAGAAAAGGTATTATGACTGCTTTTTTCCACTCGTCAGGTATATTTCCAGTTATCCAGATTTTATTAAAGAATTTTAACAGTGCCTCTACAGCAGCCTCGGAGAGATGTGCAAGCATAGCGTAATGCACGTTGTCTGGTCCTGGTGCTGTCTTTTTTCCAGAAGATAATACTTTATTTAATTCTTGTAGTGTGAGAGGCTGGTTATAATCCTCGTGTACACCTGCTCCAGATGGAAATTTTTGTTTTTCAGCTATTGCTTTGTGTTTCTGAAATGTGTTTGTGTAATTGGATGAGCTTGAGATCTCAGCAAAATGTTCGCCCAATATGTTGGCCTGTTCTTCTAAAGATGTTTGTGTCCCGGGTGCTGTCAAGAGAGGAAGTGTGAAAGGGGTATGGTCACCAGTAAATTTACGAACTTTTTCCCACATTTTCTTTGATGTTGTTGAGCTGTTTATTGAGGAGACATATTTCTGCCAAGAGGTTTTTTCTGCATTTCTTCGCACATACCGTGCTCTGGCTTTTGCCTTCTTAAAGGTGAGTAGGTTCTCTGCAGTGGGATATCGACGCAGAGCGCTCCAGGCTTTCTTTTGTTGTTTTTTTGCTAATGTGCATTCTTTTGTCCACCACACTTTGTGTTTCTTTTGTGCAAGTCCTGTTGTTTGTGGTATAGCGAGTGTTGCGGCCGATATTATGCATTCAGTAAACTTCTCATTAATTTCATCTGTGCTAAGGTCGTCACAAAATTCCTTTTCCAGAGTGGCACTTTTTGTAAAAAGTGACCAGTCGGCGAGCTGAAGTTTCCAGCGCCGTGGCCTTGTGGGGATGATTGGAGTGGACGATGAGAGCCTGATGACGGTAGGTAAGTGATCGCTGCCCATGCGGTCATTTAAAACATCCCATTTAAAATCGTTAAAAAGTAATGGTGATGTGAAAGCTAAATCGAGAGAGCTCATTTTTGCTGTGCTTGGACAGCAATATGTGGCTTTTCCCGTATTTAAAAGACAGATATTATTTGAGAGGATAAAATCTTCGATTATTTGGCCCCTCGAGTCACAGCGTTCGCTTCCCCAGAACGGTGAGTGAGCATTAAAATCGCCAACTACCAGGAATGGCTCCGGTAGTTCATTTATCAAGCCTTCTAAATCTTGTATTGTTAATGTCATGTGCGGGGGAAGATATAGAGAACATATAGTTATGGTTTTGTAGCTCACGACGCTAACCGCAACCGCTTCCAGTTTTGTGTTAAGATTGATTTTTTTAGCAGGGACGCCGCTCTGAGTGACGATTGCGACGCCTCCTGAGAGTCTGTTAGCATGCTCGCGATCACGTCGGAATGTTTGATAATGTCTCAGGATATTCGTATGTTGTGGACCGAGGTTGGTTTCCTGAAGACATAAAGCTACAGGAAACATTGAGCCAAGAAAATGTGTGATATCATTGTAATTCCTGAGCAATCCTCTACAGTTCCATTGAAGTAGGAAAGTCATGTTTATATTTTTGAGTGAGGATTGAAGGGATTTACTTGTTTTCTGGGCCCGTTATTGGGGTCCTGTCTATTCTTCGCTCAAGAGAGCGGTTCCGCCGCTGCAAAGCGGGCGGATCGGGAGTTACCTCCATCACCTCACTAGAGGTGCTGGTGGACCGCGGGGAAGCCGCGGATGTGTTAGTGTCAGGCCTCCCCCGACGGGGGGAAGTCCTGCTGGGTGCCGACCCGTGAGCCGGCGCTCCCTGCTTTGGGGATGGCAGAGCAGCGTTCACTGTCTCTGCCTGGGGCGTTGATGGCACTGCCACAGGCTCCGTGAAGGTGGCCTGGGCAGATGCCGGAGTGCTGTGTGGTGCGCCGCCCCTGCGCACCACATCAGCAAAGTTTGTTTTTGTGGAAAAGTTGAAGCTGTTCTTTGCGTAAAACAGTCGTCGCGCTTCCTTAAATGTGATATTCTGTTTTGTTTTGATTGTAACAATTTCTTTTTCATTTTTCCACGATGGACATGACCTCGAATAGGCGGGATGATCGCCTTCACAGTTTGCGCAGCGAGGTGCTGCTCCTTCACAGTTGTCGGAAGCGTGTTCTTTTGATGCACATTTAGCGCAAGTTTCGCGGCCACGGCAGCTTTGAGACCCATGACCATACCGTTGACATTTGAAGCACCTGCGTGGGTTTGGGATGTAATGTCTGACATTTATTTTGAGGTAGCCAGCTTCTATGGATTCGGGGAGTGTGCTTGAGTTGAAAGTCAGTACTAGGTGCTTTGTAGGTATCTCTTTGTTGTCTTTTCTTATTTTGATACGATACACACTTATGACATTCTGTTCTTTGAGGCCTTCAAGCATCTCTTCCTCGGTGAGGTGAATGAAATCTGCTTCGGATATCACACCACGGACGGTGTTCAGAGATCGGTGTGCTGTAACTGATACAGGGATTTCCCCGATGGACACTAGGCTGGAAAGTTTTGAGTATTGGGCAGTGTCTCTGAGTTCAAGGAGCAGGTCACCACTTGGCATTTTAGACAGTTTGTACCCGGGACCCAAGGCCTCAGTTAGACTTTTTGCAACTAAGAATGGGGACATGGTTCTTGCGGTTTTTTCAGTTTCTTCGCTATGAAGAACGTGAAATTTTGGAAATGGTTTCGGTTTTTCGAAAAACTCTGCAGTTGCCTCGTTCCGCCCTCTTTTATGAGGGCGATCTGGTTTGGAAAAGGGGGGAGCCATGAAAAATATGTGTTGTTCGGCCGTGGTGCCAGCCACCCACCATGGAGCCCAACGAGGGGACGGGACAGGAACTTGCGAGCAAGTCCTGCCCACGCCAGCTGTACACCTCAACTATAACCCAATATGACGCAACTCAGGTTAGTTGGCCACACAAGGTTAACCCTCGCCGCCAGGAAAAAAGGGAAAAAACTAAGAAGAGAGGAGGATACAGGAAAGTTGTAAGGAAGGAAATAGGAAAGTCAAAGATAGAGGGGAGGACAGGAAAAGGCGACTGCCGATTTCCCCCGGTTGGGTCAGGCCGGAGGTGCCGTCTACAGGAAGCTGGGGCCAAAGTGGTGTGTTGCCTCCGCCGAGGGGCCTTAAGGGTCCAAACGCTCGGCATCGGCTCAACCACCAGGATCCCCTTTTCCCCGGACACGGCAATGCCACGCACGGCTAAGCGCGGATGCTCGGGTCCGTGGTGACGCATTGTTCACCATCATCCCCCTGCGGGGATGTCCCTGCGGATGCTCGGGTTAACCCCGTGGTGTCGCCACTCACCAACGTCTGCATGCTGCAGACGCCTCCCTGCGGGGGTGAAACAAAGCAAGAAAGACTGTTTTTTTTGTGTTTGATTCTTGCAAAATACATTTCTTACATTCTATCCACACCTTTAGTGCCTGTCCTGTAGCCCACGTAGTTCCTTCATAGCGAAGTCGGCCATCTTGTTTGGGGCAACATAGTTATGTGGGAAAGCGCACATGCGGAATTTTGAATATCTCCTATTGCTGATAACGAGTCGAGAGTTCACGTTCTAATTTTCTATTCAAAGAAAAGAACGTTAGCAAGCGCGATGAGAACTTCTCAGTCTGTTCTATATTCACTAGCAAGATGCGGAGCCCCTAAAAATAAACACAAGTCACTCTGTGGCCCTTATCTCGCCATATAAAAAATGACAGCGCTATGATAATGAATTCGCTGAAGTAAGCAATGTATATTGTCACGTTGTAGTGACGGCAGTCCAGCAGTCAGGAAGACACCAGAAATACTTGCAAACGAAGCTCTTTATTTGGGCTGACTTGCGCCCGCAAAAGAACTGAATCACTCGGTGGCGGCTTAAGCAACAAGCGTGCTCGTCAATCGTCGAACTACGAATGCCCGCTGCTCGCGGCATCGTTCAATTTAAAGGCGGCAAGGAAACTTCCAGAAAACAGGACAAGATACTCTACAGTAATCTAGAAAAACCTAGATGCAGCCTTTCATGGCTGCAATCAATCGAGATTAGTCTGGTCGCTTCTCGCGTCACGAACAAAAGTGATAACAACGCTTTCCTGCAGCCTTGAGCGTGAACGAACAAACACTACAATGATACGTGGCATTACCCCCCTTCCAAAGAAGCATCGTCTCGATGCTTTAAAATGAAAATAAACACGGAGAATGAAAACTTCGAGTCCTTTAGCGTTCATACAATGGCTTCAGGCGTACGACATGTACGACTTCCGGGCGTGTGCGGCGTCGCTGAGATCCTGTCGTGCCGTCGGGGATGACTTCATAGTCGAGGTCACCGATGCGACGGACAACCCTGTACGGGCCAAAGTAGCGTCGCAGCAACTTTTCACTCCATCCACGGCGGCGAATTTGAGTCCATAACCAAACAAGATCATCTGGCTTGTAATGCGTGTCTCGTCGGCGCAGATTGTAGCGTCGGGCGTCGGTATGCTGCTGGTCTTTAATGCGAAGCCGCGCAACTCTTCGGGCTTCCTCGGCGCGATGAAGGTAGGCGGCGACGTCGAGGTTGTCTTCGTCGGAAACGTGCGGGAGCATTGCGTCGAGTGTTGTCGTGGGCTTCCTGCCGTATACCAGCTGGAATGGGGTAAACCTGGTTGTCTCCTGGACGGCAGTATTATAGGCGAAGATCACGTAGGGCAGAATGGAGTCCCACGTCTTGTGTTCGGCGTCGATGTACATAGAGAGCATGTCTGCGATGCTCTTGTTCAGACGCTCTGTGAGTCCGTTGGTTTGTGGATGATACGCAGTTGTCCTCCGACGGCTTGTCTGGCTGTAGTTTAAAATGGCTTGCGTCAGCTCCGCTGTAAATGCCGTTCCTCTGTCTGTAATGAGCACATCGGGGGCGCCATGTCGCAGGAGAATTTGTTCGAGAAAAAATTTTGCGACTTCTGTTGCGGTACCACTAGGCAACGCTTTTGCTTCGGCGTAGCGGGTCATGTAGTCGGTGGCCACAATGATCCACTTGTTACCTGATGACGAAGTCGGAAAGGGGCCGAGGAGGTCCATCCCCATTTACTGAAAGGGCTTAGTTGGCGGTGGTATGGGGTTCAGGAGTCCGGATGGTCTAGTCGGAGGCGTTTTGCGTCGCTGACACTCACGGCACGTTTTCACGTAATGGGAAACGTCGGTAGCTAGCCACGGCCAATAGTGCTTCTCCTGGATGCGGTGCAACGTGCGAGCAATCCCGAGATGCCCCGCAGTCGGTTCATCATGACATGTCTGCATAATTTCCTGCCTGAGATTTTTGGGCACGACGAGAAGATGCACTGTCCTGCTGGGCGCGAAGTTCTTCTTCAGGAGGACATTATTGTGAAAGACGAAGGACGACAGTTGGCGCTTGAACCCTCGTGGAGGCGATGCGGTCTTGCCTTGCAGGTAATCAACTAGGTTTTGCAACTCAGGATCCGAGCGCTGCTGCTGCGCGAAACTGCTGGCGCTTACCGGTCCTAAGAAAGCGTCGCCGTCTTCCTCTTCCGGTGCTGCGTCGACGGGGGCTCGCGACAAGCAGTCTGCGTCGGAATGCTTGCGGCCAGATTTGTAGACTACAGTTATGTCGAATTCTTGAAGGCGCAGGCTCCAACAAGCAAGGCGGCCGGAGGGATCTTTCAAATTGGCTAGCCAGCACAGAGCATGGTGATCGCTCACAACCTTGAATGGTCGTCCGTATAGGTAGGGGCGAAATTTCGACGTGGCCCAAATAATGGCGAGACATTCTTTCTCGGTGGTCGAATAGTTGGCCTCGGCTTTCGACAGTGAACGACTAGCGTACGCGATAACTTTCTCCTGTCTTCCATTTTTCTGAATGAGGACCGCTCCTAAGCCCACACTGCTTGCATCGGTATGGATTTCAGTTTCGGCGTTTTCATCACAGTGCCCGAGCACAGGAGGGGACTGTAAGCGGCGCTTCAGCTCTTTGAAAGCTTCCTCTTGCGGCCTTTCCCATTTAAAAGGCACGTCAGCCTTGGTAAGTTGGGTCAAAGGTTCAGCGATGCGCGAAAAGTCCTTGACGAATCGCCGGTAATAAGCGCACAATCCAAGGAATCTGCGTATAGCTTTCTTGTCATTAGGCTGTGGAAACTCTGCGATCGCAGCCGTCTTCTGGGGGTCTGGGCGAACTCCATCCTTGCTTACGACGTGACCAAGGAACAGGAGCTCCTCGTAGGCAAAGTGACACTTCTCTGGTTTCAGTGTTAGTCCTGAAGACTTGATTGTTTCCAGCACTATCTGAAGCCTTCTGAGATGGTATTCAAAGCTTGAGGAGAAGACAACAACGTCATCTAAGTAGACTAGAGAAATTTGCCACTTCAAGCCTGCGAGCACCGTATCCATTACTCGCTGGAACGTCGCTGGGGCAGAACAGAGGCCGAATGGCATCACCTTGAACTCAAAGAGTCCGTCTGGTGTGATGAACCCAGTCTTCTCGCGATCTCTTTCGTCGACTTCAATTTGCCAGTACCCGCTCTTCAGGTCCATCGATGAGAAGTACTTAGCGTTGCATAGCCGATCCAATGTGTCGTCGATGCGGGGGAGGGGGTAGACATCCTTCTTCGTAATGCTGTTCAAGCAGCGGTAATCGACGCAAAAGCGAAGGGTGCCGTCTTTCTTTCTCACTAGGACAACTGGTGCTGCCCAGCGGCTTCTTGATGGCTGGATGACGTCGTCACGTAGCATTTCCTCTACTTGCTTGCGGATAGCTTGGCGTTCTATCGGCGACACGCGGTAGGGGCTCTGCCGCAGTGGTCGGGCGTGTTCGTCTGTTACAATGCGGTGCTTGGCAAGCCGGGTTTGTCGCACATTCGATGCTGATGAAAAGCAATCGCTGTACCTTTGAAGAAGACTGCGTATTTGGTCTTGTCTGCTCCGGGGTAATGCCGGGTTTGATGTTGAACGTGGGTTGATGGCCTTGGTCAGATGGTTCAGCGGGTTGGTCGGGGAGGGCAAATATGTCTCTGATGTCTGGCAGCTCGTCGAGAAAGGCAATCGTCGTACCTTTGTTCAGATGCCGGTATTCTTCGGTGAAGTTGGTTAGCAGCACCTGGACTTGGCCATTTCGGATTTCGGCGACTCCCCTTGCGACGCCCAATCCTCGATCCAGGAGTAACTGGGTATTCCCTTCGATGACGCCTTCGGCATTTTCGATGTCTCCAGTACCTATGCAGGCGAGGACATTTGATCGGGGCGGCACGCTCAATGCTTCGTCGAGGACGTTTAAGGCAACGTGATGAGTCGCTGGCGTCGCTGCAGATATCGCTTTGTCCGTGGAAAGCATGATGGACTTAGATCGAAGGTCGATGATCGCCCGATGTTCATTCAGGATGTCCATTCCCAAAATCAAATCTCGCGAGCATTTCTGTAGAACCAGGAAGGTTGTAGTATAGGTTCGCCCATTTAGTGTAACTCTCGCGGTGCAGCGTCCTGACGGCGCAATCAGGTTACCACCTGCGGTGCGGATCAGCAGGCCATCCCAAGTTGTTGTTACCTTCCTGAGCCGGACAGCGAGTGGGCCACTCATGATAGAGTAGTGAGCTCCAGTGTCGACCAAGGCAGTAACCGCGTGACCGTCGACCGTAACTTCAAGGTCACTTGTTCGCGTTCTCGTATTGTACGTTGTCTTCGGTGTCCGATCTCGGCTTCGTCGAGTAGTGAGGCTGCGGTGGGCGTACTCCGACGTTACTTCATTGGGCAGCAGTAAAGGTTTCAAGTCTGGCCGCGTCGTCGTTGTCGGTGCTGTCGTCGGTGTTGTCGGCGGTGTTGTCGTCAGTGTTGTCGTCGTAGTTGAGGCATGGACTTGGGTTTTCGTCGATGGAGGATCTTTGCACTTGCGCTCGGAAGCAACCTCACCTCCAGAGGCTGCTTTATTCAGTTTAACCTTCGGGGGCTGGGGGAGCGTCCGCGCACTGCGTAGCCTCGGCTAGGAGATACAAAGCGCGGAGACGAAGGCGACGGGGAACGTGATAGGCGGCTGGGTGGTGAGCATTCTTCCCGACGCAAAAACTCCTCGATTTCGGCTGGTCGCTTGCCGGGTCGGGGTCGTGGAGCGTCGCAAGAGAACCCTCGGATGCCCAGTCTTCTGTATGGGCAGTGCCGGAGAACGTGACCGGCTTCGCCACAGTGGAAGCATAGTGGGAGCCGCTGGTCGGGAGTTCTCCACTCGTCGCATTTCCTCGGCTGAGTGCGACGCTCGTAGGTCGGGCGGGTTGGGGCGAGAGGGCGGCGGTCCAGCGCAGCTGGCTGAGGGCGATAGGGGCTTGGGTCCCGTTGTCGAGGGGCAGGACGGCGCACAGCTGTGGCGTAAGTCATGGCTGGGGGCTGCAGAGGCTGCGTGGGTGTCGGCGTCACACCCAAGGCCTGTTGAACCTCGTCCCGGACGACGTCAGTGAGCGATGAAAGCTGCGGCTGCGTTCCTGTTGGCAGCAATCGTCGGAGCTCTTCATGTACAACTTGACGTATAACCTCCCGCAGGTCATTGTTGTTAGCGGTGTCCAGGCAGCTTGCTGAGAAAACGCGCTGCTGGCGGTCATACTGGCGGGCTCGGGCATCAAGAGTTTTTTCCATCGTGGATGCCTCTTCTACAAATTCCGCGACGGTTTTCGGTGGGTTGCGGACGAGGCCGGCAAAGAGTTGCTCTTTGACTCCTCGCATAAGAAGCTTTACTTTTTCTTCTTCTTTCATGTCTGCGTCGGCACGCCGGAAGAGACGCTTCATCTCCTCAGTGTACATTGCAAAGGTCTCGTTTGGATGTTGTATGCGAGACTGTAGCAGCTGCTGGGCTCTCTCCTTTCGCACGACGTTCGTGAAGACCTTCAGAAGCTGCTCCTTGAAGGTTTCCCAGTTCGTGAGGCTAGCTTCCTCATTCTCAAACCAGATTCTTGCTGGTCCCTCCAAGGCGAAGAAGACGTACCTAAGTTTCGTAGCATCATCCCAGTTGTTGAAGACAGCCACACGGTCGAACTGTTCCAGCCATTCTTCGGGGTCGGCGCCAGGCGAAGCGTCGAAGGTTGGTGGCACTCGGGGCTGCTGAAGAATGATTGGAGTCGTCGTCTGGGGCAAGCTCATGGTAGACGTTTCTGCTGGCTTTCGCTTCCGGGTAGGGTCCGGCAGAATCCCGAACTCAGGTGCGTCCCCTTGCAGGCGTCGGCTTGCGCTGTGGACTGGACTCAGCTGCAGGTCTTGCGGTAGATGACTCAGAGGGCTGGCGTCCCGACTTGTAGGGGGTGTCCGGAACATGGAAGGATACCCCGCACCTCCACCAGATGTCACGTTGTAGTGACGGCAGTCCAGCGGTCAGGAAGACACCAGAAATACTTGCAAACGAAGCTCTTTATTTGGGTTGACTTGCGCCCGCAAAAGAACTGAATCACTCGGTGGCGGCGTAAGCAATAAGCGTGCTCGTCAATCGTCGATCTACAAATGTCCGCCGCTCGCTGCATCGCTCAATTTAAAGGCGGCAAGGAAACTTCCAGAAAACAGGACAAGATACTCTTCAGTAATCTAGAAAAACCTAGATGCAGCCTTTCATGGCTGCGATCAATCGAGATTAGTCTGGTCGCTTCTCGCGTCACGAACAAAAGTGATAACAACCCTTTCCTGCAGCCTTGAGCGTGAACGAACAAACACTACAATGATACGTGGCAATATATTGTAACGGAAAATAGGGCGACAGGTCGCTAACCAGCAGAATACAGCAAGCAGCCAGCCAGCCAGCCAGCGCGAGACACTTCAACGTCTTCGAAGAGACTTCAGCGCCACCTGAGAACACCAGGTGGCATTACTCCCCCTCCCAAAAAAATAAAAAAATAAAAGCGGGGTTGCAGTACGGGCAGTGGAAAGAGAAAAAACAAAACAGCACAAGCACACAAAAATGTACAAGGGAGGTGGGCGAAGGTGTCCCACGCGAAAACTAGCGGAACACTGAGCGTACTATCCATTACCGCGTGAAGTACGGTTTCATGCGGACAACGTGCACAACCTTAGAGCGGGGTGGACGACGCTGAGGCTGCACAGTCCCGTCAGGAAGAACTTCGTAGGCCACTTCTGTGACACGGCGCAAACCTCTTGTTGTTGTTGTGTTGGGTTTATTGGCGCATAAGCAGCTAAGGCTATCATGCGCCAAGAACAAGGTATGGAAAGGTTGGCTTGAGCAGAGTGTGAAAACAAAGTTGATAAAAACGGTGGTGTAAAGGGCCTAAAAGTTATTTTTATTACCTGGCTGATTAAATACAAACTTTTTAGAAATGGCTGTTTGCAGAAGCTTTTAAAAGTTGGTGCACCTCCGTGGACATCCTTGGCTTGCCAAGGAT
Source organism: Amblyomma mixtum (assembly GCF_055824585.1). NCBI lineage: Eukaryota > Metazoa > Arthropoda > Arachnida > Ixodida > Ixodidae > Amblyomma > Amblyomma mixtum. The sequence continues at coordinate 221,161,273 of NC_143013.1, read as the reverse complement.
CTCGAGGCCCCCCAACTACTCATAAAAACCTCAGCCTCCTTCTCAGGACTGAGAAAGTGGCTGAGGTGTATCGTTCTAAGTAAAGAAGCACAGGGTCGGAACATTACAGGTTTTGAAGAACACCGGCTTCCCTTAAAAAGCTAAAAACATCAAGCATACTAACGGGTGCATCTTCAGCTAAAATCAACGCTGGATGAAATGGGATATGTTCTGTGTAAAATGTTGCAAAATATTTTTTTCTTAATGATTCAAGTTTTGTGCATGATAGTAGTATGTGGTTTATGGTAAGTTCATGTCCGCATTGCTCGCAAATAGGTTTGTCTTTCTTTGTTAGCAGGAAGTTGTGTGTGAGATGTGTGTGTCCTATACGGAGACGGCATAAAATAACTTCGATGAATCGTTTTTGGTGTGAGCATGATTTCCATTCGCCTAGGATGGGTTTTACTAAATGTAGCTTATTTTTTCTTTCGATATTCCATTGCGACTGCCATTTATTTCTTAATTTCCACTGGACCAACTTCATACCATCTTTGTAGGGAATGTACACTTTCTTTATTTCTTTGTTTCGAGCTTTTCCAGCACATTCATCTGCTTTCTCATTGCCAGCGATTCCAATGTGGCTGGGAACCCAGCAAAATTTTATGTCTTGTCCCTGTATTGTGGCGCTTGTTATGTTATGTATGATATCCCCGATTAGTGGTGTCACTGCATTGCTATGGTGAAGTGAGGTTAGTATGCTCAGAGAATCAGTGTAAATGATACTGTTCTGAATGTTCTCATTTATTATTTTTTCTACAGCTAGCAAGACTGCGTAACACTCGGCGGTGAAAATGGATGCACACTGAGGTAGCCGTACTATTTTTTCCCAATTATTCTGAACTACAGCACTTCCCACGTAGTGCACCGATTTTGATCCATCGGTATAAAATGCTTCGTATTCTCCGTACTTTTCGTTGAGTGCTAAATATTCTTGTAATATCTGTTCATGTGGTGTATGTTTTTTCCGAAATTGTGTTAATGTGAAGTCCCACACAGATGGTAGGCAGTACCAAGGCGGGAGTGGATCAGGTTTGCGGGCAATATTAGGTAATATGTTCATTATGTCTAGTTCTTGGCATTTCTCTTCAAAGCGGAGAAGAAGTGGTCTGATTGCTAGAGGTTTGTTGGTAAATAGTGTTCGGGATGGGCACTTTGTAACGAGTGGGTAACAGATGTGTTTAGGCTGGGAACGGATCTTTAAAATGTATGAGCATGTGAGCATAGTTCGTCTGTCTGCGAGTGGTTGCTCATTTGTCTCTACGTACAGGCTTTTTATAGGTGACGTCCTGTATGCACCAGTTGAAAGGCGCAATCCCAAATTGTGCACAGGGTCCAGTCGCTTCAAGTACGATGGCCTTGCTGATCCATACACTATGCAACCATAATCTAGAATGGAACGTACTACAGAGCGATAAATGTGTAGAAGACATACCCGATCAGAACCCCAGTGTTTGCGTGAAAGGACTTTCAGTATGTTCAGTGCTAGCGACGCCTTCTTTTTCAGTGCGTTTATGTGAGGCAGGAAAGTAAGTTTTTTATCGAAGGTGATGCCTAGAAATTTGTGTTCCTTTTTGAAAGGCAGCTCGGTTTGGTTGAGGTGTAATGTTGGATTTGTGTACAAGCCTCGTTTGAGTGAAAAAAGTAAGGCCACTGTTTTTTGTGTTGAGAACTGGAAACCATTCTTGTCTGCCCATGTTGCCATTTTGTTGATTGTAAGCTGTACTTGTCGTTCGCATGTGGATATATTGGAAGATGTACATGCTATCTGAAGATCATCAACATACATTGAATACATAATGGACCTTGGGATTATTTTTCTAATAGAATTCATTTTTACAACGAAGAGAGTTGTGCTTAAAATGCACCCTTGAGGAACTCCATTTTCCTGAATGAAGTCCCTCGAAAGGGTCGAGCCTAGGCGGACATTAAATGAGCGGTTAGACAAAAAGTCTTTAATGCAGTTGAGCATTCTGCCACGGATGCCGAGCTCAGCTAAGTCCTGGAGAATCCCGAACCTCCAGGTTGTATCATATGCTTTTTCTAAATCAAAAAAGACGCTAAGACAGTGCTGTTTGTGTATAAAAGCTTCTCTGACTGTATTTTCGAGACGGACTAGGTGATCTGTAGTGGAGCATCCTTTCTTAAATCCACACTGATGGATATCAAGCAGTTCACAGGATTGAAGAACAAAGGTTAGTCTGATATTTAGGACACTTTCGAAGGATTTGGCGAGGCAACTGGTTAAGGCTATGGGTCTATAATTGCTAGGAGAGGTTGGGGGTTTACCAGGTTTAAGGAACGGTACAATAATAGCTTTCTTCCAGGCTTCAGGTATTTTCCCTGACATCCAAACTGTGTTGAAGAATCTCAAAAGTGCTTCTATGGCAGGCTCAGAAAGATGTGCAAGCATTTCATAATGTATATGGTCGGGTCCTGGAGCAGTTTTTTTCCCGGCAGACAGTACTCTGTTGATTTCTTGGCGGGTAATTAGACTATTGTATTTTTCATTTGCACCTCCAGTTGTTGGGAGCCTCTGTTTTTCAGCTGTATTTTTGTATTTTAAAAAGGACTGCGTGTAGTGTGATGAACTTGAAACTGCAGTGAAATGTTCTCCTAAGATGTCTGCCTGTTCGTCTATGCTTGTTTGTGTTCCGGGTGTTGTTAAAAAAGGAATTGTAAATGGTGAAAGGTTACCGTTTATTTTTCGAACCTGCTCCCACATTTTTTTAGATGGGATCTGGCTGTTGATAGTTGAAACATAATTCTGCCATGAAGCTTTTTCTGCACTGCGACGAACATACCGAGCTTTAGCTTTTGCTTTTTTAAAATTTAGGAAATTGTCATGCGTCGGATACCTACGGAATTTACCCCAAGCTCTGTTTTGTTGTTTTTTCGCTTCTTTACAGTCTTTTGTCCACCATACTTTATGGTTTTGTCGCGCCACTCCTGATGACTGAGGAATAGCTGTGAGTGCGGCAGTTATGATACAATTAGTGAACTTTTCGTTTATCTGGTCAACGGTAAGATTTCCTAAAACTATATCTTCTAAAGTTGCCTTTGCTCTAAAAATTGACCAGTCGGCGAGGTGAAGCTTCCAACGCCGTGGCCTTGTGGGGATTATTTCCGGTGGGGATGTTAAAGTGATTAGTACAGGGAGGTGATCGCTGCCATATGGATTGTCAATGACGTCCCAGTTAAAATCGTTAAAAACAGAAGGTGAACTAAACGACAAATCTAAAAAGGTCATTTTCCCTGAGGTAGGGGAGCAGTATGTGGCTTTTTCTGTATTTAAAAGACATACATTACTTGTGAGGATAAAATCTTCAATTATTTGACCCCTAGAGTCACAGTGCTCGCTTCCCCAAAAAGGGGAGTGAGCGTTAAAATCCCCGACTACTAGATATGGTTCTGGAAGTTCATCAATGAGGCCTTGTAGATCGTGGACTGTTAGTGTGAGATGTGGAGGAATATATACAGAGCAGATTGTAATTGTTTTGTAGCTGACAATGCTGACTGCAACAGCCTCAAGTTTTGTTTTGAGTCTGATCTCTTGAGCAGGGAGCAGGGACGCCGCTTTTCACTATGATGGCTACGCCTCCCGATAGTCGGCTCGCCTGTTCCCGATCGCGGCGGAAAACAGTGTAATTCTTAAGAAAGTTATTTTTTTGGGGACCTAAATTTGTTTCTTGTAGACATAAGGCGACAGGAGTGTGTGCTCCTAGTATGTCTTTTATGTCACTGTAATTGTTTAAAAGTCCTCTACAATTCCATTGTATTATGAAAGCCATCTTATTTTTGTGTTTGTATCGGGTGAAAAACTAGATCAAGTTTTTGATGGCCCTGTGACTCGGGGCCTGTCTTTTTTTGATCGATCCAGAGAGCTCCGCCGACCGTCCGACGTGGACGGCGCGGGGCTGCCCGGGGTCGTGTCCATCGCCTCTGCGGAGGCGCTGGACGACCGTGCAGAAGGCACGTTCGCGTTCGAGTTTGACCTCGACCTGTGGGAAGAGGTCTTGAGGCCCGCCGACCCGGGGGTCTGCGTTGCCTCCTTTGGGGTTTGCGGAGTAGCGCTAGCTACTCCACACGGGGGCGCGGGTGGCCCCGCCACAGGCACACTGCGTGTGGCCTGGACAGGTGCCGTAGCCTGGTGTGGTGTGCCGCGCCCACGCACCACATCGGCGAAGTTTGTTTTTGCAGTGAAGGTGAATTTGTTTGAGCGTATTGCCTTCGTGCTTCTTTGAAAGAAATGTTTTGTGTAGTCTTGAGACTGTTGTGTTGTGTTGGGTTTATTGGCGCATAAGCAGCTAAGGCTATCATGCGCCAAGAACAAGGTATGGAAAAAATATGCTTGAGCAGAGTTTGAAAACAAAGTGGATAAAAACGTTGGTGTAAAGGGCCTAAAAGTTATTTTTACTAACTAGCAGATAAAAGACAAGAATTTTAAAAATGTCTGACGTAGAAACTTTTAGAGGTTGGGTTACCTCCGCAGACATCCTTGGCTCGGCAAGGATTTCGAGGCTCCCAACAACTCAGATAAAGACCTCAGCCTCCTTCTCGTGATTCAGAAAGTGGCTGAGGTGTATAATTGTATGTAGCGAAGCACAGGGTGAGTAGATTAGAGTTGATGAAGAATACTGGCTTCCCTTAAAAAGCTAAAAACACAGGGTATACTGACAAGTGCTTCTTTGCCTAATATCAATGCTGGATGAAAAGGAATGTGTTCTTGGTAAAAGGTAGTAAAATGTTTTTTTCTTAGTGATTCGAGTTCTGCACATGAGAATAATATGTGGTTTACTGTTAGTTCATCTCCGCACTTTTCACAAACAGGTTTGTCTTTCTTTGTTAGCAGGAAGTTGTGTGTGAGATGTGTGTGTCCAATACGGAGACGGCATAAAATAACTTCGATGAAACGTTTTTGGTGGGAGCATGACTTCCATTCTTCTATAAATGGTTTTACTAAGTGGAGCTTATTATTTCGTTCAATATTCCATTGCGACTGCCATTTATTTCTTAGCTTGCACTGTACCAACTTCATACAGTCATTGTAGGGGATATTCACTTTCTTTATTTCTTTGTTGCGAGCTTTCGCAGCACATTCATCCGCCTTCTCATTGCCAGTGATTCCAATGTGGCTGGGAACCCAGCAAAATTTTATGTCTTGTCCCTGTATTGTGGCGCTCGTTATGTTGTGTATGATATTACCAATTAGTGGTGTCACTGCATTTCTATGGTGAAGTGAGGTTAGTATGCTCAGAGAATCAGTGTAAATGATACTGTTCTGAATGTTCTCATTTATTATTTTTTCTACAGCCACCAAGACTGCGTAACCCTCGGCGGTGAAAATGGATGTACACTCAGGTAGCCGTACTGTTTTTTCCCAATTATTCTGAACTACAGCACTTCCCACGTAGTGCGCCGATTTTGATCCATCGGTATAAAATGCTTCGTATTCTCTGTATTTTTCCTTGAGTGCTAAATATTCTTGTAATATCTGTTCATGTGGTGTATGTTTTTTTCGAAATTGTGTTAATGTGAAGTCGCACACAGATGGTAGGCAGTACCAAGGCGGGAGTGGATCAGGTTTGCGGGCAATATTAGGTAATATGTTCATTATGTCTAGTTCTTGGCATTTCTCTTCAAAGCGGAGGAGAAGTGGTCTGATTGCTAGAGGTTTGTTGGTAAATAGTGTTCGGCATGGGCACTTTGTAACGAGTGGGTAACAGATGTGTTTAGGCTGGGAACGGATCTTTAAAATGTAAGAGCATGTAAGCATTGTTCGTCTGTCTGCAAGTGGTGGTTCATTGGTTTCCACGTAAAGGCTATTTATGGGTGATGTCCTGTAAGCACCAGTTGAAAGACGCAAACCCATATTGTGCACAGGATCCAGTCGCTTCAAGTACGATGGCCGTGCTGATCCATACACTATGCAGCCATAATCTAAAACGGAACGTACTACAGGGCGATAAATCTGTAGAAGGCATACCCGATCAGAACCCCAGTGTTTGCGTGAAAGGACTTTAAGTATGTTCAGTGATAGCGACGCTTTCTTCTTTAGTGCGTTTATGTGAGGCAGGAAAGTAAGCTTTTTATCGAAGGTGATGCCTAGAAATTTGTGTTCTTTTTTTAAAGGCAGTGTGGTTTGGTTTAGGTGTAATGTGGGATCTGTGTGCAAGCCTCGTTTCAGTGAAAAAAGTAAGGCTACTGTTTTCTGTGGTGAGAACTGGAAACCATTCCTGTCTGCCCATGTTGCCAGTTTGTTGATTGTAAGTTGTACTTGTCTTTCACATGTAGATATATTGGAAGATGTGCACGCTATCTGAAGATCGTCGACATAGACTGAATATGTTATGGACCTTGGTATAATTTTGTTAAGAGAATTCATTTTTACAATAAAAAGAGTTGTGCTTAAAATACACCCTTGAGGCACTCCATTTTCCTGAATAAAATCCCTCGAAAGGGTTGAGCCTAGACGAACATTAAATGAACGGTTAGTCAAAAAGTCTTTAATTGAGTTCAGAATTCTGCCACGGATGCCAAGCTCAGCTAAGTCCTGGAGGATCCCGAACCTCCAGGTAGTATCATATGCTTTTTCTAAATCAAAAAAGACGCTAAGACAGTGTTGCTTGTGTATAAAAGCTTCTCTGACAGTATTTTCAAGGCGGACTAGGTGGTCTGTAGTGCAGCATCCCTTTTTAAATCCACACTGATGGATATCAAGAAGTTCACCAGATTGAAGAACAAAGGTTAGTCTTATATTTAGGACACTTTCGAAGGATTTGGCAAGGCAACTAGTCAGGGCTATGGGTCTATAACTGCTAGGAGAAGTTGGGGGTTTACTAGGCTTAAGAAGAGGTACAATAATAGCTTTCTTCCAGGCTTCCGGTATTTTCCCAGACATGAATATTGTGTTAAAGAATCTTAAAAGTGCGTCCACGGCTGGCTCGGAAAGATGCGCAAGCATTTCATAGTGTATTTCGTCGGGTCCTGGAGCAGTTTTTTTGCCGGCAGATAGTACTTTATTGATTTCTTGGAGGGTAATTAGACAATTGTATTTTTCATTTGTGCCTCCACTTGTTGGGAGCCTCTGTTTTTCAGCTGTGTTTTTGTATTTTAAAAAAGACTGTGTATAGTGAGATGAACTTGAAACTGCAGCGAAATGTTCCCCTAGTATGTCTGCCTGTTCCTCTATGCTTGTTTGTGTGCCGGGTGTTGTTAAAAAAGGAATTGTGTATGGTGAAAAGTTACCATTTAATTTTCGCACATGTTCCCACATTTTTTTAGATGTGATGTGACTGTTTATGGAAGAGACGTAAGTTTGCCATGATTTTTTCTCGGCACTACGACGGACGTACCGAGCTTTAGCTCTTGCTTTTTTAAAATTTATGAGATTCTCATGTGTCGGATACCGGCGAAATTTACCCCAAGCTCTGTTTTGTAGTTTTTTTGCTTTCTTGCACTCTTTTGTCCACCATATTTTATGATTTTGTTGCACCACTCCTGACGACTGTGGAATAGCTGTGAGTGCGGCAGTGATGATACAATTAGTGAACTTTTCATTTATCTGGTCGATGGAGAGATTATCTAAAAGTATATTTTCTAAATTTGCCTTTGCTCTAAAAAGTGACCAGTCGGCGAGGTGAAGCTTCCAGCGCCGTGGCCTTGTGGGGATTATTTCCGGTGGGGATGTTAAAGTGATTAGTGTAGGGAGGTGGTCACTGCCATATGGGTTGTCAATGATATCCCATTTAAAATCATTAAAAACCGAAGGTGAGCTAAATGACAAGTCTAAAAAGGACATTTTCCCCGAAGTAGGGGAGCAGTAGGTGGCTTTTCCTGTATTTAAAAGACATACATTGTTTGTGATGATAAAATCTTCGATTATTTGACCCCTAGAGTCACAGCGCTCGCTTCCCCAAAAAGGGGAGTGAGCGTTGAAGTCCCCAACTACTAGATACGGTTCTGGAAGTTCATTGATAAGTTCTTGTAAATCGTGGACTGTTAATGTAAAATGTGGAGGAATATATACAGAACAGATAGAAATTGTTTTATGGCTGACGACACTGACCGCGACGGCTTCAAGTTTTGTTTTGAGTGTGACTTCTCGAGCAGGGACGCCGCTTTGCACGACGATCGCAACGCCTCCAGATAGTCTATTTGCCTGCTCACGATCGCGTCTAAAAGTTTTATAATGTTTCAGGATATTTGTATGTTGTGGACCTAGATTTGTTTCTTGAAGACATAAGACTACGGGCGAGATTGACCCTAGGATATCTTTTATGTCATTGTAGTTCCTCAACATTCCTCTACAGTTCCACTGAACTAGGAAAGCCATATTTATGTTTGGGATAGGAACGATTGAGAGTTTACTTATGTTCTGGGGCCGTTATGGTGGCCCTGCCTTTTTTCCGCTCAAGAGAGCTGTTCCGCCGCTGTAAAGCAGGCGGGCTGGGAGTTTGGTCCATCACCTCGCAAGAGGTGCTGGACGACCGCGGAGATTCCGCAGGTGTTTGGGTGTCGGGCCTCCCCCGACGGGGGGAAGTCCTGCGGGGTGTTGACCCGTGGGCCGGCACTCCCTGGCTTGTAGTTGGCAGAGCAGCTTTCGCTGTCTCTGCCTGGGGCGTGGATGGCACTGCCACAGGCGCGGTGGAAGTGGCCGCGGCAGGTGCCGGAGTGCTGTGTGGTGCTACGCCCCTGCGCACCACATCAGCGAAGTTTGGTTTCGCTGTGAAGGAGAATGTGTTGTTAAGTGCAAAACGCCTTCTGGCTTCTTTGAATGAAATGTTTTCTTTGGTCTTTATTGTAATAATTTCTTTTTCCTTTTTCCAGGACGGACACGCCCTGGAGTATGCAGCGTGGTCGCCTTCGCAGTTTGCGCAGCGTAGTGCTGCGTCGCATTCCTCAGACTGGTGGTCCTTTGATGCGCATTTCGCGCAGGTTTTGCGGCCGCGGCAGCTTTGTGAGCCATGGCCAAACTTCTGGCAATTGAAACAGCGACGGGGATTGGGTATGTAGTGTCTTACGTTGACTTTCAGGTATCCTACTTCGATTGTTTCGGGCAAGCTGCTGGTGTTAAATGTGAGGACCATGTGTTTGGTGTCTATTTCCTTGTTATCCTTGCGGATTTTGATCCTGTGGACGTCTATTACATTTTGTTCGGATAGTCCTTGAAGCATTTCAGTTTCTGTTAGGTGGATAAAGTCAGCTTCTGAGATAACGCCTTTGACTGAGTTGAGGGATCGGTGGGGAGTCACGGAGACAGAGATGTCCCCTATGGAATCGATGTTTGCAAGTTTCGAGCACTGGATGCTCTCGCGTAGTTCGAGGAGTAGGTCGCCGCTTGACATTTTGGATACCTTGTAGCCAGGCCCTAAGGTATCTGTTAGGCATTTGGTAACAAGAAATGGGGATATGATTCGGGCTTGCTTTTGTTCACAGTTACTGTGTATAACATGAAACTTAGTGAATGTCGGTTTCTTTTTCGAAAAAAAGTCTGCTGCTTCGTTCCGCACTCTTTTCAGAGAGCGATCAAGTTTGGAAAGGGGGGGAGCCATAAAAAAATTTGGTTTTTCGGTCATGGTGCCAGCCACCCACCATGGAGTCCAACAAGGGGACGCGACAGGAACTTGAAAGTAAGTCCTGCCCACGCCAGCTGTACACCTTAACTATAACCTAATATGACTCAACTCAGGGTAGTTGGTCACACACGGTTAACCCTCGCCGCCAGGAAAAAGAGGAAAAAACAAAGAAGGGAGGAGGATACAGGAAAGTTGTAAGAAAGGAGATAGGAAAGTGAAAGATGAGAGGAGAACAGGAAAAGGCGACTGCCGATTTCCCCCAGTCGGGTCAGGCCGGAGGTGCCGTCTGCAGGAAGCTGGGGCCAAAGTGGTGTGTTGCCTCCGCCGAGGGGCCTTAAGGGTCCAAACGCTCGGCATCGGCTCAACCACCAGGATCCCCTTTTCCCCGGACACGGCGATGCCACGCACGGCTAAGCGCGGATGCTCGGGTCCGTGGTGACGCATTGTTCACCATCATCCCCCTGCGGGGATGTCCCTGCGGATGCTCGGGTTAACCCCGTGGTGTCGCCACTCACCAACGTCTGCATGCTGCAGACGCCTCCCTGCGGGGATAGTCTTGAGACTAATAATTTCTTTTTCTTTTTTCCATGAAGGACAAGCTCTGGAGTAGGCAGCATGGTCTCCCTCACAGTTTGCACACCGTGGGTTAGCAACACATTCTTCGGATTGGTGTTCCTTCGAAGAGCATTTTGCGCAAGTTTTGCGGCCGCGACAACTCTGTGAGCCGTGGCCAAATCTCTGGCAGTTGAAACATCTGCGTGGGTTGGGAATATACGGTCTTACATTTATTTTCAGATATCCGACTTCTATGCTTTCAGGCAGTATGCTGGTGTTGAAAGTGAGGATGAGGTGTTTCGTGTCAATTTCTTTGTTGTCCTTCCTGATCTTTATTCGCTGAACATTTATGACATCTTGATCAGTAAGGCCCTCAAGCATTTCTTTTTCAGATAGGTGGACAAAGTCGATTTCAGATATGACGCCTCGGACAGTGTTTAGAGATCGATGTGAAGTAACGGAGATCGGAATCTCCCCTATGGACACGAGGTTTGAGAGTTTAGAGTACTGGACGGTGTCATGCAATTCGAGTAGTAAGTCCCCACTGGCCATTTTTGATACCTTGTACCCAAGGCCCAAGGTATCTGTCAAGCACTTTGCTACCAGGAACGGGGATATCAGTCTTGCTTGTTTTTCTTCTGCATTGCTATGTACAACATGGAATTTCGGGAAAGTTATCTTTCTTTTTTGGAAAAAGTCGCTTGCATCGGTCCGCCCTCTTTTCAGAGAGCGATCAGGTTTTGAAAGGGGGGGAGCCATAAAAAATTGATGTTTTTCGGTCATGGTGCCAGCCACCCACCATGGAGTCCAACAAGGGGACGCGACAGGAACTTGAAAGCAAGTCCTGCCTACGCCAGCTGTACACCTTAACTATAACCTAATATGACTCAACTCAGGGTAGTTGGTCACACACGGTTAACCCTCGCCGCCAGGAAAAAGAGGAAAAAACGAAGAAGAGAGGAGGATACAGGAAAGTTGTAAGAAAGGGAATAGGAAAGTGAAAGATAGAGGGGAGGACAGGAAAAGGCGACTGCCGATTTCCTCCGGTTGGGTCAGGCCGGAGGTGCCGTCTACAGGAAGCTGGGGCCAAAGTGGTGTGTTGCCTCCGCCGAGGGGCCTTAAGGGTCCAAACGCTCGGCATCGGCTCAACCACCAGGATCCCCTTTTCCCCGGACACGGCGATGCCACGCACGGCTAAGCGCGGATGCTCGGGTCCGTGGTGACGCATTGTTCACCATCATCCCCCTGCGGGGATGTCCCTGCGGATGCTCGGGTTAACCCCGTGGTGTCGCCACTCACCAACGTCTGCATGCTGCAGACGCCTCCCTGCGGGGAGGCGCAAACCTCTGTACGGTCCAAAGTAACGGCATATCAGTTTTTCAGAGAAGCCTGGGCGGCGTACCGGGGTTTACACCCAAACTTGGTCACCCGGATGGTATTCGACGTGCCGATGATGGAGGTTGTAGCGGCGCGCATCCGTGCTCTGCTGCCGCTGAATGTGGATACGGGCAAGTTGACGTGCTTCCTCGGCGCGCTGGGCGAACTGCTCGGCGTCTGGCGTGAGTGGGTGGTCATCAGTGCAGCATGGAAGCATTGCGTCCAGCATCGTCTGAACGTCACGTCCGTAGACCAGACGAAATGGTGTAAATCGGGTCGTCTCCTGGGTGGCCGTGTTGTAAGCGTATGTGACGTACGGGAGAATCTCGTCCCAGGTTTTGTGCTGCGAGTCTATGTACATTGCGATCATGTCGGCGATCGTTCTGTTGAGTCTCTCTGTGAGCCCGTTCGTCTGTGGGTGATAGGCAGTGGTTTTGCGATGGTTCGTGTGGCTGTGCTCGAACACGTCGCGCATGAGCTGTGCCGTAAATGCCGTACCTCGATCAGTGGTTACGTGGGACGGTGCGCCATGACGCAGCACGATTTGTTGCATAAAAAACTGGGCGATCTCAGATGACGTACCGCGCTGCACCGCTTTAGTTTCCGCATACCTTGTTAAATAGTCGGTCGCGACTATGATCCATTTATGACCGGCCGATGACACAGGGAACGGACCCAGAAGATCGATGCCGACTTGATCAAACGGCGTCCGAGGCGGTTCAATAGGTTGGAGCAAGCCCGCTGGCTTGAGAGGAGGCGCCTTACGACGTTGGCAATCGCGGCAGCCTCTGACGTAACGCTGGACGGCGTGAGAAAGTTTGGGCCAATAATACGCCTGGCGCACGCGTGCAAGTGTGCGGGCAAAGCCCAAGTGGCCGGAGGTCGGCTCATCGTGACAAGCAAGAAGGATATCGGCGCGGAGATCTGCCGGAACGACGAGGAGGTGCACTCGGTCAACAGTGCTGGAGTTTTTCTTAAACAAAATGCCGTTCCGGAGACAGAAGGCCGGCAGGTTCCTAGAAAATTGGCGGGGTACGACAGAAGCTCGGCCCTCCAGATAATCAATGATAGGTCGCAGGTCTGGGTCAGCTCGCTGTCGGGTCATTAAGTCTAGGTCGCTGACAACTCCAATAAAACCACTCTCGTCCCCTATGCTATCATCCGCTAACCCGACGGGTGCGCGAGAGAGTGCGTCAGCGTCTTCGCGCGTCTGGCCAGATTTGTGCACAATGGTGTAGTCGAATTCTTGGAGGCGGAGGCTCCATCGGGCTAGGCGCCCCGATGGGTCGCGAAGATTGGCAAGCCAGCACAACGAATGGTGGTCGGTAACTACTTTGAACGGGCGGCCGTAGAGGTAGGGACGAAATTTCATGGTTGCCCACACAACCGTAAGGCATTCTTTTTCCGTGGTCGAATAGTTTGTTTCAGCGCGAGAAAGCGTGCGGCTTGCATACGCGATGACCCTTTCCACGCCACCTTGGTGTTGGACGAGTACGGCGCCGAGGCCGACGTTGCTCGCGTCGGTGTGGACTTGGTTTCAGCCTCTTCATCAAAGTGCGCAAGAACAGGGGTTGTTAGCAGTCGTCTGCGCAGCTCGGCAAAAGCCTCCTGCTGCTCGGCAGCCCACACGAACTGTGTATCATTGCGCGTGAGGTGGTACAGGGGTGCGGCAATCTTTGAAAAGTCGGCGATGAAGCGGCGGTAATATGCGCACAGACCCAAAAAACGTTGCACACTTTTCTTTGTTGCAGGAACAGGAAAGTTGGCGACGGCAGCAGTTTTCTCGGGGTCGGGCTTAACGCCATCGGCACTCACGAGGTGACCGAGAAACTTCAACTCTTTGTACCCAAAGTGGCACTTCTCAGGCTTTGGCGTTAGTCGGCCGATCGGAGGGCATCTAATACTGTCCTCAGGCGTTCAAGGTGTTTGGCAAAGGTTTCGGAAAATACGACGACATCATCGAGATGAACCAAACAAGTTTGCCATTTCAGTCCAGCGAGAACGGTATCCATCATCCGCTGGAAAGTTGCCGGCGCTGAACATAGCCCAAAAGGTAGCACTTTAAATTCGTACAGTCCGTCGGGTGTCACGAACGCCGTTTTTTCGCGGTGCCGCTCGTCGACCTCTATCTGCCAGTACCCACTCTTTAAATCAATGGAGGAGAAGTACCGGGCGCGACGAAGTCTGTCGAGCGAGTCGTCGATACGAGGCAGCGGGTAGACGTCTTTTTTAGTGATGTTGTTCAGTTTTCGATAATCCACGCATAAGTGGAGTGTCCCATCCTTTTTCTTCACCAGCACGACAGGTGAAGACCAGGGGCTGCTGGAAGGTTGAATTATTCCATCTGAAAGCATCTCCTTCACCTGCGTTTGGATCGCCTCACGCTCCTTCGGTGAGATACGGTACGGCTGCTGATGGATAAGGCGGGCATCGTCGGGCGTAATGATGCGGTGCTTGAGAAGAGCCGTTTGCCGGACTTTCGACGAAGAAGCGAAACAGGTAGCGTATTCGAGTAGGAGGGCACGTATTTCTCGCTGTTGAGTCACCGAAAGGTCCGGGCTGATGTCAAGGGATGGGCGCACAGGTCAAACAGCTTCGAACGCGAAACATTCAGAAACCTCCGCTAAGGGGTCGGCGAATGCGATGGCAGTAGCACGAAAAAGGTGCCGGGGTTCGTTAGAGAAGTTAGTCACCAGGAGCTCAGAGCAGCCGTCGCGGAGATGGATGAGACTTCGCGCCGAGCAGATGCCGTGGGTGAGCAAAAGGGACAGGTTGCCTTCTGCGACCGCTGTCCCTTCACGTAGTCCGTCGCAGTGAACACTCACAAAAACACTGGCGCGTGGCGGAATCCAAACGCTCTCAGCGGATATTCGAAGGGCGGCGCGGCGTTGACAGTCCTCGGAGTAAACATCAGCTTTCTCGGTAGAAAATATGACAGTGCGCTTTCGGAGGTCAATAATAGCTCCATACTCCCGGAGAAAATCAACGCCAAGGATACAGTCACGGGAGCAGTCAGGTGGTAGAACTAGGCAGCTGACAACAAATGTGGAGCTGCGAATTTGGACTCTTGCTGTGCATAGGCCAGGCGGAGTTACGACATGTCCGCCAGCCGTGCGAATCTGCGTGCCGGACCATGGCGTCATTACTTTTTTAAGAAGCGCCGCTAGCTTTCCGCTAAAAATCGAGAAATCAGCGCCAGTGTCCACCAAAGCACTAACCTTATAGCCATCGAGAAGCACGAGTATATCCAACGAGAGTCGATCTCCGAGTTCAGGTACTGAAGTCGTTGCCTTTAAATCGCGGTCGGTCGCTGTTCGCGTTGTCGGGGGGTCTTGTTCGCATCAATTGCCAGCGGCCTCAACCCCCGAGGTCGCTCTCTTTAGTTTTCCCGGCGGGGACTTGGCGACCGTATCTGCGCCATCCAGGAGGAGCTTTGGGGCTGTGGCGAAGGTCGGCGTGGTGATGGAGACCGAGACTGCCGCTGGGGAATTGTCGCCATGCGCTGCTGGGCTACGTAGTCCTCGATGTCCCGGGGTCGTTGACCTCTTGGTGGACGGAGCATGTCGATAGGGAACCCCTGCAGCCCAAGCTGTCGATACGGGCACTGGCGATACAGATGACCGGGTTCCCCGCAGTGAAAGCAGACGCCGCCGATCTGGAGCACGCCACAGGACGGTCCGTCTTCCGCTGGGGCGATCGTCGATTGTGGATGTAGTACGTGTCGGGGTATGTGGAAAACAGCGAGCCTTGATTGGACGGAAAAAAACTGCGCCGAGGAGGGCGCATGCGCCGAAGAGGGCGCCGGACGTTGCAAGGCTTCAGCATACGTTGGACGACGGCACTCTGTGGGTAAAGGCGGCGGGTCAACGGACGGGAACGAAGGTCTCAAGGCTTGAACCTCTTCGCGGACGAGGCTAGCGAGAGAGCCGGCCGTCGGCAGGGGAGCACCGAAAAGCGCCTGAGCTCTTCGCGCACAACGGAGCGGATCAGGTCGCGGAGAAGAGCAGGGTTAGCCCCAAAGGCAGGAAGCGGCGAGTACCGGCCGGTCGTAGGTGGTAGACCGCCGCAGGAGCATCTTCTCCATCGTGACCGCTTCCGTGAGAAACTCAGCAACAGCCCCAGGTGGACTGGGCACGAGGCCAGCGAAAAGTTGCTCCTTAACGCCGCGCATGAGTTGGCGCACCTTTTTATCTTCGGGCATGGCCGGGTCAGCTCGCCGGAAGAGCCGCATCTGAATGCGAGACTGCAAAGCCCGTTCAGCCCGTTCTCGACGATCCGTGCAGGTGTAGGTCTCCAGCAGGCGTCGGCGGAACTCGTGCCATGATGTTAGGGCGTCTTCTCGGTTTTCGTACCAGGTATGTGCACCATCCTCGAGACTAAAGAAGACGTTTCGAAGCTTGGCGGCGTCGTCCCACTGGTTGAATGAGGCCACGCGTTAAAACTCGAGAAGCCAGTCTTCTACGTCTTCGAGCTGACTGCCGTGGAATGATTTGGGCAGTCGCGGATTCTGCAAGGTGTAGTAGGTGCAGCTTGCATGACAGGTCGATGGGTGGGTGCTCTGGCAGACTCCAAAAGCCCGTGTTCGGGAGGTAGGCCTTGGTTTCTCCGGCTAGCACGGTGCACAGGGGTGTCCACTAGCGAAGGGCTGGAGCCCAGGGTATCCGGAGGAGTATGAGACATATACGGGGATCCTTACCCCGCACCTCCACCAAAATATGTAACGGAAAATAGGGCGACAGGTCGCTAACCGGCAGAATACAGCAAGCAGCCAGCCAGCCAGCGCGAGACACTTCAACGTCTTCGAAGACACTTCAGCGCCACCTGAGAACACCAGGTGTCAATATTAAGAAGATATACAGGTATGAGAAATGTGGGCGCTTTATCTTGAATACTCGTAAAAGTTTATTCATTCTACCACAGAAAACAATGATACTTACAGATCTCGTGAAACTATCATGGTTTCCCGATTTTACTGTCGAAAAGTACCGTGCTTCGGCAACTTTCACTCTTCGCGTCCTACTTGAAACACTCTAAAGCGTCTGGCCTACATCTGTTACCGTGGCTGGACTGCGCAGTCACTATGTGTTGAGCGCGTAGCGACAAGTTACGCTAGTGGGTGTTCGGTACCCGAGTTTTCCAACGGTGCGAAATGCAAAATGCTTGACCGCAACTTCATTTAGTGTAGTGCTGGTTAGCATTTTACAGTAAGTAAAAAGGTGTTGCTTATCCTACGGTTGCCCACAAACACTGGAGGCCAAAGTCCTGGTGGTCTGGTGGCGCGCCCGCAACCGATAGTCTGTTAGGTGGCAACCCTCGACGGAAAGTCAGATTCCTTCGGTTATCACTGAAGCACGTAGTGGGACATGTAACGCTGCTGAGGAGGGTATAAGCGAAAACACCGAAACGTTAAATTTTACATCAGGCTTCGGTGCACGGCTTTCAAGAGTTGTTGATGCCGATGCTGTAGTAATGGGACGATGCCAGTATGACCACAAATGTCCGAAAAATACAATAAACTGCAGTAAATGTGGCATCAACAAAAAAAGTTGGCAGGGATGCTTCAGGGGTCATGACACCATTTTTCATATTGCAAGCTGTATATTGCATGTTGTTCGCTATACATCTCGGAATAACTGGCCAAAATATGAGCTCATTTGGTGCAGCAAGTAATTCGTAATCGATTTTTTAAAGGCTCTCCTGAATCGTGTGGCAGTCAATCAACACTGGTACACTTGCGGTTCGTGACGACATAGACTGACAGTCACCCTTGTGCGACCCAGGTTGCTCTTTCCAAGCGACCAATCATTAATCTGACTGCTACCTGCTGACGGTGGGCAGTTTTTCCACTGTCCGATGGGCAGGCTGTGATGGCACCACAAGGTCACGTGACCTAGGCCGACCAACTGCATCCTAGGTTGCTTTCTGGGCACCACCTGCCAGAACCACACTCATGATTTTTCGCTCATATTGACAACGCCGACAGTGCCGACATTGGATTTTCAGGACAACGGGGCCTTTAGCGCTCTAGCGTTAGAACAATGGGCTCTTCTCATTGATGCTTATTCTCGAATAAAGATTTTATTTTTACTTCGTCTAGCCCAGTGCTTCGCACACACTCGCATACAAAATCAAAGCGGCTAAACATTTCCCTGCAGAAATTTATGTCTTCACAGGGTCAGCGCGAGCTTTTCATCATCGGGGCCGGTTGGAACGGCCTTTCAAGTAGCCACAGAGTTTCCGCTTGCGCTTTGGCACCACGCACAAAGATTCGTGTTCCGTGTGCACATCCTGAACTGAAGATAGCACTGGCGATGTTGCGACCTCGTTGTCACACCCATATCCACCCTCTTAGAAAAACGTAGCGCGAAAAACGAGACAAAGAAAAGGTACACAAGCGCTACTCCAGCCCAGTGCTCCGACTAGCCCAGTTTAGCTTACTTATGCCGTATCCATCCTCCCTGCCTGTTGCAATAATGATGTCTCATTGCCACTTTGAACGCCGCTTCCTTTTCCTGTGTAGCCACAAGCATTGATAAACGACGCTGTTCGCGGATAGTATTCTTATAAGAGTACATTTAGCGCAGTGACTTTGTCGCACCGTGTTTCAAAGAAAGCCTGCTGCAGCAAACGCTCCTACCCGAGGCATCGTGCACGCTGCAGGAGCAAGGTACGTATTTTTCACGTAACGAAGATTGCTTCAGTAGCCGGTTTCCTGGCGCTTTATGAGCTCGTATACAGCTGTGAAGTTGCTGCAGTTGGACATACGCTCTTAGGAAAAAGGGGCGAACAGAGGGCGAGAGGTTAGTCTTTTTGGGGACTAACTGACCTGCCACTGGCAATCCTACTTTTCGGGACTAACTGCCAAGGGTGTGACTGTTGGTCCCCTTTGAAGGGCTGCAGCAGTTAGTCCCTGGGAGCAGACATTTAATGAAAAAATGGAAACGACGCGTGATTTGCACTGTAAGTTACAGCGGGATAGCTTCCGACAGAACTTGACACACACAACAAAGATAAAGGAAAAAGAAATAAGCATACATGAAAACACCAGGATTCAAACCGACGAGCTTTGGATTATGAGCCGAGCGCCGATATGACTTGGCCACCACAGCGGATGATCCATGGCAGAAAATAAAAGCCTTAAATGCGAAACACACACATTGCCTGTCTTTACCGCTGAAATTGTTATCAAACACATTGCTGTTTAGAGCACAGTATGGTGATTTTGGTGTCATGTGCTTTTGAAACAACCAGCGGTAAGCTTTAATGCGCACGCAGAACGGTCTAAATCGTATTTTGGCCAAAAAAAAAGTGCTGAACATTACGGCCGGTACTTCACAACCACAACAGTCGTTTTCTTTTGCGTATAAGGTGGTCTTATTTCTTGCAATTGGCAACTGTACATTACAGCCTGTAGAAAAAAAATATAGAAGGTGATGGTTCACTTCGTTTTTTGCTACTGGCGGACAGCAGTGATAGGGAATTGACTGCTAAGTGTCGCCGATACTTACACAGCACACATAAGCTTGTCAACAAACGGCAACGGTATGAAACTATGTGTACTTCCTCAACCCTAACCTATACAACTCACATTCGACACGTATTGAAGCTCGTAGTATTTGTTTATGCACTTGCACAGCTGCCAGCCGTTTCGGTGGAACGAAGGCTTTTTCTCGCGCAAAGGGGTATCCGCTTCGTCACAGGCAGTGTCGATGCTCTCACTGGCCTTAGACCACGCCCAGCGCTTCAAAAATCGAGTACTATTGCAGTCAGGGTCTTCTCGCGTGATTTTCGCGTGCTGCTATGCTGTGCTTCGCCCCCCGTTAGTCTCTTTCTCGGCAGTTAGTCTGTTGAGTTTGCGCACAGCGCGCATTTCTGGCAAGAAGAGTGCCCTGTGCCAATTTAGAGACTAACGGGGCGTTTTGAGGACTAAAGTTGTCTTTACTCCCTCCTCGGCCGGTTTTTTTTTCATAGAGTGTACATATTGTGATTAGAGCGCATGTGTGAGCGAACCAGAGCAGTCAAGTATCAGAATTATCACACGGAAAATTTTTCTTGCACTGGCCACCACTCGCAGTCATAGCCGTGGTTTTGTGGCAGTCAGGCATGATAATGAAAATGATGCCTACCCCATGCCCAATATCGCCAAAAGCAAGGTATTGAGTTTTCAATTTAAATAGCTGCTGTTATTCATTGAAGACGCTTATTTTTTCACGAAAGAATATTCGCCAAATACCATGCGTTTAAACAGAAGCCCACCGAAACTAAGTTTTAAATATAGGCTTTTCTGAGATAAAAAGATCGTTTCTGTAGTATTGAAATACCATCACTGGCCGACATTAGAAAACAGGTTACTGATGTTAACTAGCAAGCTGATTGATTAATTTCTCATACCTAACTGTACAACTACTACTTTTAGAGAAATGGTCGCAATTACAAATTTCTAGGCGGTCATAACTAATACCCACATAAGTTTTTAGAATTTCGAAAACGCGTGGTCACCCTAAGCTCTGTGGGTTAACAAATTTTGGCCATATCCCTCCAAAAAATGTGCAATATCCAGAAATGAGCTTCTCAGGCGCACGAAAAGCAAAGACCTTGCCCCAGCCACGTCACCCCGTGGGCTCCGACACGTGACAGGCCACGTGACAGGTTGGCAATGGAGGAAGAGGTGCAGGTGGGAGACCACTTCGGGTACGCCAAAGATGCGAGTTTTTCGATAGCGGCAATCTTTTTCCGTCTCAGTGGAAAAGGGCCGCTCTGTCACCATTGTGGGGACGCCTTCGTCCCCTGCGTTCGCTTTCCCGCATTGCACACCCCACTGTTGTTAACTCCTCCGAAACGCGCTCTTCTCAGTTTCGGTTACTTTAACTAACAGGGGAGGGCGCTCGCGTCGTAGCGACACCAGCGCCACGGATGGCGTGTTTTGCCGCTCGCGCGCGGGGGAAGGCTCGCTCTCTTCTCCCTGGGACAGGGAAGCGTGTTGGACGTTCACGCGCAAAGCTCCGCTCTCTGCCGCGGGCGTCCTCGTGTGGAAACTTGTTCCCCTCAGCTCGTCCCGTCTGGCCTCGGAGATATTCCCTCTGCCCTACCGTGGGCGAACATTCGTTCGTAGCCGTACTGGTGAGTCGGACATCCTAGATTCCTCAGTGTATTTTGTTGCTAGCTGGCGTTATTGTTGTTATAGCAATAAACGCCTTGTTTGTGTCAGCCAGTGTGTCGTTCCTTTGTTCCCGCAGAGCACGGCCCTCCGTGGTCGGCGTGCGCTCGGTAGCGTACGCGATCACGGGGTGGGGTCCGCGCGGTTTTGAACTGAGTCAGCCGCGGTTAAAACGGGGAGAACGGATTTATCTCCCCCATTTTCAACTCCACACCATATGGCGTATTTTTCCTGCAGCATTAAAATCTCCAAAAATTTCCACCTTCAAAATCTGTCCCTGTTAAAGCTTTTTCGCGTGGCAGCCATGACAGCATGCTTGATTATCTTGACCTATGCCCGCGTGATGTTCAAGAAAAACATGCGTCTACTATAGCCGTGCTCACATGAAAGCGACAACTGCTGCATCACATCGCATCAACTTTCAAGCGCATCACATTCATGTACACTGCGATAATGCGATAGGAAAGCGCATCACATCATGCGCCAGACGAGGGTGGCTTGCGGCGGGTAACTCGACTTTCGCATAGCATGTAAACACGATCGTATCGCCTTATGTATTATGGGAAGGGAATTTGCTGCGGGCCTGGAGCGCTCGCCGAGCTGCGGGACAGCAAAATGGCGAGCCCCATAACGCCTGTTCATGCCGCCGCAGCGATGCCCGCTCCGCGAGCATTTTTTTCGCAGGACGAAACGACAGCATTTCTTGCTATCATCAGCGAAATGAGAATAGACCTTTCCACAAATTGCAGCGCCGCGCCATCCCCTAGCGGATCCGCGCAAAGCATGATGGGAGAACGGAGCGATCGCCTCCCGCGTCGGCTGCTGTCAAGCGTATTGCTGTGTTATGCCGCCGTGTTCAGGCGTTGTGCGTCTTCTCGTGCGCGATGTTGGTGTCTGTTAGCGGAATGTTGCAGCACCCTTCCGTGGTGGTTATCTGATAGTCTTTCTTAAATTCTGGGGTGACTTTTTTCGACATTCGACATGTCTGAAAAGGAGAAGCGCGGTGGTGGTCAAACGTGCTGCGTGCCCGGCTGTGATAACAACACGCGAAAGGGCATCAACATTTCATTTCACGTATTCCCCAAGGGCAAGAAGCTGAAGCTAGAATGGGTGCGCAGGATAAATCGGCAAGGTTCGCAAGGGCGATTTACCCTGTGGAAGCCTTCGAAACACCACAAAATATGTGGTGCGCATTTCAACACTAGCGGACGCAAGGGTTAAATGGATAGTCTCCCCACGATCTTTCCACACCGAGTGTATGCGGAACGGACACCTGCTGCGATTACGGGTAAGACTATTGCTTTGAAAGGAGACGGTTTTCTGCTGCTAATGCTTCATTATGTTCGCCAGGCTCTGGGAACCGACGCCGTACCAAAAGCGCGTCGTGGCGATGTCGCAGGAGGCCGACATCCAAGACGAACTCTGCATCTGCGGCACGGTTGAAGTGCAATCTGAGCAACGTAAGAGCCCTTTTTCTTTTGCATTTAAGCTTAGTGTGCTTCGAACGCGGAAAGCGATCCTGTCGTTGTGCTTTGTTTTCTTTCGCCAGAAGGAAGGGAGCGGATTTATGGGTCGGAAAGTTGACGTATTTGTTAATTCTTGAAACAGCGTAAAAGGCACAAGCGCAAAGGGAGACACACACAAACGGCATTTGGTCGGCATAAAAGAGAAGTGCTTTCTTATCATTGTCTTTTTGTTTGCATTCGTTTCGCCGTGAGGAGCAGAGGTAATGACTTTTTTTGTTCGAGGGAGGGAGTGTGGCAGTAGGCTGTCTCACTCAATGATTGTACAGTTATACGTCTCTTGATGAGTTGGCTCTGCTACAGCTGTTACCAACAAGTTCATTTTCCAGGGAATGTTATTCCGCTCATTCAGGTTAGTTATTTTAAAACGAATTCAAGCGCACAACAACACGCACACAAGAGAGGAAGACACAGGACAGGCGCTAACTTCATCTGATTTATTCGCAGGTAAGAGAGCAGATTATATATATAAATGGAGACATGCGCAGTAAAGAAACACATCGTCAGTTCACAATGCGTGCTCGAGATACCTGTACTCTGCGTGCAAAAGATTAACAGACGTGTCACTCACAACAGTCATGCCCCCTCTTCCTGATGTGAAAGGCTTCTAATAGTTCACGTGCCGTCTTATCACCGCCTCTGCCAAGTATCTTAATCTCTTTCAGCCGCGGCTCGCACGCTCTGCAGTTCGCACAACGAATGTTCCCCCGCCCGGTCATTGACACACCGCCCGGTCTGGCCTATGTAAGCCCTTCCGCAGGTCAACGGTATCTCGTAAACGACACCGGTATTCTCTTTTGAGAATAAATTTTATCGTCAGAGACAAGGGATCTGCATTGGGTACTGCGTAGCCCCCTTGCTTTGTAACCTGTTTTTAGCTTTTATTGACCGCGCCCTTGAGCAAAGCTTTAATGGGAAAGGAGTGCTGAAAGTTTTTAGGTACGTAGACGATTTTCTTATTCTTTTGAAAAAACTAGATAACATTTCTTACACCGAAGCGGTTGGCAGCGTCTTGGAAAGCTTTCAGCAGAACGGGAGGGGATTGAGGTTTACGCACGAACTCCCTTTACAAGGATCGTTGCAGTTTTTAGACGCCAATTTTACTTTAGGGGTTCATCATGTATGTTGGGAGTACGCTCCGCGGGCACAGAAAGAGCTTTTACCTTTTGATTCCGCTCACTCAAAAACTGTCAAGAGGTCTATAGCCAGCCAATGCCTTGGATCTGCTCTCTCGAAGTCGTGCCCGCATGCTATGCAGTGTAGCTTTAATAAGCAAGTACACCGGCTACTTACGGCCGGATTCCCCTGCGCGGTCGTTGTTTCTGTGGCCGAGGCCCTACTTCGGAAAACCAAGCAGGTCATGTTCGGCAAAGCGAAAACACTGGAAAGGCACTCGGTTAAACCGGTAGTGGTACCGTATATTCACAAGGTTGCCCATCATGTGAAAAAAGTGGCAGGCTGACACGGCGTTCCTGTGGTGTTCTCCGCACCGAAGAAACTTGCCCAACTTTGCTCACGCATTTCGTGCGCGGAGAAGAGTGGCTGCAGGAAGAAGCACTCAAAAAAGTATATTGAATGCTGTACCGGTGTCGTTTACGAGATACCGTTGACCTGCGGAAGGGCTTACATAGGCCAGACCGGGCGGTGTGTCAATGACCGGGCGGGGGAACATTTGCGGGCTTTAAGGGGCGGAGGGACACATTTTGCAGAGCATTGTGCGAACTGCAGAGCATGCGAGCCGCGGCTGAAAGAGATTAAGATACTTGGCAGAGGCGGTGATAAGACGGCACGTGAACTATTAGAAGCCTTTCACATCAGGAAGAGGGGGCATGACTGTGCGAGTGACACGTCTGTTAATCTTTTGCACGCAGAGTACAGGTATCTCGAGCACGCATTGTGAACTGACGATGTGTTTCTTTACTGCGCATGTCTCCATTTATGTATATAATCTGCTCTCTTACCTGCGAATAAATCAGATGAAGTTAGCGCCTGTCCTGTGTCTTCCTCTCTTGTGTGCGTGTTGTGCGCTTGATTTCGTTTCAAAATAAGCTATGCACCATCTAGCCCAAACAGGAGTTTTGTTAAATCAGGCTATACTCCGTTTCATACATAGCTGTCAACGCAGCCAAGGCTACGGCGCCTGTTCGCGTTCCTCGTCCGCATCGTAATGTAGTGCGTCGAAAGTGACAAGAGTAATGAACTCAAAATTAAAGTTATTTTTGGTTAATATTGCAGCATAATAATAATGGTGTTTTATTTTGCAAAAAGATTGCTTTTTCTTTAATGTTCTTCAAAACAGAGTGCCTTAGTTTTCTGGTTTTTTTTCGGCTCCTCCTGTATCAGCAGCAGCCGCGCTATAATAAAGTCTCGCTGTCTATAATAAAGTCTCCTGTCTCGCTGCAGCAGCCGCGCTATAATAAAGTATTTTGAAATTATTTATCTTTGCAGATGTCTCAGCAACTTCACCGATGTTACCTCCAGCTGCTTCTCTGTCAAGCATCCATCCTCAGCAACGAGCAGGTAACCTCGCAGTCAAATGTTGTGTATATGTACAGCAAGAGCTATTGAAAAATACAACTAAAACGGAATTGATTCAGGAATTGCAGATGAGAGCTCAAAGAGGCATTGTGTTTTGTACCTGCTGTTAAGTACTCTCCTGTTACTTGTTGCTGTAACTTTATTTTGCATGTTTGCTTTTGCTATGAATAATTTCACATATATCTGGCTTCACTTTTCGCACCCAACCTTGCTATCATATAAAAACTTTTAGCAAAATGCAGCCTACCATGTTTGTTTTAAATTGCTTCATTCCAGACTACAACCATACATATTCCATGGGACCAGCAGTTGAGGCAGCGCATCGTTATCAAGCAAGGGCCGCAGATCTTGTCACTACGTGTAAGCAACTACAGCAAGAAAACGAAAAGCTGAGACATAATACCAGTTTTCTTGAAGAAGAAATAGCAAAGCTACGTTCTTTGCTGCACAAGGAGAAGACAGAGAGCTAGGGACAAGCAGACAACCAAGCAAGGCTCTCATATTGAAGACTTGGTGAAGGATGAGAAGCAGCTCAGGTTTTACACTGGCTTCTCCTCACTGAAGCGCTTTGAATGCTTCGTTGCATTGATCAGTTCCACAGAACGAAATCGCCAGCTGGCCGACGACCATTGCTTCGTGTGAGAGAGCAATTGATTATTTGTTTGTGCAGGTTAAGAGTGGGCCGTCTAGAGCAGGAAATAGCATACCGTTTTGCCATAAGCACATCATTGGTAAGCAACATATTCTCCTACTGGGTAGACTTCCTCAGTGATGTGCTAGTTCAGATCCCAATGTGGCCATCACGTGAAACTCTGTATTTCAAACACGCCGCAGTCTTTCAGGGCTCTCTATCCTTCAACCCATGTTATACTGGACTGTACAGAACTTTTTATTGAGACCCCATCTGAGTACACTGTGCAGAATGACACCTTCAGTGCCTAGAAAAGCCACAATACAGCAAAAGGCCTGCTGGGGATAACACCCAATGGATTTATCTCCTTTGTCTCTGACCTGTCTCCTGGCAGGATATGAGACAGACAAAGAGATTACAAGAAAAAGTGGGTTATACAATCTCCTTGAACCTGGAGATAGCGTGATGGCAGACAGAGGGTTTCTGATCAGTGATGATCTAATAGAAATTGGTGTTAACTTAAATGTGCCACCCATGCTTAATGGAAAGCAGCAGTTGTCAGTCGCTGAAGAGACCAAAACAAGGGAGATTGCTAACTTGAGAGTACACGTTGAACGCGTCATCAAAGACAAAGAAGTAAAGAAGTTTCGCATACTGAAGAGCATTTTCCCCAATATTATGACTCATAAATTGAACAAACTGTGGAAGATTTGCTGTTATCTAAACAATTTCACTAATGAGCCTTTACTTAACATAGAGCAAAGTACTCCATCTACCTAAGACAGTAACACAAGTTTTGCTGTGCAGAGTGTAAGTCACACTATTCAGAATATGTCCAGAACTTCTAGTGCGTTAGATGAATACCGCAGTCGAAATCCGGTAACTTGCAGTGACAGAGACCAAAACGGTTTCATATTTGTTCTCATACGGTTTCATATATATGTAGAATTTAGAATGAGGGGGCCTTTGTAGTAAAGCTTACAGGACCAAAGTGTGAGTTTATAAAGTGTTTCGAAAATAGTGATTGCTCACTAACGTAAAAGTCATATGCTGTCCACAAGCAAAATGCACATCTTTCAGAATGAAATCTGTATGGCACTATCCACACCCACGATGCCTTTCACTACATTTGTCGTCATTTCTTCAGCTCCTAATCTTATTTTGTATTTTACTTGCGTTTTAATTTAACAGAAGCATAGCCAAAATAAAGATCCCTTTTTTTGCTTATTTGCTGTATTATAGTTATAGTTATATTGATTTTAATGGCGCAAAAGCAACTGAGGCTATGATGCGCCAAACACAAGGTTGGAGTTTTTGTTAAACGTGAAGCTTTTTATACTTAAGAGTTTGTTTAAAACGCTGGCTTCCTTGAGAAACCTAAAAATACATGAGATGTCAACCAGTGCACGATCGCCTAAAAGTAACATGGGGTGTAATGGGAGTCTTTCCCTATAAAATGTTGTAAAATATTTTTCTTAGTTCTTCTAGTTTGACACATGAAATTAAAATGTGGTTCACTGTGAGTTCGGAACCACACATTTCACAGAGAGGTTTGTTTTGTTTGGTTAGTAGAAAGCTGTGCGTGAGGTGGGTGTGTCCAATGTGGAGCCGACATAAAATAACTTCGGTAAAACATTCTTGATGCCTACATGATTGCCATTCCCCTAGAATTGGCTTCACAGAATGTAGTTTGTTGTTTACGTGCTCTTGCCATGCAGCCTGCCATTTATTTTTGAGTTTACTGTATATAAACTTTAAACAATCCCTGTGCGGTATGTTCACTTGCTTTATTTGGCCATTCCGGGCTTGTGCAGTGCATACATCTGCTTTCTCATTACCTACAATTCCAACATGGCTAGGAACCCAGCAGAATTTAATGTTATGATTTTGTTTTGTGATTTTCACTATGTTATGTATGATGTTTCCTATTATAGGTTCAGCTGCATTTCTGGAGTGCAGTGCTTTAAGCATACTCAGGGAATCGGTGTAAATGATGCTATTTTTGATATTCTCTCTTACTATTTTATCTACAGCTACAAAGATGGCATAACACTCAGCAGTAAAAACCGATGCGCAGTCTGGTAGTCACATTATCTGTTTATTTTTCCTTGGATTACTGCACTTCCAACGTGACTTTGTTTTTGAGCCATCGGTATAAAATTCACTGTAGGTGTCATATTTTTCTTGTAGTGCAAAGAATTCCTGTAATATGTACTCATTTGGCGTTTGCTTTTTATCTAAATGTGTCATTGTGAAGTCACATACTGAAGGCAGGCTGTACCATGGTGGCAAATATTCATTCCTTTGTGCAATATTCGGTAAGCAGTCTAGTACAGTTAGCTCTTCACATTTGTCTTCAAAGCGCAATAGTAATGGTCTGATAGAATGTGGTTTGTTGATGAATAATCTTTTAGATGGGCACTTGGTGACAACTGGATGGCAGAGATGTTTCGGAAGAGAACGGATTTTTAAGACGTATGTGCATGTTAGTGCGATTCTTCGGTCCTCAAGAGCGGGCTCATTAGTTTCAACGTATAGGTTGGCTACTGGTGATGTTCTGTATGCTCCAGATGATAGGCGCAGACCAAGATTATGAATGGGCTCTAATCTTTTTAAGTAGGATGCTCTTGCCGAACCAAATACTATGCACCCGTAGTCCAGCTTGGAGCGCACCAGAGAGCGATATATTTGTAAAAGGCTTGCTCTATCGGCCCCCCACCGCTTCCGTGAGAGCACTTTTAAGATATTGAGGGCTTGAGAAGCTTTCTTTTTAAGGTTGTTAATGTGTGGTAGAAATGTGAGTTTCCTGTCGAAAGTTAGGCCTAAAAATTTGTGTTCTTGTTTAATTGGTAGCGCAGTGTGATTCAGGTATAGATTGGGATCGACCTGTAGGCCTCGTCGCAATGAGAAAAGAACAGCTACTGTTTTTTCAGGAGAAAATTTAAATCCATTTCTGTCTGCCCAAGAACCTAGTTTATTTAGTGTGATTTGTATTTGTCTCTCACAGGTTGATATACTGGAGGACGTGCATGCTATTTGTAGGTCATCTACATAAACTGAATACATTATGGACTTGGGTATTACTTTAGCTAAGGAATTCGGTTTGGTTTGGTTTATGGGGTTTAACGTCCCAAAGCGACTAAGGCTATGAGAGACGCCGTAGTGGAGGGCTCTGGAAATTTCAACCACCTGGGGTTCTTTAACGTGCACTGACATTGCACAGTACACGGGCCTCGAATTTCTCCTCCAAAGAAATTCAACCGCCGCGGCCGGGATCGAACCCGCGTCTTTCGGGCCAGCAGCCGAGCACCATAGCCACTGAGCCACCGCGGCGGCACTAAGGAATTCATTTTTACTATGAAGAGTGTAGTGCTTAGAATGCACCCCTGGGGTACGCCGTTCTCTTGGGTGAAAGTCATGGAGAGAGTTGCTCCTAGGCGGACTCGGAATGTGCGGTTAGCCAGGAAGTCGTTCAAGCAGTTCAACATCCTGCCGCGGATACCTAGCTCTGCTAGGTCACGGAGGATGCCGAACTTCCACGTAGTATCGTAGGCCTTCTCCAAGTCGAAGAAGACCCCAATACAGTGCTGCTTGTGGATGAACGCCTCCCGGATGGTGTTTTCTAGACGGACAAGGTGATCTGTGGTCGAGCATGTTTTCTTAAACCCACATTGGTGTGTATCTAATAGTTGCCTATATTCAAGTACGAAGGTCAGTCTAATGTTTATTACACTTTCGAAAGATTTAGCAATGCAGCTGGTGAGGGCTATTGGTCTGTAACTGCTAGGACTTGTTGGTGGTTTTCCGGGTTTGAGAAAAGGTATTATGACTGCTTTTTTCCACTCGTCAGGTATATTTCCAGTTATCCAGACTTTATTAAAGAATTTTAACAGTGCCTCTACAGCAGCCTCGGAGAGATGGGCAAGCATAGCATAATGCACGTTGTCTGGTCCTGGTGTTGTCTTTTTTCCAGAGGATAATACCTTATTTAATTCTTGCAGTGTGAGAGGCTGGTTGTAATCCTCATGTATACCTGCTCCGGATGGGAATTTTTGTTTTTCAGCTATTGAAATGTGTTTGTGTAATTGGATGAGCTTGAGATCTCAGCAAAATGCTCGCCCAATATGTTGGCCTGTTCTTCTAAAGATGTTTGTGTCCCGGGTGCTGTCAAGAGAGGAAGTGTGAAAGGGGTATGGTCAGCAGTAAATTTACGAACTTTTTCCCACATTTTCTTTGATGTTGTTGACCTGTTTATTGAGGAGAGACATTTCTGCCAAGAGGTTTTTTTCTGCATTTCTTCGCACATACCGCGCTCTGGCTTTTGCCTTCTTAAAGGTAAGTTTTCTGCAGTGGGATATCGACGCTGAGCGCTCCAGGCTTTGTTTTGTTGTTTTTTTGCTAATGTGCATTCTTTTGTGCAAGTCCTGTTGTTTGTGGTATAGCGAGTGTTGCGGCCGATATTATGCATTCAGTAAACTTCTCATTAATTTCATCTGTGCTAAGGTCATCCCAAAATTCCTTTTCCAGAGTGGCACTTTTTGTAAAAAGTGACCAGTCGGCAAGCTGAATTTTCCAGCGCCGTGGCCTTGTGGGGATGATTGGAGTGGATGATGAGAGCCTGATGACGGTAGGTAAGTGATCGCTGCCCATGGGGTCATTTAAAACATCCCATTTAAAATTGTTAAAAAGTAATGGTGATGTGAAAGCTAAATCGAGAGAGCTCATTTTTGCTGAGCTTGGACAGCAATATGTCGCTTTTCCCGTATTTAAAAGACAGATATTATTCGAAAGTATAAAATCTTCGATTGTTTGGCCTCTAGAGTCACAGCGTTCGCTTCCCCAAAATGGAGAGTGAGCGTTAAAATCACCAACTACCAGAAATGGCTCCGGCAGTTCATCGATCAGGCCTTCTAGATCTTGGCATGTTAATGTGATGTGTGGGGGAAGATATACAGAACATATTGTTATGGTTTTGTAACTGATGACGCTAACCGCAACCGCCTCAAGTTTTGTTTTCAGTTTGATTTCTTGAGCCGGGACGCCGCTTTGGATGATGATTGCGACGCCTCCCGAGAGTCTATTTGCATGTTCGCGATCACGCCTAAAAGTTGTATAATGTTTTAAGATATTTGAATGTTGTGGACCAAGATTGGTCTCCTGGAGACATAGAGCTAGAGGCATCACTGACCCTAGAATATGTGTTATATCACTGTAGTTCCTCAACATTCCTCTACAGTTCCATTGAACCACAAATGTCATGTTTGTTTTTTTGGGTGGGAATAGAACGGAAGAAATTTACTGTCTGGGCCCGTTACCGGGGTTCTATCTTTTCTTCGCTCGTGAAAGCCGGTCCGCCGCTGCAAAGCGGGCGGAGTGGTAGTTGTATCCATCACCTCACCAGAGGTGCTGGAGGACCGCGAAGCCACGGATGTGTTGGTGTCGGGCCTCCACCGACGAAGGGAAGTCCTGCGGGATGCTGACCCGTGGGCCGGCACTCCCTGGCTTGGAGTTGGCAGAGCAGCCTTGGCTGTCTCTGCCTGGGGCGTTGATGGGAGTGGCCGCGGCAGATGCCGGAGTGCTGCGTGGTGCACCGCCCCTGCGCGCCACGTCAGCAAAGTTTGGTTTGGCTGTGAAAGAGAATGTATTTGTCAGTGCAAAACGCCTTCTGGCTTCTTTGAATGAAATGTTTTCTTTGGTCTTAATGGTGATGATTTCTTTCTCCTTTTTCCAGGACGGACACGCCCTGGAGTACGCAGCGTGGTCGCCTTCGCAGTTAGCGCAGCGTAGAGCTGCGTCGCATTCCTCAGAATGGTGGTCCTTCGACGCGCATTTCGCGCAAGTTTTGCGGCCGCGGCAACTCTGTGAGCCGTGGCCAAACCTCTGACAGTTAAAGCACCTTCGTGGGTTAGGGATGTCGTGCCTTACATTTACTTTAAGGTATCCAACGTCCATTGTTTCAGGTAATGTGCATGTGTTGAAAGTCAGAACCAGATGTTTGGTATCTATTTCTTTGTTGTCCTTGCGGATCTTGATTCGATATACATTTTGCTCGGAAAGCCCTTCCAGCATTTCTTTCTCGGTAAGGTGTAGAAAATCATTTTCTGAGATGACGCCACGGACAGTATTGAATGATCGGTGTGCAGTGATGGAGACAGGTGTGTCTCCAATAGACACTATGTTACAGAGTTTGGTGGTTTGGACATTTTCTCGGAGTTCCAGCAATA
Organism: Amblyomma mixtum; assembly: GCF_055824585.1. NCBI lineage: Eukaryota > Metazoa > Arthropoda > Arachnida > Ixodida > Ixodidae > Amblyomma > Amblyomma mixtum. The sequence goes on along the minus strand of NC_143013.1, from coordinate 221,129,654 downwards.
AATCACCACTGGTCATTTTCGATACTTTGTAGCCGGGGCCCAAAGCTTCTGTTAAGCATTTCGATACCATGAAGGGGGATATAATTCTGGCCTGTTTATCTTGAACTTCACTGTGGACATGGAATTTCACAAATGTTGGTTTCTTTTTGGAAAAAAAGTTCTCTGCTTCGTTCCGCCCTCTCTTGAGAGAGCGATCAGGTTTTGAAAGGGGGGGAGCCATAAAAAATTGATGTTTTTCGGTCATTGTGCCAGCCACCCACCATGGATGGAGCCCAACAAGGGGAAGGGACAGGAACTTGCAAGCAAGTCCTGTCCGCGCCAGCTGTACACCTTAACTATAACCTAATATGACTCAACACAGGGTAGTTGGTCACACACGGTTAACCCTCGCCGCCAGGAAAGAGAGGAAAAAACGAAGAAGAGAGGAGGAGACAGGAGAGCTGTAAGAAAGAGATAGGAAAGTGAAAGATAGAGGGGAGGATAGGAAAAGGCGACTGCCGATTTCCCCCGGTCGGGTCAGGCCGGAGGTGCCGTCTACAGGAAGCTGGGGCCAAAGTGGTGTGTTGCCTCCGCCGAGGGGCCTTAAGGGTCCAAACGCTCGGCATCGGCTCAACCACCAGGATCCCCTTTTCCCCGGACACGGCGATGCCACGCACGGCTAAGCGCGGATGCTCAGGTTCGTGGTGACGCATTGTTGACCATCATCCCCCTGCGGGGATGTCCCTGCGGATGCTCGGGTTAACCCCGTGGTGTCGCCACTCACCAACGTCTGCATGCTGCAGACGCCTCCCTGCGGGGAGGAAGTACACATGTGAACGAACAAGTACAGCAGTGTAGTATTTGTTAAAAAGCTTTAATTCTCAACATAAAATTGCAAAGAGCAAGGAATCTCTATTGGAGAACTGCTCGACTCGCGTCGTCAGCGAAACCAAGTTCATTTCATACGTGTTCAAGAAGAAATGAATCGCCTTGGCTATGCATGAACATGGCAGCAATTGCGGACCCACTGGAAAAATTTAAAAGGGAAATACAACAAGGTACGTCAAGTGGTTTATTTCCTGTTTACTGAGTCGTCCGAGCTCGCCAACCACTTAGTACTCATGCTTCGAATTCGTTATTTTGTGTATGCTAGGAAAGAGAGCTGCAGAAGCTGTGTAGAGCAGCGCCGTCGAAGTGGCGGTGGTTCAAAGAAATGACTTCCATCTTGGCCCATCGTCCTATGGTTGAAGCTCAAGAATACGGCTTGGATGGCGACGCAGCAGTCGAAGCTGACTACAGCCGCGGAGGTAAGGCATGCATAGTTAACGTGACTATTTTCGAGCTTTCGGTACAATGGAACGAAATGTTGCGTCGGTCGGCGGTCGGCGCAGCGCCTAAAATGTGCCTCGCACCGTCGATCAATACACCAGATCGACGTCACGCTTTTGATAGGCCCTTTGCAAGACCTCGAAATCAGATTCAGTTCGCACCGACAGCTACCCCTGTTTGGAAATATAATAGGTGCAGTGCTGGCGCGTTGTGTTCTACCTCCGAGCATAAGCACACGTCGCCGCCGTCCTGCCTTGGCTCAGCCGGGTGGATTGTCAACTGAGCCGAGATGAAGCGTTTTCAGGTTGCCACGCGTGTCAGGTTGCGGAAAACAAAACGTTTTGACAGAGTTACCCGTCTGGCTGGTTTTAATAACTGTAGCGTACTTTGAGGCAACTGCAATAAATACTTTTTAACACGATAGCGTTAAGGATACCACGATGTGGAAAATCCGGCGCTGTCGTCGGCGTTGTGAGCGAAAAATCCTGATCATTACAGCTTTGTTTTTACCCTGCCTTCTCCTAAGATTTCCTACACTGGGTTTCACTGCATGCAAGCAGTGTCTGCCTCTGGTTTTCTAACGCTATTTTATGCTTGTATACAGAAAGGAGTGATGACGACAGGCAGCAGCTTAATTCTGACGGCCCAGCTCCATCAGCTGACGACTGTACACAGTCACCTGGATGCAGCACAAACTCGCCCCAAGGCAGTTCAACTTGTAAGTGGCTATGTTTTCACATTTTCTTACATGTAATCTGTTTATCTTAGGATACATATATTTAATGTGGTCATTTTGGATGGGTATCCTTGAGCTGCAATAAGAGATTCAGTTTCTCATGTAGAGATGCACCGTTTCAGTGATGGAAGTGCTGCGCCAATTGCGCCAAACTGCGCCAAAAGAAAAATGCTGCTACATGTTGCGCCAAACAAGCATTTTTATTAGTAATTGCGCCGCATCTGCGCCGAAACGGCGCTGGGAAAACGAAGGCAAAAAAACGTCAAGCCACACAGAAACCGAAAACATGTCTAATATCATCATTATTGAAAATCCAGTGGAAGCCTGTTGTAGCCTTGGCCGTAGCCGGGTCAAGCCGCGCCCGCCTCCATGTTTACACGGCGCACGTTGGCAAGCTGTTCGTCGTGTTTAGAACACTGTAGTCGTGTTCTTTGTGGGCTGCCTTCAGGTTCGCTACCGGGTACATGGCGCTTTCAACGATCAGAGGTAAGTTTCGAATATTTTTCAGGGTGATTTATGTACCCTTTTGTAAGATCGACACCGCGTTTAAACGTTCTTGAGTTCCTGGCGCAAGTCAGATGGCGATATGACTGAAATTGCGTCACCTTTTCCCGGGCGCGCGTCTTGCCAGTTCTTTCAGTCACGGTAGCGGTGTTTATCGTTATGCGGCTGGAGTCGGCACGTGCACGCGGAAACGTCCTCAGTCACGACGTTGTTGCGCGTCGTCGAAGGCTCGGTACTTCGCTGTTGTTATCCATCGCGTACTGTGGCAACGCGGTGTTGGCAGCATGAACAGCATAACGAGCACGCTTTGCACCCTGACTCATTTTCCGTTTCTGACCGAAATAACGCAGAGACCTAGACTTTTTCGCACCAGTGGGCACGGAGAACTACTCGACGACATTAGGGTTAGCACGCTTCAGGTGGCAGGCGCGGGCCTTTATTTTAGCCGATCGAAAACAACCGCATTGGTCACTTGGTTTAAATCGCAATAGAATCGCACGTTGCGTATAATTTTTGTACAATTTTTCATGTTGCGTGTTGCTCGCGGTTGCTTAAAAGAAAGTAAAAATAAAAGCGCGGGCTTTCAAACGAGGCCAACTAGGCGCTGACGGAGCGCGTAGTTCGCTAGTAGCAGGCGGCCGAAACAGTGTGACTTCAGATTCAGACATCAGTTTACAGGTCTTTGGCGCGTATTGGATTGACATGAAGTAAGCTTATATGTGTATATCCATTTGTATTTTACAATCCGAGCCAGCAGTTGTCAATTGTCAGTAGTCTGAAAAAAAAAATTTTTTTTTTTCATTATTTCAGGGCGGAAAAGCAAGTTTAAGGCCCAGGTGCTAAATGAAGAGGATGCCAATGGTGACTGTATTGCTGTGTGGTGCAGAGCAGGACCAAAAGAGGAGGAGGCCACTTGCATTATCTGCAACAAAGTTATAAACTGCTCACAACATGGCGTAAATGCTGTGAAACGGCATGCTTCTAATAAGCAACACGTTGAAGCTTGCAAGCAACACAGAAATGAGCTGGGAGTTTTGAAGAAGCCTGCTGCTGCTCAAGCTCTGTTGACATCATGCCTTCTCGCAAGACCGGATGTATCTGAAGCAGATCGTGTCACATTGGCAGAGACTTACTTTGTTCTTGGTGTGGCTGTTTCTGGGATTCCATATTCATGGGGGGACACCGCAACCTCGCTCTTCCCTCTGATGTTTCCAGATTCAAAGGTTGCAAAAGAATTTCAGTGTGGCAGAAAAAAAGTCTCGTATATAGTGTCGGATGGCCTTGGGCCATATTTTAAAAGAGCAGTTGTTGATGAACTTAACAAGGCGGGTGTGTACTACACCATCCAAATCGACGAAACTCCTCTTCCGGAACAACGGTGCCAACAGCTGGACATTGTAGTTAGGTACTTTTCTGAAGTTTGCAAGCAGGTTGTGGTGGAGCACTTGTGTTCATTTCACTTAGGGAGTGCAACCTCAGATGTTTTACTTGCACACGTGAAGGAAGGCATCCAAGACCTTCCTCAAAGGAATATGTTGAGCTTCTACAGTGATGGCCCAAATGTTATGAAGAGTTTGAAAAGAAAGCTTAAGGAAGATGTAAATCCTGCACTGCTAGACATAGGAGAGTGTAGTTTGCACAAAGTTCACAACAGTTTTGCAAAAGGAATTGAAGCGTTTGGCAGTGAAGTGGAATCAACTTTGTTAGATGTGTACTACTACCTGAAAAACTCTGCTGTTCAAAGTGCTGTGCTCAAAACACACCAAAAGTGTCTTGGCCTGCCAGAAAGTGTCTTCCTTCGGCATGTAAATTCACGTTGGCTCACCCTAGGTCCTGCCCTTGAGCGCTTTATTGAGCAGTATCCGGCACTTAAGTCCATGCTATTAGACGTGAAGCAAACGGCTCACTCTTCTGTTACAATGTACAAGCGCCTCCGACAAAGTCTCAGCAGGAAAGACCTCTTCCCAAAGGCAGTTTTTCTGAGGAATGTCACAGATCTTTTTGTTGGATTCTTGAAACTTTTCCAGCGCTCTGAACCTCTACTCCACATTCTGTATGAAGAAATGGTACAGCTGACCAAGAAAGTTCTCAGCCGTTTCGTGCGAAGTGATGTGTACCGTGACCTGACAGGGGAACAGCTGAAATCTCTTGACGTTGAATGTCCAGGAAACTGGAAGGAAGTTGTTGAGATAGGTGTGGACACAGAGGGCTCCATCACGAACTGGTCAGCAGAAGAAAAAAAATTGTTTAGGCTGGGGGCACGTACTTTCTTTATGAAGTCTGCGGGTTACCTACTTTCAAGGTTGCCCTTTGACAATGGTGTGTTAAAAGATCTTAGGTGTCTTGACCTAAGCAGTGCACAAGAAGAAAGCTCAGCTGTGGCATTTCGAAACTTGGCCCAGCAAGTTCCAGAGGTGATTGCTCCCAAGGAAGTCTCAGCCCTGATGGATGAATTTTCACTGATTTCATCTGAAGCGCTGTGCGTTGATTCATGTGAACGACTTGACAGCACATGGCAACATGTCTTCAGCCTACAGAACAAAAATGGTGGCATTAAATATCCTCTGGTAGGAAAGCTTGTAAAAGCCCTGCTTTCTCTTTCACATGGCAACGCTGATGTGGAGAGGGGTTTTAGTGAAAATCGCCGGATCCTACAGGAGCGCAGCAAACTGTCTATTGAAAGCGTGAATGGATTGCGAGCCATACAGTCATTTGCGAAAAGGTATGACAAGAACGTCTCTACCATTCCAGTCAAACGTGACATGCTCACTGCTGTGGAACAGTCATATAAACGCTACCAAGAAAGACTGACTGCTGAGTGTGAGCCAGCTGCCAAAAGAAGCAAACTTGACCATGGCCAAAATTCAACAAAAGGATGTCAAAAGCAGGACCTGCAAATGGAGATTCAGTCAGCAAAAAAGATGCTTTGCAATGCAGAAGCATTGATTGCAAAAGGAATGAAGGCAAAAACTTTTGATGACATTGAAAGTGGCCAGGAACTACTTAAGAAAGGACAGGAAAGGCTTGCGGGTGCTCTCTGCAAGCTTGAAGCTTCAAAAGAAAAAGTGCGGGCTCGTAGAGTGTAACGTGCAGACTATTGTGAAATGTGTTGAGTGACTGACTACTTCAGGCTCGGATTGATTCTGAACTTCTACTTCTTTTGTGGCAAGTGTCATTAGTGACTGTGGTTTCTTCTAGTTCACATCATGTTGCTCCCCTTTTTTGGCTTTGATCTATTTCTGCCACAAGAACTGGTGCTTTAAATATTTAACTTGTTTTATCACACCATCTGTAACTATTCACATTCTTAATTGTTCATTTCTTGTCATTCGTGTTGACTGTTGTGTGAAATGTACAGTGTGTTTCATAATAAATAGCTGTAATTGTCAGTCGCTTCAGTGATGCTTTCAACACGGGAGGTACACTGGCGTAATTTATTCGCCATCTGCTCCAAAAACAACAATGGTTGCTCCAAACTGGTATTTTTTCTGCTCCGAAAACACCAATGGCTGCTCCAAACTGGTATTTTTTCTGCTCCGAAAACACCAATGGCTGCTCCAAACTGGCATTTTTACTGCTCCGAAATCTGCTCCAAAAAGTAAAATGCTGCTTCCATCACTGCCGTTTTAACAATACATTGCAATATTATGCCGAGCTCTTAGGTTACTTGGCAAATTGCCATTGCTATTAGCACTTAAAGGGAACCTAAGGAGAAAATGAGCTCAGGTAATGGTTTGCTCAACGCCCACATTCTTTTTTTTTTTTCAGACGAAGATGTGCATGAAAACTGGCGCTTTAATTTTGTGGGCTGTGACAACAGCCTATGGCCTCAACACGTCAATGAACTGCACCCACATCGCTCCTTACGCAACGCTGCTGGACCGCTTTAAGCGCTGCAACATGACCGTTGAAAACGGATAATATGTCCACGCCGTTTCTAACATTCTTGTAGAGCTGGACGTTCCACAATATTTCATTCCTGCCGACCCGGAGACACTGACGATAGGACAGCTTCTCGTGTCCGACGACGAAATGCAGACAGCATTCCGCGAGAGGTGATTTTATTAGCACTTAAAGGGAACCTAAGGAGAAAATGAGCTCAGGTAATGGTTTGCTCAACGCCCACATTCTTTTTTTTTTTTTTCAGACGAAGATGTGCATGAAAACTGGCGCTTTAATTTTGTGGGCTGTGACAACAGCCTATGGCCTCAACACGTCAATGAACTGCACCCACATCGCTCCTTACTCAACGCTGCTGGACCGCTTTAAGCGCTGCAACATGACCGTTGAAAACAGATATGTCCATGCCGTTTCTAACATTCTTGTAGAGCTGGACATTCCGCAATATTTCATTCCTGCCGACCCGGAGACACTGACGACAGGACAGCTTCTCGTGTCCGACGACGAAATGCAGACAGCATTCCGCGAGAGGTGACTTTATTAGCACTTAAAGGGAACCTAAGAAGAAAATGAGCTCAGGTAATGGTTTGCTCAACGCCCACATTCTTTTTTTTTTTCAGACGAAGATGTGCATGAAAACTGGCGCTTTAATTTTGTGGGCTGTGACAACAGCCTATGGCCTCAACACGTCAATGAACTGCACCCACATCGCTCCTTACGCAACGCTGCTGGACCGCTTTAAGCGCTGCAACATGACCGTTGAAAACGGATAATATGTCCACGCCGTTTGTAACATTCTTGTAGAGCTGGACGTTCCACAGTATTTCATTCCTGCCGACCCGGAGACACTGACGATAGGACAGCTTCTCGTGTCCAACGAACCTGTGGACAACAAAACTGCTCAGGGTAGTACCGTCTGCATGTCGCTCCAGTCCATCAAGATTAGAACATGGGATAACTTTTCACTAGCAACTGATAAGCAGTACGACCAGTTCGTTACGTTCCAGGATGAGAATTTTTACTCCGTCCGTGCTCTATGACATTGATCAGATCACACTTAATGGCACGTTCGGCAAGCCACAGCAAGCCGCCATCGCCGTCTGCCACGCGCCACGAGCCGACGGAAGATGTAACTTTGACATCTACGGCTTCGTCGGCCTATGTAGGTACAACTTAACCTCTAATTTCAAGATTGTGGATTTATTCACTGAGATCTGCAATATTCACACCATCGCGTTCCGGCTTCTGAACAGAGGTTTCAGGTATGCCTCGCTCATCGGCACAAAATTACCCGAAATTCCTGAGGCAATCTTTGTCTTAAAGCGGTTAGATACGCTCGACATGTCCGATACCAATGTGCCACCTGACATTGAATTCCAGTACTGTCCCGGAAATTGTCAATGGAACAGCAGCGTTCAACGGCTAATTATGAGTGGAACCAGCCTCAGCTCGTTACCAAATCGCGCCTTTTGTGAATTTTCGCTACTCAAGACACTTGAGCTAGAGAACTGTCACATAACGCAAACCTCTGGGTCTCCATTTGAATGCCTGGAAAACCTCAAGAGCCTCCCTATGGCTGGAAACAAGATTATGCATTTGGACGGAGAAAGCATGAAGGGACTTAGGAAACTTATTTTTCTGAACCTCAATAAAATCCAGATCGTGCACTTCGAAGGCCCGCAAGTATTCTCTACTTTGATCTCCTACTATGACTTGGTGCATTGGAGTATCCGCCTATCGAGGAGATAAATCTATCGTATAATAGAATATCAGAGTGGAAGGGACCTTTATTTACTTGCATGGGTAAACTGAAAACCCTGCTCTTAGAGCAGAAGATGCCATCCACAATAAGTGAAGACATGTTGTGCGACATCAACTAAGTCAGCTACGTGAACCACTGCTGAAATCCCGAGACTGCTCAAGCTGCCCTCTGAAGAAGAACCTCTCCGTGCTGCAGAAGCACCCTGCTCAGTGTACCGACTGCTTTGTCTGCGAACAATTTGAGGAGCACGTGGGAAGGCTCGTTCTCGAGGTGCCCCGGAATGAGGACTGCGCCCCGGACGACTACCACAGAATTTATGGTGCTCCTGCGCTCTTCTCTATCATGGGCGCCTCCTTGTTTGGCTATGCCTAGCGAGACCCTGACAACCTCTTTTGGCTCCAGGTCCAGGCTGCTCTGCAACAGTAGTCATGCGGCTCTCAACTTTCCAGCTTCCAAGTATTGCGGTCTCGTGAGGTTTAGGGCGTTGCTGGTGGTACCAGTCTTTGTTAAGATCGGGGAACACGGTCCTCGGAAGAATTAGTACCGGACGCGACTCATCGCGAAGCAAATTTGCGGCGAGGGCTGGCGACGGCGGCAGCACCGGCGAAGGCAGCGGCTGCCAGTGGCGGAGTCTGTCCTCAGGGCGTCGGACGGAGTGGTGCTACGCAGGGTCAAGCTGAGGCTGCTAATTGAAAGATGGCTGTGTCCTCGACAGAGGTCTCGTGTTTCGGACGTCCGGCGCGGGAGTTCGAGAAATGCTGGGAGACTGCTGGAAACTCCTTTTTCTCCAAAGGCAGCGAACAGAAGACTTGTCGCAGTGGTCAAAATGAGACATCAGTGTTTGATGAGTCATTCTCTAACCAGACAGCCTGTACAGAACAGGCCTCAATTCGAGTCCTCGACTGGCCGCCCAAGGGTGCCGATCTGAATATTATTAAGCACCTTTGGGGCCTCATGAAAAGGCGCCTTCAACGGAGAACTTTTCAGCAAAGCTGCAAAGAGATACTCTGGCAGGCAGTACACGAAGAGTGGGAAAGATTGAGGACGTCTCATAGGCTCCTCCAAGAATTTTATGCGTCATTGCCCAAACGAATGGCAGACGTTGTCGAAGCACGTGGTGCTTTTACTAAGCACTAAGGCGATCCCAATCCTAGATTAAATTAAAGCCCCAACGATGTGTTCAGTCGCCTCCCAAGTCACGGCATCCTCTCCTTTTCTGTTAATGTTCTTCTTACATGTGACAAATATATATGTGCGCATGTGTGTATGCGTCTATGCATAAATTCAATGATTTGTACGCTGTACCACGCAAAAAATGTCTTATACCAGAAAGGCGTCTCAAACATAGATGAACACCATGCGCGCCGCACAAGCTTTCATGCAGTTCAGTACAAATGTAGATTCAAGGCTTCTGCATAAGTGCAGCATGCAAGTACACCCGTGTGGCTAAAGGTTAGCCTAAAACTTGTCGGTAAAGGCAGCAACATTGAGGTTGAGCATTCGAAAGTGGGGTGCTTAGCCATTCCTTGCACTTTACGTTTTCTGTAAAATATTCTAGGTAACGATTTTGCAAGGCTGCAAACGATCATGCGCACGGGTAAAGCTCAAGATCGTTCCCATGCAATCTAGTATGCCTTGCGCGGCAGCCGGAAAATTTGAAGCTGGCATGGTAGTGAGGAAACACTATACTGATTTTCAATACACGTGGCTGAAAGGACCACGTTCTCTCTTTGGGGAACGACAAGACGTCGCCCCACCACGCTGGTCTATTAGCGACAGCACATAAATAATGACGTTTGACATGTAGTGTAATAGGCCGGCGTTGCAGACTGGCCTCGAAGGCTGACAGGCACATGAACTTTTGTATGGGAGCACAAAAAATATCGGAATCAACGTATGTGTTCATCTGGCTTAATCGGTCAGAATCAGCTGCCTCCATGCAGGTGACTTACATAACAACATTCACTTCCTTTGCCGATCCGCGCGTGCGTTTTGTTTCTCGCATTTCTATTCTGGAAAACCACAGTAATTGCTATTTTGAGGACACGTGCACAAGGCCTGTTCACCCAGGAAACGCGATGAATTCGACAATGCTGTGTCGTGCGCTGCCGCCTCGGAAATGCTTGAATCAGCCGCAGCATAAATAGAATAGTGACTACGCAATAGTACTAAGTTCAAACACGAAACCACAGCCGGGGCACGGTAAGATGGCTTTTGCGACATGTATCACAATATTTACTAAGTTTTAAGAAGTAGGCATACAACTGGAAGCAGGCACTGGTGCAGCATCATATCGGTTATTACAAAGCGATGAATGCCACTTTCTGGACAAACACGCTGTTTCCGACGCTTCCCACTTGTCAGCCAGCCTACCTAAAACCTAAAGGTCAGCCAACCTAAAAGGTCAACTGCGTCTCAAAATACCCGCGCAACATGGCTTCGCTACCTATCCATTTGGCAGACAGAGAGAGAAGCGCCTTCAATGAAATGCAGACAGCGGCGTGCATAAACGGCCGATAGACGCCGCTAATTTTCGCGAGCAGCAGGAGGCCTGGATAGAGATTCGTGCTCACAACTCAGGAAACACAAAGTCATCTTCAAGACATCTAGTTCTTGGCTAGTTTAGCCAAGCAGGTTGGCTACAAGCCATCAGCTGCTATTAGCCGGCTTCAAGCTCAGCTTTTTTTCTGCTAACGCTCCCTCCAATATGGTCTTGAAAACGTCTCAGTAAGCTTCGGCCAAGAACATCAGTAGGTATTGCAGACCTGAACTCAAATAGCCTTATTCAATGCCTGCCTGATTCGTAGCGCTTACTGGAATATTATTTTGCAGGCCATCCACGTAGAAATACTGAATTGTTAGGAATTCTGAGTTTCGGGTGGAATCAATATACTGGTTTTAACCATGCTGCAGAATCGGCTGATCAGTTGAGCATATGGTGAATGTCACATTTAAAAGCATGTTAACCAATGTTAAAACCAGTAACATATTGTGATGAAGACGAAGCTGGCAGTGGCGTGGGACGGAGCGCCCGTGCTAGGCCAGCGGCCATTAAATCATCTCATAGCCATGGTTCACCACGTCTCATTCTTCGGCTGGCCGCCGCGTAACATTTAGTGTGAGGTGCTGGGGTCCCTTCATCGCCATCCTGGTCACGGAGCTTCGGTGTCCTGGGCCTGCCGTGGACGTCGGCCGTGAGTACCTGGTCAGCGCCGCACGGCCGTGCCCCAGCCCGCCCGACCTGAGCCGACCTCGACGCTCACCCCAGCCCCGTCCCCCGCCCGGACCACACGACACGACGACCCAAGACCCGACGGACACAAGACCCCACCGACCCAAGACCCCACTGACCCAAGACCCAAACGTGGAGACACCGCCCCCCTGCCCCTGCCGTTCGGTGCGTCCAGAGACCTCGGCCGTCAGCTCCTGGCACCTTACGGCCCGGATGCTTCGTGGACCGGGACTCATTCTCTCATCTTTCTCATCGTGGCGGCCAGCACTGGACCATCTTCTACATATTGTTCGATCCTTCACTCAAGACCATCGCCATTTCGCCGTCTGTTCGTCACCGATCGGGACGATCGCTCGGAGGCCCCAGGTAGTGTGACGAAGACGAAGCTGGCAGTGGCGCGGGACGGAGCGCCCGCGCTAGGCCAGCGGCCATTAAATCATCTCATAGCCATGGTTCACCACGTCTCCTTCTTCAGCTGGCCGCCGCGTAACAATATTTATTGAAATTCACAAATACAAAAGGTGTAAATTTTTCACTTAGACTTTCAGTACACATAGGAAAACAAGATGGTCAAGTAGTTCAAAAGTCAAAAATATAAAACTGCTCAGACATTGCAAAATTACAAATAATAGAGCAGGTTTCAATATGTGACCAATAAATAGAGTTGAAAACAAACAAATGCAGAACTAGATAAAAAAGCTACATTAAAAATAAACACACAGGCCTTGCTGTCACCAGAAGACTTGTAGCCAGAAACTGCAATAACCAGGATACAAAAAAATGACATGTTCACTCTTAACACAAAAAAATCACTCCAATATGATAAAGTATCAAAGCCATAAACAATGACAAATGATGGCACTGCCACCGGAACATTCAATGACTAGAAAGTGCAAAAATTTAGTTGGAAATTATAAAGATGACCAAACACAAATACATACAACTGGTGTGTAATTGTTCACATAACTTTCAATGGCAACAAATAATGATCAAGTTCTCCTAAATTCAAAAATATATAACTGCTCAGACATTGCAAAACGACAAATAAATACAGCAGGTTTCAATATGTGACCAGTACTTTCACGAAACAATGCAAATGCAATGCAAATAGAGTTAAAACTGCTAAATTACAAATAAACACAGGCGTTACTGTCACGGGAACTTTCAGTGACTAGAAGACTTGTCACCAGAAATTTCAATAACAAGAGTACAAAAAATTTGAGCAGTTCGAACTTTACACATTAAAAAACCACTACAATATGACATAGCACCAAAACTACGAACAAAGACTAATGATGTTGCGGTCACCAAAACATTCAAAGACCAGAATGCACAAAAATTTATCTTAAAACTACTAAAGATGGTCAAACTTTAATACCAATGGTGTAAAATTGCCCACAGAACTTTCAATGGCTACAAGATAATGATGAAGTTCTCCAAAATTCAAAAACAGAACACTGCTTATGAACTGCAGAAATAGAAATAAATATACACATCTAAAAGTCATCAAAACTTTCAGTCACCAGATGATACAAAAAAACTGAAAATTTAAATGTGTGAAACTATCAGTACGCCTTTCAGCACCTAAAGATAACAAAAAGGCTGCATAGTTTAAAATGCAAAACAAAACCTAAATATGGCAAAATTGAAAATGCAAAGTTATAAATTAAGCTGTTACATATAAAATACATATACATATAAATTTTTTTAATACATATTAAAAAATTATGGCTGTGTCTAGCATGAAATAACAAAATAAAAAGCCTATGCCCCTTTCAAACTCTGAAATACATATTAAAAAATTATGGCTGTGTCTAGCATGAAATAACAAAGTAAAAAGCCTACACCCCTTTCAAATGAGATGCAATGCTTAACTTTTTTGCGCCGTTAACTTGACTAATTACTGACTGAAAAAACTATGGAGATTTAAAGGCTGAACAGAAGCTAGATGCATAAGATATATAAAATTTGCAATTAAGGTTATTCATCAAAATGCACTTAAGTATTACCAATGATATTACTAAGGTCTTCCTGCACCAGCAAATATTACTAAGCAATGCTGTCAAGGTGCTCCCGCAACAGCGAGAAACCGCGCTCTGGAGCCACAGAGAGAAGTTTAAAGTGAGCTACATGGTACCAGTGGCCATCAAAAAATATTAGTTTTACTATTTATTTGGCTTAATCACAATCATTCTTAAATAGACATCACTGCAAAACTGCGATCAGGTCCATTGGATCATCGCTTCAACGCCGTAAGCCAGATTTTAGTTGTGCTAATATGAAACTTTTGGCCGACAGTACCCCATTGATTATACATGCAGTTGACAGCTTCGTAGCAGGAAGCACTCATTCACCTGATTGACCTCCCAGTGTAATGGTTCTTCCAGCTGGACACTAGTTCCATCACAATGCTGCCTGAACAAAAATGCACCAACTGAAAATTTGTTTTTAGTTCTACCCAAACCAGTGATGCAGAGAGCCATATTCATGTAAACTAACAATTTTCAAAATCTCGCTTACACCATTGGTTTATACAAAGGCACACACACACAAATGTGATATTCATAACTGTATGTTACACTGCATCTTTAAATAGAATTATGAATGGACAAATTACCTTCTAGAAGCTGCTAACACCCTCAGTAAGCAGTTCTTCAGCCACCCTGCTGCTGCTTGCTGTATCGTGTGGGAATCCGCGGAGGATAGCGCCTGTCCATTCGTATCAATTCTGGAAAGCAGTCACACTTTACTGGAAAACTGTGCAGGCACAGTTGAACAGGTTATATGAAAAAAGCCTTAGTGGCTCATGCTACGATATGAACTCCAGTGTGACTAAATAGTAGCACTGTTTTGGCATTAAGAATATAACAATCACTCATTTTACGTTAATTTTTAAAATTCAAGGTAATTGTGCAGGCCTTACTGGCATACTCATAGGAAGGAACTAGTACTCATGCACCTATTGTAAAAGCCTACCAAATACACCCCTTCAATCACGCCAAAGAAAAGCAGGTCCTTCAAGCTTCTTTTGCCCCGCTGCCCAAAAACGCTGAACATCTTCCCCACTTCATCGGTGAAAATTGTGCGCAAGATGTTTGCAGTCAGCGTTCTTATGTTCTGTCCACCTATTAGTGAAAGCCTCCGTGCCTGCAGCAAATATATCGAATGATATTCCACACAGTAAAACAAAAGAAAACACTATAAATATATAGTTTGAGAGAATATCTTCTCATATAGATGAGTGAAACACTGCTTTGGCCAGTGGTGCTTGCCTCAATGCAGTGCTGAACCCAGTTTAAATATGAATTTATATTTGAAAAACGAAAAAGCATATCTCAGATGATGGCAGCTTTCCACTGCATCTGTTCTTGCTTCTCTTAGCATTCACCCAAGAAGATTGCTCGCGGCGGCTCGGTTGCCGACTGCTAGGAACCGAAATACTAACTATTGGAGTTTTCGGAGGAGTACAAAAGCAGCGCACATTCCGACGCGTCGAAGTGCGTCTATTCGGAAAAGATGACCCCAAAACAGAATGTAAAATTGAGGCCTTGGAGGTACCTACTATATGCGACCAAGCCATCCCTTTTCCCGACAAGCAGATCAGGAAGACTCTGCGCGAAGCTCTCATTGTCACCGGGTGACGAATTTCAGCATCCTCACACTGCCCAGATCGATGTCCTGGTCGGTTCAGATCACCTCTGGGAATTTCTAACTGGCAGGATGGAGAAGTTGGACGCTCGGCTAACGGCACTCGAAACAGTGTTTGGATGGGCAGTGCAAGGCAAAACTTCATTTTCCTGCCAGGAAGCGACTTGTACTCATGCAGTCGTGTTAAGAGTGACGGTTTCAGATGAACAGGTAGAGCCTGTTTTGAACTGTTTCACTCCTGTTGAGCTTGAAGAACAAAGGGAAGTAAAAGCCACGAACCCCGTCTGCGGAGAAGAAAGCGAACTCCTAGACTTCATCGATTCAGCTCCGCAACTAAGGTAAACCGGGTGACAGGTTGGATTCTGCGGTTTGTAAATAACTTGCAAACAAAACAAAGGCATACGGGTCCCCTATCGGCTCTTGAATTGGAACGTGCACAACTTTATTGGCTGAAGGAGGCACGGAAATCGACATTCGGTACCGAGCTGCAGCGCGTAGCCAAGGAGACAGGACGCCGCGTGATTCAACCCTCAAAGACTTCCTTTTACGGAGAGATGACAACGAGTTGCTACGGATACGCAGTCGCCCCTGTTCAGAGGACAGGGACTACGACGAGCGGCACCCTATCGTCCTACCGAAACAGCACAGATACACCGTCTTGTTAGTGCGTCAGGCTCACAAGAAGTTGTTGCATGCAGGAGTGCGGGACACGCACGTCCAACTACGCGAAAGGTTTTGGATAGTGCGCGGCCGCCAATTGGTGAAAAGTGTAGTGCACTCCTGTGTTGTGTGCCGGCGGCTGAGTGCCTCCCGCGTCGAAGTGGACACGGGCCAACTCCCCCCCGACAGAACTTCTCAAGCAGAGCCTTTCGAGGTCGTTGGAGTGGACTTTGCTGGCCCACTCCTCGTGAAAGAGGGTTCAAGTGTAGCTAAATCCTACATTGTTCTCTTCACTTGTGCTGTGACGCGTGCTGTGCATTTAGAACTGGTGAAGGACATGAGCACTGAGACTTTTATCCAGGCCTTTCGCCGCTTTGTGTCTAGACGAGGGCTGTGTCGCATTATTTATTCTGACAATGCAATTACTTTCAAACGAGCATCGAAAGAATTGAGTATGCTTTGGGATGTTCTGCGGCACCCGGACACTCAAGACCACTTCGCTAACTCTAGCATACAGTGGAAATTCATAGTGGAGCGGGCGCCTTGGTGGGGTGGATTTTATGAGAGGCTAGTAAGAAGTGTGAAGACAGCTTTGAAGAAAATAATCGGGCGTCAGTAGTGCTTAGCCTTTGTCGACTTGACTACAGTGCTTGCCGACGTCGAAGCGGTAACTGTGTTCCACGGACGCGACGAAAAGATAAGGTCTTGCGAAGTCCGGCTGCCGAAGGGCAAAGTGGTTAGACGGCCTGTACAGCTTTTGTACCGGATTGAGCTGTCAGAAACGTAGAATGAGCCGTTGACCCATTCGGCGGGGGAGTGTTGCGACCTTCCGGCGCGACGGTCAAGGACGGGCTCACCCTACCGCCCATTAGAGTTTTTTTTTGTGTGTGTGCCATCTCCCACTTGTCGTTTTCCGCCACATGTCCTTTTCCGCCACATGTCCTTCTGGCCCGGGGAGCGCCTGGGGGGGCGTTTGGAGGCTCGCGCTCTGGTCTTCCGAAGTAATGAGTTAAGAGCCGTGCCGGCTCACCCAAAGCGGAAGCTCTTTGTGTGAGCGCGGGCGCCGATGCCCCCCCAAAGGTGCCGCGGTTGGAAGGGGCCGAGACAGCGTGGGGAGAGGCAGTTGTACTCCGGACGCCGAACAGCTAGCTTAGCTGACTGCTCGAGCGTTCCGAGAGATGTGCAGTTGCTTGCTATTGATTCTTTGTATTTAAGATGTAAATAAATTCACCGAGTTGAGTATTAATCGACTGGATCAAGTCTGATCATTCATGATTAGGCCAACGAATAGCGGCAACGACGCATAGTTACAACAGGCACCGCACTGCTGACCTCATTATTGTTGTCGACCAGACATCCATAACACAGATGCCCTGACGGATCAGTTAACTGGGAACTGCTACCCCTCCTCTTGGATGAGCGCGCGCCAACCAGCAGCACGCACCGGTAATCCTTCTTTTGCAATTCCAGCACAGTAACAGCGGCGCGCAAGAGTGCCCAGCAGCAGCACGAGAAAACAAACGAAGCTCACGGCCATGCAGTATGTCGGGTCGGCTTTGGATTTGACGCGCTAGACCGTGCGCACTCACGCATGCACACACGCATGCATGTGCCGACACGCATATTCATGCATCCACGCATCACAAATTTCTCAAGTTTTTAATGCAAATATGTGCACAAAAACTTTATTGTTGTAACGAAAGTTTCACTTGGTTTTAGTGCTTTGCTATCGCACTGCCCAAAAGCATAGAGCCCAAAACAGGCGACCTGGAAGCATGCCTGGAGGAGACGCCTTTCTAAACGGGCCTAGAACGGGCCGAAGGAAGCCGGAACTGGCCGAAGCGCTAGCCAACGAACGCAGCATCTGGAGACTCCATGCATTTCTGTGCCTGGTCAAAGGCTGCTGAAGCGCCGTCTGACTCCGCCGTGTTTCTCCGCGGGGCGGCGCTGCCAGCCCAGGATGGATGGGCGTGCGCGTAGTTGCGGCCGGCTGCAAGGGCTTCGGCAGCCGCGGAATAAATGTGGCCTTTGCCTACTCCACAAACGACCAACTCGTCCTAAGCCATTACCAAAAGTATATAAAAGCAAACATTCGGTAACACAAAAACGATGTCCGCAACTATGCAAGAAAGTGCGCAGTCCTCTAACCGAACATTCCTAAGACACACAATCAACATCGACGAAACCAGCACACTCAGAGCCGGAACAAGTTAGCAAAAAGGCGCCTAATCCTTGTGCACTGAAATGCGCAGCAACCCGGAATAAAGCGGCGCTAAAAACAGGTTTCGAATTAGCTGAATGAAGCCCGGCCGGCGACAGAAGCAGACGGCCTGCACAAGGCACCGAAGAAAAACAACAACACAAGCAAAGCGACGCGCACGCGTTTCCAAGGCGACGGCTGGGGCCGGCCGGAGCGGCCAATCATCGGTCAGAAAAGCGCTGAGTGGAGAGGCGGGCGAGGAGGATGTGCGACGGTTGGCGGCGCGGCGGCAAATTTCATAGAATGGCGCAACTTTCAAGTATCAAGGGGCTTTATTACTAACAGGGACTGCGCTCTGCAGCTTTCCAGGCATGACCACAGTCCTACAGCGTGGCTCACATCTTTAACCATGTTCCAGGACATCCAGTGCTGAGCACTTGCTCCTTAGGTTGCATCAGGTGCCGCCGAGGGAGAGTGTGCGGCTTAACCCAAGAAGGGGCGCTCTCTCTGCAACTCGCCAACAGTCACACGCACCTGACGAAGAAACCGAGTAGGTTATTTTGTAATGTCGTGGTTGGTGACTTTCTTAGTTGGCATTCTTTCAACCTAAATTAATATTTGCTATGGCTTATTGCTGCGTGCCGGGATGCAAGTTTGACGCAAAGCGGAAGACCAAAATTTCTTTCCACGAGATTCCAAGCGACAACGAACTAAGAGCGCAGTGGCTAAAAGGTATCTCATGAAGGGACTGGAATACCACATCTCGGTATTCGGTCGTCTGCAGCAAGCATTTCCTTTCAAGCGACTACAAGGAAGGATGCAAAACCCGGAAGCTGAAAAGAGGTGCGACTCCAAGCGTTTTAATGGACTATCCGCAATATATGCAGCCACCTGCGAAGAGACCGCGCAGCGATGCTGCTGTGCGAAAACGGGAAGCGTCCATTCCGTGCCCCCCGGCCTTGATCCGTGCTGCTTCCAAGCCGACAGATGCAAGTGGCCTTATTTGTCACGTCGACGTCGTCGGTCGGTCTCCACCACCAACTACGTCGTCTCCTTCACTTGAAAGCTCTTCAAACATGGATGACTCAATCAGAAACAGTGAGCACTTGGTCGAGCCGGAAGCATCAACACCGAGAACTGCAAAAGACAAGGCGATGCAGGCTAACATCCGTAGTTCTATTTCTGTTGTCGAACGCCAGAAGTGGTGATGGAAATAGTGGGACTTGAAAACCAGAATAGAGCGATTGAAACAAACAGTGGACAAGTACAAGGAGGAACTAAGGAAACTGAAAGAGGACTGTCATATTGCTGATTTTGCCGGTGTCATCAAAGCAGCCAGTGAAAACCACTTAGGTGCAAGGCTTCTGGTCGACCAAGTCAAGAACTTTTGCAAAGTCAGGACAACCTGGTCCGAGCTTGTGCGTCATTGCATAATTTTAAGGAACCTGTCGACACGGGTGTACGAGCATATCCGCAAAGAAGGTCCCCTGAAACTGCCAAGCCGCTCTACTTTGCAAAGATTCCTCGGAGTCAGTTCAGGCGAGGTAGGCTTCACATCCCTTGTTAAGCAACGCCTTTAGGCGGAGGTAACGGGCCTAAAAGCCAAACAGGCCAAGGTGTGCTCGCTAATAGTTGATGAGATGCGAATTCAGCAGAGGCTACAATATAACAAGCAGAAAGATTCGTCTGTGGGGGAAGTAGACCTGGGGAACAGCACGGAAGAAAGAGCCGGTAGTGCTCCTGTTTTAGCCAACTCACTTCTGTGTTTTGTGCTGGTAGGGCTTTCAGTGCGCATCCAGATACCTGTGGGGTATTTCTTCACTAGAAACTGCACTGGCCAGGAAATGTTTTCCCTGATAAAGTACGTCCTAAAAGAAGTGGAAGCAACTGGCTTTAAGATTGTACGGATTGTGGCCGATAATCACAAAATCAATGTTCTTGTCTTTCAACTGCTGTGTAATGGAAATTTAACGCACTGCATACAGCACCTTCAAGATCCGACACGAAAGTTGTTTATCGCATTCGACCAATGTCACATAATTAAGAACGTAAGATCCCAATTCCTTGCCCGTGATCTCGGTAAGGACGGCAAGATTTCCTCCTCCTACCTCAAAGACCTCTACAAGATGCAACAAGGGAGCATCGTGAGACCTGTTCGTTTTTTAACGCGTAAGCACGTCTTTCCGTCAAACATTGAGAAAATGAATGTGTCAAGGCGGTCCAGGTCCTCTCACCTCCGGTCACTGCTGCGCTCAAACTCCTCCAGGAACAAGCAGGACACACGTGTGACATGAGCTTTGCAGCTGTGGGTCCAACCGTCATGTTTATGGACACGATGCACCGCTGGTTTCTTCTAATGGATGTGAGCAATTGCGTGCAGCACATTCATAAAAAAATGCCAGACAGCAGGCAATATGACTCTATTGAAGATGGGCGCCTGAGTTGGCTGACAACGTCCTTCTTGAGCTACCTTGAAGACATGCGGCGTAAGTGCCAAGCGAAACAGTTCCTAAGCAAGGAAACATATCAAGCGCTTGTGATGACGACAAAATCAAACGTTGACTGCGTCAAATACCTCATTGCTAAAGAGGGGTTCAAGTTTGTTCTGACCAGAAAGTTTTCTTCGGACCCCATAGAGTCGTTTTTTGGCTGGTTAAGGCGGTCTGCAGGAAGCAATGATCAGACAGATGCTAGAGCGGTACTCGCTGGCGTAGAGAAGGCCTTAAAAACTGGGTTAGTGTCTGCTTCCCAACACAGCAACGTAATAGAAACGGAAAGGCAAGCACTTGGAGCACTGAACAGTGCACAGAAACTTGCAGTCACCCAGCGCGCGGACGACTTTCCACCGGAGGCGAAAAGTCTCCTTGAAGACCTTCTCAGGACACAGAAAACGTTGCTGCCAGCGCCAGACACTGCAGCACTTGCGATGTTAGGAGGTTATTTGGCTCGCGTCGTTCAAGAAAAAATTGATTGCAGCAGCTGCAATGCTCTTCTCACACGACCAGCCTCATCTGCGCCCAGTGACAGTTTGATCCGTCTTCAGGACAGAGGAGGCCTCCTTTATCCTTCAACGCAGTTTTTGTATGTTCTGTATGCCCTCAAGAGCTACGTCAAGGTGTTGCTCAACAAAAGACGGTTCTTATCAAAACCCCTGCAAGCTGCAGTCAACAATGCAGTTGAGGCTCTTGCAGAACATGGAGCACTGAAATGTGAGCTTGCGTCCAATGACCACCACAGCCAGCTTCTGAAACTCATCTGCGGAAAGTTTTTCCGCCCTGTTTTTGCGAACTATGCCTTATCGGTGACAGACAGGAACGATGTAGTGAAACCGCTGACATCAAAGCCTCTATCTAGAAAGATTTTGAAGTTGTGAAAACATTTTTGCATGTATGTTTTATTCTATATACGACAGTAAAATTTTTTCCATTCACTCATCGCTCACAAAAATGCTTCCTTAATGTTTCTGCTTATATATTGGGTCAGATACGACCTATGCTAAGAATACGTGTTTTGTACAAAGAGGCACAGTAACAATTACCGTCGATATAGCTGTAAACTTAGGCATTCATCTCGGTATTGGAGCAACGTTCAATATGTATGCCCGGCCGACGATTTCATATTTTCCTTGATGAGCAGCTTTTACTAAAGTACATGTGCACATGGCTTAACAAAAACAATTTAGCACTTTAACGATCGTGTCCGCACATCAATCTTACTAAACGGAGAGTAGTATACACAGTAGCAGAATTGCGCGCAGTCTTTTACGCTGCGTGCAACTCCTGCCGCGTCGTCTGCTCCATCCTGGGCTGCGCGCGCCATTCGTCGGCAGCTTCGCGTACTAGCACGAACGGCGCATAACAGCGGCGTTTCCCGCGATTGAGCGGGCACGGAGCCATGGCAGCCTGCGGTCTGTTTGTAGTGCTCGTCTTTTGTGCTGCCGAGGGTACAGCCTGTACTGAGGGCATGAACCATCGATGGCATGAGCATTTGTCACTCTTCCGATATGTGATGTGCCGACAGCAGTGAAATTCGCTGGTGCGATGTACGAAAACGTGGTAAGGTGCTGAGTAAACCTGTGTGTCAGCGGGCTCGACGGATAGCGCGTCGTCCTTTGCACGCCTTCACTGGAAACACTATGCTGACGGCGGGGCTCATTTCGTCCATGGTGGAGCAGCTGGTGGGAGACCACTACCCGGGTGACATTGGTAAGTTAATTTTCTTCGAACCTGTACATTATTTCAAAACCTTTACGCACAACTGGCCACATCAACACAGCTAGTACAGAGACGCGAAGACGCAGTGCCTATCGCGGCAGCACACAGCGCTGAAAGGTTGTTTACGTTCGTACTTATAGCCAGCTGCGTTCGTACTTATAGCCGAGCCAGTGTAGTCTAGCCTTGGATAGCAGAACGGTGAGAAAAAAACAAATTGCTTTGAAGTTTTTCGCTTCTGTTTTGGCATTCGCGTTTTCATACTTTGGGTCGGAGCTGAAGTGGTCCAAACAATTGCAAAATGCACACAGGTGCCCTAGCTACATTTGCCGTAAATCCCGAAGTTGCAGTGAAATTTAAGGGTAATTGAGCCTTTAATATGTACGAAGAATAAACTTGATTGTTTCATGATTATAACCAATGGCGCAAATAAATCTGACTGACTTAAATATGCTGAGGTACCTCTTCAACACCTTACCTGATGTTAAAGGAAAAAAGTGTGCTTTTTCTGCAGTTGGCACTATTAATTCATCATACCTGTGATAATGTGTAATCAGTGCTAATCATGCAGATTTCAAATTGAGGGGCCCATGCAGAATTTGAAGCAAACCAGCCTTCTACTGAAAATGTCGGTCTGTGATGGTCTGTTCTTTTGAATGGTGGCATGTATTGTAGAAACGGTGCTGGATATCGATATGCAAGTGATGTCTCGTCTGAGGCTAGCTTGTGTGTGAATGATTGCCGCAGTTATGAATTTCTTGTTGCCAGGCCCGCTTCGAAATGTGGTTAAACAGTTGTGTTTCATTCTGCGACCGGCTCCTTGCTACTTTTTTCATGGAAATGCCTCCACTTTTGAGTGCGCAGTTGAGTTAATCATTGTTGCAAGGAATGGTTTGGAGTGTGAGAGCGTTGACCCTTCGTGGACCTGTTCCTTGTCAGCTACTTGGTGTTTTGTGCCAGCCTTATGACCTTTAAATGGAAGTGCACAAATAGCTATATTTGCACATTTATTTCACTAGTTTTTGGGTGTAGCACCCTTCAGCAGAGCAGCTCAAGAAAGGCAAACTCACAGAAATGTTCTTTTCTCTGGTCAGCTGTTGAAGCAGGGGAATGTTAGCATGCAACTGTCTCTGTCCCAACCTTGTCAGCCCGAGCGTGCTGCTTCTAGGCATGAGCTTGCTGCTTTCTGCTGCATACTTTTTCACTGCATGCTCGAAGTGTGCCGAATCATCATGCTTGGCGCCGTGCTCAAGTGATGTGGCTCTGTCGAGGTTCGTCTTCGTGATTTATTTAGGCGGTCTTCATTTGAACAGTTAGGTTACAGAAAGCATCTTTGTTTCACGTTCTGTTGCTGTGACTCAGTGTTTATGGCGCTCGGCTACTGAACCTGAGGACCTGGGATCAATCCTGACTGAGGTGGCCATGTTTCGAAGGAGGCAAAACACAAAAGACCCCTGCCTGCTGTGCTGAGTCAGCATACGTTAAGGAACATCAGAGTATCTTAGTTAATCTAAGGCCCTCCATTACACCATTCCTCATAGCCCGTGTGTTTCTTTGAGGTGTTAAACCTCACAATATAAATACTCTTTTTGGTTCACAAATATCACAATGTCAACAGTTGAAGTTGTAAATCTATCTGTTATCAAGTGTGCATTTAGGCATGTGCTTTTTGTTCCTCATAGTAAAAGACACTGTCATGCCTGAACGTCCAAGGAGATCACCAAAATGGTATCATTTAATAATTTAATCTGGTCAAGAAAGTCTCATTTTGGGCCGATTGTGTCGACATGTAGCGGCAATTTTCACCAGCAGAAATGAGGTGGTAACCTGATTAGGCGTTACTTTCCTGCTGGCTGGGTGCCTAGTTTAAACTTAGTTTTTTTGTAGTCAGCAAATGGATCCAATATGTGATGTCTCTGAATGTTATAAGCTTTTTGTGCAATAAGAAGACTGAAAAGAAGCAGTAAACGCAAACTAAAACTAATAAGACTAATGTCAGGGATGACACTTTCCATTTTGCTTAAAACTATTGCATAGGTGAGCACTAATGTTCAAGCTGCCAATACTAGGAAGACAGAAGAAGCCAGTTGATCCACCATGGCCAAGAATGTGCACTGTGTGCCTGTTCGTGCCTCGCATGCTTGATTCTAGTCCTTTTTTTTTACCTTGCAGCAAGCTCCACATAGCTTTACCAGCAACGCCTCTTCCAAGCTCTGCAGTATGGCTTTGCCAGCGTTTCACTTGGTGCTAAGATGCCCAGCAAGCAAGCAGGCTTTTGACGTAAGCACTGAAGACATCTTCCGACACAAGTAGCTTTTATTTTCCTAGTCCACTGCTACTTGTGTGACCCCTCATTATGTTGCTTTTGGCAAGTTAGGCTGCCTATTAAGGGCTCTCTTTTGTTTTTCACCTGCTGCTGTGGCCTACTGCATTGGTGTTCGGCTGTTGAGCCCAAAGACGCGGGATTGAATTGCGGTGGCTTCGTTTCGACAAGGCGAAATGCATATTTGCCCGTGTGTTATGCAATGTCAGGCCATGCTAAAGACTCCTTGGTGGTCGAAATTTATGCACAGCCCTCCTCTATGGATGGAGCTAATGTTCAACTTTGGGGCATTAAAGGGACACTGATGGCAAACTGAAGTTGACCTGTGTTGATAGAGTTCCGCATTCTAACCACAGACGTCAATTTTTCTGAAAGTGGAGCTTTATAAGCCAGAAAAAGCAAAAAATACAATTGTCATCAGCACCGGCTGATTTCGGAAGTAAATTGCGATGCGTTGACTCCGTTTTTTTTTGGCACAGATTCCAGAGGCTAGGCTGAACTGCCATTCACCTCAGAACGGTTATCATGGAGTCCTTTGTGTAGACTTCATGAGTTCAATCAAATTGAGTGGCGGGAAAATTTTTAAATGTAATTTTTGCGCCAAGCATTGTGTTGGTGGCCTTTGCGCTGCTGTTAAAAACCGGGATAGCAGTATGATATCCCATAAAACTAGGTTCAGGACTTGCAAGAAGTGGTTTATCACATTCCGCTAGCTTGTGCAAGAAACTACTTCAGGGATATGTGCAGGTGTCTTTAATGTGCTCCTGAGTGAGCAATAACTCGTTAGGGGGAAGGCAGCTTCTAATCTGGCCCTACAGTGCCAATGTCATGAGCGTAAATCATAAGATGACCCATCAGTGTGCGCGCCTGATTTCTGTGACACTTCAGTGGTGTATAGAAGTGGTAAACAAATCTCTAAGGTATTTGATGCATATCTCCAAGGCAACGGCTGCATGAGTAGCGAAGCCATTAGTCAATCTTCAACGGAAAGAATTTTCTCTTTTAGATGACGTGCTTGTATATCAGTGACAGTTATTTGTTGTCCTGCATTTCGCTGGTGTGGGTCATGTTTGTGCGCATCTTCATGCGAGCCTTCTTTTCCTTCACAAAAAATTCAATTGATAGTCCAACCTGTTTTCTTCTCTTTTCCTGTGTTGCTTCTTTTGGCTGGTTTTAAATCTGTAACTGAGCTCAGACCGTGATAATTACAGCCGGAAAACAGGGCTACTGAATGTGAGCTTGGCATACATGCGTACTGTATGTGTGAGAGTGCAGTTTACAATATTCAGAAATGCTTGATAGCCTTACAAGAATCTAAAATTTTGTTGGAATTCCTATTTGTTCTCTGTTCAAGTGTCGAGACTTTTTCCGCTTCATCGTGTCATTAGAGCCACTTTGGTACTTAAGCTGAAATCTTTTCTTTAGCCTGCATGTTTCTCACTTTTGGGACAGAAACGTGGAGGCTAATGAAGAGAGTTCAGCTTAAAAGAGTATAGACACCGAATCTTGGTGGCATGCTTTCTTCTCTATAATGATGCGGAAGACTACTATGCATGAATCACCATCTGGTATTCGCGTGCGATCACTAAATAATTTATAATCAAATTTTTCTGCCATCCTGTTTCCCTGCCCGAGCCCATTTCTACCTCTTGATATCAAATAGGATGTCATTAACCCGCGTTTTTTCCCTCACCCACTCCGCCCGCTTCCGGTCTCTTAACGTTACACCTATCATTTTTCTTTCCATAGCTCGCTGCGTTGTCCTTGAATTAAGCTGAACCCTCATTGTTAGCCTCCACATTTCTGCCCCATAAACCAGTAAGATACAGCTGTGTTAAGACTTTTCTCTTGGGGAAAATTGGCAAACTGCCTTTCACGATCTGAGAGAACCTGCCATATGCGCTCCACCCCGTTCTTATTTTTCTAGTTATTTCCCTCTCATGATCCGGATCAGCGGTCACTACGTGCCCTAAGTATACATATCCTCTTACTACTTCTAGCACCTCGCTACGAATTGTGAACTGCTGTTTCCTTGCTAGACTGTTGAGCATTACTTTGATTTTCTGCATGTTCATTTCTAGCCCCACAATTCTGCTCTGCCTGTCTAACTCATTCATCATGCTTTGCAGTTCATATCCTGAGTGGCTTAGCCAGACAATGTCATCAGGGAATCGCAAATTACTTAGGTATTCTCCAGTAACTCTTATCCCCAACTGTTCCCATTTCAGGCCCCGGAACACCTCGTGTAAACAGGCGGTGAATAGCATTGGTGAAATCGTGTCTCCCTGCCTGACACCTCCTTGCCTTATTAGAATTTTATTGCTGACCTTATGGAGAACTATGGTAGCTGTGCAGCCGTTATAAATATCTTCCAATATTTTCACATAACACTCTTCTACACCCTGATTCCACAATGCCTGCATGACAGCTGCGGTTCCACCGAGTCAATTGCTGTCTGGTAGTCAATGAAGGCTATATATTGGGGTTGGTTATATTCTGCCCATTTCTCTATCACCTGATTGATTGCATGAATGTGGTCTCTTGTTGAGTATCCTTTACGAAAGCCTGTCTGATCATTTGGTTGATTGAATTCGAAGGTTGTCCTGAGTCTATTAGTGATTACCTTAGTAAATACCTTGTAGACAATGGATAGTAAGCTGATCGGTCTGTAAATCTTCAAGTCCTTGACATCTTCTTTCTTATGAATTAAAATAATGTTCACATTCTTCCAAGCTCCTGATACGCTCGTGGTCATGAGGCAAGCGTATACAGGGTGGCTAGTTTCTCTAGCATAATCTCTCCTTCATCCTTCAACAAATCTGCTGTTACCTGATCCTCACCAGCTGCTTTACCCCTTTGCATTGCTCCTGAGGCTTTCTTTACTTCCTCCCTCGTTACTGGCGGGATGTCCCATTGCTGTGCTCTACTGCCTCTCTCTGTAACGTTCTCATTACATTCACTACTGTAGAGATTTGTGTAGAACTCTTCGGATACTTTAACTATCTTATCCATCTTATCCATATTGCTTATGACATTGCCCTCTTTGTCTTTTAGCGCATACATCTGGTTTTTACCTGTGATTAGTTATCTCTTCACTGATTTTAGGCTACCTCCATGCTTTAGAGCATGCTAGGTTTTCTCCATGTTAAACTTTCTTATGTTGGCTACCTTGCACTTATAAATAACTTCGATAGCTCTCCCAGTTCTATTCTATCTCTGAAGTTAGACGTCCTCATGCTTTGGCGTTTCTTCATCAGATCTTTCGTCTCCTGAGATAGCTTGTAGGTATCCTCTCGAATGATCTGACCACCTACTTCTGCAGCACGCTCCAATGAATTTAAATATGTATTTAAAGATAACAGTTAAGGTGGGAGATTGAGCTTTGAGATTTGCACTTCAACTCGGGAGTTATGCCGCTGCTACACAGAATACTTGATCGCCGTAGAGATATTTCATCATCTCGCACCAAGCTGCTGTGGCGCCACTGTCACAGTTGATAATTTTGCTGGGAAGCTGTTGTAGCACTCACGCAGTTTTGAAAAGGTGGTATTCATTGTTTTTGTGCTATTGGTAACAGTGATAATATGCTTGCTGCAGTGTTTTGTGGCCAGCCTTTTTTTTTTCAGTTAAGTAAGTTGTACATTTCATGTTGAGTATTCTTTCAGCAATTAAATTGCTTTGATTTTATTCCTTTGTGTATAGTTGCGAGTGCTCCATGTCTGAGTGCAAATTTCTACCACTGAAAAGCCTTCAAAATCTTGATAGATGTATAGATGTCCACACTGTTCTAGGGACTCTGCGGCTATTGGAAATGCCCATTTAGCTGCACTCAGATAGCCATTTGAAAGCCTTCAAAATGCCTGTGTGACACGGTTATTAGATTTTGTGCAGGTTTGATGCTGAGCAGCCTGCGTGCTTGAGTCGGGTTTTCCAGTGTCTGTATTTCAAACCTGAAACTCATCATTAGTTCATTAATGGAAGAACTACTTGTGCCCTTTTCTGGAAATTTCCAGGAAACAGATTAACTGAATTTTTTTGCATATACTGCTACCTTTTTGCAGGTGCTGCATAGTGAGAACCTGTATCAAGACGCCAACCTGCTGGACTCGGAGAAACTGAAGAAATTGTTTAGCCACTGTGTGGCACCCATCATGAGGGATGTGGCATTAATAAAGCCAGTTAAGGTGACCTTATCTATGTCCTTTTGCAAGCATGCTACGCACATGACAGCCATCCCACGAAGCACCATTTCTGCAAAGCTTGTTATCTCACAACATGCATGCTGAATGAGGCAGTGACAGACAGATGAGGAGGCCTTAAGGTAGGGCATTGGCGTAACGTGTTGAGCAGTGATGTAGGAGCCTTGCAGCCATGCAAGGTATTATCGGTATCATGATGGTAACTCCATTTGACACTGTCTAGTGCTCTGTGAGCCAGACTCAGCTCTTGCACATTCTGGGGCTCACCCTTGGCTCTCGGACATTCTGGAAGCCTCACCCGGCTTGTGCATATTACGCGAGGATGTCTCCTGCTGTGTGAGCCTTACGCGGCTTGCGCACTTTATTGCTCGGCTTGCGCAAATTATGTGAAATATGTCTCGCGTTATGCGACCTCGCTCAATCGTCACATTTTGCGTGGCAATAAACACGCAAATATAGCCACGCAGAATCCACGCTCAATATTTTCAATAGGGACAGCTTTGCTGCACCCAACTACGCGGCGCAAACCATCACGCCTCCCAACGCCCCGCTCCCGCCCGTCGCAACCCAGCTCCAGGTTGTCATCGCTAAGGCTTACAGAGCAGACCTGGCTGCCCACGAGCTCAAGCGAGCCCTGGAGTCACGACACGGCAGCCGCAGCGCACCTGGCGAGGACGGCATCACGTACAGAATTCTGCTCAACATCGACAGAGACCAGCGCCCAGCACTGCTCGCTGCATTCAATGCAGTCTGGCGCAGCGGCGAGGTCCCAGCCGAGTGGCGGAGCGCTACGGTCGTGCCTATCCACAAGAAGGGCAGGCCCCAGCGAGCCATTACGTCATATCGGCCTGTCTCGCTCACTTCGGCAGCGGGCAAGACCCTCGAGGCCATGGCGCTTACCAGGCTGGAGTGGATTGCCTCTGCTGTGGTGCCCTGGCTCCCGCGCAAAGTGAATTCCGAGCGGGGCGCTGCACAGCAGACTGCATCGCCCACGTGACGCCCATCTTGGAACAAGCAAAGAGCAATCGCCATGCCGCCTACCTCGTCCTCCTCGATGTGTGCAGCGCATTTGACATGCTGCCACACGAGGTTATCATCGAGGCGCTGCGCTGGCTGGGCGTCACGGGACGGCTGCTGCGCTATGTGGAAGCCTTCCTCAGCGGCCGGACGTTTAAAGTTCGCGTCGCGAACACCACCAGCACCGAGCACCCAGTAACGAAGGGAGTCCTGCAGGGCAGCGTCATCAGCCCCTTCCTGTTCAATCTGGCGCTCGCACGGCTTCCCCAGTGCGTCCCGCACAGCAGCTACACCATCCAGCTAGCTGTTTACGCGGGCGGATGACATCGCCATTGTCGCGTCAGCCCACCCCCTGCACGGAGCGGAGCGACCTTCAGGCCACTCGACGTTTTCGTGAGTCTCATCGGTCCGAAAACCTACCAACTTGACTGCTCCCGATACGCCTACTTCGAAGTCGCTAAGCGCGTTAAGAGAAGTTTTGAGCACACATCTGTCTCCAAAGCCCTCCGTAATTGCCGAGAGAGCGAAGTTTTATCGAGCAACGCAGCGCGAAACGCAAACGATAACCCAGTTTGTAGAAGAGATACGCAGGCTGGCTCAAACCTGCGACTTCGGTTCTTTTCTCGACGATGCACTTCGTGACAAGTTTATTTGTGGCATGCGGCGAATTGACATTCAAAGACAGCTGTTCGTTGAAGACAAGCATTTAATGTTTTAGAAGGCAGTTGACCGCGCATTGGCCTCGGAAGCCGCAATGAACAATGCAGCGACAGCTCATGACTTATCAGACAGTGCTGAACAAGTTCACCGAATGCATGGTGGAAAGGAAAAGAACAGGCACGCTAGCAGTCGCGAAAAGGCCCCTTCATGCTATCGTTGTCACGCTGGACACTGTGAGCAACCACCTCCAAGGAATCGGCCTCGCGGTCTCCCCTGAGAAGACCGTGCAATGCTGTTCCATCCGAGAGCCACAGCGGCCAAAACAATGCAGCCACTGCAGCTCCAGGGCACCCCTCTACCGTGGAAACCGAGCGGGAGGTACCTGGGGTTCCAGATCGACGCCAAGCTCTCCTACAAGGCGGCCATCGGAGACCTGCGCAAAGCAAACAAGCGCGTGGCCGATCTCGCCTCCCGGCTGCTGGCGCGCAGAGAGGGAGCCACGCCCACACTGCCCCTGTGCCTCTACGAGGGTACCGCATCGGCGCGCATGTTGTACGCACTGCCGCTGCTCAAGCTCTCCCGCGCGCAGTGGATGCGGTTGGATGTCGACCAGCGCGCGGCCATCCGA
The DNA here is from genome assembly GCF_055824585.1 of Amblyomma mixtum. Lineage (NCBI taxonomy): Eukaryota > Metazoa > Arthropoda > Arachnida > Ixodida > Ixodidae > Amblyomma > Amblyomma mixtum. The sequence goes on along the minus strand of NC_143013.1, from coordinate 221,098,666 downwards.
CGATTTGCGGGCCTCCCGCAAAGCTCTCCCATCGGCCCTACGCAAGTTTCTTGTTTCAAAGCTTAGACGACTGTCGGCTGTGCATCGACACGGTGGCAGCGACGCGGCCTATGGCAGCCTTAGTGCAGAGGTTCGAAGATGGCCAGAACGCAGGATCTTCCGCAAGAGCATGTCGCCCTCACCTTTCTTTCATTTGTCGCTGGGTTCGCACCCCAACCTGATTGTGATTTGCGTATTGACTGACCCCCGAGCGTTGAAAGCGTTATTAAAAAAAGCCATCTATGCGGCAATACTCGGAACCGAAACCACACAAAGCAAGCGGACAAGCGTCCCAGAAACACTATTCGCGAGAGACGAATACTTCGAAATTTCGAATACCGAGAATTCGGTTCGAACCGAATATCGAATAATTCGAAATTATCAAATATTTGCACACCCCTAGTTGTGATGCTCAATGCTTTGTTTTGGGCCATGACCCAAGCACATCCAATCACTACATATGTGCAAAAGGGAAAGTCTCCACATTACCCTACGATAGTAATGACTGAAGTACTCCAGCTGCATAAGTGTGTTGGTGGTGATGAATTCTTGGCGGCGATCTGCGATGGTGCAAGAAGTGGCAAGTCTATGTGTGCACATCTTGGCATAAGTGGGAAGGTGAACAGCCTTTAGTGTAAAACAGGAGATCCATGTGGCAAAGGTGCATTCCTTCACATGCAATGTGCCACACATCATGAAATGCATAAGTAATGATCTGATGCTTTCTCCAAAAATGGAACAAATTTCTCCATTTATTCAGAGAACTCCGCACATGAAGTGAACTAATTCAATGGTGGAAATTTATTTGATGACTCTTCCAAACCTGAGGCTATGTTCACGGTAAGCACAATGAATCACTGTTCAGTAAATCCCAGCGCAAATGCCGTGGAGCGCCTCTGTTTTTCAGGAAGTCTGTACAACAATGATTACGACGACAATGCCTTGCTGCTGACAAGCACATGTCAATTTTCTAGCATTCTTTCTTTCAACCAACTGCTGACATAGAAAGTGGCCAGAGCTCACCAGTGACCATAGTGGAGGGAGCGTGGGAGGAGCAACTATTATCACCAGACACCTCAAGTACATCTGTGCATGAAGAAGCTGAAAATGAAAGACCAACAAGCCATAGCTAGAGGCAATGTGGCCAAAAAAGGAAAGCGGAGGGCTCCAACTATCAGCAGGAGCTACTTTAAGAATAACACCTGCCTCAGAAAACTCTGGAGACCGTGACCAACTAAGGAAGCACAATTGATGGAGTGTCATGTAAAGGCCGGGGAGAAGCTTGAGGATTTGATGAGAAATTTTATCAATAAAGCTTAAGTTCGTTTCTACAAGCAATATTCAAGTAGTGCGTGGTGAATATTCTAGAACTCAAATTTGAACCTCAATGTGCAGTACTCATGGATTTGCAGACTAAACTGATGGTACATCACTAACAAATTATTGCAATGCGCTTTCTCAAAGGAAAAATAAACCCCAACAATACTATGCCCCACAGCACGAGCAACATGTGTCATGTGTGCAGATGGATTACTTCCGAGTACAGACGTAAGGAGTGCTACATGTGTGCGTTTGGAGACTCATCAAACAGCTGAATGAGTGTTTGTAGGTATTTGTTGTTCTTGGACTCGCTGGCTGCACTGAAATGTCAAAATGATAGCAAGTGTCCATAGATGTGCCTTCCTTTTCTCAAGGCTAGTTTCGTCAGGTTCTATTACAAGTCAGTCAATGGTAAATAGTTTTCTCCTTGCTTGTACCTTTCATTTTGTTTTATTAATAGTAAATACCGTATTTACTCGGGTGATGCTTGCAACCCTCCACCCTAATTGGCTATCAAAAATTGGAAAAAATTTTTCCTCACATAATCATCACACCCCGGAATTTACGCCGCAAGTCGCCTGCTCGTCGTAGCGAGCGCCGTCGATTAACCTTGGCCTCGACTAATTGCCATGGTTGGGCGCACATGCTACTAGGCTATCATCCTCGTAGTGCGGAGGGGGAAAGTGACACCATCACGAACCACCGCTACGTTATTTTGCGAAGGTGTCTCGTAGGCCTCGTTGACCTTGTTTGCGTGCGTGTGGCACCGTGCTCTTTGTGCCGCTTTGACACGGGGCGCTACGCAAGCTACACAGCTGCGTTTAAGTCAACAGCTATTGAGTATGCTTCAGAACATGGCAACCGCGCTGCCAGCAGACACTTCGGCGTCAACAAGTTTTGCATCCGGTATTGGAGACGGCAGCACAACCAACTCAAGACGACCGTTAAGACGCGCCAGGACTTCCGTGGTCCAAAGAGTGGGAGATTTCCTGCCGTCGAAACTGTGGTGTCTGGCTTATCACCGCAGTCGTTAATACGCAGGTGTGAAAAAAGAATAAAAGGCGTGCGCCGCAACCTACACGCGGGCTTATCTCGACCAGCCACGCACCGGCGAACATGTGGGAATAAACGTCGCTTCGCCCCTGGAAACTTGTCTGCTCCTTCGCATGAACCACGTAACGCAACAACTGGCGACGAGGATGGGATTGAAGACGTTGTTTCTTCAGTTTGGAAGGCAAGTGTTTCCGAAATTCACTCAGTGTAGAATACTGCCGTTTTGCAGTGTGCGAAGCCGGTGACTGTTGTCATGACTTGGGCCGAGGCAGCAGTGACGCACTTCACTGGGTGACTGGGCCAGCTGGAACCCTTCAACGAGTTCGCCAGCGATCGGGCTTCGTACGCAGAGCGGCCTACGTCGTTCCTGATTGTCAACCGAGTACCCGACGGCGACAAGGTACACGCCTTCTTGAGCATTATCGGTTCGAAGACCTACGCGTTGTTGAAGTCATTAACTGCTCCAGAACTGCCTTCTGCGAAGAGTTTCGAAGACCTCAAGAAAGTTTGGAGCAACCACGTGTCCCCGAAGCCATCCGTCATTGGAGAAGGGCCAAGTTTCACCGGAGGTGTCAACGAGAAGGTGAGTCCTTATATAGTTATGTTGCTGAGCTTCGTAAACTGTCCCAAACGTGCAAGTTTGGAAGTGCCCTTGACGAGTCCCTTCAGGACCGCTTCGTGTGCGGCTTGCTACGAGAAGACATTCAGCGAGAGCAAGCTTACGTTCCAGAAAGCGGTGGAGTGGGCTCTTACAATGGAAGTGGCTAAGAAGAGTGCTGCTGAGGCACGCGGCACCGACGGCGCAGTCGGCGATGTGCACAAGGTGCAAGCTGAGGAGCAGAAAACATGCAAAAGCTGCTTTCACTGTGGTTCGCCAAAACACATGAGTGAAGCATAGCCTCACTTGGATGCAACATGTTTCAGTTGCAACAAAAAGGGGCATATCCAGAGAGCCTGCAGAAGCAGTGGTAAGACTTTTTCTAACAAAAAGCAGATGAAAACGAATGTGAAGATGCTGACGGTTGTGTCGCAAAAAGCTTCAACCCTCAGTCTTAACGGCGTGTCAACAGCCCAGCACGACCTTGTCACCGCACAGACGACCATCGACAGGGTCTTGGTGAACATGGAGTTAGACACGGGAGCGGTTGTTTGCGTCATGTCAAAGACGCAGTTCCGTCAGCTTTTTCCTTTGGCTGTACTGGAGCCTGCTACAGTTAAACTTTGTACCTACACAGGAGCACTGGTACGACCCCAGGGGGTCTCTTCGTAAAAAAAGCATGACCATGCATGAGCATGCATTTGGAGCATGACCATGGCAAAAAAGAAGTAATGTATGGTATGTAGGGTTTTCCATCTCGAAGTGACACGAATAACGAGAGACACAAGGGCCCTGAAAATAATATCGACTACCTGGGGTCCTTTAGCAAACAAAAAGTGTAATAGGCAAGGTAATGAAGAGGAAACAGTGCACACGATGGACAGCAAGTTACTTATAGCTTTCCACTGGGCGAACAGGAGCGAGAGCAGCGAGCAGACGGAGTAGTGCACGAGAGCAGCAGAAATGCACGTCCTCGTCTCACGAATGCAACATGCACTCTGTCCTGAAAGCAGAGCAGCGAGGGAGAGCATGTGACGTCAAGTGTCATGTGACCAAACGCCTTTTCCCGCACTCGCGCGGCGGTCAATTTCCGGGCCAGTTTTGCATCTGTCGCCGTCTTTAGTTTGACAATGAGTGAAGAAGCGCAGCGGCTGTTCATGGCCATGGTAAATGCTTCACCGCTAACTGCTACACCAGATAAGCATTGTCTACCTTAAAAATTAGCTGCGAAACATAACAGCGCTAATACCAGCGCTTTCTATGCGTTCACCACAGCTGCCATTGATGCCTTGGCCTCTCGTGAGAGCACTGTCGAGAGACCCGACGGTAAGCGACAATAACTACTATACATCGGGCCATATCGGACGATTGTCTTCATCGATTTCTTTTATTGCTCACAGTTTGTCGCGCTGAATGGACTACTTCGGGTAATGGGGGCGTCGCAGCGTGACACAACAACGGACGAGAACGGCGCCACACTTTCTCATTGTACTGTCAAACCTTCTTCTGCGGTTTATTGCCCCTTTTATCTGTCGATGCTCCCAGATTGCTGTGTATGCCTGTTTAACTATGCAGCGTTTGACTATGCAAAGCAAACCTCTTTAAAAAGAACTTGGGAGGCCTCTTAAGTACACTCTTAAACAAAATGCGATAGTAATTCTGCTCATTCACCTTCATCTAATTATGCGGGTGGGCCAACTGCCAAATTTTGGGGTTGTGTTGCGGCGCAGAAAAGAGGTACTCGGCAGTTTTCACAGTCGTAATTGTACGTTCACGTGCAGAGAACACCGTTGTGTCGGATGCCGGCGAGAGGGGAATGCAGCCAGCGCCAGGAGTGAAAAGAAGTGGTGGAGTTGAGCTTGTGCCAACTACACTGCTTGACATATTTTACGCTTTTAGTAAACTAGCCTTACTTTTATTTCAGCTCCTGAGTGGACACCAGGAGAAGCTAAACTGATGTTAGATTACTATTACTGTAACGACGAAGAAGTTGCTGTTCAAGCGAAGACGACGATGAACTTCTGACCGTTGTGTTATGCGGCATTGCCATCGCTTTGGGTGTGTGCTCGTGGTGCTCGACCTCTGTGTCTACGAGGCCTGTGTCTCTGTGTCTACCGCCGGCGCCCCGTACCTAACCATCCCAGTACCCATCTTACATTTGGTGGAGGTGCTGGGTAGAAATCTCCATCGTGGAGCTGCGTAGCCGCACTCTTCCCACGCTTGAAATGCCAGAAGACGCCCAAAACCAATCTGTGCAAACGGGACCAGCTCTCATCTACGCCGGCTCCCTTCGCCAGCGAGATCCGGCAATCTTCAGCGGAGCCGATGAGAATGACGTGGAAGACTGGCTCGCGTCATACGAACGGGTGAGCCTGTACAATAGATAGGGACGACGATACGAAGCTGAACGTAATTTTTTATCTAACGGGAGTCGCTAACCTCTGGTATCGGAACCATGAGAGAGACATCCGAACATGGGCGGCCTTCAAAACGAAGCTTGCCGAAGTCTTTGGTCGCCCCACTGTCCGGAAACTTCGGGCTGAACAGCGTTTGCGTGAACGCTCGCAGCACGTCGGTGAAAGCTTCACCAGCTATATAGAAGAAGTCATTGACTTATGCAAACGTGTCAATGCGAACATGTCCGAAGCCGACAAGATAAAACACATCTTGAAAGGTATCGACGATGATGCCTTTCAGATGCTATTAGCCAGCGACTTGCGCACCGTTAAGGAAGTGTTCACGCTCTGCCAGACTTCCTCAGGTTGGTCCTTTCAAAAAGTTTAAGAACAAGAAGATGCTTTTTAAACAGGTTTCCCAGGATTTGGCCACTGTGCTTGGATGCAACAAAACGCCACAGCAATGTGAAAATCGTTACAAAACGGCAATGAAGCAGGAGAAAAAGGCAAGTGATAACAATAACAAATCAGGCGCTTCACCTTGCCCTGTACCATTTGACGATGAAATGAGAAAAATTCAGAGCACAGATGACAGTCTTGAGCCAGAAGCTCAAAGGGACTCTTTTGGAGTGACCTACAAGCCGGTGACATCAACAAGCGCTGACAGTTGAGCTGATCTGCCCTCACCTCTACCTGAAAGCTAAAGTACTGCGACGAACAGTTCAGAAACTGGGGACAGCACAAAACGGTCAGCAGAAGTCAAGAAAAAGCAATTCCGCACTAGTACCAGTCGTATGCAACAGATGCAATTATTTTTTGACCAAATGCGGGCTATTGGTACAGAGTGAACGTCTCGCAGGGAAGAACCAGAAGAGGCGTGCTGAGCGGCGAGCTGAGCGCATCCAAGAGCGCCAGGAACGTCGCAAGATGCACGAAGACAAACTTCAGCTCATACGCGAGGCCCTGGAGCTCAGGCAATAAAGACAGCGAACTTCGGATGAACATGTTTTGATGACTGTTTATTTCATACACCTCTTGTGCATGGCCAAAAACAAGTCTTAGTATTGCATCAACTTTTATTTTATGTTTAGCACTGTGCTTGCTTGTATCATGACAGATTTTGTGGCTGCCTCCTTCTCGTTTACCTTCTGCAAGTGCCTGCAAGAGGCTCTCTTCTCTAGAGGTTCCACTGCGAACTTCAGCTGCAGTAGAGCTTTGATTATTGTTAGCCTGAGAGCTCAGACGCATGTCCTGAAGTAGACTATCAGGTGAGTCCCCATTGTCAATGCAGATGTTGTGGAGGACACAAAACAAGAGTATAAATTTTGCAATGTTGTCTACTGTCATGAGGTCCAAACGCTATAGCTGCCTAAACTTACCTTTTAATTCCCCAAAAGCATTTTCAATTAGAACTCGGGTAGATGGAAGTTTGGTGTTAAAGGCCTTGTCAGAGGCATCGAGGCTTCCATAGTCTCGGATGGGAGTCATCAGAAACTCTCCGAAATGGGTACGCAGAGTCCCTAAGAATTTGGAATTTTCTAGCACAGGTTCTTCGAAACGTTCAAAGTCGGAAGATCCTGGAGTTGTGAATCTTACTTGGTGCACCAGTGCTGGCATCAAGGAACCTCTTCCGGTTATCACATATTCCGTGCAGTGTCAAGGATGGGTAATAGTACCTATTTACATACACTGACTGCACTTTGCCAGCAGGGCAACAGGAATATAGCTCCCATCAATGCAGCCAATAGTGTCTGGAAACCTTGAAACTTAAAAGTTGGGAAAAAAATAACTGTACAAATTTTCATGAAGACCTTATGAGGGAGTGCGAAGATCTTAACAACTCTTTGAATTGATCCAGCTGAAAACAATGCTTTCGCAAGCTCTTCAATGTCTTCACGCAGCTTACAGAAGAAATGATGAGACGACACTGCTTGTCACAACCTTACAGTTGAAACTAAATTCAAGGATGCCCAGTATATAATATGCTTATTATAAGTTATATGTGTTTCGTGAAGAAGAACACACAGTTTTCTGTGAAGGGCAATATACATGGCAAATGAAATGCTGTTTTGATTAAGGGCAACCCTATTTAAAAACTAGCCGATACAACACAAGAAGAAAAGAAAGCGACAGGACAGAGGCCTTCTTTCCTTGATGTGTTGTATCGGCTGGTTTTTGAGATGACGTCACGCCAACAAGCCCAACTGTCGACACTTGTGCAACTCCTATGCACAATACAAACTGAAAGAAGGACATTTTTTCAATTACCTGCTTTACCATTCTAATTAACACCAGTTAATTAGAACAGCTTCAGCAAGGGTGGCCACATCTAGATAAGGCTGGAACGACAAGTGACAGTCAAAATAGCCCTAATCAAACTAAACTACATGGTGCAGAGCTGCCTGCGCACCTCTGACATGCTTGCAGTGCAAGGCGTGAAAAAAAATGGACGGCCGCCACCTCCGAGAAGTGTCAGATCACTTAGTTTTGGTTTCAGTTTCCTAAGCTTCATGCCAGTTCTTGGCAACGGCAGATATCACCCGTGCACCATCAAGACAACCGAACTTAGCTGCGTACTGTTTACGGCGCTGATTGGCGCCAACATGCGTTTCTCTTGCTTCCATCTAGGAGGTTCTTCCAGTGTAAAAGAAAGTGTTTGCTCTTTGTGCGGGAAGCATGAAATTCTCATGAGCGTTACAACTGAAAACAATGCACTTTTTGTTTTTCTGACAGCGAAAAATGAGTGCATGCTAGATTCAAGTCAATACGAAATATTGGTTTGGTTTGGTTTATGGGGTTTAACGTCCCAAAGCGACTGAGGCTATGAGAGACGCCGTAGTGGAGGGCTCCGGAAATTTCGACCACCTGGGGTTCTTTAACGTGCACTGACATCGCACAGTACACGGGCCTCTAGAATTTCTCCTCCAAAGAAATTCCAGCCGCCGCGGCCGGGATCGAACCCGCGTCTTTCGGGTCAGCAGCCGAGCACCATAACGACTGAGCCACCGCGGCGGCAATACGAAATATTATATACATACATATACATATTATATATATATATATATATATATATATATATGCGAAATTGAGGAACGCTTAATTTAGGGAAACATTTATTACGAGTCGACGTTTCGTACAGAGCCTGTCCTTTTTCAAGACTGAAGATACATGGTTCTTGCTTCACTTCTTAAGGGTGCTGGCGTGGCAGATTTACAACCTCCTCTATCGGCATCGCCTGACAGAGTGGCAGGACCATCTAATGACAAAAGGTGATTACACCCACCCCACCGTGGAGTATCCCACTTGAGCAGCTCCTAGCTACTCTGAGGTCCTCACCAACTGCTAGAAAAAAGACAGACAAGGTGAAAACTCCCCAACCACACCTCAGATGCATCGACAGGTGGAGAAGCATCGAACGCCTGTACTCCAAGGGTGTAGTCAGAGACCACTACAGCACCCAAGGCTTTTTGGCGAGGGGGGCATTGCAAAATCATCCGTGACCCACCACTGAGCCCTACTCCCAACACCAACGCGGCCACCACCTTTTCCCAATGTGGTTAGTAACATGATCCCCACTACCACCTTCAGGGAAGCGACACGAGAGCACCACTGAGAGACCCCAGTTAACAAAAGTCTCATGCACTGCAACCCACCGGCAGCAACCTCCATCCAAAGCAAACCACGTGTATACACCAACCACCCAAAGCACAGCACAGAAACCCACGGAAAACAGCACAAGGACTCCAGCAAGCCCCAGCGCAGCCTCAGGCCATTCAGACCAAGCGCAGCGACAAATGCCTTCCACTGTGAAAAGCCACGTGGACGCTGCCACCAGCTCGAAACCGGAAATTCCCAACACCCCTCTGTCTCGCTACGATCTCCGAAAGAGCTGTGGTTCCGCACAATGGGTTCGTCAACAGTGACAATAAGGCAGCACGAGTATGCCGACTCTCTTTCTCACCCTACCGACAGCCGTCCTCAAATAACTCCAAAATCGTAGATAAACGAATAAGGCATGAACTCCATATCCATAGCCTAAAGATCTATATGCAATCCAAAATCACGCCAAAAGGTTTACAAATTTCACTAACACCATCAATTTGTAACCTGTGTGATGAGGAAAAGGAGAATTGGAATCGTGTACTAGAATATGCTTCTTTAGAATTGCTTGGAGTTACGATTGGGCATTTTGAGAGGGTTTGGGGGCTCTGAGTAAACAAGAGAGTTGGGCTCGTCAACACATTCCGCTAATCGCGCCTGAGGCCACCGAACATATGTTCTTTGAGGAAAAGAGAACCAGCGAGGTACGCGAGATAAAACGCAAAAAATTCATTAGTGACGGGATTCCATACCTCACGTGGACAAATCCAGCAGCACGCGAAGAATCCGAAACGGAGGCAGCTACTAATAACAACCCCATGGTTACGGCAAGCTCCAACAACAAGTTCAACGCAACAACCCAAAGACATTAATACCGACAACACAAGTAGAACAATCTGGAATGGGAGCAGCCACTAATGATAATCCCACGGCTACAAGCTCTGGCTTTGGTTTCCAGGATAGCATTATTAATCTATCGTCCAGCGCCCTAACGGTGGACGAGAGATCCGTTCTTTCTCAAGGCCTTACGTTTTGCCCCACCACAAGTAAATACAATGAATTCTCAGTCTTAAAAGATCCGAACGACTGCGCTGGATTCTTGGCATCGAGGTTGATCAAGGCAACGGACGCCAGCGGAGAGATGTGGTCAGCGGGACGCTGAGCAGCAGAACGGCGAGTCGGGGGCAGTGCAACGAGCCCTGTGTGATGACTGGTTGCCTGCAGCGGAACGACTGCGCTGGATTCTTGGCTGTAAGGTTTGGTGAGTGCGGGACTTTCTTCTGCTGAGTTTTGCCAGGCTTTGTTAGGGTCAGGAACCGAGCTGGTAATTGGGGTTGTCGTTGCTGCCGGGTTAGTTGCGGCAAGACAATAGCGGACAGTAAAGAAAGAAGCACTCAGAGAAGCCATGGATTTGAAGACGCTTCGCAAACCGAAATTACTGGAGCTTGCAAGAGAGTTGAGTCTGGATGTCTCAGACAAACTCAGAAAACCAGAAATGCTAAAGGCTATTCTTGCGTTGGAGGCTGAGGATGACGAGCTTTTGGAACGCCTTGAGACCATTGGGGAGAGAGACGGCAAAATGAGAACAGGAGGAGTAGAGAAAAGCAAGAGAAAGAGGAACAGGAACGCGAAAGAGAGCTGCGGGAACAGGAACGCGAAAGAGAGCTGCGGGAACTCACGCGTGAACTTTACGCGATCAGAAGAATGAGAATGTGACCTTGCTTAAGTGTTTTCAGAAAAGGCGAAAATTTCAGAACTTTTCTAGAAAATTTTGAGAGAATTTGCATGGAGGAGCAGCTAGACCAGGGTGATTGGCCAATTGTGTTGATGGGATTCCTCCCGTGTGAACCCAGAAATGTATTGGCGCGGTAGTCTGACGAGGATGCCCACAACTATGCGATAGCTAAAAGTGCGCTTTTCCGGTACTTTGGATTTTCCGCCGAGGCCAATTTGAAAAGCCAAATTCACAATAGTCAGCTACCTCGCGAGAGTGTCAGGGACCGAGTTAGGAGCTCAGCTCAGTTGCCGGATGACACGGCTGCTGCTCAGAAGTGGCGGCATAGGACAGGTTTGGTCCAACAAAGAAAGCCCACTTCGGCAGCGAGGACTGATGAATTCGGTCGAAAAGCTAGCGAAAGGCGCAAATCCGCAAGCCATAAGGGCTCAAGGGATAGTTTTGGCACTAAAGCTAGGGAAGAGGAAAGGTGCAACGCGGTGGCTGTGAGCCCAGAAGAGCATGCACTTTCCAGGAAGGAGGCAGACTCCTGCGGTCGAGAGGATAATACCCAGGAGAAAGACGCCGAAGGTCTCAGTGACCAGGGAAAAGTAGTCCTTGGGTCATTTGAGGAAGGTCATCATGGAAGTTCTGTGAAGGCTGAGTTTAATGGGAACCAAGAGCAAACTGTGAATTGCAGGAATCCCATCGAAAACAAAGCCGATCGACCTGCTTTGTTCGCGAGCACTGTCAGTGCTAATAAAGAAGCGACCGTCTCTAACTCTAAGGCCGAGGCTATTTTGAAAAGTGAGGCTGGCGTTTTCTCTCAGGAAGAGAATAGTGAGCTCACCGGCCGGCAGCAATGAGGGAATCAAGGGAGACATTTCTTCGATGCGGCCGGCGAACAATAGCAGCAAAAGTTTGGGGACGATGCTTTGCTGTAAAGAGATTGACTGCGAGTCAACCGTGTACGCCGCTGAAAGCCCAGGTCAGAACGCAACGTCAGCCAAAGAGTAAGAGCCAAAGCTCCTACTGACGGATGCACTGTTGCGTCTGCGGATCCCACCAGACTCACCTCGGGCAGAGGAATATGAAGATGTAGCCATACATGCTGTGCACATACTTTCAACCCTCGTCAGGGACGCCATGGTAAAGAGGCTGCAGGCAGCGATGGCTGAAGATGAAGACCTCGGGCGAGTGATGACCGCTCTCAAAAATCATAAGGCCATTCAAGGGCAGTTATCACCTGTGGCAGCAGAGTTGTCAGTTGTGAATGGTAACCTTATGAGAGGCGCTAAAGTGATAATACCTAAGAAGCTACGGAAAGAAATGCTGGACCGGTTGCACGAGGGACACCTCGGGGTAAACAAGGCAAAGGCGAGAGCTAGAGCCTTAATGTATTGGCCGGCTGTGCAAAAGGACATTGAAGAAAAAACGCCAAAATGTGAGACCTGCTGTTGCTAGGCGTATCGGCAGCCATCAGAGCCAGTACTAATGAAGCCTGTCCCTTTGTTGCCGTGGTCAAGAATAGGGTTGGACCTGTGTGAGCATGTGGGAGTGCAATACTTAGTGGGCTATGACGCTCACTCAAACTACCCAGAAGTAGAACAGCTGACTCAAACAACGAGCCACCAAGTCATCCAGAAACTGGAAATGTGGTTTGCCAGGCATGGGATACCTTCAGAAGTGTGCACGTATGGGGGACCGCAGTTCTCCTCGAGGGAGTTCCTGGAGATTGCCAAGCTATGCGACTTTCGACACGTGGTTTCGAGTCCGAGGCTTCCAAGGACAAATGGGCTAGCCGAGAAAGGGGTACAAGTGTTCAAAAGACTCCTGAAGAAAACAAAGCATGCTAATGAGCCTCTGTGGCTTGGACGTCTAAACTACAGGTCATCGCCACTAGAGGATGGAAGGAGCGCTGCGCAGTTGCTGATGGGGAGACAACTTCGAGGCCGTCTTCCAGACTTCTCCACCCCTCAGGCAACCGAGGTGAAGAAGCAGACACAAAGGCACCGGCCAAGGCCGGAACTACCACCACTCAGGACAGGAGACACCGCCCGCCTTTTAGAAGATCAGGGTTGGACTAGCAGAGCCAAAGTAACGCGGCAGGTCACAACATGATCATATTTGATGAAAACCGAAGACGGGAGCCTACTGCATCGCAATAGGCAGCACATCCTGCGGACGGCAGAGCCGTTCCACTCGCCTAGCGACACAGCCGACAGCGCCCACCATCCTCAGAAAGCTAATGGCAGCGGCCAAGAAACAAGCCCTGCAGGCACACCAGAACGTCCTCCAGCCTCTGGCCTGCACGACGCAGCAACTCCCATGCGCCGCCCTGTGCGGGCAAGGAACCCGCGAGTGCATCTAACTTATGATGAGAACTTCGAGCAAGAACCTGGACCCTCACGTGGGAGTGAGGGAGGTGTAACATAGCCCAGCCAGCAACCTGAGCTCCCAGGGTGCCTTGCACGTTCTCCACTCATCGGCGTGCGTCGCAATAAACTCCTCTCTTTGTTCAGCACTCGCCTTGGCGTACGTGTCATCACTGCTGTACGTGAGAGCCAGCACATGTGTTATACCCCTGTCACATGGACATTTCAGAAGGCCCTTGAACTGATAGTCTGTCGACTCAGAGGCGATCGAGCGCTGCTACACGGGCAGTTTGAATGGCCATCAAGTCAATAGTCTATCGAGTCAAAAGAGCAGCGCGGAACTCCATTGAGATTTCAAGGGCCTTCGAGCACTGCCCAAGGTTGCTAGTGATGCTTTGAGTGGCGTCAACATGCACTCGTGCACGATGCATTCATGGTAAAAAAAGCGTGAAAAAACATTCTTCTCCTACACTTTAATGCAGGCAGTAAAATATTAGTTTGTAAAATTCTTTAAAAATTGTATGGCTTTAGTTTGCAGCGCATTAATTTCATACTCTCTCTTGCAGTAACCGATTGCATGTGAGAAGCAAACACAATGAAAAGCTCAGCCATGAAAAGCTCAGCGTGGCCTCGTGGTAGAGCATCCGCACCGCATTCGGGAGGTGCTGGATTCGATCCCCAGTGCTGCCGGGTACCCACCGGTTTTTTTAATGGGTACAAGATTTCCCCTGGCCTGGTGCTCGGCTCTTCTCGGGTGCGATGCTTAAGAAAAGGGTCTTAGACCACAGTTTCCTTGACGTTGCACACCATCAGTTGTAACCAAGTACGTTTATATGGAAAGTTATAGAATATCTTCATTCTCACATTCATTTCATTCATTTCATTCCTTATTTTAACTGCATGCAGGTTCTGACTGCGATGTCCTTATGGATGACAGTAACTTCCAAGGTCTCCTTATTTCCACTCCTTCAATGCGGAATGCAATGGCTGCATATTCCAGAGTCTTTTGGCATTGATGCCACATACATGCTTTTAGATGTCAGGGCACCAGTGTACATCATTCACAATGAAGATTCCAATGGTGCTACAGAAGTAGACTGTGGCCATTCTTGTGAGGGAAGATGAATGCAGCCTGAAGTGGCTCCTTGACAAGTTCCAGGATCTCAATCCCTCTTGGACAAAGACAAGATGCATTATGGCAGATAAGGATCTGCTAGAGCTAGATTTGCTCAAGAAGTGTTCCCCAGGCACATGTTTTAATTTGTGTGTTTCACATTAAAGACATTTAGGCGTGAAATCACCAGCGCAAAGATGACCATGTCAGCAGAACAATGTGGCCATGCCTTCAAGCTTCTTCAGAGGATGGTGTAGAGTTTAAGAGGCTTGAAGATCATCTGTACAGGAGTACTATAACAAAGATTGGTGCAGCATTAAGGATGAATGGAACAAAGGATCACAGTTTTTAGGTGCGAGTTTTAATAACGCAACAAACAACCGCCTCGAAAGCATTAATGAAAAACTAAAGAGTGTAGTCCCTCTGTAGTGTTCTCTTGAGCAGTTTGTTCTAGCACTCTTCAGTATTCTAACCACAATGCAGCAAGAGACGGACTACATGGCAGCAGATTCGGTCCATAAATGTCCCACACATTTGGAAGTGGAGGAGCATCTCCAGCAATATCAGATGACTCTGACACCGTATGCTTTTCCGTTCGTTAAGCAGCAAACTGAGCAGTCAAAGAATGGTACTGTCAAAGCTGACTGCCAAGATCAGTGGCGATGCCAGTCAAGCTCTGGTGAAACTAACTACATTGCACTGCTGCACTTGCTCATTTAGGCTTTCAGTGATGCTGCCCTGTCATCATATCAGGGGTGAAAGCAGGCTCCTACTTTTTGGAGCAAGCACGGGAGCAGCAAGTTTTATTTTGGAGCAGCAAAAGTCGTATTTTGGAGCAGGTTTGGAGCAATTTGTAAGCTATTTCGGAGCACTTTTTGAGCATACTGGCGACATTTAAATGCAACTGAGAGCAATTTTGTCCGCAACTAGTCCAAAAACTGCATAAATATTGATCACGGATCCCACAGGCCAGAATTCGTTAAAAGGACTGCAATTGTTTTGAAGAGATTTGCTAGGGTTCATAAAAAAAATAGACATGTGGCAACTACTACAAACAGTAGTTGCTGTGCATTAGCTTTTATTAATTTCAGTTCATAAAAAAAAAGAAAACAACAACCTAATGGGGAAAGTTTTATTTGTATTAAACAAACCCAGAGCACTTCACTCCAAAAACACCACATATACGACTATCTGGGCGTTTACATGAGCCCAACAAAAGTCGGGTTAATAGGCTGTCGGGCCGAGAACCGGCAGTCGGGCTCATGTGTACGCTAGGGGGTCAAGCTAAGGGACCGAGTCGAGTCGAGCTGGGCCAGCCCGACTGCAGGGGTGTGATGTGCGCGCACTATGGCTTACGCGGTATAGCCTTGCCTCCGGCAGCAGCAGTTCCCACCACCGGTTTCGCAGAGACGCTCAACCCGACTAGCAAGCACCGTCACTGTTCCTAACGTGCCTGCAGACTTCCCCCCAACACAGGTCAATGCACCTAACATAGGGAGCCTGCATGTGCCTCACGAAAATGGGACAGGCGTGACGATTTCGCCGGTAATGCTGAGTGCGGCGCTTCTCCTGAACAGCACATTCCCGTGGATCGATGGAGGTAACACCGAGTGGCGGCGACGGCGGAGGGGGTTGACTCTGCCCGACCCGGTTGGAAGGAGCATGTATACGCTGCCGCATCGGCTTAGCGCCTCCTCTCTGGTCTGGCTGGCGCTGCGCAGGAGCTCATAGATATTTTTTGCAGTCACGTATTGAGGCAAAATGGCAGCAAGTACGAGTACCATGACGAGTATGAGCGCGCACGTGGCGTGGAACGAAGATTTCCTTCAATGTTTCTTGCCGCTTATAGAAGCTAAAAGCATGAGCGAAGCACTCGAAAGCAAGCGCCAGCGAAATCAAGACATATATAAAGAATTGGAGCGGGAGATGTGTGGTATGGGTTATAAATTCACATGGGAACAGCTGCGCACCTGCTGGAAAAACATGAAGAAAAGGTTTACGCTTGTAAGTATTGAAAAAGTCGTCCTTGTGTGACCTCCCACGTAATTTATTCGTGGATTTTAGGAGCTGTTGGAACAGAACAAGAGCGGAGCGTTCCCATCAGCATGGAAATGGTTCACCTGCATGAGTGATTTGTTAAGTCACAGACCACTCGTTCAAGCACGCATGTACGGTGTTGACTCCACTGCAGTGGCCGACATCAACGCGGACAGCGTCCAAGATGGTAAGAAGATTCAGTGCATGTCAGCACTCGTGTCATGCGGCCCTCAGAGTTCAATTTGTTGTTAGCCGGTTCCGTAAAAAAGTAAGCGGTCTATTAACCTTTTTTTAAATATTCCTGTATACTATGAGGAAAAAAGAACATTCACTGTTTACTTCGTGCAATAATGTTTCTGCCCGCTGTATACTGTTCTCCTCATTACCCAAATTTCAGGATCCACTTCCGTGCAGACCGCTAACTGTGCGCCCACCTGTCATGTCGGGACCGCAGGAGCTGAATGCACAATGCTGAACCCATTCTCTCTGTAAACGCAGCTCCTGATAAACGGAACATATTTTCGCGATCCCTTGAGCTTACATTTAACGAAAGCACATTGTCATCGCTCCTCGTTGTGCAGTAGCAGAGAAGATTAAAAACGGGCACTCGCCACAGGAAAAGCTTAGGACCTGCTGTAAAAAACACTGGACAACTCTTCTTGCCCAAGTCACACCTGTAATTCGACCTTGATGACTCGGTAAGCCTCTCGACCACTCACTACTTTATCAGACAAAACATTCTTCTGCTCAGCGTTTTACTTAGCGTTAGGTTAATAAATGCCTTCCTAATGTATTCTGCTGTTGCCTATTTCATCCGAACCTGCCATGGCTGTGACCTATTGTGACACGCGTTGGGGGAAATATATCCTGAGCGAGAAACGCCTGCATGTAGCTGGCATGGAATTTAGCCTTTCCAGCCAGATGCGCAGAGCGACTCAATACCTTCCACTACATTTTCTTAGGTGCAACACAAAAAGTCAAGCTAGTCTAAACGAAAAGTTAATGTGGAAGAACAGGTTCAAGCAAACATGCCGCCAGCACAGCTGCCAATAGTAGGCCAAATCAGGATGCTTGTCCAGGCTTCCACCAGCAACAGTGTCATGAGTGAACATGCACTTTGGTACCACAACAAATTTCACAGCAAGAAGTTTCCAAAAGTGCAGTTCCACTGTGTTATATCGTGGTTTCAGTTTCGAGACCAAAGATTACTCGCCTCAGAAAGAGCTGTATTAGCGGCGCTGAGTTTATTTAAGGCGCCGCGCTCTGAATAAAAGGGGCTCTCAACGTCTGTCCGCGTCTGCGTCCATGTCTCTCTTCAGGCTGCCGTCTCGGCGTGTCCCACGTACTCCGGCGTGGCGTTCGTAGCGGCCACGCTGACACAACACACTGGTATATTTTTATGTGTCACATATCATTAAAACACCACGTTTTGATGACTGCATAAAATACAAACTGCCCCGAAATTGACAGCTGTATGAAATGAAAGGAGTTTCTGAGCCTGTCTGCAGAGTGCAGAAATGCTTTAACAAACTGAGCCTAGCTGCAGAGTGTGGAAAACCTTAAACGAATCAATGAACCAGCACCTAAGTGTAAAAAAATGTACGCGACAGCAAGCTCACATCACTGGTACATCGGGCTCACACTGCAATTTATATCTGAAAATATACCACAAAAAAAAGGCCACTGGATGAAAGATGAGCCCATAAAACATCACAGGGGCACAGTGCAGTGAGAGTAACAAAAATGGAACAAGACAAGCACTCTACGTCTCTTTCCTATGGACAGGCAGACCACCAGTTTTCACTGTCACAGCTAAGGAAAGGTGGAGAAGCAGATGATGTTACTCGACCGTGATAGCTTGTAGGGGCCCCCATTTCCCCATTTGACCTTACCGCCTTTGTGGCCCCAGCCATGGCGCGAAATTCAGGCTTTGCAGAGTTAGGGCACGATTACAAGTCTCTAAAAATCATCTCAGTCGGAAACAGTCTCAAAAAGTGTCTCATTTGCTCTGTTCCTATTTGTCGGCCATGACCAGCGGCCATATTGATTTTTGTGTCACCGGCTGACATCATAAACGTGCAGAAGTGTTGATGTTGCTTACCTAATTATGCGAGCCGACAGACGATTTTCTGAGACCGGAAAGAGTGGTCTCAAACCGTTTGCGATACAAAATGGCGGCTGTTTACGTCACCGGTGGCCGCGCAAGCAACGGTGTAGGAGGGTGCATGAAGACGGTTTTGACGTGCGGGACGAGTTGTTTCAACGTTTTAACATAGGAAGGAGACTGCACAATGGCTGTGAGATGAACTCGCCGTTAAACTTGGAGGTGTGCGGGTGAGTGCGCGGTCAGTGGAGCGGCAAGTGCTGTGCACGCTGCGCTTCTTCGCCACCGGTGGGTTTCAAGGCACCGTAGGAAATGAAGTAAATGTCGGCGTAGCCCAACCGACTGTGAGCAAGTGTTTGCGGCGGGTTGCAGAGACCACTGTCAAAGTTAAGTCGCAGAAGGTGTGCGCTTTCTGGCGAGACCCCCAAGACAAGGCGACGGAGGAGGGGGGCTTCCTTCGCTTAATCTTCCGCCACCGCAGTATCCTTGGCGGCGTCATCCGAGCATCATCCGAAAGAAACTTCAACAACACCAACACGAACATCAAGTGCTTAGCCAGAAGCGGGCGGCATCAGTTGGTGACGAGGCAGAAGAGTGATTGTTGCCACAGTGACAGGGCGTGCCGGCTCTTAATTCCCGCAGTGAGATTGCAAGCTCCCAGCAGCTGCACCGGTCTGCTCCCGTATGTCAGCAGTTGCTGCAGTGTGATTATTCACGGTCGCCTGGTATTTTCTGAACAAGAATAAATAGAACCACGCATCGCCTTTAGAGCATATTTGCCATCGATAGCAGGCGCCGACCGAGAGCACAAACTAGGCAGGTTCACACTGGCAAATCGCAGAGGTCGTGCAACAGGTTTAAATCGTTTTGTTACGCTGCCTCCCCTCTTTACAAGTGCTTTGGAAACTGTAACTAATTGACCGAAATCGATGAAGCGACGTTTGTGACTCGTCAGTGCGAACTTGCCTTAAAGCTGCCTTCGTCGGTTTTCAAGCCGAGCGCTCCTTGCAAACTGATCTCGGCAGACACGTAGCAATCACTGCCTTCAAACAGATTTTTCCGCGCACTTAAGACGTCCGCACAGTACCTTGATTCTACATAGTCTGTAAAAAAAAAAATGGACAGCCGTCGAATCAGCTGATTTTTTTCTGGCTGCCATGTTTACGATGGCTGAATATATGGGTGGATGGATAAGACTGAATCCTTTGAATCGGGCGGCAACTCACTTCACCTAGCCGACACTTTTCCAGCGTCAGCAAAAGTGACTGAAGAGCAAACTTAATTGCAAAACTGAGGGCGCTTCTTGTTTTGCTTCATGTTGTTGAGTTTGAAACATAGTTTGTTAGCAAACTAAAATCTCGTTCATTTTATTAACGGCATGTTTACAGCAAAAAATTAGCATACGGTCCCTTATCATGCAAATAAATGCTTCCGGGGAGGAGCCCTGCTACTAGCCATTGCAACCTTGCTGCTAATTGGTTGATTCCACGGTGTCATCATTTTGACGTCAGTCTCAAAATTGAGACAAAAAATGGAGAGCTGTAACCGCACCCCGTGAGAGAGAGAGAGACACTCTTTAATGAAATACAGAGAATTTAGCCGGCGTTTCAATATCGCTGGCATGCTACTCTACGTAGGGAGGGGAATTTGGGAGATAAAGACAGAAGGAGAGCGATTACATGAACGTCCTGCCGCATGGCAGGACGTTCCCCAGCCTACTCTGGATGTCCCGATGGGTGACCTCCTCGACAATGAGGCCGTGAGTGACGGCTTCAACCTTGTGTTTTAACAAAGCGAGTGTCGACACTGACCCAAGGGTATGCAATAGCAACAGCCTTCCCTGTAGGCAGTCGGCGGTTTCTAGGAGAGTGGATGTGGGGATCCTTAGACCCCATTTCCCCGTTCGCACTCGGCTAGGCCTAGTCACACTAACGTGGCTACAGGGGTCCGCCATTTTGGGCAGGTGACATCACGTACCGGCTTACCTTGCCTGCACGACCTGCACCTGCCCTCGCACCCCTCCGTCCAGCCTGCAAACAATGTTCCCTTACCAATGCATGCCTCAACCGCCCTCCCTCCCCCTTTATGTTATCCGCTTTATTTTGAGACTAACTACACAGTTTACTGCAGTATGTTTCAGTGTACAGCCAGTCATTCTAAATTGAATTTGGGCATTTTTTGAGCTTCCATGCGTCTACGTGCTCCTTTCTGCATGCATGTCGGACAGGAAAGGATAGAAGCCAAGATACGTGGGATTCCTCAGAGCTTTTTGAAAGCCGTAGGGGTTGTGAGGCTAAAAAGATTGAGAACCGTTGATATAGAGTGAGAGGCTGCATATGATACACAGTAAAAGCTTGTTAATTCGATCCGTATTCCTTTGTAAATTCAAACTACCAGCCCAGTTCCAGCCAATGGCTATGTAAATCTATAGTGTGGGATGCTCGCTAATTCGAACGCTATAGGTCTCGCACCGGAGCCCGCGTCCATATGTGACTGTCAGGGCAAGAAATTGTTGAAAAACTTTACTTGAAACCAGAGTTCTATGCTGCAGAGTCACCCGTGCAGCTGTGATGTGCGTGTGACTGCAGGCGTGATGAACGAAGAATGGCCCTGTCTCCAATAACTGTACAACTGCTTCGTGCTGGCGTGCAGCAATAGCGCAACCAGCCAGCATCAGACACCCAACTTTACCCAGCTGAAGACTGTTTCGAACACTGATTGGAGCGTCGCTGGAATTTTTTCTCCTAATTTTTTTCTCCTCCCACTGCTTTGGCACCTTTGAGCCATTTTCCTTCCACATGGTTCCATTCTCCAGTGGGTCGAAACTGCATGCTCCTCAAGTGCCGTTCGCTGTCTGCGCGGTGAAACCTCCACACACACGACCGTGCCGCTTATGATGAGTGTGATGCGGTAGCTGTGGAGATCCACACAGTCACACCGTGAAGGATGTGGGAGGCTTTTAGGACTTTGGAGCAGTTCTGCTTCAATGCTCCAGACATTACGCACGCAATAAAGCACTGATGGAAACGTCAAAAAAATCACTGCCGTCCTATTCTCATCTCAGACCAGACAACCATTGCCCGGTTTTTCCACAAATAAATATACCACGATGCACGCAGTTCCTGACAGTTTTTTTCGGACCAGTTGACGATTAGAACTTGCAGATAATTCGAACATTTTTTGTGGTCCCTTGGAAGTTGAATTAGCGAGCTCTTACAGTATACTATTTTGCCTCTCCTGCATTCCTTAGAAAAGCTCAGAAATCGTATATACAGTGGAGCTTTTTATCCTGCAACTTATTTGCAGGACCTCAGTCTTGCCTTAACAGCATCACCTTTTTGTTTTAACTCTTTGACTGCCAGGACTTTGTTACTTACCCATGGCTGCTGTGCTGAAATTAAAACGAAGCGGCACGGATGTAGAAACATGCCCCCCCATCTGTTATTAAAATTTACCCTATAAGTTCTATGAATTTATGAGGCCTCTCCATAGATGGCACGGCATGCCTGCATCATTTTTATTTTTACATGAGTATTATCAGTCGGCTAAAACGCCAAAATGAGTTTACTCAAGAAAAGCAGGGGGTGTTGCATGAGTGGTTGCCCGAGTTATCTCGAGAGTGGCAGTGAAAGGGTTAATCTACAGCTTAATGCGCTTTCCCAATACAAAATAAGCTGTTATGCGAAAGGCAGACATGAAGAGAAGGGGAGATGCGGGTCGAAAAAACGCATTTTTCCCCAAAATTTTTTATTTTGATCGTTTCGTACTATTTGAACATTCTGCTTCCTTGTCTAGAAAAATCAAAGTGAAGTATCTGCGCCAGTGTTCGCGCAAGCGCCGGAAGCTGCTCACCGTCACATCTCTCACTGGCGTACTTCAGGCAGACATACACCAATGGGAGGTCGCGGTTCTCGGGACATCCGGTGTGGCTTTTTGTGTGCTTTTCACTTTCTGTTTACATTGTTGCTTTTTGCCGAGGCTGTTCGTGCCATGTCGCAAAACACAATAGTCAACGAAAGTTTGATCGCAGCAGTGGAAAGGCGGCCATCGCTCTGACAGGCGAGCCATAAAAGCCACAAAAACAAGCTCATAAAGGCAGCTTGGTGGCTGGAAGTGGCAGCGGAGGTTTCTGCCAAGCCTACCAAGCAAAGGTAAGACGATATCTTGCTTATGACGAGTACTGATTAAGTGAAATGGGTAGGATTTCGTGAGTCGTACCCATCGTCTGTTGTGCCAGTGTTGCCATACTATAGTGTTACCAGGCTGCGTTAGAGCAGCCCTGCCTGGAGTGGCCGTCGCCTGTTCACCAAGCGAAAGAGCACGTCCGTGGCGGTTGTGAATTCGTTTTTTTAGTAACCGGTGTCTTACGCCGATGGGTACCACAGGCAAAATGTACCGCTGCGTGGCCCCAGCAAGTGTATTAAGACGAAACAGACGCGTGCTATTCTTGAAATAAGCGTGTTATGCATAGATGGGTACCACAGGCGAAATGTGCCACTGCGTGGGCCCAGCGACTTAGTAGAACGTTAAGTTGGGCGAGTTGGTATAGGTTCATGGTTGAAAAACAGCGCACAAAAGACTAGAGACAAGAGTAAAGCACTTGTCCTGTCGTTGCCTTTACTCTTGTCTCTAGTCTTTTGTGCGCTGTTTTTCAACCATGGCCCCAGCGAGCGTATTAAGACGAGACAGACGCGTGCTACTCTTGAAATAAGCGTGTTATGCACTGATTTACGCAACTCAGTTGTGTTAGAAAATGATGTCTTGCGCAGATGGGTACCACAGGCGAAATATGCCGCTGCATGGCCCCAGCGAGCGCATTAAGACGAGACAGACGCGTGCTATTCTTGAAATCAGCTTGTTATGCACAGATTCATGCAACTGTGGAGGAAGAGAACACCGAGAACATGAACCCGAGAACATGAACCCAGCAAGGAGGAAATCTGGCAGGTTTTCCATGGCCCCGTATGCGAAAAAAATGGTGACTGTTTCTCACATGCCACGAAAGCAGAGGCAGCACGTAGGATATGTAAGCGAACTCTTTCCTATGAGATGCCCCTCCGCGTCACGAAGTTTCTAAGTGATGGAGACAACAAAGCATACACTGCCATTTGCAATGCACAAGTTTATGGTCCCCTAAACACTGAAAAGGAGAACTGCACAAACCATGTTGCCAAATGTCTAGGAAGTGCCCTCCACCAGCTGAAAACACCACTACCACGAGGGTAGAAGCTGAAGGAGTCTGCTTTGATGAAGTTACTGACTTACTGCCAGATAGCTGTAACTAGTAATCGAGACAGCATTCTAAAGATGTATTCTGCCATATGGGCAAGTTATTGCCACTCTTGCTCGAGTGATGGGGTAAGCAGCCTTAAGTTTTGCCCTGAGAGACTCGAGTCATGGTGCAAACACAGGCGAACTGAAGCCCTCGGCCAACCAGCACCCAAGCACACACCTCTCCTCATAAAAGCCCAGGGAAAGGCAGTGCTGCCGATATACAAGCGGCTGACAGATGAGAAACTCTATATATGCGGTAACAGACAATTCACCTCGTTGGCAGTTGTGTGGTCTGGCAACCCGAAAAAACGCGGCGCGACAGCGCCGCTTCATTTTTCTCGTGCGGGTGCTAGCGCATCGCGTTTTTCGCTCGCGAAAAACACTCCATGCGGTTCCAGCTTTACTCACCAACTCTCAGAATTAGAGGCGGATCAAAAAGATGTCTGCCCGCCAGACTGCTGAGGCACGAGCCAACCGTCGCAGTATGGCAAAAAGGGCTCGTATTGAAGACTCAAGTCACAAGGATCGTGAGGACCTTACATACAACGCTGGCCAGTTCTAGTGGTGTTGAACATTTGCAGGACAGGCCATTTCCCATCTTGGGAAAGTTTCATGCGCATTCAGTTCTGTTTCAGTGAATACACGTTTCAAGCCTGCAATTGCAGTTTTCTCTTTCTTGCATTTTTTGGAAATTTTCAGTTTCTGCACACATTTTTCTACACTTCTATAAGACTTACTGCACCGAAACTTGGCAAACTTGTTCCTTGGAACATACTATACACTGTTATCTATTTGTAATCACAATATACTTAAGAGATCATTACGGTAATTGGTTTGGTTTGGTTTATTGGGGTTTAACGTCCCAAAGCAACTCGGGCTATGAGGGACGCCATAGTGAAGGGCTTTCGACCATCTGGGGTTCTTTAACGTGCCCTGACATCGCACAGTACACGAGCCTCTAGAATTTCGCCTACATTGAAATTCAGCCGCCGCGGAAGGGATCGAACCCGCGTCTTTCAGGCCAGCAGCCGAGCGCTGTAGCCACTGAGCCACCGCAGCGGGCTCACGGGCTCATTACAGTCATTGGATCCAACTAATTAGAAGCATAGAGATTAGAAGCTCTATAACATCGTCATTTTATTTTCAATACCAGCTGCTCCCATAAGAAAATTCTGGCTAGTTTTTGGTGCTCTACAGTCATTATGAAGTAGAATAAGCTAACTTTCAATGTTCTGTTGCAAAAATTAATATATAAAAAGTGCGCACAAAAATCACATTGTTTTCCACTTTTCAAAGATACTGAACAAGAACTATTAAAGCTACAGAATAACTAATTAGAGTTTTGAAAAGAGCAGAAAAAACTGCACAGGTACAGAAAATTTCATTGCTCTAAACCACTTTATTAAAAAAAAAAAGTGTCTTCGACTAGCATCTCCCCTTAACAATACTTTCATTTTATTTTTAGCACTGCATGAAATAGGCTGGGCCTTGCACTTCTGAATAGCCTGAAGTTCCTGTTCCAGCTGCAGTGGGGAAATCCGAGAGAAAATGTTTCGTACATCATATTTTTTTTAACGATTTCTTTCCTTGCACCAGGTACACTTGGCCAATGGTGCCGACGCCCTGCAAGGTTTGCGACTGGGAATTATAATTTTCATATAAAGAGCTCAGAATTTCGCAACCGTATTGGGTGGAAGACTTTGGCAACCCGAAGAAAAATCTGCAGGCTGAAGTTCTTGCACAGCATTTACAATAATTGTACCGGTATTGATAAAAACACTTATCTAGAGCGGCCATATTACATTTCGGAGAGACTAGACAACACAAAAAAGATTAAGAGTTATCAATGCCGCATTAATGTATTTAAGTATTCGTTTTTCCCCAACACAATTCTGGACTGGAATAAGCTTCCGAATGATGTGGTTTGTGCATCTGATTTCCAAAGTGCTGTTGAAATGATAATTTGATGTATTTCTTCCAGGTCTCGTGCGCTTACCAGCGCTGTGCCGATGTGTTATCATTCATACTACTTGTGAACTCATTTAGTCTTCTTTTAGTATGTTGTGTTCTCCCTGCTGACATGTTTCCCAATATCTTCTTTGCATGTGTTATTGTATGTAGTAATATCCCCCCTACAATAATGCCTCGTGGGAACTGTAGGTACCTGCAATAAATAAAAATAAATAAATAAATAACAAGGGAGGCGTATGACATCATCATGGTAGTAACGAAAAATGACATATTTGTAAAAAAAAAGCTGCAACGGCAGTATAGGCAACAGAACCCATTGCCAAGAGGAGCTTCACTGGGACACTCTTGAACACTCCTTATTTAATCCTGACGCGGTGCCAACAATATTTCCTAATTGTCTATCGTACTTTTCTAACTCTGCATCGATTTGTGAGGAGTCCGACGCTACAGTGGATAGAGCTTTGAAGTGTGACTACCGCCAAGCGGCGTCTACGGGAAGCACTGAAGCCGCTTGACGATGCAACCGCGAGGTGGCGCTCGCCGTTGCTTGCACGTTGTTTGAACTGCTCGAACACACGCATGCTACGGAGGCATCAAGACGCCGTGTGTATCTTTGCTCTTTTTTGGTGGTTTTTCGAGCGGTCTATCGGAGTGTTTCATGCTGTGCGCAACATGAGCCGACGGCAAAGCCACTGTTTTGTGCCAGGCTGCACGACCGGTTACAAATCATGCAAAAAGAAACTCTCGCTTCTCAGCGTGCCCAAAGACGAAGAAATGTCCCTCAAGTGGCAAAGGAACATTCCAACAGTAGATAAGCCGCTACAGCGGAACTCTGCTGTGTGTGAGCTGCATTTCGACGCCCAGTTTGCGTCGCGGCACTTTGAACATCACATTCAAGGACGGTGCACATTGACCAGAGCAGACCTGTTCTTTCCCTGGATGCGGTTCCAACAGTGTTTCCGAATGTACTGTAATACCTGTCGAAGCCAGTCCTCAAGAAAAGGAAGTCTCGGGAAAGACCGGATCCACAACTTTTTAGTGACCCGCAAAAGGCACAGAATAGACGAGTCGCTTTGCGACAGCACGGAAGAATCAGCTCTGCTTACTGAAGGCCAAGCAGTGCATGCTGACGACTGCATAGACCTACCACTTCCGTCAAACAGGTGGGGAAGGCACATGTTCAGCGAGAATCCGCTCCGTGTCGCATACAGCCTGTGCCTACCTGGTGCAGACGTGAGCCTTCTACACGCGCAGAAGATGGTCGTGTTCCGTGGTGGGGACAGTGCTGCAAAACACGAGGTGTACGTGTGTGGTGTAGATCTCATGCTAGCAGTGTCGCGTGATCCTGTGTCGCTTGAGCAAACTGTTCACAGCCCGAAGGTTTGCTTTGGAGCTGGTATGTTACAGGAATTTCCCCCTGCTTGCTCCAATGTAAACCTACACATTTTGAATGAGAGTATCAACCAAAAGAAGTGCAAAGGTGTTGCGAACCAAGACGAAAAATGTTGCATTTCATGGAAGTATCTCAGGAGGCTGCTGATCAACCAGAGGTGCCGAACAAGGCAGCCGAAGGAAAGGAAAAAGACTACGGCAATAAAGGTGAAAGCGAGGTTGCAGACAGTTCGTTGCCTGAGGACCAAACTGAAGACTTTAGATCAGGTGATCTCTCAAATGAAAGAAGAGAACGAGAGAATTGAAGAGGCATCCCCGATGAAGAAGATTGATGAGCTTCCATCCAAACAGAGAGCTGCCATAATGCAGTGTTTCAAGGCTGCAAGTCGCCAAGAGGCATGCGGTACAGCCCTGAATGGCTACTTGAATGCATAATTATGCACATGAAAACCCTACGACTATACGAGCAAAAACAAAATGAATATCAGCGCCATGGTGGACTCGTCATAGACAAGATAAAGTTGGCCGAGAACTTTGCAGTGGCAAGAGGCACAGGAAAGGTTGACTAATTTGTAGACCTGGGCCCATTCACTCCAGAAAGTGAAAGAGGAGTTACATGTGATCACGGTATGGTGATCATGTTCCAACCTCTCTCGGGATTATGGCCCGAAGTTCTTGGAGTGTTCACATCAAGAGGAACCGTGAAGGCTCCTCTGTTGTTGAAGATAATCCTGGAATTGTGTTGCTTGCGGAGAAAGCTAGCCTCAGAGTTGACTACATCGCTTGCGATGGGGCCTCTTGGAACCGTGCTATGTGGCGACAGTTCGGAATATCTGGAAAGAGAACTAATATCAAGTCATCTGTGCTTCACCCAGCTGGAAATGAGAGACGTTTTTTTTTTTGTCTCTGACTTTCCCCATCGCGTGAAATGTGCCCGAAATGGTTTTGTAAAAGCAGGATACAAGACACCAAAAGGTCATGTAGATGTAAAGCCCATTAGAATAGCACATGAACTTGGCAAGTGTGCAACAACACTGAAGGTGATGCCCAAAATCACAGAGAGGCACATTGCTCCTAATAAGTTTTCAACCCAGAAGTGCTGCAGGGTCTCTTCTTCTATAAAGATCAGAATGAGAAGTCTTACTCCTATGGGGACCAAACAGGAAAGTTTGTCAACTTCATGCATGAGCTGATTGGCATTATGACATCGAGAGTGCCCTCAGATGCACTGAGGCCGCATTCCAAGGAAGAGATGATGTCGAAGGATGCCCTGGAATATATCAAGAAGTGGGAAGCAATCACAGGGCTCTCAAAAGCAGGTTTCCTGTCACCTGGCACAGCGGAAGGCCTTAGGGCGCATTCACACTACACCAAAGTTCCGGCAAGCGAAGCGGATTCGGCCAGATTCAGCCGCTTTTGACGCCGACTAAGGCAGAAAGTGGGACCGATTTTTCCGCCTTCGTAGTGGAAGCAACGATGGGCCGTTGACGTCATGTCCGGACAAATTCCAGTATGGCGGCAAGCATGGCAGCGGAGCGGGCTAGCGCTTTCTCGGTGGAGATGCTACTTGATGCGATAAAGGAACACCCAATCCTTTACGACAAGCTGCAGTTGAACTTCAAAGACGTGGCACATAAGAAGGAGCTCTGGGAAAAGATCGGCAAAGAACTGGAAGTGAGCGGTACGTACAATTGCTTTTATATCTTGCTTCATGCCGATGCACGCGAGAATCTTTTTTTTTTTTTTCCGGATGTCAGTGTAGTATGTTTCGTGTTGTTCTCACCATGCTGTTAGCTTTTATCCCTTGCACGCGGACCTCGCGTGATCGTGTACGACGCATGCTCATGCCGCTGTTGAGAACTCTGTTTTCGAGTGCCAGTAGAGTATACATTTTGGCGTATACAGTATACATTTCGCGTGGTCTTCGCGTTTTGAGCCTGAAACGGGACGGGTGGTTGTTTTCGCGCCGCTGCTAGCTTTTATACCATGCATTCGGACTCGCGCGATCGTACGACGCATGCATTACGCATTGAAAAACCGGCGCACTTATTTTGCTCACGCCGCTGTTTGCATCTATCGCATGCACGCACAGCCCGTGCGAGCACGCGCGACATACTTTCGTTACTTTGCTTGTGCCGCTGCCAGCTCCTGTCCCATGCATGTTCAGCTCGTACAAACATCTTGGAGTGTATAGCATCACGGCAGCAGCACTGGGCACTTGGTGCCAAGCTCTAGGGCGGACCGTGAGCGCTATGCATTTTTAGCCATTTATTTCGTATGGCGAAAGGCGAATCCCAAATTTTTCACCTGTTACAACAGTGGGTGTCAGATATATCTTGTATTCAAAAACTGATGTCGCAGTGGTGTGGCCGTGCTGGAGCACTGTGGAGCTGTGGTGTTGAGTGAACAGGTGCTTTAGAACGGTTTTTGTTCTTCCGTGTTCGCTGCGTGCGTCCTGCGCGCTGTATTGTCGTTACGGTGTGTGTGTGTGTTTGTGTGCGGCCCGTACGCTGCATTGGAGTGTACAACCGCTTGCCGTCCCATGCGGCATCGATGCATAGTAAAACGACCGTGCAGAATGTGCGTTACAATGCCAGTGGCCCTGCACTAAAGAGGAGACTTGAAGCCAGCGGAAAAGCTGCTCACCCTCGTGGAACTGCAAGAATCTGGCGAGGAACAGTCGACACGCGTTTCGGTGGATGATTGCGTTTATCAAGCTAAAAAATTCAGCACTAACCAATAGCACTGATGAGCTGCTATTGCGTCGTGATAAACAGCTGTCTAAAGTTTATTACAAGCTTGTTGGATGTGAACGTGGCCATGAGTGGTATTCGTCGAGCAGCGGCCCTCAGGAGATGGAACCAGTCGATACCTGAAGACGATTACTGTTTGCCCGCGCCCTGGCGCCTCGCTTCCAACCGCATGCGTTGGTGTTATTTATATCTGAATTTCACACGTAGTTGAACTTTCGCAAATATTACAGCCGCATCTTTCAAACGTGCCGTGTGAAGAGGACCCTTTTTCATATTTTTTTGTGGGAGGGGGTGGGGGAATGAGCGGCTGCTCAAATGTCATTCTTTATTATTTTGAGCTTATTTTCCACATATGTGCCAGGTTGGCCCATTCTTGCCTCTTGGTTGCATGTAAGCAATGCATTTATTGGGCATAAATTTCTTTGCTGTTGTACTGGCACAGGGTTAATGATTCTCATTGTATTGTGGTGACACATCATTGTATGCACTCCTTGCAGAATGTCTAAGGGGGTAATAAATTACTGAGCAGAGAGTATGCCTTGTGATAAATGCGAGGAACATTACTGATTTACTTCACACTTGGCATGTTCCGTTGTCGTTAGTGGTTACGTATGCCTTGCCTGCTGCTTTCCAGTGTAGGGGCGAGAGGCATGTCAAGCTCCACTTAGCAGCTTTTTTCTGTCCACTCTTTACTGGTCAACATGATAAAATAAACTGAACATAATGCATGCTTGCTGAGACTTAGCTTAGACTACAATTCATTTATTTACTTTAAGGGCCTATCGGCGCCAGATAGAGGAGTGGGTGGCTAACAAAAATACATGTGTAATAGGCAAATTAGTTAAGGTGATTATGCACAGCATACTTGAAGGTGTCGGATGCAGTGATGGACATGACGAAGGCAGAGAAGATGTTTGATTTGATTTATTGATTTATTGGGGTTTAACGTCCCAAAGCAACTGAGGCTATGAGGGACGCCGTAGTGAAGGGCTCCGGAAATTTCGACCACCTGGGGTTCTTTAACGTGCACTGACATCGCACAGCACACGGGCCTCTAGAGTTTCGCCTTCATCGAAATTCAGCCGCCGCGGCCGGGATCGAACCCGCGTCTTTCGGGTCAGCAATCGAGCGCCGTAACCACTGAGCCACCGCGGCGGGGGCAGAGAAGATGTGACAGTTGGAAACGCAGAAAAGTAGAGATCTGCGTGAGCTTACACATGACTTAAGGTGAACACTAGCAAAAAATTAAGAAGGTGCAGAAGACTGAGGCCAGAGTTAAAGCTAGTTTAACAAAGAAAAGAACCTCTTAGCAAGCCAAAATGAGCATATGCAAGCAGTTACATAAACATGGAACATAAAACTTTTTGGATGGAAGAAAAGCCAAGGCACATTGCTCATTGTGGTGTTGCTCAAAAAGTTGGTGTCTAGTTGTTCACCTTCATATCTGGTCCTTCCACACCTAGCAACTGAAATGCCATCAAGGAGGAGCATCTCCAATCACTCTAATTGCATGGGAGGTACACATCTCCAGATGTCAGAGGCTTGGTGTCTCATTTTAGTCTAGATAGTTTGGTAGATATAAACATTACCACATGTAAGAGGCATGTAGTAGCCTTGCAGGGGGTGTATTTTGTAAGTCTTACAGCATGTTGTGCAACGCTGGCATGTTTCATTATTTACATTGCAATAATATGATAGCACAGGCGAGAAAGTTTGTAACTGAGCAGAAAAAAACAATATTCATGCCATGTCTTAGCTGCATTCTTAGTACCATATAAAACATAGTGCGTAAAGGAACTCCTCATTTTTTTAATAATTTTCCTTTCTGAGCACTGGTTTTTTGCAAGTTAGCAGGGTTCTACAGTCTTCTGTGGCTGTCGACTGGCCCGCATGTTTGTCAAAGCTGCAGAGTTCATGATGGGTCGTGTCAGTGCAAGCTAAATAAAGGTGGATAGGAAATTCATGCTTCCAGAGTACATTCCAGAAAAAACAGCTATTATTTCCTACTCGGGATGAGGGAGCAGCACCGACGGTGCACATCCTCCTTGTCACTACAGCAATTATGGCTGCTCACTGCTTTCATTTGCAGCGTTTCATTTATCCGCAGGAAGACCAGGCATGAATGGCCGGCTATAGGTACCTAATAAATTGAACGTTGCAATGAGCAATATTTTGTTGTGCCTGTGCTTTTGTTATCCCTGAAGGAGTTAGCGTTTTTGATTGATGGTTGTGTAGCAAAGATGTGACTGCTACATTGCACTGCATTCACAAATTTGTTTGCCCATGCTTTTGGCTTTCTCAGTGGTTCGTTTCCTTATCAAACGGCAGACGGAAATTCGGCTTTCACCTTGTGCACCTTCATCATGTTTGTAATGTATTTTCAGCTGGTGTTCAGTTTCAATTTAGAGAAGTTGTCTAACCATTGTCTGTGTCTAAGTGTTTTTTTAACTCTTGACCTCATTACGCTGCATTTCTAAATTATTTATTAAATGCATTTATTAATTGTTACCCTGTCATGTGGTAAGCAACATGGTGAAAATATTTTTTTATGAAGTCAACGTTCTTCTTTTAAAGTTATAGCAAAGTAAGTCCTTTGTTATTTAATGTTTCTCACAATTTGTAGCAATCCCTCAACGCTGAAGCAACATTATGCGTCACTTGGGTCTAATTTGATTATCACCCCCCCTCGGATCTTCACCTTTGCACATGGGGTTAATCTCATTTTTGCCATGCTAGTTTGTGGACATTGTTGAACAAGAGTAAGCCACACAGATCAGAAATGGGACGTCATGTGGTGCCTAGTCCGGGGGCCAACAGTTACGGCGAGTAATACGTTTCAGAAAATGCATAATACGGCCAGCCACCTTCACGAATGTGTTATGGATGGACCCTCCATTTTAGATGCAACAGAGCAAGCGTTTGTTCTGTTATGGAGAGTTTGTACGTAACATTCACGGAATTTTTTTGCAGTGTAGTACAGATAAAATAAATCAGAGCAGCAACTCTGAAGTGACGGAAAGAGTATGTGAACACAAAAGACAGAAAAGTTAATTTCTGCTATCTGTGCTTGATCACCAGTCTTTTCTCTTTTTCTGTAGGGGCCATCTGTCAGAAAAAGTTCAAGGATTTAAAAGACACATTTTCTAAAGTTAAGAACCAAATAAGATGCTGTATGAAGAGTGGAGCCGGAGCTGCCGACATCCCCACTGTGAAGTGGAAACACTTCGAGCAGATGCAGGGCCTAATGGAGCCCGTATCGAGAGAGCCAATGTAAGTTGAATATTTTGTCAGTCTGCATCATTTGGCACTCTTTGGGCATTCATTCCGTGATTGCAGTATCAAGTACAATCTACAAATTTAGGTTACTATAAATACTGTATATTTTTGTGTTTCTCATGTGTGACTGCATTTTTTGCAGGCTGTATTAAACCATTAATTTCACCCTGTCTCAAGAGTAAGTTTTGAAACAGTGTACAACTTTTCATTCATTACTGGTTGTAGCTCCATTGCCCATGACACATGCCTAAAAAACTTGATCAAACAGTTCATATGTGGATTGTGGAAACACTCGCCATTACTTCTGCGATAAAACGGCGCAAGAGAGTGTGCAGCCAAACAACCAGGCACAAAAGCGCGTGAACTGTCTGCGGGGCTCACACGAGCTCTCCCTTTGTTTGCGAATTCCCGATACCGGAAAAGAAACTGCCATGAGGTTTCGCTGCTTTCGTGAAAAAACGAGAAGCAGCCGCAGTTCCGCGTCGGATCCGCCGTCGCGGGCGAGGTATTGAGAACAGCCCCCTTTTTTCCAGCGAAGCTAATCCACTTCGCTCGCCGGAAATTTGGTGCAATGTTAACGCGCCCTTAGAGTGACACTGCATACAACACCGCAGCTTTTGCCATTACCTCACACAGCAAGTTGGCTACAAGTACCAGCTAACTTCTCGGATTATTCGGGACCCAACTGAAAAGCTGTTTGGCATAATTCGTCAATTCTCCAAGTGCAACAATCACCCGACGTCTGCACAGTTTCTGACAGCAGTGAACTGTCTTAGTTTTCATGATTTGGTGAAAGCACCAGATACAGGCAACTATGCACAGGTGGCACGCTTGTGTCGTTGGTTGGGGCAAAAGAGGTCTCAAGTCATCTGGATAATCTGCTCGACGCCAGAAAATTGGACAAAGCTTCCAGTGTACTTCAGACATCTAAATTGCTCAGGGACCATGGCTATCCAGAGCAGAAGAGTGATTCCAGACTAATATACTACCCGGCAGGCTATGCTGCAAGGCGAAAAATCTTGACAACAAAATGCCAAGAGTGTTTCCATAAACTGCCCACATCAGCTGAAAATGCCAAGACATATCTTCTTTTACTGCTTTCTGTGACAAAGGAGGGCTGCTCTACCCTTCAAGGCAGCTCTACTCTTTCGTGGAAGCCTTAGAAGATTCTTTCGCAATATGGTTTAGTTGGCACAAGCTGCATACAGACAGCATTGTAGAAATGGCTCATTACCTGCAGAATACTCCACTTATTGGCTGCGACGATCACAAGGACACACTCACAAGGAGAATCCTGAAGTTCTTTATCATGACAAGGCTTCATTTCTATACAAAATCATTGAACAAGGTGCGGAAATCAACAAGAGAAGAAAAAGCTGCTGAAACTTCGAAAAACGACATGGAAGTACTAGGCACTGGCGTTGCCCGACGTGTGAGCTGGTCATAGTGTCTTCCAAGTTGAAATAAAGCTTCAAGAAAAGCTCTTTTAGGGCACTTTTCTGGCTCCTGACATGAATAACATATAACATCACTAATATACCAGAACCAGTTGCTGACTGGAAAATTAGAACTGAGTTCTTCATTCAATCCACTGTCCACGTTCTTTGTGGGTATGTCCTAAACAGGAACTGGACCTTCACCCATTTATTAAACAGCGAGGGCAAATAGGTCGGTACAATATGTGAATAACAACAAATTGGGGTACGCATAAATGTCACTCATAATGTATTTTCAATCTGTTAACATCTTTTACCTAAGTAATTCGCACCCGTAACAAAATTGATTCTGGTGATAAATTACTTCATGCTGTAGTTGCTTAGAGGACGCAATATAAGAGCATTTAAGCACCGCCCTGCCAGAAAACTGAACTCTGATTGCAGCCACAATAAAAGCAACCGACACACCAACAACGATAGGCCGCGGGCTCCTAAAACTTAAAACCGAACAGTCAGCGACTGTTTCGACGAAAGATAACTGCGGTGGTGATGCCAATAGAACAAGCTACATTTCATTTCAGTTGCACGCGCAAGCAAGGAATATACACAAAAATGGGGCGCTGCTGGAGCAGAAGCTAGTGATGAACGCCTGGCCGGCAAGCCGAGCTGACATAAAACAGACGCCAGCGCAACTTGCGCACTGCATCGCACAAGCACATGCGAGCGGCGGTGCCGTCGGCACACTTCACAATTATAGCCCCTGTACTGACGCTAAATGAAGACGCCGCGAGGCAACGCATCTGCAAGAGGCCATCCAGATGCCGCTATCCATGCATGAAAGTGAGGAGTGCTTGAATATGGTGTCATCATGTCAGCAACTTCTGTCACTCCTTGAAAGTTTTTGCGTGTCAGACTTCTGGATGATAAGAAGAATCAACGCTGCTGTTGTATTCTTTCATATCGACGAGAACTCAACGCACTTAGAAGTCGAACGCTCCATAGTAGTCAACAATTTACTCAATGTTTCAGCTTTTTGGAGGAAAGTCGCGCTAAGTGGTGGTGATGTGGCCGTTCCCGAGAAACTTGAAGACATGCACAGTCTAGAATTGGTTCTTAAAAGTGCGCAGCAGTACAGTGCACCAGACCGTTGCAAAAAAGAAGAAAGACAGAAAGCCGGTTCTCAATTACTTTTTTCTCTCTTGAATGGCCTTTGAAATGATGGTCTTCTGCCACAGGAGAAAACTAAAACACTAGATTTTTTTTTAAAGAACAGCTTCATCTGCTCCTCTCAGGAACGACCTCACAGCAATCTTCCTTGGAACTTGTCATCTTGGCCAGCATATTTTATACAATTTCTCCCTATGCGTACAAATTTGTTCGCAGGTCTCGAAAATTAATCCTGCCTCATCCACGTACGATCTCTAAACTGTGTAACAAGTACAACGTTAGCCCTGCAACAAAGCAAAGCGATCAGGGATTTTTACAGTATATAACGAAAAAAACAACCCTTTTGAAACCCCATGAGAGAACTGTTACACTTATGAAGCATGAAATCCATATACAACCATATTGTAAGTATAAGGGAGGTTCCGTCACAGGAACAGCATCCAATTCCTCTGATGCTGCCAAAACTGCGCACGTATTCATGATGCAGTTGTTGCTTTCTTGGCACAAAGATTTGGCTCATATCCTGCCAGCCTCTGGTATTGAGGCAAGTGATTTGCATGAAGTCCTTAATAAGGTTATTTTAGGGCTCGAAAAAGCAGTACTCAAAGTTATTGCTGTTATAAGCAATAATGCCATAAACAGAAAAGTGATGTCATTATTTTCAAATGAAAAAAACAAGTGACATAGTGCACCCCCATCCGGCAGACAATTCACGGCCATTGTTTTTGGTGGTGCATCCTGTACACCTGTTGAGGTGCATCAGAAACAACTGGCTGAGTCAATCAAGACACATGTATTATTTATCCAGAGTTTAAAAGCACAGAATTCAAGGTAGAAATCAAGAAAGCTTCGTTTCAGACGCTTCAGGACCTGTATATTTCGGAAAGGCATAACTTGTCCAAATTTGCCAATGGACTAAAGTACAAGACCCTGTATCCAACAAATGTTGAGCGTCCAAATGTAAAACTTGCCCTAAAAGTAATCAACACATTTATAGCACAAGCCCTGAAAACGCTTAGCACAAAACCTGACTTTCGCTATGCCGGTGACAGCGTGGAGTTCACTGCATTACTACACAAGTGGTCGTGCATTGTAAACACGAAAACGCAATCAAAGAGCCAACACCTCGGAGATCCTTAACAGGAGCCTGTCAGAAGCGTGACTGACAGGTAGCTGCAATTTCTAGGTGATTTTGTAGATTGGCTCGACATGTGGAATGACCTAAAGATGAGTGCTAGCCGTTCTGGCTCATTGACAGAAGAAACTCATGCAATACTCCAGCTAACATCGTATTCATTGATAGAATTTAGCAAATACTGCCTCGACGAGCTCAATTTTGAATGTCTTGCTCGGGAAGTGTCAGACGGTTTGGAAAAAGGTTTGGAAGTTACCAATTATCACATTCTGTTCAGCAGATATTTGAGTCTGAAACCAAACTGCGCCTTCAAGACTCGCTGGTATTTCCCGACATGAAAGAACTTTCAGAGTCCAGTGGCAAAACATATGACGCAAATGAGTTGAAAGATCAGTACAACATTAAGGTTACTTGGGATGACATTAAATTAAACCAAAAAAGTTTGGCAGCCATCGTGTACATAACAGGTTGCTGTGCCCATGCAGCCTAGAAGAAACTTCCATGCGAAGTTTGCGCAAGAAACCTCACAAGAGAGGACAGGGAAATTCCATCGGACGAAAGCTGTCTAAACAAAGGACTCACAAGAGGAGCACTCAAATTTCCGCAGCCAGTCGTCAACGCTGCTTTGCACACTGAAATTGTGCTGGAAAAATTGAGCACGAAAGAAAACACCACACAGTTCCATTCAACACACCACCAAAGGGAGTAGCTCCTGTGCTTTCAGAAGCACTTGTAGAGTGACAACGAAGATATGGATGTTTACTGCAATGGTCATCACCCGGGCACAGTAAATTTCTAACCTCTTGTGGGCTGCCACGAACACCTATATAAAAAACTACGTCCAGAAGAAGACAGACCTGCTAACGGCTAAGAAAGCTGCAGCTCAGGGGAGGAAACTAAAAACATTCAAGTAAACCGCAACAAGGCCGGTTGTAATGAGGCAATAACGAGGCCGAAATAAAGGCATCTGTGCAATATACTTCTTTTGCGTGCCTTCTTTCTGCTCTCACAAAATGAAAGAAACCCAGCTGTTATGCAATGCCTATAAAAATGGTTATTGCATCGTAAAGGCGCTAAATTTTAAACAGCAAATGTTTAGAGCTTGTGTGAGCCGCTTATACAGAACCCACCTTCATGCACTGCGCGTGCATTGCCAGCAGGTGCTTTCCCGCAGCACTCAGTCAAGCTGCGTGATGTCACGGGGGGGGGGGGGGGGGGGGGGGGGGGGAGTGTGGACCGCGGGACCCTGCCCCTGCCCCTGGACTTTGCAAAAAAGCTTGAGGTAATCCGGCGTGTCGAGAATAAAGAAAAGAAGTCCTCCGTGGCAGACGCATTGGGCATTCCGCAGAGTACTTTAAGTACATTGTTAAAAAACAAGCAGGACATCAAGCTTAAAGCAAGTGAGGAAAGTCCCTCGGGAGCATGTCATGTGCGCCCTGCTGTTTTTGACAAAGTGGAGAAGGCACTCTATACGTGGTTTCTTGAAATCCGAGCAAAAAATATTCCCGTGGTTAGCCCGATGTTAATCGAAAAGGCCCAATGGTTTGCTATGGCTCTTAGTGAAGAGAACTTTTGCGGTGGCACTGGGTGGCTGCAACAGTTTAAAAACCACCACGGCATTGCAGGAAAGGCCATTTCAGGCGAAAGCGGGGCTGTCAGCAGCCAGGAGATGAAGCAGTGGCTTTCTGAGGAGTGGCCGAAGATCACTGTGAAGTTTTCGCCTGCAGAAATCTTCAATGCAGACGAAACTGGTCTTTTTTGGCAAATGTTGCCGAATAAGACACTCGCTCTTCGTGGGACCTCATGTCACAGCGGGAAAATGAGCAAGGTGCGTGTGTCGGTGCTGCTTGCGGCCAACGTGGACGGCTCGTGCAAGCTACGGCCATTCGTGATCGGGAACAGCAAGTCGCCACGCTGCTTCAAGAACTGCAAACAGCTTCACGTCCGCTAGGGCTGTAATAGGAAGGCCTGGATGACACGTCAACTTTTTGTTGAATGGCTGCAGGCTTGGGACGCTGAGTTGGGCAACTCGGGCCGCCGAGTTTGCCTTCTGGTAGACAACAGTTCGGCCCATCAAACGACTTGCAAGCTGCAGCACAATGAACTGAAGTTTCACCCGCCCAACACCACAGCGAGACTGCAGCCCCTTGACCAGGGTATCGTAAAGGCATTCAAGGCAGGCTATAGGAAGCTACTTATTCAACGGCTCCTCGTAAACCTCTGCATGGGAACCGATCTCAAGATTGACCTGCTCGGCGCGATTCAGATGATTACCAGCGCTTAGAGCAACATGAAGCAGGCCACAGTAGCCAACTGTTTTGGCAAGGCAGGCCTTGAAGTGGCTGGAGATGAACGTCCGGAAGCTTTAGATGACGATGAGTGCTTGGACGACGTGTTTCGTGACTTGTCCAATTTTCCCGGTGCCGTCCCGTCTGAAGTGACTGTTGAGGACTTCATTAACGCTGACAGCGAAGTTCAAGTGGTAGCCGACCTCGCTGATGAGGACATTGTGGCCGGAATAGCTGGCATTCAAGACGGCGATTCCAACGACGACGAGGGCGTGTTGTCACAGAAAGGAGTCTGTGCACAGCCATTCAAATGGCGTCAGCGTTCTGCCTGATTCAGCGCTGTTGCGGCAAAATGGAAGGCACTGGGCTCTCGCACCTGGACAGTCTCGAGACGATTGAGAAAAGTGTTTTCAACATTATTTCCCAGAGGAAAAAGCAGCCCAAAATTAGTGATTTTTTTTCCGGAAAATAAAGCGCTTTCACATTGCGTGCCCATACTATGTGATTCGTGGCTGTTCCAAACGGTAAGCCACAATTTATTATGATCGCGAGTGCGGTTTAGCCTATATCTGTATATCGAACTTTCGCTATATCGAACTATTTTCCGATCCCGTTCGAATTCGATATACCCGGGTTCAACTGTAATGTAAATATGAAGTTTCCTTGTTGTTTCAAAACTCTTTCAGGAGTCCCTCGTCGGAGCTTCGGCCCCGACCTCAGCGTTCCTCGAGGCAAATCACATACGAATGCGAGCTGGAACGTGCAAGTTACAAAGCACCTCCACACACAACAGCGCCGAGCCACCTGAGCTGGCCATCATAAGCAACAGATATCCGATTCCTGGGAACAAAGCAGCAGAACACGCACATATCCTCAGGCAGCGGTGTAGCACGTTCAATGCCAGAACTGCTGAGGCAGCTGAATGTGTGGTGGGCATCAAAGACTAAGGAGAAGGCATGAATTCACAGAAAATAACATGCTTGCAATCGTGGGATCTGACGCAGCTCGCTGCAACGCTCCTGGGAGACAGTGGTGGGACTACAAAATGCACACAGCGAATTACCCAGCGGGGTCGGCCCCGTGGGTGGTCCGCTCCGCGCCACGATACCTGATGAGGAAATAAGTACTGGGAGGGGGGGGGGGGAATGTAAAAACCGGTTTTTACATTTTAATTTGTTATTCAGGCTAAAACATGTGCTATGACTACCATGCTGACCATCTGCAGCTCCCTTGACTACACAGTGTCGATGCTACAGTCGTAGATTCGTAAAATTATGCGTCAATAAAAAGCAGACTACTTTTCTTGCACTGTCACTTAGAACAGCCTTTTCTGTGTCATTTCTTACGTTCTCTCTTTTTTGCTGTTCCTCGCTTCCTGGCACACCCAGTTATGGGGAGCATATATCAGTGTCCGGTGGCGATAGGGCAGCTTGATCCTGTTTTGGATCGGCTCTCGATCGCGATCGAAAGTGCCCCACGGCAGGTAGTAGCCAGCCACGCCGTTTCAGTCCACAGAAGGTTGAACTTGGTGCCCCGCATTGCACTGGCACAGAAAGCGAGCATACAGCACGAACAGAATGTCATGGAAGATTTACCGCACTGAAAGCATGGATTGATTTTTCAGGGGGAAAAACAGTGCCTTTATCGCGAGCGTAAAAATGCTGTATGTTTCGTGCATTTGACACAGCTACCAGTACGAAATGTGTGCCTTATTAACTCCATTCATTTATAAATTCATGTAAAGCAGAATTACCGCATGTGTGTAGAGTCCACTGGGCGGCGCACTAGTGAAGATTAGACGCCTCGTTAATCTGGCCTGTTTTCATGACGCAATCTCGCTTGCACAGTAGGTTTCGCAAGAAACCACATTGTAACTACGCTAACTACAACTGTGCTTCATTACAAATGGGGTGATCGCAACACAACGCTTCCATGATGATTCGAGGCTCATTCAGAAAACATTGCTTATTTTTATCGAACGAGTGCAGTCGCTGATATAGCAATAAGCTTCTTTTATATTGAACCGACTTTTCAAAAATCGCCTCTACCGGGTACTGCTATTCCGCCACTGTAGCGGGGTTATCGAAAGGGAACTCAACAAAAATTCTGGAATTAAGATTTTTTTTTTCAAGTAAGGTGATATTTTCAGACAGTTCTACAGTGGTGCAGGTTTATTTAGCGAAGCATCAAAGGGCATGCGCTTGCAAATTTGTTACCTGAAGTGTCTTAATTGGCTACACAAGCACAACAGCAGTAAAAAGTTCTATCCTGATTGCCGATAAAGTTAAGCTACTCCATTTAAGCCCGCTGCACCCTACGACTCGTCAAATGTCAAACTGGCCACAGAACTATTCCGCTTAAGGAGCGGCATGTTTGAATTTTGACCAATCAAGGAGTGCCGCAGGCTTAAATGGAGTAATTTTACATTACTGGGGCCCTGCTCTAGCAGGTGCTTTCTTTCCATTTCCTGTGGTAGCATGCGACGACCAGCTCAATTTAATTTAAAGCATGCAGCCCATTACTAGTCAAAAACTACTTTGGCCAACTGCATGATTGAATTTTTGTACCAGTCTGTAAGTCGTCCCCTAACCTGTGCAAGATTCTGCCTCGTAGAGCTTGGCCGCTTGTGTCCGCTAAGCACCACATGGCTACGATTTTGAAGTTACCGGAGGTCTGAGCGACACTGATGGTATTTTCAGAAGCATGACAATCTAACAACCAGCCCAGTGGTGACTAATCAACTTCAAATATTCTTTTTTGTGGCCCAGACATTTATATGGCATACACAGCAAAACATATAAAGCTTTAACGTGTATGTGGTGTAGGATACAGTCAGGAAAATGTCGTACAATTCATTGCACTGTGCACTAATGCATTAATAAAATGTTTAAATGTTTATAACAAAGGCATCTGCAAACAACTGCTAGTGCCTGTAGCATGCAAGTTACATTATGCAACTGTCAAGTGGCTACAATTGATTACTAATAGCCCCAATCATCTCTAGTTCGCGGACCAGGTCTGGAGTATTTTCAAGCAAGGGTCAGCGCGGACTTAGCGGCAACACTGGTGCACATTTGGCCATGGATGTCAACTCAATTTTGAAGCTCTGTCAAGCAGGGTATGCACTTGATATCGCGGAAATTTTTTTTCGTCTACTTCTTACTTCTGAGGACACTTAGCATTAATAACTGAAATCTTTATTGCGCAGGCGAGCTCTCCACATGCGCCCAAGGCACGACTCCGGCACATTGCCACATCGCCAGCGCAGCTGGCTCGTAGGCGCATACTGCTAAGCTAGACTTCCTGCAAAATTTGTTTACTATCATGATTTTTTGTCATTTTTGCCAGACTCCAGTGCTGAAATTGAACAAATATAAGACACGCCACAAAATCCATTCCAATATTCATAACACTAACATACCGTGTGTAAATAGGGGCCGCTCCAAACATTTCAGAACATTTAAGGTGCTACGTGTGCATGTTTAGCGCAGTCATGTTACAGATGTTGCTCCTCCAATGTTGTCAGGAGAAGCATTTAGCTGTCCTCATACATTCTGTGATGCCCACTTTTTCAGGAAAGATGTTACGCATGTTAAAAAACACATTTCTTATGGTGTTGCCACAGCATGTTGTTTTGTTAACTGCAAGAAGTTTTCAAACACGAAGTCTTTCATATCTCATCTCGTGTAAGTCGCTGTTATAGCAGCAGCTTGTGTCCGAGGCACAGCGTGGCACGATGTGAAGATTTTGCTGCACCTAGCAGTGTAGATGAAAACTGCACCGCAGTCTTGGCAGACAAGAAATGCAGTCCAGTTTTTAATGAAATTAGAACCATTTCACCCTGTACCGTCAACTGCGGTGCACAGTATCAGTACCGAAATTCATTCTATGAATTTATTGTCCGTATACCACTGGATGTTATTGGTCAGATACTTCACGAACACAACATAGATGACGAAGCATCTGGCAAGATTTTCTCTGCAATAAGCAATGAAGAAACCCCTTTTAATACAGTTGGAGATGTGCTGCGAAGTAAATGTGCACGGCACGACTTTTATAAAAAGGAATTTAAAATGATAGAGCCAGTCAAGATGATCTCTAAGAATGAACGAAGTATTCCTTATGTGCCAATTAAGCAGTCTCTTGCTGCGATGCTAGCAGATGTCACAGTGAAACACGCATTAAACAAGGGCACTGTTTACGACAGCCAGTATCTTTCCGGCTTCAGTGGTGGAACCCTTTGTAAAGAGTCTGCCAACTTACTGCAGAACAGTGGCGCTATTCAGCTGCTCTTGCACCAGGATGCATTTGAAGTGGCAAATCCACTTGGATCGGCAAGGAAAAGGCACCGTTAATGAATGTATTACAATATTGCCAACCTTCCTTCACACACTACCACAAAGATGCATAATATTCAGTTAGTGATGATTTGTTATGAGTCGACACTTGTGAATCTAGGTCACCATGCTGTGATGACAGTTGTTGGAGAACTCAAGGACCTCGAAGAAAATGGAATTATTGCGGGAAGTGATCACTTCAAATGTGCCTTGGTTGCTATCCTGGGTGACAATTTGGGAAGCCATGGAATTGGTGGCTTCACAGAAAACTTCTCTATGTCGAGGTGGTTTTGTCGATACTGTGAGATCACGGAGGAGGACTTTCTGAACAACCCTCATTTAGTGGGGCTACAATGCTCACATGATGAGCATAACAACTGTGTGAGCATGGCCGAACAGGGTCGCTATGACTTGGCAAAAGGAGTGAAATTTGACTGCTTTTAATGCCTTGCAGTCTTTTCATGTTACATCTGGGCTGCCACCATGTGTTGCTTATGATATTTTGGAAGGGATTGCTCCATTTGATTTGTCACTAAATGTGAAGCACCTTCTTCATAAAAAAAAATTGGTTTAC
Organism: Amblyomma mixtum; assembly: GCF_055824585.1. Lineage (NCBI taxonomy): Eukaryota > Metazoa > Arthropoda > Arachnida > Ixodida > Ixodidae > Amblyomma > Amblyomma mixtum. The sequence goes on along the minus strand of NC_143013.1, from coordinate 221,054,713 downwards.
AGTTGCGGAGCTAAATGAGCAAATCAAGGATATATCTCTGAGCTATCGGCACGCTAAAAGCAGGTCAGCAACTCTTATGAATAACAAGAGCCGTAAAGTACATGGGAAAGCAGTTGAAATCTATTACGTGATAAAACTGCTGCCTATTCTCATTCATGATAAAATAGCTGACTGTGAAGACGAGGTACGGAGCTTGTATTTGATGTTAAAATCTATTACTATTATAGTTATGTCTCCCAAGCTTCATATAACTCAGGTTGAGTACCTTATGGTTCTTCCCCCAAACAGAAATCTAACTTCACTCGAACTTGTATCGTGCTTGGACTTGACTACGGTAAGTCAACTTGAAGCATCAAGTCAACTTCAGGACCCCCAAGTTTGGTTTCGTGTTTCATAGACGCTCAACCTGACTTGCTTCGTCAAGTGAAGCACATGCTTGAATGCGAAGGCGCATTGCTCGCACGGGGAAGAGAGTATTTAACATTCTATTATAATAACGCACGTTTTACTCCTATAAAACAACGCGTGTCGTTCAGCAATCATAAACAGGCACTAGGTATGAGTGACTTCTGCAGAAAAATGCCAACAATAAAACCACATTCCAGTGCTACCCGCCGCTTTCGCTTGAATGACGTCTTTGGTTGGCAACGTGTCCCACATTGAGCCAAATCTAGTTGAGCCGTAGCCAGTTTTTTCCACGTTGTTTCTTTTCTGTTCACGTTGACCTACTAGCAAGGCTTGTTTATCTACGTTATCCACGAGAGCAGAAATCGCGAAATGTCGCAACACTCCGAAGACTCGGGCTCTCAGCGGAGACCAGCGCCTCGCTTCACATTTGAAGAAAAGGAGCCGGTAACGGCGCTGGTGAAGGCGCATCAGCACATACTCGAGTGCAAGAAAACGGATGTGTCTTCGCTGGCGAAGAAAAACGAGACTTGGATAGAAGTTGCAAGAATTTTTAATAGCAACCACGGGGTGACCCGACGCGACCCTCACCAGCTTAAAAAATGCTGGAACAATACGAAGCAGAAATCAAAGGAAGAGGATGCGAGGAAACGGAGAGATCGCCATAAGACAGCTGAGCGCAGCTTGCAGGCCGTTTACAAACGCTTGTTCCTGCATGTTTCGTGTGCCATGGATAAGAGCGTGATTATTCTACTTGGTCTGCGTAAGCAGCATGTGCTGGAATGCATAGTTTTAGGAACGGTATAATAACGCGCAAGTTGGCACATAATCACGCTTTCTGCGAAGTGTACTCTGCTTCATTTACGAATGCAGATAAATGCAGCCTGCTTTAATCGCGTAAATAATGCGCAAGCAGTATCCTGTACAGCCTCCTTGTTTTATAAAAACTACAGAGAATGTTTACTACACTCGAGTCAGCGCAAAAGCAGAGATTTCTGCTACATATAGAAGACGACGATGAGCGGGCAGTGGCATGGGATGGAGCGTTCGCGTCAGGCCGGCAGCGAACAGACAACGGACTATTCGTACCGCTGACCTAGTTCAGACGCCGTCAACACTGGCGAACTTCATGTTCATGAGGAAACTTGCCGCGCGATTGACAGTTGCTTGGTACTATTGAAAACCCGGAATGCTGTGCATAGAGCAACCTGCCTTCACTCGTCCCTGACACTATTCGGACTAGTGGCACAAAAATGGAGCGAAAACAACACCGGACGCATTGATATGCCTTCGGTTGCTTTTGTACGGGACTTCATGAACAAAACAGTATTTTAGTGGCACATTTTACATCTATTAAAACTAGCTTCAATGTGTGCTATGTTTTTTTTTTCTTTTCAGGAGAACAGCCAGCAGAGAGCATAATAAGCCCGCAAAGCGAGCAAGTGATGGCTGTTGCCAGCCACATTTCAACGCGTGCTGGCAATGAAACAGACTCGGACAGGGGCACTGGCCTCTTGCCAGTGGCAAGTTTGCCTGTAGTTAGGCTCTTGCAGCCAATGGTCAATGGACCAGGCGATATGGAGTTCCAGTACACAGGTAGGGCACTTTGCATGTTGTAGGAAGTGAGCACTCCTCGTATTCCTTTTTGATGGTGACTCTTTTCAATTTTTTTTTATTGTCTTTAATCTACTGTGAGGATTAAAGGGTTCAGCTACAGCAAATTATAAAAGTCTACTGCATTCATTATGACATTCTTACCTGCTTATTTCGTATTTTTTGAGTCTGGTTTGGCATTCCTGCATCTCTTTAAACTAATGTCAACTTTAATGCAGTTTCATTATGCATGCACTCCACATACATTTTCATATTTGTATGTACTTTGTGCATACATAATAGTGCTTGAGGGATAAGCTAACAACATTCTTGTTCTGAATAATGCTGCAGCTTGCCCATGGGCATTGCTCGAAATACTTTTGGAACATGACTGCTAGTTTGAAGCAAACTGTGTTTTGCATTGCAGAGGTTTTACTTGAGGAGTGTTTTCTGTGGCCCTGAATTTGGTTGCCTACAGACGTGCTTATTATGGCAGACTGAAAAGTAGCACTAGTGGTGGCAGTGTGTACACAAACTGTGCAGTAACATTTATGGAGGCAGCATCAACAATAAAAATTTGTTGCACAACACAACACTCAATTGTCACATGTGCATACTCTATCTGTACAATGCACTATATTAGATAAACAGAAAGGAAGTTGCAATACTAGCTACAGGAGTGGCACTGCCGATGTAACACAACCACACTGCAACAGTTTGCAGTGACTTTCTGATTCAGGACTCCTATAATGAGACCCGAGAAATAGCAGCTTTGTACAGTAGCTTACATGCACCAATCATAGGCTGTGCCACAGGCTGCAGTATTCTTCACTTTTCTTGTATGCCCCACCTTAGCATTGGTATCGCATATATGCGGCTAAGGAGTTTGACATTATTTATAAGGAAACCTTTGCAAAAAAGCACAGGACGAAAGGGAGAAACACAGAACTGCTAAGTAGAAAATGTACTAAAATTTAAAAAAAAAATGAAATCCACTGAAAGAAGGAAAAAGGTGCAGGCGCAGAATTAAAGAATAACCACATGTGTAAAAACCCTGGGCCAGCACAACTATCCATGCCATATTAGCAGAAAAAAAAACAAAAGTGAGGCCATGAGGCATAGCTCAGAGCGAATTGCGAAGAATATAACAGACCAAAACAGAACACCTAAACCGTGGCCCCAAGATGCAATGGCAGTTATTTGGCGCTGAGAAAGGCAACTGATGCCTCACCTACTTCTAAGGAACATTATAAAGGTTTCGTTATAATGTCTGTTTGCTAACTGACCCAACAGTTTGCACTATTGAGGTAGGAGGGTAATGTATTGTTAGCTTAGATTTATTTTCCCACTAATTTTTACTTTTTGCTTATTACAGAGGAAGACTGGGAAGCTCCTCCTGTTGACGAGGAGCAGCCATCAACGGCTCCTGTTGGCAGCTCCAGAAGCAACTGAGCAGGAGAGCGGTGCCTTTTATACACCTGCAGAACCTGCCGATGCTCCCAGCACAGCTGCAGTTGCTTCTGGAGCTGACACTTGCACTGCTGCTGAAGCAGTGGCCACTGGCGACGGTGGCAGGGCTCCGAGAGGGCGGATGGCCCTTTTGGAGAGGTCTCTGGCCGACGAAAACGATGTCAGAGCCTCTCTACTTCGAGAAGAACATGCAGTGCGCCTCCAGCTGATGCGGGACGACCACCAAAGTCTTCTCGAAGAACGCAGGGAGAAGAAAGTTTTGGACATTCAGGAAAAAAAACTAAAAATTGAAATTCTCCAAATAGAAAAAGAAATCTAACTGGAACAGCTTCGCAGGCTGCGAGAGGCCCCAGAATAAAACAGTGCCTACAAGTGAAAGATTCTGAGAAACCCTGCAATAGTAGTACTGGGCACCTCCTCTTCAACCCAGTAATAGTACTGCGATTAGTGTGGTGATGATTGTCATTAATGGAGTGCATATTGCTACCGCGCAAAACAACGCAGGACGAAGAGAGGAAAGCACAGGACAAGACGCGTCTTGTCCTGTGCTTTCCTCTCTTCGTCCTGAGTCGTTTTGCGCGGTATCAATATGCACTCCATTATCAACTACCAACTAGCCCGCCTTCACTTGTTAGATGATTGTCATCTTTTGTGCACATACCTTAACTCTTTCGGGACCGTGGTCTGGATGTCATACAAAAATGCACGATCAAATTCCGCGCGCTCTCAAGCTGAAAATGAATGCGCTAGAACACGTATTGCCATCTAGTGGGGTCGTTGAGCGTCTCCAGTTTTCGTTTTTGCGTAGTTTTCCTCTCTCGCAGCAGGTGGCGACGTAGGAGAGATTTTAATCTTGGCGCGGCGGCGGCCGAGATTCAGAAGCATGGCATCAATGTCGCGTCAGGCCGCGCAAAGAAAGAAGCGTCTGTAGCGCTATTCAGCTGCTTCGACTGCGGATTTTTCTGATCCAACGAGCAGCGAACAGTCTGAAGATGAGTTTTCAAGCTCCGACTTATTTTATTTATTTATGTATTTTTATTTAACAATACTGTCAACCCTCGTGTGAGGATCCTTACAGAGAGGGTATAAAAATTTCATAGAAAAACAGCACTATTCACAAGCATTGAATACATCAACACGAAATGGTACATCATTCAGTCAAGCATCAAATGGCACTTTCAAGCAGGTGGTTACCCAGAGATTGTTCGAATTCATGCACATCACTCTGTTCCACAACACTCATTGGCAATTAATTCCACATTTCAACTGCATGAGGGAAGAAGGAATGTTTGAAAGTTTCACTACGGGCGCTGTAAAGATGAATTATCCGACCATGATTTGTTCTAGAACTCCGTTTGCCTGGTGCTTGTACGTATGTTTCCTTCTGAATATTTGTCTGTCCTTGGAGCATCTGGAACAATATCTTCAGCCGATTTTTTTGTCGTCGTGTTTCTAATAAATCCAGGTTACAGGAAGAGAGCATATCTGCAACTGAGTCTGTCCTTCGATATCGGCAGCAAATAAAGCGTACTGCGTACCTCTGAACTCTTTCTAATTGTTTCTTTAAATAATTCTGTTTAGGACTCCATACTACTGACGCATACTCAAGGACTGGCCTCACAAAAGCTTTGGCCTCGCTGCGGACTTAGAGAGTTATCCAGCAACGCAATCACAAGGACAGTCAACTAGTGTCCGAAGGTGAGTAATAGTTTCAGTTTCCGCTCTTGAGTATTCATGCGGGATCACTATATGTTCTTGTTATTTTTTGTGTTTGGTAGGGTTTCCACAACCTACGCCAACCTGCCCCCGCGGCAGAAGCGCATCCAGATTTCCCCAAGCGGGAACCTGGTGTGCACCTGACAGAAGATGTGGGTGTGGCACACTCAGAAGCCCCACAAAGAGATTCCTGACCGCCCTGGACTTCTTTTTTTCTCGGCCGAAGTAATCGAAACGATTTGCGAAAACACCAATAAATATGCTTGGATGAAGATCTTGGAGAAGCCCACTCATGCCCATCCCGATGGGTCTTGGGAAGAAGTCACTCCAAGTGAAATGTTAACGTTCATTGGCCTTGTATGTATATATGGGCATCTTGAAAGCGCCACGAATCAAGCTGTACTGGAATGTGGGAAGCCTTTACCATGGTCTGCTGCCACTATGAATTATGCTGCGGCATCGCTTCATTGCACTCCTTGCGATTCTAAACGTCGCTGACTTGGACGATGCAACGCAGCTATCAAAAGGAAAGCTTCGCTTCGTGTGGTGGCTTCTGCAGCACATGAACAAAGTGTCGGCGAAGCTCTTTCAGCCTCATTGAGACCTGTCTGTGGATGAGCGCATGGTGAAGTCTAAAGGCAGATCACGGATATGGCAAAATATATCAAGGATAAAGTAACCAAGTGGGGCTACGAGCTGTGGGTCCTTGCCGACCCTGACACCGGGTATACAGTGCAGTCTGCTGTATACACAGGCAAGCGCGAGCAGCCAGGGCCCCACGGGTTGGCTTTTGATGTAGTTTGCCAGCTGTGAGCAGAATGCTTTGGTCAGGGGTATAGAATACTTACGGACAACTTTTACACCTCAACGCGCCTGTTCAGTCACCTCCTCAACCGGAAAACATTGGCTTGCGGAACTACGCGAAAAGACCGCTGCGGATTCTCTGCTGAATTGAAGGATGCGCGCTGGGAAAAAAAAGTTAAAAGAGGTGAAATTAGATGGTTGCGCGCCCAAGAAATTCTCTATCTACAATGGAAAGACCGACGACTGGTAAATATGATGAGCACAACGCACACAGCCAACGAGACAGTCACCGCAAAAGGAAGACAAAAAAGTGGAAGTACCTGGACACAAATTTCCATCCCAAAGCCTTTGCTAATTCATGATTACAATTCTGGAATGCTTGGAGTGGATAAATTAGACCAGATGATTGGCTATTACAATGTACTGATGAGTAGCATCCGCTGGTGGAAGACCCTCTTCTTCAACTGCATCGACATTGCATGCGTGAATAGCTTTATACTTTTCCAGGAATACTGCAAATTACACCCAGAAGTCCCTGAGCTGGCCAGAAATGCTTCCTTTGACCATTTAGCTTTCCGGGAGGAACTGATTCAACAGCTTCTTCATCTTGAAGGAGTCAAGCAAGCTCGTGCTCCTCCACCACCACCCGCAAAAGCCCTCACTTCACAAGCCTGAAAAAGTGGAGAGACGCAAAAATTGCAAGCTCTGCTATCAGCAAACAAAAAGTGAGGTGAAAGCTACGGTTTTCTGCAGTGACTGCAATGCACATTTGTGCTTCAATGCTTCGCGGAACTGCTTCCTCGCGTGGCACAGCGAGCGTACACAGAAGTGAGTGGTGAACAGTGGTGTGAGAAATCACACACACAAAAAAAAATGTACACAAGCCTGCAAGGTTTTTTTGTGCCTCAGAGTTATTATAGAGGTATTGTAGCACATTTTGTATATTCTGGAATTTTTTTAGTGCTGTTTTTTACTTTCATATGTAAAAATTTCCAAGTTTTTTTTTGTTTCCTTGAAGTGAAAATTTCTATTTTGAGATTTTTTTTATATCGTATAGTTTGTTCAGTTATTTCAATTTTTCTACAATCATTTAGCTTCATTATGATGTATGTTTCAACAAGATAGTGCAAACATTTATTGAATAAAAAATATTTTCAAACATGCATCAGAATTGCCTACTTTTGAGCGGTCCCGAAAGAGTTAAATAAACAAAGTTACAACTCGAATGTTTTCCTTCTTTACCAGAGCATGGAATCTGTGGCACCAGCAACAGGGAGAATAGTTCTGGAACTCCCTGAAGAAGAACGTGTAACTCTTGTAAATTATTTGAAGTCAGAAGACTACTAACATGAAAACGACCTCATTTACATAGAAACTGATGATCTCAAACTTCACTTGAAATTGTTCTATGCACGTAAGCTCCTTAGAGGGCTCAAGACCAGTCATTAATTGTTGCAGCCACAAGCACATCATATAGGTGGCTGCAGGAGTTTAAAATCAACTGGGCAGAGCTTCCAAATCAGCTGATTGCTGAATGTAAAGAGGGACGAAGGCCAAATCGACAGATGAGGAGCCAACTTGTGAATGTGCTTGGGGCAGCAGTAGCAAAACATGACCCATTGCCTCGGATGGCAGCAGTGAAACATAATGCACGACTGGTGACTATAGAAAATCCCAAGTCATTTGCAGACATGATGTATGCTGGGGATATCATTGGCGATGGCGCCGCTTTATTTTCCCAGCAGCTCAGCATGTTCCTTGAGAACAAAAGATGGCCAAATCGAAATGCGAAGAGAACTGACGATTTGTCAGAGCAGGTTGATCAACCTGCAGCAAAGATACCAAAAGGGCCAACTGACTTGTATGGCTGTGTGGCCTGGCAGCCTGACTGCGACCAGGAAACTTGGGAGACTCTCAGTGAAAGAAAAGGTGTCTGCTATTGCAAACCAGCCCATCTTGTGAGGATGTTTCGAGGCTGACGGCAGATGCATATGCTCTGCAACGCAAGGAGATTAATGAAGGAAGGGTCACTATGCCAAACATACAAAGTTCGTCATGTGTGACGGACCAGCTGGCATCATCTGCAACGGAACAGTAGTTAGCTATGTCTACCGATCGGGGTCCGGATACCGTAAGATAGTTGCGAAGGGAAGAGGAGCCGCCGGTCAACTCCTGCCGGCTCTCAAGGTGGCGGAAGATGAAGAGGATGATGAACTTGAAGTCCCAGAACTCGGAGCTATGCCTCGCAATCGAGACTCGCGATGCATGGTTGGACTTTAGTATGGGGCACAACAACAAAGAGAAATTTAAACAGGCTTCTAGTAATACAAAAGCGAATAATTCGTCATATTGCGAATATGGAGCCAATGGCCACTACAACGAGTACCTTTAGGTCATTTGAAATACTTCGTATTGAGGATATTTATGAATTCCGACTATTGAAAGCATTTTACTTTTCCTCCCTTACTACAATAAATCAACTAATGTCATTAGCATCACTGCAGTGCCGCGACGCTAACGTACCCACAAGAAACAAAGATTTGTGGGAAATCCCACGGTTCCGAACCTTTTATAAGTATCAAGCGTTATCACACAACCTCCCAATTATACTAAACAAAAATACTCACACTTAAGGTTTGAATAGAAGAGGTTTGAGGTCTCGTTTTTTGTAATTGCTCTCCCCTGGTAATACTTTGTATTGTTATACTGTGTTTTGTTGCACATTATGTTCTTTTTTTTCTTGTTCTGTTCTTGTGCTTTGTTTCATGTAAATCAACTGCACAATATTTCTTGCCACGTTTCTTGAAATGTGTTTTTTGTGTGTTTTGTTTGATGTATGACTTGTGTTATTTACATGGTATAATTTCAGTGCTCTGAATTGTTGTACAAAACTTGAATTTACTGTTGCAAATTAGAGGTAAAATGTCTGTTTTAATTATAATATGTTTTCACTGTAACTGCTATGTAAACGGTCTTCTTGGCCTTAGTCAAGCTGCGTGAGCAGCTTTTAGCCAAGGAGACCCTCCAGGCACTTTCTGGAAAAATAAACATTGAATTGAATTGAATTGAACTATATGTCCACACTGAATCGGCATCTTCCTGAGACGATCCAGAACTGGGCCAGAGCGCGGGTGGCAATGTTCCGACAGCCGCGTCCGGGATCTACAGCGGAATTCCTCAGATCTCACTTCGGAGTTGAAGGCGACGTCCATGCACCAAAGTAAAGTGTGATATCCATGCCAAGTGCCTTGTTACAGGCCAAGTCTTTCACAAATGTCATTCAGTTGAGTGACCAGTTTTCAGTTTGCTTTGCTTCACAAGGTGACATCAGCAGTAGACAACGACGGACAGGCGGTTCCAAGATACTTCTACATCCTGCAATTGCTTCGTGCTTTCCTCGACGAGAACTACAGCCAAGAAGTCTCCTTTCATCCAGCATGTTTTTTTTCATATTTTTGCAGTGCTTATCCCTGTAGGAGATGCGGATGGTTCATTAGAGGTAAAATGTCTGTTTTAATTATAATATGTTTTCACTGTAACTGCTATGTAAACGGTCTTCTTGGCCTTAGTCAAGCTGCGTGAGCAGCTTTTAGCCAAGGAGACCCTCCAGGCACTTTCTGGAAAAATAAACATTGAATTGAATTGAATTGAACTATATGTCCACACTGAATCGGCATCTTCCTGAGACGATCCAGAACTGGGCCAGAGCGCGGGTGGCAATGTTCCGACAGCCGCGTCCGGGATCTACAGCGGAATTCCTCAGATCTCACTTCGGAGTTGAAGGCGACGTCCATGCACCAAAGTAAAGTGTGATATCCATGCCAAGTGCCTTGTTACAGGCCAAGTCTTTCACAAATGTCATTCAGTTGAGTGACCAGTTTTCAGTTTGCACATGAAAAAAAAAAAAAAAAACTCCTGCTTGGGCCAAGCAGTGGCCTGCAGTATTATGAAATAAATCCGTGAGCTATGGCCCCATCTCCTTGAAGAAACCTACTTCTCTGGCATCTTGACACGCTTGTTGGTTTTTATTTCCATGAAATACTCATTCAAGAATCGACATGGAAAGGACCAAGAGTTGTTGACTACATGCTGAAGCTGTCCAAGAATGGAATGCGAGCTTTGCTTCACAAGGTGACATCAGCAGTAGACAACGACGGACAGGCGGTTCCAAGATACTTCTACATCCTGCAATTGCTTCGTGCTTTCCTCGACGAGAACTACAGCCAAGAAGTCTCCTTTCATCCAGCATGTTTTTTTTCATATTTTTGCAGTGCTTATCCCTGTAGGAGATGCGGATGGTTCTAAGGTTCTAATGCCACTTGTGTTCCTAGTGAGAGACGATTCAACTAGTTTGTTCTTTTACATTTCTTCGGATTTCTTAAAATGCTATCGCAGCTGCCACAATGGCACGAAGTACTCACTTACCGAAATGTTCGGTGGTAGTCTTGCATAGTTAACAAGTGGCTGAATGTTTCCAGCGTTTAGTTTGTGTACTGATGTGTGCAGTTTCCTTCTTGTATAGCACAAAGAAATGTGCCTAATTACCTAATATTTCAGTGTTATTTCCGAATAAATTCTGTTCATTCTTATAGTTTATTGTCTATGGGCCTCAAACAAACAAGGGAAAAAAATTTCTTTAGACTAGCATGTCCGTTAGCTTGGAATTATTGAGTCAAGTAAATCTATAGTCTTCCAATTTTATAAACTGCATTTTCATCTACTTCTGCTGAAATGATGCAGTACCTGAGGTATAAAAAGTGCCTAGATGACAGCAGGACCCTTAGAAGTATAGTTATGACGTACTATTTAGATGCATGTGTCTGATCCCTTTGATGTTTTCTTTGGAGTCTAATAAACGTGTGGCTTGTGAATTCCGCAACACTGCATCTTGCTGTCAGTGGTGTGTATTTGTCATTTATAGAACTTTGGCACAGAACATAGCTTGTACAGCATATTTTATTATTGTATGATATAACCCGATTTTGTGTAACCTGACTCTACTTAGCAGGACATATTCAAAACTTAGGAACGAGGCTAGCCCAGGATGAAAGGCTAGATTAATTGCTGCTTCACCTTATGTATGAGCACTTTTTAATAATTAAACATAATAACAATGTGCACGTTTGGTCGATAGTTTTCCATTTTTATTCGAGTGCACAAAAAATTTGTAACTCAGTAGCAGTACTGTACACGTACTTATCCGAATCTAGGCGGATAGTTTTTAAAAAAAAACGAGATGTAAGACTCCTATGTCGGCTTAGATTCGAGGATTTCATTTCGAGGTTTCGTATTCGTAAAATACGTAAAAAGTAGCACGCAGGTGGCGCCCCCACGAAACGCCAACAAAAACAGCACTGTAGCCGTTACTATCCGCAGCCGATACCAATCAAAGCACACACGAGCATTGGCTGCCATTTTGGCCTTGTTCTGTTCTCGTGTGGTGGCGTGAGCACATTCGCAACAGTAAAGTTTTCATTCGTGGTTTTTATCACCGACACCATGGCACCATACAGGCGGTGCCATTACAGCACCATCTTCAAGCAAAAAGTTGTGCTCGCTCCAGAGAACTCTTTAAACCTGCAAGCCGTTTGGGACTTCGGCGTGGATGAAAAGAATGTTCGCCGTTGGAGGGGGCAGCGTAACGAAATTTTTGCTTGCGCGGCAACAAGAACGGCTTTCACAGGCCCCAAGAAAGGCCGCAATCCAGAAGTGGAGTTAGCACTGGCCGAGTTCGTGAAGTCGCGGAGGTCAGCGGCACTTCCAGTGACCACGGAAGTGCTGCAAGCTAAAGCAAGAGAGCTGGCGAGAGAGCGAAGTGCCCCCCGGGAACAGTTCAAAGCCAGCCGGGGCTGGTTGCAGAAGTGCATGAAGTGCTTTGGCTTCAGCCTCCGACGACATATGTCCATCTGTCAAAAGCTGCCGGGCGACTTTGAAGAGAAGCTGATCACATTTCAGCGGTTCGTTATAAAGAAGAGGATGGAGCACGGCTACGCCGTAGGACAAATGGGCAACGCTGACCAGACGCCCGTATGGTTTGACATGCACTGTGAACGAAAAAGGTGCAAAGGAAGAAAAATTCGCTCGGCCGGATACAAGAAGCAGCACATGACAGTAATATTGGGCTGCACGGCGGATGGCCACAAGCTGCCGGCGTATATAATTTTTAAACGGAAGACTCTTCCAGCTCGGGAAGAAACGTGATCGTCCGCGCCAACAAAAATGAGTGGATGGTGAGCGATATGGTTGAGGAGTGGATAAGAATGGTTTGGCAGCGGCGTCCAGGGGCCCTCTTGGCCAAACATTCCCTCCTCGTCCTGCACTCTTACCGTGGACACCTGACTGACGGCGCAAAAGCTGCGCTTTCCAAACCCGGTACCGATGTCGCCATCATACCTGGCGGCATGACAGGCCAGGTGCAGCCTCTTGATGTATGCCTCAATAAGCCTTTTAAGGATCGGCTGCGGAAGTACTACATGGACTAGCTTGGTGAACAGCGCGAGCTTACACCAACAGGTCGTATAAAGCGCGCCTCACTAGGAGTAGTAGCCAGTTGGATAGCTGCAGCCTGGGATGACATCCCGGAAAACTTTGTTGCGCGCTCATTCCGCAAGTGCTGCATCTCTAATGGCAGTGAGGATAGTGCACTGTACGAGGAGGCCAGCGATAAGGAAGTCAGAGATGATGACGAGTGAGCGGGTTCCAGGCAATAAATGTCGTTTGCATGCTGTACCTCTTCTTTGCAGTTGTTTTTTTCAGCCGGCCTACAATCAAGGTAAGTTTTTTTGTGGCCTTCAACTTTCGGGTCTCGGCTTAGAATCGTGGCCGGCCTAGATTCGAGTAAATACGTCACCTTGATGGCCAAGTGCTGTACTGACAGTTATAGATAATTTCAAATTGTCAAAAATTCGTGAAGTGATAAAAACAATTACTTAAAATTGACAGCTTGCCATCACAGACAATCAAATGATATAGTATTTACCCAATTCCAAAGCACACCATTTTTCAGGGAAAATAAATCCTACAATCGCATGCGCGTTGGATTCAGGTACAAACCGAAACTGCCCCATAGCTGCCCACCATAATCGCCATTATACGATGTGGGAACTAATTGCTGGCAACCATGGGAGCACGTTTGCTCGTCGTTTTCTGCGTCGCAGGAGCCATTTTCAACCGGTGTGGCGCTTGTCATTTCTGTCAGCGAGCGTGGCACAAAAGAATTCACGGGACGAACCGCCTCGCCTCGCTTTTGCTGAATTTACAACGCGAGTAGCAAACTAAAGCGTCGTCCGTAGCGCGACGGTGGTGTTCTTCGGCGGGCTCTTCGTGCGATATCGTTTTTGAGAATGGACGCAGCGGCCACGAAGAGAGGTCGTGTCCGCCACGAGAATAGCTTTAAGCGCAAAGTTATTCTGCATGCAGAACAGAGTGGCAACAGGCATGCTGCCCGTCATTTTGGCGTGCCAGAGACTTGTGCTTGCAAATGGCGAAGACTGAAAAAGTCAATTTTGAGTGCAAAATGTCAAGCAAAGGTTGCCACGGTCCGCAAGTGGGGAGGTTTCTTGACCTTGAAGATGAGCTGGCTGACTTCACGCGGCAGCTTCGTGTGGATCACATGCCCGTCACCACCGAGGTGCTCAACGTGAAGGCCCTTGAGCTTGCTCGCAATCGAGGCCTCTCAAGAAGCCAATTCAAAGCAAGCCTGAATTGGATCACAAGATTCATGAACTGCAAAGGATTTTCACTTCGTAGACGGACTGGTGTGTGCCACCGGAGGCTTTCGAAAAGAAGCTAATTTCCTTTCCACAATACGTTCTATCTTTGTGACACAGTAACGCATATTAACTTGGGCAGATTGAAAATGCCAACCAAACCCATCTATTTTGATAATGCCTGCCAGTACCACAGTGGAGTCTACAGGGGCGAAACAAGTTAGAGTGCTTATGTCCGGCAATGAGAAGACCCGGGTAACCACAATGTTGGCCTGTACCACAGATGGTAGCAAGTTGGCTCCTTTTCTTGTTTTCAAGTGCAAGACACTCCCAAAGTCTGTGAACTTTCCACGAGGCGTTATAATACGCCCCAACAAAAAAGGTTGGATAGATACGGATCTCATCATCGACTGCACTGACTGTGTGTGACGCAAGAGGCCGGATGCTAGCTTAGGGCTCCGCTCCATGCTTGTTCTGGACGCCTTCAAGTGCCACCTAGACCAGCGTGTCAAAGACAAGCTTGCAGCTTGCCACACGGACCTTGTGGTGATAGTACTGGGTGGAATGACTTCCCAGCTGTAGCCACTTGATGTATGTATCAACGAGCCTGTGAAAGACCGCATTCGTGCACTGTACAGTGAATGGCTGCCACACCGTCACAGCCAGCAATAGGCTGAAGCGTACGTGAATTGAGGAAATGGCCAGTTGGGTGGCCAAAGCTTGGCTTAGAATTCCATCAGTTATGGTTGTGAAGGCATTCAAGAAATGCAGAATTTATAATGCCATGGACGGCACTGAAAACAAGATGTTGTGGTCGGAAAGTGAGAAGGAGCTGTCCGAGAGTGATAGTGAATGAAGTTCGGGTGAATAAACAGCCTGTTCTCACCTGAAAATATAATAACGGTTGCAAAATGTTTTCGTTCGCGGAAATCACAAGCACGTTAGAAGTGGGGCTTGAATTTTATTTTTTCTTGGTGCCGTAAATTGGGTGCGCGTTGAAATCGGGTAAATACAGTAATTACGGTTCGGTTGGATTTTGAAATTGTTAAAAAGCACATCGAAGTCAGGAAAAAACATTGTCGTTAGAAATGACGGCATGCTGTAACTCAATCTGTATTCAATCAGAAATCTCCAAGGTTAGGAAAAAAAAGACACAACTCAGAGCAAACTTAGCTTGCTTACTTTGACTGCACACAACAGCGAGGGCACCTCACTGCTTCAACCCAATTTGGCCGATGGAGATCAGAAGACTGACTTACCCCATGTAGACTACTCGGCATTCTATCAAGTTCAGTACTCCAAAGGGAGGCTCAAACCGCTGTCTGACCTTGATAACCCATGGCACCTGAAGCACAGGGACATGCAAGTCATAGTCAGTAATGCAAGAACATTTTCCCTGCTTAAAAAAAAGGAAACATTCGACAGAGGTCTGTCTGGTTGGGAAAACAAATTTAATTTAGGTGAGAAAAGAATGCCAACCAAGTTAACAGAACGTCTCGGAAGCTACAAGGTTCCTTCACCAGGTGCAACTGTAGGCGAGCTGCTGCTTGGCTTTCTAAGCCTACATATAGTAATTCGCCAGGTAACTGAATGTAAACCGTGGTGTAGAAAAAAGGAAGTGATCCGAGGGAGCTGTTATCCCCACATTAGTTGAATGTGCCATGACTCAAGTGGGAATTTCTTGGGTATGGCTCGTCCTCCAGTTCTCTGGGTTTAAAAATCAAAGCTGCAACTCTCCCGCAGTCACACCTAATGAACGAACCGAGCAGATTCCGACACGTCGCGTTATCTTGGTTGGCGCTCTTTTCTCCCCTCACTTTTTCTTACAGACTTGGTAGAAAAACCCTACAAATATCACCTCTCAAGACATATCCTCTCGAGACATTTACAGCTCTGAAGAAACTTCAGATTCTGAAACATGGCGAGCGCAGTGCAGAAAAAGGGATTACTGATAAAACAGAAGAAAATAGGCAAATGAAACAAAATAAGCACCGCGCCCTATTCACTTTGTATGCTTAACCTGTACTAAGTTTCTGCACTCTATGTGAGTCATGAAGTGCAGTGTACTAGTGCTTTCCCACACATATGTAGTGATGTCTTTTTCTTTTCTCGTTTGCAAATCAAGGATCCTTCTGATAAGTTTAATGAGAGTAATTACATGAAGCCCATAAAAGGTACTTCATCTTCTTATGGCCCCTACAAGCTACAACTACAAATAAACCAGTAACACTGTTATAATATGCAGTTCCTTGGGTGGAAGAAACAAAGAGCAGATACCTACTTTACACGAATTTCAAAGTAGTAAGCTACAAATGGCAACTGAAATGCATGTTTCTAGCTACCGGACAAGAAATGACATGTGGCAGCCCAGATGGAGTTGTCATTAGTCAGAGAAAGTAGCATGACTCACACTGTCGCACCACCAGTGAGGCCATACAAAATGCCAATGCATTTTTCAGTAATGTTAGCCCCAAAATCACAGGAATGGCTCATCTAGCAGCTTTTCATCAGATTACTTTAAAATAAAACAAAGTACATATTTGTCATTCAATCATTGCCCCTAGGAAACACGCATCATCACTAGGTCAATAGTTTTTGGCTTCCATTCTGCATTGAGTGGGACTACTTTTTTTGGGTTTGGTTTATGGGGTTTAACGTCCCAAAGCAACTCAGGCTATGAGAGACGCCGCTGTGAAGGGCTCCAGAAATTTCGACCACCTTGGCTACCTTCCTTAAAAGGCATTACAAATCACTCTTACAAAACAACTCTCTCACAGCATGATAGCTCATTGACTTAATCCCTACTTCTAGACATATACATTCATCATCTCTGCATCTTCCAACAAGCCAGTCTCTCAACAACAGTCTGTACATTGGAGGAGCCAAAATTGCTCTCGGAGCACGTGTAATTAATCAGATGATGGTAACTTCAAAAAAAATGAATTGAAAACCATCGTACCTCTTTCCCCTGAGCTTGTTTAACCTTAGAATTCAGAAGCCAAAAACCACTACCATATTGCAAACAAGCACACTTACAGTGCTCAACTGCACAGCATGAGAGCAAGTTAGAGGCACATAAAATGATTTGTAACACAGATATGAAATGGCGGATGGCAATAAAACAACCTTGACTGTAATCTAAAACTTCAATTTAAAAATTCACATAGCATTCCAGCGAAGGCAACTCACTGTATTTATAATAGTGATCAGACAACAAGAACCCTTACTTGCCAATCAGCATGACCGTAGGTGAACCCAAGAATTGAAAGCATCTGTCATTTTAAATATCTCCTAACATAGGGACCAAAACTTCACGACGAAAGTGTGCAGCGTGGTCCTGCCCCATAAAGCCGCTTTTCTTTAACACCTTGCCATCACGTGTAGCAGCGCCTTTAATGCTGACCTCTACATTGTGCGAAGTCGCCTTGATGACCAAAGCAGTGGCAAAGCCGCAATACAAATTAAAGCTACGAAGAACCAAGGAATGTCTTCAAATTTTGCACGCTTGACTGCGGTAAATAGCACAATCTGCTGCCTGTTAGCTCTATCAGTGACACATTAATCTCGACCTTCACCAATGTGACGCGGACGTTTAGGGGTGCAGAAAAGCAAATAGCGAACAGCGAGAACGTCGTTGGGAAATTAGAGGTCCCTTGAGCGTACTAACGTCAACGCATGCGTTCACTGATGTCGCAACGCTTTCAAATACACAAACGTTTACACACGTGTGCAAGTACACTTTTCATGCAATTTCCCGTAACAAATATCCCGCCGGTTCTGTGATTTTGCTTCAATCTTCCCGCCAAGCGTTGCACGCTTGTCGAAACATTCCTTCGGAATTCTCAAATAATACTAGATGCCAGATGCAGCCCTAAAGGTGCGTTGAAGTGTTTCCAGACACAGTCCTAAAAGTGCTTTTTTTTTTTTTTAGATAGCGGGGAGAATGGGTTCTTGAAGACAACAAATACCAACTCACCGCCTGAATTCCGATGCCGTTGAAACACTGAAACGGCCGATGATGTTTGGGACTTGTCACAAACGAAAGAAACAATAATAAACATCGATTGTCCTTCGTGCCTTCCTTTTCACCATAAATGTCTTGGTTTTCCCTGCCATTACTCTCGAACGGCAGTAATATCGGTACAGTAAAGACGATGCACGCAGCTCCACAAAACTGTCGCAATCAAGCACGTGAACACCTGTGGCTGGGCCCTGTGGAGACTATGGCTGTTGTTGGCTTGTGTTGGCTATGACGAAAAGAGAAGGTTTTGCTTTAGACTGAAAATGCCTGCAAAAAGCTGCGAATAACAGGGTTGCCAGGTTTGGCTACTTTGCGCCAAATTGGCTACTTTTGAGAGCTCTTGGCATGGAGGAAGGAAAAAGAGAGGAGAGGCCCTTTCCACACAACAGCATGGGAGAAAAATGTGGAGGAAGTCACGTGGTTTTTTTCGCGATCGGGAGGCCACCTAGTCCGGGCAGCTTAGCAACGGCGTCGTAGTTGCTGCTTGCAAGCCGGGCGGTAGCAGACGACCGCGGCGTAGCAGTTGCGGTGCGGCGTACTTTTCTCAACTGCTCGAGTTTGTTTTTGATCGTGCTCACTAGCTTACGTTGGCGCCGTTCACTCATATCTCAGGCGGAATTCGCTGCAAAACTCTCGTTGTTGCGTGCACTGATTTCAACGTGCTCGACCACGATCGCACGGGCATTTCGTCAACTGCGTCACTGCTCGGAGCCGTCGGGAGACCGCCGCTGCTTACTGAGGAGCACTCGCGCTGTTCGTTTACCAGTGATTCAATACGCCGTGCGCTAGAGAGGTCGTCGGCGTATTGCGCGGACGTTTCGCGTCCTGTGCGTGCAGTGTGCGTGTGCCATTCGCGCTCCCGTTTCCATCGGCAGTGAAACCTCGTTGCTATTAGGCGTGCTCTTGCAACGCTCTAGTGATCGTCACTGGTGTTAGTGTAACTATTTTCGTTTTTCGCGATTGCGCTTGTGTGAGCAGCGGGGGCCACGACATCGGTGGAGGGCGATATTTTAAAGGAAGCCGCTGCGCTCGCTTTGCATGCTTGCACGGCCCTGTTATACGCCGCCGGTAAAAATGAAAAGAAAGAGACCCTGCGCTTAAACAATACCTTAGAGATTTTTTTTCTTTAATAAAGGCGAAGGGTTAGTTTTGTTCACTGCAATATCTACATAAAGATACGAATGCACACAGGATGCCGAGAACTTCATTTGTAAAAAACATTTATTTTCTCACAAAAAACAACTCGCACGAAAAAACGTGGCTATTTACAATATCTTCACATCATATACAACAACACAAAAGCTTCTGCTCTATAACAAAGTCATCAACTGCAAACAAATGACATTTGTCAAAACTTCAACTCCATACGCAAACCTGCGCTCGGCTGCAGGTCCTTTAAAAAAAAGCACTTTTTATTTTCGCGATATCTTCATTTGAGGAGAATGCAAAGGATTAAAAAGTAAACTGACGTAAAAAGGTCTGTTAATAATGGGGTGAACTGTGCATAGAATTAAAAGGAGTGCCATACGCCGTGCGACGGTGAAGAATAAATGGGCACTCTTATTTTCGTTTCCACATTTATTTTCGTTTCCAATAAATAAATAAAACATGTGCCCCCCTCGAACAAAATTTCTGGCTACACCACTGCTCGTGTGGAATTCGCGCGGCTAGGGGCCCGCGTTTCTCGCGTGTGCTTAGTTGTCCTTCGCCCACCGCAGTAATTGAAAGCGACGGTCACTTCCCGTGCTTACAAGAGTTGAGGAACAGGGAGGAGATTTTCGATACCGGACGAATGCCCTTCCCGGGCATCGGTGGCCATCGTGTGGTTTCGCGCGACGAGGGGCCCACGTTTCTCGCGTGTCCTTCACCTCACCCGGTGAAGGCTAATTTCGAGCGCTGAGCTAAACAAGCAAGTATACTAGTTTCATCGAATGCAGCCTTCAACTTCAGAGTCCCAGGGACGGGCGTTGCCAAAGGGGGGCCACCGCAGATAACCACCGCAAGATGAGCCACCGCAGTAATTGAAAGCGAAGGTCACTTCCCGCGCTTGCAAGAGCTGAGATAAGTATTTTTCTCGGCTGCTACTAATTGTGACCAGGGCCGAGCAGTTGGAGACGGCGCGGAGACGACGCAGTACGAAGCAGTAACTGAAAGTAGCCGCCTGTCTCACACGGGTATTTCCGCTTTTTTAACTTTTCCGCTGACGAACACCGGCAAAGGGCGCCCTAAACCGGCCGGTAAGCGGCCAAGCGCCACCAGCGCGGGGATCTGTGCCCCTGCAGTAGCACGCTCCTTCGTTGGCTTTGAAACGCGCGCGCAGTAGTCGAGGGCGGGACTTATGCGATGACGTCAGCCCGGACAAGATGGCGCCGAGCTGGTTTCCGGCTTCACAAAATGTCACGTGACGGCCTCTCCTCTCTTTTTCCTTCCTCCATGGCTCTTGGCGACAAAAATTTGAGCTTGGCTACTTGGCTACTTTTTGGCTACTTTTGAGGTACTATTTATGAACACCATTATCCTGTTGTACCTGCCTTGTTGTCGATAAATGGGGAACAATTTAGCGGGTTTAGGCCAAATGCGAATTAGTTGTGCAGGCACTTCGGTTTTCACTTCGGTTTCGGTTCGAGGCTCGGTTTTACACGTCAAGCAGGCTTCAGACAAAGATCGGCGACTTAATCAGACTTGAGCTCCGTCTTAAGGGCATGACGAGATGGCATTAATCGGTTAATGCCCAGATATGTGGAATTGGTCATTCTCTACATTTACTGATCGCTGAGAGTCCTACCACTCCTGGCGCAGTGGTGCAGTGGTTAAGCAATGCGCTACTGCCCTGCGATGGCAGGTGCTGCCATTGGTGGGGCTTGTGCCCAGGTTGCTCTTCCCAAGCAACCAGTCTCAACCAGTAATTTAACTTCCACAAGCCATGGTGGGGAGAGTACTCATAATCTGGTAGGCAGTGCTCCACTCCTAGAGTTCCACGTATGCCTTCACACCTTCACGTAGGACTCACAAGGGTTTCACGTAGGGCTTCACGTAGGGCTTCACGTAGGGCTTCACGTAGGGCTTCACTTTGTTTACCCATCACGAAATCGCGACATGTCCCCTCTAATGCTCACGCATTAATAACTATGACTGCGTCAAAAGAACACAAAGTATTTGCTGTGCCGAGGAGAAAATGATTTATTCTGGTCACTTTTCATGTCATGTCAAAATGCCTCTTATGCTTCCAAGTTATTTACAAGCATTGTTGCCCTATAGGTTGCCCTCTGTCTTTAAACTGTAAATTTCCTGCCTCTGGTGACGTTTTTTTTTGGTGTCTTGGCGCCAATTCTGGCTACTTTTGAGACCGTGGCCGTAGATTGGCTACTTTTTGGCTACTTTTATCATTTTCTTGGCTATTTTTTGAGATTAGGACCTGGCAACCCTGGCGAATAAGGGCATAGGAGGGCCTCAAAGAGTTGGTTGTATTAACTCTATGCCTCAAAGCGTCTTATCCACTAGGCATGCCTGGTGAAAATCTTTCCCAGCCTACTGGTTTATGGAACAATTTCCAGTGGGTTCCAGTTGGAACCAAGTGGAACCCAGATGGTTCCAACTGGAACCCACTGGAAATTGTTCCATAAACCAGTTGGGCTGGAAAAAATTTTCGCCAGGGCATTTTTTAAACAAGACTCTTTAGGTGGACTCCCCACGGTGGCTCAGTGATTAGGGCGCCCGGCATGTTTCTCTATGACCCGGCTACTGAGCCGGAGTTCCTACGTTCGGACCCTGCCGCAGCGGCCGCGTTTCGATAGAGGCGAAATGCAAAACGGCAAAAGGCGCCCGTGTGCTGTGCGTTGTCCAGCGATGTCAGTGCACGTTAAATATTCCCAGATTGGCTACAGCACCTCCTTCTTCCTTTTCTTCTCTCACTCCGTCCTTTAACCGTATCCTTACGGCGCGGTTCAGGTAAAGTGGGCTAGAGGAAGGACCAAGCCGTTAAGCGTCAGTCAGTGTACGTCTATGACTGCGAAAGCGTTAGTTCTTTTATGCGTTCCAAGCGCGCTATTGGTATTTCCTCCCTTTACTCAGAGACCGAGAAATATTTTGGTTTGGGTAAGGGGGTTTAACGGCCGAAAGCGCCTCAGCTAGGCTACAAGGTACGAAGGACTCCGGAAATTTCGACCACCTGTGATTCTTTAGAAAAATTTGAGGAGGTCCACCAATGGTCTCAGTATCAAACATCCCAGGTAGCACCGAACATTAGAATAGTGTTATAAAAATGTTATGTAAGTTGGAGTAATGTTACATGTTGCATTAACATCAAAAATTAACATATAACGTTATAAGTTACATAGGAAACGTTACTTTCACGTTCTAAACAAACATTGTTTTAATATAATCTTCTAAATTTTATAATAGTGTTACAGTCCCAACTAGAGCACTGCACGGGCCACAATCTGAGGCCCAAGCCCAGCCCGGGCCCGAGACCTGAAGCCCGACCCAGTCAAAAAAAAAAACCATTGGAACCAATTGGACATTCCAGTTGGAACTAAATGTACATTCCCATTGCTTCCAATTGGATTTCCCAATTGGAACCAATTGGTTCCAGTTGTGTTTTTAGCCCCCGACCAATTGGATCCACCTGGACTAGCCAATTGGACCCATTAGGCCAGGCAGTTATTTGAGCCAGAAAATATTCACAAAATATGTTACGTTCATTGAGAAAGGTAGCTAAATGTTTGAATAATATGCTCTAGGATCTTGGATGAATATTTCTACAACTTAACACATTGTAATGTGCAAAAGGAAAACTGATTTATGAGGACTGCGGGGAGACATTCTGCCTAGTGCCAATCAACATTTTTCTACGGAATTGAAATTAACATGCTTTTATGGAAATCAAAGCCAACAGACACACATGCATCACACAAGCAACACTGCAAATTCAGGCACTTGTAGCATACATTAGCTCAATATGTAGATCCAGAGAACACACTTCTGCTCCAACTTATATACCCAGTTTATTAGGCTCTCATGCTGTGGCCGGTTGCGCTTGCCCACTGAGCGCAGATATTTAATTTAATTTCAGCTCCAGTGGTTGTGTAGGTGATGAGTACAATTTATTAGGCTAAGCTGCTGATAGCTCTTAGTGTAAGTACCATATTAGTTCTACTTTTTCGTGAAACATGCAAACATTCATTGGGTAAATTGGGTGCAGTTCGGCGGACCAATTGGGCTCACCAATTGGAAACCCAAATGGTCCAATTGGATAGTCCATTTGGACCATCCAATCGGAACACCATTCCAATTGGAACCAATTGGAAACCCAAATGGTCCAATTGGATAGTCCATTTGGACCATCCAATTGGAACACCATTCCAATTGGAACCAATTGGTAACTGAACTCGTCCAATTGGAACCAATTGGAACCCATTGGAAATCTAATTGTTTCCAATGGTTTTTTTCGACTGGGGAGCCCGGCCCAGGCCCGCAACTTCATGCCCGGGCCCGGCCCAGGCCCGCTAAATTATCGCTGTAGCGAGCCCGGCCCGTGAATCCCGGAGTGAGGCCCAGCCCGGGCCCGGCCCGGCCCGCATCACAGTAACGCTTGAGGTATACTGATCACTCTGGGCAAGCAGACTGCGACTAGATCGATAAGGAACTCGCCCACAAAGGTTCTGAAACCACAGTTTGGGTTGAAGAAAGTTGGTTCTTTTTAACCCAGAAGGAAGTGATTAACAGTAGCGCTCGCCAGGCCTGTCTTTTGGACAGTGATCTCGTGTACGTGCGCAAAGATAAACTCGGAAGTTCCGAGAGCCAATTATAAAGGACTGCATACGAGCGTAATAGACTACTTTTCATTCCCCCATGATTTTAATCAGTTATATTTTGCCGCCAGCGAAGTATAAACATTAAATCTGGCTAGCCAGCAGTGGGATGACATTTTTTTAGTGAACGCGATCTCTCAGGTTAAACTCATAGCCGAACTGGTCGCCTTTCAGCAGAAACGAAAAGTTAAAAGGCTTGAGTATTTCGCGGTGTGTATTTGAAGACTATAAGCATCCTAAACTTATATGTTCTTCCCGAATGCATTTCTAATAGTTTATAGGTATGCTATGGGATGACGAACGATCAGTGGCCAATTAAGGCAGGTTGAATTTTACTTTTACTGGTGGACCAAAAGATAACGCGCGAACCACGTGATAACTTATAGGGCAGAACACTAGTCATGACAACAAGGCTCTTGAAGAAGCGAGGAGGGATAGATGTGGTTATGAGATGATATCTACAAACTCTCGCAAGTTTTTGTGGCTATCTAATTTACGAGATCTTCCGGCCAGCTGATCAAAAAGAAAACCAAACGCGCTTTAGTTTGTGAATTTTCACTCATGAGAAAGATATAGCTAAAAATAAAAGCTATATTTTGGGGGCTGTGAGAGACACCGAAGTAAAGGACTCCAGATCATTTCGACCACCTGGGTTTCTTCAACGAGCAATGATACTACAAAGTACATGGCTGTCATGCTTGCCACCTAAATAAAAATGTGGCCGCCGAGGCTAGGAGCAAACCCTGGTTCACCGGCTCAGTAGTCAAGAAACTTGACCGCTAAGCCACCGCGGCGCGCAAATAGGGAAATAAACAAGTCAATGAATAAAGCTTAGTTTTTTCTCAGCGCGTACTATAACCCATAGCTCATCCGTGTCGCTGCTCCAATGCCGCAGTTGTGTACTACTTTGCAATAGTGAATGAATAGTCGGACATCAGCAGTTTCTGTACAAACCGAAGGCCGGC
This sequence comes from Amblyomma mixtum, assembly GCF_055824585.1. Lineage (NCBI taxonomy): Eukaryota > Metazoa > Arthropoda > Arachnida > Ixodida > Ixodidae > Amblyomma > Amblyomma mixtum. Next base: position 221,030,220 of record NC_143013.1, on the reverse strand, counting down.
TCGAGTCCGCAACTTCAGGCCCGGGCCCGGCCCAGGCCCAGCAAAACAAATCATGTCCCGGCCCGACCCGGCCCGCGGGCCGGGCCGGGCCCGGGCTTTCGGGCCGGCCCGAGCCCGTGCAGTGCACTAGTCGCAACTATGAAACAACATGGCAAATATATTTCGAGCACGGATTTCCAGACATTTTCTCACTGTTCTTACAGTAAAGATGTTTTAATTAGATATTATTTGAAAACGTTTATTTCGCCAAACTGCAGATGCAGACGGTCCGCGCTAGATGGCCTCCAGCCCATGGCTAGTGGCGACCTTAGCAGCCCACTCTGTGGCCAAGGCTCAATTGAATGCCTTGGTCCGCGAGCTGACCGGAAGGCCTCCAATTGCTCAAGAGAAGGAATTTGTACCAGGTCTTCCGGTGTAGGTTCTCCTTTTATTGCGAAAGCAATACTGCTTGCACTTTTCTGCCATCGATGGTCGTGGCGCCTCCTTACACAGCGGCACGTCACGTGACCATGTGACGTCACGACAGACCGAGAGACGGGGCCCAAGCTCGCGCCATCGACGGCGGAGGTACAGCCAGAGTCCCTCAATACTTTGGTACAGCCTTACACGCCAGCATGGTCTTCCTCCATGCACACCAGCTGCGCCGCTCCACCACGTGACTGCGTGACGTCACGACAGACAGAGAACCGGGGCCCAGTACACCCTTCTAGTGCACTGTAGCCCCAGCTCGCGCCATCGATGGTGGAGGTACAGCATTACACGCCGGCTGCGCCGCTGCTGAGAGAGGGTGCTCGCTAGAGCGGGATAAAACGGGGGGGGGGGGGGCAGCTGCGCTCCTCTCAGTGCGCTATGTCGGATGATGTGTACAAGGCGAGGCTGGAACCATCTGCTGCGGGAGGACCGCCAGGGGGCGTCGAGGAGTACGGACGCGTTCACGTCGGCTCCGCGAAATCAGTGATTTCATGGCGGATTTTTTGCTACGTTGACCGTAAATGTGTTTGAAACCTGTTTCCTAAGGTGCAAGCAACCCGAGGATACTACATTTGTGCCTGTAAGTGCATCTTTAAAGGCTGTATCGTCATTCCAAGTTCGCCAGCGCTACACGTCACGATAGGCCTACTTCGACCGGGGAGGCGGCGACCGGCGAGCTCCCGCCATCGCCGACCACGCCCGGCTCCACGATGACGATGGAAGTGACGGTGGTGGGAACCGACATCGACCCCAAAGAAAAAGAAAAAGAGGAATGGATTATGAGGTTGAAGAAGCGAGCGGAAAAATTGGAGTACGAAGAACGCCACCTAGGACGCCAACATGGTGCCGGAGACGCGGCGGCAGCGAACGCCGCCGCTGTTGCGACGACCGACGGCAGCGACACGAGAGCCTACAGAGAGGCGGGACGGAAACTCGCTGAACGTTCAATAGCCTCAGACCTCCCGCGACTTCCAGCGACCGGATGGAAAGTAGTTATGCTTCCCAAAGAAGGACTTACAATGCTGAAGAGCACCACCGAGATGAGAATTGCGGCGGCCATCAGGGAGAAAGCCGGAATCAAGGACGAGGAGGCACTGAAGGACAGACTAGCTATAAACGCCAAGCAAGGAACGATTACCTACCACTCGCCTAGCTACGAAAACGCGAGGAAGGTGGAGAAAATTGATACTGTCAAGATCAGAGACAAGGAACGCGGTGTGACCACCTACATGAACGCACCAGAGAGTTGCGGCAGGGGAGTCATCCATGGAGTCGATGAGGAATACACCCACAAGTATGTACTAGAAGGACTGAACATTAACGGATTCAACCCTCTAGTCATAGATGCACGAAGAATGGGGAAGACCAAATCTTTCCTAATCACCTTCGAAGAAGAGAAAGTACCACGCAGAGTAGTCTTGAGCGGAATCACTTTCAAGTGCTTTCTATACATGAAACGCTATGAGGTCTGCTACAAGTGCGGAGGACTTGGCCACCGCTCGGACGTCTGCGACAGTGAGGTGACCAAGTGCCGCGGCTGTGGCATGACATCGCCACCCGAGGGGCACCAATGTACACCGCAGTGCCAACTATGCGGCAAAGAACACTACACCGGGGACAAGAGGTGCAAAAATCTCTTTCGCACCCCTTATATTGTCAAGAAACGCCAATGGGAAACCAAACAGGAGGCTGAAGAAGCGAAGCAAGAAGACCGAAGGAACAGCCGCTCCCGTAATAGATCCGGCAGCAGAACGAGGTTTCGATCAGAGTCCTTCCCCCGGCTACAAACCGGAGAGCAACAGCAACGCAAGGAACAAGCTGCAAAGGTGAGCTGGCCATCTAAAGTTTCCCAGGACTCCGGGACAGTTAAAGAATTACAAGAACTTATTAAACAGCAGGCAGATCAGATTAAGGCTCTAACTGATTATATTAAGAAGCAAGAAGAGCGGATCAAAATGCTAGACACGAAGCTAAACAACCCGAGTAAAACAAACCGCAACAGGAAAAGGCAATGGCGCCTATGCAAGTGGAGCAAGGATAAAGAGGTAGAGACAGCGAAGGTTGAAAAACCCCCTTCAAAAAAAAAAAAAACGTACCAAAGAGTAGGATCTTGAGACCAAATTCGAACAACTAAACGACAAACAGCAACAGGACATGAAACTACTGAACGGAACACTAATGCAATTCATGAAACAAGACACAGAAACGATCAGAGTAGAATTTGCAAAGCGAGACGCTGCTCTCACGGCGGAATTTGAGAAAAGGGACCAATGGATATACGCGGAATTCCAAGCAACCAAAAATGCCTTGGCCAAAGAACAATAATACTATCTGGCAGTGGAACTGTAGGGGCTTTCTGCGTAAACGGGCCGTTTTACAATCGTTCCTTGCAAACGGAGACAAACCCGAAATTATAGCTTTACAAGAGTGCGGGAAAAACGCGAAGCTGCCCGGTTACAAATCGTACACGGGCCGAGGGGACAATACGCAGGTTGCCACCCTTGTCAAACGCAACGTTACCGCGCTGCAGCACGAGACAGGACACGTCCAATTAGATCACACTCTAATCGAAATGATACCGCGTAAGCGGAGAGAGAAAAGCCTATTCGTCTTAAACGTATACAGCTCTCCGAAAACAGAGAAAGGATTGCGGATTCGACAGGCTATTCGCAAAAACGAAACAGATAGCGGGCAAAAACCTTATCGTCATTGTCGGGGACTTTGACGCTCATCATCCCGCATGGGGATACAAATATACGCAAATCAAGGGCAGAGAACTCTGGGACAGCATTCTCCACAATGAGCTCATCTTGATCACTGACCCCACAAAAACCAACAAGACAGTGCAATAGCGTGAGTAGGGACACTACACCTGACTTAACACTCACCGGAGGCCAAATCACGGCAAGGTGGTGTAACACGGGGGAGGACCTAGGAAGCGACCACAAAATTATTGAGATCGTGGTAGAGGACGGACCGCCCACACCGAAACCCAAAAAGGTCGGTCGCAGCGGTAAATTGGGATCTATTCAGGGCGAACCTTCATACCCGAGACGCAATCAGGGACATAGAATCTTGGGGCACAGACATTCTCGAGCCACCGAAGAGGTGGAAGCAGACGAAACGCAAGAAGAGGTGGACAGGCGTATGATAGGCCTGTGGCGCAAGAAAAGGGAGCTAGAAGAAAAACTTGCTCAAAACAAGGGGAACAGAAACATACGTAAGCTCCTAGCCTAACAGAATAGAGATATCGAGGAGCACGCGCTGAACCTAACCAGACAAAACTGAGGTAGTATCTGCGAGCAGATGGACCGCAGAATCAGCAAAGCCAACACGTGGAAAATGCTCAGACATCTCTTAGACCCGGACAAGACAAAGTATGAGACACGACAACAACTACAGAAACTCGTATATAAATACGAAGGCACTAGCGATCAACTAATCTCTGAAGTGAGGGACAGGTACTTGAGGTGCACACCACCCACACCCCTCCCCGAGTACAAGGGCGCAGAGAATCCTCTTCTAGATGGGCCCATCACCATCGGAGAGGTTAGGGCGGAGTTGAACATACTCAGAACTAAGACGGCCGCAGGTCCAGACAGAATCAGCAATCGCATGCTAAGGAATTTGGATGATGCATCAATTAGAAACCTAACAGCGTACATGCAGGAATGTTGGGACAAGGGTCGAATCCCACCTGCGTGGAAAGAGGCCAACCTAGTCCTTATTCCAAAACCAGGTAAGAAACTAAGTCTCGAAAACCTGAGGCCCATTTCGCTTACCTCATGTGTAGGTAAGCTAATGGAGCACGTTATTCAAACGAGGCTAAACAGATTCCTAGAAGAACAAAAACTTTACCCCAACACGATGATCGGGTTCAGGACACATCTTTCTGCATGCGATGTTATGCTTCAACTTAAAGAGCAAGTGCTAGACAACGAAACAGCTGATACCAGAGTAATAGTCGGCCTAGACGTGGCCAAAGCTTTTGACAACGTTGACCACGCAGCTATACTAGAACGCTTAGAAACCCTAAATGTAGGGGGAAAGGTATACAACTACGTGAAGGACTTTCTTTCAAACAGAACAGTTACTATCAGCCTAGGAGGGAAGGAAGAGAAAGGCATAAAGCTGGGCAACAAAGGTACTCCCCAGGGCTCGGTCCTATCACCAACACTCTTCAACATTGCGATGATTGGCTTACCAGAGAAATTGGCGTGTATAGAAGGACTCAACCACACAATATACGCGGACGACCTCACCCTCTGGGTTACCAGAGGCAGTGACGCGCACATCGAAGGTACCCTCCAAAGAGCGATCGAGGAAATTGAGTCGTACCTAAAACAAGTAGGACTCAAATGTTCTGCCGAGAAATCGGAAGCGCTCTTCCTCGGCCCACAAAAGAGACAAAGGAAGCCCCATGAATATGGGATAACGCTAACGGTAAACGGGGACAAAATACTCTCAGTGGAGATGATAGAGTACCGGGTCTTAGGATACAGACAAACGGTAAGAACACCGAAACGATACGAAAACTCGAATCGAGTGTAGGCCAGACGTGTAGGCTACTCAAAAGAATAGCAAATAAACACGCGGGAATGAAGGAGACGAACCTCTTAAGACTAGTTCAGTCATTTGTAATCAGCAGAATCACATACGTGGCACCATACCTACGGCTAGCCAAAGCAGAAAAAAACAAGATTGAAATCCTAATTAGGAAAGGCGTCAAAACCGCCCTGGGCCTCCCCCCCTACACATCCACCCAAAAAATTCTGAACATGGGGATTTCAAACACACTAGACGAGCTCATTGAGGCTACCAGAGTAGCGCAACAACAACGACTCCTGCGCAGCCATTCGGGGCTAAAAATACTAGAAAAGCTAGGCTTCGAACCTCGAGCGCGGCTCAAACACACGGAGAATATCCCAACAGACATAAGGAACAAAATCAGAATCCCACCACTCCCAAACAATATGCATCCGGTACACCATGAGGGTAGGCGAAAGGACAGAGCGAAAGCTCTGCAGAAAAAATTAGCCAATAGACAGGACGTGGTTTACACGGACGCGGCGGAATATGAAGGCAGAACGGGTTTCGTAGCCCTAGCGACCAGGGAGGGCGGAGACCGAGTCTCGTGCTGCAGCACCCAACAGAGAGATGTAACAGCGGCTGAGGGGGTAGCCATTGCGCTGGCTTTAACTCAACGGAATGTCAGGGTGATTATCACAGATTCAAAATCGGCTATCCGCAACTACAACGCAGGCAGGGTATCTGTCGAAGCAGTCAAAATTCTGACTGCCGGCCCGACACCGGCAGAACTAATTAACCTTGTTTGGACTCCGGCCCACGAAGGCCTCCGGGGAAACGAGACAGCGCACGCATTGGCCCGAGGACTCACACACCGGGACCCCAATGCAATCTCGTCGAGCAGAGAGCCCCTTCAGAGGGACGAGGAGCTGAACACGTACCAAGATATTCTTAGCCATTACAGATTAGGAAGACAGACACTACCTGGAGGATGCAAGGGCCTCAGCAAAAAGGAAGAGGTCATATGGAGAAAGTTACAGGCGGGAGTTTTTCCGAACCCACTCGCACTAAGCAGATGGCATCCGGCGATCCAAGACCCGAGGTGTAAACAGTGTAATGAAATAGCAGACATGATCCACATGGTGTGGACATGCCCTAGCCACAACGAACCAGACAGGAATATAGAGTCCTGGGAGGCTTTAATGGCCAGCCAGAAAGAAGAAGAACAAAAAGAAGTCATCCGTCTGGCCCTGGACACCGCTGAATCCCAAGGGATCCCAGCCTGCTGAAAGGGGAGGAAGATGACGGCGGTCAAGACTCGTCTTTTTCGCCCTCTGATTCCTTGACGGGTGCAAATAAAATTATTTCATCATCATCATCATCTGCTGCGGCCAAGCGACGGTGCCGCGCCGAAAAAACAGACGAAGAACGGGAAGGACGGCTAGCTAAACAACGTGCGTATGCAGCAGCCTGGCGAGCACGCCGGTCAACATCGCTTGATGCGGGTGCATCTACACGTGCAGGGCCAAGTTTAATGAGTGGTGTTTAGCTTTCCTCATATCTTTCAACTCTCTTTCACGTGACAGCGGTGGTGGCTCGGCTGGAGCCAGTAGGCAGGCCCGTGCACTTTCCTTTTCATCCTTCTCTCAGTCGCAACCAACCAACCGTCGGCGCAGAGCGGCGGTAGACACGGCGGATGCGGGCTGAAGAAACGGATGAAGTTGCTTTCGCAATTTCCGGGCTTAACCAAGCTGAACCTCTGCCAATTTTTTTTACATTGCCATAGTATGAGATCATACGTGGCTGTTTCGCCACAGAACTTGCACTCGGGGTTAAAGTCATCGGGGTGCATATTTGCCAATACATAGGGGCCAAGAAATGACCTCACTTGGAGTCTCCTCCAGGCGGTCCCTCGCGTCTTATTCAACGTTTTGTCACGTGGTGGAAATTCGTGCCTTTCCAATTTGTGGCTTGTGATATCGTGGAAAGATATACCAGCCCCTCTTTGGAGTAGTAATCCATGCATGATACGGACAACCCACCGACTCGGCTGACGAAACCTGGAGCCATGTTGAGGGCCGCCTGGTTTACCGAATTACCGAAGTCAGCCGGCACCCATATCACCTCAATTTCTTTGTAAGGTTGCCTGGTCAGTTTCAGTTGTGCCGCAGTCGAGATTCTGGCCCCCGCAAAGCCCAAGAAGATTGTATCCGTGTTAGTGCGATCTCTGGCTAGTGCTACAGCTGCCTCTTCCGCTGTTTCTGAAGATTTTTTCACTGCCGATCCCGAGGCTCGCAGCCGCCGTGCGAATGCTCCCCGTGATGTGTATTCTGCCGCGTACACACAGACGGCTCTTTCGCCCGTTCCGTATTTTTATGCGAAGCATATTACTCGCACAACCGAGCTCTTCCTTGCTGCGCCGCGCACGGCCGCGTAGCTACCACTTGACCTTCATCGGCGCACCACGTGATATGACGTCACAAGAGCCGTGAAAGCTGGGGCCTCGTGCGCTCGCTTGCGGACGCGCAGCCTCCGCAGGCGGCCTAACTCCCGCTCCTACCGCTAGGAGATACTGATGTCACGCAAAAGGCGACGCACTCGTTGAGTCAGTTGAGCAGCGAGATGTCGGCCAGGGAGAGGGCGGCTCGCCAGACCGCAAAGCGCAAGTTACAAAGAGCCACGGAAACGGGAGAAGAACGAGAAGTACGGCTTGCCAAGCGACGTGCACAGTATGCAGCTAGACGGCAGCGTTCGACAACCGATGCCGAGGTGGAGGATGAAGCTTCGAGTACTTCTACTCGGTTCGAGCGGCGAAATGCTACCAAACGGAAAATGCGTGCTGAAGAAACTCCTGAACAGCGGGAACAGCGCCTTGTAAAAGAGCGTGCTTACCGGAAGAAGCAACGTGAGAAATGAATTACTTTACTGATCATCATAGTGTATGATTTGTTCTTGTCTATGAAACGGCTAACCAGGTATATCCAGGTAATGTCTTGTCTATGAATGGCTAACCAGGTATAGCCAGGTAATGTTTAATTTTTATGCGAAGCATATTACTAGAGCTACACTACAGCCCGTCGAGCGCGGCGGTGGAGCTACCATTGACCACGTGACCACGTGACACCACGTGACAACATGACGTCACAGCAGAGGAGAGATGGGCTGCCGGCTCGCGCGGTCGGCCGCGGCGGTAGAGGCTCCACATCAGAGGCGCTGCAGCTGACCACGTGACGCTACAGCAGCGGTATAAAGCTGAGCTTGCCTCGCTCTCCGGGCACTTACGAGGCGGCCAGGTGTTGGGATGCCGCCTAGAAGCAGGGCTGATTTGAACGAGAAGCGAAAGCTTCAGCGTGCCACAGAGACCGATGAAGAGTGGGATGAACGTCTGGCTAAGCGGCGTGCTCAATATGCGGCTCGGCGACAACGTTCTACAACAACTGAAGAACAAAGCGAGGAACTTTACCAAGCCTAGCCATCAATATGCTTCGCATCTGACTATGTTTAACCTTAGCTAAGCCTCAGCCATTTTTTTAGGCTACTATGCTTCGCATCCTAGGCTTAACCATAAGCTAAGCCAGGCCATTTTTTTGTGTAGAGCTAATGCCCTAGCTTTCCTCCTTCCTTCGTGGTGTGAAGGGTGCTTATTCTTGGCAGTGGTTTGATCCGAAGTCCCTTCCTCATGAGCTTCGGTAGCTATGTTTTTGTGTCCGCGGGTGGGAGTTCCACGCCTGTCCCTAGGCGCCCTAGTATGGCTCTGCATGCCTTGATGCGCTTAATCCGCTCTGTTTGCATCGAGGTGAGCCTTCTCGAGCTCCTCCAGTGTGCTATGTATTCACAGTCCCAAGAGTCTTTCTGTAGACGAGAAGTTCGGCAGCCCAAAGGCTGCCTTGTATGCTTGCCTAATTATCGCCTCGGCTTTTGCCTTTCTCTGCAGCATCAAGCTTGAGTATATGGCAGTGCATACACCATCCTGCTCAGGAGAAGTGCCTGCACTATCCTGCAGAGGTCTTTTTCTTTTACTGCCCTGCTGCGGTCGGCAATTCTGCTCATTAGCCTAATTGACATACTAGCTGATCTTTTCAGAAGTTTCTGGGGTTTGCTTTCCCTGTTAGTCTGTAGATGCAGTCCCAACATACTTATGCACTGCACGTCCTTGATAGGAAGTTTGTCTCTGATGACCAGGAACTCGGATTTTGGGTGTGCGCATGTTAGGCCTACTTTACCCGCGAGCTCTAGCTGCGATAGTGTCTACCGCGCTTAGCAACGTTTCCTCTATATGATCGTCGCTCTCGCTGGTGGTCCAGAGAGTGATGTCATCTGCGTAAAATTCATGTGCAAGTCCGGGTATGGCTTCTAGCATGGGAGGAATTTTTATGAAGGAGAGATTGAAGAGAAACGATGGCAGTACCAATGCCTGCGGTTTCTCTCTGCCCCCCAACGGAAGCCCAAAGACTCTATCTCGCCTGCCGTGATTATCGCGGGCCTATGGCTGAGAAATGAGCGAATGTGTCGGAAAGTTTTATTGCGTTAGCAATACTACTGTAGGTTTCGCCTCGTCGCGTAGCCCTGGTCGGTAGGAACGGATGACCTTGAACAGCGTTGCTTCGGCCGCGCTCCGTCAGATGGCAGCGCCGTCGTCGCGCCGCGTGGCAATGGCGCCGAGCAGTTTGCTCTGTCTGCGACAGATGGCGCTGGAAGCCGGCGTTAGCAGCATTGTTGCGCAGTGCATCGATGGCATTCGAATGATATCGGGTAAGCAATTGCCTAATTTCTAGTCAGACCACATAAATGAATAACACCGAGTAGGAAATTGGTCGAATTGGGGAATCGAACCACGGTCTCCGGAGTGCGAGACGAGCACGCTAACCACTCCGCCATGCGAGCTCGATGGTTTGGAATGAACAAAGGCGCGTCTAGAGAATACGGTGTCTTCGTTCACTCCCATCTTCCTCCCTTCCCGTTTCTGTGAGGTTCAGGTGTCCACCGAGATATACGAGACAGATATATTTCCTTTCCTCAAAAATCAATTTACCGACAAGCAAGGCGTACAGCCGAACGGGCGATAGCATTCTGTGGATTCCCTGTCAGCGTGGCGGAATGGTCACGTGACCAAACATGTCGGAGCCCATGCTCCCGCGCTGTAAAGCGTCTATAAATGCGTGCTTGCCTTGGCGTGAATGCTTTGCTATGCAGTCCTCTAAGGAAAAGTGGCAGCGATAGGAAGAAGCGAGAAAGCGACAACGTGCACAAGAGACGCCAGAACAGCGTGAAGAACGTCTTAATGGTTGTCGCAATGGGGGTTTATTATGCAACAAAAATGAGGTGACTTCTCCTCTGAATAGCGCGTAGAAGAGACTCATTGCGCCTCGGACACTAAGCGAGGTCGTTTTTTTTTTTCACAAGATGTAGGTACCAAAATTGCAAAGGCAGCACTGTCTGCACTGCCTGTGCCGTTAAAATTTGATGTGAACGCGCGCACGTTGGAAAGGCGGCGTCCTCTGTACCGCTAAAGTACACAGAACGCAGTTCTCAAAGAAACACTGGGGGCGCTGCGCCGCAGTGCCCTCACAGCGTATTCCGCAGCGGCCGCTTCTCCTCTCTGGGCGTCCCTCTGGCAGCGTTGTCCGCGGAGATGCTTCCCCTCGCGGACGCCAGGGGGGTCCGCTTGGGTGAAACCCGATCCGGAGTCGCCGCTTCCTTGGCGGGTTTTCTGAAAGGGATGCCCAATAATCGAGTTTAATTGGCGAGGCTACAAAACAATATTTCCGCAAGGATCGCCAAAGGAGCGAGACAAAGGCCCTGTCGCGAAGTTCTCAACATCTGCTTTCTTCAAGGCTACAAGCCTTGAGGAAAAGGTAATGTGTGGATTTGATTGCAGCAGGCGCGTACATTCGATATCCGTGTGATTCGCGTTATCCATGGCATGACACCTGCGTCCTCTGAGTCAGCAGCCGAACTTTCCGCAAGGCGACCACCCTGTGCCTCGTGTAACTTTCGTTGTCACTTGGTGGAAAGCGCGGTTACAAGAAAATTTAAAATTGGTTTCTGAGGAATTTAATTTTGGTAAATTGGTTTTTGAGAAAAAGAAATGGCGCAGTATCTGCAGGTCGTACATATCTCGACAAACACCTGAACGGCGCCAAGGACACCTCAACCGAGACTTGAGGGATCCGCAATCCACCGTAATCTAGCTTAATCCTACGTAATCCACACGGACCGTCTGACGTGGACATCAGCCTCTTTTACGCGCCATCTCCGTACACGCCTTAAAAACGACTCAGAAAAGTTTAGTGAGTAAATACACTTTATTGCTATAACAGGAAATAACGAGGCACAGTGGGACGGCGTGGCCCCCCAGGTAGGGGCGACTGCTTGGGCCCACGACGTGAGAGCGACTTTTTGCAATTTATCTGTAGTTGCGAGCAGTCCATTCCATCCCTCTTCCGTCGGAGCTGGCAGTAGGGCGTGCGGGGGCAGCTGCTTCGCGCACCCCCATAATATGTGAGCCTGTGTTCCGGGGGTACCATTGTTACAATTTGGGCAAGAAGGGTCGAATTCATCGTTGGTGACAAGCGCCAAACGGGAGTAACTGAGAAGCGAATGAGTTTGTAATCGACGGAGCAGGGTACCTTGTGCTCCGTCAAGGTCAGGATGGGGGGACGGTATATTCGGCGTTGTTCTCTGTATAGGTTGGTAATTTCAGCGTAGGACTGGGGAGTCTCCGCCAGGGTGTCCGCGGAAGTGGGCGCGTCGGCCGCACAGTTCGTAAAACCTGGGGCTAAGTGGTCGACTCCACCTTTCCCGGTGTTCCCAGCATGAGCTACTAGGCTGATATGTCGCGGAGTGACGCAGCCTTTGAGGATGCGTGCCCCGGCAGGGCAAAACGGAATTGTTGGAGTAATTGCGGATGGCGTTTTCGGAGTCGCTAAGGACTGTGCAAGCGGCAGGGTGAGTGATGGCCAGCGCTATCGCAACTTCTGCAGCAGTGGGAGGCGAAACCCGCGTCGCGGCTGCGTTGAGTAGGGTAGCACGAGGAGTGGCAGCACATGCTATATAGGTGTTGGTATTGTATTTGGCGGCGTCTACATTGACTGCGTGGGTGCCATCCAAGAACATGGTGTCTAGGGTTTGGGCTTTAATCATGTCGTCCAGGTAACATACTCTTTGGCAGGGGTTTCACCACCAGGTGACTGTAGATACCTGTGGGAAGGGATGGGGTGGCGTGAAATTCGTCCATAGGGTGGATATGTAACTTGTTGAGAATATGGCTACCATGAACGGCACGCGAGAGGCGGTGGATTTGAGCTGTCTTGTGGGCCTCGGTCAACTCTGTGAGAGTGTTATGCACGCCATGTTGAAGGAGGCGTTGTGTGCTGGCATAAGAGGGCAGCCCTGGGGCTGCCTTGTAGGCCGCACGGATGACACTGTCTACGGCTTCTATGTCTTTCTTTTTTAGGCGATTGTGGGGGTAGGTGTAGACGATGCGGCTAATGAGGAAGGCTTGGGTAAGGTGACAAATGTTAGCTTCTTGCATGCTTCTATGGCGAGTGGAAATACGTAGATTGAGACCAGTGATCTGTGTCGCAGTGGTACGGAGGCGCTTTATGGCTTCCGAGTTGTATGTGTTGTTTTGCACCAGAATGCCGAGTACTCAGATGGTGGGGACTGATAGAATGGGTTGTCCGATTTGCGAGAGTACGCCTGTCGCGAATGACTGAGCTCTGATTTAGTAGGGGAGCAGGAGAGTCCGTTGGCTTGGACAAAGGTGTGGATTGCTTGTTGAATGGACTCCTGTATATTCCCCATCAGGTCCAGTGGAAGTCCAGATAGTGATGTCATCAACATAAATGGAGCGGTTGACATACGAGCAGTGGTGTGGGAACTTGCTTTGACCATGGAATAATTTCTGCTATCTGGGTGTCTTTAACGTGCATAGACGTCGCCAGCACACGGCAAATGAAAACGTTTTTCAGGACAGGAAATAAGGCAGTAGCTGTCTCACATATCTCGGTGGACACCCGAGCCACGCAATAAGGGAAGGGATCAATGAGGCAGTGAAAAAAGAAAGGAAGAGAGCGGTGCCGTGGTGGATGTTGTGGCCGCGTTTCGACGGAGGCGAAATGCAAAGGCGCCCGTGTGCTGGGCGATGTTAGCGCACGTTAAAGATCCCCAGGTGGTCGAAGTTATTCCGGAGCCCTCCACTATGGCACCCCTTTGTCTTTCACTCCAACCTTCCTTCCTTACCTTACGGCGCGGTTTGGGTGCCCACCAAAATGCCAGGCAGTTACTGCGCCATTTTCTTTCCTCAAAATTAAAGTCTCTCAGTTTTGGTGAAAATATTTTAATGAAATTGTTTAGGAGGTTGTAGCGGCGGTTGGAGCTCTCAGTCCGGAACCCCATTGGCGTAGGCTCTTGTGCGGGCTCTTTGGATGAGTCGCTTTTGACTCGTTTCGTCCGAGCTGGTCAGAGCTGCCTCCCACCCCTCCTGCATTGGCTGGTTATTGACAGTGACCGCCTGATTTCGTCGGCAGGCCCATACCATATGGTACAGGTCTGAATTCTCCCCACAGAATTTGCAGTGTGAGTCTAATGACTCTGGGTCTATTGCGTATAGTCTTCAGTTCCACGTTTCTGCCAGCGCATGCAGCACATATCTGTCACTACCGCCACGTACCTCTAATCCCGAATGAGGTGCCCACTGATATGGAGCCAGTTATGCGCGTTTCTTTTCCTTTTGTGGCTGTCTCAGAGGCTCCACGTCCACTTGCGGATTTTACGGAGTAGGAGGCTAATAGTGCTTTTTGCGCACGGATGGAAGTTGCTGAAGACGACGACGTCCAATGCACAGCGCGAAAGTGTGGCAGTTTAACACGAGGCGTGGTCGGTTGCGGCGACAGCGTAGTGCACTCGCGCGGTGGCCAGCGAAGCTGATTCCTTCGCGCCGCCGCTGGTCCGAAAACCAGTCACGGCAACATATATTTTATTTGTGCAGGTATCTCGGAGGCTTCAGACAAATGTCACTTTTTTCATTACTAGTGAAGTAGTACTCTCACACCAGAAAGGTCGCCCTTCTATAACTCCTACCTTCCGTGTCTCGACCGTTTGAGGTGTCCACCAAGTGAGACATGCTGCAGCTTTTCCTTTCCTAATCTGGAGCAAAATGTTGCCACATTGCGTTTATACATCATTAGGCCTCAGCGGACCGAAGACCTCGTCTTAATTTAGGAGCATTCACAAGCTGTATTATGAGCAAAAAATTGGAAGGTTTCGACTTGCCATATGTGGAAGAAATCAAGCTATAAAACACCGTATTGCCCCGTTACATGAATTCACAAGATAAGCCGCATTATTACATAGAGCGTGCATATAAAGCTTGATGCCAACATATTCTTAGTAGTCTACGTTTTCCGGTCAAAATGCATGACCTCGCTGTAAGCAAGATGTGCGAAGAAAAAGGAGGTGTGATGGTACGACTTCCAACTAGCGTACAGCAATTCCTCAGCTTTTATATTCTGAGAACTGCTGCGAGAAGAATAGGGAGACATTTTTTGGATAAAACATTATTCACTGCCATTATTTTTTCGATTAAGTCTTGCGCACAGCTAGGACCATCTGCACAAAAGGGACCAAAACGCTCAGTATTGCTAATTGTTTCTAACTAGAGACATACCGGTTTCTCTTATTCTAGTGGTGCTAAGAATATCTCATACTGGGCTTTGAATGTGGGGACATTAGCTGGCATAATGTGGAGGAATTAACTTTTTCTTTGATTCCCTCTAACAATTGGGTAGTAATATTTAAAGGGGATTTCGTAATTGCTTTGCGCCACAAGTACAGTGCATGCCTCTGCGTACTGTTGAAATCAAGATGAAGGTGATCTCCTTACGGTAAGCATACTCGGACAGAGTGCCTTACTCCTATTAATGTTTGCAATAAGAGAGAATAGAATGCATGACTGTAGCTGGCTCGTTTGTTCCGGAATAGTTTACAGTCACCTTTTTTAGAATATAAGCGACCGTAACTACGGAAAAAAATATTTGCTGAGTCGGGCGGCATGACAGCGCCCACCTTGATCACCTCAGAAATTGGCTAAATTCAGGGGACACTTAGTATTCCATTTATACTTGTATAGCCAGCTTCAACACTGTAGAAAATAAATTGCAACGCCCCGTTTTGGGTGATTAAAGTTGCCGCACACGCGTGTTCAAAAACTGGAAGTTGTCACTGAAGCCAATTTAAAGTGGTTCCCGACTGCTTAACCACTCGTCTCTTAAGTGAGGAGACTGATTCACGAGGGCGGCAACGTTTAGGCGTTCCTGGCTTTCTTCGTTCCACGTTTCATGAACAAGCTCGAAATGAATCGACTTCGTACAGCTCCCGCCGGGAGCACTGCCAGCCACGTGTCTAGGGAAGCTATGGAAACTCGGAACTCACGGTAAGGCCACCAGGAGGGTCGGGGAGTGGACCGCGGGGAAGGTAAGCGGTAAGAGCGAAGTGGACTTGTCCAGCCTCTGAGTGGAGTGAGCCCCTTCGCCGTCGTCCAGCAGGAGCTCGATGGAGGCAGTCTTTTTCCGCCACTTGCGCACCGGCTCGCTGCACGTCCTGGCGACACAGAAGGCGATATTAAGAGGCTCATATGTTATTCGCGACATTTCGCTGATGCATGGATCGAGGTAAAAGCAGTGTTAAAACAAAGTGTAATGAAAAGCAGTAAGTGCTGGTTTGTAACGCAGCAGTCAGCTTATCAATTCACTTCCAAGGCGACATCTAGTCACAATAAATTATGCAGCAGTGCCTTCATTATGCAACGCTGAGGTAGACATTATCGTTAAGTACTGAGCGGACCTATGAACAGTGTTCTGCGGGTGTCGCTGTCGGCGTAGTATGAAGTAAAAGAAAACACCTGAATTCATCTGCGCTGGTGAAAACGAATCTTGTACGAGTCGGCTTGAGACGTGTGATGCATGTTCGCGCAATTAAGGCGTATTCATGCAGTCTGTAATTATGTGATCCGGGTGCAGCCACTAGTGCCTGAACGTATGGGAGAGCACACCCGGTGAGAATTTGAGAGCGCTCTCGCTATCAATTCTAGACTTGGCAGGAGAGCAATAAATTTGGGAGCTTTTGCTGGCTCATCGGCGCTGCTGTGTGCGTGCTTCTGAAACTTTTCTCTTTGGAATGCTTAGAATTACTCGCAATTTGTTATTAAAGTCAAGTGCTCGTTGTGTATGAGATCCGCGCATTTCTTGCGACAGCTGTTCAGAGTCCAACATGATTAAAACAGTGCACTACACATTGTTGTCCTAAGTGCTAACGTTACTGCCGACAAACAGGGAAATAAAGGTAGCCTTTTTCGCGTTTTTTTTAAAAACACAAGCTAATATCAGTAAATTTTGTAATGTATCCAAGGCATGTAAGAGTGAGACGGTATCATTGCATTATTTTCTGTCAAGATGGTGCCCGAAGGCGATTGCTTTAATCTGCGTACGGTGAGGGCAATTTCGGCAAACGAGGGACAGACGCAAATAGGACCGAAAACTACAATCATGGCCGTATAACATTAGGCATTTGGAGCAACGGCGCATTAATATGCTGCACACAGTAACCTAACAGCAGCATTACATCACTGCGGCTGTGCTCTCGACTATCTCGGGCCCTTTCGTTTCGTGCTGCGGCCACCATTTTTCCGTTGCAGTCTACACTTCGCGTGCCCTCCTTTCCGCTTGTTTAAGCATCGCTAAAGTGTTCCTCGGATCAAGGTGCCATGAGAATGGGAAGCATTACGTTACAGATCATCGACACATCACTGAAATAGCTTCAGACAAATCGCATGGTATCAGGGAGAAGTTTGTCAGCGTTAGTGGCGTCTTGTACTCGTCACATCACGAAAGTGCACCATGCCTAATCATTATCGTGACAACGTTAGGGCAGACGTTCGGAGGAAAAGCTGTGCGCGTTGCCACACTAATTCAGGATAGGCCGCCGCGGTGGCTCAGCGGTTATGGTGCTCGGCTGCTGACCCGAAAGACGCGGTTTCGATCCCGGCCGCGGCGGCTAGAATTTCTTTGGAGGAGAAATTCTAGAGGCCCGTGTACTGTGCGATGTCAGCGCACGTTAAAGAACCCCAGGCGGTCGAAATTTCCGGAGCCCTCCACTACGGCGTCTCTCATAGCCTTAGTCGCTTTGGGACGTTAAAGGGACACTGAGGAGAAATTGAAGTTGACTTGTATCGACAGAATACCAGCTCCTGATTACAAAAACGCCACTCATACTGACAACAAAGCTCTTGTAACGTAGAAAAGAGCAAGAACCAAAATACAGGTATCGCCGCCACAGGCCAAACTCGCAAGTACAAGCGTGATGAGATCATAGAACAAAACAGTGTGTTGCTAGAACGAATGGTTCTAGCAACACCAGGAACCGAGAAACCATGCATCACTGAGGCGCAGCCAATGCATGCGCAAATCTCCTTGACGTCGCCAGATGGCGCCACGTGCCCGGCTGCTACGCGCGCTCCTGAAGCATCGGGACAAATCAGCGCCTGTTTTCCGGCGGTAGGCGGGCTCCCGGTATTCCGCTAGCGGTAACAAGGTACACGGTATGCTAAAGGTGTCTATTTGCGAGAACTTCGTTGACGACTTCGAGAACGAGATCCATCGTAACGCTGGCAAAACGCCAGTGCAAACGTAATCGAAGCGACTGTAGCGACGGCCGCAATAGCCGATAGATGCCTTCAACGTGCGGCCGGCGGTAGCTTTCTTTTCGGCTGCTGCTAGGCCGCACTGCTGGCAGCCAGAAATCGCGGAGTCTGCGTTACGTCATGTGCACGTCATGTTTCACGTCTCTTAGTCCTCTGTCGTCATAGACGAATCCCAAGTTTGAATCAGAGCGGCGGGAAAAACTTTTTCAACTTCGAATCCAAATTTCTTAGAAATAAATGCATCTTTCGCTGCCGGCCAAGTGGCAACAAAGCCATGACATGCCGAACTATCGGATTTTACTATGAAAAAAATATTAATAGTGCTCTCCTCAGTGTCCCTTTAAACCCCACAAACCAACCAACCAATTCAGGATAGGTCGAGAGGATTGTGGCGTCACACGTCGAGCTGTTGAATAAAAATGATTAAAACTCGAGTTAAATTGTGACTGTAAGGTTGTAGCATGACTTGAATGTCATTTTGATATATAACTATGTAAGAAAAATTCATTTCATTGAAAAGATAACGTGTAATCAGTTGGAAATCGAGCCCATGACCCTCGGGGTTGCGGTCAGACAAGCTAAACCTGGGCCATTGAGGCGCATTCGTCCGACTTCGCTAACGGGAGACCTTGTGTTTTGTGGTGCATCGAGTGGTCCAGTATGCCTACTTATACATGTATTCCAATGAGTGTGTGTAATTAGAAGAAATTACCAATTATGAAAGAACGTTGCAAATAACCATTAACGCTGTCGCGTCATACCCTCAAGGCGGAGCTTAAGTGTCCCTCCAATTTTGGTCACACTGCCCTCTAGTTGTTTTTACTTTAGAGTGGTCTTTTCGGGAAATTACGAGTGCTTGTAGTTGGCTTTCCAATTACTGCATGGCCGCCGGCGTACATTGCTCGGATAACCTCGACGGTGATCCAGAAGACGGTCTGGAAGAGCAGCACGGCCACGATGAACAGGTAGGTGACCCAGCCCACGTTTCCAAGGAAGCCGCTGGCGTAAATCCAGGCGAAGACCAGCACCATGACGTCGCCCAAGCACGACGCCACATTTACCGCCATGCGGACTATGTCCGTCCGGTGGTCGGGATTCCGAAAGAAGTGCCACAGAGGCTGCGCGGGGCAAATTGAAATCACCATCCAATATTGAGGCATTACGCTGTCTTGCAATCAGTGCACACTAACATGACTTTATGGGTATCAAGACATCTTTGTGAGCCTACCGCATGACAAAGACTGGATCTAGACAGGAACAGGAACTGCTTCTTTTGAATACCCGTTACAGAATAGGCACTTCTACAGCGACACTTTTATGCTTAGCCTGGCAACAAGGTTGGTTTCAACTTCCTGCTTTCTTGGCAACCATGTTGTTTTATTTTAGAGTGACGGTTGTTTATTTGTCGCCTACTTTCCAATGAACTGACATCTCATTTGGTTCGATTCACAGTACGCGAACACGAGCTTTTGGGTGTGATTTAAGGTCAGAACAAACAGAGCTGGTTCCACTACCATTGTCAGGAGAACCAGCCGTCCTTGCTCGCCGGAAAAAGTGCGGGGCTTGGATTCTTAAGAAGATTGTGCACTTTCTTACCCTCGTATTCCCACTATTCCTTTACTGTTTTAAGGTGGCCGCCTTTAAAGAGACCAAGACGCTTGGTGGCATTGCCGCTGCTTGGCGCTCTTCAGAGCTTTCGTTATATTTTCTTCGTGTCACTCGATTATCAGTGTCTTCCTTTCGAACTTTTAGACCATTCTAAAAAGTGATAAAAGCAAGACAAAGTTTTGGAGTAAGCAATAAAACCATTATTGTTACTTTAGGTCCTGCAGATTGCCGCACTAGTGCACTTTACTGTACTCGCACCTTCCCCCTTCCAGAGACTGGAAACGCGGCCGGAAACAGAAAACGTCGCTTTCACGCGATTTCCTGGGTTATAAAAGCGTTGTTTTCGGTAAAACTGACATGTTTGCTGTAAGATGATGCCAACCTATCTGTCTAGCCTTACTTTGTATTCCCCTTTAGTGCTTCTTTAAGGCTGTGGTTCGCAGCTTGAAAAAGGTCTAGGGGAAATTACGTTTCTCAATGTAGCCATCACATAGGAAGAAAAATATTAGTAACATAATTACTTAATGATAATAAAACCATCTGAGCACTGCACAGAAGTATGAGCATCCAGAAGCACGAAGACACATAAAAACGGGAAATGAAAATGTGTTGTAATGAAGTAAGTAGTGATAAAAATTATTGAAGAAATTATTACCAGTACTGCTATCTATCTATGATTAGGCACATCAAGGAACGTCGACGGCAGATAGTGCATTATAACGCACTATCTGCTCTGCATTGAGCATAAATTATTATAAGGTCAGCTGAGATTAGAAATGTAACTTTTACGTTGTTTCATTTAGGGAAATAATTCTTAGGGATACTGAAGTAGGATTTGTCCTACTTTCCCCCGAATACGTCTCAGTCATATTTAAAACTACGCGAACAAAACAAGGACCGAGCAAGAACACAGAAACACACACAAGCGCAGTACGGGACTTGCACGTGGAGGCAGCAATGAGGGATGCACAGAAGGTTGCTGCTTTGTCATTCGGCATGTTACATAGAACAGAGCCCAGGGTAGGGTCCTTGTTTTGTTCGCGCAGTTTTAAATATGAACGATTCAGACCAACTAGCCCGCCAGAAGATACTTTTGAACTATACGTCTCAGTCGCCTTCGCTCTTCATTTCGCATTATGTCGTGACCAGCTCACCGGAGGCCGGCGACGCAGGGTGAAGCGGTGCATGCAGACGTCGCACTGGTCCGTGTCCCGCTGACGAAGCCACTCCTCCAGGCACTTCTTGTGCGTGAAGCCGATCGAGCCCCGGCACGAGCAGGGAGCAATCAGTGGTCCCTCGTCCTCGCTGCCTCCGGGCCCCCGGGTGCAGATGCGGCACATGGGTGCTGTAGCCTCCATGGTGGCGCCGTTGCTCCCCGGGTTCGGGGGTCCCGGATCGCTGCTCACCGCGGCCTCGTTCCTACGTTGGCTCATAAAGTGAGGCGTCTCAGGGGTTCTGTGGCGCTTGAACGCCTGCGCTGTGGCTTCTTCAATTATGGCCTGCATTTCCAAAAGAGGTAGAGCAGCTAAGTGGAAATAACTAAGTCGTAGCCCGAGTCGCGATAAAGAGAAAGCAGTAGGTGTGATGCACACACACGCACCCATGAGAGAAAGAAACGAAGTTATGAAACGGGCTCGCATTCAACTGTGCACAGGCACTTGGAACTTTCTAGAGAACTTGTGCGTGACTGCCACGACCCACTAAGTGTTTGCTGAGAGAGCGCCGAAGCCAGAATGACTGGAGGCAAGAGATCTCTAGAACAAGCGTTGCATTCTTCTCTTTCTTGTTCCAGAGTAAGGCGTTGTATGTGATTCCACTCCTCTTGTCAACGTAGGCGCTTCTGAGAATAGAAACTATGACTTCTTAATAATATGTGATAGAGGCAAATGCGCTGACAATCGGGCGTCGAGCGTAGTCAGCAAATGAAGCGCGGAGGGTGCATAATGCCAGTTGGCGGGAACCGCTAACGAACAGGTGAAATGAAGAATCGTTGGCAGGAACAAAATATTTGACTGACGGGACAATATTTCAGAATCAATGAGGAATGCACCAAAAATGCAAAGGCATGCATGTAGCCGCGTTATTTCTAGAACCTGTGGTGAATGTGGCCACTGCCATCTTGACCTCAGCGAACAACGGGAAAACCGCCATCACTTTCCTCTTTCTTAGCAAAGAAAACTATCTTCTATACGGGAACCCAACTCATATTAACCTTCGTGAAAGCCGCATACGAATCTTCTCCTACACGCAACCTGTACGCTGTAGCTTGAGCAAAGGGTGGGCCTAGGGAAGCTCGAGCGCAAGTAGTACTTCGGCCAAGCATGAATAAAAAGCCTTGTTTAGCATCTTGCCGCAGACGTATGTTGTCAGGGACGCAGAAAGCACCGTTAAATCACTAGTGCAACACCTCTTTTTACAGAGCGGCACTTTAAGGAAGTACAAAACGCATTAGACATCACAAAGAGGTCTTACTCACCGCAGTCCGCTACTTCTTCTTCTTCCTCCTCCTTAAAGATGTAGCGCGCGTTTCGGCGGTTCACGCACACATACATAAAAAAACAGCCGCCGTCATTGGAGAGAAAAAAACTGTACAAATTATTACAGGACCACACACAAAAAAAATAGCGAAGTCTTACAGCAGATCAGGTGTGAGCCTAGCGGGCGTTTACGCTCCGAAGATACGGCTTACCCTCTTCTCCTTTCGTAGCTGGCATGTACATTAAGCATTGCCAGTATCTCAGATTAAAGTACGCAGGCCTCCCGCGTTTGCGAGCTCCTGGCAATTCAGGAGGCTACACCGCACCAGCTACAGCGGAGCAGGCGGGTACGGTGGCGGGACTTGACGTCGCACACGTTACCACCAGACGTCCGCTACTTCGGCTGGCTGCGAGGCTGGAGTGTCCTTCCGACGGGGGTCCGCATCGCCGCGTGGGGTATCGCTCCTTCTTCGCGGTGTCCCCAGTGCGGTGTGACCGAGACCCTCGCGCACGCCATGTTCGAGTGCGTCGTGGCGCGCACTTTTTGGAGACTTTTGTCCCGCATGTTTTT
This sequence comes from Amblyomma mixtum, assembly GCF_055824585.1. Classification (NCBI taxonomy): domain Eukaryota; kingdom Metazoa; phylum Arthropoda; class Arachnida; order Ixodida; family Ixodidae; genus Amblyomma; species Amblyomma mixtum. Next base: position 221,007,866 of record NC_143013.1, on the reverse strand, counting down.
TGTAACTCTCGACGCGCGCACTAGGCCGCGCGACTTTTTTGTGCGCCTGATCCTTTGTGTGGGCGCTTTTGTGTTGTGGCGCCAGCGTGGCGTCGCGTCTCTACAGGGCCGACCGCAGCGAGCCATGTTCCCCCTGCTCCAGCGGGTTCGGGCGCGCCTCTTCCAACAGGCGTGCCTGGACCGAGTGATGCTCCCCGAGGAAGAGTTCCTTCGGCGTTGGAGCACTCGCTTCATCGCCGTCGACAGGGGCCGCGTGACCGTACGGCTCCTGCCTTATTGAGTGTGTGCAGTGCGCGGTGTTGTTGCGCGTTTCTTATTTAGTTAGGGAGCGTGCTTCCCCCGCGGCATCCGGACATTATGGACACTGCGGACATTATTACGTGCAGTGAATGACTTTTGTTTGCAGGGCGACAGGAGTCGCCGTCGTGTCTTGAGTGATCGCTTTTTCGTAATCGAGCGACACTAGTCGCGCACTGTACTCTTGTATTTTTTGAGGGACTGTGGTCCCTTATCGTGTAACCATGGGGTCCAATAAAATTCTCTTGAGAGAAAAAATCGGTTTTTTATGAAAATGAGTCCTGAAACACCCGTTCTCACTTGGCTGGAAGTGTTTGTATGCGTTTTGGTAAGGCGCAAACGCGTGGGAAGACAGCTGGGAAGCGCAGCACGAGGGGACTCAGAAGATGTGGGCTTAAGATTACCCTCGCTAGGTTAGGGCTCTCTCTTTCTGTCCCAGTTCTCCTCTCTTTTAGTGCGAACAGCAAAGGACATGTCCTGACTCCGGTGTGCAAACATCTGCATAGTTTTATCATTGCAACCAGGATATTCTCTTGTTAACTTCAAATTCCTTTCAAAGTCATTTTTCTAGCTTGTTTCAATTCAAATCTATAACACTTCACAATCTCATTCAATATTATTCCAAACCTCCCTAAGCTTCCTCAGCAAGCTATTCAGTGGCCGTTGGACTAATTAAGAGTAGGAATTCCACGTTTTTGCCACTTTGCATTGATCACCATTCTGTTGTATCATTTAGACGTACTGAATTGTATCCAACCTGGCTATATAATTTGCATTGTATTGTATTGCTTTTAAATGGGTAAAAATGGCTTTTTAAAAAAGGAAATGGCGCAGTAATTGTCTCACATCTCCGTGGACATCTACCTGCCCTAAGTAGACATATTCTCTTACTGCTTCCAGCACCTCGGTACCAATTGCGAACTGCTGTTCCCTTGCTAGACTGTTGAACAATAGGGGGCCTTAAAGGACTATTAAAAGACACCAAATTTTTGCTTACGTGTTTTCTTATTTCAAACGATGCGTTAGACTACTCAAGGTTCACCCCGTGATATTCGCATACGACCGCTCAATAAATTGAATTTATTCTTCACGCTGTTTCAGTTTCGTCAACCGAACGATGGCTTGGAAGTATCTGGGCCTTGTAAGGCAGGAAAAAAAAGCAATATTACTGCCGGTGCGTCGTTTGTCGTCATTTCAGCCCTTGAAGCAGGCTCGTTTAAGTGTAGCAGTTACTACATATAAACGTTTAGACTGCCGTTTTATGGTGCTTCACGTGACCTAAAGCCCAACTGCATGTCACCGCCATCGTTCGGTTGATGAAACCGAACAGCGTAAGAGAAGAAATTCAATTATAAATTATTTAGCTGTCGGAGCCGAATACAACGCGGTGATTCATGTAGTCTAATGTCTAGAACGTGATTGGTATGAGAAAATACGGAACTAAAATTAGGTGCTTACAGTCCTTTAAGGGTAAGTAAATGGTGGCGATAACTACCACCTCTTGTTTTGGTCTGGGAGAGAGAGAAGCTGTTTAATTGAAAAACAGAAAATTTTAGCCACATACGCTGAATTACTACCCTGCGTGGGAAGGGGATTCGGGAAGAGAAAGATGGAATGAGAAAAGTGTAGGATATGAGATAACAAAAATCATTGTACAGAGAATGCGCGATGAGAGAGCTCTTCGGAGGGATTAGAGTTCGTCAATATGACCAGTGTCATCCAAATAAACAAATAAAAGTTCATTACGCGTCTCCGTTCCCTATGGCAGGACAAGGGTCCTAATACATAGTCGGGTGTTAGAGGTACTTAAGTGGGTGATTACATAAGATGCCCATAATATGCACGCGCCTCAACACACAGTGGGCATTCTAACAAAATATGCTCCACTGTTTCTACTAAGTCGCAGTTTTCGCAATACGGACTGTTCGCTTGACCTAAACGGAACTGTAAGGCGTTTATTAATGCAGCGTTTAGACGAAGTCGACGGTAAAGAGCTTCCAGATGGCCAGTAAGTCTCGGTGACAGTCTTGACTTGTGGCGTGGTTCAATGGAGAGCAGAAAGTGGTAATTATTTGTCGGCGAGGTCGACAGCCGGTTTTCTCCTTCGCTAGCACTTCTTTTGGCTAGCTGGGACGCTTTAGACATCATGAGGTAATTAAGAGTGTAATTCCTGTTTTGACAACCTCTGCTGGTTGTTTCTTCTGCTTTTTCTTTGGCTGTGATTTTACAGAGAGCTGGAATCCACTGAAATGTGATAGAGCGGCTGGCGGCAGTAGCCTGGTGATATAGGCAACTATTGTCAAAAGAAACTGGCTGGTGAATATTTTTCTTCAATAGGTTGGACGGAAATTGTAGCGTTATATTGGAAGACTGTTGAAACGGGAGGCAGTAGCCGCACAGGGCATTGCCCCTTTACCCTGGGACGAGTGGGCGCCGGACGCGCTGGACCTTCCGGCACGACGACCTCGGCGGGGATTGTATTCCCTCTCAGGAAAGTGGAGTCTTCTTCCCTCGTAGAGGAAGGAGAAAGGGAAGGCCTGGGCCGGTCATGGAAGGGGCTGGGAGACGGGGAGTGGTAGGTGTTGTGTGTTGGCTTGTCGTGGTCAGTGATGTAGCGTGCCGCATCTTTCTCCTCCATGGAATAAATGGTGGTTGTTGTGTTGCAGAAAAAGAATGTGTGTCGTGGTGAGTGACTGATCACGTCGATCGCATCTCTCTGTCACTATAAAGACAACCCAGCAGCCAGGGCTTCGGCGCGAGGTAAAAGCGAGGAGCTCTGCTGCGTGGGTCTGCACCAAGCTCTGGCCAATCTCACGCCGTAGGTATGTGCCATTAAAACAGAGGCCAATACCAAGAACAGTGCCCTAGTCTGCGGCTTGGAAGCAGTTCATATGTATAGTTGAACCTCGTTCTAACGAAGTGGTACGGGCCACGCGATTTCTTTGTTATAGCGATCTCTTCGTTACATCCGTTGGTGCCTGTGGCCGCAACTGTCGCTTGCCGACGGGCTTGCATCCACCCTGTAGACCGATGACAACACAGGTGGCGTTAAAACTGCAGCCGAGTTGTGTTGAGGGAGCCTTGGACAAGCACACCGAGCACCCGCGATGAGGACAAATACAGAGCCATCAACCGAATGCGCCAGCTTCGCCAACGTGCACCCGAAGAGGTCCCCGTTTTCCAAGAGCTGAATCTAATACTGGCCGCGGTGATGGTAATAGGGGGCATGCTATGACTATTCAGTCGCGAGTATTGGTTTTATAGGTGTCTCGGCATGAGCACAAGCATGAAATGTGTCGAAAAGCGCCCGATGTGGCACCCGCTTGAGCGGGAAAAGTTTTCCGCATTCTTTGTGCGGTGCTCGGCAGAGCGAGTTATCTCAGTATTTCAGTTTGCCGCTTGAAATGGGTAAGGAAATGCTGAGCTGCGTTACAGATCGATCTACATTGCGTGGAATGGCTACTGTTCACGTGGTGTTAGTTATATCCGCTTCTAGGACACTTTTACGTCTTAAAAATGAGATATGAAACAGATGGAATTCTATGCGAGCTTCAAAGGGGAATAGCGATCTTTTTGTTATATCGATTGTTCCGTATTCAATCCTTTCGTTGTAGCGAGGTTTGGCTGTTTAGCTTAGAAACACGGAAAAAGAAAGACGTAGCTCCAAATTATGACTTTTGCACAAGGATGCCATAATTTGGAGCTACGTCCTTCTTTTCGCGTGTTTCTGAGAGAGACAGCCGAGCCTCACTATATAAAGGATTCAATACGAACAATCGATATAACAAAAGGATAGCTATTCTTCAAATTATCACTTGTGCACTAGGATGTACCCGCCGCGGAGGCTCAGTGGTTAAGGAGCTCATCTACGAGCCGCAGTATCCGGGATCGAGCCCAACCGCGGCGGCCGCGTTTCGATGGAGGCGAAACGCAAAAGGTACCCGTGTGCTGTGCGATGTCAGTGCACGTTAAAGATCCCCAGGTGGTCGAAATTATTCCGAAGACCTCCCCTACGGCACCTCTTTCTTTCTTCCCGCGCCATTTCCTTTCCTAAAAAAAAACCAATTTTCCTAGGATGCAGCAAGAGTGGGAGAACTAAACGAAAGCCTGTAAGCCTATATATCGAATTTGGCCAGGACTAAATAAATTCAGCTTTTGTTTGTCATCGTACACCACGCGAAAAGAATGAAGCAGCTGCAAATTTTGGCTTTCGCACTAGGATGTAGCAAGAGTGTGAAAACTAAACGAGAGCTTGTAAGCCAATATATCGAACTCTGGCTGGGCCCAAAGAAATTAAGCTTGTTTTCGTCATCTAACGACACCCATAACACCTCTGCTTCAGTTCTGAAGTTGAATAGCCTCATCGCATAAGCACATAACAGTTTTTTTTTCGACTGTCATTGAAGTTTTTTGTGCAGCCGACAGCTTCTATATTGGCTTTATTTTTGATATGCAGTGATTAGATTAAACTCAGGAAATAAAGCGCGCTTAGTATTGGCAGCAGCCAAAGTAAATCGGTTGAAGTGACGTCACGATAATTGTGGATACTACGTGCTTCACTTGAACGCATGCGTAGACCCATGGATTTAGTGATTTAGCGTATTAGAGCACGGCCTTAACCCATTTGCGACCACAGCACAAAAATGAAAATAGGATGTCGCGGAAGTGAACGTTCATAAGTACTTGCAGAAACGGTGCTTTCAGCTCATCATCGTCATCAGCCTGACTACGCCCGCTGCAGAGAAAAGCCCTCTCCCATGTCTCTTCAGTTAAACCTGTCCTTTGCCAGCTGGCCACTGTATCCCAGCAAACTTCTTAACCTCTTCCGCCCACCTAACTTTCTGCCACCTGCTACTGCGCTTGCCTTCTCTTGGAATCTATTTCGGTACCCTTAAGGACCAGCGGTTATCTTGCCTTCGCATTACATGCGCTGCCCAAGCCCATTTCTTCCTCTTGATTTCGGCTAGGATGTCATTGACCCGCGTTTGTTCTCTCACCCAGTCTGCCCTCTTGCGGTCTCTTATTGTCCTTTCCATACAGCAATAATTTACAGCCATACAGTTACAGCAATAATTTTTCTTTCCATCGCTGGCTCCTTAAGTTAAGTTGAACCCTTTTCTTTAGCCTCCACATTTCTGCCCCATAGGTGAGTACCGGTAAGATACAGCTTTTGTGTACTTTACTTTTCTCTTGAGGGATATTGGTAAACTACCATTAATGATCTGAGAGAACGTGCCCTATGCAGCAAGCCCATGCCCTTCATATGGCGTACTGTGCGGGGCCTTCGTATGCTTTCAAAACAAAGACAGCCGTTCTATGTGTTGGCTGTCTATCAAGAACGACAGTAGATTGAAGTAGCAACGGAATTCTGCAAGAAAATTGTGGTTGTAACGAAGGCTTCGAGTTCCCGGCGTTTTCTTCATATGAATGTCATTTTTTCTCATGAAGAACTCGACGCTGCCCTTGCGGGATGTCGGCGTTCGTCTTCACTAGGCCCAGATGGTATCACATATGCTGCGCTATTTCAAACGTTACAACCACTCTTGGCTCAACGGTGTTGTACCTCAAGAATGGGAATCGAGTCGACTGATACCCCTACTAAAATATGGAAAACCTCCACTCGAGCTCACATCGTACCGACCAATAGCCTTGACCAGATGCGTGGTAAAGGTCATGGAGGGAATGATTTTGTGGCTTCTTGAGTGGTGTCTCGAACACTATGAAATATACCCCGATGCTATGTCCGATTTTCGGTGGGGTCGCTCCTGTATTGACAACGTCGTTGATCTCGTATCCACGGTTCAACAACAGAGGCGAATGAAACGTTTGTCCGTGGCACTCTTTATTGATGCGAAAGGTGCCTACGACAACGTGGCCCATGAAGCCTTGATGCGCTGAAAAACGCGGGCATCGGTGGTCCGATGTTTGCATGGATTGAGAGCTATCTTACTAGAAGATCATTTTTTATCCAGTGTGAAGATGGCCCGACACCTGCGCGTTATACCTACCGTGGCGTGCCCTAGGGTGGTGTCCTTAGAACACCGTCCAGATATCTATGTGCGGCGATGATATCTGCATCTGTGCCTCCTCTGTGACGCGTCTCCAGGAGCTTGCAGGATTTCAACCGGCAGCAACAATCACTTCTTCATATCTCCAGAAGCAAGGTCTCAGCGTTTCACCGGAAAGTGTGCTCTAGTGGCATTTAGGGTACACTGCAAGTACTGCGAATGCCATATCCGGTATGCACCGACGGTCACATCATTTCTTACTGCAAATCTCATCGTTTCTTAGGGATCCTGATAGACCGCAACCTATCATGGAATTCGCATTGCACTCTGCTGAAAGAAAAGCTAACATTTATCGCTCACTTACTCCGATTTTTAGGCGGAAAATCATGGGCTGGTCAGTGCAGTGAGTGCTGGAGTTGTACAGAGTGCTATTTCTGGGATTCTAGCGGTACAGTACACCCGTACTTTCAAACACGTGCAAGACTAATCTGCATACCCTCCAGACAGTGCTCATGTGTGGGTCTCCGTCGGAGCGCATCAACATTGAGAACCATTGCATTCGCCAAACACCCCCCGATTTCGACGTATATTGCCCTAGACTCCTTGCGAATGCACATACGTCATATTTTAAGGATTCCACATCATCGCCTTGCGCCTGTGCCTCTGCAGAGATCTCATTCTGCATTTGCAAGGTAACAGCAATGCAACAGTCGTCCATCCCAAAACAGTTCATCTCGGCAGCTCGACCTCCCTCTCCACTGGGTTGTCTGCGGCTCCCATGTGTGCGCCTTGCTATTCCGGGGATAGCGAAGAAATCAAATTTAACAACCTCAGCCATTCAGCACCTGACACTGCCCATGCTACACTTTGATTATTGGGACCGTACTCACTTCTATATGGATGGCTCGGTAACCTCAACTAGTTCTGCTTGCATCGTGGTCGTTCCTGGGAAATAGACCCAAATTCGCCAACAAATTTCGCATCGGACTACCTTTTCTCCAGCAGAATTGGCCGCTCTTCTTGCGGCGGTAAATTACATTTCACAACAGTCACCTAAAAATGGGCCGTTTTTTGTGATTCGAAAGCTGCCCTACAATGTCGTCAATCTGCCTTGAGCCACAGCGGCCATGAGCAACTTGTAGCGGAGGTACGACACCTGCACCACCAGGAAACCGAGCAGGGCCACGAAATGGTATTCCAGTGGGCACCAGGCCATGATGACATTGTCGGCAACGCCTTAGGTGACGATGCTGCTCGATCGGCTTACGATACAACCAACATTGTCGACACACCACTAACAAGAGCTGACACAGCATGACACCTTCAACTGCTCGCCCGAAACGTTACTGTACAGTCGTGGTCTACCCCTGGAGGTTAGACACCCCGCTCGCACCACTTCGACCCCTTGTTTCAACTTCAAATACCATTCGACCTCCCGCGCTGTGATACTTCACTGTTGTGCCGCCTGTGGCTAGGAGTGGCGTTCACAAACGCCTATTCCAATCTCGTTGCAATGGCAGACTCTCCAGAGTGTGAGCAGTGCGATTGCGATGAGACGATCGGACACCTCCTTTGTGACTGTCCTCGTTTTGAGCAAGAGCGCGGCTTCCTGGCTGCTGTTCCCCGCCGCTTGGACTCGCATCCTCTAACAGAATCCGGGATTCTGGAGTCTTGGACACAACCTTCCTCACGAAGGAAAGCGGTGAAAGCACTCATGAGGTTCTTAAAGGACTCGGTGTTGTGTTCCCATCTGTAAACATCAAGCTTTAAGTGCGCGTCCTTTAACCGCTTGTAATAGTGGTCGATGGACAAATAAAAAATTCATTTCGTTGCCGCTCTTTTTCCTTTTTTTCTCTCTTTGTTCCCCTCCCAACGTGTAGGGTAGTCTACTGGGCATCGCCTGGTTAACCTCCCTATATTTCCGTCCTTCTATTCCTCTCTCTCACAATCCGGATCAGCGGTCATACAGCTCATAGGATGTTCGTACTGCTTTTCATCAGACGTCCTGTATCATATGCCTATACTGGATAACCAGGTAAGAACTGGGAAATGATCAGCAGGTACTCAGGAGAACATAATCTCTCAAAAAATGAAAGGTAGAACAAAGAAAATGCACGCAACTGAGTACGATCGCAACACGTTTCTTCCTTTACATCTGTGTGGTGGATTTCTGAGCGCAGTCGTAGTTTTTGTTTTGTATATTCTTATTTCGTTAACAGTTTGCTTGAAAGCCTAATTCTACTGATATTCAGCAGCTCACTGTCTGTCGGTCTGCAGGTATATTACAGAGAGGAAGCTTGAGATGGCCCGAAGGGGGCCACCTCTCACAATCACTAGGTGTGCTTCTCATTGCAGGAGTCCATTGGCGACCGCCGCGGCTCGGGCTCGGTCGACCAGGGCCATCTGGCTTGCCAGGTCGGAGCAGCCGAGCAAGGCTGCCTTCCAGTCCTCCCTGGTAAGGTTTGGTTTTGGAGCGAGGTCCGGGGTTGATTGGCATACCCACACAATGTGAAAGATGCCCCAAGACTTCTCCGCACAGTGCGGGCACTTTCCTGAATATGCAGGATCAAAGTGTTTTAAAATGGCCGGGCACAGCAGTGTTTTGTGTGAAGACGGAGGAGAGTGCGTTCCTCCGCCTTTGTAAAGGCCATACAGGGCTTAGGATAAATTGCGTGGCCGGATTGGCATAACTGAGTAATTTCTTGAAAAGTGAGGGCCAGATTGGGTTCGGGAACCGTTTCGGAAGGGTCTGAAGGCATTACCCAGAGAGGGAGCGCGTGGGCGTCGTCGTCTGCCGTTTCATTGCCTTCGAAGCTGCCCACAAGAGCAGGCTTTTTTTTTTCAACGTAAATATCAACGTCTTTAGTCGGCATGGTTATGCGCGAGCTTTTCACGTGAGCAGAGGAAGTGAAAAAGAAGACTGCGTTCTGAAGACAGTGCCTTGAGTCCAACCTTTGCGAAATGCTGCAGCAGCAAATTACGGCGGTGAGTGGATTTTGAACTGCTAACCACAGGCGCTCTAAAGTTGTGTGTCTATTTTAACCTCTCAAAAACCAGAGTAGAAAGGTTGCTGCTGGAAGTTCACTACAGTACTGGTGCAACATGGTCACTGTGACAGCAGATTAAGCTTCATCTGCAGTGTTGTTTAGGGAAATTGGGTTTGTAGGGGCAAACAGAAACATTTGCGAAATCTAAGGTTGGTAGATAGAGCTGCATTTCATGCCAACGTTTTATGAGAACTTTTTATTTCAGTACTGTGGTGGTGAAGCGCAGTGGTTATTAATGTGAAATTGCTGGTTGAACAGACTGAAAGCCATATAAATTGTGAAGTCTCCTCACAGTGCGGTAGGCGAGATATATGCAATTGAATAAATAAACGAGGAATAAGCTCGGAAAAATAGGCGCGTTTTGCCACGTTCGACTGCTCGAGCTCAAGGCGAAGTACCAAAATAATAATTCTTAATTGCCTCTTGTAAATGTACCTTATCTGTATCCCTTCCATTGCCTCGCAAGTCGCATGAATGTTCAAAACAGGTGAAAATTGCTGCATCCGGCCCAATATTTTGGATTCGCTGAACCATTTACACTAGCACTCAGAAGAAAGCAGGGATAGTTTTTATTACCACCTGTATTTCAAGAAGAAGCGCTGGAGACAAACATTATATCATATTGGACAACAGCGTTTAGACACAAGGACGGCCCACAAAACACGACGACATATGTCGCATATGTCATCGTGTTTCGTGTTCAGTCCATGTGTCTAAGCGCTGTTAACCAAAATGATGCAACACCAACTAGCACGACAGCTTGTCTTAAACATTATATGTGCTCATTAGCTATTTGTTAGAAACGGCACTCATGTTATATCACTATTTTTGCGTATGTTAATAATACTGCTGCCACCTCATGCTGTCTAGTTCGGAAGGTATGCTGCTGCTTGAAATGATAGAAAAGAGGTGATTTTTTCTTAAAGTTGCCTCGATAAGTACTTGCTGACGATTAATTAACAGGGAGCAGTTGTGTTTAGATTTTCGAAACGCGCTGTCCTCAGATTTCACTCGCTTAAGCATCACGCATGCCTGCCCAATATGGAGCATGAATATTCATTCATTTGTTGCGTATTTTTACTCCTTTACTGGCGGTGGATCTCGGTCAGCTATGGCGCTGTGCTGCGTCCACGAGGCTCCTCATTCATGAACGCAATGCTGCTTCACTGCCAAAATAGTCTGGTGGGAGGCGTTTAGCTGCACTGCTTCACTGCAATGTCTTTCGCTGAGGCGTGACCTTCCAGCGCCTTAACTTGATCTCAGATATGCAACTCATTCAGGTTCACAGCACACTAGCCCAACGCTCCTGGATAGAAATCTCGTCCTGCAGCCTCTCGATGCTCATAAACAATTCGAGAATGAAGTGTTAGGCTTCTTGACCGCAAATTACGTGCGCAGTTCACTTTCTAATTATGTGTCCAACTGAAAAGAAGTTGTTGGGAATTCCTAGATTGTCGGGAAAGAATCAAGATTCAAAAACCACTTCATCTACATCCTGGTTCAGCGCTATGGCTGCTGTCTGGCGACGACCACATGAGAGCCTGCCCATAGATGAACTTTACCGCGATTAAATCAGTTTGGTAATACTAATCATCGAGTCAAATTAAAGGAAAGTTGGAGTTACAGTTTTGCGAATGTTATACGAATACTATTTCAATTCTATTTGCTTCTTTCTCAGGCGGATCCGGCTGCAGACGATGGTGGGCGGCTCGGGAGGAAAGATTCGTTGATCGTCTTGCGGTAAGGAGACGCACAAAGAAGAGTCCACTTCCAAATTTACTCAGGGAGCGGTAGTCGGTATTGGTGTACCTAGAGCATCGCATCGCCGCTAAGCGCTGGAACCATGGCCATAAAATTATTGGAACGAGCTATTGCTAACGCCAGGAGGCCCCATTTGCTAGAACTATTCTTCTTGTGACGCTAAGAATATGGTTTTTTTTTTTAACGTCACAAAGCGACTAAGGCTATGAGAGACGCCGTACTGGAGGGCTCCGGTGGTCGAAATTTCCGGAGCCCTCCACTACGGCGTCTCTCATAGCCTTAGTCGCTTTGGGACGTTAAAAAAAAAACCCATATTCTTAGCGTCACAAGAAGTATCCCTAATCTGTTGTGCCGTCGCTGTAGCTCAGGGGTTGTGCTCTGCTGCTGACCCGAAAGACGACCGCGGCGGTCGCATTTCGATGAAGGCAAAATGCTAGATGCTCTTCTACTGTGCGATGTCAGTGCACGTTCAAGATCCGCAGGTGGTCAAAATTATCCAGAACACTCCACTACGGCGCCCTTCATAGCCTGAGTGGCTTCGGTCCGCTAAACCCCATAAAACCAAACCAAGCTCTAATCCATAGTATAATCGATGATTGAGAGCGTGCGATTGGAGAGAACGGACTCGCCTCGAAGGGTCTCGCCTCAGCACACGCCCTGGCACTCTAAACCCTTTTATATGGATAGCGAGTAAACCTGTTCCATTAAACGGGTTAGGGAGAGTTCCTGCTGGTGCAATTGCTCTTTTGTTGGTGCGACTTTCCTTGCAATGTACGTACTTGATTACGGGTAGCCTTTAATGACGCCATGCTGGCTTGAATGAGTTCAAGTGCAGAATATATTTACTTGGCGAGACGGCTGGTTTTGAAGAACGTTCCAGCGAAGAGCATTTTAGTGAATGCTTGAAATGAAGCAAAATTTAGTATTTTCCTTAGCTACACCCAGGCAGCCATTTTTCGGTGGAAAACAATATAGTATTCGTGGCGACGAGTGCCGCTCTCTTTAAAACAATGCACCTTCGTCTGCTCACTGAGAAAACGAAGGTAAGAGAAGGAAAGTACCGCAGCGGGCTGCTGCCGACTTACGAGACATTAAACTTGACTGACTTCGCATGCCGCAGAGTCTGCCTGCGGTGTGTTCGCGGGAACTCGTTGTGCTGAGCAGCATCAAGAGCGTAGAAAAAGTGCGTTCATTCGCGCTCTTTTAAGGCGAGAGCCTTCAATGCCTTATCGTTGTCGACGGAAGGTTGTCGACAGAATGCTGTCAGCAGAGGTGTCACGCTTTTCCGTTGTTCGAAATGGTTTTGAGACAATTACTGCGTAATTTCCTTTCCTCAAATACAATTTTCATTTTCTTCATTACGGCCCCTCTTTCTCTTTCTTCATTCACTCCCACTTCCTCCCTCCCTCTACAAATGGATGACTGGTGTCCACCGAGATATGTGAGAATTACTGCGCATTTCCTTTCCTCACAAAGCGTTGCGTTCAAAGGTGTTTCCAACCTGCAAAGTACCGCGCCGAACGGGTGGTGGCGTTCCGTGGCAGCGCTACAACACGCTGTCGGGTTCCTCTCATAAAGGCGAAGCTTAAGCGTCATTAATTAGCAGTTAAGTGGTATTTAGCTATTATTAATTAGCTATTAATTACTAATTTCTAATTTCTAATTACTTAGTAATTAGTGTGTGTGACGTCATGTGTTACGTCATCCAATGGGGACATCACCAGTGCCATAGAGACAGTCAAAGTGGTGCGGAAAACGCTTTTGCCTCTACGCACTCAAGACAGTCAAAGTGCCCCCTGAATTTTTTTTCTAACGAGCACCGCTATCTCTCGAAAGAAATGGGCGACAGAACTCATGATGATAAGCCAGCAATATTTTTTGACAAATTTCGAAACTAGAAGCCCGTCTGATAGTTACACGAAGTGTTTTAGCTGTCTATTGCATTCTCTTGATTCACCGAGGCATCAACAGAATGCACGGTATAAAAGTAAAGTGGAACCGCCTGCGCAGCGTCGGGTTGTAAATGAGGGACGAAATGCAAGAAATGAGAAGCCTGCCGCATCACTGCGCGACGAACTAACGAAAGAAGAAATTTGCGACGCTTAAACTTGTGGCTCGACACGAACAATTAATCGAGAAGCTGACGGTGGTGCTCGGTTTGGTCACGGTCTGCCTCGTTCGCACTCTTCTTCACGTAGGGCTGTGTGTTGTCACCTGTTGTGCTTTCGCTCCCGGACAGAAATAGGAAATTGTGCTTAGATATAGTTTCGACTACTTCAGTGTACTTGGTGACTAGAGAAGTGATGCTCAACAACGATGAATTCCTGCATATGCAGCATTCATGTTTTATTTGCTACGCGCACGCAATACCTTGCCGAAGTTAGCTGCAGTGTTTACTATTACGTTTTCGCATCTACATCTTTTGCTTTCACTTCAACAACGAACAATTTTCTTCTTTTTGGATGGCGAGAGGAGATGGCCTAGTTGTCTAAGGCATCGGGAAAAGAAGCTGCTGTTTGCTCCAGCTGCGGTTCGAAACCCGCTTCGACAGGAAGTTCTCTCCGTAGCTGCAAGAGCAGCGGACTGTTGTGGTCCCTTTGGCGGCGAAGATCTATCACCGCTTCTTGCTGCAAAGTCCGATGTTTTCTCTCAGCGGCCGGCTCTCGCTCCTGAGGGCGCAGCAACGTTGGCCATCACGAAATAGAATCGCGAAGGCAGTGATGAATCATCATTCTCATTAGCCTGACTAAGCCCACTGCAGGGTAAAGGCCTCTTCGATGTCTCTCCAATTATGTTGTCATGTGCCCGCCTAGACCACTCTATCCCTGAAATCTTAATATCATCCGCCCACCTAACTTTCTTCAGCGCGCTGCTACGCTTGCCTACTCTCGTAATCCAGTCAGTTACTCTTAACGACCATCGGTTATCTTGCCTTCGCATTACATGCCCTGCCCAAGCCCATTTCGACTAGGATGTCATTAACCCCCGTTCGTTCTCTGACCCACACTGCCTGCTTCCGGTCTCTTAACTTTACACCTATCATTGTGCTTCCCATAGCTCGCTGTGTTGTCCTCAATGCAAGAGCTCGTGTTGTCGTGTTTGTTCCGTCCTCGTTTTTTCCGCGCTGTTTTACCATGCAAGCTTAACCTTTTTCGTTACTCTACACGTTTCTTCCCCGTAGGTGAGTACCGGTAAGATACAGCTGTCATACATTTTTTCTTGAAGGATATTGGTAAACCGTCATTCATGATCCCAGAGAACCTGGCTAATGCACTCCACCCCATCCTTATTCTTCTAGTCATATCCGTCAAGTGATCCCGACCTGCGGTCGCTACCTGTCCCAAGTAGACGTATTCCCTCACTACTTCCAGCACCTCGCTACAAATTCGAAACTGCTTTTGCCTTCTGAGACTGCTGAACATTAATTCGGTTTTCTGCATGTCGATTTTTAAACCAACTGTTCTTCTATGCCTGTCTATGTCATTGATCATGCTTTGCAATTAATCTCCTGTGAACTACGCAAGGCAATGTCACCAGCGAATCGCGGATTACTAAGGTGTTCCCCATTAACTCTTATCCGCAAAAATTGTCACACCAGGCCTCTGAATATCTCCTGTAAACAGGCGGTGAATACGACTGACGAGATTGTGTCTCCGTGCCGACAGCCATTCTTACTGGAATTTCACTGGTGACTTTATGGAGTACTATGGTGGCTGTGCAACCGTTGCAGATATATGCCAGAATTTTCGCATAAGGCTTATCTACGCACTGATCTCGCAGTGCCAGCATGACTACTGCGGTTTCGACTGAGTAAAATGCTTTCTCGTAATCTATGATGCCTATATATACGGTTTGGCTACATTCAGCGCATTTTTCTATGACCTGATTGATAGTGGGAACATGGTCTAGTGTCGAGTAGCCATTGCGAAGACTTGCCTGATCATTTGGTTGATTGAAGTCTAAGGTTGTCCTGACTTTATTAGCGATTACATTAGTAAATACTTTGTAGGCAACAAACAGTGACCTGATCGGTCTGTAATTTTTTCAGTTTCGCGACGTCTCCGATCTCATGCATCAAGATTGATAGCGTTTTCCAACCTTCTGGTACGCTCGAGGTCAGATTGCGTAAACACGATGGATAGTTTTTCTAGCACAATCTCCCCTACGTCTTTCAAGAGATCTGCTGTTACCTGATCCTCACCGGCTGTTTTCCCCCTTTGCATTGCTCCTAAGGGTTTCTTTGGTTCTTTGATAACTGGTGTGATGTCCCATTGCTGTGCGACGCTGCTTCTGTCAATAAAGTCGTGATTACACTGGCTAGGGTATAGATTTGTGTAGAACTCTTCGGCTACTCTAACTACCTTATCCATATCGCTAATGACGTTGCTCTCATCGCTTCTCAGAGCCATCTGCCTAGTTTCTTCTTCGCCACTTTTAAGCTACCTCCATTTTTTAGAGCATGCTCGATTTTCTAATAATGTTCTTTATGTATGTTACTTGTGCTTATTGATTAAGTTTGGTAGCTGTGCTCGTTCTATTTTGTCTGAGTGGTTAGATACCTTCATGCTTTGGCGTTTCTTAATTGAATCTTTCGGCTCCTGAGAGAGCTTGACGGTATCCTGTCATGCCATCCTACCGCCTACTTCTACGGCGCACTTCGTAACGATGGCTATGAGATTAACGTTCATTGTTTGAACATTAAGGCCGTCTTTCTCAGTTAAAGCCGAATATCTGTTCTGCAGCGAGGTCCTGGATTCCTCTGCCTTCCCTCTTACCGCTAATTTGTTAATGGGCTTCAGCTTCACTAGTTTCTTCCGTTCCTTCTTCAAGTCAACACAAATGCGAGGCCTTACCATCCTATGGTCGCCACAAAGAGCCTTTCCGAGGAATTCTACATCCTGCACGCTCCCAGGGTCAGAGCATAGTATGAAGCCTATTTCACTTTTAGTCTCGCCATTGGGGCTCTTCCACGTCCGCTTCCTCTTCTCTCGTTTGCGGAAGAAGGTATTTATGATCCATAAATTATTAACGCAATAGTGTTAATAGTGTTAAAGCTCTCGTTACGCTGAAGATCAGTTGTCGGCGCTGTCGGCGTTCTTAGTGATAAATAGGGTGGCGTAGGGTGGGTCAGGCCGCCACCCATGGAGAAGTAAGCTAGGTGGGGAAGCTAGCTCTCGTGACCTGATGGGGCTTTCACAACCTACCCACCGGATTGTGAGGAAACTAACTACCCTGTTAAATTTATGGTTGGTCGCTAGAGGTTGCTCGTGAAGAGCAATTTGGGTCGCACAAGACTCAGCGGTGGCAGAACCTGCTTTCGCAGGGCAGTATGAGGAGTAGTATGAGGGCTCCCAAGGACATGTGACTGAACAGTTGAGAATGACCGATCCCGCATACATGGGGATTAACTCATTAAAGCTATCGCGTCATATCTTTAAGGCGCAGCTTAAGTGTTCTTTCCAATTTTTTCGCTCCGCAAGCTCTACTAATAACTCCCCCCTGCTATTCCTAGAGCCAATGCCATTGTCTCCTACCACCTGGACTCCGGTTTACTTCTTTCCTACTGTCACAAACTTTCGCCTTGGTTAGGTTAAGGCGCGGATCCGCTCTACGGTTACACGCCTTCCCACTACGGATCCCTGTGGCACATTAATTTCATTAGGCCGGTCGACCTGTGCTTCCGGTGGACCAAAACAAGGAATTCGCAAAAACTTTCGTTTGTACACATACAACAGCCGGGTATATACATCGGAAGGACAGGTTTGCAACAGAAACGGAAATAGTATGAACAGTGCTACAAGGCTACATAAAAGCGAAATCAACAAATTCAACAAGTCTATTATAAGGTGGCACGAACAGTTAGCTCAGAGTATATAAAAGATTAATTTTATGGATACAAAAGTACATTAAGGCAACATTAAAAGGGCACAGGTGATGTTAGAACGTACGAGCACACAACGACAAACAATAAAAAAGTAGAAAAAGTAGATGCGTGTGAATGGATCGTTGAGGAATGTAAAATGCGAACAGAGTTCTCACATTCCGGCGGAGGCAAGCAGGGGGGTGGCGGCGAGGTGGTCGTAGTAGGATCGCGTATGACGGACGGCCGACGCTCGGTTCCGCGGGAGGCACCCGACAAACTGGAATCTCCTCAAAGCGCCCGCCCGGTCGGCGGGACGAGCCCGACCTTTCAACCCTTCTCCAGGGTTGCGTGGCGCGGGGCCGTCAATGCCTCGAGCTTCCCGGTCACTGTTCCGAGGTTCCTGTCGGAACATTAGCGGCGTGCGACAGGGTCCTCCTGTACATTCCGGTATTTAGGAGGCGGCTTGTGACACCTAGCTCCCCATGGAAATCGCCCGTCAATACAGTGTACTGTGATTTTACTTTGTTTATTGCGAATTCAACATCGTCATAGAAGCTTTCAACAACCTGGTCATCATGGCTAGATGTAGGCGCGTAGGCCTGCACCACCTTCAATTTGCATATCTTAATAAGCCTAATTACGATAACTCCCGCCCTCTGGTTAATACTGGCGTACTATAGAATTTCTCTGTGTTGACAGCTATATCCTGATTCACGAAGAATCCCACCCCCAGGTCTCGTCTGTCCGCTAATACACGATAGCCCAGTACGTGCCCGCTCTGAAGCTTTATGTACACCTTATCTGTACTAACGTCACTAAGCGCTATGACATCCCATTTAATACCCGCGACTTCCTCGGAACAGCACTGCTAGGCTAGGCCCACTGCAAAAGGTTCTAGCGTTAAACGTTGCCAGGTTCGGTTTACAATGGCGGCCTCTCCGGAGGCAGAAATTCTTAGCAGCCTCCGCTGCGTCACAGTTGTGACGGCCGTCTTGGCCATTTTCTCTGCAGCCGCCGGGACAAGTTTAATTGGTTTATACATATATGAAGTTGTGACCAAGTACTACCCCAGTGTGACCAAATCCTGCTCTGGTAAGGGAGGGAGTTGTCAGTTCTGGTCACCGAGATCAGGCCCAGGCCTGGTTATGCAATTTCATCGACACACGGACTATTTTTAGTGCGACATCACTTATAGTGGGCATGCACGCATTTAGCTGTTGTGTATTTGCGTGTTTGTTTGTATGAAGCCTGCTTTCTGGCAGGCAACCGCCTGCCCACCGGGGCGGGCAACCTGCTCGCATGCAAACTGCCCACCGTGGCAAGTGGCCGCTCAATTAAAGATGGGTCGCGAGAGGTTGCTTGGGCAGAGCAACCTGTGTCACACAAGCCCACACCGATAGCAGCACCTGCCATCGCAGCGCAGTGGCGCGTCGCTTAACCACTGTGTGGTATTCAGCAGTTCTGTTTATCTAGCTTAGTTGGCGCTAGGCACGCGTCTTATCATGCCAGCTTACACATACATTTGTATATAGCGGGCGCCCCAGCTAAATGTAACCAAACTTAAAAAAAAGGCGAAGTGTCCTAGTCCAGTGAAACCAACTGAGGGTTGTTCATAGTCGCGTGGCCTAGCCTTGAGTATTTTTTTCGCTATTCAAAGTTAATTGATTAGTTAAGTTTAATTAGCTAGCTTTTTAATTATCGACTTCAGGAAGGAAGTGTCAAAGAAAAAGTTTTAGATCGCCTCGAAAAACCGCTAGTAGTGTTGTTTTCGTCAAGTTACGATTTACCCAACTTCATTTATTGGCCTTAAAATAAAGTTGTCACGTGACCAGCTGCTCGCTCACTTCTCTCCCCCAATGTGCACCCAAAGTCTGATCGAAGAGAGGACTTCAGAAAAAACGGATTTTATTCTTTAAGGACCGTCTTGAGACGTTGAAGTGGCACAGTTGTGATGTGGAAGCTTTTTCTTATTGTGCGGGTTATGGTTAAAGGCCGATAAGAAGACTACTTTACGTAAATATTACTTTGCTGGAAATGCCTCAGTAAGCTGTCTCTCAAAGCGATCTACAACTTTTCCATTGACACTTTGTTCCTCAAGTCAATAATTAAAAAGTTAGTTAATTAAGCTTAACTAATTACTTAACCTTGAAGAACGAAAAAATACTGTAGACTGGGTCACGCGACTTTAAACAACCCTCATTTGGTTTCAGACGGCTAGGACATCCCTTGTTTTTTAAAAGCTTGGTTACATTTAGCTGGGACACCTGGTATATCCATCACGAACTGGGAATAAACAGAGTTGATCGAAGTACAGTCTTTATCAAAAGTTTAGAGCCCAGGGGGTTTGCTTCTAAGCGTTGCAGTGGGACTCCTGTATCATTCGTGGAAGTCCTACCCATTGGAAGAGGAAGGACCGGAAATCTTCTTAAAAACCACCTGGGCTCCAAACTTTTGACAAAGGCTGTACGTGGCGGATGCTTGACTTCGCGGATCTCCGGCTGCTCCGGCGTAGTCGGGCAGGGCATGGCTAAAAATACAACACACTGCACCACTGCTACCGCAGTGGTGCAGTGTGTTGTATTCGGGTGTGCACCACTGCTACCGCAGTGTGCAGTTAACGACAGCAGTAGTTGTAGGCGTCTGTAATGCAACCCCGTTTTCTGACACATGGTAGGCGCGCTCTCCGGCATTTTTGCTCAGTGGATAATTCTTGGCGACGCCTTTGCCCAGAGAGCGGCTCCAGTCGAAGGAGACCATCGAGGCTCCGGGGTTCAACAAGAACACCGTAATAGCTGTGGGCACAACTGTCCTGCTGGCTGCCCTCCTGATCATCTACATTATCGGTGAGACTGCTTCTCAGCAGGAATATATCTGCTATACGACTTGACTAAGGCTCGAAGACTCAGAAAGCTGACCTCTTGAGGCGCATATGGCACCTTTGGAACCACAGTTTATTTCAGCAGGCGATGTTCTCAACCTGAGAAATTTGTCAGAAAACTGAGTTTTATCCTCGAATAATTGTTCAATTGTTCTGTAGCTTCGTCATTCAAAAGAGGCCCCAACGGCGTTTGTGACTTGTACAGCGTTCTAGAGTTCTATCTAGAAGCTTCCACCACCACTAGGTTAACTTCTAGGAAGGAATGTTAAATTCGTTTCACTGGAATGTGCAAAGCAAACTGTTGACTCAGTGGCGGTGGCCAGATTTATTCAACTACACCGTGGACACCGGAATGATGAGGTCTATCAAGCTGAGAAGCATGTGTTTGCAGTCCGAGAGAGCTCTGTTTTAAACTAGCGCACTCGCTAGCGTGAGAGGTGCGGCACCACGATGATGAGGGTTACGAAAAGGGTACAGCCACGGGCGATTTTACAATAATATGACTAGACGTTGTGCAGAAGGCACGCTGACTGCGGTATAATCTGCAAGGACAGGAAAGCCTGGGTAGGGGCAAAGATCGGAGATCCATGAGGGTCGACCGGTGTTACAGTGATACCTGGGATGATTGCCGAAGGCTGAAGTGCGATGGTGAAGTGCGTTGGGTGAAGAAAGAAACCAGAATGTGTTTTGTCCCGGCAGTCTGGTTGTGAGATAACGGAAAGCCTCTATCTGAAGTATGAAGTGGATGCAGCAGCGAATGATAACACCGTGTAATTCCGTTCCACAGGCGGGAATCAAGTGCCGCACCCTCCAACACAAGGTAAGCACCAAGCTGCGCAATGGCAAACAAAATTTGCACCATGGAAATGCAGTATTCCAGAGAGTGGGACTCATATTCCATAGTATTCCATATTCCATAGTGGGCCGTATTTCATAGTATGCGACTGTGACTGTGCATGAAAACGTTTAGAAGAATGAACTTAGACAAAAGCTGGAACAAAACTTCTGGGAGCCGGAGTATATACATTTTTTCTTTCCGAGTGCGAGTGGCTGCGGAATAAATATTTTCCCACCCTTAGTTTGCTTTGTTTTGCACTTTCTGTGGCTCATTGCCTGGTGTTTTCATTCATCTTTCATTCCGTAGAAAGCCCCGATGAGGTGCCCATTTTCTCCTGTTCGCTGGAAAAAACGAGTTTGTCAATATCTGGCTATTGTCCGCTGCACATTCAGCCGCGTTGACATTACAACGTTTTTGACCGCATTCCCTTTTAAGGCATGTTTGTCTGTTTTGTAACATGGCGGCCCATCTTTCTACTAGAGTTTTGTCAGCGTTCTTAACCTAGGCATAGAGGAGCAAACCCTTGCTTTGAAGCACGAAGTAAAATTTATGCTGCCTGTTTGGAACTTGCGTTCACGTGATCACCATTACGAGCCTGTTTGGACCCTTGTACGAGCATGGCTAAAACTGAAAGTTCATATCACAAGTGCTCTGGTAAAATTATTCGCGCTTATTATTGCCGACATCGCGCTTCATTCTCCGGTCGAGAGAGAATGTATAAATCCGTAAAACGTTCGCAAAGAGTAGTGTGGATCGGAAATTTTCAGACCGATTGAATTTCATTATAAAACAGCGCAAATGACTAGGACCAAAATGAAGAAAAGGCGACACGAGAGATCGTTTTGTGCATTATCTTCTGCGAAGTTGTATAATGGATCGTAGCCAACTTTCCGTCCGGTTGAATTTATTGTGCGAAATATCCTGACGTCAGCTTTTCTAAACGCATCCCGCGCTGTAGTCAGCTCCGATAAAGCAGGCAACTATGTGGCTTCTACTGCTTAGGTTTGGTAGTCGAGCACTTGTATATTTTTGCTCTTCGTTGTTTCTGAAATGGGCTATACACCTCTGTCCTCAGAATAAGACACATGCAAAAGGATAACCAATATAAAAATTGTGAAGCTCATTCCGTTTGTTGGTTAAGGTCAGTAATAGGCGCGAAAATATTTCTTTAAGGTAGTCAAAGAATTAGTCATCAATTATCAGTTTTGTGTTGAAGAATCCTTATTATCCAGTGAGGTTTTAAATGAAATAGGCAGTTCGTTTCTCGCGCAACAAGGGTAACGTAGGTAAAGTAAAGCTTTATGAGCTCAACATGCCTCACTGCATCAGGGAAGGCTGGTGCTATCGCTCCTTGCCTACAAGAAGCAAAAAGAGAAAACATGTTTTCTGGTGGCGAATGATATTTTATTAGAACCCGCAGGCGGTGTCTGAGTGGTTACGGCGCTCAGCTACGGAGCCGGAGGCCGTGGATTCAGTCCCGGCCGCGGCGGCCCGGTTTCGATGGAGGCGATACGCAAAAGGCGGCCGTGTGCTGCGCGATTTCAGTGCACAATAAAGAACCCCAGGTCATCGAAAGTAACCCGCCCCGCCGCGGTGGCTCAGTGGTTACGGCGCTCGGCTGCTGGCCCGAAAGACGCGGGTTCGATCCCGGCCGCGGAGGCTGAATTTCGATGAAGGCGAAATTCTAGAGGCCCGTGTACTGTGCGATGTCAGTGCACGTTAAAGAACCCCAGGTGGTCGAAATTTCCGGAGCCCTTCACTACGGCGTCCCTCATAGCTTGGTAGTAGAACTTTTTGACGGGTTAGTTGGTACATCGTCTTGAAAGAATGTCGTACGCCAAAAAAGGACGAAACAGGAAGGAAGAACACAGAACAGGAAAGAGGCGCAAAGCTTGAGTCGCTTTGGGACGTTAAACCCCAATAAACTAACTAAACTAAAGTAACCCGGAGCTGTCCACTACGGCGCCCCTCGCAGCCGCTGTGTCGTTTGGGGACATTGAAGCCCAACAGTTTATAATTTACTTGTTCACGGGAAAGTAGCGAGAAAGTAAAGGCGACGACCGCCGCCCGAAGCAATGCGGTCTGAACGAGTGTCAATGAATGCATCGAGCACCGCGGAAAGGTGCTTGCAAATTTTTGAGACCACTACAGGCCATTTTGGGTTCCAGTTCCATCACGACGAGCCATATTACGATTTATTATGGCAAATAGCTACGCTCCCTGCCTTGCGAGCCTTGCTGAGCCTGTCTCTCTCATCTCTTTCTGCTGTGTTATGTACGTACCAGGCATGACTAGCAATGTTGGTTTGATAACGCTGCAGAGTTACGCATAAATCATCATATGCCTCCTTAAAAAATAATCGCTTCGCGTACGTATCAAGCTTTCGATAAAACTCTTCGTGCGATGGAATGTAGAGCAATCATTGTGTGCAGCTGCGGCGCTGAACGAAGAGGAAAAAAAAAGAAACGTACCACAAGCTGATAAAAAAGAACAATGTTTGAAATAGTAACCACGCTCCCTGACAGTGAACACATCTATGGGGGTTTCTTTAAGACGGTTTTGCAGGTCTCTGCTTCTTTTATTTCTTTTGTTCCAAAGTTTCCAAGTAAAGAGATCGATGCTAAAAAATACTGTTACTCTGTGATGTGGCACCTTTTGTTTAAAACGGATTAGAGGGCTCAACCAGTTAGCTAGCTTGTAACCAAGCGTAGCGCGGAGCAACAGTGCAAGTTTAGACACCGTGGGTGCATAACATTTAGGCCGTTATCTCTTGAATATTTGGCTTTTTCGAGATTTTCACACTTTTTCCTTCTTCAAACACATATCGCCCCCTCTTAAGTCATCATCTTAGCGGATTTAAATTGCCAGAACCAACGATAGGAATCCAAAGTCGCGACTAATCAGTGGCGTCTCTTCGTTTTCTTTTTTGCAACAGAACCGAAGTAAGTATGAACACTGGGAGCACATTTTTTGTCATCGGACGCTGTTGCCAAAACTTAGTTCTCTCGAGTCTGTGTTAGGTACAAATATGTCATTGCAAACATGAAGACTCTTGATCAAAATTTTTCGACCACAGTTCTAGTTTTCAGCCGCACTGAGGAACACTCACGGTACCCTTTGTGAACAAATGGCCCTGAAAAGTTATGGAAGTTGTTTTTTTTTCGCGTTACAGAAGTTTACAGCTTAGCAGGTATATTAAATGCTCCAGAAAACGGCGGAAAAGAAACCCTGTGACCTGAAGACATTTGATGGGAGGTGTATATTGGTGTTAGTGCCCTTACAGTTGCGGGAAAAAAATTCCTGGGTCAAAAAAAAAACTATTCCTTAAAGGCCAAACAAAATAAAAATTATATCAGATCCCTGGTGCCATTTGTTTATTAAAACATATTCGCAGCTACTTTGTCTCAATGCTCTAGTGCTTCGGTGGGACACAAATATTGCATAGTAGAAGCTGGACCGTCCGTGGGCGCAAGACGTCAGCTTCAACAACGGTTGAAATGGCACAGTGCTTAGCATATGCCATGAGCTGCAGCGTGAACTGTCTATTCACCATTCATCAAATGTCTAATGCTTGCTGCAAGCCTCGATGACTATTTCTTCACTGGCTTGAATTTTGGCAGAGACGACGCTCTCGCGCTAATGCTTCCTCACGCCTGTCGCGGTCAGCTGCTTGATGATAGCCATTGGGACAACTGTAGTGGAGAGGACAGTAAGCTAGACTGTAAACAGAGAGGAGAAAAAAGGGAGTAACCTATCCTCTAGCGAACTCGATTTTATAAAAGGCGATGCGCTAAATGACAGCTTCCTCCCTTTTATGCGTAACATATTGCAATCACTCAGTTCAGCCCTTGGGCGCGGCCGGGCAGCCACCAAACCACGTGACGTGACGTCACGTGGTTTGGTGACGTCACGTCACCACGTGGAAAAAAAAGAAAGGGAAGAAAAGAAAAAAAACAAGACGGCTGAGCATGGTGGCGGTTGCCACCGCCCCGTTTCAAAAGGGGCGCTCCTATCCATCCATCCATCCATCCATCCATCCATCCATACGTCACGGAGGAAAAGCTGCTGAGAAAATCGAGTGCCGCCAAGCAATACCTCGCGCAAAAAGACCGCGCAATATGCAACGCATTCTTGGCTTAACCAAGCTAAGCCTGGGCATCTTTTTATTCTTATATAAGCGCATTTGTACCCAGAGTGTTACGTCAAAGCTTCAGAAACACCTTGAAGCCTCTCAGAACGCACCTTTCGTTGTCACTATGGCATAAAGTTGCAGTATGTTTCGACATGGACGGGAACTTTTCGTTCTTCGCCATTGTCCGCTCTGCCTACGGCTGGCGCCAACCATGACGCGAACTCACAGTGCTGCGCTACTGCGTTTTGCCTGCTTTAGGACGCTGCGTAATCGCAAACAGTGGCAGCCGGAGTAGGCGCCGGCAAAGCGGTAACCGTTCTCGAGTGCTTTAGTTGTGAACTCGGCTTTACAACCTCTGAAAACAACTCGCGCCTGCTGTCCGAGCATTCGGTATTGTGTGCAGTAGATCGAAAGCTGCTGTGGTGACACCAAATGGCTTTCTGCAGTAAGGCAACAGCCAACGATCATACAGGCAATACCCTGTTATGGTGCTCGGCTGCTGACCCGAAAGACGCGGGTTCGATCCCGGCCGCGGCGGTTGAATTTCTTTGGAGGAGAAATTCTAGAGGCCCGTGTACTGTGCGATGTCAGTGCACGTTAAAGAACCCCAGGTGGTCGAAATTTCCGGAGCCCTTCAATATGGCGTCTCTCATAGCCTTAGTCGCTTTGGGACATTAAACCCCATAAACCAAACCAACCAAACCAATACCCTGTTAACCACCTTTAGCGCGGAACAGAGGCCACTGCAAGTCTTGGAGATCGCCCCTGACACGCGCATTATAACCATCTTTAGTGTGGAAGTGCGTGTTTGCTTCATAACATAAGCGAAGTATGCAGAACATTCATGAAACTTTGCGATATAATTGCGCAGAGAAAATACGCGGAGTTTTTCGTTTCAGGAGCAAGCGTTCTCGTCTATAGGAAAGCACTAGAACCGCACCAGTCGAAAGAAACGACAGAATCGTGTCAAGAATACGACCAAATGGTTTGTCGTCTTGCGTAACGACAGATTTTTTTATGCGGTTTTGTAGTATTTTCGAGTAGAACTGTATTTTTTCTGCAGTACTTTTCTGTGGTCTATAGTTGTGCAATACCTTTCTGCAGTAACTAAAGAAAATTCTGTCGTTAATACAAAAACTTCTGGTGTTACTGGTAAAAACAGCACGGACAATCAGTGGCCACAGCAGAAAATTTTCTGTTGCTTTTTTCTACTGGCAGCTTATGTAATGTTTGTAAATTCGGTTCCCTGGCGCAGTGCTTTTAGTGTTTTTAGCGATAGGGTTTGCTGAAGAACTGCCACTTTACATGGAAAGACGCATGAGGTCCGAGACCTCATGATTTTTTCCCCGATTTTTCAGCAAAACGGGTGCTGCGGACGCCGAAGAATTCGTAAGTACCGGATTGATCATTAAACGCACAACCGCCGTTTCTCTTACCCTCCCCTATTTACTTTTACAGTTCCACTCCTATTTACTTTTACAGTTACTTTGTATCCCGCTAGGGAGGCCTGTACAGCATGCCAAAAATAGAAATTTTCATTGCGGCACGTAAAATGGTTTACTAAACGTCCTATAGTAGGATACAACTTAAAAAAACAGCAGTTGCTAACACTGGCCGCGGTCCGCGGCGTCTTGTATTACTCCGCTGGCAAATCGCAACTCTAAAGGAAACCAGCTTTTTAATGTCTGACTATATCAAACAATCCACGTATCAAAATTCTAGAGCTCATAATCTTTTTCTTGTGATTAGCTTCTTGTTTACGTAAGAACAAACGTGTAAGCGGCGGACTACTTTTTCGTCGTGGAGGAATTCTGTGCGCGGAGGCTGAATGTGGGCGGAGCTTCACTGCAGACTTAAGTTGTATCCGACTATAGTACTTTATTCCATGCTCACGTATCCTAGAACGTGATACTATTTATGCTATGAGGAGAAGTCAGCAAAATTATTAACCGAGTAAGATACCTTCTGGTCGCCCCAATTTTCGTACCCCCTTCCCCCCTGTACTATTTTGACGGAAGCGACGCAGCAGTGCTAACAGGCGGGGCGAGAGAGACGACGACAGATGTGTGCGGGGTCTGGTTAGAAGTGTTCCGTCGTTTCCGTTAATACGGACAAACCAGCGCGACTTTGCTCTACTCTTGAACTATTGTGAGACATTCCAGCGGCTAAAAAGACAAGCACGAAGGTAGACAAACAGGACGAACGCCGGACTTCAACTGAGGTTTATTTCACAAAGAGCTAGTATATACAAAGGGGGGCGCAAAGAAAAGTAATCTGTGACAAGACAAACCCATAATCCAAAAAAAGAAAAAAATAATAATATATATATTTTTTATATTTTTTCATTATTATTTTTTTACTTTTAGTTTGTTGGGGTTTAACGTCCCAATGCAACAGAGGTTATGAGAGACGCCGTAGTGAAGGGCTCCGGAAATTTCGACCACCTGGGGTTCTTTAACGTGCACTGACATCGCACAGCACACGGGCCCCTAGAATTCCGCCTTCAAGAAATTCAGCCGCCGCGGCCGGGATCGAACCCGCGTCTTTCGGGTCAGCAGCCGACGCGCCGTAGCCACTGAGCCACCGCGGCGGGGCATTTTTATTTTTTTATATATAAAATATATATATATTTTTATATTTTTACAAATTTTTTTTTAGATGATCGGTTAGTCTTGTCACAGATTACTTTTCTTTGCGCCCCCTTTTGTATATTACAGCAGTTTGTGAAATAAACCTCAGTTGAAGTCCGGCGTTCGTCCTGTCTCGTCTACCTTCGTCCCTGTCTTTTTAGCCGCTGGAATGTCTCACAATAGTACTAGCAACCAACTAGCCCAATTTTCTACGCTTAATAATCTACTCTTGAACCCCTCTCTACTTCACATCTGCTTGGCCACAGTTATTGGCATTATGTTCGCAGTATTATATTGCAGAATGTAGTTACGCTTACTTTATATTTTCATATTGGGCAGTAAAAAGAGGATCTCTTTTATTACATCTCCTCATACGCCACAGGACATCCGATCCGCCCTCACAATTTCGCAGGCCAGCGCCGTCGTGGTTAGGGACAGAGGGAGCTTTAATCTGTTCCTTTCAGCGTTAGATGCGGAGAATTATTGTTCCCTCCAATCTTATTTCCCACGTAGAGACGCAGCTTGTTGCGTCTCTACGACCACTCTCCCGCCTTCAAGATGAGAATGGCAACTTGGATAATTTTGTGACAGATGCCAAATTTGCTTTCAACATTCTACACGAACGTTTATAATTTGAGGGCGTAATATTATGCTCATGTTTCCAAGTCCTCGCTCTGACCAGTGTTATCTAAATCCACAGTTTTCATTTCAAATGCGAAAAACAGGAAAACAGATAACTATTTCTCCTAAGCAAAAGCCGCAAAACTTAAATAATTGGAGCAGATAACTATTTCTCTTAAGCAAAAGCCGCAAAACTTGAATAATTAGAGCTTACTGGGGAGACGTCTTTTTTATGCATACGATCACTTGCGCAATTAGCTGAGAACTCATACCATATAAAGCAACTCATGGGAGTGACGTAGTGCAAGTCATGCACACGCGCCTAGCCGGACAGAAGCCGCCCCCATTTCTGTTATATAAACGCTTTCCTATATAACCGCTCGCCTTCTTGAATAAAGCGTCATTCATGCACCATGCTTCGTCGTGTCCACATGGTGTCAGAAGTGGCCGGTTAGCGACCGCGCAACGCAACCGGGCAACGTAACCGACGGCAGAAGCACGGCAATCCGGGAGGCCCGGGTAATTGCATCGGACCAGAGCCATGACAGACGCCGAGCAGCACCGCGCCCAGCCTGCCGCCCCCGTCACTTCGCTGCTGCCACCACCGAGGCCCTGGATACAACGGGAGATGTCTGGCATAGCTGGGAAGCATGGAGGCAAGAGTTCGAGCTCTTCTCAACTGCAACCTACCTGGACCAACAACCGAAAGAGGTACAGGCAGCAACCTTTCTCATCAGTATTGGAGAAGACGCACGCAAAACGTACAGCACTTTCGTATTTGATGCTGGAGAGGATAAAAGCGACATTGCTGTACTGAAGCGAAAGTTTGAAGCGTTCTACAAACCAGCACTAAACCTAGCTTATCACGAGTTTCGATTTGGAAAGCGTGACCAGAAGGAAGACGAACATTTTAACGATTGGTTAACAGAGCTGCGTGTACTAGCAAAAAGCTGTGAATTCGGCGAGCTGGAAGAACGCATGCTAAGAAGCAGAATCATTCTGGGAATGAGAGACAAGAAACTTCAAGAAACGCTTCTTTCAGAAAATGCTTCCTTGGCCAAAACTGTTGAAATGTGTCGAGCGCGGGAACACGGCAAAGAGCAAAGTGAAGAAATACACTCCAGCAAGAACCGTCAAGTGGAGGTCAATGCAGTCCATCAAATGCAAAGTCGCTGTAACAAATGTGTTCGCGTTCACAACAGTGAATCATGCCCTGCAAAGGGACGCACGTGCTTAAAATGTGGCAAAAGAAATCATTTTGCAGCTGCGTGCAAAACGAAGAGCGCTAACCTCTGCGTGAAAGAGCAAAAAAGTGGCGTCACTAGAAGCGCATTCAGACGGACAAGCAGATAATTTCTGGTTGGAAACTTTATCGCCAAGCAGCAAGAAAGACGACCGCTGGACTGCAATCGTGAAAATAGAAAAAACGCCAGTTGCCTGCAAGCTTGATACAGGAGCCAATTGCTCGGTCATATCACGCAGCCAGCTGCAGACGATAACTCAAAAGAAACCCGAAAACTGCGCTGTCGTGCTGAACACATTTTTTGGTTTTCAGAAAAAAGCAACGAAACGTAGTCACCTTCATGTGACCGGACCCGAGGGAACATTTAAAACGACATTCTTCGTAATGGAAGACGACGTACCCGTGACTCTTAGCGGCTCAGTCGCCGAGAAGCTGGGTTTGATTCGCCGAATTGCTTCACTGGAGCACCAAGAGATGTACGACGTAGTCAAGCCGTATGAAGACGTCTTCTCCGGATTAGGCGAGCTCAAGGGTGTCGTCTACCACTTGAAGCTCAAGCCAGGTTCCCGAGGAGTGGTCAAAGCAGCACGCCGGATTCCGTTCGCAGTCGAGGACAGAGTAAAAGCGGAACTGGACCGCATGGAAGCAGCCGGAGTAGTTTCCAAGGTCACCGAGCCAACCGAGTGGTCCAGCCACATGGTTACCGTCATAAAGAACGACAAGGTACGCATATTGTCACGACCAGAAGAGCCGTGAAGGTACACGTCGGGAAGAACCCAAGACCGGGAGCCTTCTTTTAATTGTGGAGCCAGCTTCCACGACACAGAACAGAACAGCGCGCCACGAGAGCCTACCGCCGCTTCGTCGTCGTCTTCGACTCAGCGCGGAGGCCGCGCGGCGCGTTAGGCGCGTGGCATTATTCCCCCCCGCGAAAGCAAACATCGTCTCGATGTGGAATGGGGTATGTACAGTGAGGGGAGGAGGAACAAAAAAAAAAAAAGACTGGGGGTGAGGTGAACTATACAGTGCGCGCTAGATGACATGCAGGGAGAGTCAAGTTCACACGTGGGGTAAGGGGAAAAGGTACGAAACAGCGTGAACACAGCGCTCAGTCACGCGAAAAGTACGGCTTTAAGCGCACTACATGCACGATTTCAGGCCGTTGACGCTGAGGGCCGGCGAGCACAGTTCCATGGGGGACAACCTCGTAGTTGACGCTGTTGAGGCGGCGCAGGACTCTGTACGGGCCAAAATACCTATTTAAAAGCTTTTCGCACAATCCCTTGTGGCGCACTGGTATCCACACCCACACGTGGTCGCCCGGCTCGTAGTGCACGTCCCTGTGCCGAAGGTTATAGTGTCGGGCATCGGCGGATTGCTGGTCCTTGATGTGCAAGCGGGCCAGCTGACGGGCCAGCTCTGCTTGCTCCACGAAGTGGCCAGCTTCAGGGGGAAGCTCTGCGTCGCCGTACGGCAGCATGGCGTCTAGCATCATGCGGACCTCTCTGCCATACACGAGACGGAACGGGGTGAACTGGGTGGTTTCCTGCGTCGCGGTATTATATGCGAAGGTGACGTACGGCAAGACCTCATCCCAGGTTTTGTGTTCAACGTCGACGTACATCGAGATCATGTCCGCCAATGTTTTGTTGAGCCGTTCCGTTAGACCATTGGTTTGGGGATGATAAGCTGTTGTTGGTCGATGAGCAGTATGGCTAAGCGCTAAGATGTCACGTAGGAGTCGGGCTGTAAACGCCTTGCCTCGGTCAGTAATGATGGCCGATGGGGCGCCGTGTCTAAGCACGATGTCGTGCATAAAGAAGTGGGCAACTTCGGCGGCAGTACCTCGCGCAAGGGCCTTCGTTTCAGCGTAGCGGGTCAAGTAGTCTGTGGCGACTACGATCCACTTGTGGCCGGACGACGAGCGAGGAAATGGCCCCAGAAGGTCCATGCCGACTTTGTCGAATGGTATTTGTGGCGGCTCGATGCACTGAAGCAGTCCAGGAGGCTTGAGCGCGGGTTTTTTCCGCCGCTGGCATTGCCGGCATGTCCGGACATAATGCTTGACACTTGAAGTTAGGTTGGGCCAGTAATAGTTCTGCCGGATTCGGGATAAGGTGCGGGTAACTCCAAGGTGGCCGGAAGTCGGTTCATCATGGCAGGCAAGGAGGACTTCATCCCGCAGATCAGACGGTATGACGAGCAGGTAAGTTGTCGGACTTGAAGTAGAGTTCTTCTTATAAAGCACCCCTCTCCGCAGGCAGAACGACGATAGTCCACGAGCTAGGTTTCGTGGTATTTCAGGGCACCCACCTTCGAGATTTTCGATGAGCAGACGGAGCTCGGCGTCGGCACGCTGTCTGGAAACGAGCTCAGATGTGCTGACCGCTCCAAGGAAGCTATCATCGTCGGTGGTGTCTTGCGGAGGAGGTTCGACGGGAGCGCGTGACAAGGTATCAGCGTCGGTGTGTTTCCGGCCTGACTTGTAGGTGACGGTGAAATCGAATTCCTGCAGGCGTAATGCCCAACGTGCTAGGCGGCCGCAAGGGTCCTTTAAATTTTTCAGCCAGCACAGCGAGTGGTGGTCGGTGACGATACGAAACGGTCTGCCATAGAGGTATGGGCGGAACTTGGCGGCGGCCCAGACTACCGCTAAACATTCTTTTTCCGTGGTAGAGTAGTTCAACTCAGCACGCGACAGTGCGCGGCTGGCGTAGGCAATTACTTTGTCGACACCGTTTTGCCGCTGAACTAGAACGGCGCCAAGACCGACGTTGCTCGCATCCGTGTGCACCTCCGTATCGGCATCTTCGTCGAAATGTGCCAGGATGGGCGGTGATTGGAGTAGGCGTCGTAACTCGTCGAAGGCAGTCTGTTGTTCGTTGCCCCAGTAAAATGACGTGTCATCACGGGTTAGGAGCGTCAGAGGGCTGGCGAGCTGGGCGAAGTTTCTAATGAAGCGGCGATAATAGGAGCACAGGCCCAGAAAACGTCGGATTGCTTTTTTGTGGGAGGGGACCGGAAAGGCAGCAACGGCAGCAAGCTTCTCTGGGTCAGCGCGGATTCCGTCAGCACTAATGACGTGCCCGAGGAACTTCAATTCGGTGAACCCAAAGTGGCATTTTTCTGGTTTGAGGGAGAGGTTGGCGGATCGAACGGCTTTGAGGACAGTCCTGAGGCGGTGCAGATGTTCCGTGAACGTTGCGGAAAAATGATGACATCGTCAAGATAAACAAGACAGGTCTGCCACTTCAAACCGGTGAGAACGGTGTCCATCATTCTTTGGAACGTGGCAGGAGCACAGCAGAGCCCGAATGGGAGGACGCGAAATTCATACAGCCCGTCTGGTGTAATGAAGGCGGTTTTCTCACGGTCCCTCTCATCAACTTCTATCTGCCAATAACCACTTCTGAGGTCGACCGAAGAGAAGTACTTGGCTTGACGAAGTCGGTCGAGGGAGTCGTCGATACGCGGGAGCGGGTACACGTCTTTCTTGGTCACACTGTTCAGCTTCCTGTAGTCGACGCAGAACCGTAGTGTCCCGTCTTTCTTTTTCACGAGGACGACAGGAGACGACCACGGACTGCTTGACGGTTGGATGACGCCGTCTGTGAGCATCTCTTCGACCTGTGTTTGAATAGCATCTCGCTCACGAGGGGACACACGATAGGGCTGCTGATGGATTGGTCGGGCTCCTTCATGCGTGATAATGCGGTGTTTAACTATCGACGTTCGGCGCACTTTGGACGACGACGTGAAACACGCACCAAACTCCCGCAAGAGGTCCTGGAGTTGTCTCTTTTCAGTGGGTGGAAGGCCAGGATTTATGTCTACGCTGGTGACCGCTTCGGCGTCAGCTCCAGGTGTGTCCTCCGCACAAGCAAAGCATTCGGCCACTTCCTAATCATGGTCGACGTAAGCGATGGCTGTGCCACGGAACAGATGTCGATGTTCGTTGCAGAAGTTGGTGACAAGGACCTCTGTACAACCGTCATGAAAGGATCCAAGGCCCCGTGCCACCGCAACCCCCTTAGTGAGTACGAGGGAGACATTAGGCTCGACAACCCGGAGTCCCCTATGTGGCTCGTCGCAGGTAACTCTCGTGAGAATGCTGGCACGTGGTGGCACCGTAACGTTATCGTCGGCGACTCGCAGGGCGGACCGAGAACCCTGGTGCGCAGGCTCTTCTGTGGCCATTGCGGTAGAAAACGTCACCAAGCGGTTCGGGAGGTCTATGATCGCACCGTGCTCGCGAAGAAAGTCGATGCCAAGGATGACATCGCGAGAACATTCGCGGAGAACGAGAAAAGTGGCAACGAATGTGCAGCCTCGAACCGTAACCCGGGCCGCACACATGCCGAGTGGTGCGACAAGATGTCCGCCTGCCGTGCGTATGTCGGGACCGTCCCAGGGTGTCGTCACTTTTTTCAGGGCCGTCGCAAGCCGTCCGCTAAGGATAGAGTAATCTGCGCCCGTATCAACCAACGCGCTGACCTCCTTTGTGTCGACGAGAACAGGGATATCCAAGGAGACCTTGCCTTCAGCACGGCCCGTCGATGGCTGTTGTGGAGGATTCAGTCGGTGCGGCGGCGGAACCTGGTCGGCGACTGGGGTTGCGCTGTTGGAGCGATTCAAGCGGTGCGTTGGGGGAAACTCTTCGGCGATGCGGCGTTCGGCGTCGGGGCGATTGGGTCGGTGCGGCGGCGGAAGCGGGTCGGCGATTGGGGTTGCGGCATCGCGGCGATACGAAAGGCGCGTCGGGGAAAACTGTGCAGCGATGCAGCGTGCGACGTCGGGGCGATTCAGTTGCTGCGGCGGTGGAAGCTTTGCGTCGGAACGGCGTTCGGCGGCCTCGCCTCCAAAGGCCGCCGGAGCTAGTTTTCCCGACGAGGGCTCGAGGAACCACGTTGTCCCGAGGCGAAACGGGACCCAGAGGGCGAAGACCGGCGTGGAGAGGGCGATCGCGACTCGCGGCGCGGAGGAGATGGTGAACTACGCTGGCGGGTGACATACTCGGCGATGTCTTGAGGGCGCTCTCCAGGGCGTGGACGGGGGCTGTCGACAGAAAAACCGCGTAGTCCCATTTCGCGATAGGGGCACCGCCGGTAGAGATGGCCGGCCTCACCACAGTGGTAGCAGAGCGGGCGTTGATCCGGAGTGCGCCAGAGGTCAGTCTTCCGCGGTGCCTGGCGCCGATCCGCCCAGTAAGAAGTCGGCTGGGCAGAGTGCACCGCGACCAATGGTGCGGTGCAAGGCGAAGGCCCAGGAGATGGGGCCGCGCGGCGCACGACGTCCGCGTACGTGACTGGCTGGACAGGAGTCGCGTACGGCGCGGGATCGTATGGGGTCGGTTGCGGCGCCGGCACAGCTGCAGCGTCTTGTGCCCTGAGTGCCTGTCAGACTTCCTCGCGGATGACGCTGGCGACGGAATCGACGCGAGGGGCAAAGGTGGCTTGAAGGTGCTGCAGCTCCTCGCGGACCACGGAACGGATGAGTTCGCGAAGGGAGTCCGGATTCGGCCTGGGATCATGGTCGAACCGGTCCAACGCTGATAGAGTCGACGTTTGGCGCAGTTCCCGGTCGTACTGATGGGATCTTTGCCGCAGCAATTTCTCCATGTGCACGGCGTCGGCCAGGAACTCCGCGACGGTGTTGGGCGGGTTCCGCACGAGGCCGGGAAAGAGCTGGTCTTTTACGTCGCGCATCAGGTGCCGCAGCTTTTTTTCTTCAGGCATGGCCGGATCGGCGCGATCGCAAAGACGCTTCACATCCTCGACGTACATGGCAACACCCTCATTGGGAAGCTGAATTCGAGAGGACAGTGCACGCTCTGCGCTCTCCCGGCGGTCGCTGTTGGCGTACGTACTCAGGAGCTGACGTCGGAAGTCCGGCCACGTAGAAAAAGTAGTCTCATGGTTTTCGAACCACGTTCGTGCAGAGTCTTCAAGGCTGAAGTAAACGTTACGCAGCTTTGTAGCGTCGTCCAGCAGTTAAAGGTCGCGACCCGTTCGTATTGAGCCAACCATTCTTCGGCATCTTCAAACAGGTCGCCGTGAAAGGGCTTAGGCGTGCGTGGAGTCTGAAGGGTGAGGTAGGTGGGGCTGGCTGCAGGGACAGTCGTAGGCAGGGCGGGCAGTGGCGTCGCCATGAGTGGAGTGGTAGTTGAAGGCGCGTGGACAATAGGAAGGGCCTCGGGGGACAGGCCGCGGAGCCTCCGGCTGGCACGATGGACAGGGGTGGTCACAAGAGGCGGACGCGTCGAGTCGTCCTCAGGAGTAGGGAGCATCGGCCGCACCTCCACCAGTGTCACGACCAGAAGAGCCGTGAAGGTACACGTCGGGAAGAACCCAAGACCGGGAGCCTTTTTTTAATTATGGAGCCAGCTTCCACGACACAGAACAGAACAGCGCGCCACGAGAGCCTACCGCCGCTTCGTCGTCGTCGTCGACTCAGCGCGGAGGCCGCGCGGCGCGTTAGGCGCGTGGCAATATGTCTCGATCCATCTGATTTGAACAAAGCGCTGCTGAGGGAACATTATCCTATGCCAACGCTAGAAGACATTGCACCGTCTCTGTGTGGAGCACAATACTTTTCGACTTTGGATGCCGCTACGGGATTTTGGCAGATAAAACTGGATGAGGAAAGCTCCAAAATTTGCACAATGAGCACTCCGTACGGTCGTTACAGGTTCCTACGTATGCCTTTCGGCATTTCTTCGGCTCCCGAAATATTTCAGCGCGCCATGCACAAAGTACTAGAAGGTCTCACTGGCACAGCAGTCGTAATGGACGACATTCTAGTCTGGGGTGGCACTAAAGAAGAGCATGACGCAAATCTTGTCAATGTGCTGACAAGATGTCAGGAGCACAACTTGAAATTGAACAAAAAAAAGTGTAACTTCTTGCAGGAATCCGTCAAGTACCTAGGCCACGTGTTGACGCGCGACGGGTTGAGCCTGGATCCAGGGAGACTGGAAGATATTTTCCACGTGCAGGCCCCTTGCAACCGGAAAGAGCTAAAGACATTCTTGGCTTCAGACAGGCGCCTGGAGCAAGTTCTGCGGGAGACGGACCGTGACCCAAGCATGGTGAAACTTCGCCAGTATGCAAGCACAGCGTGGCCCATTGACAAGGCTGACGTCACTCCCGAGCTACGCAGCTACTGGAGCTTCCGTGACGAGCTGCATACTGAATCCGGCCTTGTGTTCCGGAGCAATCGCCTTATCATTCATGTCAGACTGCGCATTGAGGTAATGGCTTCTCTTCATGCTGCGCACACAGGAGCAGAAAAAATGAAGGCACGCGCCCGAACCGTTGTCTTCTGGCCAAGTATAAACAGCGATATTGAAGAAGTCGCTCAACGCTGTCAAACATGCCAAAAGTACAAATCAAGAAATGCGCGACTACCGCTGTTAAGTCACGAGATACCAACTCTGCCCTGGGAGTCAGTAGGAGCTGATATTTTTCATCACAACGGTGCCGAGTACTTGGTTGTTGTTGACTTCTACTCTTTCTTTTTTGAAATCAGGCTTGTGCAAGCGCCGTCAGCCAACAAGGTTATTGCAGCATGCAATGACATCTTCGCAACACATGGCTTCCCAAGGCGACTTTGCACAGACAACGGACCACCCTTCAGTAGCCAACAGTTCAAGGATTACGCCGATAAGATTGGCCTGCAACACGTCCGGTCTAGTCCGTACTATCCCCCTTCGAATGGAATGGCAGAAAGAGCAGTACAGGAAGCTAAGAAGCTGTTAAGGCGGTTCCGTTTCGGCAGCACTGAGTTTTGTGCCGCATTGCTTGAGTGTCGAAATTCACCTCGGGACTCTTCTCTGAAGTCCCCTGTGCAGAGGCTCATGGGCCGACAGACAAGAACTCTGCTTCCTGTACCAGCCAGCCACCTACAGCCACAAACAGTGCCACCCAAGACCGTGCGACGAAGGCTAGAAGACATCAGGAGCAAGCAACGCTGCTTCTACAACAGAGGTACACGGCCTCTTCCAGAGCTTCGCACTGGCTCGACCGCAACTATGTACAACGTGCCCTCAAGATCGTGGTCCCCTGTCATGGTCGTACAGCGGGCTGAGACTCCTCGTACCTACATCGTCAAAACGGAAGAGGGTCAACAGTTTCAGCGCCCAAGAGAACACCTCAATCCGGCTCCTCCTCCCTCGTCTCCAGACCACGAGACTCCCGCGCCGCTGCCAGCTGTGGGAGTCCCAGACACTACAGGGACATCCTAATCTACACAACTCCGCAGGAGTGAACGGAAGCGCCAACCACCACGAAGATACCCGGCGCCTGAGTTCTAAAACTCTGCTTGTTTCGACGATAAAAAAAAAAGAGAGAGAGGGGAGATGTGACGTAGTGCAAGTCATGCACACGCGCCTATAGCCGGACAGAAGCCGCCCCCATTTCTGTTATCTAACCGCTTTCCTATATAACCGCTCGCCTTCTTGAATAAAGCGTCATTCATGCACCATGCTTCGTCGTGTCCACAATGGGCATGCATTTTTTCTGGTAAATGTCCTAATTGGGCGATGCATACCTCTTAGCTGTCAAGGCCAATGAGGGCTTAGAACGTGACACTGACTTAAAAGGCGAAAGTGCTTTCCTGTATTCACCTTCCCTCTTTAATCTTTATTATTACTGACTATTTTTTCTTTACCTAAGTGTTTTCTTAACTTTGCAGAATAATTTTTACATTTATTTTTTCCCCATCGCTAGCATCTAGATTAACCCACTTACTTGCATCATGTAGCATTAAATAAGACGAAAAAGGAACGCACGCTATGGGATTTCTTTCAATCATCTTCAAGTACGGACAAAAGCGGGTCTCCGGGTTTACAAGGCTCATGCACTCTTTTTGATCCGTCCTGTTTCTCTCCTGCAAAAACAGAGAGATGTGCGGCCAACTATCTCCTCTGAAGGCACCGAAGAAGCGACGGTAAATGCATTATTCATTGGAAAGCTTATTCTATTAAAGCATACCGCATGTTTATGACAGTAGCAGGGGTTCTATTACATAAGCGAGAGATATCGAATGGATATTCATTTACTTTGAGACGAAGTCAAATTTTACAACAACTAAGGGCAAATAGCAAAACTTTGAATACGTTCGTGCGATCCGTAGTTCTTCAGGTTAGCTTCCCAACACTCTGAGATGCAGCCGTAGAATTGTAAAAATTTCCACTGCATCCACCACTGAGCAAAATTACTAGCCCCGCGAACGTTCAAAGGCTGCGAAGCGTTATGATGTCCGGTGCAGTATGACTGTTCTGACATGAAATGCTGACTCATAAAACTTGTCATTGGCGATATGTGTGCTGGCCAAAAATCCACGACACTTGCCATTTCCAGCGTAATCACCAGCATTTGCTATAACATAGTGCCACCTAGCCTTTTTTTGTGGCATAAACAAGCTAGCGGTTATCATATTTACTTGTCAGAATAAATTTTTTTTGTTGATTTCTGAACACCGCAACAATACAGACACTCAGTGCTGCTGCTTCCTGCCTTTTCCCAAAAGAGAGAAAATACTATTATTACAGCGGCATTTGTTTACTAGTTTCGAGGTAATTATCTTTTCTTTAACCACGTTAGATCGTTCGCCGAAAACAATAAGGAATAGCCAATGACCCCGTGCTATGCTTTTCCTCATGCGTATAAGCCGCGAGTCTAGTACTTCGCGAATTCGACATCATGACAACTGTTCGCTGACGGTTATGACTATGTTTCCTAGCAGGATGGGTCTTGTTCGTGCTAAGACCCTCATACGTGATGTATTGTGCAAGACTGGCAGGGTAGTAGTGTTCGTCGAGGTCAACAGTTCTTTTGCGTAAGAAAACAGACAAGTGGACTAGGCCAGAAGTATTTATTTTCAGTAATATTAGCGCAATAAAGTACACGGACACAGAAGAAGAATACAGTAAGACGAGCTTTGACTTAGCGCTCGTGTGGTCATATTCGTTTTTGTCCTTGTAATTTGAGCACCGACGTCACTCAAAATGACTGCTTTTGCGCGCTTCGGAGCTTAAGCGTGCAATAACAAAGGTCCCCATTTCTTGTGGCATTTCATGTGAAATGGGCAGCCGTTTGACGGCTCGCATAAAGGAACAAGGTTTCACTATAAACGCGATCCTGACCGCAACTCTTCCCTCCTCACTGATTTGACGCAGCTGTTTCTTAGGGCATTGCTTGGATTTCACTATCCGAAAGAGGAACAGATCAGCTGCACTTTTTACTCTACGCCTTTGCAACATGAAACGCCATACGCACATACTTGCGTCACACTGGCAGGAGCTTCGCGCCGACCATCACCGCGCTCAGTG
This sequence comes from Amblyomma mixtum, assembly GCF_055824585.1. NCBI lineage: Eukaryota > Metazoa > Arthropoda > Arachnida > Ixodida > Ixodidae > Amblyomma > Amblyomma mixtum. Next base: position 220,968,218 of record NC_143013.1, on the reverse strand, counting down.
CATAATTGAGCGAACTGAGCTGAGAATTAGCAGCCGTGTATTTTGTGACGTGACCGTTCTATTATTAATGTGCCTAGGGAGTATTATCAGAATAAGACCGCCTATAATTTTCCATTATATAAACGCACAAGCTGAATACAATATTTTTGCGGCCGCCAATGTTGCAGGTTGATATTTGATTTTCGCCTTACTGTGCTAGGCGCTTTGTGTCGGCTGCAGTGTTGGGGAACGAGAATGAGCTAAGAGGTACCAACGTCGTTAAACGACGACGCTTTCAGTGCTAGAGACTGCGCTGCCTGTTGGTGGGAAAATATGAGTGCGCATTTGGTTTCCACAGTGGAATGTAGTCTACTGTGTCGATTTCTTTACACCATTTATTTTCGCTTGCACACCACTATCTTTCGTTCGCGTAGAAATTTGACTACGGAAGACGCGTGATCCTGAATATCCCCTTATTCGGAGAATAAAGTTTTGAGCGTTTCTTACCGGAAGAGAAGAAAACAGACCGAAGGAAGAAACAATTTAGAAACTGTTGTGCTGCGCTTCGGGAACGCATTTCTTAAGACCTCAAATGAGATCAGTGCACACAAAAAGTGATGTGTTCAAGGTCGGCAACATTGTTTGTTTCAGTTTTTTACTTCTCAAGAAACCGGTGGCTTTATCGCAGGCACTAACAGATTATGCGAAATATTCAGCGCGGTTTATGCGTATCACATGCTCAACTAACGACACCTGTAAACATTATCGGTCGCAGGACCTCATCCCGGAGTCCAATGACGGTGGGCGTGCCTGGACGGACTCGGGCCGTGAAACGAACTCCGTCGAGCTGCCCCTCCAAAGCCTTGACAATGACAGTGGCACAGCTGAACTTGACGACGATGGCCAAAGCAGCGAGACAACTTGAAATCCGTTTAATATCGTTACTTTATATATAGTCTTTATAGTCTTTAATTACGTGCTCATGATAACGTCTGCATCTCTTTTTCCAGTGCGCAAGCATTTGTAGTGGTCATTCCCTGCTTTTCGCCGTTGTGTCTGTTTTTCGGTTTGTGTGTTTGTCGGTCTGTTTGTCTGTCTGCTTATGTGGCAGTGCACTCACCTGAGTGGTGGGCAGGTGACCAGCAGAACGAGCTCCTTTTGCTGTCGCATGATATGCGTTAAAGTAGTTTTATTCAGTAATGATTCATCTTGAGAGCTATGTGTTTTACTGGAACAACGCATATAGCTCTAGAACACCGCGCAGAAAATGCGTGGACAAGACGGATGCTGCGCCCTATCCTCGCCTTTCTACGAGATGTCTTATAGTGTAATTCTTCTCTCATTTTATATCTCTTTCCGGGTATTTGAAAAATAATTGATTTACGAGATAGAGCTAAACTGCAATGGTGCGATACCAAATAGAACCCGAAAATTTCCATTATATCATCTTTCTCGTCAGTCGTTTATGGACGCTCCTTTGTCGTATATCAGCAAAACCAGGAAGACAAGTTGCCTGACATTTTCAGTCATAAGGAAGTCCCTAAGGTAAGTGACTGCCTTGAGGGCATAGCGCACATCCGTGGGAAATACAGGAGGCACTCCACAGCGCTGGAATGAGAGAAGAAAACGAGAGAAGCCGATGAGATCCAAAGCCATAGCACACATGAAGGCATTTGGTATAGATGCTCATTTTGCGGCACAGTTTACACATTCGTGCAAAAGCACTATTTCGATGGCTAAACCCCGAGTAAGATCTGGCGATTTTTGTATGCTTGCGGTGTTTGTGGGTTTGTGCCAAGTGAAATAAATAAAAATAAAGAAAAAGTACCCACGACTGGGATTCGAACCCGCGGCGGTGCGAATAGATCAGCTTCGCTGGCTGCTGCGCGAGTGCACTATGCAGTCACCGCATTCTTTTTCGGATGGTATTTATTACACGCGTTTACATGCAGGAAATAGCTATATACATTACTTACAGAGTAATCAATCAGTAGCCGAGCAGCTTGAATGGAAACAATACCACACAACTAAAACACGTGTCTTAACATAAATTGACTAAAACGGTGGCAAGCTAAGGCAAGGCATCAATGACGGGAACCAGACCGTTTGGTAGTCAGTCTTCGTGTCTTTCAGCTGGCGCGCCATCTGGCCGAAATGTGTGACGGAGGAGACGACAGGCTCAACATACATATCGCCGCAGCCGAGCACGCCTCGTGTTGAAATGCAACGCTCTCTCGCTGTGCGTTGCACATCATCTTATGAACTAATACTGCTATCAAGGTAGTATTCGCCCTTTGAGCTATGGGCGGCAGTGATAGAGATGTCAGCTGCATGCGTTGGCGTGCCGTGGCATAAACACGACACTTTTTTATGAAACTTACAACTCATTTGTATTTCGTTTTAATAAACCTTCAAACCTTCAAACTAGAGCTATACGCGTTGGCGTTGACAACATTGCTGCATAAACGCGGCACTGCGGCACAGGCCGCCGGCGTACATTGGGTAAACTGGCATTGACGATGAAAAAGTTGAAGATGCGCACAACTGGCTAACTTGGCCACTCCCCCGTAGTGGGTATGTGCCATTCTACTTGAGGCCAACCAACTGGGTCAGTGGACACCTCAATCGCATTTTCAGGTATGCGGTGGTGGTGTCCACCTGTAAAAAGTGCGCTTGAGCACAATATTTCATGCTTAGCAATGCTGCAGCACCAGCTATTTTTTTAACTAAGCATTCGCTGGACTTCACTAATTTCTGCATAATGTCAGCAGTCTTCACCAATGGTAGAATAAGGGAGTAATTACTCATTGGCATCACTCATTGGGTGGATGCCAATGAGTAATTACTCCCTTATTACAAATCTACTCCACCTTGGGGGATTCCCCTAAAACATTTCACCAACACTGTTCCCACTTCGAGTTATTGATCAATTCGCTCTCGCCCTACCATAAGCTTGCCGTCCCGGTTAGCTCAGTTGGTAGAGCGACTGCTCCGGTGTAGCGGTGGTCCCGGGTTCGAACCCCGGACCAGGACGAATTTTTCTTTAACTACGAAGTTTGTGAGAAAGCTGTATAGCTTTCCTTTGTAGCCGTATGGCTGCGCTCGGGTGGATGCCAATGAGTAATTACTCCCTTATTACAAATCTACTCCACCTTGGGGGATTCCCCTAAAACATTTGACCACCAATGGCAGAACTTAATTGTTAGGCAATACGCGTCGTGAAACTGAGATAAGGCTCGCTGACGTCGGCACTGTGTTTTCTATATTGTGCATTGTATGTGGTGTGGTCGTGTCCCTTTGAGCTTTATGTCGTCAGTATCAGTGATTATGTTTCACAGCACTGTTCACTGTCTCACTAGACTGTTCAGTGTCTCGCAGCACACACACGAACGATCGAAGTCCGCCTTCTATGGTGTTTTGACAATGTCCAGGCTTGGTCGTCTCTTGCTTGTCACCTATATTTTCCGGCACATTCAGTGCCACTTGAGGCCAACCCAAGGCCTCGAAAAGATACCTGTGTTGGTTCCTAGATTCTTGCTGGCATTGATAGCATTTGACTCGGTGGCATTGAGGTTCGGCAGGGTCTCTAAAGTCTGCATCGATGGCTTTTTTAGTGGCAGCACAATCATTTGCCTTCTGCTTCGCGGGAATTCCCTGCTATCTGTCTGAACCTGATGTGAGCTCGGTTCTGGAGCAGCGTTGAGTACTGTTGCACTGCATTCAAGTTCTGGGATTCGGACTTGTCGGCCCGGCTGTAGACGCTGGAGCTCCCGAACAGCATGGCTTTTGTCATAGTGCTGCTTCTTTCTTTGTCTGGCTTCAGCACCCGTTGAGCGCCATTTCTGAATGTTAAGTGTTCGTGACTCAAGCTGGTTCGGACAGCAAGGTATGAGGGTCCGTAACTTCCTACCCATTAGGAGCTGAGGAGGGCTGTAACCGGTTGGACCAGGTGTGTTTCTGTAGTTCGACATAGCTAAATGTGCATATAGTGGCCTGACCTCGAATATTATTGCAGCTTTTTGCACTTCTCTATTCTCCTGTGGATAACGAGGGCTGGAAGTGATGTGACTGAACTCGTAGCAAAATGAACAATGATCGAACCAAGGCCCTTATCCAGAGGACTTTTGCCGCACATCACTGTGACGTCACACCTTACTTCGCAAAAACACTATAGGTGCTCGATTACTCTTCCTGCACTGTACTGCTGTCCAACGAACAAAGTTCGATGTGCCTTGAAAAGCAATTATCACCAGGTGTGTGTGTTTTCCATACTCAGAAAGGTCTATTGAAACTTTCTGCCAGGGCATTCCGGTGTGTTCAAAGGCATCATTGGTTCTTTAAAAAGTGTTTGGAACTTTGCACACACTGCACAGGGTTTTAGCAGCTCTTATAGTTCACTGCTCACTCGTGACCGCCCAAATGTACGCGCTGAAGCATCTCCATGGAAAGGATTGGGATGACAATTCGGTTTGCCATCAGCAGTTCAGACCATTACACAGAGTTAGCGAACCCTGAGACGACCGATGCAGTCTCAAAACAGCTGACACTTTTTTCCTTTGGGTGGCCAAATCTGCTATACTACGATGAATAACGCCTGGCACTCAGAATAGTTTACTTGCTCTTGACGTAACCTTGACAACATACCGCCCGAAGGTGGTTGGCGTTGCCCTAAAAGTTCTCCCTCCCCCGACAACGTGACAATATGATGGCCGTCAGCACAGACTGTCGTTGATGCATCGGGGTCGTACCTTGTTCGACAGCTGGGAGAAGCTAGAGCTTCTTTTACTTTTTGGAATGCCTCCCTGTAAACAACGCCCCAGACCCATCTTTGATCTCGTGAGAAGCTCTCTCAACGATAACGTCAGTCCTGCAAGGCTTCGGGCAAACCTTGCAACATGATTAGGCATACCCAAAATTGAGCGGACTTTTACGTTTGCTGTTTCGCTGAGGCTTTGGGTTCTTTATGCCTTACCGGGATTCATGCGAACCTTGGGGTCTGCTAACAAGCCCAGGAAATAAGCCACCTTCTTTTTTGAAAGTTTGCATTTTTTGTAATTTAGTGCAGCTCCTACTTCGAGCAGCTTTTGAAGAACTTCATGCGTTCATCATTCGTCGTCTTGTTTGGACCAAGAAGAATAATTTCAGTAATGCAGTTGACAACACCTCGAAGCCAATCCAGAATTTACCAGAAATTGCGCTGAAATATCTTGAGATCTGAAGTAATGCCGTGTAGGAGTCTGCAGTAGCAGAACTATCCAAACGGTGTGATGAAGTTTGTAAGCTCCCGGCTTTCCGGTGCAGGTCGAATCCGTTATAAGCCTGAGCTTGCGTCTTCTTTTAAGAACAATGCTACAATGCCTAGGTTTCTTAGCATTAAGTCCACGGTTGAAAAACGTCTCTTGGACGACGCGGCATCGTCAGTCACGGGCGTGATGAGCTCGCCCGGTGTGCAGCCTATGCCGGAAAAGAGTTGCTTGTGTGTCACGCTGTCGTCCTCCGTTGGGGCGGTGTCGATGAAATGCTTAACGCCAAGCACACACACCGCTGGCAAACCATACAGAGAATTACTGAGGTTGGCGACCAAGTAGGCCACTTTTTGAGAGCGCTTATTTTGACATTTTTTTAGGGCTTTGCACCCTAGGAGAGTACGCTGTGCAGCAACGTTCGGTCCCCGCAGGTCCTTAAGGTACCCTTCTAGATGTGGCGGCATACCCGGGAATATGTCGCCGACGAACCATTACATGGGCACGTGTGTGCACCTTGGCTTGCTGAAAGCAGCCGTGCAGCCCAACATCATCGAAGTTCGTTGTTTCTTTTTTTGCCTAGCGTCGCAGCACTCACATATTTGCTGTCCTCGCTAGGTCGCTGCACTTGAACTGCACCCATAAACTTGTCGGTTTCTATGACAGCTCACTCAGCCTTGCCGCCTGTTTCTTTACGCCAGGAAATCTCGAAATGTTTCTTTCTGCGACAAAAACAACACTTTCACGTTCTTCGCTGCACATTCTGACCTTTTTTCAGTTGCATAGTAGGTGCTTCTACGCGAACTTCCGACTCGATGTCTCACCTGAATGTTCCCTGCTTGCTTCGGCTTGGTGTGGCTTTCTTCCTTGTACAATGTGGACACGAGCTGTTGCTGCTTCAGTTTGCTATTTCAGTTTTGCTTACTGCTTTTACACTGTCTCAGTTGTACTGGCCCTTGAATCGCTTTGTCCAACGTGAGCTTTGTTTACTTTTCGAGCACTTCCGAGAGCGACTGGTCGAGCAGGCCTACAACGAAATAGTTGTAGACCATCCGCTTCTGGAAGTCGCCTAATTCATACCGACTTGCCAGCTTGTGCTGGGCAGCTGCAAACTCGTCGATCGATTCTCCCGTTTCCTGCTTACACCGATTGAAACAAGCACTTTCGAATGTCATGTTTTTCGTGTGCACGAAGTGCGCTCGGAGGTTAGCTTTGATGGCTTCAAAGTTCTTAACCTCCGCGTCAGTGGCATTGAGTGACTGCAGGACTTCATTGTGTAGATCAGCGTTCTCAATTAGACTTCGGCGTCCTTTTACAAAAGTCCTGAAGCGTACCTGAAGCCGAAGAGCTGTGGAAGGTTGAAGCTTGCTTTCCCGTTGCGTGGAAACTTCAGATATCCTCTCTCATCCCTGTGCTGTCCGCCTGCTCCCAGCGCTCTTGCGGCCGCACTCGTTTAAGCCTTGCGCAATGGGAGCCCAACTTGGTTGGTTGGTTTATGGGGTTTAACGTCCCAAAGCGACTAAGGCTATGAGAGACGCCGTAGTGGAGGGCTCCGGAAATTTCGACCACCTGGGGTTCTTTAACGTGCACTGACATCGCACAGTACACGGGCCTCTAGAATTTCTCCTCCAAAGAAATTCGACCGCCGCGGCCGGGATCGAACCCGCGTCTTTCGGGTCAGCAGCCGAGCACCATAACCACTGAGTCACCGCGGCGGCGATTAGTTCCATGGTTACTAGCCAAAGCACAATTGGTCCTGTTTGAAATTCCCGCACTATGACGTCACGACCATTTCGACCAATTGAAAAGCGCAACATATCTGTCAGCAACTCCTGCTTACTACGATGAGGCATTAAAGGCCTCCGCCTTAAAATGGCGGCGGCGCCCCCCGAGAACCCGCGAGAAGCGGTGGATGGAGGCGGAACGCAGAAGGCGCCCGTGTGCTGTGCGATATATGTCAGTGCACGTGAAAGATCCTCAGGTGGTCGAAATTACTCCGGAGCCCTCTACTATGGCACCTCTTTCTCTCTTTATTCTTGCATTCCCACCTTCCTCCCTTCCCTTACAGCGCGGTTGAGGTATCCGCCGAAATATGTGCGACAGATACCGTGCCATTTCCTTTCCTCAAGAAACCGATTTACCAATTTACTAGCCGGTCTTGGCGGCGACCGGAGGCGACGACCCGTTTCAAGAGTGGCTCCACCATGAGTTCCACCCTCTGTGCACCCTAACCCATGCCCTAACCGTTGGTAGTGTTCCTGTAGGGAGCATATACAGGAACCAGAAAAATGCCTGCTGGTGTAGGTTAAAGAAATGGCCCTACTAGTAGATGTAGCAAGGTGCCTGCATCGACATCCGGATGGATACCATCACATTTGAGTATGAGGTGAGGTGAGGTGGCAGTCAGCGCCATCTCTCGACAACCACCCATGCCGCATACTGGCATCTTTCGGAACGAGACTATCCGCCGTAAGACAAGACATGCCACAACGGAAGCCGAGTGGTCATGGTGTTGTGTAATGAATGCGCGGGAATGTGTTGTTTGTGTTGGGCAATGGGCGCTCATGATGAGCGCTGGTGTCTGGTGAGGGGATATGATGACAACTGACGTGAATATGTGCATGCTGAAGAAGACGACTTGTGCTGTTCTCTTCCCTGACACTCTTTCGAAACGTGTCGTTAACGCCTGAGCCTAGCCACGCCATTCCGAGGATGGGTCATAAAGCATTCGAGTATGTCGTCGTTATCAGGTGCGGCTGCCTCTTACTTTGTATTGTGAGCGAAGCGTACTCAGCTGTCGTGAGTTACGGAAAATGCAATATTTAAACTGTACTCAGGATCGACTTGTGCGTCACTGCGGAAGCGGCTTCAAGCGCGAGCCCCTGTAGGCCTTTGTCGTTGGCCCATGAGCGCATGAGAACAACAGCGTGCTTGTGGGAGCCGTCGCCTCGCACTTGTGGATTCTGCTGCAGTGTCCTAGAGTTCTGTGCGAAGTGCTGTTGAATGGAGTGGCTGGAATCGGCAGCAACGCGCACTGTGTGCGCCTGAGCTTGTTTAATGCGTTTATTATTGCTATTATTTTTTTTTGTGCACGCTTGATGGGGATCTTGGGCTCTACCCTTTGTAGCGGGTGAGTGCAAGCGTGCGCTCGAGCCGAGAGGACTTGAGAAAAGAAAGAAAAGGTGGAATGATAAATCTATGCATTTCATGACTGGTTTTACGAGTCGTGAAATGCATAGATTTATCATTCAGCACGTTTACTCAAGATGCCCGATCCTTTTGAAACTTTTGCCTTGCCTACAACGCACGAAGGTCGCATCACGGTGCATAAGAAAGCGAGTGGCTCCCTATCGTATGCAGCTGCTCTCCGTGTCTTCTTAGCGGACCGAAACCACGCTCGAAAACTGAAGTTGCGAAACTTAAAAGCTCTCGTCAACGTTGTCCACAATCGTCCGGTATTAAATCAAAGGGCTTGTATTACTAATCGGGAAATGTGCAGAGTACGCACTGGTGCTACTTATAACAATTAACGGGTGTTCTTAGCGCTTAAATGCGTTTTGAAGTATGTTTTGCCATACTAATGCATGCGGAGCTCATCACGCACCAGAAAACACACGGCAACATCGTCCTCTGTGCAAGAGAAACGTAAAAAAAAAAAGCATGTGGCCCGAGGCAGTTCAAGAAACCTTCGAGACTTACTATAACAAATCGCTGCATGGATTTAGCAAGTGTCTAAACAGCTGGCATCACACAACCCATCGGATCATGGCGGCTTTCATGCATTGCCCGTTGACTTGTTTGGGCTCAGTGTCCTGATTTCCCTTTATATTCAATCTGTGGCTGTTAGTGTCACACAAGCGTCCACCACATGCGGAGGTGGGATTTCGTACTTGATTTGACAGTGTAACTAGTGCCACCTGCACTTCGGTACTCGATTTGACTTCATGCTACACGAGTTCCTCTGCACTAGCCTCCCACCAAGTTCTCATCACGTGCTAGCAGTGCGAGGTGCTTGGCGCGCTTCGTGTGGGCACTCCTAGCAGATTAATAGCAGATGGCTCTGCGGCCATGCTTGTTTTAGTGAGCAGCGCTGAGATCGCTGCATACCTATGCTGGAGCGTTTGTATGGAGCAGATGGTGAGATGTTGTTTTAGTGCACTTATAATGGGCATTCCCCACATTTAATCATTGTGTGTTTGTCTGTCGGTCTGTCTGTCACCAGGCGATGGGCAACCTGCCCTGGTGTGTGTGTTCCAATAAGAACTGTAACTGAGGTCCCATGAGCATTTTTTTGTTTTCAATTAAATTTTTATATGTGATGGGCAAATGTGTGGACACTAAGAATAGTACCTTATTTTCCAGTGTATAAGACGCACCCGCCCTATATGCAGGCTTTAGTGAAAAGTTAATGAAAAAAGTTTGTATATAAGACGCACCCTTGACTATGCATGCTTGCGCGACCATTGCGAAATGCCCTGTGCCTGTGAGAACACTGCTTATGTGGAGCAAAATGATAAAAAAAAAAGAGGCAACACTCGTGTCCCAAATAAACTCTTGCATAGGCACAGCAGCAACACTTTATTTTTGCTTAGAGCCTTCATAGGCTTTATCTTCGGATGTGCTATAAAAAATTTTTCAGATTTCTGGTGGCAGCACTGCTGGGAAATCCTCTTCGCACTCAGGATCGCTGCTCGGATCATCTTCATGCTCGGGCACCGATGAAGCCAGCAGGCCAGCCTTGCGGAAGCCTGGAGCTATTGTTGCCACCGTAACTGCCCTCAGGCCTCTTGGACTCACTTTGCTAAATGAAGCATGCCTCAGTCATGCAGTTGCGGTGTAGCTGTGATTACCTTGAGTCATCCACACCAAAGACAACTGAGTTTCAGTTGTGAGAAGCGGTGGATGGAGGCAGGATGCAGAAGCAGAGTTGCCAGATGCCGCCGAGCAAATAAGCAAATAACAACCCCAAAACAAGCCCAAAAAAAGCGGCGCGACTTTGCTAAGAAGCCCAAAAGAAGCGGACGATAACAAACTTTCTCATTCTTGAAAATCGTTTAATTATAGTATCCAAAAATCGCAGAAATACCAAGGGAAGGTGATCAAATTACTTTATTTTGAACAGCGACGATATCCACGAGAATGATCGAAAACACTCATGTACTTTTTAACATTGTCCCCACGGTAGCCTGCACCCTGTTCATTGCGCGTTTGCCAGTATACATGAATGAAGTTTCTTGTTGACTCCTTCCAACGTATGTTTAATTTCACGGCTCAACTACACACAGTCATCGTCGGTAGTGTTCGACCCATCAGGAAAATCCTCCGCATCCACATCGGAGCCATACATGTTTTTAGAGTTGAATAGCTGCAACATTTTTAATGTCGGTTGAAAGTCCCGGCAGCAAACACCTCAAAACTCGTTTGCCATATTTTGGGCACTTCGAAGCCAATTTGCACAAACACCGGCAACACACTACGACATAGACAACCATGAGTGCTGGCAAGGCATGTGGCAAGGCGTCAAATTAATGATGAATGGAGAGGGACTGTTTCGTACTTTGTGACTCCTGCTACTATCTCGTATATTTAACGAAAAACGCGCGTGATGGGCATTAAAATAACAATATCTGTAGGAACAGCGCAAGTAAGCCCCAAAAACGCGACAAGCGGCTGTAAAAATTTACAAGCGACTCGGTGAAAAAAGAAGCCCAAATTCGCTTATATTAAGTGGAACTGGCAACCCTGTGCAGAAGGCACCCGTGTGCTGTGCGATGTCAGTGCACGTCAACCCTTTAACCGGCAATTTATTTTCCGAAAAACGTACCAAAGTCGCCAATTTTTTTTAAGTGACCATAGTTTTCTCCATATAATTCTGTTTCTGAAAATATATTACTTCGATAGTTTCTGGTTAAAATTAACACAAAAAGTTCGAAAAGAAAAATAGGTTACGAAGGTGGCTTTCCCACAGTGCATGCCATATTAATGAGTAGAACGCATTGAAATACCGCGGATATATTTCATTATTATACGTTGTGAAACAAAAGAACGTGCGTAGACATTGCTTCGTCCTAAAAGGAAGGCCTCGTTCAGCCTTGAGGTCACGGGCCACAAGCTCCAAAGCCTGGGGTGTGGGTGGGTCACTTCATCCAGGGTTTCTATATCGGTGAAATGGAGGCAGCGCATCAACGCGTTGAAGCGATTCCTGCTCATGGCCTTCGTGAACACTGCTGTCTGCAAAACTTCTTTTGTAGACCAGTACATTTCCACTCGAGGTTTACCAACAATACCCTGCAGTATTATCAGAGCAAGGAAGACCATAATCTCATCGCGGTCTGCCGGCTTTCATGCAGAACGCCAAGCCGCAGTGTACTCTACCGCATAGCGGTTCGTCTCTGTGAAGATTATGTCAATGATGTCTCAGTCAAAAAATACCTAAAACTAGCCAAGAATGTTGTGCTCGTCAGTGGGCTGCCGCAAGATCCCAGGCACTGAAGAAAAATGAAACCGTGGAGGCGCGAGCAGCGGGTTTTTCATGCTCACATGCTGCCACACATGTGCAGCGACTCACCATCATCGTCGTCGCCGCTTTCATCGTCATCTGAGGCCGACTCCAGCACATACAAAGTCCAAGTCACTTTCATATACAAATTCCATATTCTCAGAAATGCTGCTGTCACAAATGCTTCAAGAAGCAGCTTTTTTTCTCGGGACACTGCCACCACCGGCATTGCTCATGGATGACGCCATTGTGAAATGGCCCTTTTGAGCCTTCAGTTACGCGCCAAAGGCGCAAAATGCGTTTTTTTTATGGTCGACTACCGCCCTCTAGTGTTCAAATTCGCAAGCAATGCAACTGACGACCGTAACTCGTCTTTGAGGTGGCAGCACCGCAACATCGGGCTAGACGAGTGTGGCTCGTCAATGGTGATTTTGGTGCAATATCCCATGATGAGCACAGCTCGGGGTTGGCGGTTAAAGGGTTAAAGAACACCAGGTGGTCGAAATTTCCAGAGCCTTTCACTACAGCATCCCTCATAGCCCGAGTCACTTTGGGACGTTAAACTCCAATAAACCAATCAATATAAACATTGGAGCTATTGGTAATACACTTGATCTAAATTTGTAACATACACTTAAACATTGCGTTGTTGGTAATACACTTTGATAATTTTTTTCCACTTGCTTGTGTTGCTCAAAAAAGAAATTAATATTTAAAGGCACTTTTAGTGTGCCATATTCCCAGGTCATTTTTAGTCATCAGAATGCTAGCTTGTATCCAAGGAGTGGGAAGTAATGAATTGACTGCAGTTTGTATTTGTGACATGTGTAAATATGCAACATATTGGGGACAATTTTTTGTAAGCTGCATTTAGCATGTCAATGCTTACTGCATGAAACTTCCAAAAGTGACCTGAGCCACAGTATTGGGGTACAACAAAATATCAAGGAGCAATGCAAAACAACATAGCAAATAATGCTTTCCTCTAAATTAAAGCTGTTGTTACTGCATATATAAACAGTGGTACCTTACTATGAAGGGCTTATTATAAACAGCAAAAATCATTTGAAGAATACACACAAGTATGAAGGGAAAACGCAGGTTAAAGGACTCCATGATCACTTTTTGAAAATGTGTGCCATGGGCCAACTGCAGTGGGCCCCTGGTGTCCATTTATTGCTCGTATATTACTTGTGAAATCTGGCCTGAGAGACTTCCGCGAAAAACCTTTGCTTCCAGATCGTATAGAGTATCAGGTCTTTAGAGCACTCGGGAAGCACAGCAAAGCAGCCGGGCAAAGTGACGCAGCGGATCTGAATTCTCAAGGTGCGGGCCGCAGATACGCACAGCCGGCGGCCATGTTGTGACGCCGACCGGCGCCACAACATGGCCGCCGGCTGTGTGGATCTGCGGCCCAGTCAAAGGTGTCAAAACCTTTCTGAGGGTCGTGGCTAGCCGGCTGCTTATCACAGAAAAATCGGCGCTGGTATCCACCAGTGCGGTTATTTCACAGTTATCGGCGGTTACTGGTATTTCAGTAAAGCCAATCGCTGGCTTTTCGTTGGTGGGCTCGTCGGGTCAGGCAGTCGTCGGTCTCGTTGTTGCTGCAAATCGTCAAATGGAGGTTCTTGTCTCTTTCCAGCTGCGGCGGCCCTACCCCCGGAGGACGCCATCTTCAGTTTTCCCGCCGTGGGGACGTGCCTCTGAATTCACCAGAGGTCGACAGGTGGCTGGGAGAAGAGAATTTCCTTGGCGATGGGGATCGAGACTGGCGTCGCGGCACGTTCGGAGCCTGCAAGTTGGATGTCAGGTACTGCTCAATCTCCTGAGGTCTCTTGTCGTAGCGTGGTCGAGGAGCGTCTCAAGCAAAACTCCTTAAAACCACTCGACGGTAGGGGCAGTTGCACAGGATGTGGCCGGGCTCTCCGCAGTGGTAGCAGAGTGGCCGGTGCCTTGGCGTTCGCCACACGTCCACTTTACGCATGGTGGGCCTGAATTCCTGCGGCACAGTGGTGGGCACAGCTGGACATGGGTACTGCACAGCTGGCACAGATGAAAAAGCTTGTGCCACTGCCGCAGGCCGTCGAAGTGCCTCGCTGTAGGTCATGATGTAGGGCAGCGGCTCCGGAACAACTGGTGCTGGCTGCACCACTCGCCGGATTTCATCCCGCACCTCGTCCGACAGTGCAGCGACACTGGCCTGTGGGGTTCAAAGCGGAGTTTCGCGAGTTTTTCGTGGACGATGCTCCTGACAAGCTCTAGAAAGATCCTCAGCGGGCAGCGCCGTAGGCGTGCAGATTTGAGCGGCTGTCATACTAGCCTGCCGGCCGTACTGCGTGCTGCGTTCCTGCAAGGTGCGCTCCATGCCCATTGCCTGCCTCCCTTGTAAAATTGGCCACTGTCCTTGGAGGGCCGCGGACAAGTCGAGCAAACAGCTGTTCCTTAACACCCCACATTAGGTGCCGCACTTGGCCTCGGCCATAGCTAGGTCGGCTCGATTGAAGAGGCGCATCATGTCCTCTACGAACATGGTGACGCTCTCATTTGGCTGCTGCGACCTCGAGTGCAGAGCGACTTCAGCCTTCTCTTTTCTTTCACTGGTGCTGAATGTCGCCAGCAACTTGTGACGATAAACCTCCCAAGTGGCAAAAGAGGTCTCGTGGTTCTTGAACCAGGTCTTGGCCGAGTCCTCTAGAGCGAAGTAGACGTTCCTCAACTTTTGCTCACCGTCCTACTGGTTGAAGGCTGCCATACGGTCGAAACTGGCCAACCAATCTTCAACGTTCTCGAACCTGTCACCGTGGAACGTTGGTGGTGACCGGGGTGTGTGGAGTACGCTTCCAAAACGTTGAGTGGTCTGGCTACCAGTGGTTGATGTCATCTCCCTTGACGGTTTTTTCAGGCCGCTGAACTCTGGCTGTAGGCCTCCCAGGCGGCGGCTCGCTTTGTGGACGGGGGTTGTGTCCACACACTGAGAACTGGCTTCAAAGGCGTCTTCGGAGTCGGTGTACATGATGCTGCGTACGAGTGACCTGAGTGCTGTGGCAGCGTATGCCCAGGGATGTCAGCTGTACCAGGGCTTCCACTTTCGAGCCCATAGTGAGTTATGAGCATGTTCATCATGGTTAGGCCATCTGGCTGCAGCTTTTCTCTGCGGTAACCAGGGGCAGCAAACTGTCGCTTATCAAACACCACCTTGTGAAGCATTTCTGTGATGCCGTTGTCCCTGGTGCAGGTCGTTTCCACAGTCTAGGTCAGGAGTATGGCCAGGTCAAAGCCCTGGTTTGAGGTCACGTCAGTGATGCGGGCCAGCTCATCATATATGAATAAGTTGTTTTCAGTCAAGAACCTACCAGCAACGTCTAGCAGGCATCTCTGGATGGCATCCCTCATGGCTGCCAGACAGGCTTTTTGCATGTGTGGCCTGTTTGTGCTGTCATTGGCAGTGGCAGTGATAGTCACATTCGATGCCCTTTCCGTTTTGTTGCCCTGAAATCTCAGTACCAGCGCTTCACCTTTCAAGTTGTCCCATGCTGCTTAAGCATTTGAACTGCTCCCAGCTGGTTGATCTTCAAGTCCTGCTTCATTCAAAGCTTCGCAAGAAGTGTGTTGATCAGCCTCCACGTATAAATTGCTTTGAAGGTCCTGATCTAGAGGCTGCAGCTTGACTATCAAGTTTGGTGGAAGAAATTGGACCTCAAAATTATTGAGTTCAGCATCTGTGTGGCGAGCAGTGCAGTTATCCACGAGGAGGCACACTTTGTGATCTTCGTGCACAAGCTCGCAGTTCCAGTCATGCAGCCATTTTGCAAAAAGTTTGTGCGTCATCCAAGATTTCTAGTTGGAAGCATACTATATGGGGAGTGTGCGGCATCCCTTCATGCACCACGGGGTTTTAAATTTTTCAGTGACAAAGGGTCGCAGTTTTGCAGTGCCATCCATGTTGATGGCAAGCAAAACAGTGATGCGGGCCTTGGAAAAACCTTGCTTGCCACTTATAGGCACGGCTCTCCACGTGTGTCAAGCATCTGCCAAAATAGGCCAGTTTCGTCTGCATTAAAAATGACCTTGGGCTCATATTTTGCAAATATTTATGGCCACTCCTCTTCCAGCCACTTTTTTTACGCTTTCACAATTAGCCGTCTTGATCTTGCCCGAGATTCCTTTCCCGATGATGTCGTAGTGAGCCTTAAACCTTTGCAGCCTTCAGGAGCTGGCGGCGAAGTTTTGGGCACCGAGGATAAAAGCAAAGACTTTCGTCTTCTGTTTGAGCATTGGTCCTGACACTGGGATATTCTGAGCTCTAACATCTAGAAACCACTTGTACAGTATCTTATCCACGTCGCTGAAGGCAGGAGGCCGAAGACGGTGTGCACAATGCTTTGTGCTGCCTTTATCTTAATAACAGTCTTCTTCTTCAGGACAGTACTCAAGGTACTCCTTGGGATGCTGAATAAGTCGGCAAGAAAGCACTTCTGTTCGCCGTTTTCCACGCGTTGAATTATTTCCAGCTTTGTCTTCAACGTCAGGGCTGCTCTCTTCTTCACGTTCACCGCCATGACAACACTCCGCGACGCGACCATGCCAACTACACACTCCCACGCACCACTTCCGAGACAAATGCGACAACCACAGACCGCCACTAGCACTGTTGCTACAACGAGAAAAACAAAACAGCAACAATCAATCATGCCGGCGCATGTCGCTGCTAAAGCTGCGCTGGGGGTTTACGGTTTCTTGGCTATCAACTCTCCATGCCGATGTGAGGTACTCTTGATTGTTTGCTGCACCACACAGCACTTCCATCGAAGCAGCGGAGACTTCGCATCGCGAAGTTTGTTATGTCCATTTTATTCTGTGTTCGATATAGGAAGTTAAAAATACATGTGTTTGGCAAAAATGTTTGAGAAAATATCAGTATAGCCAACAATTCGTTTTATGCGTGTCTGTGGTATCGAGGTTTTACTGTACAATAAACTTTACTATGTAGCCAGTTTTCATATCACAGAGGATGATCATCATGGTGTCGAAGTGATGCTGTTTTGAGGGAATGTACTGTTGAAACAACAGGCGTCCTTTCTACGGCATGATGTATTCGTCGATGCAAAGGTCTTCATATGAGATGAGGAGGCTGGAAAACATTGCTAGGTTTCAGTCGAAGGCAAAGCCGTCAAGCGTCTTCCCGTCAAGAAACTGGACGGTGTGAGTCAAGCACCGTCTTTAGGGTCCTCATATGTGTACGTGAGGGGCCTAGGATTTATAACTGCCTCCACCTCAGCCAGGATTGTTGACAGCTCAATGGCATGTAGGCACTGGCGTCCGATCGTTTTCGCAGTGCGCTTTTCGTGCTACGGACCAGCCTTTCGTAGAATCTGCCCCACCACGGTGCATGCTCCGCTATAAATTTCCATTCTATGCCGGAATGGGCAAAATGGTTCTGAGCTTCAGGGTGCCGCAGGAGCTTCCACAAAATGCCCATATCTTTTGAGGCTCGTTTAAACGAAAGAGCGTTGTCGGAGTAAATATTTCGGCACAAGCCTCTGCGTGACACAAAACGACGCAAAGCCCGTAAGAATCGTTCTGTGCTCATGTCTGCAACAAGTTCAAGATGCACGGCCCGCGTCACAGCGCACGTAAAGAGCACAATGTACGATTTTACAGTCCGACTGTTCTCATTCACCATGAGGGCACCGACAAGGTCGAGGCCGACGACCTGAAACGGGTCCACTTGGGACGTCCGGTCAGGTGGAAGCAACCCTGTTGCTGCATCGAAACGCGAGGCACTGTGCCGCTTATACACCACACACGATCTATCAACACTTTTCACAAGCTGACACCCCCGCAAAATCCAGTACTTGTTTCGTAGCTACATAAGTGTGTCTCTCGTGCCTGCATGAAGCAGCTGTCGATGGCCTTGGTGCACCAGCAGCGTTGTGTAGCGGTGATGCTTGGGGAGCACAGTCGGGTGTCATTCGTCGCGTGTCATCTCTGTGGAGCAGATTCGCCCTTCAATCCTCAGTTTGGTAGTCGTACTGCTTGGCCGCAGTACAGGTTGATGGGGCATGTAGTACACTCGCTGAGAGTCGTCGCAATGGCAATGTGCGTCTGTTGTGCTTTCTGCTATGCCTTCATCAATTAAACGCTGTATTTCGGAGTCGTAATCTCTCGTGATAATCGGGTTCCTGCTTAACCGCTTCGTTAAATAACGAAGGCGATTCTCTGCTACTCCACGGTTGTCAGACATTTCCACCTCGTCTTTCCAAGGAGGCTTTACTTCATAGCAATCGTAGATCTTCTTGGCATTTTTAGCAAAAACCTCTAGGGCTTGGGAGCCTGAATTTGTGGTCGATGTGTCTGGCACTGAGGTGTTCTTCAACTTCCAGAACATCTTTACAAGCGGAGCAGTTTCTCGATCAGCCACGGTCGTTCTCATGACAATAGCATGTGTGCAAACTGTCTCTTGACATTCGGTCAGTGCTTGGCCCTGAACTGCCCACCCAAATACCGTCTCGACGGCAGTCAGTTTGTTGGGAAGCTTTCTCACCTTCCCAGTGATGCATTCCCTATATTTATCTCAGCCAATCGGCACATCAATCAGTGTGTCGTCGTTAAGAGCTGAATCATCGCCCAAAGGAAGCATCAGATCTTGAAGTGTTTCTCTGATCAGTTCGTTGGGGCAGGGTATAACCTGTTCGCATATGGAAGGTGTTTCTAGGTCTTCGATTTTGTACTGTGCTTTTGGGTCGTCTCATCGGAGAAGGCACACTTCAACTCGCCTGAATGTGCGTCTGGTCTGTCCTCCTCCAAATACTCCCACCAACGGTAACTCTCTTCCAAGCAGTTTGCACCCCAGTTTTCTGGAGCAGTCCTCTGTTATGAATGTTCTCTGACTGCCACTATCAAAGAGAACTCGAGAAACCTTTCTTGCTTTACTTCCTTTGTTCAACGTAGTAACGGTAGGCATTAGGACTGTTCTGTGAGAGGTCTTTTTCTGCTCCTGAGGCATGCAGGCTCACTGGCTGTAACCCCTCGTTGGCCGACTGGGTTTCCTGGCATTGCTAATAGCAGGGTCGCACATCGCTGTCGCATGTCTGCGTTTACATCTCTTGCAGCTGATCTTAACCCTGCATTGCCTTGAACGATGTCCTTGCTTCGTGCAACGAAAGCATCCGCCTTTCGCTATCAGGATTGCCTTCCTCTTGTTTGCTGTCACCTTCAAATCGCACTCTTGACTTTCATGTTTTTTTTAGTTGCAAAACATGCATTGCATACAGATTTCTGCACCATGCAGGGCTGAGGCCGAAGAAGGGCGAACGTTCCCTCTATGCGTTCGTGCCTTGTGCCCATCAAAGTGAGAAGCAGGCTTACCATGTGCGTCTAAGGGCCTGTCTTCCAGCGTCTTCTCGTGGCTCTCTAGCTCGAAGCTGAAGAATCTGAGCAGGGAACGAAGCGGCATCAGCTGTGAGCTGTCCGACGATGATGTCGTTGACCCTGAATCATTGACCATCGCCGATGTCGCATCCTCTTGGGTCTCAGAGTGTGAACGATGATAGTCCAAAATCAGTTCCTTCGGGAGAGCGCGGAGAAGCACAGGATACGGCATCGCCTGGTAGCCATCTTCTCCGATGCCCAGCGCCTTCAGCCCCCGCATGTGAACCTGTATCTCATCGTAAAGCCCTCTCAAAGCTCGCACGTTCCTTGCAGAAAACACAGGTTTCACATCGATTAGGCCCTGCCTATGATCCTGATCCTGAATCAGCGCTTCCGGATTTCCGAATCGTTGTCGCAAGATGTCGACCGCATCGCTGTAGCAATTGCAGTCAAGGCCTCTCCAGTCAGCAGCGTCTTCATGTAATTCAAACGGTCAGTGTTAGTGAGTTCCATGTTTTTGTGGACTTCCACCTCAAACTGTTCCCAGAATGGTTGCCAGTTTTTTTGTTTCCTGTCGAATTTTGTTCTAGCTTCGCTAGTTTAATCCTTTGAGCCGCGGAAGCGCTAGCAACGGTAGCTTGAATCCGGATTTCCTGATTTCTGCTTGCTTGTTCGGTTTGCTCCTTCTTGAGTTTTAGTCGGCAAATGCAGCTAGCAATTTTGTCACTATACTCGATGACTTGCTCGAATTCAGCCTCCGCTTCGTCTTCTTTGATATTTGGCTCATTGCCGCATCTACATCGCTGAGCTGTTGTTTGACCAATTGTAGGCTTTTAGGACGAACGCTCACCTTTTCAATAGTGGGTGCTTCCTCGGCAGCCAAGATGTCGTCCGTTTCTTTGGTCAGTCGCGTCGCTTGGCTTCTGACGGCCTTCCTCTTTTTTCTTGAGAACATCCATGTTGCTGTCGTTGGTACGCTGAGTTGTTGGGTATGGTCAGTGTTCCACAGTAATTCGTTCCCTGGGTTTCGGCAGCAAAATTTTGTAGAAACTAACTGATTTAGTTTGTTGTTGATGACAGTAGACTGTTATCGTTTATGTAACTTCGTTTACTGCAAGAAACAATCAACTGTTCGTAGGAGGGGAGCAAGAGCTCGAAAAATTACATGCTCATCGTTAGGGCTCCCTGCTCGTTTTGGGGGGGGGGGGGGGGGGGTAAATTGGTAAATGGTTTTTGAGAAAAGGAAATGGCGCAGCGTCCCTCTCACACCTCTTGGTGGACACCCGAACTGCACCGCAGGGAAGAGAGGAAGGTGGAAGTGAAAGAAGAAGGCGAGAAAGAAGTCCCGCCGCTCGAAGGGAGCCGCCGCCAGCCATAAACAACCGTGAGGTGTCTGGTTTTCGTCTCGGGAGACATGCTTAATGGCACACAGGGTAAACATAAAAAGAAAATGGAGTTTCAACACCCAGCACCTCCTCTATTTTTAGGTGCCGGTCAGATCGTGCGCCGAACAACGAGAGCTCGCGGGACGCCGCGCTTCGCACCGTTGCCGCAGTGCGGCGCCACCAGCTGACACTATCGCCGGCCAACCCCTGGATGACCGGCCCAGCACCCGCGCTGCACGCTTGCTGTGCAGGTTACTGAATCGGCTGAATTCCCACGCTACGTTTTGGTTTATCGAATACAAAAACTTTGCATTACTCTTATATGTCGCAAGCAGGCGGATTTTACGACTGGGTTTAAACTGGCTCATTCACTAGCTCTGCCGTTGTTTTTCACAAAAAGCTATGCAACGCGCTTTCGTTTAGTATATGCCACTTTATCCTGAGCAATGAATGCTTTTATGTTTCTCAGCTTCATGAATGACAAATGATAACGACACAAATACAAGGCAGGGAGATTATATTTTCGGCACAGTTGACAAAATCACATAACATTAGAAATGACAAAAGCAACACGACGTCCACTCCTTACAGTTTGAGCACCTTACGTGACAATGGCTTTTTCGCGTACATTTTTGCCACAGAGTTCTTGTCTGTGATGTTCACGGCGTGATTGCTCAGCAGCGGCTTAATAAACTTGCGGCATAAAAGCAGTAAAAACTGTTTCCTGTGAGCCATGTCTTCGTTGTTGCATTTCAAGATCCATCAGGATCCAAGGTCCATCAGAATGTTGACAGCACGCTCCACACTAGTTTCCAGTGGTTTTTCAATTGCTTTCCTGTAATCAAGCACAATGTCCACAAACCTCTTGAGGCTTATCAAAACAGAAACTAGCTCTTTGGTCAGGTACTTCAGTCCTCCCCTGTCTTGGTAAGCAATGAGGCCATCCACAGGAGCATTTCCTTTAGGCTTCTCAACAATTTCATTGCAGCCTTCGCAGCACAGCTTCTCTGCCACAACATGGGCCAAATATCCTCCTACCAGAGCTAAGCTGGCAATCTCTGGATTGGGGAGCCATTGATTCTGCCTAACACACACCTCTCGCAGCCTATTTTCTGCTGCCAGTGGAAAAAATTTCTTGTCTGGGTGGTTAGCGTTCAGGGTGCTGGGGCTTGAAATTGCTGTGGCAGCACAGAATGATGTTCAAGCATTTACATTGCTTTGCAATGATGAAGAAACGATGCCGGTCTTCAATATTTTTTTCAAGGCTAGATAGCGCACTTCTTACGTCCATAGCATCGTTGCACCCTGCTGTTCTCCGAAGAAATCCAAATAGTGCCTCAATTGGGTCACTAGAGAATTTTCGTGTTAGCACAAAGATGAATTTTTTCTTAATTGAGCAGGAACCTGATGCACATGACATTTGAGGTTGTGGTAAGCACCAGTGCGTTGTAAGTCTCTTTGCTCAAGAAGCTATCAGGGTGACTTTCGTCCTTTTCAGATAGTCCAGGAAGGTTTTCTCCAGCCATTCCAACCTAGAGTCATTTGGATCAGTGAAGTGCCGAGTGTCAGGATCATTCTTATGGATATGTTGCTGCATGTTACTAACATCCATTAGAACAAACCACTTGTGCATCGCAACCATAAATTCCACAGTTGGGCCAACTGTTGCGAACTCAATGTCGCAAGTGTGGCCTGCCTGATCCTTCATGTACTGTAGTGCAGCTGTGACAGGGGGCGAAAAGATCTGTACGGCATGTCTGACGCTCATTTTTTCTATATTTGTGGGGTACAAATGTTTGCGGGTCAGAAACCTTATTGGTTTCACTGTTGACCCCTTCTGCATCTTGTAGAGCTCCTTTAAGGGAGCTGATGAGATCTCTTTGTGTCCACCCATGCACTTCGCAAGAAACTGAGACCTCACATTTTTCAAGATGCGGCACTGATCAAATGCCATGAAAAGGCGTCTGGAAGAATTTGCTGGATGTGGTGCTGATTATGCTTTGCTGTCCCTTACACAAAATTTCCATTGCCGAGACATTCGTTTTGTGATTATCAGTCACAAGGCGGACAATTTCGAAACCCAATAGTTCAGTCTTTTTTACAACATGGATGATGGTTGCAGCAAGGTCAGGTCCTGTGCAGCACTTGGGGAAAAAATACCCAACCGGTATCTTAAAACGTGCAGCCAGGCCACAAATAAGAAAGCATAGCAGCAAGTTTGCGAGGTAATCATCTCGATCACTAGGCACCAGGTGTTCTAAATCAGGGCTCATATTAACATCACCTATAAAAGCATCTCGCTGCTTATTATATTCCAGCTTTTGCTTTATGTGCATCTCGTCAACAATTAGGCTGCACACTTTTGATTGATCCGCAGGTAAGCTCTCAATCTCTGTTTGAAGTCGCAAACGGACCAAAGGGCTGAAACCAACCTCACCAGTTGATGTTCCTATATACTTGTTCAAGGTATTTCGGCACGGCAAGCGTAGCAGCCCTTCAGAGCGAATATACTCGTACGCCTTGGTTGATAAGTTTCTGAGGACTATACAGTACCTGACAGTAGTTTCTCCCCACGTTGCCCTCTTCTTGGTGTACTATGAACGCAGCCTTCACGCTCTTTTGCTCAGCGTCAGCCGCAACACCAAGGAAGGTACTAACGTTGCTATCTTCTTTCAGTTTCCGCAGTTCTTCTTTGTAGCTGTCTACCGTACGCTTCAGTCTGGCGACCTGAAGACGAAGTGCACGCTCCTTTTCTCTGCACTTCCTGTGGTGAAGGAAACTGCAAGAGCTGGTTCGAGATGTTTCTGTTTGCACTCCAAACGCTCTTCTTGCAAATGCAACTGGTTCGGTATGAGCCGCCGTGGTATTCACCCGCTCTTCTTCGGAAATTGTACGACTTGTACTTTGCGCAGAAGCCGCAGGCGATGGACGGTTACCTAGAACCATGTCACAGAGTGGTTCGGTAGCTGGTGCCACAACCGCAGTGCAACAGTCATCGTGCTCCGCAATGTCGTCAGTCGGTCCTGGGTCACCTGCCTCTGCTGAAATTGTTGCTTTTCGTCTCTTCTTTGCACTGCTGTCGTTGATGTCCAACACCGGTGCGCGCTTGCGGCTGCTAGGATTGCTGCGTACATTAACAGCGGCAGGTTTCTTGTAAGACGGATAGCAGGGAAATACACTCGGCACTGCTCCTTTCTTCAACTGGCGTATCTTCGAGTTTTCTTTGAAGTCCGATGCAACGAAATGTTTACTACACACAACGGAATAATTTGATGTAGAGTTCGGCTCCCAGTCTTTACGCGATATCACTTTGACCCACTGTCGACGGAGCTCGAGATCAGCAGGGATTTCGTGAAAGGAAACTCCTGGGTCTTTCTTCCTGGCACTTGACGTACACATAGGCACACAGCAGTAATGCATGATGAAAGCTGATCATCGGGAGAACCAAGGTGTAAAAGCAGGCGTTCAGCTGTCGCCGTAAACAAAGCGCGAACGGGAAGCCTTGGGTGAACCACGCTAACATGCAGTGCGGTGGGACGGCAGCCGAGTCGCCGAGTAGTGTCAGCTGCCAGTGCCACGAGCGGCGAAAGCAGGCGAATGGGTGAGGGCGACAGGAGAGGGCTAGCGGCGTCAGGCGCAGCCTTTCTGCCAGGCATCAAAAAAATAGAGGAGGCGCTGCAACAGCACTCCACGAGAAACACTTTGACGTCCCCAGCTTTCTTGTGCACAGCATCGAGTACATCATCACAAAATCTGATGAACTGCGAATTGTGCCGATGCAGGCCAAAACATACACCTTGGACAGAGGTTCATTAGCTTGGTCTACTGGCGATGAGTCGGCGTCAAGGTCATCCAGTTCATTCCCTTTGCTTATCGCGAACGTTAGTTACTATGTCTTGTACAGTCAGCTCTGCTGATGTCAGGGCTGCGTTGCTGGGCTCGACATTGTCATCAGAAGTTACTTATCAGTGTACGAGCAGCTTTTTCGGCGACTTCATTATTTACAACTCTGTTGCACTGTCATAGTGATCTGTGTCCATCAGAAGTTACTTATCCATGTATGGGCAGCTTTTTCGGTGACTTCACTTACAACTCTGTTGCACTGTTTTAGTTCACAACTCTGTTGCACTGTCGTAGTCATCTGTGTCCTCGCAGGCCTCGGAGCGAAGCGGTGATTTAATAAGGCCTGCCTTCCTCCAGCAGTTCAGTATGGTTCAGTCCGTTACATTCCACCATGACCTAGTTATCATTTCTGCGGCTTGACGGACGTTCATGGCGCTCAGAAGTCTTGAGTCGAAGGTTTATCAGCTATTTCTGCATAATGCACTTCTGAAAATCTGTCTTGACACACTTTATAATCCCCTCATCGAGGGGTTAGAGCAACGATGTGTTGTTGGGCGGGAGGAATTTCAGGCGTACATTCGTGAGGCATTCGTTGGCAGTATGCACAGAGTAGGACCAAAAGAATGCTCCTACCTTCCCTCCTTATTTGGTCGTGCATCTTGAGCAGCCATTCGGTAAATAGCTCCCACGTCATCTATGCCTGCTTGTTCGCTTTGTAGTCGCATGGCAGTGAAGCGTTGTTTTTCATTTTGCGAGGTTTAGCATACTTTCTAGTGATTAGAGGTTTCAGTTTATAGGGGTTTAATGTCCCAAAGCAGGCAGTGTCAAGATGTACAGTGGTTTATTTTGTGGCTGATCTCTGTTAAGCTTGAAATTGATTGATGTGACAAAGCGACGGTGGGGGCAGTAGAGAGCATTATTGTGCTTAAACTCTGCTGCTGTAAAACACTGCTTAGAGAGAAGCATGTTTATAGGTTTTGGTAGCCAGGTTGTCGTACTTATTTGTGTGATTGCTTGTAGCGGAAGTCTGGACAAGCAGCGTGAACCCAGCCAACAGTTGGCTGCTGCACCGTGGCAACATTGCTTGTGCCTGCATTTCCGCAATCAGCTTTGCAGTGCACACGTCCTAAAAACGTTTACCTCTGCAGCCTCTACTGTGGTCGCGCCATGGTAATTCATCTCCTGGCTACCTGCTTTGAGGTGCGAGCTGGAGCCCTGCGTGCACTGCTGTACTGTCAGCGCTTTGATACTTCCGCGGCCATTCAGGCAGCACTGCACTGAAAATGTGGTTAGGAGCAGGCTCTGAGTTTCACGGTCCCCGATGGCAATGCGCTGTACATGGGTGGTGGAGGCTAAAGAGAGTCTTCGGCAGTGGTGGTGGCTGACTAGGCAGCGCAGCGATGTGGCCTCGGAGACACCAGACCTGACAGTACAAACCGCAGCGACACCAACTGACAGGGTGTTCAGTGACTTGCGTATGGGCAGTCAGCATGTCCCTTCCCCCTCCACCTTCTCCCTTTCTCTTTCTTTCTCATGTCCTTGTTTTCCTGTTCTTTTTTTTTCTGTGTAATGGAGTAAATTTCACAGGTTCTCTTTCCTTGCACCAGAGGTGCCCCGCCAGAGACGCTCTCGTGATGAGTTGAGACTCAGGGGTAAGGCGAATACTTGAAGATTTATATACAGTTATTTACAATCATATACAAGTTCAGGCACTAGAGACAAATTAAACAGCAAAGAGATACACAACAACAAAAAGGCGGAACTGGCTAATACTAGAGGAGGCCCGTACTCGGCATAGCCGAAGATGCATAGCATCACACCTTAGCGCAGAACCCGTTTTCTGGCACCGGAGCCCGGTTTTAAAGACCTCAAGGCCCGGCCCACATTTGGTAGCACCCAATCGTTCTACATTCTTCATATGGTTGGCTAATCGAGAGCATGGCCAGCCCTCCAACTTCCGTAGGGCAAAACGCTCTTTCCATTGCAAAATAAAAGTAAAACACAAATACACATTCGTGCCAGCAAGTGCGCGAATCGGTACCGCGGGGCGGGGGGGACACCCGTATTTCCCGGCGCATTCGCGAACCGCCGCGTTTTGAGAAAGACGCTTCGCTTTGAGTGCCCCCAGCCGCGTTCCGATGACCCCGCGTACACTACCGATCCCTTACAAATGGCTAGGGGAAAAAGCTGTCGTCCACCTGGTGCAAACGGAATAGCCTCATCATCATCATCATCATCACCTTCTGTTCGCTTTGGACGTCTACGCTTCCTCCGCTCCATGCGCGTGAAACTGTCCTCGTCGGTACGGTGGCTAGAGGTGTGAGGGGTGCACATTGGAACACCAGGGAGGGTAACACCAATTCAGGAGAGGCTGTTGCTGCTAGAGCTCTTTCACTAATACCAAATCCACTCTTGTACTTTACAGTGTAATACGCAGGCATGCAAGACTCGGAAATACCATAATTTTGTGCTTCCGAATGTGTTCGTACAGTCATGCACTCTTCATGTGCATCGCAATACATTCAAGTAGCCAGTCGGGCTTGAATTTCATTCCATTTTGTTCTTTTTCTTTTGGAAGCCTCAAAGGATGCATGAACTTGCATTTGTTGTTTTCTTGACAAGCCGTTCAATTTTGCTTCAAAACCAGTACTACTAATAGTTTCATCATCCTGCTTCGTTTTTCGAAGGTCTTCATATGGAACACCGATGCTATGTATCTTGTCTGCAAAGCTGTCTATTTTTTTTTATCATCTTGCATGACACACCAGCACACACGCAGGTTGGCTTCATCGAGAGCGCTTAGCACCCTCTCCAAGTCCTCTAGGGGCTTTTCCATGGTCTTTGAAAAAATGACAATGTCATCCAAGTAAGCCAGACACACCCTCCAGAGAAGGTCGCTCAAAACTTTATCATTCTCTGGAAGGTCGCGGGGGCGTTGCAGAGGCTGAAAGGAACGACATTAAACTCGTATAGACCAGAGCCGCATGCAAATGCTGTCTTCGACTTGTCTTCTTCGCGGATTCCTACCTGCCAATAGCCTGAGGTGAGGTCGAATGTTGTGAAATATCGAGACCCTTGCAGCAGATCCAGGATGTCATCAATCCGTGGGAGTGGGTGCACATCTTTCTTGGTCACCGCGTTAACTCTTCGGAAATCGACGCAGAAACGCCAACCTTCCTACGGCTTCTTTACGAGAAAGACGGTCGATGACCAGGGGCTATGTGACTCTGATCACTCCACCATGTAGCATTTCCTCTACTTGCGTTTTAATTACTTCTCTCTCGAAGGGTGAGTGGCGGTATGGGTGCTGACGAATGGGTGTCGAATTTCCCGTGTCTATAATATGCTCCGCTACGTGAGTGCGTTGAATAGGGTTGTGCTCGCCGGTAAACAGATGACTGAATGTACGAATAAGAGACAAGAGCTCACCCCTTTCAGATGGCGTCAGGTGTGGCCCAGTCTCGACGTCGAAGTCCTCCGTTTTGGAAGGGTCGTGCGGCACGGCGAGTCCGAGTTGCGCCTCATGTAGGGATGTGGCCCAGCCAATTTTCGTCTCGCGATGCACCACTATTGGCAACAAGGTAGGATTAGCAATACAGACAATCCCTATCCCACCGACCACACTCATGACGGTCCGCGCAACTTGCAGTCCATTTCTAAGGGTTGAGTTCGGCTTGACGAGTTGAATTCCATTTTTCGGTACGCGTACCCTCAGAATGGCTTTCGTACGAGGCTTGATGCGAACTTGGTCCTCACTTCGTGCCGGGACGATATTTGCCTGCGATTGTACGCCAGCGTCGAGTTGCAGCCGGTATACGTTGCTTCCGATTTTAGTTCTTTTTGGCGAAAGTCAATGAGCAAGTTTGCCTACCGGCAAAATGAGAGCCGACCCAACAATCAGTCCTTGAGAACGATGAATATTACGCTGAATTTGGCTGATCCGATTTGAAGTAGTACTTCTGTTTCTCCCGCCGATGACAACAAGCCTCCTCCGATTCCTTTGATGAAAGCAGTGCTCTCAGTTGGCTTGACTTCTGAACAGATTTTAGCAGCGAAGTTAGAAGTTATGTTTACGGAGGCGCCTGTGTCAATGATAAGGGTGGCCTTCGAGTTATTTGCCTCGACTTGCACTGTGAGGAGCTTGTTTTCACTCATCACGCACACAGGTTAGCAGGGCTGACCACCTAGGCCCTGCTGTTCCTGTTTGCCTAGGTGGGAGTCGCGTACATTTCTTTGCTCGCGGTCCTCGTCTTTTCATCGCTGGCGAAAGTGTTGAGAATTGTGGCCGCTTCAGTTACAGTAGTGGCACCATGGTCATTCGTCGTCGGCACGCGACGTTCTCAGCGGCCATAGCACACGGTTGCGAAATATTTCTTCATCAATTGCCTTTAGGCGCACGGATAATGATTCAAGAGATGTGGCGATCGCCTTTAAATCTTGCTCACCTTCGAGCGTTTGCTGCAGCAGTGCAGGTGGGAAGTAGGTGGGGCTGCCTAGGCGTAGGAACAGGCTCGGTGGTAGAGCTGCTGAGTGTTGCAGGGATATTCGAATTCCAGGCACCCGTTGGCAGGTAGGTGGTGCTCACTGGGGTCGGCAGCACCCGAGAAGCAAGACCCATTAGCGTGGCCTGACTGATACGCTGCAGTATTTGTAAGGAGTCTGCGCAGGTGGTCGGGCTGGAAATTATCATTTTCTCCATAGTCACTGGTTGGAGGCCCCGCAGCAAATGACGCAATCGGTCTTCTTCTGGCATCTTGGGGTCGACCCTAGTGCACAGCTGCAGCACATCGTAGAAGTACTGCTCTGGGGATTCTGAAGGAAACTGCACTTGATTCTGTAGCCAGAGATAGGGGATCTCCACAGTGTGGCAGCTGCTGAAGCAGGCCTTGAGCTTCGCCGCCGAATCACTTCACGAACTTGGCGCACCGATAAGTAGTTGCGTTCTGTACCACTTTGCGCCCCCGTCAAGAGCAAGGTAAAAGAACTTTACCTTACTGTCACTGTCCCAGGAGTTCAAAAATGCAATGTGTTCGTAGCAGGTCAGCCATTACGCAACGGACTCTTCCGGGGTTCCCTTGAATATCGGCGGGGCGATGGACGGTCTCTATTGAGGGCTCGTCATTGTAGCGAAGTCTGCTGACATCTGGCTTGGCTCATTTATAAGGTTGGGGCGCATTTCCAGTAGAGTGAGATCACCGCTACCACGCAACCTCCACCACTTGTAACGAAGCGTACGTCGGGACGGAACGATGGCTCCGCTACCTCGAAGAATTTGACCAGCAGGTGTCGATGGGTAGCATGAATTAACTTGATTTATTTAAAATGGCTCCAAAATATCATTTAAACTGAACAAACTGGTACACAAGATCTAAGATTAAATAATGCAGGCAGTCATACCAAGGTGGCGTGGCGCACAACATCTTCCGAGCAGAGGTCCTGAGCAGCAGGACCGCAGCCGTTCCTCTCCCCTCTTGGCACCAAAACCTGCTCTTAAATACGTTTGCCCAAGATTCTGGGGACCCTGGACCCTTTTAGTAACCAATCGGAAATGCTGTTGTCGGAGCCAATGAGAAGGATTTCTCATTGGCTCATTCATTTTATTTATTTATTTGTACCTTACAGGCCCTGAAGAGCGTTGCGTGAGGGGGGTGTATTGAAAAAGGAATATGTGGAAATAATAAACCATAATAACGGTACAACGGACACTGTACAAGGCAAATACACGAAAGGAACAAGAAATTGATACAAAACGGAGTTAAAATAACATCAGACACGAAAATAGAAAGAAAAAAGAGTGAAACACGAACAGCTTTCCTGGATTTACCTGAGATGCAGCGAGCTGCGATGCAGTCTTCAACTGCTTGTCCTTTTCATTGTTGTGAAGCAGCCAACAATAACCAAACTTTATCAGATCTGAGGCAGCCTAAGAAAAATAAAAGCATTGAAACCGTCAAGCACAGCAGTACTAAATATTAGTGCGCAATAATGTAAATAAATGAATAAGAACATAAATATCTCATACCTTTGCAAAAGTGTGAGTCAGTAGGTTATTTTGCATGCACTTCACAGTGTGGGGCACATCACTCAGGAAATGCAGAAAACATCCATCTTCGAGTGAAGGGTGAGGAATATTGTTTACTAGTTTATCAGTTTTTTCCGACACCCCTACATGTGTCCACACTGACGTGTTGTTGCCTGTTCCATTACTAAATACTGAAATAATTGAAGCACCATGCTGCACCAGCTGCGGTACCGATTCCAAAGTTAACTTCGCCAGAACAAAGCCACGGGCAAACCCTCTAGTTGCAAAACTTGCAACTAGCTGCACCCACTTAGAAAGGAGCGGTGCAAACATGATCATCCGTGCATGGTCGGCTGCCACAGCACTGCCTTCTTCTGTCTCTCTTCCAAAGTCAACGAAGCCATCAAATTTATATGTGTACTTATTGTATGTTGACTTCTGAAGTACAGGCAATGAGTTCTTAAGAATTGCTCATTCAACATGAATTCTGAGGCGAGAGATCCTTCTTGAAGCAGTTTCTCCTTCGATAGATTCAAGCCTGCCTCTTGCAAACGCTGGCGGTTGGGCTTCACCTCTTTTTTCCTTCATAGAACTGCTCAGACTGAAGCCCCTGTCAGCCGTGATTGCATAGCCTTCATATAAGTGTCAGTAAATCTAGAATCTTTAACAATGAACTTATCTGATGCCCGTCCACCATATGTGCTAGATACAAAGATTTTGAAGCCAGTTGGCACAGCCATGACGAGGCACTTAAAATTGTTCTAACCCTTGTAAGTTCTTTATGTCTGTCTTCTGGGGTAGTTTTTTAGCCCGTTCCTTACCCACTTCAGTGCAGTTTACAATGCAGGTAGTGTCAGCATACTGACTTACACCAAACTTCTGCTACATTGTTTCCAAAATTCTTTAAGTTGGCAGCCGTGCAAAAAGATTCCTCGTAATTTTGTGTAAAATGCTAATGATTTGTCTTTCATATGTGCCAAATCTCTGGGCCATGTCAAAATACAAAGTTCCTAATTGAAGTTGCATGAGTGCTAGCAGAACTCGGTCATCAGTGGTCATGTTTCCACAGACTTTACCAGACAGAGCCAGTGTTGTCACCAGTTTCTAAATGCCATCTACCAAGCCCTGTGTAAAAGCTGCAAGCTGCCTCTGAAGGGCCTTTCGAAGCTGACCTTGGTATGGTTTGTGTTTTCGAGCGGTGAAATTTAGCTTTTGTAGCTGCATATGAATTCTTGCCCTCTATGATAGAAAATGGCCATTTTCGCTGAACTCCCACACTGCAGACTTGTATTTATTTTTTATTTTTTTTAATATATTTTTTTATTTTTTATTAGTACCTTAAAGGCCCACTAGGGGCATTACATGAGGGGTGGGCATACATATTGTTCATTTAATCATTTAAATAAATCAGTGATGAATGATTTGAAGGATTCCAGGCTTTTCATTTTCTCATTCTCCTTAAATGGAAGCATGGCCAGGCAGCTGAGATCAAGGACGCTGCTGTTGCCCTCGTCTGGGTATGCTGAGCTTTGCTGCAGTACTGGTCCTATGCGTCCCAAATTCAGCTATATGACGTAAGAAGTCCCTGAAAATTTTGCATTCAAACAGAGTTATGAATACATTTGGTCTGTGCCATCACCTTTACGTGGCAAGTAAGACGACAGTGCAACAGTGCCAGGGAAATGCAGAAGGTTCACCTATAGCATGAGGTGTAGCATGATGATGACAACCAACGAGCCCAACCACAACTTAGTTAGTTCAATTGCAAGTTATGGTAACGCATGTCTAATCCTTTTCTAATTTTCTATAAAGTGACTCTGAAGAAAGTACATACGTCTCTTATTAAAACAGGAAGGCACGGGGCACTTCCCGCCTTTCAAACCTAAATGAACAGCCATTTAGCTAGCTATGCCAGCAATGCTCTGTGAATGTCTCGTGCCGGGCTGTGAAAATGTAGTGGCAACCAACGTAACCTCGATTCTTCCTGCATGCCGCAGTGCCTGTCTTCACTTGCTTTCACGCATAGTACAGTCATGCTAGTGCTGAAATCGACATGTTCACATGAAGATACCATTATAGGAGTCGCAGACCGTCATCCCTCCCAAGAGGCAAGTAAATGACTGATATACGCCTGCTTATTCTACATGTGCTTGTCCACGTTGGGTTCTTTCATTGATCTGTACACTTGTAAAGCACAACTTATCTACAAAAAGCTAACAAAGAGAACGCAAAATATTCACAAGGGCAGAAAACAGTGCCAATGTTTACTTTTCTGCAGCAACTACAAAAGGCACTGCCAGCACACATAGCTTGAGTTCAGCTTGAGGCAAGGTAACTCGCCAGGGCATTTTTAACTGCAACACCTGATGGCTCTGACCGGCTCCTTGTGATAGGATAGCTGAGGCTGTCCCTGATCTCGAGTTCGTGCCTTATGAAACCAACTTGCGACACAGCAGTCGGACATTTCCTCACAGATATTGCATGCCACACAACACGAGCGGGTTACGCTTTTGACGTGGTTTTATCACACTCAAATCCTTTCAGTAAAATATCAAAACATGCCTCCCAAATGCATTTTAGGTGATAACTGAACACTGCAATAGGTGTGTCTGGCAGACCTGCATTTGGAAACGGCTCTTTGATGTGCATCTGTAGTGCGAATGCATGATTGGCAAAAAGGATGGGTACTTGGTAGACTTGAGATTTCAAATACGCCAGCATCCAATTTTCTTCCAGGAGACCCAACGTTCCTAAATAAAAATCTGTAATATTGGCCGGCAATGGCCAAAGGAATGGTGCTATACCATCCTTTATAGTTTTTGTAGTCCGCGGCATACTTTTCTTGTGGGCACACCTCAATGTGACAGCCAACGAGGGTTCTCACATCTTGCGGAAATCCAGTCACAATAGTAAATTGGTGAAGGTATCCTGCTATCGCAATTCACCTGGAGAGTATAAAGAACTTAGTCCAGCTCACACACGACAGCGTAGAATTCCCAGTATAAGGTGTTCACGGTCAACCAGCCGATGCCAGAAGCATTGGCGATGGTTCTTTCTTCCGCAGACGACTCTTGGTGGTACAAGCCTACAGCCGCACGCTTAACAAGGGGGGCTGCTTTCCGCATGATTATGTCTTGCCGCTGCATGCATTCGCACACATTGAGGATATACCTGAAAGTGCTGTGGTTCACTCTGAAGTGGGGCCTAAATTCACTATCTAGAAGGTGTGGCTCGATTGTTTCATACCAAGATTGCCCTCGCGAGTATGCCCATAATCGCTGCTTGCAGGAGCAGAGCCACGCAGTTTTGCCGCAATCGGGCAACAGATCCTTTCAGTGCATTGTCGCTCTTCTTCCACTGTATCTATTCGGCAAGAGTACGCAATTGCTGGGTACAACACTGATCAAGAGCTGCTTGGTGCACGGCAAACATTGCCCAGAACGCGTCGTCCTCGTGTCTATTTTCCGCAACACAATAACAGTAATAATATTTATTTACAGATACAAAGGAAAAAAAATAATAAAAGAACGGAAAGTATGTAAAGCACCGTGCTAGGCTGAACCAAAAGGTGAACACCCATATGTGGTGTGCCGGTCAGCCAGTACACGAATGGGCAAACACACATGATGTACATGCATTGCATACAAAGTATCATTTCCAGTGTGTGGCAGGGGCACAGCACAGATGCTCTAACTGCTCATGGTCGAAAAGGAGGGGCGGCCGCAGGATCCGGAGGACGTGGACTCTGCAAGGAATGTCATTAGTAAGTAAAATAGCAAGGCATTCATATATAAAACAGAGCAAACCTTAAGGGTGTATGCTGAGCTACGGCCACCATAAATAGGCAGCATTACACTACCCGGTAAAGAGTCAAGCAATACAGTATTGAAGTAACTAAAATGCGTGTCAATGCAAGGCAGTGCAAGAGGATTTTAAATGCACCAGCGGATGAAGCACAGCACTAACCTGGCTTGCATTCCACCATAGCAGTAATGAAAAGTCTTTGGAGCAAACTGGTTTATTAGGCTGTGAAAAGCCTCACAGCGAAACGTCTGTTCCTTTATAAATAGCTGGGGTATGTCTTTCAGCAGTGATGGGGCCTTTACTATCTCGCATAGCTTTCGGTAGGCATCAGATCCTTAAAAAAATTTCCAGTTATATAAAGTGGCTTTGAAAACAACCCATCATTTTATGTTAGCTACTTTCATCCATCCTGTCTTTCTTTTTCACTTAGGTCACTGTGGGCAGACTGAGGAAAAATTGTGCAGTCATGTTGGTGTAGATTCACCGTGTACTTTGTAAGTGAAAGCCATTTCGGTGCAATTTCTTGTGGATATCCGTCACTTGAAGCCGCACTCCAGTACAAGTGGTTGACGACAGCACATGCCCACTGCTCGAGCACCTCTGTACCGCTGCACTTAGCAGCTGCAAGTAGCTTCTTTTGAATTCCTAAAATGACATGTAAAAAATTGTAAACACGTTTGTCTCAAGGTATCAAATAATGATGCCCATAGAGGTGTTCTTTCTTGCCTTTCGCCATGTGCCAGCAGTCGAAAAAGTGCAATATGTCGGGATATTTTCTCCTCAGAAGAGCCCGTATGGCACTGTGCCTATCAGTAACAATTCTGCTGATCAGGCATTTCTTCATCAGCAGAAACTCGATAACCTGGTTATGCTAGCCACTTCCAGCCGCACACTATTATCGACCTCATTCACCTGCAGGACATAGATATGCATTACTGAATAGCAATTGGTAACTTTTATCACGCTATGTTTAAAATGAAACACACCTGAACAAGCTCTGTGTGCAAGGTGACATCGTTCTCTTCATCAGTTAGTGTGTATGACATGTACTTTGCGTTGAAGCCTGGAGAGTCGAATCTGCCATCCCCGGCTAGACTTGGAGGTTTCTTGGATGGCTTACTTAGATGGGCAATTTATTCATCTGTCCAAAGCTGTTTAAAAACAGTTACCCCAGTAAACCAAGTAATGTCCAGTATATATTCATATAATATACCCCACAAGGTATAATATTCCCAAAAGTTCATATTATGTTAATATAATATCCATAAAGTGTTCACTTTGGCAACTGTGGACATCCACTAAATGTTCATAACATGCCCACATGCAATATTTTTTAGATATTCGGAGGATTTATTTATTTATTTATTGAAAGTACCTACAGCGCCCATGAGGCATTATTGTAGGGGGGATATTACTATATACAATAACACATGCAAAGAAGATATTGGATGTTCACCAGATAATCATCTAATCTGTTCTTAGGTCGGGAGGGTGTCTAGTGTGATGTGACGTCTGAAAAATAGAACACCAAGGAAACTCGCAATATCTTTCAGCTCGTAGCGTTTATTTTCTGGGCCATACAGGTCTAATCGGCATCTTGCACATGGTCTTGGGTGGCCTGTGAATATAATAATACACACAGTTGAATATTATTTATGACACAAGTTAGAAGAAATGTGAAAGCAGACAAAATGAATGCACAGGTTAACCACAAGCAAATGGTGTTTCATCATTCTAAGTGCTGTTTTCAGTTTCGCACCTAATAACTGCCCAGAACACCCGACTTTTCGCATGATCAAAAGATCGCCTTGCTGACAACCTTATCGGCTTATCTTCCCAAGCAGCGATACATCCAAAGCAGCATTATTGGAACTGCGTTGGAAGATAAATGTGTCAGCAAGCCGTCTTTCTTCCTGCCCAAAAGAGGGCTGGCCTTCTTAAACAATCGCTGAGTATTTCCTGATTCACCTGATTTTCATTATTCTTTTTGCGGGCGCATGCGCCTGTTTGTCCTCACGGATCACGTTCATCTTGGTCGCCTAGGTTTTGTCAGTCAGAAGTTAGCGCCTGTGTTGTGTGCGTCTTTCTCTGTCCCTTGCGCTACATAAAAATGCTTTAGATGCTAAAAAGACACCAGCTTGCCTGAGCGTTGCATCTGCCTTTCTTCTCGTTGCTTTCGCCTGCATGTTGCAGCCAACTTTTGATCACTGCCTCGACTTCATCCACGGTTGCCGTAAAAAATTTGTTTGATCTGACAGCATCTGTGGAGAAGGAAAGGGCATAATGTAAGAACACTTCACAAATTGCACAAAAAGGCTGTTATTTCTAATGGCTACATCAAAACTTAATTGCTTATTATACCAAATACATTGAAAAAAAAATAAAAGTTCTATGAACAACACACTGCTAAAATAAGGCTCCAAACAAAACCTGCTGTGAAGGCACACATTTAAAGCTTTACAGACATCAACAGGATTGTAAACTGCACAAAAAGACTGCACTGGCCTATTGCATTTTGGTAGGACGAGTCTAGACCGTGGGGTTGCTGTTGCATCTGTGGTACTGTGTCCTCCACTGATATGAGCCTTGTTTCCAGCCTGTTCATGTTTTTCTGTATGTCATTTATTCTGATATTCACAGCTTGTAGTTGCGCTGTCGTTTCCTGGTGTTGGGACTGCATGATTGTCATCATATTCGGTATCATCTCCTGTAGCCTCGCTTGGTCCTGGTGTGGAACGGAAGGGGTAGGTTCTGTGCTCGGGGGGGGGGGGGGGGGGGGGGGGGGGGCAGCGGTCGTACACTCTAAACACGGTAACCTTTGGGCAACCTTTGTAAAGGTGCACATTTTCACATTGAAGTATACCTATAATTTAAAGGTTACAGAATGTAACCTTTCCACTTATAACCTTTGTAAAAGTTACAAATAGTAAAGGTTACTTCTTTTTTACGCATAGGTTACGCGACTTTCTAGCGCTGTAACCTTTACAAAGGTATACATCACTGAGTTAGCCATAGGTTACGTGCTCCAAAATGTGTAACCTTTGTAAGCCGCAATGGCTGGCCTAAAAATGGCAAAAATATCGTTCCAACTTGCTGAAGGTGATGCAATACAGAGCTCTGCTGGATTTCAATTTGAATGGAACAAAAACTGGCCAAACAAGAGAATGGTTTATAACGGAGAAAAATGACAAATATCGGCATATGATAGGCAAATTTTAAATTGACTCCAACATCTTCAAGGCTAGAGGAAATACAAAACAAAAAAAAAAACTTCCCAAATATTGTCTACATTGAAGAAAACCTAAGGAATGCAACAGATGCAGGTATGTTCAAGGCACCATTTTTGCAAACGTTTTGCAAAAAAAAAAAATCACAATAAATGGGCATGCAAGGCAGTAAAATATGGGCCCATATTACAGTATTACTGCTCGCATGTGAAACAGAACAACGTTGAACAAGCAATTCAATAAAGCAAGTTCAGATGAAGTCTCGCTTCGAATAGAGCTTGGCTATACAGCATATCACTCTTATTACAATGTAAATAAAAACATAGGCACTGTAATTGTAGTACCAAAAAGAACAAAATAAAAGCTCTATTATTATTCAAGACCAAGTGCCAAGTCAACTTGACATTGTGTGAGGGATAGAACAGACAGAAAATACGAATGGCAAAAATATCAGAGAAGGCAATACTTTGATCGCACATTTTACCACACCTCTTAAAAGAAAGATTAAAATGACTATACAATAAGAGATCAAGAAGGGTGGTCCAAGCAGTGCAGATAACATCAGGTCTTTTAAAACTTGCGGCCACATACAAACGCAAACAACAATCAATCAATTTAAACATCTTGGCTAAACAGCAACCAGAGATATACATGTACCTAACAGCTTTAAGAGGTAAATAGCATCAGCAAATTCAGCACAACTTGCCTAGATCATATAAACAAAAGCCCTTTGTGACTCCTCCAGTCACTTCATTAACAAAGATGCACAATGATATGACCAGTAACTTGCAACATTAACAGTGCTATAAGCCTGACAACACTCGCATAAGTACATCAACTTGCGTACTGCAGTTAAAAAAAAAACTTGCTCAATTTAGCTGTAGAAAATATACTTAAACATATTAGAAAGTGAACAATTGAAACACATTTCTTTCCAGAAATTACAACAAATTATTATTTTTCAAGAGCATGAACAAGCTCGTAAGTCGGTTCGTCAGTAGTCAACGTGGCACTAAAATGTCTGGCAGGGCAATCTTCTGCAGCAGGATGAGTATGGCGGAAAATGCCGGTGGATAGTCGAGGTTTTTTATGCAATATGTCCCCAGGCAGAAGAATAGTCCACGCTCTAGGTTGCCGTTGCTGATCGAGATCACTTCTTTACTACTTCCAGCGTAAACACTCAGCACAGGTGTATACGTAAGGTGCAGTCACTTGCAACTCTTCGGGCAGTGGGATCTGTGGAATGCTAAATTAGAGCCAGTGAGCAACCATTCATACTTAAAGCATGGCTGATATTCTCACCAGAGTGAAACATGGTATACAAAGAACATCACAGCGCCACTGCTGCGATTGCTGCGCTGTTGCTTCCGCAATTCACTCAGGATGGCCATTGGTCAAACCACAGCCAATTTTTTTAATGAGCCCAGTTGTATTGCCAAAATCGTGTGGCGCACCAATCAATTGATAATCAATGAAACGACTGCAAAGTTCCAAAATTCAGATTCAAAACAAAGCTACCACTTCATGGTGAAAACAGCGCGGGAAAACGAGACGAGCAAAGAAAGACACAACGCACCGTCTCGTTTTCCCGCGCTGTTTTCAATATATGAATCAATACTGTTAGAGATGACCAAAACGGGAGGGGGAGCGAGTAAGAACACTCGACGCTCACACAGATTTGTGAGAATAAAAAACAGATATATTGCAGTTACAACTTAATTCTTGTTAGCGCACTTCAATAGGGCTCGCACTGTTCTACGCACGTCCGCTCAGACCGCTCGCGTACCACACACCGTGCGCTGCGCTTCCCGTCGCCAACGCTGATGAGTCGACGCGCCGCACTCGCGAAAAACAACCATCACAAACACAAACGTCATCCAGACGGCGCCGGGAAGAGAGGAAAGAGCATAGGCAGGCAATGCGGTAGGCACTGGGACCGACCGGCGCAAAGAACCAGATTCACGTGATCGCCACTCGAGTCGAGGAGGCGACTGCCGCCGCCTGGGCGGGAGTATAGCGCCGAAGTGGAAGCGAGCGTCATAACATCGCTTACAACACCAACTCGCCCAAATCACATCCTTCGTTAAAAAAGTACCGTTGTGCGTTTTACGCATGCTCTTTTGTACGTATACACGCATGCAACGATCAATAATTAGCGCTGGATTACCCCCGTATTATCGCACCTAATGACCACAAATGACATGCGGCAACAATAGTCTAAAACCAATATTCTGGATAACCAAACTTTTGGCACGAAACCCCGCGCAATAGGTGAATGAGGCACTCAAACTACTGCACCACATTTCGCTTCGAAGTGCACTCAACGAGGCTTAGGAATGAAGCTGCTCTGGCAAAGAAAGAAAATACGCACTTTGACAAGCATGAAATAAATGACTTCGCAGGTCGCTATTGTGCATATGGTAAAAAAAAGGCCACCCACCCAAGTCCGTCATTCTTCCATGAACCCCAGGAACGTGACTTCAGTATTCGCAACGAATAGCGCCGGGCGCGAAGCTGTCCGTCGAGCACACAACGACGTAGCGTCTACAGTCACATTGGGGTTCGTTGCAGCTGCTGCGCAGCGTACCCCACAGGTCCCTGCTGCTTAGCGGCATTACCCCAAACAAACCACTTCAGGAACGCCACCGAAAGACGCCGTGGTTCACGAACGGTTCCAACTCTCGGTTCCAACGGTTCCAAGAACAAAGCAGCCTCCGCAACGCTGCAACGTCCGAGCCTTCCCGCCGTCCGAGCCTTCCCGCCGTCCAGACTTGCCGGCGTGCAACGATGCCAAGCGTTTGAAACAGAAGCGCCACTTTTCATTGGGTGAAGTGCCGGACGTCTGCACATGCGCGTCTCACGCAACTGGAGCGGCCGTCATGCCATATTTTGAGTAGTCTTTTGCCAATTACTCGTTTCTTATAGGCGCCGCCGTTCGTACCGTGGGCGCATTACGTTTTGATTTGTGATATATATTTTCCACCAGAACTGATACATTGGAAGTGTATAAAAAGAGCCACATGAAGGGAAATCGAATCGCGCACTCGGCGGCCCGCAAATGCGGTTACGTCCGCTGTCGCCTTCCCAGGCGCTCCCCTTCCATATGTCTGCTTTTTACTATTAATTGCGACCGTTGCTATCGCGTATCGGTTCGAGGAAGATGAGAAATAGGCTTTATCCGAGTCATCGAGAAATTACATGGAATTTGAAACACTTGTTTATTAACGTTTATTCGCGCAATAAAATCGGTACAGAACATGCTTAGAGAAGTAGCACGTTGGGTTTCTTTGCAAAACTCATGGATAGGAATCGAACATTCAAGATCTGTTCTGATATACAGCCTCAAAATTCTGCATTTGCATTGCATTCGCAGCCTCCTTTGGTAAATGTGAAGGCAGATATCTGATAACGCGCGATTCAATGTGGCTGCGACCCAAAACAGCAGTATCAGGCTCATGCGATAGCTTAGGTTGATGTCTCCCCCTTGCGGTCGAAACCAACGTTTATAGATACTTTTTTAGTTCCATAACTCCTCCCCTGAAAGCGGGCGCTGCTTGTACCCGGGCGGTGAGAGGGCGCTGCAGTCAAGGTTTGCGCGGTCGCCGGCGCGCGCGCGGCTCCTCTCCTGCAGGCTGCAGTTACTTTAGCCCGTGTGCGCGGGTTTGTTGTTGCCTTTTTTTGTCCATTTGTGTTCCTGTGCGCTCTGCGAACACGTGGTCCCTATCGTGCACTCAGAACAACAAACGCTGCTGGCCGTGAAACAGCTTTCGAGCGCGACAATGCCAACTTGCTTCGTGCCCGGCTGTACCAGCGGGTACAAGAGCAACCCGGAGAAACGCCATCCGTACGGAAGCAAGAGGAAATATCAAACTCATTGCATCAAATCAAACCGTTGAGTCCCTGCGGGTGACATTGATGTCAGTGCTGTCCATTATAGACTTCCTACACAGCAAGGGCGTCAGCTATATTCTCACAGCGAAGTTAAACCAAGACCCGCTTGAGGTAATTAGACTGGCACGTTGAAAAAGCCTAGAAATGCTCATATATAATGTGTTTTTTTAATTCAGAGATTTTTTGGCCTAGTGAGCCCATTAGGAGGTGACGAAGACCACCCTACAGTGACAAAGTTCAGGCAATTATTTAGGTGGTGGTGGAAAACGTTTATTTGCTCTATTTTACAATATTTTTTTGCAGCTTCAGATGGAGTCTTCCATCTTATCATTATTTAGGCTGTTTTCTTTTACACACCTGCTGAAGTAGCTGTGAAATGGAACTGTGAGACGGGAACTGATTGTGTCTTACTTAGTGCCTTCAAAAGCCTCGGAGAAAAGCGTCGCGACGCCCTCATCCAGAAAAAGGCTAGAAAGAACAGATCTGGCAGGAGCTGATGGCGATACCTTTCAGGGACCTCTCCAATGCTTCCAACGACCACAGATACAGTGTTCCATCACCAGAAGAAACAGCCTTGTACTATTTGGCAGGCTGTGTGGCTTTCAAAATGAAAAATAAAGCGCAATGTGAACTCTGTGACGCAATGTGACGCACTTGGCAGGCAGGATTCTCTGCCGCGTGAGGCTATATGCTCATTATTGAGCGCGAGTATGTTAGTGGCGGTCTCGTGTACCCTTCTCGCGTACCGTACCCTTTGCCTGTGTAAGCGCGGTAGAGGGTGCTATAAAACAGGCTTGAAAGGGCGAGTTGTTTGGCGACCTGTTTTGGAACGTGCTGTAAAAAAAGGCACGAATGGTGTTGGTTTACCAGAGCATGCTGAGGTGTTCACAGCTCAATTAATTTACTTTTATTTAGTGACGCGCATGCACTTCTTTGCGCGAGCAAAGTGGTTGGAAAATAGTAACGCCGTTAGAGCTCAAAAAGAGCGAAACTAGGCGAAGCTTGTCTGACAAATTAGTTGACAGCAAATCTGTCAACAACGATGTTTAGTGGGTTTGTGAATAAATTTTTTCTATTTAAATGCCAAGGGCCTTGAATTACTCTTGCATTTCGCCTACACTGGTATCGAACTCGCGGCTTTCGGGAAAGAAGCCGTGGGCCGTAGCCACCAAGACAGCGGCGGGTTTTATTTGCACCAGTATTGCTGTAATAAACGTAAAAGTAATTTTGCGCGAAATGCGAGACACAACAGCCAGTCGCGAAAAACTGGTTCGGCGGATAATACGAATCTATTGAAATAGCAAGGTTAGGTTCATCCCACGAGAAGCAGAATCGAAGCATGCATTTCGTCATTGCCCGTACAAAACGGCCGCTTGTGACACGGCTCAGAATACCGCTCTTAAGTTCGCAAACGCGCTAAGCACACATATGTTATGAAATACCTCCGGGCAAGAGCCGGAAACAAAAAACAGCAGTCGCGCAGCGATGATTCGAATGCGAGTGCTCGTGCCAAACGCTGCACGCTAGCAGACGACTCTCGCTCTCCTAGCTCAACCCGCGATTGCAGCGCCGCGGTGGCGGGGACGGCGACAGGCCGCCTGCTCCCTACGGGCGCTGCGAGGAGTTATGGAACTAAAAAAGTATCTATAAACGTTGGTCGAAACTGCAGCCCCATTGCATCCGAATAGCACATTCCCGCACATGAAGCAGCATACGTCCTCTATATGTGCATATCTCCTGGCTTGACGACGCATATAGGTTACCGTGCTGCGCAAAGGTTACTTGGCAATTTTTTCAACGTAACCTTTGAAACGGTTGACTTTTGACCGTTGTAACCTTTGAGCTCCACAAAAATAAAGAAAACGTAATGAAAACATAAAAAAATATCAATTGTAACCTTTGTGACAAAAGTTACTCGCGTCCAAAAGTTACGTTATAGGTTACTGTGTTTAGAGTGTATTTTGGTGTGCTTCAGACTGCTTTACGTTTGGGTGCTACCCTTTGCACTTCCATATGCTCTGTTTCTGTTGCGGTGCTGCACGTGCTGGGTTCGGGGGTTGCAAATGGTCGATGTTCACGTTTGAGTCGCTCAATTTCCGCATTTTGCCTCCAGTACCTGCATAAGCTGTGCGATTTCTGCATGTAGTTTTTGGTTTTCACTCTCGTAGTTTGGTGGAGCAGTGGAACGTAGCACTGATGCCCAGCTCACCTTGTTGGATATTGTGCCTCTGGAGGATTCCTGGTTCCTTCTGCTGCTGGTAGGGTGACTGCCCTCTCGTCCGGTCCGCTGCTTGCTCGGTCCTCGATCTCCACCGGCACTGCAGCTGCGGCCCCCTGCACTCGCGTGGCGTCCTGGTGCGCTGGTACTGCGGCTACGGGAGGTTTTCTTGTCTGGGTGCCCCTGCGTTCCGGTAGAGCGTCTTTCTTTAGACCGGCTCTGTCTCCCGAGGCCTGTGCTTGGTGCAGATTGTGGAGTATATTCCTGGTTTGCAGTTAGTTGTTTGCGCGTTGCGTTCAACAGGGCTTGGAAATGGTGGCGGCATTGCTTCGAGCCGGATGCGTGTTCTCCTCCGCATATGGCACATCAGAGAGTACACTCATGGTTCTCTTCTGGTGCTAGTATGCCACATTTGGGGCAGCGTTTGTCATCTGGCGTTGGGCAAATGTCCGCCCTGTGTCCCACTCTGTAGCAGTTTTCGCAGACTTCCATCTTCCTCTTGTACAGCAGGCATCTGTACGTTGTGTGGTGGTAGTTTACGTAATAGGTTATAGACTTGCGTTCGAAGACTGACTACCGTCGACGTTTGGCTGAGTCGTCTCACTTGCAGTACTTTGGGTGTATTGCAGGCTAGACTTCTGTCTTCCAGGCTGTCATACGAGGGTATGCCGTGGATTACTCCTTTCGCCGAGTTGTCCGGTGCAGTGGCATAAGTGGTTGCGGGGTAGGTTTCGGTGCCTAATTTAACTTCTTGGAGTCCGCAGTAAAGAACCGTGTTCTCCTTCATCGACGTGCTGGCGATGATTGCGTTCTGCTCGGCCATTATGCAGATAATATCTTTGTCTGTTCTACCTTGGAGCTGTATACTTTGTTGGATGCTGTCAGAGACTTGGGCGGTGCTCCAGGCTTTGGCGTTGAAGCCTCCTTGAAGTCTGATAACAACCTTATAATCATCCGCGGGTAGTTGTGGTAGCGGCGGTGGCCTTCTTTTTCCGATGCTAGGCTTGCCTTTCAACGCGGGCTTGTTGCTCAGTGTGTCCGCCGTAGGTTCGACTACTCGGCTTTTCTGCTTGTATGTTCGGTGTGCCGGGAGCCATCCGCTTTCCAGGAACACTGCCGGGGGGTAACTTCGGTGCCTCCGACGGTCACTTCCATGCTGTTAGATTTGGTTCTTCGGCCGTCAAGCGGCCCCATCGGCCGTTCGGCGTGACTCGGCGTTGGGTGTTGCTGGGTGCCGGCGTGTTCCGATGCTCAAAGTCTTGTAAAAAGCACAAAAACGTCGCACAGGAGAAATCGATACACTGCGTTCTACTGCTTGCCTGCCATTCGATCATCGCTTCCTGCGCGTGCGCCCAGGGTTGCCAGGTCCTGAAC
Source organism: Amblyomma mixtum (assembly GCF_055824585.1). Classification (NCBI taxonomy): domain Eukaryota; kingdom Metazoa; phylum Arthropoda; class Arachnida; order Ixodida; family Ixodidae; genus Amblyomma; species Amblyomma mixtum. The sequence goes on along the minus strand of NC_143013.1, from coordinate 220,923,362 downwards.
TCCTGAAGGTTAATGGCTGTAGAAATCTGGCCAGTGTAATAGGTAGGCATTGATTCCTCATATTTTGTCCCAACAACTAAAAGGTTTGCACAATAGAAACCCAGTAACTGATGCACACTGCATGATACCACACATTTGCCACATGCATAAAATGCTACTGCTACAAAGTTCATGAGCGTGTAGCAAGCAGACTGAACTTTTTAGTTTACATAGGAAATCTTAGCAGCTCTTCCTTAAGTTTCCACATTTTCATCAAATTCCTTGAAATTTTTTGTCTTTAAAAGGCTTGGGTATTAAAGTTGGTGCAGCATAGCTGTTTTCACCTGCTCTGCCTGCAGGCATGTTCGTCGCCAGGTCCAAAACCTGCTCAAGCATGAGCCTGTTCTCACGGAGTTTCCTCAGGACCTGCCTCTGAAATTCTAGCTGCAGGAATAAAAGAAACACAGGTTGTAAGGCTTCCATGGAAGTGATAATGTATAAATAAAATTAACACACAAATTGGCAATGGATAAAAAATCCACAGCACAGAGGGGAGGAGAAAAAGCCTACCTGCTTCAGGGATGACATCCCTGGTTGTCATGGGGTGCGAGGCTGAAATAAAACAACATATTGGCTACAGAAATCTTTTCTTAAGAATATCTGTGCCTAAAACTAACCTGGCTCACTTCGATTTCCTGGAGTTACGTTTTGCACATCTGAAAATGTATACTCATTCAAATCTATAAATACAATAAGTAAATACCAATAGCTCCAGTCGACTTGGTGGTATGGAGTGCTCCACCTAAAATGAAAATGAATAACAAATTTCACACTACTAATTCGTCAGGGCGGTTTAGTATTCAAGACATGACCAAGACATGTCTAACATGACCCAAATAGATCCTACACTTGTGAACTGAATGGCACGGGGAGCTTTGTGGCACTCCTTGTGCTCGGCTGCTTCCTCGCAGCCTTTTTCCTGGGTGGGCTTTCTGCCTCATAGATGATTCTACAAGGAACCGTTTTGGCTTTGTGACTGGGCGCCTTTCGTCTTCATCTGAAGATGCCAAGTCGGATGTAGCTTTGACTCTGCCCAGCGTCCTCCTGGCAGCTTCATACAACGCTAGCAACATATCATGAAACAAAGCACAGTGAATCAATATAAGCCTTTTTCAAAAACTCAGGCATGGCTTGTGGGGTTTAAAATGGGGAGATAAATCCGTTCTTCCCGTTTAACCGCGGCTGACACAGTTCAAAACCGCGTGGACCCCACCCCGTGGTCGCGAGCGCTACCGAGCGCACGGCGACCACGGCGGGCCTTGCTCTGCGGGAACAAAGGAACGACACACTGGCTGACACAAACAAGGCATTTATTGCTGTAACAACAAAAACTCCAGCTAGCAACAAAATGCGCTGAGGAATCGAGGATGTCCGACTCACCAGCACGGTTACGAGTGAACGTTCGCCCATGGTAGGGCAGGGGGAAAAACTCCGAGGCCAGACAGGACGAGCTGAGGGGAACATGTTTCCACACGAGGTCAACCGCTGGCGAAGAGCGGAGCGGCTCACGAAACGTCCGCGAGCTTCCCGGTGCCAAGGAGAAGAGCCCATCGCTCCCCGCGAGCGTGTAGCAAAACGCCATCCGTGGCACTGGTGTCGCTGCGACCTGAGCGCCCTCCCCTGTTAGTTAAAGTAACTAAACTGAGAAGAGTGCGTTTCGGGTTAGCTAACTACAGTTGGAGTGCATTGCGGGAAAGTGAACCACAGGGGACGAACGAGTGCGTCCCCACAGGCTTTAGGTCATTAAACCCCGCAAGAGACTACCAGCTGTTTTTTTAATGGTTTTGAGCGCCAACATAGACTGATGTCATGCACAAATCATGCATCATGCATCCTATGTACCAGTATAATAGGGCCAGAACTTACAAAAGAGACCTTTCACACGGATTGTAATTATCTTGAGGTTTTGCAGACGACTTCACTAATCAGTGTACTCTGTCGGCTTTTCCGCCAGGCCATGCACACACGTTGTCCTCAATCCAGGTCGCTGGAACGACTTCAACCTCTTCGGTTTCTACAAACTCTCTTATTGCAAATGACATCTGAAAGTGACAAGAAAGCGAACAGAAATTTTTTCATACATGAAAAACGACAGTTGGAGTGTTTATAGTATTATCAGATTGCCTCCAAAAAACACCAGCTTAATAATGTTCCTACCCAGCCACCTTCCGAAAAAAAAAAAAAAATAACACCTCGCCAGATGCCATCACGCTCTTCAAAATATATAATTTCTTTAATGATTAGGGACCCTTAGCTGAATGCTTCAAAACTAAGCTAAATTTTTTGCTGTATGCCCGCTGTAATCAAGAGCCTACATACCAAACTGAGCGCGTGTCCTTTTACTACCTGTTAATGCATCAGTTAATGTGTTGGTAAACACATTCAGCGTATCTTGAGTAGGACGGAATTCCGTCGCCGAGAAGTAAAATTGAAAAAGAAAGGACTGATGTTTCGGCTCTCAGAACGGGGCCGTTGTTCACAATGAAATCACACCAAAATGTTCGCTTTAAAAGGCTATAATACCGTTTTTACTCGATTCTAAGCACCCCCTTTTTTTCACGATCGCGATGCCCAAAGTGAGGGGCGGTGTGCTTAGATTTGAAAAATCTAAAATGGCACTCCGGGCCCCCCGGGCCCCCTCTTTTTGCGGCGAAATCTCTATGAGATGGGTGCGAGAAACAACATTTTATTTGGCAAACATTCAAAAGAAAATAGCTGCAGACAGTGAACCCACCACTTGTATCTGCTACTCGTCACTCTCACTGCCACTCGAGTCCGTCGCACCGCTTGAGCAGCCGCTCCCAGTATCCCACAGCAGGTCGTCTTCTGTTTCGTCGAAGTTATTTGTTATAGAACACTTAAATGACTTCACCACAACATCAACTTGCAACCGCTTCCACACCTCCGAAATCCACCTTGCGATGGTTGACGGAGGCGCTTTCTGCAGCTTTCCCGTCGGCATTTTCCTCTGGTCGGAGTTCCGCACTCATTCTTCGTACTCCTGCCGAAGATTAGCTTTAAAGGGTTTGTTTACAGAAATGTCCAGAGGTTGCAGCACTGGCGTCATTCCGCCTGGAATAACAACCAGGTCGCAATTGCTGTTGTGAAGCTTTGTTTTTAATTCTGGGGTGAGATGGCCGCGAAACGCGTCCTACAGAAGCATTGACCATGTGCCTGCAAGTCCGCCGAGCACTGATGCCACACGACTCGAATCCAGTCAGACATCAGCTCTGCTGTCATCCACCCTTTCTCTTGGGTTTGTACAATGACATCTTTGGGAAAAGGTTCATTCTTCCGCATGCTTTTTTCTTTGAAGATGATATACGCCGGAATTTTGTGGCCGTCGGCTGTTACGCATAATATCACTGTGACACGTACAATAAATAAACCTTTCATACAATAAACCTTTCATACCACCCGCTTGTATACCACCTGCCAGTTGAGCTGTTCTGTTCCTGCACTAGTGGATATTGGAAATTGCTGAAGTAAGCACATGCCTGTAGTACTCGATTGATAATGTCAGTCATTGTGATGGGGTATCCACCATCGAAAATGTGAAATTCCTTGATCAGTCTGATGACGCTCTTGATGTGTACACGAGCACTGGCAATGGTTCTGGTCTTCGAAACATCACCAGTGCTCATCTGACCTAGTGAGGGCCTATTAAATGGCGGCATATGTGCCGTTACCCTGTGACGTAGAAGGTCAAAAATTTTTAACCCATTATCCATCATTATTGCATCACCTGGTTTGAAACTGTCCAGTAGTTTGCTCTTTATCACTAAATCCCTGTCAGAAATTGACCCCCCCCCCTCAAGCATCTGAAACAAAGCAGACATAGCTGTCTGATGTGGCACCTATAAGCACTTTTAACTGAATTTTGCCGTGCTTATAGGGCGAGAAGGTTTGTTGCTGCACATCCACTGATGACGGTGTCTGCTACCTTATCTCTGTGCCATCAATTACCATGTGCATTTCCTGAAAGTTTAAAAACTGTTTTAGAAGATTTCGCTGCGCTTCAGCTAGCGATGGCACGTGGGTGATGGCACGCAAGGCTTTGTGCATAAACAGTACCCACTTGGAAAAAGTCTTGCTCAAGTAAGATTGGGTCGTGCCAAAATTACGTGCAAGTTCGTTAACGGGCATCCCTGTTTGAACTCTTAACAGCACCATGAAAAAATCATTGATGCTGCCAAGTGCGCATGATGGCCCCTGAGATTATCGAGGCATGGCACTGTTCAGAGCCATGTACAGCCCTTTAAAAACTTCATATGAAGGTAGCCCCGTATAGTACTTGCATTCACTAAGTTGCTGAAGTGTACTTGTAGTCAGCAGCCTTTCTTTTACACAATCATACTAGCCTTTTACACAATCATACTGCTGCTTCCAAAATACAGCCATGCCCCGTGACTCGGCAAGGGCTGCTTTTGTGGCCGCCTGTTTTTTACGCACATCTGCAGCCTCAATAGCTGCAGGAAGGTGAAGCAATGTCACCGGGCATGATAGCCCCTGAGATTATCGAGGCATGGCGCTGTTCAGAGCCATGTACAGCCCTTTAAAAACTTCATATGAAGGTAGCCCCGTATAGTGCTTGCATTCACTAAGTGGCTGAAGTGTACTTGTCGTCAGCAGCCTTTCTTTTACACAATCATATTGCTGCTTCCAAAATGCAGCCATGCCCCGTGACTCGGCAAGGGCTGCTTTTGTGGCCGCCTGTTTTTTACGCACATCTGCAGCCTCAATAGCTGCAGGAAGGTGAAGCAATGTCACCGGGCATGATAGCCCCTGAGATTATCGAGGCATGGCACTGTTCAGAGCCATGTACAGCCCTTTAAAAACTTCATATGAAGGTAGCCCCGTATAGTGCTTGCATTCACTAAGTTACTGAAGTGTACTTGTGGTCAGCAGCCTTTCTTTTACACAATCATACTAGCCTTTCTTTTACACAATCATACTGCTGCTTCCAAAATGCAGCCATGCCCCGTGACTCGGCAAGGGCTGCTTTTGTGACCGCCTGTTTTTTACGCACATCTGCAGCCTTTTGATCAAGTGATGCAGAGCAATTTCATTGTTTCATGGTATATAATTTTTGTGACTGCTGCAGTCTAGAACATTACTAAAAGACGAGTGACTAGTCTCCACGCTTGGTCTCATCAGATATTAGCTGTGGCTTGCTATATAGCGGTTCCTCTAGAGCTTTACGTCCCGCGAGCGACTTCTTGCTCTTGAGCTCATTCCTTTTAGTTTCAGATCATCCACCAAACAGAGAATGGGGGCAGTGCTCAAGAAGATGGAGAGGAGGCAGCCACCAGCATGATAGAGCTTATGTCATGTGCTGGGCTAAATGAGCCATGCGAATCATGACTGCCTTCATTTCCGGCCACAGCATCTGAGCCACAGCAACTGGGCTCATTGGGGCCTCAAGAAGAAAGAATGAGGAGGCAGCCATCTCAAGTGAACATGCTTGCGCAGCTCATTGAGGAACAGCGGCTGCTGCGCCTGAGCCTAGAAAAAGGCATGCAAAAAGAACAAGACTTTTGAGACAAGCAAATTGAGCTGCAGGAGAAAGGTTATAAGTGGGAAGAACTATTTTTAGAATGAGGGACCTGGGAAAAAGATAATGTGCATGGGAAACTATGAAAAAAATAACCTTTGCACACAAAAAAACATCTCTACCATATTTGTCAGGGAGCATGCCTGCTCTTATATTGACACACCCTTTAAGGTGCACAGAAACACACACTGCTGTTTGTCCCAGTGTAGTGCTGGTGGTCACAGCCTGTTGAACAATCTCCAGATGCACTGCACAATAGTAGCTTGTGCATCGGTCTGCCCAACTTGGTTGAGTGATGGTGTGAGACAGCTGTTGAAACAGTGCATCAAACGCAAGCAAGTCTTGTTCCCATTGCGGATGCATGGGGTCTCTGAATTTCGCAGATATTGTGAAGAATACATGAGGCCCTGATCGCTTGTTTGGCATGGGGCAACTTGCATTCTAGCTTCATGAGAAAATAGAAGTGAGGCTTTAATGGTCAAGTTTGCATGTGTTATGAAATTCCTTCATACTTTAAATTGCCACTAGCCAGGATGAAGGGTCCTCAAAAATGGGTGACAACACATTATCCCCGACAGTCTGCTGGATTAAAATTGACCCTTGGTGAAATGCTCTCAGCTGGAGGCTCAGTAAAGACATGGGAATAGAGAAAACAGCTGAGAAAGGAAATCCAACTGGCATAGCTAATTGCAGAGCAGCAACTGCTCATTTATGTATAGAAAAAGGCCTGCAAAATGAAAGAAAAAAAACTGAGCAGCCACTGGGGCTTTCAAGTGGAAGCTGCAACACATACCGCTTTATGCACTGTTTAAAAGATGCGTCCAAGTTGTTTGGGGATGAACACACTTCAAACTAATTTTCTCTACTTGCTGCTGCTCAGCATAATTGTGTTGATGTTCACGCACAAATGCAGTTTCTGCTCAGGAGTATCAAGCACTTTTCCAGAAGTACTGTGCAAGAGCACCTGTGACTATTGGTCGAGTCCCACTGACTACAGTGCTATTGCGCGATGGCTGTTGATAGGGTTCATCAAATGCACATACATCATGCTCCCAGTGCTGTTCAACATATTGTGGAGGGTACACAAGGCCCTGATGGCTAGCTTTGCATTAGGCAACTTGCACTCCAACCTTTTCATAACAGTGGAAGTGATTCTTCAGTCTTCCAAACACAATTTCTACTATGCCCCGTGTTTTCGACAGGTTATAGTTAAAAGCAGCCTCACTTGTCCCAGGCGATTCATTTGGAAATGGCTTCAGTAAAACTGGTGTGAGTGGAAATGCTTGGTCACACAGTATAACCGGTGTGGCAGCAGTGCCTTCAATCACAACCACAGGTGACGCCAGGTATCTACCTTCGATGACTTGAGAGAGCTTCGATCGTCTGTGGACATTTGCGTCGTCGTATCGGCCAGGAGCTCCCACGTTTATGTACTTAAGGCGGTACTGATGGTCAATGAGGGCCAGAAGTATTGTGCTGTACCTGCACAGAATAAAATAAATAGCAAAATTATTAGTTGCCCATACACTTCAACAGTGTGCAGTTCTGCTTGTAAACCTGCGCACTGTTAATAAAAGGTGTCATTCATACTGTGGTGAGAGGTCGCACATTCAGAGGGCCATAGGTGGCAAAGTTACCACAGACACATGCCGACACCTGTTTTCAAGCAAGCAGGCGGAAGTTCTTGACAAGGAACAAGGTCATTAGCTGAATATTGCAGGCTGCCTGGATTTACTTATTTAAGGATGGTATACAGATAATGCAAAGAGATCTTAGTTATCTTATCAACCTGTCAATGAGCCTTTTATTAAAAGTAGTTGGTAATTCTTATAACAAGAACTAGCTCAATTTTGTTCAAATCAGAACGTTCACATCAAAAATTTATTATGCAAGCACACTATTAGCCACCTAAAATAATATACCAGTTTTGCACTCAATCCAGCAAACAATTTCTATAACAAAATATGGCAGAATTAAGAGTGAATATATGTTTATTTAAAGGGACTGGCCCATCTCACAGAAAATATTGCCAAGGCTTCTTCCACTACAATCGAAAGAGATGCACTTAATTTTAGCAAACTAAACAAGGTACCTACCAGTCTTTGTAGTTATGGTAATCAATTACATTTTATTTTGGCGGCGCAACAGGAAGATGGCAACTGTCAAGCACACCAATGCCTTGAGGAAAGCCGGTAGTGGCAAAGAACTCTTTCAGGTGTGTTTTCAGTTCACTACGGTGGACCATTCGAAGCCACTCTGGTTCGAGTTGCTTAATCACAGCCCTGCAGAACTCTGAACAGCACATTCACTGTTAAACGGCCAACACCAAAAAGGTGTGCAATTGTCCTGTCCTCTGCACTAGAGCAAAGCCGATAGAGGCCGATGGCCAAATGTTTTTTCACGGAAAGTGGTTTTCTCATCCGTGCAGTCTGCTTTTCCAGGATGCTCTTCCACGAGTCCACCAAGTACTTGAACGTATTTGGCGACGCACGAAAAGCTTGCTTGAAATGGCTTTCTCCAAGATGCGGAAGAGTCCTCAAACCAGTTCTTGTTCCTCGGAAATACCCAACGTTCACGATGAATTCTTGGCTGCGCAGCTACCATAGCGGCAACGACACAACTGTTTGCCGCAAGCCGTAGCTGCAGGCACCGGTTCAACCTTGATTGGGCCTCTCGTGTACACTGAAGCTTCCTCACTTCATTTTTGTGGTGTACTTTAAATAACAAGTAGGCTACGACAAAATCCTTCACCTTTTGCCTCTCGGCTTCGCGCTCCGTGTTCACTTCTAAGTCCGCCATTTCGGCCATGTTGTTTGTTTACACTTGTCGGGTTTGGAAGGCTGCAAAATGGCTGGAGGTATTTATTTAAGGCAAAAAAACTGAAAATCTTCATGTTCACGTTACGTACATATTTAACAATTATAAACATTTTCATGTGCGTTAACTTGCTTTTCTTGATACTTCCAATCGTTATTGCTATCATTCCCGAATGACATTAATTTTTTCTGTGTAGCACCGACACAGCGAATGAGATTCGGTGCGTTCAATGTCATTCGATTCTAATGGCATTATATTTGCTAGCAGGGGTTTTAAAGAGGTGATGATACAGGCGAAATTCCGGATGAAGTAGCGGAAGTAGGCATGTGAGTACACGCTGGAAGCGCAGTAAATGGGAAGAGAAATCTTTGGAAAAAACAAGAACGTCATCAAGATAGCCCAGACTTGTTTCCCATTTAAGCCTACTGAGAATATTATCCATCATTCCCTCATTGCATAGGCCGAATGGCATGACATTGAATTCATACAGGCCATCTGGGGTGACGAAGGCAGTTTTCGGCCAGTCAGCAGCAGCCATCGAGACTTACCAGTAGCCGGAGCGTAAGTCTAAGGACGATAAATATTCCGCTCCCTGCAAACAATCCAGTGCGTAGTCGATTCGGGGTAGAGGATAAACATCCTTGCGGATAATCTGGTTGAGATGGCGGTAGTCCACACAGAACCAGATGGAGCCATCTTTTTTCATCACCAGGATGACAGGAGTGGCCCAAGGGCTGTGAGAGGGCTGTATGAAGCCACGGTGTAGCATATCGCCGACATTGTCACGAATGATGTGGCGCTATGTGGGTGAGACCAACGTTACTAGAATAGCTTCAGTCGTCAAACTCTCCGCCTGCGCCCTTACTGCCGGTGTCTCCACTCCCTTGCCCGCCGCCAGATGGCGGCGCCGCTCCATCCAGCTCCACAGCAGACACCCCGCCGTAGCCTAGCGTTCGTGCAGACGAGCAGCTTGTGTGCGTTTCACGCTCGCTCGCGTTGTTCCTTGTGGTATTTGTGATAGTAGGCAAAATCGGTATCCACATACAGGTGCTTGTCACGTTTCCTCGTTGCTTTTACTGGAAGACTGGATCCCTGGCGCTGTTCCAGGTACCTAGCAAAAAATGCACGCGTGTCGCTAAATCAAATTGAATGACCCGTACACCGGGGTCCTGAAAGTGCAGGCATAACCTGACACGACTGAGCGTATTCTCTGACAGCGCTGAAGCTCTCTTAGTCGGTCCATCCTTCATGCTTTACGGGCTGGTCTCGCGTCCCCGTGCGGCAGAAGCAAATGTGTTCCCAGCACACGTTCGCTTGTTTATGCCGATACCAATTCAGGGCCAATTGCAGAGCTCAGAAGTTGCGGCGCGATTTCTGGGTCTTGTGCTGTGGCCTAATCACATTGCTGTGGAGCAGTTATAGACCACATTGTAAGAAAAAATGTGCGACCCACAAAAATAACAGCAGAACTTTGTTGTGAATCAACGAACATTTTATTAAAGAAAATGAAGTAAAAAACAACCGTATGGCCCACGTATATAACTAAGATAAACCTTATCATAAGGGAAATAATCTAGGCCAAATGATTTGAGCCCACGTGGGCCATTTACACCTAAAGCAGCTTGGCACGTTTCCTCGCTGCCTTTACTTCAAGGCTGGATCCCTGCTGCTGCTCCAGGAGCCTAGCATAAAAATGCATGCGCGTGGCTAAATAAAACTGAATGATGCGTGCACTGAGTTCCTGAAAGTGCATTGGGCACCCAACACGACTGAGCGTATTCTCTGACAGCTCTCCTAGGATGGTCCAGAACAAGTCACCAAACACCTTGTTAGACTTTGTTTGCCGCTCTATAATACATTCAGTTCCTGACAACATACAAGTTAGGGCTCCAGAGGGGTTCTTCAGAGCGCCAGGCACAAATGACCTAAGTTCGGTGAGAATGGCTGCCGGTGGAACATCTGATGCAGCTACCAAAGTAGCATGGCAGTCACTGCAGTCCGTCATCTTCGCAGACTTCTTAGCAACGTAGCCGCCAAGATAGTGGAGAACAGGTGTAGATGCAAAAGGGCGGCTGTCGCTCTGTTGGAGGGAATCAGCGTCTGCCTCCTCCTGCAGGTTAATCTGGCTAATAATTGCGGCGAGCTTCCGCTGACGATCTTCTTTTCGGGACAAAGCCTCCAACTTCTTTTTGCTCCTTTTCTGTCTGTGCGATGCCTTTTTTTGCTTCTGAAGCATCTGCATTTTCAGCTCTTTCATTTTCTTTTGGCATGGCTTGCACATCGCTTCAGAAGAAAGTACCTTGCACCTGCGTGGAAAGCTTGTAACTTTCAGTGCTCTTAGCCTCGGACAGACATTGAGCTCGTCAACTCTCTCTATTAGAGCCGCTAGGTCATCCAATGTGCGGATGTTAACGCTCTTGAATGCCACGACCACACGGCCGAGAGCACTTGCCGTGGCATTGTTGTCAGTCCCCACTGCAACGCATTTTTCAATTTGCGGGAGTCTTTGTTGTGTTTTCAGAGTGAAAAACACGACATATTTGCCATTGGCGTCCTGAAGACTCAGCATCCGCCAGAACGACAGTAACCGAACTCCTTCCATATCACTTAAAGTGACTTCCTTCAAAGCTTCCAGACCGGAACCTGAGCTACAAACGATTTGCATTTCTTCTGCGTCTTCACATTGACCGCCACTTGAAGGTGACCTCATGAGACCTGCTTGTGCAGTGTTTTGCTCCCTTCAGTTTCGTTTTTTTTTGCGGCGGCTTCGAAAGGTACGAAGGAAGGTTCGGGAACAATTTCGGCACCGCACCCTCGGCAAGCGTCCACTTGCCTCGTGGCACCTCAACTGTCTGTCCGTTTATAACGTGCACATAACTCTTCAAGATATCCTGCTCATGGAAGTGCAAATCACACACCTTGGATTTTGCAGAGAGTTCCCGGTCGGCACGAGGAATCGCTCTGTTCCACGCCGAGCGAAGCGTCTCATTGCTTGGGGCACAGAAAAAATGGCGCTCCGAACTGTTAACATCGTTCCGGTAGCCGCTTTTGCATCCCGGAACGCAGCACGTCGGCATCGTTTGCTGATGTTAACACATGCGGCGAAGACTAAATCTCCGTAGATGGCATGCTTGCTGAAATCCGCCGTGAACGAGCACCCGCAAAACACGCCAACGCTGCACCGCGTACTTCGTCCAGCCCGTTCTCCTAACTGGTTAGTTGAGAAGTGAAGCTGGGTGCGACTGCAGCGCCACGAAGGCGCGGGCCGGTGGCGGTTCCGCACAGCGCCGTGGAGTTTGACAACTGAAGCTAGTCTAGTAACGTTGGGTGAGACGTGGTACGGTCGCTGGTGCAAGGGGGCGTGCATACCTGTGTCAGTTTCGTGAGAGACGGCCAACGCACGACCCAAGGAAGGTTGGGAGAAGTCAAAAGACAGGCTGAAGCGTTGGAGAAGTGTCAGTAGCTGGTCACGTTGAGCGGGCAGAAGGTCGGCAGCGGTGGCGCGGTGAAAGACTTCGACGGGAAGTGGATCAGGCGTGGTCGCATAACAGGCTAGGGCAGCAACCTCGGGAATGGCACGGTGATCAATGAACTCGTAGGCAAGAGCAGGGTGGTCCAGCCCTTAAGAAAATATGTAATGTATGTCTTCGGAAATTCCGGTGACTTTATGCATTAGGCTCATTTGACTGTCTTATGACTTTCTTGTGAGTTTCCTTATGCGTTCCTAATGGCTTTCTAAAACAAATTGGCCACCGTCATTTTAGTGTGTTCCTAATGCATGCTTTTCTGATGCCTTCTTCTTGGGTCTCTGATGTCATATCAAAGAGCTTCTGCATTAGAATCTTTGATGCTGATCAGATGCATTTCTAATGTTTTACTGTGGTTTTTCCCAGCTCGTATTTGAGTGTCTTGTGGGGGCAGAGAAACATTCTGGCATGTTTTAATGCAGTATGTAAATAAAAGTAGTCCTCCATGCTATATACCGCGAAGACAGAGTGAAAATTTGCTCTGCATGTGGAAACTACCACTCGGACTCTACCATCACACTCTTATGAATCTGCTACTCTGTAGTTGTAAGAAGACATTAGTTTTCTAGCTCCTGCAGCTTTGAGGCACCAAAAGTGTAACATGTGACTTAAAAACTATGTGTACCTTGTGAGGTGGGCATCATCGTTTTGGTGGGTACATGTAAACATATAAATACAAGGATCCATGTTGTTAAAAAAGGCATGCTAAATAACCAGCCAAAACTTTTTAAATCAAAAGCTGGCTTGCATGCATGGCGATCACATACATACGAACTTCTTTGAACTCATTTTATTTCTCTGCTCAGCATTGATGACAGGCTGTTCTTCAGCTGCAGCAGTGTGGCTGCAGGAAACCGGTCACATGTGTACCCTGCACACACACACATACAAAAAAAGAATTCATGCATTTTGCAAGTTGCATATCCAGTTCAAGGCAGCCATGTTACTCAAAAAACTTCAGCAAATATGTAAGACAACAGTCAGTGATTCTTGCACAGAAAAAAGACAATGGCAGACAAAAATCATTATACAGCAAAATGAGAGTGAAGAATTTCAATGCACTACCTGGCAATTAAACAACCCTTAACAAATGCATGCCTTCTAACTTTTAAGAACCGAAGTCAGGAAACAGCGAATACATGTATTAAGTTATTAAGTACTGTATATTCATGATTGTAAGTCGACCTATTTCTTTTAATATGAAAATCCGAAGTGGGAGTGGGGTCAACTTGTAATCGAAACCAAAGTAGGTCACCATAAATGAATGTGAGGCAAATGAGATATCAGAGATGCCACAGCATGGTTGCGATTTTGTTTGCTCGACGGCTCCACCCAGTACTATTCAGCTATTCTGTGCACTTGTTCAGAGGAATTATTTTTTATTTATGGGAGTGTCAATAGTTGATGGAAGGGCTGCTGTTCCAATCGCAGTGACGCCGCCACTCAAAATGGCAGCGCTTCCGGAGGTGTCTGTAGCCAATGGAAGAGCAGACGTCACTCATGAATAGTTTCTCTTTGGCTCTGTTCGACATATATTTTACTTGACTGGCAGCCATGTTTTACCAGTTTTTAATGCAGCGCTTCGTCAAACGTCATTTGTGCTCCAGGAACGGTAAGTGTTCAGCGTTCGTTCACAGCTAATTCAAGATGGCTGTTAGGCTTTACATCGAAGAAAGGAACAACTGCGTGCTGCGCCACAGCGAAAAATTTTGCAGCTTTTCTACACGACGTCATGGTGCAGCTCTTTGTGAAGTGCAGGATTTCGTTGGACAACGACGTTAGAACAATGTGCTGTGGAATTGCAGCAGCGACAACGATGGCAAAAGCATGGACGAGTAGTCCAGTGACTAATGCATTTTCACTTTGATGCCACAGGCACGCTTTTTTTTCTCTCCCTGACAATGAATATGGGGATGTCGACTTACAATCATGTAAATGATGTATTGTCCCATAACACAAGGTATGTATCTGGAAATTTTGTATCATACAAGGCCTTTCTAATTTCAGCACCAAGAAATAGCCTTCTAGAATGCAAAACTTGCACAAGGTTTATATTCCAGTCTGGCAAACCTAAACTGAAATTTAATTCGTGAACCAACTTGAAGTTTAGAAAGTTCGCATTTTATACATGCAAATTAATCTATTGCCTAAAAGCAAAGCAGCAGCTGTCCCTTTCATCTCTCAAAACGAAAAAAAGGTAGCTTAAAACTCGTTTTCTAAATCAATAACAATACTGCTATATCAACTTGAATTCCCATTTAAGTAACATGCGACTATGAATTAAAGCTAAAATTTTTCAGAATGCCCTTCCTACCACAGTCTCACAGATGCATACCGTAAGTACTTTTAACTAAACTATTCGAAAACAAAACAGTGCATACCTAGCACGGCATTCAGCCGCACTGGATCTAGCCCATCCCTGGACGGATCCTCTTTATAGGCATTAGTGCCTCTTCCATACAGAGACTTGCCCCGAAGTTCCTCTTCGGTGAACACATGCCGAAGAAGGCCTCTCGCAAATTTCGTTGGCAGCCCTTGGCAATGAGCTGCCAGCCTGCTGATGACAGTCTTTTCGACGAGGACACCGCCCCCTCTGTCCTCCTGCATAAAAAGAAAAGTACAATTGCAATAGACACACATTCCTTTCATCGGTCTGTGCTAGCAATCACACATTCACACGCTGTCGACACCCACATCAAGCAACAGGATGACGCGTGCATGTGCAGGACTTTGCTAGGGGTGAAGGATGCACAGTACACGATCCTATTTGCCGTGGTCAACAAGGCCTTCAAGAAGTGCGGAATGTTACCCTTATTGCATTCCTTGGCATCAAGAGAACCCAATAGCATACATTTCAGAGTTTCCTGCAGAAATTTTCTAGAAAACTGTTCGCAAAATACTTCCATAAAAAGCGCATAAGTGCTCAAGGAATTGTTTTACATGAAATTAAATGGCATATCTAGAATCAGCGCACAGTAATACATGTGCCCTGAAAATTTCATAACTATGACTAGATTAATAAAATTTTCTTTTCAAGACCAGGGTTCCCCTTAATCATCGATTACCATGTGGCAGTAGTCTACGACCGTTCAATTTATAATCGAATTGCATCTCTCATTTGTTTCAGTTTCAACCGCCAAGCAATCGCTATGACGTCAAAGGTCCATATAGGTCACGTGAAGCATGACAAAAACTGTGATACAACTGCTGCTTTGTCGTTTTAATTCACTACAATGCTGCCAGCCTGCCTCAAGACTGAACACAGGTGAAGAAGCAGCGAATGTATCAGCTTTTCTCAAGCTTCACGACCTATACAGAAATTTGACATCAAAGCCAACACTCCGCTGTTGATACAAGTGAGAAGAAACTTGATTACAAAATATTAGGTCGCACGTGAACACTGTGTGGTGATCCACGTACAACTGTCTTGCATCACTACAAAGAACAAAAATGCAACCAAATTTGGCATGTCCTTTAATGGACCTCTAGCTTAAAAGCTCAGCTGAACACCTCAACCTAATTACTAAAGCGAGTGACAGGCTCAGCTGAACACCTCAACCTAGTTACTAAAGCAAGTGACAACAAAGTGCTAGCTGTGGTGGTTACTCTACCACCTTGTCTTTTTTTTTCATGCTTCCTGCCATCAGCATGGCAGGCACTTCTTGCTATGTTGCATTTGCTTTGCTATTTGGAACTGATCCAAACACATGCACTTGTCGACAATCACGCAGTGGTGCAGCCATCAAGAACATGTTGCACGGAAGCAGGGGCCATTCTTTTGTCTGTGTGCACTGAAGGCAAACACTGGCTGGCATATGGAGTGATATGTTCGTATGGAGGTACAACAATGTACACAAAACTACCAGCCACTTAGTCGAAAAAAAAGGAAATTTCTCAGCTCGTTTTTTTCACATGGCTGAACAATACTAGTAAAGCTGAGAGGTTGGTTGACAATACTGTCATGGACTAGAAGACGAAAAAGTAATTAACAATATCTGTAAGCCAGAAGAGCGGAGAAGTTTGTGTCCCAGAACTAATGCCGAAGCAGCAAAAGGTGGCAAAGCTCTGCGATTTGTTCGAAGAAAACATTCATGAAAAATCTAATTAATTTGTCACAGTTCTAGGCTGATTTTACAACAGCAAAGTTTCTGTTCAAGTGAAATTTATTTGTAGCGAGGCTCAGCTGTAATAAACCTCACTGCGAAACAAAGTGGCAGAGACCCTAACTCCAGTGCTAGCTTCTCGTACTGAAAAATCTAATTCGCAGCAGTCATGAAATGCGGCAAACCTGTTCTGAACACCTGCCTGTTGACATTGGGACTAACGTTGAAAGGGCGGGCTAGAAAAGCTGATGAAGCAATTTTCAAATTTCTTGTTTCATACTCTAGGTTAAAATTCTAAAACATTGAATTACTTTGCCCTAACCTACTGCAATTCTTCAACAGTGCACTTTCATTCCATTTCTTTCAATGCAGTGATACTAGCTTAGCACTGAAACATGTTTGTGCCACCTCTGCCTCCACCCAAACGTGTCCATCACACCCCCCCCCCCCCCCCACACACACACATTTCAAGAACCAACAGGGCAACCATACAAAATTTTCCTCCGCTGATCATCACCTAAGTAAATACTGCTGCCTACCAAACACCTCTCCAAAGATTGCCAAATGACCAGTGCTAGGCCAGCCACAGTCACCATTTATGCAATTTTCCCAATCTTGCTACTATACTGCATATCATGCTAGATACCTCTACACTCCCGTTTCTCTTTGCTCATGCAATAGACTGTAGATCACCACCAACCCAAGTCTACTTCTTTTTCTTTAATCGCAGCTGAATACTAGACACCTATGTTAGCGCTCTATTAATGCTACCCTCTTGACATTAACTAATGTCACACTAATATCCTTGCTATCCATTGTTCACTGCTCTGTCCTTAGTGTCACTGCAAGCATCAACACCAGTGCCAAAGCTCTTGCTTTTCTTCCAAATAGGACAAATGCCTCTCAGAAAGCAAATGCTTACAGTGTCAGCCTTTGGCACGTCTGCTTGCCTTGGAGCTTCAAGGAGGGCCTGCAGTCTCCTCACTAGCTTGCTAGACTTCTTCACCATGGCAAAGGAATCTAGAGGCAGACATGAAAAGGTCAAGTTGAAACAGGAATACTCATAATCACTATCACTGCTTTGTATGCAAAGTTAGCATTGCAGCAGACCACCTAAAAAAATCTTTGAGCGAGAACATACTCGCTCTTGACTACATGCACAATCTGCAGTCAAGGTGCACAGTGTGACACTGAGTAATGCAATATGCTATGCACTCCTGGAATCTGCACTTCTGTCCGTCCTGTGAATCATGAACAATATGAGGGAACAAAAGTTTTGCATAGAACTGCAAATATTCCGGTCATTTCTCCACTAAATTTGAGAATTCTTATGGATATGATAAACCAACAGGAAAACTAGTTTGAAAACAAAAAAGGTGTATTTTTGGCAGGAACAGCACAAACGGATTAAGGACAAAAATGCAACAAGGAGCACACAAATGGTCACTCCCCTGTGTTCCTTGTTCATTTCTTGTCTTTCGTCCATTTTCACTGTTCCACCCTAAATGCACCTTTACTACCTAGCCTAATTGCCCGCCCTAATACAGAAAAAGGTGCGCTTGTCGCATATAATTATGGAATAACGAAACAATAAATGCTCAGACTTTGTTTCTTCTCTTATTGCTCATGACTAGATACAATGCAGTGGCGGGAATGGCCAAGAATTCTGGAGCCTGCTTTGTAGCAGGTTAAAATTCAATTTGGAGCAGCTTCCTCGTGATTTGTGGCAAGAGCCCTATTGTGGAAATGCCACGATTTAAAAAATGACGTATTGCTCCAACCTTTGCGTGGTGCAAAAGTAGGCAGACGTATCAGCGAGGTCTGCATACTTATTTGTTGAAGGGGCGTAAATTGCTGGGCTAGTTGGTTCATAATGTTGTCAGGGTGGAACCAGCGGAACACAGACGCAGGACAAGAAAAAGGAGGTACACACACCACACCGCTGGACTTGCAACTGATTTATTTCCAAGAAAACCACCACATTTTAAATGTTTCCCTGCGCAAGCGCACACTCTGGACGATGGGAACGACTGTATTAAGATAAAAGAAAGTTATATTCTTTATCCGTGATAAAAACCCGAGGGATCGCTGACACACATCTCCTTGTGTTTCCTGATTAAAAACGCTTCAAGAATTTCATGCTCGCGTCTTGTCCTCCCCCGACCGATAATGCTCGTGCGGTGAAGCAAAGGAGAACATCCTTTGCATACCTTAACATGCAAGGCTAAATTGCTTCCAGTGCC
Organism: Amblyomma mixtum; assembly: GCF_055824585.1. Classification (NCBI taxonomy): domain Eukaryota; kingdom Metazoa; phylum Arthropoda; class Arachnida; order Ixodida; family Ixodidae; genus Amblyomma; species Amblyomma mixtum. Next base: position 220,905,079 of record NC_143013.1, on the reverse strand, counting down.
TGAATCGAACGTTGTTCGGTGCTGCCTCAGACGTTCATTGATGCACCCTCCGGTTTGCCCGATGTAGATTTTCCCACAGGACAATGGGATGCAGTACACCACCCCTGCTTCACACGAAGTGAACCTCGTCTGGTGTTTGGTTTTACAGGTCCCCTTTTCTGCGGACCACCAGAAATATAGGCGCACAAACCAGACAGTTTCAGTAGAAGAGGACGTTGCTCAACTTGACGGAATCATCCGACTGATTGTAAGTGCTGCTGCGCTCATATGAGGCCAGCCAGTAGTCGACGTCATGGTCATTCGTACCACTGAATGGAGAAGGGTTGCGCTGGCATTGCACCCCGGAACAGAGGACGGTGGCAGGGATGGACAGTGATGGTTGAGTCGGACCATCTGGCATGGTGGCCGGGGCTAGCAATGTTCGGCTCCGAAGTTCCAGGTTGAGGACCAATAGGGGATCAAGAAACCTCCACCAAGTATAAAGGTGTGTCTTCGAATTGCAGGCCGGCGGTCGATCGAAGAGCGTCATGACAGGCACGTTCCCAGGAGCCACCCTAGGAGCAGAACTGCACTTCGTCGACCTCTTCGTCCCACCGCTTGAACGGCTGCCGATCGTTCCCATTACACAGGATTAATTCCGATTACTGGAAGGTCTTGACAACAACAGTGTGGTCGGAACACGGACAAGAAAAATTGACACAAACACAGGCGCTGACTGACAACATGGTTTATTGCCTTGAACTGGCTCATATAGGCCCAGTCCCGTGACAACACAGGAAAACAACAACTCACTTCCCGTGGCACAATTATCTCATTGGTCGTTAACCTTGCCTCCAGTGATTGGCTCAGTGATTCTAAGCACCCATGAGCATCATGGGCGCTTAGAAAGATCAACTCTTTTTTTTGCGAAGGTGTACGGATGGCTGGCTGACACATTTATCAGATAATCTTGATATTGCTTGAGCTACCATCAATCACCCTTGTGATGGTGTCATGGCCCTTGCGTGGAACGGTCATTATTTCAAAGGCAGGTGTGCAGTTTTTACATTGGCTGCAGTGCTTGTTTAGCTCACCCAGGTTAACATCTGTTTAGATTTCTACACTTTTCTTGTAGCCTTGTAGTCAGGCATCGCCCCATCTTGCTGATATAGATGTTACCACATGACAGCGGGATTGAATCAACATCTTTTTCGTAGCTTACAACATGTGGACGATGCTTCGTCATGCCGTCTGGCTTTCTAGTTACGTCAGAATTAACCTTTCTACACAACTAATGCAATTTCTTTGGGGCCGAAAAAACATGAACTCCTGCTCTGTTGCCAATCTTTTTGAGGCTATGGGACACAGTATGTAGATAAGGTATCACCGATGCCATCCTTCGACAGTCATTTTCACTGGGTTTCTTTTTTGATTTTAGCATGCTTTCGGCAACAGTAATCAGAAGATGCTCTGGGTACCCGGCTTGCCGAAGGCGATCCGCTTGCTTCAGAAAAGAGTCTTCCTGTATGTGCTTGCATGATTTGACAAGGACGCTCCTGAAACAAAACTTTACGTTTTGTTACGTTTTGAAACTTTGGCTCTCTTTACTAGTTCAGAGTGTGCCGAGGCGTATGGGAGGACTGGCTTATATTTCTCCTTGGCCCACAGGCCCAGCAGACATGTTCAGAGTGGAAATATAGACACAAATCTAGGAATCTAATCTGTTCATTTTCCAGGCACTCATGAGTTATTGTCAGAGGCTGAAGGCAGTCTGTGAACAAGGTCACAACTTGGCACACTCGTGTCTGCAAACATCCTTTGTCATCTTTAAAAATTACTAGAAAATCATCTACAAAACTAAATACAGCGGAGACCCCAAGCTCGGCGCACTGATCCCGTAACTTAAGGTCCTGGGAAGCAAGATATATATCGCTCAGGATTGGTGCGACGCATGATCCTATACAAATTCCATTCCGTTGCGAGATGATGTGGCCATTTAATTGCGCAAAGGTGGAGTTTAGGTAGGTTGAAAGCAACTCAAAGAAACTGCCAACTGCCACACCTGACGCATTTTGAAAGTGAACAGCACCATGGGCATCAATACAATCTCTGACGCTGTTGAGCAGGTCATCATGCGGAATTAAATAATGTCTTTTATTTTTATATCCATGGATATGGCCGAGAACTTATTGCTGTGCCTGTCTTTAAGATATTCAATTACCTGCTTGGAACCTTTCACCTGAAAAGGGTCGTCAATGGTGAGCACATTCAGATGAGTCCATAGAAATTTTGCAAGGTCATTCTGCCGTGCTTCATTCTTGGAAACAATAACCCTTAGAGGGTAGTCAGGTTTATGAGTTTTTGCACTAAAAAATAAATCTAAGCACAGCTTATCATCATTTTGAATGGTCCGAGCAAGCTTGTCCAGGTTCAAACTTTCGCACATCCTTATGACCTACTGTCTAACTTTGCGCAGGACATTGTCGTGCCTGTCATACACTGAAGCTACTGCTTCATTTGTTTTGCAATTTATAAGCTTCTCTTAACAACAACAAACCCACCCTCTTTGTCGGCCAGTAACAAGTTCAGAGGTCTGTCCTTTAGGCATGCAACAACCTTATCAAACGAGAAGTCCCTTGCGTGACCACGGGGACGCAAAAGCACATCAACGCCTTCCAAGACACACCTTTCAGTCTCAGTTGTGGGTGCTAGCCTTGAGATTTGTGTCAGCATCGCGAGGTGTACCGCTGCATTCTTTCTCGGTTCCACTGCAAACTTTGGACCATGGTTGAGGATGTGTTGAACTGCCGCTAGCAACTGTACATCATCAACCGTGTGGATGGCACTCTTGGATGGCGTTGTTGCCTTCGATGGGAGGCCTTGCCGCAGCTGTAGCAATATCTGTTGCCACAGGATCTCAGTGGTCCTATCGATGAGACGAGTTATTTGATGCCAGCGCCACGCCGCAACAGCCATATTTTGGGAGCAGTCGAGAAGTAGGCGAAGATGTTCCTTGTACAGACGTGCTTACGCTGCCACTTTGATCGCAGAAACTTGCAAATACGAGTGCAATGACCCATTGATGGGATGAAACTGCTAAATAGCATAAGGACATCGGCTGGTAGCAGCTTTCAATGAATGCAAAATGCACACATTCTAGACCTGCACACCGCCACTGCTGGAAGGTCTGCAACATCCTTAGTATACGCCCGTTTATGCATTTCGCTTGTGTCAAAGCATGCCCGTTACGGCCAGGCTTCGAACCCATTAAGTTGAACGTGATCCAAAGCAACTGAGCCACAGAAGCAGAAAAAGAAGGTTGGGGCTACGAGTAAAAACAGAGTTATGGGATACAAAGGAAGGAATGGAGCCAGGCACATATCCAGAAGCGGCCCCTGAAGGCAGGCCTGCATTTAGACATACATCTCGCTCCACCTAAAAAAAAATTCCTGGCTGCGCGAATGAATGAAATAGTTGAAAAAGATGTGGCAGATTGCTAAAACTCAGTAGTTTGAAAAATAAGTGACCAAGGCATAGGATGATAATGCTTCGGGCAGATTTCTGTGAAGCATCTACAGTGAAATCTCGTCGAACCGTAGTTGGCCGGAACTCGGAAAAAGTACGTACTAAACGGTGGTACCGCTTAACAGGAGTAGCATAAAATTGTCCACTTACCTGCCAAAAACCAAAACCAGAGATTATTAGTAGTTGAAAGAAGAAAAAAAAACATGCAGCCTTTATTTTGCAGTGAAAAAGTCTGCAATCTTCGTTTGACGCCGTGGTGTTCTGGCAGCGACAACAGCAGCCTCAAACTCATTTAGGCTGCGAGCCAGCTTGGCCAGTCTTCATTTTTCGGCAAATAGCCGCATGATGTTTACAGCGCGCGCAGCCTCTGCCACCGCTGTTGTTGTTGTTCACCTCTTAGAATGGCGCATACCCACCAGGGGGATTGGCCAAGAAGAGGGGTGCATAGAGAGTTTTGTGATGATTTTTTTTGTTGTGTGTTCTTGGTAAAATAAATAGATAAATTAAGTAATAAATATAAATAACAGAATGCTGAGGAAGAGAAACTTCAACGGAAAGCAGAAAGACCAAAAAGAAACGGGAAATGCATAACGCACGCAGGAGATGGACTCTGTAAGATCTGTAGCAGAGGGAGTTGAAAAATAAATAAATCAATAGAAATAATATTAATAGTAACAGGAAAAAAATTATAATGATGAGTAAAAAAATATTAGCAAGGTAACCGATTAGATTCCAGTAAAAAATTTTGAATGGCGGTAAAAACACCTGTGGCTGGCTGTAACCAAGAATGGTGGCACCAAATGACAATATGATTGGGCTGCTCAAACTAAGGCCTAGCTTTTGCAGTGGTTGCTCTAAAAATCGTCTCATCATGGTGAAGCGTCGACAAAACAATGAAAAATGGTCTATTGATTCTTGTTCACCACAGAATGCACAGACGGGAGAAAACGCCAAACCAGACCTGTGCAAATAAAAATTTAAGGAGGGGATCCGGCAGCACAGCCTAGTTAGAGAGACTTCAAGCTGTCATGAAAGGCATGATTACCTGCTCCACGAATACTGAAGATGCAGGAAATCATCAGATCTTAAAATTGATCCAGATGTCATGCTTAACAAAACACTTCTCCGAAACCTCGCTGCTGTGATGTACGCTGTAGCCAGGAGGATAGGTAGCACGGGGCCATTGAGGGACGCTTTTGCCAGGCTATCAGCCACTTCATTGACTGTCACACTGCTATGACCTGGTACCTATATCATATGTAAAAGGCTCAAATGTGGAGGAAGTAATGATAAGAAGGTGTTTAGGATCGGAGAATCCGTAGCTGAAGCAGTGGACGAGCACAAAGAAAAGGAGTCTGTAATGATAGCCACTGCGAAAAAAGAAGGGTCTGGTTTGCGAAGAGCAAGCACCACCGCCAGAAACTCCACTTGGAAAATTGCGGTGAAATCTGGAAGGCGCACAGAAAAAGACCAATCTAGAAGCAGGCAATATATTCCCACCCCTGCCTTTTCATCACATTGGGAGGCGTCAGTAGCAATCATGATGGTAACAGGTAGGCTTTGTAAATGGTTCTCTAATAATCCATTTAAAATACTTAATGGTAAATGCTTTGCATTCTTCGGGAAAATGTCATCATAGACAATTTTCACGGAAGTCCCACTGTTTTGTGTCAGAAGTATGTCAGACAGGAGTACATTTAACGGGTGAAGTAAATTTTATGTCAGTACTACCTGCGGTGTATGAATTCGAGGCCAGTAAATTCCAAAAAAGGAGGTCAGCTGGCAACAAAATACAGATGAGGAACGGTGGAAACGAGTCAAAGATCGTGAGGTACGTCTGAACAGTGAGAACTTAAATATAGATACTAAAGTTGGAATTCGTGCTTCAAGGTAAAGCATGTTGTTAGCTACAAATTTAGGGAGGCCAAGGCACAACCGTAGAGCTTCCCACTCTAAAAGAACGAGTGGGCAAATTTTGTAAGCAGCTGAACCAGAAAACAGCACTAATCCAAATTCTAACATTGGTCGGACGTACATAACATAAATCATTAAAAGTGCATCTCTCCGCATTCCAGACCGGGGATTACTTAATCTACGCAACATGCCCTCAGCATGAGTGCCTTTCGCTGCAACATGGTCAATGTGAGAGCGCCATGTGAGCTTGTCGTCATAAATGACACCAAGACATCCTGCGCTTCCGTAACAATTTAGCTAACATTGTATACTAAGGCTCACAACAAATGTACTTATCATTCTCCATTTCCTTTGTTTACTTTAGTTTCCTTTGTTTGTTCTCTTACCTTGCACTTGCATATTATGCTTACTTCTTTTACTGAATTGTATAACCAGGAACATGATGCTTGTATGTTGAATTTTTGTTTTTGTTCTCTTTCTGTAATTTGTAACTACTCCCCTATGAAATGTCTTTGGCCCTGAGGGTATCAATAATAAATAAATAAAAACAACTTGGGGAATAATTTGTCGCTGGTAAGTTAGAGACAGAGCAACAGTACCTTGGAGTTGAAAAACAAGGATAGCGCATATGTTAACATTTAAGGTGAGTCGTAGGCCACACAACCAACTCTCAAGCAAGTTCAGGTACGATTGCAGATGCACGTAAAGAGATTGAATGTCAGGAGCAGCCGAGAAAAACGCAATGTCGTCCGCATAGACGTATGTCGTACATCGTCCTCATCACTGCTCGTTGGCTACATTTCGATTTCCACTTCAGAAACGCTTCAAATAGGCTTCAAATACTGAGAAACGCTGATGACACGAAGGGCCATTTTGCACTGATAGGGTGTAGGAATTGGATTCCTTGCGTGGATTATTGAGAAGAGGTTCTCAAGGCTGTATTGTGGGAAGCGAGCTGTGAGAAAAAATTTGTAGCCCTGTTGATGAGGTCTTTTTGGAGTGACAAATTGCTAGTGGTGCTAAGCAGCACATCGGGTTTTCGTAGGTTTCCATGAACCATCAGCTATTTTAATGTCCCAGAAGAGGTTTATGAACTGCATGAAGCTTACAGCCTTGTCATATTTTTCATTTTTACTCTGGCTAAATGCAGTTCCAGTGTGCAGACTGCAAATGAAGTCAAACAATTTGTTTACTTGCTTAAAAAAAACCAGGCTGTGGTTCGGGCTTTGGTGCTTATCAAGCCATCATCAACAAGCTGCTTAATCGCACATGCAGTCTTGTGGCTCGTCAATGCTCGGGCTACCTTCATTTTGTGAAAGTGGCCTGTGGAAATATGCATCTCACTTATATGTGGTGCCAGTTTGGAGGGTTTCTCCTTTTCATATGAAAGTTTTACCAATTCTATCACAGGCCACGTGGGAATAATATTAGTTGGTGGCTAATTCCTCAACAATGTTCTCTGGCAGCGTTATGGCCTGTAGTCTACATAGGTGACTCCTGATGTTCTTTAGTATGTATGCAACATCTGCTAGCACACATATGTTCAACAACTGATTGCGTGCGGTGTCGAGTATGACACCACGCCATTTCTTTCTGCTGACACAGCAAGCACTCTCCATAAAGCTCAGTTTCCTGCACCGATGTCGCTAATAATGGCCATAACATCCAGTCCACTAGCACTACACTTCTTTATAATCTCGTGCCCCACTGCTTGCTTCCATCGTGTAGAAACACCTCCTACTATGAACGCTAAGCAGTCGGTGGGTAGAACAGGATCAACTGCTTTTTGTCCTAGAGTGGTAAAGCTACACACACTTTGTGAGCAAAAGCACATGTAAATTGGCGCAGAGGAGGTGCCAAATATGTATGTGCTTGAATCCGATACCGTCTGTTAGCTTCTCTGGCAGCGTCGTCTGCTAGCTGCCGGCTTGTGTGGGTCCCAAGCAGCTCCGGCAGTCCGCGGTGAACCGGACAGAAAATCGAGTGCGCTTCCGGCAGGGTGCGGACTGGTAAACGGAGCTTCGTGCCCTGCCGGAGAAAAACGAGCTTCGGGCTGGCGTCATGGTGAGTCCGCAGTGAGCCTGGGACTGATAATCGAAGAAGCCTACTGGGTGTAGCAGGCTGGTATACAGTTGCAGACAATAGAGCACAAAGAAAGCGAAATACTGTGCTGTAGGTTTTGTCAGAGTTTCATCTGCAGCTTATTGGTAGCTCGTCTCCTGCGCAACAAGCATGATGTTAGCAAACAAAAATCAGCTCCTGCATGCACTGCCACAATAGTGTTGTGCAGTCAAGCTAATTCATTCTGCTGCGACTGCTTTAACAATGCATTCAATAAAGTGTTACATACTCCTGTGAACGCAAAAGGCTTTTTACTACATAAAAAGGCCAAAAAGGCATTCAGTTCTTTAAATGAGAGCAATATTAGAAATTTCGGGGTCTATGCATTGCAGTGATTTTTTGTTCTATAAAAAACGTCCTGCTTTAAATGCACAGAATTCAGAAGTTTATGATCTCGTTTTCTTTTCTTACTGCGTGCTTGCATTACCAGCAAAGCTGGGGTTCATGTGTGTTTTAACCAACTTATCTAGGGCAGCCTTGACCGGGATTGACCTTGCTTCACTTGCTGTGATGTGCAGATGCCTGTGTTGAAACCAAGCCTTGCTTCCCTGCTGAAGCTTGAACAGTTCAGCTGCACTGTTGGCAGTAACCAGTACGTGATTATTGTAGAACTCTCTATATGGCTTGCATGTAAGCTGGGTGTTATGGACGTCATGCGGCTGTGATGAGCCTGCATACATAAACAGATGCACACTCCGTTATTTCGTGAGTTGATAATGCCAGCAAAATGAGTTTACTCATTGTTTAAACAAGGCAAGCAACAAACGTCGAGTCTTGCTCCCTGCCAGGCGCGTCGTCTGCTACACGCAGCGCGGAAGCGTGGAGCGGCCGGCACGTATGTGAAACCATCTTTTGTTTCCATGTGCTTTTGGATTGCTTCAAGATCAACAGCATTAAATCCATATTTGCAGGGAATTCCCTTCAGTATTTGAGTTAGGCAACTCCCGCTTGGTGGTGGTAGCATCTTGAGCTCATTCAGAAGCTTGTATGCTCTTGGACTTGCCAGTCTTACAAGCATGCAGTTAAGCCATTCGGCATCACATCTGATTCCAGATGATGCTTTGGCTTTTATTTGCTTAAATGGCGTAATTAAAGCGAACCGTTGCAGGTTTGGAAGGACTTCTAGATGCCGTTCTAGTTGCTCTTCTGAGCTCTTCTCGAGCTTATCTTTTAACTCCAATATTTCTACCTTCGTTTTCTTGTTAGCTGCCACAGCTCGAAAACAGGGCTTTTTTAAAGCGTCGTGTCTTTAGTTGTTGCAGATGTTAATTTTTTCTGAATCTTTTGCTTCCCGAATTTGTCTGCGTAGCCTTAGGCAACAAGGCCAAGCTCGCCGCGACATTATGACAGAGCAGTTCTTGTGATATCGTATCTTCGCATGAGCTTTGAGTTGTGGCTCCCTCACACAATTTCCTTTCATCGACCTGCTTCAAAAAAGCTTCTACGTCAGAAACACTCTTAACGTGATGTGAGATCTTCTGCAGCTTGCTATACGCGTTCACAGTACATGATATCCGCTCATCAATCACAATGGTCTTCTCAACAAGCAAGTTCCCCTGCACTAGATGGCAAGTGTAAGATATGCCGCATCTTTCGTCGGTTTTGTCATCACGAAAATATTCAAATTTCCACTGCGTTGTCGGTAATGGTGTGAATTCCAGAGGGTCAAGATTAAAATCACTTTCTGCAGCGCAGCTGTCCCCGGCCACCATACATAACTGCAGGCAAGTGCCTTCATCCGAACAATGTCTGGGTGCCTGGCATGCAAGGCTTCAAGAATCCTGGAATGTAATTTCTGTGGAATCACCACACAGTCGCCCCACAGCAAACAGCCTTTGTGGGCCGACAGTTCATGTTGCCTGGCCATGAATGGTGTGAACTTAGAACTAATGCTGTGCTTTGGTGGTCACCCCTTCTATGACCAGTTTAGTACACGGGATATGATATGGTTCTTGGGAGAATATGTGGCGATGTGAGCCGCATGAAGTGGGGGTTCTGAGAGAGTTTCCAAAAGTATAATGATCTCTGCTGGGGACGGACCCTCGGGTTGCTGGTTTGTCAGGGGGATTCTCCTGAGGCCGTCCGTGTGGCCCAGCTGTTTTTCAGTCTGGTGGTGGAAAGAGTACTGGTACCCATACAGAAAAATGGACCAGAGGAGCATCAGAGGAGGCGAACAACCCAAGAAGTGGCTTGTGGTCCCTGTGGATCTGAGACGGCTGGCCAAATACATAGTCATGGTAGACAGCGGTAGACAGCGTCCCTGAGTAGAAGGCGATTGGTGCTTCTCTGCCATCCGGCATTTTGTGGCTTTGCATAGCTCGTACTCCATATGCTGAGGTGTCGCAAGCCAGAATAAATGGTTTCTTGTCATCAAAATGCATCAAGACCTGGTTGGATGACAGAAAATGCTTCACGTTATCAAACGCCCTCTGCTGTGTGTGACCCCAGACCCAGGGCGCATTCTTGTTCAAGAGCCGGTGCACTGGTTCTGCAACAGTTGCCTTATGGGGCAGAAACGCATGATAAAAGTTGAGGAGCCCCAGGAATGCCTGTAGCTCCATCTTGCCTGCAGTACGTGGTGCCTTCACGATTGCTTGAGTCTTTTCAGGCGTTGGATGAATTCCCTCGGCGTTGACTCTAAACCCTGAAAAATCTACTTGAGCCACCCCGAGCTGGCATTTCTCTTTCTTGACCTTAAGCCCCACAGCTTGGAACCTTCTCAGAACTTCATCAAGACTGAGCAGCTCTTCATGAGAGGCTCCAGGAACAATGACATCATCGAAGTAAGCAGTGAGCCCAGGCACTCCCCACAGAAGGTTTTCCATGAGGCTCTGGAAATTGCCGGGTTCAATGTTGACCCCAAATTGAAGTCTGTGGACATGGAAAGCTCCCCGATGAGTTACGATAGTCTGAGCTTCCACTGCTTCTTTGGTCACTGGCAGTTGCTGGTAAGACTGAGCCAAATCGAGTTTAGCAAAAACAGTTTTACCAGAGATGGACAACAATACATGGCTCACCACTGGTACTGGATATGCATGTTGCTGAAATGCTTTGTTTATTGTGCACTTGTAGTCTGCACAGATACGGACAACCCCATCAGCCTTCAAAGGAGTGACAATAGGCGTTTCCCATCTTGCATGATCAACTGGCTCCAGGGCACCTTGTCGTATGAGATTATCCAGCTCTGCATTGATTTTCGGACAAAGTGCGAAAGGTACTCTATGTGCCCTTAGTCGGATTGGTGCAACCTCGGGATTGAGTGCAAACTGCACAGGTCGCCCTTCGTAACACCCCAATGTTCCATCAAACACTGAACTGAACTCCTGGAATATGTCAGCAATCCAGTGAAACAGCTGGTTGATATGCTGCACTCCTGTCATGTTGATACCTAGCCCTGGGAACCAGTCCAATCCAAGTAGGCTTGGACACTCGCCCTTGACAATAATAGGACGTAACAGGCCATCAGAATCCTTAAACTTCACTCTGAACTTGCCATATTCGTGCACAGCTATGCAATTGGCCTGATAATCCTTCATCATGATATCCAGCGGTTTCAGCGATGGTAAACAGCCGCTCGGGAAAATCCGCCTGGCTGTGGCGTCAGATATGAGTGAAAAAGTTGACCCCAAATCCACCTCCATTCGCCATGGCTTACCTTCAGTTTCAATCACCACATGTATCTTCCTCCGGGTGGGTGCAGGCACATCGTGGATAGCGGTCGCAGTTTGGTCGTCGCAGTAGGAAATATTCGTGAGGCGTGGCTCTAACGCGAGGTGTCCTGCCGTCGGTCTCTGCGTTCTGGCGGTGGTCCCTTGGCATTCGAAAACAGCAGACCCTCAATATGTGACCTGTTTTTCCGCAGCCCCTACACTGGGCATCCCTGAAACGGCATAGACGCCGTTCGTGGGGGTCGCCGCAACCAGCACAGGTGATGGCCCCCGTTCCTTCTGGTTCCGTCTGCTGGGCAGGAATGTTCCGTAGACACAAGACACCTTTGGTGGTGTCTTGCTCATTATCGACGTCCACACTCGTTCCCTGATGTACTGGCTCGATGCGTGGTGTGGTGCTGTATCCGGAGGGAGATTTCAACCTGACTTATGGCCCTAAGTGCTTCGGCCAAGCCTGCAATAAACAGCTCTCGCACAGCGGATCCACTCGGGCTACGTTTCGTGTCTCAATGGCTTCTGCGCAATCCCGACCGGGTAGAGAGACTGAGCAAAGAGCGACGGCCGCTGAAGAACTTTTGTTTAGACCGTGCATTCCGGCTGCTCTGCTCCATTTTTTTCGCGCCACGGCCAAGACATCACTCCGGGGCCATCTTCCCAGCGGTGGAAAGAATGCGGCCGACTCCACGGTCTGTTTCCAGAAGCTCGAATTCAACCTCTGATGAGCCGTGCCACTTGCGTGGCTCATAAGCAAACCCGCGTCAAGCTGCCCTTCGACCCCATGGGCGGTCCTCCTGACCCTCACCCACGACTACGTAATGTGACGTGAAAACATAGGGACAGTGTGTAGCAACCTGGGGAACTTTTACTCTACTTATAGGTGTTATGCACTGGCGCAAAGCCGTAGCGCTGCAGTGCAACGCCGCCGGCCACCATGTTTGAGGTGCACGTAGCAGACGACTTGTGGATTCTGGTGCGGATGGAGTGTATCATGGACGCTGCGCTTTGTTTGCAAGCCGTCGTTTGGAGTGCTGCACGGTCTCGGCGTACATAGTGTTTGGGCGGCTGGACAGTGCAAAGCTGACAGTGACGACTACGCGCTGCATTGAGATTGCGAACGAAGATTAAGAATGGTTTTCTGCGCTGTTTATGGCTGCACGAACCGGACACGAAATGGCCACGACGACGAAAATTTGGCACGTCTGGTTTTTCTCGATTCCCAAACCAAAGCTGGGACAGTGCTCGAAGACAGCGGAGCTTTCGTTGAAGCGGAGAGCCACATGGCTGCAATGGATTCGAAGAGAGGACCTGAATGACTCTGCAGCCCACTGCCGCATATGTGGTGCGCACTTCATAACAGGTTAGCGGAGAATCTTGGCATAACTTTCGATTCCAGTGCTCTGGGAAGCATATTTGGTTGTGCATGGTGCATCGAATTTTAATTTCAGGACGACCTGCGTACTGCATGGACGATGTGAATCCCGACTGGGCGCCTAGCTTAAACTTGGGCTACAGACAAGCACAGTTTCTGGTGGGGCTGCGAGTGGCAGGTGCGAGTAATTTATTTTTATTTTTTGCACAAAAAAAGGCAGAGGATGGCACCGCCAGAGTCAAATGGCAACGGGGCGATCTTTTTTCTAGGTACGTGTGATGCTGAGACCGAGTTCACGCGATGTCTGTGCTAATGGCCCCCGGACCGTCGGAACTCAATGTAGCGGCATCAATCTGCACTGTAGACGCTATGCACAACGGCATGGAACCTTGCGGTAAATTAGTGGCGAGGACTGTAGTAGCCGAGCAATTCATAACGTTCATTTTTCTATCCAGCCACGCGTGCCCCAGGTCCAATGTGCCTGCAGTCTTGTGACGCGAAAGTTGTTGCTGATGCGGACAAAACGCTAGGTAAGCCGACAGTACGATCGCTGGAATGCTCTTCTGCATCAATTTGAAGTAACCTGTATCTAAGCGTACTTTTTTTTTCAGCCACTGAATTGACTACAGATTCGCAGCCTGTGGACCTTCAAGCCACCATGGAAACAGGAAGTAAGTAATAAGTGTACTCTGCGTTTTGGTGTGTAGTTCCCTGCTGTTAAGTCTTTCAACATTACTGCAGCTCCATTTTTGCCTTGTTCTTTTTTAGCATACACCTGTGCCTGCATGTGCATTAAAGTCTCAGCCGCCGTGGTGGCTCAGCGGTTATGGTGCTCGGCTGCTGACCCAAAAGATGCGGGTTCGATCCTGGCCGCGGCGGCTAGAATTTCTTTGGAGGAGAAATTCTAGAGGCCCGTGTACTGTGCGATGTCAGTGCACGTTAAAGAACCCCAGGTGGTCGAAATTTCCGGAGCCCACCACTACGGCGTCTCTCATAGCCTTAGTCGCTTTGGGACGTTAAACACCATAAACCAAAACCAAAAACCATTAAAGTCTCATGTGTGCTTTCAGATTATCAGCACAGACAACCGAGCGAAATACTTCATGTCCTCTCTCATGTAATTCCCTGAAAAGACTTTATGAACTTCGCTGTATGTAAAAACTGTACAAAGTGAACTTCATTGTGCAGGGCTGAAGGATCAAGAAGCGACAACAGACCTCAAAGCATCCGACATCCGGCGAGTTTCATCTTTCAGATTTGAAATTTCTCAGTCAACAGCATCAAGGGTATTTGACAAATGACTTGATGCAGCCTACACTAGGCTAAGGCAGCTGGTGAGGTGGCCAGAGAGAGAACTGCACAAAACAATGCCTATGGCTTTCCAGGAACGCTTTGGCAAGAACGTTGCAGTCATTCTTGACTGCTTTGAAGTTATTATAGAGCGGGCGTCATCTCTGGAACCACGTTCTCTTACTTGGTCCACTTATAAGCATCATAATACTGTGAAGTATTTTATTGGGATTGCGCCATAAGGCGTCATTACCTATATGTCTCGAGGATGGGGTGGTCGCACAAGTGACAAGGAGCTGATGGAGTCGTGTGGCATATTGGAAAATTTGCTGCCCGGTGACTCCGTGCTAGCTGACCGTGGCTTCACAATTTCTGATGCTGTGGGCATGCACTGTGCTAAGCTTGAGCTGCCAGCTTTCACTAAAGGTAAGGCACAGCTGTCTGCCTGGGATGTTGAAGCAACGAGGCGCCTCGCAAATGTCCGCATCCGCGTAGAAAGAGTTATAGGCCTTATGCAAAATTGCTGCCATCTATCGGAGAAAAGAAGAACCAGTGAAAATCCGCCATGTTGGAGGATGACTGAAGCTCGTTTCGCCTCTGCCGCTGCCTGTGCTGCCCGGATTTAGGCGTGACCTGCGGTAGATTCCTTACGGCTGTGCTGGCTCGAAAGTCTCATTTCCTGTCACTTGAGCCTTTAAACATGTCTGAATGGTCAGTCGACCTGTCTCTGCTGCCTAAGTTTCCAAGTGACTTCGCTGACACTTATTACGCGTCCAAAACACTTTCCGAACGCCACCGGGTACGGAGCTACAAGTTTTTCACGGAGTCTTACGTCAGTCTGCCGACGCTGAAGACCAAGCAATGTACGAGGCAAGTACAGTTTTCGTTTACGGCTAAAAATGTGCTCATTTAGGTCTAGTTTGAGTCAGTTATTATTACTTTTTGCGAACGGGCGTGCCGCTTGGATGGCTGTTGTGGTAGCGTTTTCTGTATGTTGCGTCGGCGCCGAAGCAAACGATAGTAAACCTCGCGCTCATGTTGGTAGCGCCGAAAAAAGTGGCCTCTCAACATGCGACGCTTTTCATTTTCCTTGAAAAGTTCATGCAGCATTTGTTTGTTTGCCCTAGTAGTGCTTAAAGTTGCTTCGTGCGGCGAGCGGCCAGTTCGTAGTGGTGAGCAGCCTTGCGAAGAGCCTCGGAGTGGTGTGCTGCATGATAAATGAAGTGAATCCTTATCGCAGCTGGTTCGTTGAGGGCACTGCGCTTGTGCTTTTATCATTCATGCAGCTATGCGACCGCGTTTGGGCGCGAGCATTGCCTATGAAAACCTCGTCCCGGTGTACACATTTCGTTTTGTTTCGTTCGGCACTCCACAGCTCGCGCGTTCTAGACAAGGCTTCTCACCACTGTACCTGTTTGCGTCTGCCGTTTTTCGCCAACCTCCTGCATCATGTTCTGTGTTCGCTTTCCCACTTAGTTTGTGAAAACCAAAGCACACGCTTTTATTCTATGCAAAACGTGCAGTTTTCACGAATTTTGAAAAATCTTTTATTGCAACTGGTAAACTGGCCCGCAGTAGCTTGCGAAACGCTTGGCAGAAATTGCGGGGCCACGCTTGCAACCTCCAAGAATTTACTCTAACCATGCCACAGAGAATATTAGCAAAAAGGAAGTAGTGATAATTACATGCAGATCATCCTGAACTTAACTATGTGCACCGCTTGCTTCGTTCCAGTGGCACCGAGTCTGCTGTTGCTGTGCGCTGTTTGTGCTACCGAAGCCGTAAGAAGACAGCAGACCCGTACACTGTGCACTTTGGCTTCAGGATGGATTGCCATGTTGAACAGGCCCGATGCAGCTGTCCGGCAGGTGCATCCGGCTACTGCAATCATTTGATGGCAGTACTTTCCTGTATTTTAGCTCTGCAGCGTCTTGGCTACAAGGAGCCACCTGAAGAGTTGTCGCCCACTGAACTGCCTCAGCAGTGGAGGCGGCCCAGGCGAGTAATGGCCCCAGAAGGCATCATGAATGTCAACTGGCGTCAAGTGGGGGAAGGGCGCCCATTGGAGCCACTACAGTGCACAATCAAAGAGTCAGCACCACCTTCCATTTCTGAGGAACAACAAAGAGAAGCAGTAATGAGGCTTTCAGCTAGCCAGAATGAAGCAAACGGCTGTTGGGCAGCCATCTTAGCTGAAGCTGCTTCCGCACGCTGTGTGGAAACTCAGTGTGGGCGCTCCTATGAAGGATCAGCAAAAGCTGTTCAGATGCCTCTGCTGCCATCTGGGTTTGAATGTCTTGTGCCCTGGCATGAACGGTTGCAAGCAAGAGAGAAGCTGGAGCCCGCACCATCCTACAAATTTCTTCCAGAAGAACTAAACTGGTGTCCTCCCTCAGAGTTGGCAAGCTGCGACTGGTTGCAGGTATACAGCTGCTGCCATAATACATCTGTGAAGCTTACTTGAGCTGTGATTAACAGAATGAAGGGACTTGTGATAATGTTTAGTGTCACTTGCTGCATGTGAAATATTTTTTCATAAATATTCATCCAGTGTCTGAGGCTGTCACCAGAGGATGCCTGCACACTCGAGCTCAGCACACGTCAGCAGGCAAGGAGCCCAACATGGAATGCTGCACGGGCTGACCGGCTGACTGCATCGAAGTTCAACACTGTGCTGTGCCGGAAACAAGCCTGGACAGAGCGCGGCATTAGCAACATCATGCGGCCAAAGTGCTTCACCAACAACATTGTAAGGTGAGGTGAACTGTCAAAAGTATCATCATATAGAATGCTATTTACCTGGAATCACTCCCCTAATTTTTTATCATCCCTCAAAATAACTGAAGATGTGCAATGCTAAAAAAAAGCGCTAATTGCTTCAACACACCTTACTGTGTATGAGCTCAGACATATGTTTAACTTACCGAAATAGGTCCTGTACATGATTTGAAGCCTGAAATGTTTATGCCGCTTAGCTAATGATGTCCTATCGAGATGGCCTTTAGGAAATGTGACACTAAAAGAAAAGATTTGTTACAAACAAATCTTACTGCATTATTTGTTGAAGAAATCAGTTGGTAATTTCAGCAGAGCTTTTTGGACCATTCTTATGCATGGAGACAGCATTTTTATTTTTTGCAGCCTTTTGGCAGACATGCAGAGTCAAGGCAAACTCAGAAAGGTAACTAAAAAAATGATATTAATGTATCATTTTTAAACAAGTGTAAGTACATCATCAGGACCACTGGCCGGAGACAGTTTGATATTGTTAAATCAGCAGGTCTACTCTTTAGTAAGAATAGGAACACATAGATTAATCGGGTACACACAAATTTTCACTATTTTGGTCATTTTCTAGGTTTGCTTCCTAGCGCTGATTGCATTAGATAACATTTCTTGCCCTTCAAATATATGCAGATATGGGAGCACAAATGAACCACGAGCTGTTCAACGGTACATTCAAGTGATGGAGCATCTCGGCCGGCCTGTTGTTGTCCACACCTGTGGCCTTATGGTGCGCCCCAGTTGCCCGTGGTTGGGTGCAACGCCTGACCGTGTTGTATATGATGCCGCAGAAGAACCACCGTTTGGTTTAATAGAAGTGAAGTGCCCATGGAGCATGAAGTTGGCGACCCTGGAAGAAGCACTGACTTCACCGGACTTTTTTGTTGAAGTCTCTGGAGGTATTCCAGAGTTAAAAGTGACTAGCCAGCATTACGCACAAGTTATGGGCCAGATGTTCTGTGCTGGCCTCAAGTGGACACACTTTGTTGTGTACTCTGAAAAGTGGTTAGTAATTTGCAAGTTAAAATACTGTGAGTCCACTTGGAGTGTCATGAGGACAAAGCTGGACAATTTTTATTTCACACGTGCTGTACCGTTCCTGTCTGCACTCAAATGTGCGCAGGACGTGGCTGTGTAGAACGCTTTCAGTAAACACTGCTGTAAGAATGAAACAAAGACCATGGACTGGCATAGTTCAGAATGCATGAGTGCCAATATTTGTGCGTTTATTTCCTGTATGGGTTAATGTCGCATGTTTTTGTTATACGAGGGGGTACCCAAAAGAAACCGGACTTATTTTTGTTCGAACTTATTTGTTCACATTTTAAGCACAGACCTTCAATCTCCTTCAAAGTATTCCCCACTTGCAATGATACGCTTGTGGAATCTTTCATTCCATTTTTCAAAACATTGTTTAAATTCATCTTTTGTGATGCTTGCAGTGCCTCCGTCGTTTTTTTATTCACCTCAGCAACATCAGCGAAACGCTTTCCATTCACCTATTTTTTCATTGTAGGAAACAAAGAAAGTAGCACGGGGCAAGGTCGGGAGAGTATGAGGGTTGAGGAATAGGGGTCACGCCATTTTTGGTCCAAAATTGTCGTAGAGAGAGGGCTGTGTGAGCAGGGGCATTGCCATGATGGAAAAACCAGTCACTCGACCGCCACAAATCTGGCCGCTTCCACCGCACACTGTTGCCCAATCTTTTCAAAACATCCAAGTAGAAAGCCTGGCTAACTCTCTGACCCTGCGGAACAAATTCTCAATGGACGACTCCTCTCACGTCGAAAAAACAAATCAGCATTGTTTTGAGGTTTGGTTTCACCTGACGAGCTTTCTTGAGGCGAGGTGAATTTGAAGTTTTCCATTGGCATGATTGTTGCTTTGATTCAGGATTCGATTCAGGAACACTTGAGTTGTCCCCATAGCATCGTCCTTGTACGTCTTTCTTAATATTTCAAGAGTTTCCATTCAACTTTTTCCGAGCAAAAATCAGAATTTCACCTGAGCACGCTGTTCACGAAAATCAGCCATTGCAAAAACGACATTCACACAAAACAGTCATCACTCTAAAACTCTGCCTAAACTAGTCTGACCTCCTTCAGCGACGGCACTCGGCTTACTGACTCTGGAATGTTCGTTCTATGCGCTCCTAGTGGCAAAACGCGGTACCACAGAAGCTTTGCCGACCAAAAAATTTAGTCCGGTTTCTTTTGGGTACCCCCTCGTAGACATAAGAAAGGTGCAGGAACTGTCATTCTGTCTGAAAGAAGGCTTGAGCTGCACTGTAGGGGAATTGAAATAGAGAAGGGAATGAAAGAAAGGAGAGAGAAGAGCTGGAGTGGAGAACTCTGGGGTAATTGCGACCACCTGGGCATCTTTAACATGTGCTGATGTCACAGAGGCGCATCATTGTTTCGCCTTTATTAAAACGAGGCCTGTTTCAAACTCAGAAACTCCAGCTCAGCAGTCAAGTACCACAACGCTTTTGCTTAAACCGTGCAATGTCACCTTGCTAAAGCTTTAACCTTTGCACTGCTGTTTAATTTTAGAAGAGAATAAGTGTGGGCATGTTGGCTTTAATACTTGAGGACAGCACAACCATTCAGATACAGAAAAGTGCTTGACCATGTCTGCTTGCTAGTCTTTGTTGTGATACAATCAAAGGAAAGTGATGAACAGTCTGATACCATTAATAGCAAAGGGGAGGTTTTTTAATTTGCAGTTTTAACGGTCAAACATCTTGGGTCAATTAATTTGTTCCATTAATATACAATAAAAAAAGATCCTGTTTGCTAGCCATGGTGTTACTGTTCATTTGCTTTCCATCTTCACGAGTTCTTCAGACCCTGCAATCTGTTCTGCCTTTTGTTGTGATACAGTTCCTTTTAAATTATGTATCATTTTCTTTGCATTTCATTTGCTGTACACCAGTTTGATGTAGTGTCACTTATATTTTTATTACCGACAAATTTCCAGTTTATCATCAAGAAAATAAAATTGGTAGTTTATTGCAGTCACACTACACATATTTGGATAGCGCAGGCAGCTTGTGCTTGTCAATGACATGCTTGTTAGCACTGTTATAAAGATACCTCTGACAAGCACTTTCATCCGAGCACATTGTATTTTCAAATTGACATCTCTGAGCGACAGAGGTGGCTTCCGAGTTATATCAGTGATTATAGTAAATAAATAACTGACCAGTACAGCATTATAGTAATGCCATTTTCTCATGAGCGTCCCACCGCGTTGCCCAGATGGTCTAAATTTCCAGAGCCCTGCTCACATCATAGCTTTGAGTTGCTTTGGGACGTTGTCTCTGCCTCCCAGAAAGAATAATTTCCAGAGCACTGTGCAAATTACCATGTCCTCATTAGTGGGGTCTGAAAGTTTGTTAGGATGGCGCACACAGTCCATATTTGATTCACAGTGTGTGCCATTGTGATTGGGATCCTGCGATCAAATATGTGGAAGGATTTTATGCGTTGTATCCGCCGCTCCACGTGAATACGCAAGCTTGCAATAGCTTCTGTCTGAGCAATTTCCTCCTCTGAAAGCTGGCCATTCCTCAGAAATGGTGGCATGTTGAGATGCACACCGATTGGTTCCAAGAGGTCCCTGATGGTGAAGCCCTTGTCCGCCATGACTACATCTCCTGTGTCGAAATGAAGGGAAAGGAATCCACTTGCTCTCACAAGTTCCTTGTCTGAGATGCACCCGGTGAAAAGTGCAGACACAAAAGTCAGTGTTCCATCTGGAGCCACTCCAATGAGGCCCTTAAATGTGTTGGCTGATTTGTAGTTGGAGTAAGTCTCTGACTGTAGCACATATGAACTAGGCACCTCACACCTAATCTCAGTTGCATCAATAATAACCCTGGTGTTGGGGTACTTCTCTTTGAACTCTTGAGGCATGTACTTGTCCACCAACTCACGGGAAGCCCACAGTGACACGTCTCCAAACCGGTGATACATCAAGTTTATCCACTCGTTAAAGATTCGGCTCACTGTGCTTTGATGGATGCTGAACCGGTGACCAAGGTCTTGCTGAAAAAGTCCCAGCCTCAAGTTCACCAGAACCAGGAACAGCTGGTTCTCATCGTTTAGAGTCGGACTCCGACCAGGCTCTTTTCTAGAACTTGCACTGTTCTCATCTGCTGTGGAGTAAGTGCCAGGCTTCAAATAATGAAGCAGTTTTTTCAAATCCGCATAGCACGGTAGACCAGTGTAAAACTGCATGTCGTCATCATTGTTCCTGAACTTCTCAACTGAAAACTCTGCCGAGGCGTTTTCAAGGTAGGCGCATCTCTTCAACAATGCAGAGACCCTCGCTTCTAGTCGAGCATTTATCTCCTGCTGTTTGTACAGCTCTTGGCCAAGTCGAGCAATTTCCTTGTCCTTCTCGGCTTCTGCAAAATTCTCGACACATTCCTCTTCAGTGCATGTATGATCATAAAAACCCTGTTGATTGCCTTCCGTTTCTGGCAGTGGCAGCGATGACGTAACTTCCTGAGCAGGAACAGTGGGAAGTGGCACCTGAACAATGCTTTGCCGATTCTTCGGAGGCTTTCTAGTCTTTTTTTGCTTTTTGAAGGAGAATACTGACGGCACTGCTGAATCTTTCAGAATGTTGCGGCCACTGACTATGTTTTTCAGGAAGTCATCTTCCACAAAGTGCTGTGAGCAAATACGGGCTGTCTGAATATTGAATGGTGGGTCCCTTTTTATGGCAATTAGCCAAGCCTTGCACATTGTTGGGTCATGTGGGAGGCAGTGGAAAGACACCTGCAAAGAGAAAATGCAAAGTAAGAAGTGCAGCCTGCATAAAAATATTTTCAGGTATTTATTTCTGGTCCAGGGCTTTTGTTTAGACATATACATGCAAACAAAAAATGGAGCATAATGTACAGAGCACTTTTGAAGGGGTAGAAAAGAATGTGCTACTTGCAACTATGGTTGTGCAACACGCATTTGCTGGAAATGAATTCATCTTATCTTCACTTATGCTGTGTTTGTTGTGGTTCATCTTTAGTTTCAAAACATGCATTAACTAGACCCTGACCGAGTGTTGCATACATGCACTGTCTTGCATGCTTTTTGTACACCCCTCTTGAATAACATTAACTGTAAGTCCTCTGAAGTCACTACAGTACCTGTTTGTTCATTCCAATAAAAACCTAGAACTGCTTCTTTCCTTTTTATTTCACTTCATGCAACTATGGCCATCTCCAATAAATTATTTAGATGTTGCATTAAGCTCACCTATCTCAGAGACAGAGAGAGAAAACAATTTATCATTATTTGCCAGGCACTAGACCCCTAGGACACCGCACGACCCCACTGCACAAGTGTTTACCATTCTTTGACTATCGCCGTTAAAAACAGGTAGCCCGTGAATGCAGCAATGTCTATGTTTTTACCACGACGAGCAAGCAGTTGTGCACTGAAATTTTTGGAGGATTCTATGCGCGTTATACATTCCCGCTACTAGTTGGAAGTATGGTACCGCTTTACCCTCACGGTCCACTTTTTTTTTTACACAACACACGGCTTCGTGGAAACCGGCCAGTTAGAAGGCGTGGCTGCAAGATGAAATCGCTACATGCATACAAGCCATCGCTCCACAAGATAGGCATCTTTCCCTGGTCGAACAGAAAAGATTGACTGACTTACAGAGCGCGAACGTTCTGCGCGACGAGCACTTGACCCTTGCGAGTCCGTCGAAACAAATATTCGCACTAAGAACCAATGCGTGTAATCGCTGCGTCGGATAAGCGACGGTTCACAAAAAGCGCGACCCGCACCACTGAACAGCTGAGCACGATTACTCTCTTGCGAGGCCGATAATCGGAGCACTTCACGGGCAATCGCAGGAAGAACAGCTTTTGTGTGATATTTCCTTCGTGCTTACAAAGCTTATTTCTAATTTCATTTGCTACATGGCGTTAACGAAATGTGTTGCGCGATGCCTCCACATGTAGCAACGGTTCTGCAACATTTGTGCCGCGGATATCAGGATTGCAGTCCAAAAATAGAAATGCGCTCAAATAAAGCGCTCTTACCTTTTTTCCCTGGGCGTCTTTGTGACCCTTCTGCGTACAGCAAGGCACTGAGCAGTATGTGGGCATCTTGAGGACGGTGAAACTCGAGCGCGCGCGACGAGCGTGTACCAGTGCGTGCTGTGAATCCGGCGGCTATCCTCCAACATGGCGGATCGCGCACGGCGACCGCTAGATGGCAGTGCATTTCGCATAAGGCCTAGTGAATTAGTGTAGAAAAAGTATGGCATACTAAAGGGCACTATTCTTGTTGATTTTTTAATACCAATGGTTATTGATGGCAAGAATGTCACCACCCTTGACAGGATTGCACTTGTCTGTGCTGCTCTGACCAATCTGTGTGACTCTGTTGTACCTTTTGACTAACTTATTTTGTGAGCAGCTAAGTTTATTTGCACCTTCATCACGAATAAAGTGATGTTGATGTTCTTTGCAATCAAAACTTCATGGATTGTTGCAATAAACAAGCACTTGGACATTGTATCGATATCTAATTGCAGAATGCCATCTAAAGACAAAAATGGCTACAAGATTGCACATAATCCGCTTAGCCTCTGCTGCTATGATTTTGGGCACACACAAACTGCACAGGCTGCATGAAGTGATGTTCCTGACTGCATGCATGCTATTGATAAAGCAAGTGCCTAAATGTCCTTGCTTTTTTGGTAGATCCTATCGAGCTGAAGCTGACACTCTAATTAATGTAAAGAATGTATACTCAGCCGGAGTTACAAATGCTTGAGCACCTCAAGTCACATTTATTTTGAATTTTGTTGCTTGAATTCTTTGCAGAACCACTTCCGTGATTTTGGTGGCTTCTTCAATTTCACACATCCATAATGGAACCACTTCCGTGAACACTTCTTGCCATCACATTCAGCCATGTCACCATACTCTGGTTGTTCACAATAACAGTATTTTTCATTGTTCTCATAGTCTTCAAAATGTGCTTCACTCTGAGCAGTGACATTCCAATAACCAAAGTAAAGCTGAGGCAAGACCACTCTTTGGAAATAAAGCGTGCACTTCTCCAACATTTCTGTGCAAAAGTTCCCATCAAGAGAGATTCTCTCAATGAACAGGTCATCGTTTGTCCACACAACAAAATCGCAGTAAGTTCATTTGCAGACGAACAGCTGCATCTGAACCTGGGAGTAATAGTGGCGGCGCCTTGAGAGCTTGACATCCCCATCTTCATGAATGAGGTAGGCACCCTTTCTTTCTGGAAGTTCTGCAATGCACGAGTCCCTGGCAGAATATGGGCACTTCACTTCTAGCAAGCCACGACCACAACAAACACAGTCAATAAGCCCGTGCGGTGTTGCAGCTAGAAAAGGGAATTCCGAGCTTATATGTAGCCCAGAGATTTCGCACTGAAAGCTCACATGGCGGATTGCCATGGCTGCTATGTAGGCAGCTCTTCCTGTTGCCTCTTTCTTCTTTCCCCAGTCAGTAGGAGTTGTGTGGAACTGGCATTCCTCTGGCTGGCATATTTTCTTTAGGAGGCTCTGGGAAGGTTTGGTCAACGAAGTCGCACGCACTGCTCCAGCAATCGATGCTGTTAAGCGGCTAGTACGAAATCAGTGCCACTTCCTTGAAGTTGCCTGGGCCAGAGTATGCTTTTCAATCAGAGCGCATATCTGTAAGAAAATGAAAATCCGTCATACATTGTATCACCACAGCCACCCATGTGCTCAAATAAGTTTTATGTGGCACGTATTTGAGTGCGTGTTAAGGAACTCTGGCAGTTCAATCAGATTATGTGAAAACAGTTTCATTTTTCTTGGTTCAGTGATGACCATAACCTAAACTACAATGCTAAAAACAATATATAAAACGCCATGAGCTCACTGAAGCTGGTATGTAGGCTAAATATGTTTAGTGAGACGAGTATTTTTCAAGCACGCAAACAGCATGGCGTCAAATGCATACCTCAGGATCAATTGAGAGGTTTTCAAATGCTGTGTGACATTCATCCAGTACCCCCTCCCACAATTCTGGACACCTATCCTTTCGAAGATTTTGAAGCAGTATTTGTGGAAACTTTGTTGCCAAGGGTACATATGGCTCTGAGAAGTTTGGGGTAAGGGACAGGACCGCAGGTTGACAGCCAGACTTGCTCAAAGTAGAATAAAATGCATTCATTTCTTCTGGTTTCAGAGCTACAGATGAGCCCTTCCCTAAGCCACTTGGTTTTTTCAAAGATTCGTCTCCATCCAGGTGGCGTTTTTTCATTGTGGACGATGAAAAGTCCATGTCCGCGACGGACCGGTACTCCAAATTCACCAGCTGGGGTGGCAACCAGGCATTTTCCTTGCTCGTGCACGCATGGCTGTCGCGACGACTTGTCACAGCCTCTAAGAAAAAGGATCGCTCCAATGTGCAAGCACGCCTCCCCCAACCCAGCCATACAGGTGCAGTGCGCGTGGATGACTTCCCCGTCAACCTTGATCAGCAACCAAAGAACCATCGGCTTTTCACGAAAGGACTGCGAATTGCGTACCTAGAAAGGAACCGATCAGGAAATGCCGAAATTTAGCGTATGCTCACGACTCACTCGAAACGCGCGATGTAAAAATAATTAACTGCTCACGACGACGTTACCGTCGCGGAGCACTTTAACCTTTGGTCATTCCACCATGCTGCTTGTGAGGTAGTTGTGCGACTGCAGCGATTTCTTGCACTTTAACTGCTCCCTAGTCACAAAGCTTGTGCTGTGGACTAGGTAATTGCTGATGTCCGCTGTATCCATACGTGGATACATTTCGACGTCGGCCAACTCGCTATCGGCTAACGTCAGCAGGTCGTCGCCGCCGCATTTTCTGATTTTAGTGATGTACCTTTCGCGCTAAACACTCGATAGACCTTTGGCATAGTCGCCGAGCTTCATGACAGCGCATGCCTTCGTGTCAGACGAGCAAACCACCAAAAACAGTCGGCAGTTGACCAGGCAGCACAACAAAAGTTTCGCCAGCACAACACAAGCTGTAATGTTCACAATCTCACTGCAGCACGTAGTCATCGCTGTCAGCTTTGCACTGTCCAGCCGCTCAAACAAAACGCCGAGATCGTGCAGCACTCCAAACGACGGCTCGCAAACAAAGCACAATGTCCATGATACACTCCGTCCGCACCAGAATCCAGCAGTCGTCTGCTACGTGCACCTCAAACATGGTGGCTGGCGGCGTTGCACCGCAGCGGCTTTGCGCCAGTGCATACCACCTATACACCATTTTCCGTGTTAGCCTCGCACCCAGTTCGTTCGCAGTGTAGTGACTGCTTTCCTCCTCCCTGGCCTGTGCATTCGGCGGTCCCGCATGCCCCGGCTCCATTTTCTGTGTGTGTGCACGCTTGGCATTTGACACAAAATTGAGGAATCACAAATAACGGACGAAAATTACAAAGTTACTCAGGAGCAATTCTCGGGAAATACCAAATCAATCATCAGAAAGAAAATTCTTGCCGCGCTGAGAGTACTTGTTGGGCCAAGGAATTGTAGTTGTTCGGCTACCCTGAGCCAAGTTCTACGAGCAAGAGCATGGTTATGCTTGGTTTTACAAGGGAGCACACCGCCTGCTTTCCTTATGTTTACCAAGCTGCTTGCCGCCTAGCTACGTACTTTGGATAGCAGGACTCGGCCTCAGACAGATACTGCGCCTTGCGCGTTTTCTTACCAATTTTCCATCATTAAATGAAAGAGCGGCACAGATACAAGTTGATGAAAACGAAGAAGTTCAGAGCACAGCGCAAAAGCGTGCTGCAGTTTAATGCCATATGTGAATGCCTGCCCATATAGCGTGGTATCACGCGCTGGCCAAGGAAGCTGATATCTGCGAGACGGCCTGAGTTCGAATCGAAGTTCGAAGTTAGTTCTCAAGGGCACTTGCGATTCATGATGCTCAAGGAAAACCTGCCAATAGCTGTCAGGATGTGATAAACACAGCACAGAGCCCAGTTTGCAAGATTTCAAACAGGCCCACAAAATGTAAATTTCGGAGCAAGTCTTCTATGATGTGCATCGCATTTAAGTTTGTCTAAAACCAGCAAAATATGAATGCTGTACACACCACAGAAGATTTGCTACAAATCTTGCTTTCTGTTGCATAGGCCATTTGAAATCATCGTTCTTGAGCTGGGCTCTCTGCCATTTTTTATCACCTCACAACAGCTATCAGCAAGTGTCCTTTGAGATCATGAATCATTAGTGCCCATGGGAACTAAGTGGCACAGCAAGCAAGTAAAAAAAAAGCCAAACGTGTGATAACTGGGCAGAGCATCTGATAGCTTTTAGCACAGCAGCAATCACAAATGAGAGGTAAAATCTAGGAGTTATTGCCTTAGCATATCATGCTTCAAGGCCCCTCCACGAAGTCCTGAACTCGGAACAAAAAGAGTGCTTTTTCAGTCAGACCAGGGGTCACCCCAAAAACTGTGCTCTAAATATTTTTCACAAATATTCTGCTAATCCCTGAAAAGGAGCAGTAATGTTTCCTCTCGCTTTTCACATTTGTGCAATTCTCGTATTATGCAAGGTCAAGCTTGACTTCAGTTTTCATTTTTTGCAGGCTTGGGAGCAAAGCACAAAAATAGAGCCACTCAAGGCATGGCATTAAGCTTCTTACAAATGCTTCATTGAAAGGGACTTGCATCAATATAGCACACTTCACTGACCACACGTAAAAGAAGCACAGCTTCTTTCATGTGCACAGCATGGAGAACTGAACCTGCGAGTAGTACTCATTTGGACCATTCTCAGCTAACAGGTACGTGTCCTGGTTGATAATCACATCATACTTGCCACCATGAAACATGTCCCTGCAATCATCTACAAATGGACACAATCTCGACAACTGCCTGATGAGAGTAAACTATGCCATCAGGCGTTGCAGACAGCCACGGTTTCTCTTTGCAGACATGTCCCACTCTGAACAACTGTCGGGCCAAAGTCTGTGGCAAGCTTCTGCCGTGCGACTGACTCGTGCTTGAGGCCATGTTGTGTGGCTGCATTTCCAAAAAAAATTTGGAGTTGTCATAGCCTGCACTGCTTTTATTGTAGGGGCTGTAGCACGTTTAGGAATTTTCCTAATATTTGATGCTGTCACCCTGAGCCTTCTTGATATGTGCCATAAATAGTTGTCCTGCTGCCTTGTAGCCGCCTCCAGAGCTATTATTGCCGCACTAGAAAGGGCAATGTACCTGTTGTAAAACTCGGCACACAGCACGCAGGTGTGTGGCAAAGCTGTGACATCATCATGAGGCACATGATGCAATGCAGGTGTGATGCTTTGTTGGAGCTGCCGGAATGGAGCAGATCTAGTGGCGTGAAGCAAGGTGCCTGGGATTGAAGCAAACAGAAAGCACAATTACACCAAAAAGCGCACACTTCCAGCAGCTTGCATGCAAGAACATTTGCTGGTTGCACTTGAGGCCAATGACTCGAAAACATGAAAATGAAACGACGTGCAGAAAATGGCCACGGCATTAATAATCTCCCTTGTGAGGGGCTTCTGTACAACCAATAGAGTTGTGTACAGTTCCTTGTGCCTGTATTGCATTTTCTGCTTATTATGCAGCCTAAGAGGCTTTTTTTAGTGGTCTGCTTGTTTTGTTTAAATTAGGAGTACACTAATTTACACATATTGTAGTGAATTGCCTTGCACCAGTTGCATTCACAAGCTCTTGAAATGGACAATCCTTGAAGAACTCTTCAAATTCTTTGTCATTTGCAAGCAGGCGGGGCACAGCTGGCACTTTCTTTGGGAGTGTATTTTCTTCAACTGCTTGCTTTCTGCGCTTAAAATCGATGTTTTCAAGCTGAGCTGGCTCCAAGTTCCCTTTTGTGCCCATGTTCCATGCGGCAATGTTGTCTGTACAGGATTCTCCAGTAAGGCCCTTCACTACTGCCATATCCACTTTCCAAAGGAGTGCGCCAAAATGGCTGCAGACTTTTCCTTTTCCAGCCATGCGGGTGAAGCCACTATTCATTACCTCACCGCTCCGTTTACAGCCCATCCATGCTTTGTTCAGCGCTTGTTCCTGTGTATTCTTCGTCTCGTCCCCGTTTGTTCGCGCTGTTTTTTTTTTGCATAACGCCATGCTTTGTGCTGTGTCTTCAATGCCTGCGATGCTTGCACTGTGCACTTTAGTAAAATGAGATCACTGTCAACTTCATGCACAAGCGCTTGCCCCACCCAACCACTCTGCAGGTAGGTGTAAACGCCTTCAGGAGTATGGAGTCAAACTTCTCGCAAGTTGCATGCCTTGTTGGTCACAAGGTAGTAGATGATGTGTGGCATTTGGACATGGGGCCATTTTTTTACATTATCATGTCACTCTGTTATCACAGGTGGGTGATGGTATGTCTTGTCTGCAAAAAAAAAACAGGTAAAAATTTTAAATGATCCAACAGTGCAACAAACATCTAAACCGATGCACGCAGTTTGGTTTGGTTTGGTTTATGGGGTTTAACATCCCAAAGTGACTGAGGCTATGAGATGCCGTAGTGGAGGGCTCCGGAAATTTCGACCGCCTGGGGTTCTTTAACGTGCACTGACATCGCACAGTACACGGGCCTCTGGAATTTCTCCTCCAAAGAAAATCAACCACCGTGGCCGGGCACGCAGTTTCCTTTCTAGCACTCAGTGCATGACTAGGATATGTGTGTGCTCTAAAAAAAATAAAAAATATGTACTGCTGTGCTTCCAGCCTCTGCTAGATACACTGGATACACGCATTTGATTACTGCCAAACTAGTGCTGCAATAATCTGTTGGCATATTTGCAGGCTCCCTGTTGAACCCGAGTCTGAAGTGACACCACATCATGACTTGTTTATTATTTTTTTTGAAGGCTTA
This sequence comes from Amblyomma mixtum, assembly GCF_055824585.1. Taxonomy (NCBI): domain Eukaryota; kingdom Metazoa; phylum Arthropoda; class Arachnida; order Ixodida; family Ixodidae; genus Amblyomma; species Amblyomma mixtum. The sequence goes on along the minus strand of NC_143013.1, from coordinate 220,875,515 downwards.
ATTCCCCCCCGAAACAGCAGCACATTTTCTGCGCGCGTTTTCAATCAGTACACCTACTACATTTAGGTTCTAGGCGGGCAGCGGCGGCTAACACGATGTGACGGCTATCATAGTACTGTGTCTGGTATGTGTCTGCTGCACTGCACACAACGCTCTCCACGCACGTTGATAAACAGGCGGCGAGTAAAACGACCGTAAAGCGGCCCCGGGTCTGTGGTCAGCACTATGCCTGATCTCTGTTACAGCAAAATCTTAGCGATGTGTCAAGGCAGCGATAGTTTCGGCGATGGAAAGCACTCCTGTCGCCCTTGCTCTACACACCAGTTGTTGAATGCTGGCTTGCTGTTGTACTTCAACACAATAGGCTAATCTAGTCGCAATTTTTGCACGCTAATTGTCAACACGGCGGAGCCACACTGCCTGGCATGCTTACGTGCAACTTTTTAAGTGAATTGTTTTTATCCGAAAGTACTTGATCCCACAATCGCGATCCCACGATGCGAGCACCCGGCCGCGAGCACGCATTGGGAAGACCCAGTGCAGAACGAATATTCATCTCGAAAGGCCTACAGGCCTGTCGCGCTTTTTCTTCGCGCTAGGTACAATCGGAATATCACACTGTAGGAACACATTCAAAGCAAATAACTTTAGAAGGAGCCATCACTTACCTCCAATGTTAATCATAGGCACAGCCGGCGCACCTGCATTTCGACGAGCTTCTGCAGCTTCATTGCTACTCGAAGCCCCGGACATGTCGTCTCAGTGCACTTGACTCAAGCTCAAAAAATAATTTCTCACACCATGTGCGCCACAGATCAAAAATAAACACATCTGAGAGAAAACACCTGCTGGTTGACTCGGATATGCATGCAAAACAGCTTGATCCCACATTCCAACATGGCGACGATATTGGCCAGATCATAGACGGCGCTGCGCGCACAATTCGCAACGAGCATGACCTATAGGGGGCGCGCGAGGCGATTCAACATGGCTGTCATTGGGATGATACTCCTTGCGCGTCGTCGTTGTTGTCGTGTGCCGAGCTGCGCCGCGGAAGGTTGTAGCGTTGTAGTGCTAACCGATTTTCGGTAGTCTGCTATGATGTCGCTACCATTCAGCAGGCCGCTGTCTCTAGGAGACATCATGAACCATATTGGAGCGGCAGAAACAAGAATTTGATGCCTAATTGAAGGCGAAGCGGTTCTCAACGCCGGCCATGTCATCTGCTGCGGTGTGAAGGCTTCCAGCATTGGATCCGTCACAATACAAGGACTTTGCGTGCAGACATCGAACGTTCAGCAAAAACCATATGAACTGGAGTTCATTTACAGTCAAGACAGCTCCATCAAGGTATGTCACACGTTTTACTGTGTACGGAGCCTATAGGCCAGCATGAAACGCTCGGCTCGCTCGAAAGTATCGTTTCTCTAGACAGGCTGTGCGGTTAAGCCTGCGGTCTGTAGCGATGTTTTTACCGTTGGGCATGACGATGTCAGTACAGTTGTTGATAGTGCGTCGACAAACATCGCCGATCTGACTTGCACGTAAACTCCCGAGCGCCGACGGAGCTCTTGAAAGGTCGCGGAGCCCTTCGACGTTGCGGCGACAACATCACGTCGTAGCAGCCTCAAGGAAATATGCTAGCGGTTGTACTGTGTCTGTCATTGCGTTGCACATCATCCATGACCACCTTACCCAACAGTTTGTGCTCATACAGGCGCGAATGTTTTTATGTAGGGCGGGCGCTGCTCTTGTCTATACAGAGTTAACACCAACATATTCCATCGTTTTATATCAACGTTTATTAATTCCAAAATTATTACAGAATGCCTTACCATATGCGTTTTCTTCACGCTGATTATCCTTTGGACTGATAATCGCTGCGTTTGAAAATTAAAATTCGTTTGCACACTTCATTTTTCGGGCCACTGCTCCTGCAAGGCTGGAAACTCCCAACACTGCAAACACATGGTCGCAATGTTGCTGTTTGTAAACAGGCAAGAGTGCTTTTATTTCATCTTTTTATTTTCATCAGGAACAGCTCAGTAGAGCAAGTGTGAAGTGGCACTTTGAGCATGTAGAACAACTCATGCAACCTTAGGCAGTTTCACGTAAATAAAGCACATATGCAACCAACAGAGCTAAACGCTTCATTCTTATGAAAATATCCTTGCTTTCTGCTAACTAGCATTAGTATCACAAAAGTTCCGAACAGTAATATGAAAAGTTCCTTTGTGTGCATGGTTTAAATTATTGAAGCTAGATTAAAGCACTCTTTGAAAAACTGCAAACTAATTAAATACTTGGTGGCACTTAATACAGACATCTAAAGGCAGCTATGCAGACATGTGCTACAGAAGTATCACTTGCTTTTCTTCATTCACAGGACTGGCATCAACAATCTGGAGCATCTGACGTGCACCGACCTGAAGCAAGCCTGGGGCAAACTGAAGGCATCACCGATGTACCACGCAAGAGAACTAAAAGAACTGTGCCATGTGAATGCCCAGCAACGGCTACAGCTACTTACAGACACACAGGAAGCCATAAGGCAGAGACTGATAGCAGCCCTGCCAGAAAGTGCATTGGCACTTCACTTTCACGGCAGGCTGCAGGAGAGCTCTCAGTCACCTGCTTCGGATCCAAGTGATGATGAACACCAATTGCTGAGCCATATGATGTGCCAGGACATGAGGCCCTACACTGATTTCCTGTACCATAATGTTCGTTTCCAAGAGGTGGGAAAGTTCAAAATATGCAAATCATCAGACCAAGATTTGACAGAACGGGAGCAGCATTTTTACAGAAAATATGTGGCGGTGACTCGGGAGGAAGCCCTGCAGATCTTGGCTGCAACACGGAGTCAAGACAACACCATATGGCACAAAGAGCGGAAAGTCAGGATAACCGGGAGCAGGTGCCACGCATATTTCACTTTCCTTCCGAAGCATGGCCGAAAGCTTTCGTGGCAATCAGGCAACACGCTACGGAAAAGCAAGCGAAGAGCCAGCTATTGCCGACTACATAAGTAAAACTAAAACTTCAGTTACAAAGGTTGGCCTGGTTGTGCACCCTCTCTTGCCTTGGCTATGGTATAGCCCAGATGGTGTTGTCTTCACCAAGGGAGTGCCAACAATTCTCGTAGAAGTAAAGAGCCCAGTACACGGCAGAACAAAGGAAGCTGTAGATCTTATGGAAGAAAGGAAGCTTCCTTATGTAAAGAAAGATGGAGAAAACATTGTTATCAACAAGAGGCATTCGTATTTTTCGCAGGTGCAGCTTGGGATGTTCCTGCTCAATTTGAAGTTAGCACACTTTGTAGTGTACTCCGAAGTAGACTCGCTAATCGTCACCGTGCACCGATGTGACGAACATATTGACAGGCTCATACGAAGGCTGCAGTTCATCTATTTCCAGCACCTTTTGCCAAAACTTGTGGAGTCTCTCTAAAGTGGTCGAACTGTATTTCGAAGTGGTGAGGTTTTTTTTTTTATTACTGCAAGGTTTCACAATAATTGTAAAGTATAAACACTGAAGCATGATGAACAGGCACAGCATCTTCAGTTCTTTGTAAATATGGTGTACTTAGTAAAACACGTTGCGGGACTAGTTTGTTATGCATTTTCTTTCGTTCAAATTTAAGCAGCGCTAACTTTTAGGATGCTAACATAACAGGACAGCACCCGTCCTGTTATGTCCTTTGTGTATTCGTCCTAAAAGTTAGCGCTGCTTAAATTTGAACGAAAGAAAATATAGTGTAGGATGGTGTTCATACGAGGTCTGTTAGAAAAGTATCCGACCTTATTTTTTTTTAGAACACCTGATGGATATGAAACAAGCGCGCTTGCACCAGCAGACCTTGAACTGTCGTGCGCACGCACAAATTTTTTCCCGCCTGCTGATAGCGTCAGTTGCTGGGAGGCAGCGTTTGAGTGAGGTAGTGCGCAGTGCTCTCGTCGGTTTTTTAGTGCAAGCAAAATGGCAATGCGACAGGAGCAGCGCTAATGCATCAAATTTTGCCAGAAACGGGGCAACAGCCAAGTGGAAACCATTTGGAATATTTAGACGGTTTTCTGTGATGATGCTTAGAGCAGCACACAAGTTAAGCAATAGTACAACTGGTTTAAAGATGGCCACACATCGGTGGAGAGCGAGCCACGCTCCGGTCAACCATCAATATGCCGAAGTGAACGCTCTGGTGATGCGGGACCGTCGTGTGACTATCCGAGAAATTGCGGAAGAGGTGGACATCAGTAGTTTTTCTGCACATTCCATTATCACCGAAGGTTTGGCCATGAAGAGAGTTGCGGCGAAATTTGCGCCAAAGCTGCTCACGGTGGAGCAAAAGCAGCTTCGTGTTGAAGTCTCACAGGACACATGGATTCCACAAACAGTGACCCCGACTTCATCAACACCATAATCACTGGTGACGAGTCTTGGGTGTATGGGTACGACCCGGAAACCAAATCCCAGTCGTCATAGTAGAAGCATTCCACGTCGCCAAGACCAAAGAAGGCCTGCCAAATGCTCAGCAACGTCAAATTGATGCTGACTACTTTCTTGGACTCTCACTGTGTGGCACACCACGAGTACACACACCCCAGGGTCAAAATGACAAAAGAGTACAACAGGGATGTCCTCCATCGCCTACGTGATGCTGTGCGGCGCAAGAGACCGGAGTTGTGGTCAACAGGAAATTGGCGCATCCATCACGACAATGCTCCTGAACATTCTTCGCACTTGATTAAGACTTTTTTGGCGAAAAACCAGACCCCTGTAGTTCAACACGCTTCTTACTCTATTGATATGGCCCCCTGCGACTTCTGGTTGTTTCCCAAAATCAAGAGGTCATTGAAAGGAGCGCGATTTTAGACAAGAGAGGACATTATGGCTGCAACGACAGCTGAGCTAAACTCCATTCCGAAAAAGGCCTTTTCGGAATACTTCCAACAGTGGCAGCACATCTGGGAGAAGTGTGTTGAGTCCCAAGGAGACTGCTTTGAAGGTAATTAGGTTTCCAACGCTCCAGTTATGCCATTTTTTTTTCTTCGGCCAAAGGTCGGATACTTTTCTAACAGACCTCGTATGTACATTTATGTATGCTCCTCCTGCCCAGACGTTCTCTTACAATTTCTTTGGAGGAGAAATTCGAGGCCCGTGTACTGTGCAATGTCAGTGCACGTTAACCCCAGGTGGTCGAAATTTCCGGAGCCCTCTACTACGGCGTCTGTCATAGCCTTAGTCGCTTTGGGACGTTAAACCCCATAAACCAACCAAATAAAAATGACACAAATGTGATAAAAAAGTTCTGATACAATTAAAGAAAAAATGGATTCTGTCTGCAGTTGACATGCCTGATCTAGTTAACATGCAGTCCAAATCTCTTCTCAGAAAGAATAGGCGTTGAAAGGTTGACAATGCCTGCGATTGTGATCAATACCTGATCAAGCGCTCCCACCATTTCCCAAGGAACGGGCCCCTTCAGAATCTTGAACACTTTCATGCGTTGGATTGCTCGTTCCATGTGCACCCTCGCCCTGGAAATTTTAAGTGTCTTTTCAGATTCGGCAGCTGTGAACTGCGCCTGGTTCCGCAGGAAAGGGGGCTGCACAATTCCGAGTCCGTGTTCCGCACATAGACTATCTATGCTAAACCCTTTGTCGATCATTACATCGTCCCTAAAGCTATCTAGCTTGTTGAGAACTGCTGCTTTCTCCACACAAGCTTTATCGGAAGCTCTGCCGCCAAACCCATAACTAAGAAATGTGATGAGTCCTGCAGGCGACACTCCAATGAGTACCTTGGCAGTGTGCATGCCTTTGTAGTAGGAGTACGTCAATATCCTACATGATGCACAGTGAGATTTTTCTAATGCAATTTCCGTGCAGTCAAGCACAATGCGAACTTCTCGGTAGTCATTAAAGCACTGTGGCATGTTCTTTCTTTCTTCATCCTTTTCAGGCCATGGAATAGCAGCTTCCAAAATGGCAGCAAGGTTTCGCAGTGTGTCGTAGCAATGCCTTGCCACTGTCCTTCTGCTTACGCCGATCAACGTGGCCAAACATTCGAAAGAAAGGCATGTTTTCAGCCTAGTGAGCACAAGCACTACGCGGTCAAATACAGGAATGGCTCTGTTCAAATGGTCTATTCGAGCCACTTCATCTGATATTGCCATCAGTGCATTCATCGAATTCACTCCTGTAAAGGCCACGACAGCAGCATTGGTTGATAGCAAATCTACCAACTTCATCTTATTCGGCACAAGGGCATCAGTGTTAACTTGTACACCTTTGTCCAGAACATTCTTTTTAAGCACATCTTCGACATGGCTGCACCCCTGGAGCTGCAGAAGTGTGTCGGCCACCTCCACATCCTGTGCAGCAGCACAATCCAAGTGGCCATCTTGCCCGACTGAAGCCTTGTTGAGGCAGGAATCACCTGGCACTGCTTCTGAGTCAGCCATCTGCATCACAAAACCAAATGTGCCCAAGGCATGATGAGAAGATCCTAAAGCATTAGCAATAGAATGATGACAACACATAGTGCGGCTACGTCATTCGCAACGCTTACCTTGGTAACGTTACTGGTAGCCAGTTCCGCCTCAGTGGGCAAGGCGAGTGGCACTGACTCTGTGTCTGAATCCCTTGGTAAGGACGCTTCTGCACAAAACAAAAGAACCCTCACCCGTGAAAAAGTGACAGCACAGCCTAAAAATTACCATTTGTGTAGAGCTGTTGCGTTTTAGCTTTCCCTGGCTCAGTGTGGTGGTGTAGTAGCTAAAGCGCTGAGCTACCGAGGTCACAGCAACCACTTATGTGATGCAGGTGTAAAATGTACACACCTGTGCATATGACATGGTGTGCACGCATGGCAAAAAAACATTGTGTCGAACCAGTAGACTCTAGGAGAAGACGACATGCAAATGAACGTTCAATTAGCACTAACAAACAGGTTCCGGTAGTTTCTTCGAGACTGTCACGGAGTGAAACCTCCTTCCATCATATGTACTGGAATCTAATAATCCTGTCAAGAAGCTGGGATATTTGTTTTATGGCTCCTAGCATTGCTGCCATGTATTTTGATGGTCTGCTTTATTTGCTGTTCTCATTTACGAGCCAAAGCTATGGTACAAGCTTTGTACAAATAAAAAATAAAGTGAACACCTTGTCTGTGTTCTTCGCGGTGAAAACTCATAAACCTGGTGCACCCTTCAGGATGATTGTCAGCGAGAAAGGGACCTGGCAGCAACAAATTATTAGGTTCATGCTTAGGCACTTGAATAATCTGGTTCTTTCTGATCCCTCTACCATCAAGAATTCATTGGATGTAGCCAGCATGTTAAAAGGAGAGCAGATTGGATATGCCTTTTTCATAAATGTTAGAGATCTATTTCATTCTGTGCCACGTAACGATCTGTTTATTGCTGTCGGACAGTGCATTGAAACAAAAGGTACTATCGCCTTCCAAAATATGGCCAGCTTAAGTGTAGACAATTTTATGTCACATTTAGAATTTTATATCAATGTTACTTCTACCCAGTTTGACAACCGGCGCTATCTACTGCTCCAGGGCATTTGCATCGAAAAAAAAATTTATTATTTGGTTCATTTTAAATGTTCATGAAGCCCCAGTGGTCTTGGCACACTCCGACTTGCACATTACGAGGAAGAATAAAATAGGTGCACACTGAGCATATGGCATTCAATAGAAGTCTTTGTGCCTTAAAGAAAAAAAAACGTATCAAGTTTCCCAAAACATACCTCCCTGAGTTCGTGCAGACGCCCGTGCCACGTGAGCTGCTGCTGCCTGAATTCTGGACAAATCCTGGTGGTCATGAGGCCTGACAGGCAGACGCTGCGACGGTACAGCGGTCCTCTTTAGCCGTTTTCGTACGGGTGTCCACACCTGAGGGTCTGGGAAACAATAACGCATTACATTGGCTTCACCCAGAAATCAGGGTGAGGTCACTGACTGCCGGTGGGACCAGCTTAAACTTAAAGTTAGTCATCGAAGGCCCTTTCGGAAAATTGTACACTGAGGTGGCAGTTTCCGCTAGCCTACCTAGCCATTTTCCTTATCTGTTTTCTAACAAATCCGAGCAGATGCTGAAAGAAAGAGGGCAGTCGTTCTGCACTAACATAGCGTGCATGGCGTTAACCCGTTGAAGGGCACGTGAACTCTCGGGAAAGCTGGACTGCGCAAAGCCAGTAGCATCAACAGTAGATGCAACAGATGCGGAAACAAGGAGTATTTCGCCAGGCGTTCAGCCTCACGCTTGATTCCGAGGGTCAGGCGAGAGAGAGAACTGATAGCACAGAAGAAGCTGCCGTAGGTGAAGAAAGTGTTGACTCCTGCGTCCGACAGTTGGAGGCGGCTCTCTAAGCCAGAAAAGGCGACACCTGTTGCCGAGAAGAAAAGTGACGCTTCACTGAGCACTCTGCTAGAGAGTGTCAAATAAGGCTGCTCCTGAAAGAGCATTTCGTTCTATGAAAAAGGGGGTCTAATGTACCGCCGATACTGTGACACTAAAGGACGAGTGTACGACCAATTGTTGGTCCCGCAGAAGTATCGTTAACAGCTTCTCGACATTGCTCACAGCAACGCTTGGACAGGCCACTTGGTATGCGAAAAACGAAAGCGAGGTTGATACAGGAGTACTACTGTCCCAGTTGCTGGAAGGAAATCGAGGAATTCGTTCGATCGTGCGACACGTTCCAAAGGACTGGAAAGCCCACTGACAAGTGGAAGGCGCCCATGAAATTGGTCTCCATAATTACTGAGCCATTCCGTCGGCTCGTTATTGATATCGTAAGGCCACTGCCTGTATCGGAGTCATGGTTGCTGCTACGTTTTGACCGCGCTATGCGTCGTCACAAAATTCCCGGAAGCAATCCCCCTGAAAGAGCTAAGTTCAACCTGCGTTGTTGATGCCTGATTGGCGATATTCTCGTGCGTCGGATTCCAGTGAGAAATGCACAGTGACAATGGAAGCGTGTTCACTAGCTGTCCCACGACGACATTCCTAGAACGATGCGGAATTAAGGTCGTCCACAGCGGATCCACTCGGGCCTACGTTTCGTGGCTTAATGGCTTCTGCGTGATCCCGACCGGGAAGAGAGACTGAGCAGTGAGCGACGGCCGCACAAGAACTTTGTTTAGACCGTGCATTCCGGCTGCTCTGCTCTATTTTGTTCGCGCCACGGCCGAAACATGACTCTGGGGCCATCTTCCCAGCGGCGGAAAGAACGCGACCGACTCCACGGTCTGTTCCCAGAAGCTCGGATGCAGTATTCGCGTGCAGTGGGTGCCTGGTCACTGCGGCATCCGCGGCAACGAGCAAGCCGACGAGCTCGCCACCGCCGCACATCAGCTTCCTCCCAGCGACGAACCGCTCGCCCTGGAAGACGTGCGTGCGGTGATCCACGACCACCTCCGTCAGCAACACCCGGACCCTCGCATCGCGCGAGGAGAGCGCATTTCTCTCGTCGGCGCGCGCTCAGTGGTTGCCTCCTCCACAGCACTATCGAGGGTCACTTCTTTCTTGGCCAAAAGTTATCCCGTTACCTTGTTGTTCCGCAACCCAAAAACAAAACGGTCTAGCAGCGCGGTGTCGAGGGTGGTGAAATTATAATGCTGCGCCGTGGTTCGAAGGGCAGCAAGGTAGGCGGCTGCCGGCTCTCCCTGTGCCTGGTCGCCTCGGTGGAACTCGTATCGCCTTGCGAGCTCCCTTGGCTTCGGGGCGAGGTGCTCCCTGAGTACGGCAAGTATTATTTCGAATGGACTATCCTTGAGCTGGGCCGGCGCAATGAGCGCTTTCGCCAACTGAAAAGTGGCGGCGCCGCAACTACTAAGGAACGTGGACCGCTTCTTGCCACCGTCTGTAATAGCGCATCCAGGAAGAACTCTAAACGCTGTGCATAATCTTCCCAGTCCTCGGGGTGGAACAAGTCGAAAACTTCGATGTATGCCTCACTGGCGGTGGCGGCCATGCTGCACAGGTGGGCGCCAGCGATGTCAGTTTCCCTTGGGAGCTGCAGCAATTATGTCGAACGAGTATCCCATCCTCGTCGCCAGTGTTAAGTCGGTTTCATCACCACATTTATTAAAACTTCGTCCGGCCCCAGCCGCGGCAACAGTGAAAAACACACTAGAATCCACAGCGCCGCTGTTACACACAGTGACACAGGTCTCCCGCTCATTGTTGTCAGTCTCGGAGCACCACTCGCACCACACTGCGGCAGTAACGTGCAACTGCCCCACCACGAAACTCAAAACAACGACAGGAAGAGCGCTCCTGCAGAGGCTCGGATACCGCGAGCAGATGCGAGAAATTTCGAGGACGGCAACGATCCCCGACGAGCTTCGCAAGACCCTCAAGGTAGCGCCAATACCAAAAAACATGGATCCCAACCTCCATCGAGGCAGAAGAGAAGCGAGGACCGAATTCATCGAGAAAACATACGCTCCTCAAGCCACGACCGTGTATACAGACGCGTCTTGGAGAGGAGGAGATACCAAAATCGCTGTAGCGGCGGTGGTCGATTCGTCTTTACGCGAAATGACCAGCGCGTCTCTCCGAGGCTGTACAGCTGCAGAGTCCGAGGAAGTAGCCGTTGCTCTAGCGGTGGCGGAGGGCTATAGAACCGGGCGGTCACTAACAATACTTACGGACTCTCAAACAGCCTGCCGAAATTACATGAATGGCAGGATAGGTCGTCACGCGCTCCGTATACTCCTCGCAGCGAGTGACAGAATTAAAAACCGGGAAGAACAAAACGACAAGATCCGACACAAAATTGTGTGGGTACCGGGGCACACGGGGGTGGCAGGGAACCGAGAGGCCGACAGGATAGCTCGAGGATACATTACTTTCCGAGCTTCCGACGAGACCGCGGAACTCGCGCCAGCACCCAGGGAATACTCGGCCATACTACAAAACTATAGAGGCAGAAGAATGCGATATCCCCCACCGCACAAATCTCTCAGCAGAGGAAGCTGTCACTTGGAGACAATTACAAACAGGCTCTTTCCCAAACCTACATATACTAAACAAAATGCACCCTACGATATACACGAACAAATGTCCCTGGTGCGACGAAAAACCTACACTATACCACATCACATGGGCCTGCCAAAACATAGACGTGGTCCCCAAAATACAAAACCCCAGTGCGGAGCAGTGGGAGACTCTGCTGTCCAGCGACCGCTGCGAAGACCAACAAGGTCTGGTACAGCGAGCTCAACGGGCGGCAGTGGCCAGCGGAGCCCTGGACTGAGGGCAACCGACCACTGATTAGAGGCGGACGACTTCGACAGAGAAGGCTCCTGGGGGTAGAACCAAGACGTCACTGAAGATGCCCCCAAACCGCAGGAAAAACCATTAGTGTAAATAAAGTTTTCCCTTCCCTTCGGAACACACTAACACTAGCGTGGAAGCTGTGCCAGAGGCTACAGGATTTTCGTCAGATGTTGTGGCTCCACACCCAAAAGCTGTTTGATCAAGGAAGCTGATGGTTCCTTTTGATGATAAACTTGATGATTTGGATGCCTATTTGCATCGCGTTGAGGTAATAGCAGTAGGACAAGGATAGGATAAAAGCGAGTGGGCAACAATTTGGAGCCTTTCTCTGGTGGGCGAGGCCTTAACAGTTTTCAGGAAAATGCCCGCATCAGAGTCGACAGACTATGATAAGGCGAAGAAAACACTTCTGCAGAGATTCCGCTTAACCGCAGAAGGTTTCCGTGAAAGGTTTAGAGGTAGCAAACCAAATGATGCGGAAACAGCTAAGCAGTTCGCATCGAGACTGTCAACTACTTTGAACGATGGCTGGAAATGGCCGAGGTAGAAAAATTTTATAAAGGGGTGAAAGACCTCATGGTGGCAGATCAGTTTTTGTCCTGCTGTCATCCAAGGTTGGCCATATTTCTAAAAGAGAGAAAGTTGCAGAAAGTGCAAGAATTCACAGAGTATGCAGATCAGTTCATGGAAGCCCAGTTCCGATGCAGACACGGTAGAGCAAGGAGTGCAAAGTGGCACATTCAAGCAGCCCCCGAGGTGTTTCTTGTGCAGTCGTATTGGACACCATGCTGCGGCCTGTAGGTTTGGAGGAAACAGAGGGCAGACGCAGTTAATCTGCCAAAACTGCAACAAAAGAGGCCACCGAACAGAAGAATGCACATTTCGAACGCAAGAGAAGGCCATGCGTATCGTATTCCCAGAGAAGCTGACACAAGCACCGAGGAAGTCCGAAAGATGGATGCAAAGGCTGAACGTGAGATGCAAGAAAGTAAAACACTAAGCACGTGGTTGTCTGAGAGCTGTCGGTGCCAGTAGTCGAGGGCGAAATTCATGGACAGCGCATCACCGTTTTGAGAGACAGTGGCACAAACACTCCTAGTGAGAAGGAGCCTGGTTCACAATGAGCTTACTGGTCAGCTGGCGTCAGTTCTGCTGGTTGACAGCACGGTTCACTACCTTCCGGAAGCAATGATTTTCATTTCTACCCCGTACTATTGGGACCTGTTGTAGCAAAATGATTAGATAAACCGCTGTATGACTTGGTGCTGGGGAACATCACGGACATAAGAAAGGTTGATGGATCCTGATGCCAATTGGACCCCCAGTGCAGAACAAGACCCAGGCCTGGAGGAAAGAAGCGAAGAGGAAACACATTAAAAGACCCTCGCGAACATAGTTTCGCTAGAAGGAAATGGCAGTTTAGAGACTGCAGAAGGAAAATGGACGAAACACTGATGATTTCTTCAGCTGTACAGACCAGAGCAGGAAAAGCAGTGCAACGAAATAAATAAATTGAAGGTCCCTGCGTCGGAGCTACTGAAGGTGACTCCCGAGAGTTTAGCGCAGGGGCAAAAAAACGACACGTCTTTGGTGGACTGTTTCAAGAAAGTTGGAGAGGTTCTGAAAAGAAAGAAATGCCAAACGACATTTCAATTTCTCATTTGAGACGGCCTGTTGTACAGAAATTGTAATTTCAGCTCAGGAAGAGATGTCCTGCAGCTGGTGATACCCAAAGAATTGTGACCAGCTGTCATGTGTCTAGGCCATGATTCGATTATTTCTGGCCCCTAAGGATCAAGAACACGGTAAAAAGAATAAGAAAAGAATTTTGTGACATATGAAAAAAAAAACTTCATACTGTGTGCTCACCGTGGCATCGTAGAGGATGTGGAAGTCCTTGGAAAGGTCTGTTGGAGGGACCGCAGAATGATAAGGTCACGTATTAGCTTAGAGTTGAAAAGGGAACGGAAGAAATGAGTGAAGCGGAAGTCCATTAACGAATTAGCATTAAGAGGGAATGTAGAGGAATTCAGGATTTTGCTGCAGAACAGTTTCCACTTTAACTAAAGATGACGACCGTAATGTTGAAAACAATTAACGATCGTCTCACAGATATCATTACGGAGTGCACCCTAGAAGTAGGATGGTTCGGCAGGATACCGGGAAGCTATCTCAGGAGACTAAAGATATGATTAAGAAATGGCAAAGCATGAGGACGTCAGACTCCATAGACAGAATAGAACTAGTAGAGCTGTCGTAGTTAATGAATAAGCGCAAGGTAGCCGACATCAGGAAGTTTAACATGGAGAAAATTAAGCATTCTCTAAAGAGTGGAGGTAGCCTAAAAGCAGTTAAGAGAAAACTAGGCATAGGTAAAAAGATTATTGGTTTATTAGGGTTTAACGTCCCAAAGCTACCCAGGCTATGACGGACGCCGTAGTGAAGGGCTCCGGAAATTTCGACCACCTGGGGTTCTTTAACGTGCACTGACATCGCACAGTACACGGGCCTCTAGAATTTCGCCTTCATCGAAATTCGGCCGCCGCGGCCGTGATCGAACCTGCGTCTTTCGGGCCAGCAGCCGAGCACCATAATCACTGAGCCGCCACGGCGGGTCACATAGGTAAAAAGAAACCAGGTGTATGCGTTAAGAAACAAAGAGGGCAGTGTCATTACCAATATGGATAAGATGGTTAAAGTAGCTGAAGAGTTTTACACAAATCTATACAGTAGTGATTGCAATCAGAATGTTACTGAGAGAGGCAGTAGAGCACAGCAATGAGACATCCCGGCAATAACGAAGGAGGAAGGGAAAGCAGCTGGTGACGATCAGATAACAGCAGATTTGTTGAAGGCTAAAGGAGAGATTGTGCTCGAAAAACTAGCCACCCTGTAGCCAACCTAAAAGGCTCGCCTTGGACCCTGTATCTACTTATACACTGTCACGCCTGCCAATTCGCCCTCCACAATGGCGCTTGTTTCTCCACGTAGATTTAGTATAGCCGTTGAAGGCCCCCTACCGCAGTGGTTCTCGACGGAGGCCGCCTCTACTTTCCCGTACTCTTAGGATACGTCTTGTCCTCAGCTGGAGTGTGGTCCCGTGGGCTACTCTCCGCACGGGGGTTTCTGCTGGTCTCCTGCCGAAAGCTACATGCACGGGCGAAGTGACCCGACTTCCCGCACGAATAACAGTGCGCAGTGTTATAGCGCCGCGGCCTGCCACACGGCTGGTCTTGTGCATGCTGCTCGACAATCTTTAAATTCTCTTCTAGCAGCCTCTCGCGGTCAAGTCGCGTCCTGAACTCGTTTGCTTCGTCTGTTTCCACCTGTCTGACAGCCATGCCCCGAGGCTGCGTGACCTTTTCGATCTCCTCCTCTTTAGCTGCTACGTCTGCGGTCTCCTCGAATGTCTTGGGATCGCGTGAAAGGGTGAAACACATAACGGGATAGCGCAGGCCATTTAGAAAGCGCGAAAGGAGCTGTTCTTTGAGGATTTCGCTTCTCCCTGCCTTGTTTGCGGCGTCCTCAGTGGCATTATTCCGTAGTGTGTTCGTGCCCAACATCCGCAAACGAGCCGCGAAAGCACATGCATCCTCGCCTGTCTCTTGTCTGGCGTTCATGAACCTCTCTAGCTTTACACTGGCTGGCTCCGTGTCGAAGCGTTTCAGTGCCAGTTCTTTGAATGCCTCATAAGTGGCGGCGTTGCTCACCCCCTCGTCCCTCCACGCAAACGCCTGAGCAGCACCGACCATTTTACATCGTACCATACCGATCAGTTGTTTAGCCTGCCATCCTCCCATTGCGCCGACCTGCTCTAAAATTTGGAGGAAGTCCTTGACATTCGGACCTGTACCGTCCCCGGTGAATGGCGGAATGATTCCTCCCAGCATCATTGCATTAGCCCCTAGAGCTCCACTCTGAGAGTCAGGTAACTGCTGTGATGTCATCTTGACTCGTTCGTCCCTCGGCACGAGGGTATACGGGCTCGTACCAAATCCTCAGCAGAATCCCCACCGTTGCCACCACTTGTGACGGCCCTAATGAGGGGTCACAAATTCGCAACCTGGCAAGTTGCTGAACTGGGATTCGTGCTGAGGCTGGAAGCGAACGAGTCAACACCACAATTGATTGATAAGATAAGGTTATTTATTTCTCAGCTGTGGCTGCCGAATGGGTCAATGGTCTGCTCACCATGTGAGGAGACGACGCTTCCTTGTGGCCACAGGTGACAGGAGTTCATTCATGCTTTTGGCTGTCGGGATGCCGTGGGCTGGAGGGACGGCGTCATCTTCATCACCTGGTGGGTTCGGCAGCTCAGGGTCCAGAGAAGGCCTAAGGCCGTCGTTCACTGTAGGTCGGGGAGAATCTCGGCCACCCAGACGGAACTACCTTGGTCCTCGCCGTTTCTCCCCTCGGTCGCCAAACTCACGGTTTTTTATCAAAGACCAACACCGCTCGATGCTGCTGCCAATCATCGCGCCTCAAACGTCCTTTCCAAGCCGCGACATTGTTGCAGGCCTGGGCTCGTTTTGGGATTCCTCTTTTTCCGCCTCGTCGTTGGTTCTTGCACGTGCCAGCTTCGCCTTAGCGTCAACGTCGGCCGTAGTCCACGCCGCTCGGCACCTGCACTTGGTTAACGATCTTGGGAAAAGCGGCCTTTCGTCACGCATTCCTAAACTTAAGGTATGTCATCACCGTTTTGAAAATGTTTTTAAAATGTCCTCATTGACAGCCTTCAGCATACTGTCCAGTGTTGGGACTTCCCTCTTCACGTGCATACTGTGCACTTTCAGACGGATGGCATGGGCTGTGAAGCTGTCCTTGATTGTTCGCGAGCTTGAAATCTTCTCGTCGTGAGGTCTTTTCTTCGGAGATGCCAAAGGCCCACACAGACGCTCCGCCTTGATTTTGGCAACGGTACGGGGAGATACTCCGGTGTCCTCGCTCACAGCACTCAGTACTTCCCGAACAGACTTCTTCGCTCACAGCACTCAGTAATTCCCGAACAGACTTCTCCGGAAAAGGGATCCTGGTACACGAGTACACATTTGCAATCACTTACTTGGCATTCCTTGACAGCTTGGATGTGCGAACCTTTGAGAAAATGCGTACAGGAGAGGTGGCTGGGGCCCCTGAGCTGGATGCCATTTTCTCAAGTGAAAGGGAGCCGGACGAGAAAGAGTAAACACGGTGGCCAGGGTTGTGGGGACAGTGAAAACGTGAAATGCATTGAGACGACAAACGTAAAATACAAAATCACAGATCTCGATCGATTGGCTCGCAATACCAACATTTTTCGACGGTGTGTCGACTTCAGGCAGGTCA
Source organism: Amblyomma mixtum (assembly GCF_055824585.1). Taxonomy (NCBI): domain Eukaryota; kingdom Metazoa; phylum Arthropoda; class Arachnida; order Ixodida; family Ixodidae; genus Amblyomma; species Amblyomma mixtum. The sequence continues at coordinate 220,858,891 of NC_143013.1, read as the reverse complement.
ACAGCGTCTTAATCCCTGATAGCGAGCCCATTCCCAGAATCGATGTGATGTTTTGCAGGCGTTGCACAAAAGAAATTTTTCTCCAAGTTAGACCTCGCGAAAGGGTATTGGCAGATACCTATGGAGGAAGGTTCCAAAGAAAAAAGCCTTCTTATGCGCTAACGACCCATTTCAGTTTCGACTCATGCCATTTGATCTGATGACTGCAGCGGTTCACAAAGCTAATGAGACATGTACTGGGTGGTCTTGAACACGTACACCACTGCATAGACATTCTGGTGCCACAGACACTTGGGAGGAACATTTGATGGCGCTTGAAACCCTGTTTGAGAGACTTCATGAGGTAAACCTGACGGTGAAGGCCACAAAGTGCGAGGTCGGATTTGAATCTATGTCCTTTCTCGGACACGAGATAGGGATGGGGCGGATAGCGACGAAGCCCGATAGCGCAGAAAAAATCCAGGTGGCACCAAGGCCAGCCACCAAAAAAACAGGTTCAGTCCAGTCCTTTTTGGGGTTAACTGGATGGCTGCCGTCGTTACGCATAGTCATGTTCAGGAGAACTTATGAAATTAATGCCTCCCAGTATATTCTATAAATCATAAAAGGCTTCATGCATTCATTATATGTGCCTCGCTTCAGCAGCTGATAAGCTGCACAGTTAATTTCGAATATGGTGTTTTGGTGATTTTGATGATCGATCAGTATTGATCAACAGATCGATGGTGTTGATCTTGATGTATTCTTATGGTTCGGTGATCCGGTGACACGTTGCGGAACAGACTGGACAACTTCTTCGGGACACTATGTACTTTCACGGGCGCTCACCAATGACCTGCCCTCCGATCTCGAGGGCCGGTCGCTGGTGAGCGCCCGTACAGTAAAGTACATAGTCCCGAAAAAGTTGTCCAGTCTGTTCCACAACGTGTCGCCGGATCACCGAACCATCAGAAGACATTGAGATCAACAGCATCGATATGTAGATCACCCATCAAAATTAATTGGCGCAATCGGCAGGATGATTCCGGCGGTTTTCTGCTGAGCAGACATAGGCACGGGCACTATGGGACACCAGCGGAGGGCGACACCCTGGTGAGAGGCCCCGCTACTGATCATCGCAACACCTGGGCGCCCGTTGCGGAAGAAGCAAGCGACATCCTGGCGAGGGGCTTCTGCAGCTGTTGAAAGCGGAGAGGACAGCAGCTGAGCAGATCCTTGGTCGAACCCGCTGTGACTCGGCGGAGGATCAACACCCAAGCGAGAAGATACTGCAGCAAAGGCCAATTCGGCGGTGCCTGCGACTACGGCGAGACGACACCCCTTCGGCGCAGGCGTCTGAGACGGCGAGCACGCGTTTGTACGGACACTGCCAGGTGACAGCGCAAGGTGATTTCTGAGTCGGTGCGTGCCGGCGTCCTGTGCTGTGGGGCCATCCTTTGGGGGTCAACGTGAGACGACAGCGACATAGGAATTCAGGTGGGCCCTTTTCTTGCTCGCTACGGGTCCATCATGTCGATCACCACACGATCGCAATCTCAGCGCGCAGATGAATCTGGGAGTTTGGAATCGGGGCTGGAAGCCCGCAGAATCTATCTAACTCGGAAGAGCAGCACACTCCGGAGGAGATGCAGGGCAGAGCAGCCACCGGCAGCGATGATGCTGCCATGCGAGTCAGGGAACAAGAGCTTGAGATACAGAGGCTGAGACTGGCTATCGAGTTGAAGCGACTCGAACTGGAAGCTGGAACCATCGAGGGGGCAGGTTGAGGCGGTTGGACAAAATTGGGGCAGTATGCGGACGAGCCGAGGGCAGTCCTCGCACCAATGCCCGAATCTGATGAACGTGCGCCTGCATGGTTTAAGACAGCGAAAAGTATGCTCCGGAGTTGTTCGGTAGCATTTCTGGCCAGGTCATCCCAGCAAACCACAAACCTCCCATAGATGTCCAGATTAAGTCTGAACGTCTATGTACCAAATCAAAATCTCTCAGACGTCTTATCTACCAACCTTTTTTCGTGGAAAAGCTGCAGACGTACCCACGACATCATATCGGCCTTAACCTAGACTTCTCGTAGATATTACTTGTCACGTCCTGGGTATGTAAGCGAGATATATAATTTAAGAATTCCATATTTTTCAATCGTTCGATATTTCGTGTTGCCTTACTGCATTTAAAGTTTGAAATCGCTGTTGACTTCAAATTGGAGGCATGACCAGCGCTGCCTGTGTTTTTGTGTTTTTTCGTGCTCGCTTCACGGCAACATTATCCTGCCTAGAGAGAAGAAAAATACGGGAAGTAGTAAAGACAAATCTGAATGCACACGCATCAGGTTTCTGAATCAACTGTACGCAGTTGGTTTGAAATGCCAGTCACTTTGGTCAGGATTCGCATTGTTATTTCATTACTATTCTTACATTCAATTTATACCTTGTGCTACAGCCTGCAAGCTATCTCAACCACACTGAAAAGTGAGGACACATTAAAAAACTTGTTTGTTATTTAGCAGCCAGGACTATATAATAACCATTTTTTCTGATTAAGAATGTTTTATTCAACTTATCCAACTATTTAAAATACAAGAATTGGTTCAGTTCAATTTTTGGGAGTTATTTTTTTTTTCAAAAATGTCTTAAATCTGCTAATCGCGCTAGCAATGATAACTATTGGAATGTTGAGCTGAGGAAAGCTTAGGCATTTGTGTTGCTGAATGTGTGACCTCATATTTCTTGAGAATAAACTTCTTGAGTCCCGCTTTTTATCATCATGTCAACACTGTAATCATGTCCACTGCAGGCCAAAAATTTCTCCAGTTAACCCTGTGCCAGCGGCGGCCCCCTTATCCCAGCAAACTTCCGAACCTCATCTGCCCACCTGCCCTGATCCTCTCTGCTGTGCTTGCATTCTCTCTGAATCCAGCCCGTTACCTTAATGATAATTGGTCATCTTGCCTTCATGCTACATGCGCTGCCCATATGCCTGTTCTATGCTGCGGACAGGCGGCGGCGGGGAAAGTGCGGTGAATTGTCTAAGCCGCCATCGCGTTGTAGTTCGTATCGTATTTTATCAATAATAGCGCAAACTGCGCATGGCGATTGCAGCTGTGAAAAAAGTAATATGCTACAATTTAAAAATAATTAACTTATTTTTCATGCCACACCAAGCCTGCTATTAAGTACGAAAAAGAGACGATACAAAATATGTGACAGTTTCGCACATCCGCACGAGGCTAGGTTCAGCCATGGCGGCAGTGGTAGAGCGCAGGGCGTCTGCGATTTCAATCGTGTTCCGTGGGAACATTGTGTTTGAAGAACCTCGACACAGAATTAATTATTCCCTTATTATTGCTGGCGAGATTGTTCAACCGTTCTTTCCTTGATGGAGCATAAGGAAGACAGTTTGCTTGCTTTTACTACTCGGCGAAGTGGACCCGTCAGTACGAATTAGGACTACAAGTCGTTTTCACCGGCTGGGATCGTGACCTTTCTTGGCGCGTACTCAGTCTCAGTTTACTCATTGAAGTGTATTTTATGCTATTTTTGCGTTCGTAATGAAAAAATTCTAACGCCTTTATCGGCACGTTATATTTTTACGCTCACTCGTTTGGCTGTTTTGCCAAACTGGCAATTTCCTCGCTGGCGTCCCAGAACCCTCCTCGCAGCGCCGCCCCTCCCCCTCCTCTCTTTCTCCCTTCTCCTCTTTTTTTCTTTCACGGCTGTTGCGCTCTTCGGTCTATTGCTCCGGCGAGTCTGCCTCCGCGCACCACCGCCGCGAATCTGCGCGTCTTCTGGACCACGCGGTCTGTGTTCTTTAATATTAAGGCGAAAGCCTTTAATGCCTCATACTGTCGTTAGCAGACGCGTCGACATGAGTGTCGACAGACGCGTCGGCAGGAGTGTCGACAAGCGATTCTGCTCGTATTTTCTTTCAGAGCTGTTCTGCTCCTGGCGAGCTTCTAGGGCGGCCGGCTCGCGATTTTCGCGTTGCCCTTCGAGCCATTTGTGTGGCCGGCACGTTCCTCGCGCAAAGAAGGCGACTGCGACGTACTTAAAATGGCGTTAAAGGGCGATTCACACGACGGTCCGTTCGCCCGCGGCCCGCGCACTACCTGGTCTCATTCCGTGATATTCTCTTGTATTACCGAGACAAACGAAGGGAATACGCACCCCCCGCTCCGTCCTTCACCACAGCGCAGGCTGCACATTGGCGACAACTACAAACCCGGACTGCTCAATACCCAATACTGCTGCATGCCCGATACCCAGACCAATTCTCGTCATCATCCAAACTTTTGCGGCAAACCAGGCGCCTCTACGATTTAAATCATTGGCAATAAACGTTTCCACCACCACCTACGTGTTCATTCGTCAGCACATTGAGAGGCGCGCTGACCAGGCCGCGGTCCAGCAGGGCCCGTATTACGGAACTTTGTCAAAAACCTGTCAAAAGTTATTGACAGTGACGTCAAAATGACGAAACGATGTGACGTCGACGCCTGACGCAAAATTGACGCAACGAGGAATCAGCCAATTACAGCAGAGCGGCGCCCCGGAAGCGTTTGCCTGCACGACGAGGGACCATCTGCTAAATTTTTGCTAAAAGAGTAAAGAAATGCGCAGCGATAAAAATAATTATTTTATTTTGCCAAAAAAGATGTTTAAAGCTAAAAATATTAAGAAAAACAAGAAGCGCGAGAAGTTAGGTTATTAAATTTCCTGGTGGGTAACTTTTGCTGCCGCGGGGGTGCGCAGACGGCGGTAAAACGTCAACAAGCCGCTTTGCACGTGAACAGCTGTTCCACGCCTTGATACTGTTTTCTTACGTGGCGACGAAAATCAAGGTACTGTGCGGTTGTTCTAAGTGCGGAAAAATCGACGAAGCCACTTGTTAAGGTCTGTGTTGTTCGGCTCTTACGATCGATGAAAAAAGTGTCAAAGCGTGAAGCGTTGTATGTGATGTGTGGTCGTCTGTTTCTTTTTCCTCGACCGGTAAACAGAAGACGGCCACGAAGTGCGATTTGCAGGTGAAAATAAAGTTCTTTGCCAGCATAAGCATGTTTTATTCGTATGTAGCTGTGGCACAGAGGTGTCGTCGGCTGCCGAAGCTTGCATGAAAGCCGCCGGTCGCAAATAACCGCTGTGCACACAGCACCCGCCGCTGCACCGACAGCGCATTCGCACGCAAACCTCCAAATTCATCGGCGAGTTCGTCGCATAGCCACACCGCAGTCTGCCTCTCCAGTCGAAAAAGGCGTCGGAACAGCTCGTCGGGCAAGTCAAACGCGTCTTTGTGCGCCCTCCTTCGCCGTTGCTCGCGTCGCCGCAGCCCATAGAGTTTCTTACTATTACCTAGAGGGAAAGCTGGCAAGCCGTCTATGGGAGTTTGCATGGAGACCCCACGTGACCACCTCAGCCACCATGGGCGCTCAAAGCATCATGGGGCGGTGAGCTACTTGTTGCGGAACTGCAACTTTTGGCCAAAAAAGAATAGAAAAATAAAGCTGTTTGATAACTAGAAACGTCCTAACATTCAATATCTTGTCTAATGATTGCAACAAACGAGCCGAAAAGCATTTAAGTGCAAAGTTTGCCCAAAATAAGAGACGACTCGCTCTCCTATTGGCCAAGTGATGAACACTAAAAAAACTAATATTTCGTAATTAACAAGCGCACTTTTAAAATTAAATATGTTTTCAAAAAAAATGTTGTTGTTTAGATACTTTAAGAAGTTTTTTAATGGCATTTCGGAAGAGTAAAACCTTTTATTGGCGTCGTGTGTCGTCGCGTCTTCACTACTATGGCTTTTGCACACTGCGTTCGCGGGAAAGTCGTCTGCGCACACACGAACTACGTTTTCGGAATGAAACGCCTTAGTACTGCCACTTTGTGTTCCCGAAAAACTACGACTGTTCCGCAACAAGTAGCTCACCGCCCCATGATGCTTTGAGCGTCCATGTTGGCTGAAGTGCAGCGCCGCCAGCTTTCCCTCTAGGTAGTAGTAAGAAACTCTATGCCGCAGCCACATACGACGCCGCTGCTGCCGCCGCCATTTTCTGTCAAAAACGGAACGGTCCAATTTTGACCGCCTCGAAGCCGTCAAAAAAAATCGTCAAAATGCGCCTGCATAATTAGGCGTGCAACGTCACCACTTCTGTCTTGTCTGTGACGTAAACGCCAGCCACCCATGACGCAAGAAAGCAACATGGCCGCCGGACACAGCCGACCAATAGGAGCGCGACTACGGCGGGGCTTTTTGACGAGTTTTTGACGCGTTTTTGACAAGTTTTTGATTTGACAGTTCCGTAATACGGCCCCAGAAGACGCGCAGATTCGCGGCGGCGGTGCGCGGAGGCAGACTCGCCGAAGAGCGCAACAGCCGCGAAAGAAAAAAAGAGGAGAAGGGAGAAAGAGAGGAGGGGGAGGGGCGGCGCTGCGAGGAGGGTTCTGGGACGCCAGCGAGGAAATTGCCGCCAAACTCGCTGTGTATTGAAACAAAGGCTGATGATGTATGCAACTGGCCTCTACTACCGAAATGTGGGCATGCGTTCGGATGGTGTGCCGAAGTGCGTGTGCAAGCACACTCCGCTCAGCACGACTGCCTTTTAGTGCTGCAAGGGCAACCTTTCACGCTTCATAGACTTGCGTCGGTAAAAGTGGCGTAAATTACTGGGTTTGTTTGTTGTGGTTGCTGTGCCATTCTCTTGTCACCTGTAAAAGTGAACAATTATGCTTTCTTTTGCAGCAACCCTGGCCTATTGGGCTCGGCTGAAGAGTATTGATGCCACCGCAGCTGTTAACCTGACGATTATGTTCAACGAGAAGATTCAGTGAAAGCGCCGAGCGCAATAAAATACTGACGCACTAGGAAGTCATCTGCAGTGTTTTGGGCTCCCATGATGGCCATGTACTCGCTTACTCAACTGTATTTGAGCTAGCTGGAGTGCTTGGACGTCCCGACGACTCCATAGGGAAGTCTGTGTCTGGGCTGCAGTAGGTCTCCATTCCATCTGGAATTGTAACAGGTGTCAGCTGCATCTCGTATTGCAGCTAGTTCCAGTCTGGAAATGTGTCTCTTAAAACAGTAGGACTGGAACCAGTTAGAAATTTTCACCTGGATATTGATCTATGTATAGTCATATTCTCTTTATATAGACGTCTAGGCTACGTAGACTGGGCGTACTTACATGTTCACAAATATCTGATAAATGTAGAGCGTGATGTCTGCAGTACGTACCTACAACGTGAACTGGACCCCAATTTTCATGTTGTAGGTACGTAGATTTTTCGTAAACGGTACTAATATGGATGTCTAATGGAGGTGTCTAATGTCCAGCGTAAATATCTTGCTGATGTCTATGGTACGTTTTATGGTTTACTGGGATACTGCCTTTTATAAATGAGAAGTGCCGCACGCTGGTTTCCAACAAGTCGAACAATCGAGTGCTCCCGTATAAAGAAATCCGAGAGCTGGTGCTCACTGAGCTGGAACTCACCCCCGAGAAGTACAAGCGCAGACTCTATGCATTCTGTAAGGGCAAAGAAAGCTGGGGTCATTTTGTGATCAAATTGGAAATTTTGTTGGATTACTACCTGCGTAGTCGAAGCATCACTACGCTAGAGGATTTGAGCCAGTTGGTCGCGGACCGCACCAAGAAGATGACGTCAGACGAGATGCGCGCATATGATCTGCAACACGAAACAGGAGAGTGGTTTAAGCCCACAAAGATTGCCCAGCTTGCGGAAAAGTTCGAGGACAGTATAACCGTGCACCGCCCCACTACGTTGGATGCGGCAAAGGAAATTTATGGCGAGCCACGAGAGGCAGGCAGCTAAGTATGGGCGGTGAGCAAAGAAACGAACGCCGATCTGCAATGAAAAGCTTTGGCTGCGGGGACTTCGGTACGTGCAGCGGAACTGTCCGCGGACTAGATCAAAAGGAGTGGCAGGTCAGGAGTCAGGCAGGGAACCCAAGCTGCCGTCCAGATTGACAGCGAGGGCAGCGTGTGAGCTGGAGGCGGGGACAGCGATCGGGACAAGTGAGCCAGCTCATGAATCCAGACTGACTTGGGTGGAGCTGATCTCTGGTGTGCGCCCGTTCAAGGCTTGCCTTGACTCAGGAGCAGATATGCGGTACTGAGAAAGATGGTTGTCTCTGATAACGTGAAAGCGCAGGGCTCGGTGGAGGTGCAACTGCGCGGCGCGTTCGGCCACACGGTCCTGGCTGATCTCGTGTATGTTCCCCTCAGTTTGGTCATGAGAGACGGCAGCTCCAACCCGCAAACGTCCATACTTTGTGCCGCCACTGACGAGCTGGCTGAGGGAGTAGACGCCTTACTGGCTCCCGATGTTGTCGAGGAGCTGAGCAGGGAACGGGAGGACGCAGTTGAGTTGGCTGCTAGGCCAAAAAGGGCAGATAGTGAAACCGTGCTTTACGAGAACAACGAGAATGCCACGTCCGTACTAGAGTTCGAGGCTGGATAGCGTCATTGAAGCCTCAAGGATAGAGAAAGGAGAGTGATCGACTTGGCGGACTGAGTGCTAGCAGGACAGGGTCCTTCCTTGTGTGTGCGTGCGTGATTGACTGTAATTGATTATTCCCCGTTTTGTGTTCGCACGTCAGTGGAATTCGCTGCATTTGTATGCGTCAAGTTAAACGGTATTTACAAGGGACCGTGATTCAGTGCCCTGTCATATTTCATCGCACTGTACGGATGCCTCAAAACTGTTGTGTGTGTATTTTGCGGTTATGAGTTTGCACGAAAATTATCGGGACTGTCGTTTAGACTAGAGTTGCTGTTGTTATAACTTGTAGTTGTGTGTATTTTCGGTGTGCTTCTTTTCATATTTTGTGTTTCGTATGTCCCTCCGCGTTTGTACATGGTTGTAACGCGCTTGGTGTTGTGCGTACAGCTAGTGTACGCATAACATTCTCAGTAAGGAGGAGATAGAGAGTGGCCGGAGAGACCGGGCGAGGTCTAAGAGATTGGAGGGCCTGTCGCTGGTGAGCGCCCGTGCAATAAAGTACATAGTCCTGAAGATGTTGTCCAGTCTGTTCCGCAACGTGTCGCCGGATCACCGAACCATCAGAAGACATTGAGATCAACACCATTGATCTGTCGATCACCCATCAAAATTAACTCGCACTTAAAACCGATCAGCTGTTCTTACAGCCCCTGTTTGACCAACCAGGCTCTAGCTCCGACTGAGCGCAGAAGCAGTGCATGTATTTGTTAGGCAATGTTCTTACTTACAACATAATAATTTCATAGCACACAAGATTGTGAGATTATTACCATTGCTCATTTTTTATCAAATAAAAACTCCAAGAACAGTTCTTTTGCTTAGTATACGGTCCGGAATGACACCTCCATTGGGTCAATTACAGTGACCTGCTACTTCCTGCTAGATAGCTTTTGAGTGTGCAGAAGTCCTAGACAAATTAATGTTAATAGGTGCTATAAACTTGAAATTAACAGCGGCTAGTACTGCTGTTCCATCCTGAACAACTGTCCCAGTGCTGGTAGTTTTTTCTCAGTTGGGGTGCCTCATGTGACCCAAATGGTTTGTGAAGCAAGACTTATCAAGCTCCACAATAGCAAAAACAGTTCAATATCGTCTTTCACTACACTTTTTTCCTCACACCACAACTAACAACATTTGCACGTCGCCTCGCCACGGTGGCTCACTGGTGAAGGCACTCAGCTGCTAGTTCCTTGATCGCAGGTTTAATATCAGCTGCAGCGGCCGCACGTGGATAGAGGCCAAATTCAAGTGGTCAGTTTACTGTACGACATCGGTGCACATCGAAGAACCCCAGGTGGTCAGTTTTTCCAGTCTTCAACTATGGTGTCCCTCATAGCTTGAGCCCCTTCGTGGCGTTGAACCGCACAAATGAAAATCCATTCGCACATTTCATGGTTTTGCTAACTTAGCCATACCACTCCAGCCTCATCCAGTGAACTTGCTGTTGCTACATCTAAGCAATGACATCTGCTGCTTTTGGTGCCACACCTGGCAGATAGCTTTTCGGCAGAAATACGTCCATTATCTTTCGTGAGGAACAAGTACACCCGTGTGTGCAGAAAGCAATGGAGCAGCTTGTTCGGAACGTTGTGCCACTCAGGTATGCTGGTAGGCACAACTTTAAGCACCTCCTTCTTTACAGGAACAACTCGGGCGCGATCCTGAAGAAGTACTTCTTTGTTTCAAAAAAAGAATGCTTCCGTTGTTTTTAAGAGCCTGAATGCAGCTTCTGTCGCTACAAGAATTTGGTCAGCCAGGAATGATTTCAATTGCACTAGCTTGCTCCAATGCTTTGCTTGCTCGTCTGTAGAGATGGCATCAGCACAGGAACGCCCAGTCTTAAAATTTTTTTCGCTTCGGACATCACATATCCACACAAGTACTCGAAGGCCCTTTCTTCATCTACAGTGAAGGACTATAGCATTACCTTTTTAAGACAAATAGTGTCCGTTGGCTGGGGTTTTGTGCGTTTGTCCTTCATACCCATGAGCATTTCACCATCGACAGCAATATAGCTGCTATTAGGGCTTCGCCGCAGGAAATGTGCTGAAGATGCACTTCGCAGTGCACATTTGAAATCCTTTGGCTTTGACACTTGATTGCAGAGCCTAATTGTTGAAAAGAGGTTTTCAAGTTCGTCCTGAATTTCGAGTGCTGATCTTGTTGACAAAAGAACACCGGTATGAACAGGCTTCCATGCATCCTCTTTGTTGCCGATTGAGGTTTTTTGGAATAGACATATGATGCTCTCCGGAAAGTAGATGCCATCTGGTCTCCTGTGCAGTAAGGCTTTTTTTTTGTTCTGGATGTCATCAATGCAAACAACTTTTGCACTTGGTCGACAAACCAAGCAGTTATGACCGCTGTTTTATCGAAATGCACCATTTCCACATGATATCGCAGTGCTGCAGCAGTATCATAATGGAAAAAAGTGCATGCTGGCGCCACTTTTATCTTGCCAAAGTGGCCTGTACTTCTTGAAAAATTTAGCGCGACACACAAGGACAGAAAGAGTAGACGACACGAGCGCTGACACAGTACCGCTGGGTTATTAAAGTCGAAAGGTAAACATGAAACAGAGCCCAAGGAACTAGAAATGTAATTTAACAATACTGCAGATTGGGCGAGTTGGTTAACATACATCTTGAAAAATTTAGCGCGACACACAAGGACAGAAAGAGTAGACGACACGAGCGCTGACACAGTACCGCTGGGTTATTAAAGTCGAAAGGTAAACATGAAACAGAGCCCAAGGAACTAGAAATGTAATTTAACAATACTGCAGATTGGGCGAGTTGGTTAACATACATCTTGAAAAATTTAGCGCGACACACAAGGACAGAAAGAGTAGACGACACGAGCGCTGACACAGTACCGCTGGGTTATTAAAGTCGAAAGGTAAACATGAAACAGAGCCCAAGGAACTAGAAATGTAATTTAACAATACTGCACTGGCCTGTACTGATGCATGCCTTTTTGGGTCTTGGTGCTGCTTTAAAATTGCCTTACCCAAGTTCTATCTGCTCCTTCGTGGGGTTGAGGGACACTTCTATGCAGGGAGTTGGTTTGCCTCAGCAATTTCATCTGGCAGATATATCCTCTGGCCTTTTGTAAGATGAGTTTAATTTCATCTGGCAGATATATCCTCTGGCCTTTTGTAAGATGAGTTTTTCAGCAGATGAGGCACATTGCCATGAAGTACCGGCGTCGTGCAGCATCCTGCTGATGCTTCGTGTAACACTTCCGCAGCGTGCATTTGCCCACGCCAAATCACCGCCATGATGCCTCTTTGCAGGGGCCCATGTCGCCAAAAATGGCATGCGCTTTTATGCCGATGTTTTCACATGCTGCTACTATAGCTTCAATCTTCATTTTAGTCATCAGAGCATGGAAGCTGTTCTCTGTAAATTCATAGCAACTGTCTGCTTCCATCGTGTTAGCCGTCTGAGCATCATTACTAGGCCGTGCATTGCCACACAGTCTTCAGGAAGTGCACCATTTCCAAGCGGAACTGATGGCATACCGATGATCCAGCCGGTCGATGAGTTGAAGTCTAGACCTTCGGAGATTTGGAGCTCATCAGTCATGAGCACAGCATTCCTCTCTTCCTTAAAAAAAAAAGATAAACCTGAAAAGTAAAAGGAGGAAAAATGTCTAGAAAGCCACTCACTGCAAAAGGAAGGCCTACTGGAACTCATATACACATTTTTTGCCTGTCAGTACATTAAGAGACTACTTTTGTATAGGGTGTTTCACGTAACTTGAACCAAGGATTAAAAAAAAAGTGGAGCCCCAGAGGTTGTCGAAACCAAATGCATATTGTTTCCAGTCATGTCGCGCTCCTCAGAGTATTTTTTAAAATTCTGATTAATTAGTTAATTAGCTAAGATTAGTTTCGCAAAATTTTTAACATTCACTTTAGGGTCGCGTGCGTTTCATTAAACTCTAGTAGGGGTTACGAAACAACCGATCCAGTTTTTTGTAGTAACATATCTTTTACGTTGTTGAGGGATTTGCGGGGTCGCAGCGGAGCACCAGAGAGAGACGACCAGCGTGGCAGGCTTCTAGTTCCGGACTGCGTGTGCCGGGCGTGCGCTCCGAGCACGCGCTGTGGTTCTTTATTTTCTTCTGTCGCGGGAACGCCGATCTCAGCGCCTGCGCTTTATAGCGTCGCCGGGCGCTACAGGGCCCCCCGCCTAGACGGAACGTCGGAAGGTACGTGCCGACGGGGCAGAGATGGAGTAGCCACGGCAGGCAAGCAGGCAGCTAGAGTAACAGTGTCCCCACGGGGTCGCTACAAGGTCCGGTAAGTTCAGGTCAGGGGCCGGGAAGAGCAGTCGGGTGGAGTGCGCCGGCTCAGGTGGACGAGCTTGGCTGCTGCGCAAGGGGCGAATGATGCAGGGTGCCGAGCTGACAACGGACATGGGAGCAGGGGAGGCCATGGTCGGGCCGTCACCGACTGTAGCGCTGCCCGCGGACACAAGTGTCGTCGGTGTGGGGACGTTGGAGCTGGTGTCGGTGGGAATCTGGCGCGCCGAGTACGTCGTCACAAGCGCTGGAGTGGGCGAAACGGCTCCGTGGAGTGACAGCAGCTGTGTTTTGACCATCGACACAACGGTGACAGCTGTGACGATGCCGGAGGAAGTTGCTAGGCTCAATGCAAGGTGCTTGGGTGAAGCTGGAGTGACAGTCCGGAGCGACTGGCCAGTGGTGATGTGCGTGTGGGCATGGTCGGCTGTGGGTGGCTGCAAGAAGGTTGTGCCAGTGACAGGCCGGGGAGCTGAGACTGCTACATCAGACGGCTGGCTGGCAGCAAGAGACACAGCTGGTGGATGGACAGTTGCTGCACTACTCGGTGTGGATAGCTCGACCATTTGCTGCTGAAGGTGGCTCAAGTCAGGCACCAAAACAGACGCTTGATGCGACAGTGTCGAGCTGCCAGGGTCAGACTCCGAGAAGCGGGTGACAGTACTCAGGGCTTGGGCTGCGGCGTCTTGGGCAGGCGGTGTGGCCGCCGGGGTAGTGGGGCTGGTATATGACAGATGCTGCGGTGCCGGCAATCTCACTTCGCCTTTAGCACGATCGCTCAGGTCAGTGACTGACGGCTTTGGCGGAATGAGCGATGAGGCGGCAGGTGAGCTTTCGGCTGGCAGCGATGCTACGCCGTAGGATAAAGTTGGCGGAATGGGGCACTCGTCGAGGAAGAGCTCGACGGACGGCAGCACTATTGGAGATGAGAGAAGTTGCTCACCGGGCTGTGCCGAAGACGCCGTATCGTCCTTATTGGAGGCGGTATGGCCGGAGGCGCTGAACATGGTGGCGCGAGGCGCATCTGTCGCTGAGTGCGCTGACGTGGCAAACGGCGGTGGGCCAGGCACCTCACCGAGCTGCTGAGAGAATGACTGCGGACTTGGGGCCGTGGAGTCATCGCACAGTACTGCTAGCGTAACCGGGGCAGCAGCATGTGCTGCCGGAAGCGATGCGGTAGCGTCTGGTGCGGTCGGTGCTAAAGAAGCCGGGCCGGAGACGCTGGACTGGAGTGGCGGCGAGGCAGCGAGGGGCTGCTGAGGCGGGCCGGGTTCTGATGAAGGCTGCGTGGGCGCAAGCGAGGCCGGTGCAGGGCCAGAGGCTGGCGGCGGCGAAAACGGGTCCGCGGCGTCGTAGAGCGGCGGCGGAACGTAGTACGCGCCGAAGTCCGCCAAGACGGCCGCCCGCAGCTCATCGTATGGCCGGCAGCCGAAGGCAGAGTAGGTGAGCCGACGCAGGAGGTCGGGCGGGAGGATGTCGCAAAGGACTGCGTGTTTAAACGGCTGGATGGTGATGCCGTTCAGGTACATCGCAGCCTCCAGCTGGGCGAACCACCCGCCGACGCCTGCAGGCCGGAACGCCGGGAGCGGCGGGTCGAAACTTGGGTGCTGCCAGTACGCCATGCTAGGACGCCGCTGAGATAGAAGGCATGGTTCGCCGGGTCACCACTGTTGGGGATTTGCGGGGTCGCAGCGGAGCACCAGAGAGAGACGACCAGCGTGGCAGGCTTCTAGTTCCGAACTGCGTGTGCCGGGCGTGCGCTCCGAGCACGCGCTGTCGTTCTTTATTTTCTTCTGTCGCGGGAACGCCGATCTCAGCGCCTGCGCTTTATAGCGTCGCCGGGCGCTACAACGTGGTCCTTTTTTCCAGCATTTAAAGAAAGCCCGCGAAATATGAAAAAAAAAAAACCCACGTGATTGCGCTCTTGCGCTACCGTATTGTAGAGCTGCCAAGCGCGTTCTGAGTGAACGAAGCGTGTGTGCTCACCGTCTCGAAGTGAGCGGCTGACGCCGCTCTCAGCATTGCCTTTAAGTGCGTCAGCACATTCTTTCTGAACATGGTAAGCGCGCGCCGTGATCAGTGATAAGTGATAAGCAGGCCGTCGACAGCCAATTCAAACGGCGCTTCTATTCAACCATCGCATAGGCGAAACAAAAAGGAAGGGAGAGTAGTGGGGTCGTGTATTTCAAGGTAGCCTTCATTTTTTTTATCTATATCATTTTACAGCCCGTCGAACTGAGCGGCGGCCTCTCACTTGGGCACGGTCAGCGCGCGCGTTTAGTTTGTTCAAAACACGGTTGGGAGCGCTGGAATATGGTAGTGCATGAGCGCAGTCACGTGTTTTTTTTTTCATATTTGGCGGGCGCTCTTTAAACGCCGGAATAAAGGACCACATAGGAGATACGATGCGGCAAAAAACTGGATCGGTTCTTTCTTAACCCCCTCTATAACTTAAGGGAAGGCACATGAACTTAAAGCGAACAATAGCAAATTTGCATAGTTAATCTTAGCTAATGAACTAATTAAGCAGAATTTTCAAAATACTCTGAGGAGCGCCACACGACGGGAAACAATATGTCGTTGGTTTCGCCGAGCTCCGGTCAGCCACTTTTTTAAATCTTTGGTTCATGTTACGTGAAACACCCTGTATAATGACGGAAGGCAACAGTCACTGTAACCAAGGAGCATAGAGGATGTTTTTTAATTTTTCGTGTTTATCTATGGGAAATAAATGAGGTTATCATTTTTTCCACAAGATCAAGTAAGACGGTAAATGCTGAGTGCAGCTGCCATGGCTAAATATGATGGAACGCCAAACTGTCCCTTTATAGAGACATTAGTGTAAACAGAAAATCTTCTCTCTTGGCAGATCAATGCAATGTAGACTTCACTACAGTCTCTCACTAACAGCGTGGTACATTCCGCACTGATAACATGACAACCAAGCAAAAACAAAGGACACCAGCAGCAGTACTTTTTGACAAAGCTCAACAAAATGGAACCAATGAATGCACACAGCATAGAAATAATACAACCAACTCTAAAAGGAAAACTGCGTATTAGGCCAGCGCATTCAAGTGGGCAATGAAGGAGTGCCATGATACAACAGCTGCCTGTAATAACCGACTGGAATTACCCTGCTGCAAGCGCTGGAATTTGCTATGAGATCACCAGCAGAGTGCAATACAGCTCGCTGTGAGGTTGTGTTGTGTGAAGGAAATGAAGTCGCCAGTGGTACTGAGGTGATTGAAAGCATAAAGTGGTGCACTGAAAACTTGAATACACACTCGCAACAATTTTGGGGATGACACAGCGGCACGAACTACAAGGATACCCTTATTTCAGCAGCGTGAAAACAGGAACAAATAAAAATAAAAAACAAAACTCTGACAATGCCTGCCTTTCAATAATGTTTGTCATGTTCTAAATTCAACATAAACACCTTCTACACTGCTCTTGGCTTGAGCAAGTACTCGAAAATGGTTTTGAATGTGCTAAACAATTGAAAAGTCTCCCGCCGCGGTGGCTCAGTGGCTATGGTGCTCGGCTGCTGGCCCGAAAGACGCGGGTTCGATCCCGGTCGCGGCGGCTGAATTTCTTTGGAGGAGAAATTCGAGGCCCGTGTACTGTGCGATGTCAGTGCACGTTAAAGAACCCCAGGTGGTCGAAATTTCCGGAGCCCTCCACTACGGCGTCTCTCATAGCCTCAGTCGCTTTGGGACGTTAAACCCCATAAACCAAACCAAACCAAACCATCATTTTCAGTGCAAATTTTCAGCAGTCACACTTTTTATTCATACCTCTCTGAACAAAAAGATGAGCATTATCGTGTTATAAGGTGCTGGCCATTTATGTGGACCAGCTGACGTATGCACTATAAGGGCAGAAATATATTCTTTAATTATCCTAGTAGATATTTGGTCCATTGCAGCTAGTTTTCGTTGTAGTTGAAGCAGCCAAGGACTTCTATGCAACTCAAGTAAAGTTACCAAAATGATCAAGAAGCTAAGGACACCGGCAACTTAGTGTAGAAATTGTGCATACCGCTAGTATTGAAGGGGAGCTTATGGAAGCATTAGGAAGGCGGAAAGCAAATGATGGGAGTAAGGCAACTGCAGATTTTTAAATGGACTATCAAGCGACTGGTTAAAAAACCTTGCCATCTTGTTCACACAATGCATTGTGACCTCAAGAATACCGAAATGTTGGAAGAAAGCCAATGACACCAATGACTCTAAAAGCTACAAACCTGTTGATCAGAAACATGGAGGCTAACGAAAAGGGTTGCACTAAAACTTAGGCTAATGTTATGAGGTATGGAAAACAATATATGTTCAACCTTAAGAGACACGGAGATCACATAATGTATAAGAGAAAAAAAAACCTAAGTTAATGTTAACCTAGCTGAAATCAAGAAGAAATGGTCAGGGTATGCAGTGCAAAGGCAGGATGATCAGTGGTCCACTATCGTAACAGAACCGGTCAGCATAGTGAGGATGGCAGAGAATCAGGTGATTAAATGACATTCGAAGTTTGCAGGGGTAAGTTGGCTGCAGTTGGCAAAGGAGAGGAGGGTTACTTGCTTGCATATGGGAGAGGCATTTTTCCTGCAGTGAACACAGTTTCAGTGATGAGAATAAAAGGCACATCTCTTTATAAAACATATGGCTGTCGTACATTGGCAAACGTCGGCAAACTTGCTACAGTAACAGTGAGCATGGTATGGGTGAAATAAACGTGTTACTCAAGTTCATGAAAACACAAAGATTCTGAACAGAAGAAAAAGGCACAACTGCAAGTTCCTTTGAATATGAAAGCACCTTAAACAGATGGCTGACTTCAGCAGAGGAGTATTTGGCTGTTGTACATTTCAAGGGCCGAACAAGAGCAATTGCAGAACCACAGCTTAAAATTCTTTCAATAATAGCTAAAGTGCCATCAGAGATCTGCACCACAGAGTTGTTAGTTTTCCTTTTGTGTGCATAGCCCCTGCCCCTCAAAATTCTGCCATTCTGGCACAGGCGCGGATATTCAATGGCATTTGAGTTCACTTTCAATGTTTTTTATCGTCAAGTCTTTGGCAAATAGGGTTCAGCTCGACCGAAGAAGCGCACCGCCGCAGAGATGCAAACACTGTTCTGTGTTACTGCTGTGTCCAGTGCTGCGCAATAATGAATGACACGTGGAGTGGTAGCCTGCTTGAGGTACTCGTGGACCACGCCTTCCACCTGCAGCACACGACATACCTGGTGGGGAATGCCATTGGCAGCCTTCACAGCTTGTTTAAGAGTTCCATTCCCTGCCTCGAAAGGAAATGAAGAGTGAGACCACAATGGACCCCAATGTCGCACCCTTTTACCAATATGGAGAAGTTGGTGCACATTGTATGTTATGCTTTCTTCTCCATAGAGGATTTGAGTGCGGACATGAAAGTCCAAAAGCAGTTCCTCTGCGGCAGCAAGGCCAGAAAATGAAATTCTTGGCTTCAGCATAATGTGAAGGGCCTCCACGAGACATGCCCAATGCTGCTGGTAGCTTTTGTCCAAAATGCCATCATGAACTGGCAGACTGTAATAAAGCAGCCAGTTTTCAAATTCTTTGGCCTTCCACCATTTACTTTCAGTGGTCGGTCGGGGCATGCGTTTAACATCTCTAGGAGATGCAGTGAACTTTATTCTGTCATCTATTGTAGATTGCAGTCGCCCTATGTAAAATGGTGCACCCACTCGCTCCAGCCATAAGCTTAGGAACTGGTGCCCCACTCCCAACAGCACGCAGTGCATATAGTCTGGAACAAAACTCCAGACTATATTGAACTGCTGCATGTCGATGAGTGGGGACACCGTCTTGACTCCATGTATGGGGACTTTCTCTAAAACAGCCCTCTCCATATCCTGCACCATTTGCTCCTCACTTCTCTCATCAATTTTCGGCTTCGACTAAATACTTGGTCACTCTACCTACCTTTTGACCTTTCTGTAAATACCACTTGCATCCATAATACCCATTGAATGGGGTCACACCCTGCATGGGTGTCCTGGCCACAGAATCCACTGCACAGCAAATACAGAAAGCTTTGAAAATTTTTTGGGTTCCTTTATGTTCAAACGTAAAACTTTTTTCAGATAATTGGTTCATAACCTCTACAAAGGCATCTTGGAATATGCTCATATGAGGTTTGTCCCTACTAAACCAAAAGCCTGCTAATATCAATTTTTTTCATTCTATCAGCCGGTGGCAATTCATTAATAATAAGCTGAATGGACCAGATTGATGTGCCACTCGGCTTGAAGACAGCTGCCGTCTGCATTTAGTGTGAAGCTGATTCTGTGGCCAGCCCCTTCTGTTGCAGCAACAAATTTGCGGTACATGCTACCATCTACCATGTCTGATAATGTCTCGGTGCTCTGAAGTGACTCTGTGAGATTGCAGAGCTCAGAGACCTTCAGTACTTTGCGCAACTGCAATGGCAGGTCCCAAAGAACAAAAAATCGGGCATCTGCCATAGCAGATGACCCGCAAGATTGACCACACTGAATGCATTTCAACACTGAGTGCGGTGCACAAGACCCAACATATATCACACACTGCGGAAAAAAAAATGAAAGGTCATGCTGGCGTCACTTTTTTCGAACACCTTATTGATACTGTGTTTTGTCTCGGGCAGGACAGGGCATTCAAAAAACGAATTAATCATTTTAATGAGGCCTATGAGACCAGTGAATGACAGGTTGTTGTGTAATGAGTACTTAGCACCTTCATTGAAATGTCACCTTTAGAAAGTTTTACTTTCTGTTGCAGCACCTCACTGAAGAAATCAGAAAGTCCACACTTAGTTCCGTCCTTTGCTGCTCCATCAGTCAAGCCAAAATGTTCCTGCAGACAAGAAAGTGGTAATATTGAGGTGCTTGCATAACAAACCCCTCAATGTTTATAGGCCTGAATTTGTTGCACTTGAAATAGATATGTGCACAAGGTCTCATGAAGATTTGGTTTAGAACCTTAAATGATTTTCAAAAATTACAAACAAATCATTAACCTCAAAAAGAAGCAAATGGTATTCACAGGCAGTAATAAAGTAAGGCTCAGCACTTGCGCACGTCATGAGCTCTAAATGGAAGAGGTAATGCACTCGATGGGAGTTTTGCGCCTCAGTGGGAGCGTGCATTCTTCAAATTGCCGTGGTTATGTTGACGGCGCTGACAGCAGCTACCTATATGCACTGCGCTGAACAATTTTTGGAATTTGGACGGTAAAAGCATGGTTCTATAGTTGGATACAACTTAATTCTGCAGCGAAGCTCCGCCCACATTCAGCCTCCGCGCACAGAATTCCTCCACGACGAAAAAGTAGTTCGCTGCTTAAACGTTTCTTGTTGCGTAAAAAAACAGCTTATCACAAGAAAAAAATGAGGAGCTCTAGAATTGTGATACGTAGACTGTTTGATGTAGTCAAACGTTAAAAAGCTGATTTTGTTTAGAGTTGCGATTGGCCGGCGGAGTAATATAGGACGCCGTGGACCGTGGCCCAGTGTTAGCAACTGCTGTGTTTTTTTAAGTTGTATCTTACTATAGCATGACAAAAAGCCACCTCCAGAATGTTTGCACTGTCAGCAAAGAACCTTTGTTATTAACCCATTTTTCCTTTTGCCCACATTTTTCCCTGTAGGGCGCACTGATGCTGTTACGCTCATACTAAAACACCACATGGTGTCAGCAATGTTTTGCCTGATGTGCAGTCCCTTTATGAGAGCGCTAAATAGAATTCACTCGCTTCTTGCACACAATATGTGCGTGCTGCTCTTTATGGGTGGTTCCGATATAAGAAATGGCATGATTATTCCATTAGACAAAAAAGTGCACTTGACTTGTGTTTAAATCTTGATGTATAATTCCCATGCGACATGGACACAGACGAACCAGGAGAAGCACGAGCACTATCCAGGTCCAAGCAACCTGCGAAAGTCAGCTTTCACTCTCGTCAGATGGGAGAGGGACTTATATCAGATGATACAAATTTTACGACCCATCATTCAGTATCGCTGAATGACCAGGTGCTTTGCATGCCGTACCAAATCGGCACGTTACACATAAGGAAGTGGATTCAGGCAAGGGCATCCGTCGGCTCCAAGTCGACTCCGAAAGTCATGCCGTGTGCACACCTTTCTCATTCGAAGTTCGAGACGTCAAAATGATGTTACTTAGGACTTGTAAGCACGAAGATCAGCATATTCATTTGTGACAGCTGCACTCATCTTGTACAACAGGCTCATCGTTGTTTATTTCGCTCTATGAGTTACACGCTGCATGCATTCAGTCAAGTTGTTTACATGCGATGCAGTAATTTTGCCGCCGCGGTGGCTCAGTGGCTATGGTGCTCGGCTGCTGGCCCAAAAGACGCGGGTTCGATCCCGGCCGCGGCGGCTATAATTTCTTTGGAGGAGAAATTCTAGAGGCCCGTGTGCTGTGCGATGTCAGTGCACGTTAAAGAACCCCAGGTGGTCGAAATTTCCGGAGCCCTTCACTACGGCGTCCCTCATAGCCTTAGTCGCCTTGGGACGTTAAACCCCACAAAACCAAACCAATCTTCTAAGAGAGCCAGGGAAACAACGGTGAAGTCAAGCAGAGGTACGTTGTCGGCGGATTCAGGAACAGGTGTTTCATCCTCTCTGATGTGCAGTCTGTTGTTGAGTGGCGATTCTGGCACTGCACTGTCTATGTGGTTTGAGCCGACATCTTCTAGCAGCAGAAGTGAGAGGTCGAAAGGTCCTTGTGCAGCCTCATTCTCACTCACTGAAGCAAATTTTCCAGAATCGTCCGAAGGCACCTATGAGCAAATTTTTAAAGAATCAGACAATGCTCTGGCGCTATTTTCTTCAAATCAAAAAAGCAGTGTACACTAAAGCAGTAACTGCATGTGGCAAAAATTCTCGCGACGACAGCGCACGGTGAGCTCGGGGCACCCTAACAACTCCGTGCATCGAGTCGCTCATTTTCTAAATTTGTAGAAAATTTCACTCATCGCCCGGTAGGGCTCGAGTGATGGATCGGCGACTTCCGATCTGTTTCTGCGCAGTTTCAGCGAAAAAGCTGCCGACGCTCGCTTTGTATTCACTCGTTCATCGAAATCGTTCAGTGAGTGGTTAATCCAAAACAGGAATGGAAGCATTAGTGCTCATTTATTGTTAAAAGTCTCAGCACACAAACTATTTAACTATAGACGGTACTGTCTACTTTTAAATACCATGCATTGCCAAAGGATTTCCACATGTCGCTTCTAACATCCTGCATGTAGCGATAAACTGACCGAAAAGAGGGGAAGAACAAGAACGCGACCTACCATGGCCAATCCCCTACTGTGGGTATGTGCCATTAAGCCTGAGGACATCATCATCATCATCATGGCAGAACTGATTAGACGCGCCGCTCTGCCGCGAAGTGCCACCGTTTCGTGCAGTAGTCGAGAGAGAGAGAGATAACTTTTATTTTTCAGCTCAAGTCCGAGCCTTCTTAGTTGCCCGTTTGGTGGGCGCTATTGATCGGCGGTGGCACAGTTGGGCCACGTGTCCCTTGGATGCGTCGGATGTGGGCGGCGAGGATAGGCCAGAGGGTGGGCTGCAGAGAGGTTGGTGGAGCGGTCCATCGGGCCCACGTGAGGTGAAAGGGGGGAGGCAAGGTATGCGAGGAAGGTATGGTGGGAGAGTTAGTGTGCTCTCCGCACACGAGACAGGCGGGTTTGCCCGGTTTATGAAGGATATAGTGGGAATACAGTTCGCAGGGAAGGGAGTTAGTCTGTGCCTGTCGAATTAGAGTGGCGTCAGCACGGCAAAAGAAATGGGAGGGTGACGGAAGGGTTCGTCGCATGTGCCGCAAATTGCGAAGGTGTTCGCGGCGGTCCTGTCGGTGTGTAGCGGGGTCTGCCTTGGGATTATAATGGGCTGGCCAGGCAGTCGGAGGGCCCGGTGGTATTTTTTCACGGGCCAGAGCGTGAGCAATCTCATTCTCCGGTATACCTTGATGACCAGGAATCCATTCAAGGCGGACATGGAGCGTAGGATGGGCTGTTAGGTATTGCAGCAAAGTGTCTAGGATATGGGGAGGGAGTTTTTGAGATTCGAATGAGCGTATGGCAGCCTGAGAGTCTGCACGTATGGTGATGGTGGCGGAAAGGTGGTCGTGGAGCGTAATCGCCTCTGCTATGGCCAGAGTTTCTGCGTCGGTTGAGGAGGGCACTCCTGTGTGGAGATGTGTGGAGGTGCTTCGAGGGCCGACTACTGCAGTAACTACTTGGTGCTCGAGGATATGGGCATCGGTATAGTAAGTGTCGTGGCCCAGTGCGGGTAAATGGTTCGCCAGTGCTTCACGCCGCCCGGGATTTATCGTTGGAGACATGTGGCGTGGAATAGGTTTTACAGTAAGACGCGGGAGGCTTTTCCACGGGGGAGCAGATGGTTGAAGCGGGGGTAGTTGGGAAATGGTGTGTCCGAAAAGGCTGAGGAGGTCTCTGCCTTGCTCGGAGGTAGAGAGACGGTGTATCTGGGCTCGGTGGTGTGCTGCTGCGCGTTCTTCGAGGGAGTTGAAAATGGCGGCGTCTGCGATCAGAGCATTTGCGGCGTAGATGGGAACTCCCATGGCTAATCGAGTGAAGCGACGCAGAGAGGCTTCCAGTTTGCTTACTTGAGAGGATGTGAGGCGTTGATAGGGGTAGGCGTACATGACCCTCGAATAAACGAGTGCTTCTATAACTCGACGGAGTTCGTGTTCTCTGAGTCCATGCTTTTGACGAGATATACGGGACAGCATGTGGCGAATTTGGTTCAGTTGTTGCAAGAGTTGGCTAAGCCACGCGTTGCACTTGCCATCTTGTTGAAAAGTGAAGCCAAGGATCTTGATGTGGCTCCGTCGGGGAATAGGGGTTTGCGCGAGAGAGAATGGAATGAGTTCGCGGTAGGAAGAAGCGGTTCTTTGAGGAAGTTTAGAAACGGAGATGTATTCCAATTTTTCTTCGGAACAACTCATACCTATGCGGCGTGCATGCTCCTGAACGACGTCGAGGCCTTGCTACAAAGTGGATTCTAGTTCCCCGGCGTTTCCTGTGGTAGACCAGAGAGAGATATCATCCGCATATATAGCGTGGCGTAGGCCAGGAATTTCAGCGAGTTTTCGGGGCATTTCTTTCATTGCCAAGTTGAAAAGCATAGGTGAAAGAATGGATCCCTGTGGTGTACCTGCGGTGAGGGGAAAGGGGGCGGAAGGTGTGCCGTCGGGGCCAATGATTCGGAGGGTCCTGTCTGTAAGAAAGCTTTGATGTAGTTGAACATGCGGGCCCCAGGGCGAGTGTCTGCCAGGTTGGTGAGAATTGCGGAGTGGGCGACATTATCAAAAGCCTTTTTGATATCCACGCCGGTCAAAACTCGAAGCTGTGCGCTGCTTGGGAAGGCGTACAAATCCTCATAGATTTTCCGTCCAATGTCTTGTGTGCATACGTGGGCGCGGAATCCGACCATAGTGGGAGCAAGACAGCGATTGGTATGCAGGTGCCATGCGAGGCGGGTAAGGGCCATCTTCTCCATCAGCTTCCCTAGGCAAGAAGTCATGGATATAGGTCGGAGGTTGGTGATGAGCGCAGAGGATTTTCCTGGTTTCGGAATCATAATTACGTGTGCCTCTTTCCATGCAGCGGGAATTTTCCCGGAGCACCAAACAATATTAATGATCTGAATAAGTTCGTCTAGTTTTGAATCGGGGAGGTTACGGAGTATACCATAGGTAATTTTATCTGGGCCGGGTGCTGTGTTTCGCTTAAGGGAGTGTAGAGCAGCCTGAAGTTCGGCGAATGTGAAGTCGGAATTCATTCCTTGCTCGTCTGCTTCTTCTTCGGTGTAAGGGTATGACGGGGAGCGGGCAGGAGAAGTCGAGGATGGGTAAAATTGATTTCGGATTTGCTCAACCAGCTCTTCTTGTGAGACGGAGAGGGCCAACTGTAGCTTTTGAAGTGTGTTACGAGGTTTACCCTGTCCAAGTAGGGTGCGCATAATGTGCCAGATTTTTGGAGTGTGGAGTGTCTCGACCATTTCATCGCAGAGCTGAAGCCAGTTGTTCGTGGCTAGTTGGTCAGCGTATTCTTGGGCTGCTTGCGTTAGTTCAGCAACTTTTCTTTTCAATGCGTGGCTAGATCTACAGTTGCGCCAAGCTTTTATGGCCTGGCGACGTTGTTTCCATAACCCAAGTAGGTGTGTGTCAATGTATGGATAGTCGGGAGATCGGTGGATATGTTTGGTGTGTTGGGAGACGGTCTCCATAATGGCGCTGCACCATTTTTCGGGGCCCTCGAGTGAGACTGATAAGGAGTCGAGGGCCTGCCGAGCCTTTGGCCAGTCTACGAGCATAGTGGGAGGTAGATGTGTTCCGGGTGGTCTGGAGGGTCGCTGGGACGTGAGCGTTATCTGAAGAATACAGTGATCACTCCCCATCGTGTCACCCGTATTACTCCACGAAGCGCGGAGATCACTGCGAATCCATGCAAGGTCGGGGTTTGTGTCGGTTTGGTTTGGTTTGGTTTTGTGGGGTTTAACGTCCCAAAGCGACTGAGGCTATGAGAGACGCCGTAGTGAAGGGCTCCGGAAATTTCGACCACCTGGGGTTCTTTAACGTGCACTGACATCGCACAGTACACGGGCCTCTAGAATTTCTCCTCCAAAGAAATTCTAGCCGCCGCGGCCGGGATCGAACCCGCGTCTTTTGGGTCAGCAGCCGAGCACCATAGCCACTGAGCCACCGCGGCGGCGTTTGTGTCGGATTGTGCTCCACATCCTAGACGTGTAGGCATGAACGTGTCATTCAGGATGGTGAGGTGATGAATACTGGCGAAGCGGTCGAGTTTTCGTCCGGAGGCTGAAGTACAGTCGTATCCCCATCCAGGGTGTGGGCAGTTGAAGTCACCAAGAAGGACGAAAGTAGTAGGGGCATTAGAGGCAGTGAGGGCCGTATGCAAAGGTGGGATGCTGGTTTTAGAGTCGGAGGGAGTCCAGTAGCAGTTTAAAATCGTGATACGGTGACCCTGATAGGTGGAGTGTGTCAGGACATGCTCTTTCGTCCCGGAGTTGAGGTGGGATGTATCTTCCTGAATGGTGGGTATCGTGCGCCGTTTGTATGTAACCGTCAAAATCGGCGGAGGAGGGGGCGTTTGATGTCCTTTTCTTTTCATGACTATACTTGGCTGAGTAAAATGGTCGTAACCTGGCAGAGAAAAGGCACCGTGCGTTTCTTGCAGTGCGATGACGTCTGGGTTAACGCCAGTAATCCGCATGTGTTGTAAGAGGGCATTTTTCTTGCGACGAAAACCGCGGCAGTTCCACTGCCAAATAATTAGAGGGTTTTGGGGTGGCGATGTGTGTCGCATGATATCACTCATCATGCGGGTCTTCCTCCATTGTGTCGAGGTTAGGCACTGGAGGGGCGCTTGCACGCTTTCGAGGGGGAGCATTGGAGTCTGTGTCGGGAGAGCATGGGATGGGGCAGAGGACGCGAGGGAGAGGAGAGGGTGCTCTAGTTGCTCGACGCGAGCCGTCAGTTGTTGTAAGGCCAATAGGACGGGAGCAAAGGATTGCTGTATGAGAGCAATAGCGTTGTCGGTAGGGAGGGGTGAAAGTGAAGTAGGTGTGGAGGGACGTGAGTAAAACCGGTGTTTGAAGGACGGGGGAGGGGATGCGATGGATGTGGGAGATGGACCGCTCACCTGGTGGCTTGGTGGAGTCTGACTGCATCACGGAAGCTTGCGGTTTAGTAGAGGAGGTGGAGGTGCTGGTTGCCGCACCAGAAGTGGTGGACGGTGGCCGCTTGGCAGAGGGCTTGGTTCGAGATTGACTTCTGTGCGCGGTCTCGTGCCCCGGGCTGTTGCTGCTGCTGCTGCAGGAGAGCTGAAGGGCCTCGTAGCGGTTCGAGGTAGGCAGGGGCGGCCAGATGGTCGCGTCGGCTTTAGGGGGTGGAGGGGCGGCGCGGGCGCGATGGCGTCGTTGGGCGCGGTGCCACTTTAGGACTGCAGCGTCGGCGTCTTTCCTTGCGGGGCACTCAGGATGAGACGGTGTGTGGTCGCCCTTGCAGTTCCAGCAGTGTGGTTCACATTCATGTGGGGTAGTGGTTGGGTCTTGGTCAGGAGGAAACGGTTGGCTGCAAATCTCGCACCGAACAAGGCTAGGCTTGTTAGGACAGACGTCGGCACGCTGCCCTATGGCGTGACAATGCGTGCATTGTTTGCTGTGGGGCTTTTGCGGGTAGACGCGGTACACTCCGCTGTAGAAGACGGCATAGCGTTGTAGACGGGGCCCTTCGACGGTGAGCAGAAGTGTGTTGGTACGTCCGAGACGGCGGGCGCTTAGGAGTCGGGTGCCGTCAACACGAAGGTTAGCGGCAAAGTCGTCTTCGGTAATGTCCATGGTGATGCCCTGTATAACACCACGGGCGTTAAGGGGGTCGTTAGCTACGTACGAGGTGACTTCGTACTGGGTGTTGTTCAGTGAAACTTGCTTGAGTTGGAGCAGCTTGTCAGCAGCGGCTGGGCGGTGGGTATCGATGGCCAGGATGTTTTGCGAGGTGCGGAGTTTGATGTAGGTATTGTCACGATCAGTCTTGGTTAGGCGGGCGGAATCCATGACGGACCGACAGAGCACAGGGAATAAAGTGTTGCCGAGGTTGAGGTGGTTCGCAAATTTCATGACGATCGTGGCTGCGGTGGCTTGCCGGGGCGCCGCGGGAGCAGAGTGCTTGTGATTCAGCGCCTGGGCTGCTGACTGGCTAGGCGAGCTCCCCGCCGTTCCGGCTGCGAGCATGCTGGCGAGCGCGGGGGGCGTTTTGCCGGCGGTGCAGATGTAGGCTTGGCCATAGGCTATGGCTTGGCTTAGCGCGCCCGGCATGGGCGGCCAGCCAGATGCTGATGTGCCAGAAGACGGCGCAGAACGCTTGGAATTTTGATTACCAGGCGTACAGGCGATGAAGTAGCACTCCTGTAGACCGGTTGGTGGCGATCCGAGGTCAGGAACCTGGACGTAGACGTGATTTTGCTGGAGCTCGGTGTGCGCACAGCCGATCACGGTGGCGCTGGTGGCGCCCCTAGTCGAGAGCGGCATCGGTAGGCGACGGGTTCGCCATTGTGCGTTACGTACGTCACGTGTATCAATCACTTCATGCAGTTACTGCTTAACAACGCGATAGCGAGCGGCAACAAAGCGATATATATCGCGAGGGCGACATTTACTTACGTTTTCAGCACCCTCAAGGTCTTGTTTGTACCTCTTGACTGTCCTCCTTGGTAGGACAAAACTCGCGCCTGGGTTCAGGTACCCTTTGTATCTAACTCGTTTTTTTTTTCGCTCCTGAGAATCTATTGTGATCACTCTTGCTGTACTCCCTAAACTGAATTTGCGCTGACAAAGGAGGCTATGGCTGAACAAGTGAATGCATGGATGTAGTGTGCAGGCAAATCTTACCAGATTTTGCCTCCATGAATTTCACTAATGGTAGCAGTGTCGGCAGTGTTGCCAGGTTACCATTTGAATTTGAACTGCATGCTGTCACACAATATTTTACAGGCATACAAGTTTAAAAGTTTTCTGAAGCCGTGCACTGAAAGCATACTATATAAATATTCACTTTAATATGCAGCTAAAATAAATTACTTTTCAGTTTCTTTTTCTGTTTGTATGCATCAATTAAAACTCTAGCATGCCTTGAGGTGGCAACCATGAGCCAGCGTTGTTATGGTTACCGCAGGTGATGGACATGGTATCCTTGTGCTGCAGCGTACATACACGTGCTTTCTCTCATTTCAACATTGATCGCCGTGGCGCACATTTTCAGTAAGCGGCACACGTGCGTGCATATTTTAACAAAGATGACTCACGCGTACATACGTTACGAAGACGATCGCAGATTTGGAGTCGTAAAAGTAAGCGACATCAAGGGATTCAAGCCTACTGACGATTTTTCGTCAATGTTCTACCTGGGCAAGTAGACGGACGACAGTACTGGCACATCCGACTACTACCGCGCCAGGATTCTGCTGGTTGGAGGTTGGTCAGGACTGTTCTCAGATGTATTCCTTACACTTAATTTCATGTCAGGAAATTAACTCAGCATTCTGGCTGTTGCGTTTTGCTTTTCAGCACAAAAGAAAAGAACCTCCCCATAAAGAGCTCTTGGAAATTCTGAAAAAAAAAGAGCATGTGTGCAGCCCGACAGCCTCAAGAAAAAACCGTACGTCAAAATCCTGGGCATTAATCACAAAAGGTAGCAATGCTTGAGGCAAAAGTGAGGCTGCAGGACAGAGAGTTGTCCACTCTACAAGACCTCAACAACTGCAAGCTGCAGCAGAGGCTGTTGCAGCTAATGGAGAGAATTGATGACTTGGAAGGCAGGACTGTGGTATCTCTCGCAATGATCAAAATTGTTTGTAGCAATGTGAGATGTACACTTAAGTTTGATTTTTCATATTCTTAGATCCGTACTTTATTATTTTGACTCAGTAATCATGCAGTGACCTTGCTATCAGAAGCAATGCCATATTTTGACGTACAGGTGCCCGTGCTAAGTCACAGGTCACAGGATGACCAGCTACCAAATGCGGTAGCAGCTGCAACGGTTGCAGCACAGCCATCATTCAGCAGAGTCACTGGACGGGAGAACGAGCGTCCAGCCATCATCTCACGCGAAGCGGCACTGCCAGCACCTCAACCACTTGAGCTGGGCAGCATGGTAAGTAGCAGGGTAGATAGCCTAAAGCTTTTGTGAACAGCAATTCATGCTGCAAGCCTGCTGAATGTTATTGGCTCAAAATTTCATGGTCCTGCTGCCAGTTAGGTTGGTGGCGACCGGCTAACTCTTCGTTTGTTTGCAGGGTAAGTGCCACATGTTGGTTCAGTGATATGGTTATTGCGATTTGTTCATTTTGCGCGTGGATAGGTAAATGTCGTCCAGTGTTAGTACTGGTCACAAGTCTTATCTGCCCTATTAGTCTTTCGCGGCGTGAAACAAAAGGCTGACTGAAAGAATAACAAAGTAATGAAGTTGGACTACCGTACGAATTGGCCATTCTCGTCCGCGTGCTTGCTTGCGTCCGAGGTTATACAGTACAATGCTAACGCTCGGTAATGCGTGTAAAATGTGTTTCCGCCTTTACAAAGCGCTAGCCGGCGAACCACGGACGACGACCAAACGTTGTATCAAGGCGAGGAGCGTGAGGGCAAGTATGGACAAGTAAGCTGCGGCAATTAATTTGTTACTGGGTTGGGTAGGCAACAATTTGGATAAATTATTTACCGTTTTATCGTGTTACTTTTGACATCTATGCGGTTTTTGTTAGCTAGCGCTGCCTCCAAGCCCGGGGCTTCGTCCTTCGACAACGCATTTAGTCACTGATTCAGGTAAAAGAATATATTGCTGTGTAAAGGTTCAGATGCTCATTCTAGAAATTCACCTGATATTTTGACTACTATGTTCTTTCTCGTTTTCGTGCTGGAAACGAGCGCTAATTTCAGCCTCAAATTAGTCTGCATTCTCACTTCGAAGAGTACAGCTTCGAACAGAACTGCCCGGATGGGTGGTAGAAGCTCAAGCCGAATGAATGCTGTGCCAACTATGTTCCCATTCAAGCGCGAGGTGCCTCCTAACCCTGGTAATTGGTACAGTACTGCCTATCGCCTTATTTCTTGCATTTTTAAAAGTGGTGTCTGGAAATGATTAGGCTCATACATAGTAAATGTTTTGACGCGTCTTCTATTCGCGTCACTCTTTTATTTATGGGCATGTAATGCGCATTTTAATTTTTTTATTTATCTCCTTGCAGAACTTCGTAAGTGCGAAGGCCACCAAAGGAACGAAGTGCGCATGTCCCAGCATTATTCATTGACGAAGCAGCACCGCAAGATTCTTCACCAGAAGTGGACGACACCCTCCCTTAAAAACGCAAGAATTGCCGCCTGATGATACTTCTATGGAGAAGGGGTCAGCTTAGAGGTCGTGGAGTAGAGAAGCCAGCAATGCTAGCCAGCAAATTTTCACCATGCAGTCACGGCTTCGTTCTCTACTAGCATACCTTGAAAAAATAGACCGAACCTTTCTGAAAACATGCATGGCTTAATATGAACCAATTAGTAAAATGCTAATTGCTGTCTATGCCAGTTGTGGCTACAAATCCATCTTCGCCTCAGTGCACTACTTTCAGTGGCCATGGAATCAAGAGTTTTGCAGAGGTTAACCGTGCCTAAAGAAGCTGGAATGTGAACTTGTGCGAAACTTTCCCCTCAATACGAAGTCTCCATCTATCTATATATTTGATTAAAATTGTTTTGTAATTATAAATATCATAGCTTTGTTTTATTTGTGTCACCAAGCAGATGCTAATCACAGGACGAAATTATAAACGGAGAAGTTAGTTAATGAAATCAAGAATTGAAATGTTGATTTCGTTTACTGCCGTATATAGCGGTGAGGCGAAAGCCTTTAGCGCGGTGTTGCGGCTTGTGTCACTAATGTGTGGTTATAAGATGTTAATTAAGTACATAATTGTTTGGTGTCTTAGGTGCTCGAGAAACTGGAGGGCGTTTGGGAGGCATCCGTCTGATTCGACGCCTTTTACAAACACTCTCCAGCGTCCTAGACAAGGAGAACTACATATGCGTTGGCGACCAAATTTCGATGAAGGCGAAATTCTAGAGGCCCGTGTACTGTGCGATGTCAGTGCAAGTTAAAGAACTCCAGGTGCAACGTTACTAGATTACTTCTTCAGTTTGCAAACTCCGATGCCGCGGATGTCACCCTTGCCTGTACCGCCGAACGGCGGCGCTCTCGTCGCTGGTTGACCGGCTTCTCGGCACAGAAGCCGCGCTGACCACTTCAGCGAAGACTACAGCGAAGCGTTTTTGTGCCAGGCGCTCCTTTGTTGGGTTAAACTGCGCTGCAAGTTGATCACTCCTGCTCTGTGTCTTCGCCAGATTTATATAAGTGCGTTTCGAGCGACGCAGCTCGTGCGGCGTTGGCTCCGGCTGCAACGCAACACAGAAGCGCAACAGCGTCGGTGCACCCGAGCTATGCGTCCGTGAGTCGGTGCGGCCGAGCTGTCGACCTGTCTGCTCCCAAACCAAGGCAAGATAAGCATTCTACGTAGTGTGCGACCGCAATTCACACTGACCATCGCCAAGGCTGCAAACATTTTCTGGAAAGGGCTGGAAGAGCTAGAGAAGTGCAGCCTTGCTCGCTTGTGTTGTGCTGAGCACGTGTCGGCATTCACATGTCAGATACTGAACTTTGTTATTGCTACCAGAATGCACTTTTTTTCTAGCACGTCTCTTGTCTCTTGTAAAAGCACGTCTCTTGTAACTGTTTGGCCCTTTAAAAGTGGCTCCCATTAA
Organism: Amblyomma mixtum; assembly: GCF_055824585.1. Classification (NCBI taxonomy): domain Eukaryota; kingdom Metazoa; phylum Arthropoda; class Arachnida; order Ixodida; family Ixodidae; genus Amblyomma; species Amblyomma mixtum. The sequence continues at coordinate 220,826,662 of NC_143013.1, read as the reverse complement.
GATGTATAGATTTTTTTTCCTATATGAATTGAATAAACTGCTTTCAATCTGACCTGTGCTATTACCGTCATTTTTCGCATTTTATGACCTTAATAACGTCGAAGTTTCACGGTGGCAGTCCTGCATCTCTGTTTTAAAAAGCCCGTATGCAGCATTAACTGTCTTGCTTCAAAGCGATGGCACTTTGCCTTAGGTTTCGTTATTTTCTGCAACATGCGACTCATTTACCGTGTCGTGGCTCGCCGTAAGCAGAGTCATTTAGTTTGTAGGGAAGTAAATGAAACAAAAAACTATACCCGACCAAGAACCAGATGTCTCATCGAAATAACTAATGATTCAGACATCCCGATCGTACCTGTGCAGCCCAGGACCGCTCGCGCAGCCACTGTATTGCGCATTCAGAAAAATATTTGTGCACTATCTTGAAAAAATCTTCGTTAAACACGAATCACCGGCGTAAAGTGGCGTTAAACACGGCGCGCTCGTCTCATAGCGATAGTTCGTGTGACGAGAGACCGGCCGGAACGGGCCAACAGCATCGAAAGCGCCACCTCACGAGAGGGAACCGATTGGGGCCACGTTTGGCCGCCGAACTGCAGCGGAGTTTGCAAACTGACCAGGTAATCTAGTAACGTTGCCCCAGGTGGTCGAAATTTCCTGAGCCCTTCACTACGGCGTCCTTTATAGTCTGAGTTGCTTTGGGACGTTAAACCGCAAAAACCAAACCAAACATATGCGTTGGTGGGAAGTAGTGAGATGTCCACGCGAACATTTCATTGAAGGTGTCATACGTCTGAGGGAAGTGTATCAGGCACTGCCTGATCAGCCAACTTGGTTAAATGTGTTGGATGACTTGGTTGAACTGAAAAAATTTTAACCTGCCGTGTCAGTGCAAGTGTTGCTGACAAGTTTTACTTCTTTGTACCCGTTGTGAAAATGCAATAAAGAAAGAAAAGGAAGTAGCGTAGCCATTAGCTACGCTACTTCCTTTTAGCACTCTCGGCTGCGGAACGGAAGGATGGTGGTTCGAATCCCATCGTGCACAAAGATTTTTTTCTGGTATGACTAGAAAAACGTGACACCTCTGCTGAAAACCTTCTTTCGACAACGATGAGGCATTAAAGGCTTTCGCCTTAATAGAGCACATTACAGGCCATGAGTTGCTGCTAGCAACAGCTGTTTATATTTGTATGTGGTTTTTGTAATTGCTATGGCGATAGTGCGGCTTTCCAGGCGGTTCGCGGGCACGTGACAGGCCCGAGTGCGGAGAAGAAAGAAGAATGAGCAGGTTGGCCGCACCGTCATCATCATCATCGTCTGAGCAGGCCACGACCCTCGGGCAGGTGGCAGGCCCGCGTGCGGCGAAGAAGAATTAATATTAGTTAGTTAGTTATATGGGGTTTTATGGCGCATAAGCAACTATGGCTATCATGCGCCAAACACAAGGTTATATGATGTTATGTTAAGTGTATAGAAGTTACATTATATTAAATTTAAAACATTGGCTTTCTTTAGAAACTTACAAACAAGTGAAAACTCGACGAGTGTTTGCTCGCCTAAAAGCAATGCGGGATGAAATGGAATGTGTTCATTGTAAAATACCGTAAAAATTTTTTTTCCAAGTTCTTCGAGATGCGAACAAGAGATTAAAATGTGATTCACTGTGAGCTCCTCACCACAGATTTCACACATAGGTTTGTCTTTTTTTGTTAATAAGAAGTTATGGGTGATGTGTGTGTGGCCTATACGTAAACGACATAAAATTACTTCGATAAAACGTTCTTTATGACGGCATGATTTCCATTCTTTCAAAATCGGCTTTACAGTATGCAGCTTGTTGTTTCTTTCATTTTCCCAAGAAGCTTGCCATTTGGCTCTTAGTTTGCTATGCACTAACTTCATGTAATCCCTCGGAGGCAGGCCCACATGTTTCACCTCCATGGCTCTGGCTTGTGCAGCACACGTGTCGGCTCTCTCATTATCCCTAATGCCAACGTGACTGGGAACCCAGCAGAATTTTATAACATGTTTTTGTGCTGTGACCTTTACTATATTGTGTATGATGCTTCCAATCAGTGGCTCCGTGGCATTTTTGGAGTTTAATGCTGTAAGGACGCTCAGTGAATCTGTATAAATGATGCTCTTTTTGATGTTTTCATTTGCTATTTTCTGTACCGCAACACAAATGGCATAACACTCCGCGGTGAAAACTGTAGCACATGAGGGCAGTCGTACTGCATTTTCATTTTTTCCTTGTATTACTGCGCTTCCTACATGAGCATGAGTTTTTGACCCGTCAGTATAAAATGCAGTGTAATTTCTGTATTTTTCTTGTAGTGCTAGATATTCTTGTATTATATGGTCGTGTGGCGTACAGGTTTTACTGAGGCGTGTTAGTGTGACGTCACACACTGTGGGGAGAGTGTACCACGGTGGAAGTGCTTCGTGTTTTGGGGCAATTTTTTTTATTTCATTTAGTATGTTCAGAGTTTGACATTTTTCTTTGAAGCGCAAGAGCAACGGCTTAATCGCATGGGGCTTGTTGTTGAAGAGCATTCGGGATGGGCATTTCGTGACAATTGGGTAACAGAGATGTTTGGGCTGTGAAAGGAATTTTAGGATGTATGTACAAGTTAGTGCAGTTCTTCGATCTTCTAAGGAAGGTTCATTAGTTTCCACATACAGACTTGCTATTGGGGAAGTTCTGTAAGCACCGGAAGACAGCCTTAAACCAAGATTGTGGACAGGATCGAGTCGTTTTATGTAGGACGGTCTTGCTGAGCCATATACTATGGACCCATAGTCTAACTTAGAGCGAACCAGAGAACGATATATGTGTAACAGGGAAGCTCTATCAGACCCCCAGTGTTTTCTTGATAGTATTTTCAGCACATTGAGGGCTTGGGAAGCTTTTTTCTTTAAGCTGTTTATATGTGGCAAGAAAGTGAGTTTTTTATCGAAAGTTATCCCTAGAAATTTGTGCTCTTGTTTGAACGGTAATGGGGTTTGGTTTAAATATAGTGTGGGGTCGGCCTGTAGGCCAGAAGAATGAATATGAGCAGGTCGGCCGCACCGTCATCATCATCATCATCATCGTCTCAGCAGGCCATGGCCCTCGGGCACGTGGCAGGTCCGCGTGCGGAGAAGAAAGAAGAAGAACGAATATGAGCAGGTCGGCCGCACCGTCTCAGCAGACCACGACCTTAGGGGGTACGGTGGGACCGACGTCGACGTGGGCGGTGTCGGCAGCGGTTACTGGCAAGCCTCGGAAACCCGGCGGGCCAGGCGGAGGCGGCGGCGCAATGGGACTCACCGCCTCTGACATCACGATATCGCGCACTCACGTCGCTTTGCTGTCGCCGACCGAGCAGGACGAGCTGGCAGCACCTGGCATGCACTTCGCCTCCATGGCGGCCCCCTGGGCGAGTTCAGCCAGCGTCGGCGCTGCCATCGGGTACTCGCTGCCTGCTGGCCAGAGCCTCATGCGAAGCAGGGACCAGGAGGACCACTACCAAATCAGCGACCGGGAAGTCTTCTGGTGAGGGCCTTCTGGTGTCGTGGAGGGAGTTGGTAGAGCTCTGCTATATTTAGGTCAATATTTGTGCAATCCCTCAGATTTATTTTATTTATTTATTTATTTATTTCTCAGGGTAAAATTAGAAAATGAGCAATTAATCACCCCTCAGCATCCACCCAAGCACAGCCGTACGGCTACAAAGGGAAGCTATGCAGCTTTGACAGAAATATCGTAGCTGAATAAAAAATTAGCTAGGGCTTAGCTAAGGTTAAGCCTGGATATCTCGAAGCGAAAAGCTGCGGTGATCCGCGATAAACACGCGCTTGCGGCGAACGTCAAATGATGACGCATAGCGCGCGGCAGCGTGCGCCTGTTCTAAGGGCAAGCGCGCCTTATATACTCCCCCCCCCCCTTTCAAATGCGCACTGCGCACGGCTGCGGCGAAAGGCCAAACGGTGGCGTGGCGAGGAGGAGAAGCAGCGGCCCACATGAGCAGTAGCCTGCGCCGCGCGTGACGTCACTCGTGCTCCGACATACGCCGGCTCACGCGAAGCCCGGTGTTGACTAGCGTAGTGAAGCTTTTCGCATGAAAAATTCGCCCTTGTCGGGCGATGGAGCCCGCGGCCACTGCCTCCACTGGGCAGTCGCAGCGCGAGCTTAGAGAACTGTGAAGATCGCATAGCTTTCCTTTGTAGCCTTATGGCTGTGGTTGGGTAGATGCTACTGAGCAAATTAGGGCAAAATTCCGAGTTCATTCGGCCAAATGTTTTCCCGTGTTCAAGGGACACTGAAGACAACGCCAGCAAATGTTCGTTTTTGGTAAAATCTGACAGTTGGGCTTTCTTTGGCTGTGTTGGCGTAATTATTTTCTAACAAAAGAGGCATTAACTGCTGAGGAATTGGCCTTTGAAGTTCGATTACCTCTTAACGCGATACCGGCAATGCTCTCGTTCTGCAAAAAATCCGGCGCCGTCGGCGTGTTGAGAAAAAAATCGGCCCGGGGCAGGGATGCCCACGTGCCACATTGTCCACCTAGGTTGGCCACCGTACCTCCAATCTTGGGCGCAAGGTTGTGCCCGCGGCTCCGCGTAACCCGCCATGGCCAAAAAATGGCCGATCTCGTTACCTTGTCACCTCATCCCAGGTCAGGTGACATTGTGGCGTCATTAAAATCTGCCCACCGGAGTATGAGGAAACTGCCTAACAAATCAGATGGGAGTTCAATTAATGACTGGTCGCGAGAGGTTACCAGCTCCACCAATGGTACCACCGGCCATCGCAGGTCAGTGGCGCATCGCTTAACCGCTGCGCCACTCTGCAAGCTGTGGTATCAGGACTCCCAAGGATTTATGAATGCAGGGAATGACCATTTCCTCATATACTCGCATTAACCCATTAACGTCATTCCTTTAAGGCGGAGCCTAATTGTCTCCTACAATTTTTTCTGTCGCTGTGGTTAAAATTCGTTATTTTGGTGGTATTTTGTATGGTCGCGGCAGGAAAAAGGCGATCGAGCACAGTAGTACAGCCTGACAGATTCGCAATATAATGGCACCTCGCGTCGCCTACCACTGTTAGGTTGTGAGAATGGCCTGTGTTGGGCACACCACTTTCGTTTACTTGCTGTTTTCAAGTTTATAAATTCTCTGTTTTCAGCGTAACCAGATTGTTTGTTATGAGAACACGGTACAATCTTGAGAGGGAAACATGATTGACTTTTTTTCCTGCCAGGTTCGACTCGCTGCTTCTCCTGGGCGCCGTGTTCGGTTCCATGTGCGGATGCTTAGTGACATACTATATCGGGCGCCGACGCACACTGATGGTAGCGTGCGTGGGCTTGCTCGCATCGTGGCTCGCCATTGGCGGGGCCTCCGCCGACTCGTGGTACTTGTTCATGGCAAGGGTGGTGGGTGGCCTCTGCACCGGCATGATATCGCTGGCGGCACCCGCGTACCTCGCTGAGACGGCAGCAGCCAAGGACAGGGGAAAGATGGTATGTGTTGCTGCTTTGTATCTGAGCTCAGAAACTTGATACCGCGCACATAGTCAAGCATTTCTGATAGTATCGAGAAGCTTTGCGGTCGCTGTGACGTCCAATGAGTGGGTAAGTGGTAAAGGTACACTGTGGATGGCCTGGACCTAGGAGGATTCTATTGTTGCAGAAGCAACACTACGCTAGGTTTGAGCGATTTTGCGGATCCCCATAGAGCCCCAACTGCGCATGCGCGAGGAGCGAATGCGAGACTGTTACTGCCTAATTTCCTTTCCTCAACTACAATTTTCATTTTCTTCATCACGGCCTCTCTTTCTTCTTTCACTCCGACTTCCTCCCTTCCTGTACGGTGCGGTTCAGGTGACAACGAGATGACAGAATTACTACGCCATTTCCTTTCCTCGAAAAGCGTAGCGTTCAAAGGGCAAGGCATCGCACCGAACGGGTGGTGGCGTTCTGTGAAACGTTACTAGTTGGTTCTAGGAACGTTGGTTCTGTGGACTGCCTGGCAGCGTTGCAAGACGCTGTAAAACCGGGATACGTGGAGCGTTTTTATGCCTGGTAAATTGGTAAATTGGTTTTTGAGGAAAGGAAACAGAGCAGTATCTATCTCATATCTCTGCGGACACCTGAACCGCACCGTAAGGGAAGGGAGGAAGGTGGGAGTGAAAGAAGAGAGAAAGAGGTGCCGTAGTGGAGAGCTCCGGAATAATTTCGACCACCTTGGGATCTTTAACGTGCACTGACATCGCACAGCACACGGGCGCCTCTTGCGTTTCGTCTGCACCACCCAGGACCCCCGCGGGCCGGCGTACTCTTATGCACGCTCTGAGAACGTTGAGCTGGATCAACCGTTCCAGCTCCATGACCTGAGGGTGGCCCTGGCAAATATGAAGCGTGGCATCGCTCCGGGTCGGGACAAAATTAGTCTAATTGTTAGCCATCCTCCCCCACCCGGCATACCTGTCTTTATTGAATTACATTAAGTCAATCTAGCTTGGGGAAGTGCCACTCCCCATCGACTGGAAGACCGCCCTGGTCAGCTTCATCCCTAAAGCTGGCAAGGCCATCAACACGGACAACCTCCGCCCCATCTCTCCGACTTCCTGTGTGGGCAAACTCATGGAGACGATGTTACGCGACAGGTTGTCCGAATTCATGGAATCCAAGCACCTTTTCGCAGACACCATGTTCGGGTTTCGCCCTCACAGATCTGCACAGGATGGCCTGCTACAACACAGCCGGGCTATCCTCGACCCTCACAATGACAAGGTCGTACTTGCCTTGGATTTGAAGGGAGCATTCGACAACGTTACCCACGAGATCATTCTCACCCACCTCTCTCAAATTAAGCCCCGCCGCGGTGGCTCAGTGGTTACGGCGCTCGGCTGCTGACCCGAAAGACGCGGGTTCGATCCCGGCCGCGGCGGCTGAATTTCGATGGAGGCGAAATTCTAGAGGCCCGTGTGCTTTGCGATGTCAGTGCACGTTAAAGAACCCCAGGTGGTCGAAATTTCCGGAGCCCTTCACTACGGCGTCTCTCATAGCCACAGTCGCTTTGGGACGTTAAACTCCAATAAACCAAACCAAACCAATCTCTCAAATTAACTGCGGCAGAAATGCGTTTCAATACATTCGGCAATTTTTGACCGACAGACAATCTTACATTCGAATCCAGGATAAGGAACATGGCCCAGAAACAAAGAGTACACCGCAGGGCGCGGTGCTCTCTCCCCTGTTATTCAATCTGGCTATGGTGCACTTACCGGGCTAGCTGGGCAGTGTCGTCGGTGTGCAGCATGCGCTGTACGCCAATGACATCACCCTGTATGCCACACAGGGTTCCCTCGGAGACATTGAGGCCAATCTGCAGTAGGCGGTGACCACAGTGGACCGTTATGCTCGCCGCTGTGGCCTCCAATGCTCCACTCAAAAGTCTGAATTTGTGCACATACGCCCATCACCAAAGTGTACAGCCAAAATTTTATTGTCTCTTTAGACAGGTCCAATCCCTGAAAATATCGAAGTCCGGGTACTGGGGCTCTTTATACATCAAGACATACGGTCAGAAACAACATTGACCAAACTCCGTCAGGTGGGGGACCAGGTGGGCCACTCCGTCCGCCGGGTTTCTAGCAAGCGCGGGAGTTACGATGTAAGGACGCTTTGCGGCTAGCGCATGCATTTGTAACCAGTCGAATTCCATATTCGACTCCATACCTCCACATGCGGAAGCAAGACGAGGATTTACTCGAAGTCATCCTGGGCAAAATTAAGCGGGCTCTGGACCTCCCCGAGAACACCTCCAACAAGCGCCTCCTGGGGCTGGGCATGGTGAACACATTTCGGAAGCTCCCGGAAGCCCACTTGACCAACCAATACACACGTCTCTCGAAGACATCGTCGGGTCGCCGCCTCCTTGCCCGACTACAGATCAACACACCACTCTCATGGAAGAGCGCGTACGTATTCCATCCCAGTGGAGATGTGCCCTCCACGTGCGCCCTCTTCCCGCGAACATGAACCGTGAGGACTATAATGGCTGGCGCCTGGCGCTGGCGGAAGCCCTAGCCCGCCACTATGGACCGAAACTCGGCGTATTCTACGTGGATGCCTCCGGCTCCCACCATGAGGGATGGTACGCGGCCGCAGTCCCCCACCAATACAAAACAGTGAACGGCCTTACCTCCAGAGCCCGTGATATAATACAAGCGGAGGAGGTCGCCATTGCTTTGGCTGCATCTGATCCCACTTCAAAAACAATTATTTCCGACTCGCGAAGGGCCTGTCACAACGTCGAGCTGGGCTGGGTACCGTACCTACAGCATTCTCCAAAACAGCGTCTACACCGGGGACCCCGCTCACCGGTGTATCGTTTGGGCTCCTGCTCACGTGGGCCTTGAGGGAAATGAGGCAGCTGACGCTGCCGGCCGTGCGCTCTCTCACCGGACATTCCCTTCCGACCGCGACGATCAGGAACTCGAATTCACTCCAGCTTACACCTTCAAAGACATTGTTTTACTTTATCAATCTGGCCACGGTCTTTATCCCCGCCCGTGTGAAGGTCTCTCAAAGGCGGAGGAGCGGCTTCTGCTTCGCCTGCATACTAACACTTTGCTGTGCCCAGCAGCTCTCAAACACTTCGACCCTTCTTTCCCGGGCAGCTGTCCGCATTGTGCGGAGAAGTCTTCGGACATCTACCACATGGTGTGTGTCTATAAGTATTTATAAGTATTTACTGCGCGCCACTTGCACCCCTTGCAAAAATGACATGTATATTTATACTGCGAAAACATTGATTCAACCTCACAACGACCATTTTAAACGTACAAGATTCCACTGGCAGGCCATCGTTTGCGTTCGTAACAATTGATAGAATGATGCCAATAAGATGTGTGGTCAATGGCCGCGTTTGAGCTGCTCTCTTCTAAAACTTCCTTTTGAATTTACCCAAAAATTAAGCCGCATAATTAATACAAGGTGTTAAAGGAGGTTTAAGGCTGTCAAGTAGGGCTGGGCACTATTCTTTAAATATGTATATTCTATTCGATACAGATACCTTGAAAAATATTATTTTCGATACCGATGCAAGATTCAGAACCGAACTTGTTTTGCGAATAGGTACTGGACACTTTATCGCCAATACTTCGATACATGACCTAAATTGCCAGTATTAATAAAACTGATAACATGACTAGGTGAGTTAATAAATTTCTCCGCGATTTCAGGAATCTTAGTCTGTTCGATAGGGCGTACTGTTTTCAAAAGGATTTAAAGTTATTCGCGGCAAGATTTTTTTAGTGCTGCACTGGCGGCCCAGCAAGTTTCTTTAGAACTTATAGCTTATATAGCTTACACTGAAATGATCACTCCCATAAGCAGCCTACGAATGCGTGTTTTTAAGCTAGTTTCTTCATGCACACCTGTTTGTGAGCACTTGACTAGCTACAAATAAATTGGAACTTTTTCGGATGTTTTTCCTTTATTACTACACTATTTAACGGGTTGCCTCTATCCTTGCTTTGTGCTAAAGGTCCGAGCTCCGGCTCCGTACGCTTGGCGAAAACCGAACGTTCTTTTTACCGGCTTTGGGTTTAGCATACATTTGAAGTTGACAATTCTGGGTTAAAAACTAGAAGAAAATTTGCAAAGACATAAAAGGGCTGATTTTTCTATTAGGCAAACGTATCACCTATTTTCTGTTATTTAGATATTACTTTAAGTTACAGGCATTAAATTACAGAAGTTGCCCAAACCGCTAGGTGCGGCCGAGAGAGCCCCGCGATGCGTGTGCTAAAAGCGAAACAAGTGAAAAAAGTTCCTCTAAAGAAGCAAAAGGCATGGTTTTTTTTTTATGAAAGTGCCTTTTATCAACGGATAACAGCAAAGCTTATAGCCACGTCGACTGGCGGTCCCTGTCGGTGTAGTTAAGAAACACTTTTGACAAACGGCTCTTCAGAACGATCCCTTGTTGTATATCTGCGAAGGAAAGCAATACTTCAGCTGATGCATACGACGCTGTCTGCGCATATGACCCCATTGACCCGCGTGTGAATGAATGTGGGGCCTTTGTCGGGGTCACAAAGTAAAGAAACGTTCTGGATTCACCTGAGTGTAACGACAAAAGTGGTCAAATTCTGTTGACTACCACCTCAACTTGAAATAGGTGCGAAGGGGTGTTGTTTGTACCGTCCCGGTAAGCCTTCCTCTTCTTTTTCACACCGGGCGCGCAGGAGCGCAAGGTATACGACTTCGTTCTGCCAGACAGTGAAAATGGGAAGAAGGAAGTCTGACGGCCTTAACGGCGCTGGCATTGCACTCCGTCCTTGTTTTTCCGAAAACTCCCTTTATATCGCAGTGTGGTGCCCACCAGACTGGCATAGCTGCGGGCGTCCTGCTCATCTATGTATTGGGCCACTACGTCGAGTGGCCAGGGCTCGCAGTTTTCTGCGCGATGCCACCGGCCCTAGCGGTGCTGCTGCTGTCTATGGCGGTCGATTCTCCGCGCTGGCTGATTCTGCACGACAAGCGCGAGGAGGCTCTGAAGACGCTGAGGATTTTGCGCGAGACCACGGCGCAAGCCGACGCCGAATTTGAGGTGATCTCGCAATGCGAAGCATATAACCTCTAAAAATAATCGACATGCTGCCCTGTAAGCATGGAGAAATACTTTTAGCATAGCCCTTTCCGATACCATTTACTGTGTACCGCGCCCCCCACCGCACACTCGCCGATTGGTCTAGACGTGACAGGCGGGCACGCAGTGGACTAAGGCTTTAGCGGTGGACGGGAGCGTGGCGCCATCTAGCGCCCTCAGGGCGATTTACGCATGCGCACTGGGGGCGGTACGTTTATTGCTTACTGGAACGAATGTTGGACGCGACATACAACGAGGTCATGAAGAAGTGGACTTACAGGATGGGCGCATAGTTATGTCGCAGTGTATGTTTGTACAAAAAGCAGTAGAGAATGGCTGCGCCTTTTTCTGTCATGCGGCGCTTTTCTTTTTCCGCTGCTATAACTGTCCTGCGTGCCAGCTAAACCTGCACGATTCGGCGGAAGCTCATCCGGAATGTACGGTGCATTTTACATCTTTGGATAGACCGTCACGTCTTCCAACATCCTATTGGTCCCTTGAGGTGACGACTGGAAGCTAAGTTTCTGGGTACGAATTAATCGTGCATTCCATAAAAGCAGTACAATGCTGAGGAAGCACCTTATCAGTTGCCTTCATCCTGGGACGTCGGCATATGCGGTGTCGAGCAAACAATCACCCGCTCCCAGAGCATGGTAAAGAACGCGGATAATTAGCAGTCATGATTGGAAGTTTTAACATGTCCGCGCTCTAAAATGGTGGTTGCTGTTTTCCTGACACATGTTCTTAATTACTCGCATTGGGCGTCTATTTTTCTGGAACTTTCCACACCTGCTTTGTTGCTTGGATGCGAGGACCAGCTTCCTTTGACTGAACCCGCCGTGGTGTGGCCCAGCGGCTGTAACTAGTTTCCATGCTGAGCGCAGGGTCGCGGGATATGAGACCGACCGTGATGACTGCATGATGCTGGAGATGAAATGCTATAACGCCGGTGCGGTGGGCGATGGCAGTTCCCGCCGACGATCGCGAAGTGACCGAAACTAATCCGGAGCCCACCACTCAACGTTCCTCCGACACCATTGCAGCTGCGGTCGTTGTTCATCGACCCACCTCGTGAATACCCTTTGCCGCACTCATCGTCAGGAATTACGCGAGGACGATGTATAAGAGGCGAAGGCGCTCAAAACTAGGCGCGCTAATTTGGTTTTCTTAAGCCCCATAAACCTGGCAAAATAGGATGCTTAATCGATGCAGCCCATATGTACTCCTTGACTTCCTGCCGTCTTTGCGTTTGTCGTGCTACCCAGCCTAGCGGATCCTTACCCACTCGCCCCATCGGCCAACCCTCCGCAAGGTCTAAGTCACCGTGACTTTTGCGGCGTTCACAGGAGATAGAGGCCATCTTCAAGAACACACCGACGCCCCTCAATCACTACGTGCTGGCCGTGTTGGTAATGGTCATCCAGCAGTTCTCCGGCATCAACACTGTCCTCATATTCGGGAGCGGGCCGGTCTACGTTGGCATCGCATCCACATCATACGAGGGAGTCATCTTGCTTGCTTCTACACACGTGAGTGGTGAGCTGTACATGGAGGCGTATATTGGTAGGATGTGTTGTGCCTGAAGAACACAACGAAAGTTGCACGAGAGTACGGGCAGCAGGTAAGCGATATTCACCTTGACGAACGAACTGGATTTCAAGGCTAGGCAACCGCAACAGAAGGAAGCAGCATGAGGTTTGTGGATAAGATTTGGGCGTTTGCAGGGATAGGATGGCGCGGCTGGTGGACGCCCGAGTTAATTTTGAGAACTATGGGAGAAGCCTTTGTCCCGCTGTGGACGTACGTATTATCGTGATGATGGTACAGTTGGTGCTCATTACTGCACTGAAGTAACGTCGAATTGAAGTTTAGCACTGTGCCCATACCAGCCAGCTTAGACTTTCTTTTCGCGTGCTATGCCCGCAAGTACCAAGAATAAACAACGTTTTCAGACAGTCACGCTGCGTTGCCGTGTGTATTCTCTAAGGTCGTCATCCTTTCTGCTTAATCGGAAGCGTGTTCGCTCCGTTTATTTAACACGAAAAGTACACAAGATGAGTTACATGTCCATGGCGCCTTGCGTTTCTTCCGTACCAGTCTGCTCCTCCTTCCTGAAATCAATACAGGGAGAAATTGGGCAGCGGTGCCAGCATATTAACTTCATATGATATGCTGGGATTCTCGTAAGCGTGCTCAGAGAACTGAGGTCGAAAACGGCCCTTGTCACTGTTGAACGTGCTTATTTTCACAAGGATGGTCGTGAGTTCTGTCTGTGGCAGGACAGCAAGGAAGATCTTTCCCACTTGGTTCAACAAACGGACAGTGGTGCTTCTAAGTACATATAATTGCGTGGTTAAAGCCACCGAATTATACCAACAAGCAATTCAACGTGTTTTTATCTTCCGCGAATAGGCGTCCTTGGTGTTCTCTGCGTTTTTACTAGTGCACGTGCACAGGCCGACGCCCGAAAAAGGTCTGAGCTTTTCGCACTGTTCCATTACTGAACTGCCTCATGATGTTTGTAAAGTAACTTTAGTTCTATTAGAAGTTGTTTTTTTAACGCCGAGACGATATCTGCGCAGATATGTTCCACATTTGCAGTTTTTTACGAAGTCATTGGTGCAAGTGGCTACCACTTTTTTTCTACAAAGCCAGTGGTCGAAACGGACTGAAAGTGATATGTCATTGAAAGTTACACTCAGAGGCATCCTCAGTGCAATTTTATGATTTGTATGATTTTAAGACATAATAAACTTCGTGCCTCGCAGAGCGTTGACAAGGAAGATTATAGACGAGGGGACGTAAAACTGCTGTCAGAATTACGCAGACAAACTGTTTTGGTTACGCACTATGCTTCCCCAGTTTCCTAAATCTATTCAAGGTGAGGGGAACTTCGTCGTCAACCCTCTAAAAGTTAGCGCTTCTGCGGACGGGAACGCTGGCAAGTAGGACTTTAGCCTCGCAGTCGAATCTTTGTAGCGTTGTTGTGTGCATGATAATTTAATTTTGCATGGTTCAGTTGGTGGTGACGGCGACGGCAGCCCATATGCTAGACGCCCTGGGCCGGCTGAAGCCACTGGCCGTGTCCGTTGTCGTGAGCACCGGGAGTGTGATGGCCCTGGCAAGCGTGTACTACGGTGTCTCGCCCGGGGCCCCGTCCGCGGATGTGCACTTCGCGGCTTGGCTCGCCTCATTCTGCAAGGTGCGTGGACTTGCACATTTATGTACGATACCAATGAGTGGTATTAGCGACGCATGAGTGAAATACGGAGTCGTAGAGAAGAAGCTGTACCTAAAAGCAACCACAGTCGTTTTATTTATTGCAGCGGTGTTCTGTTCTGATCCCTTAGCGTGGTTTGCACTATGTCGTTCTGGCAGGAACTAGAGCAACTCACATACTCTTCGATGAAGCTTTATCCGGTCACGCCATGCCGAAAGTGCATCTGCACGCTTCCTCTTCCTGCTGTTTAACCAAATATTATTCCCACGATTTTAAATGCAGTGGCTATTTTTGGTCAACGATTCCGAAGAGCGAAGAGAAACAGCGCGAGGGACGGTACACGGTGAGATGTATACACCGCCTCTCCCGCGCTGTTTGTTCTCTTCGCTTTGTCCCAACAACTATAGCAAAGTGCCGCGTTAGACTACATCGAATAGATTTAGCTTTTATTCAAATTTTACTGCGAGCTTGCTTTGGTCCGAACGAGAAGAAAAGGGGAAAGCAGCTTGTGGATCACGCCAAACTATTGCTGTAGGTTTTTATTTGTTGTCTTCACGGATGGGCGATTAATATGGTAATTATTTCAAGTTAATTGATTAGAAAGCATTAGAAAAAACATGCCGTCGGTGGGATCCGTACCCACGACCACCGAGTTTGTCGTCCGGTGCCCTACCAACTGAGCTAGGGCGACTGCTGTCCAAACTTCTACTTCCGGGGATATTTACGTGCAGTGTGACCACCTTGAGTGTTCACCAGCGCCACCCTCGTTCATAGTGGCAGACCTAGGTATTACCACGAGTGCCACGTGAAACGTGACCGACGGTAAGGGCGGAAGCTGTGCGATAGCCCTTTTACTCTACCCCTGGCATGTGCCATAAAGACTTCTGGCAGTCTTGATTCCATAGGTGGCGTAAGAGGGCTCAAGAAGAACTCTAGTTTGGGCTAGTTGGTTCATGATTCAGGAGGAAAACGGCGCAAAAAAACGTGGACAAAAGATAGACAAGCACGACAGGACCAGCGCCAACTTGCAACAGAATTTTATTTCGCAACAAACCCGCCTTTATGTAAGCCAACACGCCGTAACATCCGTGTAATCACGCACAAGCAGTAGAACAGATTATTGTAAGATATCTAACTCATGAAGCGCGATAGCAACCACGTAACATGCTATCATGGCTATCCGAAAAAAAAACCCAACAAAAGTATAGCAAACAACACAAAAACGATCTTGACCAAGCAACTCTTAAACACCGAAAACGATACAAACGCATGAGTGATACGAGATGACCAACAAGAAACGTGGAAAAAAGGTGAAGAATGAAGCGTTAAGACCGAAGTAGTGCCAAAGGCAAAAAAAAAAGGTTGAAATGAATGATGACTGCAAGCCTTAAAAATTGGAAACGCACAACCAGAGCCACATGAGTGATAACCGATGACCAACCAGAAACATGAAAAAGGATGAACGCGGAGCTGAGACCAAAGTCAGCGTCAAAGGTATAAAAACGAGAAAAAATTGGAAACGAACAACCAGCAGCGATATCAATGATAACCGATGACCAACCAGAAACATGAAAAAGGATGAACGCGGAGCTCAGACCAAAGTCAGCGTCAAAGGTATAAAAACGAGAAAAAATTGGAAACGAACAACCAGCAGCGATATCAATGATAACCGATGAACAACCAGAAACATGAAAAAGGATGAACGCGGAGCTCAGACCAAAGTCAGCGTCAAAGGTATAAAAACGAGAAAAAATTGGAAACGAACAACCAGCAGCGATATCAATGATAACCGATGACCAACCAGAAACATGAAAAAGGATGAACGCGGAGCTCAGACCAAAGTCAGCGTCAAAGGTATAAAAACGAGAAAAAATTGGAAACGAACAACCAGCAGCGATATCAATGATAACCGATGAACAACCAGAAACATGAAAAAGGATGAACGCGGAGCTCAGACCAAAGTCAGCGTCAAAGGTATAAAAACGAGAAAAAATTGGAAACGAACAACCAGCAGCGATATCAATGATAACCGATGACCAACCAGAAACATGAAAAAGGATGAACGCGGAGCTGAGACCAAAGTCAGCGTCAAAGGTATAAAAACGAGAAAAAATTGGAAACGAACAACCAGCAGCGATATCAATGATAACCGATGACCAACCAGAAACATGAAAAAGGATGAACGCGGAGCTGAGACCAAAGTCAGCGTCAAAGGTATAAAAACGAGAAAAAATTGGAAACGAACAACCAGCAGCGATATCAATGATAACCGATGACCAACCAGAAACATGAAAAAGGATGAACGCAGAGCTCAGACCAAAGTCAGCGTCAAAGGTATAAAAACGAGAAAAAATTGGAAACGAACAACCAGCAGCGATATCAATGATAACCGATGAACAACCAGAAACATGAAAAAGGATGAACGCGGAGCTCAGACCAAAGTCAGCGTCAAAGGTATAAAAACGAGAAAAAATTGGAAACGAACAACCAGCAGCGATATCAATGATAACCGATGACCAACCAGAAACATGAAAAAGGATGAACGCGGAGCTCAGACCAAAGTCAGCGTCAAAGGTATAAAAACGAGAAAAAATTGGAAACGAACAACCAGCAGCGATATCAATGATAACCGATGAACAACCAGAAACATGAAAAAGGATGAACGCGGAGCTGAGACCAAAGTCAGCGTCAAAGGTATAAAAACGAGAAAAAATTGGAAACGAACAACCAGCAGCGATATCAATGATAACCGATGACCAACCAGAAACATGAAAAAGGATGAACGCGGAGCTGAGACCAAAGTCAGCGTCAAAGGTATAAAAACGAGAAAAAATTGGAAACGAACAACCAGCAGCGATATCAATGATAACCGATGACCAACCAGAAACATGAAAAAGGATGAACGCGGAGCTCAGACCAAAGTCAGCGTCAAAGGTATAAAAACGAGAAAAAATTGGAAACGAACAACCAGCAGCGATATCAATGATAACCGATGAACAACCAGAAACATGAAAAAGGATGAACGCGGAGCTCAGACCAAGGTCAGCGTCAAAGGTGTAAAAACGAGAACATGAATCCGCGCAAACAACCGCACATAGTCAAAAAACTGCACCCAATGCCAAAGGGAAGAGCGTGCACAACAAAACAAAACGAACAGCCTACACAAAACTTTCTAGAAAGGTGTACTCCTCGTTGCTAAGCGTAATAGATGGCTTGCTGACGCATCTGCTCCCTTATATAAATGGTCTATAGACTGTCTATAGACTTTTTATAGACTCTATAGACATCCTATAGACTTTTACTTTAGTCTATAGACAGTCTATAGAAAATCTATAGACTAAAGTCTATAGCTGTCTCAATTTCCTTTTGTCTATAGACTGTCTATAGACTCTCTATAGACTAAAGTCTATAGCTGCCTCAATTTCCTTTAGTCTATAGACGGCCTATAGATTCTCTATAGACTTAAGTCTATAACTACCTCAATTTCCTTTCGTCTATAGACGGTCTATAGACACTCTGTAGACTAAAGTCTATAGCTGGCTCAATTTCCTTTTGTCTATAGACGGTCTATAGACTATCTATAGACTAAGGTCTATAGCTGTCTCAATTTCCGTTCGTCTATAGACGGTCTATAGACTCCCTATAGACTGAAGTCTATAACTACCTTCATTTCCTTTCGTCTATAGACGGTCCATAGAGTCGCTATAGCCTAAGGTCTATAGCTGCCTCAATTTCCTTTTGTCTATAGACTCTCTATAGACGAAAGTCTATAACTGCTTCAATTTCCTTTCGTCTATAGACGGTCTATAGACTCGCTATAGACTAAGGTCTATAGCTGCCACAATTTCCTTTTGTCTATAGACGGTCTATAGACTCTCTATAGACCAAGGTCTATAGTTGCCTCAATTTCTTTTTGTGTATAGACGTTCTATAGACCAAAGTCTATAGCTGGCTCAATTTTCTTTCGTCTATAGATGGTCTATAGACTGTCTATTGACTGAGGTCTATAGCTGCCTCAATTTGCTTTCGTCTGTAGACGGTCTATAGACTCTATATAGACTACGGTCTATAGCTGCTTCAATTTCCTTTCGTCTATAGCCGGTCTATAGACTCCCTATAGGCTACAGTCTACAACTACCTCAATTTCCTTTCGTCTATACACTGTACACTATAGATAGTCTGCTGTCTATAGACCAGTCTATGACAATCCTAATTATATCTAACAATGTTCGATACACTGACTTTCGACTAAGTATAGAACAATGTCAATTTATTTTTGCACTGCATGCTGTGGGGACCTGCATCTGGTGACCGCAACTATGTCTGGTGTCCTCCACCTCCTTCGCTATTACGGAAATTAAGGAAGTATTGCGTGAGGACATTACAACACCCTCCTGTATATAGTCTTCAGGAGCCTTGACAAGCTCCATTTCGTTATATCGTGACGTATATTGTCAATACAATTAAATATTTAATGCTAACAAGTAAGCCGAGGAAAGGCAGCCGTTCTTGGAGTAAGGGCGCCGCAAACTGTACTACATCGAATGAATACGCTGTCCCTTAAAGGAATCGCTCGACACAATTCCATTCCATCTTTCGATTGCTACTGTCCAACGCGCTGAAATCAGAAACATTTCATCAACGCTTCTACATTTCTCTTTAAAACGTGCTGAAAATAAAGAGAGAAAGACGGGTGTGAGAATTCAAGGAAGCGCCCATCCCTTAGAAACACCTCAGAATAGTCTCAAAGAGCCTGGTCCTTTGTGCGATTAGCATCTCCCATTTATACCTTTGCAGTTTCTATTCACCGACGCAACAATCACAAGTGCACCGACGCAACAATCACAAAGCCAGTATTTTTTCGTTCCTACCCTTACGCCTGTTGCTTCGGAGCCGATGAGACGCTGATGTCGAGCATATCAGTTTTCTAAACACGAACACACGCTAAAAAGACGTTATTCTATGAAACATTATAATTATTATGTGATAATTGTACCACATACTATTCGGTGGGAGATGCAGCGCGTATACGGTCAAGCAGTTAGATTTCGGTTCTGTTTTCACGAAAACAATAAGGTTTTTAGAGGGTAAGCGAAGAATTTACGCTTATAAACCAATTGCCTTCTGCAGTCTTGGATATCAGATCAAGCTGCACACGGCAAGAGTGCGAGCGATAAAGATACGACAGTGAAATGGGTTTCTGTTTCACGTTTTACCGTTTTACCGCGAGACGGCGGAAAATCATTCGGGCTGCAAACGACCCTGTGCGTGGCTGCGTCGGTGGCATGGATGGTCGGTGGCGTCGGCGTTTTTTTCGCGGATTACGTTTTCTTCAAAATCCAGCTTCATCGTCCGCTTACGGTAAGTCTATACGTTTATATTTTATTCATTTGGTCTCCTAAACCACTCTAAGCAGAGCTGTGTGTGCAGAACAGATTATGTGCGCAGTTACAAACGTCCTATCTTCGTTTCTAAGGCGGAAGCCGTCGGGTTCTCGACTAATGCCGCTTATCTCTGTGCCGCTGTCTTTACTAACGCGCGGAAAGGCAGTCTGTGCGATGCCCTTGATAAGCCGCTCCTCGCGAGCTGTCTACTAGATTTTTCGTGTTTCAAGTATAGTTGCGCGGCCAGAAATGTCGTTTAGCCTGTGAATGACTGCCGAAATGGAACTGTGCGTTAGTTAGCGCCGTGTGCAGGGCGTCCGCAGAATTTTTTGCAGGGGGGGGGCCCCGTTGGTGCCCCGGGGGGGGGGGGGGGTATGTTCGTAGCAGAAAGGCGCTATTTGCGGAGTAAATTTATTTATTTATATATAAATAAAAATTAAACAAAATGCACACATGAAAGAAAAATTACAAACAGCAAATTAAAGCGCGGCTAGGAGAGGTACATTGGAGTTTATCAACGAAGAAACAACTAAAATTAATAAAAATGCAAAAAGATGCTATATCACTTCGTGGAGAAGAGTGCTCAGTCTTGCTGCATACGGGTTCTCGACTCACCCGGATTGATGACCAGCACACAGCACAATATGTTCACAAACACGCAACTACAGTCACTCAGTCAGTCTTCCTTGAACAGCAACTGTAGGCGCCTCGGATTTTTCTGGGCGAATTGCGTAATTACACGTGTGATAAATTCACTTCTGTGCTTCATTACACGCTCTCGGTGCACACTCATCATACACATTGATTGGAAAAACTGTTGAACGCGTACGTTGAAAACAAAAGATGACTATATATACAACGAAAACTTATTTACAAGATAAATGCACGCTCGCAGCTTCATACACCTCGCTCCATCTTGCTTGCGCATCCGCACAGTCGAGCAACCGCACACACACTGCTCTCCGCTCGTCGTTTTCTCGTCCGCTGTCTTGGTTGTTCTCAGCTTCGCTGACAACCGGCCACTAAAAACACCCAAGCACAAACACAGAGGCGCGCACACGTGCAAGGGCTTACTTGCCGCAGTATCCCCGAATGCGCACTTTGGGGGTGAAAGGAACGCCGCCCAACTTCCGAGGGGAAGGGACACTCGCCACTCCAGTCGGAAAATTTGTTTTTGTGTTTTTATGGGGTTCAGAGCCCCAAAACGAGTCAGGCTATGAGGGATGGAGTAGTACAGAGTTCCGGGTAATGTCGACCACCTGGGTCTCTTTACCATGCACTGACACGCACAGTACATGGGCGCTGTTGTGATTTGAGGCCCAGCCAGAGGTGACAGGCGAGCCAGGCAGGCGCCATCGGGCTGCGTTGACCAAAGGCGCTGGTTTTCGCAGAAGACGCAAAGAACGCTGGTGTGGGGGCGCCTCGGGAGACTGCGTCGCCGTGAACAAAAGCAGCTAATCCCCTTTGCCGGAGATTCTGAAAGCGGCGCTTCTACCGAACTGCGCTACCCGTGGATCGGAGGAGACAGCGAGCGGCGGCGGCGCCAACTCATCGCCCGCTTGCCCCTGAGCAGCCCGACAAAGCGGGGGTGGACACGGCTGATTTTACCTTCCCTCCTTAAGAATTCATCGGTGACCGGCGTAACGATAGGCGAAAACAAGATGCCCCGTGCACTGTCTGCCTCCGTGTCGCTATCTCTCTAGAGATCAAAGAAACAGACACCCATCTCAAGGCGGCTCGAAACACATGCTCGCCGGTGCCGCTGTATGTCTGGAACAGGTCGCCCTTCAGTAGAGCTAACGATGGCGTGGTTTGAAAACGGCGGAACGATGCACGCCCGGACGCGGCATTTCGCAGATGTGACCATGCGGGGCTGCTTTTACCCTTTTGACTGAGCGCACCACCGCCCCTGGCGTGCGGCCATCACTCACGGTTCGAGTGAGTGATTTTCCAGGGGGGTGCAGCCGCCCCCCCTTGCCCCCCCCTCCGGACGCCCATGGCCGTGTGAGCTCAATTTACTTTGCACCTCCGAAAACGTACTTACATACACTCTCGTTCTGTGGTGGATTACATTTATTTTCTAATCTTTGTATTATCGCCTGTGTGGACCTTGGAGTGCTGTTCTTTTTGAGGTGTGCATTTCTTGCTACGTATGGACGCTCGCTCGGTGCGCGTCGTGGACGCCGACGTTTCAGCAAAGGTGTCTTGTAACGCTACAGACTGGAGCGCTTGACGTTTGTCAAAGTTGTAGACAAGCGGCGCTGGAGGAATGCTTATAGTGTGATGGTATAAAATTCATTGCCGGCGCGAGTGCTCAAACACCGCGAAGAACCCACGAGCTCCATCCCGTCTCCCCTTCGTTGCACACGTACGGATTCCTCCACGTCTGTCATTAGAGCCGTTGGCCGCCGCCGCTGGCCTGCGGGCACTTCATTTTGAAAGCTGGGTAAAGGTCGGCTCGACAAGAGGTGGCTTACATTTCGTTCCGAGTGGTTCGTTCATGAATCCCGCTCACGCTTGCACAGATTTCTAGAATACCATTTGCGCGAGAGGCATAGTATGTGTTTCTGATTTCAGACTGCTACGCTACGAAAGCGCCGATGTAATTCGCCGCTTATTTGCGCCTAAAATTAAATTAAGCTCTCGTGTTATTATAGCTGCGCCTGTTGAAGGTGTTACTTGTTTCATTGAAATACTTCCTACTTTGAGCGCGTTCAATGCTTTAGTTGATTTTTCTAGCAGCGTTGGGTTAGGCTACCTCAATTCAAGAAACACACCTATTTACTGCGCTGTTGGGTCTGCACTTGAAGGAAAAACTAAGTGAATTTCAGACCGTATTTTATCGTGACAGTAATTTGTTGTCTAAAACTCGCGACTGCTTTTGAAACGGCGTAGCTGCAGCCTCTGTGTGCTGTATGAGTTTTCTGAATAATGAGCGCGGCATGGAAGCGCTGCAACCCGCTTGTTTCTAAGAGCGCGCAGATGTATGAGTATGCTGTTCCATCTCTGTGCTTCAAGTTATAGGCGCAAATCTGTGGTCAACTGGTTGCTTCTGCCTGCTGGTTTTGTATAGCTTGTGCCCGTTTGAGTATCGGCTTACGTACACCCGACCAAATCTTTAACTGGCTCTGGGGTTGCATCGATAAATGCACCTTGTAAAAAAGGTGCCTTTTGGCTACACTGCTGGCATATTCATGTTGTAATTTGACACGTGAGATGGCATTTCATAGTTTCTTTCTGTTAATATAACGTTTGAGTGGAGTACTTGCGTGTTTAGATCAAAGTTATCAGAAATATTCATCGTCTGCCGCTACGAACAGCCGAAACAAGCGAGATACGCAGGAATGTTTCTGGTGGCGCATTTGCACTTACTCTGGGTAAACGACTTGTCCGCCATGAAAGGAGTGGTAGTTTACCCAGAGGATGAGGCCATATGGACCAGATTCATTGCTGCGTCTGCCGCTTGTTTCGGC
This sequence comes from Amblyomma mixtum, assembly GCF_055824585.1. Classification (NCBI taxonomy): domain Eukaryota; kingdom Metazoa; phylum Arthropoda; class Arachnida; order Ixodida; family Ixodidae; genus Amblyomma; species Amblyomma mixtum. The sequence continues at coordinate 220,803,938 of NC_143013.1, read as the reverse complement.
TGTTCGTAGTGGCAGACGAATATTTCTGATAACGTTGATCTAAACACGCAAGTACTGCATTAAACATTATATGAACAAAAAGGAACCACGAAATGACATTTCACTCGTCAAATTACAGCATGAATATGCAATCAGTGTAGCCGAAAGGCACGTTTTTTACAAGGTGCATTTAGCGATGCAACACCCAAGCCAGTCAAAAATTTGGCCGGGTATACCAGGCTTCACGCAGGGTATTTTGAAGCGCTTCTTCTATAGCGGTTATAAGAATAAATGCTGCAATATTCTCCTTTTTGGATCCCTGTGTAAGGTGCACTGAATCTGTATTTTATGGGGGTGGCATTCTTAACAGCTCCTTGCGAGTCAATGCAGATATGTGGCACAATTGTTCGAAGTATTCTGTTACAAATAATGTAAAAGGATTGCCATACAGAAATCAGTATCAGGACTGGATTCAGAGTAGAGTGCTCCAGGGATTATGGGTCTTTGTCACAATGTTTTATGAAGACACTTATAATCTGTCGTGTATTTACTGAAATGAATGCGCCGGCATAATAGCTCAGTGGCTATCATGTTCGTCTGGCGACCTGAAAGATGCAGGTTCGATTCCGGCCTAGGTGGTCCCATTTTAATAGAGGCAAAATGCTAAAGGCCTCTGTACTCTGCATAGGAGGCCGAAATTATTCCGCAGCCTTTCACTTCAGCGTCTCGTAGCCTGTGTCGCCTTGGGTCTTTGAACCGCATAAAACCAAACCAAAAGATCAAGATTGCCTTTCTAGAATGGCATAGCCAGGATATGCCTTGCATTGTAAAGCACGTGTAGAGATGGAATGGTAATTTTTTTTCAGTTCCTCTGTAATTTTTTTCCTTTGTGCTGTACAGGTGAACATGCCCGGATGATTGACTGCATACAACAGGCCGCAAGAATGCTTCTGAGGAAACTAGCCGGACTGTTACTTTCAACATTTATGTTACTGTGGTGCATTCTTATGGTCCATGTATTGCATATTCCCAGCCTGGATAGCTTGGAAATAAAACTAAATTTGTAAGTATATTGATTGTGTCATTTGTGAACTCTCTCTGCTGACCTTTTTCAACGGTTGTAGACTGTCTATAGGCAGTTTATAGATAATGGTCTACTAATAGTTTAGTAGACAGAGGTCTATAGACTGTCTATAGACAATGGTCTATGCACTGCCAGGCCACACACCTGTGGAATGTTTATAGACAGTCTATAGACATATTTCTACTGGACCAGCAGACTTGTCTGTAGACTGTCTATAGACAGTAATCTACAGGAAGTCTATGGCCATAGGTCTATAGGTCGTCTATAGACAAGTGTCTATAGACGGTCTATAGACAACTCTATAGGAAATGTATGACCATAAGTCTATAGATCGTCTATAGACTGTCTATAGACCTGTGTCTATAGACTTCCTATAGATCTATAGACTTTCAGTAGACATTTGTCTATAGACTGTCTATAGACAAAAGTCTACTAAAAGTGTATGGCCATAAATCTATAGACTGTCTATAGACCAGTCTAAAGGATTTGTCTATAGACAGACTATAGACTTCATAGACTAAAGTCTATAGACAGTCTATGGACTTTCTATAGAAATTTTTATAAGGGCTCCCTTCTTTCCTGATGTAAAAGGCCTCGACTACCTCTCTCTCAAATCTGTCCTTCCCACTCCTCACAAAAATAATTTTCCCGAACTCCGGACGGCAATCCCTGCAGGCTTTTCAGTGATCCATTAGGAAGCTTCCTTCGTTATTTCGCAGATTCCGGCAGTGCTCGCTGGCGCGCTTATTAAAACATCGACCAGCTTGGCCAATTTAACAATCTGGTTAACAACCCGCGTCCTGCACCGTGTGAACTTGTTTTGATGTTTCACAGTACAAGCCGGTTGTACAAGAGGGCTATTGCACAGCTTCCGCCCTTACCGTTCGGTCACGTTTCACTTGGCACTCGCGGTAATACCTACGTCCGCCACTATGGACGAGGGTGGCGCTGGTGAGCACTCAAGGTTAAGTTACACTACACGTAAATATCTCCGAAAGTAGAAGCTTGAACAGCTGTCACCCTAGCTCAGTTGGCAGGGCACCGGGTGGCGAATTCGGTGGTCGGGGGTTCGGATCCCACTGACGGCAGGTTGTTTTTTCTAATGCTTTCTAATCGATTAACTTGAAATTGCTACCTTATTATCTCCCAGTGATGAGCATCACATATAAAAAAAACAAGTATGCCCCTTGGTATCGGCGGTTGTTGGCTTCCGTCATATATTGGTACAGTAAGCATACAGAACTGAAAGTAATTTGGTGATCACTGTTAGCAATTTCAAGGTATAACACTAAGCGAACAAAAACCGTAGCAAAGTCATTGAGAAATACATTGAGTTTTTGTTTTTTACGTGCACTGTTGAGGCACTTTTCAAAATTAACGATGAACACAATCGCTTCACTTAATAACCCTTATAAAAATTTCTATAGAAAGTCCATAGACTGTCTATAGACTTTAGTCTATGAAGTCTATAGACTGTCTATAGACAAATCCTTTAGACTGGTCTATAGACAGTCTATAGATTTATGGCCATACACTTTTAGTAGACTTTTGTCTATAGACAGTCTATAGACAAATGTCTACTGAAAGTCTATAGGTCTATAGGAAGTCTATAGACAGAGGTCTATAGACAGTCTATAGACGATCTATAGACTTATGGTCATACATTTCCTATAGAGTTGTCTTTAGACACTTGTCTATAGACGGACTATAGACGACCTATAGACTTATGTCCATAGACTTCCTGTAGATTACTGTCTATAGACAGTCTACAGACAAAAGTCTACTGGTCCAGTAGACATATGTCTATAGACTGTCTATAGACATTCCATAGGTGTGTGGCCTGGCAGTGCTATAGATCATTGTCTATAGACGGTCTATAGACCTCTGTCTACTAAACTATTAGTAGACCATTATCTATAAACTGCCTATAGACAGTCTACAACCGTTGAAAACGGTCACCAGACAGAGTTCACAAATAACACAATCAATATACTTACAAAGTTAGTTTTATTTCCAAGCTATCCAGGCTGGGAATATGCATTACATGGACCATAACAATGCACCACAGTAACATAAATGTTGAAAGTAACAGTCCAGCTAGTTTCCTCAGAAGCATTCTTGCAGCCTCTTGTCTGCAGTCAATCATCTGGGCATATTCACCTGTACAGCACAAAGGAAAAAATAACAGAGGAACTGAAAAAAAATTCCCATTCCATCTCTACACATGTGCTTTACAATGCAAGGGATATCCTGGCTATGCCATTCTAGAAAGGCAATCTTGATCTTTTGGTTTGGTTTTATGGGGTTCAAAGACCCAAGGCGACACAGGCTACGAGACGCTGAAGTGAAAGGCTGCGGAATAATTTCGGCCACCTGTGCAGAGCACACAGGCCTTTAGCATTTTGCCTCTATTAAAATGCGACCGCCTAGGCCGGATTCGAACCTGCATCTTTCAGGTCGCCAGGCGAACATGATAGCCACTGAGCTAACACGCCGGCTCAATCATTTCAGTAAATACACGACAGATTATAAGTGTCGTCATAAAACATTGTAACAAAGACCCATAATCCGTGGAGCACTCTACTCGGAATCCAGTACTGATACTGATTTCTGTATGGCAATACTGTTACAGCCAATACTGATCTCTGTATGGCAATCGTTTTACATTATTTGTAATAGAAGACTTCGAACAATTGTGCCACATATCTGCATTGACTCGCAAGTAGCTGCTAAGAATGCCACCTCCATAAAATACAGATTCAGTGCAGCTTACACAGGGATCCAAAAAGGAGAATATTGCAGCATATATTCTTATAACTGCTATAGAAGAAGCGCTTCAAAATACCCTGCGTGAAGCCTGGTACACCTGGCCAAATTTTTAACTGGCTCGGGTGTTGCATCGCTAAATGCACCTGGTAAAAAAGGCGCCTTTCGGCTACACTGCTGGCATATTCATGCTGCAATTTCACGAGTGAAATGTCATTTCATGGTTCCTTTTTGTTCATATAATGTTTGAGTGTAGTACTTGCGTGTTTAGATCAACGTTATCAGAAACATTCGTCTGCCACTACGAACAGCTGAAACAAGCGGCATACGCAGCAATGGATCTGGTCCACATGACCTCATCCTCTGGGTAAGGTACCACTCCTTTCATGGCGGACAAGTCGTTCACCCAGATTAAGTGCAAATGCGCCACCAGAATCACTGCTGCGTATTCCACTTGTTTCGGCTCTTCGTAGTGGCAGACGATGAATATTTCTGATAACTTTGATGTAAACACGCAAGTACTCCACTCAAACATTATATTAACAAAAAGAAACTATGAAATGCCATCTCACGCGTCAAATTACAATATGAATAGGCCAGCAGTGTAGCCAAAAGGCACCTTTTTACAAGGTGCAGTTAGCGATGCAACACCAGTGTGGAGTAGCAGGCCAGGGCCATGTTACCACCGGCCGACCTCTCCACCTTTCCCTCATTAAAATTCCTTTCTCCCTCTCAGAGCCAGTTAAAGATTTCGCCGGGTGTACGTAAGCCGATACTCAAACGGGCACAAGCTATACATAACCAGCAGGCAGAAGCAACCAGTTCACCACAGATTTGCGCCTATAGCTTGAAGCACAAAGACGGAACAGCATACTCATACATCTGCGCGCACTCTTAGAAACAAACGGGTTGCAGCGCTTCCATGCCGCGCTCATTATTCAGAAAACTATACAGTACACAGAGGCTGCAGCTGCGCCGTTTCAAAAGCAGTCGCGAGGTTGAGACAACAAATTATTGTCACGATAAAATAGCGACGGAAATTCACTTAGTTTTTCCTTCAAGTGCAGCCCCAACAACGAAGTAAAGAGGTGTGTTTCTTGCAGGGAGGTAGCCTAACCCAACGCTGCTAGAAAAATCAGCGAAAGCATTGAACGTGCTCAAAGTAGGAAGTATTTCAATGAAACAATTAACGCCTTCAAAAGGCGCAGCTATAATAACACGAGAGCTTAATTTAATTTTAGGCGTAAATAAGCGGCGAGTCACATCGGCGCTTTCGTAACGTAGAAGTCTTAAATCAGAAGCACATACTTTGCCTCTAGCGCAATTGGTATTCGAGAAATCTGTGCACGCGTGAGCGGGATTCATGAACGAACCACTCGGAACGAAATGTAAGCCACCTCTTGTCGAGCCGACCTTTACCCAGCTTTAATATGAAGTGCCCGCAAGCCAGCGGCGGCGGCCAACGGCTCCGATGACAGACACGGACGAATCCATACGTGTGCAACGAAGGGGAGATGGGATGGAGCTCGTGGGTTCTTGGCGGTATTTTAGCACGCCGGCCATTCGCGCAGGCAACGAATTTTATTTACCCATCACACTACAAGCATTCCCCCAGCGCCGCTTGACTACAACTTTGACAAAAGTCTCGCGCTCCAGTCTATAGCGTTACAATACACCTTTGCTGAAACGTCGGCGTCCACGACGCGCACCGAGCGAGCGTCCATACGTAGCAAGCAATGCACACCTCAAAAAGAACAGCACTCCATGGTCCAGACAGGCGATAACACAATGATTAGAAAATAAATGTAATCCACCACAGAACGAGAGTGTAAGTAAGTACGTTGTCGGCTCACACGGCGCTAACTAACGCACAGTTCCATTTCGGCCGTCATTCACAGGCTAAACGACATTTCTGGCCGCGCATCTACCTTGAAACACGAAAAATCTAGTAGACAGCCCGCGAGGAGCGGCTTATCATCAAGGGCATCGCACAGACTGCCTTTCCGCGCGTTAGTAAAGACAGCGGCACAGAGATAAGCGGCATTAGTCGAGAACCCGATGGCTTCCGCCTTAGAAACGAAGATAGGACGTTTGTCACTGCGCGCAAAATCTGTTCTCCACACACAGCTCTGCTTAGAGTGGTTTAGGAGACCAAATGAATAAAATATAAACGTGTAGACTTACCGTAGGAGGACGATGAAGCTGGATTTTGAAGAAAACGCAACCCGCCAGAAACACGCTAACGCCATTGCTGCAGCCACGCACAGGGTTGTTTGCAGCCCGAATGATTTTCCTTCGTCTCGCGGTAAAATGGTAAAACGTGAAACAGAAACCCATTTCACGGTCGTATCTTTATTGCTCGCACTCTTGCCGTGTGCAGCTTGATCGGATATCCACGACCACAGAAGGCAATTGGTTTATAAGCTTAAATTCTTCGCTTACCCTATAAAAATTTTATTGTTTTCGTGAAAACAAAACCGAAATCTAACTTCTTGTCCGTATACGCGCCGCATCTCCCACCGAATAGTGTGTGGTACAATTCTCAAATAATAATTATGAAGTTGCATAGCATAACGTCGTTTTTGCATGTGTTCGTGTTTAGAAAACTGATCTGCGTGACATCAGCGTGCCATAGGCACCGAAGCAACAGGTGCAAGGGTAGGAACGAAAAAAATACTGGCTTTGTGATTATTGCGTCGCAGCACTTATTCATGTGAATACAAACTGCAAAGGTATAAATGGCAGATATGTTAATCGCACAGAGGACCAGGCTCTTTGAGACTATTCTAAGGTGTTTCTAAGGGATGGGCGCTTCCTTGAATTCTCACACCCGTCTTTCCCCCTTTATTTTCAGGACGTTTTAAAGAGAAATGTAGAACAGTTGATGAAATGTTTCTGATTTCAGCGCGTTGGACAGTAACGATCGAAAGATGGAATGGAATTGAGTCGAGCGATTCATTTAAGGGACAGCGTATTCGTTCGATTTAGAACAGTTTACGGGCGCCCTTACTTCAAGAACGGCTGCCTTTCCTCGGCTTACTTGTTAGCATTAAATATTTAAATATATTGACAATATACGTCACGGTATAACGAAAAGGAGCTTGTCAAGGCTCCTGAAAACAATATACAGGAGGGTGTTGTAATGTCCTCACGCAATACTTTTTAATTTCCGTAATAGCGAAGGAGGTGGAGGACTCCCGACATAGCTGCGGTCACCAGATGCAGGTCCCCTCAGCATGCAGTGCAAAAAGAAATCGACATTGTTCTGGACTTAGTCGAAAGTCAGTGTATCGAACATTGTTAGATAAAATTAGGATTGTTATAGACTGGTCTATAGACAGTAGACTACCTATAGTGTACAGTCTATAGAAGAAAGGAAATTGAGGTAGTTGTAGACTGTTGTCTATAGAGAGTCTATAGATCGTCTATAGACGAAAGGAAATTGAAGCAGCTATAGACCGTAGTCTAGAGAGTCTATAGACCGTCTATAGACGAAAGCGAATTGAGGCATCTATAGACCTTAGTCAATAGACAGTCTATAGACAAAAAGAAATTGAGGCAGCTATAGACCTTGGTCTACAGAGAGTCTATAGTCCGTCTATAGACGAAAAGAAATTGTGGCAGCTATAGACCTTAGTCTATACAGAGTCTATAGACCGTCTATAGACAAAAGGAAATTGAAGCAGTTGTAGACTTTAGTCTATAGACAGTCTATAGACAAAAGAAAATTGAGGCAGCTATAGACCTTAGTCTATAGCGAGTCTATAGACCGTCTTTAGACGAAAGGAAATTGAAGCAGTTATAGACATTAGTCTATAGAGAGTCTATAGACAAGAGGAAATTGGGCAGCTATAGACCTTAGGCTATAGCGAGTCTATAGACCGTCTATAGACGAAAGGAAATGGAGGTAATTATAGACTTCAGTCTATAGAGAGTCTATAGAACGTCTATAGACAAAAGAAAATTGAGACAGCTATAGACCTTAGTCTATAGAGAGTCTATAGACCATCTACAGACAAAAGGAAATTGAGCCAGCTATAGACTTTAGTCTATAAAGTGTCTATAGACAGTCTATAGACAAAAGGAAATGGAGGTAGTTATAGACTTCAGTCTATAGAGAGTCTATAGACCGTCTATAGACAAAAGGAAATTGAGACAGCTATAGACCTTAGTCTATAGAGAGTCTATAGACCGTCTATAGACAAAAGGAAATTGAAGCAGCTATAGACCTTAGTCTATAGAGAGTCTATAGACCGTCTATAGACAAAAGGAAATTGAAGCAGCTATAGACCTTAGTCTATAGAGAGTCTATAGACCGTCTATAGACAAAAGGAAATTGAAGCAGCTATAGACCTTAGTCTATAGAGAGTCTATAGACCGTCTATAGACAAAAGGAAATTGAAGCAGCTATAGACTTTTGTCTATAGATTTTCTATAGACTGTCTATAGACAAAAATGAAAGTCTATAGGATGGCTATAGAGTCTATAAAAAGTCTATAGAAAGTCTATAGACCATTTTTATAAGGGAAATCCCGCTCTTTTATGGTTACTCAGCAACTCTTGGCAGTACAAGTATGTAGTACGTGGTGTTCAGTGTCTATTATGGAAATATTTTTGTGCACTGACGGTGCTACGTGCATGGCCGGTCGCAGATGGTCTTCATCGTCGGCTTCTCCGCCGGACTCGGTCCCGCTCCCTGGTGCCTCGCTGCCGAGTTGTCACCGCTGCGCGGGAAGGGCTTCGAGTTCGGCAGCGTGTGCGCCTTCCACTGGGCATCGGCGTTGGCCATCACGAGCATGTTCAGCATCTTCGGAACCACGACGGCGCGGCTAGCGATGCTCATACTCCTTTCCAGCGCCATTGCCTTTGGCGGAGGCGTCATCGCTGTCAACAAGCTCCCGGATACGCGCCGCGTCAGTCTGGAGTTCATCCTCGTCTCCGGGCAAGGGCAGAAATCAAGGAGGTCGTCGGACGCTCGACATTCGGCCGCCTCGCGCTCATCACCGCGGCGCAAGGACTCGACCCGCGGCGAGCAGAAAGAACAAAGTGGAAGCAAGCATTAGAGAAGTCCGAGCCCACGGCGAACTGCTCCATAGGTGAAAGCAGACTCTAAGGCGCAAACTGAGCGGAACACTGATGATGAAGGGGAAGACAGCGGTGGCTATGGCAGCGTGTTTCACAGTTAGACCGTGGGCACTAAATCGGAAGGCTCTTGCACAGTGAAGAGTGCCGCTGAAAAACTATCTTATGATCGATGTTCATAAACTGGGCCATTTTTTATTGTCTTCGTCTATGTTCCGTCCCTCGCCGTACAATTATAAACCACCAGCAACCAGCACGTCTTTTTGCTGTACGAGTGCGATGTCGCGCTCGCGTGGTGACGAATGCTGTGATCAGTGTTTCAAAGACGCCGCCTCTATTTACCACGTCTGTCACTCTTTCTTCATTCTGTTTTTCTCCGCCTATGCACAGACGAGTTGAAGTCAAACTTTTTAGTTTTATCTGTGACTGACCTGGCTGGTTTCGCGCATGACAGGAAGCCTGCGGCCGCCGTCCTATGTGGTCTTCCTCACACGCCTTCTGCTTTTGAAATTCCTTACCAGTGCCTTTTTTGTGATTAGAATAAATGCGTTCTGTATTGTGGGAGTAGCTAGTTTTCAGTATTCGCGTTTCAGATGCATAGGAAGCAGTCGAAAACATTACTTCTGTGTTTAGCATTACCGTTTGTGTAAAGTCGACGTCTTCACGGAAAGATGCGTAGCGTCTTCTGGAAAGTAGCGTTGGCGGTTGCCCTCTTACGAATACACTGTGGTCAGACGTGCAAGTTATCAAGACCGCATGGCAATGAGAATTAAAGCGAGTATGAAGCGTGCTGTGATGCCCCGCGTGTTTTATTCTACTGAAAACTTTTGGAGCGCTAACTTGTAGAGGAGTCCTGTACCGGCCGTCGTCACTGTTCGAATGTCATTAGTGGAGTATGCATTTAAGGTGGCATAAGCCCTTGATTAGGTACAGATGGTGACTTTGCAGTTTTGCAGAAACAAAAGGACTACTCCAAGTAGCTTTGTTGACATAACATCATCTAACCTTGTGTTTGGCGCATGATAGCCATAGTTGCTTATGCACCATAAAACCCCATATAACTAACTCACCAAGTAGCTTTGCACACAATATTCGACCAAAACATATTTGAGAAATGTCCACACTTTGAATCATCGTAAAGAATAAGTACGCCTAAAAGGCTGTAATAGGTCTCCGTAGACTTAAGCTCATCACTAGGGAATAGTGGTGCATGTTATGGTGGCTACGTGCAACTGTACTTCACTCGTTGGTAGTAGATTTCACTCTTAGAAATATCTTGAGATGCTGCTACATGGGTGCCGGCAGCCTTGGTGGAAGATCAGTTCCCAGATTCAGCTTAATGAGCAAGTATCTCTTTTCTCGAGGCCATCGCGTGGCCGGTCTCTAGAAGCAACCGCCACGTACTAAATATTAACTTATGCATACACAGCTCAGGAATCGTGAACGAGGCAAGAAGCTGCTGAACTACAGCTTCACTAGGTCCAGTCACCCGATTTGTTGGAGCAATTTTGACGCCTAGGTTAGATGAGAAAAAAATAAAATGACCTAATATGAACGCGATACCAGCTATAAGAAATATACATGCATGCTGCGCAGAATGAAAAGCAAATATACACGTTCCTTGTGAATACAGATACAAAGAAGACTAGTTTTATAAAAGACCTAGTTTGAGCAAGAACATCTAGAAGAAATGAACAAAGGGGAAACAAGAAAACGGACAACCTAAACTTACATCATCACGACTACGCCCACTGCAGGGCAAAAGCCTCTCCCACGTCTCTGCAGTTAACCCTGTCCTTCGCCAGCTGCGCCCACCATGTCCTCACAAACTCTTAATCTCATCCGCCCACCTAACATTCTGTCGCCCCCTGCCGCGCTTGCCTTCTCTTGGAATCCACTCCGTTACCCTTAAGGACCAGCGATTAACTTGCCTTCGCACTGCATGCCCTGCCCAAGCCCATTTTATTGCGAAAGCAATACTGCTTGCACTTTTCTGCCATCGATGGAAGTTCATCCTTCGCTCCGGCGTAGCTGCGGCGCGCTACCACGTGACCGCGTGACGTCACGACAAGAGGAAAGCTGGGGGCCCAACTCGTCTCATCGATGGAGCCTCATCCTTCGCTCCGGCGGAGCTGCGGCGCGCTACCACGTGACAGCGTGACGTCAAGGAGAGCTGGGGGCCCAACTCGTCTCATCGATGGAGGCTCATCCTTCGCTCCGGCGCAGCTGCCGAGTGAGGGCGCTCGCTAGACGGATAAAACGGGGCTGCGGCTGTACTCCTCGCAGTGCTGTGCTATGCGGAGGATGCGTACAAGGCGATGCTGGAACGGTGTGCCGCGGCCAAGCGACGGCGCCGTGCCGAAGAAACAGACGAAGGGAACAACGGTTGTCGAAGCAACGTGCGTATGTTGCAGAATGGCGAGCACGCCGGCTTGCTGCTGGTGCGGGTACAGACCAAAAGCCATTTCTTTACGGATCACCAAAGCGTGTTCATCGGAATAAATAAAGTACATTTACAGTAGACCCATGTTGTGTCCAGAGTGAATCCATACGAGTAACCATATTAGCAAAACCAAGTCGTGGCCAGAGTTTCACTGTACGGGAAACCATGTCGAACTACCAGCAGAACCAAGCGCACCCAGGTGTTATTGCTTTCGCAATCAGCCATGCTTAACCAAGCGAAGCCTTCTGGTAATTTCTTCCTCTTGGTTTCGACTAGGATGTCATTAACCCGCGTTTATTCTCTAACCCACTGTGCCCTCTTCCTGTCCCTTAACGTTACTCCTATCATTTTTATTTTAACGTAAACACATGAGAGCGTAACTTTTGTAATAGATAAAGATAGCACTGGATGCTATCACTAATGCATTCGGCCGTTCTCTCTGCGTTTGCCGGGAATTATGAGAAAAACTGAGTTACATAAAACAAGTGCAGCAACAGCTAAAAATAAAAATTATGACTTGTCTACAGTGTATTGTTTAAGTCGTTAAGTTGTTTAGGCGTAAAATGAGCAGAGATCTTGCGTGTTGTATATAGCACAGACGGGAGGACAAGGTCAATACTAAGATTTCTTCGCAATACGAAGTGGGGAGGTGATCCACAAATCGGTGCTGTACGTGTACATGAACTATCGGTTGGCTTTAGAAGTGCGGTATGGAGCGAGCTATGGAAAGGAAAATGACATGTTTAACGTTAAGATACAGGAAGAGGGCGGAGTGGGCCAGGGAACAAACGCGGGTTAATGACATCCTAGTCGAAATCAAGAGGAAGAAATGGGCTTGGCCAGGGCATGTAATGCAAAGGCAAGATACCCTATGGTACTTAAGGGTAACGGAGTGGATTCCAAGAGAGTGCAAACGTAGCGGGGGTGGCAGAGGTAGGTGGGCGGATGACATTAAGATGTTTGCGGGGATAGGCTGGCCGCAACTCGCACACGACAGGGTTAATTGGAGAGGTAGGGGAGAGGCGTCCGTCCAGCAATGGGCGTAGTCAGGCTGATGAGGCTTTGTGGAATCTCAAAAGAAGCTAGTCCGTAGGTAAAAGTTTGCAGCAATCTGAAAGCACAATATTTTACGCAAGACGTGCGGTTCGCCGGTGTATGTTTCACGCGCGACGCGATAGTTGTTCCATCCCCTCGCCGACGTTTAAACGCTTGCACGGCTGCCTGTGTCTGATGCGCTTGGTGGTGAGAGTATTGGGAGAGGTTGTCTCGTACCCGATCCAGCGGAAGGAAACTTCGCATATCAACCATTTTCTAGCCGATCCAAACGTCATCGCAATTTCCTCTCTTAGCGGCCGGAGGAAATCATACTAGAGCGTTGTATCGTCTTTATGGTAACGGCCGGTGCGTTCGAAAAATGGCGGAATGCTGCTTCCAGTGGCATATGCTGAGAGTTATAGGTGAGAGGGCACGGTCGACTGACGCTCTTTGGTTGCTGAAATTGTGCTTAATACGCCTTTTTTTTCTGCAACTGAAAGTGATTCATGATCTCCTTTTATTCTAATGTGCCAGTGTTAAATGCCACGTGTCGCAGAAACACCGGCGTCGGCTTTGACCGGCGGTGTGGCCGAATAAGGCCTATTCGACAGAGACGTGATGCTACAACTATATGACCTCGCAAAGGTAATTCAAACACACCCCAGTGGGATCACACTCGTGCTTCCCTGTATATACCTATACCTTGCTCCGTTAATGCAATGACCGGCACAATGAAAGACAATTGGTGCTACCGTTCTGGAGGCGAAGTAATTGCGGTGAAAAGTAGATTGCTCTGAATTAGGTGGGATTCGAACCAACCACCCTTCTACATGTTTTAGCCATATGCCACAAATGCTCAGTGAAAATGCTCAGTTGAAGCGAAAAGCTTCACTAGGCTCATCAACACCGGGTCTGGCATGCGCCGTGACCAATTTTAGCCACAGCTGCGTATGCGCGAGTTCGCTGCGTGCCGTCACTGGAGAGACGCAGGTGGTTGGTCGACCTTCGCCGTCGTTCGCGCGCTCTGCGCGTGTTCACCCAGTGTGCATCGGCGCGCGCTCGGCTTCCTCGTATGACGCTACTTGCAGCCGCGTGTTTACCACAGTTACTACGCATGTGGAAGGAGGGCTATATAACGCGTTTGCCTACACCGTTATCGTGGTGCTCCCAGCGCATTGTGCGTGAACTGGGACAGCCATGACGTCAAACAAAGCATAACTGCAGCTTTTCGCTTGTATATCCAGGCTTAACCAGAGCTGAGCCACTGCGAATTTTTTGCTTCGCTCTTGATGAAGGCCGTTTAAGCCCTTTTTTCTGTGCACCAGCCTCTAACAAATGCAGGTGTTGGTTAGATAATGGCAGGGAAATATTTTTTCACCATGAAAAAACAACGATCGCGTCGTGCTGTGTTGCTTGCGTCTACGCATCGACAGACTTAACGTTGCGAAGGGTTTCAGTCTTAACTGTAGTCCCTGAAATAAACTTCGACGGCTCAGTACGTTTTTTCGTTGTCTTTCATTAGCATATATTGAGCCCCTGGAGGTACACTTACAACATCAATGAGAGAAATGTGCACGAAAAGTTTTACGCGCATCCACATAGATTACACCTATGTGCGTGGCATCTGTCCACGTGCGTTGTAGACTTTTACCGTTGGCATGGTCTACAAGTGGAGCTTGCTGGTCATCTGGTTACAGTAACTGTCGTCCGTGAAATGGTCGCGGCAACGGAGATGCGCCTTTAATTTGCCCCTTGCGTTCTGCGCCAAGTCCCCAAGACTGGCATATTTTGGCTACTTATTACACCTGCGGCAGTGAAACGAGTGAAAACCAAAAAGACGGTTGGCAAGTTTTTCTAATGCCGTATTCCAGTCGGTGATCCGGAGCAGCTCTCTGAATCCGTGAAGGAGCAAAATCTCTAGTGACCCGGTCTCGGTCCAATTAGAACTTTTGATCTATATCTGAATCGCCCATTGAAGCGTGTTCATCGGTTTCGGGCTGCAAGAAAGCTTACTCCGGATCGACGATTGGAATACGCCATTAGAGTCGACAAGGGATGGCGGATGGCGCGCACTAACACATCGCATCCGTCCGCAGCGGATTGTGAGAGCCATACTTCGCACCCCTTTTTGGACGTGCAGGGGTCCGAGTTACAAAGGGCGATAGTTTAAAAAGGTGATATTTTCCGAGTTAAAAGGGTGCTATTTCATTTAGGGTGTTGGGAAGAGGTATTCCGTGGCCAAGCTATGGAGAAAAATAAGACGCCTTCCCATAAAGGTAAAGTGGGTAATGTCTCCTAAAAACGGCCTTCTTAGTACCGACACCGTTTTTACTATTGCTTTAAAACATCTTTACATAGCATCTTGTAGCTATATCATCTTTACTATAGGGATATACTGTAGTCCGCAACATAGGAGCTATTTCATACAAAGCCAGAATCTTTTTACTCATGGACTCTCTGCAAGCAAGGGCGGCCTTAGTTTGCCCAGTGCATGTGCAAAGTTTTGTGAGCATTTCCGTTTAGATGGGCCTGAAATAGTGAGTCTCGTTTTCCTCGCGTTTTTTTTCCGGCAGTTGTATAGTTTCCTTCGTCGCAGTCGGCCTTGCATTGAGGCTGCCGCCACAATAATAGCTTAGTAAAGGAAACGGGCGTGATGTTCTCTCTTCCGGACAGAAAGCGCTTTACGGCAGTCTTCAGAAATGCTGAGAGAAAAAAATATTTCGTAAGACTACGGGGCGGGGGGGGGGGGGGGGGGGTTGCTGTAAGCTCTTGAGATTCTGCGACTTGCCCCTACGGAAGCGCGTCTATTAATAAGTAAGGTGCAACCAAACGTAACTCGGACTTCATGAACGTTCCTCGCGCTTGCAAAATATTTGCTTTGTATCCTCCGCTTAACAGTTCTCTCCGGATATTGTTTTATATTTCCAGCGTCCCAGAAAGAGCGGCAAATATGTTATATTTCATGAGCAGGTACAAATTTTTAATGAATAATTTCGCTCTTATGACAAAGCCAGGTTGCGTTTTTCCGCATGTGCAGTCTTCACCTAATTTGTATGGCAGGAAAAAAACGAGAGAGGTGGCGAAAAAATATTAATGAACGCGAGCCCATAAACAATGACATTTTAATAAACGATACGGTAATTTGGCAGCGTTTATAGCGCTGTAGACGTCTGAAATGATTAAGCTGCAATATTAAGCTCTTTTCGTTTTTGTGACTTCCTGCAGACACCATTTTTTCTGCAGCTTTTTGAAACCAATAAAAAGCTTTCAGATCACTTCAGATTCAGAACTAAGGGGGGCAGTGTTGTGCAATTTTACACTCACATGCGGCAGTAGTGTTTAGTAGAAAAGTGGCGCTGTGAGAGATGTGTCGCGTGTCTCCATCATTGGGCCGCCTTCCTCTGCTTTGATTTAAAAGGCTCGAAGAATCTGAAGAAGTGACACCCTCTCTGTGCCAGCTTTTTATCTACGACTGTAGCGCGTCGCTCATGCGTGGTCCGCGCATTTTCCCAGCAGTGCTGAGAGAACGCATGCCCGTACAGAATACAGACACATACGAAGAGCATTATACATTCTATGGCGATAAATAGTTACGCGTGTACGGCAGAGAGAAGTTGAGTACTACTGCACTTCGAAAAGCTGTGTAAGCGTCCTCAGTGAACACTACGGACCAATCTGTGCACTGCTTGCTGGAGGAAAGCGCCGTGAATTTGATTTGATTGACTTTAACCTATTAGAAGTTAATAAGTAGTTTTAAGACATTCATACACCAGCAGCCAAAGAGTAGCGTTGAGCAAGGAAAGGCCATGGCGGTATACACTGACTGACGTCGAGTCGCGCACGAACTGTAGGTCCATTGGGGTGCACTTAACGCCCTGTTTGTACAGTCGTCCAGACACCTTTCTAGAGCGCTGGAATGGCACATCGGGGAGTACACTTCTGCCATTTATGAGTGGTCTATGGCAGGAAATCCGGTTATCGTGCATGCGCATTCCGAAAAGTCATGTTTAACTTCTCATGTCTTTAAAAACTGCGAGATAGCGGCGGTTGTCATAAATACACGACAGAGCACTCCGTTCGGTCGCTGTAGACAAGTTTTGCACGACTGTACTCGCTGACGTTGTAAGAAATGAGCAGGAAGCTTGAACAGGAGTACACGCACCTCCACCTAAGTTTAGGCTGCGTACGAATGGCCAGGAACGCAGCGAAATGCAAACTTCATCCACTGACTGTGATTCTGGAATACTGTAAGGAGATAGCGCCACCCAGCGGCGTTCGTGAGGAGAAGACAAAGCACGAGGAGCGCGTGCGGAGGGGAACGCGGGACAGGTCGAAGAGGATTACGTGGCAGAGAAGAGAAGAGCGCGGTGGACGACGGACGTGGACGAGTTCTGCTGGCTCCCCGAGTTGCGGGCTTGGGCCTCAGCCGCAGACGTCCGGGCCACCAGACCTGGACATCCATCGTCGAGAGCCTCAACCACCAGGCCCAGGCGCCACTCTTCTCCGACCATCCGTCAGCTGCTCCACACAGGCCGCTTCTGGCGCCTACGTGACTTTTCCGGGATACCAGACCTGGAAACCGTGCCGGGAGCCCACAGACGCCGACGCTGCGGTAGCGTCGCATCAACATCGGAACGCCAAGAGACTCCTTGACTGCCCGACACCCAGCCAGTCCTCTCCGCTCGTTGCTCAAATAAGACAAGTAGTGTGAACTTTCCTCTTTGATTTTCTTTTCCCTGTATTGTCCGTAAGCACTTTGTTCTGTTCCACCGTGTGTTTCTTTCCCGTGCGTTGCCGCCATGCTCTCTTGTTCCTTTCCTTTTTTCTCGCTCGTATTGAAATTGGTTTCCTTTCCGATAAAAGCCGCCTCGTTTATTGTTTGTACTTTTGTGTTTATTTAAAATAAGACCTGCAATCCCACAGATCCTCACAAATTTGGCGTCCACTACGACAGGACGAGGTCGGTTTTTATTCATTTGCCTGTTGTGTTAATTTAGGAACAATATGAGCGCTTCAGATTTGGTTGCTTTAGGCGAGCGCATGGGCTTGTGCGGCGCGAGCGTGGGTGGAGGACGAGCTTCGTAAGGCACGGGGAGAGAGAGCTGCGGAGCGTGAAGCTGCGAAGCAGAAATTGGAATTAGAGGCACGGAATTTAGAGACGGAGCGTGAAGCTGCTAAGCAGAAATTGGAATTAGAGGCACGGAATTTAGAGACGGAGAAACAGAAATTGGAGTTAGAGGCGCGGAACTTGCAGCTACAAATAAGGCTCATGGAGGGTGGCGCAAATCCTCCGAGTGACCGTGGAGAGCGTAGCGTCGCACCGGCTAGCTCCATTAACCCGCACAGCCTCATACCACAGTTCAATGAAGCGCGGGATGACCTCGATGCCTACTTAAAGAGGTTTGAGCATGTGGCCACGGGGCAGGGTTGGCCAAAAGAAAAGTGGGCAACGGCGTTGAGCTTGTGCCTTGGTGGCGAAGCACTTAGGGTCTTCGGTCGGCTCTCGCCTGAGGATTCCGTGGATTATGACAAAGCGAAGCTTGCCTTGCTTCAGAGGTTTAGGTTCACCGCGGAAGGGTACCGAGAGAAGTTTCGCCAGAGCAAGCCCCAGGATGGAGAAACGGCCTCGCAATATGCTGCCAGATTGTTTAGTTTCTTTGACCGTTGGGTCGAGATGCGGGGAGAAGGCCGCACTTTTGAGGTGGTTCGTGAAATGGTCGTGAGCGAGCAGTTCCTGAACAACTGTCATCCCCGTTTAGCTCTCTTCTTACGTGAACGGGAGGGCAAGACAGTCTGCAAGCTGGCGGAGGCTGCCGATCATTTTCTCGAAGCACAACGGCAAAATAACTTGTTGGTCTTTAAAGAAAAGAGGCAGCACACGATAGGTAAAGCCAAAGACGAGATTTCAGGTCCACAGTCTCGCCTTCGGTGTTTTCTTTGTGACAAGACTGGGCACAAGGCGTCGGATTGTCGGACGAAGCCGAAGCAATTGTATTGCACCTGGTGTCGCAAGGTAGGACATGACGCCCAGTCATGCAGAGCTAAGACACCAGAAGACCGTCAGGCGTCCGCATGTTGCATGACACCTCGGTATTCATGTCCCGATAACCCTGCAGTGGTAACGCGCGTAGAGGGCCAGTTGGGGGAGATGGTCTGTCCTTCCACCCCTGTGGAAACTGCTATGCCCGTGGGGCACGGCGAGGTGTTCGGCCAGCCTGGTTCGGTATTACGGGATACGGGCAGCACCGGCATTGTTGTGCGTGAGTCCCTTGTACCGGCAGCGGCACTTACAGGGAAGCAGGCTACATTATTCTTGGCCAATGGGACCCGTGTAGAAGTTCCGGAAGCGGAGGTGGTGATTTCCTCACCATATTTTTCGGGTAAGGCCATCGCGCGGTGTTTGTCTACACCCCTGTACGACATCATAATAGGCAATGTCCCTGGCGCTAAACCTCCATTCTCGGTTGACCCGCCAGTTCTAACTGATCAGGCAGTTTCCCTAGCCATGACGGGTGCGGTCGATGTTCCTTCCCTTATGGTGACAGCAAAGGTTTCAGAGAATAGTAAAAGCCCCACTCTGAACACACTCCACTTGTCACGGCCGGAGTTTCGCCTGAAACAGGAAGAAGACTCGACTTTAGAGGTGTGTCGCAGGAAGTTGGGGCAAATATTTCGTGGCAAGGGACAGACCGCCCACTTTTTTGAAACAGATGAAGGTGTTCTCTTCCGGACATACCAAGTGTGTCCCGGCCAAGTCGTTGAGCAAGCGGTGGTACCGAAGGACTTACGCACGCAAGTCCTTAAGTTGGCGCATAAGAGTGCATTATCCGGCCATCAAGGAATACGGAAAACAATAGCAAGGGTGCTCAGTGAGTTTTACTGGCCCGGTGTACAGGCTGACATTAAGAGTTATGTCAGATCGTGTGATATGTGTCAGCAGACTGTGTCGAAGGCAAGGGAGAACAGAGTGAATAACATCGTAGGACGGGAACATGTAAAATCAGGGTGGAAACCGAGGTCGGTTTGGAGAAAATGGTTTCACAAAGGAAAACGGAAGTACTAGCCGAAAAAGTTCTCGCGACGGTGAAGTGGTTTGATGTGAACAATGGAATACGGAAGAATGTAGCCCACACCTGTTGTTGGAATTGTTTTTTTTGTTCATGCTTGTTTTTGAATGTCGGCTATCTACTTTTTATGCTTTCCGTGTTTCTTCGCCCTCTATGGACGCTTTACGTTGACTTTCCATGTGCTCTCTGTGCTGTGTGTGCGAAGGTCCGTGAACGCTTCGAACATTGACGGCTGTCGTATTGTGTGTGGTGTGTGGTGTGCGCGCTGTGGTGCGGTGTTCTGTGTTGCGATCATCGAACGCGTCTGGTGTCGCTCTCCTGAAGTCGAGTTCTTTCCCTTGGAAAAAACTTCCGAAGAGGGGGCCTTCTGTAAGGAGATAGCGCCACCCAGCGGCGTTCGTGAGGAGAAGACAAAGCACGAGGA
Organism: Amblyomma mixtum; assembly: GCF_055824585.1. Taxonomy (NCBI): domain Eukaryota; kingdom Metazoa; phylum Arthropoda; class Arachnida; order Ixodida; family Ixodidae; genus Amblyomma; species Amblyomma mixtum. The sequence continues at coordinate 220,784,058 of NC_143013.1, read as the reverse complement.
GCGCGTGCGGAGGGGAACGCGGGACAGGTCGAAGAGGATTACGTGGCAGAGAAGAGAAGAGCGCGGTGGACGACGGACGTGGACGAGTTCTGCTGGCTCCCCGAGTTGCGGGCTTGGGCCTCAGCCGCAGACGTCCGGGCCACCAGACCTGGACATCCATCGTCGAGAGCCTCAACCACCAGGCCCAGGCGCCACTCTTCTCCGACCATCCGTCAGCTGCTCCACACAGGCCGCTTCTGGCGCCTACGTGACTTTTCCGGGATACCAGACCTGGAAACCGTGCCGGGAGCCCACAGACGCCGACGCTGCGGTAGCGTCGCATCAACATCGGAACGCCAAGAGACTCCTTGACTGCCCGACACCCAGCCAGTCCTCTCCGCTCGTTGCTCAAATAAAACAAGTAGTGTGAACTTTCCTCTTTGATTTTCTTTTCCCTGTATTGTCCGTAAGCACTTTGTTCTGTTCCACCGTGTGTTTCTTTCCCGTGCGTTGCCGCCATGCTCTCTTGTTCCTTTCCTTTTTTCTCGCTCGTATTGAAATTGGTTTCCTTTCCGATAAAAGCCGCCTCGTTTATTGTTTGTACTTTTGTGTTTATTTAAAATAAGACCTGCAATCCCACAGATCCTCACAAATACCTATACTTTGGCGGAGATTGGAGTGCCATTTTCACTTCTATCAAAATAAAAGACGAAAACACCACGATCCAATCTATGCATTTTCTTACTTGTGTTCGCCACATAAAAAACAAGTTTTTTAAGCTACATTGCTTATTTTATCTTGTCGCGAATAAGCAAGTAGCATTTTCTTATCGGCGATCGGAGCGGCTCTCTGATTCCGCGAAGGAGCAAGATATACAGGAGGACGAAGCAGGCCATTATGCCCCACTTTTTCAAGCCTCACGTGACCTATATTGAACTTCGACATGAGAGGCGTCAGCTTACAATCTTAGCTTAAGGACCGCAAGCAAGGAGGTTTTTTTGAAGAGAGCGGAATTAGCGTGAAGAAAACATGGCTCGAACAAACGGATGTTTCTGAAAAGAGCGCTTCATATATTAGTAACAAGCCCAAACTTCTACACTTCTTAAAACTTTTTGAGACTGTCGTCGTTAGTATTTAGATTTCTCTTCGACATATTATACTAACGGTGCAATCTTTCGCGTGGAATATTCAATAACCAAGTGCATGTGCAGTATGCCACAAATAATAGAAGCGTCCAAAGCCACCAAGCAATAGGCTTGCGTGTCCAGCTGTAAAGAGCAGTTGTTCGTAAAGACCGTCCGTCATGAATATTTCATTCTTCGCTGTCTGTGTGACTCAAATAGATCTTTGATGCATAGCACCGAGGTAGGATGTAATTCTGTGCCTAAAGCATATTTTAATTTATTATATTATATGCTATCGGCGAACGCAAAAATAATTGCATTGGCGTAGCAACGCAGAGTAGCTTATAATAGATTCTGACATTGCTGGGGCTACAAGGTGCACTCCTAAAAGGTGCTTTCGTCGCTGATGTATGTAGCTTTCGCAAAGCTTAGCCAGCCCTGCGGCAGTCATGTGGTCTATTATTAGGCCTGTGGCAGCATTAGCAGCGGCGCCAAAACTGATAACAGCGACCATAGGCAGAGCAAGTAATGGCCGATTTACGTATGTTCCCGTCAGTGAGTTCAGAAATGCTACAACGGCTCTTAGGCTGTCTCGAAGGAAACGAACAGAAAAGAGGACAGCCAAGAAGATGACAGTGTATCTTCCGGTAGTGAACGATAGCCATTCTTGTTGTGTTGGGTCTAATGGCACATAAGCTGCCATGGCTATCATAAATCCGTTTAAGATACCTTGTTTGCATTCCAATACAGAGACGACCTGCGGGCCAGCAGATAGTGGAGGCCAGAAAAGAGAGGAACTTTAGCTGGCCATTACTGCTGTCCTGTAGTACGGACCCATCGCTTCCACAATCTGTCGGACTCTGAATAGCTAGCGTCCATCTAATCATACCTTTAAATTTTGGTGTAGATAAGTTGGGTTGAACCTCTCAAACATGCTTCGGGCTATTAGCTTTGCTGTAGTGGAAGACTAGGATTTAATTTAGGCCACTTGGAGTTCTTTATTGTGCACTTACACCGCACATCACACGAACGATTTTGCATGTTTCCTTCAGCCAAGTGCAGCCACCGAGGCCGTGATTCGATCCTGCATGCATGAAGCAGCCGAATCCGCATCAGGTAACTTTGCACCCTAGGGGCAAATGCACGCTGCCCTGAATATTACGCGGAGCTGTAGTGGCATCTTTACGTTGAACCAGACTGAAGAACCTTAAAAAAACTTTTGTAATTACGAAAGGAAAGGGGGAAAAATCTGAAAAGAAAGTGAATTCAAATGCTAACTCGCTTTGGACCGCAGGAGTACACACTTGATGATATTTGCGAGAGATGGTAAATAATCGAGCTAAGCGAGATATACTATGGGTATACCTTACTATAGCTAGACCATATGGCTAGACCATACTGTGGCTAGACCAGCAACCGAGATTACAAAATAATTGACAGATATGGATGCTTTAAGTAGGTTAGGAGGAAAACATAAAGCTGAGCGCGAGATCCAATTAATCTAGTGGAGTGGTAGATTACATGTCATGATGAAAAAATGCTAGCGGTAACGGCTGAAAGTCAGCTAGGCAGACGAAGCTGAAGGGTTTGCTGGACCGTAAAACAGCCGTGGTTGATATAAAACAGCAGTAATTTAAGACCATTGCGCAGTAGACCTGCACAGATCACGGTGCTTTTCTGGGGCCACCTGCCGCTGATGGCTGTCATGAAATGAAGTTCCAGCCGCTTGTGGCACTACGCGAAAAAAAAAAAAAACATGCAACGCGCTTGGCTGTTGCTAGAAATATGAGCATTGGTGATTAAGCGAGCCAAGCACGGTGACAGTGGCAATCAAGGGTTGTCCGCTAGCGTAGTCGTATTGGAAGGGTACCGCACGTTTTCCAGCTGATTAATGTTGCTTTTACGAGATGTCACGACTGCCCGCATGCTCAGAGGGCATCTGTTGAATGTTAGCCTCCGACCGTCGTTTTGACATTTGTGTTTCGCTCTGGACCTTTGGCAGCTGCTCTTAGATTTTAAACACTGGGTGCTGACATTTATTAGCGAGGGTCTGGGGCGCATCCTATAGAAGCCGCAGCGCTGTACAGTCCTCTCTAGTAAGCAATTCTCCGTGGAGGCGCAGGTAAGTACAACATTCAGTTCCCTCAAGTATACTTCGACGGAAACTTCACCAGCACAGAAGCTCACCGCTTTTGTGAATTCTTAATTCTGCTAGAAGCAAGTTTTCGATCTGTATAAAAGCTGGGAAAGCGCAAACGCTAAGCTCAAACAGCAACTCTAACCGACCATTCGATGAGAACCTAAATACTATACGCTGAACACTTGTGCAGCTGCGGATTAGAAGCTTGTTTGGGCCGTTATGTTTTATTTTTCCTCTTAGCTAAATCGCGTCCGTTTTGAAACATAAAATGCGCATGTTTCCACGAATTCTCTCTTGAGACACGGCAATTAGAAGTTCATTTATTTTATTGTAAAACGAATAGCAGCCATCGAAAGAAGTTTGGCGTAGTAATAAACTCTCTCTCTAGCGTACTTTAGATAGGATAGGGTATAAAGAGAGATAGATGGAGATAGCATAGGAAGACTGGATTCAGTGCTCGCACTTACTCCTATCGGACTCCCAGGAAGCACATTTTAGGGGATGGAGAAAAAAAAAGTGGGCGCACACGCAATCCAACAGGCGCTAAAGCACTTTTAAGAGCTAATTAAAAGCACCCATAACATTCCACCCAGCACAAATGGGCGCACGTTTGAGCAAATCGGCGACTTTAACTTTTCTGTGTGCTTAAAAAAATGTGACAATTTTCTCCATGTTTAACATTTTTCAGCGTGCAGCAGAATATATTTCAATCGTGTTCTATACCGAATTTTCATATCCTAAGCGTCTGAGCAAAATCCGAGACAAAATTATCACTACACGTATCAAGTGGGTATTGTGTTCTAAAACCCAACCTGTTATACTCTACTGAAGATGCGGTCAGTTATTTTATGTTTCACGTTTTGTTGACGACCACTTAAGTTCCATTGCAGCTCACATTTCTCTCTTAATGTCATCGTAGAAAATATTCGGATTAAAAAGATGTGGGAAAGTGCAAGAGAGGCATGTTTTCGGACTGCTTCTGTTTCTTTCATTACAGGAAAAAAAAAACCATGGGCCTAACAACTCTAGTTACAATTCTTATCCTGGTTGTCGCGATAACAGGAAAGAGTAAGTTCCCGGTTTTACTATATGGATGCCACAAAAACAGCGCGCTATTGGAATGGTTACTGTAATATGACATAAATTTAATACCGTAAAGTGCTTGCTAATTCTAAATAAATAATTAAAGGTATAGCCTAAGTAGGCATGCAGAAAGAAACGTTAGGGAATCTGGACAAGGCTGTGTATTTCAAAGAAGTGGGCCTGGAGGCAATGAAGACATGAAGGAGCAAGCACGAGCGCAATAAATTATTCGATTGGCAACTGCAGTCAGTCGGCAAGGCGAGGTTTTACAGAAGCAGCCCGATGTAATATTTATTTACTTCCCCTTTTACCCCACTGTTCCGTCAGGTTGGAGCGTCTCAGGGAGAGCGTGAGATGGTAGCCGAATTTCTTCTAAACCTAAGACTATTTTCAAATATGTAGCCAGGCACCTCAACAGACTACATCAGAGAGCTTTAGCGTAGTGCTATCACGTATCTCCGCCTTACGCGGCTACGTTCAGGCGCCAACAGAGGCCACGCCACTTGTCATGCAAGGCTTGCACTACCAGGATTGTGCCGTTCTCCAAGTCGTCTCAATCCATAATCTGCTCTTCAACCCAATAACTCAGCAGATTGCATTCTTGAAAGTCTCGCTTTGTTGGACAAAACTGCTTTCTTAAATTTGTATACTTGTTCTGGACGTTTTTTTTATGGTCCACCAAAGCAATAATAACAGTCCGTTGAATACTTCTTGAGTTATTTCTGCCACAAAGATTAACACAGGAGTGCAACTGCGGTTAATGTAACGAATATATCTGTACATGTGCGCCACACTTCACACGTTGCCATAGTGGCTGGCTCTACCGCAATTCGCCTCCAGGAACGGCAGTAAGCTTGCCGCTATGCAGCCCGTCTCTGTGTCCAGACAGGGCAAAAACAAGAAGCTGGGCCAAACACACTCCCTCTCTCCTAACGCACACGCGGAGCGACTGCGAGCGCGTGTCAACACAGGTGGATGCCAGATGCACATGCGGGCGTCGATGCGCTCGCCTCATCCTTACGACGCGTGCACGACCGCAGACGGGCAACCAGAAAAGAAACTGTGCACTTCTGGACTCAGAAAAACTCATGCACACTCCACTCCTCTCACCCATCTCCCGTGCCTCGACTCGCGTTACTCCCAGACAGCTTGGAAAACTTACAGCAGAGCCTCCCTCAGTGTGTGCATCAGAAACAGCTGAAAATAGCGAGTAGCATCTCTGCGGAATATCCATTCGACGGATGTGCGAGGAAGATATGACTGAAAAGAAGATTTGGTGTGGCATGTTGGGATGCCAACCTTGTGGCGGTGATCGATGCGACGTGAAATGTATTCTGGGGGTGATATGAAATAGCCGTGAAGCGCAACGTGATGATATAGCTTGTGAAATAGTGTTAGGTGACCAATTTTACGGCGAGATTGTAACGGTGGGAGTGGCATGTTAGATTTCGTGGCTGTGATGCTTGCCGTACGGTTGTAATTTGAAAGAATGAAGCGAACGGAATTATTTTGGAGTAGTTACAAGGAATCATGGGTAGGGTCCCATATTGATGCTGCGTATTCTAGTTTAGGACGTATAAGTGTTTTATAGAGTAAAAGTTTAAGAGGTGAGGGAGCGGGTGAGAAATTGCGACGTAAGTACCCTAACATGCGGTTAGCGTTATTAATAACGTAGTCAATATCAATAGATCATGTTAAATTTTGAGTGATATGAATACCTAGGTACTTGTATGTTTCTACCCAATCAAGAGGAGTGCCATTAAGATAATACGAAGGAAGAGCGCTAGGTGCACGGGAAACACGCAAGGCTTTACATTTACTAATGTTTAATTCCATATTCCATGTAGTGCACCAGTCTGACACCAAAATGAGGTCTGCCTGGAGAGTGTCAGTATAGTTAACATTATTTATTTCCCGAAATATTACACAATCGTCAGCAAAAAGGTGAATGTTAGAAGATGTGGCAGAAGGAAGGTCATTAATATCGATTAAGAATAGGAGTGGTCCAAGGGCCGATCCCTGTGTAACACCAGATAGCACGTTAGCATTCGGTGAATTAGTGTTATTAGCATGCACAAATTGCCAACGGTTAAGGAGGAAAGATTTAATCCAGTCGAAGACGTTAGAATTGAGACTAAAGTGGCTCAATTTATGTTGCAGCAATTTATGACATACCTTATCAAAGGCTTTGGAAAAATAAAAAAAAATGCAGTCAGCACAAGATGAGTTGTGAAGTATGCGGTATAGCTTATCAGTAAAGGCAAGTAATTGAGTTTCACACGAGTATGTTTGACGAAAACCATGTTGCGCAGGTGTGAAAAATGAATTCTGATCGAGAAAGGTAAGGAAATGCTTGAATATGATATGCTCTAGTAACTTGCAGCATGTGCTAGTGAGCGAAATGGGACGAAAGTTTTGAAGGGAGTGCTAACCACCAGACTTGTGAAGTGGACCCACCATCCCAATTTTCCAGTCGTTAGGAAGGCTTGCTGTGTCGAGTGACGGTTGAAAAAGTTTGGTTAGTATAACTGAACTATAAACACAAGTATTTTTTTAGGAATTTAGCGCTAATCGCATCAGAACCAGGTGAAGAATCATTTTTTAAAGATTCAGTTAATTTGGCTACGCCAGGTGGACCGATAGTTATAGGTGACATCGTCGGGAACCTGTGGTGCGGTATGTAAGGAACATTAACACTTGAAATGAAGGAAAAGCTTTCAACGAATGTGTCATTCAGCACGGAAGCACAAAGATCATTGGGGATAAGTTTACCGGAGGCATCTTGTAGTCTAATTAATGGGTCGTTCTCAGGGTGTATAACGTGCCAGAATTTCTTAACACTCGTTTTCAAAATAGTTGGTAATGTGGCAGACAAAAAGTTATTCTTTGTTAGTTTAATCGCGTTGACGTAAGCGTCGGAAGCAGACTTGTACTTCACCCATCGCGCGTTAGATGGTGAAAGCTTCGCGCGGCGGTGTAAACGTTTCTTTTTGTTAGATAATCGTCTGATGTGAGTTGTGCCAAGGTGTTTGTAGATTAGAGGTGACGATGCGCTTAGGGATATACATATCAGTTAGTTCGTGAACCTTCGTTTTGAATGATATCCAGTTTTCCTCGACAGAGTAGCAGTCAGAGTTTGCAATAAAGTAATCAACAAATATGCCCAGTTCATTGTTAATAGCGGCAAAGTTAGCGCGTTTGTAATCTAGAATGATTTTTTTATTTTGTTCGCTTTTGGACGTGGTATATTAATGCAAAAATTGAGCAGAACGTGATCACTAATGCCTGGAAGATATGTTATATCAGTAGCTAACTCTGGATTAGTTGCTAGAATTAGATGAAGAGTGTTCGAAGCGTTATTTAACGTCCTAGTGGCTTTTGTTACTAACTGAGTTAGCGAAAATATGGGGCATAGTTCTAAGAATTCTTTAGCTTGACACGAAGGAGATGAAGAAGGCGGCTGAGCAGTCCACGAAATAGTTGGAAAATTAAAGTCCCCAAGTAGAAAAGTGGTGATGAAGGAAATCGTGCGCGAACAAGATTGATAGAATCGTGAAGTTTGTTAGTGAATGTAGACGAATAAGAAGGAGAACGGTAACAGACGCCAACAATCAATTTAAGATGACCTATCACTATTGACGCAAAAATTAGTTCTAATTCGCTGAAGACTTGGATACATGAAGATGGAATGTCTTTAGAAATAGCAAGTAAAGCACCGCCGCCACATTTGGCCATTCTATCGCAACGATATACCGAGTAGCGATGAGCGTTGTGGAAGATTTCAGAGTCTGATACATGCGTTGGGAGCCAGGTTTCCGTTAGCGCTATAATGTCAGCTGAGCATGTGTCTATGGCAGAAGATAAAGCAGTATGCTTGTTAAGTACGCTTCTGACGTTAGTATAAAGAACGGATATCGACAATGACAACTGTCCACTGCCCCTCGCGATTCCCTACGGTGCAGCGGAAGATCCAGCCACAGAATCCAACCTAGACGATTCGCCACGTGCCGCGATTTCTTCAACAGTGTCCGTGGTAGGGTTACACATGAAGCATTTTTTATTTATGTGCAGCTTGTTATAACATATCTTAAAAGAGCGAGGGCCAGTGTGATTATCTTCGAATTCAAAAAGTTTTTCCGAGCCTAGCGCGTGGCCGGTGAAAAATCTTCACTGATAGTGATGTTATCTGTTTTAAATTGGTTACGAAGGGTTAATATCTTGTCTTTCATTTCAGTGTCAGAAAATTTAGCCATGATTGGTCGACACTTCCCGTCTGTAAAAACACCCAGGCGATGTGCACGTTGAATTGAACACGAGGGACGTACTTCGACAATCTTAGTCAGGGCTTCGAGGAGTTTAGATTCAGTATCTGCCCAAGTTTCTTCCTCATCGGGTATACCCATAACTATTAGATTACTACGTCGCGATCTATCTTCGGCTTCATCAAGGCGCGACTGCAGCAAATCATTTCGAGTACGTTGGTCTTCTACAGATTTCTTTAAAGATGAGAACTCCTGATCCATGGCGTCCAATTTCTTTGCCTTTTCATCGAGTTCATCAAGCCTCTTGTGCATGCCAGCTAACCTTGATTCAATGTTCTTCTGACTACTCCTAATGTCTTTAATATCTGCTGCTAATTCGGCCTGATCTTTCGAGCTTTGCAACGTACGAGAATGTACATCCTTAAGCAGCTTAAACATAACTTTCATCTGTTCAGACGGATTTTCTGGCAGGTTGTCTATGTCAAGGGAGGTCTCGGAGCGAGTCATAGGACCCGGGTTAGATTCAATGTCGCCAGAGCGCAAAAGCAGAAAAATCATTGAAAAGCATTCACAAGCAACATCACAGCACACCCGCGGGCACGGGAACAGAGGGAAACAGCGATCATCGCATTTCCTAGCGTGCAAAGAATAGTGCGTACAAATCTGCACGGTAAAGAAACGAAGCATTGGAGGCATGCCGGTGTCACTGTTCCCGTGCCCACTGAAGGGAAAGCCAGCGTGTTGTCGCTTTAAATCCGGTGTGGGTGGTGATGCCATCGTCGATGACGCTGGACGGGTGTGGACGAGGGATCCGATGAGCAGGAAAGCCTGGCCAGGTGAGAAGCTGAAGTTGTGGGTGAACCGAAGCTCAGATCTTGCAACCACCGGACCAGGGAAAATCAGGAAAAAGGGACGAGTCAGTGCCTGCAGCCGGCGAAGTTGATATGGCGAGCGCCAGCACGGACTGCACGGTAAAGAAGCGAAGCATTGGAGGCATGCCGGTGTCACTGTTCCCGTGCCCACTCCTGTGTCCGTTCCCATGCAAAATTAGAAGCAGCTGTCCGATCAGTCTGTTTTGTAGTTTTGCACATTTAGAATATCCTGATATTTATGTGAGGATTATGAATCGCGTTCCCTGCATGCATGCGCGACTTACAGGTAAGGAAAAGCCCCGTATTTATTGAACCATGTTTGACTTGCAGAACCACATCGGGTCAGGCAACTATGGCTTGTTGCCAGCATTATGCAAATAATTGACGTAAGGTGACCGTTAGTCCTTATATGCAGCACGACATTTATACCAAGCATTAAGGCTGCCTATGTTGTGACCTGTAACCACTAAAAAACTTGCAGGGGAAACCGCACTAAACCATGGTTATGCTCCTGTATGAAGAGTAACTGGGCGATCCTTAAAGGAGCAGCTACTCTTGTTGAGCTTCTCTTAGAAAAGACCGGAATATGGGTGCTTTGAGGCTATCATAACGCTTCCTGTACAAGGATGTTCGTTTCATATTCAAATGGTCTTAGACTTCTATTAATGAGGCGGGCTAGAACTGAAGCCATGTACCAGAGGGCTAGTTGTTAGGGGATGTCACGTTTGCGTCAGCGTCCGCTCAGATTCAGAGGATAAGCTGAGGTGCAGAGTAGGAGCGCTTTAACACTTGCACAGGTTCGCTTGTGCGGGTGGGCAGACAACAGTGAGCGGACAGGGGTGACAAGAGAGCAAGAGACGCAACACGGGGAAGTCAAGATGCAACCGTATGATACATTCAGTGCATTCAAAGTGCAGCTTGTGTCTTCTTCCAAGTAGATTAAACGCTGAACGTAAATTCATATACTCAGCAATGCAAGCTTCCAACCATGCAGTATTTCTGACGAGTGGCGAAATCAGTGTTAGCGACAGCGGGACACTGAAAGTACCGTCAGATGCTGCGAGAGCACCAATGTGAATCTACTGACTAGGATGATTTTCAGTTCTGCAGCTGATATATCACAAGGCTGTGATGACAAAGAGTTTGTTGGTTGAAACACAGGCTTTCTGATAGATGACAGAAGGCTTAGTCTGAATGCCGATATTTGCATGCGGCTCGACAGTTTCAACGCCTTAGCATTTCAGGACGTCAATTCCTTTATTAACATTTTCCGAAAGCGTTGCTGAAGGTCCGCATTCCGCTTTTTGTTTCATTAAAAACTAAAAAGAAAAACCACTGTATGCCGTGGATAACGAGAGATACACTGCATCTTTCTCGCCGTGTTTCCATACTACGCGTTTCCAAGCGCAACGGTGACCCTGCACTTTTGCAACAGTTCAGTGACGCTAAAGACGAACTCCGGGTCAAAGTTCACTCGGCAAAAGATTTTTACTATAGAAATTCCTTGCCGCAATTAATGAAACACAATCCCCGCAAATTTTGGGCATCCATATGGCCACAGAGCTCTAGTCCCAATACCTTCATTATTGATGATAAGCCTGTCTGTGACTCGTTAGCTATAGCTACTAGTTTCAATATATATTTTCAGTCGGTATTTACAATAGATAACCTTGAATACTTTTCCTAGAAACTCTCAATGATCTGTCGATGATGTTTCAATAAGCGCCGAAGGTGTTCTCAACCTCATTCTGCACATAAATGTAAAAAAAAGTAGTGGTCCTGATGATATCTCTAATATATTTCTGCATCGTTACTCTCTTTGGACCAGCCGCTATTTGACTACCATCTTCCAGAAATCGCTATTATCCGCAACCGTCCCCGTAGCGTGGAAGCTTGCAAAAATTATTCCCCTGTTTAAAGCTGGCAGCACCCAAATCTTGTCCAACTATCGCCCCGTTACATTAACTTTACACTCATGCAAATTACTAGAACACATCATTCACAAGCACATTATAGAATTTCTTGAAGCTAACAATATTTTGTGCAAATTTCAGCATGGGTTTCGGCGCGGGCTCAGTACCATTTCAAAACTTGTCGAATTCACGCACGGCATTGCTAGTTTCCTCGAAACCGGCTCGCATATTGACGCTTTATTTATCGACCTATCTAAAGCTTTCGACACCGTTCTCCACAGTAAACTTCTTTGTAAACTTAACGCAATACTCAAAAACCCGTTATTGGTGGACTGGATATCAAGCTTTCTTTCTAATCGTACACAGTATGTTTCTTTCAACCCCTGTTCATCTAAAACGGGTAATATATCACCCGGTGTACCACAAGGATCAGTGCTCGGGCCACTGTTATTCTTATTATACATTAATGATTTGTCAGAAAATATTATTTCTAAAATTGGGTTGTATGCAGACGATTGTGTGATATACAGTTCAATTAACACCCCTGAGGATCATGAGCAACTGAATCAGTCATTCGTGTCTTTCTGCTCATGGTGTGAAACATGGCGAATGCAAATAAATTTTGTAAATCTGTATGAATGTCATTCTGTAATCGCACAATGCCATCTGCTTACACCTACTCATTCAAAGATAACTCTCTGAAACAAGTGTCCGAGTACAGATATTTAGGTCTTCTTTTTTCTTCGAGCTTGTCCTGGTCAAAGCATATTAACACTATATCTAAAAATGCAATGCGGAGGCTCAGGTATCTAAAACGTACACTTTGGGTTGCCCCCCAAGAAACTAAATTGGTAACGTACAAAGCTTTAATTCGTCCACTTTTCGAATATGGGTTAATAATCTGGAATCCTCATAAACACTCCTATATCAGTAAGCTGGAATCCGTCCAAAGGAAAGCAGTACGGTTTAGTTGCCGACGGTATGACAGAAATTTTTCACCTTCATCCACTCTTCCTGCCATAGGCCTTTTCCGGCCGGCTTTGTTCTCGCCGCGACAATGAGTGTTTAAAATATTTTCGCGGTATTGTTAATTCATCCCGCTTTGCTTCATTGTCTGAGTATTTCCAATTGTCAAAACCTTAATTTACAAGGAGCTACCACCCATTGAATGTAACATCCATTCACGCGCGCACTGACGTGTTCAAATTTAGTTTTTTTTTCCATGTGTTATCGAAAGATGGAACTCTTTACCCGATGATGTACGCTCCCTGGAATCAAACTTATTTCTCAACGTTGTTGCAAATCTGTAATTAGTCTGTTGAATTACTGTTCTGTATTTTTAACTGCGGTCACTTTTGAGTATGTTGTCCCTCTCTTCCTTTTCTTTTTTTTCTTCCTCTCACTCCTGCAATAGCCTCCTCGAGGCTGCAGTATATGTAAATACGTAAATAATAAATAAAAGAGAGTATCGCATAGGATAAAATACCTCTGAGCTGGTTTAACTGTCCGTGTACTATGCCAATATTCCGACGGCATCTCTGGTATTTATCTCCTCGCTCAGGTATATGGAGGTTACTTCGCACGAACTCTCTCATCTGCGTTTCGAACTAGACCCCTGACGGTGTTAGAAAAGGTGAGAGCCTTCTACCCCACCATCCCATCAGGCTTTGCCCAGCATCTGGAGAGTAATAACTTTTTTTTGTCAACGGTTAATGTTGAGGAAATTCTTATGTGAGGCTCAATTACTATTAATTACTGATAAACTGCAGCAGAGAAGAAACAACGACATCAAACGAACGCACCGACTAGGACCATGTTGCACTGCCGCACGCCCGCGCATTTTTATCCTACATTCCAGCACTTTTCTCAGTCATTTCCTTATCTTTATGTGCCAGCATCATCGTGCAGGAAAATCAGTTCTTTCTTCGGTAGGTCTCAGATGGCGTGCTGACAAAGTGCTCACCAGAATCCCGGATAGCCCACGCTTCTAAAGTCTGTCGAGTCGGCTTGTCTGTGTTCTTTTCCAGTACGTGCACGTTATGATGGTTGGCTGGGTTTATTAGTTTTACACATATTTCAAATTTCCTGCTGTGCATCAAGCTTGGTGGCTGACTTCGTTGTTACTGCTGCTGCGTGCTCTCTTGTCCGGTCGTTGACACACCTTCCTTTCTGTCAAATGTAATGCTTCCAGTTGAATGGGGGATACGATAAGCAATGCCTTGAATTCATTCGGAGTAATTCGTTTGGTATGCGATTTGGAATTTGCAAGCAGGTAAAGATTAGGAAATGAAATGAAGAGATTGGGGGAATCAAGTTTATAAATATGCGGGCATTTCGAATAAATTTCTGTTCATACTGAAAACTGCGCAAAAAACGAAGACACAGAACGAGAAGGCACAACACGGGCGCAGACTATCAACTGAATTTTTATTCACATGAAGAGGCCTATATACGTATCTTCTACCCACAGTGAGACAAGCACAAAAAACACAACAATCGCGAAAATCAACCCGAAACACAATCACACACTATCCCTTCGCGTGCACCGTGATGCAGCCGTCAATTACACTTCCAAAAAACCGCGCACAAACAAAATCACGACAACTTTAACGGTCACGCTGATATCACGCCAAAGACCCATATCGCCTGCTCGTCTTAAGAAAATTGGCCAAAAAGGTTATCTCCTTGTCAAGCAAGGCCACAGATGGTGATGCCACACAGGAATCCGAGTCTTTCTTGATTAGGTAAGCCTCCACCATCTCCCTGCATACCTGATCGCTATGTTTGAACAAGACGCTGGTCCTGTTCAAATGAGGGTAGCACTTTTCGCAACCCTTGCAATGCATGGCGAGATTGGAGGAAGCCGCTCCCTTCAACGACCTACGATGCTCCGCCATCCGCTCGTTTACACAACGACCCGTCTGGCCGATGTACTTTTTTCCGCACGAGAGCGGCACCTCGTAGACAACTCCAGTGTTACACTCTGTGAACCTAGTTTCCTTCCTGTGCGCTACCAAACAACCAGTTCCAGCACGACTGCCCTCAGACTCTAGCTTTTTACGCACAGCACTGCAAATCCGCGCAAGCTTATTTTTGGCCGTGAAAATCACGTCCACTCCGTACCTCGCCCCCACTTTCTTGAGCCGGTGTGAAATTCCATGGACGTACGAATTCCCACCACACGTCTCCGTCCCTCGTCCTGCTTGTTATTGGAACCACTACTTCCCTTCTTGGCCAGGATCCTCTCGGAGATCTGAGCCAACAACTGCTCCGGAAACCCGGCTTCCTTCAGCCTCTCCACCTGTGCCAGGAAGCTAGCCTCAACTTTGTGGTTACAGGACTTTGCTAGGGACGCTTTTAAGCAGGACGTGGCTATACCAGCCTTGACTATTTTGGAATGCCCCGAGCTAAAGTTCAACAGTGGTTTCTTCGTTCTAGGGTGATACTACCAACACACAGCATTATCCAGGTACTCGATACTGAGGTCTAGAAACTGGAGGGTATCCGAGCTGGGCATCTCGAAAGGGAATCTGAGGCCACCACCAGCATCCTTGAACATTTTTACGACGTCCGGAACCGCCCTTGGAGAGTTTGACTTCAAAATGATCATGAAATCATCGACATAGCGGAAAACTCTTAGCGCTTGATCACCAAGATCCTCCGCCAGTTCCTGATCCATCCTGCTCAGATAAATATCGCTCAATACAGGTGCAACCCGGGAGCCGATGCAAACACCTGACTTCTGGACGTACACCTTACCGCCCCACCCAACAAAGGTCGATTGCAAGTAAAAAGAAAGCAGTTCTAGGAAACTCTCTGTTGAAACACCGCATTCCGCCATAAACACCAACTCGTCATTGTCTTTAACAATGCAGTCTTTCACTCTCTTCATCAGCTGAGGATGGGGCAGCGAATAAAACAAGTCTTCCACATCGATGCTGAAGGCGCAGTACTTTTTTCTGTCCAGCGCTGACAGGAACTCAACCACATTTTCAGAGTTGTTCACCAAGAAGGGGTCCAAAAGATTGAGTGATCTCAAGTGCCTCTGTAGAAACCCCGACACAACGTGCTGCCATGTATCCCGTTCAGAAATGATTGCCCTGAAAGGGACGTCCGGCTTGTGAGTCTTTGCCGTAAAGAATAAGTCCAGAACCGTACCTTTACCATTCTTCACGGCTGTAGCCAGTCCTTCAAGGTCGCTTCCTTGCAGCAGCGCCACGGCTTGCTTTCTGATGGCAGCGGGCTTTACAGCTACTTCCTTGAATTTCTTTTTGACTGCCTCACCCGCTTTTTGGGCAAAAATCTTTTCTGGGGCGAGGACAAACTGCTTTCCTAGAACTGCTTTCTTTTTACTTGCAATCGACCTTTGTTGGGTGGGGCGGTAAGGTGTACGTCCAGAAGTCAGGTGTTTGCATCGGCTCCCGGGTTGCACCTGTATTGAGCGATATTTATCTGAGCAGGATGGATCAGGAACTGGCGGAGGATCTTGGTGATCAAGCGCTAAGAGTTTTCCGCTATGTCGATGATTTCATGATCATTTTGAAGTCAAACTCTCCAAGGGCGGTTCCGGACGTCGTAAAAATGTTCAAGGATGCTGGTGGTGGCCTCAGATTCCCTTTCGAGATGCCCAGCTCGGATACCCTCCAGTTTCTAGACCTCAGTATCGAGTACCTGGATAATGGTGTGTGTTGGGAGTATCACCCTAGAACGAAGAAACCACTGTTGAACTTTAGCTCGGGGCATTCCAAAATAGTCAAGGCTGGTATAGCCACGTCCTGCTTAAAAGCGTCCCTAGCAAAGTCCTGTAACCACAAAGTTGAGGCTAGCTTCCTGGCACAGGTGGAGAGGCTGAAGGAAGCCGGGTTTCCGGAGCAGTTGTTGGCTCAGATCTCCGAGAGGATCCTGGCCAAGAAGGGAAGTAGTGGTTCCAATAACAAGCAGGACGAGGGACGGAGACGTGTGGTGGGAATTCCGTACGTCCATGGAATTTCACACCGGCTCAAGAAAGTGGGGGCGAGGTACGGAGTGGACGTGATTTTCACGGCCAAAAATAAGCTTGCGCGGATTTGCAGTGCTGTGCGTAAAAAGCTAGAGTCTGAGGGCAGTCGTGCTGGAACTGGTTGTTTGGTAGCGCACAGGAAGGAAACTAGGTTCACAGAGTGTAACACTGGAGTTGTCTACGAGGTGCCGCTCTCGTGCGGAAAAAAGTACATCGGCCAGACGGGTCGTTGTGTAAACGAGCGGATGGCGGAGCATCGTAGGTCGTTGAAGGGAGCGGCTTCCTCCAATCTCGCCATGCATTGCAAGGGTTGCGAAAAGTGCTACCCTCATTTGAACAGGACCAGCGTCTTGTTCAAACATAGCGATCAGGTATGCAGGGAGATGGTGGAGGCTTACCTAATCAAGAAAGACTCGGATTCCTGTGTGGCATCACCATCTGTGGCCTTGCTTGACAAGGAGATAACCTTTTTGGCCAATTTTCTTAAGACGAGCAGGCGATATGGGTCTTTGGCGTGATATCAGCGTGACCGTTAAAGTTGTCGTGATTTTGTTTGTGCGCGGTTTTTTGGAAGTGTAATTGACGGCTGCATCACGGTGCACGCGAAGGGATAGTGTGTGATTGTGTTTCGGGTTGATTTTCGCGATTGTTGTGTTTTTTGTGCTTGTCTCACTGTGGGTAGAAGATACGTATATAGGCCTCTTCATGTGAATAAAAATTCAGTTTATAGTCTGCGCCCGTGTTGTGCCTTCTCGTTCTGTGTCTTCGTTTTTTGCGCAGTTTTCAGTATGAATTCCTACCAACTAGCCCAGTTTACCGTTCTTATTAACTAAATTTCTGTTGTCAGTGCTGCAATGTTCATGTCTGCGTGTTCCTTCGTTGTCATTCTTTCTTCTCTGCTGCAATTTATTAATGATGTGCCAACTTGCTACGCAATCCATCTTAATAAAACTCAATTCCAGCAAGTTATTAAAAAGTGTTTCAAAACGAGGACAGCAATTTTCAGATCGATTGCATATTCTTAGACTTTTGAAAAGCATTCGACCGTATCGCGCATTCCGGTTCAATGGCTAAACTAATTTCTCTTCAGCTGGGTTCATTAACAACCAAGCTGAATCTCCTAGCAGTTCAGAGCAGTTAAATGTCACTCATCCCCGCTTAGCGTACAAAATGGTGTACCTCAAGGTAACGTGCTTTGCCCATTTTTGTTATTCGTTCACATTAACTATCTGTCATCTAACGTTACATCTGCCATTGACTGTTCGCAAATGACTGCATCAGTTACAGAAAAATAAGTTTATCTGCCGATTACCTAGCACTTCAAAATGACCTTGATCACATAATCCTGGTGTTTGTCATGAACGTTGGGCGCCAGTTGTGGGTTTCTACGTGGACACAGGCCACCACCCACCGCGGGTTCGAGCTTCGCGCGAGCCAAGGGCCCCGATCAGCCGTCACCACACACACTCAATCGTCACCCCGTCCCGGGGGCGCGCGAGGAGCAAGGCTCCGCTGCGCGCACGAAGCGACTCGAGTAATGCGCGCCGCTAGCACGCCGCTGCAGGAGAATGTCCCCGCGGCAGTGCTGTGATCTCTCTCTCGTGTCGACCGTTGGGCCGGTTGCGAGAGAGAGTGGGCAATCAACGCAAGGTACGCCTGTCGGAGGTCGCTGGACCCCGCTGGACAGGCTCGAGCCGCTGCAGGTCAGAGGACACGTGCGAGCGAGCTCGAGTAAGCACTGGTCCGAACGGCAAAGGCCGGCACGGACAAACAGTAACGTACGTTCCTTACGCTGTCTCGGAGGGATCTCCCTCTCTGGGCCCCGCTCTGACGGTCGCGGGATGCGCGGCCGCCAAAACGGGTCCCGGATTCCCGCCAAAAGGCGCCAATGGCAAAGGCCCTTGGGGAGCCGGGGCGGAGCTGTGGCTAAATGACAGTGATTAGTCACCCAGCCGCCTCTCCACCGCCTGAGGCGGGAGCAAGGGAAAGAGGAGAAACAACGCGGGCGGCCGGCACAGCCGCGCAAAGGCGACGGCGGAAAGCCAGATTCCCACACATTGAAAATCGAACTTAATGGTATCAATACTGGCTAGCCGCTCACGCGTGTTCATGGAAATACCTCGGTGCTCATATTTCCAGTAATCTCTCCTGGTCACCTCTTTTACAGAAAGTAATAGCCGAAGCATTACGCACATCAAAGTATCTAAAACTTAGTCTCCATGAGACTTCCGCCGCCGCTCGTAAGATGGCCTATGAAATATTTGTTTGTCCACAGTTGGAGTGCGCACCACCCCCTTGATCACCCAATCAGGCTCAATTAAATTCCCTGAATTGATTCAAAATCCTGCAGTAATTTCATGGCCACAAGCCGTTGTTCGAGTGTAAAAACGCTAAATCATCCCTCTTTCTTCCGACATCGCAATCATGAAGATTAATCACCCTGATATGGCTAATTCACAAGATTGTCTAGACTGCAAATTATGCAACTGTGCCCCACAACTAACATTACCGCACCTCAAGCTGTTTAACCAACTTTCTTAGCTTCAGACGTCTTTCTGATGGAATTGTTGTTTTTAATTCATCCGCGTGGACGCAGGCTATAACTCATTCACACGGTCTTCGGCACACATCGTGAACGGCCGTGGTGAAGTTACTTCGGCAGCAGAAATCACGGCCATTTTTTTTCTAAACACTGAAGCGTCAATACCTGTTGTATAATGTAGTTCTGATTGCTTAGTGATGTGTACTAAAATCTATACTCACTGTATAGTCATCCTACTCATGCTCCTGATATTTACTCCATTTGTGTAATCACTCGTTCCCCTTCACACATTGCTACTATCCTTAGAGCCTGTAAGGAAACAGCAATAATTAAATAAATATATATAAATACTAGTCCCATTACCGCGTGCTTCCCTCGAGCGGCAGTGATACTGGTACCCACGGACGTAGGCCCTAAAAGCTTACTTGGTTAGCTCGTGCGCTGCAGTAGCCAGACCATATTTTATGCGCCATATGCCTAGTCGTCAGCTCATGAGAATGGACTACTGTCACGCTTTTGGCGATTTTTAGCTATAGATAACGAAGACCTAGGTGTCTTACAGTGTTTAAGGCATACGGCCCTATACAAATGCCATAAAACCACCTAGAGACGATTGCGGTGGCAGGAAGCATTTGTTAGCGAATTTTAGAAGGACAAGTACGAAGGGGTCAGAAAAACGCCCACAATAGTCAGAACGCGTTCCGTTTCGTACCGAAAATTCTCGCGGGTGCAAATTACCTCAATAGGTTTCAAACACATGCTATAAAACGGTTGATTTTCCTGCAAATGAGGCACGGATATCTACATTCAGTTGCGTGTGGTGTTCGTTACACCGACAACAAAAGTACGACGTAGAGCTTCCCTTCAGATGGTTCCCTTTGCATTGCATTTTTCACGCATAAACCTAAATATGTGCGTTCTGCAAGCTGGGCCGTTTGAGCCATTTTACCTCGGAAGAATTGTCTATGGGCAATCTCCGGAGGTGAGGATGTTCACATTTTCGGCTAAGATGCTGACGCCGGTCGCGCAACTCATCTAGCCGCCCTACGCGCATATAGAGAGGTGACAACCATTTAATATTGCCACACTCCTGGGCACTCTCGTGGCGCCGTCTCACGGCCGAACTGCCCTGACCGCGATTCTGGCTATCCTTAGCCATGGTGGCGGGCAGTGTTTTTTTTCTTCTTCCTCGTCTCTTCTGTGTGGTTCCCCTCGGGAGTCTGCTGCTGCCTGGCGCTGCACAGTAAAACGTGTCCTGGCCGTCCCGACTGTCTAGCCGTGACAATATAAACCATGAGGTCTTGGACCATGACTTCTGGTTATCCTAAATTTCACTGCTCCGTTAACATCTATCTGCTATTCGGTGTGCTTATGACAGCGCAACCGAATGGACAGCTCTCTGCGTTTAAATAGTACTGCGCCCTCGGTGTTACTATTATGTCTTAAACGGAAACTTCTGTGCTCATTTCTTTCCCAATTAGGGTACTTTTGTAGTGGTCCGATACAGTTTGGATTGGAGACGGGACAGACACTTGAATGCGCTACCGCCGGCGTTGATGTCGAAGTAGGTTTGCCCCTAGCTGCCCTAGGAGCAGGTAAGTGTGACCCTCTGAGGTGGTCGAAATTTCCGGATCCCTCCACTACGGCGTCTTTCATAGCCTTAGTTGCTTTGGGACGTTAAACCCCATAAACAAACCGACCAACCAACCAACCAACCAACCAACCGAAACCGTAATCACATGTTGACAACACACATATGACCACAGCGGCAATCAACGTCACGCCTAAGGCAGTGATTCCTACTCCGAGGTGCTACTTTCCACAGCGCAATACAATAATAAACGACACACACGCGATTCGCGCTGCATGCGTGCTTTCTGTTCGTGTCCGCCTGCTGCGGAAAGAGTATAACAATGAAGAGGACACTTTCGATGCAGGCACGTTGCGCGGTACGCACGCCACTATGACACCCTCGTACCGAAGAGGACGGCGGGCTAAAATGTGGCCTATAGGATTTTGCTTTTCCTATTCAGAGGACTTTTGCAATTCACTACGAATGCATTAGCAAGCACGGCGCGTTAAACTTCCCAGGTGTATTTTATTAGCACATATTCATACAGCTCTGTCATACTACCTGCCCGTATTAAGTGGCGGTTAACTTGCTTCTCGCCCTAAAAGGTGGCTAGAAAACAAGAGTCGTGTAGCTGAAAATAGATTCGCTTAGTATTTAGGCGCTTAATACAACACCTGAAGAGCTTTAAGTGCGCCGATACTTCAGAGGCCACGTTAGATGCGATGAACAAAACATTTAGGGGCACACTTAGGCGCTGATTACGTGTGAGGATGTGATAGCATCGCTTTGCGTCCACAAGCGAGCTTGCGATATGGTGCCAACCCGCTCTCATAGACACCTTTATATTTGCTGGTAGAACGTTCGACTCTCGTTTGTTGGCTGAGTCATGTTATGAATAGCGCTTTCGTGCTACATCTCACGCAGATTCTAACGTAACCGGCCCCGTACTTGTGCGACAATTTGGAGAGTCACAATTTTTTATCCAAAACCCCTTTAAGGAACGAAACGGGGTGTCATTCTAGGGGTAGATGTATATTGGAAGCGAGTCTCTGTAATGTCTCGACAGCAACGGCCACATTCGTGGTTGTAGTCGTACCACGAGACTAAAATAGGTTTTAGTCCAACATCTACTGTAATTCTATTCAAATCCTTTGTTGGCGATGCAGTTGCGTCAGCAGTAGTAATTTATATCACTGAAGAATATATCGTATTTTTCCGCCTTTGATGTCGCCACACTGTTTCGGCCAATCGCGAGTTTTTTCAGGACATTTTTATGCGACGCCGGATTTTCGTATCGATAAGGCAACTAATGCTTTCGCATATAACTTGCTGTTATCCATGAACCCAGGGATCCCTGGAGTGCTTTTATATAACAGGAAAATTCCGAAGTATTGCCACAATGCAGCGATTAGTGCTTGTAGTGCTCGCCTCAAAAGCCTAGGCAAGAAGACAAAGAATTTCAGTTGTGGCAGCTAACGGGGTGCCTTCTGGCTTTCAGCTGATATATCCTTTGGGAAGGCGAACGGTTCGCTTGGCGTAAAGTGCCTCTGAAAGACTCAACGGCCGTTGCCAAAAGTCTCCGGTTTCTGTAAGAGATCACACGAGAAAAGCTCAACCAGATAGCCAGTACCCTCGTCTAAACGACCACCTGTTAAAAAGCATGCGCGTGCGTGACGAGGGGCCAATAGCAGCGGAGAAAGAATGCCACCTGCATCCCTTACGAGCCTCTGCAGGTGTTTAACAAACAAAAACGAAAGCTTAGCGAATACCAGCCATGTGCGTCCTTAGTGTGCACGGCCGAAGGCTGGGATGGGGCATGTTTATTTTGTTCGTCTGTGCCCCTGGGATAGACCGTGAGGTGTTTTTTTTCTTGTTTGTTCTGCCGGAACTCTGGCTAAACAAAATCACAAACACAATAAAAAGATACTCCCAATCGACTCATGGAATTTGTGCTCCCCCGCTACTACGTGCTTACTTGGTTCCTTGTTCAGAATGGAGCAGAATTTACAATATATGAGTTGCCGCAATGCAACTATGCTTGGGTAAATGACGAATAGGAACTGCCTGATTCTGTGTAACTATGGTGTCATTCACAACGTTTCTCCCTGCACTGCGCCTCAACAAAATGTACAAGATTTATGTAAGGTACAGTTGTCGGCGCCAAGTTAGGACATTTATTCTAAGCTGCCCGTAGTTAAATAATGCTCATTGAGTGCCTCGCGCTCACGACCTATGCAGTCATGGCAGTCGAGCGTATCGAGAAGAAATGTGTTGGCCAGTCACGGACCGTTAGTATGTGTGAACGTATTTTTAGACTGATAGCTTTATTTACAGAAGCAAGTGTCGCTCCGCCGCAAAAGTAACGTGTTTTAAATGCAGAGGCTTTAGACAGTCGCGCTGATAATGCGAACTGTTCTATCAAATTCTGTACTGTCTTTGCTGTCCTAACAAAGGATTTCCGTGAGCGGAATATGAGCTCATGCCACAGCTCATCAACAATTTGGACGTCATTTACGTGACGCAGAAATGCCATCAATTGAGGGACGTCTTCATAAGCACAAAGCAGAACATGATCGGGGAGTCACTGAAACCAGACATTAAAAGTGCGCCGTTCTTTTTTGTAGACGAAAACTGGCCATGATTTCCCGGGTTGCAGTGGACATCTACATAGTCATTGTGCCGTATACCACAGCACAGTTACGTGTATTTAGTCACCTTCATGGTGAATAAATTCACCTTCATGGTGAATAAATGGGAACATGTGCATGCCAGACTTTAAATTAATACATCAGTCGAGGAATGCGGCCACCTCAAGGTATCAATATAATCGTGAATGGTAGCCGCAGTGCCTGAAAAGTGTATTAATTAAACTGAGTTTATAAAGAGCTCACGCTAAGAATTATCCTCTTTTCGTACTCCTGGTCGGATAGCATGTGTATGAAAAGAGCCTTCATGACCCATGCCCAACAATTCTGAACAAAATCATTTTTGAACGGGAAAGAGTTTATGTGCCCCATTTTTTTATATATTGCAAGATTTCACGATAGCAATCAATATATCTGCAGAGCTCCCGTCGGCAGGATTTCAATTTTTTGTTATTAATATTTTCGCTATCGTCAAAGGCTTTGCCCCTTGGTTTTTATGACAGCCTTAACTGCTCGATGAGAGAGATGAAAAAACTTCAGAAGAAAAGTTTGGCTACCATGAAGAATGGACGATTACCTTTATCATTTATAATACAGTACCTTAAAATTTTCTA
Source organism: Amblyomma mixtum (assembly GCF_055824585.1). Classification (NCBI taxonomy): domain Eukaryota; kingdom Metazoa; phylum Arthropoda; class Arachnida; order Ixodida; family Ixodidae; genus Amblyomma; species Amblyomma mixtum. The sequence continues at coordinate 220,760,312 of NC_143013.1, read as the reverse complement.
ATATTCAAAATTTTTGTTCAAAAATGTCTCATATTAGCGCTTTGTTTGTTTTCACAAATTCGAAGGAGCATATTTTTAAACACCCTGATATTCTGGAGGTGATTTTTACATGATACTTTAGCTTCAGAACCCCCCGTCCCCACCGTATCGCTTCGTAAACATCACGTGATGAATACTCTGCCTTCTGCTGACTTTAGGGCACGTTACCCTTAGTACTTTCAAATTTGAAAATGCCAGCCTCATTCCGCTAGCACACCACGCCCGCTGTGAAAGAAAAGAATCGAATTTGTATCTTGTGTGCGCTCAGCACGCCACAAAGTGTTCACTTCACCGTAGCAGCTCAACAGGCAATTTAAACCTCATGTCTATGCTTTCGACATGATGTACCTTTGACGACATGATGTAGCCTTTGACGATGCTTTTCATGTCTGCTAATCTGTAAATCCTGTTTGACGATAACGCTTTTTGAGTGCTTCCCTTTTTTTTTCAAATGTTTTTATCTCTTCTTCTCTGTTATATTGCCTGGTTTCATGCAATAAACTTCAGTTGTAAGTTAGCGCCCGTCCTGTGTGTCTCCCTTGTGTCCGTGTCTTTCTAGCGCTATGTGGCAAGTGAACCATCACCAACTCGCCCAAGCTTCCACTCTAGAAAAAAAAAGAACAATGGCACGGTAAACACGAACACCTCGGTTTGCCAAGCCTACAGAGTGTTTATGGCGTTGCAACGTCACATTTAAATGGAAGAGACTGGCCCAGCTTGCCTTAGCCAATCTTGTTAAATGCATCGCTGGGCCAAAGGCACTGCTCCTCCTTTGCAGTTTTTCGCCATGCCATATGTGCGGAGAGGTGTGGGTTCAAAGCCTTAACGTTACAGAAAGTTGGCTGCTTATAACAGGTGGGAACAACAGGATGCAGTCCTGCCGACGAAGTCGTACTTCAAGCATTTTTTGTGTTTTCAGCGTTGCACAACTATAGCAGGCGGTGCAGCCGCATATTTTTTATTTGAATATTTCGGACGTTTTCCCCTTCGTTAGAGCTAGGTTGGAGGGTGCCAGAAGTGGCTGCACCGAGTCGCACAACGACTGCTTCATTGGGAGCGTATGGCTATGAGTCATTGGCGAATGGAGCGCCAAAAGAATGTGCGCGTCCGCATACGTTCGTCTCACACATCTGGTATGAGAGCCTGTAGAATCAGCCGAGTACGGTGCTGCATGCAAGAGAAGTCGGTTCCTCGTCGAAACGTTTTATTTATTTATTTATTTATTTATTTATTTATTTATTTATTTATTGTACCCTCAGGGCCCGAAGGCATTACAGAGGGGAGTGGGAATACATAAAAAAGTCAGTATAAACAGCAACAACAAGAAGAGAAAACAAAAATACACCAGGAATACATGACAAAGTGAAAACACAGGAAGGCAATGAGATTAGAATGCAGTGGGTATATATTAAAACAGTGTGTAGACAGTGAAAGGCAATTTTTATACAGTAATAAACGACACATACTCAGAAAGAAACATTAAGGACTTGACGAAATGCATTGTTATCAGAAATACCTGCGATGTTGTGGGCAAGGTGATTGCAGCTGACACAAGTTCGGGGTATGAATGAGTCATGAAAACATTTGGAGTGACAAGATGGGATTCCAACTTTATGACGGTGATCAACGCGTGCTGATATGTAACATGGTCTTGACAGTAACTTAGGGTTGAGAAAGCTGTTGTGGTAAATTTCATAAAAAAGACAATGAGGCTATTGATCTGCGGTGGGAAAGAAGTGGTAGGGACAAACTTGATTTCATGGCGGTTACACTGCTTGTTCGGTGATAATTAGAAAGAATGAAACGGCATGCGCGGTTCTGCACAGCTTCTAAATCTAAAACGAGTGAATCGATGCCAGGGCTCCAGACAGATGCAGCATATTCTAACTTGGACCGTACCAATGTTTTATAAAGTAATAATTTTATTGAACTAGATGAACGTGAGAAATTTCTGCGAAGGTACCCAAGCATGCGATCAGCGTTATTTATTATGTATTCAACGTGAGTTTTCCAAGACAGGTTACGAGAAACGTAAACACCCAGATTTTTATAACATGACACGGTTTCGAGAGACACGTTGTTAATGTGATAAGAAGAAGGGGCATTAGAGAGACGAGAAATGCGTACATGTTTACACTTATTAATGTTTAGTTGCATGTTCCAAATAAAACACCAGTCAAGAATCTTGTTAATATCGAATTGAAGAAAAGAGACATCATTACCATCTTTAATTTCGCGGTAAATAACACAATCATCGGAAAAAAGATTAATTGAAGAAGAAATGTTAGCCGGTAAGTCATTTATATAGATGAGAAAGAGGAGGGGCCCAAGAACTGACCCCTGAGGCACTCCGGAACGGACAGGCAAAGAATGCGAGTTTATATTGTTCGCTGTTACGAATTGTGAACGGTAAGAAAGAAAGCATTGTAGCCATGCAAGGACATTTGGATCTATGTTCAGATTGCTTAATTTAAGAAAGAGAAGCTCATGCGAAACAGTGTCAAACGCTCTCGAGAAGTCCAAAAATATGCAGTCTGCCTGAGACCCGTGGTCAAGAATGCAATGAAGGTCATGTGTGAAACATATTAGCTGAGTTTCGCATGAAAAAGACTTACGAAAACCATGCTGGCCAATGCTGAAAAAGGAGTTAGATTCTAAAAAAGAGATGAGATGAGAATATATTTAACGTGTTCCATGATCTTGCACGGAATACTAATGAGCGATATAGGTCTAAAGTTATCAGGAGAATGTTTATTTCCGGACTTATGCAGTGGAATCACCTTCCCAATTTTCCAATCATTGGGAATACAACCTGTTGCAAGAGACTGTTCAAACAATTTAGTAAGAATTATGGAACAACAGAACTTTGTATTAATTAAAAACTTCGAATTAATGTTGTCAACACCGCAGGAAGAGGAAACCTTAAGATTTTCTATGATGCACTGGATGCCTGACGCGTCGAATATAACTGGATCCATAGGAAGAGCTTCAAAAACAGGGCACACGCGATGAACAAGAGAAACATTGCTAGAAAATGCCGCAGCAAATGTATTGTTTAGAACAGAAGCACATTCGTATGGAGGAAAGGCAACACCATCAGAAAAAGTAAGTAGTACTGTGGAAACGTCTTTCTTGTTAACTACGTTCCAAAATTGTTTAGGATTAGTGACCAGCATAGCAGGCAGGGTGTGGTTTAAAAATGTGTCCTTTGCGTTTTTTAGCACACCTTTGTACTCTGCAGCTGCGGAAAAGTAGGCCTCCCATTGTTGTTTAGAATTCAACAACTTCGCAGAGCGGAACAAGCACTTCTTTTTATTGAAGAGTCTTTTTAAAACATTATTAAACCAGGGTGATTCCCGATCGCACTTCAAAGATCTTAATGATACAAAAGTGTTAATGAGATGTTCAACGATATCCTTGAACAAATCCCAGTTAGTGTAAAGAGAACGCTGTAAAAAGCCTGGTAAGTAATCGTCCAAAAAACGAGCTAGTTCGCAGTTAATAGCGTTAGAGTCAGCCCGTTTATAATCTCTAATTTGTTTAGTCGGACTAACTCGGATACACACAGGAATTTGTACATCAAAATGGAGCAAAGAATGATCACTGAGACCAGGTAGGTAAAAAATCGAAGGGATAAGATCAGGAACGTTCGTTAGAACAAGATCTAAAACATTCGATGAGGATAAAGTGGTTCGGGCCGCCGCGGTGGCTCAGCGGTTATGGTGCTCGGCTGCTGACCCAAAAGACGCGCGTTGGATCCCGGCCGCGGCGGCTAGAATTTCTTTGGAGGAGAAATTCCAGAGGCCCGTGTACTGTGCGATGTCAGTGCACGTTAGAATAACCCCAGGTGGTCGAAATTTCCGGAGCCCTCCACTACGGCGTCTCTCATAGCCTTAGTCGCTTTGGGACGTTAAACCCCATAAACCAACCGATAACGTAGTTCGAGTAGGTTTAGAAACTAACTGCGAAAGATTGAAATCCATAGAAGGTGACAAAAACTTTTTACACTCCGTAGAAAAAGAGCTGCGATAAGGTGATGTATTAGTCCACACGATACTAGGGTAGTTAAAGTCGCCAGCTAAGACAATAGGTGTACTCGGAAATCGTACAGCGATCATGTTAAGGGAATCATGCAATTCATCAACGAATGTTGGGCTCGAGAACGGGGGACGGTAACATATACCCAAAATCATTCTCTTAAAACGTACACTAAGTTCCACCCAAACCAGTTCCAGGCTAGTTGGAATATTAATAGGCGAGGCTACAAAGTTATCCGCGACAGCTATTAAAACACCTCCTCCAGATCTCTCACTTCTGTCAGATCTAAACACGTTATAAGGGAGTAATTACTCATTGGCATCCACCCAAGCGCAGCCATATGGCTACAAAGGAAAGCTATACAGCTTTCTCAGAAACTTCGTAGTTAAAGAAAAATTCGTCCTGGTCCGGGGTTCGAACCCGGGACCACCGCTACACCGGAGCAGTCGCTCTACCAACTGAGCTAACCGGGACGGCAAGCTTATGGTAGGACGAGAGCGAATTGATCAATAACTCGAAGTGGGAACAGTGTTGGTCAAATGTTTAGGGGAATCCCCCAAGGTGGAGTAAATTTGTAATAAGGGAGTAATTACTCATTGGCATCCACCTCATTGGCATAATTACTCATTGGCATGCCGATGAGTAATTACTCCCTTATTACAAATTTACTCCACCTTGGGGGATTCCCCTAAACATTTCACCATCTAAACACGTTATAGCGTTTTTTATAGTCAAATAGTTCAATGTCCGCTATCTCGGAAGAAAGCCATGTTTCGGTCAGTAAGACGACATCAGCATCACACAAATCAATGATAGGATTAAGTTGATCGCGCTTGGGTAGTAAGCTTCGTATGTGGGAAAAAAGAAAAGAAAGCAAGTTGCCAGTATCGGACACCGGCCCACTGCCCCTCGCGCAGCCCTACGGCGCGTAGGTCGAGCCAGAGGTACCGTGATTTGACTGCTGATTGTGGACTGGCGAAGGAGACAATCGATCATTCTGCTCAGCATGTGACGAAGCAGCGATACCGTGACTGGAGTTACTATCAAGAAAAATTGCTGATGCCCGAAGATTAGCCTCCATGAAAACGCAGTCGCGAGCAGGGTTATAACTGTAGCATTTGTTCTTAATGTACAGTTTGTTGTACCTAAGCTTGTAAAGTGAGTCCTGACCCTTAGCGAACTGAAGCAGTTTTTTCCTGGCCTGACGCGTTTCTAAGGGGTAATCTTCATTTACGGTGATACATCCATCTTTAAGTTTGGCTGACTGGGATAGAATTTGTTGTTTTGCTTTAAAGGAGCAGAACTTCACGATGACCGGGCGACATTTATCATCCGTAAATGTACCAATCCTATGAGTACGTTAAAACGCATCCTTCGTAAGCGCCGGACTGAAGCAGTTAGAGATAACGCTCAGAAGCTTGTCTTCCGTTCCTTCCCATGTTTCCGTTGGACTGTCACGTAAGCCAAAAAACAATAGATTGTCTCTTCGCTGCCTGTCTTCAAGCTGCGACTGACTAAGCCGCAATTTGGCATTCTCGCTAATCAGGATATCAGCGAGTTCGCGCTAATCAGGTTATCAGCGAGTTCGCGCAGGGTCAGCAGCTCTTGTTGAGCCTCGTCAGAAGCAGACGCTTGAAGTTCAACTGCCGGCAGCCTCGCATCGATATCGGAGATATTCTTTTTCATAGATTCCTGATTTTCTTTTATTTCAGATATGGAAGCAATTAATCGTGACTGTTCGGTTTCCATTCTAGCAGTGCGTGAGTTAACGTTCTGTAATAAAGTTAACACGTCATTAAGCTTTTCCTGTTCAGAGTCGTCCGTTTCACTGTTCTGAGAACGCGTACCAGGGCCAGGGTTAAGTTCGACATCACCCGGCTGCAGAACCAGCTGAGCACACACATCAAACGACTGCACATGCAAACCTAATAGCACTTGTGGGCGTGGGAACAGCACAAGACAAACAATGCTAGATTTCTTTGCAAACATAGGAACGTCATTACTAACCTGCATGAACAAACGCATGCTGTCAAGCAACCGTGCCACGATGCTGTTCACACGCCCACTGGAAGGCACGGGCCGCTGGCGTTCGTTTATATCCAGAGGAAATGGGGATGTCGTAGGCGATGAGCTAAACTTCTGCGAAGGAGCCACGGTCCAAGAGGGTTGCCAGGACGGGTCATATGAAGCCAGGTCAGCATAACAGCAATAAAGTGCAGGTGCAATCCAAGTGGTGTCTGTTGGAGCGGTAGATGCCACGTAGATCTGAAGATATCCCGCTATCTGCATGAACAAACGCATGCTGTCAAGCAACCATGCCACGATGCTGTTCACACGCCCACGCTGTGCTTTACGGCTGAGAGCGTTTATTGCTCCTAGTATGCGCTGTTTTATCTTTCTGTGCGTTGTGTTTCACGCAGCTCTGTGCATTGGTAAGTGGTGGTTCTTCCAATTTAAGTGTTCAGGTGCACGCCGCTGACTGATCTGCTGTGTTGGATGCTGTTAGAATCTTAGGCCGGAGTTAACTTATGACGCTTTTTGTATATTTGGGTGGTACAGCGCTATAGTCATAGCTAGACGAATCAGTTGAAGAGGAAGACTTTCTTTGCTCAAATCAGCCCGATTGAAGCTAATGCCAAGCTGGATAGACTCCTTGCTCCACTCAGTCTACTTGCCTACGAAGTAAATGGGGAAAGAAACTGTGAAGTAAAAAAGAAAATCGGAGGAAATACTTATGATCCACCTTAAAGGTATGGCGCGACAGCGTTAATTGTTTAATGGCCATGCACTCGGGACTGATCGTTCTCGACTTTAAATTCATAGATCCCTGGGATCCCTCATACCACTACTGGAGCAGTGGTGCAGCGGTTAAGCTATGCGCCACAATCTTTCGATGGCTGTTGCTACCATCGGTGGGGCTTATGAGACAAAGGCTGCTCTTCCCGAGTAACCACTAGCGACCAATCATTAATTTAACTGCCACCTGCCACGGTAGTCAGTTTGCTCACTGTCCAGTGGGCAGAATGTGATGACGCCCTAAGGTGATATGCCGGGGCCCCTCTTCCGCGTAGGTGAATTAGAACGCGGACCCTATTGTTCAGCCCCCGCAGGGGTGTCTGATTCATGCAGACGTTGGTGAGTTGCGACACCACGGGTACCTGAGCATCCGCAGGGACATCCCCGCAGGGGGATGATGGTGAACAGGGCGTCACCACGGACCCGAGCACCCGCGCTTAGCCGTACGTGGCATTGCCGTGTCCGAGGAAAAGGGGATCCTGGTGGTTGAGCCGATGCCGAGAGTTTGGACCCTTAAGGCCCCTCGGCGGAGGCAACACACCACTTTGGCCGCAGCTTCCTGTAGACGGCACCTCCGGCCTGACCCGACCGGGGGAAATCGGCAGTCGCCTTTTCCTATCCTCCCCTCTATCTTTCACTTTCCTGTCTCTTTCTTACAACTCTCCTGTTTCCTCCTCTCTTCTCGGTGTTTTCACTTTTCATAGGCGGCTAGGGTTAGCCTTGTGTGGTGTAACTATCCTGAGTTGCCCATATTTGGTTATAGCAGTGGTGTACAGCTGGCGCGGCCGGGCTTGGTTTTCAATTTCCTGTCCCGTCCCCTTGTTGGGCTCCATGGTGGGTGGCTGGCACCATGGCCGAAGAACATAATTTTTTATGGCATCCCTTACATCAAACAATGATCGCACTCCAAAAAGAGTGCGGACCGAAGAACTTACAGCCCAGTACTTTCAAAAAACAAAACAAACGTTTCCAAAATACCACGTCATCCACAGTGAAGCTGAAAAAACTGCCAGAAAATTGTCCCCCTTCATAGTTTCCAAATGTCTGACCGATGCCTTGGGCACGGGCTACAAGTTGTCAAAAATGCCTAGCGGTGACCTGCTTCTGGAAATTAAAGACAGCAACCAGCACTCCAAACTGTCCAGCATAGTTTCAATAGGGGACATTCCTGTCACAACAACTGCACACCGATCCTTGAACACCGTTCGTGGTGTGATATCAGAGTTTGACTTTCTCGACCTGACTGAAGACGAAATGCTTGAGGGTCTCAAAGACCAAAATGTCACAAATGTACTTCGCATCAAAATCAGAAAACAAAGAAATACCAACCAAACATCTCGTCCTCACTTTAAACTCCAGCACCCTCCCAGAATACATCGAAGTAGGCTACTTGAAGATCAAAGTCCGACATTACATCCCAAACCCCAGAAGATGTTTCAACTGTCAGCGATATGGCCATAGGTCGCTGAGTTGCCGTGGTCGACAAACGTGCGCAAAATGCGCCTCACACGAGCATGTCTCTGAGAACTGTGAAGCCGCAGCCCTGTGCTGCGCAAACTGTGAGGGAGATCATCCCGCCTACTCACGATCCTGCCCAAGATGGAAAACTGAAAAAGAAATAATTACTCTCAAAACAAAAGAAAACATTTTAGTCAAAGAAGCTCGTAATCGACTGTTACACAACATCAACACATTCCCTTTCACTACAGGAACAAATTTTGCTGATGTGGTGCGCAGGGGCGGCACACCACACCGGTCTCCGGCCAATGCCCAGGCAAAGCCTGAGGCAGGGCCTTCCCCGTCCCCGCCAGGCGCAGCCAAGGCTGCCCTGCCAGCTATCAAAAAGGGCCCGCCGGCCCCTCAGTCGGCTGCCCGCAAGGCTTCCCCCAGTCGGGAGAGGCCTGTAAACCGCACACCCGCGGGATCTCCGCGGGCCTCCAGAGCCTCTAGCGAGGCGATGGACACAACGGAGAGCTCGCCTCCACTGCAGCGGCGGCGCAGCTCTCTTGAAAGAAAAAGAAAAGATAAGAGCCCAGTAATGGCACCCCCAAAACCAGTATCGTAACTTTTTAACTACACTCCCCAAAATTGTCCAACATGGCTTTCCTTATACACTGGAACTGCCGTGGAGTATTTAATAATTATTCGGACATAAAAGAACTTCTAAACACACTTTCCCCTGTGGCTTTATGCCTACAGGAGACAAACTTAGGTCCCAAACAGCAGAATATCCTAAAGAAGTATAAAGTATTTCGGTGCGACCGAGAGCAGGCTAACAGGCTCTCAGGAGGTGTTGCTATTGTTGTGCAGAGTGGGGTTGCAACGCGTGAAATCAAGGTTAAAACAAGATATGAAGCAGTTGCAGTCACCGTTCTTGCTTATAAAACAATAACAATATGCTCTATATATCTTCCACCACACCTCACTGTAACACTTCATGATTTAGAGGCACTTTTTAAACAGTTACCAGAGCCATATCTGGTAGTAGGAGATTTTAATGCACATTCCTCTTTTTGGGGGAGCGATCAAACTGACAACCGAGGGCATATTTTAGAAGATTTTATTTTGTGCAATAACGTCTGCCTGCTCAACACAGGGAAACCAACATACAGCTCTCAGAGTTCAAGAAAAATGAACTGCCTAGATTTATCTTTTACCTCTCCATCTGTTTTTACTGATTTTAAATGGGACGTCCTCGATAACCCTTACGGAAGCGACCACCTGCCTGCAATAATTAGTTTATCACCATCACCGAAAGTCATCCCGAGCAAACCACGTCGCTGGAAGCTACACTTAGCAGATTGGGCGCTATTTAAAGACATGGTCACTCTCGAGGAGATCTTTTCGGATGAGCTTAGTGTCGATGAGCTGAATGAAAGGTTCACAACCTGTATTATTACTGCTGCGCACCAATGTCTTCCCCAATCCTCAGGAGTCGTACAACATAAACATAAATTCTAATACACACAAGAATGTAAGGAGGCAAAAAAGAAACAAAACAAAGCCTGGGGGATTTTTCGGAGATACCCAACGCATCAGCATCTTGTAAATTTTAAAAAGGCGAAAGCCAATGCGCGCCGCATCCGGCGTGATGCCGAGAAGACCTCCTGTAAAAACTATGTATCATCTATATAGTTCAATTACATCAAAAAAGATGTGGGAACAGGTGCATAAATTAGACGGAAAATTCTCTCCCTTTACAGTACCATTTCTAACAGCCCCTGGAACACAAACAAGTGTAGATGAACAGGCTGACATACTAGGACAACATTTCTCTGACGTTTCAAGCTCTTCACACTACACACAGTCATTCTTAAAACACAAAAACACAACTGAAAAGCAGAAAATTCCAATGACTGGTAGTACAAACGAAACATACAATACATTAATTACAATTCAGGAGATCCGAAACGTACTGTCCTCCGATAAACAGACAGCACCTGGCCCAGATCCTGTACACTATGAAATGCTTGCCCACCTGTCCGAAGCTGCTGTAGGGGCACTTTTGCAATTTTTCAACAAGATATGGGTGACCGGAAAGATGCCGGAGGCTTGGAAAAAAGCAGTTATCGTACCGTTCTTAAAACCTTGAAAGCTGACCACCTCCCCTAATAGTTACAGGCCCATAGCTCTTACAAGTTGTATAGCAAAATCATTTGAAAGTGTGCTCAACGTTAGGCTAACGTTCATTCTCGAATCACGTGAACTCCTCGACATACACCAGTGCGGATTTAAAAAAGGGTGTTCGACAACTGACCATCTCGTCCGCTTAGAAAACACAGTCCGAGAGGCGTTCATACACTAACAACACTGTCTGGCAGTCTTCTTCGACATGGAGAAAGCGTACGATACCACATGGAGATACGGGATTCTACGCGACTTGGCAGATCTTGGAATCCGGGGTAGTATGTTGAACTGCCTGAAGGATTTCCTGTCGGACCGATATTTTCAGGTGCGCCTGGGTGCAACCCTTTTGAAGAGCTTTGTCCAGTAGAATGGGGTACCGCAGGGCTGCATCCTAAGTACTACTCTTTTTGTCGTCAAAATGAATTCGATAGCGAAAATAATTCCCAACTCTATTATGCATTCCGTGTATGTCGACGACCTTCAGAATGCTTGCACGTCCTCCAGCCTGTCAGCGTGTGAGAGGCAGGTACAACTCACATTAAACAAGCTAGCAATCTGGGCAGACAAAAATGGGTTCAAGTTCTCTCCACAGAAAACAGTGGCTGTTGCATTCTCGCTTAAAAGAGGCTTGCAGATCGATCCGAACTTACACCTAAATGGAGCCACACTACCGGTAAAACAAGAACATAAATTTTTAGGAATAACATTTGATAAAAAACTTACATTTCTGCCGCACATAAACAACTTGAAAGTAAAGGCCTCCCGTGCAATGAATATCCTTAAAGTACTCTCAAGGAAACGCTGGGGATCTGACAGAGCATGCCTCCTTCATATCTACCGTTCTCTAGTGCGCTCGTGTCTCGATTATGGGAGTATAGTGTACGGCTCGGCAAGGCCTTCATATCTAAAAAGATTAGATCCAGTTCATAATCTAGGTATCCGCCTTTCTTGTGGAGCATACCGAACGTCTCCGGTAATGAGCCTTCATGTTGAAGCAAATGAGTCATCACTAGAAGATAGGAGAAAAGCACTTACATGTTCATACATTCTTAGAATAAGGTCGAGACCAAAACACGTGTGTTATTCAATCGTCACAGCTGGCCCTTCTCGAATAATATTTACAAATAAGCCCAAAGCAACCAGGCCTTTGCTAATGCGGTTTGAGGAGATCTGCCAAGAACTTGATTTATCAGAAACATTACCAAATGTTGCAGAACGTGGCGACGCATTTGGCCCTTGGTACAGTTTTCCGTCGGTCTGTGATATGTCTTACACAGTTCCACAAGAGACAAACTCCAGCAGAACACATCATACAAGAGTTCCTTACACTAAAGGAAAAATATGATATCTACACCGAGTTCTACACAGACGGATCGAAAATTACAGGTTATGTTGGAAGTGCAGCAGTGGAACGGAACTGGGAAAAAATAGTAAGGCTTCCTCAGTGTGCATCAGTTTTTACAGCTGAGTGTTATGCTGTGTTTCTTGCTACGGAGAAAATAATAAGCAAGAACATCGAAAACAGTATTATCTACACCGACTCCCTCAGTGTACTGAAAGCACTACAGTCCAGAAATGCAGTCATGCCATCACTAGGTACTGTCATACACAACATAACAAGGATCATAACACAAGGACAAAACATAAAATTATGTTGGGTTCCAAGCCATGTTGGAATTGATGGTAACGAGAGAGCGGACGCATGCGCTGCTCAAGCCCGCAACAAGGAAATACAGAAAATAAGCATTCCACATAATGATTCTATGAAGCTAGTTCAGAGCAGACTGAGGAACAAATGGCAGAGCACATGGAATAGTCAGATAAATAACAAGCTGCACTTAACAAAACCAATAATAGGAGAATAGAAATCATGCACACATCAGGAACGCTTTTTTGAAGTTATTTTATGTCGTTTACGTATTGGACACACGCACCTTACCCACAACTTTCTACTAACAAAACAAGACAAACCTACCTGTGAAAAATGCGGAGATGAACTCACAGTAACTCATATTTTAATCTCATGCATAGAACTTCAAACACTCAGAAACAAGTTTTTTACCCCGTTTTACAACCAACACATCCCTTTTCATCCGTCATTGATTTTAGGTGAAGAAGCTCTTATTGATAAGTCAAGCGTTTTTAACTTTTTAAAAGAAGCCAACGTACTCTCGAAACTCTGAACAATGGTCAGTTTTTTACAACTTGCGAATTTTTTTTTTTGAGCCACACCTCAGCCACCCTCTCGTCGTGAGAAGGCGGCTGAGGTCACTATTCTATCGGTTGGGGACCTCGAGATCCTTGCACAGCCAAGGATGGCTGCTGAGGTTGCCAACCCTTTTTAAAGCTTTTACCATAAGTCTCTTAAAATTCTGTCTTATATTTTTACTACGTCGCACGAATTAACGTTTTAGGCCCTTTACACCGCCGTTCATTTAGACTTTAGTATAACAGCTATTTAAAAGAATTTTCCATACCCTGAGCTTGGCGCATGATAGCCTTAGTTGCTTATGCGCCATTAAACCCAACTCAACTCAACTCAACCCTATTGTCCAGCGTAGTCATGGCGGCGGCGGCAGCAAGTCTTCTCTGGAAGCAGCCAGCACACCTTTGCCAGTGCGGCCCCGGTCTAAATGACGAAAATTGCTCCTAAGGCCTGCCCTAATGGACCTTTCGGAGAGGATCCGGGTGTCATCTGGGTCCAATTCGGAAGTGGCTGCCCACAGTACGGCACAGTCACTGTACGGCCGTATTCAACGACAAAGAACGTTAGGCTGAACTTTGAACACAGAGGACCTATTTCCGGTCTCTGTTTGGAGTGCTAGGCCCAGCAGTGGTGGTCAGGCTGGAGTGCATTGTCCCCGTCCGACGCGACCGTGTCTGCAGACAAAGGAGCAGTTTCCGGCGGTTTCCTCTACCTTGCGTGCCTAGCTTGCACATCTGGACTTTTGAAGAACTGGTGCAGGCCACATGTGCCGACCACCTGCTGACCCTTAGAATGCCACCTGCTAAGCTACCACTGCCTCCTCAACCTATATGGCGCCCTCCTGACTCTCAAGCTTAATATGTGATTGGGTTGTGCCCACTAGGGAGAGAGTGGGTGATAATGAACCGAAATGAACTCTTCAGGACAATCCTTCCTCGCTAGGCCCGGCCTCCGTCTAGGCACCTAGAGAATGAAAGCCCTTTGTAACTCGGCGAGAGACTTCCAGTTGCTCTTGCGTGTGCAGACTGCAAATAGTTGCTATAAAGTTTTTCCATGTCTTCTTTGTAACTACGTCTCTCTGGCTTCCTCGTCCTTGTCTGACGTGACCACACTACCAGAGTCCCAAAAAAGGTCAACCTACCGGTCTAGTTAGGTTGATTCTCCGGGGATTTTTCGCTCAAAACACAGACGCCCACTACGAGGACACCGGATTTAACAGATAATGAGAGCCTTAATGCTATCTCGTTGATATGAATGGGTGAATTTAGAAATTTGTAAAATGGCACCTGATTTTTAATGTTCCAATAGAGGCACATGAAACTATGAGAGCATTCCTAGTAGAGGGCTCCGGTCTAATTTCGACTACCTGGTGTCCGTTAACGTTCATTGACATCGTTCAGTACAAAGGGCTTTCCAATTTTGCCGCCATTTAAATCCGGCCGCTCCCACTGCACTAACGACTCTACGGACTCAGAGGCTGAACGGCGTAAAAACTAATCCACCACGGGGAAAATTTTTGGAAGATCAGACTAGGCGCCCATCCTGTTCGTCTTTCTGTGTGGTTTGTGTAGAATTTAGCGCTGCGCTACTGCACGATCCCTCAGAACGTGCAGTACGGCCGCCGCATATCGTTGACTTGACAGGCCTATATCGCATGGCGCCACCTGTCCGCGTTCAAAAAAAGCACCACGAGGAGCGGGAAAGATCTGGTCGCGTCGTGGAGGGGAGTGTAAACACCTGAATATGTTCATACACAGTGCCCACTCAGGCTTATATAGCTGCTGGTAGAGTGCGTCCTGAAACGCGAAGACCGGAGTGCGGACCCTCTTCCGGCGCCCGCTTTCCTCCTCACCCGCGTCGCATGCCCTTCGACGAGCAGCGCGGTCCATGCATGCGCAGCAACTGCAGCTAACCTGCGCCCACTCCGCTCTCCTCCCCGGCGCCTCTTGCACTCGTTCTCCTGACCACCTGCGCTATGGACCTGTGCCCTGTTCCGCCTCTTCTCCCACCCAGTGCTCCCTTCCTCAGCTCTTGATCCTCGATATACACGCCTGAGGCCGGCAGTACTGTTGTAACCATGTTAGCCTCATGGAATATCATATGATAAAGATATTACAGCTCTTCTTGTAAAAGCTAGAGTCTGTGGGTCAGTATGAAGCCTTAATTCCTCAGCACCCCTAGCGGATAGCAGCGGATCGTGACACCTTCTGGGAACTGTCCGGGTCCGACAGGTGTCTCCTCCGGGCACCTCCTGGACACTTCCACCCACACGCCGCTCATCCAACATCCACGCAATAGTGGCATGAAAAGGGGACGGCCACATCAAGATTAAAGACGCCATAACTGTGTATACGCTGCAACTGGATGCAACTGCTCGAAGTTACCATTACTGACTGCAACAAACAGCCTAAGCGTACGCTCATATGGAGGATTAAGAATAGTGCAGGTCTGTATGATAAGCAGATAAATTTGCTTGTGGCAATAAACAAGATGTTGTCTGTTGGCCTGTTTTTTGTTGATTAGATTATTTTATGTTTCCGAAATATTGAAGTTGAGGACTTAAAGCGCCTGTGCGTCTTTGACACGTCATCCTAAACGCAACCTGTTAGGTGAACCATTTTAGTGCTGCTGTTAATTACAACGGTGCTGTCTACCGCTGTCCGAGCGATTATTTCGTCTTGACTTGTAGAAATATGACCGGCAACTAATGCCGCAATTATGTAAGTTTGATTCTCACCTCTCTGCAGAATTTTAGTGGCGGATGTTAAATGGGAACCTGCTTTGAAATTAGACTAAGAGAAAAATAAGTAAAAAGCTTTTGCCTGAATAAGCGAATATGCCTTAAATATGATACAACCTGTTGTATAACAAGTGATTTATGCGTTTTTCCTTTCTAGATATGCAGCTTCTTGGCGACCAGGTACCTTTGGTTTCCAATTGTAGAAGGGCAATTGATGGTAATGTAAGTTTCAAAATCTACCTGTATTCTGATATCTGTCCTTCTTATGCGTGGAGTGTACGCGCGACTCAGGAATGAAATCATAATCTAATCGGCTTCTGTACGCGCAAAATATGCTTTAAATTTTCTACACCTTATGAAAAAAGGAAGGCATATAAAACAAGAGTTTCGAAAGAGAAAAAGAAAAACATGATGCCGGAAGCGCCACCGTAGCTTCCGGTTTAAATGACGGTGCCATTTGAGAATGCACACGAAGGACTGTCAGCTGAAAATTCCATCCTTTTTTCCACTTTCATTGGCCTTGAATGATATATTCAGCCAATTTATGCATAATCATTGCTTATTATCTGTGGCCGATGCTGCTTTTTCTCTGAAGAAAGCACTAATATTTCCTCGTAAATATGAGCCCTATTAATTGCGTGTGCGGCTTTCATGACAGTATGGTGGTAATAACAGTTTATTCTATATTAGCTGTGCCCGCATTACTCTTACCTTACGAAACCCATTTTTTTCGCAAAAGGTACTCGGGGAGTACGTAAGCAATTGCGTTTACCTCTGTCAAGGACTTCCCTACCAGTATGCCGAGGAGGATGATGGTAGACCATGTGTGGTGAGTCAAAATTCAAAAATTACATAGCAGCTACTAGGCGCAAAAAAGTATTCTGTACGACAAAACCACTGTTGCGACTGTCCAAGGAAGAGTTTTGGTTCTCATGCGCAAGAATATGCTGTAGTTATTACAACATGTTTTGTTGCTTCCTGCGGTTTTCCTGGTGATTGTTTGCTTTAAATTGGCTCTGACGAGAGGTCTACATCAGCTATAAATGAGACGATAACGTACTCATCTTGCGATATGCGTTGTGGGGCTAGTTGGTTCATTCCCAGAATTCGTTTTTGCTCACACTAAGACGACACAATAAGACAAGGGAGACCGGACGGAGCGCAGGACTCATCCTGCGCGTTCCATAAAACAGGAGCTGTCAGGCCTAGAAACTCAAAAGATGTGCCATAAAGAAATGGGATTATCATAATGTGCTCAGTGGTTGTCTATGCGTTGTTTACTCTCGTGCAAGGAAGAAATGGAATTAAATCAAGTATATAGTGCCTTATTTTATGCAACTCTATTTCTTCCCTTTCTGCAGAAAAATTTGCGTGCAGCCACCAGCTCCTATAAGTGTTTTCCTGGTGTGTTTATCCCTGCCTGAAAGCAAACGAAGAACAGTAAAATATTATCAATTTATTAAAAATTATCAATATATGAACCGTTTCTAAGCAGAAGCGCTCATTTAACAAAGATGATTTTTCTTGTCCGTGAACTCCAAGGTCTTATCGCTTACACGCTGCTCCCTTTGGACGACATATGTGTGAAGGTAGGGAACGCACATGGAAAGGGAATGCTCTTTGTATTCTTACCACTAATTTTTTTTTTTCGTGCATTTCAGAAACTTGTGGATGGAGAAAGACTTGAAGGTTTTTGCAAGGACGGGCAGTGCGAAATCGATGAGACAGCAAGATGACGTCGCTCAAACCGTAATTCTGGATGATACCAAAGGAACTCTGAGACCCCAATGATATTTATGTCCGTGTTTATATCGGCCTGTCATATTCTTGCTGCAAAATATGAAAAGGGCGTTTCGCGCCCCAAGTTTAAAGCGAGAATAAATTCGTGATATTTGTGAATCCTGCGATATTTATAAATATGCTCGCAATAAACGCCGGCAGCAAGATGTAGGCAAGTGAGCATGTGTTTTAGAAAAAAGAAACTCGGTGTTTGCTGTACAGCCATTAATAGCTTCGGGAATAGTCGTCCTCAGCCGATCGCAGCCATGCACTGCGTCCTATCGCTTCATCTTTGCGCAGAAAACTAAGTTATGCCCTTTTGAAGCGAAGAATGTGCCTGAGAAAAAAACTGTCCATCCTGTAATCAATAAAGCGAAAGGGCTACGCTCGAGCCAAGAAAATGCCTTCCTTAAAAAGCAAGAACTTCTCTCTATCTCTCACGGCGACCCCCTCCCGCCTTGAGTGTCCAAGTAGCGCTGACTAAACGGACCACACCCTCCTCCTTCCGCATAGTGATAGCGAGGTTTGCGAAGTTTGCTTTTGGCATGCTATAAAAATTAAAGATGACGAGGAAAGTTTTCATTGGTGTGCAATGTTCAGTGCACGAGCGTTAGGGCTCCCACTCAGCCGCTTAGCCGTTGCCTGTGACTTCGTTCTGTGTGCCCACCCGGTTGTGGGCAACCTGCTCTAGGAGGCCCACCTGCCACCTAGGCGGGAGGTGGCAGGTGCATGTCATTCAGAAAAGCTCAACCGAGAATTCACTGAGACTGAGACATCTGACATTGCCAGCCATTAAAAAGGACATATTTTCGCCCATCTATTCCGCAATTAAGTTTTATGACAGCTGTCGTGTTTGTGCAGTATTATGGCTCCGCGCGTTGTGGAGCCATAATGTAACTTTTTCCTTCCTGAAAGTGAAAGACGCTGGTATTTAGTGTTTGTTGCTTCCGGAATGGACATGTCGTGGGGTCCTCCTTCCGTCGTGTCTAGCTCCAGTGGTGTGGACTATGCGCTCATGAGGGACGATGTCACCCTGCTTCAGTCTAAAAAAAACCACCGAATTCTAACTGAAGGGGGGCCAGTCTTGATAGGTTGCCGCGTGGAATGACAAAGATGCTACTTTCAAGGAGAACGCAGCTTATATAATGTTTTAGGCAAATCCCCGAAGTTGGAGAAGATTTATAATATGGGAGTAATTACTGATTAGCATCCACACAAGCTCAACCACGTGACTAATAAGCAAAGAATCTGCTGGCGGTTTAGCATTGTTAACAACGAAATATTTGGGGGAAAGCAGGTTTTTGCAGCCTGAAAGCGCGATTGGAAGCGCATTTACTTTCCTTTCATGACCTGCACACAGACGGAAGTTAATAAAGACGACGACGTGCAATGCACAGTGCGGCAGCGTGTTGAATTTTAACGCGAGGCGTGGCCGGCTTTGGCGAGAGCATTGTGCTCTCGTGCAGTGGTCAGCGAAGCTAGTCTGTTCGCGTCGCCGCGCGCTGAAAACACAGTCACGGTAGTATTTATTTGATTTCACCAGGTGTGCCTAAGTCACCATCAGTCAAAGGCTCATTCATTTGTCTTCATTTTTCCGATTCACGTAACTATCTTCAGACGCTTCATCACACACCCGCATTTTCCAGTGTTCGAGGCTAATAATGCTTTCGCATTAGTAAGGCTTCAGTGGACTTTGACAGATAAAGAAATATTTGTCCTTTTCCGATGTTCGAACCCGGGACGACCCTGGTTTCTAACCTGGGCATTAAGTCTAAACACGGGCATTACAAAGGCAACGGCAAAATGCTTAATAAAACGATGTGGGAACGGTGTATGTCCCATAATTTTGGTGAATCCCGCAAAGTGGAGTTGATTTGTAATAATTGATTAAAGGGGTAAACAGCGTCCACCCAAGCCCGGCTAAAAAAGAAAGCTATTAGACTTCAGAAAAACTTTCTGTTTAAAAAAAAATTAATCCTGGCCGGCTTTTTTTTTTCTGGCTTAAAGAATTAGAGAGACAAAATTTCGAACTCAAACAAACAGTAGGACATGTTTCATGGGCGCAAAAAGATGCCTTCAAGCAAGTTGCAGCTGCAGGCGGTCAGTGGAACATAACTTTAAAAAGTGTCAGGGTTTACTCTTGGTTAAAGTGATTATAGTGCGAAAGCGTGGACCGGACACGCCCGAAGTAGTATCATTAGTGAACGAAGAACACGGAGTGCAATGCACAGTGCGAGAGTGCGTTGCTGTTTAACACAACGTGCGTTCGGATGCGGCGACGCCTAGTGCTCTCGCACAGTGACCTGCGAAGCTGATCTGTTCGAGTCGCCGCGCGTTTGACTTCCAGTCATGGATACTGATTTTGATTTCTTTTAGTGCGCTAGCCCTTACAGTGGCCATTCCCCGCAATTGGGCGTTGTGTCTTCTTCTGTCTGTTTGTCTGAAGCCTGTTTTGTGGCAGGCTGCTCACCTGTCCACAGTGTAAGGCTGCGGTCCATTTAATCGTGAGGTGCTGTTCGGTACGAGCAACCTGGGATGCAACCCAACCCAAGCAAACCAAGTCGCGCCGATGGGAACACCTGCCATAGCACCCGCCTTGTGCCACTGCGCCACTGCTCACCTGCCCACCGGAGTGCTAACTTTCCAGGGTATTGCCAGTGATAACCAGGCGAGAACCTGGAGCACGAATTAGGTGGCACCGCACCTAAGCGCACCGAGCCAATCGGAACGAGCAGGAGCGGTTAGGAGGGGGACGTGATTCGAATGATGCTAGCAGAGTAGCTAAGCGGAAGAAGTTGGGGTGGTAATTAGGTAGTAGCCTGGTACCTAGTAGGTCGGAGCTGCAATCTACAACTGATGGACGTCATGCTAGCGAGTATATACGCATTTGGATAATTAGCCAAATTGACTGACATTTATTTAATTTGAGTTGGCGTCGCTGTTGCTGCTTAACGGTACAATATCCAAAGATGACAAGATTTTTGATGGGTGTTGGTGAGCGTATGAGTGCTTCTGCAGTAGTATGACTTTGAGTGTTGTGCGTCGAGCCGCTCTGCATCTCCAGCCACAGCGAGTGACGTTAGGGTGCAATTATTAAAGATGTCACCGAAGCCAGTGGTTTATACTCAACGAACAAGTAGGGCTTACCAGCTACGCTGACGTCATCAGTATTTTGGTATTCCAGGTTGGTCGCTCTACTCTGCTGTGAAGGTGCACTTCTTTAATGGCATCGACTATGGCCAAAACTGTCTCCACATAATCATTTGTAATTAATTATTAATACTGCGTGCTGGTGTTTCGAGCTCATTTCATGATTACAACACCCATAGGAATCTTTTAAGGCAAAAAGCAAGAACACATAGAAGCTTCTTTTCTTTAGCCTTTTAAGTAAGTTTCCTACGTTGCATGAGCTAAGAATCGCAAAAAGAATGAAGAAGAGGAGCCGCCGCCACCGGCCATCATCTAACTGAGCTGCGGTAGCTCGAAGTTTTTGGAAGCAAATCAACCTGGCGGAGCTTCACCGCCTTTCACTCTTGAACGACCAACACGGAGTGCTTTTTGCTCTTGACGTCACGAACTTTGAATCCAGTTGCGGCATTAAAAACTGAAGTTAACATTTTAGTTTCATCTTTTTCTGCCGAACAAACTTCGACGTAGGCTGAAAGAGCCACACAGGCGATTTTTACTCAGGGTTATGCATTGGATGGAGTTGTCGTCATTGCCCTTTTAACTCTACAAATCTTGTGTCCGTGGACATTTAGTATTCGCAGCTTCCTGTGGCAGCTTCTGTTTAGAGTTTCTTCTTTAGCAAAGAAAATGCATTTATGACTGATATTTTGAGGTGGAGTAGTCGGCAGCTGCAACGTAAATTTTTCTGCGTCAGAAAAGGCTTGGTTTGGTTTATGGCGTTTAACGTCCCAAAGCGACTAAGGCTATGAGAGACGCCGTAGTGGAGGGCTCCGGAAATTTCGACCACCTGGGGTTGCTTAACGTGAACTGATATCGCATAGTACTCGGGCCTCTAAAATTTCTCCTCCATAGAAATTCAACCGCCGCGGCCGGGATCGAACCTGCGTCTTTCGGGTCAGCAGCCGAGCACTATAACTACTGAGCCACCGCGGCGGCCTTCTGCGTCAGAAAAGATTAGTATTGCGCGAATGGGACAGGACAGCAGAACGAGGAACACAGACGACAACACAGGCGTTCTCCTTGTTCCTCGTTCTCCTGTCGTGTCCCATTCACGCAGTACTAATTTTTTCTGCAGTGAACCAACTAGCCCGCAAGAACGTTCTAGTTCGTCTCTTTTCTATGTCGTAGCACTAATACGCTGTAAACTAGGATTTTGTGATCACGATTTTCTATGGTGCAAAGGCATCTGTGGCCAAAGAACGCCATGGCGCAAGCTGTTTCCATCTTCTCAAGGTGGGCTCAAATACACGTTTCACAAGAAATTGCCCCTAATGAAGCCGAGCACCAGGTCAGCGGAATGATTGTACCCTTTATATTGCTGATGGCTACCCGGCGACACGCGTAATCGACCTCACACCTTCCTCATTGGAGGCGGGTGCTCGAACCACTAGGTCATGTCTGCCGTATTCATGTTCTTAGCTATCATTTCGGGCTGTTGTATATAAATAAGCATAATGCGAGGCCCGTATCACAAGATTATATGAAATGTCAATATTGTCTCTGCTAATCAAATGCTTGGGGCTACTCGTGCCACTCTCGCGTAATGATTGGTATAACTGGCGATATTCTTTACCGGGAGGAAGAATATAAAATAAAGATTTTTTGGTTGTGCTGTAGTCATGACAAAGGGATATGAGCATAACTGTCTCTCTTATAGTGGACGCGTGAAGCGAATCGTGGGGAAGTTCGTGACGAAGGAGTGGATGGAAAAAAATAAAATGAAACAGCAATCGTTAAGGAGTGCTCCGGAATAGCTGAGATCGTTTGTGATTTTACTGAGGGAATAAAGCACAAGAATGCATTTGCATTTCGCCTCCATCGATGATTCGATCCAATAACCTTGCGTTCGGCGGCCGTACTCGACAGCCAGTGAGCCACCGCAGCTGGCGGTAAAAACTTGGAAAGAATCCGCATAGTGTCGTAAGGGCATTCGTTCAGCGGATCAAGTTAACGCAATACCGCAGGTGTTTTTACTGCCAGGTAAAAGTGAGGAGACCATGGCGCTGTACATTCGCAGTTGCAACAGCGCCTGCGTGCCATTCACAGTGCCGTCAGGGGATGGGAGAACACAACAGCGCCTGCGTGCCATTCACAGTGCCGTCAGGGGATGGGAGAACACCTGTGTGGATCTACTGACGGGGAAGAATGTTGTGTTCTGGAGTGGAAATACCGCGAAGGCTATGCCGCGTTTTCCATGCCGCGTTTTCCGTGCAGATGACAGAGGACATAATTTGATTTTTAATATCTCTATCCTCTCGAGCTTCACCAGCCGGTATGAATAGACAGCATCGCACAGAAAAAAAGTTTTGAGCTGGCTTAACACTCTGTCTACCATATGCTGTGCCTCTACCCTGACGGCATCACTGGCACGTGTGTCTTCGCTGTAGTATATGGAGGTTATTTCACATGAACAATGCATTAGAAATCAGACCTAACTCTATTTTTCAAAGCAACTATAGTCACACGACCATCATACGAGCAGTCGTCAGCACATTGGTGTCGGCTACTGTCACGCTTCTGGCACTTTTTCGGCTGTCTATACCGAAGACCTCAGTGTTTTGTATAAGGCACACAGCCTTGAACATCGTGGTGTTCAACAGCCTCGGAAGAGAACAGCAGTTTACGGCAGACAGCGGAGCGTTAAAAGAGTAGTGGATACGTCTATTTAAGGCAGGTAGGGACCTCAGATCAGGATAACGGTGGTGAAATAGCTACCAGGATAAGAAAGGAATGGAATGCATTTGGCAGGCACTCTCAGGTGATAAACAGCAGTTTATTATTATCCCTCATGTGCAGAGTGTATAACATATGTATCTTACCAGTTCTTACCCATAGTGGCAGAAACATGGAGGCAGACGAGAAGTGTTAGGACAACGCAGCGAGCTATGCACTGAAAAACCTTATAGCGCCCGGCGACGCTATAAAGCGCCAGCGCTGAGATCGGCGATACAGCGCGCGCTAGAAAAAATCTCTGCCTCTCCCGTAAACGAGAGTAGAGTAAGCATGAAATGTTTACGGGCCTAATGTCATCTCGGTGGACACCCGAACCGCACTGTACAGGAAGGGAGGAACGCCACCACCCGTTCAGCGCAATGCCTTGCCATTTGAACGCAAGGTTTTTTGAGGAAAGGAAATGGCGCATTAATTCTCTGCCATCTCGGTGGACACCCGAACCGCACCGTAAAGGAAGGGAGGAACGCCACCACCCGTTCGGCGCGATGCCTTGCCCTTTGAACGCAGCGCTTCTCCCCCGGATCACGTATGACAACGAAGTGTAACGTGGCATTTATGTGCTTTTTGCACGCGTTATTAGAAATCGGAAATTATAATTCCGTGCATTATCAAACCCACAGCTCCACTGATATCTTGATAAACATTGAGAAGGCACTGGCAGCAGTTATTTTTTGTCTCATTTGGAGACCAACCGGCGCTTGCATGCCGGTCGCGTAGGAGGGCTTAGAGAGTCTCGTTAAATCTCGTTAAGTCTCGTACGGTGCCCGGATGTTCTCGTTTCAGAGCCCGGATGACTGGAATTCAGTGCCCGGATGACTGGAATTCAGTGCCCGGATGAGTGGATTTCAGTGCCCGGATGACTGGAATTCAGTGCCCGGATGAGTGGATTTCAGTGCCCGGATGATGGCTCTCGGTCTCGGCGTGACGTCACCACACTGCCGACAACGGGAGCTAAAAGCATTTCATGCTTAAAAAAAATCTCTGCCTCTCCCGTAAACGAGAGTAGAGTAAGCATGAAATGTTTACGGGCCTAATGTCATCTCGGTGGACACCCGAACCGCACCGTAAAGGAAGGGAGGAACGCCACGACCCGTTCGGCGCGATGCCTTGCCCTTTGAACGCAGCGCTTCTCCCCCGGATCACGTATGACAACGAAGTGTAACGTGGCATTTATGTGCTTTTTGCACGCGTTATTAGAAATCGGAAATTATAATTCCGTGTATTATCAAACCCACAGCTCCACTGATATCTTGATAAACATTGAGAAGGAACTGGCAGCAGTTATTTTTTGTCTCATTTGGAGACCAACCGGCGCTTGCATGCCGGTCGCGTAGGAGGGCTTAGAGAGAGTCGTTAAATCTCGTTAAGTCTCGTACGGTGCCCGGATGTTCTCGTTTCAGAGCCCGGATGACTGGAATTCAGTGCCTGGATGAGTGGATTTCAGTGCCCGGATGACTGGATTTCAGTGCCCGGATGACTGGAATTCAGTGCCCGGATGAGTGGATTTCAGTGCCCGGATGAGTGGATTTCAGTGCCCGGATGACTGGAATTCAGTGCCCGGATGACTGGAATTCAGTGCCCGGATGATGGCTCTCGGTCTCGGCGTGACGTCACCACACTGCCGACAACGGGAGCTAAAAGCATTTCATGCTTAAAAAGATGGACAGCGCGTGCTCGGGGCGCACGCCCGGCACGGGCAGTTCGGAACTAGAAGCCTGCCACGCTGGTCGTCTTGCTCTGGTGCTCCGCTGCGACCCCGCAAAGCCTCAACAGTGGTGACCCGGCGAACCGTGCCTTCTATCCCAGCGGCGTCCTAGCATGGCGTACTGGCAGCACCCAAGTTTCGACCCGCCGCTCCCGGCGTTCCGGCCTGCAGGCGTCGGCGGGTGGTTCGCCCAACTGGAGGCTGCGATGTACCTGAACGGCATAACCATCCAGCCGTTTAAACACGCAGTCCTTTGCGACATCCTCCCGCCCGACCTCCTGCGTCGGCTCACCTACTCTGCCTTCGGCTGCCGGCCATACGATGAGCTGCGTGCGGCCGTCTTGGCGGACGTCGGCGCCTACTGCGTTCCGCCGCCGCTCTACGACGCAGCGGACCCGTTTTCGCCGCCGCCAGCCTCTGGCCCTGCACCGGCCTCGCTCGCGCCCACGCAGCCTTCATCAGAACCCGGCCCGCCTCAGCAGCCCCTCGCCGCATCGCCGCCACTCCCGTCCAGCGTCTCCAGCCCGGCTGTCTCTCTCGACGCCACACCAGGTGGGATCCGCACGAGCTCCGCCTGGCGTCCTGCTCCCACTACTATCCGACCCGCGTCTCTGGCTCTGCCTCCTTGCGCTTCAGTGGCGTTGTCGCCAGAGCCTCCTGCAGCCAAGGACGACTCTGCGGCAGCAGCCGTGCCGAGGCTTCCGGCATCTCCATCTTCCTCGTCACTACCGCCAACAGCTCTGCAGGCCTCTGCTGTGAGGTTGAAGCCGCCACCGCAGCATATGCCACATACCAGCCCCACTACCCTGGCGACCACACCGCCTGCCCAAGAGGCCCCACCCCAATCCCTCAGTACGGTCAACCGCTTCTCGGATTCTGACCCTGGCAGCTCGACACCGCCGCAGCAAGCGTCTGTTTTGGTGACTGACTTGAGCCATCTTCGGCACCGAATGGTCGAGCTACCCACACCGAGTAGTGCGGCAGTTATCTATCCAAAAGCTGTGTCTTTTGCTGCCAGCCAGCCATCTGATGTAGCAGTCTCAGCTGCACCGCCTGTCACTGCAACAACCTTTTTGCAGCCACCTACAGCCGACCATGCTCACACGCGCATCATCCCTGGCCAACCGCTCCGGAATGTCGATCCTCCTTCACCAAAGCGCCTGAAATTGAGCCCTGCAACTTCCTCCGCCATCGTCACGGCTCTCACCGTTGTGTCGACGGTCACACATGTGCCAATACTGTTACAGCTGCTGCTGTCGCAGCACAGCTGCTGTCAGTCCACGGAGCCGTTTCGCCCATTCCAGCGCTTGTGACGACGTACTCGGCGCGCCACATTCCCACCGACTCCAGCTCCAACGTCCCAACACCGACGACACTTGTGTCCGCGGGCAGCACCACAGTCAGTGACGGCCCGACCTTGGCCTTCCCTGCCCCCATGTCCTTTGTCAACTCGGCACCCAGCACCATTCGCCCGTTGCGAAGCAGCCAGGCTCGTCCACCTGAGCCCGCGCACTCCACCCGACGGCTCTTCCCGGCACCTGACATGAACTTGCCGGACTCTCCATCTCTGGCTACTCCATCTCTGCCCCGTCGGCGCGCAAATTTCGCCGTTCCGTCTAGGCGGGGGGCCCTATAGCGCCCGGCGACGCTATAAAGCGCCGGCGCTGAGATCGGCGTTACAGCGCGCGCTAGAAAAAAATAAAGATGGACAGCGCGTGCTCGGGGCGCACGCCCGGCACGGGCAGTTCGGAACTAGAAGCCTGCCAGGCTGGTCGTCTTGCTCTGGTGCTCCGCTGCGACCCCGCAAATCCTCAACAACCTCTGATGTAGAGTCAAGAGGCCAGAAGTTAGTAGATGGACCAGGAAACAAAGTCGGAATAATGACATCCTACTCAAAATTAAGAAGAAATAGGCTTCGACCACCTCTCTCTGAAATCTTTCCTTCCCACTCATCAAAAAAATAGTTTTCTCGAACTCCGGACGGCAATCCCTGCAGGCTTTGCAGTGATCCACTAGGAAGCTTCCTTCGTTATTCCGCAGATTCCGGCAGTGCTGGTGGTGGTGAAAAACATTTATAATACAATAAATATTTACAGAGAGGTGATTGGGGTAGGCCCTATTGGCCCTTTCCCCTAACAATACTAGGTGGAGCCCCTATTCCGGGGCCCCATTGGCAAGCAACGCCGCCCGCGTCCGGTGAACCAAGGCCTTTTGGGTCTTTAGGTCCTGACAGCCGAGCAGGGCCGCCTCCCAGTCCTCTCTGCTGGGGTTGGGGTTGGGGGGGATAGATGGGTTTGACTGACACGCCCAAACCATGTGGAAGGTGTCAGCCACCTCCCCACAGAACTGGCACGCGCCATCAAAGGATGTATTGAAATGTTTAAGCACCGCCGGGCACAGTACAGTGTTAGTAAGAATTTTGATGAGGAGGCGCTCGTCAGCGCGATCCAGACCCTTACAAGGGGCCGGGTAGCGCCGGTGCTCCTCCTTGTAGTAATCGGTGATTTGTTTGAATGTAATGGCCAGATTGTCTGATTGGGAGTACCCTTCCAAGGACAGGGAGATAGCCCGGGGAGAGAGTGCGCGGGCGGCCTGATCGGCCTGTTCGTTTCCCTGGAGTCCCTGGTCACCGGGGGCCCAAATCAGGTTGCGTGGAGTTGGATCTTCAGATCGACAGCTATATTCCAGTATGCGCCAGGCAAGCGGGGGAGCCCAGCCCAACTCGTAGTTCCGACAGGCCCCTCGCGAGTCGGTGATGATGTGTTTCGACTTGGGAGTAGTGAGAGCAAGAGCAATGGCAATCTCCTCCGCGTGTGTTGCGCTGTAGGCTTTGAAAGTGAGCCCGTTGACTGTGTTTGTGTTGTCTACGACTGCGGCCGTGTACCACACCCCGTGGTGTGGGCCGGCAACGTCTACGTAATACACATGTTCGTGGTTACCATAGTATCGCGCCAACGCTTCCGCGCGCGCCTGGCGACGACCGCTATGGTCTTCTCTGGACATGTTGCGGGGAAGGGGTCGGACCCGGAGGGCGCGTCTCCAGGGTTCTGGCACTCTCTCCCTTTCCTCAATATGGTAGTCATGTTTGATGTGTAACCGGTCCAAGAGGCGGCGACCGGACGTGGTCTGTGCAAGACGCGTGTATTGGTTGACTAAGTGGGCCTCTCGAAGCTCCCGAAATGTGTTCACCACGCCCAAGGCCAGAAGTCGCTGGTTGGACGTGGTGACCGGGAGGTCGAGAGCCCGCTTGATGACTTTCCGGTGGATGACCTCCAGTTGGTCATCATCATGTTTGCGCAGGTGCAAGTAGGGAGTTGAGTAGAGGATTCTACTCGTTACGAAAGCATGGGCAAGCCGCAGTGCATCCTTGCTTCGTAATCCGCCCCGCTTGTTGGAGACCCGGCGGACCATGCGGCCCACCTGGTCTCCCACCGTGGGAAGTTTGGCTAGGGTGGTGTCGACTCTGCGTTGGTGGTGTATGAAGAGACCAAGGACGCGGATCTCCTTGGACTCCCGGATCGGTCCCGAGGGGAGACTGATGCAAAGCGGAGTTGTGTCCCGAGGGGAAGGACGTATGTGCACAAATTCTGATTTAGACGGGGCGCACTGGAGTCCGCAGTAGGCCGCGTAGTCGTCGACTAGGGTCGCCGCTGCTTGCAGGCAGGATTCCATGTGGCCCAGGTTACCTTGCGTGGCCCAGATTGTAATGTCATCCGCATAAAGAGCGTGATGTATCCCGGGCAAAGAGGACAATTTGGAGGGAAGATGAAGCATTGCCAAATTGAAGAGGAGGGGAGACAGGACCGCGCCTTGAGGTGTTCCCCTCGAGCCGATGGTGTATGGCCCGTGTTCCGCATCTTGTATGCGTATGTAGGCTTGACGGTCTGTAAGAAATTGTTTTATGTAGTTGAATGTTTTGTGGCCACAGTTGGTGTTACTGAGGTGGTCCAGGATTACTTCGTGTTTGACGTTGTCGAATGCGCCTTTAAGATGCAAGGCCAGGACCACCTTGTCGTTGTGGGGACATTCGACAGGATCTACGATGTCGTGGTGAAGCTGCAGAAGTATATCCTGTGCAGACTTGTGAGGGCAAAAACCGAACATGGTGTCCGCGAAAGTGTGCTGTGTTTCGAGAAAATCGGAGAGTCTGTCGCGCACCATCGTTTCCATCAGCTTGCCGACACAAGACGTGAGGGAGATGGGGCGAAGGTTCTCCACATCAATAGGTTTGCCGGCCTTCGGAATAAAGGTCACGAGAGCCGATTTCCAATCGAGAGGGAGAGGAGTCTCTCCGTCCCAAATGCTATTGATGTATTTGAGGAGCGCGGCGTAGGCTGCGTCGGGAAGATTGGCCAAGAGCTTGACCGTAACCTTGTCGCGCCCGGGTGCAGTGCCCCGCTTCATTTTGCTCAAGGCCGCCCGGAGGTCGTGCAGCTGGAACGGCTTGTCCAGCTCCGTGTTCTCTTCGCCTGCATACGAGTACGCCGCCTGCCGGGGGTCCTTAGTGGTGCACAGGTAGCGATCCCTGAGCGTGTGCGCTAGTTGTTTTGTCGTTCCTGTAAAGTTGTGCAAGGCCCTATGTAATTGGCGTTGGGTTTCTGTGCGTGTTTGTATTGGATCGATGAGAGCGCGGAACAGGCGCCACGTGTTGCGGCCAGACATCTGGCGAGCAGCCGCGTTGCACCGGTCCACCCAGTTAGTGTCGGCTAGCTGAGTAGCATATTCCGCTGCCTGTTGTGTGAGTTCGAGGATGCGGTTCTTTAGGCGTCTGTTATGTTTCTGTTTCTTCCATCGCTTCGTGAGGCTGCGACGGGCCTCCCAAAGGTGGAGAAGGTGGTTGTCCACGTCTGTTTGTGTTTCTGTGAGCTGTATCTGCTGTTCATGTTGTGTGAGTGTAGACGTGAGCGATCTGGACCAGGCGTCGTATCCCGACTGGAGGGGGTCTACAATAGGTAGAGAGGTGCGGAAAGTCGTCCAGTCAGGGATACGAGCTTGTTTTAGTGGGCGTTTCAGGGGACGCATGTAAATGGTTGTGTTGATTATACAGTGATCACTACCTAGAGTGTCCTCTGTATTCAGCCAGTCGGCATGTCGTATGTTGCGTGTAAATGTGAGGTCCGGGCAAGTATCTCGTTGAATGGAATTGCCGACACGTGTTGGGTTGGCGGGGTCAGTGTGCAGGGTGAGTCCAAGTGTGGAAAGAAGTTCCGCAAGCTTCCTCCCACGCCTGTCCTCCCGGGGGTATCCCCATAGCCTGCTCGGGGCGTTGAAATCGCCGACGATTAGGAGGGGATCCCTACCCGCCACCTGCATAGCTTGAGTGAAAATTTCATTGAACGTGACGTTCTTAAGTTTCGGTGGGCAGTAAATATTTAGAATGTGTACAGGTGGGTCAGACCGCTTTAGGGGCAGCACTGAAACCATCGTGTATGGGAAAGACGGTGTTGTGGGAAGTGTGACCTCCTGCGCAGTGTATCGCTTGTGAACAAGTATACATGTCTGCGGGTTGTGTTGAAATGTAGTGTAGTTTGTTAGTTTGGCACCGGCGCCGGGTTCCTGAAGGGCAACCACGGCGAGGAACTCAAGGTTCTCAAGATAGAGGCGGAGATGAGTCCGCTTCTTGTGGTCCTTGAGACCTCGGCAGTTCCACTGCGTTAGTGTAAGCGGCTGAGTTGTTCTTGCTCGCGACTTAGGGTTGGGGGCCATGGTCGGAGGCGGAGGGTGGGGTCACGTTGTTAAGACTCCCCAGTCCGCTAGTGCCCGGCGCAGACGTGCAGGAGTCTTCCAAAAAGTCAAACTCATCGGGAATAGCTCTATTGAATTTTGAGGGACGGTTAGCGTCCCTGATGGGTCCTACGCGTTTAAGGACGCGCGGATTGTCTTTTATCCATTTTTGGATAATGTGCGTTACGGCTTGTGTCACCTGTGCGATGACACTCTCCACCTGACGCGCGATGGTGTCATGGATAATTTTGGGGAGGTCAGCCAATTGTGTTTCAATTGCGGTCACCCGGGTCTCCAGGGCCGCGGCGCGACTCTCCACAGGAGGAGGGATCTCCCTGTCTGTTATGTTTTCTGCCTCGTCGCTCGACGCGGGCGGAGTATGGAATTGGGATTTGAGCGAGTTAAGCTCGCTGGCTAGTTTTTCGTTTTGAGCTCGCAAGAGGGCGAGCTCGCGCTTGAGTTCCTGTGTCTCGGCGGTGCTGGTGGGGGAGGAGGGAGGAGGGGAAGGAGAGGAGGCGACCCTCGCCCAGCTGCCTACCTTGGGTTGGTTGCAGGCGGCGCCGCCAGATGAAGCGCTGAGAGCTGGGAACTCCGCTGCTCCGGGTGGTGGCGTTACTGTTGCTGTCTTGCCAGGGGGAGGCATCACGCCACGCCGTGGCGTCTTCTGGTTGTTTCGCTGCCGCCCTCCCCGTCTAGCGCCGGCATTGGCTCCCTTGGGTGGCGTCCTGGGCCCTGGCTGCGGCAACTTGATGAATTTCGCGGTGCATTCGCGGGAGCTGGTGAGGTGCGGGCCCCCGCAGATTAAACAGATAGGATTGCACACGTGGGGGGCCATCCCCTCAGTACCAAGCCCCACGTTTTGGCCCCACAAAGGCCGCATCTTTCCTTGACCGGGGTGGGACAGTTGTCCACCCGGTGCCCCAGTGTGCCGCAACGGTAGCACGCTGGCACTGTTTTTTTGTACTCCTTGACGGGAGTCAGTTCTGCGTTATAGTGGACGTAACGCGGAACAGTGCGTCCCTCGAAAGTCAGCACAGTTACGTTTGATTGTCCCAGCTTGCGCACATGAACTAGTTCACCACCGCGCCACTGCACATTATGTTTTAATGACTCACTGGTTTCTAAGTTGTGAACAGATATCACACCGCGACACACATCACCGGTGAGCTTGAGGTGGCCGTGAAATGCGAGCGATCCTCTGCTGGTGTTAAGTTGAATGTCCGTGAGGAGCTTTTTAGCCACTTCTGGGTTCTGCGTGCCACAGACGATGATGTTCTGTTCCCAATTTGGTGAAATGGTGATGGTGTTCATGTGCTGCCTACCGATGAGTTGCGAAATGGCAGCGCCGAGCTCACCTTGCTGGAAGGCCGTCTTGAGGGAGACCGTACTGCGTGGCTGCAGCACGACCACGTAGTCGTCAGGGTCGATCCTGACCGTTGGCTTGGGAGTCCACTTCGAGACTGATGAAGAAGTCTTCTGTGGAGGTGTAGAAGACGGAGCGCGAGCGTCTCCCGTTGTTGAATTGTTGACAGGAGTATTGGGTGTTGCCGCTCCTCGTGCGTTCTGCCGGCGGCGGCGCCGGCTCTCAACGACTTGGAAAAGGGCAGCTTGCTGCGCCGAAATGGTGGATGGGCCGTCCTCTGGCTGGCTTACAGGGACAGATGATCACGACAGAGTCGTGGGGTCGTATCCGCGTTGTTCAGGTAGAGCCATGTTGAGAGGTTGGCCGGCAGGCGTCTCCGCAGCCAGCGGCGGAGGAGCCGGAGCCGTTAGGCTTAGCTCGACCGCTACGTGGTGATGCGGAGGGTTGCTCGAAATGGCCGAAAATTCGGCGTACCTGGGTGTGATCGGGTTCTCCAGGATCCTGCTGACTTCACGGTTGCAGTCGCACAGGTTTGATAGGCGTTACATCAGGTTACCGCGGTTCCAGCCGAGAAATCGACGGAGCCGATGCACCACGCGTCCGATCACTCCGCGCTCAAACGCCAGGTCCCCGGCAGTGCTCGCTGGCGCGCTTATTAAAACATTGACCAGCTTGGCCAATGTAGCTGAGCCCGCAACTTAAGGGAATCTGGTAAACAACCCGCGTCCTGCACCGTCTGAACTTGTTTTGATGTTTCACAGTACAAGCCGGTTGTACAAGAGGGCTATTGCACAGCTTCCGCCTTTACCGTTCGGCCACGTTTCACGTGGCACTCGCGGTAATACCTACGTCCGCCACTATGGACGATGGCGGCGCTGGTGAACAATCAAGGTGTAGTTACACTACACGTAAATACGCCCGAAAGTAAAAGCTTGGACAGCTGTCACCCCAGCTCAGTTGGTAGGGCACCGGACGGCAAATTCGGCGGTTGTGGGTTCGGATTCCACTGACGGTGTGTTGTTTTTTCTAATGCTTTCTAATCAATTAACTTGAAATAGTTACCTTATTAATCTCCCATTGATGAGCATTACAAATAAAAAAAAACAATTATGCCCCTTGGTATCGGTGACTGTTGGCTTCCGTCATATATTGGTACAGTAAGCATACAGAACGGTAATTACTTCGTGATCACTGTTAGGAATTTCAAGGTATAACACTAAGCGAACAAAAACCGTAGCAAAGTCATTGAGAAATACATTGAGTTGTTTTTTTTTACGTGCACTGTTGAGGCACTTTTCAAAATTAACGATGAACGCAATCGCTTCACTTAATAAATCCCGTTCTTTTATGGTTATCCGCAACTCTTGGCTCTACAAGTATGTACGTGGTGTTCAGTGTCCATTATGGAAATATTCTTGTGCACTGACGGTGCTACGTGCATGGCCGGTCGCAGATGGTCTTCATCGTCGGCTTCTCCGCCGGTCTGGGTCCCGCTCCCTGGTGCCTAGCTGCCGAGTTGTCCCCGCTGCGCGGGAAGGGCGTCGAGTTCGGCAGCGTGTGCGCCTTCCACTGGGGCATCGGCGTTGGCCATCACGAGCATGTTCAGCATCTTCGGAACCACGACGACGCGGCTAGCGATGCTCATACTCCTTTTTAGCGCCATTGCCTTTGGCGGAGGCGTCATCTCTGTCAACAAGCTCCCGGATACGCGCCGCGTCAGTCTGGAGTTCATCCTCGTCTCCGGGCAAGGGCAGAAATCAAGGAGGTCGTCGGACGCTCGACATTCGGCCGCCTCGCGCTCATCACCGCGGCGTAAGGACTCGACCCGCGGCGAGCAGAAAGAACAAAGTGGAAGCAAGCATTAGAGAAGTCTGAGCCCACTGCGAACTGCTCCATAGGTGAAAGCAGACCCTAAGGCGCAAACTGAGCGGAACACTGATGTTGAAGGAGAAGACAGCGGTGCTCTGGCAGCGTGTTTCACAGTTAGACCGCAAGCACTAAATCGGAAGTCTCTTGCACAGTGGAGAGTGCCGCTGAAAAACTATCTTATGATCGATGTCCATAAACTGGGCCATTTTTTATTGTCTTCGTCTATGTTCCGTCCCTCGCCATACAATTATAAGCCACCAGCAATCAGCACGGCTTTTTGTTGCACAAGTGCGATGTCGCGCTTGCGTGGTGACTGATGATGTGATCTGTGTTTCTAAGACGCCACCTCTGTTCGCCACGTCTGTCACTCTTTCTTTATTCTGTTTTTCTCCGCCTATGCACAGACGAGTTGAAGTTTATCTGTGACTGACCTGGTTGGTTTCGCGCATGACAGGAAGCCTGCGGCCGCCATCCTATCTGGTCTTCCTCACACGCCTCCTGCTTTTGAAATTCCTTACCAGTGCCTTTTTTTGTGATCAGAATAAATGCGTTCTGTATTGTGGGAGTAGCTAGTTTTCAGTATTCGGGTTTCAGATGCATAGGAAGCAGTCGAAAACATTACTTCTGTGTTTAGCATTACCGTTTGTGCAAAGTCGACGTCTTCATGGAAAGATGCGTAGCGTCTTCTGGAAAGTAGCGTTGGCGGTCGCCCTCTTACGAATACACTGTGATCAGACGTGCAAGTTTGCAGGACCGCATGGCAATGAGAATTAAGGCGTGTATGCAGCTTGCTGTGATGTCCAGCGTGTTTTATTTTACTGAAAACTTTTGGAGCGTTAACATGTACTGGAGTCCGGAACCGGCCATCGTGACTGTTCGAAAGTCATTGATGGAGTGTACATAAGCAGTTTTAGGGTAATATAAGCCCTTGATTAGGTGCAGATGGTGACTTTGCAGTTTTGCAGAAACAAAAGAAGGGCTACTCCAAGTAGTTTTACACACAGTATTCGACCAAAACATATTCGATAAACGTCCACACTTTGAATCACCGTAAAGAATTAGTGCGCCTAAAAGGCTGGAATAGGTCTCCGTAGACTTAAGCTCATCACTAGGGAATAGTGATGCATGTTATGGTGGCTATGTGCAACTGTACTTTACTCGTCGGTAGTAGATTTCACTCTTAGAAATATCTTGAGATGCTGCTACATGGGTGCCTTGGTTGAAGTTCAGTTTGCAGATTCAGCTTAATTAGCAAGTCTCTCTTTTCTCGAGGCCATCGCGTGGCCGGTCTCTAGAAAGAACCGCCGCGTACTAAATATTAACTTATGCATACACAGCTCAGGAATGGTGAACGAGGCAAGAAGCTGCTGAACTATAGCTTCACTAGGTCCAGTCACCCGATTTGTTGGAGCAATTTTGACGCCTAGGTTAGATGAGAAAAAAATAAAATGACCTAATATGAACGCGATACCAGCTATAAGAAATATACATGCATGCTGCGCAGAATGAAAAGCAAATATACACGTTCCTTGTGAATACAGATACAAAGAAGACTAGTTTTATAAAAGACCTAGTTTGAGCAAGAACATCTAGAACAAATGAACAAAGGGGAAACAAGAAAACGGACAACCTAAACTTACATCATCACAACTACGTCCACTGCAGGGCAAAAGCCTCTCCCACGTCTCTACAGTTAACCCTGTCCTTCGCGAGCTGCGCCCACCATGTCCTCACAAACTCTTAATCTCATCCGCCCACCTAACATTCTGTCGCCCCCTGCCGCGCTTGCCTTCTCTTGGAATCCACTCCGTTACCCTTAAGGACCAGCGATTAACTTGCCTTCGCAATGCATGCCCTGCCCAAGCCCATTTTATTGCGAAAGCAATACTGCTTGCACTTTTCTGCCATCGATGGAGGTTCATCCTTCGCTCCGGCGTAGCTGCGGCGCGCTACCACGTGACCGCGTGATGTCACGACAAGAGGAAAGCTGGGGGCCCAACTCGTCTCATCAATGGAGCCTCATCCTTCGCTCCGGCGGAGCTGCGGCGCGCTACCACGTGACAGCGTGACGTCACGACAAGAGGAGAGCTGGGGGCCCAACTCGTCTCATCGATGGAGGCTCATCCTTCGCTCCGGCGCAGCTGCCGAGTGAGGGCGCTCGCTAGACTGGGATAAAACGGGGCTGCGGCTGTGCTCCTCGCAGTGCTGTGCTATGCGGAGGATGCGTACAAGGCGATGCTGGAACGGTGTGCCGCGGCCAAGCGACGGCGCCGTGCCGAAGAAACAGACGAAGGGAACAACGGTTGTCGAAGCAACGTGCGTATGCTGCAGAATGGCTAGCACGCCGGCTTGCTGCGGGTGCGGGTACAGACCAAAAACCATTTCTTTACGGATCACCAAAGCGTGTTCATCGGAATAAATAAAGTACATTTACAGTAGACCCATGTTGTGTCCAGAGTGAATCCATACGGGTAACCATAGTAGCAAAACCAAGTCGTGGCCAGAGTTTCACTATACGGGAAACCATGTCGAACTACCAGCAGAACCAAGCGCACCCAGGTGTTATTGCTTTCGCAATCAGCCATGCTTAACCAAGCGAAGCCTTCAGCTAATTTCTTCCTCTTGGTTTCGACTAGGATGTCATTAACCCGCGTTTATTCTCTAACCCACTGTGCCCTCTTCCTGTCCCTTAACGTTACTCCTATCATTTTTATTTTAACGTAAACACATGAGAGCGTAACTTTTGTAATAGATAAAGATAGCACTGGATGCTATCACTAATGCATTCGGCCGTTCTCTCTGCGTTTGCCGGGAATTATGAGAAAAACTGAGTTACATAAAACAAGTGCAGCAACAGCTAAAAATAAAAATTATGACTTGTCTACAGTGTATTGTTTAAGTCGTTAAGTTGTTTAGGCGTAAAATAAGCAGAGATCTTGCGTGTTGTATATAGCACAGACGGGAGGACAAGGTCAATACTAAGATTTCTTCGCAATACGAAGTGCGGAGGTGATCCACAAATCGGTGCTGTACGTGTACATGAACTATCGGTTGGCTTTAGAAGTGCGGTATGGAGCGAGCTATGGAAAGGAAAATGACAGGTTTAACGTTAAGATACAGGAAGAGGGCGGAGTGGGCCAGGGAACAAACGCGGGTTAATGACATCCTAGTCGAAATCAAGAGGAAGAAATGGGCTTGGCCAGGGCATGTAATGCAAAGGCAAGATAACCTATGGTACTTAAGGGTAACGGAGTGGATTCCAAGAGAGCGGGGGTGACAGAGGTAGGTGGGCGGATGAGATAAAGAAGTTTGCGGGGATAGGCTGGCCGCAACTCGCACACGACAGTGTTAATTGGAGAGGTAGGGGAGAGGCCTTTGCCCTGCAGTGGGCGTAGTCAGGCTGATGAGGCTTTGTGGAATCTCAAAAGAAGCTAGTCCATAAGTAAAAGTTTGCAGCAATCTGAAAGCGCAATGTTTTACGCAAGACGTGCGGTTCGCCGGTGTATGTTTCACGCGCGACGCGATAGTTGTTCCATCCCCTCGCCGACGTTTAAACGCTTGCACGGCTGCCTGTATCTGATGCGCTTGGTGGTGAGAGTATTAGGAGAGGTTGTCTCGTACCCGATACAGCGGAAGGAAACTTCGCATATCTACCATTGTCTAGCCGATCCAAATGTCATCGCAATTTCCTCTCTTAGCGGCCAGAGGAAATCATACTAGAGCGTTGTATCGTCTTTATGGTAACGGCCGGTGCGTTCGAAAAATGGCGGAATGCTGCTGCCAGCGGCATATGCTGAGAGTTATAGGTGAGAGGGCACGGTGGACTGACGCTCTTTGGTTGCTGAAATTGTGCTTCATACGCTTTTTTTTCTGCAACTGAAAGTGATTCATGATCTTCTTTTATTCTAACGTGCCAGCGTTAAAGGCCACGTGTCGCAGAAACACGGCGTCTGCGTTGACCGGCGGTGTGGCCGAATAAGGCCTATTGGACAGAGACGTGATGGCACAACTATATTACCTCGCAAAAGTAATTCAAACACACCTCAGCGCGATCACACTCTTGCTTCCCTGTATATACCTACACCCTGCTCCGTTAATGCACGGACCGACACAATGAAAGACTAAATTGGTGCTACCGTTCTGGATGGGAAGTAATTGCGGTGAAAAGTAGATTGCTTTGAATTAGGTCGGACTCAAACCAACCACCCTTCTATACATTGTAGCCATATGCTACATAAGCTCAGGGGTTTAATCGTTATAGAGTTAGACCTGTATACGCATGCGACTGTATCACCCTCACACAGAAGCCATTACTTCAGCGAGGGGCTGCTTTCTCCCTTCGCCAAGTCCTCTCTCGAAAGCCTGCCAGTGTACGAAGGTAGCTGAGTAAAAAAGAAAGAAAAACAGAACAGAATCAGCAAATCAGCCTTTGCCGAGGCGAGTCTAATGCATGCATGGGGATTCGCTGGCGTCGGTACTATATCCTCGCCGTCTCGTCCATTTTCCTTCTCTATACTCTTCCGATAGCCTCGCGAAGTAGGGGCATTTCTTTCCCTTCCCCTTCTCTTTCTTTTCCTTTCCTATCTGCTTCTTCGCAAAGCCTCTTCCCGTGCTGACATCGATCGGACGTCAGCGGAGGACCGCGATTAGGAAATGAAAAGCCTCAAGTTGCACTGGTCACCTGTATCGAAGCCAGGTGAAAACCGAGGGCAAAAATAGTGATATTCGTATAGATATAGTATGGCTAATCGATTTCGTGCGTCCTTCCGGAGCACGGTCAGGATATTGCAAGTATGAAGCGCTGGTTGCGTCCGGGGCAAATGAGCCACAGGCATTTTCAAGCTATTTTCTTTAGCTTTTGGCCTGTGGCTCATTCTAAAGAATGTGCATATTTTTGAAATAAAGTTTGGATTCAATTCAATTAAAAAAAAAGTGGTAAATGCGTTGTGGTCTTTGGCTTGGTGTCCTAAGGACATGTACTGATGCTGGTGTAGTTAATTATTGCTATGCTAATATGTGATTAGGTAATGCAGATATTTTAATTCGATTTTTGAGGTGGTTCACTTTGCTTGAATGGTTTGATACGTATTTGTGATGTATCGATGTGTAAGGTGTGATTCGGGCATCACTAATCGGGGAAGGAGAGACAGGTGCAAACCCGCCGCCGCGAGTCCGCCGAGTGTGCCGATACTACTTTCACATGAGGTCTCGTCTGGGAGTTCGCCGAGGGGCGCTGCGATCCCTATCGTCTACGAAAAAAGCGGAGCATTCCCCTCCCTCCCCCCCCCCCCCCCCCCCCCCCTTAACGCCTCCTCCCCGCACTTAGCGGCGGCGGTCCGATGCATATCGCGTTGTACTTGTTAAAGGTGAAGCTTAAGGACTCTCCAAGTTTTGAAGCGAAAAGCTTCACTAGGCTAGTCAAAACTGGGTCTGGCGTGCGCCGTGATCAATTTTAGCCCCAGCTGCGCATGCGCGAGTTCGCCGCGTGCCGTCACTGGAGAGGCGCAGGTGGTGGAGGCGGCGGCTCCGCGGTCGACCTTCGCCGTCGTTCGCGCGCTCTGCGCGTGTTTACCGAGTGTGCTTCAGCGCGCACTCGGCTTCCTCGTATGACGCTACTTGCAGCCGCGTGTTTACCACAGTTACTACGCATGTGGAAGGAGGGCTATATAAATGCGACAGCCATGACGTCAAACAAAGCATAACTGCAGGTTTTCGCTTGTATATCCAGGCTTAACCAGAGCTAAGCCACTGCCAATTTTTTGCTTCGCTTTCAATGAAGGCCGTTTAAGCGCTTTTTTCTGTGCACCAGCCTCTAACAAACGCATGTGTTGGTTAGATTATGGCACGGAAATATTTTTTCACCATGAAAAAACAATGATCGCGTCGTGCTGTGTTGCTTGCGTCTGCGCATCGACAGACTTAACACTGCGAAGGGTTTCAGTCTTAACTGTAGTCCCTGAAATAAACTTCGACGGCTCAGTACGTTTTTTCGTTGTCTTTCATTAGCATGTATAAAATCCCTGGAGGTAAATCAATGAGAGAAATGTGCACGAAAAGTTTTACGCACATCCACATAGATTACACCTATGTGCGCGGCATCTGTCCACGTGTGTTAGAGACTTTTTACCGTTGACATGGCCTACAAGTGAAGCTTGCTCTTCATCTGGTTCCAGTAATTGTCGCCCGTGAAATGGTCGCGGCAAAGGAGATACGCCTTTAATTGTCGCCTTGCGTTCTTACCAAGTCCCCACGACTGGCGTATTTTAGCCACTTATTACACCTGCGGCAGTGAAACGAGTGAAAAAAAAAGATGGTGGGCAAGTTTATCTGATGCCGTATTCCAGTCGGTGATCCGGAGGAGCTTTCCGAATCCATGAAGTAGCAAGATGTCTAGTGAAATGCAGCCTCGGTCCAATTAGAACCCTGGACCTGAGTCCGAATCGCCCATTGGAGAGCGTTCATCGCTTCGCGATGTAAGAAAGCTTACTCCGGATCGACGATTGGAATACGCCATTAGAGTCGACAAGGGATGGCGGATGGCGCGTACTAAAACAGCGCATCCGTCCGCAGCGGATTGTGACAGCCATACTTCGCAACCGTTTTTGGACGTGCAGGGGTCCGAGTTATAAAGGGCGATATTTTAAAACGGTGATATTTTCCGAGTTAAAAAGGTGCGATTTTGTTTTTTGTGCTGAGAAGAGGTATTCCGTGGCCAAGCTATGGAGAAAAATAAGACGGCTTCACAATGAGGTAAAGCGGGTAATGTCTGCCGTAAAAACACCTGAAAACGGCCTTGTTAGTTCCGGCACTGTATTTACTATAGCTGTAAAGCATCTTTACATAGCATCTTATAGCTATAGCATCTTTACTATAGGGATGTACGGTAGTCCGCAAAAATTGCGAGGGCACTTTGGAAATTCAAGTGTTGAGAGGCGAAAACCGAGGACACTATGCCGTCTCCGGTGGATGTGACGTCACACCGTTCCCGTGGCTGTATCGATACCCATTTTATACATCTTTCGATCTTAAGTGTTACTTACGCTTAATTACACATATTTTCATCTAATTTGACACAAATCTGTCGCTTTTCCGACCATTCTGTGGCAATTTTCACTATGCCGTGACGACTTCCGGTGGATGTGACGTCATACCGTTCCCGTGGCTATATCGACGTCCGCGCTATTTCAACGCAATTTTAACATTTTGACTGTAATTAATGAACTAATTACTCTACAGTCATCAAACGTGGCTTCTGGGTTCAGTTTTTCTCCTCTATCTGAAGCAACCATTGGATTTCCCCTATCTTTTGTAGTACCCGAGTTAACACGAGTTACATGCTGTCAAAGGTGTGACACCCTCTATTAACGGACGACAGTATGAGCCATTAAAGGCTTTCGCCTTAAGATAGGAGCTCTTTCATACAAAAGCCAGAATGTGTTTTACTCGTGGACTCGCTGCAAGCAAGACCTGGCTTAGTTTGCCCAGTGCATGTGCAAAGCTTTGTGAGCATCTCCGTTTTGATGGGCCTCAAATAGTGAGTCTCGTTTTGCTCGCGTTTTTTTCCGGCAGTTGGCTAGTTTCCTTCGTCGCAGTCGGCCCTGCATTGAGGCTCCCGCCACAATAATAGCTTAGTTGAGGAAGGGGGCGTGATTTTCTCTCTTCCGGACAGAGAGCGCTTTACTGCAGACTTCAGAAATGCGGACACAAAAAAATATTTCGTAAGACTACAGAAGGTGGGGGTTGCTGTGAGCTCTTGAGATAGTTCTGCGGCTTGCCCGTACGGAGGCGCCTCTATTAATAAATAAGATGGAATCAAACAGTAACTCGGACTTAATGAACGTGCTTCGCGCTTGCGAAATATTTTCTGTGTAGCTTCCGCTTAAAAGTTCTCTCTGAATAAGGTTTTATATTTCCAGCGTCCCAGAAAGAGCGGCAAATATGTTATATCTCATGAGCAGGTACAAATTTTTAATGAATAATTTCACTCTTATGACAAAGCCAGGTTGCGTTTTTCCGCATGTGCAGTCTTCACCTAATTTGTATGACAGGAAAAAAACGAGAGAGGTTGCGAAAAAATGTTAGTAAACTCGAGCCCATAAACAATAATATTTTAATAAACGATACGGTAATTTGGCAGCGTTTATAGCGCTGTAGACGTCTGAAATGATTGAGCTGCAAGATTAAGCTCTTTTCGTTTTTGTGACTTCCTGCAGAGAGTATTTTTTCTGCAGCTTTTTGAAACCAATAAAAAGCTTTCAGATCACTTCAGATTCAGAACTAAGGGGGCAGTATTGTGCAATTTTACTCTTACATGCGGCAGTAGTGTTTAGTAGAAAAGTGGCGCTGTGAGAGATGTGTCGCGTGTCTCCATCATTGGGCCGCCTTCCTCTGCTTTGATTTAAAAGGCTCGAAGAATCTGAAGAAGTGACACACTCTCTGTGCCAGCTTTTTATCTACGACTGTAGCGCGTCGCTCATGCGTGGTCCGCGCATTTTCCCAGCAGTGCTGAGAGAACGTACGCCCGTACAGAATACAGACACATACGAAGAGCATTATACATTCTTTGGCGATAAATAGTTACGCGTGTACGGCAGAGAGAAGTTTCAGTTTCAGTTTTATTCCTTAAAGGCCCCCTTTTCAGGGGGTGTTACATAAGGGGTGGGAATACAATTGAAATGTGAAAAAAACAGCAATGATTAACATTGAAGATGATCTGTTACACGCGCTTGAAAAACAGATGGCGAAGCGATGACGACAACGTCATAGGGAAGGCCGTTCCAGTCTGAAGCTGTTCGAGAAAAGAGCGATGCAGAAAAAGTAGTAGTGTGCGATGGTGGGCGTGCAACTTGCAGTGGATGACTGGTGCGGTGAGATATGCGTGCTGCGGCTGTGATGTACGGTGCTTGATTCAAGGAAGAATAAAAAAACTTGTGAAAAAGAGCGAGGCTAGCGATGCGGCGACGAAATGAAAGTAGTGGCAATCCGGATTTCACTTTCAAAGCTGAAACACTGGTGTCGTACGAGTATGAGGAATGAATGAACCGGACGGCACGATTTTGAACAGATTCCAGCGCAGTGATTAGATATACTTGATGTGGGTTCCAGATGGCAGATGCATATTCTAATTTTGGTCTTACCAATGATTTGTACGCGAGCAGCTTTACCTCAGGTGGGGCAAGACGGAGGTGACGCTTCAGGAAACCTAGTGTTTTATTTGACGCTGAAATGATGTTACTAATATGAGCGCGCCATGAGAGATCAGGAGAGACGGTGCTTCCCAGATATTTATACGATTCTGTTAGCTCAATCGGTGTATTAGAAACAGAGTAATAAAAGCGATAAGGGTTACGACGACGAGAAAAAGACATGAGTTTGCATTTAGTAGGATTAAGGGACATTAACCAATTATTGCACCAGTTTAATACACTATTAAGATCTGCCTGAAGGGTGTGTTGATCATCACGATTGTTAATGGTACGGTAAATGACACAATCATCGGCGAACATTCTAAGGTTGCAGGAAACATGCATGGGCAAGTCGTTAATATAAGGAATAGAAGAGGACCAATTTGAGTACTACTGCACTTCGAAAAGCTGCGTAAGCGTCCTCAGTGAACACTACGGACCAATCTGTGCACTGCTTGTTGGAGGAAAGCGCCGTGAATTTGATTTGATTCACTTTAACCTATTAGCAGTTAATAAGTAGTTTTAAGACATTCATACACCAGCAGCCAAAGAGTAGCGTTAAGCAAGGAAAGGCCATGGCGGTATAAACTGACTGACGTCGAGTCGCGCACGAACTGTAGGTCCATCGGGGTGCACTTAACGCCCTGTTTGTACAGTCGTCCAGACACCGGTCTAGAGCTCTGGAACGGCACATCGGGGAGTACACTTCTGCCATTTATAAGTGGCCTATGGCAGGAAATCTGACCTTATCATGCATGCACATTCCAATAAATCATGTTTAACTTCTCATGTCTTTAAAAACTGCCAGATAGCGGCGGTTGTCATAAATACACAACAGAATACTCCGTTCGGTCGCTGTAGACTAGTTCTGGACGACTGTACTATAGCTGACGTTGTAAGAAATGCGCAAGAAGCTTGAACAAGAGTACACGCACCTCTACCTAAGTTTAGGCTGCGTACGAATGGCCAGGAACGCAGCGAAATGCAAACTTCCTTCACTCACTGTGATTCTGGAATACCTATACTTTGGCGGAGGATGGAGTGCCATTTTCACTTCTATCAAAATAAAAGACGAAAACACCACGATCCAATCTATGCATTTTCTTACTTGTGTTGGCCACATAAAAAACAAGTTTTCTAAGCTACATTGCTTGTTTTATCTTACCGCGAATAAACGAGTGGCATTTTCTTATCGGCGATCGGGGCGACTCTCCGATTCCGCGAAGGAGCAAGACATACAGGAGGAGGAAGCAGGTCATTATGCCCCACTTTTTCAAGCCTCACGTGACCTATATTGAACTTCGA
This sequence comes from Amblyomma mixtum, assembly GCF_055824585.1. Lineage (NCBI taxonomy): Eukaryota > Metazoa > Arthropoda > Arachnida > Ixodida > Ixodidae > Amblyomma > Amblyomma mixtum. The sequence continues at coordinate 220,716,014 of NC_143013.1, read as the reverse complement.
CATGAGAAGCATCGGCTTACAAGCATAGCTTAAGGACCGCAAGCAAGGAGTTTTTTTTTTGAAGAAAACGGAATTAACGTGATGAAACCATGACGCATTCAAACGAATGTGTCTGAAAAGAGCGCTTCATATATTAGTAACAAGCCCAAATTTCTACACTTCTTAAAACTTTTTGAGTCTGTCTTCCTTAGTATATAGATTTCTCTTCGACATATTATACTAACGGTGCAATCTTTCGCGTGGAATATTCAATAACCAAGTGCATGTGCAGTATGCCACAAATAATAGAAGCGTCCAAAGCCACCAAGCAATAGGCTTGCGTGTCCACCTGTAAAGAGCAGGTGTTCGTAGAAATCGCCCGTCATGAATATTTAATTCTACGCAGCCTGTGTGACTGAAATCGATCTTTGATGCATAGCACCGAGGTAGGATGTAATTCTATACCTAACGCATATTTCAATTTATTATATTATATGCTATCGGCGAACGCAAATATCATTGCATTGGCTTAGCAACGCAGAGTAGCTTGTAATAGATTCTGACATTTTTTTTATTCAAATACCCTAAGGGTCCGTGTGGGCATTACATAGGGGGGGAAATAACAGTGAAAAAAATGAAACAGTATAAAAACTGCAATGACTACAAAGGTAGCAGCTGCGTACACCATCACGAAATACACATAAACCACTGTAAATATACATGTTCATCTGACTGCGGTTTTTCACAATACATACACAATATGGAACGGTCAACACTACAACTCGAGGTAGCTTGTCAGAAAGACTTCAAATTTGTCGTGATCTTTGAGAGATGCAACGGTGCGAGGAAGCTGATTCCACTGACGGATGGCGAGTAGGAGAGGCGAGTGAAAAAAGAGATTGGTTCGGGCAAATATAGGTTCTACTTTCATTTCGTGATCAAATTGTGGAAAAATGTGACGGGCCGGTGTGATATGGCACATAGCAAAGGAAGAATGACTATGATATATCTTGTGAAAAAAGGATAGAAGTGAAAACATTCTCCGTCTTTCGAGCAAAGGCAAGTGCAGCCCTACTGAAAAATCCGGTATGAATTTTAAACCGGAACCGCATACCGGGTTATTGTACAGGATTTGCGATACCGGATGACTGGAATATCCTGTATAAAACAGGACAGTCCTGTATAATACAGGACTCTCCTGTTTTGTACAGGATACTCCAGTATCGCAAATCCTGTACAATAACCCGGTATGCGGTTCCGGTTTAAAATTCATACCGGAATACAGGACAGTCCTGTACTAAACAGGCTAGGCCCGTATTATACAGGAGGGCCCTGTATCACAGGACAAAGGCAGAATAAAATGCTTCAAATATATCCCACTTGGACTAAATCTGCCCAAAAACTGGGGCCATAAGTGTACATGCCAAATGCTGAAATATACAGAGCCTCAAAAACTGGTAATCTGCGATTATGAGCAACTCGCATTGCAGTCGATGTGCCATTGTGTTATTTGCTCCCACCTTTTACCAAAGTATTGGTAGCTTGGTGAGTATTATAATGCATCAAAAACTCCAAAAGATGTTTATTTTTTCCGCATGTCTTGAACCAGCTCACTAAGGTAATAATTTAACTCTTTGCGACGATCTACCGGCGCTGGGGTCTCTACAGGGTGCTGGCCAATGAAGTAGTCAAAAGCACCTGCAGAAAAGAAAATATGAATGGTAGTACATAATGCCCCCAGCTTATCATTTAATTGCGCACTGACACACAACATAATGCATTGAGCACTGTGACATGCAACTTACGGCCAATGGCTTGTAGCATTTCAGGGGTCATTGGCTTTCTGCCCACTGTGGAGGCTTCTGACTTCAGGTTCCGATGGCAAGCTTGCCCTGTAACGCCCCTTTCCAGGAGTTGTGGAGTCGTCCAAAGGCTGCGTCTTTACAGAAACGCGAATCTTTGGGTGCCACCATAACTGCTGCGCACGTTGCCGAAGGAATAAAAATTCTATTCCCGAGGTGGACCTGTATGCAATAACAAATGCATACCCCAGTAGCACAAACGGGGCTCTGAATTGCGGGCCCCCGTGGGCCCAGACAAGCCACAGACAAGCCAGACGTCTCAAGACGCCAGGCCCTGAGCATTGGCAATGCTCAGTATCGTGAATGCACCTACCGCCTTCCATATTTGAATCAATAATGTATTGAAAATCTGCGTCGTAACATTGTTGGTGTGTAAACAGGTTGCTCAGACGATTGCGATGCTTGCGTGGTCATCCTCCATTATTTACGGCACATACCGCAGCATTGATGCGATGCGTGATGTTTGTTCAAGGTCTTGAGCCGCTCCCCCTCAGGACGCTTATCAATGATTGCTCTCGCACGTATACACCATGTGCCTCTGTAAAGAAATAATACAAACTATAAAACTAATTTTAGTCGTGCTATCATGAAGGACAAGCAATTTCGGTATGTAACTGAAAGAAAATTTTGCGCTATTTCGTCCCTCTACGCTGTGCAGTCTACAAAGTTTTAGTTAAAAAGACACTGAACAGTTAGAACGTTTCTGTTGACGCCGAGCATATAACCGAGACGGAGGCAGTACTTAAAGAACAGAGTGATTTAAAATGCGTACTTACGTCCTAGCAGCACGACGTCGCCGTCATAAAATCCGCCTTCCACCGGTCAAATGTTCACCACCGGCCTTCCCCGGTCAAATGTTCACCACTCACGTCTTTCGGAGCGAAGTCATTCATCACTGAGACAAGGATGATAGGGTTCCACCATATTTGCACTGGACGTACGCATGAAAGGCGATGTCATCTTTGATCATGGATTGATCAAGGCAACACGAAGAAAGTCGCAAAAAATTGTATAACACAAATTCAACGCCAACGAGCGAGTGCCAGCGTGTTTTCCCAGCTACCTTCATCGCTTGACACTCAACCCAGCCGCAGGAGAGAAGTAAAAACCTGTTCCAAACAAACGCAGGAAAGGCGGGGAGGGGGGGGGGGGGGGCACTTTTGCAAAAAGTCACCGCGAAGCGGCCGGGGACAGTGAACAAGTAGAATCGGAACCTCCTCGCCACTTCATGGAAGTCGCGGGAAGCGTGGTCGGGAGGGCGGCTTAAAATGTTCGGTCGTGGGTTGACAGACACAGAGGAGCCCAAGGGGAAGGAACAAAGCCCGATAGAAAGACCAGGAATGCGCAGGTTTTTTTGTTGTGACGGACCCAGGAAAAGCAGAGAAGGCGGTGATGAGAGAAAAAAAAAAGCTTTAAAAAATTTGCGTAAAGACGGGTTACTCGTGTAAGGTTTCTACAGGTGGTTTTTGTTTTTATTTTGTTCTCTCGAGCGCTGTATCTTCTAGCTAGCACGAAGCGTCGCCCTTAAGGGAACACCGCAAGCTGCCGGCTCCGTTGATATCTTGTTCGTCGATAGAAATCTTCTGGGCGATTTGTGATTAGTATGCCTTCCTGATAAAGTGAAGGGTGGGGCCGCTCGGGATGGCACTTGGACAAGTTGCGTTATCAATGGGCAATCACTTGACGAAGAAGAAGTGCAAAGAATTCCTGCACGAAAACCAAGAATTTTCTTTCTTCATCGATGCGTCGCTACAGACTGCCGCTATCGAACAGCTGCTGCAATGAACACGACAGTAACAAACCTTTTGGAGCCTCTGGCGCAGTCACCGGAGGCTCGCCATGTTTATCAGCCAGTCGTGAAGTTCTGCACTGTGAAATCCAGAGTAATCTGCGCAGGACTTACGAAGGCTGCTGGCGGATAAATACTAGCCGTGTGCCCGCACACAGCCGCCTTGACTTTGTCAGGGTGCTGCACGGGAAGCCAATATGGCGGTTGCCCTCAAATCACCAAATCATGCACAAACTGCATGTTTTGCCACTGCGAAGCTCACGCTTAGCCCTTTTCTTTTCCTAGCCCTTTCAACAAAACCGCGTATGTGTTGATTATCGCACTTATGCGCGCGCCGCCCCCACCTTTCCCCTAAAAAATATCTGCTGGCGTACAACAGTCAATCTGCAGACCAAGCACCAAAACCGCGGCACATATCGCTCTGAATACAGGCTGGTATGTCTGGTTTGAGCTCCGTACCGGACTAGTCTGTCCGGTTTGAGCTCCGTACCGGACTGGTCTGTCCAGTTTGAGCTTCGAACCGGGAATGGACTGTCCGGTATGAGCTCCGTACCGGAGCGGTCTGTCCGGTTTGGGATCGATACCGGACCGGTATGAACCGGTATAGCCATCAAACCGGACGGGTCTCGCCGGTATGAGAGTGATACCGGACCGGTATGAAACCGATATGTTCCGGTAAAATCCGGTTTGCCGCGATACCGGATTTTTCAATAGGGAGGTCCTTTTTTATTTCTGTTACACTCGATGTTCGCCAATAGTTCTGGGATATAAACCGGGCGGCTTTATTTTGTAAGGACTCTAGTTTCGCTACCAAGTATGTTTGATTTGGATTCCATATCAAGGAGGCGTATTCCACTTTCGAGCGCACTAACGAATTGTACGCCAAGAGCTTTGTGTTAGAGTTTGCTAAACGAAGGTTTCGTCGGAGGAAGCCAAGAATTTTCGATGCCTTGTTAATAATTGCATCTATGTGACGGTTCCACGATAGGTCGGATGCTAAGTGAACCCCTAAGTACTTGATGGTGGGTACTGATTCTATGGACACATTGTTCAGGGTGTAATGGCATGGTAAAGGGCTAGAGGCTGTGGTAAATGTGATTGCTTTTGTTTTTGATGTGTTAATTTTCATTTGCCATTGCATGCACCAGTCATTAATCTTGTTAATATCTGACTGTAGATAATTGGTGTCGGAAGGATCATCTATCTTCCTCTATATTACGCAGTCGTCTGCAAATAATCTCACCGTAGAATCCAGGTTGTTACCTAAGTCGTTAATATAAACTAAAAATAAAATATGTCCGAGTACAGACCCTTGTGGTACTCCAGATTTAACGTGAGATAGGGATGATGAATGACCATTTACAAAGACTGATTGGAGGCGATTGGCCAAGAAACTTCTGATCCATAGGATAAGCTTCGAATTTATGTTAAGATTATCAAGTTTTTTTTATTAAACGTATGTGAGGGACTTTATCGAAAGCTTTCGCATTGCTGGGGCTGCAAGGTGCACTCCTAAAAGGTGATTTCATCACTGATGTAGTTTTCGCAACGCTTTGCCAGCCGTGCGGCAGTCAGGTGGTCTAATATTAGGCCTGCGGCAGCATTAGTAGGGGCGCCAAAACTGATAAGAGCAAGTAATTTCCGATTTACGTACGTTCCCGTCAGTGTGTTCAGAAACGCTACAACGGCTCTTAGGCCGTGTCGAAGGAAACGAACAGAAAAGAGGCCACCCAAGTAGAAGACAGTGTATCTTCCGGTAATGAACGGTAGCCATTCTTGTTGTTGTGTTGGGTCTAATGGCACATAAGCTTCTATGGCTATCATAAATGCGTTTAAAATACCTTGTTTGCATTCCAATACAGAGACGACCTGCGGGCCAGCAGATAGTGAAGGCCAGAAAAGAGTGGAGCTCTAGCTGGCCATTACTGCTGTCCTGTAGTACGTACCCATCGCTTCCACAATCTGTCGAGCTCTGAATAGCTTACCTTTGAATTTTGGTGTAGATAGCTTGAGCCTACCTTTCAATTTTGGTGTAGATAAGTTGGGTTGAACCTCTCAAACGAGCTTCGGGCTATGAGCTTTGCTGTAGTGGAAGTCCAGGATTTAATTTTGACCACTTGGAGTTCTTTATTGTGCACTGACACCGCGCATCACACGGACGATTTAGCATGTTTCCTTCAGCCAAGTGCAGCCACCGAGGCCGTGATTCGATCCTGCGTGCATGAAGCAGCCGAATCCGCATCAGGTAACTTTGCACCCTAGGGGCAAATGCACGCTGCCCTGAATATTACGCGGAGCTGTAGTGGCATCTTTACGTTGAACCTAACTGAAGAACCTTCCAAAAACTTTGCAAGTGTGAAAGGAAAGGGGGGAAAATCTGAAAAGAAAGTTAATTAAACTGCTAACACGTTTTGGACCGCAGGAGAACACACTTAATGATATTTGCGAGAGATGGTAAATAATCGAGCTAAGCGAGATGTACTATGGCTAGACCTTACTATAGCTAGACCATATGGCTAGACCATACTATGGCTAGACCAGTTAGCGAGATTACAGAATAATTGACAGATATGGATGCTTTAAGTAGGTTAGGAAGATTACATAAAGCTGAGCGCGAGATCCAATCTAATCTAGTGGAGAGGTAGATTAGATATCAAGATGAAAAAATGCTAGCGGTAACGGCTGAAAGTCAGCTAGGGAGACGAAGCTAAAGGGTTTGCTGGACCATAAAACAGCCGTGGTTGACATAAAGCAGCAGTAATTTAAGGTCATTCCGCAGTAGATCTGCACAGATTACGGTGCTTTTCCGGGGCCACCTGCCGCTGATGGCTATCATGAAATGAAGTTCTAGCCGCATGTGGCACTACGCGAAAAAAAAAAAAAAGATGCAACGCGCTCGGCTGTTGCTAGAAATATGAGCATTGGTGATTAAGCGAGCCAAGCACGGTGAAAGTGGCAATTAAGGGTTGTCCGCTAGCGTAGTCCTATTGGAAGGGTACCGCACGTTTTCCAGCTGATTAATGTTGCTATTACGAGAGGTCACGACTGCCCGCATGCTCAGAGGGAATCTGTTGAATGTAAGCCTCCGACCGTCGTTTTGACATTTGTGTTTCGCTCTGGACGTTTGGCAGCTGCTCTTAGAATTAAGGCGCTGGGTGCTGACATTTATTAGCGAGGGCCTGGGGCGCATCCTATAGAAGCCGCAGCGCTGTACATCCCTCTGTAGTAAGCAATTCTCCGCGGAGGCGCAGGTAAGTACAACATTCAGTTCCCTTAAGTACACCTCGACGGAAACTTCACCAGCACAGAAGCTCGCCGCATTTGAGAATTCTTAATTCTGATAGAAGCAAGTTTTTCGATCTGTATAAAAGCTGGGAAAGTGGAAATGCTAAGCTCAAACAGCAACTCTAACCGACCATTCGATGAGAATCTAAGTACTATACGCTGAACACTTGTGCAGCTGCGGATTAGAAGCGTGTTGTGTGCCGTTATATTTTATTTTTTTTTCTCTCAGCTAAATCGCGTCCGTTTTGAAACATAGAATGCGCATGTTTCCACTAATTCCCTCTTGAGACCCGGTGATTAGAAGTTCCTTCATTTTATTGTAAAACGAATCGTAGAAATAGCAGCAATCGAAAGAAGTTTGGCGTAGTATTACGTACTTTAGATAGGATAGGATATGAAGAGAGATAGATGGAGATAGGATAGGAAGACTGGATTCAGTGCTCGCACTTACTCCTATCTGACTCCCAGGGAGCACATTTTAGGGAATAGAGAAAGAAAAGTAGGCACACATGCAATCCAACAGGCGCTAAAACACTTTTAAGAGCTAATTAAAAGCACCCGTAACATTCCATCCAGCACAAATGGGCGCACGTTTGAGCAAATCGGCGACTTTGACTTTTCTCTGTGCTTAAAAAATGTGATGATGTTCTCCATATTTAATATTTTGCAGCGTGCAGCAGAATATATTTCAGTCATGTTCTATACCGAATTTTCATATCCTAAGCGTCCGAGCAAAATCCGAGACAAAATTATCACTACACGTATGAAGTGGGCATTGTGTTCTAGAACCAAACCTTTTATACTCTGCTGAAGATGCGGTCAGTTATTCACAATTCACGCTTTGTTAACGACAACTTAGGTTCCATCGCAGCCTACATTTCTCTCTTAATCTCATCGTAGAAAATATTCGAATTAAAAAGATGTGGGAAAGTGCAAGAGAGGCATGTTTTCTAACTGCTTCTGTTTCTTTCATTACAGGAAAAAAAACCATGGGCCTAACAACTCTAGTTACAATTCTTATCCTGGTTGTCGCGATAACAGGAAAGAGTAAGTTCCCGGTTTTACTATATCGATGCAATAAAAACAGCGCGCTATCGGAATGGTTACTGTATTATGACATAAATTTAGTAACGTAAAGTACTTGCTAATTCTAAATAAATAATTAAAGTGATAGCCTAAGCATTCATGCAGAAAGAACCCCGCCGCGGTGGCTCAGTGGTTACGGCGCTCGGCTGCTTACCCGAAAGACGCGGGTTCGATCCCGGCCGCGGCGGTCGAATTTTGGTGGAGGCGAAATTCTAGAGGCCCGTGTGCTGTGCGATGTCAGTGCACGTTAAAGAACCCCAGGTAGTCGAAATTTCCGGAGCCCTTCACTACGGCGTCCCTCATAGCCTGAGTTGCTTCGGGACGTTAAACCCCCATGAACCAAACAATCATGCAGAAAGAAACGTCAGGGAATCTGAACAAGGTTGTGTATTTCAAAGAAGTGGGCCTGAAGGCAATGACGACATGAACAAGGAGCAACACGAGCGCAATGAATTATTCGATTGGCAACTGCAGTCAGTCGGCAAGGCGAGGTTTTACAGAAGCAGCCCGATGTAATATTTATTCACTTCCCCTTTTACCCCACTGTTCCGCCAGGTTGGAGCGTCTCAGGGAGAGCGTGAGATGGTCGCCGCATTTCTTCTAAACCTAAGACTATTGTCAAATGTGTAGCCAGGCACCTCAACATACTACTTCAGAGAACTTTAACGTAGCGCTGTCACGTATCTCCGCCTTACGCCGCTACGTTCAGCCGCCAACAGATGCCAGGCCACCTGCAATGCAAGGCTTGTACTACCAGGATCGTGTCGTTCTCCAAGTCGCGTGAATCCATAATCTGCTCTTCAACCCAATAACTCTGCAGATTGCATTCTTGAAAGTCTCGCTTTGTTGGACAAAACTGCTGTCTTAAATTTGTATATTTGTTCTCGGTGTTTTTTTATGGTCCAGCACGGCAATAATAATAGTCCGTTGAATTCTTCTTGAGTTGCTTCTGTCAAAAAGGTTAACAGGAGTGCAACTGTGGTTAACGCAAAGAATATATCTGTACATGTGCGCCACACTTCACACGTTGCCGTAGTGGCTGGCTCTACCGCAAATCGCCGCCAGGAACGGCAGTACAGCGAAGCCACTTTATAGACGCGTTACTCCCAAGTGTCAGATTCCTACTTCAGTTCTAACCTCAGACACCAACGCACGCGCGGCCAAATCTCGAGTCGCAGCGAGTTTGAACACATAGAAGCGTGGCTCGACGCTGGCCGTCTCGGCTGGATGTCCACAAAAATGCGCCAGCTTTTGACTCACGCACCAGCTTTGCTGCCGCGCAAAGCCGACGGCGCGTCGGTGCAGTCGCACGGGCCCACACGCGAGAAGCTGAGACATGCCGTGAACATCGGCTTTGTGTAGCCATGCTTCAGGAGGGTTTCGTCAGAACCGTGTTGCGAAACGTTTTGACATGAGAGCACTGTGATTCCGAAAGCGTGGACTTTCCGTCCTACATGGAAAAATTAATTTTGAGAAAAAATTAAAATACATTACCAATTACTGCCGGCAAAAGTAATGACGTTACATTACTATTACTTCCTGAAAGTGATGCAATTGTTTTTAAATTACTCTTCGTTTCTCATGCATAAAAACAAAAAAAAAAACAATGTAAAAAGAGTAAAATAAACAGAAACCTCTCTCGATGCACACGTTCCTTATTCTTCCCTCCAAATTCCCTCCCAGCCAAATATTTTTTCCTCTACCTCTTTCCTTAAAGTCGGGTCCGTTACAACTATAAGGCAATGCGAGCAAAACAAATAAAAGAGAATAACGGCCGAACACTCGTCACTTTAAATGCGCTTAAGTCACGAGCTGTGAACTCAGCACCTTGCTAGCCGAAGCTGTCCACCATTTGAACCTCCGAACCAGCTTATTTATTGCCTCAATGGTACCAACAATAGGCCTCCGCCGCCTCTTCTCGATAATGTTCGCGCCACGCGCATTTACGTCGGTTCCCCCTCACGCCGCGTGACGACGAGTGCAACTAGGCACCACTGCACATGTGCCCTAACCTTGGGAGTACCTCGGCGCGCTCCTGATTAGTTTTGAACTGCGACGTTCGCCACCTGCCCCTTCCGCTCCGCAAGCGCAGCCTTGCATGTTGTTGCTCGGGGGATGCTCGCGAAATGTGCACTATGTTGTGCTTTTCACCTCTAAAGTACCTTACTGCTACCACTTGTGCCGAGCTCTGACAAAAATGCATAGCACCGCCGTTCAGGCAGAACAATGCTGCTTTCCCCCAATTCTTCCCCTCCGATCCTTCCTAAGACCTGCCAGAAACCAAAGCTCTGCCGACGCAAAGAGAAATACTGCATTTTAATTAAAGCAGTTCCGCAGTAATTATTTTGCTGCAGAATTACCACCGCAATGTATTCTGTTTCATTACTAAATTACTAAGCCGGAAAAATAATTCATTAGATTACAAATTACCGGAAGAAGTATTTGGTTTAGTTTAAGGGGTTTAACATCCCAAAGCGACTCAGGCTATGAGAGACGCCGTAGTGAAGGGCTCCGGAAGAAGTATTTAAAGTACTGTAATTTAATTAGTAATTTAATTAGTGCCAAGTCTTTTCTCCGTGTTGTCATGGCATTTATATACTTTGCTTTGCTATACATTATGTTGCCCCAACCGTCGCAGCAGCACTTCGAAGGTGGCAAAATGTTAACATATTTGTGTGCGCTTCGATATCAGTTTGTAGAAATCGATCCGAAGCCCTCCACTGCGTCGACTCACACTGCCCATGCTTTGTTTCGGGACGTTAAAGGTGCACTGAAGAGGAATCTGAACTTGTCTTTTTGCCGCGGGAACTCGATCTACACGTTCCTAGCTTTCTTAGAAACTGCGATTTACTGCCCTGTGTGGCCGATTTCCCCAATTAAATCGAATTAACGTCCGGCTCCCGCCTTTTTTTTTTAATTCTGCCTCGTACGGTGGGCGGAGTCGACCAACGCGTGGAGCGCCTTTCACCCAGTCCCGTGGCGGCTTGCCGCTCTGCCATCGGCGGAGTAATACGTAGTAGTCCGTAGTAGCAAATAGTCCGCGCGTATTTTTATTTATTCGGGCTTATTTTGCGGCTATATTATCTGCGAATGAAACTCTTTATTCATGGTAACCTAAAAAACAAAATAAAGAGAAAGCAAAGCCTCCACGGGACTGGGTGAAAGGCGCTCCACGCGTTGGTCGACTCCGCCCACCGTACGAGGCAGAATTGAAAAAAGAAAGGCGGGAGCCGGACGTTAATTCGTTTTAATTGGGCAGATCGGCCACACAGGGCAATAAGTCACTGTTTCTAAGAATTCTAGGAACGTGTGGATCGAGTTCCCGCGGCAAAAAGACATGTTCAGAATCCTCTTCAGTGCACCTTTAAATCGTTCATACCTAAGACCTCTCTTTCTTTTTATTTGTCACGTTACTCTCGGCGAGTCGTCAGAAAGCACCTCTTTTAGACCTCGCTTCCTCTAATGGCGCCGTGATTAACAGTTCCTTGTAATTAATATAATAGTAATTAACAGCAAATGGGCGCAGCTTTGACTAAACATGGTCATTCTGCAACGAAGCCTTTTAATAAAAACCTGAAATAATTTTACAATAAATAGGCGTTAACTACTGGCGGTTGCGTTGTGATAGAATACAACTTTAACGAAATTTTATCGGGCAACTAAATCACTTGCAGCAAAGGTGCAGGCTACGTGCCGTTTGCGTGCTAGCAATGAGCGAAGCAGGCGCAGCGGACTGGCACCTCCTTCCTACTCATGTCGGGAATAAACGCTACCAACAAGGCTGAAAGCGTATAGAGTTTCGTGTAAGTGGCTTCTGGGTCTAGGGTTATTAATGAAAAGCGGTTTATAAGGAGCAGCCCCTCCGTACAGCAAAATATATTTTTTTTCTATGCCATTCCCCCTTTTCTTTTCACACCCTTGTGAGCACTTGTTTAAAATCAGGGATTTTCACATTTGCTCTTCGCGGCTGGCTCTAAAGAAACGCCACACACAATAGCCGTTGTGTGGCGTCACAAGGATATGCGCGGCGGCGCTGGTAGCAGTATGTAGAGATTTTCACTGGCAGGCGTGAGGAAAGTGAAAAGCGGCGAACCGGCACACGTGCACGGGGTACTGCGGTGAGAGACGAGCAGAAAACGTTATCACATGGCCCAGGTCTGGGGCATGTGTTCTTGCTCGGTCCTTGTTTTTTTTCGCGCAGTTTTAAAATATGAACCCTACATTACATAGGCCGGTTCAGGACAGTCCGGTGCTGATGCTATTCAGAACCAGGCAATATCGACGATTGCGTTATCAACAGCCGCCACTTAGAACCTGTGCACGAAACGATAATTGGTAATGAACGCAACTGTACAGCCAGGACGGTCTCGAACGTAACATTGTGTTTCAGGCGCCATGGCAGACGAAGAAGAGGATGCAAGGTCTTTTGGAGACTCGATGGTAAGCTTCGTGAAACATTCATGTGGTAAATAAACATTGTTGGCGCTCCCTGCGTGGTAAGTTACTTCAACCATGGAGTAACTGATGGTGAGGAAAGGTTCCAGTGTTAGTAAATGCATGTCAGTCGTTCACCAGGCAACGGCTTTCTGTCAGCCATTTAGGGGACTTCTGCTGTTTTATATGGTAGTTAGGCCTTATCAACTGTTATAAGAAATTTCCGGAAGTGACGCCAAGTGTATTTACGGATAGAAGTAGGGCCGGGAGCTTTCAAGTGCTTGTTTATGTGGCTTAATGGCACTACAATACATTCTATTCCTGTCTGAGTGGAATGAGTGAAGAAGATATTGTGGCCGTGTTTACGGGACGGACATCATGGGATAGACTTCTTCACCACAGCACTGTGGGTAAAACATGATACAAAAGTATCTGCACTGCGTACTATGGTACCACTAAAGGCTGCCCTTTACCCCGGTAACGGCTTCTTAGTGTTGAAGCGTTTTCTATTGTAGAAGAATTGAATACCTTAACTGCCATCTTATGCAGCGAAGTTTGGCGACTAAACATTTAGTTCCGCGGCCAAAAACCGCCCACGTGGCATGCTAGCTATCGCTGCTATTTTAGAGCACCGCAGAGCACACAGTATTTTGAAATACAGTGATGAGCGCGCAAGATGGCATGAAATGCCCGGTAGCTTGAGAGATGTGTCTTTTCTGTGCTATCGCCTTTGGTGGATCAAGATCTTCTCTAGAACATGCTTTATGGAGTAGTACCAACACTATGCCGTTGCATTTAATTTGTTTACTCTCACTGGAACCGATTATTATCTAACAAAAAATAAAAGTGCAGAGGAAACGTGCTCTACAAGTAAACTGCTGTGAATAGAGAAGTCTCTTGACGCTACCAAAGGAGCCTTCGATGTTTTTTGACACCATTACACCGGCCTAACAGCTAAGAAATGCAGTTGAAGTTCAGTGTTATCGGGCGTATGTTTCCTTGATAAAAATATAAGCCTAGGAAGAACAGCCATGCAGCGTATACAAGGATCATTTACACAGGCACTGTCAGCAGCAAAATATTGCGGGACGTCCAGCGCGTGGCGGAGCGACGCAAAACTGCCTTGCAGCGCCATCTGCCACCTCCAAGCATGTTGTCGAGGCTCACGGAAATTGCGTTCGAAGGACGCTTTGCGCATGCCTATCCTTTCTTCGCTATCAAGCATGCCTTGACGCTTCCTTCCCCGTGACGCGCTTATCAGAGTCACGGAAGCCGCTGAGGCGCTGTGTGACGTTCGCAGCCAGTCCTTCTCGGGCTCGCGCGAGCGATCGCAGCACTGTTCACCATCGCAGCAGCCGAAAAAGACGCCCAACGATGGTGACACAGCGATTCATTGCCAGCGGCGAGTGGCAAATGCAGATCCCGGCGAAGAGCGCGATGAGACTTGCCTGATAGCAAAGAAAGGACAGGTATGCACAAATAACAGTTAACGCGGAAGTGCTGTGAGCCTCGACATCAGGCGTATTCACGGCAGATGGCGCTGCAAGGCAGTTTTGCGTCGCTCCGCCACGCGCTGGACGTCCCGCAATATTTTGCTGGTGACAGTACTTGTAGTATGAAATACTCGTGTTGTTCATGAAAGTGGTAAGCCTTTGTTTGCTACCATGTTATATTTTGGCTTGTTGTTTTGGGTAAAAAATGCCTGGTTAATAATTTTTTTATTCTTTAATTTTTTCTAGCCTCGCTGCTGTCAGTGTAGTCAGAGAAAGTAACGCAGTCGTAGGATTGATGACCACTGGCAGATTTTCTAAAGTTTTGCTCTGTGAAAGAACCTTTGCCTCAGCATTCTGCATCCTCACAAATAATGACACACTAAACATGTGAACAGAAGGTGTAAGAGAAATGGGAGAACTTCCTTCTTGGAAAAAGATGCTTTTTTCGGCTGACTGCAGTCTCTAGCTGCACAGCGCATGCAATCTAGGAAAGCGTCGCTAACGTAGAGAGTTTTATCAGAGTCTGCCGTTGCACTAGCATTTTTTTTTATTGTAGCCGCGTGCCTAGCCTCTTCCATCGATACCAGTGACAAAGAATCTGCGCATGACTAGGTTGTTATCCTCTTCGTTATAATAAATGAGCCGGACAAAGACCCCAGCCGATCTTCAACAGTTACATCATTAGCGGGCAAACCTCTGCAGTCCCTATGCCAGAAAACTTTCTTAATATCTTCTTAATCCCCTGCTAACTGTTCGATCCCTTGTAATCCGCTCTGTTAACCCCAGCAGACTATGAGTTATCTGTTATGTAGTCGCCACCATACACGTCCTGCCTGAGGGTCTCTATACTTCCTAATTTCCGCTACGATATCTGTATCTCTAGTTCTTTTTCTGATTCATCTTGCTATCACTCAAAGTTAGGCCTAATGTTCCCTTCCGTAGAATGCCGGGGTGTTCTCACATCATTGTCACGCTTTTTTCATTAGGCGCGAAGTCTGGCTGACGTCAGAAAATTTCGCGGAGATAGCTGTGTGGCATACTCTCTTGGGCTTTGCGTTGGATGCCTGAATGCAAATCCACTAAGCGGCGAGGGTCCTAGGCCCATCAACTGGACCACTGTCATTGCTACTATCACTGTCACTGAGGGGAAGTGCGGCTAGAAGAAGTTTAGGCTTCGCACGAGCGCCACTGCTCGTTTTGTTCTCGTTGAAGGGAGGTTCCACGTCCTTTATAAAACAGGGACCGAAGGAGCTCCCGCTGTGGAGAATATTTAATATCACCTAGCGGTCTTGTCTTTAATTCTGGGATATAGAAATTGACAATGGTCAAGAGGACTTTTTATTTAGATGGGCAGCTAACATGTTAAAGGTTAGGGGAGTAGCTACGAAGTCAGAATTGTTAATAGCTATATACTCCACTTTTAAGACCTGCATGCTTTTAACACCCTTACGGAGTACTGCAATAACAACGAAGTGACAATTATTGCTAGATATTACTCACTTACGAGCATTACAGAAATAAAACAGCCTTCAAGCTACCCCTCATTCATTACGGTGAGCCTGTGGTCACATCTGTCCAGCGTTAATATGTTTGAATGGTGTTAACCGTAGACATAGAAAGTGCGAAAGCACATCACGAAAATTCCCACTGCTTAAAGTTTTAAGACCTCAATGCAAAATAAGTGCTCCGCTACAAGCTAAGAGAAAAAGCTCGTCGTTTGTTTACTTTTGGCAAAGATGCTACAGGCAAGATGCTGTTTTTGCAGTTCATGGCTACCATTAAGAAACTGCAATGCTTGGAACTTGAACTATTGTACTTGTTTTCATGAGAAATATGCTCGCCCTAGTACTTGCCGGAATGTCATGGCTTTTTCATGCTTACAACAGTTGTCGGCTCCAGCGAGAGTCACTCGTACAATTTTATCCAGTTACATCGTAATGAATGAATCGACCTCCTTTCCGACTGACTGACTGAATGATTGATTGAAAACGTTATTGAATGCATTGTAGTTCACCTTTGGATGGTCCGCCTATTCCAGCAGCCCATTGTCCTGGGCCGCAGCTTGGGTCCTGCGAACCAGTCCTCGTTGCTGGTCGGAGTCGCCGCTGTTCAGAACGACTCCCACTGCTCCAAATCGGGATTAAGAAGTTTCTCAATAGTGGGGTTGAATTTACATGCCACATCGTTTGAAAAGCCGCAGATATTTCTCCACAGTGTGGGCACTGTGGTTTGTAGAGAGAGGGGTACCACTTATGGAGTTAAAGTGGTGTTACGAGAGTGTCTGTTTGAAGTCGGCAAAGGGTGTATTCTTCCGCCTTGTCTAGTGCTTTGTGAGCTGCGGGGTATGTCTAACTGGCCTGTCTGTAGGCCTGAAGGTGTTCGGCAAAGCTGATTACGGGCTGTCTAACTTGTTCCTCTGCCTCGCCGGCTAAGGGTGAATCCCGATGGAAGAGAGTTCAGGAGTGGTTGTGGGCAGCATCATTCCCTCCGCTCTGTTCCGTGTGTCCCGGCAACCATATGGTTGAGGCTTGATTAGGAGGATGTTTTGCTAAGAGTGTGAGACCTGATTTATGGATTAGCCCTTTGTTTATATTTCTGCATGATTTTGGGAATCTGTGAGCACATTAGTGTTTGGGTTGGTAGCTAGCGCTAGCGCAATGGCTGCCTCCTCTGCGTGAGTGGTGTTGGACATGTGCACTGACGCGCAGTTAATAAGTTTGTCCTCGGGATTCGTTATGGCAATGGTCATCCGCCCTTGGATTGGATCGGCTGCAACCACCTAGAGCGTGTCCGGGTGGCCATCCCATTTCTTGCGCGGCCTTCCGTACCTCATAAAAGTGAGCCAATCATGAGAAATCTAGAGACTACAATACTCCGCACAATTATCAAAATTACTAAAAGAATAAATAACGAAATTTTGGATCATTCTTCCATCTCCTGCGGTAACATCGTGCTTTTAAAAATGTCAAGTTGTTTTTCCGGGAAGATGAACTTTTGCATTGAATGATTCTGCACCAGCTCTTCGAAAGCAACAAATGTTAGGTAATGTGAGTCAGTGTCATGCGGTGACAATTTAGTACCCTTTGGCGTGAAAAACGAAACATTTTCGCATTCGCAGCCTCTGTTGTATGAGATAGGATGCATAGCGGGTTTAACATAACATTATGACAACGATGAAAGAAGCCAACAGCCACAGAAACCAAGGGGCACAGGGGATTTTTTAATTAATTTATTTATTTTGTGGTGTTGATCAATTTAGAATATTACTGAATATGTTATCGCTTAAAGCTAACTGATTAGAAAAGCAGAAGAAAAAACAACCACATGCCGCAGGTGGGATCCGAACCCACGACCTCCGAATTACGCGTCTGGTGCTCTACCTCTGAGCTACGGCGACGGCTGTTAGATCTTCTGCTTTCGGGGGTATTTATGTTTTACAAGTAGCCTAACCTTGAGAGTGTTCATCAGCGCCACCCACGTTCATAAGCGGCGGACGTAGAATGTCCTGAGTTACCGCCGGTGTGACGTAGAACGCCATCGAACGGAGACGGTGGAAGCTGCGTGAGAACCCTCTTATGCTTCTTATGGCGTCAAGGCTGCCGGAACCGAGGCCCTCGCTAAACAATTAAGCAAACAAGGGAAGGGGAATGAGGGGCTCGTTATAAATATGAAAGTAGCCAACAGCCACAGAAACCAAGGGGCACAGGGGATTTTTTAATTAATTTATTTATTTTGTGGTGTTCTACGTCCGCCGCTTATGAACGTGGGTGGCGCTCATGAACACTCTCAAGGTTAGGTTACTTGTAAAACATAAATACCCCCGAAAGCAGAAGATCTAACAGCCGTCGCCGTAGCTCAGAGGTAGAGCACCGGACGCGTAATTCGGAGGTCGTGGGTTCGGATCCCACCGGCGGCATGTGGTTGTTTTTTCTTCTGCTTTTCTAATCAGTTAGCTTTAAGCGATAACATATTCAGTAATATTCTAAATTGATCAACACCACAAAATAAATAAATAAATTAAAAAATCCCCTGTGCCCCTTGGTTTCTGTGGCTGTTGGCTCCTTTCATATTTATAACGAGCCCCTCATTCCCCTTCCCTTGTTTCCTTAATTATGGCAACGAAGTATGTAAATACTATTTTTCTCTGCTGGAATAAAAAATTAGGTCGCATAGGCTACTGTTTAATCTTCTTTACTTCGGCGAAGTATAGACACATACCATGCCAAAATTTAATGTCAGTCTCACATTGCCGAACGCTCCTTTCGCAGTCATCTCTTACCTGTTTGGATGGCAGTGAGCGTTAATGAGTCCAGGGTGTAAGCTTGAATTACAACATCGGGCATTTCTGGCATTCTCCTCTAGAGTCGGAGTGAATCTGAAGTTGGGGAGCGTGGTGCCTCCGGTGACGAGAATGAAAGGGCGAATCCTCGTGTTGGATTGCCAAGACGACAGTCGAAACGCGAAGCTGTACCCAACTGAGTACAAGGTGAGCAACGCTGCTACCGTTTTCTAACAAGTTCGAGCTAAAGAAAGAACGTGCGGCGTACATTTAACGACAGCCTTTATTAAAAAATCAAAGTTTGACTGTCTATAAAATTTCATTACTGGCACTGACGTTTTATGAGGCTTACACGCATGCACTGCCTGTAACGCCGTCGAGATTAATTCTTTCAAAATTTTGAAAGCGCAGTCAGGCTCACTGCAGGCTCAAACCACCAAGGTGAGTTGCATTTGCCTCTTCATCGCATCTGCCCTGGAGTTGAGGAATTCCATATTGCATATACTTGCAGTATTAAGTGTCAACAAGCGAAAAACTATGTGTTGCGCTGCCAGCGGGTTGCCGCCCCACGAGCATTGGGTCGTCGGCACGTCTGGCGACGATATTAGACTGAGGTTAAGCATTGATCGAGGTTAAGCTGATCTGATCTGTTCGCGCTGCAGATAGAGCACCTTCTTTGTGACTGCCTTTTATATGAGCGTGAGTGTGTTCTCCCGGCTGCAACACTGCCGCTTACGTCCTTGTCCGCTTAAAGAAGCCAAGATTCTGGGTCCTTGGACTAAACCTAGATCGCAGAGGACAGCCGTGAAAGCGCTTTTCAAGTTTCCGAAGGACTCAGGACTGAGTTCTCGGTTATAAACGTTCAGTGTGTGCCCTGTATACCCTGCTAGTAATGGCCTATAAACACGTGAAAAGTGATCATCCTTTCCTCTCTCCCCTTTCTATCCCTCCCTTCATTGCCCTTCCCACGTGTAAAGTAGCGTACTGGCCGTCGCCTAGTTAACATCCCTGCCTTTCCGTTCATATTTCCCTCTGTCTCTCCCTCTCGCTCTCATATCCCCAAAAGTTTTGTGGGCATCTGTCCACGAACTTGTCGAGATAAGTTGTTGTTGTTGTTGTTGTTGTGACTGAGAGAAGGATGAAAAGGAAATTGCACGGGCCTGCTACTGGCTCGAGCCAAGCCACCACTGCTGCCACGTGCAGATAGAGGAGAGTTAAAAGAGCAGAGGAAAGATGAAAAGGAAAGAAAAGACGCGCGTCGCAGCAACAACTGCGTCCGCCTGAGCGGACGCTGCTCAAAAAACAGATAAGCGGCCGAAGCCGCGCTCGCCGAAGCGAGGACCGTTATATATGAGATAAGTTCAGAGGGCGTAAGTAGCACCATGTCTAATCCTTGCTGAAGCACTCTTGGCCCGTGTCCTTAGCCCGTGTTCGACTTGTGTTCGAAAACATTACTTTCCTCTATACCTGATAAGCCAAGACACCAGAAGCGGCTGCGGGGGATCCAAGGCGTTGTAGCCGCTTTGGGCGTTTGGGTAGTCGGGTATTGAGGAAAGAAATGCTTCCGAAAGGGGCGCAAGTTAGACTACAGTGCCAGAACTACCACGGTAGTGATTTATTTCAGACGTCTAACGTCGGAGAAGCTTCGGCGTTTCAGTCGCGTTTTGTTGGAGGCAACCTCCCGTGAGCTGCGCGATGCGAGTGCACGTTAAGGAATCCCAAGTGGTCGAAATTATTAATGCGAAATCATTATATGGCTCATCGGCTACGAAACCCGGCGCTGTTGTCCAGCAGCAGTGGTCCGAAAACCCCAATTACGTCACCATGCTCTCACATGGCGTCAGCAGTAGACCATAAGACTGTAAAGGGTAATCATTGGCAGTGAAGCAAACACATTAGACGTGACATTAGCAGTTAGTGATAGCTGGTGATAGTTGTAATGGTAGGGATAGTGGTAGTCTTTTAATGATAGAGGGAGTTACTAAATAATGAAGGCCATTAATGACACTGGGAATGTTAAAGGCGTTTAGGTTGAAGGATTTTAGTGTATTTAGTTGAAAGGCCAGTAGGATAAATGTCTTTATGGTGAAGGCCTTTATGGCAAATGCGTTAAAGTCAAATTCTTTTAAGTCAAAGGCTTTTATTATAAAAGCCTTAGGTCAAAGCATGCTTTCGCATTGACAGCAGTGAAGCACCTTCAAGTGTAATTTTCCGGAGCTCTCAAATACAGCGTCTGGCATACCCCATGCGCAGCTTTGGGTGTTAGGCCCCATGACCAAAAAGAATCCACGCCTTTTCTGTGCATAGCATATTGTGTCATTGATTATAAGGGTTATAAGGATAGTAGATTCATAATTTAAGATTTTTGTTTTGCAAGCAAAATTATTTGTCTTCTTCAATGAATAATTCTGCAGTTTTTGTCGGTTGCTACTATCCAGTCACTTAAATGTATTTTCAAGGGCATAACCAGATTTCTTTTGACTCCTTGCTCTCATTAGATGTCTGTACGAAGGAACATATTTTAGGCACCTAAAAGCAGCCGCCGCGGTGGCTCAATGGTTATGGCGCTCCGCTGTTGACCCGAAAGACGCGGGTTCGATCCCGGTCGCGGCGGTCGAATTACGATGGAGGCGAAATTCTAGAGGCCCGTGTATTGCGCGATGTCAGGGCACGCTAAAGAACTGCAGTTGGTCGAAATTTCTGCAGCCCTTCACTGCGGCATCCGTCATAGCCTGAGTCACTCAAAAATCATAAGAGCTTTTTTTTTAAAAAAAACGAGCAAAGTATGACACTCACAGAAGCCATACCAGAGCCACGTAAAAGACGTGGCAATTTGTTTAAAAATATTTGCATTAATTTCTCAGACCTGACTTTCTATTATCTATGCCATTCTACTCAAGTTATTTCAGACTTCAGCGCAGTGTTAACTAGTAGTCGTATTACTTGTCAGACGGAGGATGGCTGCAAAATTTGTGAAAACTAAGTACTCAAGGAACATGGGCATTGTCATTCTGGGACACCTGTAGGAAGTGATCACTTGCAGCCTGAGCACACACAGAAAGAAAGAATTGGACGAGTTCGTCTTGCTGAAACGTTTCTATGCACGTAGGTGGGCAACGAATGCTCTGTCAAGTCTGTAACAGAGTGCGTCATCTACTGCCCTTGACAGGATGGCGTTTGCTGAGTCCACAGTGGAGGAGGCAGCCCAGAAACCGCCAGAAGTCTTTGTGGAAATGTCGAGTCGTGAAGCACTCTCCTGGGGCACCTCTCTTGATCTCCATCCAGACCATTGCAGAAGAAAAGCAGTGACGCTTTAAATAAACCTATACATCATAATCTTTTGTGAACATTACTTGGTTTGGTGGGTTTGGCTTTTGGTTAAAGTTTATTGATATCATGTCCTAATTTACGATGAACTGAGATAATAAGGCACGGTGTCGTCATGAGCAGTTGCTATCTCGATCAGCACGAGTAACTTCATGTGGATTACAGGCAGGAAGATGGGATCACCGAGGAGTGACGTCATACGTAGTATTCGCTCGACTTCAGCCACCGCCCATGTGCCATCCGTTACGCGTCGTTTCGGCAACGCACTGCGATATAGTAGACACAAAATTGCGGACACAGAAGGCTCCTCAAGCGCCTTCGTAAGCTCGTCGACCAGCAGTAATCTGATGCCGCTTTCGTGCCGGCAAGGATATTTGTTCCTGTTTACGACTAGATTGCGGGAATCTCGAGCAAGCGCCTTTCTAACCAATAGGAGCGCCAAACTGCACTCGAGCAAAAACTTAATGATTGATTGAATGCCGAGTAGAGAACTAGAGCTCACAGTACAATTAGCCGTCTGATAGAAATGAGTGGCATGCGTTCTGCACAGGGAGGTAGATGCGAACTTTCACTGCGCAACCGGTTGAATTGACCTTTCTCAACACGTCGGCGGCGTCTTCAGATTGAAGCCGAAGCCTTAGCGATTGAGCCGCCGGGGTGGCTCAGTGGTTATGGCGCTCGGCGGCTGACCCGAAAGACACGGGTTCGATCTCGGCTGCGGCGGTCGAATTTCGATAGAGGAGAAATTCTAGAGGCCCGTGTACTGTGCGATGTCAGTGCACGTGAAAGAACCCCAGGTGGTCGAAATTTCCGGAGCCTTTCACTACGGCGTCTCTGATAGCCTTGGTCGCTTCGGGACGTTAAACCCGATGAACCGTACCAAACCAGCACTGCGCCAGGGTTTGATCTTTGAAATTTATTCCCTTTATTAGTCATTATTTTAAGAGAGAGAGAGAAAGGAATTTTAATGAGAGGAAAGGAGGAGAGGTACGCCGGTAGTCATTATCATTGTTACTGTATAATCGCAATCCTTGTGATATGTGCACCTTTTGTGGTTGATTTGAGTGTACTATTTTGTCTATGCTGCCTATCTTGTGATATTTTGCAACCTATGTAGCTTTTTACCTGAACCAGTTATTTTTTGTTTGCTGTCTCATTCTTTTTCTTCCTATCTTTTTTTTTTCTTGCGTGTGCTTTATTATCATTGTTTTTAAAGCACTGTCAAACTGCACTGCTGCTGCTGCCAATAAGCGGCTTTCAGGACTTGTCAAGCTGCTTGTGCAGCTTTTTTCCTCAAACCTGTCCGTTCTCAAATGTATATTGCAAATGGAAATAAAACACTTACTTACTTACTTCACTGTACTTGCTTGCTTGATTCCTTACTTACTTACTTACTTACTTTACTTACCTACTTACTTGATTACTTGCCTACTTACTTATTCTACTTACTTTACTTAATTTGCTTACTTACTTTGCTTACTTACTTTGCTTTACTTACTTATTTGCTTACTTGCTTACTTTACTTACTTACTAGTTGGCGGTCATTGATGTCGGTGACATACGGATGGCTGCAGTCGGCGGCGCCGCAGTGGCGAGCACACGACCAGGCCTTCACTCTAACATTGCTTTAAGAAGCAGACAGAAAGGAGGAGGACTTCAGCTGTCTGAAGGTGTACTGCATATTCTCGAACCACTGAAGAACTTGGAGGAACTGGTACAGCTAGTGCAGCCACTTTGAACACACTTTAAGTGCCATATCTGCGTTACCTGGCGCAGCTTTAGGTGGACAGATTTTTGATGCAAGTCTTCTGAATTTGTTTAAAAAAGCAATGTGTATGTCTCTGCACCAAATGTGGAGTTTGACATTGTTCTGAATAAGTTAGGAACGGCGCCTGCAATATGTTCCGGATGATATTCAGCTAAAAAAAATGGCGGAAGGTGTGGCATTGTTAAGCACGAAATATTGCTCGAAATAACAGTTTTTGTAGGTGCATACCACCGCCACGTACCTGAAAGCGCAATTGAGGTGTCCAGTGACCCAGGACGCCATTTATGCGCGTCTTCAACCTTTTCAGCGTCAATGCTAATTTACCCAATGTACGCAGGCGGCCTATGCTCCAGTGCCGCGTTTCTGCTGCATTGTTGCCAACAAAAAAGTGTATTGCTCTAGTGCTGTGTTTCTGCAGCTACGTTGTGTACAAGCCAGCCCACGCAGCGCATATCACTCTGTCATTATCGCCAGAAAGCTCAAAACGCGATAATTAGTTTGATGGTAGTATTATTTGATGAAGAAGTCTATATTTATTTATTTATTATTTATTTATTTATTAGTACCTCAAAGGCCCACTAGGGGCATTACATGAGGGGTGGGCATACATATCATTGAAAAAAATCAGTGATGAATTGCAGCGCACAGCGCGGGAGTGAGTTGCCGTTGAATAAATAAATAAATAAATAAATAAATAAATAAATAAATAAATAAATAAATAAATAAATAAATAAATAAACAAGAGGCGTTATTGGCTGCGGCGGCAGCCTAGTGCTCTCGTGCTGGGACCAGCCAAGCTAACGTCTTCTCGTCGCCGCGGGTGGAATTCCCGGTCGTGCAATAGTTACCTATTCCTGGTTAGCACAAGGTCACCCCCAAGGTCAAGATTCATAAAAACTTGTTAGCCAGTTTGACTTTGTGAACTGCTGCTTTCGCATTAAAAATGGATGGGCTCTTTGGTGGGTTCTTTGGTTCTTAGAAAAAAATATCGTAAGTGTTTCCGGTTCAGTTCCGGTTAAGATTATGCATCCTGCTCGACATACGTCTTCGATATAGTGAGTAAATTCGCAAGCATTGTCACATAGCGATTATAATCCAAATCAAATACACCCGCTACATGGCGCAGAAGATCCTTAATCTGGATTGAAAATTTGATTCACCTCATACGCCGTTTCGCATCCCCGCGCCTCATTGTTCATAATACTGTTATAACAAGAGTGATTCACGCAGGAACAGATGAGGACTCGAGAACGCCTTCCCGCTATATTTTGCGGCTGTGTTAAAGGACGCCAGACAAAGCTCGAAATTTTAATAAGCAAGCATACGGCGGCCGTAGCAATCACACAGATAACTAGTGATCGAAGCACACTTTATTTTACTGTTCTTCCTTTCTTAAAAGTGCATTGCAAATACCGGCTATATAAAGTGAGATTAGTGAAGTCGTATATTCCTTTATATTTAATGACCAAACCGACATCTTGTGTTGTCAGCCGGGTGCAGTAGTAGTGTCCTCCTCATTCAAAGATGCCAGAACACACTATGATTCCCCTCCAGAAGGACTGTCCTAACTGCTGCTGGACACAGTAGTGTTGCCAGATGAGGACGAACCGCCATCGGAAGATCCGCCTCCGGAAGTACTGTTCGAACTGCCGCTCGACTCAGTATTGTTGCCTGATGAGGACGAACCGCCATCTGAAGATCCGCCCCCGGAAGTACTGCTCGAACTGCCGCTCGGCTCAGTAGTGTTGCCTGATGTGGACAACTCGCCATCCGAAGATCCGCCCCCGGAAGTACTGTTCGTACTGCCGCTCGGCTCAGTAGTGTTGCCTGATGTGGACAGCTCGCCATCCGAAGATCCACCCCCGGAAGTACTGTTCGTACTGCCGCTCGGCTCAGTAGTGTTGCCTGATGTGGACGGCTCGCCATCCGAAGATCCGCCTCCGGAAGTACTGTTCGTACTGCCGCTCGACTCAGTAGTGTTGCCTGGCGAGGACGACCCGCTGTCCGTTGAATTGCTTTCAGACGTACTGGGCGTTGTCGTGTTACCGGCGGAAGATGTGGTTGAGTTGTCACTTCCGCCTGGTTCAGTCGTGTTTCCGCTTTCAGACGTACTGGGCGTTGTCGAGTTACCGGCGGAAGATGTGGTTGAGTTTTCACTTCCGCCTGGTTCAGTCGTGTTTCCGCTTTCAGACGTACTGGGCGTTGTCGTGTTACCGGCGGAAGATGTGGTTGAGTTTTCACTTCCGCTTGTTTCAGTCGTGTTTCCGCTTTCAGACGTACTGGGCGTTGTCGTGTTACCGGCGGAAGATGTGGTTGAGTTTTCACTTCCGCTTGTTTCAGTCGTGTTTCCGCTTTCAGACGTACTGGGCGTTGTCGTGTTACCGGCGGAAGATGTGGTTGAGTTTTCACTTCCGCTTGTTTCAGTCGTGTTTCCGCTTTCAGACGTACTGGGCGTTGTCGTGTTACCGGCGGAAGATGTGGTTGAGTTGTCACTTCCGCCTGGTTCAGTCGTGTTTCCGCCTCCGCCACTTGGAGTAGTATTGCAGCCACCAGGGGGCTTCAAGATACGAAAAGAAAATGCTCACTATGGATAGGCTCGTCTTATTGCAACCATTGCAGAACTTTAGAATAGCGGATGCCTATTAGTGTAGATATATACCGGATACTTCCGGATGCTTCCGTCTTTACTAAACGAGTATGAATTGAATGACTGATTTATTTTCGTGCACGTATAAGTAGCTTCGTGCTCTGTACGAACACATTGTAGCATAGCTAATATTTTGAGCATTGCTACTTACCTGTGAACTCCATGAGTACTGTAACATATCCATGAATACATACATTTTTTTAATTTTATTTGCGGTACTTGAATGTTTTCCTGGTGAGCGAGTATGTCTGCGTTTCTTTCCTTTTTTCGTGTTTTGCTCTGTTTGCAATATTATTTAAGTATGATTGTTCTCGCTTGAAGTTAGCAATGATGACTGACATTATTGTATCGTAATGCTGTACTGTACTTGAGTTATCTTTCATTTTACATGTGTGTGTTCTGGTAACGGATGCTGCCGCAGTGCCAAACTGGGTGATGGGGGCCAGTCAAGCTGTCAATGGGAAGCTTTTTCTTGCAGCTCAACTCCATCTGGAAATTTATAGGTGGCAAAATAAACTGATTTGTTTTGATTTGATACCGCCTCGCCGGCTGCACACTTTTAGTGGCAGGTGCGGGGTTATTGAACGTGCACAGCCGGGACAGGCCTCCGCTATGCCAAAACTGTTTAACTCTGCGCGATGAAAGTTGTTTGCAGAGTACCCCTCCGTATTTGTAGGCATGCCGGCCATTGTTTCTGCGTTGGAAGCAGCAGCATTAAGCTACTCGGCTTTTACGGAATGCCATAACAGAAAAAAAAGGCCTGTCGAGACTAGTATCATTCGAATTGTATGTTTTCTGATGTTCAGGAAGACTTGAGGCCGAACGCCGATCACCTGAAATTCTCATTAACAACGATTGTTTTGTTAATAATTGTACTGTATAGTTGTTCGAATGATTGTTTGAAGATATGTGCTTACACTGTAATTTAGTTTGTAACCACTGCTGCCTTGTATGGGCCCACAGGCACCTTTCAAGCTGTCGTAGAACAGCTTTTACGCTTGGGGGCCTTCAACCTCGAGTTGAAAATAAATGAATTGAATTGAATTGTTCACGAGAAGATATGAAAACAGCACAAAATAGTATTTTTTGTACATATAAAATTAGCCATAGCGGCGCTCATTCACAAGAAGAAACAACTTTGCTATATTTGGACCCATTAGTTTTCTTTCCCATTTCTGAAAATCGCTGGAAGTAATGGTGCACAGACGACGTCAGCAGAATTTGAACTAGTTGAGAAAACGTGCTGGCTCTCGACACGGTTCACTCAACATCGCTTAAGACTTCTGCGCTGGAACTGAAATATATTTACATGGAGAAAAGCCTTATTGACAGTCTTAATATATACCAGTGAAGAATTACAGCGCGTAATTCAATATTTTGTTCTATAAGAATGAGTGTTGAGGAATAAGGGGTAAGGTGGAAATTAATTAAACCACCTTTTTTGGACCTTCACCGCTATGATTAAATTAAAGATTAGCAGTCGACCATCAAACTATTATCTGAAAAGCCTTTCGAAGCAGCATCGTAGGGCCCCTAATGCAACATTTTTCTGTGTGGCATCGGCCGCATGAAGTATAAATATTTATACTACATCTTTATATCTTTATAACACTGCTTACCTAATGGGTGGAATATGTGGAGGTGCATAGACATTAGGGTGAAATGTCAATCGCTACTCTTCGTTCTAGGAGTAAAAATGTGGTAACTATACGGCGATTTTCGGGCCTAAAATTTATTTTTAAGACGAGAGTAACTGCGGTGATGGCATGAATAATAACATAAACCTCCATGGATTTAGCTCACCACGTATTCTAATCATGTCTTGTCGCAAAATACAATACTGTTATGAACCACCCTTTATTTCCTCCAACGGGTCCTTGTGAAACCTAATACCAGACACTACAAAAAGGATAATGGTCAAAAAACGGCGGATCATGACAAACTGCGGTCTGTCACCGCAAGCAATTTGTCCAACTGACACACAAGTAAACAGTTGCTTTCAAATTCAGAATTGTCAACAATATGTTTGGTGATTGATTCTCGACCATTTCTATAAAAGAACTAAAATACACCGACGCAACATAGCCAGTTTTCCTTCGTGCGGTAACGTGAGGCATGTCCAGATTTTAGTGGAGCGCGGCAATACATCAGATGGTTACGAGTTTGTGAACGTGTTGCAGTAAAGGCAACTGATTTCTTGATGACCGCATTCGCCTGTGCAGATTTTTTTCAGGACTAAGTAATTTTTCTTATTTTCCTGATGGTTAGGAGCACGCGCTTCTTAATTCACGATCTAATGTTTATGTAGTAGGGCCGCCATCCCTTCATGAGGCTTGTTGCATCGGTAGCTGGGAAGCTCTGTCGGTGATAGTTCGATGTGTGTCACTAACTGAATGAAAGTATCTATGCCATTGTCCCATAAAGCTGTCGCCTTTTAAGGACTTTAAGAGCATTTCTGCCACTGCTCGTCGCTTAATGCGTGAGCATCGTGTCGAGCGTTCGTATTAGGAGATAGTTGCCTTTAATTCATCTCTTTCCTTCGTAAGTAATGAAATGATTGCGCTTATTAATGTCATTATTACTCGGATTACTGTTTTTACTATTATTCGCGAGGACCGCTGTTCTCCAACCACCTCGGCATTCTCTTAGCAGCTGGGTTTGAGATACCGAGTTAAATGGAATTATAAATTACACACACTCATTATTACACGTCCAGGATTGTTAGTTGTAACAAGACTCGAAATTTTCCAGAAAGACATCTTTTCACCTTGTTATCACTCACATACGCGGACGCAACAAAAAATCAAATCGCAATTTTAGTTCTGGTGACTGATCCACTCCAGAAGCAAAAAAAAAAGAACGTCATAACTGATGAAAACAATCTTTTGGTTAGCATTTCATCGACCTAAAGACAACAGAGGCGTTCTGCTGGGTTATACTTACGGGGCCATGGTGCCCACCGCCGCCGTGGTGTCCCCCGCCCCCGTGGTGGCCCCCGCCCCCGTGGTGCCCCCCGTCACCGTGGTGTCTCCAGCCCCAATGGTACCACCAGCCGCCGTGGTACCTTCCGCCGTCGTGGTCTCCTCCGCCGCCGTGGTGTTCCGCGGTGGCAACTGTGAAGAGTCACAAGCGACCGAAGGTTCTCAGAAAATGCATCCACCTAACAGCGTTGACTTCTAGTAAGCGCGCCTCAGCTCACTAGCCATCGGAAAAGTAATAAGTGCTGATGCTGGAAGCTAATTCCAGTAGACAACTCTGTAATCAGCGCCAATACACGTTTCGCATCGAAAGAACGCGGAATGGCACTCTTAAAGGCTGGGAAGGTTTTGGGCTCTCGCGGTAGTTTTTGTGTCGAAAATGGATGTTAAGTTACTTCCGTATTTATGGCTTGCACAAATCCCGAGAAAGCGTTGGCGGGCGCATTTTTATGTCATGTTAAGTGAAAAAAAATTGATTTGATTTACTGGGGTTTAACGTGCCGAAGCGACTCAGGCTATGAGGGACGCCGTAGTGCAGGGCGCCGAAAATTTCGACCACCTGGGGTTCTTTAACGTGCACTGACATCGCGCAGCACACGGGCCTCTAGAACTTCGCCTCCATCGAAATTCAGCCGCCGTGGTCGGGATAGAACCCTCGTCTTTCGGGCCAGGAGTCGAGCGCTGTAACCACTGAGCCACCGCGGCGGGTGACTGAAGTGAAAAAAAAATTGGCAGATACTTAATACTGCTTACGCGTGGGAATGCAAAAACATTAATGTCCCGGGTACATGCATTAAAGTTATTTTCTACGAGTTTACATGCATGACACCACCCAGAATGCTGTGCGACAAACGGTTGGATCACAATTTTGGCAGGAAAGTCTGAGAAACCATAGGTGCATATATGTCGTCGGTTTGAATCCCTGATGCAAGCTATAGCCTCCAACCTGACTAGCATACGTAAGCTATATGCAACGCGAAATCATGACTCCACCCGGATGAGCGTACGACAAACGATTGCGTCACAATTTTGGCACGACTGTCGAGAAGCCTGGCGGCACATGGAGATGGGCCAGTGGCTAGTATATGTAGACGAACAACATCTATAGGATTGTCTGAAGTGGCGGTGCTTTGGTTGCTTTGTGCATCAAACGGTCGCTTGATGACGTTATCCAATTTTTCTTGGCATCGCTGGGGTCTTCTCTACCATCTCCGAGTACAGACACACACACACGCCGCTGGCTTTTCTCGTAATGGGACCAGTAATGCTTTCGCATTAAAACTTCCGCGTGCTTATTTGTTCCGCGACTATAGGAAACCTACAAGTGCTTTGAATTACTGACGTATCCTTCGCTCCTGTTGCCTAACCCTTATCGGATGTTGCTGCGGCGCAATCTAATTGTGTTCGTCCTATTTCGAAATCACAATGTATTGTACAATGTCGCTAAATTACGAAGTGATAGCGAGTACAAAAAAAGGTCGTATCGAGCACAGGAATATATTTGAAAGACCTGGAAATGTCCGAAGGCTGTGCCCAAAAAGAAATCACGCTTCCTACTATTGTAGAACAACAAACTTTCGAATTCTTAATAGATATCAGCGACACCTATGGCACATAAAAAACACGCCTTCCTAAACTAACAGCCGGCGAAAAAGAATCGTGAAATACTTGCCTACGATGAAGAATATGAGGGCACCAAGCGTCTTCATGGCGTATGATAGCTGAACGGAGCTAGGCTTCCAATGCACGTGCCAGACGGGAGAATAGTCTGCGTATGCGGTACGAGCCGTTGCTTTTGCATACGCTTTGTGATAAGGCCACGACATCACCACAGTGCAGCTCGTCTGCACATGCGCAAGCCATGGCGTATATGCATAGGTTGCTCCACTTGCAATAAGATATAAAATCTAAATTTACTAAAATAGAACACCTAGTGGCGTACCTCCTGTACCACGGCAACAACATATTTCCAGTGCGTTTTTACCATTCGCCGTGTGCACAGTCGCGAAATTTTTTTTCCGGCAATAAAGCTACGTAGACTAAAAGAATGATAAAAGTAAAACAAAACCACGCGTGTGATGTTTATTTCAGCGAAAAGAGTGAAAATCGTGGCTCGGAGCAAATACGCTCTGTTGTGTAGTATGGCTGAAATATACATACATAAAATGCGGATACCTCGTCAGCAGTCGGCCTGGATGCCAACGTCAGGACGCTCAAGGTGGCGACCGAAACGCATTAGTCCTGCATCCCGCAGCGTCATATAGGAGTACGGTAATCAATGACGACCTCAAAGTGCGAATAAGGTCTATAGTAGGAGGTGCTGATGCCTTGAGTCACATCACCTAGAGAATTCGTTCAACAAAATAGGGCAGTAAGATTAGATGCGGGAGCTAGCAGTCCAATTCTTTAAGAAAACCAGCTCCACGTCACGATTTTAACATGACCGGTCGCTCTACGAACAAGCTTTCTAGGTTAAAGGTAGACCAAATGTTAACTGAAAACCGCGAAGAAATGTAAGCTCGGCGTTTCCTTTTCCTAAGTGGCATCAGACCGCTGCGGTGGCTCAGTGGTTATGGCGCTCGGCTGCTGGCACGAAAGATGTGCGTTCGATCCCCACCGCGGCGGTCGTATTCCGATTGAGGCGAAATTCTAGAGGCCCGTGTAATCTGCAACGTCAGTTCGGAATAAAGAACCCCAGGTGGTCGAAATTTCTAGAGCACTTCACTACGGCGTCCCTCGTAGCCTAAGTCACTTTGGGACGTTAAGCCCAAATAAACTAAACACAGCGGCACCTTAAGCCACTTCGGCATCTTAAGCTGCCCAGAGCCACTGTTAGCGAAATTATGGCCTCTAGTGATCTTTATCCAGATTTAAGCATGATTGAACTCTACTTAGTAAAATTAATACTTGGGGCAACAGAAGTCCAAGATAAAGGTGCAGAGGAGCTCGGCTCCTTTGGACCTTTACCTTTCAGCCGCCAGCGGAGTCCACGGCTCCGCTGGGGCAGCTGACTTGCGGTCTTGCTAGATGAACCAAGCTTGCTGGTCCATGTTGTCTCTGGTCAGAGCCTCCTCCCACTGCTCGTTTGCCGGGTGTGGCACTATGAACGTTCTGTGCGGTTTGTACTGGCATTCCCAACATGTATGCCTGAGCATGGGGCTTGCTTCGCACCAAGGACAGTAACTTTGGTATTGTGCGGGTCTGATCTTGTGTAAAATGTAAAGACTTGGATATGTGATTGTCTCTATACTCCTCTAGTCACTGGCATCCGAGGAGGCCATTTTTTTGTATGGTGGTGAGAAATCTCTGCTTTCTAGCCTAAGGTGTTCTAAGGTAGGTGGGGTAGGGATGGGGATCCAGCCAGATTGGGAGAACTCGGGCTAGTTCATTCTCTACCTCTGTTTCTGGCTTGGCCTTCGTGACCAGGTGTCCATGTTTTCGTGTGTGTGAGAGTGCACTTAATAGTGTGCTCGCCCTTCCGTTAGGTTTTCCAGCAATTTAGTCCCGGCGGGATTGTCGGGAGTCCGTCACTGCGTGCGATGACTTCCCCTGATGGTCCTGATGGTGATGGCTATGGCCAGTGATTCCGCTTCCGCAGGATCTTTGGCATAGATTGAAGCCCCGATGATTGGCCTGTTCTGGTTGTCGACCGCAGGAATCGCGAACCTGCCTGGCTCGGCATAGGCCGCGATGTCTCTCTATACCGCTTCCTGTACTTGTGATAGTTTTGTTTTTCGGTGAATTTACTCTGGGTCTCCTTCTAACCTTCTGCCGCTCGTGGTGCATGTGTCTGGGTATCGGATTTACGTAGAGCTCTCTTCCATGTGTCGGAATTTGGGACTTGCTCTCACTAGTTCGTAGTACGTGTAATAGCCCTAGTCACGTCAGGATATCCATACCCGCTTGTGTTATGGTTAGGCGTATTGCTTGACCCCCTAGAACGGCCTACCTGAGCTGCTCAAAGGAGTCGTGTACTCCGAGTGACCAAAGTAGTTCCATTGATGTCGTTTAGAGGTCTGCCTTTAGAGGCGTTGGCGTCCTTTACGGGCCGCTAGGCGCTGTGGTCGACCCTTGGTGCAGGATGCCGCACCTAGTTGCCATCGTGGCTCGACGTACAAGGAACCTGTTTGAAAGGAGTACGTACTTGCGCGAAAGACGGGACGAAAACAAGGAAACACAAACGACATGTACAATGCGCATTGTATTCCCTTTGCCAAAAGTAACCGAGCAACAGGTTTTTGCTTCTCAAACGTATAACGGAGCATTTACAGCAGCCCTGAAGACCGGACGGTGCCACAATGTAAGGACAAGGTCTCACCTTTTTTTACACAGAATCATAGCTTGAGGGCTGCCATGAGTGCTTCGCTACGCAGCTAAGAAACAAACCACCTGTGCCGGGTTACTTTTGGCGAAGACTGTACATGTCGTTTGTGCTTCCGTGTTTTCGTCCAGTCTTTCGCGCAAGTACATGCCCCTTTCAAGCTATGAACCAACTCGCCCAGATTAGAGTTTTAAGTAAAGGAACCTGTGTACGTCTTCTTCCACGCTAGCCAGCTGGTGCTCCCACTGCGTCACACAACAGCTGTTTTTTTAGGATCGAACTCTGGCTGTGGCACTCGTGCAGCTTTCCGCTTCGTCAAGGATGAACGATGAAGTCACACTCACTCACAGCGCTCCTGTTGGCCTCTGCAAGAAGTGGAAGGCTTCCGTTCACTCGAGCTGTGCAAGGTCTCCGCCGCTGGCGCTCCTCGGACTTTTTAAGCACTAACGGTTCGACGGAGTTGTGAAATTGCCGGATTTTCTTCCTCGCGAGGTCCTTAACGCTCTGCGAAAGCAAGTTCCTTGCGAAAGGCTAACGTCATTTCTCTTCGCTCCGCTTTCGCACTCACTTTATCATAATGCTCTCTACATTCCCGTCAGGTGGCGTAATCTAGGACTTCGACATTGCCATTCTGACTGCAAGCTCCCTATTTCTGATAACTTTACCTGCAGAGGGAACTGATGGCGCAAAGGCTTCTCTCGTAGTCTACTCGTGTCCAGTAAAGAATACCTCAAGCCAATATTTTTGCCCCTGAGGATTTAAATGAGCTTGTTTGTTTGCAGCAGGGCCCAGCATTATTAGACCTCGCCAGCGCTTAAAATACTTGGAACTGTGTCCCTTGAGCAGTGCATGAAAAAATATTCGGAAATGATATGCTTCTCTGCCTCCCCCTTTCATTCTTGCTGGAGGTACCGGGACTGTCTTAAATTGTGAAATCTCCTTCGGCTCTAATATCATTCTGCCCAAGGATTGATTATCGACTAATAGGTAGGTGGCTGTCTGGATGCAGGTTGTAAAACGCCTTTTTCTATCCTACAACAGTTCGCCATCACCGAGAGAAAACGTTTCCAGCGGCGGAGTGCCAATTAAGGGGCCGTCGTCGCTTTCAGACGTGTACATCGCACACCTTATGTACAGCCTTTGTCAAAGGTAACCAGGCTGCATGGTTTGCTTCTAGCTCGTACAGCGGAGCCCTTACAGCTTCCCTGAATCTGAAATGGTCGTTAAAGGTAAGGACTGGGGGTCTTCTTACTTTACAACACCTTTCGATCCTTAGGAAAGCCAAAAGGGCTCTACTATACAAGCTAGAAGCAAACCATGCAGCCTGGTTACTTTTGACAAAGACGGTACATCCTGCTACAGTGCTATTATTTTCTACGAATTTTGCAACCTCCAAGGACATGAATCTCTAGGAGAGCACGCGAGGTCCAGGCTTATGGCTGCATCCTGAACCCCAGCGCGTAGATGCCCATCCAGCTTTGCTTTCTACCTCCTCCCCATAAGCTTCGCGAAACCGAGAGATCCCAGAAATTAAGAGCAATCGTTTGTTAACATG
Organism: Amblyomma mixtum; assembly: GCF_055824585.1. Classification (NCBI taxonomy): domain Eukaryota; kingdom Metazoa; phylum Arthropoda; class Arachnida; order Ixodida; family Ixodidae; genus Amblyomma; species Amblyomma mixtum. Next base: position 220,681,211 of record NC_143013.1, on the reverse strand, counting down.
GCTACAGGTTTCGTCAGTATTGGTACTGCGCTTTATTACCAAAATCTGAAGTAAGCAAGACAAGGCTTGTACAGTATCGGGATGGCCTAAGAACACAGTTTTAAGGATATTATGTTTTCCTCAGGCTCAAACGTAGCAGTAAGTGAATTGCTGTCATAAAATTGGAGCAATTGAAATCCTTTGTCCAGTAATTTCTAACGTATTGAATTACTGTGGTTGGCAGGTATTGTAGTAACTTAATGAACTAGTTTGGGGCAGAAACGCGCAATGCACGAACATTACTGAGCATAGGCTCTCGAGGTCGATTTCTGGGACCAGCAAGGCAATAAATGACCTTTGTAGGTTTCAAACGGCGGAGATAACTCCGGGCGCCAAGGCGCTGGATTCTGCGCTCATTTCTGTCTTGAGTGCTGTCAGTGTCATGAGTGTTGGGGCATGCGTCTGTTTTCTTGGTGTTGTTGCGCTATCATATACCTTTGTAACGGCCTGTGCTATAGGAAAGAAGAGGGATGCGACAGTAATTCGCTGAGAGAAAATTTGGCGGGAAGACAAACTAATGTGTGCGTAGAGTCTAGAGAAGCTCTTGTTAGTTTTACTGTGTTTACTTTGGTTCTGTGCTGGCGTGACATCCAAAAAAGCAATGTGAAGGCAATTGAATTAGTTTTCAGATTTGACTAGAATGTCACCTCATTACGTTTTGCGAGAATTCATTTCTAATGAAGTTTATTATTGTTCAGCGATTTACGAAACACTAGTTAGTGGTTTAATGTAATTATTTCTCAAAAGTAGTCTTGCCATGCGTACAATAACGAAAGAAATGCCTGTGGCGACGGTCGGCTGGTCTCAGGTATGGAAAGACGAAGCTGCTCTCTGTGGCGCCGGCGCTGGTTCGAATCCCGCTTGGTGCTTTAAACATATTAAGCTTGCTGGTGCTGCCTTTTATTCGGGCTGGAAAGTTCTGAACGCTTCTGATAAGCTCGGCATCGGGTTCTTCCACAGGTTCGGACGATGTTCGCCTAAGTTGGACGAAAATTGGAGCTAATAGCATTTCACGCTCAGAAAATTTTCCTCTCCTCCCTGCTGATTCTATAAATTTCTTTTAGACTTTTGAAGATTCCTTTTTCCCTTCTGGGCAAATTTTAGACTGATAATTTCCTGAAAAAGAAAATGTTGTGCGAATCGTCAGTTGCACTGCCATACGTTTTACATTGATGGCTGAAAAAAAATGCGAAACAGGCACAACGAATAAGTAGCAGTTATTAACGTACCTGGGCCTGAGCTTCAACTGATTTTATTTATTTTCATTTTATACGAATAACATCAGCACGAACAGAAAATTGCAATACGGGCTGCAAGAAAATTTCAGGAAACCTAGCAGCAAAAATCAGAAAATATAGGCAGAAAAAACGATCACTAGGTGAGCGCATTAAAACAAAAGCAGCAGTTGACTACACCTCGGCAGAATTTGTAACAGAAACCAGCAACCTCGGCACAGCGCTTGTCCATAATTGCAAAGCAGCGCGAAGCAAACTCACAGCGAGCGTTTGTAGAATTCAGAAAGTGATAAAAGACATTATTGTCCTCATCTTAATTATGTTATCGAAATATCTACTCCATATTCGTGCATAGCAACTGCGTTCATCTGGTCGAAAGCTTCAGGGATGAAAGTGCTAAATGGACTGGAATATTCCAGAGCAAGTCACCATCTCCATAATGAGAGCTGCGACGAGTGTTTGCGCCGTAGCAGATTATAACTCGGATGCTCGGCAGCAGCAGCTTGATGCTACTGCACACGAATGGGCCGAACCCGTTTCGAAGAACGTCCCCATGACCACAGCGCCAAGAGCGGAACATAATAAATTGCACTTCGTCAAGGCTGAACGTAAATGCGCATTAAACGTGTTATTCGTCGCGCTGCGAGGTAAAGTAAGGCGTGTCTCCAGTGCCAGTTATAATAAAAAAAAAGCAGGATGCAGATAACAGTCTTCGCTGTGATAAGGGCATGGAAAACAACACGTGCCACCTGTTTGACCTAGCGATGAAAATGTGAGTCGTTTAAACTAACCAGAAGTGCGTAGTATTCCTAGAGGCGGTTTTGCTGCAAAAATTGTGCTCAGAGAGTCTCCACAAAGCGTGCAACAAAGAGTGCCGTTTTAATTCCACAATATCAGCATATTGCACCCGCCACATCGTCATGGAGTGTGCGATGTGCCAAAAACTTGTCCCCCTCCCCTCCAAGAAAAAATAAAATGAAAAAGTCTACACACTTTATTCGTAAGGCAGGAAGGAATAGTGTCTATACATACGCTATATTGACACACTGCTAACTCATGACTCTTTTAACGCTCCAAAACTTTTGCAAATGATACTCAGATATTACGTACGTTAATACGTTGTGAACATTAAAAGTCAAATTGATTTTTGAGTGAGATCGGACATCTAAATGTACAATACTTACCAAGAACACCGTCGCACCACAAGAAATACGACATAAAAACAGGAGCTGTGAACTGGAACGACTCGTTCCGCTTTTAGGGATAAAATCAGGATGAAATGAGAGCGAAAAGGGAGGCTGAAGGGCTTGAGGTAGTGCCAGAATTTGATAATTTTCACACATCTTTAAAATGTTACAAACACGCACGATGGGCTAGCTGTTTTTCCATCTTTCAGAAAGCTTGGGAAGCTGTTCCCATGCATTTTCACTAGCATGTCAGAAGAACCACTACCTGAGTGTCGCACCGGAATCGAACCTGAACCCGAAACCAGAACCTTAACTCGTATTTTTGCCAGAACCGGAACCGGACCCATATTCTTTCCGCCATATTAGAACTGAACCCGAACCAGAACAATTCAAAGGAACCGTTCCGAACCGGTTCGGGACTCAGTTCAGCCCCACTTTTCTTGCAACACGGAACACTTTTTTTCATACAAAGTGAGATGCGCTACCACGTAGATTTAGCCACCAAACGCTGTCTGCGCTATAGGCAGGGCGGATATGGCCATCAGTGCGCGACAACAAAACTGTGGGAATCCTGGTGTCTTGGCAAGTAACCTAATTGGCGCTTCTCTAAAGTGCTTTCGGAAATTCAAAAGCATTTTACGCCACTCATGTGTAATGTTCAGTTTATTACATTCATGCCTAGCTTTCTTGGACAAAATGTTGAAAATTGGAAGATTTTAATTGGTACTGTTATGAAAATATTGACGGTAATGGTCCGTTATTTCCATGTGTAGCAAAATCTTTAAAAGAAAGAGTTTACATCGCCTGCATCGAACAGTTAAGACTGCTATAGAAAACCAACAGGGAATGCTTTTGACGATGGCAAAAAAGTTAATAGCAACAAATTGCTAGGCTGTAGACGGGAGATCTACAGACATGTTGACTGTTATAGCAAAATCTTACCGTATATGAAATAACGGGGTTTATGAACTCTTCCCCGATTAAAAATGCTTTGGTCCAGAAGTGGTGGGTATGCATATGCTTTCACATAGTTTCAAATTGTTAGCACTGCTCTGACTCATAAGGCATCGAGAGAGAACAGCTTCCTTTTCTTTGTAATGTACCACTGAATAAGCGAAACATAGGTGCAATGACCCAAACACATTATGCAACATTTACTTTCGAAGGCAGTCGTTGTCTCAGACCTCAGGTACGAAATCAGACCCACTTCGATGATTCAGTTTTTAGCATCCATTTTTGGGAATCAATGCGACATTCGTCTAGATACCGCAGCGAACTTGAAGCAGAACATGATGGCAAGAAAGCCGAAAGTGAAGCAGAATTTATCCAATACATTTCAAAGATTGCTCCAGAATGTTATCCGCAAAGAAACAAAAACAATGTGATGTGATACGCCAAATCTGCGTTAGCAGTGCAGTTTGTACTTCCATTTCGCTTTTGCACACTATCGCTTCCCGATTCGTCTTCGAATGTGATTTCGTCATAGTACCTTCTGTGCAGGAAGAGGCTCTTGAAGGATTTAGGACTTATTTAGGGTGTAGTGGTGTGTAAGAGCATAGTTGGAAGAATCATTTTTACCCCTGGGTGCCTGAAGGTGTACACACCGGTGAGTCCGGAGAGTTGTATATAAAGGTCTTCTAGATAATGGAGGTGGGCAGGTTGTAAGTTCACGCTCATAGGTGGCAGATGCGTTTTTACCGGTGGGTACTTGAATGTGAATCCATCTGAGGCTGTTTCCGGAGGATGGTGGTACAAGCGAGAAGCGAGGAAGTAGGCGAGAATCCATGTTTTTCTTTGTTTTTGAAGATACTAAGATACAGGGGGTCACGATATTGAAAGCGAATTGCAAAGGCGATATTGAACAAGCAGGTGATTTAAGGAAGCTTTTGGCTGTCAGGCAGAGCCAGTGCTCCCGCGAGACACTTGCTGGGTAGGGGACGGGCGGTAAGGTGATGCTCGCAATTTTTCATATTAGCGGTAAAAGGTCAGGGGGGGGGGGGGGCTGCGCAAAAGATACATTTTGGAGTCGTGCCGGTTGAGTATATGGCAAGTCCGTTTTGTGGTGGCGGAAAGGTGCCTGTCTGCAGTTGCCGATACAGGACAGCTTCCTCTCTCAGCAGTGTGCGGTAAGGTGGAGGGCGCATGCGGCGGTCCTGACGGCAACCGCGTAGGTACTCTGCGTAGAACAACTTTTCTACTGACTCAAGCCTAATGAAGCTAACTAAGCTCTAATGAAGGTAATGGAGATCGAACGTTTTGTAGATGGAAATGAACCAGAGTTTCGTCTTATGTCCCTCATAAAACGGATTCTAGAGTAAACATACTCGATTTATATTAATTTTGAAGTCAGCTGATTCTGCGACAAAAAAACAAGTTTTTGGTTTTTTTAGTTTGGTGCTAGTGTCGCAAAGAAAACTATAAAGCATAACACGGGTGACTGAAAGCCCATCCACGTTCTTAATTTTTATGCGAAGCATATTACTAGAGGTACACTACAGCGCTTCGCCGTGGTTACGCGCCGTGCACACCACGTGATACATGACGTCACGACAGAGGAAGGTGAGGGTCCACCTCGCGCCGTCGCTGTGGTTGCACGCCGTGCAGACCACGTGGTACAGTGACGACACACCACGTGACATACCACGTGACACATGACGTCACGACAGATCGCCGTCACGCGCTGGGAGAGGGAGAACGATGCCATCGCCCAGACACCGGAATGTCCTCGAGCGGCATTCCCGCGCATTTCGAACGCGCGTTCACACTCGGTGTAGGTGAAACGCTCGCACCGGGCAGGCGGACGCGGCTTCCGTGGCAATTCAGGCGCCCACCCAACGCGCGTCTCGGGGTTAGTCGGCGTTCCGCTGTAGCCATGCCGTTGTCTTCCCCCACGACGAAGGCTTCTAGTGGTTGTATTAAAATGATCAAGTATTCAACCAAAGAAAGCCATGTATTAACAAGCCTAGCCATCAATATGCTTCGCATCTGACCAGGGTTAACCAAGTTAAGCCTCAGCCATTTTTTTTTCCACTCGAACCCGCTTGAACCGGTTCGAACGGGAACGGAACGTCGCTCCGGAACCGAACTTGCAAATGAACCCTAATGGTGTGAACAAGAATCCGAAAATAGCCCGAAAAGATTGCGGTTCGAAACCCTGACCGCGACATATTCTTCGTAAAGTGTTCCACTATAATGGCGTATGCGATTCCTGTGTCGTGTAGAAAGATATACCGGAGGTTTCAGAGAAGGTGATCACTAATTACTGCGAAGCTTTTTCCGGCATAGTAATACCAGTGTTGGCGGACGTCAGAAAAGGCGAATTACGTTAACTAGAGATTTATAGCCGGCCGTTAGCAATAGCCATGTGAGTTTTTATAGTTTCGAAAACTCGATTACTCTCGCCGCTGTGGCTCGATAAAATTTGCCTACATCGTGTGAAAATGCAGCCATCTGTTTGATTGTTTATTCCTTTCCTCTCGCCAAACCCTCCTCCGTTCACAGTAGCCATCCCGCGATAACAGATTCCTACTGTTTCGCCATATCCTTCTTCTTTCATTATAACCTCTCTCGTTAGCATCTTGGATCCCAGTTACGCAAGCAGGGTATGCACAAGAGTGCATGGCACAGGGCGGCAGCAGGGACGCTGACCACTCTGCTTCTACAAATTAATCTATTCTAATTCTCTATCTCTCTAAAAATGTCGAAATAAAAGTTTTCCATGTCCAGGTCCATGAGGAAGCGGAGTCGAAATTGCCATTGCGCAAAATGGCCTCCTGAAGCTTTGCGGAGCGACGCCGTCATGTGGATGGCATAAAGAGCAGGAGCTATTGCGTTTCACTCTTAAGGCTGAGCTTAAGTTTAGGTTTATGGGGGTTTTAACGTCCCAAAGCGACTCAGGCTATGAGGGGCGTCGTAGTGAAGGTCTCCAGAAATTTCCACCACCTGGGGTACTTTGACGAGCTGACATCGCACAGTATACGCGCCTCTCGAATTTCGTCTCCATCGAAATTCCCCGTCTGCCGTTTGTTTTCTATAGGGTTCTGAAGCAATCTTCCTTACGCGGATGCAGAAGGCCGTTTTAAATTGCCACCATAGTCGTTAAGTGGGTCCAGTACTACTTATAGACCCCTTTTGCAGCCGATTTTTGCAGACAGGCTCACTTTAGCCTGCAAGATTTTCGAGGAATGCCTCTATGAAAAAAAGAAGGTAAAATAAAAAGCAGGCACTGTGGCGCTATCTAGTTAATAGGATGCGAAGTACAAACCACTCGATCACGAGCATTGGTTTTGGTTTGGTTTATGGGGTTTAACGTCCCAAAGCGACCAAGGCTATGAGAGACGCCGTAGTGGAGGGCTCCGGAAATTTCGACTACCTGGGGTTCTTTAACGTGCATTGACATCGCACAGCACGCGGGCCTCGAATTTCTCCTCCAAAGAAATTCAACCGCCGCGGCCGGGATCGAACCCGCGTCTTTCGGGACAGCAGCCGAGCACCATAGCCACTGAGCCACCGCGGCGGCTCGATCACGAGTGATTTTCACCGTATTATCTGGAATGCTTTGAAAGCGTTCGTAAATTTAATGCGAATTGGTGCATTGAACGACTGAAATACATAAAACGCTGCGTAAAAGCTGGAAACACATTTCTGTTTCGCTCTTAACACTTTATTAAAATCCAGTTGATATTCAAGTTCATGACGAGAAGGTGTCTGTTAAAGTACCTTGTTAAAATAAAAGCAGTGATTTTTTTATTAGCTATCGTTGTTTATTAGCGATTAGCCACCATGAAGACCCTATTTTGCCCATTAGTGCCAGGATCCGAAGCTTATCTTGAAAACCGTCAAATTACAGCCGGCTGTTGACCAGAAAGACGGGGGTTCGATCCCGGCCGCGGCTTTTGGATTCCTATGCACGCGAAATTCTCGAGGCCCGTGTACTGTGCAATGTCAGTGCACGTTAAGGAACCCTCGGGTGGTCGAAATTTCCGGAGCCCTCCACTACGGCGTCTCTCATAGCCTGAGTCGCTTTGGGACGTTAAACCCCATACACCAAACCAAACCAGTTTTATTTCTACATACTGCGAGCCACAGCTTGGTACAGGGAGGAGGGGCACTGTGCTTAGCACCGTGAAATGTGCCCAGCAGAAACGCAACCATTGCGTAAGTGTGCAGAAACGGATGGCTATCACTTTGAAGGGCGCCGCCATGTTTGTATGCAAGGCGCTCGAAAGCAGCAGCGTTAATTCCTCAAAAATTTCGTACGCACGCTCACGCTGTTTCCCCAGCAGCATTTTTCTTAAATTTCCACACATTTCGCCAAGCACGTAAAACATGTCCGTCAAGTGAATCGCCTCGACGGAATGTCCTGAGCGTGAGGTATGTGGCTGGGACCTAACCTATGTTGTTCTTTAAAGCTTTTTTTTTTTGCAGGTAAGAACAAACAAAATGAGTGCCTGTCAGAAGTTTTAACCATGCTGAGCTGGCCATTGCGCAAAATAAGAAGTTATTTGTTTACGCCTGTCAAGCAGCTGTGAAATAAGAGAATAATTAGCGGAGGAGTGAAGGCAATTGCTATTTTACCCAGTTGTTTTATTTCAACTTAAAACCATGCTTTTGAAGATTGCGTTCTATCAAATGCGTTGACAGTTCCCATGTTTCGACTTCTGTTAACCTTAATACTGACCTAACCTCCAAAAGCCACTGATAAAATACATGATTCTTCAAACAGCGCCTCGGGACAGTGTATTGGCTCAAGATGCCATTAAGGAAATAGAAAAGCTGAGCTCACTTTAATTTACGGTTTTCGAGTCACTTTTGTTCTATTTTTATCCGAGAAAGCTTGTTCATCATGCGACGGTTTAAGTGAAAGTCACGACGTTGCACTGAAGTCTTCTTGGTGAATTTGATACCTACTTCCCGCATGAGAGCGGATATAAATTTCGGGGTATAAATTTCAACCCCAGCGCCGGAACAATATAGCTCATTCGCAGCTTGAGATGATTGATTATCTATCACTAGTTGATACTGTGGAGTGAATGAGCATTCAGGTTTGGGCGCCACCTCCACCGTCTCACTTTGGCGTACGTACTAACTGCTGTCTAGGTAGGCGCACTTTCTGCATGTACATTTCGGCTGCACTATGCTTAACAGCTTATCTGCGCCGAGCTCTGACTTCCACTCTTTGCTCTGGAATAAACACCGCACATGCGGTTTCATTTTACTTTTATCATACATTTATTGTGTGTAGTTTTACTGCCGGGAAAAATGTTCTCGCAAGCTGTGCGCTCCGCGAATCGTATAAGCGCTGTGCAAATATATTGTTGCCGGGTACACGTGGTACGCCACCAGCTGTTCCAGTTCGTGTGCATAAAGGAGTAAAGGCACCAAATTTTTGCTTACGTGTTTTATTCTTTCAAATGATGCTTTAGGCGTTAGTATACGTGGATTAACCGTGCTATTCGCGTATCGTCGCTAAACAATTTATAAATGATTTTCTTCTTCTTGGTGCTGTTTCGGTTTCGTTTTCATTAGCCGAATAATGATGGTGGGACAAGAAGTTGGTGTTTAGGTCACGTGAGGCATGAAAAAAATGGCAAAATAACTGCAGATGCACCGTTTATTGTCATTGCAGATCTTTAAGTAACTTGGCTTAAGTGTTTTAAAACTACGTTTCAGCGGCTATATCTTAAGTGTTTTTTATGACTAACATGCCTTAAACACCAACTACACGTCAAAAAAGCTTCTAGAAAAAAATTCAGTTATAAATTATTTACTGCTTGTAGTCGAATACCACGTGCTGAACCATGTATTTTAATGGCTAACGCCTCATTTGAAAGAAGAAACCATGCAATTAAAATTAGTGTCTGTGGTCCTTTAACGTATGTTCTCTTCTTAGAAGGAAAAACGCCACTGTATATTCCCATCAACTCGCACAGGTGCAGACTAGCGGCAGTGCGGTGATGACGTGGTCCCGGCATGAAGCGCGTGCAAACGCAATCGCTCGCGCCGCACATCGAGGCCATTTTGCGTCTGGTACAGGCAGTGCAGCCTAGCTCAGTTCGCCTCTCCCAAGCTATGAAGGCACTTGTTGTACTCATAGTCCTCTTGGTAGGCAAATATTTCAAAATCCTTTTCGCAGGCTATTAGTTTGAGAATGCGTGCTTTTTATGTACGAAAGCTCTCGCTAGCATCTGTATGAAGATGAAGGTAACCTCTCCTATTTCAAGATGGTTTGCAGTTCCTATCTTTATCATCGCATTCAAGCACTTCTTAGGCTTTCAACTGCCTTTATGTTCACCAGCTGAGCTTTCTGTTTAGCACATGCTGTCAATTCGGAATCAAGAGTGCGGGTCACTACTTTTAGTGACGTTGTACAACACGTCGTGACTGCGAAGTAGGATGGTGGGGTGTAGTTTCTGCTGAAGAACGGATCCCAACATAAAAATGTAACAACCGTTTATTGGATTAATGATGGCGACGGACGAGCATACCAACGCTACGCTCGTCTCCGTAGCGGACGGAAAAAGCCGCCCTTCCTTCTATTGCTTGGACCGATTCGGTCTTCAGTATTTTGTAAATAAATAAATAGGCCGCCCGGACACACAGCAAGAAGTGCGCGATAGCTGGCAGGTTGGTTTTAATCCTCCTGCACGGAATTAGAAAACTGTGTTCTGAAAATGTCAGTATTGGACACTTACCTTTGTAGTTCTGAAAGAGAAAAGTTTGCGTAGTAGAAACCCGAGTTCCTCCTCTATTGGTTTCCGCTACGAAAAAGCGATCGGAGCAGTAGATATGTTTGGCAGATCAATTTTGAGAGTTTACATAGACTCTCATTGTTAACATTTTGAAGGGTGTGGGAGCAAAATCTTGATCGCACACCGGGGTGTCGTTGCCCTAAGATGCTCTGGAAGATCATGAGAAACCTAAATCGTCTGACGTGATGGAAGCCAACAGTCGCTGAAACCAAGGAGAATAGGGAATATTTTTTTTAATTTGTGGAGTTCATCAATGGGATATTTATAGGGTAATTATTTAAAGATAATTGATTAGAAAGCAGAAGAAAAAACAGCCTCATCCCGCCGGTGGGATCCGAACCCACAACCTCGTGGTTTCGGATCCCAGCGTGCTATGTGGTTCCAGATGCTTTCTCGACTGCATTAACAATTGTGAGCTCAGGAAATATTGCTTGCAGAAACTGCCCAAAAGTACGATGAATTTGGTTCGTGCTTGCCGAATAAAATATCCGTTCCTTCAATGGGAACTAGACGGCGCCACCCGTAGTAATTATGCGAAAGCTGCTTGATATTGGACGCCGATGCTGCAGACGACTCGGACTTGTAATGAATTCTGATCGAATCAGGCAAGAACACCATCTAAACTTGTACTTAAGAAACAAGAGCGTCGAATGCCATCTCTGCGTCAAATTTCAGCGCAAATAAGCGAACGGTTTAAGCGAGAAAAGCATTTTACGTTGCGTTTTTAGCGTTGCGACGGTCAGTATTCCGATTCTTCTCTCTTCTGGTGGAAGCGCCAGGGGATGCGCCTTGAAACCAGTGTGTGATTCTCTCCGTGATTATATATTTTCGTCAGGGGGTCAGGGGGTTGCTTGTGTTAATTATGTGAGGAATGCGCGCCTCGACCCATGAGAGTCAGCTGCGCCATCTATCTTCTCGGCAATCATCTAGGCCCGTAGTAGCAGATTTCATTAGTAGATGGCTCGTGTGTGCAAGCCTTGAAACAAAGTGGTGTTTTTTTTAGCGACAGTCTTTTCGTGTGTGTTCTGGACCTCGCCTGGCAAATGTACCGCCTATTTAAAAGTTACTGCTTACCGTTTCTCGGCCCCGCCAGGACACATCACATCCTGTACACCTCACATTTGGCGGAGTCGACAAGATTTAAACTTGTGCTGGGAAGCCCCGTCGCTGGCATAAAGCACATATTTCCCTCATTTCTTTCTGTAGGGCGGTGGTAAGCTTGACATATCTGGCAGCCCTGAACATATTGATTGCAATAGTGTTCATCTGACACGACTAGGACAATTAATTTGAGAATAGGAAAATTTTTGACAGGGGTAGGATGTGAGGAATGCGCGCCTTGACACATGCCAATCAGCTGCGCCATCTGTCTTATCAGCAGTCAACTAGGTCCATAGTAGCAAATTTCATTAGGAGATGGCTCGCCTGTGCAAGCCTTGATGCCAAGTGTTTCTTTTGTTTTAGTGAGCCTTTTCGTGTGGGTTCTCTGCTTTACCGGGTAAATATACGATGCCTAATTAACAGTTACTGTTTACCGTTTCTCGGCAACTCACATTTGGCGCAGTCGACAGGATTCCAACCGGAAGGGGGGGGGGGGGAGCACCGTGGTTGGCATAAAGCACAGCTTTCGCACATTTCTTGTTGTAGGGCGTTTGTAAACTTGACATATCTGGCAGCCTTGAACATACATTTTTGCAGGAGTGTTCATCTGACACTACTATGAGGACTAGTTTGAGAATAGGGAAATTTTTAAGAGGGGTGGGATGTGAGGAATGCGCGCCTTGACCCATGCCAACCAACTCCGCCATCTATCTTATTGGCGATCATCTGGTCCGTCGTAGCTCATTTCATTAGTAGATGGCTCGTGTGTGCAAAGCTTTAAGCCAAGTGTTTTCTTTGTTTTAGCAATAGTCTTTTCGTGTTTGTTCTCAGCTTTGCGGGGATAATGTACAATGAATAATTAATGTTAGCGTTTACTGCACCTCGGCCCCGCCAGTACACCTCAAATCCTGTACACCTCACAGTTATAATTTTCTAAACTACATTGCTTTTAACTCAGAAGTCAACCAATGACTACCTAACTTAACTGAGTCAATGTCTTTGTCCTGTTTGAGTTTGGAAAATACCCTGGCCAATCCTCCACCAGAACATGCGCCACTCCAACTGCGGCCACCAACATCAACGATGAGCCTTTGTCCCTTAGTTTCTGGTTTGCGTGTCGTGCCTTTAAGTTTTATGTGGTTCCTGCTGGGGACCTTCTTGCCAAAGAGTGCGTTTTAAAAGCTGATTTCTGTAAAGTCGTCTTTTGAAGAAGGAACACTGCTGCTTTGGGCGCTCGACCGCCTGCAATGTGGACATTGCATTGCAATGCAAAGGACTGCTTTAAAGTCCCCTATCACTAAAGTAAAGGGAATACGGTGGGCCGAGTGTAAAATTGCTCGAACTTGAAAGTACACTTTTAGGTCGAGCGCTGTTAAATGCCGCTATGTGGGAGAGGAGCCCTCTAAACGTGCCATGACGGGAGCGTACATTACGGCATGCTATCAGCGTATGGCCTTTCAAATAAAGTCATTCTCTCTATCTCTTATCCTGCAGGCATAAACATCAAGACGTGAGGTCAGAGACACAGTGTTAGAAGAAATGACGCTGAGATGTTAGACGGAGCCGGTGTAATTAAAAGGTTTCGAAGTAATAATGCAAAGTTGGCCCGTTGGTTCAGATACTTTATGGGACACAGAGCGCCGAAAAGAATAAAACAACGGACTTCAACACGAAACCACAGGAAAAATGCTGGAAGAAGAACTCACCCGCTAAATGCTCGGAAGGAGAACAAAAGGGCGTGTTCCGCCGCTACGCACATGTCGTACAAAGTGCCTTAGGGGCTTTTGTGGTTTCTTTTTTCTTACTTCTTTTACAGCGGCTCTCGGCCCTCTATTCCGGCTTTCCATATTTATATTCATAGCTTTCAGCAGAACATATCTCCATTCGCACTCTGAAAGGAAAGCTCGTTTCACTTTGTGGAACCTTTAGCTTTCGGCTTTTTTCCAGAGACAGCGAATGGCTTCTACTGTAAAGGCTGCACACGCCCTGTGATCATCGCACCAATGTTTTACAGATGCGTGTTCGTGGAACTGAAAAAGCTGTTGTTCCTCCGCCGCCTACATGTTAGAGCACTTTCTAAAATTCCAGTATAAGTTTTTGCAATACTTGAAAGAGGCATGCTTATCAGTCGTTGTGGTTTAAAATCTCGCATTGCCGAATGCGCATTCTAGAAGCGGATAGTTTCTTACACGCCTGTATACTTTACTTTATTATACTTTATTACTTCACTGCTTAAAGGTGTGTTCAATTTGGCTGTACTTGCTTCACCAGTTCGAGCAGTCCAGCACTTTCGTATTCGTTTTCCCACAGCCGCATGCGACCGCAGCACTTCAGAATTCTTTTTTCCAAAGTGCGGTCCTGGTGCGGCACAAGTTCATAACTGCCTTTCACTCGCCGAAGTGGATGTGCAAACTGAATTCCAGCAGGAGGATGGCTGTCATGCGTACCTGGGAGAATTATGACCATCGTTTTAAAAAACGTTTCAGCAGTTGCCGTAAAATTTTCTGCGAATGTGCGAAGGAAACAGGTTCTATTACCATAAGGTTTCCAATCGCTCTGATGTAAAATGCTTGCGAATTACAAAAATGGCCACTTTGTAAACCCAAATTTATTTTGCTATATGTCACTACACTCACTTTTATAGGCACTGCGAATAACGGTAAGTTTGTTTTGGCTGCACTTACTACTCCACAGAATGACTGCGGAACTTTGAAATTCATTCCAATACCGAGTGCATACGCTGAACTTCTGTGTTTGTTTTAGAGGAGTTCCCGCCAGTGCAACATGTATTCTTGGCTGCTTTCCTCTTTATGAGGAGGAAGTGCAGCTGAAGTGCAGCTTGAGAGGAAGGCTTTCATGCATAGGCAGGAGATAAGACCGCCCTCTTGACAAAACCGCGGCAGTTTTTTTGTGCAAGGAGGATATGCAGTCTAGAATGTTCCGTCACGAAGTCCTAAATAGTCATATACAGCCCTATGATTAGCATTGCAGAACATATTCGTGAACAATGTACAGTCTTCGTCAAGAGTATTCAGGTCCAAGGCTTTTTGCTTAAGCAGCATAATGGAGCCATCACTGCACCGGTAAAGACAAAATGGCTTTGAAATTCTACCGGAAGGTTTCTACTGCACGCAGAATTCCTGCACGCTCGAATTTGCGTCTTCGTTACAGAAGAGCGCCAGAGAAAGCTCGTAATTTTATTAGGTCGAGATGGACCGTTTCCATTCGGATGGTATAGTTTCCAAGATGGACCGGGTACCATTTGGACGAGCAAGCATGCGGGGGCGGTAGGAATCACAGGCACAAATAGCGGTCAAAGCACACTTTATTTTGCTCATGTTTTCATTAGAGGACTTTAGAAAAGCCTCCTATATAGTGTAAGGTCACTGGAGTCGTATACCCCTTTATATTTCACGGCTGCATCGACTACTAGTGCCATCAAGTGGATGCCGCAGTTGTGGACTCCTCCGTTGAGTTCGAACCACCATCCGACGATTCCCCTTCGGACACTGTTGTGTTACCCCCGGAAGGAGAGGTTGAGTTACCGCTGCCGCTTGGCTCAGTGGTATTTCCGCCTCCGCTACCTTCGGTAGTGTTGCAGCCCATGGGTCCACCAGGAGGAGGCTTGAAGACACGAGAAATAAACATTTACAATTGGTGCGCACGTATCAGTGCAAGCGACAGAGAGCCTGAGCATGGCAGAAACGTATTAGCGTAGCCGTTCATCGGATTACCGGACGCCGGCTTCGGAGGCGCAGTGGCTCAGCCTCTGCCACCGCCTGTGCCACGTCAGCACACTAATACGCAAGCACCAATGCGTCTCCACTATGCTAAAACTCTCCGTTAATTCTGTTGCTATTGAAGTTGCTTTTGAAATTGTTTCTTTCTTCCATATCTCAAAACATACAGTTGTTTTCTCTTCCGCCATTTTTTATGCGTTTCAAGCGTCAGCACTTAAAGCCATGAGCCATTCGTTTTTTTAACCGGAATTAATAAATATATGCAGATAGTCCTGTCAATTATGTCATTCGTATCACTGCGATTCTTCGCGAATAGATATTAACTGCGAAAAATGACTTCAATTTTTCATCAGAAATAAAAATAGCCATAGCGGCTCGTATTCACAACAAAACTAAAATAGTCTTTTTTTTATATTTAGACCCTATAATGTTCTTCCAGAATTTTGAAATTTCCTCGAACCAGTGGTGCTGTAATGACGTCATAAGATTTTTAACGAGTGACGATAAGGTGCTGACTCCCGATACGTTTCGATAAGCACTAGTGTAAAGTTTATATCCCTGATTTGAATAAAAAGGATATTAACGCGCAAAAACAATGTTTTCGGAATTTTCATGCCCACCACTGAACAATTAGAGAACATAGAACCCAAAAGTTTGTTCCAGAAGCTTGAATGTTCTGAAGTAAACGGCAGGACGTCGATTAATTAAACTGTACTTGCTATGCACAGCCCTATTTCGACATCAAATATTTAAAGTCTACTATTCGAACTAGCATCTGTGACATATTCCCAAGAAGTATCCTACTACCACTGTTGTCTGATTTATATGTGTGACATCGCCAGCATGAAGTCTAATTCTAGATTCACAGTTTATTCCGAGGGCACTTCTTGGTTGACGTGCGGTAATACGTGTAGGAGTTTAGCCAGTTTACATAAACTAAACGGCTGTAATTATATTACCTTTAGGTTCACTACTTATTCTTCTCAGGGTAAAAATGCGGCGAATTTTTAGCTTATTTTCTGCCTTAAAGTTTAAAACTAAAGTCGTGTGTAATAGCGATGATCGAGTAATTATTATTATCTACCTGCACGTTTTCAGTTCCCTTCGAGTTCTAGCGTCTCCTACCAAAAAAAAAAAGAAAGTTGTTATTGAACCTTTCTTCATTTCTTCTAACGTAGCCTACTGAACACGAGTATCGGGCACCACAAAAAAAAACAAAGTGCAAAAAATGGCGGATGTTCAAAAAATGAGTTGCTCACTGTATGCCATTTGATGAACTTACGCACAACTGAGTCGTTTTCAACTTCAGATATATAGATAACATTCGAGCAGTTCCATGTTCAACGCCTGAACTGAGGACATCGAGGAGA
The DNA here is from genome assembly GCF_055824585.1 of Amblyomma mixtum. Lineage (NCBI taxonomy): Eukaryota > Metazoa > Arthropoda > Arachnida > Ixodida > Ixodidae > Amblyomma > Amblyomma mixtum. The sequence continues at coordinate 220,664,788 of NC_143013.1, read as the reverse complement.
TATCCAGCTTTGCTTCACGCGGTGATTGTAATAAACATTTCTGCACTGCGCTAGAGCACGTTGGACATTGACATCACTCACGAGAAGATTTGGTTTGGTTTATGACGTTTAACGTCCCGAAGCGGGTTAGGCTATGAGGGGCGCCGTAGTGAAGGGTTCCGCAAAATTCCAACCACTTGGGGTTCTTCAACGTGCACTGACCTCGCACAGTACACGGGCCTGTAGAATTTCGCCTCCATCGAAATTCGGCCGCCGCGGCCGGGATCGAACCCTCGTCTTTCGGGTCAGTAGCCGAACGCCGTAACCACTAAGCTACCGCGGTGGGTCTCACGAGAAGGAACCCACAGGAAATGGTAACGTTTGAAATATCGGCTATTATGTTTCGAGGAATGAATGTGTAAACAAAACGTCAAAAACGGAAGTAATTCGTCCATCTGATACTCCTTTTATTGCGGTAGCGCCTACAAGCGTTCCAATGCCTCTGAAGATTAGGAATTGTTGTACATGGCTGAGCACTCGCTTACGTTTATTTAGATGTATAAAGACGACAGAGGTGGTCTGCTGGGCCATACTTACTGGGGGAGGGCGTCCCCAGCCTCCATGGTCGCCACCGCCGCCGTGGTGCGCGGCGGCAACTATGAGGAGTCGCAAGAGAGAGAAAGTTCTTAGACAAGACATACACTGCACAGTACTCACTGAAATTAAGACCGCTTTATTTCGGTAACCCTCGCATGCGAACCAATTGCTGACGCGGCAAGCTAAATATAATATTAAGTGACCCTATAACGAACCGCTTCTCTAGAACCGGCTTGCCACTCCCGAGAGACTTATTTGTGCCCGTCGTGATGAGTCCATGTCTTTTGCATTCTAAGACTGTGTCAGAATTTCTGGGTTGTCTTAGTAACGGCGGGCGCATTCTTCATGCGATATGAACTGCAAAAACCTTCAGCGTGCCTATTTGTTCAGCGAATTAATTACTGAGGCATCCTTCGCTTCTCTGGCCTGTCTTTATCAGATATTGCTGTGTGCCGCGATGTAATTTTTTTTTGTTCCTATTACGCAATGTCACTAAAAGTAACGATGCGTGCGATTTATGCCGACGTGGTAAGCAAGGGGCTGCTCAGCGCAAACATCGACAATGTACGAGCGACTTGTCCAACAACATGCACTGTTTTAAATAGGCTGCCTTGGTAGGGAGGGCCCGAATAAAGCACAACTGGTGAAGAGAAAGACGTTTGAAAGCCTCCGAACGGTTTGAAGGTTATACTGAAAGCAAGAATTACTGTACAAACCGATGCCGTATAACATACCTTCGCCTTAACAGATATTAAGGAGATATTTTGCCCATAAAAAAGCGCATTCTGAGACTAACAGCGAGAGAAAAAAAATGTTGAAATACTTGCCTACAATGACGACTATGAGAACACCAAGAGTCTTCATGGCGTGGGTGAGCTGAACCAAGCAAGACTTCAACTGCCGGTGCCATGTGCCAGATCAGCCTGGCTTTATATCTGGCGCGACCGCTTGCTTTTGCACACGCTTCATGCTGGGGCCACGTCATCATGACGCTGCCGCTCGCCCGGTCATGCGCATGCTACTGCGAATATGCATTGGCATCTCCGTTTGCAATAAGAGAATAAACGTCAATTCCAGAAACCACGTGTACCGTGGCAACAACATATTTGCACAGCCCTTATACGATTCGCGGAGCGCACAGCTTGCGAGCACTTTTTTTTTACCTGCAATAAAACTATATAAATTAAGTGCATGATAAATGTAAAACAAAAACGCGTGTGCGATGTTGTTTCCAGCGAAAAGGGTATATGTCGAAGCTCGGCGCAGATAAGCTGTTAGGCATAATGTAGTTGAAATATACATATAAAAAATGCGCCTGGATTCGACAGCCGTTGGCATGTACGCCAGCGTCAGAACGCCGGAGGTGGTGTTCAAAATAGGTGACTCATTCAAGGAAATTTTGACGGAAGACAGGCGTGAAGTGCTGGTCCGGTGCATCGCGCGTGTCTGCGGCTATATATTTCATGTTTCTTCTTTTAGGGGACTGCAAAGCCACTGAACGTGGAATATGTGCGCAACCATTTTGGAGGCATTAAATACGGCCTTTGTAACCTCTTGCGAGGCGAAGAATTTTGAGAGAGGGAATACCTTCCTACTAGCGAAAACAGTCAAGAAGGCAGAATTGAACTGTTTCAATAGAACAAGCGAGGGGCCCGAGTGCCCCAGTTATGATACAGTGCCGAACGACGCAAATTTGATACTGAAAAAGCGGCATTTTCCCGAAAGGTTTATGTACTTTGAGTTTATTGGAGGAAGTTGGATTCGAACGCTGATATGCATGAAAATATATCTGATGAATACGTCTGAGTCTCTCAGATGCAGAAGAATAAACATATGAAAAAACATGTCATAGTAGCTCCTGAGAACCTGGTAGAGCTCTCTGTAAGCACCCAGAAGGACAAGGTTCATTAGAAAGGACAAAGGATTCCGCGCACAACTAGAACTAAGGTGGATAGTCTTAAACTTAGAAAGAGGTTACTAAGGTACGACGTGACATAATGGCCAGTAGCGTGTCGCTCGACAACTCCAACATTTTGCCCCTCTCTTTCACTTTTATCTGAAAGCCGAAAATTGAAAGTGCATTCACGAAAGTATGCACTGCTTAGAAAAAAACACGCAGGAAGAGAAATTATTTGTTTTTCAGCAGCCGCACGGCAAGGGGCACATATTGTGCTCGGCAGAAGCGCTTGAGCATGATTCATTACCGAGCGCAGTAGAGAATGTTTGTGTAGTTTTTCATGCACACAAAGTGCTTTCATCCCGACCTAAAAATTTAGAAGACAGAGTAAGACTTGTTATCTTCGAAATATATTTCACAAGGTCAGCTGTGCGATACAGAATCGCAAAGGAAGGAAAATGTCGACGCGTTCCAGAATGAAAATGACGTTTCCGTGTCCATTTTCGGTCGGGGAGCTGCAGGTAAAACTTAGTCCCAGGTGAATTCCGGTAAATGCTGTTGCAGCAAACAACACAACAATTTCTTGTTCTTTTTACAAATTTCATTGGTGTCTGAAATAACCTCACCAGCGTACCGCAAAATCACTGCCGCTCTGGCGATTAAGCGTTGCCTCCAGCCGCCGCGGTGGCTCAGTGGCTATGGTGCTCGGCTGCTGGCCCGAAAGACGCGGGTTCGAACCCGGCCGCGGCGGCTGAATTTCATTGGAGGAGAAATTCGAGGCCCGTGTACTGTGCGATGTCAGTGCACGTTAAAGAACCCCAGGTGGTCGAAATTTCCGGAGCCCTCCACTGCGGCGTCTCTCATAGCCTCAGTCGCTTTGGGACGTTAAACCCCATAAACCAAACTAAACCAAACCAAGCGTTGCCTCCTCAATCTGGAAGCGCGCGCCGCCGCTAGTGGCGCGCGCATCGTTCCGGAGTTAGATGCGCATGGTGCCTATACTAAAACGCTCTGCGAATATAAATTGCTTGCTACACGCTGACGCCATTTGCCTCGCCTCCTTTTTCACGCTAACGCTATCTGAAGCTCTCTGCTGTTCTGCTATGGGGAGCGCCAGCACCGAATTTTTGATAACTTCAGCTGGAGATGGCACTTTCAATGCAACTGCTTATTGCATAAGCTACGCGTGTCTTGCGATGATCACTTCCAGCGATATTTTTGCTCTCGAAAAGTTAATTGAATTGCTTTGTTTGCCGTACTGTGTCACTGAGCAGGGAATGCAAAACTGTAAGAAATGCAGTACTTCTTAGTGCTTAGCTGCTGGGTACCTGGCTCATTTGCGCATGCGCACTGACGGCGCGCGTGTTCCGGGTACTCCGGTAACGCTAACACGGTACACGTAAGGCTCCTCTATTTTTTTAAAGGTACCAAAAAGTCTTGATCCAGCCGCCGCGCCCTGCGATAGGCCGGTTGGTGACACGTGATCTCTTCGGCTTCACGTCCCGCCCAAAGGGACCAGCAGTGATCGCTGTGCCGGCGGAACACGCGGAGGTCTCTGTTTGCGAGCGTGAAGTGGGCCGATAAGGCAAGGAAAAAGAGGTTCACGCGCTTTCTTTGCATTGTTGTTGTGAACTAGAAAAGTATATGCACCTGATGCTTAAGCGGACGCAAGAATTATACGACTAAATTCAACCTCTGCAGCTTGACATGGCAATACACCTGGCTGCTGTGATTTCGGTTGCTGGAACCGCGCGGAAGACGGGAAGTTCGTTTAAATTCCTCGCGGTGATAATAATATTGACACGACGATTGGACGGAGAAGAGGAAAAAGATCGCAGCCGCAAGAAGTAGACGACGCTGAAGTGGAGGTCCGTTTTCTCTGGTGCCCTCGTTCAGCCGCTGCAGTTACTTTTCTGTGTAGCAACTGTTACACATCTGGTGGAGGTGCTGGGTACGCTTCCCGACCTGCGTACGCCTACGAGATAAAGACGGTCTGTACGAATTTAAGGTGCTCCCATTTGGACTTTGCTCCGCTCCGGCCACATTTCAACGCATGATGGACACTGTTTTAGCTGGTTTGAAGTGGCAGTCGTGCCTTGTGTACCTGGACGACGTGGTCATCTTTTCGTCTAGCTTCGAACAACACTTGCAGCGATTGCGCATTGTCCTTCAAGCCCTCCAGTCTGCACAACTAACTATCAAGCCAGAGAAATGTCATTTCGCCTTCGAGGAGCTCCGTTTCTTAGGACATGTTGTCAGCGCACAAGGTGTTCTTCCAGACCCCGACAAGACTTCCGCCGTCTCCCGTTTCCCACGCCCAACCGACAAGACGGCCCTCCGACGTTTTTTGGGCCTCTGCTCGTATTACCGCCGCTTTGTTAAAGATTTTTCTCGCCTAGCTGAGCCATTGACTGCCTTGACTCGAGATGACACACCCTTCGTATGGGGAAGTGCCCAAGACGCAGCCTTCGAGGAACTCCGCTGCCGCCTTCAAAGTCCACCAATACTAGCTCATTTCGACGAGAATGCAGAGACTGATGTCCACACTGACGCCAGCAATGTCGGCCTCGGAGCGATCCTCGTACAGTGGCAGGACGGCGCAGAGCGAGTAATCGCTTATGCGGGCCGCACACTTTCTCGATCGGAACGGAACTATTCGACGACAGAAAAGGAGTGCCTTGCCAGCATTCAAGACCTAGCCAGCCTTCAAGACCCTTCCGGCCGGTTGGCTAGATGGAGCCTCCGTTTACAGGAGTACGACGTTACGGTCGTCTATAAATCGGGTCGGCAGCACCAAGACGCGGACTGTTTATCACGTGCGCCCGTGGAACCGGCTACGCAATTCATCACCGAAGATTGCCCTACTCTTTGTGCCATTAGCATCTCCCGTATGGCGCAGCTTCAACGAGCAGATTCTGAGTTGGCGCCACTCGTTAAGTATCTGGAGGGCTTGAATGCTCATGTACCTCGTGTGTTTCGCCGTGGACTACAGTCCTTCATTCTGCGGCGTGGAGTCCTCTACAAGCGCAACTTTGACAGCAACAAGGAGACGTTTCTGCTTGTTGTGCCATCCCAGTTACGCTCCGAAATCTTAAGCGCTTGTCATGATGAACCATCCGCCGGCCACTTGGGGGTCAGTCGCACACTGGCAAAGATTCGGCTTAAGTATTACTGGCCCAATTTACTACAATCCGTGCGTAGATACGTAACAACATGCCGGGATTGCCAACGGCGCAAATCTCCTCCTCTAAAGCCAGCAGGCTTTCTGCAGCCCATAGTACCACCAAAGACCCCTTTTCAGCAAATTGGCATAGACCTCCTCGGCCCTTTTCCGAAGTCGTCCAGAGGAAAACGGTGGATTGCGGTCGCGACAGATTATTTGACCCGATACGCTGAGACCGCGTCACTTGCAAACGGTACTGCTGCTGAAGTCGCCGACTTCTTCGTCCACAACATCGTCCTGCGTCATGGCGCTCCTGCAGCTATCATTACTGACCGTGGAGCTGCATTTACGGCCCGCTTCACTCAGGCTGTACTCAAGCTCACGCACACCAGCCATAGACGTACAACGGCCTACCACCCGCAGACAAACGGCTTGGTGGAACGCCTCAACAGGACCTTGACCGACATGCTTTCCATGTATATTGATATCGAGCACAAGACATGGGACGAAATTCTTCCATACGCAACATTCGCGTATAATACCGCGCAGCAAGAGACGACGCAGTTCACTCCGTTCGAATTAGTCTTCGGTCGACAGGTTACCACCCCCCTGGATGCTATGCTACCCGTGGACCCCCCTGACAGTGAGAGTGAACTTGATGTCGACGTCGCCACCTATGTTCAGCGTGCGGAAGAAGCGCGGCAACTGGCCAGACACCGCATTCATCGTCAGCAGCAGATCGATGCTGACCGCTACAACCTTGGACGCCGCCACGTTACCTACAACCCAGGCGACTATGTGTGGGTTTGGACGCCCGTTCGTCGCCGCGGGCTGTCCGAAAAGTTACTGCGCCGCTACTTCGGCCCTTACCTTGTTGTGCGCCGCCTCAGCGACGTAACGTACGAAGTTGCACCAGCCTCGCCAGCTCGTTCATCGCACAACGGCAAGCGCAGCGACGTTGTGCATGTGGTGCGAATGAAGCCGTACTACGAGCGACCCCCCGAGTGACTTTCCGGCTGCATGTAGTCATATTCCGTGATGTCAGACTCGTGGTACAACTCTTGAACACTTTTTCTTCGGTCTGACGGTACCACCGCATCGGGGCGATGCTCCTGAAGAGGGGGCAGTGACACGACGATTGGACGGAGAAGAGGAAAAAGATCGCAGCCGCAAGAAGTAGACGACGCTGAAGTGGAGGTCCGTTTTCTCTGGTGCCCTCGTTCAGCCGCTGCAGTTACTTTTCTGTGTAGCAACTGTTACAATATTAGCAGAAGGAAGCTATGGCTCCATAGGATCGGCCGCAAGAATTTCGTGCCCACTAAAAACGCCCGACTATGCGAATAAGTGATTTTGGTTTGGTTTTTTGGGGTTTAACGTCCCAAAGCAACTCAGGCTATGAGGGACGCCGTAGTGAAGGGCTCCGGAAATTTCGACCACGTGGGGTTCTTTAGCGTGCACGGACATCGCACAGCACACGGGCCTCAAGAATTTCGCCTTCATCGAAATTCAGCCGCCGCGGTTGGGATCGAACCCGCGTCTTTCGGGACAGCAGCCGAGCGCCGTAACCACTGAGCCACCGCGGCGGGGTTAAATAAGTGATTTCTTACGGCTCATAAAATGTAAACACCGTAAAGCACCCTTTCGCCTTTGTTTGCGCATATGCTGTTGCATGAGCAAGATCTCAAAAACGCTATTAGTGTTTCGGCATTCGTCGTTCCGAAAATGTCTAGGCAATAGGCACTGTAGTTTCACACCCTGTGCTCTTCACGAATATGTCAGGATGCAGTACGAGGCGTTTTTAAATGTGATGCGAATTCTGCCTGTGATGAGCACTGACCGTAATCCGCGAGTTCTGCACATGATTTGCATGTCTAAGATAGCCTTGCAGGTGCGTCATTTATGTTGTACAGCGGTCGTCCGTTCCGAGCTCGAACACGCCAGCGGTGTGGCCGCGCTCTTGGGATGGCCATTGCGTCCGACACGACCACGCATCGGAGAAAAGTGGCGCAGGGATTGAGGAACCAGAGCTGCAGTGATCCTCGTCGTGTGCCACTTCGCTTTGATGCACACCTGCGACTGACGCTCTGAAGTGCGCTGCCATACCACTCGTGTGTGCAAGCAAGGAGTGGACGACCCCGTTCATAATGCGATTGGAACGCGTAGGGGCGTGCTACACACAACGGCTTTAACGTGTCAGCGCCATTTTATAAGTTTAAATAAGATAGCATACGCAGGTGGACTTGCGGCGGTTTTGTTTTGCGTATACAGGATACCCAAGATCACGTGCGCATAGAGGCAAATATTATGTCAAATGTGCCAAACACCGCTTGAACTGTATGCTTCAAAAGAACTGATGATACTTACAATATGCACCGCACGCCTGGCGCCCATAAGGTACGCAGCTAGTTTTGAGGTTGCTTTAATTAGATGCTAGTTAGGAAAGGATCGTTTAGGTTTCGTTTTTCTTTTTGGCCACACCTTGGGGTGCACTCTAGGGCTCTGTGCGAAATCAATTAAAGCTTCATTGTTCTGAAATTCTACATTATATTTTCATTACAGGATCACATCACTATTGACGACGTTGAGCCGATAATCCTAAGAAATAGTTGCAAGAAAAAATTGAAACCTTATGCCGCACCGAGCATTTTTGCTCGTCGGCCAAGTCATAAAGAAAGGGAACCACCCACAAGCGAATGAGGGAGGGTACACCTGGTATGTTTATAATGAAGACGAAATTGTGTCGAAAAAAAAAAAAACCTTACCTACTCTCACATACAGGATTCTAAAAAAATGAAGGTCCGTTTTATGCATGGTTATGAGGCCCATTCGGGCTATAGCTCACGGATATTCCCGCGTCCTGTTTGGCCGGAGGTCATAAATGCTTTTTTTTTATTTCAAGTCTGCTTTTACGACGTTTTATTGTATCAACGCAGATGTATGAACAGAATCTAATGCTGATAGTGACTGCGATTAGGCCGCCGCAGGTGGCTCAGTGGTTATGGTGCTCGGCTGCGGACCCAAAAAACGGGGGTTTGATCCCCTTTACTGCGGTTGCATGTCAATAGAGGCGCAACGCTACAGGCCTGTGTACTGGGCGATGCCAGTGAGCGTTAAAGAACCTCAGGTGGTCGAAATATCCAGAACCCTCCACTGCGGCGTTCCTTACAGCCTGAGTCACTCTGGGACGTTAAACCCCAATAAACCATAAAAAAATTATTGCAAGTGCTTGGGTGGGCACATAAACAGCTGTAAATTTTGTCTGATCATGTTCTATAATCGTATGCTCTCATGTGCGGCACTGCAGTGGAGGCCGCAGGGACAAGTGAGTTACATGCTTTTAAAGGCATACCTCTTGCATGTGCAGCCTGATAAGAGAGGGAGTTTGATGTTTTTCTGGTTGCATTTCACAATTGTGTTTCCTTATCACTATCTTGGTTTGTACACAGCTTTGTCTAGCACGGAGCCAGCTGCAGGAACTGAAAGCAAAGAGGAAGCAATAACAAGTAGGTTTCACGTTTTTAAATGGGATACCTGTTGTGTGTGCGGCTAGATATGACAGGCGTTTTTGTATTCTTTTGGCTGCATTTCATAATCTTGTGCACTAATGATAATTTTGCTTTGTAGACAAGTTTGCCTACCACAGAGCCAGCTGCAGAAATTGTAATCAATGAGATAGCAACGACGAGTGAGTATTATGCCTCAACATGCTTATATGTACTGTTGTCACGCGTGTCCTTACGCTGTTTTGCTCCGTACAGATCTGCTGATCGCTGAATAAGACACTGCACAGATGAGCAGTGCCGGAGCGAGCAGAAGACGCACGAACAAGTGTGTTTAATCAGTGCACCTGCCTTTATTACCAGGTCATATTGGGATTGGTGCGCTCATTGCGTCTGAATTTTTAACAGCTACAACGCCAAACACTTTGGAGGCTGAAGTGAAGTACTTATCTACTACAGTGCTCAAAGAGACCTGTAAGTTATGTGTAGTTCTGAATTTTCACTATTCTAGAGCTCATAATTTACATCTTGTGCTGCACATAAGCAGAAACGAAGTAGTAGGTGCTGTTTTGCTTCTGCAGTTGCTCACATTCGTTGCGGGCACAGCTGCATCGCCTGATGTCCTTTTCGTTCCAGCACTAGTCATACCGGGTGTTTATTTTAGAAGGTCCAAAATTTTTAAAGAAAGGTAAATTCCTTTAGGTTTATTTTAACCCTGGGGCTATACTGAGGGCTACGGCGGACACCAGGTAAGAGGCAAACTACTTTAATTAGTTCGCTGATTAACTGAATACGTTAATTAACTTTTACAATTTTTATTTTAGGGGATATGTTGTATTAGCAGACTTGGAGATCGTCTTCCAAACAGTCCAGCCAAGAAAAAAGATTTTCATGAAAAAATGTTTTGCGTGCGTAACGAAGCGAGAAAAAGTCACCCTGGTAGGCAGCTTCACACTGTAACACAGCGTCTGTGAGCGCCTGTGACGTAGCTCGCTCCGGCCTGCACTTTGTGTCAATGCGTTTTTGTTCCAGCGCGGCATTCCGTGAGGCCGCGGAGCGAAGCGAGATAAGCAGCGATAGCGCAGGCCGCCAGTCCGGGACGCGTGACGCAAAGCGCAGGGCGGAGTGAACTACGTCAGAGGCGCTCCTGCCGCTGCGTTACGGTGTGAAGATGCCTACCAGGGTGACTTTTTCGCGCCTCGTAACGTGCGTGAAAAATTTCTAATTAAAATTGTTTGTTCTCGGTTGGACTGTTTAGAGGACGATCTCCAATTCTGCGAATACAACATATCCCCTTAAACAAAAATTAGAAAAGTTAATTAACATATTTAGTTATTCAGCGAACTAATTAAAACAGTTTTCCTCTTGCCTGGCGCCCGCCGTAGCCTCCAGTGTAGCCCCAGTGCTAAAATAAATCTAAAGCAATTTACCTTTTTTTTAAATTTTGGACCTTCTAAAAAAAAACACCCGGTATATGCAGCCTTGCTGAACCGGGTGAAAGAGCTGGAAGCTAAACTTCTAGATACCCAGCATAAGCTTAAGCTCGCACAGACGCAAGAACGCTAAACATTTACTGCGAGCAGTCATCTTGTTGCTGAGATGAAGAAATATTTAAATGACGATCAACTAAAGGGCCTCCAAAAAGCTACCTTGAGGGGAACTAAATGGAGCAAGAAGACTGTGATAAAGGCCTTAAGGATGAAACTGTGCTGTGGTACCCGAGTCGACAAAGTTTTAAAGGAACTTGCGCAGCCCTTGCCTACGGAACGCACATTGCATCGTGATTTGGAGGGCTACAAATTGATAATGGGCTGCTCTATCCCATCGTTAAATGTATTGAATTGAAGGTACATATGAATCTGTTTCCTACTTTACATTTCAATGGGATTCAGTCATACGAGTGCCATTTCTTTTATCCGTCTGTAATAATAGATATTCCACGCAGGTGGAGCTCATACTACCCGAGGAATGCCATGCCGTTCTGATGATGGATGAAATTCAGCTCACGCAGGGTCTTGTTTACGAAGCATCATCTAGTAAAGTGCTAGGAGCTCCAACAATTCGCCTCGCAGATGGTACCCTTCCTATGACTGAGAGGCAAACCATGCTACTTGGTTACTTTTGACCAAGACGGTACCTCTTCCCTCCATAGGGAATTCATTACGCGGATTTCACAATACTCCAAAAAGTTATTATTCTTTGCAACGTGACAGAGCGCAAACACGTTTGAATGAATTTAGATGGTTCATGAAGTCTCGCCTAAGCGAGGCTGGCCTGCCTAGCCTCGGACCAGGTTTTTATGCTGCTCTCGGTCAACCTGGCGCAGGGCGTTCTCTACGCTTAGTGGCGCCTTTTTGCCTCTCTTTCTCTTTTTAGGTAGTTAAATAATTACCCCAGTCTTTCGAGACTCGTAGCTCCTTACACAAGCGAAGAGCGTACGCCTATGTTTGTGACTTCACGTTCATGGTGGCGAGCTCGTGAACCAGGAAATAAAATGAGCGCAAAACTGTTGCTAACAATTAACAGTTTGCTTTAGCTTATATAGAATGTTCAAGCTGATGAATTAATTTAATCGAGAACTTATACTGTGCAAGAAATAGCTCACACAAGGAAAGGGCTTAAAAAAACATCAAAAGGAAATGGAGCAGTGTCTTTGGAAACGTTAGTAGAGGATATTGTACATCTATTATAGCAACATACACTGACTGTGGCGAGACCTCCCAGCTATACCTCACTGAAGAAGCTGGGGCCCTCGTGCGGTCATGCGACGGGTTTTATCGCTCCAACGTGCCTGCGAGTACACTTGCCCGCTGCTAAGCACAACACAGCGGCCCGAATCCAACTGTGTAGGATTGTTCAAATGCAGTTCATTAAAGATCCAAGGTTTGGGAAGAAAAGAAAAGGTAATTGCATATATTTTTTTTAAATAAATAAGCCGGTGCCACCGCCAGGCGAATTTAGTGTGCCCTATTGGCATGCTGAAGATGGATGTCTTTGCTGCGCCCCTTTTTTGTTTCTTCGGCTTAACTATTCGCCTCTCTGGAGAGCAGTCTGCTAGCGCTGTTAGACTGATGAGCTGGGCACGTTGATTTCAATGATTATGAGAACCGAAGGGCAATGGCTGCTGGCTCGGCTGTTCCAATCGTATCATAATTAGATAAGGGTTTTAGATAGATAGATAGAAACTTAGGTAGAATCTTAAAAGATATCAAATGTGAATTTTTTACTGTTCCAAAAATAATATCTAGAAAGTTATTCACTGCGTGCTCATGCCGCTCCAGCATCCGTGGCACATGAGGTACATTAGACACTAGGCGCCTTGGATGCTTTATTTTCTTTAAAAGATTCAAAATACGTTTTTAAATGTCTGTTTCAAAGTGGTGATCAGAGTGACGAAGTTGACACTGTTGTTTTATTCATGCAGTTTATCACAGATAGCCTCATGGGCCTCTTCAACACCCAGATATCGTTATGCAGTCCAGGCAGCCAGTGAATGCGCAGTGCGAATGTCATGATTCACCAACTATGCCATCATTGTTGCGCACTAGATATGCAGAGCAGTACAATAAACTTATATGTACTGTACTAATCAGCGCATCAAACTAAAGTGACAGCCAGATACAGGAGTGCACTGAACGCATCATTTAATTATGACTACTATGCTTAGAGGCGTGAAGATTTGGTTTGGTTTTGGGGGGTTTAACGTCCCAAAGCGACTAAGGCTATGAGAGACGCCGTAGTGAAGGGCTCCGGAAATTTCGACCACCTGGGGTTCTTTAACGTGCACTGACATCGCACAGTACACGGGCCTCTAGAATTTCTCCTCCAAAGAAATTCTAGCCGCCGCGGCCGGGATCGAACCCGCGTCTTTAGAGGCGTGAAGAAAAATGCAAGAATAAAATTAAAAATGGGCAGACGAAAACCACTACTTTCTATAAATAATTATAGTGCCCTAAACGTATCTACACGAACTGTACAATGCGTAACATACATACACTGAACAACACACGCCCAGCAAAATATAATGAAGCTTGGGCACCTGTAGCGAATGTAGCATTGGACGCAAAGAAAAAAATCGCACAGAGGGATTAAACTAACAGGCAGAGGTTACATGCAAATACTGTCACGTTACGCAAGATTACTAAGGATTTCAACAAGCATTTTATAAGAACTATTTTCTTCATTGGTAACTGCACTTTAAATATTACAGATTAATAAGCGCAGGGGCCATCTAACGCATTCTGCATACCTATGATTGGTGTATATTCATGGTACATTTTTAATTTCGTTTCTACGGAAATGAAATTTACCTTGTTTACCAAATATGGTTTCCCGAAACGTCTCCCGTAAAATTGTGTAGGCGCAAGCAATATCTTCAAAGTGAACAGAAAATTTCGCTGTGAAAATGTAGCCAACAGCGTTGTTTTTAGCGCTTCTCCGAGTAACTTTGGTTTGGTTTGGTTTATGGGGTTTAACGTCCCAAAGCGACTCAGGCTGTGAGAGACGCCGTAGTGAAGGCTCCGGAAATTTCGACCACCTGGAGTTCTTTAACGTGCACTGACATGGCACAGTACACGGGCCTCTAGAATTTCTCCTCCAAAGAAATTCCAGCCGCCGCGGCCGGGATGGAACCCGTGTCTTTTGGTCTTTTGGGTCAGCAGCCGAGCACCATAACCACTGAGCCACCGAGGCGGCCCGAGTAACTTTGAATGCATAAAGTGCACTCATTAAAGTACATGCAAACAATGTAGCTACAAATTTTTCCTGATATCAAAGTTTAAGCGCTGGCTAGTTAGTGATAACACTTGCAAGTGTATTTGTCTCTTCGTGACTGTAGCAGGGTATCGGTGACTTCGTGACCGTGGCAGGGTATTGACCGTGGCATTTCATCACACTTTGCGAGCACGCAGTGGTTTCACATAAAGGATAAATCTGACTTTTTATCTTTACATCCGGCTTACAGATAATGGAAGCCAAGTAGTCAATCTTGGTACGCACGAAGAAAGCGTGGTAGAGCACCCGTGTCAATCTTTTTTGTATGTAAAATGTTTTCAGGCTAATCAGCACCACCTTGTTCAAACTTTTTCCCAGACTATTTACCCCTTCTAACCGGGCCAGACATCCATTTGACAGTTGCTGACGTGATAAGCAACCAAATGTGCGCATTTTTCTTCGTTCTCGCTTAATTTTCGACCCTGCTCCCTTAAACAGTTATTGACGCAATGTCCATTCTGGCTGATGATAAGCTTTCTCCATGGGATAGGAATGGCATACACCACTCCTGTGGAGAACTTTACAAAAAATGTATCGTGGGTCTTCTGAAATTATTGTTTTTTCGACTGTAGACGCGTGGGACAATCTTCTGTAGATTGTTGGGCGCTGAAAAAACAACTTGCACATCGTGCCTGCTTGGCACTGTTTTGAAGTTGTGAGAACATTTTGTTATGTAAGGCACAACGTAAGGCCTTGGAGCTTTATGGTAATCTGCAGCTGATCTTATTTTCGCTGCAGTGTCTGTTGTCATTCTCGTGGTGTGTCTGTGTTTGAGCAAAGTACCACAAGATGTACATGTATCAGCTCACCTAAAAGAAAGTTTTACAGCATAATATGCACTAGTATTCAGGTTACTCAACCGAATCAGCTTGAATAGCCCGTTAGTTTAAATTCCAAAAGTTGCGGAGAGTCAAACGAGTCCACAATTACGACTGTTAGAGTATAAAACATTTATGGACGTTTCTGAGTTTAGAATAAAACTTGAGAACACCGAATGCTGATACGGTTGGTACAATGTGGCAGTTCAACTCAATAAAGCGCCATTCTATGTTGTGCGCTTTGCAGAGACGCACCTACACACTTTTGGTGGCAAAACTACCGGTAAGAAGACTAGGCGCTTCCGGTTATTTTTCAGGGCTCGAAGTTTTATTGCTAGGCCAAAACAGGTGCCACTTGTTGTTTTATATGCCTTTATCACAACGAAGAATTTTGTCATCATTGTGCGTTTTTTTAACTTTCGTTCGAGACACGCTTTACCTTATGTCCCAGTGCGATGAAAAACATGTTTAATCCAGGTGCAGACTGAACCTTGACGAAGCACAGTGGATCACGCTGCGCCCATCCGCCCGCAAGCTGAATGTTGTGTACCGGGTGTTCAGGCCTTGGGATGTGTAATTAAGGTGGCCCAGTTCCAAGTGACAGCTGTGTTTTGTTTTCAGGCATGCGAACATGTGATTTTGGTGAGCTGAAACTCGCTGTTAGAGGAAATAACACATTATAGCAATAGTTATAGAATGAAAATCGATCACTTTTGAGGGACAGAATACGAGGATATAACTTGAAAGATGTGCTTAGCCTAATCTTATGAGAAGTTAGGTTGCGCAAAAACAGCGAAATTTCCAAGAACTGCAACCTGAGAGGCGGATTGCTGGCGCTAAAATTTGGACGCACAGGTGTATGACCTACAGAAGTAATTAAAAAGAGGAAAACGTAAGCAATATTTACCGGTATTAATTATGAGTTTTCAAGTAAGAAGGAATAATCAGTTAAACGACCTTGATTAAGCATGTATTGCTTTCCACGCAAAGTAAGCCATCAACGAATGTGTGCAGATCAGTCTGCAGGCTGTGCAGATGCTTCAGATCAGTGGGGACAAAAAATTGGTGACCTTTGTGAGAGGCAGGAAGCTCTACAGCGATATCGGTGGCAACTCTGCTGAACACCCGCTGTTCCCACAGAGTTCATCGCAATGCCATGGGGCGATTCATAAATGCTATCAACCGCAGTCTCCGAATATCTCTAGGCGAGGTGCTTAAATGGGCTGTGAAACACCTTCCAAGGAGGGCACATCAACTCGCTAAATCACTTTACTGTGTTGTCATGAATACCCGTGACCCGCAATACACTTCTACACGCACCAGAGAACCCACAGTCACATGCGAAAGTTGACGAGCCCTCTCAGGCGATTTTTTAATTCCATTTCTATACCAATAAACTGAATCTGATAGAGGTAACACTCGTAAGTTTAAAACACGCTAACATCCCCCCCTCCCCCCCTCGCGAACCCATTTAAAGCAAGCCTCTAGTGGTTTATCGGTATCCCCGCACCAAAGGTCACGTGTTCCTTATATTCTGCAGATGAAGGCTAGAGCTTCGCCCGTGCCATACAAAGAAGCTGACTGCGACGCCCATCGTCCATCACACCTAAGTCCTTCATGCAGCTAGTGTTGCAAAATGGCAGTTGGGAGTGAATAAATCCAAATAAAAGAACCTTGGAAAACCTAAACGTAGGGAGCGAAATTCAAGGAAATCTATTTATTTTTGATTTGTTTCACGGGAGCAAGGCTCGCAGTAATATTCCGTGTTTCTTTCGTAATCACAGGCCAAAAAAAGAAAGACAACACTTGAGAATATTGTGCGATTCAGTTGAGATTGCTTGCCACAGTACATAATCAGTATCCAAACCTGAATAAATTCAGTGTTAAGAAATAATTATTCACTATTTGGCTCTGATGTAGCCCTGGCGGGACGTCATGAACGTGTTATGGACAAGTCCGTACCTGCCCTACACAGTGAGCCACAAAGAGGAAGCATCCGATGCGTGCTGTCGATAGCGGGGTGATATTTTTGTTTTATTTCCCGGGCAATTATTGCGCGCCTGCTTCATGGGAATCGCGAAACATCGAAAACAATCACAGGTGGCCCACAAAACGACAGTGCTGACCTCGAAAGAAGCACAACGCATAAGCAAGACCCGTTTCGGCGAAAACATGCCGCAAGCTGGGAGTAAGCAGGTATACCACAGATGCTGCGCACGTGCTTTATAAAAAGAAGACAAACTACATAAAGAATTGCGACGCTGCTTTTCCGGCCTTTCTCTAAACTAAGCTGTTACCTCGTAAATTCCACTGAAAAACGCTCCATCGCTGCTACCTGCGCATAATACCGTAGGACCCTAACCACGTTGGCTTTCGCTCGATTCTGTCTCTGTCTCGATTCACATGCATTCGACATGGAACAAAGCGTATGTCATTGTAATTATCGCACTCTAGACAAAACAATATGACGCGATAAATAATTTTTGCAGCGTAAGTATACACAGAGGCTGCAAAACTTTACACTCAACTTGTGCACCTAACTTGACGTGCAGCCTGCGTTCCAGGAATGTCACAGTTGCCTGCAAAGACGTCGTCAGTTTTACTGCTTCTTGTCGAAGTGCCTTGTATTTTGTTGCGTTGGAAGGCGCAATACTGAATACATTCATTTTGGAATGCACCATTGTCTTATCTGATAGTTCCTAGAAAATGTGCTTTTGTCCTTATCAGCATTACAACTTTTTTTATGCGACTGATCATATGCAGCAGTAGTACTTCGCTTTGCGAATAACAATTCATCACCAGCATCTCAAGGCGCTATTTTTTCTGACTAGTCAGTCTGTGAAGAAAGAGCTCTACGCTAGGTTGCGTAGAGCTCTTTCTTCGTCAACGGAAAGGAATGCACTGCAATAGGCCGCATCCATTTTGCAAACACTCGGGTCACACGCGCACACCACGTGCCTCTGAACACCAGCAGGGCATCAATTTGGGTAAACGAGCTGAACTGAATGACGCATCGACTGCATTTCGTTAAACGCGTGCAGACGCCAGCTGCGAGGAATTCAGGCAAAATTCCACGTTATTTCATCGCAGAAAAATTCGGTGCGGGCATACAACGCGGGAAAAAAACGCCACTGCTGACTTTCTGCGCACGCCTCTGTCGATTCTGTCGAGTGAACCTTTTGAAGCCACATCCAGTTACACGGAAACTAACGGCCACATTTAGTTCAGGCATGAAAAACAGTGAGAAGCTACGAGTACAGCTGCTGTGCACGCATTGACCACCGTCAGTGTAGCCACGAGCGAGGTCAAGCCGCAGCATGCACCGAAGGCCACACAGCGTGGCTCGAGGTGCCAACGAATAAGACGTAAAATGCCCCCCTTGAAGACGCACACATTAGAGCCCTGTGGAATCACTACTCAACGGTGTACACAATGCTGAACCACAAACGGTTGGCTGGCGGCCGTCTAAACATGTGCACTGTCTTCCACGAAAAGTGAACATAGATTGGGAGACAGAAAAGCACACGTGGCGGCAATGCAAACTGAAGCTTTGAAGGGCAGCAGGAGAATACAGCAAGAAGATTGATATTGTTGTGCGAAATGTTAGATATTTTTCCCGAAATTATGTGAAAAGAATAAAACACGAAGGTTTATTCATCTAGTATTCCTTAAGGGTTCCTGTGTGGGACAAGACTAATCAAAAACAACAGAACTCTGTAATAAAAAAGAGATTTTACCGGCGTGAATATTCGCTGACATGCGACTGTGCGTAGAGGAGGTAATAAGGGACTAAAAAGGAAGAAGGGTGCTAAAAAAGAGTGCTGTCAGTGAAGAGGGTAGTAACGCAATAGTTCACTGTATGATGGCTTCTTTGGATGAGGCCAAAGTCAGGTTCTGTGCATGTACAGCGGGGCGATCAAGTGTTCGGGCAATTTAGAGTTTGTCTAAAACAACAATAGCGTCTTAATAGGAAAATAAGAATATCATTGAACGTCGCTGCTGTCTGTAGCAGCCTAAAGGACATAATATAGAGTGTGAGTGGTACTTTTGTGACAGACGGCATGCATTGTTCATAGAGCGCGTGTTCGTTGGCGTACACTGGACACTCCAAAAGAATATGAAGTAGAGTCTCTATTGAGTCGCAGTTTTCTCAATACGGACTGCCTGCTAGCTTGAAACGGTATCGTAGACTGTTCATAAATGCAACATTAAGACGAAGGCGATGTTAATTGTTTCGAGATGACATAAAAGCCCGTAATTACAGCTTCCAAACTGCATCAAGACAATATTCGACTCGATTTTTCGTTATCTCAGGTGTGAACAGCTGCGCTCCAAAAAAATGAACACAACTGCACATGTGCAAAAGCTGTTTTTTCGGGATCATTTGCACGGATCGAGTCATAGTACCCGCTTCTACCGTAACTGTACTATTCCCCTCATGCCTGGCGATCTACCGCGTTGCAGCAGATTTTCGATGGTGTGTTCCCCACAGCTCAACGGGCAGAGGGTTATCTTGCAAGAATCCTATCCCTGCCCTATTAGTTAAGGTGCTAGCACATGATGGCGCTCTGCATTCTAATACACGTGCCGGGCACCCTTGTCAGCAATCCCAATCTGCGCATTATGTTACGAGGAATGTTAAAAAAGATGTCGCCTTGACACAATTTTGGCTGTAAATACATAAAGTAAACGCTCAATGCCTCACGGATATGATAACCACATACAACAACACTTTCGAGGTGGCTATTGCTGTGCTCCATACATTCGGAAGGATACTAAGAACCAAAGGTGCCGGTACGGGAAGGTTTTAGTATATAGCTGCAGCCCAACGATTTAACCGGGCGCTGCGTCGAAAGAGATACCTTACGTAGTCGTCCTTGCTTACCTTTACGTGTCCGACGTGTCCGACTGCAAAAATAACTTTCATCGTTCTTTGTGCCTTCACGTCTCTGACAACCATAGGGCACATGAGCGTAATCTGGCGCTAATGAAGAGGTGGTCGTTTAGTTGGAGAAAATGTTCCTACCTGAGATTCTTCGAATTCTTGAAATTTTGGCGTTGAAGTAAGGTTATTCAGCATTCGCGTCAGGTAGTCATTTTTTAGCGTTTCGTAAGCCACATGGTTGGCACCGTTCACGGCCTTCTTTAGTTTTTCTCTAAAAAGCATGGCTTCTCATGGGATGACCAGCACTATGAACAAACGGGCGAGTTGGTGATACATTTGTTGACTCAACAGCCCGGAAGACGTAGACGCAAAGCAGTGGAAACACAGGACAAGTGCTGACTTGCAACTGAAGGTTTAATCCTTCAGTTGTGAGCCAGCGCTTGTCCTATGTTTCCTCTGCTTTCCGTCTACGTCTTTTGCGCTGTTGACCCTGAAGAAATGAACAGCACACATTTGTCACGTGCTCCCTCACAATGCGTGATTCTGGGCTTCACTTCAGCAGCGGCTACGAAGCGATACTCGGCGTGGTAACACATGAAATCGAATGAGGATGTCCTTGCAGTTGACGTGTACGTATTACCTTGAAGGCTAGTGTAGTATACAGGAAACACTGCATGCAGTGCGGGCAATCACTTGCAACATGCTTAGGATGTGACTGAAAGCCTGTATTAATCCTATGCTTTGGAGAGTAATTACTTTTGATTAACTGGTTTCAAAAATCGACTTCTGTAGCGAAATCTCGAATTATGCTTAGGGCTTAGTTTAGGTTCAGAACATTAACCTTTAGTTCTTTCACGTCTACAGAATCACATGCGTTCATTGAGGCCTAGTAACTGTCAGATATATGAAAACCTTCCAGGTTTGACTTTTAACGATTTCAGCACTGTTGCCCTCTTACGAACAAAGCATTGCACTGACTATGACCAAGTGCAGGTAACTTGATTCGAACTGCCTCAGACAAAAATCTACTCATTTATTGACCCACGCAAAGATGATGTGAACGAGTCAGGCTAATGGCGGTAGAGCAGTGAAGTTGGCGGCCCAGAAGTAATACTAGCCCGCAATTTAACCGATTTTTCGTGCTGATGCGTGGGCAAATACTGTGCGCTCTATGTGACGTATGCAATGCAGGTGAAAAGGAGAGAGAAAATTTTTTTCTTCCTTACACTGGTAATCAATTTGTCCACTCAGAAAAATGGCGCACCTTAATCTCACTGGTATTTTTGTTTCATCTTTGCTTAATATTTTCTTTGCTTTTTATCTTTGCTTTTTTGTGATACGCAGCAATTGCATTTTAATTTCTCATGGCAATCCTTTGTGTTCACGTTGCCATCCTATGTGTTCACGTTGGTCTACGTAGAGTGAGTCACGCCATCCCTCATAGCCTGAGTCGCTTTTGGACGTAAAACCCCCATAAACCAAACCATCTGCTTGGATAACTGTTTTATGATGTTCCGCTCGACATATTGTGGGAAACTAAATAAAAAACAAGAAAATAGGAATCAGAAAGAGGTTCGGTAATCGTAGGAGTAAATCATTCAAGCAGCACCTCTTTCTCTATCGCATACCCAGATAATAAAAAGGTAATAAAAGTGCTAAAATTGAGAAAAATAGACCCTGTGCATGCCATTTGCAGCCTTTGGCGAGCTAATTTTCGTTAAAAAACCGCTGTGCTCTTTGTGCCCTTCCTCTCATGAACTCGTCGAGTAAAGTGTACGAAGACAGCCAGTGCTTCTAGGCGTTCACTTTTTGTAACTCAGACAAACTGATCAGGAGACTTAGCGGCTACTAGGTGCAACTCATGTTATTTGAAAATTACGTCAAGATGCGGCGATATAGAGGAAGAAAGGTCGCACATCTAGAGCCACGTGACTCCTATCTGGCCTACTACTAATAAATACGTTAGATAGCAACTCTCACTTTGCTGTTCATCCTTCGCATTTTCTTTTGTTAACTTGGCGCCTTTCTTTATACTGCGAGAGTGGACCAAAGTTCCGGGATTTATTTTCTGTTATTGTTATCTGGTCGTTCATGGTAGTTTCTCAAAACTACAGATTTTTCGCGGGAGAACTAAACGCTTCATTGAAAAATCGCCGCTTTGTGCTCACCGAAAAAGCCTAGAAATTGAAGCGGATGTTCCCATGCTGATGGTGCCTTTATGTTGCATTGTTGCAAATGCCCCTGTGCTGTCGGGCTTCCTATGCGGTCTGGAGCGCAGGGGTGTGCGATGACGCCATGGCGTGCTATAGAATAACTAAATACAGTATGAGAGTACACACTTTCCGCATTCTAGCTGAGACCCGGAATTGTATTTACAGAGACTTCGCTTATCTCCAGCACATTTAATGTCACACATTTCACAGTGTGGGACGGCTGTTATTATTGTCTTGTTGCAGCCGTTTGTATTCGCACACGAGCCGAAATAAATTTGAAATTACACCAGCGTAATGTTCACTGTATTTGCAATACACGGAAGCATCAACCAAACTGCATTACTTCGCTAGGTGGAGCGTGGCATTGAGGAGCGTCCTGTGCAGGTAGTGCAGGGAAATACTGAACATATTCTTGATTTCCTGGCTAGATGCCTACAGTGCCATGTGGTTAAGCTTTTCATAGCTACCGTGTTCCGAATAAAGAGTTTTGCGGACGCTTGTACGTCGAAAAACATGTGGCGGGGTGTCTGCTAGGGGAACACATTTCACTTGATGATTGGCACTTAGTGGTTATCGTGCTGCTAATTCAGGACGCATGTGGCAAACGTGTCATCAGATGCTTCAGGTTGTGTCTAATTAGTTTCGTGCACTTTAATCATTAAACCTGAAAATATCTTGGATTGAGAGGAAATTTAAAGCAGACTATCGCCCAGTGACCCTTCAGTGTGATCTTAGCGAGCGCATGCAGTCTATAGATGAGGTTAGGAAAAGCTAGCAACCTTTAGCGTACTGTTCACAGGAAGAAGGGTTCGCAGCGGGCCATAGTCACAGGCGCACGCTTTAAGGGGAGTATCACAGTGATCTAGGAAAAGCGAAACTAAGGACCTCAAACCCCTTGCATATATATAAAGAGGAAATCCGAGGCAAATTCTGGGTGTAATACCGACATGGACAGATAGCGCATGGGCGCGGCGCACAAAAGTTTCAAATGTTGGTTATCTCTTCTTGCTTATTTAACGTGCCAGCTCGACGTCGGACTTTTCGAACACGTAAGCGTCTGTACAAGGCGCTACACTAGGAAAGAGACAGCAAAACAAATACACATACTTAGATTTAGAAAGGCGTGACTTTCTCTTACTTACTTGCGCTTTTCAGACTTGGGGTTAAAGAAGGGAAACTTAAGCAGTTGAATTCATTAATGATTGTTTGTTTGCTTATTTTAGGGTAAAAAGAAATGAATGGAGAATGAGGAGCTGAGCCGGATTATGATACATTTTGCACAGCACATGACTACAGAATCGTTGGTGAGCACTGTGTTTAGACATGCAGGAAGCACTTCCCAGAAAATGCATAGATGATTGTGCCTACAATTTCTTCACTTATGCACTCTCTTTATCAACGTGAAGCAAGTTACTCTAAATTGTGAAGTTCATAAATGGGCGATGGAAAACTGTGAATAATGAAGTAAACGGGATACTGCTGACATGAAAATCTTTGCTCTCGTCTAAAGCTAAGTGCAGCGCCGGCAGGCATTAATATGAGCGTTTTTATTGTGTTAATGGTTCAGTCAGTAAGAATAACTTTACTGTTGAGTCAGTTTAAGACCTTACAAGGAGTGTCGCGTTTCCGGATACAGGTAGCTGGTTATGAAGATTAAGATAGGGCGACTGGCTAAAAATGACTAAAATCACCGAAAAGTCCCATAATCATGTAAAAACTTATTGCTTACCGTCCTAATTGAAGCAAACTAAATTATTCTCCTCGAAATACTGCTCATTTGAAATGCCACTGGTAAAGGTAATATGAGATTGTTTCCTTTGTTCTTTCCTTTAATTTTGCATTCAGAAATTCTCAGCTAGCGTTTCTCACAAACCTTCCTGCACGCGAGTTTTATACGTGTTCACAGAACGCGTATAAAAAGATGGCTGCGCTTCGTGTGAACGGCGAAATGCCGTACGCTTTTGTGTGTGGCTATTCACTCAGTGAGGATACACCGATGTGCGCCGGAAGAATCTTTCTTTCAGTTTTAAATTTATTATGATTTCCGCAGAGCGCGAAGTTAAAAAAAAATAGTTAACGGCAATGCAGGCGCGCGGAAAGGCGCCAACTTGTTTTCAGCTTTCGCATGCTGCCCTGATTTTTCACAAGGCTTTACCTGTGATGTTTTAAAAGTTCTACGCGGAGCAGAAGGTTTGCTATTGCTGATCAAAATGTGAAGCCAAATTTCTGGATTTACGAACTCTCCGGATTCGCAAGTCGGTGAGACGTAAACGAATACTTCCCTGACCGAAGAAATAGGTGATGAAAAGTTTTTCAAATCTGGCACAAATCTGGCACGCGCAAATGTTCCAAATGTCGGTTATCACCTATTGCTTATCAAACATGCTAGCAGGACGTTGTACGTTCTGAAGGTGTAAGCTCCAAAGCTTATACAGTTATTTACATTTGGAAAGACCTGATTTTCTTTCCAGATATTGCAGTCGCGAGCTGTTTGAATGTATAGGAGCGAAAGAAGAGAAAAGTACGCAATTTTATTCAACCAGAGTTGTCTGTTAAATTCTTCGGCTACGACAGAAAGGAATGAAGGAATGAAAAACTAAGAGCTGAGCAGCATTACTATATATTTTGCGGAGCACATGACTACACAATTATTGGTGTGGTGAGCTCTGTGCTTAGATATAAAGTCAGCACTTTACAGAAAATGGATTAAGGATCATGCCTACAACTTAATTCTTAATGTAGGCTTTTTATCAACGGAAAAGAACACGCTCTGCATTGTGCAGTTGATATAGCGCGATTTAAGAATGAGCGAAGGAAAATTGTGAAGAATAAAGCACATGGGATGCTGCTGACAGCAAACGTATTTCCTCTCGCCTAAAGCGAAATTCCACGCAAGTAGGAACTAGTCTGAGCGTTTTTTGTCGTGTTAATGGTATTCACTGAGTGAGGATAACTTTATTGTGGTGCCGAATTAATACCTTACAAGGAGTGTCGTGTGTTCGACCAATGCTTGCCGGTTATCCAGATTCACAGAGTGCAGCAGGCTAAAAATAACTTAAGTTACTTAAGAATCACCTAGTTATATAATCAGTTGCTTATTCAACTTCCCAACGGAAGCAAATTAACTAACGCTCGAGGAAATACTACTTCTTTCGAAGGCCACAGATATGGGTAATATGTCTTCCTTTATTTCTTTCTTTTATTTCCCTTGTGAGCAGTTATGAGCCCGGATTTCTCACGAATATTCTTGAATCGTCGTGAGAGACAAGACGGTTGTTTCGTGTCCTTTCAGGAAAGCACGCACAGACCACACGTCCGTCAGCGATATGTAAATGAGCTTCTTCAACGCTGCACAGTTCTGTCACGTTAGGAAGTAACAGGAAAGCCTCATAAAAGAGGAATGAAGCCTTTCGTAATACCTAATACCCGTTATCAGTAAGCGTTCAAGAAGTATGACGCACCCTGCATTCCAAGAAAGAAAGAGTGTTTAGCGTCCATAGCATTAAGACGGTATGCGTCGGGATAGTGAAACTGGCAGAAGTGGCAGTGTATAACTTTCTTCAAGCCAGCTTCAGCATGCGTTTGAAAAAAATTGAAAAATGTGAGAAAAATGAAGCCGTGTATTTCGCGGTATGAGTAAAAATTAGATATATTGTTTTAATACTGATCCTGACATTACTCTTTGCTGTAACTAAGCCTTGAGTTCTCTAAAGGTGGGCTGCTAGCGCCAATGCGACTGTGGGCGATATGCTGTGCACGTGACTTGCCGCTCGCGAAATTGGGAGCACAAACACCCTGTTCGAAGTGCCTAAAACACGCCTAGCTCTGGGACCACTCTGACACATTTTTGCCTCCCACAAGCTAGTAGCAAGGGAGGAAGAGAGGATGAAAGTAAGAGGTACAGAATGAATCAGTCGTAGTCAAAAGCGTATTTAAACGAAATGAAAAGCTGCGAAGTCAGAAGCTTAAGCAAAGAAAGAAAGAAGTCGGGAACTTTCTATTCGTTTTCATTTTATGCTGACCAGTTGATAGTTTCTGAACCGTTTTATTAAAAGATGGAGGGAAGACACGACGTAAAGGATTAGGTGATATGCGAAATGCGCAGCGCCCTCTCTTGAGCATCGTAACCATGCCCGCCATGCTGGTTCAGTCGTGGAAACGAAACCGATCACCGGCGTTCGGTGAACACGTGTAAAATGACGGCTGCGATTTTTGTGAAGGGCGAAATGGGGACACGTTTTTGTGGTTCGCTATGCACACAGCGAGGATACGATAAAGTGTGTGGAAATAAACTACGTTTCAGTCTCACATTTAATGTGTTTTCTGTGGTGCGCGAAGTTTTAATGAGCGCCAATGGCAATGGGAGGTACGCGGAAAGGCGCGGGCCTGCTTCCAGCTTCCACTTTGTAGCCTGACTTCTCTCAGGGCTTCACATGGAAGGTTTTCAAACTTTCACGTAGGGCAAAAGCTTTGGTATTTGTGTTCATAATGACAAGCCAATTTTCTGGATTTATGAACCCACCGGGTGCGCAAGTGGGTCAGATATAAACAGTTGAACATATACTTCCCTGAATGACGAAACAGGTGGTGGAAAAGTTTTTGGTCTAGGATACACAGGCCTCGTTCTAACTGCAAAAAGACGAAGAAATCTTCTGACCTCGACCATACGCACTCAGTGAGGTCCAACTAGATAACGTCGATACATCGATCTGTGGCTTACAGATGCAGACATAGAAAACAATGAGCTGGTTACTTGTTGCCTACCTACGTGTGCAGTTGCAGTTGATTGCGATGAAAGTAAAAGGTACAGTTCCCCTGTACCACCTGTTACCCTGTTCACGCCTGTATTCAGTTTTGCCTGTCTTTTTGTATATGTCGTTTTTTTTATTTATCCCGCTTTCCTGAAATACTGTGCCTTAACATTAGCCTCCGTAAATTTTTTTTGTCTCTGTTACAATTTTTCGAACTGTTTGTTACGTATGTTGCACTGTTTTTTTTTTCCACTGCATCACTCCCCCTCTGTAATGCCCTCTGGGCCAAGAGGGTAACTTGAAATAAATAAATTATTTTTAGAAACCTTAAAAGGAGTTTTCAAAACAGGGCATTCATCGCAAGGTGACAGGAACGTAGTATTTGTCACCAATGCTCGATCATCGCGCCCGCATGTCATGCGCATTGATGCATCCTTGCGATGTAATATTTAGAAATTTTGGTTTCGTTTATGGGGGTTTTGCGTCCCAAAGCGGATTATTAGGAAGCGTAAAGACTTAGGTGGCGTCGTTCATTTTTTTTGGGTTGATTACGAGCTATTTCGACGGAGTGCAAATTTGCTAAAAAAAAATGCGCAATACACTGCTATTGATCGCGACAGAGAGACCCAAAGTTGCAAATCACATTACAGCTATTTGCTTTTTTTAGTGATTATGTTATTGGTGTGTTAAATGGCAGCAGCTTGCTCCGCGACAAAGCCATTCTGTCTTTCTCGACCTCTGAGCCAGGAAAGTGTTAAAGTTACCAGAGAAGTGAACTGCTCGCTGTGAGCATGGTTAGACCAGCCTAAAGCCTATACAGCAAGTACTGCAGGTCCTTTTGCTATAAGTAAACAGCGCTTTTCTTGGCGAAAGGGAAGGTCTCTAAAATTTCACGAGTAGGACGTCTGACAGAAACGGAGAAGACTCAGTGCGCCTTTGCTTGCAATATTAAAAAAGAAGCGCATCTCTGCGTACAGAAATATCGGGCCTGCACGCGTTTCCGCCAGAATTGACGCCACGACAGCAGGGTCCTGCTCAGCAGCGATAAATATCATTTAGAGTAAAAATATGCGCAAAGCCTGGCAACCTTCATACTCAACCTGTGCGCCAACTCCACGTGAAGCCTGAGGCCTAGCAACATATAGAATGTGCTATAACCTACAAAGACGTTTTAATTTTTACTGCTTCTTGTCCAAGTACCGTTCACGTTGTATTAAGCAAGGATATGTGGGAACATGCCGGAGGCGAAAAATCCATTTAAAAATCCACCTTTGTCTTATCTGCTTCACCCTAGAAAATGCGGTTTAGTTGGTGCTAGCACCAAAAGTTTTTTTTATTATTGACGATTTTACGCAATACCACTTAGCTTCGCGAATTACCATTCATGACCGCATTGCAAGGCGTTATCTTTGCTTTGGATTTCGACTGTGAAGGAACCCTCGGGCAGAGGTCTTTCGTTTTGAACTGGAGGCAGTGCATTACAGTGTGCTGCACCGAATTAGCATCTACTCGAGTTGCACGTGCAGATCACGCGCCTCTGTACCCCTGCAGCGCATAAATATGCGGCAGGCGAGCTGAAGTGAATGACTCATGGACGGCATGCTGTTAGACACGCGCAGATGCGAGTTTAGAGGAAAATCAGAAAAAAAAGTGAGATGATTTCACCGCATAAAAATTCGGCGCAGGCATTCAACCGGAAAAAATAGTGCGCTATTGCCGACTTCCACGGAGGCCTCAATGTCGATTCTGATTTCTGGAATGTTTCTGGAATGTTGTGGCATGGGTACGTCCTGGGCAGAGAGAATTCGGGTGGTTATGGCAAGAAATGTGATACACTCGTGGCATGATATGATTGGCTGTTGCAATATTACGCAATAACGTTTGATATAAACCTCTCTCTAAGGTCAAACTTGAACTCTCTAAAGGTTAAACAGTTACTTCTAAGTTGGTACACCACCAAATGGAACCGCAAATAGGATCGTCTTATATGTAGCTTCGTCGCGAAAGTGTTTTGCCCGTTGTGAAGAATGAGCGCGGAACGTTCATGTTCAAAGTGTTAGGAGCTAAACATTGCGTTTTAAACATTCTGCACATGATAGTTCCCTCCAGCTAGCCATATCAGGCTTTTTTGAGCTTTAATACCATTGTGTACAATATTAAATTGAAATTGTTTGAATAAAACTTAATTTGTAAAACTTACATGTGCTCTTCGTGGCAGTTTTTGCAATACAATATTAGAACCTACGACTTCAGACATTTGTTAACCACACAGAGGTATGCTACAGTGGTATAACTTGTTCATTACATTAGTATTAAGCAAAAGGCAGCCATTTTTGTTCAATGCGTCCTACAGCAATATGTTTCCACTTCCGGCACAGCGTCAACGTGTTTTAAACCCATTGCGCTCATCGCGTGGGCGGCCATGCAGATAGATGTATTGCTAACCTCTTTTTCTTCTCTAGTGCATTTTAAATAGAACTATACGCCTATAAAAAGGCTTAGAAGTTGTCTTACTAATGCAACAGGTAGGTAGGGATAAAAGAGGAATCCTCAATGCACTGTCAGAACAGAAGCGAACCCGTTTTGGTTTGAATGCTGCGGCATTTCTAAGCTGCATAGAACTCTTTGTTCACACCACACGGGACGCGCTCGATAGAAACACACCCAAATAGCTGCAATGAAACGCATCCCCAATGAACGCAAATGGTAATGCATGTCGTGATTCAACGAATTGTGACCGAAGGCACGAAATCGAAGGAGCAGGTGTGCACTCGTAAGATATTCGAAGACGCAGCGAGCTGAAGACCTGAGTAACCATCTTACTAACAGCGTTTATTTATTTATTACAATAACTTCAGGGCCCCAGTGGGGCGTAACAGAAGGGAGTGGATAAAAAAGTAAGAACAATGCAGCAAAATGAAAACAAAAAGAAAATGAAAAATGTAATGTAATACAGCAAGGAAAGAAAAAACGTAAGCTTGAACAAAATACAGATCAGATTACGTAAGAAAACAGCCTAGTCAAACACATAGTTTTCCGCGGCATTTTTAAATAAACAGGTGTCAGAAATGTCGGCAATCAAGGTGGGCAGGTGGTTCGAATCGCTCGCCGTCTTGGGTATAAACGAGTTAAAATATGCATTGCTTCGGCAGTATGGAATGCGTACCTTGTGGCGATGATCCGTGCGAGGTGATATGAATGGTGGTTCAGATAGAAGATCCCGTTTTAGGTGATGATTGTGGTAGTAAATGTTGTGAAAAGTTAGTATTCGCGCGAGTCTTCTACGAAAGGAAAGGCTAGGAAGGTTCAAAGTATTTTTCATTGTAGTTACACTAGCAGTGCGGGAAAAGTTAGACAAATCATTCTTTGAATCATTCTTCCTTTCCATATTCGCAGTCGGCACATGCCTTCAAAGTAGCCGCTCTCGTCTGAGCTCATGCTTGTGAGCTGCCAAGGGTCAGCGCGCATGAGTTTCGAAGCAGTAGTAACCTCTTTTCAGAGAATGCATATTCCTTTAAACTAGGGAACACAGAACTTACTTTTAAAACGCTCTAAATTAAATATTCAAGTGGAATTCTTTGGACCAAAAGCATAATTTTAGTTTTAAATCCAGCTTGCGCTAATGGTAATGCACTCCACACATTAAAATCGCAGTGCTCTAGCCATTGCCTAAAAAATATTTTCTTCGCGCTTCTGGCAGCGGTGTTGCTCTGCCTGGCTATAAAATTTTCATGATTGCGAAAATTGTAAAGGAAAGCTCTCTGGTTTAAAATGGTATACAAGAAGGACATAAAACAAAATATGAATTACTTGCGTGACACAGCACACCTTTCACTAAATCTACAAGTTTATCCTATCAGACACAGCGAACTGTGGCATATTCCAACCTGCCGCACAATATATGGTACACATAGTCTAGCAAACACGTTGCCCCGTCTTCTAAATAAGTTTCAAACTGCACAAGTTGATATTTCACGTGCATGCCGCCAAGTTATACACGATGTATGTGCCACTTTATAGATTCATTGCTTCTTTATTCCTTCACTTCTTCTTTATCTCTTTCGTTTCCGTATAGTGTTGACCTCATTTGAGTAACCGAATTCCTGTTGTTCGATGACGTGTACATGGTCTGTTCTGAAAGTAGTAGGACTCATTTTTTTAAACAAAATTTATTCAAGAGAATAGTACAAACGATTACAATTTTTCAAGGTAGCACCCTTCCGCACCTACTCACTGCTGCTAATGAGTTTTACAATTTTCGTACACCTCCAGGAACGCCTGGACCGGAATGCTGTTTAGCTCCCTCGTCACGGCCTGTTGAACCACCTCTACCGATCCGTGATGTTTCCCCTCGAGCGTCGATTTTATTCTCGGGAAGAGAACAAAGTCTGGCAGGGCCAAGTCGAGGCTGTAGGGGGGCTGAGACAGCGTTGCCGCCTTGTGCGGGACAAAAAATCGGGGTCCTCATTCAGATGACGAAGAAGATCCTACCGGTTGGCCTTTTCCTCCTCTGACAACACTCCCGGCATCAACTTCGCGCACGCTTTCCTCATGGGTAAGTTTTCTGTCACGATCCGAAAAACTTGGGTTTGAGGAATGCTCAAGTCATCAGCAATCATTCTGATAGATCACTGTTAAGTAAATGTTTCCCTCGCTACACATTTTCGTTGGTCTTGCTGGTCGAAGGGCGTCTGAAGCGGTCGTCTTCCTCCACTCTTCCCTTACCTTCTCGGAAAAGCTTGTGCCTATCAAAAACACCTGATCTACCCATGGAAGCGTCACCGTAGGCCTCCTTAATCATGTTGTGAGTCTCTTTGCCCGTTTTACCAAGATTTACTCAAAATTTGATCGCGTATCGCTGATGCAGTAAACGCTCGACGATTCTGCGTGACGAGACGTTTCGACAGGGGTTCACGGTACAAGCGACCTCCTCTTTTTAACGGCCGAGAGCCGACTGCCGATTTTCCACAGCATTCCCAATATCCCCCTTCAACGATCCTGCACGCGCAGACCACCTCTCGTCCGCCCGTTCGCCCAGGAAAAAACCAGTCCTACTACTTTCAGAACAAACCCTGTATTTTCGCAGTCGGCACATGCCTTCAAAGTAGCCGCTCTCGTCTGAGCTCATGCTTGTGAGCAAGCAAACGTCAGCGCGCATGAGTTTCGAAGCAGTAGTAACCTCTTTCCAGAGCATGCATATTTCTTGAAACTAGGGAACGCAGAACTGAGTTTTAAAACGCTCTAAATTAAATATTGAAGCGCAATTTTTCAGACCAAAAGCATATATTTTTTTCTAAGTCCAGCTTTCGCTAATGGTAATGCACTGCACACATTAAAATCGAAGTGATCCGGTCGTGGAATAAACAATATTTTCTTCGCGCTTCTGGCAGCGATGTTCCTCTGCCTGGCTATAAAATTTCCATGATTGCGAAAATTGTAAAAAAAGGTATCTGTTTTAAAATGGTATTTCTAATGTCGAACCAGAAGGCAACTATGTACAAAGATCAGATAATTGGCAAGGTGGTTACCAACTTCAAGTCTTCAGCTCCGTGCCGAGTCTTGTGCAACATTGTGCATGCGGGCTAGGGCACCACGGGAAACCAGCAAAATGGGTATATTGTCCTTTCTTTGCTCCTTTTTTCTGATGGCTTCATGGAAATGATCTAGCTGTGCGGCGTAATTCGTGCAATGTGTACATTAGACGAACGTGTTTTGTTTCCCTAAATAAATTGTCTGCATATCTCCTACTGAAGATGAATTAAATCCCACGGAGGCACTAAAACTGTCGTTCTGACTGCAGGCCACCCGGGGTTCCGGTAGCAGATAGAGGAATAATCTCCAGCTATCGACCATCTATCTATAAAAGCAAATCTCGTTGGCTTTGGTTTGCTAGCTGTATCATGGAAAAATTCCACTCGATTTTCTTACTTTTACTGTCAACAGTTTGGAGCTAAGTTTTTGCAACTCCAAGAAACTTATCACGAGACCTATTGGCTACTGGGTACAACTTAGGTTCGTTGAAGTTTATATCAGGAAGAGGCAATGCAGCGGGAGAAGCATTGCACGTGTACTGTCGTGTGGCTCGTACTTGGCGTACTCTTAATTAAATATTTTGGATAAAAAGTCTTACGTTGCTCTTGGTTCTTCGGATTTCCTGTTCTTAACTCGTGCCTTTTCTTGGACGTTTCGAAGTGGGTAGAAGTGCAGGGATTTGAATTTTCTTCCGAATTGACCAGCCTTTCGCGCTCTATTCTCGAAGGTATAGCTTTGGCTGGGAGAAATTAGCTCTTTATCGCAAAATGAGCCACGTTGTGCAGTTATCGATGGAGCTTGGCAATTGGTTTGGGTGTTCTTCAATGCTGGTGGTGGAGGTATGTCGCACCGTTGCCAACTGCCATTGCAGATTCCTGTTCTGCCTACGCTGTTGCTTCCTATGCTGCCTGGGGCACTGGTCTATGCGAGGACGCCACAGAATGCCCGAGAACAAGCTAATACATAATGAGATTCTACACCTGACAAAAACGTGTTTGCGTTCTTGTGTCTTATTTATTTATTTATTTATTTATTTTGTAACGGGGGGTTTAGTACGAGGTACTGGGGCGACGGGAATGGCAACGGCGGCAGTCCGGGATCAGGTCGGCGAAAGGCACACAAGCGTAGCGCTGGCCAAAAACTCTCGAGAGCACTGTCACCTCGTCTTCGTCTTTGCAAAACCATCGGACGCATCTTCTTTAGCCTTACAATCGCCCCGGGGACAAGAGGAGCCATCCTGGCGACTTAGGATGATGGCAAGACGGCGGGGTCGTAGTAGGGCTTGAGGCGCTGGACATGAACGGTCTCCCGCCCTCGGCGGCGGAGATCAGGAGACGGCGTGAGGGGTTCCACGACATAATTAACCGGAGAGGTGCGCTCCAGTACACGGTAGGGACCATGGTACTTTGCCAGAAATTTTGAGGAGAGACCGGGAGTGCCTGAAGGGATCCAGAGCCACACAAGTGCTCCAGAAGAATAGTTCGGTGAGGTTTGGTCTTGGTCGATGCGGGAGCGCTGGCGATACTGGGTGTCAGTCGTGAGTGAGCGGGCGATTTGGCGGCAGGCTTCGGCGTGTTGCGCGGCTTGGGAAACAGGCCGATATTCAGATTCATCAGGGTGGTAAGGGAGAATTGTGTCGATAGTAGCAGAGGGTTGGCGGCCGTAAAGTAGGAAGAAAGGAGAGAAGCCGGTGGTGGACTGCGTAGCGGTATTGTACGCATAAGTAACGTACGGAAGAACTAGATCCCAATTCGTGTGATCAGAAGCGACGTACTTGGAGAGCATGTCTCCGAGGGTTCGGTTAAATCGTTCAGTGAGGCCATTGGTCTGCGGATGATAGGCGGTGGTAGTTCGGTGAATCGTGTTGCACTCTTTGAGAAGCGCCTTCACCACCTCAGATAAGAACACGCGGCCTCGGTCACTGAGCAGTTCAGGAGGTGCACCGTGACGAAGGATGAATCGGTGCAAAATGAAGGAGGCAACGTCCGTCGCTGTGGCAGCCGGAAGGGCAGCAGTTTCGGCATATCGTGTAAGGTGATCCACCGCTACAATAGCCCAACGGTTGCCGGCTGCAGTGTAGGGAAGCGGACCGTATAAATTAATGCCAACGCGGTCGAATGGGCGTGGAGGGCATGGTAACGGCTGCAGCTCAGCAGCAAAACGATGGGGAGGTGTCTTGCGACGTTGGCAGGGAATGCATGAGCGTACGTACTTCATGATGAAGGTGTACATTCCGCGCCAGTAGTAGCGCAGCCGTATACGGGTATAGGTCTTGAAAACGCCCGCGTGACCAATGTGGGGGGCAGCATGGAAATATGCGCATATCTCCGAGCGTAAGTGGCGTAGAATAACGAGCAGCCACTTGCGACCTTCGGAGCTGTAGTTACGGCGATAAAGTAGGTTGTCACGAATCGCAAAATGGGCAGCTTGGCGGCGGAGCGCACGTGACGGGGAAGCAGCCGTCGGGTTGGCGAGAAAGTCGAGTAGGGAAGCGATCCACGGATCCATGCGTTGCGCTGAAGGCATGTCGCTGAGACGAAGCAAGGGCAGAGAAGCGCCGGAGGTGGAAAAGGTGGAAAGGCTGGCGATCTCGGCTGGAAGGGGGCAGCGTGACAGTGCATCGGCGTCTTGATGCTTGCGGCCGGTGCGATACACGACGCGGATATCATATTCTTGCAAGCGAAGGGCCCATCGAAGTTTCGAGGCGGCCGGAGGGGTCTTTCAGGTTGCAAAGCCAACAGAGCGCATGGTGGTCGGTCACAACGTCAAAAGGGCGCCCATAGATGTACGGTCGACACTTCGCGAGGGCCCATACAATCGCCAAACACTCCTTTTCAGTTACGGAGTAATTGTGTTCTGCTGGTGTGAGTGTGCGGCTAGCATAAGCAACGACGTATTCGTCAAAACCAGGTTTTCGTTGGGCGAGGACAGCGCCGAGGCCAACACCGCTGGCGTCCGTGTGCACTTCGGTAGGAGCGGCCGAGTCGAAATGGCGCAGAATGGGCGGCGCCGTGAGGAGACGGCGCAAGGTGTTGTATGCGTCGTCGCACGCTGGAGACCACAGTGATAAATCCGCACTTCCAGACAGCAGTTGAGTCAAAGGCGCAGCAATGGACGCAAAGTTGCGAATAACTCGGCGGAAATACGAGCACAAACCCAGGAAGCTGCGCAGGTCTTTGATGGAGGTGGGTTTGGGAAAGTCAACCACAGCACGAAGTTTCGTTGGGTCGGGACTGACACCCTGCTTAGAGACAACATGACCTAAGATGGTTAATTGACGGGCGGCAAAACGGCATTTTTTTAAGTTCAGCTGCAGGCCGGCGTCAGAGAGGCAGGTCAAGACGTGCTTCAAACGGGAGAGGTGGGTGTCAAAGTCCGGGGAAAAGACCACAATGTCGTCGAGGTAGCAAAGGCATGTCTTCCACTTAAAGGGCCACCCACATGGAGCGTTTTTCTTGCGGAAAACTGGCGTCCGGCCGCCGGCGGCCGGACGCCGTCGATCAAGCCGGGCCAGATACTTGCGCCCGGCGGTCAGCCGCTGGCCGGAAGCGGCCGACGCGAGCTGTCCGCGCGGACCAATCAGGGCGCGACCGCGCCTGACTTCCGCCCGCAACATTTGACTCGGCTAGCCAGTTCAACATGGCGACGAAAGCTGCACGCATCGCGTACAACGACAAGCTTATCTCAGCTGTACAGACGAGACCGATGTTATGGGATTGTTCGCATGCTGCATATAAAGACAGCAGAAGAAAGGTTACCATGTGGCAGGAAGTCGAAGCAGAGATAGGAGAGGACCCTGAAGGTAAGCAAACGATCATCACGACGCCCTCGCCGGCATGCACGTGTTTTTTGTTGACATCAGCGCGGGTAGTTCATAGGGGCTGCGGCGTGTATGTCAAGCCGCGCCGATGTCTTTCATTATGGCTTTAAGTGAAAAAAATGACGCAATTAATGGTGGGTGCCTAAACTAAATGACGCGTTGCCTCCTGATACACCATTTCAGCTTCGCAGTGCCCAGACCTACATGTGCGGCGTTTACATATGCGCGAACTGTCGGTGCCCGGTGAACTACACTATATCATTGCTCGCTACATTTGAAAGCAAATCGCAATAAGCACTGTTCAGGTGACATGTTTTTTTTTTTTTTTGCAGCGTTGTTGTTTGGAGTGTATAAATGTATCTCTTTGCAGCGGCGAAAGCGATTGCAAGGTAGCGTAAAGTACTACAGCGAGTATGCTGCGTAGCTAGGACTTCGATTTACTGGTAGATTGAAACAGAAATATAGAGGCGAAAAGGATCGTCATTGTTATTGTTTTCGTTCCCGTAAACGACCGATGGTGGCGGGCACCTTATTCAGAAGTCGGGGACGATGCCGCGACGTAGTGCACATTCCTACGTGCACTGGGCAGATTCCAACGTCGCAGCCGCGAGGAATGCGAGGCAGTTCTTGCCCCAAAAGCGTGGGAAAACCAACGCGGCATGTCTGCGGGTTCGAAATCTTTGTGTGTCAGCTACAAACAGCGTCAGTGTTGACCGAGCGATGAGCTGGAGAAGCGACCGGTGTGCGTGATATGGTGCGTCTGCACCAGTGTGTGAACATGTAAGCTTGCATTAGAAATGCTAACAAGTTTTCTGTACAGTACGGAATATGTCTTCGTTTACATGTACTACATTTACATTTGGACCACTCGGCCTGTCAACTCGGACCGACATGGTATCCAGCAGCAGGTGCTAACACCTGAGCGGTGGCATTGTTGGATCATGCATGGCATATATGTCTATTTATTGCTGTTGGCTTTCCTTTATTTCAGGCTCAAATCCACAGGCCAGATTTAAGACACTTAGGGACACCTTCACGAAGAAGTATAAAAAATGGAAGGCGGGGGCACCAAGTGGTTCTGGCGCCAGTGACTGCCAGGACATCAGATGGCCATATTTTTGGTCACTGATGTTCCTAAAGGATCAGGTGGAAGTGGGCAGGTTTGTGCCTTTTTCTTCAACCCCTGTGTACATGTGCATAAGAAAAAACTGGCAATATATAGGTGATTGCCCCTGTTGTCAGGTTTAGTAGAAGAATGTTTGTTGTAGTCAGTGAACAGATGTTTGGCTGAACAACACTATGTTTTTCCTTGCCTGAAATTAGCACAAGAAGTAACTTCGGACAAAGTGGGGAGGCAGCCGAAGCAACCGCTGAAGGGCTATTATTGACAGCCTACAATGACAACACTGGTAAGTCACTCCATTTGGGGGGCCACGAGTGCAACAGCATAGACATTGCACTCAGCAGCTTCTAAATGACTTCTGAGTAGTAGGTCAGAAAGAATGAGCTGTGTGCACTGCTAAAAGTGCGCCAAAAATATCTTTGCAATGCCTAATAAAGCACGTAGCATGTGCAGAACTGTTTGATAAGGACTACAGGTTGCTTTTTGTTCCCTTCGCACTTTACAGACTACGACCCCACTTCGGCTGAGGACACCGCAGATGATGTCATCCATGAGAAGACAGTTGCTGCTACTCAGAGCAGCAACGTCAATGCTGCTGCAAGTGGAAATTGCAGCCCACTGCAAAATCCACCACGCTCAAAAAGAGCGAAAAGAACACGAAACCAAATGGAGATAGAAAAACTTGAAGGGATACTACAGGCGGATGAAGATGAGCCTGCAGTCTTTGGGCAACTCATAGCTAAAAGAATGAGAGAAATGCCAAAAAGTCTGTGGCCACAGATAGAGATCGATCTGCTCACTTCACTGTCAAAGTACAGTGCAGAATAAATTAGAATTGCCGAACCAAACAAGTGTGTCATGTTCTCTGGTAACTAACAAAAAAAATACCTGAAACCACCTTCCTAAATATCCCGAAGGATCACCTTTTGCAGGTCAGGGAACTAACTCCCTTTCAAGGGCAGTGTTTTGCGACATTCTTTTTCTGCCCAGACAGCACGTGCCTGTAATCTGACTGATGCCACACAAATTGCATCTTTTAATGCTTTTTACCTCACTCTGAGGATATGTATTTGTAAAGTTTGGTCTTTTTTTCAATGAAATCACCCCCAGCTGTAATACCTTATAGGCAATGCAGGTACTGAATTAAAAAAACAATTAGAGTGATTTAAGTTCTTGTATCCTTCTCTTCACGTACTAGCTATACCTTCTGGTGTTCAGAAAACAACCACATGCTTCTTTTTCCCAGTAACTGTTCAGCTTCTGGTAGATAAAGGTCTTAGAGAAACGCAAGATAACACTTCAACAGAAAGAAATGGTGGATGCAAATTGAAAAAGACAATTTCAGTTTATTGCTGTATTTACAAGTTTTGGAGCCTACTGCTCGCGACATACACCTCATCATTTCTTTGCTGGTGCCTGAACCCCTGCATGGGCCCACTGCCATGGTACGGAGCCTTTGTTCATGAAATACTCAGCAAAAATATTGCGTGCATCCGATGCACTTTGGGCAAAATTTTTTGATCTTGTCCTCTCCAACTCAAGCAGCTGGTTGTTTTCTGTTTCCGCCCTCCAATGCCCAGGGACAGAGTTTCCGAACTCATCTTCGCAATCCACGTAGCCAGCTGGCACATACTCATTTGCCGTTGTGCACATAAAATTGTGAAGGACACAACAGGCAAGGACAACAAACTCGGCATTGTGGGGCAGGAGGTTCAGACGATTGAGCAGAACTCTCCAGCGAGATGCAAGAATACCGAATGCATTCTGCACAATGCGCCTGCAAAAAAAAAGTCAGTTTTGTATACTACAAAAGAGGAATTTCCACAGCTACAAGAAAAGATAAGGAGAGCTGAAACTTGAAAACACTTTCAATGAACAGTGAAACAGTAAAGTTTGAAATTTTAGTGACAAATTATTACACTGCTGTAACAGCCATACTTGAATGAGTTAAGACGGGTTAACCTGTGGTGCATTTACCATGTGAGCGACAATACCAAAAGTACTTTAAATGAAGAATCAGATGCACTAAATTTATTAATCTGCAAAACTTATGACTACTTTGTTTTGCATTTTGCTCGAGCAATCTCAAGCTGAGTACAAAAGAATGCGGGCCTAAATTACCTTGCCCTGCTCAATCTGTAGTTGAAAACTCTGTGTTTGCAGTCCATGTGTCTTCCCGGAAATGGCCGCATAAAGTCTGGTCTCAACTGAAACGCTTCATCACCAACAAACACACAAGAGGCCACCTGGGTGCTGTTGGGCAGTCTTGCTAGACCTGGAATGTCAAGGGATTTCCGCCCGAGGCGCTTTCCAAATGAGGATGCTTTGAAAATCCCTCCATCACTGTGGCGTCCTGGGGCTCCTACATCGACCATGACGAACTTGTAATTAGCATCAACCACTGCCATCAAGACGATAGAGAACGTTTTCTGAAAGAAGAAAAATAACACATTTTGCTCACATGGCACTGTTTGATTTAAGGGTTAAATATGGATGTGTTATTCACTCATTTAAAATGTAGTTTCTGCTCATACAACAGCTCTACCGTTCCGAAGTATGCATAATACATAAAACGAAACTTCACAATGTCAGCAGCTGAGTGACTGCTCAATGACTGTTGTCGGCATGAGCAGCCTTGTCCATGCTACCCTAAACTGTGTACTTTCCCTAAAATCCTGTACTACCTGAAGCCCATGCGTCACTTGAATATTGTTGCTCTAATGTTCAGTGGAATGCCAAAAGGTGAAGATGATTTGTACTAACATAGTAATTACTCATTATCATAACCGAAGCAAAACTTTTTTTTGGTCAACTACAAAGTTTCTGCGAAAGCTGTACAGCTTTCCATTGCAGTCGTAGGGCTGCACCTAGGTGGATGATAATTAGTGATTTCTCCCCTTGGCACTTGAAGGTACAAGAAAAGCTCGGTAACCCTTTCTTCTGTTTGTGCTAGAACACAGTCATTGTATTTGGCCTTATCATACACAGGAACAAACTACAAAATGTGCACTAAATAAAATAACCTCATACCTTGTAGTTGAAGTAGTTACTTCCTGAATTTGGTGGCGCCATGATCTGTACATGTTTGCCATCAACGGCGCCCAAACAGTTTGGAAAATTCCACCGCTTGAAAAAGCTATTGGCAATCTCTTGCCATTCAGCATTTCCTGGCACCTGGAAGGACAGAGGGCCCCCTTACGAAATATGTACTGTACCTCCAATATTCTCGGGGTGTTATGTAAATAGCAAATCTCAACATTAACTATAACCCAGATGACAACAACAAAGCTAACTTCAAACAGGTTGATGTGCAAAAAGAAGCAAGATAACAAGAGACTATATTTCGTAAAACAAGGAAAGACATCATAATGGCACTTTCATGTTTCTATTATAGACAAAGCCTGACTTCTTGGACGCACTTTTCAAATCTTTCTGGGCCTAGACTTTCTTGTAATAGATTTTCAATGGCCGGGCAAGTCACAACTCTTCAAACATTCACGCATCAGAAGTGCAAAGCAGTGTTTCTGCAGCTATATACTCACCGGCATGTGGATATCCTTCAAGTGATTCCACAACACTCGACAGGTATCATGAATCACTGTTCGGCATGTCTCTATACCAATCCTGAAAGCTAAGGCTATATCTTTGATTGGGTTCCCAGAAGAAAGGTACCTGCAGATCAATACAAAAATATTGCATGAAATGAATCCTAAAGAATGTATAACACTGCAAATTTCGTCACTGCACCTGAGAGTGATGGCTAGCCTCTCTTCAGAGTTCAAGGGCTCACGGCAAAGGAACACTTTTGTCAGGGGCATCTTCACGATGCGATGCAACTCGTCGAACTTCTGTGGTGTCATTCTATAAAATTTGAAGAATAACGGAGGATCTTCCCTCATCACCTGGAACTGAAAGAAAAAAACAAAGCTGCATCATAATGCATGCTTCTAAATGTAAAAGTTTATTGAAAAGAAATCTTGTGCTCATTGTAACTGCAAAACAGGCACTGCTGAGGTAGCTTAATCTCATGAAGCTGCACAAGTTACTTTCACAGATATAATCACAATTACAGTAATGAAGCATATGAAACAGTGGGGCATATTGTGCCCTTGTTCCCATTTAGAGCTTTAAGGAGGCACTGTTTTTGGCTTTAAGACTGCGGTAGCAAAAAAATAGTCAAAACAGCAATTTCTTTGAGCACTCCTCTCAAATTGGGTACTCAGGTAAACTGAGTTCTGCTTTCTTTTTTTCACGCTCCGAGCTGCTTCTCCAGCCGCTGTTATATTAGTATTAAACTTGGCTACTTGGAAGCGATAAGTAGCTGAGCCCCTCTGTCGTGGATCTCAGGCCGGCGTGTGGGCTGCGGGTCACTTCGTAATTTTCAACTTCGAACAATAA
The DNA here is from genome assembly GCF_055824585.1 of Amblyomma mixtum. Taxonomy (NCBI): domain Eukaryota; kingdom Metazoa; phylum Arthropoda; class Arachnida; order Ixodida; family Ixodidae; genus Amblyomma; species Amblyomma mixtum. The sequence goes on along the minus strand of NC_143013.1, from coordinate 220,623,339 downwards.
TTCACCACAGCATTGAAATGCACAAAAAAAGACTGATCACTACCTTCGCTGCACTATGTACCTGTTCTTTAGCAAACGCCGAAAACACAGTGATTCGGCGACTACATGCATGACTGTGAACTCGCCGAGTCACCCGCGAGCTCATACTCATCACTTGCGCACAAGTTCATTGCTGCTGCAAAAGAGTGGGGCGGAAATCGGGAGTCGTAAAAAAATACATAGATCGTGAACTACGCAGCCAATCGAGAGCGAACTCTGTGTAAATTTAAACTCGCTGACTGTTGAATATGAACGCGCGTCAAACTATATACGCAAAGACGTACTCACCGCAGTGTGATACTCTCCTTCAGATTTTTTTTTTTCCACACCCGATGTACCCAGAATCTCCTTTTCTTCTTCTGTTCCTCTTTTTTCCTCAGAACCAACAGCTTCAGCAAAATCCGCCGCACGCGTCCCATGGCGATGTATCAGCACACAAAAAGCTGCCACACCTCGCACAGAAACACGCTGCCGCCGGCTGCAGCTTCGGCTGGCACTGATCACGACTACCCATGCACAGTGTTGGCAGGCGAAGCGATTGCTTCACGTGTTTCAGTGCATGTTCTAAAGAAAACGGTCAGATCAACGTTAATTCTTAAAAATAACTACTCTTCGCTGCTGCCATTGAATAAATAATTCATTCGTCGCAAATACAAAACATTTTGTCGACAATTTATCGAGAATTGACAGGCGTCGTTTCTAGCAACACTGAAATTTTTGGCGGCAGCGGTGTGGCGGCCGCCGCCCGTTTTCCGCCTCTTGTGGTGCGGCACGGCGGCGGTGCGTCTGCGTTCCGCCGCGCCGCTCAAAATCCGCAGCGCAAGTTCGCTCCATGTGGGTCGCCCTTAAGTCCGCGCAAAATGGTGTCCATCATCCTCTCAAAAGTCGCGGGGGCGTTACAAAGCCCGAAGGGCATCACCGTAAATTCATACAAGCCATCCGGTGTCACAAAGGCGGTTTTGGGGCGATCGGCTTCTTTCATAGAAACTTGCCAGTACCCGGAACGCAAATCGAGGGAGGAAAAGAGTTCGGCCCCTTGCAAACAGTCCAGAGCGTCGTCTATGCGCGGGAGGGCATAGACATCTTTGCGCGTAATCTTATTAAGGCGGCGGTAATCTACACAGAAGCGTACGGAGCCATCCTTCTTTTTGACGAGCACCACAGGCGACGCCCATGGGCTGCTTGAGGGCTGAATGACGCCGCTCTGGAGCATCTTGTCGACTTGGTCTTCAATAACTTGGCGCTCGGCGACAGACACACGATAGGGACGTTGTCGCAGCGGTGCGTGGTCACCTGTGTCGATGGCATGGGTGACAGTGGAAGTTTGGCCCAAGGAACTTAGATGTGAGTCAAATGAGGAGCGAAACTGATCAAGTAAAGTGAGAAGCTGTGCCCTTTGCGGCGCTGGAAGGTTGTCGTCGATGGAGCGAAGGAATGCTTCGGTTGAGGAGGGTTCGGGCGCAGCAGTAGGTGGGCTGAGTGCGGCTATGGAGAGGTGCGGCGCGTCGTCCGCCTCTTCGCGGATGAGCAGAGACGCGAATGGCTGTACAGTGCCGAGACATTCACCTAGGCGCAAGGCGTTGGGGAACGAGAATGGGTTAGACACGAACAGTACGGAGAGGCCAGCGGATATAGTCAGTACGGCGTATGGCAGAGGCAGGCACTTGCGGTGCAGAAAGATAGAGGACGGAGTGAAGAGGACAGTGTCGTCGCGAAGAGGGCCGCAAGAAAGGGGTACGAGGACAGAAGAGCAGGGAGGCAGGTCAATGTCTTCGGCAACGAGGGCCTTAACACAGGCACCAGAAGGGGGGGGGCAGTGTCCAAGACAGCTTCGGGCAGGTGAGAGAACTCGATTTCAGCTCGAGCACAATCGATGATAGCAGCATGGCGCGATAGGAAATCCCAGCCCAGGATAACAGCATGAGAACAGCAGGGCAATACGACGAATTCGACGGCATAGATGGTCCCCTGGATGACAACGCGAGCGGTACACGCTGCTGACGGCTGGATGTTCTGAGCGCTGGCAGTGCGCAGTGAGAGTCCAGCAATTGGCGTCCTTACTTTTCTTAAAGAACTACACAGCTTTGCGTCCATGACGGAGACCGCAGCACCAGTGTCGACAAGCGCCATGACAGAAACGCCGTCGACGGAAATTTCAATGAGGTTAGCGGCTGACGGATGAGGCCTTTCGAAGTTCGTTGTGGACGCAGTTCTCGCCTCAGGAACTGCGGCTCCTAGTTTTCCTCCTGGTTAGCGGTGGGGCGACGTCGCATAGGCGAGATAGACCGACGTCGTGGAGAAGAGGGCCGGCGGCTGGAGAGGGTAGAACGGTCCGGCGAGAAAGTACGACTTTGCGGCGGCGCAGCTGGCACAGAGTACTGACTCGGTGGAGGCCAGTACCCAGGAGCTTGGGAAGGAATTTCCGCGTCCGGGAGACGACGGCGGCAATGCCGAGATACACGACCTGGGAGACCACAAAAGAAGCAAATCGGCCGATTGTCCGTTGTGAGCCAATAATCGCTGACCCTTGGAGTAGGTCGACGGTAAGCCACTGGCCCTCGGAAATGCGCCGGAGGCGCATTATAGATTTGCGGCTGCGGTCTTGCGACGACATCGGCATACGTCACTGGAGCCGCGACAGGAGGCGGTCTCGCGACGGCTTCGGCATATGTGAGCGGAGCCGTCACAGGTTGTGGTCTGGCGACAACGTCAGCGTATGTCAGCGGAACCGTGACAGGTGGTGACGGATGGGCCGGTGGAAGAGCCTCAGCAATTTGTTCTTGAATTGTATGTCGGAGGGCTGGAGCCAGATATGATGGTCGGTCGTGAGCGCTCGGCAGAAAGGAAAGTTGACGTGCCACTTCTTCCCGCACGAAGTCTTTAATCTGCTGTAGCAGCGATGGGTCAGGAGCAGGCGTGAGCCCAGCAAGCGACTCAACCTGCTGTGGCCGCTGGCGTGTCAGAATCCTCTGCTTGCGCAACTGCTCAAAGCTTTGACACAGCGTGACAACTTCAGCAACGGTACGCAAGTCGCGCGCTAGAAGCATCTGAAAAGCGTCGTCATCGATGCCTTTCAAGATGTGTTGGATCTTGTCGGCTTCCGACATACGAGCGTTGACCCGCTTGCACAAGTCGACGACATCCTCAATGTAGCTAGTGAAGCTTTCACTAGCCTGCTGAGATCGTTCGCGCAATCGCTGTTCGGCTCGGAGTTGCCTGACAGCCGGCCGACCAAATACTTCGGAAAATTTAGTCTTAAAGGTGGACCAGGTTTGAATATCTGCCTCATGGTTGCGATACCAGAGGTTAGCCACACCGGCGAGGTAAAAGATGACGTTGTTTAGCTTCGTCACATCGTCCCATTTGTTGTATACGCTCACCCGCTCGTACGATGTGAGCCAATCTTCAACATCGTTCTCGTCGGTGCCGCTGAAAATGGTCGGGTCCCGTTGACGAAGGGAGCCGGCACAGATGACAGCCTGGCCCACTTGTACGGCCTGGTGTTGGACGTCCTCAGGCATCTTGCGCGTCGGGAGAGCACGACTACGGAGCTCCAGGGCCGATGTTTTTACCCCGACTCCTCCACCAAATGTAACGGGGGGTTTAGTACGAGGTACTGGGGCGACGGGAATGGCAACGGCGGCAGTCCGGGATCAGGTCGGCGAAAGGCACACAAGCGTAGCGCTGGCCAAAAACTCTCGAGAGCACTGTCACCTCGTCTTCGTCTTTGCAAAACCATCGGACGCATCTTCTTTAGCCTTACAATTTATTTATTTATTTACATATACTGCAGCCCCGATGGGGCTATTGCAGGAGTGGGGGGAAGAAAAAAAAAGGCAGAGAGGGACAACATATTCAGAAGTGAACACCATTAAAATACAGAACAGAAATGGAACAGACTAATCACAGATTTGCAACAACATTGAAAAATAGGTTTGGTTCCAGGGAGCGTAATATCACCGGGTAAAGAATTCCATCGTTCGATAACACGAGGAAAAAAACTAAATTTGTACATATCAGTGCGCGCGTGAATGGGTGTTACATTCAAAGGGTGGTAGCTCCTTGTAGATGAAGGTGCTGAAAAATGCAAATACTCAGATAGTGAAGCAAAGCGGGATGAATTAACAATACCATGAAAATATTTTAAACACTCATTGTCGCGGCGGGTACAAAGGAGGGAAAGGCCTATGGCAGGAAGAGTGGATGAAGGTGAAAAATGTCTGTCATACCGTCGGCAAATAAACCGTACTGCTTTCCTTTGGACGGATTCCAGCTTACTGATATCAGACTGTTTATGAGGATTCCAGATTATTGACCCATACTCCAAAAGTGGACGAATTAATGCTTTGTATGTTACCAGTTTAGTTTCTTGTGGGGCAACACTTAGTGTACGTTTTAGATAACCGAGCCTCCGCATTGCATTATTGGATTATTGCATTATTGTCGCGCATTCCATGAAATTTAGCGAACAATTCTTCGCATGCCTCCGGAAGAGTACGCACAGCCTAGACGTCCATCTGAGATATGTAAATGGAGAGTGGCACCGCTGCACAGTTCAGCTTATGCACGGTAGAAAGAGACGGGGAAGGCTGGACGCCCTTCATAATACCTAGTACCTTCTTTGTGCTAGCTTTGAAGAACTATGGCGCACCCTGAAATTCAGGAAAGAGTGTCTAGCCTACTCGGAATTAAGCCTCTGTTCGCGATGGTGAAACGCTGGCAGAAGTGGCAGTGTATAACATGCTTGAATTCAGCTTCAGCACGGTTTAGCGGCAGAGTGAAAAATCGGATCAAAATGAAGCCATGTTTTGCGAGGTAAATTATGTATATATTGGTTAAATATCGATCCTGCTGATACTCTTTGCTGTAACTAATCCCCGGGTCGTCGTTAGGTTTTACTGCTAGCGCCATTGCGACTGTGCGGAAGATGCTTTGCACGCGACTCACCGCTCGCGAGAATGGGAGCGTATCCACACTATCCGAGGTGCTTAAAACACGCCTCCCTCCGGGACCGCACTGACATATTTTCGTCTCCCACGGGCCAGTAGCAAGAGAGGAACAGGGGTTTGAAAGTAAAAGAGGCTGAACTGATCATTCTTGGGCAAACGCATTACCTAATACAGAGGTTTTCAAACTGGGTTCCGCGGGCTGTCTTCTTGTGTTCCGCGAGAACCCTCACCGGCCCTGACCCGGCAGCTGATATGAGACTGGCTCTGAGCGCTACTGAGCCACTCTTTGACTTGCTCTTAAAAGGGAAGCAGTACCACCCATCACATTAGTATTTGTATTAATCTGTGCAATAAACAGTTAACTTTTGCAACTCTCTCTTTGCAGAAATGGACTCGACAACATTGCTGGTAAGTAAAAGCAGGGGGGGGGGGGGGGGGTTCCCTGGAACTTATCGAAGGCTTTTGGGGTTCCTCCAAGCAAAAAAGTTTAATGCAAAGAAAAGCCCAGGAGGCAGAAGCTTAAGCGAGCATAGCCACTCGTTAGCTTCGTTTTCTTTTTAATTTTATTCTAACCACTTAATCGTTTCTAAACCGTTGCACGAAAAGCTTGACTGAGGAGGGAGGACACAAAGGACAGGTTTCGATGAATTATGAAATGCGCAGCGCCCTCTGTTACGCACCGTAACAATGAACGCAATGCTAGTCGGACGAAACCGCTGCCCGGCGTTCGGCGAAGACCTGCAAATAGATGGGTGCGCTTCTCGTGAAGGGCGAAATGTCGACACGCTTTTGTGTTTCGCTATGCACTCGGCGGGGATACGATGAAGTGCGTTCAAATAAGCTACGTTTAACTTTCGTTTGTTTTTTCCCCAGTGCGTGCGAAGTTTTAATGAACGCGAATGGCAATGCGAGGTAGGCGGATGCGTGCCGACCTATTCTGAGCTTTCGCTTTATAGCCGGATTTTTCACTGGGCTTTACTTGTGATGTTTTGAAATTTCGACGCGGAGGAGAGCTTTGCTATTTGTGATCAAAATGAGGAGCCAATTATCGGGATTTATGAACCCTCCGCGTCGGTTAAATATAAACAAAACGAAACATACTCCTCAGAAAGACGAAACAGATGGGGCAGATTTTTCTAATCTGGCATATATTGGTGCGTTCCAAGCAAAAGAAAAACCTTTCGGAAATCTACTGACTCTGACCATACGCTTTGAGTGTGTGCAGCTATATAACGTCGAACAGTCGAGCTGTGGCGTACAGATGCACTCAAAGACAACCATGCGTCGGTTTTTGCTGTTGCCTACGTAAGGAGTTGCACTCTCTTGCGGGGATTTATTTTCTAGGAACCCTAGCAGGAGATGTGATGACCGCGTAGTCATCGCAAGGTGCCTAGAACGTAGTATTTGGCACTAAAGTCCTCTCATCGCGTTCGCATGACAAGAGCATTGATGCGTCCTTGCGATGTAATATACAGTGTAAACCCTCATGTGCCAAGGGTTTCTTTTTTCGATTTATTACGAGCGATTGATGGTTGGTTAGTTTATGGGGTTTAACGTCCCAAAGCGACTAAGGCTATTAGAGACGCTGTAGTGGAGGGCTCCGGAAATTTCGACCACCTGGGGTTCTTTAACGTGCACTGACATCGCACAGTACACGGGGAAACATAATGGGTAATCTACTTCTAGTGAGCACGACAAAAGATCGAAAAGTTACGAAGCACGTGACAACTATTTGCTCATTTTATTGATTATACTTTCGGTTTTTCAGGTAGCAAGAGCTTGCTCCGTGACAGTCATTCTGTATTTGTTCAGCTCTGGAAACCGGGAAAGTGTTATAAACCACTAGAAAAATGAAATGCACGCTGCGCAAACGGCTTGTCAAGCGTCAGGTGTACAAAGCAAATGCTGTCGGTCTTTTCTCTATAAGTCGACAGCGCTTTCCTTGGCGAACGGGAACGTGGTTAAACTTTCGCTAGTAGGACGTCTGAAACAAGCCTAAATACTCTGTGCGCCTTTGCTTACAATATTTAAAAGGAAACGCTCTCTGGTAACACAATATCTGACGCACACGCGTCTTTGGCCAAACCGACGCCGAACATTTCGCGGGGGCCTGCTACTCTGACGATTAATATTATTTAGAGGGTAATTTGAACGACCGGCCGCCGTTCAAGCGGTGCGACTCCTGGGAGTTCAAGGCTAACAAAAACAACAACGGCTCCTGGGAGTGTGCCTCCCGTGACGCTCTTCGATAAACTGCCACCGACCTGAGCTTCTAAGACGCACCTTTACAAGAGTAAAAATATACAAAAAAGCTGCCAGCCTCTATACTAAACCTGTGCAGTCAACTCGATGTGAAGTCTGGGGCCCAACAACATTTAGTGGTTACAATGACCTACAAAGTCGTTTTAAATTTTACTGCTTCTTTGTTGTCCAGGTGCCGTGTATTCTGTATTCAGCAAGGATATGTGCGAACACGCCGGACTCAATAAATCTATTTAAATATTCAGCTTTGTCCTTTCTATACTTTTGTCTAGAAAATGCGCTTTAGTCTTTATAAGCAATAAAATATTTTATATTTGATGATGGTACGCAATGGCGCTTCGCTTCGCGAACTGCGTTTGATGACTCAGTATTAGGGGTTTAAGTCAGGATCCCGACTGTGAAGGAACCCTGGCGTAGAACTCTTTCGTTGTGAACTGAAACAGTACATTACAATATGTTGGACCCAGTTTGCATCCACTCGGGTCGCACGTACAGATCACATGCCTTTGAACCCCAGCAGCACATAAAAAATTCAGGGGGCACTTTGACTGTCTAAAGTGCGTAGAGGCGAAAGCGTTTTCCGCACCACTTTCAGTGCTTCTGTGGCACTGGTGGCGTCACATGTAATTGAGTACTAATTACTAAGTGATGACAAATCGCTAATTAATGGTTAATTACTGATTAATGCCTGAATACTAATTAACTGCTAATTAAGCTTAAGCTTCGCCTTTAGGAGTGGAACGCGACAGCGTGTTGTAGCGCTGCCAGGGAGTCCACGGAACGCCACCACCCGTTCGGCGCGATGCCTTGCCGTTTCAACGCAACGGTTTTTGAGGAAAGGAAATGGCGCAGTAAATCTCTGTCATCTCGGTGGACACCTGAACCGCACCGTAGAGGAACGGAGGAAGTGGGAGTGAAAGAAGAAAGACGAAGATGGCCCGTAATGAAGAAAATGAAAATTGTATTTGAGGAAAGAAAATTACGCAGTAACTGTCTCACATATCTCGGTGGACACCCGTCAAAATTCAGAAGGGGGGGGGGCGCACTTTTTTGACCTAAAGTGTGGTCACTGATGTGTGGTTAAGATGTTAAGCTTCGCCTCTAAGAGTGGAACGCGAGAGTGTCTTGTAACGCTGCCAGGGAGTCCATAGAACGCCATCGCCCATTCGGTTCTACGCCTCGCTCGTCGGTAAATTGGTTTTTGAGGAAAGGAAATGTATTTCTCTCTCATATCTCGGTGGACACCTAAACCTCGCCGGAAGGGAAGGGAGGAGGATGGCAGTGAGCGAAGACACCGTATTCACTAGACGTGCCTTTGTTGATTCCAAACCATCGAGCTGGCATGGCGGAGTGGATAGCATGCTCGTCTCGCACTCCGAAGACCGGGGTTCGATACCCGAGCTCGACCAATTTCTTACTAGGTTTTATTTATTTTTATGGCCTGACTAGAGAAGTTAATTAGGCTAATTGGGTAATTAAGCAATTAACTAAGCTCAGTCCCACTTACTTGGAGCATCACTATATGGTCCCTTCAATTGGTTGCATGGTTACTAGCCAAAGTACAATTGGCCCCGTTTGAAATTGGTGCACTGTGACGTCACGACCGTTTCGACCAACTGAAAAAGCGTGACATTCTCTGTCGACAACTGCTGCTTACAACGATGAGACATTAAAGGCTTTCGCCTTAATATGCTGCAAGCGAGCTGAAGTGAATGACTCATCGACTGCATGCTGCTAGACACGCGCAGATTCGAGTTTCAAGGAAAATCAGCAAAAATGTGAGGTGATTTCATCGCAGAAAAATTCGGCGCAGGCATCCGCCCGGAAAAAATAACGCACCATTGCTGACTTCCTCGGAGGCCTCGGTGTCGGTTCCACCAGGCCACTTGGTTTTAAGCGACACTCAGTTCCTGCGAAACTAACGGCTATGGCCGTTAGGCGTGCAAAACAGTGAGAGGCTGCGAATACGACTGCTGCGTTCACACGACCGCCTTTAATGCAACCACGAACGAGGTGAAGCCGCGGCATGCACTGAAGACCATATCAGCGTGATTATAGCAGCCAACGAATGAGGATGTGTTATATTGGAACCATTTAGGAAAGGGACGTTTAAGCTCTGTGGAACATTACATAGCGGAGTATAAGATAGTGAACCACGAAGGGCTGTCAGCTGGTAACATGTGCAGAGTATTCCACAAAGAGTAAACAAGCCCATAAACAATATAAGATGCGTTTCTGATAAAAAGTCGTTGGTTATGTAGATCACAGTGATGATGTCTTTCTGATGACTTCCGAGTCTAGTTTTTGATGCACTGTTTATTAATACTGAACACCGAGTTTCTGATTAATGATATGTTTTTTTCTTGTTGACATTCATAATAATGTCAAATGTATGCATGTTGACTTGATGATGCTTTCTTTTTTTTGCCAAGAAAAAAGAAATCTCTTCAATGTAATTCTTTTAAATTTTCTAGCATGAATCAGAAACTGTTGTGATATTCCGTTACACGTACTGTGAACATCCACTAAACTACTGTATGCGCGACTTTCGCTGAAACGTGCAACAGTCCGGGACAAGATCCCCCAATTATTCTAGCCGACAGCTCCCATTGGCCTTTTCACAGGAGAAGGTAGCAAGAACATCAAAAATGGGGCATTTAAATACTGTGGAAATACATGAAGAAGCTGATGCGAGCTTATTCATTCACCGATCTCACCTTTACACACTCCCAAGAGAAATGTGAGCGTTGAGTTGTGATTAAGCATGTTTTTTCTCAACTAATTTTTTCGTCTTAAATGCAGTGTCTGTGAGGTAAAAATCAAGAGATTTAATTGAAAATTATTTTAGTTTATGTGCATCAATATTAGTTCAGAAATTGAAAAACATTTGTTGGGCGGTACGGGAATATGATGTTGCTACGATGTCTTCATGCATATGATTTGTGGAGAAATTTTTTTTAAACGTCTTTATTTCTGCATTTAGTAGGCCGATACCTTGCGGCAGAACTAAGGTGCTTCACGGAGGTTGGGGTGGGGGAGTGGTTAAGGGTGGGGGTGAGGATGGGGGTGGGGGTGAAGGTCGGAGTGCGGATGGGGGACCGGTGTCCGCTTCTTCCTCGAGGTAGTGTCGTCCCGAGATCGGCTCCGCGAAGTGATGGCCTGGCCCTTCATCTTCCTTGAAGTAGGAAAGAAAAGTTCGCCAGAGCAGGAGTGCGTCTGATGGCCCGATGTGCGATGGCGGATCGACCCATTCCTGCAGGGTTCCAGGTCGAAGCCCGCCCAGGGACTTGAGTGCTCTCTCCCGTACTGCGTCAAAGGTAGGGCAGCTCCACAGGAGATGTTCGGCCGTGCCTCTGGCAGGGCACGTCGGGCACTGAAGAGTCGGGTATGAGCGCGGGTTTATGAGGTGCAACTTCGCTGGTGATAGAAGCTGGCCGGTCTGGGCTCGGCGAAGGAGCACTGCCTCCACTCTCCGGAATGCGCTATGTGGACGGCGATATAGTTGCTCAGGGTTGGCCAAGTGCTGGAGTATGCTGCGACGATAGCGTTGTGCGCGATGCCATGTCTCCGCCCTATCCATATGGGGCGACGACGGGTGCGCAACGTCATCAGGGGGCCAAGAAGCGGAAACGAATGTGGATCCAGGCAAAGGTGCGGAAAGAGCTGCTGCGCGCGCTGCCTGGTGTGCCTTTTCGTTTCCAGTGATTCCTTCGTGCGCAGGAATCCATTTGATAATGACAGTGTAGCCCTCCTCTCGCAGGCGACGGGCTTCTGTTCGAATAGTGTTGAGAACGGCATAGTCAGCTCCCCCTGCGCGGCAGGCGGTGTACGCTGCTTGTGAATCTGTGTAAACATGGTAGGTGCAAGGAGCCGGATCTTGTCTTTCTACTATTCGAGTAATGGCAAGTCGTATGGCCATGAGCTCGAGATTGGTTACGGTGTGTTCCTCGGAAAGCCGTTGAACTACAGAGGTATCTGACACAGAATCGTGACAAGCTATAGCGGCGCAATGTTGAAACTGAGCGGCGTCTGTGTATAGTTGGATGGCTCCTTCCTGGGCTAACTTGTATGATGTCTTCTCGTGCCGTTTGGCGGCAGCTTTGCGCCTTTGAGGATTAGCCGAACTCATATTCTTTGGTAATGGCATACCATCTACTAAGTCGATCAGTTCCCATGGCGGGGCAGCGGACGAAAGCGGCTCTAAGTTGTCAACGTTCTAGCCTAATGCCCGCAGGATCTGTCGGCCAGCCGCCGTTCTGGAGAGACGGACTGGCTGGGCTAGCGATTGCTGCTCTGCCAGATCCTGTAGGGCATTGATTTTGCTGCATGCGTGTAGGCTCACTACTGGGCAATACTGCGGCAGACCAGTAACCAGACGCATCGCCTTGCGATTGATTCGCTCAAGCTGAAGGCGTTGGGTTGCGTTAAGCCGCATGTACGAATATGCGTACAGGATTTTTGATGTTATGAGTGCCAGGGTAATCTGACGGAGCCCCACCTCCTTGATTCCCCATCCACGCGCAGAGACGTGGCGCATAAGGTGTAAAGCCTGATGACAGCTATGCATCGTGTTATGAAGCCAGCTTTTGGCTCCTCCATCCTCGTCAATAAGCATGCCGAGTATACGGATTGTTTGTTTCCGGCAGATAACTGAGTGCCCTAAATGAAGAGAGATAAGTTTGCGTTCGGCCTCGGCCCGTAACCGCGAACCATTTAAGACAACCACATACTCGGTTTTTTCGGGAGAGGTTTCCATTCCACACTTCTTGATGTATTCATGGACGGCATTAAGGCCTGTTTGTAGGGCTAGTTCTTGCTCTGCAGGGGACCCTGAATTAGTCCACAACGTTATATCGTCCGCATAAACGGCAAAATTAAGACCGGGTATCGACGACAACATTGGCGGGAGACCTGACATAGCAATGTTAAAAAGAGCCGGTGATATGACAGCGCCTTGGGGGACACCTGTTTGGTTATGTTGCCATTCACCCTGAGTATCTCCAACCCTTACTGAGAACGTTCTTTCTGCAAGAAAGGCTTTAACGAAGCGGTAGAGGTTGCCGCCTATTCCCACTTCCTGTAGCCGGCGAAGTATTCGAGTGGGGCACTGAATCAAACGCCTTTTTGACGTCTACCCCAACAACCACTCGGAGCTGTGCGCTGCTAGGGTATGCGAGAACGTCGTTATAAAGCCTTATGAGAATGTCTTGGGCACAGAGCCCTCGACGAAAACCTACTTGCATAGGAGACAGGACGTTGTACTTGTCTAAGTACCATTCAAGTCTTCTTAGAACCATACGTTCCATGACCTTACAAAGGTTGGACGTCAGCGATATTGGCCTGAGGTCTTGTAATGTTCGACTTGGCTTGCCAGGTTTTGGAATTGGTATTACCACTGACTTCTTCCAGGCAAGAGGAAGATCACCGTTGGCCCAGTACTTGTTCATCTCTTTCAAGAGGGCAACTTTATGTGACTTGGGAAGGTTCAGAAGTGTTGAGTAGCGTATATCATCCGGCCCTGGGGCGCTATTGTGATTGGAGTCATACAGAGCTGCCTCCAGTTCGTCTAATGTGAAGGGAACGTCGTAATCGTTTGATGTACCTGATACGGGGTCCGCAGGCAAGGCATCTGCATTTTCAGGTTGGGGAAAAAATACCTTCCCTGCTTGTATAGCTAACTTCTCCGGGGAGACATTCAATTTCAAGGCCATGCATTGGGCAGGGGAAATTGGCTTCTTGCGTCCAAGGATAGCTCGAAATATGTGCCAGGCCTTCGATAAGTTAGCTGCTCCATTGAGTGAGTGGCACAGCAGCTGCCAGTCTTGGAGAGCGAGCTGCAGAGTATACTTCTCAACTTCTTGACTGATGCGAGTGAGAGCACGCCTCCGATGGGGTGTCCGGCCTGATCGACGATACGCCTTGAGAGCCCGAAGCCTACGATTCCACATATTCAAAAGGTGGGAGTCCGGTTTTGGGGCATCAAACTTGACTGAAAGCTTCGTTGTAGCTTTCTTCTTGGCATCGCTGATCTGAGTAATGAGCTCGTCTAACCCTGTGGGAGCGTTCACCGTACCGAGCATTCTACGAAAATCGTCCCATGAGACGTGCTCCTCTATTCGACGGCGTTGTTGCCGCTGTAATGACTTTTGAATTTTTTTTTCTATCTTGAAAGTTGAAGCGAAAGTTTATCCAGAACTTGTAATGTCAGGACAGCCTTAAAAAATGAATGCCGAAACTCATCAAAATTTATGATGGTCTGATGCGGGAAGACAACATCTGTTGCCTTTCTGAGAGTCTATGACGACTCATCATGGCTGTATTACAATGATATCAGAAATTCGATATTCATTTTTGTATGTCATGGAGTCTCGCACAGAAGTGTACAGATGGCGAAAATGCCAACTGAAGCACTGGAAGCTAGGAGGAAGCATGCAGCAAGCAGGGCTATATTTTTACGTGAAACATATGATAACATTATGAATAAAATTGCGTGAAAACAATGGGACATGAATATTTATTTATTTATTATGCTTCAAGTGTTCATATGCGGGACGTTACTGGAAGGGGATGACAACAGCCTAAGAAACATTATACATGATTTTCAATAATGGGCAAAGGTTTCAACTCATGGGTTAGCTTCCTAGACAGCGGATTTTGAAGAGACCAGGTTCATGACTTTCACCACTCGTCTTGTTATGGCGGAAATACAATATGCTCATGCGAGGATTTCATTGCCTTCAGTAATATTCCGTAAGAACTTCTGACATAGACCTCTCTGGAAAGTTATTCTTTGATTCGGAAAGATAAAATAAAAAGTTACATTTAAGTTGTACTGCACCAAAAGAACCAGAAATCGGATCGCCTTATCTGTACCTTCTTCATGAAAGTGTTCTCCCCACTTTGAAGAAAGCGCGCGAAACGTAGAATGTAAGAAGCTGTCGCACCGCGCGTTGTAAACTCTCTCATGATGAATCGCTTCTGGCAGCCGTATCATGGGCTTCTTTTAGCTTTTAAGTCCTAGAGCCACATCTCGAATGAAATGCTTCGAATAAAACTGAATTAGTAAAACTTGCACATGCTCTTTGCCGCAGTTTTTATCCTTCTACAACATTACAATGTACGCTTTCAGACATTCCTAACAATTTAGAGGTGAACTACAGTTGCACTGGTTGTTGATTTTTTGAGTATGAAGCGAAAAGCAGAGATGCTTGGCCATCGCATCCTGCAGCAATTTCCTTCCACTCCCGGAACGGAAGAATCCATCAACGCGTTTAAAACTCTTCGCTAATGTGCCGGCGGCCGCTATATAGTATATTGCCTACGGCTGAACTCTTTTCTTGGCCTAATGCCTTCTGATGTAACTGTAAGCCTGTACGAAACGGTTTAGACGCTAATAGGTACTAGTGCAAGAGATAGGTGTGAAGTGAGAAAGGATTTCTAATTCCCCTACGTGACAAGAAAACTGTTTCAGTTCGAGTGCTGCTGCACTTACGGGTGGTTCTAAAGGCTTTGCTTTGCTCATGTGACGTGGGATACCTTTGATGCATCCAAGCTGAAATGTCTGCTGTGAAATCCATATGAAAGGAACGCTAATTATGATTTGCGTCGTACCGCTGCGGTGGCCTAGCGGTCTGAGCATCCGCCTCGCATGCGGGAGGCGCCAGGTGCGATCTCCAGTGCCGCCGGGTACCCACCGGTGATACAATGGGTACAATCTTTCCCCTGGTCTGGTGCTCGGCTTCTTTGGGGTGAAATGCTTGCGAAATGGGCCTTTGACCCCACCTTGAGTAGAAGAAAGTATCTTGTGTCATGGCGCTCTTTGGCCACAGGTGCCCTTGTGCCATAAAAATCCACCGTCATCAATTCTTGTCGTGATGAAATGCATTAAGATTGGAAACGCGAAATCGACAGAGCAGGAGTGCAATGTTAAGATTCCTTGGCGCAGCGAGCTGCAGACCTAAGCAGCGTTAGGAACCAACTTAAGAAGAAAGGTTCTTTCCTTCACTCTTCACTTCCATTTTTTCAGTCTTCCCATGCCCTCAAAGTTGCTCTTTCGCCTGGGCTTGAGCTGGTCAACAAGGGTCAGCCCTCAGGAAGCAGTAGCGCAGTGTTGTCACAAAAGTAAAAGTTATTGAAACTAGGCCAAGCTAAACTGGCGTTAAAGCCGATCTTATTCCAATATTGAAGCGAAATTCTCAGGAGCAAGAGCAATATCTTATTTTCAGTCCAGCGCCCCAAAACTTAAATACATTCAACATATTATAACCGAAGTGGTCTGGCCGTTCGTCGCGCTCTGGAACTGTGTTGCTCTGCCGGGCTGTAACACCTTCCATGATAGAGAAAACTCTCGAAATAAAATTACGGCTTTCAAAACAGTATTTCGAATGTCGAACGAGAAGGAGATAACTGGGTGCAAGGTTCCGGTAACAGGCAAGTGGTTACTAACTTGAAGTCTTCACCTCCTTGCCGAGTCTTGTGCAACATATGGCATGCGGGCTAGGACCCCACCAGAAAATTAGCAAAATAGGTTTACTAAACTTTCCATTCTGCTTTTATTTGATGGCTTCATGGAAATGAGTTCACAGTAGCACGTAATGCGTAAAATTAATATATTAGGCGTATGTGCTGAAACACCCTTATTCTCTACAAACGCCTTCTGGTTACCTCCTGTACAAGGTGTCTTGAATCCTACGGAAACTTGACAATTATAATTTCTTGTGGAGACCTCCGGAGGTTCCAGCAGTATATG
The DNA here is from genome assembly GCF_055824585.1 of Amblyomma mixtum. Classification (NCBI taxonomy): domain Eukaryota; kingdom Metazoa; phylum Arthropoda; class Arachnida; order Ixodida; family Ixodidae; genus Amblyomma; species Amblyomma mixtum. The sequence goes on along the minus strand of NC_143013.1, from coordinate 220,607,340 downwards.
TAAGAATCCTCCCAGTCACTGATCATCCATAAAGCAGCCGTCGTTGGGTTGACCTTTCCAACGACATCATGCCAAAAATTGTAGGACGCTTAAGCTTCGCCTTTGAAAGTGGAACAAGACATCGTGTAGCTGCGCTGCCAGGGAATCCACGCTACGCCATGGCCCGTTCGGCGCGACGCCTTGCCTGCTGAAAACTGACGGCAACGCATTCTTGAGGAAAAGAAATGGCGCAGTAATCGTCACATCTCAGTGGACACCCGAACCGCACCATAAGGGAAGGCTAGAAACAGGTGCCGTAATGAAAGAAAATTGGATTTGAGGAGAGGAAATGGCAAGTGACTGTCTCACATATCTCGGCGGACCGACGCCCCCGATTATAGGTTGCCGGTTCGAATACCTGCCACAAGTTATGCTCTAACTTGAGTAATAAGTTTATGCTGCATGATAGGCTGAATCATATGACACCATCCGGAACATCCCGTGCAAAACGGTTGGCATGACATGATTTTTTCCGATGCGCGGTACCGACTACTACAGCTACGACGCCGACGGTTTTTCGACCGAACGAGCTGTATACACTGTCGCGTGATATTCCACTTTGGTCATTCTCCATTCTTGACGCTAAAGGTTCCTCGTCTGTGAGAACCTTACACCACATGAATGTCTCCCGGCAGCACTAGGACTCAACATCTTTACTGAACTAAGAGATGCCATCCGTGCATCTCAAACACTAAGACTTCAGACCACCCAAGCAGGACGAGCTATCCTACGCCGAGTAGGCACAGTTGCGGACATCCGCGCACTAGACGCGCTATCCTCTCTACAAAAACAACGCAGGAAATACATCAGCGTGGCCCCGATACCAAAATATACACTTAAAGACGTTCACACAGGCAGACGACGAGCGCGAGAATCCTGCCTACGCCGACGCCTAATTCCCCGAACGGGGTTTATGTCGACGCCGCAGCATACCCGGACCATGACAAGTACGCAGTGGCGGCAGTGGACTACCGTTTCTCCACTCTATTTACTGCTTCTGTAAGAGCCGAAACACCAGCGGCCGCTCAGTCACCGCCGTGGCCATTGCCATTAGGCTTTACGAGCCACAAGGCCAAAGCACTCATGTGATAACAGACTCGCAACAACGGTGTCGAAACTTCCTGAGAGGCCGAGTTTCGAAGCAAGTCAGCTGGCTCATGGGCACTACACCCCTCACCAAGCACCACCAAATCACCTGGACACCAGGCCACGAGGGGCTGGAGGGAAATGAGAGGGAAACAAACGCCCCGAGATTCAGCGTCTTCAAAGGAGACACTTCCTCCACCTCGGCCGAGACTGAGGCAACCGGCGCTTGCCAGACGTGCGGCGCTTCGGCTCCGTCATTTTTTGGCAGGAGCCACGACTTATGTCATCGGACCCCATCAATTTCGCTCCCTTTAGATTCGGCAAGTTCATCGGCATCCGTGGACACCAAATTGATCTAGGTGGGCCCAGTTTTACAAATTTTAAAGCGGGTTTTCCTTCCCGCCTCCGGCGCCGACGCTAAGCCTAACAGATGCGTCGGCGTTCGGCTGCGATGGAGCCGCTTTCGGCAAGATGGCAGAAACGCTTCTGCAACGCGGCTATGACCCGGACGCCATGTCTTGGTCGACCGTTCCCGTCACTGTGGAACCGAAATGGGCACCCACGGACACGATCCGCAATGAAAATTCAGCGTGTGCTTGAGCGCCGCTCCAGACGAGAGGCCAAGATAGCGGCGAACGTGACGCCAACCACCGGCAAGGCTGCTGCTACCCGTCTAGCTGGCCTCAAACCCGTGACCAAGTGGAGGCCCAAGCCTGTACCAAAATTCCACAAAGACGACTTCGTCATCGTCATCAAGACCAGGAAATTATTGCCCATCCGGGACGCCTTTCAATACGGCGAACTCGATCCAGCGTTCGGCGCTTTCATCGGGGCGCCTAAGGCGGCCGAGTTGAGCCTCCTTCTATGCAAGGAGAAAAATTTGATCCTAGCTACCACCCGGAACGTCGACGTCGCAGACCGTCTGCTAGGAGAGTTTTCCATCAAAGCGGCCAAAGGAGATGTGCCTCTCGCCGGCCATCTCAAAGAACATGAAGTGGACGTCTGCTATGGGGTCATTACAGTGCATTACAACCAAGAGACGTCCGAGTCTCTCCAACCTTGCGTGCAGAGGAGGAGGGGCACTTTACTAGATATCTGCAAGTTCGGCACCTCAAATAAGGCCCTGGCTCACCTTTGCCGGCTAGGTGAGGCCTCGATACGTGCACTACAACTATGAGATTGTCACAGTGCAGCCATATTTGCGCACTTTTCCGGCCTGCAGCTTGTGTAGAACTGTCGGCCATCGGGCAGACTCTTGCCCCAACCCAACCCAAGATAAGTGTGGCTTGTGTGGACAACAGGCACCCATACAAGAGGGGCTGCAGGCCCCTCACAAATGTGTGCCCAAATGTGCGGTTTGTGGTGGTGGCCATGCCACGAACTCGCGGGACTGGACTGAAAAATATCGGCATACCAAGTCAGCCACCCCTAAGGGCGGTAAATCCAGCGGGACGGGCAGGCAGCCACGTCACCCAAGCAGCATCGGCAGCGATGCTTCAAAACGACAGATGCCTACCAGCGGGAAGGATGCCAAGAGCTGTAAAGTGCCACCACCGCCCCCACACGGCGGCCAGGAGAAGCAAGCCCGCTCACAAGACAACAATGGCGCGGCCGGTTTCTGGGCCAACGCCGTCAAAAATGGCAAACAGGTGACCGGTTCAGGCAGGGTTGCCCCCTCTTCCCACCCCCTCTCCCCTCACCCTCGCTCGGCGGCTGACGCTGAGCTCCACAACCTTGTAGTTTCTCTCCGGGCACAAAACGAGATGCTACTTGCCGAAATTGAAGCCTTAGAGGCTAAAACAACTCCCCCTCCCCCTAGTACCTCCGACACGGACGCTATGGAGAGCGAGATGGCGGTGACGCCGGCTCTGGAATCTTCCCTTGCCGAACTCGAAGCCCGTCTTAATGCAAAATTTGACACCCTGTTGGAGACAGCGATGGAACGCCTCATCGGTAGAGTCATAGAGGCTATCCCCTCTATGATCGCTCAACACGTCGCGACTAACACCCGCCTTTCTTGGAGAGCCGGTCCTCTTAAGGACGCATTTGGTTGGCCCTCCAGATTGTCCCGCCGAGTAAATAACCTTGACGATGACGAAGACAGCTGCCCCCCTCTAGGTGCTGAGCTTCAGCCCCTGGTATCTGGCTCGGGGGCAGCCTCACTTCCACCTCTCACCTCTAAATCTGAGCATGGCGGGACACCCCCGGTGTAGGCGCTCCCCCCTTTCCAAATCGGATCCCCCATTACGATTACTCAATGGAGCTGTCGGGGGCTCCGGTCCCGTTTCAAGCGGGTCGACCTCCGACTTTTCCTTTCAACCTTTGAGCATTTGCCAGCAGTGGTAGCCCTCCAAGAGCCAGGGAAAGGCGCCGCACTAACAAATTATACGACGCTCCAGCCGGACCCCTCGTCTTGTCTATTAGTCCATAGAAATTATAAAGCCAACCAGGGCGACTTAGATATGCAAATTGAATACTCCTATGTAATGGTGACCCTCCTCCCACTCCGCAAGCAGGACCCACCGCTACACATGCTCAATGTATACTGCAATCCGAAATTGCCGAATGTAACATTCGCGGACCTCTTAAGCTGCGCGCTCAGAGTTGCGGGTCGGGACCCCCTCCTGATTTTGGGTGATTTCAACGCTCCCGCTCGGATGTGGGGTTACTGCCGTGAAGAGAAGCGGGGACGCAAGTTGGCGGAGCTTGCGTCAACGCTGGGCCTCACTCTTCACACTGACCCAGTCCACCCAACTCGTATCGGCAACTCCATTACTAGGGATACATGTCCGGACTTGACCTTCACCCGCAACATTCAGTATGCAGACTGGGTCAACACCGAGGTAACCCTCGGCAGCGACCACTGCCTCCTGAACACTACGATTAGGACCCATACTTTCGCGCTACGAACAACACAAGCCCGACTCCCAGATTGGACCAAATTCTGGCAAAATTATAACACTGCCACACCCATACATAAGAAAGGCTACCAGTCTTGGTCACAACACAGAAGTACTTGTATTTGGGCGTGTTGGTTCATAACTTTTCAGGACGACACAGGGGCGCAATAAAAGACACGGACAAAGAAGTAGACAAGGACGAAGCGCTCGTCCTTGTCTACTTCTATGTCCGTGTCTTTTATTGCGCCCCTGTGTCGTCCTGATTGGTCACAACAATTGTTCTTTGGCCTTCGCTCCTGCGAAACTCAAATTCGGCTCTCAGAGGCGGTCTCGGATGTGAACAACCACCTGCTCCACCTCTGGGAGGCCCGGCATTGGCTCGTCCGTCGGTGGCGCCGGCAAAAGCACAACCGGAAACTTAAAGCTCGCATCGCCGAGCTCACTCAACGAGCGGCTGATTATGCGGCCCAAATCGCCTACTCCAACTTGGTGGCCCGATGCAATACGGCCGCGCGGCAAATGTCAAGCCGGAACACGTGGCGGCTGTTTCGCGCCCTAATTGACCCAACGCAAACACGCACGGAAACTCAAATACACCTCCAAAGAGCAATACACAGTTTTCAGGGCAACACAACTCAATTGGCGCACAAGCTCCGGGACCAGTACTTGTGAACCACCCAAGACCCCCGCGGGCCGGCGTACTCTTAGCATGTTCTGAGAACGTTGAGCTGCATCAACCGTTCCACCTCCACGACCTGAGGGCGGCCCTGGCAAAAATGAAACGCGGCACCGCTCCGGATCAGGACAAAATTAGTCAAATTGTTAGCCAATCTCCCTGACCCGGCATACCTCTCTTTATTGAATTACATTAACTCAGTCTGGCTTGGGGAAGTGCCACTCCCCATCGACTGGAAGACCGCCCTTGTCACCTTCATTCCTAGAGCTCGCAAGGCCATCAGCACGGACAACCTCCGCCCCATCTCTGACTTCCTGTGTGGGCAAACTGATGGAAACGATGGTACATGACAGGTTATCCGAGTTCATGGAATCAAAACACCTTTTCGCAGACACCATGTACGGGTTTCGCCCACACAGATCTGCACAGGATGTCCTGCTACAACTCAATCGGGGTGTCCTCGACCCCGTCGAATGCCCGCACATTGACAAGGTCGTACTCGCCTTGGATTCTAAGGGTGCATTCGGCAGCGTTACCCGCGAGATCATTCTCACCCACCTCTTTCAAACTAGCTGCGGCAGAAACGCCTTTCAATACATTCGGCAATTTTTAACCGATAGAGAATCTTAGATTCGAATCCAGGATAAAGAACATGGCCCTTTTCATTTAGGAACCAGGGGTACACCCGAGGGCGCGGTGCTCTCTCCCCTGTTACTCAAATTGGCTATGATGCGCCTACCGGCCCAGCTGGGTGCTGTCGCCGGTGTGCAGCATGCGCTGTACGCCGATGACATCACCCTGTGGGCCACACAGGGTTCCCTTGGAGACATTGAGGCCAACCTGCAGGAGGCGGCGACCATAGTGGACCGTTATTCTCGCCGCTGCGGCCTTCAATGCTCCACCCAAAAGTCTGAATTTGTGCACATACGCCCCTCACCAAAGTGCACAGCCAAAATTTCGTTGTCTCTTGAGATAGGTCCAATGCCTGAAAATATCGAAGTCCCGGTACTGGGGCTCTTTATACGTCAAAACAGACGGTCAGAAACAACATTAGCTAAACTCCGTCAAGTGGGGGACCAGGTGGGCCAGTTGGTTCGCCGGGTTTCTAACAACCGTGGGGGGTTACGATGTGAGGACGCCTTGCGCCTGGCGCATGCATTTGTAACCAGTCGAATTCTATATTAGACTCCATACCTCCACCCGCGGAAGCAAGACGAGGATTCACTCGAAGTCGTCCTCCGCAAAATTATTAAGCGGGCTCTGGGCCTCCCCGTGAACACCTCCAACAAGCACCTCGAACATGAACCGTGAGGACCATAATGGCCGGCGCCTGGCACGGGCGGAAGCCCTGGCCCGCCACTATGGATCGAAACCTGGCGTATCCTACGTGGATGCTCCGGCCCCCATCATGGGGGATGGTACATGCGTATTCCATCCCAGTAGAGATTTGCCCTCCACGTGCGCCTCTTCCCGCGAACATGAACCGTGAGGCCCATAATGGCCGCCGCCTGGCGCGGAGGGAAGCGTGGATCGAAACCCGGCGTATTCTAAGTGGATGCCTCCGGCCCCCACCATGGTAGATGGTACGCGGCCGCAGTCGTCCACCAATCCAAAACAGTGAACGGCCTTACTTTCTGAGCCCGTGACATAACACATGCGGAGGAGGTCGCCTTTGTGTTGGCTGCATCTGATTCCAATTCAAAAGCAATTATTTCCGACTCGCGAGGGGCATGTCGGAACGCCAAGCAGGGATGGGTACCGTATCTAGCCTACCCCATTCTTCAAAACAGCGTCTACACCGGGGACCCCGCGCACCGGCGTATCGTTTGGGCTCCTGCTCACATGGGCCTTGAGGGAAGTGAGGAAGCTGACGCCGCCGCCCGGGCGCTCTCTCATCGGACATTCCCATCCGAGCCCGACGATCAGAAACTCGAATTCACTCCCGCTTACTCCTTCAAAGACATTGTTTTACTTTATTAATCTGGCCACGGTCTTTATCCCCGCCCGCGTAAAGGTCTCTCAAAGGCGGAAGAGCGGCTTCTGCTTCGCCTGTACACTAATACTTTGCTGTGCCCGGCAGCTCTCAAACACTTTGACCCTTCTTTCACGGGCAGCTGTCCGCACTGTGCGGAGAAGTCTTCGGACATCTATCACATGATGTGGGCGTGCCCCTCCAACCCTGCTATCCCCCCTCACCCCAACCCAACCCGGGAGGACTGGGAGGCGACCCTGCTCGGCTGCTCTGACCAGCAGGCCCAACGGGCCTTGGCCGTGCGAGCCCGGGCGGCGGCCGACGCCACTGGGATCCCGATTTAGGGACCCCCAGCTAGCACTTGTAAGGGCTGGTCCCCTGTGAGTCAGCTCATACATAACCTCCGGAAGTGTATGTGTACGTAAATGTCACCGCCACCATCCTCCACCTCACAGGAAAATTACACCCCAGATGCCGTGTCTTGGCGGCAGATACAGATGGACACATTTCCAAACCACCATAGACTACACCTCATACACCAAACATCGTACTGCGGCACCTGTCCCTGGTGCCAGGTCCGCCCTACACTCTTCCACATTTCGGGGGGATGTGGAGCCAAACCAAACACTCTACAGACGGAAAACACGTCTTTTGAGCGGTGGGAGGCGCTGCTGCCCAGCGATAACCTGGAGGACCAACGGGCTCTCATACAACAGGTCCGCAGGGCAGCTGAAGCCAGTGGAGCCCTGGAATGAGGGCCCCCCCATAAGCTCGTACAACTCTTCTTTACTATAATAAAGTTTTTCCTCCTCCTCTCGGCGATTGAATAGGCTCTGGTTTAGTTGAAAAAAAAAGACCTAGCAGAGATTCTTTTAATTCTACACTCGTAGATGCTAAATAACCTCTGATTCAGTATTCATGCTCCGAAATCATTTTCTAACGCTTCGTAAGCCACCAGGTTGGCATCGTTCGTTGCTTCCTTTAGTTTTGCCTTCAAAAGCATGACCTGCGTGATGAAGAGCGCACATTTGCAACGTTCTTCCTCGCCATGCCAGCATAATGCGTGATGCTGGCCTTCGCTTCAACTGCGGCTACAAAGTGACGCTCAGCACAGTAACGCAGGAAATCGAATGAGAATGCATTTGTAAATGACTTGTTCATATTTCCTTGAGGGTTTGTGCAATATTCAGGAAAAAATGCAATGCGGTCAGCGTCATGCTTAATGCCTAGACTGCATTTTAATACCTCACCGTAATTCCACGCTTTGGCATATTTATAACTTGTTAATAATTGATTTCATAAAATCGATGTTTGGGGAAATCAACACTTCTGCTCAAGACTTAACTAAGCTCAAGAGCACTTGCCTTTAATACTTTCACGCCCACGACGAGACAAGCTTTCCTGAAGGCCATATTTTTGTCAGATAGCTAAGGATGTCCAAGATATCACATTTAACTTTTTTGGGTAACCGCCGAGGTGGCTCAGCGGTTAAGGTGCTGCTGTACCGAGCCGGAATACCCGGGTTCAAACCCGACTGCGGCGGCCGCGTTTCGATGGAGGCGGAACGCAAAAGGCGCCCGTGTGCTGTGCGTTGTCAGTACACAATCAGACAACTAGCGAAATCCACAGCACAGATCACCAGGATGATTGCAAGAATTTCCAACAGAAGACGAGGTATGAAGGAGGAAGACACATGTAGGCTTGTACAGGCCCTCGTGGTCAGTAGGATCTTATACGGCGTCGCCTACCAAACACCGCTCGAGGAAGAAAAGGAGCAGTTAGGGGCAATTTTTAGAAAAGCATAGCAATGTGCTCTCGGACTACCGATCAACACTTCGACGGAGAAATTCCTTAAGCTGGGCATAAACAACACAGTACAAGAACATATCGAGGCCCACCTTCTCGCACAGAAAACAAGACGGATGCTGTCCTTAATCAAAGGAGTTCCGCCATATCCAATTCAGCCGTGTCAACTTCAATAACACAGTGGAACTGTAGAGGCTTTAAGGACCGCACTAAGCGGGCCAATTTCCGCCTCTACCTTGAAACTTTCGAGTCCTTACCAGCCGTGGTTGCCCTCCAAGAGCCAGGCCTGGGCGCCACAATTTCAAATTACACGACGTTCCAACAGGACCCCGCGTCTTGTCTTCTCGTTCACAAAAACTACACAGCCAACCTAGTGGATCTCGACCTCCAACTAGAGTACTCTTATGTAATGGTGACCCTCCTACCAGTCCGCCGCAGGGACCCACCGTTGCATATACTCAACGTGTACTGCTCTCCCAAACTAAAGCGAGTGACTTTTGCGGACCTCTTTAGCCGCGCGCTAAGAGTAGCGGGCCGCGATCCCCTGCTGATTGTGGGCGACTTTAACGCTCCCAGTCAGCAGTGGGGGTATCGCAAGGAGGAGTCGCGCGGGCGTAAGCTGGCAGAGCTTGCGTCCACGTTGGGCCTCACCCTCCACACGGACCCTGTCCACCCAACCCGGCTAGGAAATTCCGTGACACGGGATACGTGTCCGGACTTAACCTTCACTCGCAACATACGACACGCAGACTGGCTCAACACCGAGGAGACCCTCGGTAGCGACCACTGCATCATTAACACTACACTACGCACACGCCCCCTCAAGCGTCCAAGAACACAAGCCCATATCCCAGATTGGACGAAATTCAGGCAAAATTTTAACTCACTTGATAACACACCCATTTCCGCGCAAGGCTACACAGCATGGTCCCAACAGCTGCTGGCACACCTTTCCTCGCATGAAACACACATCCAGCTCTCAGAGGCGGTCACGGACGTGGATAACCACCTTCTACACCTCTGGGAAGCCCGTCGCAGCCTCGTCCGCCGTTGGAGACGGCAGAAACACAATAGAAAGCTTAAAGCTCGAATTGCCGAGCTTACCCAGAAAGCGGCAGAGTACGCGGCCCAACTCGCCGACTCCAACTGGGTAGATAGATGCAACACGGCCGCGCGACAAATGTCCAGCCGAAACACGTGGCGTCTCTTTCGAGCCCTAATCGACCCAACCCAAACACGATCCGAAACACAAAAACATTTGCAGCGAGCACTGCACGCTTTTCCTGGCAACACGACTCAACTGGCACAGAAACTTCGGGACCAGTATCTGTGTACAGCCCAAGACCCCCGTGGATCTGCGTACTCTTATGCAGGCAGAGAGAACACGGAGCTGGATCAACCTTTCCAGCTCCATGATCTGCGGGCGGCTCTCGCCAAAATGAAACGGGGCACTGCGCCAGGACGGGATAAGGTCACCGTCAAGCTTTTGACGAACCTGCCCGACTTGGCATACCAGTCCCTCCTGGAATACGTAAATGCGATTTGGCGCGGGGACACCCCCCTGCCAATCGAATGGAAAACGGCTTTGGTCACATTTATTCCTAAAGCTGGCAAACCAATTGACACAGATAACCTCCGCCCCATCTCTCTCACCTCATGCGTGGGCAAACTAATGGAGACGATGGTGCGGGATCGGTTATCTACATATCTTGAACACAAACAAGTCTTTGCGAGCACCATGTTCGGATTTCGCCCACACAGATCCGCACAGGATGTCCTCCTGCAACTCAATCGGGAAGTCCTTGACCCCCTCGAATGCCCCCATAATGACCGGGTAGTACTCGCCTTGGATCTTAAAGGGGCATTTGACAATGTAACACATGAGATCATACTCACTAACCTAAGTCACACCGACTGCGGCCTCAACACATTCCAATACATAAGCCAATTTTTAATGGATCGTCAATCCTACATTCGAATTCAAGATAGAGACCATGGTCCTTACCTACTCGGCACGCGGGGAACCCCTCAAGGCGCGGTACTTTCCCCGCTGCTCTTCAATCTGGCCATGATGCACCTGCCGGCCCAGCTGAGTGGTGTCGCCGGCGTGCAGCACGCCCTGTACGCTGATGACATCACTCTGTGGGCCACGCAGGGCAGCACAGGAGACATTGAAACCAGCCTGCAAACAGCGGCGACGATAGTAGACCGCTACGCCCGCCGCTGCGGTCTTCAATGTTCCCCTCAAAAATCGGAATTTGTGCACCTCCGCCCCTCACAGAAGTGCACAACTAAAATATCTCTCTCTCTTGAGAGTGGTCCCATACGCGAAAGTGATGAGATACGGGTACTCGGACTCTACGTCCACAAACACAGGCGGCCAGACACTACATTGGCCAAACTCCGTAAGGTGGGGGACCAGGTGGGCCGCATGGTCCGCCGGGTTTCCAACAAACGCGGAGGGTTACGAAGTAAGGATGCCTTGCGGCTGGCAAACGCCTTCATAACTAGTCGAATTCTCTATTCGACTCCTTATCTCCACCTACGGAAACAAGAGGAGGACGCCCTTGAGGTCATCCTTCGCAAAATTGTTAAACGTGCCCTTGACCTCCCTATCACTACTTCAAACAGCCGGCTTATGGCTCTTGGGGTGGTGAATACTTTCCGGGAGCTCCGGGAGGCGCACCTTACAAACCAGTACACGCGCTTGTCGCTAACGGAGTCGGGTCGCCGCCTTCTTGCTCGACTCCATATCCAACACACCCCTCCAATGGAAGACAGGTTTCGCATCCCGGAACTGTGGAGACGTGCCCTCCACGTGCGGCCTCTTCCAGCAAACATGTCACATGAAGACCATAATGGTCGGCGCCTGGCACGAGCGGAAGCGCTAGCCCGATATTATGGCAACAAAACAGGTGTATACTACGTGGACGCTTCCGGCCCTCACCACGGGGGATGGTACACGGCCGCGGTAGTTCACAACAGGAACACAGTTAACGGCCTAACTTTTAGAGCTCGCAGTGCAACACAAGCAGAAGAGGTCGCGATTGCTCTCGCGGCCTCACATTCCAATTCAAAATACATAATCACCGACTCGCGAGGGGCCTGTCGGAACGTCGAACAAGGCTGCACTCCCTTCCTAGCCTATCGAATATATCAAAATTGCATACGGGATACGGACCCCGCACACCGTTACCTCATATGGGCCCCTGCTCATCAGGGGTTGGCAGGAAACGAGGCAGCAGACGCAGCCGCCCGCGCGCTCTCTCACCGGGCTGTTTTCTCCTCCCCATCCGATCAGGAACCCGATTTTAATCCGGTCTATACATTCAAAGATATTACAACATATTATCAAAATTGTCATCGCCTTTACCCTAGCCCATGTAAAGGCCTGAAGAAGGCGGATGAGCGGCTCCTTCTCCGCCTTCTCACCAATACTTTGCTGTGCCCGGCAGCGCTAAAACATTTTGACCCCTCCTTTAGCGGCCGCTGCCCACACTGTAGTGCAGTGTCTTCTGACACTTATCACATGGTGTGGGCCTGCCCCTCCAACCCCGCTATTCCCCCCATCCCCAACCCAACCCGGGAGGACTGGGAGGCGACCCTGCTCGGCTGCCACGACTTACAGGCCCAACAAGCCTTAGTCGGGCGCGCCCGGGCGGCGGCAACCGCCACTGGGGTCCCATACTAGGGACCTCCACCTAGTGTTTGTAAGGATCGGTCCCTTACGGGCTGATCCAAACATACCTCCAGTTCATTCGAAATAAATGTTTTCACCACCACCACCACCGAAACGGGCAGAAACACGCTGCGGTTGCTGGGCATGAGGGACGCTTTGAAAGAAATCAACAGCAAAGCGAGCGTTCCAAATGAAATCAGGAGGATCATTGAGATCAGTTCGATTCCGAAAAACATGCATCCAGATATACATAAGGCGAGAAGCAAGGCAAGATCTGAATTCCACGAAAGAAGCTTCTCCGGAGAAAAAGACGTATTATACGTTGACGCAACCACATACAGACACCGATACGGCTCGGTAGCCAGTGTGGTGGATCACCAGCTGAGGGAAATCAGCTGCGCTTCGATAAAAACCAACAACATCCTCGAGGCTGAGGAAGCAGCAATTGCACTCGCCATCACCCAGAAGAGAGACGAGCCCCATGCACACATCATTACAGACTCGCAAGAGGCAGCGCAGAAGGTACAGCAGTGGACGCATATCCACTGCAGCCATTCACATACTCAAGGCGAGGACAAACACCTTTACGAGATGCTTCATCACGTGGACACCAGGCCATGAGGCTGTCAAAGGGACCAACGTGCGGACGCCAACGCCCGAGCATACGCCAACCGGGAGGCGCGCACCGAAGGGAAACTCGACGCAGTCACTAGACGGTATGGAGCCATCTTAGAACACCAACGAGCCCTCAGGAGGACCTACCCGCCTCCCCACAAAGACCTTATTAGAGAGCAGTCGGTTGCCTGGAGTCAACTGCAGATTAATACATACCCCAATTTGAGTTTACTAAGCAAAAGCTATCCTTCCACATATGACAACAAATGCCTGCTATGCGGTGAACACCCAGCGCTTTACCACGTTACATGGGCCTGTCAGAAAATGCAGGCAGCGCCGATAAACAACACACCAACACTGGAGGAGTGGGAGGCTGCGATGTCCAGCTCGAAGCCTGAAGAGCAGCTCAAGCTGACGGACAGGGCTCGCAAGACGCAAGACTGCAAAGGCCATTGGGGCCCTGGACTGAGGGCTCCACCTACGCTGAGAGAAAGAACCCTTGTACAATAAAGCTCTTTTCATTCATTCATTCATTCATTCATTCATTCATTCATTCATTCATTCATTCATTCATTCATTCATTCATTCATTCATTCATTCATTCATTCATTCAGTGCACGTTAAGATACCCAGGTGTTAGAAATTATTCCGGACACCTCCACTATGGCGTGCTACTTTGAATGCCTTGCGAATGAAGTCATCCAAAGCATTTATGTCATGTTTGGATAGTTGCAGGCATGGGGTTATGTACACCACATGGCTGAGGACTTAATCTTCCCCTCAACACACCCACAGACAGATTACTAGGCCTGGGCCTCCGCAACACGATCGGGGAACTGGCGGAGGCCCACTGACAGGCCCAATACATCAGTAAAATGGCAGTTTGGGCGAGTGGGTTATGCATCGTGTAATAAAACAGCGCAGGGACACAGGACAAAAAACGGAAAGACGACACTAGACACGGAAATCTTGCTCATCCATAATAATCGTAGCATCAGGGAAGTAGCAGAGGGATTTCATATCTTGAGAAAAGGAAACAGATGTGGCAGCCAGCCTTCAGTAGCATTGTTCCTCTAAGGAAATGAAGTTGCTAAGCACTGGTTAGCACCGATAATCATACATGCGTTTACAAGACATATCATTACCTGACAAGTGTATTTTTGACGAAGCGGATCGCGCGCTTTCTTGACGCCCTGCCTTAAAAAGCAGCTTGTTTTTTTTTTCAATAAACGCAGTTGCAAGTTCAGCGCAGTGAGTGTCTTCTCTCCGTTTTTTGTCCTGTGTCCCTGCGCTGTTTTATTAGACAAACCAATGCATCAGGCTCACACAAACCTCCACAGGTCGGTATATCTTGGACTCCCTCGTAATCAGAATACCGGCCAACGACCCAACCCTCCTCGCCATCCCATGGCCCCTTCACCGGGAGCTCCTCATCAAGCCGCTCCCGAGGAATATGCACCCGTCCCACCGTGAGCAGCGCCGCTGAGCCCGTGCGAAGGCACTTCATCGAGCGTACGGCTCCGAGCCGGACGCCGTATGGTGGTGGACTCCTCTTCATCCACCCTCCTCACACTACCTCTCCCCTCAGAAACCTCCCCAGAGGCTGCAGAGGAAGCCGCCATTGCACTTGCTATCAACCGCACGGAAGCCCGGTACCTTCTAAATTTTGCTCGAGGCCGAGTCCATGTCCCTGCGTTTGGCATACTGGACTCGCCCGATGCACTCCTACCCCGCCAAGTAAGGCTGATATGGGTGCCTGCGAACTCACAGAATCCTGGAAACGAGGCCGCCAATCTTTTAGCCCGAGGTTCTTTAAACCGGGCTCAGGTGGCCTCCGATCGGGGATTCACGAGGGAGCGCATGCACTCATTCAGCGAGCTGACGCAGGCCTACAGAGCCTCACGCCAGCTCTAAATTCCACCCCACCCTTCCCTAGATAACAAACACGCAACACTCTGGCACAGACTACAGAGACACACTCTCCCCACACCCCTCACCCTAGCCCGCTATCATGCCTCCTCCTCGACTCCTGCTTGCGCCGTATGTCCAGAACCCTTCGTCTCTTCCCTCCACATACTTACCCTCTGCCCGGAGGACCCTCCTCCGCGGGACCTAGAGATCCTCAAGACCTGGGAGTACTGGCAGACCCTGCTGCGCTCAGAGGACCCGGCCGTGCAGACCATCGCCACCGGCCGGGCTGCCAGTGTTATAGACATCACGAACATAAACACTTGAGTGCAGTGGGGTCGTGCAGGGGACCCTGGAGCGTGTTCCGAATTCCTCTTACAATACAGCTTCTCTCTCTCTCTAATATGGCATCTCTTTCCCTCTTTCTTCTTTCACTCAAATCTTCCTCCCTTCGTTTACGGTGTGGTTCAGGTGTCCACCGAAATATGTGAGATAGATACTGAGCCACTAACTTTCCTAAAAAACAATAACTTTTTCAGCACGCTTGTCCTCTTATGCACAGGGCTTTAGAGTGGCTATACTCGGAACCAGTCAAGTTCATTCGAATGGCCACGCAAACCTTGATCCACGCAAACTTGGCAGGCAAACCTGATGTGAATAAATCTGCGGTAGAAGTTAGAAAAAAGCGATTAGCTACACCCGTGGCTAGCAACCCACACAAAGCACTTAACATGGGTACCAGGTAACCAGGGCATCCCAGGGAACGAGAGCGCACATGCCTCAGCCCGAACATTTCTGCCCCGGGCACCCAGTACGGATGCCGTGGAACCTCCTACCCCACTGCTAACTTACACTGACATACTTCAGCGCTTAAGATTATCCCGTCGGGTGTAACCTCCGCCGGCTAAGACACTAGACAAAGGGGAGGAACAACACCTCCGAAAGCTACAGACCAACACTTAGAGTAACCCACGAAGACTACACGCAGTAGATCCGGAGTCATTTGACTCACAATGCAAATTCTGCAGGGAGAAGGCGGCCTGTACCATACGGTATGGGCCTGCCGACGAAATCAGGCGATCACTGTTAATAACCAGCCAACGCAGGAGGGGTAGGAGGCAGCTCTGACCAGCTCGGACGAAACGAGTCGAAAGCAACTCATCGAAAGAGCCCGTACAGCAGCCTACGCCAATGGGGTTCCGGACTGAGAGCTCCAACTACCGCTACAACCTCATAAACTAGTTAATTAAAATATTTTTACCACCTATGGAAACCCTAACCAGCTATCTACAGATCCCTTGTTTACTAAACATAATATGCCTGAAAGCAACTAAATTATACGACTACAAACTGTCTGTGTATAGTCATAAGCATAACCTTCCAAACGATGCACACTGTCCCTTGCATGCTTACAGCTTACGTAGGGAACTAAAACCAGTTCCGCGTACACGAACAGATTATGGCCGGTTCACTGTTGACTACCGCATACCATCACTTTATTATAAACTTAAAACCCCAGGAGCATCCAATCCCTACCTACTTAACAGTTGACGCACTGAGGGCACATTTCCGGCACATTTCCCGGGTTCCCTCTCACCATCTTGCCAGTCTTCCTATGACCAGGCCGCGTACATCGTTTGCAGACATCATTGTCGCACATCTCGCCATTCTGCCGTTCCAGTTTACACCTGCCTCTAGACCGTCCTCGCCACTTTGGAGCCTGCACAATCCCCGTGCGCTCCTTTCAATACCTGGCATCAGGAAGAAGATAGACTTATCGCCGACAGAACTACAACAAGTCACCCTTGAATATTTACATGAGCACCATGCAAACCGGGTGCACGTTTACACCGACGGCTCAGTGAACCCTATCTCTTCTTCTGGCTCCGTCGTCATACCCGCAAGCACTACAAAAATTAGAGTTAGGACAGGTCGCCGCACTTCTTCGACGGGTGCAGAACTCACCGCTCTTCGTGTCGCCATTGAATACATCAGTCAGCAGCGCCCTCAGCGGTGGTCTATTTTCACTGATTCGAAAGCTGCCCTCCAAGGCTTACAAGCAGCTCTTCGCTTTGTATAAGTTTCATGTTCATATTCATTTTGATATCTGCTGTGTGTGTAATTCTTTAGCAAATGTAAGCACTGTTTTTGCTCTAGGCACAAGCTTCATGCTCATATTTATTTTATTGGGGCTATGAGGTCCACTGCGTGATGCTGCCTGTAGGCCCCCACGGCCCACTCAAGCTATCTGTGACAGCTTTTTGCCTGGGTACCCCCAACTTGTAGGTTGGAAATAAAGTGGATTTGGTCCCTCGCGTTTCGGCAAGGCGCCCGGTAGCACGTCTATGTGGTTTGCCGCTCCGCGCGTCCTTTTCACCGTACGTAGCATCAGATGCATACAGGTTCAGAGAATGGCCAGTTCCACATATATGAGCATTAGTCTAAGAACTCTATGGCGTCATATTCTTAAGGCGGAGCTTGTGTCTCCTCCGAATTTTTCACCTTCATTTGACCTTCAGATAAAGCAAAAGAAATTGCATAACTGGCCCCCCTAGGACAGCGGACAACTTAGTCACGGTTTAAGATACGAAACCGGTGGAGTACGACAGCTTCGAAAGCAAAGGAAAGGCGCATAACTTGCCCCCTGGGACAGTGGACACCTCTTCATAATCCGCCCGCGGCGCGTCCCTACCTCCCCCATCACGAGTTACTTGCATGACACTTCCATACCGCAAACTCCTACCCTGCGCATTCTTGGCCTACATTTACAGGACACGGGGAAAAACGACCTTACCCTGAAAGCCCTAAAACAGTCCACTTACTCCGTCATTCATCTTCTTAGAAGAGTTTCACATTCACGAGCCTGTCTAGACGAAGCAGACAATCTCAAGGTGCTGCATGCCGTTGGGCTTAGTCGCATTCTTTACGTCACTCCTTACCTGAACCTCTCCTGTGCGGATAAAGATAAGATCAATGCTCTAATCAGCATGGCTACCAAAGCAGCGCTAATCCTACCAAAGAGCACTAGGCTCCTAAAATTATGAATGCACAACACTATACAAGAACTTATAGATGCACATCGGTACACACAGTATCTTCGTCTGGCTGGCACGGAAACCGGACGATATATACTGGATTCTCTGGGAATTCGCATACCTGCGCACACTAAAGACTTAATTTCTCTCCCTCGCGCCATACACACCACGCTTATCCTCATACCCCTTCCTAAGAATGTCCACCCTGAATACCATCAATCCCGCCGAGTCGCTCAAGCCAACGCTCTCCATAAAGAATATGGCACTTCAGAGGATGTGTGCTGGGTGGACGCCGCGTGTGGTCCGGACCATTCAGTAGCTGTGGCTTATCATCCAGCAGCCCCCCACTTACCCATTTCATAGACCTCCCTTGTACCCCGACAGAAGCAGAATGCGGCTTATATAGTTAGCGATTCCAAAACAGCCATTCTTAACTTCGTCTGCAGACGCGTCCATCCCCCCGCGTGGCAGATATTGAGAATGTGCACCCTAAATTCCGATAGGCGTATTGAACTCGTGTGGGTGCGCGCTCACTGTGGCAGTCCTGAAAATGAGGCCGCCGATAACATAGCGCGAAAATTTATTTGCCGGGCAAAAAGCGACCCCAGCCGCGATTTCTCAAGAGAGCGGGCACACACGTTCTCAGAAGTGACTCAACAAGCACGCCTTAACCGTCGACTCTATCCACCTCCCCACCCCCGCCTATCCCGCTCCCAACAAATCCTCTGGAGGTGACTCCAGACCCGAACTCTTCCTACCCCTCCGCTTCTATCCTACTTCCGCCATTAGGAGAGTTTCAAATTGGGCTAGTTGGTGGTTGTTATTCTCGTGCATTGTTGCGCTTACGAAGGAACTGGGACACAATCAGGGACGACACAGAACAGATGTGCGCAAACTATCAACTGCAAGTTTATTTCTGAGTGCATGTATATATAGGCATTGTCAAGACAAAAACAAAAACAAAAACAAATCCGTGATCACATCGTCATGGCAAGATATCTTTTAACGTCCTGTCCAGCAGTAAAAAACATGCATTATCTTTCTGACTTAGCTGTTTGTTTTTATTTTTCCAAAAATTCTTTTTCCTGATTTGAGAGCTCGATAGAAGGCACGCTTACACATGGCCCTTCTTTTCCTGATTGTATGCAGTATGCTTCCCAAAGTTCCCTGATTAGCTTCTCTCTTGAACCGAAAAGTATTGCTGTCTGCTTAAAGTGAGGTGTGCAATTTTTGCATCTGGCGCAATGCGCTGCCAGATTTCCCGGTGAGTTGACAAGACTGCAGTTGCGCCTATGTTCTCTGAGCCTCTCATTGAGGCACCTACTGGTCTGGCCAACACATGGCGGGCAAACGTACGTTGGCCAGACCAGTAGGTGCCTCAATGAGAGGCTCAGAGAACATAGGCGCAACTGCAGTCTTGTCAACTCACCGGGAAATCTGGCAGCGCATTGCGCCAGATGCAAAAATTGCACACCTCACTTTAAGCAGACAGCAATACTGCTCGGTTCAAGAGAGAAGCTAATCAGGGAACTTTGGGAAGCATACTGCATACAATCAGGAAAAGAAGGGCCATGTGTAAGCGTGCCTTCTATCGAGCTCTCAAATCAGGAAAAAGAATTTTTGGAAAAATAAAAACAAACAGCTAAGTCAGAAAGATAATGCATGTTTTTTACTGCTGGACAGGACGTTAAAAGATATCTTGCCATGACGATGTGATCACGGATTTGTTTTTGTTTTTGTTTTTGTCTTGACAATGCCTATATATACATGCACTCAGAAATAAACTTGCAGTTGATAGTTTGCGCACATCTGTTCTGTGTCGTCCCTGATTGTGTCCCAGTTCCTTCGTAAGCGCAACAATGCACGAGAATACTTCCGCCATGTTTCCCCAGAGTGCACTCTCTGCGGAGAATCGCACGCCACCCTGGACCACATCCTCTTCGGCTGCCCTGCTGATCCTCCCCCGCAGGGACAGCCCGCCATCGGTACATCGGAGGAATGGGAGGCCCTTCTTGAGTCGCAGGACCCGGACGCGCAACTTCGCTGTGTGAACCAGGGTGCCAGTGTCATGGCCCTGCGTGGCCTGGACACATGCGCGTAATGTGAGGGCTGTGCGGTGGCCCTGAGACCTTGCACGGTCCAAACTCGCTCGCATAATAAAGTTTTCCATCTATTCTCAGTCATGCTTTAAGCTACGTGGCGGTTGTGACAGATGTGCCCTGCATGCATTGGCAACGTAGTTGCAGAAACGCGGCACTGAAGCCATAGGCCGCGGCGTACATTGTGTTCATTGGCGTTCACAACCTTTTAGACTCCGACGACTTTAAGGTAATGAAGTGCGCTTAACTGGCTCCTTGGGTCAGTGGACGCCTAGATCATGCTTCGAGGTACGTGGGTGAGGTGAGGGGTGGTGTGAGAGAGAGATGTGGCCTTCTTGCGATAGCGGTGACAACGTTGAGGCAGACATGCGGCACTGCAGGAATAGGCCGCAGCGTTAATTAGGTCAGCAAACTCTCGCGATCAACCATTAAATGCCACCTGCCAGGGTGGCAGGGTGCCAGTGTGGCCGCGCTGCCTATCCAGTGTCTGGAACTCAGTGAACGTTACAGACGCCAGGCCGCATACAGTTGTCCGAGAGAGAGAGAGAAAAAAAGCTTTATTTACAGAGGAATTCGGGGCACGCCCCAGGGTCCCCGCACGACCCCACTGCACTCAAGTGTTTATGTTCCGAAGGTCCATAACACTGGCAGCACGGCCGGTGGCGATGGTCTGCACGGCCGGGTCCTCCGAGCGCTACACCATAGCTTTTGCTCTCTACCCGGTTCAGCAGTAGTTAAACTGCAGCTAATTGTCAGAGAGCAGCTCTTTGGCGCCCGTTTCTGCGTTTCGCGGCGTCGCCGTCGCCGTTGTGCTTTGTAACCAGCAGTGGACACCTTAGTCGTGCTTTAAGCTGCGAAACCAATAGAGCGGGAGCTTGGAAAGCTGAGGGAAGGCGCATAACTACCCCTAAAAGTTGTGAAGAATTCGTAACACCTTTTTTTGTAGTCGCTCCCACTCCAGTTTACTGTAATTATTGATGATTATAACTCCCCAAACTAAGATGCAATATGAAATACAAGAGCAGAAATTAGCAAAAAAATTTGCAGTAGCTTAGCTGTGGTTAAGCCTGGATATACAAGCGAAAAGGTTCAGTTACGCTTGGTTTGACGTCATGGCTGTCGCAGTTCGCGCATAAACATATATGGTTCGCGCACAATGCACTGGGAGCCCCACGATTACGGTAGAGGCGTTCGGCCGTCCACACACTGCCTGTACAGAGACGGAGGAGGAGACGCGCTTGTTGTCTTAGAAGGTTGCTTGAGAGACATGTACTGTGGTGTCCATTCCTTTCGGGTGTACACCAAGATATGAGACAGCATTTCCTTTCCTTAAAACCAATTTTCTTATCATTTCATTTTCCTTAAGGTCTTTACGGCGCG
Source organism: Amblyomma mixtum (assembly GCF_055824585.1). NCBI lineage: Eukaryota > Metazoa > Arthropoda > Arachnida > Ixodida > Ixodidae > Amblyomma > Amblyomma mixtum. The sequence continues at coordinate 220,586,145 of NC_143013.1, read as the reverse complement.
GTTCGGGTATCCACCGGGATATGAGAGAGACAGGCGTCGTTTCCTTTCCTTAAAACCAATTTTCTTTTCATTTATTTATTTATTTAGAGATACTCTCAATCCACTGGGGATTTTAACAGGAAGCACATCAAAGTATAAACTACAACAACGTCAATGAATAATGGACATAAAGAGTGAACAAGAAGAAGGATTGAAGGGCAATATAAAACGACTACAGTGTCGCACATAATTAAGGTTCAATACATAAAAGTCATGGGTACAGCAATAGGATCGTAGGATTTCCCTTCCCTTACGGCGCGGTTCGGGTGTATGAGAGTTTCCTTCCGCACTAATCATCGTAGTAGCATGGAAAGTTGGGCGAGTTGATTTGGTTTTATGGGGTTTGACGTCCCAAAGCTACTAAGGCTATGAGAGACGCCGTAGTGGAGGGCTCCGGAAATTTCGACCACCTGGGGTTCTTTAACGTGCACTGACATCGCACAGTACACGGGCCTCTAAATTTCTCCTCCAAAGAAATTCAATCGCCGCGCAGTGGCGGTTGCCGCCGCCCGGGCGCGCCCGACTAAGGCTTGTTGGGCCTGTAAGTCGTGGCAGCCGAGCAGGGTCGCCTCCCAGTCCTCCCGGGTTGGGTTGGGGATGGGGGGAATGGCCGGGTTGGAGGGGCAGGCCCACACCATGTGATGGGTGTCAGAAGACACTTCACTACAGTGTGGGCAGCTGCCGCTAAAGGAGGGGTCAAAATGTTTTAGCGCTGCCGGGCACAGCAATGTATTGGTGAGAAGGCAGAGAAGGAGCCGCTCATCCGCCTTCTTTAGGCCTTTACATGGGCTAGGGTAAAGGCGATGACAATTTTGATAATATGTTGTAATATTTTTGAATGTATAGACCGGATTAAAATCGGGTTCCTGATCGGATGAGGAGGAGAAAACAGCCCGGTGAGAGAGCGCGCGGGCGGCTGCGTCTGCTGCCTCGTTTCCTGCCAAGCCCTGATGAGCAGGGGCCCATATAAGGTAACGGTGTGTGGGATCCGTATCCCGTATGCAATTTCGGTAGATTCGATAGGCTAGGAAGGGAGTGCAGCCTTGTTCTATGTTCCGACAGGCCCCTCGCGAGTCGGTGATTATGTATTTTGAATCGGAATGTGAGGCCGCGAGAGCAATCGCGACCTCTTCTGCTTGTGTTACACTGCTGGCTCGGAAGGTGAGGCCGTTAACTGTGTTGCTGTTGTGAACTACCGCGGCCGTGTACCATCCCCCGTGGTGAGGGCCGGATGCGTCCACGTAGTATACACCTGTTTTGTTGCCATAATGTCGGGCTGGCGCTTCCGCTCGTGCCAGGCGCCGACCATTATGATCTTCGTGTGACATGTTTGCTGGAAGAGGCCGCACGTGGAGGGCACGTCTCCACAGTTCTGGGATGCGAAACCTGTCTTCCATTGGAGGGTGTCTGTAGACGCGGCGCACTGCGTTCCTTCAGTTGGAGGCGCTGCGCGCTTTCGCAACCTACCAGGCTTAACCAAATCTAAGCCCCCGCCAAATTTTATTAGACTTCACAAAAACAAAGAGGACAGGGGAACGATAGAATTAGAGATAGATGGAAAACCCGTAAGAAGGACAAATAAGCTTCGCATCTTGGAAATGTGGCTGCAGGAGAAAGCCAAACGGGACCATACCATCCAGCTCTTGGAAAACACAACGAAACAGATATGCAGGACGTTAAGCCGGATTACGAACAAGAGAAAAGGGGTGAAGGAGCGAGATGCGTTACGAATCACTTCTGCGCTCATCATACCGAGGATGACGTACGCGCATCCGTACCTACAACCTAACAAAGGGGAAAAGAACAAAATGGAAACATGCATCAGAAAGGCGTATAAGCAAGCCTTAGGTGTCATCACCTGCGCCTCGGCAGAAAAGCTGATGAACATGGGGGTGTACGGCACCTATGAGGAGCACCGCGAAACCATGCTCAGATTTCAACAGGAAAGACTTGAAAGAACAGGCGCTGGCCGCGCACTACTGCTAAAGCTAGGATACCGGCAGAAGACGAGGGCGAAGACAAGACAGACATTGACAGCCAAATTAGGAGCACTTTCTTGGTTAAACCAGTGCCCAGAAACATGAACCCGAAGAACCACGAAGGAAGACGGGCGGCGAGATCATTGGAGTTGGACAGGTTCCTAAAGAAGAAACAGATGGTTTTGTATGTTGACGCGTCCAAGTACAGAACGAAGGAGAACGCTAGGGCGGTAGCAGTAGTGAACGTCAATTGGAAGATAATTACTGGTGCGCCAGTGCGCACAAGGACTACACAAGCAGCGGAAGAGATCGCCATAGCTATAGCCCTGACTGAAGCCAATCGGGAGGGACGGAGTTACTGGATAGCGACGGATTCTCAAGCTGCAGCGAGGTCATATAGATATGGAAGGATCGGCCGAAAAGCCGCGAGGATCCTCAAAGAACAAAAACAACACAGACATTGATCATACAACGCAAAAATTCAACACACCATCATTTGGGTCCCTGACATTGGGGTTGAGAGAAATCTCATGGTAGACACCGTTGTCCGAGGCTTCACGAACCGGAGGGCGGATTTGCCGGTTGAACCCTTCAGCACGCCAGAATCTTACGGGGAAGCAATGAAGGCGTTGTTGGGTGGTGGTGGTGTAAAACATTTATTTCTACTGTATACAGAGGTATTGCTTAGACCGTGCCTGAAGGGCCCGGCCCTCACAATCACTAGGGGGGATCCCTAGTCCGGGACCCCTGTGGCCTCCGCGGCGGCCCGGGCTCTTGTCACCAGGGCTCGTTGGTCCTGGAGTGTTGAGCAGCCGAGCAGGGCAGCCTCCCAGTCCTCTCGGGTGGGGTGGGGGTGGGGTAGGAAAGCAGGATTCGCCGGGCATGCCCACACCATGTGATACGTGTCCGCAAACACTTCCCCACAGTGTGGACACTCGCCCGAAAAGGCGGAATTGAAATGTTTGAGCACTGCCGGGCACAGTACCGTGTTGGTGTAGAGGCGAAGTAGCCAACGCTCCTCTGACTTATTGAGGCCTTTACAGGGGGGTGGGTATCGGCCGTGAGCGTTTTGATACAGGAGAGAGATCTCCCGAAAAGTAATAGCCGGATTAAAATCAGTAGCCGGATCAGGCGGCGAGAGAGGCGATGCCCGGTGGTTAAGCGCGCGGGCGGTAGTGTCCGCTACCTTATTTCCCTCTATCCCCGCATGTGCTGGGGCCCAGATGATGGTGCGCCGGGTTGGGAAATCCCGGTACTCACATCTGTGTAAAATTTGGAAAGCACGATCTGGAATTTGGCCCTGTTCAAAATTGCGGCAAGCTTCTCTTGAGTCGGTGATAATGACTCGGGACGCTGGATCCGCAGCTGCAAGTGCGATAGCAACTTCCTCTGCGAATGTAATGTTGGGGGCACGGAAGGTGAGGCCTTGAACTGGGTTGTTTTGGTGGACAACGGCAGCCGTATACCAACCCCCATGGTGTGGACGTGCCGCGTCCGTGTAAAATACCCCTGGTCGAGCACCATACTGCTTGGAAATGGCCTCCGCTCGCGCGAGGCGGCGGCCATCATGGGCATCTTTTGTCATGTTATTGGGGAGGGGGCGAACCTTTAGTGCGAAGCGCCAGGCCTCTGGCATGGATACCCGCTTCTCCTCTTGGGTTGTGTAATTGATGTGAAGGCGGGTCAGTAGGCGGCTACCCGCACGTGTTTTGCTTAACCGCAAGTATTGATTGCTGAGATGAGCCTCGCGCAGCTCCCCAAAGGTGTTCGTCATCCCCAGGCCGAGGAGACGTTGGTTGGATGTTGCAATTGGGAGGTCGAGAGCTCTCTTATAGATTTTTCGGAGAATCACTTCGAAAGCGTTCTCATCGCATTTGCGCAGGTGGAGGTACGGTGCCGAATACAGGATTCGACTGGTTACGAATGCATTGGCCAGCCGCAGGGCGTCTTTGCATCGCAACCCTCCTCGTTTGTTTGATACCCGGCGGACCATACGGCCCACCTGATCCCCCACCTTGCGGAGTTTCTTCAGCGTGGTGTCAATCTTGTGGTTCTTTTGTATGTAGAGTCCCAATACTCTGATTTCATCGTGTTCAGGTATCGGGCCACTAAGCAGGGGGAGGGCAATTTTGGTTGTGCACCTTGGATTGGGACGTATGTGCACGAATTCCGATTTGCTCGGGGAGCACTCAAGGCCGCAGCGGTGTGCATAATCGTCCACAATAGCCGCCGCTTGCTGCAGGTTGGCCTCGATTTCTCCAACCGAACCGTGTGTTGCCCAGAGGGTGATGTCGTCCGCGTACAGGGCATGCTGCACACCCGGGACCTCACCCAGCTGGGTAGGGAGCTTCATCATGGCCAGATTGAAGAGAAGAGGCGAGAGGACTGCTCCCTGTGGAGTCCCTCGCGTACCAAGTTGGTACGGGCCATGATCACTGTCTTGGAGTCGGATATATGATTGCCGATCTGTGAGGAATTGCTTGATGTATTGGAATGTGTTGTGCCCACCGTTCACTTGGGACAGGTGGGAGAGGATGATATCATGGGTAACATTGTCGAAAGCCCCCCGCAAGTCCAATGCGAGGACCACCTTGTCATCGCTAGGGTGCTCGACGGGATCAAGAATCTCTCTATGAAGTTGCAGCAGCAGATCTTGTGCGGACCGGTGTGGGCGGAACCCGTACATGGTGTCTGCAAAGGCGTTGTGCGTTTCTAGGTAGGTGGATAGTCTGTCACGGACCATGGTCTCCATCAACTTCCCCACAAAAGAAGTGAGAGATATGGGCCGGAGGTTGTCAGTGTTGAGAGGTTTGCCTGGTTTGGGTATGAATGTGACGACAGCCGTCTTCCAATCCACTGGGAGAGGCGTACCTCCCGTCCAGATGGCATTGAAGTATTCGAGCAGCCGCTCGTAGGCCGGTTCGGGTAGGTTAGCGAGAAGTTTCACAGTTACCTTGTCCCTGCCCGGGGCTGTCCCTCGTTTCATTTTGGCCAGGGCCGCTTTGAGGTCGTGAAGCTGGAACGTTCGATCCAGCTCGGCGTTCTCAGAACCTGCATACGAGTACGCCGGACCTCGCGAATCCTGGTCTGTGTACAGATATTTGTCTCGGAGCGCGTCAGCCAGTTTGGCTGTGTCTCCGTTGAAGGTGTGAATTGCTCGTTGAAGATGTTTTTGTGTTTCGGTGCGGGTTTGGGTCGGATCAATGAGGGCGCGGAAAAGGCGCCACGTGCTCCGGCTCGACATTTGCCGAGCAGCGGTGTTGCATCGGTCTACCCAGTTCGAGTCGGCGAGTTGGGCCGCATACTCTGCCGCTTGTTGGGTGAGTTCCGCAATGCGGATTTTGACTTGCCGATTGTACTTCTGCCGGCGCCATCGGCGGACGAGGCTGTGCCGGGCCTCCTAGAGGTGAAGGAGGTGGTTGTCCACCGCCGGGTTTGCCTCTGAGAGCTGAACGTGGTGTTCGGTATCTTTGAGTTGGCAGATGAGGTGTTGTGACCAGGTAGTGTAACCTTGATCCGCTATAGGGGCAGGGTTAGTGTAGTTGGATCTGAATTTGGTCCAGTCTGGAAGGATTGCTTTAGTGTGAGGTCTTGTAAGGGGTTTGGTGCGGATTGTGGTCGCAAGAATGCAGTGGTCGCTACCCAGGATTTCCTCGGTGTTGTGCCATTCTGCATATCTAATATTTTTGGTAAAGGTGAGATCTGGGCACGTGTCGCGTGCCACGGAGTTCCCAATGCGAGTGGGTTGTGCAGGGTCCGTGTGAAGAGTAAGGCCCAACGTTGACGCAAGTTCCGCCAGCTTGCCTCCTCGTTTTTCTTCACGTATGTATCCCCATAAGGGGCTGGGGGCATTAAAGTCCCCAACGATTATGAGGGGGTCCCTGTTCGCCACCTTTAACGCCCGACTGAATAAGTCTGCAAATGTGACGTTTGGAAGTTTTGGAGAGCTGTAAACGTTGAGTACATGTAATGGGGGGTCCTGTTTGCGTAGCGGAAGGATCGTCACCATCGCATACGAGAAAATCGCCTTGTAATCCAGGTCCACCGGGGAGGCCGTATAATTTTTATGTACGCAGAGGCAGCTCTGCGCATCCTGCTGATACACTGAGTAATTTGTGAGGGTGGCTGCGTCCCCCGGCTCTTGGAGGGCCACTACAGCAGGAGGACTGGGGAACATTGTTAGGAAAAGCCGTAGGTCGGCCCGCTTAGTACGGGCCTTGAAACCTCTGCAGTTCCACTGTAAAATTTGGACAGGGGCCGAATTGCTGCGTGAGTACCATCGCGGTTTATTAATGTCCGCCATGATTATGACTAGAATTTATGCTTACTAGCGCGCAAGAAGTACTCGGATCCGGCGGATATCCTCAACAGAGAGCAGGCCACCACGCTCAGACGACTACAGACACCTGCCCAAGCAGAGCCATGTATCATAAAACGTGGCCGAAGAGATACGCGAAAGAGTGCGTGTGATGTGGGGGCTACGCCACAACGTACCACGCCACCTGGGGCTGTAAAAAAAGCCCTTTATTACCAAAGATAAATAGCACTAGTCTAGAGCAGTGGGAGGCCCTCCTGACTGACTCCGACCCGAGCACACAGCTTATGCTGGAGCCGAGGGCCAAGGCAGCGGCCAACGGGATCCTGGAATAGGAAAGACCGACCACTGAAGCTCCACATCTATCTATCCCCCACCCTCTACTCCCTAAGTCTTCCTTTTGCAACATTAAATGTTTTTACTACTACTACTACTTGCGCACTGTGTGTCTTTTATTTATTTTTATTTCTGATATTTTGTTTCTTTCATTTCTTTTTTTTATTCTCGTTTTTGTGCTTATTCTTATTCTTTTCTTTATTACGGAATCGGCGGCCCCCTGCGGTGGGCGTGACGTCGCTCGGTTTCGCGCATGCGCAGATGTGGCAAATCTGGCCTCCGGCTCACGCGAAGCGCGGTGTTGAGTAGCCTAATGAAGCTTTTCGCTTCAATATATTGCTTTTTTGAGCCTCATTGGAAGCAGTTCTCTCACCCTATAGAGAAAGCCGTTTTTACTTAATTCTATCGCCAGCTTGCTAACAAGCGTGTTCTACGACATGGTTTCTTCGAACCTTACACCTAAAAATTTTTCTGATGTCGCGTGCTGCAAAGCTGTACCTTGGAAATTTAGGACTAGCTCAGTGTCACAGGCTTTGTTGTGTGGCTTAAAAATAATATACTTAGTCTTTTTAACGTTCAAGGTTAATCTGTTTTTATGCAACTACTCTTCAAGTTTGTTCAAATAACTATTTATGACATTGTTCAATTAAGTTACGGTTTGTGCGGAGAAAAAATATTTGTCATCAGCGTACATGGCCAATTTCGGTTGCAGTATTAGTTCGTCGGCACATCGTTCTCGAAAAACCCGATGCCCGAACACCAGCCTAGCTTCCGCGGCGAATGAACGGGCAGCAAGCCGCAGGCTTCGTGGTGAACGCCCCTTAAATGTGCGCTGCGTTGCTCGCCGCTCACCGCGTGATTCCTGCGTCCTCGCACGGCACCCCTACACCCGAACGAGATGAGAGGGAGGCGCTGCGATCGCACTCTATCTGTTCGGCCGTGGCGTACACTGCGAGGGGGAGGAGAAAAGAGTGGTTTTAGTGGGTGCCTCCTGGTGGCGCTACGTGCATGCCAAGCGAAGAGGAAAAATAGCGGAAACCTTCTCTGCTACCCGCTTAACTGTGAATTCTGTAATTTCCATACTCATAATTACTAATATACACCACAGTACATGTCTATAAAGCACCCAACCCGACACCGTATTCACTAGACACGCCTTTGTTCATGAAAAACCATCGAGCTGGCGTGGCGGAGTGGTTGGCGTGCTCGTAGCGCACTCCGGAGGCCCTGGTTTGATTCCACAACTGGGCCAATTTCCTATTCGGTTTTAAGGCGGAAGCCTTTAATGCCTCATCGCTGTAATCAGGAGTTGTCGACAGAAATGCCACGCTTTCCAATTGGTCCAAATGGACGGGACGTAAGCCGCCGCGGTGGCTCAGTGGTTATGGTGCTCGGCTGCTGACCCGAAAGACGTGGGTTCGATTCCGCCGTGGCGGTTAAATTTCTTTGGAGGAGAAATTCGAGGCCCGTGTACTGTGCGATGTCAGTGCACGTTAAAGAACTCCAGGTGGTCGAAATTTCCGGAGCCCTCCACTACGGCGTCTCTCATAGCCTTAGTCGCTTTGGGACGTTAAACCCCATAAACCAACCTAAACCAACCCGACGGGACGTCACAGCGCGCGAATTTCAAATGGGGCCAATTGTACTTAGCCAAAAGCCTGACTAAAGAACAAGAGGTTACGTGGCGTCGTCTACAGACGAGATTGATACGAACCCCATCACTCCTCGCGCACATTTATCCAGATCTTTACAACCCAAATTGTAAACACTGTGGCCAACGAGCCACCTATGATCACATCCCGTGGGACTGCAAAATAGAACCACCTCCGGGTGATCTAGTTACTGCTCCTCTCGAGCGGTGGGAGACCGTGCTGGCTAGCTCTAACCCCAGTAAGCAAGTTTTGGCGGTGGAGTGGGCTGACAAAGTCGTCGTGGGCTGCGTACTCTCGACCCCTTAACGCGACATCTTGCCAAGCTCTTTCCGGCGAATAAAATGTTTTACAATCAATCTAGTAACCATGCAACCAATTAAAGGGATGGCATAGTGATGCTTCAAGTTAGGGGCACTGAGTTTAGGTAATTGCTTAATTAACCATATAGCTTAATTAACCTTTCTAGTCAGACAAGGTAAATAAATAAATCTGAGCACGAAATTGGTCTAATTGGGTAATCGAACCAGGGTCCCAGGAGTGCGAGACGTGCACGTAACTACTACGCCATGCCCGCTATTTTTTTGTCTTTATTGCCTTACGCCATGCCAGCTCGATGGTTTGGAATGAGCAAACGCGCGTCTAGTGAATACGGTGCCTTCGTTCACTCCCATATTCCTCCCTTCCCTTACGGTGAGGTGCAGGTGTCCACCGAGATATGCGAGACAGATACATTTCCTTTCATCATAAACCAAATTACCCACGTGCAAGGCGTAGAGCCGAACGGGCGATGGCGTTCCATGGACTCTCTGGCAGCGTTGCAAGACGCAGTCGTGTCCCACTCTTAGAGGCGAAGCTTAACATCTTAACCACACATCAGTGACACAAGCAGCAACACCGCTCTTAACGCTTTCGCCTCACCGCACTTTAGGTCAACAAAGTGCCCCCCTGAATTTTCATTCATTAATGCTTCTGGTAATTTTCGCTCACGGCAACGCCGACGGCGATACCGGCTTTTCTGCTACACGCGGCCCTTAGCGCTATCGCGTGAAAACCGCAAGCGCCGCGAAGAAAGCCCTAGGTTCCGTACTGAAGCTTTTGCTCCAAAATAACAATGCGTCATATACGGTTTAACGTAATGTAAGTCACGTGACTTATTATGATGTATCGGCGCGTTGAAACGGATGCATACGCTGTCACCGGTGCTATCAGACCAGAGCTCTCGCTCTGTAACCTGCAATGTTCTTTCTTTGCATTTGAACATTAGGCTCCACCCATACGGGCAGGACCGCGCAAAAATTAGCCTAATGGTCCGGTAACAAGGCTCCTTCAAAAGTCAACTACATTTGTTTATCATCATATGACGACGTCCCTGAAACGGGACCCTCTTGTAGGGCCGATTGCGCCCCTTCTTTCGAAAGAAAATTGGAGGTTAATTTAAACTCAAATTATCTGGCGCCTCTTCAAGCAAACAGGCGGTTTGAAACATGCGATCTGTTAATTTATTTATCTGTGCCGTATCGATAGCGACCCAGCAGTGCGGAATTTACCGCAACAGAGCGTTGTGTTAGGCATGGCTCCACTGCCACCGCGGCCATGACTGGTTATAAATTGCTAAATTGGTTTTCGAGGAAAGGAAACGGCACATTGCGTGACATATCTCTGCGGATACCTGAACCGGCCGTAAGGGAAGCGATGAAGGTGGGAGGGATAGAAGAAAGAGATGGCTGGTTACCAGTCCCAAGTTAATCCCAGCGCGGCGTCTCTTTCGCACGTCCACCTAACATGCAGGGGGGGGGGGGGGGGGGATGCGGTGGGGAGGTGGCTGGTGGATGGCTCGTCTTGAGAGCGGACACTTCACTCTCCGTGGCTTGAGACAGACGCCGCCATGTTCGCAGTGCGACGCTGTTACTATAGTGCCTGGAATATTAAGGCGAAAGACTTTAATGGCTCATTCTCCCGTCCGCCCATACGGCGTTACATCTAGCGCTTGGACGACGGGTGTCCACCGAGATATGTGAGACAGTTACTGCCCTATTTCCTTTCCCTCTTCTTTCACTGCCATTTCCTCCCTTCCTGTACGGTGCGGTTAAGGTTTACTTACACCGAGATGACAGTGAATTACTGCGCCATTTCGTTTCCTCAAAAAGAGTTCCTTTCAAAAGTCAAGGCATCGCGCCAAACGGGTGGTGGCCTTCCATGGACTCCCTGGCAGCTCTACAACACGCTGTCGCCACTCCTAGAGGCGAAGCTTAAGCATAATAAATTAGCACTTAATATTTTGTCATCAAACAGCAATTAACCACTAATTAGTAATTTGTGATTATTGATTAATTGGTCACTGATTGTGTGTGACGTCATCCAGTGGTGACGGTAACCGGTGCCACGGTGGCAGTAAAGTGGTGTGGAAAACGCTTTCGTCTCTACGCACTTTACACAAAGTGCCCCTGAATTCTTCTTGGCAGTATATTCTCGTCAATATACTATTGCTGCTTACGCAGTAAAAAAATTGCTGACGACTGCGTTACTTCCTAATGCGAAATTTAAGCGCTGCTCATTAGCTGTTTCAGCTTTTCGATAGATTGAGGCAAAGAATTTGAGCAAGACATGTATGTACTACAATTAATTACAAGTCAACCTGTTATTTTTCATACATATTCCTTCAAGAAACAGTCCTATAACAGTTCTTGATTGTCATGAAGGAAGCATTGTGGTCAGAGAAATAGGCAGATATATGCTCGACTTGCTGCACCAGTGCCTGGTTCTCAAAGAGGAGGTCTGTGCAAGTATTTCGCGAGGTTGTCACAGCCGCGGGAGGCGGTACGAGCGAGATGAACGGGATTTTCTCCTGCCTAAGTGGTAAGAAATTCCTGTTTGTCTTTATATATACATTAAAGTTCCCATCCACTCTGCCACCCTGGCAGGTGGCAGTTAATGGTTGCTCGCGAGAGTTCGCTCACCATTGTTCGCTCACAGGCCGAAACACGCTGCGGTTGCTCGGCATGAGGGACGCTTTGAAAGAAATCAATAGCACAGAGAGCGTTCCAAATGAAATCAGGAGGATCATTGAGATCAGCCCGATTCCTAAAAACATGCATCCCGATATACATAAGGCGAGAAGAAAGGCAAGATCTGAATTCCACGAAAGAAGCTTCGCCGGGGCAAAAAACGTATTATACGTTGACGCAACAACATACAGACACCGATACGGCTCGGTAGCCAGCGTGGTGGATCACCAGCTCAGGGAAATAAACTGCGCTTCGATAAAAACCAACAACATCCTCGAGGCTGAGGAAGCAGCAATTGCACTCGCCATCACCCAGCAGAGTGACGAGCCCCATGCACACATCATTACAGACTCGCAAGAGGCGTGCAGAAGATACAGCAGTGGACGCATATCCACTGCAGCCATTCACATACTCAAGGCGAGGACGATCACTTTTACGACTTGCTTCATCACGTGGACACCAGGCCATGAGGCTGTCAAAGGGAACCAATGTGCGGACGCCAATGCCCGAGGATACGCCAACCGGGAGGCGCGCACCGAAGGGGAACTGGACGCAGTCACTAGACGGTATGGAGCCATCTTAGAACACCAACGAGCCCTCCGTAGGGCCTACCCTCCTCCCCACAAAGACCTTAGTAGAGAGCAGTCGGTTGCCTGGAGACAACTGCAGACTAATACATACCCCAATCTGAGTTTACTCAGCAAAATTTATCCTTCCACATATGCCAACAAATGCCCGCTATGCGGTGAACACCCAACGCTTTACCACGTTACATGGGCCTGTCAGAAAATGCAGGCAGTGCCGATAAACAACACACCAACACCGGAGCAGTGGGAGGCTGCGCTGTCCAGCTCGAAGCCTGAAGAGCAGCTCAAGCTGATCTACAGGGCTTGCAAGACTGCAAAGGCCGCTGGGGCCCTGGACTGAGGGCTCCACCTACTCTTCGATAAAGAACACTTGTTGTACAATAAAGGTTTTCATTCATTCACCATTGTTAGCGCTAATGCATCCAGCCCACATCTCTCTCTCATCGCCCCACGTACATACCTATAAGCCCGATTCAGGCCTCGACTGAGCCGAGGAGCCAGTTATGCGCACTTCCTTTCTTTAAAATGATCGATGTGTAAAACGTCAACGCCAACGCCAATGAATGCAATGAACGCCGACGGCCTATGGCTTCAACGCCGCGGTTCTGACAAAGTGTTTTCAATGTCTGCAGCCCACATCTTACCACCCTACGTACAGTCTTTGTCAAAAGTAACCAGGCTGCATGGTTTTGCTTCTCAGTTGTATATTTAATCTAATATGCCAGCCCTCAAGCTCTAAATCTCTGTATGGTAAGAAGAGCCCCTATCCTCACCTTCAAAGAACTTTTCGACCTTCAGGAAAGCCGTAAAGGCTCTACTATACAGATGAGAAGCAGGCCATGCAGCCTGATTACTTTTGACAAAGGCTGTACCTATAAGCGCGATTCAGGCGTCTACTCACCCATGGAGCCAGTTACGCGCTCATCCTTTCCTTAAAATGATCGGAGTTTAAAACGTTGCCAACGCCAATGAACACAGTGAACGCAGACTGCCTATGACTTCACTGCCGCATTTCTGGCACGACGTTGTCAATACCTGCCGGCCACATCTCTTTGCCATCACCCCTCGTACCTAAATTGGTAAATCGGTTTTTGAGGAAAGGAAATGGCGCAGTATCTGTCTCACATATCTCGGCGGAATAGTTTCGACCACCTGGGGATCTTTAACATGCACTGTAATCGCACAGCACGCGGGCGCCTCTTGCGTTTCGCCTCCATCGAAACGCGGCCGCCGCGGTCGGGTTCGAACCCGGGTACTCCGGCTCGGCAGACGAGCTCCTTACCACTGAGCCACCGCGGTGGGTCACCCCTCGTACCTATAAGCGTGATTCAGGCGTCCACTGACCCAGGGAGCCAGATATGCGCACTTCCTTTCCTTAAAATGGCACAACGTTGTCAATGCCAACGCATGCAGCGCACATCTGTCACTACCGCCACGTAGCTTAAGGTGATTGAGGTGTCTACCGTTCCAAGAGGGCAGTTATGCGACTTTGCTTTCCAAGCTCCCACTACATTGGTTTCGCAGCTTAAAGCGGGACTAAGGTGTCCACTCTTGGTTACAACGGACAACGTCGACGGCGACGCCGCGAAACGCAGAACCGGGCGCCAAAGAGCTGCGCTCTAAAACCAATTTACCAATCTTAAGGCGAAAATCTTTAATGGCTCATGCTGTCGTAACCAAGACCTGTTAGAAAATTTGTCCGTGTTTGAGATTGGTCGAAATGGTCGTGACGTCACTGCGCACGAATTTTGACGGGTGTCCACCGAAATATGTGATACAGTTATTATGCAATTTCCTTTCCTCAAATACAATTTCCGACTGGTGTCCACCGAGATTTGTGAGACAATTTCTGCGTAATTTCCTTTCATCAAATACAATTTTCATTTTCTTCATTACGGTCCCTCTTTCTCTCCCTTCTTTCACTCCACTTCCTCCCTTCCTGTACGGTGCGGTTCAGGTGGTGGTGGTGAAAACTTTTAATTGCTGAAATAGAGTTTGGGAGCCACAGAGTGGCCCCGCTACACGGTGGTGGTGGTGAAAACATTTATTAATCATAGAGAGAGGTGTTGGGGGTCGTGACCTGAAGGGTCACGCCCTTACAACCACTAGGTGGGATGCCTAGTCAGGCACACCATTGGCGTTTGCCGCAGCCCGGGCGCGCTGCGTTAAGGCCCTTTGGGCCTCGAGGGTGCAGCAACCGGACAGGGTCGCCTCCCAGTCCTCTCGGGTGGGGTTCGGGATAGGGGGTAGGGATGGGTTCTGCTGGCAGGCCCACACCATGTGGTAGGTGTCAGACACCTCCCCACAGTGTGAGCACCGCCCGTCGAATTTAGGATCGAAATGCTTTAGAATTGCCGGGCACAACATCGTGTTGGTGGGCAGGCGCAGGAGTACCCGCTCGTTGTCCTTCCCCAGCCCTTTGCATGGGGTGGGAAGAGTTTGGTGCGTGGATTTGTAATAATCGCATATTTCCTTAAAAGTGTAAATCGGATTGAAATGGAAGTCCTGGTCGGCGTCGGGTCCCGTGGGAAATGCCCGGAGAGAGAGCGCGCGGGCGGCGGCGTCGGCTGCCTCATTTCCGTGGACGCCTTGGTGACCTGGAGCCCAAACGATAGATCGGTGCGCGGGATCCGAGTCTCGGCTACAATTTTGGTAAATACGATAAGCTAGGGGAGTAACCCACCCTTGCGTGACGTTTCGACAAGCCCCTCGTGAGTCGGTGATTATGTATTTGGAGGAGGTGTCAGAGGCTGCCAAAGCGATGGCAACCTCTTCTGCGTGAATTGCTGACTGGGCCTTGAAAGTAAGGGCGTCTACTGTTTTACCCTCGTGGACGACCGCGGCCGTGTACCATCCCCTAGAGTCCGGGCCGGACGCGTCCACGTAGAAGACTCCTGGTTTGCTCCGAAAATGGCGGTCCAAGGCTTCCGCCCGCGCCAGGCGCCTGCCATTATGATCCTCTTTGGATATATTGGTGGGGAGAGGCCGCACGTGGAGGGCGCGTCTCCAGTGTACGGGAAGGCGGCATCTCTCCTCTGTGATATCTTCCACATGGTGTGGGCATGTACTCAAAATCCCCACCTCCCCCCTTCCCCTACCCCTCCTCAACTGCTCCTCGCTTGAGTCCCAAAGGGCTCTAGTGAAACGGGAGAGAGACGGAGCATTGTCATGCGGTGTCCCGAACTAGGGACGCCGACCGTGTAGCGGCATTCACAGAGGAGAGATGCCGCTACACGGTCGGCGTCCCTAGTTCGGGACACCGCATGACAATGCTCCGTCTCTCTCCCGTTTCACTAGAGCCCTTTGGGACTCAAGCGAGGAGCAGTTGAGGAGGGGTAGGGGAAGGGGGGAGGTGGGGATTTTGAGTACATGCCCACACCATGTGGAAGATATCACAGGTCTCCCCACAGTGCGGGCATCGCCCATCCGTGTTAGGATCGTAATGTTTTATGATTGCAGGACAGAGTAGAGTACCTGTCTGCAGGAGCCTTAAAGTTCGCTCCTCCGTCTTACTCAGCCCCTTTGTGGTTCAGGTGCCCACGGAGATGACAGAGAATTACAGCGCCATTTCCTTTCCTCAAAAAACGTTGCGTTCAAAGGGCAAGAGAGAGAGAGAGAGAGAGAGAAAACTTTTATTGCTCTTTCAAGAGATTCGCGGAGATGAAGACTTCTTGGTCGTCCTGCTTGGGCGCTGGCGACTTGAGTCTTCGAGCAAGGGTGGGCCCTCAGTCCAGGGCTCCACTGAGTCGTGCCGCTTCAACAGCGTGCTGTACCAAGGCCCTCTGGACCTCGAGCTCGCTGCTGGAGAGACAGCTCTCCCATTGCTCCTCACTCGGTGGTTGATAATTGTGGAATGCTATGTTTCTTTCGCACTCCCAGGTAATGTGATAGAGTGTAGGTGTACCGCCGCACCAGGGACAGTCTGATCTGAATTGCGTTGGTGACATTTTGCTGTATATGTACAGGTTAGGAAAAGTGTTCGTCTGTAGCCTACGCCATCCTACAGCCTCTTCCCTAGTCAGTGCTCTGTGTGGTGGTGGATACCTCAATCTAGTTCCCCTATAAAGTTGTAGGGTCTCTGCGTAGCCTCCCTCGCACGTGAGTAGCCGTAACTCCGGGGCGTCCGATAAGCCTGCTCGGTAAGTGAGCCCTCGAGCCAGGCTGTCCGCCCTTTCGTTTCCTGCTACGCCTGCGTGAGCTGGCACCCAGATGATATGCTGTATAGGCGTTTTTCCAGCGGAAGCTGCCGCCTCGCCGATGATCCTAAGGGCGATGCCGCTAATGTTGCCCTTCGTATAACTCTTGCATGTTTCTTTCGAGTCCGTTAGAATGTTCAGGGAGCGGCCTCTTCTATAGCCTTCGGCTACCGCCAGCGCGACGGCAATCTCTTCGGCCTCCGCTATCCCCGACACTCCCACTGAAGCGCAGGAGGTCATTTCCCCTGTACCATTGACTACCACTACAGCGGCTGTGCGCTTCTCTACGCTTGCGTACATAGAAGCGTCCGTATATAGTGTGTTTTCGGATCGGCCTAGCCTTTTGTCCATCTGCTCGGCCCTAGCCCTCCGCCTCTCCTCGTGTAAGTTGGGATCCATGTTTTTAGGCAATGGCCCTACATTGAAAGTCCTTCTGAGGTCGTCTGGTACTTCTGTGTATCTGTCAGCCAGACCACCGGTGTTCCGACCCAACCTCTTCAGGAGCGCCCTTCCTGTGGGGGAGCCTCTGAGTCTAACCAGTTGTGCACCCGTTTGAGCCTCTGCGAGCTCGTCGAAGGTGTTGCTGACTCCGAGCTGGAGCAGTTTTTCGTTTGATGCGTTCCTGGGTAGGTGCAAAGCGATCTTGTAGGCCTTCCTGAGGACACAGTCGGCCTGCTCCCTCTCCGCTTTCGTTGTAGCGTGGTAAGGCAGCGAGTACATGACCCTGCTGACGATCAAGCTGTTTACGAGTTTTAGAGTGTCTTCTTCCTTCATTCCGTATCTTCTCTGAGATACTCGGCTGATCATTCTTCCCACTTGTTCCGCGGCCCTCTTGAGCAGGGTGATGGTGTGACTGCATTTGCGGCTACTTTGCAGCCACATACCCAGGATGCGGACCAGGTTCTTTTCCTGGATCAGCTGTCCTTCGAGGACGACATCCAGTGAAGCTTGGGTGGGGTGTCTCCCTATTCTGATGATCTCCGACTTTTCGGTCGAGCACCTCAGGCCTCTCTCCCTTACGTAGTCTTCTATGCAGGTGGCAGCTTCTTGTAACCGATCTTGTTTCTCTCCTAGCGACCCTTGGGTGGTCCATACGGTAATGTCGTCGGCGTACATCGCGTGTTGAATACCCGGGATCGCTTTGAGCCTTCTCGCTAGTCCTAGCATCGCCATGTTGAAGAGTACAGGCGATATGACAGAGCCTTGGGGTGTTCCCTTGCAGGGCGTGGCGAAGACGTCGCTTCGTAACTCGCCTAGCCCTACGGTTGCTGTCCGGTCACTTAGGAAGGCCCTGATGTAGTCGTGGACCCTCTTCCCGCAATTCGTGTCGTTTATGCCTTCCATGATGGCGGCGTGGCTCACGTTGTCAAAGGCCCCTTTGATGTCGAGGGCCATGACAACGTTCTCCCCGCTTCTTGGCATCTTCTCCAGTACTTCCTCCTTTAGCTGGAGGAGTACGTCTTGCGTGGACAGGTGAGCTCGAAACCCGTACATGCTATCGGGGTAGAGTTGGTTCCTCTCCAGGTGCGACTGGATTCTCTTCGTTATTACTTTTTCGTACATCTTGCCTAGACAAGACGTAAGGGAGATCGGTCTGAGGTTTTCCACTTGTAGTTTCTTGCCAGGCTTCGGGATCATAACCACGACCGCATGTTTCCACTCGGCGGGCACCGTTCCTTCCTGCCAGAGTTTGTTGAAGTAGGCAGTAAGCTGATCAATGGCTCCATCTCCTAGGTTTCTGATCAGCGAGTTACGGATTTTGTCTGCTCCTGCTGCCGTATTTTTCGTAGCAGACCTGATCACTTCGACCACCTCTTCTCTGGTTATGGGTCTGTCCATATGAGGGTTCGCTTCGCCCCGGTATTCTTCTTTATAGCTCTGGGCCTGATCGTTGCCATAGCATTTGATCCGGACTTCCTCCATTAGCTGTTCGTCTGTACCGGTGTATTGGTGCACCAGCCTTCGGATTGCCTTGCCGCTCTCTGACTTGTTTTTGCTTGGGTCCATGAGGGACTTGAGGATCTGCCACGTCCTGGCCGTGCTCAGGGTGCCGTTCAGCGTACTGCTAAATTGCTGCCAACCTTGCCTGGCCAGCTGTGTCGCATACTCCTCCGCCTGCTTGGTGATTTCGGCTATCTTGATCTTGAGCTTCCTGTTCAGTTTTTGTCTTTTCCACCGCGCAGTGAGTCCGCGCCTCGCCTCCCATAGCTTGAGGAGCCGCTTGTCCACCTCCGGGGCTTGTTCGGTTCGATCCACCTCCTTGGTGTAGAGTTCCTGGATCTCCTTGAGCTGTTGACTCCACTCCCCCACAGATTCAATGTTGCCTCCTTGCATCTGCCTACAGTGGGCCCTGAAGGCGTCCCAGTCGACGAGCCGAGTCTTGCCTATTTTCCGCTTGGTATTCTCAGCGGTGATACTGATTCTCAGTATGTAGTGGTCGCTCCCTAGGTTTTCGAGTAGGTTTTCCCACTCCACCTGCCTAGCGCCCCTTACAAAGGTTAGGTCAGGACACGTGTCTGGGCTGACGCTATTGCCCTGTCTTGTTGGCTGGTCTTCGTCAGTCAAGAGTTCGCAGTCCGTTTGCTCTGCTGCGATGCAGACTACCCTGCCTTTCCTATCGTCTTTGCTGTATCCCCATCTTGGGTGTTTGGCGTTAAAGTCCCCTGCTATAACCAGGGTGTTACAGCCCGCTAGTTTTCTGGCTTCTGTGAAGAGCCTAATGAAGTCCCCGTCCTTCTGCTTAGGCGGGCTATATAGGTTGATAATGAAGGTGCTCTTGGATTGCGCTTTCTTTTTGGGTATGATCTCTGTAATCGCGTGCTCGATCCGGGTATCCGTTATTTCGTCATGAGCTATGGCTACCAGTTTTTTACTGACAAGGGTCGCGGTGCGGCCAGCCTCCTGGCACGTGTAGCCCCTCAGCGAAGGTGTGCAATTAGTTTCCTGTATCATGATTATATCTGGTGGAGTTCTCCTGGCGTAAATGTACTGCTGCAGGAGGCCGTGCTTTTGCCTGTACCCCCTGCAGTTCCACTGCCACATCTCTAGTTGTTGGAGGCGCTCTGCCATGTTGGTGTACTGTTATTTGTATTTAGGGTTTCTGTGCTGAACCTGCGTTCGTTAAACAGGCGGTCTCTAGCGTCGTTAGTCATTCTCTGCGTGTTCTGGTTCTTAATGTGTGTTCTAACATTTTGCTCCAGAAGTGCGAATTTTTGTTGCATAAATTGCATCTGTTCTTGTGTCTGTTTCTGCATGTTCATTATGAGGGCCTTAAGCTCACCATCCTGTTGCTGTTGTGTTTCCACCGTTGGGGGCGGTGGGACCTGAGTTCTGGGCTGCGTCTGCCCCGTCCTGATTTCGCGTAGTTCTTTAAGGACCTCGCTCAGCTGCTTCCTGAGCTGGCCGAGTTCCTGCCTGAGGGCCTTATTCTCTTCCGCTAACTGCTTCTCGCGAGCGGTTTGTGTGTTTGTGTTTGAGTGCGGAGCAAAGAGCGATTTGGGAGGGCCGTCTCCCCAGCTCACCTTGACACCGCCGGTTTTCTGTTTCTTCTGTTCCTGTCCTTGCTTCTGCATCTGTTGCTGCTGCCTGCCTCCCAGGGGCGGGAAGGACTCGTCCCGTTCGGATCCCCGGCTCTGGCTCCGGTTGCGGCTGCCTCCGCGGCTGCCGCCACGCCCGGACTCCTGGCTCTCGTCCCGGAACCATCGCGGCTTTCCCTTGCGGCTGCGGTCCCGGCTCTTGCGTTGCTGCTGCAGGGGTCCCCACCGCAGTTCGCTTGCCGACTTGAGTCGTCGTTTGCACTCTCTCGTGCCCGTGACGTGGTCCCCGTCACACACCAGACATTTTGGCGTGCACTGATGTTCCTCTGCTGGGTTCTGGAGCCCGCATTGCCTGCAGGCTCTAATGTCTGGATTTGGACATACATCCATACGATGCCCCTGTTGGCCACAGGTATAGCATACCTGCCTCGTGGGCCGGTACGGGTGGCACCGATATTCGCTGCTGTGGTAGATAACGAATTTCGGGAGTGTGGGTCCGTCAAACGTGATGAGGGCTGTGCTTGACTTCCCAAGCATTCTCGCCGTTATGACCTTGACGCCTTGCGTGCGAAGTCGTATGTGTGTCTTGAGTTCTTCAGGCGTAGTGTCCGGTGCTGGACCGTGAATCACCCCCCGTAGCGTTCCCTCCGGAGCCGCCACGTGTGTGTTTACTACGAAGCTCTTGCCTCCAAAATTGATCTGCCTGATGTGCAGAACTTTCTTGGCTGCGTCCTCGTTGGCTGTGCTCACGATTATGATGTTTGATCCGTGGCGAAGTCTGACGAGGAGGTCTTCCTCCTTACATCCTCTTCCGGTGGCCTCGACCACCGCTCCCACCACTTTGTGTTGCGGTAAGTCCTTGACTACTAATCCTCTCGGTCGGAGGACTATCTTTATGTCGTCCTTTGGGAGAGGAGGCATGCGTAGTCTTGGCCTTCCTTCCCGTTGTCTCTTCTCCGTCGTAGCTGACGTCATGCCAGCTGTGCTTCCTCCTGTATCGCCAAAAAATGGCAGTCTCCCTGCACAGTTTCCCGCCAAGACTTGCGATCTGTCGCCGCCCTCTTGGCGTTTCTTCGACTTCTTTGACTGGACGACTGCCCAGCCTTCTGCTTTGTCTGCGTCGATTCCGTCGACCTGTGGACGTTGTAGGGTCGTTGGGGTGCTGCATCTCAGGGCTTGGGTTCCTGCGGCGGCGAAGCCTCCGTGGCCTAGCGGCACATGGGTCACGTCAATGGTGTCATGGAGATAAGGGCTGCGATCGTCGAAGAGTGCGGACGTGCCTCACATGCGCTCCGTGATTTTTGGGTCCTTCGACCCGGTTAATCTCATCGGATCTCCAAAATTTATGTTGGAATCGACGCCGAAAGTGAAGCGGACCACGAGGATACCACTTCTGAGCCGGTGGGTCCATTTTTTCGGATTTTATCGGACTTTGAAGTTCCCACTTGGTCGGCCAGGCGTTAGGCCTAACGAGGCTTAGCACGAGCTCGGGGCTCCGCGGCCTTCCCGGCCCCGGCCCGCGGTGAAGACGCATCGGAGCGATGTCCCGAAATAAAACTTCGAGTCAAGAACAACCAGCAACCCTAAGACAACCAGGATTTTCAAAGGGCAAGGCATCGCGCCGAACGGGTGGTGGCGTTCCGTGGACTCCCTGGCAGCGCTACAACACACTGTCGCGTTCCACTCCTAAAGACAAAGATTATGGATGGATGGAAAACTTTATTAAGCATGCGAGTTTGGACCATGCAAGGTCTCAGGGCCACCTCACAGCCCTCACATTACCTGCATGTGTTCAGGCCACGTAGGGCCATGGCACTGGCACCCCGGTTCACACAGCGAAGTTGCGCGTCCGGGTCCTGCGACGCAAGGAGGGCCTCCCATTCCTCCCATGTTCCGATGGCGGGCTGTCCCTGCGGGGGAGGATCGGCAGGGCAGCCGAAGAGGATGTGGTCCAGGGTGGCGTGCGATTCTCCGCAGAGAGTGCACTCTGGGGAAACATGGCGGAAGTAGGATAGAAGCTGAGGGGTAGGAAGAGTTCGGGTCTAGAGTCACCTCCAGAGGATTTGTTGGGAGTGTGATAGGTGGGAGTGGGGAGGGGGATAGAGTCGACGGGCAAGGAGTGCTTGTTGAGTCAGTTCTGAGAACGTGTGTGCCTGCTCCCTCGAGCGTCATTAATTGACAGTTAATTAATGCACCAACAGAATGTGAAGGGAACAATCGCGTAGTAGAATGCAGCACTCAGGCTTTCGCCTTTCACCACCTGAGCAACTAAAGTTTCTCGTAATTTTAAGGCGGAAGCCTTTAATGCCTCATCGTTGTAAGCAGGAGTTGTCGACAGAAAATGTCACGCTTTTCAATTGGTCGAAATGCTCGTGACGTCACAGTGCGCGAATTTCAAATGGGGCCATTGTACTTTGGCTAGTAACCATGCAACCAATCAAAGGGATCGTATAGTGATGCTGCAACTAAGTTGGACTGAGTTTAGTTAATTGCTTAATTAATCAATTAGCCTAATTAATATAAGAATGAAGAGGTCAGAAGAAAAGAAAAGAAAGACGCGCGCCGCAGCGACAACAACGTCCGCGGAAGGAGACGCTGCTGAAAAAAAAAACATAAGTACGAAGCCGCGTTCCCTCCACCACCACGCACTTCCCCACTCAGTAAGACGTTGCTCGTTTCATATACGTTGTGTCGAACATCCTAGACAGTTCCAACAATTGACAGGTTAATGACAGAACACGATGGATAGAAATACAATAATATAAATATGAAATAGCCTAATTAACCTTTCTAGTTAGACCGCATAAATCAATAAAACCGAGAACGAAATTGGTCGAGTTGTGGATTCGAACCAGGGTCTCCGGAGTGCGATACGAGCACGCTAGCCACTCCGTAATGCCAGCTGAATGGTTTGGAATGAACAAAGGCGCGTCTAGCTAATACGGCGTCTTCGTTCACTCCCATCTTCCCCCTTTTCCTTACGGCGAGGTGCAGGTGTCCACCCAGATATGCGAGAGAGATACATTTCCTTTCCTCAAAAAATAAATTTACCGTCCAGCAAGGCGTACAGCCGAATTGGCGATGGCGTTCTGTGGACTCCCTGGCAGCGTTGCAAGACGCTGTCGCGTTCCACTCTTACAGGCGAAGCTTAACATGTTAACCACACATCAGTAACACACGAAGACAGCCAATGGACGCGTCATTCGCTGGCAGCACTTGATTCATCATTCACAACCACATTCGTGACAGAATGCTGTACTAAGGCTTTCGCCTTGCACCACTTTAGTCGCCAAAGTGACTCCTAATTTTTTACCCTCTGCTTTCCAAGCTCCCGCTCCATTTATTTCGCAGCTTACAGCGCGACTAAGGTGTCCACTGTTGGTTACAACGGACAACGTCGACGGCGACGCCGCGAAACACAGAAACAGGCGCCAGAGAGCAGCGCTCTAAAACCAATTTACTAATTTTACCCTCTGCTTTCTAGGTTCCCGCTTCATTGGTTTCGCAGCTTAAAGCGCGACTAAGGTGTCCACTGTTGGTTACAACGGACAACGTCGACGGCGACGCCGCGAAACGCAGAAACGGGCGCCAGAGAGCTGCGCTCTAAAACCAATTTACCAATTTTACCCCCTGCTTCCGAAGCTCCCGCCCCATTGGTTTTGCAGCTTAAAGCGCGACTAAGGTGTCAACTCTTGGTTACAACGGACAACGTCGACGGCGACGCCGCGAAACGCAGAAACGGGCGCCAGAGAGCTGCGCTCTAAAACCAATTTACCAATTTTACCCCCTGCTTCCGAAGCTCCCGCCCCATTGGTTTTGCAGCTTAAAGCGCGACTAAGGTGTCAACTCTTGGTTACAACGGACAACGTCGACGGCGACGCCGCGAAACGCAGAAACGGGCTCCAGAGAGCTGCGCTCTAAAACTAAGTTACCAATTGTACCCTCTGCTTTCCAAGCCCCGCTCCATTGTTTTCGCAGCCTAAAGCTCTACAAAGGTCTCCGCTGCTGGTTACAACGGACAATGGCGACGGCCCGAAATGTAGAAGCGGTCGCCAAAGAGCTGCGCTAAATTGAGTTCAGCATGATGGCAACTGTCACCAACTTGTTTGCAAGGGGACGCGCCTATCTTCCATCCATTTATTCAGATCCCGGGTGCGCGGATAGAGCAACGCGCCTGGCGCTCTAGGTTCGCTCTCACGTCGTGAGGACTGCACGTGCGCCCTTCTGCTACAGGACGGAGCGTAGGCTTTGTCGCGCGCTGGCTTTGCTCACCACTGAAAGAAAGGCGCTGATGATGTATGCGCTGCCGCGGCGTTACCACCACGCTAGGCACCAGGCGGCGGACGGAAACTTTCAACAAAGTTCGTTTAGGCTCGCCTCCGTGTCCTTCTTTCGGTTCTGCTCTGGTACGGCGCCGTGTTCTCCCTTCGTTTTGACGCCAGGGTCGCGCACGGCCCGCCAGCAACGAGAGGTAAAGCCATTTCATGCGAAAAAGTGCACGCGCGAGCGCTGTCTTACAACTCGTGTCTTTACTGCGAAGGCAAGAAAAAATTTAGCTTGAAAGAACATGAAAGACGTGAAAAATGTAGGTACAGGCAAAAGTGTATTAGGATTACAAATACAACAACCAAAAAAGAAAAAAGTGCTTCCAGGATAGATTATTTCAGTGTTGTTTCAAGGTACGATAGCTCTTTTAATCAAAGTGATACAGGTGTCACTCATGTAGCGGTCGTCGCGTTTAGTTGAGAGGTAAGTGTCGATAATTACACTCTTGTACTGGAACGTCCCTTGCCAAGCACTACAGTTTTGCGAAAGAGCGGTTAGTATTTGCACTTTGAACAGTGTTTAAGAAAATGATACATATGGCGATGGGCGATAAGAATTTCTAAGTTGACAGAAACTAACACAGTGTAGTACGGCCAGTCTGGCCGCATTGTGCTTTGCACAGGAAAGTGGTGTCTTACTGATTACTTGCGTCCTGCACGCAACTGGACTATATTTACAGTTAATGTTGTAGCACTCTGCATGCTGCAGTTCATCTGATTTCTTCGGCACCAGTCCGCATAAGCTGGCGTGAAAAAGCAGGTGCTTTATAACGTGGAAAGCGCTCTAACGTTAAACATAAATCTTCAGCTCCGAGTAGGACAAGAGTAAAGCGAGGGTCAGACGAAGTGGCCAGGTTGTCCTTAGTGACCAAGAAAGGGTACACGTTTTCAGCAGCACCATTCAGAAGATGGCCGCCGTCTTCGTCATCTTAAGCTATGGTGCTGTTCACAGTGCTGCCAAGCTTTTGTACTTCCTCTGTCTACAACGTGGAAGTCTCATCAGGCGGATGTGCTCGTTAGGCAAGTGTTTGCTCAGCCTTCTTTTTACACAGCGTGTCACTGAAGCACTCCTTGAGTTCGTCAACAAAACTGTACCAGGTAGTCAGCGTGTGCTCGTGGTTCTCGAAGCACAGAAGCGCGGTGTCCGCAAGAAAGAAAGCAACGTTCGCCAGTAGCTTGTTTTTGTTTGCTCACTCCCTGGTAATGTTTCAGCCACTCCTTCGCTTCCTCGTCCGCTGCTCCAGGAAACGTGCCCGGCTCGCGCTGATGAGGCCGTAACCTGCCCTGCTCGGAGCTGTCCCGGCTGGAGGAAGAACCATCTCGGAAGTGCCGGCAGGCTGATGATTGCCGTCCCGGATTGCCATAGTGGGGAATTGGGGGGTACCCCGGCCTTGTGCTGTCTGGTTCGAAGGGAGGGAGGGTCCACGAAGCCAAAATCGCACCTCCACAAACTGATACAAGGTTGCTAGGATGGGAACGAGTTTAATGACAAGGCCGAAGCGGGAATCTGTAATATCAAGAAATAGCTAGCGTTCGGCGGACTCCTCAGCTCAATCCGTGCGCCCATCGGGCCCGTCTTCTGTTTAGGACTACACCGCAGCGCGGAGTAGTATATATCGCTGCTACCTCCACGTCATGCCGCTTTATCTTAACCACGTCAGTTCTCGTGCTTCCGCGGAATGCTTCGATCTCGATTTAGTGGACTCGAGATACAAGAAAGCATATTTTATAGCTGTCTACTCACTGGGCGTGGCCAAACTTGGTACGAGAAATCTTATTGGCGGTAAAAGTATGCCCAAAGGCTGCAAACCTTCGCACTCAACCTAAGCAGCCAAATTGAAGTATCTGAGTCACAACAACGTTGATCTAATAACCTATAAGGATGCTTTAAAATTTACTGCCTCTAGTATTGTGTATTCGGCAAAGTCATGTAGGAACACGCCAGACTAAATACATCCATTCAGGAATTCACCTTCGTTCTGCTTGCATACTCCAAGAAAATACAGTTTAGTCCCTACGAGCATTAACAGTTTTATTGTTTATGAATATACAGAGTTGCGCTTCCCTTTGCGAATTGCAATTGATGACCCTACTTGGTTGGTTGGTTGGTAACAACTTTATTCATAGTCCTGCAGAGCTTTCGCCGACGGGGCCTTAGGTCTCCCACGTGGGGACGTCGAGGCGCTGCCTCGCCGTCGCCTCGCGGGCCTGCTGGACGGCCCAGAGTTGGTCCCCGAGGCTGGGGCTGCGCAAGGCAGCGGCCGACCGCGGCGGGAGGGTTCCGGAATTAGCACCGTGAAGGTTTTTGTTACAGTCCCAGAGCATGTGAGTTAAAGTGGCTACATTGGCGTTGCAGACCTTGCATATATTTTTGTCGGGTATGTACCGGGGTAAAGCCTGTGGTATAGTTCCGGGTTGGGGTACGTGAGCGTCTGCAGTTGTCTGAGGGTCACCGCGTGCGCCCAGTCCAGATTGTCGCTGGGCGGAGGGAAGGTTCGGAGGGCCATGCAGAGGGCCTTGGTAATTTCGTTGTAGCTGGTCAAGCAGTCTTTGGCGCTATTCCACGGACGACGGTCGCCGGCGCGGTTCGCGAGCTCGCGCGCCTTGGCGTGTGCCGTCTCGTTGCGGTTGCGATACGTCCTCGATACTTCTCCCATGTGCGCCGGGAACCATTGAATTCTGGTTTGGAATTCTACCTCCTGCTGGACTTGTCGGTTCCTCAGGACTCTACTCTAAGGCGTTATTTTTGCTCATGATTCTGACTTTGAAGGAATCATCTTCTAGAGCTCTTTTTCGTGAACAGGAGGCGACGCGTTTCAATACGCTGCATCCAGTTTGCATCCACTCCAGTCGCACTTGCAGACCACGCGCCTTTGAAGGCTTGCAGCGCATGAATATGCATAAAGCGAGCTGAAGTGAATGACGCATCGCCTGCATGCCGCTAGACACGTGCAGATGCCAGCTGCATGGAAAGCTAGACAAAATGCAAAGTTATTTCACCGCGGAAAAATTTGGCGCAGGCAAACAACTGGGGAAAAAAGCGCTAATGCTGACTCTATCGGGGGCCTCAGCGTCGGTTTAGCTAGGCCCGCCGTTTTAAGCGACACTCATTGACACCGAGGCTAACGACCACGGTTCGTTTAGGTGTGGAAAACAGTTGGAGGCTGCTAGAACAGCTTCTGAATTCCTACTGACCGCCGTCAGTGCAACCACGAAGGAGGTGAAGCCGCAGCATGTACTGAAGACAACATCGGCGTGATTAGAGCAGAAAACGAATTAATGCATCGGTATTAAATGAAACTATTGAGGCAACACACGTTTAACCCCTATGTAATAACTACAGGGGGTAATATAAGATGCAGAACCACAGAGCGTTGCCGTCTTCCGTCTACCTAGTGCAGAGCTTTCCACTAAAAGTGAACATGGGCTCTGACAGAGAACTGTTCGCGTGGCGGCAATGCAAACTGAAGAGCTGAAGGGTAGCTGGGGCATACAGCATTCAGTTATATTTTTGTGCGAAACATAGGAATAATTTCTTTTTCTAAAATTACGTGAAATCTTTAAGAACAGGATTTTTGCGGTGAAGAGAAGCTTTCTGCGGCATAGTAATGCCACTGTCGGTGTACGCTAAATAACAGGTGCATCATGTTAGCCAGTAAAGTTATTAACCAAATTATCTATTAGGCAACGTTTTAAGTGTTACGGATAGGCGCCTGATTGCAATTAGTGACTTGCAGCCGTCCTTTCATAATAGCCTTGTCAGTGTTGAAAATATCGAAAGCGGGATTACCCTCGCCGCTGTGGGTCAAAAATTTCTGCTGTTTGTCGCGCCATTCAAAAACTGCACTCCTGAGGGGAGCGCAAAGCGACGACTATCAAATCACCTCACTCGATGACGCACGTGCCACGTGACATTCCCTGCCCTGCCTGCGATGGAGCAACGATGTGCCGAGGAGCAGGGAGCACCGCGGGGCAGATTACTGAGACAACATCACGTGTCACGTGCGTCACAGAATGTCGCAATTGGATTGACATTGTTTGAAAATGGCGCGAGATATGGCCCAAATTTTTTGACCCACAGCCGTGAGGGTAGTCTCCTTTTCGAAATTTAAAAGGTTGTATGTGTATCACGAACGGGCGACTATAAGTCGCTAATTGTGAAGGACGGCTATCAGTTATTGGTAGAAAGTTGCCGATTAGGATGTGTTTAATAACTTTACTAGTCAACATGACTCGCCTGATTTTTGACGTCTGCCATTGCTGGTATTACTCTGCCGCAGAAAGTTCCCCTTTACCTAAGGCCAAAATCAATTTGCCAAATTTACCTAAGGACCGTATTTTTTAAGAATTAGTGGCTGACTTCCCTGAAACGTCTGATAGAATTTACTGATCCCAAGAAGAAGCGTTTGCTAGAGGCCTTTGTAATAGGCACAGCCTGTAACCTGAATCTGATCATGACCTAGGGGAAGAAAAAATGAGGGCCCCGGAGCCAGTCACACCTATTTATAGAAGGCAGTCTTAGTTATAATCTAGGTTTTGATAACGGCATGGAGAAATAGCCCTATGGGAAAGTGCGCAAAGGTTCCAAACGTCGGTTATCGCTTATGGCTTATCAAGCATGCTAGCCAGATGTTGTACTTTCTGAACGTGTAAGCTTCGCTGTTTCTACACTTATTTACATTGGCAAGGACCTGATTTTTCCCGGGGTTTGCAGTCGCATCCTGTTCAGGTGTGGAGGAGCGAACGAAGGAAACAGTGAGCAGTTTTATTGAATCAAAATTTGTGTCTTTAATTATGAGGCTACGAGACATAGGAGCGAGCGAATGAAAGACGAGGAGGCTAGCCGTAGTACGATAACTTTAGCACAGCACATGACTACAAAAGTCTTGATGAGCAGTATGTTTGTATAGTCAGCACTTTGGAGAAAATGCGTACAAGATCATGCCTGCAATTTCTTCGTTTATGCAAGCTCTTATCAGCACGAAACAACTTACTCCGCATTCTGTCTTTCATAAAGCACTACACCTGTATAAGGAAGTGTGGGCGGAAACTGCGAAGAATAAATTAAAGGAGAAGTTGCTGACATGAAAATCTATTTTATAGCACCTAAAGCAAAATACAACGCATGTAGATGTTAATCAGCGCGCTCTTTCTGGTTGGATTGATATTTTAAGATTCAGCCATTCCGTACAACTTTACTGTGGAGTGGCATCAAGACTCCAGAAGGAGATGTCGCCTGTTTGGCCCGAACTCAGTAGTTATCCGGTTTCACCAAGTGTAATTTTTAATATTAATTAAACTATATATTTAGCTGCCTTTTGAAATTTTAATTTAAGAATATAATTTATAATCCAGGAAGTGCTGCTCCGTTCGCAGCTCACAAATTGCAGAACGTAAGATGTGTTAAGACAGCTACAACTTACTTTTAAGAATGTAAGCAAACCTAAGAAATATGAAGCCTTGCCTTTCGAGGTATTCGTAAAAATTGTGTATAATATATCTTTTGAATACCGGACCTGCTGCTACTGATTGCTGTGACTAATTGCCTGGTCGTCGGAAAGTTGGGCTGCTAGTGCCAATGCGACTGTTGGCGAGATGTGCACTCGACTGACCACTCGGGAGACTGAGCGTAAACGTCCTATCCGAAGGGTCTAAAACGCATCTCATTACGGGACGGGATTGAAACATCTTGGTTTCCCTCGGTCCAGTAGCGAGAGAGGAGGAGGAGAAGGAGAATGAGAAAGACGGGTAAAAGTAAAAAGTACAAGCGTAATCAACAGCAGACAAAGGCATATTGTAACGAAAAGAAAAGGCGAGGATTCTGAAGCTTGAGCGAAGATATATCCACTCGTTAGCTTTATTTTTTTTTACATATTATTTTTACCTCCTCATAGTTTCTAAGCCCTTGGACGAAAAGCTTTTCGAAGGCAGGCAAGGGAGGATGCAAAAAGTTTGGTGATTTGCGAAATGCTTAGCGCCGAAATGCATCGCCGTGTCTTGCATGCCATAACTACAACCGCCATGCTGGTTTGGTGGTGCATGTGAAACCTCCCTCATAAAAAAAGGTCTATAGACATTCTATACACTTCTTATAGACTCTATTGCCTTCCTATAGATATTTCTTCTTGTCTATTTATAGTCTATAGACATTCTATTGTTAAAAGTCTACTAAAAGTGTGTAGCCATAAACCTATAGATTGCCTGTAGACTGTCTAAAGGATTGGTATTGCCGGTTTACTATTCTCTAGGATTTGTCTATAGAAACACTATATATTTTGTAGACAGTAGTCTATGGGAAGTCTATAGACTGTCTAGAGAAACTTCCGTAACGGTGCGCTGCCTTTTGTTGGGTGGGTAATTGCATAAAGGTGGCCGCGCTTCCTGCTTATGAGGACATGACGAAGTGCTTTTGTTTTTCGCTCTGCACAAAGTAAGGATACTGCGATACGGGCTGGAATAAGGTAGTACGTGTTAGTTTCACGTTACTGCTATTTGGTGCAATGCGCGCAGTTGTAATGAAAGCGAACGGCAATGCCAGGTACGCGGGAGCGCGCCGGCCTGTTTGCTGCTTCCGCTTTCTGCCCTGACTTTTAAGAAGGTTTTACATGCGATGTTTGCAAACTACCATGGGGAACAGGAGGTTTGCTCTCGGTGATGAAAATGAGGAACCAGTTTTCTTCATTTATGACCCCTCCAGCTGCGTGAGGCAGTCAGACGTAACCTGATCGGCGCATACTTCACTGAACGACTCAATAGATCAGGAAAACTCTTTTGGCTGGCATATGTCGATGTTGTTCAAACATGTAGTCTTACCGCAAGGAAGATCGTTCAGTAACCTACCGACCCTCATAATGCGCACTCAATGTGCCCCAAGCACATAACCGAATCAGTCGCTTTGGCTTCCAGATGCGCATAAAGACAACTATGTCCCAGTTATTGCTTAATTATATACGTGCACAATTGCGATTTATCGTGGTGATTATATTCACCTATAACTACCGGGTGTAAAGGTGCCCGAGCGGATTATGTGACGTTTTAATCATGTCATCGCACCGCATTTCATGTGCGTTGATGCGTCCTTGCGATGTAATATAATGTATAAGAACTTATTTGGTAATGGTCTCTTTCTTTCAGGTTTATTGTGACCATATGCCAATATTTTCTTTTTTACGATTATTACGACCTATTACGAAGGAATTCAAGTTTTCTCAAAAAATGATATGATCTTTCGAACAGTCGGAAGGGAACGGAGACGCAGGAAGAAAAGATATCGGAGACGCAAGTTTTTAAAAAAAAATATTATTGCATAATATTCAGCAAAAATTAATTTTTGTGAGAGCGCATAACATGGCCAATCAGATAGCTTGTGTTCGTATTTTTTAAAGCTTCAGACTGAACGTGGAATTGAGTTCGAGTAATGCCTGAGAAGTTGCGTAATTTGCGCGTCTACTTTGTCATGCGGAAAAGAGTAGTACGGCTAGTAAGGACACCTTTGTCTTGCACTTACCTTCTTTTGTTTCAGAATGCGCACGTATAAAGA
The DNA here is from genome assembly GCF_055824585.1 of Amblyomma mixtum. Lineage (NCBI taxonomy): Eukaryota > Metazoa > Arthropoda > Arachnida > Ixodida > Ixodidae > Amblyomma > Amblyomma mixtum. Next base: position 220,554,635 of record NC_143013.1, on the reverse strand, counting down.
CACGCAGGGCTATATGCAAAATAATTTTATTTCCTTCATAAAATGCAAAAAAAATCGGAGCTTGCACATTGTGCATAAACAGACTACAGTACAGCATGTTCTCAAATACTGCTCGAGTGGTTAATTCCTCACTGTTTTATGTGCGTGTCCATGGCTGCTGTGGCTGCTAAGTGTTCTTTTCTTAGCGTTTTTCCCGAACTTCTGAGCGTACATCAGACGTAGACAAAAAAAAAACACACATCTGCATAGACTTCGGCCACCCTCTGGAAACGGTTTTCAGTAGCACAAATCGCGGGACCCTGTCAATCCTGTGGAGCAGCGTCCATGTACCGACTGCCTTTATTTAGCACACGCACTTACCGTAGAGGGAAAGCGTTGAGCCACGAGAGCGTTAGCTAAAGTGCGAGATTTGGTAGCAAATCGCAATGACACTTATTTGCTGAGAAATGTGTCTACTGTTCCATTCGGTTAGAAACCGCGCTCGACTCCCCCCCGATGTAGTTGTCAGCAGCCAACTGCAAACGACAGTGTGGTGGGTTCGAATAGCTCTTGCGTGTATGTTTTCTTTTTAGCGGTTTTATATTTACATTTACTTTGGTTTGGTTTGTAGGGGTTTAACGGCCCAAACCGACTCAGGCCATAAGGGACGCCGTAGTGAAGGGCTCAGGATAATTTCGACCACCTGGCGTTCTTTAACGTGCGCTAATATTGCACAGTACACGGGCCTCTAGAATTTCGCCTCCATTGAAATTCGACTGCCGACGACAGGATCGAACCCGCGTCTTTCGGGTCAGCAGCCGAGCGCCATAACCACTGAGCCATCGCGGCGGCTATAATTGCATTTAAAAGTCATGTTATTTTTATTATTTAATATTTGAAATCTACATGAGCGACATGATATTAGGGGTCCTGTTTTAGGCCCTCTTCTTTTTTGTTACATATCAATGATCTCCCACATTGCGCATCCGTTTAAATTCGGTTTATGGGGTGTTTAACATCTCAAGGCAACTCCGGCTATGAGGGACGCCGTAGTCAAGAGCTCCGGATAATTTCGACCACCGGGGGTTCTTTAATGTGCACTGACATCGCACAGTACACGGGCCTCTAGAATTTCGCCTCCATCGAAATTAGGCCACCGCGGCTGAGATCGAATCCGTGCCATTCGGGTCAGCCGCATACCACCATAACCACTGAGCCGCCGCGGAGGCCTCCTTCACTTTTCATGTACTCTTTTCATGATCAGGATATAGAAAGAGTAACTGAATTTAAATACTCGGTCTTCATTTTTATAATGATATGTTATGGTCGAAACACTGTGTTATCATATGTAGCGAAGCTTTTAAACGTCTCGGGTACCTCCATCATACATTGCGTAATGCCCGAAATGATACCAAACTGCTGATATAAAACACTTATCCGCCCCATTCTTGACTACAGCTGTGTAATATAAAATGCTCAAAAAAAATTGCGATAATAAAAAGTTATAATCAGTTCAAAAGAAATCAGTGCGCTCCATCTTTCACAACTATCGCCAAGATGTCTCCCCCCTTGCCATTATAAAGCCTCAGGCCTCACAGCACCATCATCGCGCCGCCGCCTAGAATGTTTCAAGTTTTTGCACCCACCGGTGCATTCTCAGCGCCTTTCTTCGCTAAACAATTATTTGAATTTCAGCAAACCGTCCATCACTTGAAGTTCCCTTGGCGCGCTTACCCCTTTCTTTTGCCGCCCTCACACGTTGAAACACGGCATCTTTCCTCTGGCCTATGAGATCTGGAATTCGCTCTCTGGAAACGTCCGCTCGCTACTCAAGGAAGAGCTTTGATGGCCATCGCTTGTTACTGACAATTTTGTTTTTCTTTTTGTGCATGTGTGTATTTTTCTTGATGACTTTTTGGAGGAAATAGTGCTTTTAAATTTAATTTTGTCAACAGTGCACGTTATATGGACCGCAATATTTGGACACATATTGGTCCGACATAGGCATGACATAGAGGCGGTAGCCTTAAAAAACCGATCGGCACTTCGTTACTGCATGTCCTAGGCTCAACCTTCCTTGCCAACCTTTAAAACTGTTACCTTGCTTCTGACTATTGCTGAGTTTCTGATCGAGTCGGTGGTTAATGCAATACGCATAGTCCTCCTATTATTTGGGGTTGCCGATTTTTTCTTCAGCACTAATGCTTTGGAAAGATGAAAGAAGTTTGTGCGGTTGTTGCCGATGCAGCTATCAAAGGCAGGTTTGCTTTGAGGGATATGGTACAAGCCTTTGCCCTGCAGTAGGCGTATTTTGGCTGATGATGACAGTTTGCATTGCTAATGTCTTACGCACAATTATAGAGTATAAAATTTTTCAGCAATTTTGTGTGAGCATGCTTTTCAGGACATACATGCAGGAAAAGTTGCCTGACATCAACTCAAAAGACACACAATACGTGAATACTTTCGAGAATAGTTTTTAAATTTTAAACTACAGAAATACTTTTTTGCGCCTCAGCAGAATCATCAAAGTGCTTAAGGAAAATAACATCGGGCGACAACGCGATGGGACGTTCTTGGAAACACTACCACGCGGAGAAAGCCCAAGATTGGCAGTGAACGATGCATAGTGGTGTAGATGCTAGTTTAGAGAGTGAAGTAAGAACATGAAACTGTTATTGTGAAAATCAAGTCCGAATCAATAAAATGTGCATGAGACCCCAAATCACTGACTTTCGCAATTCAGTATCTTTACCTCTAAAGAAGTTTTTTTCGGAGTTAGGGAATATTTAGGCAAAATGAGCGCTGTGACTATGATTGTGGAGCGACGAGGGCCATCTGCCGGCTGCAGCTGCTTGTAAAGCATAGCAGGAAGCGTTCGCGGTGACATCTATTCTCTAGGAGCCGATGCGTACTTTTATGTAGCTTTAGAGACTCCGCAGAGATGGCGCTACGGGTAAAACGGAAAGAGGGGTGCTGCGTGGCGGTATCTTTCCGTCGCACCACATGCGACGTGACGATATTTTCTTTATGGTTTTCGTATTTCTCATTGCGAGACACGTTCGTGCAAAGCCGCTTTCCTTTCTGTTGGATTTTCAGGCAGCACGCAACAGAAAAAAAAAGCGCAATGCATATGAGTACCAGGGTTGCCAGGTTCGGCTATTAACAGCCAAACTGGGCGACTTTTTTCCGAGTTGGAGTCAAAATTTTCCTTTTGGCTAAGTGGCTATTTTTGGGTTACATTTTATTTTTGGGGTACAGCCTTTCTCCTCTTTGTGCCAACAATCGATGCACCTGCGGAGAGTCTATTTTCTCTATTGCAGCGCTCTTAGCTCACAGCAAACTTGACGTGTGTGGGCCTCGAAAGAGACGGGGCAAGTGTCATGTTTGGGCAGCCCAACATACTCTATTCAAAAATAAAGGCAGAAAATGGGTACTTCTAAAGTGTGTGAGCCATTCCGTAGAGCTAGCCTGTTTTCTGGCGATTGATTTGCTTCCCACCCACATTTACTGCCTTGCATGCAATGTACTAGAACTCTTGTACGCAAAACTTTCAAATGGATCACACTTTTTCCAAAAAGGGCAACAAGAATGCAAAGAAACGTATGCCGCCATCACCTCGGGTGATGTCACTGGTTATTCTGGATTCTGGACATAGCCCGGGGTGTTGGTGGGAAGGCTGGACATCTTGTGATGGCTCAGCATTCCACATGCCTTGCGGTGAATTGCATTGCAATGGTAGCCTAATTTGAAACAATGAAAACTTGAAAAGGCTGCTACAGGGCGAGACTACATATTAAGGAAAATCTACACTGAGGAGCAAAATTTATTTTTATTTTTTAAATTTATAAGCCGACTTATCGGTGAATTTGAGCGAATGAACAAGCTCCTTCAGTATGAGGCCCCGGCCAGTGTCGGGCTAAATGAGCAATTTATTTATTTTATGAATACGTTAATGGCAAGAGTTGCAATGGCTGCAGCTATGCAGAACGACAACGCCGAATGAGAGCAGCACATAATACATTTCCGGGCACGCGGTATGGGAGTCCTTTTTCTCGACAGCCTCGGAACGCCTTCTCTCGGAATCTCTGACAAATGTTTTCTGTTCGATAGGCGCCGCAACTTCATTTTTTTGCGTTCATTTAGAAGTGCGCTGAAGGGGCTTCCGTGAACATAAAGCTTCTGAGCGACCTGCACCTTCCTGAACCAAAGGATGCAAAGTACTACTTCGATTTTATCCATCTCTCAATCGGTGGTTTTATAGAGATAATTCAATTGAAGCAACGGAATCTCGCTGCAGCGTGTGAGCAGTGCGGTTGCGGGGAAACCTTCTCTGTGACTGTCCTCGTTTTGAGCGAGAGCGCGGTTTCCTGGCTGGTACTCTTTACCGCTTGGACTCGCATCCTCTAACAGAGTCCAAGGTTCTGGGGCCTTGGACACAACCTTCCTCACAAAGGAAAGCGGTGAAAGCGCTCCTGAGATCCTTAAAGAACTCGGGGTTGTACTCCCGTCTATTATCTTCAGGTTTTTTGTGCGCGCCCTCTGTACCCCTGACCTAGTGGTCGATGGACACCTGAAAAACTAATTTAATTGGCGTTCTTATTCCTTTTTTTCCATTTTCTCCCCTCGCCAAGTGTAGGGTAGCCTACTGGGCTTCGTTGGTTAACTTCCCTGCCTTTCCGTCCATTTCTGTCTGTCTCTCTGGGTAAGCGTGAGAAACGCAAAAAATTTTGCCGGAATGCCGACATCCATTGTTGCCTGAGCTGGCACTCTCTATTTTGTCACTACACTTATCAAAGGCCGCCGTCGGATGAATGTTCAGCCAGGTCGCGCACGCAAAACCGACCTGAGAAATAGAATCTCTAACTAGACTTTGCAAGCGCTCCTCCACGTGAAGCTGCCCCTGCCAGGAGGGGAGGCTGCTACAAGGATTTTAAACCGGCCAAGAATTTTGGCCCGTTTTAGTTTTAATATTATGTATGGGCCAAGCAGTTCCACTCCGTAATCAGCTCGTGATGCCTAAAATCCCTCTCTAGCCTACTTTCTTCTATCTATTGTGCTAGATTTTGTCTTGCGATTTATTGTAGGATTTGGTATATTTTGTTGCACTGAGAGTAATTGTCATGGACTGTTACTACACTGTATGGATGAATGCATACCATTGCTCATCGAGTTTATTATGTGGTGCTATTTGTGTGCTGTTCTTTTTGTAATTGTCTTATGCTTTGAAAAAAAAAACACGAAGTTTGTGATGGAGACCGCATTTGCCTTTTCATGAATCAGCTTGCATGCCATCTTTGCTGCACTCCTAATAGTAATTTGTAGATATACTTGCGAAAAATAATTTTATATGGCTATAGGGTGATACCGTACATAAAAAACAAAGCTTTTTAGCTATTTTTGGGCTACTTCAAATTTTCGCCTATGGCTACATTCTACCTACTACGAAGGCCTATATGGCTACCTGTGGTTAGTGCTATCAAGCAACCCTGTCTAAGAGTCTGCCAGCATGTAGCGGATTTTGACGCCTTCATGCCTCTACCGATGCATGCTTAGAAGTTCAAGGAACTTGCTGGCATTGAGACGGCAACGTCTTGTGAGTTCAATCCAGGAAGAGGAATGAAGGCCTCTGCTGCATACTAATTGTTTTTTGCGGTAATCTTCGCTGGTGAAATTTTGTTTCACAGTTTCAAAATCGCGATTCTAAAATTGGTTTCGATTAACCTATTAGCTTCATCAGGACAGCCGTTATCAAAACCGACAGCTCTCTTTAACCGCAAGTCATAGCCATAACTCACTTCTATATACCCATACGAGGATTCGGTACACAGAAATAATAAAAATTAAATTTCGGCATCGTGACATTCACCCTGAAATCAGCTGCAGAACTTTTTAATATCAAGCCCTACACTGATTAGTCCTGAACACGCATAAAGGCAAATGTTAGGGACACTATTTACATTCACGGTTCCTCCTTCGGTCGTTCACTTGCTAAAAAACCAAATTTTGCGCCTTCGGTGCCTAAATACAATACAGTTCAATGGGACGTTCCTCTGTGAGTGCGTCTGTACTAGCGTGTTTTGTTATTTTCTTGCTGCTGTTGAACGAGCGTTGCTGCAGTTGAGCCGGAGTACATGTCTTAATTCACGAAGTCCATGCCAAACATATTGCTGTTCTTTTGCGTTGCCTTCTTTGATACTGTCAAAATTTACATCCAAGCATCTCCCGAACAGTTTCATAGCCTTCTCTAAGTATTCCCTTGAGTATTCCGACAGAAATAGCGCTCCAGCAGGTGCTATAAAAAGGAACACCGACAAATTAAGAACAATAATAAATTCAAGTTCAAGATGCAAGAGTGCGAAGAGAGAAAGGAGGATAGGTAGACGGCGTTTGTGGAATCTTCTCAGCATATTTCACGAAGGGACCTAAGCTCAGGCGTATTCTTAGCAATGAATGTTCTAGGCAGCCTTTAAGCAATATGTGCCTTCGGATCTTGGGCACAAATTGTGATAACGATGCTGTTCGTCCTTCTTCCTGCACGCAGCAAAGTGAGGACAGATGACACTCATACTCCCAGAAAAAAAAAATGTCGTTTCCACATTTCTACTCGGCCTAAGTTCAATGTTTGGACAAAAAATTTGGCCGACGATTACGTTACTTGCTAGTGTGAAGTTTGAGCGCAGCTCATCAGTTGTTTCAGTTTTTCGATAGATTGAGGCAAAAAATTCTAGCAAGGCATGTAGGTGCAATTACAGACAACTTGTTATTTTTCAAGCACATTTCTTCTTCAAGAAACACTCCACTAACAGTACTTGATTGCCATGAAGGAAGCTTTGTGGTCGGAGAAATGTATATATGCTCGACTTTTTGCACCAATGCCTGGTTCTTAAAGACAGGTCTATGCAAGTATTTCGCGAGGTTGTCAGAGCCGCGGGAGGCGTTAAGAGTGAGAGGAACGAGATGTTTTCCCGCATAAGTGGTAAGAAATTTCTGTTTGTCTTTCCATCTACATTGAAGTCCTCATCCGCCTTGCCACCCTGCTGGCAGGTGGCAGTTGTTGATCGCGAGAGTTCGCTCACCGTTGTCAGCGCTGTTCAGGCGTCCATTGACTCAGGGAGCCACTTATGTGCACTTCCTTTGGTTAAAATGATCGGAGTGTAAAACGTTGTCCACGTCACCGCCAATTAACACAATGAACGCCGATTGCCCATGGCTTCAGCGCCGCGTCTTTGGCACAACGTTGTCAATGCCAACTCAAGCAGCGCACATCTGTCACTACCGCCACGTAGCTTAAAGCACGACTGAGGTGTCCTCTCTTCGAAGAGGGCAGTTATGCGCCTTCCCTCTGCTTTGAAAGCTTCCTCTTCATCAGTTTCACAGCTAAAAGGTGTCCACTGCTGGTTACGAGGGACAACGGCGACGTCACGAAACGCAGAAACGGGCGTCAACGATCTGCGCCCTAAAATGAAGCCTAAACACATGAAATTATCTATCCACTACCCACCTCTCCTGAACGCACAAGCTGCCGAATAAAAAAACTAAATGAATTTGACTAAGGCCACACCTTTTATTCGCAACCTCGGCGAGAAATTGATGGGACACGTCTCTCCCACAAATCTACCTCCACGGCGGTGAAGTTTATGATATCCTTAAATACATTATTTTTTGGAACGGCCTGTTCGGTACTCTTCCTGCATCTTCTCGACATATTGACAGCGTACCGTTGCGGAGTAAGGTGGAGGAGTAATACTAAATAGTTCTGGAATACCGGTTGGGGCGCCGAACGTATCATCCCTTTTATTGCTCGCAGGTATTCACTCAAAGACGGAATAAGGCGACGAACTCGAAGTGTGCTTAGGACTGAGGTAGTGTTGTCTGTGGTTTCAGCGCCCTTCTTTGCCTGCTTTTGAAGAAAAAGCATGATTAAAAATCCACGGACTACAGCGACATTGCGCTTATGAGGAAGAATTTCTCAGCTCTGGTTGACTGCAGAAATATCACGGGTGAATCACCAAACATTGTCTATATTACCACTGAAAAAAAAAAAATCAGGTTTCTCGTTTCACCGCATCAGTAATGCCTATGCTTTAGCGGTGCGGGCAACATGAAGCGTTTTTTCCGCAACGAGAAAAAAGCCTTTTGTATGCTGTTCGTCAGTATTCTACTATTAACTATAACTCAGAAACTCAGCTTTTATTCGTACATAGGTTCATGCATGCATTCTCGTTTGGCGAGCTTATGTCTAATCATGGAGTCTAAATATAAAAGAAGGAAGAAAATTTTCCTCATACATGCTAATGCTCTGCACTTGAGCATTTTAGTGTCAAAAACATCAGTTTCCAGTAAATAGGCTTTCGCATAAGTGCCTCACGAAGTGGATAGGAGAGAACAGCGCCACGTGGCTACATGCTAACTCAATAACATCGCAAGCGAGTAGAATGCGGATGTGCGAAGAATAGAAGCTGGCATAGTCACTCCGAACACGCGAACAACATTCCCCAGCATCTAGCGGAAACGGGATTTCAGTTTTAGTTTTTGGCTGACTGAAATACTACTGCTCGTTGATAAAGTCGGCGCTCAACGCAGGTAGCTGAGATTGGTTAAAGTAGCACGGTGCTTTGGGCCAATTAGTTTAAATTCCAGTTGAATATCAAATAGTGAGTGTTAGCGTAAACGCCTTCAGAAATAATGTTGCAGGTTTGGTTGCGCAAACCCAAAACAAGTTTTTAGTTTTGGGGTTGAGATTGACCACAGCGCTCTTATTACAGAAACAGCACGCTGACTCGAGGCCGATAAAGTAAGCTTTCGCCGCCCGGGGACGTTAGACATTTCACTACGAATTAACCAATAATCGAGGAGACTTCATTACATCCAAGCAGAGCTGTACGTTATTGATTAATTGTAATCGATTACTCGCATTAATTACATTTTTGAGATTTTGTATTCAATTGGTTACTTTTTCAGGCAGTAACGTTTTGGGTAATTCAGTTATTGTTTATATGCAATCAATTACCGGTAATCGTCGACTACTTCTTTGCTAAAAAGGCTACCGGGGAGAAGCTTCCGTGATGATGTGATTGTAACAAATAGTTCGGCCGCATGGCCGCTTGACATGTTGCGCTTTACGTGGTACGCGCCCCTGGTTCAGCTGGCGCCATCTGTTAACGCTTTTTGGAATACGTCGTGCCTAGTTAATTCGTTGTAATACAAAAAATCTGCTTTTTTCTTCAACTGTTAGAAACAGCGCAAAGATGGCGTTGACGATGAGAATGAGTACTTGAAAAGCGGGCGCTGACTACCAACACATTCTTTTAACTTTTAAGATGCACATTTTCTAGGCACAATTATCGACCATGTACAGCATCTATCACACGATCAAGCGATAAGCCTTATTCTTCCATACAGTCACTGCTTATTAACAGCACGCGCCACAGTTTTCAACAGCAAAAAAAAAAACGAGAAAGTCGACATAAACGGGCTTATAACCTGGAATAAACAACAAATAACCTGTGTTTATCAACGCAGAATCGTACATCTATTTGCCACGCTGCGTCAAAGAGGAAAAGGAAAAAAGCTAAAGCATTGAACGAGTGTAGAGAGTTAAAAGCATTCGTAGCGAAGCAATGTCAAAACATAAAAAAGCGATCTCTGTCAAAGGGTAACCAAGACATACGAAAATCGCAGAAAAGATGGCAGGAATCATTTTCCACCAAAAAAAAAACAACAAAATAAACAGCCTACACGTGTCCGTCCAGAAATCGCTCCTCTTTAGCACGGAGTGAAACCGAGGTTGTACTGCCACACTTTCCTCCCGCTATAGAATTAAAAATTCCGGGATAATCTCCCTCCAGTTTGTCTTTAGCGTATGCAAAAAACTTGCTTTTGTTGAAGAGCAGTTTACAACCATGGCTGTTATAATGGTATGCCAGGAAACCGCCATATTTATTTTTTACGTCATGTTCTTAGGGCCGGTCTTTATAGACAGGCGCTAAGATCTTTCCGTTTGCCCATTGTAAACACCGTTGTAGGTGAGGGGCATTTTATAGATAAGTTTGCTGGGGCATTTTGTTTGCTTGGTGACATGCTCCTCAAGGCATGATTCGTGCTTTCGATCACGAAGCTCGGCACTTACGTTACCAAGCTTGTACGAGGCAGAGAAAACCACATTGATGTCATATATATTTGCCATCTTCTTAATATTGTGCGGCAGCCCGTGGAAATACCGAATAACCTTGCTCTTCGCTACGTGCTTTGCACTTCTGTCTCTCTATGATGTTTTGTAAAGCAAGCTTTCACAAATGCTAGAAATAAATGGACTTCAAAAACAAACACTAATTAGGCGAGCCACATGGACTTCGAAGCTTTGACTATGGCCAAGTGAAAATGATAAAAAGTAACGCAGTCGTAATCGATTACTGTTCTGTAATTATTCTGTTACTTGTCGGGGGCTGCAATCGACCAGTGCAGTCAGTTACATTTCATATGTAGTTATTGTGATTGTAATCGATTACTATTTTCTGTCACTCGTACAACACTGCGTCCAGGACACACCAAATGGTACGCAGCACTTTTGTTAGTTGCACATTATGTAAACAAGAAATACCGGTGGTTAAAAAGTTGCTTTTTAGGCGACACTTCGCATTCAGGACTCTATAAGCGTATGCAGACGCACTGTTAAGACATCATCAGGGTCAGTTGCTGCACGTGTAATGTTCACGTCTGCACATTTATTTTTGCCGTTCAGTTTTTAGAAGAGGAACAGGTATCAGACAAGAATGTTTTAAAAAAAATTGGTACAATTACTTAATAATTATTCGTTTCTTTTAACTGAAGCCCGCATAGCGAAAAAAATACGCGTTCTTCGTAGCTAAACTTTTGTACTTCAGATAATGAGCCGCTGTAACTGGCCAACGTAAGCGACATGTTATCCTCGGTTCTCGTCCATGTTTCTAAAACCATCAGTGGGATGTAACAGGGCAGCCGGCATACGGCACACCGTAAGGGCCCTCTTGCGAATGTCCCTTATTAAAAACTGCGTGATAGCTCGAAATCAACTGCTAAAATACAAATGTGTGTTGTGATGAAGGAAATACGAATATAAAAATGTTGATGCAGCCCACTGTCACAGAAAGGAGAAATAGGATACGGCTTACGTGATACATTTCTTTTTTTTGTTACTTTTTATCAATCCCGTGCTGTGGTTTGATCGGTGCGGTGCTGCGTTCGATGTATATATTTTTTTACTGTTGAAGGATCCTTTATGGCAAGCTAGCAAAAGGTGCGTGCTCTAGGCATCAGTTGCTTGTGGCAGTGAACGATCACAACGGGAAAGAGCTCACAACAAAGACTAGGTAGATCCGCATTGCTTAGCTCTAAAGCGACACGTGCATCACGAAGCATGCTTTCATTCACACAGCGCAAAGACGGGCACGGACAATAGGGGAGACACCACAAAGCGCCGACTTCAACAAAGTTTATTGCTGCGCGCAGCGAATACATATAGAATACAGCGGGGATACGCAGCAACGAAAAAGAAAATCATGCTAAGACCGGTAGCAGCGTCAGACCGCACGGGGACACACTATCGTCGGTACAAGATAGAAAGCATAAAGCTAAAGCCTTGAAGGCAGGATGCAAGCAACAACAAAAACAGAATACCCTAGTCCGAAATTCTCAAGACACGGCGCTCCTTCTCACTTAACACCGGTGGTGTGCGGACACAGTCATCTTTTTCCACGATCTCACCAGCCTCAGCTATCTCCCGGGCTGTTTTGCTGACATACTCATGAAGGATAGTGGTTCTTCCCAAAAAGGGACCACGTTCCTTACACTGTTGGCAGTTACGGCAGTGCATGCCGGGATGACTACAAGCTCGGGTGACGCTTTTGCTATGCTCCATGAGCCTCTCATTGAGACATCTGCCCGTTTCATAGAGTTTCTTACTATTACCTAGAGGGAAAGCTGGCAACGCGTCTATGGGAGTTTGCATTTAGGCCCCTCGAGACCACTTAAGCCACCATGGGCGCTCAAAGCATCATGGGGCGGTGAGCTACCGACTGCAGAACTACAACGTTTGGCCAAAAAATAATAAAAAAATAAAGCTGTTCGATAGCTACGAATGTCCTAACATTCAATATCTTGTCTGTAAATTGCAACAAACGAGCAGAAAAGCATTTAAGTGCAAAATTTGCTCAAAATAAGAGATGGCTAGCTTTCCTATTGGCCAAGTAATGAACACTACAAAAACTAATATTTCGTAATTAACAGGCGCATTTTTAAAGTAAATATATTTTAAAAAATGTTGCTTAGATACTTTAAGAGGTTTTTTAATGGCATTTTGGAAAAGTGAAACCTTTTATTTCCGTCGTGTGTCATTGCGGTTTTACTACTATGGCTTTTGCACACTGCGTTCGCGCGAAAGTCGGCTGCGCACACACGAACAGCGTCTTCGGAATGAAACATCTCATTAGTGCCACTCCGTGTCCCCAGAAAAATACGACTGTCCCGCAACAAGTAGCTCACCGCCCCATGATGCTTTGAGCGTCCGTGGTGGCTGAAGTGCAGCGCCGCCAGCTTTCCCTCTAGGTAATAGTAAGAAATTATAGGGCCCGTTTGGCCAATGTAGGCTCGGCCACAGAGCAACGGTATCGAATAGACTACATCTTTCGCGCAATCTACAAATGGTTGCCGGTGCCTAAAAGAGCAGTGATTGCTCACAGTGACGGTGGAATCCACCTTTTTGCTCCGTTTAGATAGCGTCTCTGGTCACTTCAGGCGTCAAGAAGACAGCCACTTCATGCGTCAAGATTAGTGGTTGAAGGCATTCCGAAAACAGAGACAAGATATAGAACATATTTGCCGGATCGGACATATCTCGTGCGTTAGTAAAAACTAGAAAATCATCAACATATCTGAAAATGCCTGCAACACTAAACCCTTAACTTCGGCGTTTCAACTCTCGGTCCCGCTCCGCTAGAAAAATGTGGCTCAAAACAGGAGCAACGCAGGAACCAATGCATATTCCGTTTTTTTTGGGGTCACGATGGTACCTTCCCACACCGCGAATGTAGACTTCAGTTAAGCTATCTAAACTGTGCAAGAGGGTGAATTCCGCCGTCACTGAGCAATCACTGGACTGTTAGGCACCGGCAACCATTTGTAGATTGCGGGAAAGACGTAGTTTATTTGATACCGTTGCCCTGTGACCGAGTCTACATTGGCCAAACGGGCAGATGTCTCAATGAGAGGCTCATGGAGCATAGCAACAGCGTCATCGGGCGCTTTTCGTCATCCTGGCATTCACGGCCTTTATTGCGAACAGTGTAAGGAACGTGGTCCCTTATTGGGAAGAACCACCATCGTTCATGAGTATGTCAGCAAAGCAGCCCGGGAGATAGCTGAGGCTGGTGAGATAGTAGAAAAAGGAGATGACTGAGTCAGCACACCGCCGGTGTTGTTAAGTTAGAAGGAGCTCCGTGTCTTGGGAATTTCGCACTAAGGTATTGTTTTTAAAGCGAAAGCTTTACTACTTGCACTTTTAGCCTTTGTCGTGGCGCGGCGGTGCCACCATTGACCGTTAGTTGACCTCTGTGTGACGTCATGTGTGACATCACGCCGAAGAGAAGGGCGACCGACTCGCGCCGTCGCAAGCCGCGGCGGTGCCACCACCGGCGCCTAACTTCTGCGCTCTCCGCTAGGAGCGTAACAGGTGTTGTGACGTCACGCCGAAGAGAAGGACGACCGACTCGCGCCGTCGCAAGCCGCGGCGGTGCCACCACCGGCGCCTAAGTCCTGCGCTGACCGCTAGGAGCGCGATTGTGGCGTTACGCAGAAGAGATTAGGCTCGACTCACGTCGCTAGAAAGCAGTAGCTGTGCCAACCACCAGCGGCTTAACATTGCTTCGCGATCTCACGCCGTCCGTGTGCGACGGCGGTGCACATGAACGGCGGCCTGATTGGACTGGATTGGATTAAAATCGATTAGATTAGATTACATTACATTAGATTACATTGGATTAGATTGAATTGCATTGGATTGTATAACAGATGCATCGCCACAAGTCTAACCACAAGCACCACCACCTACATTACCAGCTGAACCATGGCGTAGGTACGGATATTGCGTTCGCAATTACCGGGCTTAACCAAGCTAAGCCACATCGAATTTTTTTTTGTTGTTTGCGTAATGCCTTTTGGGGTTTATGCTTTATGTTTTCTTTCTTGTACCGAAGATAGTGTGTTTCCGTGCAGTTTGGCGCTGCTACCGGTCTTAGGATGACTTTCCTTTTCGTTGCTGCGTATGCCCGCTGTATTCTATATGTATTCGCTGCACGCAGCAATAAACTTTGTTGAAGTCGGCGCTTTGTGGTGTCTCCCCTCTTGTCCGAGTTCGTCTTTGCGCTGTGTGAATGAAAGCATGAAATAACAAATCGCTCAGCAACTGATTTTAATCATGTAGCAATGCGCACCCAAAGTGCGCCAAACAGACACAAACAGTGCGTGGCTCAAGTCTCCTTGTAGCACATATTTGTGCTTGAAAAACTGGCGGGTAGCCATCGTTTGTCGCACAGCACATTTCAACTGCCTCTTGATGCTTTGCATTCTAACTCAAGCAACATTCTGCACAAGCAAGTTCTCTATATGGGTCCTACATGTGTAATATTTCAAGGATAAATTGGCGACGCTATCTCATGGGCTTTGGTGAGATAAATTATCGCATTGAAGGAAACAAAACGATTTTCTAAAATTTGGTTGGCTTTGTTTATTTTAGTGCATCGGGTGACCGATATACATTATTCATTTTTTGTTGAAATATCTTTATGCATTGCACGTGATTTAAATATTGCACCGGGTAGAATTATGTCGCAGAAATCGAGCTTACGCGGCATGGGACGAATGGCTGCGAAGTCGGCGCGATGGAGAGCGACGGCGCTGGGGTGACGGCGAGCGATTGGTGAGAGGGGCTGGCCGTCGGGGCTCGAGAAGTGCCGTTGAGAAGGCGATGAAAAGCGGCGGAAAGAGACGGAGTCCGGAAGGCGGTGGTAGGTCGATGCTGGAAGGCTTCGGCAGTGTCGAGAGGTGTAGCCAACTCGAGAGCAGTTGAAGCAGGTGGGCCTGTCTTGAGATGTTTTGCATTCATCTCGGTTGTGGTGGCGGTGAGGATAGCACGGAGGGCGAGGATTTAGAACCAGGGCAACGCGGCTGGCATCTTCGGAACTGTTGGAGCACACTCGTTTTAGACCCAAATTTACGAATTCTTGCCATACGACCGCTTGAACCAGGGACGCTGATGGAGCCTGGTCGGGTGCCAGCGATGGAAAAGCGGCAGGTGACATTGCCTCCAGTTCACGACGTACAATCCGCGTCAGGCTCTCGGATGTTGGCGTGGGGCACGGTGGGTCAGGTTGAACACATGATGACGTTGCAGCTGTATTCGGCAGCCGCTTTAAGTGGTGGGTGATGCGGCGGTTCTTTGCTTGTTCGAAGCAGCGACATTCCTGTACGACCCCATCAACCGTCGTACAGTTCCTATAAACGAGGAGGTTGAAGGCGTCATCCGGGATGCCTTTAAGGACGCGACCCACATGATCCCTCTCGGACGTCGTGCCATCAACTTTCAAGCACTGCGCTAACACGTCCTGGATGCACGATACGTAAGACTCCGTCTACGTCTGTGCGTGGCAGGCGAGCTCCTTCTTGGCGCGAAGCTGTCGGCTGATTGGCTTATCGAACAGGTTCCGGAGCTTCTGCTTGCATGTCTCCCAACTCGTGAGCTCGTCCTCATGTGTCTCGAACCACACCCGCGCCGTGCCTTTCAGGTAGAAGATCATGGTCGCCAGCTTAAGAGTAGGATTCCACTGGTTATGTGTGCTGACGCGCTCGTACATCTGGAGCCAGTCTTCCGCGTCAATACCGTTTGTTCCGCAAAAGATCCCGGGGTCGCGTGGGTGCGCAGTGATGACCGCGGGGGTGGCAGGCGCCGGTGTATCATCGCCTTCGAGTGGCATGGTGGAAGAAGGAGTCCGCTGCGGAGTTCCGTATTGGCTGTTGCCGAACCCAGCACCTCAACCAACAATGTAACGGGTAGAAATATGTATTTCCAAAAGGCGGTTGCCGGTATATACAGCGAGAGCCAGTCAAGGAGCAATAAGGGCCAGCGCCCGAACACTTCGTCCTCCTCGTCTACCACGCACAAGCACCATACTTCTTCTTTTTCCAAGCTTATGGCCGTAACAATATCATCGTTGCGACTTAATACACTTTATTACATATTTAGTGCATCACATGTGTTGTATACCAGCCATTATTATATATATTTTCTACTGCTGTAGTAGTGTGTATTCAACCTACCTAATGTTTCCTGCCCCACTCCGGCAGTATCCCCACTGGGGCAACAGTAGCTGTTAATAGATACTAGATCCGCGCGATATTCATTTGCCCTTTTGCACCTCCGGCACTGCACAGCCCCCGCCTATCTTTCATTGCCTGTCATTAGTAGTGGGCATTGCTTTCCATCACCAGACGGTAGAACAAGTTGAAGTAGTCTGTTTTGTTATTCCCAGTGCTCCTTCTTTTATTGCATTCCAGTAGCCGAGCGGGCAGCACAGATCATGACCACTAAGGGTAGTGCTGGATGGCACAGTGATAGAAAGGTGTGAGCCTTCTGGAGATTCAGTGGCGACTTGTGACAGTTGGTGCTGAGCAGGTAGCATCCCGAAGAACCATCTCCTAAATAATCGACAGGGCTTTCACCCGTGCAATTTTGGCAGGTTTTCATTACTGTCGGTGGCCATCGAGCGCACTGGTCTCCTTTGTTGTGGACATGGGGCCTGTTCTCCGAACTCCCACCCAGCAGAAAACGATGCTTTGAGGTGCTCCCTGCTTGCTACACACTGACACAATTCGCTAGCGAATCTCCGGAGAGCTCACACCCTCCTTCCAATAGAACCATGCCATCCAGCGCCGCCTATGCAGGTGGCTATCGATGCTGCTTGCTCGGCTACTGACATGCATAGGAAGAAAGTGTGCTGACAGCCACAAAATGTATGCCTCTGAGTCCTACTGCCACCTCGTGATGGAAAATATTCGCCACTAATAATGACAGGCGCAACCAACGATACGGCGGACCATTCGGTACGGGAAATATATGAGTGAAAATCGATATAGTGCCGCCCTCGTAAATGTGAACAACGTTTTGGGCAGGCTCCCACTTGATAAGTGCTTGTGTAGTGTAAGGCACGCGAAATGCAAAGCCTTGATAAAAAACAATGAGGCAGTATACGGCCACGCTAGGGAGTTCTTGAAGCGCGCATGTCTGAAATACGCTTAGGAAGGGTGAGCACACGATTTCTTCTCTTTACTGTGAGATCGGTAGCCCTTCCAGTGCCAAACCAACCGTACTTTCAGTCGAGAAAACAATACTAGACATTCCTTTTGTTAGCGAAAAGCTGTCCGCACCAATGTCGCATAAAGCGCTTGAGCGTACGTATCCATGAAGTGGTGGACAGTCACGAGATGCTGATGCTGAAGATTCAGGCACGAAGAGCTGTTGGAGAAGTCTTACGAAATTAGCACACAGCCTTTCAGGCATAGAAAGGTGCTCCTCTCTATTTCGAAGGTTTGATATTAAGTTCAAATATGACTGCGAGAAAAACTGTTACCCTTTGTGACTTCCCACAACCCGTGTCAGTGAAAATGTGAATGTATTTGCTTTAAAGGTAAAACTTTCAGTAACGAAAAAGTACGCATAACAGCCCGTAGTTGTTTTAGAATACGGCGTGGATAGCCCCATAATATTAATAACTGCAGACTTGAATAATATCTGGGCGAGACACATGTTTCAATATAGCCTTACTGATCTAAGAAATTACAGTGCTCCCTTTTGTTCATGTTTTACGATGTTTTAGATGTTATCAACTTATATAGCCTAACATTGCTTTCTGGCTGTGGAAACTCAAAATACCCGTGACGGAACTTAATTTCTTCCCAATTATCGCGAACAAAAAAAGACACTAAAATATGTAGACAAAGCTCCACAGTCTACAATGACAGCTCGATATGCCTGATTTTAACTGTGTGGCATTAGTGATGTTATGTTATGCGATTTTTCCTTGACGAAATTTTCGCTGCTTGCGCAGTATAGTATGTATCACAGGTGGGAATTTAACTCCTATTGGCTTGCTTTATGATAGCTTGATTTTTAGATATCCGCTTCACATCACCCACAAAACCTTAAGAAAGGAGCGGTTTACAGAACAGGTGTGATGAACACGATAAGAAAAAAATAATGTTACTTACGTTCTCGTTCTTTTACGTCAATTTTAGCAGACATGTACTCGGGAAATTGTGAGCGCTTTCTGCTGGATTTTCTGGTTCGTTTCTGCTTGCACGTATTTTGCCCCATTTGGTCTGAAACTGGTCCCACAGTACTACAGCTAACCCCTTCTGACACTGCTGATTGTGCCCATTACTATTAATGCCACCGGACAGACGAAACTGCTCTAATGAGAGATTTTTGCAATGGGCCCCGAGTTTACATTCTGAGCTCTGGTGGAAATGAATGACCTCTCATTTCCTTTGATGCGTGATGCTACCAGACCTAAGGTGGAATGTTTGGTACCATCACTGCTCATAGCAGCTAGCGAGCGATGTGCACTAGTGTGTGTGTGTGTGGGGTGCTATTTTTAGCAGAACTGAAGAGGTGCCAGGTGGTTCACTGCGCGCAAAACTAGCGGAAAAAAACTCAGCAAATGAACGTAGGCAACAGGAACGCTCGTGTTCTCTCCATATCTCTGTACAGTTTTTTGTTTGGAAGTTTCTTTATTTCTAACCTTTTCTAAAAAAAAAAGCACAGCGAAGAGTGGCCTCTGCTCTGCTGTGGGCAGGGAGAACCAATGAAGTGGATTCAGCCTAGACACATGCGCTCAACAAAAATGGTCATTGGCGTGCTACGCTAATGCGACACCACTTGGGTGTGTCCTGTATCAGTGCTGTTTGATGCAGACATGTTTCTTCTTTATGCGCTTCTTTGAGGCCAACAGCGCATTTTCTGGAGACGTTGGCAAGAAAATATTTAACCCAGTCACCTGTTTCGGTATAGTGTTATTCGCTTGTTGAGCGTACGTGTTTTCAGCGCTGAACAGACAAGGGCCACGGGAAGAAAGACTCAGCTGTACGGCTAATACCAACGAGTGCAAATTTTTTTTTAGTGGACTTTCTTGAGTATCTTCAGAAATTAGTTAAGAGCACAGCTGATCGTCAGAATGTTTCAGAAGATTGAAGACTGCATACAGCGGAGCGCTCACCAAGTAGAATACACGTCAATCCTGGTAAAACGTGTATGGCCTTTTAAATGCAAATCATTCAGACCATACTTTCCGAAAGTTGACTGTGCGGGCTCGTGCACCTGGCGTAGCTTTCGACTTTGGCCACAGTTTATTACTCGTTGCTATGCCAGGTGTCCTTTTTTATTTTATCCAGATTTTGCTCTAAAAAACGTGAAAATAAGGTAGGTCGTTAAGGTTCGTGCAAGTGGATTGCGCTGGTAGGCGTGCATTATGCACGTGATAGAGTGCAGTCGTGTGCAAATATTCAGCAACGCTAAAAGATATGCCAACTGAGCTGTCGCTGAGCAACGCATGTAAATGAAAAAGGGTGAAAGCTGTATTTTTACTTGTACCATTTCCTTGGGTCAAAAAAATTTCGAGCTTTTTGAGAGCACGTGGAGAACTTCGGCTTTCATTTAGGTCAAGAACAGCCGTCGGGTTCCAGTTCAGAAGGTTCATCGTAATCATGAGGCGGTTATTTCGCCCTTGAGATTGTTTATGCTGTTTGCAAAGTCGGAAAGTTTGGAACACTGTCCACTTCGTTTATTTTCTTAAGTGTATATCATTGATGCCTTGCGTTAGCGTTCATCGGGAATGTGCTCTTCAACTAAGCAAGAATAGTATAAAGCATTACACATCATGCTAGTAGCAACAGTGCTATGGATGGTTTGGGTAGTAAGACTGGCTGTGACTCGTCTTTAATAACCTTCATATTCTGTGATAAATAGTCTCTTTCGTTAACAAGTTTTGGCGTGCCAGTTAGTTAAGCATGTTGAATAAACAGCGCGAACGACGACAAGCACAGGAGACCCAACTAACAACAACAACTAACAACAACAGTTGTTAGTCAGCGCTGTGTCGTCCGTTTCCTTGTCTCTTTGCTTGTCGTCGTTCACGCTGTTTATTCAAGAAGCCTCTTCCGCATGATCTTGAATGAGTCGACACGATCGAAAGGACAAACTTCTGCACATACTCCCGCCAGTGAGCCCATCGTGGCCTGTTGCAAGGATTTCTTAAAAAAATAGGAACTTATAAAGCGCTGAACGATTCACAGTGGTAGTACAAGGGTGAAGTAAGCTTCTATGTACATCAAAGGTTAGAACATTCCTTATTGCATCGCGCATACAGCCGGAAATCCCCGTAATCTGATGAAGGAGTCGGATGGCACTCGACCCTATTTCTGATCGTGACAACAAGGCTTCAGCCGTGGGCATACTTTCAGCTTAAGTGAAGAGCCAGAAATATTCTCGTTGGTGTACTTGCGGTCGACATCGACACAAATAAGCGCCTTCAGCTTACCCGTGCTCCTGTTCAGTGATTGCGCGCAACATACGTATTTTTAAACGTTCGACTATCGAAGTAAAGCTAATATCCGCCTGCACCGCTGAAGATGGGCGCTGTACCACAAAATTTCACCCTTGTGCCATGTGATTGCCTGGTCGACTCAGCAGTCAGGCTGAACAAGGTGACCTTAACTCGACGACTGCGTGTTGCCTCAACTCGAAACCAGCAAGTGAGGACTGCTGCGAGGGCCCTCAGAGACGGAATAATTCGAGTAGCAAACCATCTCCTGATTCTACTCTCCCATGCAGATAATCCCATTCTCAGGCGTGAAAGGGAAAACGTGTCATTTGGAGAAGGGCTCTGGCAAGGGATCTCAGTTTCTGCTTTCTTGCTAACACAGCCCCACCGGACGGTCGTTCAACTCGACCCGGTAGTATTTACGTGAGACCGACAGGCAAATTTCAGCCCGACCCGACAGAACAACTCTACCCGAAGTCGTTGAGTTTGTGTTAACGCCCGCTATTTAAAGCTGACAGAGCAGTTGAAGCGGTCGCCAGACAACGATAGCAATCCATAGGCAGTAGAAACCCTTATGCGTCATTATGAGTGACCCTTTCGCAGCGTCTGGCGGCATATCGCATAGCACTCAGCGAGTTCAAACACGACGTGCCGACGGCAGTAAAGAAATAAGATGGAAAATAAGCACACCAAGGTATCGCCGCACTGTGGACGACTATGCACGTTAAAGTGAGGCTTAAAGTTGGGAGTGTGACGCGTTCGATGATGCTAATTTTTCAGAACGACTTTACACAGGTCACAATATAACCCATTATCATTAACTGCTTATGGTCAGCCTTTCAGTATACGGTCCTTTCTGCGTTTTTGTCCTGAAAGTGTTATGCTCACTCATTTAGAGGGCCGTAATGATCACTCGCAGAAATCAGAAGGACCGAGGCAGTTCAGCAGTGTGTGTTCATGGCGTTTGGTAGCCGTGACTGTCCGTCGCGAACTGGCGTATTTGCAAATTAGTGAATTAAGAACTTTGAAACAAAGTGGAATTCAAAATTTGGATATCAGCCTTTAGCGGTATAGTAAACGCGCTTGTTTAAGGAGAAATGTTCGTTTTAAATCGTATGAAAGGTAGCGTAACCACAAGGTTCTATGTCGGCAGCAATCTAACCAGCAGCTGCAACAGTTTACTGCGCATCATCAGCTGTTAAGTTTTTTCGCAACACTGACTGAAACTTTTTTTATCGAGAAATGGGTCTACGAAGCGGAAATTTTCATCATGCAGAAACAGTGCAAACGAAAATTTGGGAAACATTCGGAAGTCTGTGGCTTGAGGTACTCTTATCTCACTTTATTGGCCCAGCGCGAAACGGGAGCCCACGTGTTTTGTGCGTGGAGCTCGTTTATGAGCTTATCTCGCGCACTGAGTCCCCACAGCATTACGTCAGTCTTCTAAAACATAGGGCAAGAAACAGCCTACTGACGAAAACATCAGCATCCCGGATGCAATGGTTCCACTGTAATTCAAAATTTAAGAGTGCTCTCGCTTCCTGCGTTTTCCACTTGTTTAAACGCAAAAAGGACTGATGTGCCAGATTTTTAAAGTACTTATTTCCGAGCCTATTCGACAAGTATCTGCGGCCTCGTAGCTACAAGCGGAATGTGAGGCATGCAGCAGCAGGAAAAGTTAGATTGTAACAGTTGTTTGGTGGTCTTTGTACACTGAAATACTGATATAATGAGTTTTCCCATTTCAGGATAATGCAAATACGGCCGTCTAGGCCAGGCCACGAACACGGGAGCACAAAAATGCAGTGTACAACCATACGGCTTAAGATGGGCGGCCACCTTGTAGACCTTAACAGGCTCAAAGCAGGGTACTGTCAAACTCTGGCCCCTTCATGTTGTGTTTCCTTCATTCTAAATGAACTTCTCGCGGCTTTAGAAGCCAAGTGTATGTTGGGCTTTTAAAATGGAGTGTGCTTTTTCTCTGAGACATTGACAGTGCAGTCACTGTTTACAGCTACGCCAAGCTTTTCCTGCCAGTGTCCTTCAAGGGCACGATGCGCTTGCCTCTCCGAAATCCGTTAGCGATATAGTGCTTGTGGATGGCGAAACCATTCTTTCATATCTCAGATGTTCATACCTGGTACTTGTTGAGTGGCGAGCGTTGCGTCTTTTGGCACAGCTCAAGCTGCAACAAATGTTATATACGGCTCATCCGTCTCGGATGGAGCTGGTGCAGAATAGACCGAACGTGTTACAAAAAGGGATGCTGCCGGTACTACGTGCAAGTGCGGACATGAGTCAACGGTGCACGCTATTCTGTCCTGAAAGCAGTAATGGCTTTCCTAACAGAGTGCATACAATATTTTGTATCGATGATCGTCCATATTAGCCGTCACTATAACTGTCTACATATATCTCACAGTCTGCTTTTTATTAGACACCGCCTACTTAAACTAGAACCGTTACAGCGTTTTCCGTTCACTTCTATCCGCACCTGTTCCCATGCTGCACCCAGCCTGTGGTTTCCGGGTTGGACGCGTGCGCATCAGGCCACGTGAGCGCCCTCAGCACGCACTGGAGTTTTGCGCTTCGTACAACCTTTGTTGTCCCTCGGCACCACGAAAACGACACCACTACGACACCAAGCGTTTAGAAACTCCTCTCGGATGGTGCACCTTGCCGGGAGGGGACAGCCGACAAACGTATGCAACGGGCTGAACACACAAAGCACGCGCTAGGAACGTGCTCGCAAACCTTCATGCCCGTGGCCACACATTTTGTGCACAAAAATTGACATTTAGGCCATGCTACGTAATGCAGGAAACTCATAAATGGCAGTATCGCCTGTCCGTGCCGGTTTTATCACATACCTCGAGCAAGAATGCCTTCGCTCTGTCGAAACCGCAGAGCGCTGGGGTTATAAATACTAATGTAAGGCAAGGTAGCAGTATTGTCGTGGATGGATACCTGCAGCATACCCTGAATGCGATTGGGGAAGTGGTGAAAGTGACATAGATATATAAAAACTGCTAGTATTTACGCTGGCGCTCGCTAAATTTGACGACTTACACAGCAAGCCCAGGCGTTGTAAATTTTATAAAGCGTACTATTTATTGGCTACAAGGTTTACTGACACTAAACAAAAGGTCGCATAAGGGCAGACAGCTGAAAGCTCGTTACCGACATGATCAATCTTGCGCTGCCAAAGTTATGCAACAGACGGTGCAGAGGGCGCGCGTGCGCTTCGAGAAGCGCTGTCCACAGAGGACATATCGACGCGCATGGGCACCAAATTTTCCCGAGACGGTGGGTTCTGTTTGTAGTAACCAACGTCACACACACTGAAGCGTCGGTGAGGTAGCGCCCTTGTTCACCAGCTGATGACGTGCTTACGGTGGGAAATTGTTTCGAAGCAATCACTCCATTTCGACTTGATGGTCGAGGACTACAGTGGGCCGACCTTGTCGGGTTAATTAAGGCGGTGAATGTACAAAATTATTTGTAGTGGCATTGCGTTCTCACGTACGAAGCAGAATGGACTCAGGGTGCTTGAAGACTGTTACCGCCGCCTGGCTAATGTTCTTGTGGTATCGCGGCATTAGAGTCGGTTACGACGATTGCTTTTGGAATTACTCAGCCATTATTCAGAGAGAGGAATCATCCATGGTAAAACAGCGCGGAAAAAACACGAGGACGGAACAAACACGACAACACGAGGAATTATCTCCTCCCTGTGAGAGAGAGAGAGATAAAACTTAATTTGATTTTTAAAATGTTTAACGAGTCAAGTGAGCAGACTCCTTACTTCAGGACTCTGGTGGCTTGTAGTAATGTGTGAATCCGTCGCATGGTGGATATTGTCTGACGTTAGTCCTACAGACCACTGCTGGTCAGGGCTGCCTCCCACTGCTCGTATGCTCGTATGATGTTTGTGATTTTCTCAGGTGGGATGGTTTTCACGACATGTCGAATAGCGTGGGCTTACCACCACACCAGGTACACGTTTGGGGATATCTAGAATGGTAGATGAGGCTGTGCAAGTACCGTTTAGGGAAGGTGTTTGTCTGTATTCGCCGCCAGAATATGGTTTCTTCGCTGGCGAGTTTAATATGAGGAGGGGGTATTTCCTAGGGTTGTCTCAACGGTTTGAAGCAGTTCACCTTCCTGTGAACAACTTATCATACCTACGTGAGTGCATGCGACATCTGCGCGTGTGATGGCTCATGTCTTATCAACCTGGTATGGAAAAGACTGCGAGGAACTTTATTTAGTAAACATTAGCAAGTGACGTTGAATCGGACCTTCTCTTACCTTCCCGCGTGTGGTGAACCATTAGAGACTCATTTGCACTTGTCTGAAAGCAACATCACCCATAAAAGACGTTAAGCTGCTGTTACTTTGAAAGTAAAAAGTATACTATGACATAAGTAACTGATCTGGACAGGACGTTCGTCACGCAAACGATTCCCGCGTTTTTCTCAAAACGCTTGTTCCTGGCCATTGTGATGATGGCCGGGTATATAAGCAAATGTGTCTGGTTTAGTTTTTTACTATTTTACCATGCAGAAAAAAAAACATGACATATACATTCGTCGAAGTCTGGCAGCGTAACTGAAGAACGACAAAGTGAGCAGTAGCTTAGGTCAGCGCTCGAGGTAATAAGTGCTGGCCGCATGAATGAGTCAGAGGCACACTTGTCCGAAGCGTGAATAAGGGTTACAGCGGCGTCTGTCAGAGTGAAGTGCAGTCCAGAAACTTCCAGAAATCTTATCGGCAAACGACATTTCACATATTTGGCTGTCGGGACTCCTTGTGCAGGCCACCGTCCTGCCGGCGATAAAAAAAAACGCCGCGGTTCTTTCTTCTTTTCCTTTGCTGTGTCCCTCGGCAATCTGCCGAGTCGGCAATAAAGCAATAGAGGAGCAAGCTTGCCGCGATGCAGCCCGTCTCTGGGTCCAGACAGGGAAAAAACAAGAAGCTGGGCCAAACACACTCCCTCTCCCTCTCTCCTAGCGCACACGCGGAGCGACTTCGAGCGCGTGTCAACACAGGTGGATGCCAGATGCACATGTGGGCGTCGATGCGCTCGCCTCATCCTTACGCCGCGTGCACGACCGCAGACGGGCAACCAGAAAAGAAACTGTGGACTACTGCTCTCAGAAAAAACACGTGTACACGCCACTCCTCTCCCCCATCTCCCGTGCCTCAACTCGCGGTACTCCCAGACAGCTTGGAAAACTTACAGCAGAGCCTCCCTCAGTGTGTGCATCAGAAACAGCTGACAATAGCGAAATGCTTCTCCGCAGAAACTCTATTGTTATTGCACACAGTTGTCCAAGCAGTTGCTCAAAATATGCAGACTACTTCGTTTCAGCCTTGGATTGGGGACCTGTGTCATACGTTGTTGTGCTTGGGCCAAGTTTTCTGCGCACCACGTACGGATGTGCTGAAAAGACGAGGTCGTAAATGCCAAACAGGCGTGCACGACACTTCTCTCGCTTTGTTGGTTCCATAGATAAGATAGGGGCCGTAAGTGACAAAACTTGCCTCTGAACTGGCTAAGAGGGCTGCTTACGAAGAGGAAAACTAGGATGGCTTGTATAATAGTCTTTGTTATCGTCAGCTGTGTTGCGCCCGTTGCAGAGCAACAGCCTGCCAACAACTGCCAAATTAGCGACAGCTGCTGCAGCCTTACTTGTGCAAAAGTAATGGACGCCTCGATTTGGCAAGCTGCTCCAATGATGAGACGCCAGCAAATTTTGCCATGAACACTTTCTAATTGTAAACTTAATTTATAATTCTACTGTGCGCAATAAATAACAAGAGCAGAAATAGTACGTATTGTGTTCTATGTTCTGTTGAGTATAACCTAAGGCCTTGTTCAATAGAAGCAGGTTTCCGATCAATCTGTTTTCTAGTTTTGTCCTTTTAGAATATCCTGCTATGTGTGTGAGGATTACGATTCGCGTTCCCTGCATGCATGGACGACTTACAGGTAAGGAGAAGCCCCGTATTTATTGAAAAATGTTGGACTTGCAGTACCACATCGGGCCAAGCAACTATAGCTTGTTGCCAGCATTGCGCAAATATCTGACGTAAGCTAACCATTACTCCTCATATGCAGCACGAGATTGATATGCATTACGACTGCCTATTTTGTGACCTGCAGCCACTAAAAAGCTTGCAGGTGAAACTGCACTAGGCCATGGTTATGCTCCTGTACGAAGTGTAACTGAGCGATCCGTTAAGTAGCAGCTACCGTCATGTTAAGCTTCTCTTAGGAAAGATCTCAAGATGAGTTCTTTGAAGCTATCATAACGCTTCCTGGTACAACGGTGTGCGTTTCATAGTCAAATGGGCTTATATTTGTACCTATGAGGTGGGCTAGAACTGAAGCCATGTAACAAAGGGCTATGTTAGGAGATGTCATGTTTGCGTTAGCGTCCGCTCAGATGCACAGGATGAGCTGAGGTGCAGAGTAGGAGAACATTAATTATGGCTTACATTAATAATGAACAAAAAAAAATTAGGGGTGCACATAGACTCTGATTACGTGTGACAATGTGATAGCATCGCTTTGGGTCTACCATTGAGCTTGCGCAACAGTTGCGACCCCCTCTCATAGACACCTTAATATTTGCTGGTCGATGGTTCGACTCTCGTTCGTTGGCTGACTCAGGTTACGAATAGCACTTTCGTGCTACATCTCACGCAGATTCGAACGCGACCGGCCCCGTACTTGTGCGACAATTTGGAGAGTCAGCATCTTTTATCGAAAACCTCTTTATTGGGCAAGCTGGGATGTCACTCTAGGGGTACGTATACCAATATAAGAAGCGAGTCTGTCTAATGCCTCGACAGCAAAGGCCCCTCTCGGGGTTGTTGTCCCACAACACTAACCTATGTTTTAGCCCAATTGTACTGTAATTCTGTCCTAATCCTTTGATGTTGGTGCAAATGCGTAAATACTAGTACTGAATATCACTGAATAATA
This sequence comes from Amblyomma mixtum, assembly GCF_055824585.1. Classification (NCBI taxonomy): domain Eukaryota; kingdom Metazoa; phylum Arthropoda; class Arachnida; order Ixodida; family Ixodidae; genus Amblyomma; species Amblyomma mixtum. The sequence continues at coordinate 220,527,035 of NC_143013.1, read as the reverse complement.
TTTGATGTTTGCCCGCCTTTGATGTCGTCACACTGTTTCGGCGAATAGGAAGTTTTTTCAAGCCATTTTTGTATCGAGAAGTTATCTAATGGTTTCTCATATAACAAGCTGTTATCTATGAATGGTGGATCACTATAGTGCTTTCTTTCATTTCACAGGAAAATTCCAGAGTACTGCCACAATGTAAAGATTAGTGCTTGTAGTGCTCGCCTCAAAAGCCTAGGCAAGAAGACAAAGAATTTCAGTTGCGGCAGCTAATGGGGTGCCTTCTGGCTTTCAGCTGATATATTCTTTGGGAAGGCGAACGGTTCGCTTGGCGCAAAGTGCCTCTTAAAGACTCGGCAGCCGTTGCCAAAAGTCTCCGGTTTTTGTAAGAGATCACACGAGAAAAGCACAACCAGAAAGTCAGTACCCTCGTCAAAACGATCCGCTGTTAGAAAGCCTGCGTGTGCGTGACGAGGGGCAAATGGCAGCTGAGAAAGCATGCCACCTGCGTCCCTTGCGAGCCTCGGCAGGTGTTTAACAAACAAAAACAAAAGCTGAGCAAATACCAACAGTGTGCACCCTTAGTGTGCACGGCCGAAGGCTGGAATGGGGCATGTTTATTTTGTTCGTCTGTGCCCCTGTGATAGACCGTGAGGTGTTTTTCCTATTGTTTGTTCTGTCGGCACTCTGGCTAAACAAAATCACGCACACAATGAAAAGATACTCCCACTCGACTCATGGAATATGTGCTACTTTACTACTACGTGATTATTTGGTTCCTTGTTCAGAATGGAGCAGAATTCAATTTATGAGTTGCCGCAATGCAAATATGCTTGGATAAATGCAGAATAGGAACTGCATGATTTTGTGTAACTATGGAGTCATCTACAACGTTTCTCTCTGCAGCGCGCCTCAACAAACTGTACAAGATTCATGTAAGGTGAAGTTGTCGGCGCCAAGTTAGGGCGTTTATTCTAAGCTGCTCGGAGTGAATAATGCTCATTGAGAGTCCCGCGCTCACGACCTATGCAGTCATAGAGAAGCGTATCGAGAAGAAATGATTTGGCTAGTCACGGACCGTTAGTATGTGGGCACGTATTTTAAGACAACTTTATTTACAGAAGCAAGCTGTCGCTCCTCCGCATAAGTAACATGTTTTAAATGCAGATGCTTTAGACAGCCGCGCTGACAATGCAAAGTGTTCTATCATATTCTGTACTGTTTTTGCTATGTTAACAGCGGATTTCCGTAAGCGGAATATGAGCTCATGCCACAGCTCATCAAAATTTTGGACGTCATTTACGTGACGCGGAAATGCCATCAATTTAGGGGCGTTTTCATAAGCACAAAGCAGAACTTGATCGGGGAGTCATTGAACGTAGACATTAAAAGGGCGCGGTTTTTTTTTTGTAGACGAAAACTGGCAGGATTTCTCGGGTTGCAGTGGATATCTACGTAGTCATTGTGTCGTATACCGCCGCACAGTTACGTGCATTTAGTCGGAACTTTCATGGCAAATAAATGGGAACATGTGCGTGCCAGGTTTTAAATTAATGCATCAGTCGAGGAATGTGACCACCTCTAGCAGGAGGAGGTAGAAGAGGAAAGGCAGGGAGGTTAACCGGAAGAATAATTGGTTTGCTACCCTACAAACTACCTCTAAGGTATCAGTATAATCATGCATGCTAGCTGCAGCGTCTAAAAAGTGTATAAATTTCTGTTTATGAAGAACTATACGATGAGAATTATCCTCTATTTTTACTCCTGATCGCCCAGCATTGTGCACGAAAAAAGCCTTCATGACCAGTACCCAACAGTTCTGGACAAAATCACTTTTGAACGTGAAAGAGTTCATGCGCGCCATTTTTTCATACATTGCAAGATTTCAGTACATGGCCAGGATTCTGGTTCATGCGCCCCTAGTTCACAAATCTGCCACCACGCGCCGCATGAAGTTGAGCTCCTCCTTCTCCTCTTACATTCCTCCTTCCTGGGTTGGGGGAGAGATGCCTTCACCTTCCCGCATTCTCCACTTTGTGTGCGCTCCCCTCACGTGAACCCAGCTTTTCGGGGCCCTGGCAGAGTTTCTCTTTATTCTTTTGTCACCCAGCGTATTCAAGGCGCGCTGATTGTGTCGCTCCCCTACTCGCTCCCTTCTTTGCTGGGGTGAAAGAAAAGAAGCCGGACCCTGGCTAGTGCGGTGTAGGCATGCCAACTTCGTCAAAAAATTTGGGGGCGGTTTAGCCCTGCTAACTACGAAATATTTTTCGAAAGCAAGTTTTTTATGTGGTCCCGACGCGCTCGCTCGTGAGCGAGCGCGTCGAGACCGGCCGTGCTATGCTTTGGTTGTTTGCTTTGAGAGCTTGAGTCGTGCCACATGAATGCGTACTTTAATCAAAAGTGCTCCCATCGCAGTGAGGCTATACCATGGGCTGCTGCATAAAGTGCGACAAGAAAGCGCGCCCGGGGTGGATAGAGGAGATTACAAGGACTATTTTGATGATAGGTACATTTTTTATTAAGCGCGTACAGTGACCACATATGCATAAGTGACTCTGATATTGCGTACGCATTAACAATACAAAAGCAATGAAACTTCCAGGGACACTCGTTCAAGCAGTGAAATGCGTAATTCCCGACGCTCATACTTAGAGCTCACTCACGAATACTTGTATGTGGCTCTTACTCTGTGAATTAAACATATTAAAATCGTGTATTAATCACTGCATTTCAACACTCATGTTATTGGCCTCGATAGCAGTCAGCTCTTCGAAACTTCTGTCGATGTGGTGAAAATGCAGTACGAATGCGTTGAGTGAGCAAGTGCTGCAGTATAATAAGCGGCAACACCTGATGCTGCGCTTCATGCTTGTTTCACTGACTCATTGTGCGCGGTACGTGATTTATTCAATGTAACAATTAGTAGTGTGGTAGTTCACATTTTTTCTAGGTTGGTAAAGTGCCTCCGATGATTATTCGTTCACGTCCGATAAGGGCTTTACCACTGCTGCAAGCGATGCTAGTTTTGGAAAATATTCCAGTGGTGTACGCAAACTATGAAGAGCTAAAGAAGACTTCATAGAACGGCATGCTGGGAACTATTCCGAAGCGTTTCCCGTCTGTTCGGCAAGAAACTACGCCTTTACCCAGAGCAGCACTCAAGAGTCAAACCTTAGTTAAATGTTGTTGATTATGATTTAAATTTCTTGAGAAATGAAGAGAAGTTATTTTTAGATAACACGACGTATAAAAGCTGACTGGGTTTCTCAAGCGCGGCGGCTTGGCGCTCCACCCCGCCCGCTTGTGCAGTGGGCCGCTGGCGCGATTCATTAGCGAGAGGACGCTACGTGCGCGCGGCCCTGAATATGCAATGAATTTACCCGTCACGGATGCGAATACGTGCAACAATACCTAGGCGCGCGCACGCGAGTAGCGCGAACATATATTTTTTTTTTTCATTTTGCATATGTTGTGCAAAGCTACCCCTGCCTTTTTTCTCTGTCGCTTCGCTACGTACCTCTCGCTATTCTCTCCCTTTGCCTTTAATTCCACCGGCGCAGCTCCAATGTTTGAGGTCATCATCATCATCATCAGCCTGACTACACCCACTGCAGGGCAAAGGTATTAGATAGCAATCACCGCGGCCGGCAACATTTTTTAATTTCGTTATTGTATTTTTGTCAGTTGTTGTTGCCTCTGGCAAACCACCACTACTACTACTACTACTTCTTCAAGGAGGGACTGCAGGGGAGTTGCAGGTTCTTTTTAAGCCCACAAACGCGGGTTAAGAAGAGGGAGCCATTTCCAGGGAACGATTAACATTCCCCCGCGACTTTTAAATCAGCCATGGCAGCAGGTTGGGCATGTTGGTTACTCATTTGCATTTGTGATGGAACAGCGCAAAAACCGGTGTCCCGGTGTTTTACTGTGTTCCATCACACACTCACAAAAAAAAATTAACTGTGCCATGACTTAGGGCCGTTTCACATGCATGCGATTCTCGCCTGCGACGCTGTGACTGGGGAGGGCCGTCGGTGCAGCCGCAGACGGCCTGCGACCAAGTTCCGTCCGGTTGGAATTCAGTCGCAGCGCCGGTGTGTTCGCTCTGCGACTGACCAATGGGCAGCGCCGAGACCGTGTCACGTGGGAGCTGTTGCCGCGGCCACGGCCGGTCTCGAGGCGCGCGTGTCGAGACCGCCGCGGTAACGTTGGCCGCGGCAACAGCTCCCACGTGACATCACGTCACGCGCCGTCTCGGCATGGGGTCACGTGGGAGCTGTTCCCGCGGCGTAATCAAAACTGTTTATTCTAATCACAACATACGAAATATTGCCTTGCATTTAAAACACGCTGGCCATAACATCGTTAACACATTCCGTGCAGCCTTTCTGTCGAGTTTAATCGTGGGTTGCCTATGCAAACATCGACCTTGCGTGTCCCTCCGACCAAATTCGCTGGGTGCCCGTTGCATGTGAAAGCACTGTGCGAAAATCGCACTGCGGCGTCACCGACTAGGCCGACTATTTTCGTTCTGCGCAAGTCTGGCTCGGACTCGAGCACAATGGTTCTGTTGAAGTCAGTCCTGTTGACAGACGCCTCGAAGGGCTAGGCCACCGCGCTTCGCTCTACGTTCATTTGTTTGACGTAAGCATTGTGCTGCTTCACCTTACCCCCATATTTCACAGCCTACGACACCAAGCACTTGAAGCAAGGTATTACATACCACGCCTTAGGCCTTTTCTTTAGGATGACTGTCTTTGGGACGGTGGAGGAGGCGTCCGATAATGATGGCCGGCTTGTGTGTAGTTTACATCCCTTCCTTTTTGAGAATACTGGCCAAGGTTTCGCTGACTTCGTCTTAATCAAAACTTGCTTGCATTTCACTGTACCCTTCGGACATGACTTTTTGGCAGTGTTCTTCCCACAAAGGCTACAAGAACAAGACGCACTGTTCGCAACATCAAACCCTACTGAAAAAAAGGTCTATGATGCAATAACCTCATAGAGGCTTCATCATAGAATATCGTGCAATTTTTATGACATATCATACAATTTGTATGATATTCTGTGACATCTCTATGATGACTGTGTGATTTTACAGAAATGTATGACATTTCTATGATAATTTTCTATGATTTGTATGATAAGTATATGATATTTGTATGACAAACTGTATGAGTTTATTGCATCATACAACTTTTTCCAGCAGGGAACTGATGAAGAAGGGGGAGGTGTAGTATCATGAAGGGCGAAGGATGATGTGACTCATGTGAGCTGTTGCATAGGTAGGGAGAAATTGATGTTATTTTTTAAGAGCGGTTATTTTGCAACGGGGGATCGGTCGTGGGTGGTAAGGGGGCGGGAGAGAAAATGACAGTAGGGGGGTCTCCTGTTGTGCCTTTGCTTCCTCTTTTTTTTCCCCCTTTTACTTTTCCTCTAGTCGTAGAGCGCAGACCGTGGTTGCTTCTTGAGTGCGCTGTTTTTCTGCTCCCTACAGTGAAACAGGACGGAGTCAGCGCCTCTGCGAAAACGGCCCGGAAAGGTCTCATACATGAACGCACTCTTGTCTCTAGGCTGTCATAAGAAAAAAAACTTACAACCCGTAATGTGTCAGTCCTGGCGAAGGGGCACTCCATGCGCGAAAGAAATCTCCCAAAAATGACATCAGAGCTTTTGCAGAGGATCAGTTACATTCTTTAATGCCTTCCACCAGCTTAAGGACTTCCACCAGCTTTGTTAAAAGCAGAGCGCGTGGTCATGGCGTGGTACGAAGAGTTGCACAAAAATAAATTTCGGACGATTTAGCGCGGTTACTCCACATGCGCAGGTGCGCCCGCACTCCGGTTTTCACTGAGGTTGCGGTGTTCGGATCCATTGCGCACGGATGCTGTTGAAGAAATGATATCCAAAACACAGCGCAAGAGACTGGCAGTTTAGGATGCGGGATGCTCGGTTGCGGCGATGTAGTTGTCTAAAATTGATCTGTTCGCGCTGGCCCGGGTTCGAAACCCACTCGCAGCCGTAAAACATTTTCGATTATTTTATTTCAGGTGAAGCAGGCTTCAGACATACAGACAGACCACGTCGAAATCGAGAATTCAAGCCTTAGTGCCGCACCAAAAAATGCGACCCCGTCAGCTGGCTGTTGTTTTACCAGTTTGTGGAAGTGGCGGTTGATAAAAAAACGGCCGCTCGATGGAACCGCATCACCGAGTGGCCGTGGTTCTCGTCTGCTCACTTACTGAAAAATGCGACACGCTGAAAGGCTTTTCCTAGAGCCTTTGCTTCGTTCCTTCTCATGAAACGTCCGTGCACTGTGTTACTATGGCTTGTGTGCAGTATCAAATAAAACAAACCATTGTGAACGGACGAGACCTTTCAGCGGCCATGTAATTGGTGAAAGCTTCAAAAACCGCGTGTTCTCGCCTTGTGTGGCTAGAAACCAGTCGAATGTAGCAAACTTTCCGTTTCTCCAGAGATCATCTGGCGACGACAAAGCGTCGAGGCTCCAATGTCACTATATCAAAAACAAAAAGAAAACGCTCAGAGTAGAACACAAAAATCACAGGACGTGATTACCACTGTAGAACGCGAGATTTCAGGTGATGAAATTCGTATTTCTTATTGGCATTTATTTTCATATTGCTTTCAATACGCATGGCCTCACTATTCTTTCACTCGTGATGTAACTGTGCTCGTACCTCTCAGACGTCAACGCCAACACCGACGATGCACAACCAAGAAACATGCACTCAACAGCTGTCGATGTTAATACGTCGCAGAGCGTGCACTGAGAATGCAGACAACGAAGGCAGCTCCGTGGAAGATACCCGCTTTCACTGTGGGTCGCTTGGCGGCCTTGATATCCGCTGACGCACCCTAGCATACTCTCGACGTGCCGCATTCATTGTGTCTGAAGTAAATGGACAACTTGTAGAATTGCAGGAAAGCTTATTTACATGAAGGTCTCTTCAAACCAAGAACCCTCGTTCACAGACCGCGTTTCCACTTCCTGCTCGGCTGGCTCAAGGGGTTAGCGCGAAGGGGGATGGGTCAGTAGCCCTCCATTGTATCGTTCTTGGAAGAACGTGAGGGGGGCTGCTCCCTAATATGCCGGAACCTGAAGCCTCGACGCACGCCTCCAGCCATCGAGATAGTGTAAAAAGAAGTTGCCGAAAGGTTACCATGATGCGTTCTCTTGACAAGTACCTGTCCCGACCCGCTCCTCACATCCTTTCCACAACTTCTGTCTTATATTGAAAAAGGGACATCTCCCCCCTCATTTTTCGAACGAGAATGTTCGGTTGAAAAATTGTTGAGGGCACTCGATATGCTGAAAGTGTGCTCCAAGGGCCCTTCTTTGGCGTACGCGCTCAAGGTGGGCGCTCTTGGAATGCCACAGAACCGGTATAAGCATGCGCACTATAGGAGACGTCACCGGACAACCACCGGAACGCACGGAAGTGGGGTCCGGTTTACGACATTCGGAGGACAGCGGGGCTCTCGGCGACTCTTTTCTTTATGGCTTGAAGCTCTATCAGGTTCCCAGAACTTTTCGCGGTTCGAGTTGCCCTTCAGAACACCCAACCTCTTTTCTTCACGGCTCGAAATTACTTCCGTCGGCTTCAGAGGGGGAGCCAGCCAGCACCAAGAACATGGAGGTGCATGCCCTTTTTCGGCGCCCGTTCGGCGTACGCCGTCGCTGTACTGCTTGCAGCATCGGTTCATGTTTGGTAAATTCGGTATGCCAGGCACTCGGGCAAGTGGTTTGTCAGCGGAACGTTTTATAATATCCGTTCTAGAAGCCGCGCAGCAGCTGCGTGAAAGTGTGGAAGTTAAGCTGAAAACGATCTGGCTCCCGTGAGAAAGTCGGAAAGAGGAAAACATATTGCGTTAGAGCTGCGCTGGCTGGACTGTACAGAACAAAGACCCACACGTACTGGTAGTACACGAATGCGTGTAGGCCGGTTTATTGAAGTGAGCGTAGTTCTAACATTGCAATCGCACCAACTAACCCTGTTACAAGTAGAGATGCCGTGTTTTCGGTATCCGTTAAACTCCGTTAAACTGCGAAAAATGACCCCCGCGGCATTTTGATACCTGGAAAACCAATAAACACTGATTTTCAGCCGTCCTTGAAGAAAAGAATGCCAGTTTCAAGTGAAGAAATGTACTCTACTTTTTTTTCTCTAGTTCACCCGGAATACAGCCGCACTGAACTGTCCTTGGCACCATTCCTTTCAATCGAAACCAAATTCTGTTGTCGCGTTCCTTTGTCTTCTCTTTACCAGCGTGACGGTTTTCAAGTGTGTAGGTCAGGCATAAGTTTCCTGTAACGAGGAACGCAACAGGACACGAGAGTACCCAGGACAAGCTCCCCACCCGACAAAATCTTCTGCTCTTTCCGCTCAGCAGTGCTTACAGGCTCCAGGGGAATACGGCGGGATTTTCACATTGCCTGCACGTCTCTCTCATTGCCAGTTTGGCAACTTGCCACTGTGGTTCCCCTGAGAGCTGGTACTTTTTTTTAGCGTTCATTCATGTTCTTGGTTTCTGGAGAGCAATCAAACAAAAGGTGAAAAGCTCGAGAGCCTGCTAGCAGTACTCTCTATCCCCGAAGACATGACTCTATATATAGTTTTTGTGAAGTGTAATCACGTGGTATAGAACATCGAAGCAATAAACACAGCAATAAAATCATTGAAATCAGAGGAGGCACTTGTCTGCCGCGTGTACTCAATCCTGGTTCATCTAGCCTGCACCTTCACTGGTCAATACCTTCCTGAATGGTCAGCGTTTGGTGCGAAGGCCGATATATTCGCTACTCGAGAAGCTATGAAGTCCGCGAGAAATATATGCGCAGCTTCCGCGAAAACTCACTTGATAGCGATGACTTCTGGCATCAAGTGCAAGTTGTGGACCCGTTCATAGAGCAGGAATTGATGACAAAGAAGTCTTTAATGGATTAATTTATCGTGTTGTGAGCTCTGCAGACCACCCGTTTTTGAAAGAAGGATCTCAGAATAATAGCTGTTCAAAATTACGTCTGCTGACGTTTGCTTTCACAGCTTATGGAGAGCGCGCTGTAGAGAATGGCCGGTCTTGTTAAAACCATCTCTTGATTTTCTTGCCATCCCCCCATCAAGCGCAAATGTAAAACGTGTGCTTTCTGACCGCATTCCTCCGATGGCTGACAAATCTCTCAATGTACGTGTCCATTTTTTTTCACTACGTGTAAATATAACATTTTATACTCTTTAAAGCCTTATAGTTCCATTACGAGAAAATCCGGCGCCGTGCGTTCGTCGTTCCAAGTATTTGCGTGTGTATGTACTACATACAGTACAGACAATGCAAGTGATGCCATCACTGGCAAAGGCTCAATGCGGTGGCAATATTCCCAACTACATTCGCGCCAAAATTTTGAATAACCTTACGTCGTACAGCGTTCCGTTGCTGTCATAGCATTTCTCTTTTATTTTTACTCGTTTGGGCATTAATTCATTGGGTAGGGTGCTTGGTATGTGTTTAATAAAAAAATGCAGGTGCGTTATATTTTCTCCAGTAACTATACAGCCGCTTTACAACACCTATCCCGATAAACGCCGGTTTCTCTCCGGCATTGAAAGTAGAAAGCGAAAATCATCGAACCAAAGAGAAAAAATAAACACCATATAACCCCCAAATGGAAAAAAAAAGAAATACTGAAAACACGGAACCCTAGGTTTTTTAGTGAAACGCCTTAGCAACGAAATAAAGCACCCAAGCGCTTTCCAAGAGGCGCCATATGGTGCGTGCGTCATTATTTCAGAGGACGAGGCAAGCACAAGGGCCCCTGCCTCATTCCAGATGGACGCAATTGCAGGACAAATCTATTCAGGGTGTTTCACGGAACTTGAACCAAAGATTAAAAAAAAGGGGTTGCTGCGTAGCTAGGTGAAACCAACGACATGTTTTTGCTCACTGTGTGGCGCTCCTCAGAGTATCTCTTATTTTCACTTAATTAGTTACTTATTTAAGATCAATTATACATAATTTTAACGTTTACTGTAAGGGAACGTGCATTTTGTAAAGTTGTACAGGGGCGTTACGAAAGAACCGATCCAGTTTTTTGTAGCAACGTACGTGGCCCTTTTTTCGAGTTTTCATGGAATGCTCGCTAAATATGAAAAAGAAAAAACACTTCATTGCGCTCTCGCGCTACTGCATTGTAGCGCTGCCAAGCGCGTTCTGAATGAAGCGTGCGCGCTCACCTTCTGGAAGTGATCAGTCGACGCCGCTCTTAGCATAATCTTGAAAGTGCGATCAGCACATTCTTCCAGCATGGAAAGCGCACGGCGTGATCTGCCAATTGCGATAGGGCTTTTATGAGACATCGCGCAGGCAAACCAAAAAATGAAGTAAGCTCGTAAGTATACTGCATGATGGCTATAGGCCCTAAGCAAAACTCTGTGCGTCAGCTTTGCTTCAGAGCAAAAGCCCCTTTACCATGGCAAGGCGGACCGTCCCAGGGGGAGAAGCTGGGTGCAGCGCTAAAGTCTCCTATTCCACGCTTTATGCTCATGTACACTAGGCTTGTGTCTTAAGGTGTGCGTGCTGTAACTGAGATTGAAGCTTATGACACATGTTTCTTGTTAGCCGATATGACAATGCCCCGGCTGATTCTGAAACCGTTTCTGGCGTGCAGAAATTAGTTTCAGACAAAAAAATTTGAGCGAAAAATTTACTTTCGTAAACACAAAAAACAATTAGCGTTATGTAGGACGTTTACTAAACGCAATAACGAAGCTACCTCAATTTCTGGCTCCTCAACGCAAATGTATTTTTTCGTGGCTGTCAAACTTCTTAAGTTCCATTATTTGTTCAGTTCACTCTCCATCTAACCACTGTCCAGGCTCGTGAGCTTATCTCGTCCTATCTATGCCCATTTACCTCATCCTTCACAGTTAAGATACCTTCCCGACCATGTTGTTAATGATAGCAACTGTCAGGCTTTTAGGGCTCCGCTCTCTGATTATCGCAGCAAAATCTTGTCCCGTTGTCTCGAAAAAGTTCTGTGCCGCTTATGGGACGTTTAGTCATGTCTTATGTGATGTGTATACTTGCAGTAATTTTTGACAAATCATCGCTCGAAGTCGCACGAAGAAGGCACAGAGCCCTGTTAGCCGCGACCCGACTTTTCCTTTTCTTGCACGCCAACAAAGGGAGCACGGAGGGCAGCCGCACAGCCAGCCCGCCTTGAACACGCTGGGTGAGAAAAGAAAAGATAAACGCAATACGGCTGGTTTCTTGACACACAGGCTGAGGACACGTGGTTTTCGAAGCTTCCACCAATTACGTGGCCGCAGAAAGGTCTTGCTCCACATGGCAGTGGAACAACAAGCGACCTGATGCGATCAACGTTTTTTTTTTTTTTACCCGGTGGTGAGGCTTCTTAGTGTTCGCCTAGGTCCGTCTGTATGTCTGGAGTTTTCTTGACCTTAAATAAAATTAACTAAAAGAAAATACCTTACGGACTGAGTGGGTTGCGAATCCGGACGGCGCGACTAGATTAGTTTTGCTGGCCACTGCATCAGACCACTACATGACTGCCTTTTGTTCTATGTACATGAACCATGTTCAAACCATATGGAAAACAGTAGCAGATCGACATGACACGTAATACGACACACCTCAGCAGCACAGCACTCGCTCTTACATCACCGCAGCCGAACATCCCGTGTCCTAAACTACCCGTCTCTCGCGCTGTGCTTTGGGTATCTTCTGCATCAACTTGCAGCCGTGATCAGTGCATTCGAATATCGAAACCGCAGTGCTAACACACCTAATTCGCATTTGCCGTAGCCACGACAAATGGACCAAAATTTATTTTTGTGCCACTCTTTGTGCCTTGCACTGCTCTCTTCACAAAGCTGGTGGCAGTCCTGCGTAACCAGGACGTCAGAGAATGCAACTGATTCTCTCCAAAAACTGATGGGATTTTTGGGAAATGTTTGACCGCTTCAGTCAGGAGTGGCACATTAGCAGCTGTAAGTTTTTTTTTTTTTTTACGTGAGCCGGCAAGGATGCGTTCATGCATGAGACCTTTCAGGACCGGTTTGGCAGACGCGCCAGCTTTGTCGTTCTTCAGCGTCGGAAGTAAAAAAAAAACAGCGCACTTTAGAAGAAAGCTCGGCCTGCGGTCCACGGCTCGAGGAAAAGTAAAAGGGGAAAATAAGAAAGGCGCACGGAAAGGTACAGCAGGAGACAGCACCCTCTCCCTACTGCCCTTTGCTCTCTCCTCCCCCTTACCCCCGCAACCGGTCACCTACGTACCTCTTGAAAATAACGCCCTTTTCTCCCTGTGTTCGTCATCCATTTAATTCTGCGAATCTTGTGTCGCGTTGTCATAGCCTTTCTGAGAGGAACATATTGTCAAAGAGTTGTGTCGGAAGGGTAGCGTGAAATTCAAGCAAGTTTAGGTTGAAAGCGATGCCCAATTCTTCCTTATTTATTTTAAAATCAGCGATAGCAGTGCTTTGAGCATGCGGTTCGCGGGCGGTTCGGTTGTTCGATTCCCAGTGCCCCCCGGGTACCTATCGCTTTCCAATACATACAAATTTTTTCGTGGTTTCTCTGAGGTGAATTGACTCGAAAAATGTCTTTCACCTAACCTTATGTAGAAGAAAACACTGTTCCATGGCGCTCTTTGGTGCAAGGCGGCCCTTGCACCATTAAAACTTGTCAACAAAAGAAAACATCCTTATGGGAAAAAACGCAACGAAAACAATTCTACGCGTAGGCTAAGTACACGCCAGGAGCAAAAACGCGTATGCAATCCGTACGTAAAAGGCGTCAGCAAAACCTTGGCCCGCATTCGCGGAAAGGAAGCGGTGGAAACTGGGTACCAGCCGGACATCATTATCAGGAGCCTCCTCCCCTGTCCCGAAGACCCGTCGTCCTACAGAAAAGATGCAAGGCGTGGTACGCAAAAACCCTGCTCGAGTGCATGGTGTCTAGAGCGGCGTTTACTTGAAGGGGTTTAGTTGAGGAATTCAGTTGAAAACCGGTTACTGGTTTCATGTAAACACCGCACAGTCGGTTCCGGGAGTCGAGGAAGCCAGTCCAGTCAACTCCGCTGCAGGGGGGGGTACTCGCTCAATCCCAACGGAAGATAGCACGTAAACCGGATAGAAACGAAGAGTCGGGTTAGCGGGAGTGGAGAGCATAAATTACGATCCTGTTTTTACGCTTGCGCCATCGCGCCTGCGAGACAGCGGTGCCGTGCCGCAATCTTGGAGGCTGCCACTGCCCTCACCCGCTGCGCTGCTCGACGCTTGGTGTCGCTGCAGTTGAACCGGTCTCGACTCGCTAAAATCTAGTTCATGTAAACACGCAATCGTCGAGTCGAGCTGACCTTACACAACTTGACCCCCCGATTCGATCTACCGCAGTCCGGTTCATGTAAACGAGGCTTAGGCTGGGGACACCAACAATATGACGGAAAGAGTGAAGCAGCACAAAGCTTATGTCAAGCAAATGAACAGAATCGCGTGGCCGTACTTCCCAGCCATGCCACCACAGGGGTGACTTTGACGGCACTATTGTGGTGGAAACCGAACCAAACTGCGCAGAAGCCTTCTACTTGAGTCATGACGGAGGAGAATGTTGCATGTTTTCTGGGAACCACTCCTTTTTCCTACATCAGTGGGCGCGGAGAGGACGCACGGCAGCGGACGTTCACCATGCGTCTTTTCTTTGTGGCGCAGGCTTTGCTGCTTTCGGGCAATGCATCAGCGTGGCTTCACATCACGCCTACCACACCCTTGTCAGGCTCCAGCGGGACGCAAGCTGGGAACCATTCCCTTATCAGCGACGACACAGTTACAATTCATAATCAAAGCTGGAATACGTCATCAGGATGGCAGACGTCATCAGGATCGACGCCTATAAAGACTGCATCGACAGCAAACATCGTCAGTGGGCGCGGAGAGGACGCACGGCAGCGGACGTTCACCATGCGTCTTTTCTTTGTGGCGCAGGCTTTGCTGCTTTCGGGCAATGCATCAGCGTGGCTTCACATCACGCCTACCACACCCTTGTCAGGCTCCAGCGGGACGCAAGCTGGGAACCATTCCCTTATCAGCGACGACACAGTTACAATTCATAATCAAAGCTGGAATACGTCATCAGGATGGCAGACGTCATCAGGATCGACGCCTATAAAGACTGCATCGACAGCAAACATCGTCAGTGGGCGCGGAGAGGACGCACGGCAGCGGACGTTCACCATGCGTCTTTTCTTTGTGGCGCAGGTTAGTTATTGCTCTTCCATACGTAGTGACGATAGATTTCTTGTAGTCCTCCCGTGCCCACGCATGTGTTTGAATATTGCCTACAACTGTTTCTGTTCCTGCATGCTGGTGTTGTGCGGGGATATCGAGGTAAACCCTGGTCCCCCACTGGAGGAAACTTATCTCAGAATTATTGATGGGCAACAGGCCATTAGGGCTGACATTGCAGACATCAAAGCATGCCTTGAACGCACTGAAGAAATCGTGTCTGGTTTTGGTAGGCGTCTGATTAACCTTGAAGTAAGCATCAATGAGTTGCAATCAAATGGGGCCGGGACGGAGCAACTAAACGCTTTCACAGCTAATGTTAGAGATATCCTGAGGAACCAGCACGAAATATTTCCCAATTTTGAAGACCGTGATCGTAAATCTAACCTTGTTGTTTTTGGGATTTCAGAGCTCGAAAATGAATCTGAACTTGAATTGCGTAATGCAATAATCAACGATGTTTTCAAGCATAGATTGGGAGTGACCTGTTCTTCTATTGCAAAAATTCAAAGACTAGGAAAGGGTTCGTTGGCAAGGCCGGTTATTTTAAGTTTTCACAACTATGGAGACAAACAAGAAGTTTTGCGAAATGCTTGGAAGCTGAAAGGAACTGGAATAAGTTTGCAGAATGATTACACCGCTGACACACAGCGCAAACGCAAGCAGCTGTGGGAAAGCGCTAGAGCAGATAAGGCAGCCGGGAAAAAGGTGTCACTGAAACACGATAAGCTCCGAATTGATGGCAAAGTTTACACGTGGGATGAAAAGACAGGCTCTCGCCGTTTGGTTCCTGATTTGTGCAGTGCGCTTTCCCAAAGCTAGCAACGAAAGTCACACCAGCTCCGTCTGATTTCTCTGAATGCTAGAAGTATAGTTAATAAGGTGAATGAACTTGAACACGTGTTATTGCAGTATGATCCGCACATCTGCGTGCTAACTGAAACCTGGTTGCACGATATGATTAGAGATGATGAGATTATACCACCAGGATATAAAATGCAAAGAAGAGATAGGGCTTCCCGTGGTGGGGGAGTAGCGATCATTCTAAAAAACAGTATCGATGTCTTTGAAATCGACCAGTTGGAAGACCATGAAAGTTTGTGTTTGAAGGTTTCTATTTGGGGGAACACGTTTGTTCTTTGTGCAGTTTATCGTGCGCCGGACTCGGATGATTTGTTTTTGTGCAAGCTATACGATTATTTGCTGAAATTTCGTGGTAAGAATATAATTATTACCGGTGACTTTAATTTGCCGTCTGTTAACTGGAATGACTTGAACTATGGCCTCTCTTCGTCTAATGATTTCATTTTAGATATGATGTTCTCGCTCAATCTTGAACAGATTGTGAATGACTGTACACGGGGATCAGCGATCTTGGACCTGTTGTTTGTGAGCGAGTCGTTCAGTAATGGCACTGTTCACGTAGAGCGCGGCATCTCCGACCACAAATTAATATGCTTTTGCGGGAAAATCACTGGTGATAAGACCGAAAAAACCGTTAAAGTGATCAGCTTCAGAGATTTTAGCAGAGCTGATGATGTCGCGATTCTTGATTATTTGGAATGTCACCTTAGCTCTGTTACCAGTGATGTTGAGGGTTGTTGGACACAATTCTGCAATGCAGTTATGTTTTGTATTGACAAATTTGTTCCGCTCAAGAAAGTCGTTAAACGCAGTCAAAATCCTTGGATTAATCGAGAGATAATTCATGTTAAACGGAAACTTAAAAGACTTAGGAAACAGCACAGGACAGGAACTCCACTGTTTGAGTCATTAAAAAGCAAGATGACAGTCAAAGTAAGAGAAGCCAGAAATAGCTTTTTCAAAAACAGGCTTGAAGAGTTCATGAGGTCGGACCCATCAAAGTTCTGGCGCCATTTGAATCCTTCCAGGCACGAAATCACGAAGATAAAAATTGACGAGGTGACTATAACAGACGCTAATGAGATTGCAACACATTTTAACAATTACTTCCAGAGTGTCTTCACGAAGCTAGATGATTTTAAACCTCAGTGTGTTTGTAGTAATGATTATTCTTCTGTTTGTAGTAACGAACTGATAATTAGTCGCGAAGGAGTTTTAGCAATGTTACTTAAACTTAACACAAAAAAATCTTCCGGACCCGATGGTGTTTCGAATTCATTTCTTAAACGCTACGCGGAACAAATATCTCAATACTTAACTGATATGTTTAACTTGTCTTTGACAACAGGTGTTATACCGTCTGATTGGCGTAAGGCTCGAGTTGTCCCTATTCTTAAGAAAGGTGACTGCCAACTAGTTACCAATTATCGCCCTGTTTCATTGACGAACAATTGCTGTAAGTTGTTAGAGCATGCTATTTTTTGTTATATTGTAAAATTTTTAGAGGACCGTAATATTTTGACAGCTTACCAACATGGTTTTAGGAGAGGTATGTCTACTGTTACCCAACTTTTATCTGTAGTGCATGAATTTTCAAGAGTCCTGGATGCTTCCGGACAAACAGACGTCTTATTTTTTGACTTTAGTAAAGCTTTTGACAAGGTGCCTCACGGAAAATTATTGTTTAAACTTCAATCGATTGGACTTCCCTCTTTTATAATTCAGTGGGTGCATGCCTATCTTACAGATAGGCAGCAATTTGTAGCAATCCAGGACTCTTGTTCTGACATGCTGCATGTGACTTCAGGGGTTCCTCAAGGCAGTGTCTTGGGACCCCTGTTATTTTTAATCTATGTGAATGACCTAGTGGATATTGTTGAAAAGGATGTAGAGGTGAGGCTGTTTGCCGATGATTGTATAATTTTTAAAGAGGTAGTAAGTGATTCTGACCACTTGTCACTTCAAAAAACTGTGCTAGCAATTGCAGACTGGTGTGAGCGCTGGGGCATGGATATTAACCCAAACAAAACCGTATTATTAAGAATCACAAGAAAAAAAGCACCCAGATTTCACAGTTATATACTTCACAATCATCCCATTTTAGAAGTAGAAAGCTATAAGTACCTCGGAGTAACCCTCACGAACAAACTTACTTGGTCCACTCATATAGCTGACATCTGCTCATCAGCAGTAAAGAAGTTATGGTTTATTAAAAGAAAACTCAGAAACTCTCCCGTGAGTACCAGAATCACTGCATACAAGGCTTGTGTTAGGTCCCGACTTGAATATGCGGCAGCAGTGTGGGACCCGCATAACAAGAAAGACATTGCTCAACTGGAGCGTGTTCAGCGAAAAGCAGTTCGTTTTATTTATGGGAAATATAGAAGGATAGACTCTCCAACTGCATTAATTCGAAAGAGTAATTTACAGTTCTTGGCAATAAGAAGAAAAGTTACCCGTCTAGTACTGCTTCATAATTACATGTCTGGAAATTTGAAGGCAGATCTTCCTGATTGCGTGAAGCTGGCGAGCACTAGGAGAACACGTCATGTACATGAGCAGTCATTAGCACCAATTTTTGCACGAACTAGTGGGTTTAAGAACAGTTTTTTTCCGAACACTGTCGCGGAGTGGAATGGCCTTCCTTCGGGTCTATGTAAGTCTAGAAATTTTGAGAAGGAGCTCAAGAACTTATTGTATGGCTCCTAGTATCTTGTTTGATGACTCTGGATTTGTGTCCTGTTTACTGACTCGCGGTGTTGTAGCTGATGCTCTTTTAGAAATTTTTTTAGTTGTATGCCCCTCCTGCTTGGGCCAACTCTGGCTTGCAGTATACTGAAATAATAATAATAATAATCCACGGTTTAAGCTCCGTGACCCTGCGGTCGACCTTATGTGGGCTTAAAAAAGGCTCCGCAACGCGCCCGCAGTCGCACCTTCAAGAAGTAGTAGTAATCGTTTACTCACAAAAAATACAAAAAGGAAGCACGAGAGCTACAGCCGGAGGAATTCACGGAATTCAGAGCCGGGGAAGTCACAGGGAGAGGATAGCGAGGAAAAGTACGGAGGAAAGCGACCGGCAGAAAAGACATGGAAGCTTTGTACACAATTCACAAAATGCAAAAAAGTATCAAGTTTGCGCCGCTAGTGGCTAAGCATTGTTGTACACATTTACAACGCGCGTAAATTAACTGCATATTCTAGGCCGCGTGCACATAGCGTCCTGTCGCTACTAGACAGCGCGAGCGGCGCAATGCGCAAGTGGCCCGGATGGAGCGCCCAGCTGCCGCCTTAAAGCAGAAACAGAGCCGGCTTTGAAACGTCGTGTTATCCTACAAGAACTTATTTGGCTGGCGTTTACTTCTCAAATAAATGCAAATTATAGTCATAAAATTTTAATTGGATTTGCCTCTGGGTTGCAGCTTTGGGAAAAGGCGTAGCTTCCTGCACAGCAAATGGCAGATTTGTCAGAATAGCTCACAACATGCCGTTCTATGAACTCTTCGTTATCGCTTCATAGTTTGCACACACTTTTGACATGAACGCGGAAATTAGCAGCGATTACGGCAATGGCAAAGCCCTTAGCGACGGTGAATGATCGAATAACTGGAGGCACTTTAACAACCTAAAAGAAATGCTGTGAATTACCACACTACGAATTGTTACATTGGACAAATTGCCTAATGCGCACAATCAGTTAGTGAAACAGGCACGAAACGGAGCACCAGGTTTCTTGCATAGAATCCTGCAGTACTTGCAACGTACAAGCTTATGGGCATCTATATATGTACAGATGACAGGTGTACAGCAAGAAGCCAAACGAATTCGGCTTGATTGGGCTTGTACCCTTACAGAAATAGCTTTATATTCAATAAAGAGACTACAGAGGTACACTGATTTCAACGCATCCCTGCTGCATTTTGACCGCATCGCCTAAACTTTCGAAGAGCTGAACGCTATTGAGCTTTAAGATGTAGCGATTAATGCGCTAATACCTAAGTTTCGTGGCTTTGTAGAGTTAATGCGCACGCATTTCCGCTATCACTCATCCTCAAGTAGCCACTGTATGCGTTTGCAATAGTAAATGTGTCTGTAAAGCTGCGGAGTTTGCTTATAATCCTCTATAATACCCATACATGGCGAGCACTTTCTTGTAGCGGCCCATGTTTGTGTGCCTACATCCGATTGGGACACTTTTAATAAAAGCGCGCATTCACAAGGCGTGACTTGATCTCCTTAAAGCAAGCAAAAAAAGCGTAGACGTGCGCCTAACCAAACGCACCAAGAGAGGGCGCCACACGTTTCTTGCCGATGCTGAGGATGCATGATGAATAGAAAAATAGCCAGGGAAAAATTCAGCCTCTTTCAAATGTAAAATACTTTACATCTATTAAAATATGGGACATTTCGCTACCTAAAGCTCCTAGAGCAGTCCAATATATTGTAAATCGTGGCAGCGGTGAGTGATCAAGTGAGGACAAGTGGGGTTTTTTTCGCGACCTCGTCATAGGCATCATGCGACCATGTCTCATCGCGCTGGGTAAACGCAATATTTAAGCCACAGTGATGAAACTTTAGTAAAAGAAACTTTATGAGGTATTTAACCCCTCAGGGTCAGAGCTCGCTTGTAACTGTTATGCGTGATGAGATATTGATTTTTTATTTTTCGTCGCCATTCAGTTACGCGCCGCCGCGCCGCCGGCTGTCGCGAGATGGCGCGACCGGTTTTCCGAGGCGCATGGGCCGGAATCCTGGGGATAGTAACTATCAACATATCTGCAGAGCTCCCGTCGGCGGGCTTACAATTTTTTGCTATTAACATTATTGCTATCGTCAAAGGCTTCCTCATTGGTTGTTTATGGCAGCCTAAACTGCTCGATGCGAAAGACGAAAAAATTTCAGAAGAAAGATTTTGCTACTCTCAAGAATGGACCATAACCTTTATCATTTATAATACAGTACCTTCAAATTTTCTAATATTTGAAATTTTTGTTCAAGAATGTTTTACATCAGGGCTTTGTTTGTTTTTAAAAATTTGAAGGAGCTCATTTGTAAACACCCTCTTGTTCTGGTGCTGATTTTCCATGATACTTAAGCTTCAGAACCCCCCGTCCCCACCGTATTGCTTCGTAAACATCGCGTGATGAATACTCCGCCTTCTGCTGACTGTTAGGGCACCTTACCCTAAGTGCTTTGAATTTTTAAAATGTGAGTCTCAATTCCGCTAACACAACAATGCCACTGTGAAAGAAAATAATGGAATTTGTATTTTGTGTGCACTCAGCACGCCACACAGCGTTCACTTCACCGTAGCAGCTCAATAGGCAATTTAAACCAGATGCCTACGCGGAAAAAAAAAGAAAAGTGGCACGGCAAAAACGAACACCTCGGTGTGCCAAGCATACAGAGTGTGTTTATGGCGTTGTAACGTCACATTTAAATGGAACGAAGTGCACAGCTTGTCTTAGCAAATCTTGTTGAATGCATCACTGGGCCAGAGGCACTACTCTTCCTCAGCGGTTTTTCGCCGTGTCGGATGTGTGGAGAGCCACAAGTGTGGGTTCAAAGCCTTAATGTTACAGAAGGTTGGCTGCTTATAACAGGTGGTAGCAACAGGATGCAGTCCTGACGACGAAGTCGTACTTCAAGTTTTTTTTTTTAGTTTTCAGCGTTGCACAACTGTAGGAGGCAGTGCAGCCACATATTTTTTATTTGAATATTTTGGACGCTTTCCCCTACGTTAGAGCTAGGTTGGCGGGTGCCGGAAGTGGCTGCACCGAGCCACACAACGACTGCTTCATTGGGAGCGTATGGCGATGAGTCATTGGCAAAGGGAGCGCCAAAAGAATGTGCGCGTCCGCATACGTTCGTCTCACACATCTGGTATGAGAGCCTGCATAGTCAGCTGGGTACGGTGCTGCATGCAAGAGAAGTCGGTTCCTCGTTGAAACTTTTGGCTGTGCTTTACCGCTGGGAACCTTTATTGCTCCCAGTATGCGGTGTTTTATCTTTCTCTGCGTTGTGTTCCACGCAGCCTTGTGCAGTGGTAAGTGGTGGTTCTCGCAATTTAAATGTTTAGGTGCACGCCGCTGGCTGATCAGTGATGTTGGATGCTGTTGGAATCTTAAGCCGAAGTTAATTTATGACGATTTTTTACATTTGGGTGGTACAGCGCGATAGTCAGTGCTAGACGAATCAATTGAAGAGAAATAATTTCTTGAGTAAATACCTCGCCATATTTCTAGACCTTATTTCTAGACCATATTTCTAGATTCTAATCCTCAAATCAGCCCGATTGAAGCTAATGCCAAGTTGGATAGGATTTTCCCAGGAATTAAATGTGGAAGGAAACTGAAGTAAAAAAGAAAATCGGAGAAGCACTTAAGCTCCGCCTTAAAGGCATGCCGCGACGGCGTTAAATGGTTTCATGGCGATACATGCGGGATTGGTCATTCTCGACTTTAAATTCATAGATCCCTGGGATTTCTGATACCACTACTGGAGCAGTGGTGCAGCGGTTAAGCGATGCGCCACAGTCCTGCCATGACTGTTGCTACCATTGGTAGGGCTTGTGAGACACAAGTTGCTCTTCCCGAGTAGCTACTAGCGACCAATCATTAATTTAACTGCCGTCAGCCACGGTAGTTACTTTGCTCACTGTCCAGTGGGAAGGTTGTGATGACACTACAAGATGTTATGCCCGGGCTCCTCTCCAGCGTAGTCACGGCGGCGGTGACAGCAAGTCTCCCATGGAAGCAGCTGGCACACCTCTGCCCGTACGCCCCCGCTCTAAATGACGAAGATTGCTCGTAAGGCCTTCCCTAGTGGACGTCCCGGAGAGGATCCGGATGTCATCTGGGCCCAATTCGGAAGTGGCTGTACACAGTACGGCACAGTCACAGTACACCCGTCTTCAACGACAAGGAACGTTAGGCTGAACACATTGCTTTAAATATTCCTTCTTTCCGCTGACCGCACATGACTGGAATCGGCTACCTGATGCCGTGGTGTCTGTGGAATCTAGTGATGAGTTTTCGTCTCTGCTTTATGACCATTTGTGTAGTACTTAGTAAGCATATTTTGTTATGGGTTTGTTTGTTTGTACCAGTTTTCTTGGTATTTCTGTTACTATACAATGTAATGTTTCCACTCCTACCTTAGTCCTGGAAAGTACTGGTAGTGTGTAATAAATAAATAAATAAATAAATAAATAAATAAAAGGCCTATTTCCGGTGTGTCTTTGGGGTGCCGAGCCCGGCAGTGCCGGGCGGGCTGGCGTGCATCGTCCCCGTCTGTCGCGACCAAGTCTGCAGACAAAGGAGCAGTTTCCGGCGGTTTCCTCTTCCCTGCGTACCTACCTTTCACATCTGGACTTATCAAGAACAGGTGCAGGCCACATGTGCCGACCACCCGCTGACCTTGAGAATGCCGCCTGCTGCTAAGTTACCACTGCCTCCGCAGCCTAGAAGCCGCCGTCTTGACCCTCAAGCTCAATATGTGATCGGGTTGTGTCCCCTAAAGAGAGAGTGGATGATAATGAACAGAAGTGAACTCTTGAGGACAACCCTTCCTCGGCAGGCCCTGACTCCATCTAGGTACTTAGGAAATGAATGAAAGCCCTTTAAAACTCGGCGAAAGACTTCCAGTTGCTCTTGCGTGTGCAGACTGTAAATAGTTGCTATAAAATTTTTCCGTGTCTTTTTTGTAACCACGTCACTCTGGCTTCCTCGTCCCTTGTCTGACGTAACCACACTAGAGAAGTCCCAAAAGAGGTCAACCTACCGGTCCAGTTAGGTCGCTTCTCCGGGGATTTTTTGCCCAAAACACAGACGCCCATGACGAGGACACCGGATTTACCAAAGAACGGGAGCTTTAATATGAATGGGCGAATTCAGGAATTTGTAAAATGGCACCTGATTTTTACTGTTCCAAAAGAGGCACATGAAACTATGAAAGCATCCCTAGTAGAGGGTTCCGGACTAATTTCGACCACCTGGTGTCCGTTAACGTTCATTTACATCATTCAGTACAAGGGGCTTTCCAATTTTGCTGCCATTGAAATCCGGCCGCTTCCACTGCAATAACGACTCTATGGACTCAGAGGCTAAACGCCGTAAGAACTAAGCCACCACGGCGGGAAATATTTGTACGAAAAGACTGCCGAAGAAAGTTTCAAGGCGGACCAACTGTTTGATTTTTGTTGTATATGCGTGCTGCATGGATAAAAAGCATGGGAGAGTCATTTCTGTGGGAATTTTCTAAAACATTTTAGAAGACATTCCTGGGGTGTAAATTGCACGAAGTGGAAAACTGAAGTGTAAAAAAACCTGTTTAGTTCCGACGTTGTATAACGCAGTCACAAGCACGCCCTCTATTTTACACAGAGTTAGGAGAGAGAGAGAGAGAGAGGGAAAGGCAGGGATGTTAACCAGAAAGGATTCCGGTTGGCTACCCTGCACAGGGGAAGGGAATGAGGGGAATTAAAGAGGAGAGAGAGAAGTAAAGGGAAATAATCACAGTCTGTCAATTAAGGCAGTCGCTCTCAAAAAGCGAAAGAGTGCCTTGTAAGCCTTGATGGCAGTTGACTGTTGTGGCCACGGACCGAGGATCTTGGCCTCTGTGAAAGGGCGAGAGTCCAGGCGGTCCACAGAGTTAGGAATTCCGTACAGAAGTGGTGCTGATCAAGTGCTCTATTGCTTGCGCGTTACAGGACTAGTACGTTTTGCCCACAACCACCAGCTTTCCTATCTCTTTAATTTGCTCTTAGATTTTGTGTTTCGGGGAGCTGTGGAGCCTTGTTGCGTACGTCGCGTTCAATGTGTGTGGTGTACTGTTGGAAATCACTGTCTTCATTCAAACTGAAGTCGTCTGGGCATAATTAGGGCTAGACGCAATCAAGTGCTGATGTCATGCTTCCATAACGGCTGGAAGAGGGCGTTTCACATTGTCAGCTCTTAAGGTCAGGTTTTATGGTTACGGCGCGTCGATGTCAGCCTAACATGAAGAAATGAGAAGAGAGAATAGGAAAGGGCAGAGCGACAAAAAAAAGCAGGTGCTGCGCGTCAGCTGACTCGTACGAACATGATTACCTCGTGGCAAAGCGCCACGCTTATCAGTAGAAATACAGTGATGTCACCTGTGACGTAACAGATGACGCGAAGAGCACATGACGGAACGCCTCCGAGTACTATCACACTCTTCCATCCGTGTCCTCTCCCATTACCTGCCACCTTTTTCCCTGCCATGAGCCTGTAACGCCAAGCAGGTATGAATGGTTGAGCGGCCTTGCGTGACCATATGTGACTCTCATGGTCAAATGCATGACCAACCGTGATGCGTGACGCGTGACTATCGTGCACCCTGTACCCTGCTCCTACCCACCCTTATACTCCATAATTGGCAGCATAACATGCCCACCTCAACTCTCTAAGCAAGTGTAATGGTATAAACGCAACATCCCACACCGCTATCCGGATGTATTAAACACTCCGACTGGCACTATCACTTCGCGTCTCTGAAGTATGCATTATTGGAACGGTAAACGGCCGGTTGATTTCAGAGCAAAAGCTACTGACTGTACATAACCCTTCCTGGCCACATTTAACGGTGTACGCGTAGGCCGTCAATATCCGGTCGCATGTAATCATGTGACCAGCGCCAGGCACTTAACCGTGCAGCCATTGCAACCGTTGTGGCAGCTAAAGTTACTTCGGAGACTTCAGCGAAGGTCTTAGGAATTAGCAAAAGAAATCCAGCCGCACGGCAACAGCTTTTGCGTAACGGGCTGTTTAACTCGTTACGAAGAATTGCTTTATATAATACTTCACTGCGTTAGCAGGCCTCTTTGAACGAAAACAATTAGTAGAGCTGGATCTTAGTGGCTCAGCGCATTAAACAGAGACAACTAATTGGCATAGCAGCCAAGCGGTGTCGAGTGGCAGAAGGCCTAGGTACGACCTCCTCATTGTTGTTTCCAATTAGGCCTGGAAAGCAGGCGGTTGCTTTTTTCGTTTGCCCACCCCATGGTGTAAGAACATATTTATGTGTTGACCCTGAGCCCCAGCCGTGGCCGAGAGTGTACACAGATAATGGTCGAGTGCTAGTATATGCGCCTACAGCAGTGGTGTGGGGGCGCTGCGACATGTGGACCTACTGATCCCGGATTGGCGGGCGGAGCCAAGCGGCGTGATTGGCTTTTGGTGGCGTTTCAAGCTGGTTTTTTCTGTGTTTTCGGCTGCCAGAGTGCACCGCCATGCGTGCACTTTCTGTGCTCTGCTTCTACGTGGCGGTTGCCACCATGTACGAAGATGTTCTGCTAAGGTTACGTTTTATTGCGAAAGCAATACTACTCGCACTTTCAAGCCTTCGTGTGACCCGGCCGCACTTACGCTTGAACTTTAGCGGAGTGAATATGGGCGACCAACTCGCTCCTTCAGATAGCCCGGTTGCAGTTACGCCGCGCCGCGCACCTATGGCGCTACTGCCGCTGTGACGTCATAGCAGCTGTAGATTATGGGCGACCAACTCGCTCCTTCAGAGAGCCCGACTGCAGTTACGGTGTGTGTTTGCCGCGCTGCGCTACTGTGGCACTACTACCGCTGTGATGTCATACCAGCTGTAGATTATGTTTTCTTTTTCTCAGTCGCAACCACATAAAAACCTAAATATAAAAAAAATTACCGAATACGCTTTGAGTCGTCGCGCAGCGGCGGCCGGTAGCCACGCGTCACCTGTAGACGCGGCGCACTGCGTTCCTGTAGTTGGAGACGCAGCGCTTTTGCTTTCGCAACCTACCAGGCTTAACCAAAGCTAAGCCCCCGCCAATTTTTTTTTGTAGCAGTTTGTCACCTTCCGCGATTATCGTTGCGCAATGTCCCTTGGTGGCGCGTTCCGAGCCTGTGCATGGTCGTCGCGGCCTATGCGCCTGGTGGCTGTGATGTGTTAGTTAGAAGGCGCAATATTTAACCATACTCTCGGCAATCGTGCGGATCGACGAAAACACCTTGTGATGAATGTATCTGGATAACGAGCTCCGAAAGACCACAGGGCCGTGTCCTGGCTTCTGTTCCGCCCATTGATACAGTTGCAGCAAGCAGAACTCAAAGTAGCGCAAAATGACTCGGTGTACACGCCAGTTTCAATTGTTCATTGTACATACACGCCGCAGCAGTGCATGATCCCTCAGCACGTGCAGTATGGCCGCCGAACATCGGCGACTTGACAGGCCTACATCGCGTGGTGGCATCTGTACGCGTTCAAAAAAAGCACGACGAGTAGCGAACGAGTAGCGACGAGTAGCGAACAACACCTAAATATGTTCGTACACAGTGCCCACTCAGGCTTATACAGCTGCTGGTAGAGAGCGTCATGAAGCGCGCAGACCGGAGTGCGCCGGTTTTCCTCCTCACCTGCGTCACCTGCACTTCGACGAACAGCGCGGTCCACGCATGCGCAGTAACTGCAACTAAGCTGCGCCCACTCCGCTTTCCTCCCGGGCGCCGCGTGCACTCGTTCTCCTGACCACCTCTGCCATGGACCTGTGCCCTGTACCGCCTCCTCTCCCGCCAAGTGCCTCCCCTCCTCAGCTATAGATCCTAGATATACACGCCCGAGTCCGGCAATACTGTTCGCACATTGTTAGCTTCATAAAATCTCACGGGCTAAAACTAGCACAGCTCTTCTTGTAAAAGCTGTGGTCTGTGTATCAGTATAAGTGCTTGATTCCTCAGCACCCCTAGCCGATAGAAGCGGATCGTGACACCTTCCGGGAGCTGTCCGGGTCCGGTAGGTGTCTCTTCCGGGGCACCTCCTGAGCACTTCTACCCACACGCCACTCATCCGGGACCCGCGCAGTAGTGGCATGGAAAAGTGACCGCGACAACAGATTTAAAGACGCCGCAACTGTATACGCCGACTGGATACAACTGCTCGAAACGGCCATTATTGACCGCAACGATGAGCCCAAGCCTATGGGCATTTGGAAGATTGAGAAGAGCGCAGCTCTGTGTGATAAGCAGATTATTTTGCTTGTGACAATAAACCAGATGCTGACAGTTGGCCTGTTTTTTTTTGTTCATTAGTATATTCTGTGTTTCCGAAATATTGCAGTTAAGGACTTAAAGCGTGTGTGCTTCTTTGACACGTCTTCCTAAACCCAACCTGACTGGACTGTTAGGTGAACCATTTTAGTGCTGCTGTTAATTACAAGGGTGCCGTCAACCGCTATCCGAGCGATTATTTCGTCTTGACTTGTAGAAATATGACCGGCATACAATATCACATTCATGCAAGTCTAAATCTCACCTCTCTGCACGATTTTAGAGGCAGATGTTAAAGGGGCACCTGTTCTGAAATCGGATTAAGAAAAAATTAAGTAAAAGGTTATGCCTGAATAAGCGAATATGCCTTAAATATGGTACAAGCTGTTGTATAAAAAGTGATTTACACTACACGTTTCCCTTTTCTAGGTATGCAGCTGTTTGGCGACGAGGTATCTTTGGTTTCCAATTGTAGAAAGGCAATTGATGATAATGTAAGTTTCAAAATCTAAGTGTATTCTGATATCTGTCCTTTTCACGCGTGGAGTGTACGCGCGACTCAAGAAAGAAATCATAATCTAATCGGCTTCTGTACGCGTAAAATATGCTTTAAATTTTCTACACCTTATGAAAAAAGGAAGGCCTATAAAACAAGCGTTTTGAAACACAAAAGCAGAAACATGATGCCGGAAGTGCCACCGTAGTTTTAGTTTTAAATGACAGTGCCATTTGAGAATGCAGGCGAAGGACTGTTAGCTGCAATTGCCATTCTTTTTTTCCCTTTCATTGGCCTTGAATGACATATTGAACAAATTTGTGCATAATCAATGCTTATTATCTGTGGTCGACGCTGCTAGATCTCTGAAGAAAGCACTAATATTTTCTCATAAATGCACCCCATTAATTGCGTGCGCTATGGGGCTTTCGTGACTGCATGGTGGTAATAGCAATTAATTCTAGTTGTGCCCGCATTATTGTTACCTTACGCAACCCATTTTTCTCGCAGAAGGTACTCGGGGAGTACGTAAGCACATGCGTGTACCTCTGTCAAGGGCTTCCCTACCAGTACGCTAAGGAGGACGATGGTACACGATGTGCGGTGAGTCAAAATTAAAAAAAATTACATAGTAACTACTAGGCGCAAAAGAGTATTCTGTACGACAAAACCACTTTTGCGACTGTACAAGGAAGAGTTTTGCTTCTCATGCGCAAGAACATGCTGCAGTTATTAGAACATATTCTGTCGCTTCTTGCAGTTTTCCTGGTGATTGTTCGTATTAAATTGGCTTTGGCGAGAGGTCTACTTCAGCTAAAAATGAAACGATAAAGTACTCATCCTGCGATATGCGTTGTCGGGCTAGTTGGTTCATTCTCAGAATTCTTTCTTGAGCACACAATGACCACACAACAAGACAAGGGAGACAGGACGAAGCTCTGGACTCATCCTGCGCGCTCCATAAAAAGCAGCTGTCAGGCCTAGAAATTCAAAAGATGTGCCATAAAGAAATAGGCTTATCGTAATGTGCTCAGTGGTTTTCTGCGCGTTGTTTACCCTCGTGCAAGCAAGACATGGAAATAAATCAAGATTATAGTGCCGTATTTTATGCAACTCTATTTATTCTCTTTCTGCAGAAAAATTTGCGTGCAGCCATGAGCTCACAGAAGTGTTTTCCTGATGTGTTAGTCCCTGCCTGAAAGCAAACGAAGAACAATAAAATATTATGAATTATCAAAAATTATTTAAGGACCGTTTCTAAGCAGAAGCGCTCATTTAAAAAAGATGACTTTTCTTGTCCGTGAACTTCAAGGTCATATCGCCTACAAGCTGCTCCCTTTGGGCGACATACATGTGAATATGGTGAACGTGCATGGAAAGGGAAGGCTCTTCGTATTCTTACCACAATTTTTTTGTGCATTTCTTTTCAGAAACTTGTGGACGGAGAAAGATTGAAAGGTTTTTGCAAGGACGGAGAGTGCGAAATTGATGAGACAGCAAGATGACGTCGCTCAAATCGTAATTATGGATGCTGGCAAAGGAACTCTGAGACACCAATGATATTTATGTTCGCGTTAAAATCGGCCTCTTCTATTCTTGGTGCAAAATATGAATAGGATGTTTCTTGCCCCAAGTTCAGAGCGATAATAAATTTGTGATATTTGTGAATCCTGCGATATTTACAAATATGCTCGCAATAAACGCCGGTAGCAAGATGCAGGCAAGTGAGCATACGTTGGAGAAAAAAAAACTCAATATTTGCTCTACAACCAATAATAGTTTCGGGAATAGTCGTTCTCAGCCGGTCGCAGTCATGCACAGGGTCCTATCGCTTCATCTTTGCGCAAAATAACTGATTTATGCCCTTTTGAAGCGAAGAATGTGCCTGAGAAGAATGTGCCTGAGAAAGAAACTGCCCTTTACCTGCAATCAATAAAGCGAAAGGGCTACGCTCGAGTGAAGCAAAGGTATTCCTTGAAAAGCAAGAACTTCTCTTTCTCTCTCTCTCTCACGGCTAACCCCATTCCCTCTTGAGTGTCCAAGCAGTGTGTACGATAAACGGACCGCACCCTCCTCCTTCCGCACAGTGACAGCAAGCTTTGCGAGCCGCCGCGGTGGCTTAGTGGTTATGGTGCTCGGCTGCTGACCCGGAAGACGCCGGTTCGATCCCGGCCGCGGCGGCTGGAATTTCTTTGAAGGAGAAATTCTAGAGGCCCGTGTACTGTGCGATGTCAGTGCACGCTAAAGAACCCCAGGTGGTCGAAATTTCCGGAGCCCTCTACTACGGCGTCTCTCATAGCCTGAGTCGCTTTGGGACGTTAAACCCCAAAAAACCAAACCAAACCAAGCTTTGCGAGGTTTATGTTTGGCAGGTTAAAAAAATTAAATATGACGAAGCAAGTTTGCATTGGTGTGCAACGTTTAGTGCGCGAGCGTTGGGGCTTCCGCTTAGCCGTTATCTGTGAGTTCGTTCTGTCTGTGTGCCCACACGTTTATGGGCAATCTGCTCTTGGAGGCCCACCAGCCACCTGGGTGGAAGGTGGCAGGTACATGTCATTCATAAAAGTTCAACTGAGAATTCACTGAGACATCTGACATTGTCAGCCATTAAAAAGGGACACATTTTCGCCCATCTATCCCGTAATAAAATTTTAGGGCAGCTGTCGTGTTTGTAGAGTATTATGGCTCCAGAACGCGCTGAGCCCTAATATACTTTTTTACTTGCTGAAAGGCGCTTGCATTGTGTTTGTTTCTTCCGGATTGGACATGAAACGGGGTTCTCCTTAGGGCTTGTCTAGCTCCAGCGGTGCGGACCAAGCGCTCGTGAGTGACGATACCACCCTGCTTCACTCTAAAAAAACAACAACATCGAAGTCTAACTGAAGCGGGCCAGTCTTGACAGATTGCCGCGTTGGAATGATAAAGGTGCTACTTGCAATGA
The DNA here is from genome assembly GCF_055824585.1 of Amblyomma mixtum. Taxonomy (NCBI): domain Eukaryota; kingdom Metazoa; phylum Arthropoda; class Arachnida; order Ixodida; family Ixodidae; genus Amblyomma; species Amblyomma mixtum. The sequence goes on along the minus strand of NC_143013.1, from coordinate 220,496,390 downwards.
GAACGCTGCTTATATAATGTTTTAGGGAAATCCCAGAAGTTGGAGAAGATTTATAATATGGGAGTAATCACTCATTAGCATGCATACAAGCGCAACCACGCGGCTAAAAAGCAAAGCTACTGCCAGCGGTTTAGCATTTCTAACAAATAAATATTGAGCGAAAGGAGAATTTTGCAGCTTGAAAGCACGATTAAGCGCATTTCCTTTCCTTTCGTGACCGGCACACAGGTGGAAGTTGATCAAGACGGCGACGTGTAATGTGCACAGTGCTCTCGTGCAGTGGTGCAGTGGAGTGCAGTACAGTGGTCGGTAGGCTCGAAACCCAGTCACGGCAATATTTATCTATAACCGCCTTATAAAGGCATCGGCGAACTGATCAATAAACCTATGTGGGAACGGTGTTTGTCCAGTGCTTTGGGGAATCCCGCAAAATGAAATAGAGTTGTAATCACTGATTAAGGGGATAAAAAGCATCCACCTAAGCGCACGCATTCGGCTACAAAGAAAGCTATGTAGATTTCGCAGAAACTTCGCGGTGAAAAAGAAAATCATCCTTGCCTTCTTTTTTTTCTAGCTTAAAGAGGTAGAGAAACTAAATTTCGAACGTAAACAAACAATAGGACATGTTTCATGGGCGCAAAAATATGCCTTCAAGCAAGTTTAAGTTGCAGGTGGTCAGTGGAACATAATTTTAAAAAGTGTCAGGGTTTTCTCTTGGTTAAACTGATTATAGTGCGAAAGCGCGGGCCCGACACGCCCGAAGTAGTATTATTAGTGAACGAAGAACACGGAGGGCAATGCACAGTGCGAGATTGGGTTACAGATCAACACAACTTGTGTTCGGCTGCGGCGATAGCCGAGTGCTCTCGCGCAGCGACGTGCGGAGCTGATCTGTTCGAGTCGCCGAGCGTTTGACTCTCAAACATGGATATTGATTTCATTTTTTTAGTGCGCTAGCACATATAGTGTCCATTCCCCGCGTTTGGGCGTTGTGTGTTTGTCTGTCTGTCTGTCTGTTTGTCTGAAGCCGGTTTTGCGGCAGGCTGCTCCGCTGCCCACCGTGTCGGGCGGCAGCCCATTTAATCGTGAGAGGCTGCTCGGGAAGAGCACCCTGGGTAGCAACCCAATCCAAGAAACCCAAGTCCGGCCGATGGGAACACCTACCATAGACACCGCCTTGTGCCACTGCACAACTGCTTATCTGCTCACCGGGGTGAATTACTTGCTATGATGTTGCCAGTGATAACCAGGCGAGAACCTGGAGTGCGAATTAGGCGGCATCGCCCCTGAGCGCACCGAGCTAAGTGGAATGAGCAGCAGCGGTTAGGAGGAGAAGGTGATTCGAATGATACTTGCACCATAGCTAAACGGAAGAAGTTGGGGTGGTAATTAGGTGGCAGCCTGGTGCCACCTAGTTGGTCAGAGCTCCTGCCGGCACTTGACGTCAAGCTAGCGCGCATATCCGCATTTGACCTAATTACCCAAATCAACTTATATTTTTTTTAACTTGAAGTGTCGTCGCTGTAGCTAGGCAACGGCAGAAGATCCAAAGATGTCCAGATTTTTGGTCGATGATGGTGGGTGTATGAGTGATTATGCACTAATATAATTTAGTGTTGTCCATCGAGCCGCTCGGCATCTCTAGCCACAGCTAGTGACGGCAGGGTGCACTTGACTCAATTATTGTGATGCCACCCTAACTAGTGCTTTATGTCAGGAACAACCAGTGCTTGCCGGCTACGCCGACGCCATTAGTATTTGCTATTTTAGGCTCGCCGGTCTACTCCACAGTGAAGTTGCACTTCAGTGCTGGCGTCGACCAAGGCCAAAAGTGCTTGCACAGAATCACTTCTAATTAATTATTGCTATGCGCACTGGTGTTTCGAGCTCATTTCACGATTACAACACCCATAGGCATCTTTCAAAGCAAAAAAAGGAAACATAGAAACTTCGTACCTTTAGCCTTTTGAGTAAGCTTTCTACGTTACATAAGCTAAAAATAAAAAAAAAAATTAAAAACAGAAGCCGCTGCCACCGGCCGTGATTGTAACTCAAGTGTGGTAACTAAGTTTTTTGGAAGCTAATCTACATCGCGGTGCTTCACCGCCATGCACTCCTGAACGGCCAACACGGAATCCTTTTTGCTCTTTACGTCAGAAATATGAATCTAGTTGTGGGAGTAAAAATTGAGCGTAACTATTTTAGATTCAACTTCTTCAGCAATGATGCACCTTTTTCTGCCGAACAAACTTCGACATAGGCCGAGAGAGCCACACAGGCTATTTTTACTCAGGATTGTAGATTGGATACAGTTGCGCTCACTGTCCCTTTAACTCGCCAAATCTCCTTGAGTCCGCGGACGTTCAGTATTCCCAGCTTCCTGTGGCAGCTTCTTTTTAGAGTTTCTTCTTTAGCAAAGAAGGTACACTTCGGTCTTATATTCCGAGGTGGAGCTGTCGGCGGCTGCAACGCCAATTTTTCTGCGTCGTAGCAGTAAAACGCTTTGAAGTAAGATTTGGTGACCACGATTTTTTGTGGTGCAAAGGCATCTGTGGCCAAAGAACGCTATGACGCAAGCAGTTTTCATCTCCTCAAGGTGGGCTCAAGTACCCGTTTCCCAAGAAATTTCCCCTAATGAAGCCGAGTACCAGGTCAACGGAGAGCTTGTACCGTTCGAATTACCGATGGCTACCCGGCGGCCCTCGTAATCGACCTCACACCTCCCGCATTGTAGGCCGCCGCCTCCCTATCTATGGGCGGCATAATAGGCATTATTCCTACAGAAATAGGCACAATGTGAGATTATATGAAATGTAAATATTGCCTCTGCTAACCAGATGCACTGGGCTGCTCGTTTTACTCTTGCGTAATGATTGGTATAATCGCCGATATTTTTTACTCGGGGAAAAATATAAAATCAAGGTTTTTTTGGTTGTGCTGTAGTCATGACAGAGGGAAATGAGCATAACTGTCTCTCTCACGGTGCACGCGTGAAGCGAACCGTGAGGAAGTTCTTGACGAAGGAGTGGAAGGAAAAAAGAAAATGAAACAGCCATCGTTAAGGAGTGCTCCGGGATAACTTCGATCGTTTGTGATTTTACTGACAGAGTAAAGCACAAGAATGTGTTTGCATTTCGCCTCCATCGATGATTCCATCACATAACCTTGCGTTCGGCGGCCGAACTCCACAGCCACTGAGCCACCACAGCTGCGGTTAAAAACTTAGAAAGAATACGCATAGTGTTGTAAGGGCATTCGTTCAGCGTATGAAGTTAACGAAATACCGCAGGTGTTTTTGCTGCCAGGCGGGAGACCTCGGCGCTGTACATTCGCAGTTGCAACAGCGTCTGCGTGCCATTGACAGTGCCGTCAGGGGATGGGAGAACACCTGCGTGGATGCACTGACGGGGACGAATATCGTGCTCCGCAGTGGAAATACCGCGAAGGATATGATGAACAAGAGCATGCCGGTGAAAGTGCGCGTTTTCCGTGCAGATGATAGAAGGCATAGTTTAATTTTTAATATCTGTATCCTGTCGAGCTTTGCCAGCCAGTATTGAACGGACAGCATCACAAAAAAAAAAAAAATATGATTGAGCTGGGTTAATTCTCTGTCTACCACAGGCTGTGCCTCTACCCTGACGGTATCACTGGTACTTTTGTCTTCGCTGTAGTATATGGAGGTTATTTCATACGAACAGTGTCATATGAATTTGAAATCAGACCTAACTCGATTTTTCAAAGCAACTATAGTCACACGACCACCGTACGAGCAGTCTTCAGCACATTGATGTCGGCTGCCGTCACGCTTCTGGCACTTTGTCGGCTCTCTATACCGATTACCTCAATGTTTTGTATAAGGCACACAGCCTTGAACATAGTGATGTTCAACAGTCTCGGAAGAGAACAGCAGTTTACGGCAGGCAGCGGCGCGTTAAAAGAGTGGAGGATACGTCTATATAGCGCAGGTAGGGACCGCAGATCAGAATAACGGCGGTGAAATAACTACCAGAATAAGAAAGGAATGGAATGCATTTGACAGGCATTGTCAGGTGATAAACAGCAGTTTATTAATATCCCTTATGTGCATAGTGTATAACAGATGTATCTTACCAGTTCTTACCTAGAGTGGCAGAAACATGGAAGCAAACGAGAAGTGTTGAGGGCAACGCAGCGAGCTATGCACTGAAAAACCTCTGATGCAGGGTCAAGAGGCAAGAAGTTAGGAGATGGACCAGGGAACAAACTCGGAATAATGACACCCTACAACAAATGAAAGAGAAATAGGCAAGGGCAGTGCATCTAATGCGAAGAGTAGTAACAAATTGCGGTTGAGGGTAGCGGAGTTGATTTCAAAGTAAGGCAAGCGTAGCGGGGGGTGGCTGAAAGTTACGTAGGAAGATGAGACTAGGAAGTTAGGGATAAAGTGGCCGCAGTTGGCCAAAGAAAATGTTAATATGAGCGACGCAGGAGAGGTATTTTTCCTGCATTGAAGGTGTTAGTCTCATGATTAAGGCACCGGTACAAGTACAGTGAAAGACCGACTGTCCGTATAGGGCAAGCGCGAAAAATGACCCAGCTGGTCTTAAAAAGAACAGTGTGAGGCAGCAATAATAAGCCTGAATATCCTGAGCTATGTTCTATTTCTTGCAAAAAAATTCCCACCTGCAAAATGCTTTATCAGGTTTGGAAGCAGCACGTAATGGTTCACTAATCTTCAAATCACGCTGAGGAAACGATTGAACTGCCTGTAGTCTATTTTACAGCGACATTAGCTAGACGTTGAGTTTACCTCTGAATGGCTCGCCTAAATTTTCTTTTTGGCGCAGAAACCTAAAGAGGTTCGTTGTACAAGGTAGGTCGTATGAACCATCGTACCTAGGGAAAATTTCTTATGGGCAATATCCAGCCCGTGAAAGGAGAGGGTGCTCACATTTTCCGTTACGACTCTTAAGTGTTTCGCGCAACTTATCTATCCGCCCTACATGCACATTTGAAGCAGATAACCATTTATTATTAACTGAAAGGTTTTGAGCAGTGACCTCCGGCTATTCTACGTTTAACTGTTCTTTTACGCCCCATCTCGCTGTTTGGGCCATCCCATGTAGCATAAAGTAGGCTATGAAGTGAAGGCCCCTGTAGGGTCAATGTGGGCGTAAATTCGAGCCCCAGTGGCTCCAATGTGTGGTTTGCAACGCGGGCTCCAGTCGGCCCCCAGTTGACTGCCCACATACACCCCAATAGGTCCCATTAGTCTTATTTTCATAAAATGTGGGTAGCCCTTGGGGGCGAACGAATCAGGTTTTCATCTCAGTTACCCCCTCCTAAATCGGTGTAGGACCGATGCGGGTTCTAAAGGTGCAAGCCCAATTAGGGCCCGTTCATATTGTCCCGTCAGGGGGCCGATGTAGATGTTTTAGGGGCAGACCCATATAAAACGCCCTTATGTACCCTGAAGGCTTAACATCATCTACTAATTTTTTCACTGTCAGCCTGACCTCAGCAAACCTCCGAAATTTTTGTTGCAAACAGGGAAGCAAATGATTTATCTGCGCTGCCCACAATGAGCATTGCCAGTATTCCTATTACCAGGCCGCGCACATCGTTTACAGACACCATTGATGCACATCGCGCCATTCTGCCGTCCCAGTTTACACCCGCCTCTAGACAGTCCTCGCCACTTTGGAGAGTGTACAATCATCGTGTTCTTTACACACCTGGCATCAGGAAGAAGAACGATTTATCTTCGCTAGAACTAAAACACGTCACTCTGGAATATTTCTATGAGCACCATGCAAACCGGGTGCACGTCTACACCGACGGTTCAGTGAACCCTGACAGTTCTTCGGGCTCCGTGGTCATCCGTGCAAGGACTACCGAAATTAGAGTTAGGATAGCTCACCAGACCTCTTCGACGGGTGCAGAACTCACCGCTCTTCGTGTCGCCGTTGAAAACATCAATCAGCAGCGCCCTCAGCAGTGGTCTATTTTACCGATTCCAAAGCTGCCCTCCAAGGCTTGCAAGCTGCTCTTCGCCGTAGAGCCCATGAAAAACTGGACGCGGAAATTCGACAACTACATCACTCTGCCATCAATGAAGGACATGACATTATCTACCAATGGCTACCAGGACACAGCGGCATAGCAGGGAATCACCGCGTGGATGAGGTCGTGCGAGCTGCTCACCAGGACGGCGATTTTGTGTCAATCCCCCTTTCGACATCAGACGCAGCGGGCAGGCTTCGCGCACTTGCGCAGGACATCACGATTGCCGCGTGGAATTCCGGCCAATTTTCCAATTCATGTTTAAAACCCTTGGACCCAGATCTGAAGCTCTGGCTCCCATCCGGCCTACCACGACGTGAAGAAACTTTACTGTGTCACCTGTGGATTGGTGTAGCTTTCCCCAACCATTACTCGTTACTGATCGGTATAGCTGATAGCCCTGCATGTGCCATCTGAGGGTATGACGAGACTATATCCCACATTCTTTGTGACTGCCCTCCCTACAGCGCCGCAAGGCAGTCTCTCAGTCGTGTACTGGAGTGTATAGATCCACGCCTACTGACGGAAATGAAGATTCTCGGCCACTGGCCGCGGCGATCGTCGGCGTTGAAGGCTTTAAAGGCACTGCTCAGCTTTTTGCGGACTTCTGGCCTGCATGATAGGCTGTGACTACGAATGCTAACTTTCATGCGACTTCAGTTTGCTGTTACTCTCCTTTCTTTTTCTCTTTTTTTATCCCCTCACCCCCTTCCCCACATGTAGGGTAGCAAACCGATTATTCTTCCGGTTAACCTCCCTGCCTTTTCTCTTATTCCTCCACCTCCCACAATGAGCACGTGCTGCAGTTTGTGCAGAAAGCGCACCTTATTGTTGGGAGTTGCGTGGACAGTCCATGTTTGTGTTCCGAACTATAATGACGTTTGCAGTCTCTCAGGTAGTCCAGTGCATCCTAATAAGTGGGCACAGTCATTCCTGTGCATAATATGATTAGCTTGCACAATTTAACTGAGTGCGAGAGCCCAAGACATATAATTTGAAGTAATGGAATAAAGATGCTAAGAATTGCATTACAAATTTGTGAACTGAAAAATGCATGAATAATGTGATGGATCCAAGCCGGTGGGTTAAATCCCTGCTGTAGCCGATGAAGGACTGCCTGCGGCAACTAATCGGCAGCCCCATTTGGGCTTGCCACGTTTTTTTTTCGCATAGCGCCCGCATTTGTGTTGCATCTGGCCAAAAGAGCACAACGGACCGATGTGGCCAACTTCTGGGCATGCCCGCTTTCCAGTCCTAGCCCGGCTGATGCGAGATCATGGCGCTTTTTGTGTGTGCAGCGCCACTTAGGCTTAACGAGGCTTTTCCTGTACAGAGCCCCCATTGACTCTCTGCCCTCAAGTACCCCAGAAGGGACCAATGCAGGGAGCATACGGTGCGCCCTTTTTCGCTAGCAAGTACTATAGCGGAAAGGAGAGGTCGCGAAAAGAAGACACTGTGCAGGCGTTTGCTTTGCATATTCACAGGCCTCCTGGCACACCGGATGCCAGTCCAAAAACCCGGCGCCAACCTGTGCTAGGAATACATTTGCAATCATTTACGATTTATACTTGCTCTGTGTTTTTTACTACCACATATCAGTTTGGTTTATTGGTTTATTGGGGTTTAACGTCCCGAAGCAGCTCAGGCTATGAGGGACGCCGTAGTGAAGGGCTCCGGAAATTTCGACCACCTGGGGATCTTTAACGTGCACTGACATCGCACAGTACACGGGCCTCTAGAATTTCGCCTCCATCGAAATTCAGCCGCCGCGGCCGGGATCGAACCCACGTCTTTCGGGCCAGCAGCCGAGCGCCGTAACCACTCAGCCACCGCGGCGGGTAGCACATATCAGTAGAATGTCGTCAGACCATCTGCGTCGTTGTACTTATTAACATTGTTCCAACACTTATAGGTGGTTTCAATTAAACACTCGCAAGTGCTCGATAACATATATGTTTTATGACAATTGGTTTCTCAAAATAGACCTCAAGAGCTTGAAATGTGGCGCTGTTTCTCGAGACCATCTAGGGCACGGTAAGCGAAACGATATGCGGTTGTCCATGAATCCAGAGGTCACCACACTTTTTTTTACACAGGTAACTGTCACAGTACTCACATAATGCGCCCATCGAAGTTTGAAGTACTATTTCCAAGCTTTTGTGTGAGCTTAGGAAGTACTGCAGTGCTGGCAGATAATGTGGAGGCCAGTGTCTTCAGCTGAGATACTCTTTTGGATGGCATGAAACTCACACTTGATACGTTACCGCAAGTCTTAGGTTTCTGTAAGAGATTGCGCGAGAAAAGCACGAACAGAAAATTAGTCCCCTCATCAGAACGACCGGCTGTTGGAAAGCCTGCGTGTGCATGACGAGGGAAAATGGCAGTGGAGAAATCATGCCACCTGCGTCCTTTACGAGCCTCGGCAGGTGCTTAACAACTAAAACAACCATTGCGCATGGCGCCAGCAGTGAGGTGGTCTTGCTGCGGGTTTGTTCGTTTCTGTGCACCTGGGATAGAGCGCGAAGTGTTATTGCCCTCTTGTTTATTCTATCGGCGTTCTGGGTGATGTCCTAAGGTGAAGAAAATAAAAAAAACCTACGCACGATAATGGCCTACTTCCGCTGTACTCATGTCGGTTGTGTTACCTCGTTATTTATTATACTCGGATCATCGTTCGCTCTGAAGCGCAATGTACAATTTATGATTTGCCGCACTGAAACTGTGTTTGCTTTGATGAAAGGTTGAAATTCCCTAACCATGTGTAACCATAGTGTGATCCTCAGTGACTCTCTAGGCCACCGCTTCTTGTCGGAAAGCCTTTGCACTACGCCCCAACAAAATGTGGCAGATTTATGAACGCTACACCTATCAGCGCCATGTAAAGGCTTATTTATATTCAAGACTTGCTCGGACTGAAGAGGAATCATTGAGAGCCTCGCGGTCGCGACTTGTGCGGTTATGATTGTCGATTGCGGGGATGAAGATGTTGGGAAAGAGTTAGAATCTGGGAAGGTATTTTAGAATTAATCTGTATGTATGTACTCAAAGAAGCTGTAGCTCTTATACATTGGTGACACGTTTTAACAGCGCAGTTATTAGAGGGCCGTGCTGAAGGTGCGAACAAATACGCATATCGCACCAGCCACCACGGCAGCTCGGCGGTTGTGGTGCGCGGCTGCTGACCAGAATGACGCGGGTTTGATGCATGCTCCGGTGGTCGCATTTCGATAGAGGCGAAATGTTACAGGCCCATGTACTATGCGATGTGAGTGCACGTTAAAGAATCCCAGGTGGTAGAAATTATCCCAAGCCCTCCCCTACGGCTTCCCTAATTGCCTGAGGAGCTTTGGGAGTTCAAATGGCATAAAACCAAAATAATTGTATTATACACTGTTTTGTTTTTTTCCCTCTGCACAGAAATGATTGTTGTATTCGGAAAGAGGGACGAGTGTCTGCCATAGGTTATCAAAATTTTGGACATTTTTACGGTATGCGAAAGTGCGAAGGATTGCGATACTCTTTATTGTACGTAGCACCGTTTGATCAGGGAATCATTGAATGCGGACTTTAAAACCTCCACTGTTTTATTTTTTCACATAGACATAGAAGGAGATGTTCGTCGAAGAAAGGAAAGAACTGCACAAAGTGACGAAGACGAAAGGCAAAGGAACGAACACAACACCATGCACACGCACAGGCGGCCTAGTGTTTATTCACGGAGGCGGAAGCATAGGCTATAAAGGTGGGAAGCCGGGCACGTGACCATCTTTGTCACTCTTGCAGGCACGTTTTGCGCAGTCTTTCCTTTCTTCGATCGTGAACCAACTATCCCGCACGATATGTTGGCGCCAGATTACGTAACTACCCTTTCTGTTCAAGAAAACTGGCCGATATTTTCGGGTCACTATGGGTAAAGTCTTTGCCCTTGTCCCGTGTTTAACACCCAGTTGTGTACATGTTTCAGAACAGAAGTATCCCGTATTTAACACCCAGTTGTGTACACGTTTAAGAACAGAAGTAACTGATTAGCGCTACACTTACTTCCCCTGAAATATAACTGATTGCAGCGGTCAGTTAAGGCCCATTACAAGTAAGTGAACAACTGATGAGAAATGATCGATTAAAATTACGTTATTTTTTATTCATCATTTCTTAGCGTAGCGCAAATATTCAATAACGGTATTAACCTTGTACGGCTGGCATTACCTATAATACGATGCAGTGCACACGCTGGTAATTTCATGTGCAGTTGTTTTGCGGACATCGGCACATTTTTCACGTTTCCTAACGAAGCTTTCAGTAGCCACACTGAAGAGTACTGCATTATACACTCCGTAGGCAATTGCGTTGCTTTAACATGTGAGGACCTTAGGCACCATCTAGAAGTTATGCGAAGCCCTCTCTTCGTTTTTGTTCGTGCTCTGAGGGGGTGACAAAGCTGAAACTCAGTAACCATAACATTCCCGTGCTCTGTCGTCTTGAAATGCGAAGTGCGGAGTAAGTGTCTAGAGAAGGGCAGAGAATTCGGGCTTGCACGTGCGGACATCCTCGCAGCCGCGGCTTCTCAAAAAATCGATCACACTCGCTCGCCCCCGAGTTCAGGTTGTCGATGTCATACCACTCACTACGAGTTGTTTTTGGACAAAAAACGTACAGGCTAGAAGTGATCAATTATTTTTAAAAAATATTTAGATTACCGAGAACGTTCAACTGTACAAAAAGTAATCAGTGCAGTAGAAAATAAAAAAAATGCTGTTCATTTTAAGTAATCACTTGCTTTCAACGAGTTGCATAGAAGTGGAGTGACAGCGCAATTATATTGATTGATCTGAAGCTTTAGAGGCGAATACCTCAGAACACGGGCGGGCTAGGAAAATTTTACCCAATGTTGTGGAGTAGTCAGGGATGAGACCGCCTATAAGTGTCGTCATAAACATTTACACTAGTAGGACTCATTAAAAAGCAAGCATATTAATTGATTATATTAATAACGGGGCACACGGCTGCAATTATCCTTTCACTTTGTGTCCTGCTGGTCGCATAACGTGCGCATAAAGAAAGCATTCATGTACTACACCTCATTGTTTGGTTTAAAAGAATCCGGAGTCATTTTTGAACACCCTCCTATTTAGGCGCTGGTAGTTTCTTGGCATCTATGTTTCTGAACTGTGCCCTGGCCCCCTCTCCCCCCCCCCCCCCAACCGACTCGCACCGAAAGCATTATGTGATGTATACTGCTCCGTCTGCAGAAGTCAACCCTATGTTGCCCAAAACACTCTGTGCATTTGTGATGTTAAATGCAGGAGGCTAACGCTCACAGGAATATACTTTCACGGAAAAAGTATAGAACATTTAGGCAAGATATCTAAGCTTTGAAAAGTAGAAAAAAAAGAGCAAGTCTCAGACGCTGGAAAATGAAACACACAGGAGTGCCCCCCCCCCCCCCCCATACAATTCTTTAACGCAGGTGCACCAACGGATCTCATTAAAAGATACTGGCTTAGCATGCCTCAGAAAATTTTTTCTTTGCAGCGACGCGCCAAAGGCGCTACGTGTTCTGCTGCGGTTTTTCGCCACGTCACATATGCGGAGAGCCAGAAGAGCAGATGGAAGGCCTTAAAATTACCGAACGTTGGCCGCCTCTCACAGGTGGGAGCAGCAGGATGCGACCGAGCCATCGAAGTCTTACTTGAAGCTTAATTTTATGTTTTTACAGTTGCACAACTGTAGCCTGTGATGCGGACGCAGTTTTTTTTTTATTGAAATAGCTCAGTGGCTCTCCCCTACGATAGAGCTAGCTTTCAGCGTGCCGGAAGTGGTTGCCCAGAGTCGAGCTATGACTGTTTTACAAGGGGGCGTTGTGCGATGAGTCAGTGACAAACGGAGTGACAAAAGAATGTACACGTCCGCATGCGCTCGTATCGCACGTCTGGTATGAGAGCTTGCAGAGCCAACTGGGACTGGTGCCGAATGCAAACGACGTCGGTTCCTCGCCGAAGCTTTGTGTGGTGATTTCGTGCTGAGAACCTTTATTTCGTCCAGTATGCGACGTGTTATTTTTCTGTGCTTTGTGTTTCACGCAACCCTGTGCACGGGTAAGTGTTCGTTTTTTCAGTTTACATGTGCCAAAGCTCGCCGCACACTGTGCAGTGTTCAATAGTGTTGGCAACTTTCCCCACAGCTCATCTATTTCTTTTTTTTTTCTACATTTGAGCTATGCAACGCGATAAATATAGCTTGGCGAAAGAGATGAAGAGAAAGGATTTGCTGGTCAAGACCACGTCACAATGCTTGAACGCAGCTCTGCTCAAATAAGTCCTACTGGAGCTTATCCCAATTGTATAGACTATCTGTTGCGCTCAGCTGAATGACGCAGTGCGTAATGTGGAAAAAAATCTGCGGAATCAGATTGAATGGGCTAATTCTGGAATTTTTTTGTGCGCCAGCACTAGAGCTTCCACTCAGCCGCTTAGCCCTTGTCTGTGGCGTTCCTCTGTGAGGGCAAGTTGTGATGACGTAAAAAGTCACGTGGTCCAGCTAGCCCACCTGCCACCTAGTTTGCTTCTCTGGGGATTTTAGTGCACTAGCATTAGAGCCCCTACTCACCGATTTGGCCGTTGTTTTTCGGTCCTTCTGGGACCTTGAAAAGCTCGGTCACTGGGTTCCACCTGTCTGGGTGGCAGGTGGCGTACCTAGGTCACGTGACTTTGTTACAGCATAACCTAACAAAAGGACTGTGAACAAACTGCCCACCATAGATGGTGGCAGTTCAGCTAATGATTAGTCGCGAGAGGTTGCTCGGGGAGAGTAATCTGGGTCTCATGAGCCCGGTCGCTGGCAGCACCTGCCATCGCAGGACAGTGGCGCATCGCTTGACCGCAGCGCCGCTGCGCCAGGAGTGGTACGAGGACTACCAGGCATCTATCAATGTTAGATAGAGAACAACAAATTACAGAATGAATACCAGAATGCTGCGCACCTTATTTGCATAAATCGTCCGTCATTTTTTTTAAAGATGGCATGTTAGATTTAACGTCCCAAAAGCAGCACATGGAGCTATGAGAAACGTCGTAATGGAGGGCTCCGGATTCATCACGACCACCTGGGTCCATTAAAGTGTACCTACGTCCCTCGGCATTTTACAAATTCGCTTCCATCGAAATATGGCCGTTTCGGCTTCGATAACAGGTCATTGGGTTCAGCGGTTGGACACGGTGGAAACTAAGCCATCGAGGCGGGTAATCTTTACTAGACTTCTGAAGAAACATCAAGAAAGTAATCCAGACCAACTGTTAAACTTTTAGGCGGGGCGCCTGTTGCGGCGGTAAAAAAGCATGGCATAGTAATTTCTGTGGAAATTTTCGAAAACAGTGTAGGCGTTGGCTATTGCACATAAACTGCACAGATTTGTAATCTAAGGTAAAAATAAAATGTTTACTGTCCCAACTTTATAACAGAGTGATGAAGGTTTCCCTCTGTTCTAAAAAAAAAAAACTTTTATGAATTCAGTACACAAGTGGCGCTCATCAGTCACATACTCGCTTGTGGGCTTTAGCTGCAGCCATCAGATGAACTTGCTTTTTTGATTTGCTCTGATGATTTCTGTATGAGGAAGCTGTGACGCACTATTGTGTACGATGCGTTAAATGTTGGTTGCGTACTGTTGAAAGTGAGCCCTTACGCCCTCCGTGAAGTTGTTTGTGGCAACATGCGTATGGCTAGACAGACTCGAGCGCTCATGTCCTGTTTTCATGACGGCTGGAAAAAGGCGTTTCACAGCAACAGCTGCTGACCACGCAGTTCCTGGTTGCGCGGCGTCGATGTCAGCCTCACACGAAGGAGTGAGAGGAGGAAAACGTGGAAAGTGAGAAGTAAATGGTGCAATGCATCACACTGACTGACTTCAGCCCAGCGACGTCATGGCAACGCGCCACAATGACTTATCCAGTCACAGTGACGTCAGAAGGAAAGCAACTGATGACGTACAAGCATTTCATGCGATCGCACTGGACTGCATCTAACCACATTATTCGTCTCCTTTCCTCCTACCTCTCACCGGCTCTAAGGCTAGACGACGGGCTGGTACGGACGGATGAGCGTCCTTGCGTCACCACGCGTCACTCTCAAAGCCAAACCAACGGCGTATATGGCGTATGCTCGTCCGTGATCCATGACTACCCTATACTCGCTCCTTAACCCCCCCCCCCCCCCCCTCCTTCTAAGCCTGTAGTCCACGACTAATAGCATCATCCGGCTACACCAAATCTCACAGAGATGGCAGCTAAATAACAGAACACGGGACATCCCTATCCAGTTACTAAACACAAACAAAATATAAGCATTTCGCATTCCAGTTGTCAGTGCAATTTTGCATTTGTGCAGTGATGAACGTTCGGTCAATTGGTCTACGCGTCGGCTGTCAACATCCGGTTACACGCAATCACTTGACTAACGCCAGGCGCAAGACCTAGTGCCCATTGCGTTTTTTGCGGTAGCGCCGGTTGCTACAAAAACTCTAGGCCCTAGGCTTCACTTTAGGCCTCAAGGAATAGCGAAAGGCTGCCACGATAACTGCGGCATCTATATCACCGAGTTTATTGGATAGTCATCATTACGCAAGAAATAGACAAGTTTTCAAAAAAAAAAATTTCTGGAAAGGAATTTGCTTGGGATTTATTGGCAACTTTCAAACTAGAAAATGAGCTGGTTTCACCTCATTCATAGTCTGTCGTAAATGGAAGAGTTTTAAACTATGTTTTCCAGTGTCGCTGTATCCACAACCACTCTGATGGCCATATCTGATACGGAACAATGAGAGCAAGCATTCTGATTGTAAACCTCTGAAGGAATTGTGGTGCATTTTTGTCTCCTAAGATACAACTATGGAGCATTACTATTCTTCCTTGCGATCGCCTGCCTGCAGGTGTACGCATTAGCAACATCGAAACGATTGAAGATTTACGTCAAACGGAGATTATTTTGCTCAGGACAATAAATAAGAAGTTGCGTGTTGGCCTTTTCTTGATTGCATCTGCATTGTCTGAGTTCACGTTTCTGCCATATTAGAGTTTAGGGCTCAAAGCGTCACTTCTTTAGCATTTCTTCCTGAGCCCAACATGACTGTTAAATGGAACTTTTAGAAGCAAGTGTTAAATGCTAAGATGAAGTCCACGGCTGTCCGAGTGATTATTTCATTTTCACCAGTATAATTATAAGAAGTAACTAATGCCACACGTATGCAAATCTATACTCGCCCCTCTATACGGTCTAAAAGGCAGATGTGGAATGGGTTTCTTTCTGCAACTGCATTTAAAAAGCTGGGTGAATTAAATTATTCCTGAAGAAGCGAATATTGCTTAAACTTGATGAATTGTGTTGTATGATAACTGATTTACATGTTTGCTTTTTCTAGGTTTGCTGCCGACTGTGGATGAAGCGTCTTGGGTTCCGAAATGCAGAAATGCATTACCTTTTGTGAGTTGAAAATTCAAGATGAGTTCTCACACTTTCAGAATGAGAAGTAAGGGAACAAAAACATACTGAAGCCGACTTTTGTAAGCCATCAATATGTACTTTAGATGTTACATATCTTATGAGTAAAGGAAAACGTATAAAAAAGCGAGGAAAAACACAAAGCAGAAACATGCCCGTCTTCATGTATTCACGCCTTCAGTACTGTTTATCCGTTTGGGAACGAGGAAAACCAATATAGATCAGTTATTAATTTTGCAGAAACGCTTACTACTCATTATTGAGAACACACCTTACACGAGACAGAAGAACAATGTATTAACAATCAGAAACCTCATTAACAGGACAACAGCAATTACCTATTCCACGCAATCAAGCTTAATGAAAGTAAATTCTTTCTAAAATACCTACCGAAAGATCGCGAACAGAACACAAGGTACTGAACTTACAACAGCGGGTAAAATGCGAACAAATTACGGCATGCAACAATATTTTGTTATACCAGATTTCTTAAATCGTATTTCCGCCATCCTGACCTTAGTAAATCAGTCACCTTCGTTAGCAGTCGTAAAAAAATTGAATGCGTATTTGCTGTCACTTTAATAGGAACTTGACTTATGAAATCGCGCCCGGTTGCTATGAATTCCTGCATTATATTTACTTGGTTGCCCCTCCAATCCCGATCTGGGTCACTGCCTGTAGTATATATTCCGTTGTTATCCGCTCTTCAGTGCATGTAACCTATTCAGTTTTTTCCCTCACCGTACGCTGACGTGTCGTGTGTATTGAGAGATTGATACTCGTCAGGAATCTGTGCCTCTTTGTCAGCCTAGACAGACTTGTACTTTTGTGCCTTGTCTGCCTGAAATAAACATTCAATTCAATTAAAAAATTAGAATATCGGAACTGCCACTGTTGTCTTCCGTTTAACTGACACAGCGCCATTTGAAATTGTACGCGGGGGCTGTCGACTTCAAAAGCCGCTTGCCCTTATTTTTTTTTGTTCAGCGACACTGAATGAAATATTGAGAGTCCATATGCAGAACCATTGCTTAGCGCTTTAGGGCGCTTTGTTCAGCTCAGAACGATTTCTTCGTTTCAGGCAAGATTATCATCCCTCATCTCGAAAACTACATGTTCTTTTATGCTATTAATCTAACACAAGAAAGGCATTTCTCAAAATAGGGAGCTTGGTAGCATGTCTGCCACCATTTTCTTGCTGGCAGATGACTCCACCAGTACTTAAGGTTTTGTTTTGTTAATTTCTGAAGCGATGTGCATCTTCTCAGCACAAAATGATTTCTCAGTTCTTACGGTGTTGATTTTACTAATCCTGGTGGGAATAGTTTCTATTTTGAAATTTTATATGCGCATGTGAAAATTACCCTTTGGCTCTTCTTGTTGTGAATAAACGAACTGGCTTTTTGTACGGCTGGAATTCTATTTTGGCGAAAATCTTTGTTTTGAATCGAAGTCATAAGTTACGGATGAAGCAGCTAGATCTGTGGAGACAGTAGCAAGAATGTCTTATTAGGGGTCCTATTCACCTCCTTGTCCCGCCAAACGTAATAACGATGAATAACTCATTATTTGGCCGGTGTTATTACACCGTTCAGGGTATCTTACGCAACTCGCTTTTCTCGCAGAAAGTTCTCGGGAAGTACGTAACAAGATGTACATACCTCTGTGAAGGACTGCCCTACCGGTCATCTTGGGAGTACGACGGTACACCATGTGCGGTGAGATAAAATTCATAAATTATTGAGCGCGTACTAGGCACACAGAAGTATTCTCGGCAACAAAACCACTACTGTTAGCTATCCAAAGAAAGCACTGCTTGTGAGGCTGAAGGAAATTATGTAGAAATTAGAAAATTCTCCCTCAGTTTTAATGATTGTTTTGCCCTTTAAACTGTACTCAACAGAAATTCAATGCTTACTGGAAATTAGAAAATAAAAAGCTCATCCTTTGCGCAGTAAGCAGCATGAACGGTAATGCAAATAAATCAAAAAGACGTGCTAGAAATAATAGCGCTTATATAGATATGCTTAGTGGTTTCCTACATGCTGCATATTGCTGTGCTAGCAAGACGAAGGGAACTATAAGAAATGAGGAGTGTTGCAGTTTACACAGTTTTTTTCTTCACTGTATACAGAAAAGAATTACGCCCGTTTTCAGCAGCCGCCAGCTCCTAGAAATAATTTCTTTGTGTGTTGGCTCCTCTCTTCAAAACTGTAGCGAACAATAAAAAGTTATGCTGCTGCAAACTTCGTATTTAGGTCCTAACCACAACGGCTTTGTTGTTCGGAAGATGAGCACGTTTTTGAGCAACAATGCAGATATGACCAAAATGATTTTTCTTGCCCTTGAGCGCCGAAGTACTTACATGTTAAGGCTGCTCTTTGTGCAAAGCGGCAGTTGTGTGAAAACTGTGCCATGAAAAGCTAATGTCTTCCGGTTCTTATGGCTAATATTCCGCTCATTCCCTTCCAGAAATTGGTGGACGGAAAAAGAACGGAAGGTTTCTGTCAAGCTGGAAAGTGCGAACTCGTTGGAACAAAAAGATAACTTCGCTGAAATAACGAGTGGTGCTTACAATGAAAGCTTAATAGCACAAATATTATTTATGTCATCCTTGCAATCATCGTGCTGTTTTTCGCTCCGTGAATTAAAATGGGCGTTTCGTGAGGAAACGCTTTGTTTATAGCGCTAATAAATCCATCATAACTGTGATTCTTGCAATATCTCTACATGCCCTCACAGGAAATGCCGGTACGAGGTCGTAGCAAAGTCAGCTTGTTTTAATAAAAAATTCATCATTATCTTAGCAAGAAATAACCCTTTTTGGAATCTGCCACTGTCGGCGGATTGCTCTCATCATCATCATCATCATCATCCTGACTACGCCCAATGCAGGGAAAAAGCCTCTCCCATGTCTCTCCAAATAACCCGGTCCTCTGCCAGCTGGGCCACCGTATCCCCGCAAACTCCTTAATCTCATCTACCCACCTAACTTTCGGCCGCCCCCTGCTACGCTTGCCTTCTATTGGAATCCACTCCGTTACCCTTAAGGACCAGCGGTTATTGCCTTCGCATTACATGCCCTGCCCAAGCCCATTTATTTCTCTTGATTTCGACTAGGATTTGATTAACCTGTGTTTGTTCCCTCACTCACTCCGCCTGCTTCCGATCTCTTAACGTTACACCTATCATTTTTTTCTTTCCATAGCTCGCTGCGTTGTCCTTAACTTAAGCTGGACCCTCTTTGTTAGCCTCCACTCTATACTTATATACTGTATATAGCATAGAGCAATATGCACTATAGAAGTGCATTCCTCTATACTTCTGCAAATACTGAATTATATCCTTCTGAAGGAAATTAATTAGGGTTTTAAAAACGCATTCAGGTTCGCGTAAAGTTAATACGCTACAGCATTATCAGCATCATCCGCATAACAACGCCCAATGCAGGACCAAGGGTTCTCCTAAATCTCTTTCATAGTATACTCACAGCAAGTTTTTGCTGGGCAAGTTAGCTTAGACCAAGGGATCACAAAGAAAAAAATTCATTGGTTTTCGCTCTTTGCCTTACTGTTGCCGAATGTTTGCAATTTTTGCCGTTGTCATTCTTAGTGACTTCTCTGTAACCAAGCGCACGTTTCAAGTATGTTTCCCTAAGTACTGATAACACGTTGTAATTTTATCTGTTTCTTTGCACCTTCTTGGTCTTCTCAGACTGCAGTATGTTCTAAATAAATACATAAATACCGGGGAAGAATATTACTGAAATTCCTGCCTTTGACATGTAGTGCGCGGTGACTGCGCCATTGGCTTATCCGATCGCTGGCAAGAATGATTATTCGGTGAATACTATGGCTGCCTTGGAGTGGAAGATTGGCGGTTAAATATTGAGATCTAGCGTTGGATATTACGCTCTCTTCTAGTTTTAATACCGAACGAGTCGTTCACAGTTGATTTGGGGCTTCTTGCTTGACGGATAGAGATAACTGAAATGAACTGAACGCTTCAGGTAGATTGTATTAGGGTTTGAGAAATGCATGCTGGAAGTTGCTCCAGACTGTGTGTTCAACTGAATTGCTGATGGCAATACTGTGCTATAAATTTACTGCTTTACGTTACTCCCAAAATAGATTAATACAAATTGAGCAGGAAAGCTTGTCGACCTTTGTACATCTAAAGTTACCTTTCGTCATTCGACAAGGTGCAGTAATATAGACGGGTGGCATATTACTCGTCTGTTATTATGCGAAGATTGGTGCAGGGAGCGATGAAAGTGTACGGCGGCTATATCTATCTCTTTGCATGAGCGAAAACATACAAAAACGCACCGAAACAAATGAATTTAACGCGCACAGAATATACCCACGTAGGCTTAACTGAACTTCCACACGCCATGACGCCTATTCCGGTCACGTTAGCTCTATATGATACTGTTCTCCTTATTTCAATTATCTTTATCTGTCAAGCAAGTAGCCCAATCTACTGTGCAGAAGGCCTTGGACAACAAAACTAGAAGCGAGCGTAATATCGGCGAACATTTGCAGAAGTGCGCAAATATTCAGCATGCAGGAAAATCTGGTAAACCAAACAAGAAATTCGGCCAGCCACTGAGTACATCCCCAAAGAAACCTACCACGAATGTCACAAGGGCGACGACAAGCCTTGCACATTAAAATAGCAGCACAGAACTGTGTGTGTTGAGAAACATAACCGGTTTCTCACCAGTTGAACCGTGAAGTAAGGGGTCTTAATTTATTTAGAATTTAGAACGCGTTTAAAAATATCTTTTTTAATGTTCGACAGTCGCCATCTGTAACGTTTGCGCCATCAGTAATGTGGGAGACGAGGGCTTCTTTTTCAGAGAACTTGACAGCTATATCTTTAAGCCGTGATCCGCATGCACAAATCTGGGAATGGGGTATTATTTCGGTCAGCATACGGAATGGATGGCGTGATGTTTGGCTTCAAACGTTTCAAGGAGTAATATAAGTACTTATGCGTGTCCCCAAACGTGAAATTTTCAATATGCGTAGTCCCGAGTTCGAAAACAAGATGCTTATACAAAAATTACATGGTGACGTCGGTTCTAAGTTTAGACACATCATTATCGTTGGAGTTGCAGAAAACAATTACGCCATTTAGCTACGGACACACCACATGCACGTGAAGTCTTTTAGACAGCACGGAGGTTTTTTGCGCTTCACAGTCAACTGCAGTGGAATGACCAATGAGGCGTTGGTGACCACGTAACCCCTTTTTAAGTGACACCATACTAAGGTACCACGACATAAACGCTGATGAATTTGAAAACGCGAGTGTTCCTGTGCAGAAGGCGGCTGCTATTGACCGCAAGAAAGCAATATGCCAACCTGCTGGTCGTGCAGTCCGCATCAACCTTGCGCCGAGCGGTCGGAAGACGCGCTTCGCTGCAAATAATGCCGGAACTGGGTGCAGCTGCTAGATTTCAGAGATAACACTTGCGCAGCAGTACGGGACTGTTTTCTAATTTCAGTTTTTGTTGCCCGGTACGAACTGCTCGAGCGCTTACACAAGAGGGACGCAGACTGTACTTCGGGCATGCTTTGAACTACTGCCAAATAGAATTTAGAGATTTAGAGATTCAATATTTCAGGGATTTTATTTAATATTTCACGTACTACGCAATATAAAGCATTTAAGGCCAGAGTCATGATCAATTACACATTGCCGCGGTTTACTTCAGAAGACATTTAAAGCAACTATGCGGCCGCTGCTAGATAATTTTGTCTACTGGCAAGACAGCGAGCAGAACAGCATCTGCATTGTTTTAGCAAGAATGCTCACCCTTCCACTAGATGATAGTGTGCGCTTTAAAGAAACGGATGGGGACCGGAGAGTGGTCAGTATTACTACAATCCGGGAGCATTTTTCGGTAGCGTCATGCCTCTCTAGCTGCACAATTCAGTTTTTTTAAAATAGGAATATTGTTATTAGCGGTTATCCAGCACCAGACTGTGATGTACTCCTCCTGGAAACTTCAGGTAGCTTTCCACAGTACCGTGTGCGCGACAAACTCCAAACCTTTTGTGTGAAGCTGCAACACTTGAAAAAAAAAAGATTGTGGATTATTATCATAGTTGAAGGCACGAATTGCACCATTTTACCTGCAGAGTGGAGGGCCCTTTTGTTTTAAGTGTCACAGAGGAAGCGAATTTTTTGAAGACTTCTAACCTGCCGATATGGACAACAACGAGAAAAAAAGGTAGTTTTCTTTCAGCTTGAAGTAATATGTTCTATTATAATAAACGCTGTAGTTCTTTTCAGCTTTAATGATTGTGTGGAATACAAAGTGCCAGTTTGTTTTCTACTGTGCGTATAATATTACGAAGTCCTTCCGTGAGAGCACACTGCGAGTGGTAGGTCTTGGTGCGTTGTGTGGAAGGGCAGAGTATTTCAGTGTTTGCAGGTATTTCGTGAAACTCATCCTTTATCTATGACGTCCCAAGCTGCTAGATGTTTAGGCGAGGTGTCAACGCGTTCATTCGTGGGGAGATTTCTACGCTGGAGGCAAAACGTCGGAAACTGTATCCACGATTTTCTACTACATTCCTTTATGTGCCGTGGGCTGTTAAAACTAAAGTCAAATGGCCTTAGGAGCGACTTACACTGTGAGCATGAAATACTGATAGCAAGACTGACAATTGTTCACCCGGTCAAGGTAGTTCTGTACTTTCGCCATGCAACTGCTCTTGGTTTAAGATTGCTATTGCTTTGCAACTCCCTAGGGGATTAGAGGAATACAAACCTTTCCTAGCGCTTTGCTTCGCAGAATTGAGCCTGTTAAACAGATTTTCTTTGGTTGGCTTCCCAAGCTTCACCACAGATATTAATGCCATTTTGTTAGTTCGATGTTGAGCTCCTCAGTCCGCTGATTGATCACTTACTGGCATATCACCAGAGTAAAGTGCCCACGCCAAAAGCCCATGTGCTCCATGTTTGTTTAGAGCCCATCAGCCCATGTTGCAGATTGCCTTTTGTCCTACATTTTCTTTATGGCTGAGGATGAGCAACGCTTTTGCATGCCGGCTGGTGTATGCAGAAGTTTTATGTTATGACATACTATGACGAATAAAAACAATGTAATATTCAAAAGTCAGGGGAAGGGATCCACAGTTTATAATAGGTCGAGAAGCTTTGGAAAAGTGAAGCGACTGCACCTTTGTGCAGATATTTTACCTCAAATACCAGCCACAAAAGGGCAACGGCTCGGAGAATAAAGTTGAGATTCAGGTTATTGGGTGTTTAACGTCCCAAAGCGACTTAGGCTATGAGGGACGCCGTAGTGAAGGGCTCCGGATATTTCAACCGCCTGGGATTCTTTAACGTGCACTGACATCGTACAGTGCACGGACCTCTAGAATTTCGCCTCCATCGAAATTCGACCACCGCGGCCAGGACCTAACTCGCGTATTTTGGGTCAGCAACCAAGCGCTATAACCACTCAGCCGCCGCGGCGGGTGCTCGGAGAATAAGAATATGGTGGATAAAAATTTGCAGCTACTCTAAGGCAATGTATAATAGTTTTTCAGTATCCCTGAAAAGTACAATATATATCTTGCATCTTTACAATGCACACTTATGAGGCAGAAACTAAGCTAACAAAACGTCTTCAAATCAAACTGAGGGCATCACAGCGAGCTGTAGGAAGGGAAATAATAGTTACAAAGTTAAGAGAGAGAAAGAGAGCAAAGTGAATCAGTGCACGAAAGCAATAGCAATGATACCTTAACTGAAATCAAGAAAAAGAGCGCGGGCAGAGCATGCAATGCTAAGAAAAGATAACCGATAGTCCCTCATGGCAACAAAGTGTATCCCTGCTGAAAAAAAGTTCTATGATGCAATAACCTCATAGAGGCTTCGTCATAGACTATCTTACAATTTATATGATATTCTATGGCATTTCTATGATGAATCTATAATTTTACAGAAATGTATGACATTTGTATGATAAATTTTTATGATTTGTACGATAATTCTATAGTATCTCTATGACAAACTGTATGTGTTTACGACATCATACAACCTTATTGAGCAGGGATTCCACGAGAAGGCAAGCGCAGCAAGGGGTAGTAGACGGTCATGTGGATGGAGGAGATTAGAGGTTTGCGGAGATAAGGTGGCCGCGGTTGGTGGAGGACAGGGATAATTGGAGGTGAATGGAAGAGGCCTATTTCGGCAGTAGACGTAGTTTGGCTGATGGCAATTGCGGCGTTGGGATCGCTATCGCGCTGCAATATACGTTTCGCAGCACCACTTTGAGCTGAGGGACATCAGATGAAGCACTCTTTAGGTCAGTGGTGCTACATTTTAAGCGTTAGACATGAGACGATTCTCCATTAGCGCCAAGTAGGCTGGTCCGTGAGTGATTCCGAAACTGCGCTATTTGTCGTAACTTGGTGATGTGCACTTGTGAGATTGGTTCTCAGGCTGGCGGCGAGGCCCGAATATTACTCCTTCGAAGCAATCCAGGGCAAGAAGTCATTTATTCCTGTTGTGCTCTATCAAATCTCGCCGCACCAAGCAGCTTACAGTACGTCCTGAGGGCAGCTGGACTTCCGCTGCTTTAGCGCTTTGCAGTATTCTGGATGCATGCCTTCATGTTCTTTCGAGATAGAATAATTTTAGCCTAGCGTTTTTCTTAGAGACAATAACTTCAAAGCCGATCTGGACTCTAAAACAAGCTCTAAAACAATAAAACCAAGAGACGTGATTATGCATCGGCGTAGCACCGCTAAATGACTTATTATAATCTAAGATGGAACTAGCAACCCTGGACTGGATATTCAGGTCAGAGATATGTCACAGTTGATCACGACGGGCTATTGAGGTTTAACCCAATGCAGCCACTTTGTGTTATAGTAATGAGACGCTGAAGACTAACTGAAGTTCGATTGTATCGAGACTTTGAAAGAACAAAAAAACTCAGTTCAGGTGTCGCCATCCACAACATATTTTGCAAGTGAAATGTGTGCGTCAACACCGAATTTCCGACGCGGATCCCAGAGCCTACGTTACGCCGCCATTCCCTTCTAAACGATGGCAACCTGACCTCTTCGCTAAGGAGACCAATGGTTTGAATCTACTTCCAGGAGGATTTTAAAATCGAATGTTCTCGGTGATGAATGCTTTGTTTGCTGCCAGGGTAACGTCAACATATATAAAAAAAAGCTGCGGAATCAATTTTTACTCACAACAATAGTTGAATGGGGTTGTGCTGAGTGCCCCTTCTCGTTGCAGCACTCGGAAGCGGCTGTACGCAAGCGGCTAAGTGGCGTCGAAGGCGAGGTTTTACTATCCATTTAGATCCCCTTCCCACTTGCAGGAAAGCTACCCGAAACACGCAAGACCTCGAGTTTCGAAGATTGGTCTCGTCTTGGCGTCTGATATGTAAGCATATTGTTGCGAAATAAAGAAAAAAATATTTGCCTGAGCTGCCGTTACAATTAAATAGCGGCACAAGAAGCCAGCGTGCCTGAGAACAGGTCTGCAATGTGTGTGTTATGAAGGCCGCTGTTAGCGTCACTATATCAGGGTTACCCTTTCTTATATTCGAAAATGGTTCGTGAAGAAGAACAGTGGTTGTAGATGATCAGCTTTATAATGCAGTAATGTGTGCGCTGATGGCTCTCACAAATCGCCAGGACTTAATATATTTCTACTTTAAATAACAACATGGAATAAACAAGGAATTGCGACAATGGTAGCACACTGTATTTCGTATTTTCAACGCAAGAGTTTTTTATTGCGTCTCTAAGACTTCATCATAAAAACCGAGGCGAAACTTGCAAAAAGCAGATAGTGGAACATGAGCATTGTTGTTTTTCACTGGATAGGAGTTAGTGAAACGCGAATATTTTAAAATGCGAATGCGGATCACTAAGCGCTTGCAACTTTGCACAATGCTACAGTTACGCCTGGAGTGTGATGGAAACGGACCGGCGCTTGGAAGTGAGACTGCCCTAAATGTAAGGCCTGATTACATTTTCTAGAAAAAAAAAACAGGATCGCAATAAGCCTACGAACGACCAGTATATGCTGCACTACTTTTGCAACAATAACTTGAGGCAACTTTCATAAAGACTGACAATAACTAACAGCTCTAGTGACCACGTCGTATGTCAGATCAATATACTTCTGATTCCATGAATGTATACATTGCTGAGCCGAGCATTAAATAGAAAAGGTTTTCAGTAAAGCTAATGAGGTCTCAATAATTTACGAGAGTAAGATTTTTTCCTTTGCGTAAAGATCTGGACTAAGCATGCCCTCTTTCAACTTACGCAGCCCATAATATCGCAGCGTGGCCAAATTTAGTCTGATGCTAAAATTTGGCGGTTTGTTCGTCCAAGTAAGGTCAATAAAACCACGTCTCCATTCTGAGTTTAACAAAACATGTCGAGATTTGTTTTGTGTTGAGTAGTCAGGCTGAAATGTAATTTCCAATGTTTTATTCTTTCATTCAGATTACAACAGCATCGTAACGCCCTTTTTTGTCGCCGAAGTAGCAGCTGTGCCTTGTGGTTGATTCCTCTGAATGAAAGTTTTGCGCAAAACAAACAGCAAATTAGTGAGAAAAAAACACTCAAGAGCGTAAACGTGCTACTGTACAGAGAGAAAGCGGTATCAGTTTGAGGAACTACAAGGCACATGCGCAAAGCACACAATACATGTAAAAATGCAAAAAAAAGCAAAGTCTGCGTGACTATCAATGACATACCCACATCGAAAAGCCATTGAGAATGGCCATTAGACATCAGAGCTGAGCATAAAATACCGAGCAACCACAGACAAAAATCAGAAACAAAAGCGAAGCAACAAGGCACAATGGTCTTAATCTGGCACTACCACAACTCACCGCTTTCTTTAGGACGGCAACTGATTTCATTTCATTTCATTTATTTGTCCCTTAAAGGCCCGAAGGCATTACATAAGGGGGGGCGTACATACAGTTTGGAGGGTAGTGGCAGAGAACACAAAAAAAGAAAGGGGGAAAAATACACGACTGATGACTGAAAATACTGATGACTTACTCATGCATGAATTAGAACCAGTGTTTCTAATCGCCATAACTCCCACAGTTTCCTGTGCCAGACTATTAGAAGCGCTTCCGGTTACCCCAGAAGAACCGAACAAAGAATGCCACTGATGTTTGCATGCTCCTCAACGCAATGAAAAGTTCGATCCAGCGTGAGAGCCTAACGTTGTAGCATTCTTCCTAAGCCTGTCAATCAGACAGTACGCTGTCGGGCCTGATAAAAGCGCCACACCACAGAGGTATCTACACACAGTGTAGAAGAAACAAGTTTAGTTTCGTGATTGATATCCTAAACTTTGTTTGTGTCTTGCCGCCTGCTGGTTGGAGCGCAGGAGTGAAACAGTTTCAAAGAGGCTGCAAAAAAAAGTCAACGCAGAACTTATTATTCGCGCTTTTCATATTATCTGATAGCTTATGCATGGACGGAAGTAGTCTGAAAGGCCTTTTTTTCTGCGTGTCACAAGTTCATCAGCGCTTTCCATGTTTCTGCACCATTTTCAGCAAAGTCGCAGCCACAGAACAAAGAACGGAAGAGTGCGCGTTCTAGACGTTCAAGTTGGTGGTCAAAACTGTGTTTTACTCTGCGCGCTTAGGAATCCGAAAGAGCAGATTTCAAACAGGATGATTCAGTGCCATATTTACAAGCTCGGAATGTGCAGAGTCATGCGGCAAAAGTGCTTTCTTCGATCGTGGCATGGAAGGCCTACACAGGTGGTTGTTCAGAGCCTTAAGAGTCTGGGAGCAAGCATGAACACTCCCCCAGATTGAGTCAGCAACATCGGTAACGTCATATTTCAAATCTAGTTGTGAACGGACAACAAAATTGTCACCATATCTATAAATTTTAACAGTACTTCGGTTTTCAAGATCTGCCTTTAGTTTTCGGTGAAATTAGCCTAAAAATATGTCACAGCGCAGGCGCAACAAGAAAACTTTTGTATATAAAGTAAGTTGCCAAATATAGCAGTCACTGAATCGAAATACAAATCCAGTAATTAAAAAAAACAACCACTAAGACAGAACAACAATTATGGAAGTCTACGACACTAGCCATCAATATGTTCACTGATGGGAGAGCCAGGAATAGTTCACCTTGCGGAACGAAATAAAATTTTTTTTTAATGTCTACAGAAAATCTAGAGCTGGCTTCTGCGACTTTTTCTCGAAGCCCCCTAACCACGCTATCGCAACTGCATAGCCTAGAATGATTATCAGAACAAGCCTGCTCAGGAGCATTGAAGGAACTTGCGAACATGATCCTGCCAGCTGTCCCGCTGAGTAATAATAGCTCTGAAGGAGTACGGCGGTTTATGTGTCTTCACGGTAAAAAACACATTTAGCGTGCCCGCCTTGAAACTCGGCGCCTTCTTCTATAGCTTGTCTAGCTTTAGATGGCGCAACAATGCTACAGCCTTGGTCTATCTTTTGCGGTCTCAGCTTTGACGCCTTGATGTCCTTCAACACGACTGACATCGATTTCTCACCGAGCAAACTGCGTGACAAAACGGTGAAGCCGTCCTCTTCATCAGCTTGCAGCAAGGACATGCAAGATTCTGAGAAGAGCCTAGCAACATTTCCCAGCCATTTTTCTTCCCGTTAAAGCTTTTGCAAACAGTTTCAACACGTTCAGAAAAACAGCGTCTTTTCGTCAGGAACTTTCATAGCCATTTGTGTACGGAAGCGGTAATGTCTTGCTTGTGAAATTTGGTCCCGACAGCAAATTTCGGGCCTGGCTGCAAGACCTTCCCTGAATCGGAGGGTTCGGAAGCACCTACGACAAAGTTGACAAGAGCCATACTTTTGTGGGCATTTTCAGGCTTAGGAAGGCTTTGCACTATTCTGCACTACAGAATCTCCGTCCCTCCAAAGTTGAGCATGCACATGTATGCTTAGTTTTCTTAAGTGCCAGCCACTTTCAAGGAATTCGATGGGGAAGCAGTTTATTGAACGGCTACACGTGTTTGGGAATTCCAGGTGGGTAACCATGATGAAAGTGAGTTCGGGGCGCATTCAATGACATCCTCATGACGGTTGACCTTCGTACGAGCATAATATGCGGTGTACTCGCCTAAGAAGCTTTGCAATTTTAAAAATAGGTTTTTCAGATACAAGAGTGCTTTATCGGCGTACCGTTGTCAGCGGTATATTGCATCAGAATACAGCTGACATGTGCTAACTAGTGTGCTGGTTATGTTATTGAATAATTAACATTTAAGTATTACTTTTAGTCTCCTTAATTATTGTAATGGATGTAGCCTACCGTAAGTATTATCCATATAAGTTTTTAGATTTTCGAAAACGCAGTTATAGTTAAAAAGTTAACAGTTCAATTTTAGTTAGCCAGCCTACTAGTGAAAAGTGCGCTACACTGCTCAAAATGTTATTCCAAAAAAGCGCTAACTGAAAAACCCTTTTTTCAAAAATTGCGGAACACCTTAGGCGAAACAGCCGGTGTGAAAGGGTCGCAGGAGTTAACTAGCCTTTGTCTGAGGTCAGTAAGCGCTGTCTGGGAAAATGGGGAACAAACTAACTTGGAAATTTTGGGAACCCTTATTTTAAGTAAGGTTAGTAACAAAAACTATTACTATGTCGCGATCGCGAAATGAAAGCGTGCAGTTTTGCGCACTAGATTAATGAATAAAAATGTGATCTTAATGGCACTGCGTACGCCCTTAACTAGCTCCTGAAAACCGCAATGAACGAAACAAAGAAAAGCACTTGTCATGGAATTCAAGCGGAAGTGCCAATATGGTGTAGTGGAATAAAAAACTCTCTGTATCATGTAGGTATTCTAGCTTCTAGATTCTCATATCACAGTGAAAAAGCTAGAAAACTAATTAGTACGATACTCATTTCTGCTATTACTTACCAGCAGTCGGACAGTGAAGGAGAGGTAACGCGCCCATGCGGGTTTCTTAATTTTAGGCCCAAAATTAATTTTTTCTACCATTTTACTACCCTCGCTATGAGGAGTTTCTTGGGTTTGTGCGAGAGGTCGAACGAGCTCGCAGATCTGCTACAATAGCACGTACAAAGCAAGACGCGTACGATGTCTTCGGGTCGCAATTAGTGAGGCGGAGCCGGCCAAGCTCTTATCTACATCCTGTGGTCACAGACAGCTGCATCCGGGAATAATCTCCTCTCGTAAGGTCGTTACCTTCTAAGTGGGGGGCCCTGGGAAACCAGGATAGTAGATTAGTAGAAAGTATTTGCGAACAAAAGAGGCACAAAGACTAACTCATGTAGATGAGTACACGGTAACTAAATTATTGACAGTGTGGAAAACAAAAAGAGAGAGCTAGCCAAGAATAACTATATATTGTTTACTCTCTAGAGAGTGCTCAGTTTTAAAAACACAAAGATGAAAGAAGGTGGTCCGCGCGGTGGTCGACGTTCAATAAAGGTTTATGGTAGTTTACCCTAGATGTGACGTCAAGGTATGTAGGACTCAGGGAGGCGCCTTATCTCGTGGCAGGTCGTCCGAGGTCGCCTTCAAGGAGACGTCAGATCCGTGCCACGGAGTGGCCCTCTGGTTCGACAGGGTCTGTAAACTCCGCCGTAAACATGACGTCACCCACGTAAGCGCGGTAGCCAGCAAACCGGAGCTCGAGGCTCGACTGATAGCATGACGCCAAAACAGCGATGCGTATAAAACCACGAAGTACTCAGGAGGGGACACACAGAGAAGTTGAAGAGAACATCTGAAGCGTACAAGTGTGAAGGAATACCACAGAAGCACGAAGATGAAAGTAGTTGCAATGTTCCTGTGTCTCAGCGCCGTCATGGCCGGCGCGATGGTGCAAGTTATGGGTGAGTGTTTTCCTCCAGAAATTCTTCGTCATTACATAAGCTACCTAGAAATCTATAAGTCTAGGAGAAAAAAAAGCGCGCTCGCACTGTAATCCTAACGTTCCTGTTCAAAATTCGCGCATTTTCGTCCGTAAAAAGAGCCACCAGTTTTTATAATGCCACGGGAGAGGGTCGCAGTTACGTTCTAGGGGCGAGGGAATTGGCTTCACGTCGTGTCGCTGAATAAAACTAGGATTTGACTAAAGGTACAGACTTTGTCTAAAGTGACCAGGCTTCATGGTATGCTTCTCATTCGGGCAGAAGAGGTTTTACCCCTGCCCTAAAGGTAAAAAAAAAATTAATTACGTACCTGCAGGTGCACTGAATGCAACGCCGCATAGAAATGGTCCTGCTGTTGCGAGTATTGACTCCCATATCCTGTTTCATGGGCATTGCGCACTTCTCTATTTGACGTGTCTTCAACGCCATGACATTCGCACGTATTTTTATGCAAAGCATGTCACTTCTTTTCCCCTACAACGAGCAAACGTTTTACGCATGCTCGCATGCAATGTGCCATTCTTGGCGTCGAAGCACTAATGTACTTCAGCACTCAAAGCCTTCGCTATGGGGATCTAGGAGCATTTTCATTTCTCTATGTTCTCGGAATTTTATGACAATTTATCTGTCAAGAATAGGGTGCATGGACTTTTCTTGCGCTGCGAAAAAATTTTGAATTCCTACCTTGGTTAAGTTGTGTGTTTTCGCTTTTTTCCCGGTACTGAGCCGTTCCTTTGGGCGCGGCCTCATCCTCCTTGCTGCTACCGAAATGCCCGGAGGCTACCAACTATGGATTTGTAAGTTAATTCCACTTTCCACAAAGGGATAATGGCTATGCCTCTAAATGCTAAAGGAAGAAAGAATAATACTGAAATAAAGGGCTAATATTCCACCTACGCATTTTCAGGGTATAAAAAATGCGATGAACATTTGTTGGCTTCTATTCACACCAAAATTAGTGAACGATACTTTTTATGAAGTTTTGTACTGTACTAAGCACATTGCCGTCTACGCATGCGCACGAAACCATTGGCAGCAATAGCTAGCCTTTATACACTATAGACGATCATTATTTAATTACCAGATATATACTAATAAAGCCTAAACGGAAAAATCAAGGAAGTTTAAAAAGTCATGTCCTACATTGCCGAACAAAAATAAAAAATTTGGAAAGTTGTAATATACTGTTGAAGGAAAATAGAAGGTAATGGCCCATTCTTCTGATATATAGTGAAATCTTTCTTCTTTTGATGTGTTTCCATCGATCGCATCGAACATTAAAATTACCATAAAAAATCAATGGGGAACACTTGTCAATATAACAAAAATGTTGACAGAAAAAAAAATGAAAGAATGCCGTTGGGTGATCTGTGGATATATTGATTGTTACAGCGAAATCTTACATTACATGAAAAAATTGCGTTCATAGACGGTTTCCCGCTGAAAAATGCTTTTGTCCAGAATTTTTGGGTATGTTGCGTGATGCTTCGCGAGCAGACTGTAAAAATTGGCGGTGAACGTACGAAGAAACATGAACACATTTCGACCCAAACAAAATCGGAATAAGTGCATCACTGAGCGGATGCTGCCAGCTAATAGTATTAGATTTGTCATGATCGCCACTGCTAACCCTGAACTCATTTCTAGAGGTCTCTGTTTCTGAGCGCCTCGTGAATTAATACATCACACTTAGCAAAAATTAAGAGTGGCTTCACTCTTTATGTACTCAGTAAGCGGAACAGACCATGGCTTGTTGTTGGCGCTCTAATCAAAACTTCCCTGTTTGTTTGATTTTTTTCAGTTTATATTTGCGCGTTTGAGAAACCCGTGCAAATACCTCTGCCAAGGATATCCCATACGCTTTGAGGCTGAAGACAACGGAACTCCATGCCAGGTAATACCAGTGCCTATTACAGGGGCGCCAGCTACCAATGTTAACTAAGTGCCGTAACCAAACTCTTCATCAGAGTTTCTTTGAAAATTGAAAAATTACTTTCATCAGTATTTACCTCGTATACATTCATCGCTAGAATAATTTCAATAGAAGTGATGGTTTAGGTGCCTTTTGCGGCACAGAATGAGGCTAAGATGGAGCAGGTAATCAATTCGTGGCCTTAAAGACCATCCGATGGAAGGCAGTCACAAACTTACCTTAGCAAAATTACATTAATTTGTTGCTCTTAATTTCAGGGTTGTAGTTTTCTACCAGCGTAATGTATACCGGGTCACTTTGTTGATAGTTTGAATTTCTCTGAAATGAAAACATACGGAAACATATAACAATAATGGGCATTATCAAACTAATATTTGCTTCCTTGCGTTGAGAAATATTGAGGCTGTCATTTAAAACTCAAAGAAAATTAGCTCTTCGTAATGGTATGTAAGTCATAATTTATTACGACGCCAAACGCTACCACATAGAAGTGATGTCTGAACCGGGGCGTCAATTTTTCGCTAGTTGCCAAGTCACCTAAGTGAAAGTGGGAAGACGGGTGACTGCTTCCTTACGTTAAGAAATATTGAGGCTGTCATTTAAAACTGAAATGAAATTAGCTCTTCACAATGGTATGTAAGTCGTTATACATTGCGACGCACAACACTGCCTCTTAGAAATGATCTCTGAACCGGCCCGTCGATTTTTCGCTAGTTCACGTAAGTGAAAGTGGGTAGACGGGTGACTTAAGATTTTTCGTCACTATGCCAACATTTTTGCGAAAGCAACCACAGCTCTTTCCGAGAAAACGCACTTGCGATAAGTAGCCTTCCGCATAGCGATTAAAAGATGCAGACACTCGCTGTTAACAACCTACTTCCTTCCGCCATTTTAACAGACGAAAAAGGTCCTTTTTGGAGAGTGCTTGAACGGGAAGTGCGTGGCCACACTGCCGCCTCTTCCACCCGCCCCTGCTCCGGCACCTGCTCCAGCGCCGGCGCCTGCACCAGCTCCTGCCCCAGCGCCAGCTCCAGAACCAGCTCCAGCTCCTGCACCGGCTCCGGCCCCTGCGCCAGCACCTGCTCCTGAAACTGCGCCAGAACCGGCACCTGTAGAGCCCGCACCAGAACAGGCTCCCGCAGCCGAATTGGCGCCCGTTGAACCCGCTGCCGAGGAGCCGGCTCCTGCGGAAGAAGCTGCACCTGCTCCGGCAGAGGTAGAGCCAGCTGCTGAACCGGCTGCTGAACCAGCCGCAGAGCCATCAGCTGAAGCACCCGCCGAAGAACCTGCAGCTGAAGAAGCCGCCGCGGAAGAGCCCGCTGCAGAAGAGCCCGCTGCTGAAGAACCAGCTGCTGAAGAAGCCGCTGCTGAAGAAGCCGCTGCTGAAGAGCCCGCTGCCGAAGAGCCCGCTGCGGAAGAACCCGCTGCTGAAGAGCCAGCTGCTGAAGAGCCAGCTGCCGAAGAACCCGCTGCCGAAGAGCCCGCTGCTGAAGAGCCCGCTGCTGAAGAGCCCGCTGCTGAAGAGCCCGCTGCCGAAGAGCCCGCTGCCGAAGAGCCCGCTGCTGAAGAGCCCGCTGCTGAAGAGCCCGCTGCTGAAGAGCCTGCTGCTGAGGAGGCAGCTGAGGCAGAAGCTGAGGAGAGGTCTGAGGGAGGCGAAGAGGCACCGAAGTCGGAAGAGCCCGCTCAGGCTGAAGAACAGCCAGCAGCAGAGGAGAACGCTGCAGAGCCGGCTGCTGAGGCGGCAGAAGAAGCTAAGGTTGAGGAACCGGCGGCAGAAGGCGAAGAAGGGGCCGCTGCTGAGGCGGAAGAAGCTGCGTAACCCTGTGAAGTGCCTAGTTCAATAAATTAAACACGTATGGAAATTAAATGACCTGCTTATTGAGTGAAAAACCACCTGTTCACAGCGGAATATTCGAATACCTATGTGTAGATTTGTGAAAACTAGAGATATGACCAAATAAAAGAGAATATTGGCTAGCACCAGAGGAATTACGAGTGCACTTGATATTTCATTTCTAATCTTTGGCACTGAAGCTCAGAAAACAAGCAAAAAAAAACGTATTAGAGAGCCCTCTTTCTGATTTTTATTTTTTAAGGATGCGTGCAAAGCGACAGTCGCGAAGCTGGTGGCGGTCTTTCCAAGTACTGTAATATCCTGTCCTTCGTTTACTAGATTTATCGCAATCGGCGCTTAATCCGCATCATGCGGATAAAATCTCGTTGAGGCACTTATTGCTTTACTGGGCGATATTGAAGAAACAAATGCAGTGTAACACGCACATATGGGTAGTACCCTAAGCCTAAAATTTGAAGTTTAAATATGTAGCCCCCGGGCTGTACACAGGAAATTAGGGTACATTTGAGAGGACGGCTAGCCGCATCCGGCGCTTGTTTACTTTTCTGGCTCGTCCCATCCTGAACCACCTTTTATCGGCTTTAGTGTCGTATTGCAACTAAGATCCGTAGCTGGCGCGCCACTCCAGAATCTACTTTGCGTGACCAACATTTTAGTGTTTTTACAATGCATTACAAAACACACCCTTAGCGGTGGCTCGCTGTTAATGGTGCTCGGCTGCTGAACCGAAAGACTCGGGTACAATCCAGGCTTAGGCGCTCGCATTTCGATGAAGGCTAATTGCTACAGGCTCGTGTGCTGTGGGATGTCAGTGCACGTTAAAAAAACCCCACGTGGTCTAAATTGTCCGGAGACTTCCACTACGGATATATCATAGCCTGAGTCGCGTTGAGAAATAAAACCCCGCGAAATAAAATGAAGTCAACAAAACCCTACAGTTTCATTCTGCAGGTATATAGGTAGTACTATTTGGGCCCATGAAAGCGTCGAGCGCTTTCGGTGGGGCAGATAGTGATTAGGTGCCTTTGGACACCAAAGTTCGGGGTGGAGAACTGCAACTGACAATGTAAACGTAGATATAGAACACAAGAAAACAGTCAGAAAGACACCATTCAGAACTAACAACTAGGAGGCTTACACAATACAAAACCATAAACGTTGGCAAGTATACTGCAAGCAGCGACAAGAAAAAAATATACGAAATACGCAAGCACACTGTGAAACACACAGGAAGAGAGATCACACAGAAGCCGGGAATAAATGGAATACAACGTCGTAGCCCTACCCCAAAAATCAGTAATGGTCAGGGGTAACGCTCCATATGAGCGTGTCCAATTAGGAACGCAGGTAAGTCGGACAGAGTATCAAATATTTTTTTTTGCTTGAAAAGCAATATTCCACATCATAATTACAAGTAACGCGCATATCAAAGAGCATACTGAGCAGCACAGTAAACAATGCAATGGCAGAGGCTATTTAATAAACACGAAAAGCACTTTTGGCGGACAACTACTTGTTTCCAGCTCGGCCAGAAACAGAACTGGGGACGTAATTTGAATCCGGCTCACTTCATTGCACCGTTTTTGATTTCCATCGTGTTCTTATTGTGAGACCAGAAATTATATGGAGCATTCATCATATCGTCGTAAATCATCAGACGCCCGCTGGTCGTCACGTATTGAGTTGGTAAACAGTACAGTTGGCAATACTATTTCGCTTTTGATGCTTCGATTCTGAAATACAACACTGTAGTTTTTTTGTCACGGTTCTAAAGCATTTAAAAATACATGACTGCATTATAATATAATATAATATATTATAGGACCCGGCCGGTGTATACGATTCTTGTTGAGATTGCTTTCAATATATTGATGACTGATGATTGCGTATTGTTCAAAGAGATAAGGGAATCCTCAGATCATGGTGTTCTCCAAGATTCCCTGGCAGCTATTGATCGATGGTGTGAGGATTGTAGCATGGGTCTTAACATCAATAAAACTGTACTGCTACGTGTAACAAGAAAAAAACATATTAGCACTTTCACTTATTCTCTTCAAGGCTCCAACATTCAAGAAGCTGCCAGCCATAGGTATTTAGGACAGATACTTGCCAATCAATTAAACTGGTCAGCGCACATATCCCAAATTTGCTCTTCAGCATTCTCAACATTGTGTTTCCTAAAACGAAAACTCAGTTCCGCTCCCTCTAATATTAGGCTTTTGGCATATAACACCTTTCTTCGGACGAAGCTCGAATACGCATCTATCATTTGGGATCCGCATACGAAAAAGAACATTAACTCCGTTGAAATCATTCAAAGGAGAGCAGTCAGGTTTATTTTCAACAAATACAGCAGATTTGATTGTCCCACAAAGCTAATGGCAGAAAATAATATCCCGCTTCTTTCAGACCGCCGCAAAATAAACCGAATATTGTACCTCCTTAAGATTCTTTCACGCGAGGTAAACATTCCAATACCTAACTATGTTCAACCTTCTACCACCAGACGTACACGACACACTAAGGAACACACACTGCAGCCTATCTTTGCACGAACAAATTTATTTAAGTACCCAGACAACACAAGTACATCCTCAGGACGTCCTGAGGATTAATTTTTGAGGACATTGTGTTGTCCTGAGGACGTCCTCTTCTAATCCTCAAAAGGTCCTCATTTAGTCCTGTTGTCCGGCCTCAGTATGTCCGCAGGACATCCTCAGATTTCCTCTGATGGACTTTCTTAGTCTGTTTTCAGGACATCAGATGATGATGCAGCCCAGGGAATGTGGGTCACTGTTTTCTTAATTATTGTAGGCAGTGCGCACAGGGGTTGTGAAACAGCTTTCTTCGTGCTTCTTTTGTCTT
The DNA here is from genome assembly GCF_055824585.1 of Amblyomma mixtum. Lineage (NCBI taxonomy): Eukaryota > Metazoa > Arthropoda > Arachnida > Ixodida > Ixodidae > Amblyomma > Amblyomma mixtum. The sequence continues at coordinate 220,459,277 of NC_143013.1, read as the reverse complement.
GGACTTTAGCAAACAAATTTTGCAAATGTTTCGCATACTCAACAAGTGAATGGTTCGTTCACCATATTTGTTGGGATGTACAGGTTATTGTCCATGCAATATTTTTATACAGCAATTAAACTCTGTCGCCTCAGTGGAATAGCCAATCCAACAAATTGCCCAAACATTTTGACACTCCAACCCAATCAGAAGCATGCAGTACATGTGACCAGGCTTGCAAACCAAAATAACTTAAGATATCTCCTGAAAGCACATAATATTTTCAGTCACAATGGTTTCCTACATTACATCTCTATTGTACACAAGTATCTTTTAATAAACCTGAAGTTTTTACGAAATAAATGCGAGTGTGAGAGATAAAGCTTGTTTCATCTCAATTCAACGCCACAATATTGTCCTGCGATAGGACCTTTGTAGGACATTTGAGAAATTTTTGTCCTCGATTCGTTCCGCGAAGTACAAACTGAGGACATCCTCATGAGGACATTTTGCCGTGATGCACTAAAAAAGCACTCAATGTCCTGTTCGGGATGAGAACATTTTGACTATTTGAGGACGTCCTCAGCACGTTTGGTGTTGTCTGGGTATAGCTTCTTCCCCCGAACCATCTCCGATTGGAACATGCTCCCAGAATCCCTTTTTCAAAATAGCAATTTTAGCAACGCATTGGAAGAACATTTCCTTGGTTAAGTTGTCTCATTTTGTATTTTTTAATACTGTTGTTTTTATCTTCCTTTTGTTATCGCCGAATGATGCTGTGTGTTGGTTTTTCGTTTCTTTTGTGTGTTGTTATGTTGGTTGCCCCTCCTGCTTGGGCCACATAGGCCTGCAGTATTTTGAAATAAATAAATAAATTGATTCGAAGTTGCGAGGACGGGAACGGGTTTATTTACAAGTGGGGTCGGGAACGTGCCTGAACTGTAAGCGTCAGGCGGGCTCCACCACGTACTCGCGCACATCGAGTTTGCCATCTTCTTTCCAGTGCACTGCAGCGCTGCGTAACACTTCGCACGGGGCAGTCGAAGCTCGTCCTCGAGCGAGTTAGTCAGCGTTGTAACGGCAGCGTTTGAGACGAGCTACTTGAACGACCTGGACCTTGCGAGAGCGGCGATTGCCTAGGGTAACTTTGGCGATTGTGTAGTTGACGTCACTGAGGCGATCAAGAACAACAAAAGGGCCGCAGTACTTTGCGAGAAATTTCTGGTAGAAGCCCCGTCGACGCAGTGGAGTCCAGAGCCAAACGTAGTCTCCGGGCTCTTACGTCACCGCAATGTGTCCACTGTCGTAATGGGCCTTGGTGCGAACGTGTGTCCTAAACGTTCGGAGGCGAGCTAGTCGTCGCGCTTCCTCCGCACGGCAAAGGGTCTACGAAATGGACGGGTCACGTTGTTCAGAAAAGAGAAGAATCGTGTCCAGAAAGGTGCGCGGTATGCTCGCGTAGAGCAGAAAGAACGGGGAGTATCCAGTGACGTCGCGTGTCATGAACATGTTCGTGAGGGTGCGGTTGATGCGCTCCGTCAGGCCATTCATTTGCAGATGATAGGGCGTCGAATGAAGATAGGCACAGTTGCAGAGCAATAGGAGTTCTTCCACAACATCGGAATTGAACTGGCGCCCACGGTCGCTGATTACGACACGAGGAGCTCCGTGGCAGAGGATCACCGAGTGTAGCAAAAAGGACGAGAAGTCTGTTGCTTTGGCGGACACGAGAACAGCTGTCTCCACGTAGCGAGTCAAGTAGTCGACACAAACCATAATCCAGTGTTGTCCCGTGGTAGACTTTGGAAGTGGACCATGCAAGTCGACCCGATCTTCTCAAAAGGCGAGTGAGGTGGTCAGATCGGTTGCAACAAGCCGGCGGGCGAGGCAGTGCGATGCTTAAAGCGTTGACACTGCAGACAGCCTGCAACGTACTGTTGAGTTGTCTTGTAAAGTCGGGGCCAGTAAAAGCGTTGCCGCGTCCCTTAGAACGTACGAGAAAACCTTTGATGTCCGGCAGAAATATCGCCATGCATGGCATGCAGAATAACGTCACGAAGACTGGCAGGGACAAAAAAAAAGCAGACGTGCACCCTCCACGGAATAGTTCTTCTTAAAGAGCACGCCCTCCGATATGACGAACGGCGTTACAGGAGCAGACGTACAGGCTTGATCAAGAAACGGTTGGAGACTAAGATCCTTGAGTTGTTCTTGCTGAAAATTCGCAGGGCTGGGAAACTCGGCAGAGACCGAAGATAAACAGTCATCGAAGTCCTCTTCGCAACTTGCAGTGACTGGTAGAGGGAAACGGGAAAAAACAGTCGGCATCCGCATGGTGGCGACCGCTCTTATACGCCACTGTAACGTCATATTCTTGGAGGCGTAAGGCCCAAAGAGTGAGTCGACCAGAAGGATCGCGGAGGCCAACAAGCCAACACAACGAGTGATGGTCTGTAACAATCTTGAAGTGACGTCCATGTAGATATGGTCGAAACTTCTGCAGAGCAAAAACGACAGCGTGACACTCGACTTCCGTCTAGTGTAGTTGCCTTCCGATTTCATCAAAGTTCGACTTGCGTATGCAACCACGTGCTGTGCGCCGTTGTGGAGTTGGATAAGCACTGCGCCGACGCCCACACCGGCGGCGTCGGTGTGTACCTCTGTCGGCGCGGCCGGGTCGAAGTGGCGTAAAACAGGTGCAGAAGTAAGCAAAAACTTCAGCTGCTGGAAGGCAGACTCACAGGCAGACGACCATACAAACAGGGCGTCATTATGAAGGAGAGAAGTCAAGGGAGGAGCGAGGTAGGCGAAACCTTGGATGAAGCGGCGGAAAAATGAGCAGAGACCCATAAAGTTTCTAAGGTGTTTCAAAGAGCATGGCTTTGGGAACTCCCGTACGGCCATGATCTTCTGTGGGTCTGGCCGGATACCATCCTTGTCGACAAGAAACCCGAGGACAAGGGTTTGTCGTTCACCAAAGTGCCACTTCATGGAGTTCAAGACCTGTCCAGCTCTTGCGAAGCAAGCCAGCACCAGACCTAGTCTTTCGTTACGTTCGCGAAAGGTCTTTCCGTAAATGATCAGATCGTCGAGGTAACACAATGTCAGGATATTGCCGGCGGCTTGACGTTTGGTTGGCGCCGAAATTATAATTAATCGCGGAAGCCTGCCCACCACTGTACTCTCAGTAAGTTTGGCGGGGGAGGAGCGACAAACTTCACCCCGAGTGCAAAAGATAAGTTTCGACTGCTGACCGGCGATAGGGACCACGCCTGATTAGCCATTGACCGGAGGCATGAGGCTTAAAAAAGTTCTTTACCAAACCCCTTTACTCGGGCAAACAATGACAACAAAAAGTTAAAACACCAAGCTCAACAAAGAGTGCGTACACAGGCGCGACGCAAATTACAAGCACAAAATGAGGTCGCGAACACTGCAATTAACACATAGAAGGAAACATCGTGGCGATTACTATACAGGAGCGTTACAAGAATAAAACAATAATGTACAAAAAGTTAGGACGAGAAAGAACGACACGACAAAGAAAGGAGTACAAATGAGTGGGGAGAAACGGTGGCTTAGCTGCGGGGTGGCGAGGTCCGATCGCAGGGAGCGTCGGGCTACGGAAGCGCGCGGGGCTGATGGGTGCTGCGGATACGGGTGATCTTGGTCCTCGCGTCTTCGGGGCCGCCGTCGCCGCGCTCTACGCGCCAGGCACTCGCGTTAGCTCGCATGCCGACTACTTCCCTGGCTCCAAGAAATCTCCAAGCCAACTGCCCGGCTCGCGGTATTCTCGGCGCCGCGTTCTCGGGGCAAACCAACCAACAAATAAAAGCTCAAGGCCCAGTGCGCCAACGAGATGCAGAATTTGATAAAGGGTGTGTGTGTGTGTGTGTGTGGGGGGGGGGGTAAGAAACACGGAGGAACTTAGAAGGGACGCGAGGGAAGGCCATGGTCCTAACGAGGAGCGATGCTAACTTGCGAAGGTCGGGAAGGGTGCCGGGGCATTCAACCGACCGCTGACCTGCACGTGCAAGCGCTCGCTTCCTGGCGGTAATACTAGGTGTGGGCAGAGTAGCCTTGACCCTCCAGCGTCGCGAGCGGTCAACTGTCCACGCAGGGGGGGGGGGGGGGGGGGGGGGGGCAAAATCTGCGACATGCCTGCGCACAACCGGCGCCGTGGCCACCCCCCCTCCCCCCCTCAAAAGAAAAAGAAACGCAAGGCATGCACGAACTTTGTGACACAACCCCCACGAAAAGAATGTTATAAGGGAGTTATTACTCATTGACGTCCACCCAAGCGCAGCCATATGGCTACAAAGGAAAGCTATACAGCTTTCACAGAAACTTCGCAGTTAAAGAAAAATTCGTCCTGGTCCGGGGTTCGAACCCGGGACCACCGCTTCACCGGAGCAGTCGCTCTACCAATTGAGCTAACCGGGACGGCAAGCTTATGGTAGGGCGAGAGCGAATTGATCAATAACTCGAAGTGGGAACAGTGTTGACCAAATGTTTAGGGGAACAGGGTCACCCCAAAGTTTCACTCCCAACAACACGAGAACTAGCACTCTGGTCCCAAGCATACATCACTGTGAGTCCAAAGCGCTTTTTGAATGAAATGGTTATCACCGACATAGCGGCACCGGTGTCCACTAAAGCAAGAGTGTTTAAGCCACCAACACACATAAACACTTTGTTCTTCAACATAACGAAAGGCAGAGTAATTAGAGAGTTTTAGTATAGCGTTAGCGTGATAGCGGACCTAAGGGAAATTACGTTAGCGTTCCGCAAGCAACGTATCCCCAAAGACAGTTTTAGTATAGCGTTTTGAAAACGTTAAACGCCATCTGCTTGACATGGATGCGAACGGCCCTTCTAAAATGGTCGACACTGCCGCTAACTTGCCAAAGTATAATATTTCCAAGTTTTTTATGCGAATTATTAGTGAAGCGTTCATTTTCGTCGGCAAAATGACCCCGAAATTGAAATAAAATGAAATAAAAACGTAAAATAGTGGCGCCATCTAGTAAAGGCAATGTTAACTACAAGCCGTTGGAGCAAGAATATTTGCCATCACATGACGTATAATGTTCAAAAAACTTTTGTAAATTTAATATAAACTCTCTTTAAATAATTTAAGTCCATAAAACACCGCGAGAAACCTCCAACTCTATTTTTGTCTCGTTACATACGTTTTTGCTAGGTGTCTACTGCGTTTCGGGCCGTTGCAGACGGTAGCAGTGTAGCTGGAGGTTCCATTAGGCTTGCGCGCTCCAGAATCGAGAGCGTATCTCAAAAACTGGGCTGAATTGCAGCTTAAACTTTATCGTCGAAGCAAGGTAAGTCATAGCGAAAAGCAAAAACACCAGTAGTTGCCGGTAAACATGCCGACCGGAATCGCAAGAGCTGCTGAATCGGCTGAAGCGGGCGGCTGTCGCTTGAAAGGACGCCGCCATGTTTCCACACTAAGGGCGCAAAAGCCGCAACGCTAAATTCTGAAAATTGCGTGCGTACGCTAACGCTATTTCCCCGTTAGCGTTCTGCGCATGCGCACTCTGGACCCGCTATTCCGCTATGCACGCAATTACGCAAAGCCCGCAATAATAAAACTCTCTATTGTTGATGACGACCGTTCCGCGACCTAACCTCTATCGGCCGCAGGAGCTGGTTTTCCGGCTGTGGTGGGGAAGAACGACGACGTCGCTGGGGCGGTGGTATGAGGGTGCGGTCGGAAACGGGAGAATCGGAGCGGAAGAGTCGGTCTTGGCGTGGCTGTCAGTCACGAGGTGGGTTCTAGGACTGGGATCCACGGAAAGCCACGGACGGCCGGGCCGACGATTGTGCGAAGGAGTGGGGTGGTTGGTCGCGACGCCGACAGTAGCGGGAAATGTGCTCAGGACGACCACAACGGTAGCAAATTCGAGCCTCACGTTGAGCGTAGGAAACGGGGAAGTCGCTCGGATGCGGGTAGGAGCTCCGAGGCGCAGAACAGTGCTCTTTTTCGGAGCGGCGGGAGAACCGGTGCGTTGGAGGTTCAGAGACGCGACCTTGGTCAGGACAAGTGCGTGGACCAGGGTAGGCCTGTCTGGCCCAGGAGACTTTTGGTTAAGGGAGTGAGGCCTGGAGCGGGCATGCGCTGTATACGGGATCATCGGCGGGGTGCTGAAATAGCTGGCTCAGCTCTTCGTGGACGATGCGTCGGACGGAGGAAGCAAGGTCGTCACTGTCAGAAAGTCCACACTGGCGACAATGACTGTTGCGAGGTACGGGCTGTGGACTCGTTGAAGGCTGGGAAATGGGTCTTTACTAAAGGAATATGACCCAAAAGAAAAGAGGGTTCAGGTCATTGGAAGGTACAGACTGGCTCCCCGAGCAGCTGTTCTCTTCCTCTGCTGGAGGAAGACTCTCTTCGTTGACTGCTGCTCCCTCGAACGACGTGCCTACGTGATCAAGCTGCGCGTTCTCGGAAGGAAGCGTTACTGTGCGCTGACGGTCGCGCTCTCGAACGCCGTATCCACGCGACCAAGCCGCGCGTTCCGGGAAGGCAGCGTCCTTGGGCATTTACGTTCGCGTTTTCGAACGCAGAACATGAGCCCCGCGTCCGCGACGAGGCCGGCACCCTGCGACGCCGACTGAAGGTCGGAACGCTCGCGGCACAAAGCCTCCGGAGCTCGTGGGCCCACAGGCTAGCAGTTTCTTGCAACGCAACAAACTCCTCCCCCGATGAAGTCTTTCGCCGAGGCTGCGTCCCCAGACGCAGGGTCGAGATAAGGCGCTCCGGACGGCAACAAGGCAAATGCATGCGCTCACTTTGCGCGCGCGCACACACACAGACACACACACGTTCGCGGAAACCCCTGGCTGACGGTGCCCAAGCGACGAACGACTGCCAGACGCCGTTTGCCAGAAAACTCTCCCTGCCTGCCTTTGCTGAACAAGCATTCGGCTCCCGTCACCACATGGCAAAACACACAACAACAAAAGCAACGCAGAGAACGCCGTCTCATATTCTCGTAGTTCAGAATTCTCTACCCAGACCGTCCGCATTTCGGTTCTCACGTGCAATTTGTACTCTTGCAATATGGACTAAATTTACTTTGCGCTGTGCCCTGTCACCACGTTGTCAAGCAATGCAACTAACTATTTCAATGTGGCCACAAAAGAAAACGATAAGCACAATTACCCCCTATATTGTACTCAGGGATTAACATTTCAGCCGTGCCCTTCGGGGTCGTGTCCGTCTGACCACTTCAGCTGCGGAAGCGCGACGAACGAAGTCAACTCTAGCGTTGGACATTCCTTGACCACGTCTTTGTGTCTGTGCCCTGTCCAGACACTGTGAAAGCCTCGGTAGCGCGTGCAGTGCCGAATCCTGCTATATAACAATGGCCTGCCAGCAAGGCGACTGTCTGTCCCCCCTTCACACTTTGAGCCGGCTGCACTATTCCCCTTCTGACCCGTCTGCTGACACGGCAGACGCAAAGGAGTTCCCTGTGCCTTTTCCTGTAGCCTGGTGCCACAAACCTGCTGTAGTAGTTTTCGACGTCATCTTTTCCGGGTGATCGTCCCACACTCACTAGGGGTACTACACTTCTCTCCGAGTTGACGAGCAACTATCTCGCTGGCGTCGCAGCTACGCACTAACTCCACGCAAATGACCGCCGGACGTTTCACTGCCTCTGGGTTCTGCGACTCGTACCTCAGAGGATTGTCTGCCTCGCTGCCTTCGAGCTCGCCTAGCTCATCTTTGCCATCCACCCTGCGGTGGGACCGTTCTGCACTGTTTTGTGCACACTTTTCAAGGCTACTCTTCGTTTCACTTTCGAAACTTATAGATTGGGGCACCTCTACTTTTTCACGCCCGTGCCGCTTGGACGCCCGAACAAACTTCTTTCTTGCGGCGTCACGCCTATCCAACTTGGCCGCTGTCTGGCGTTCCTTTCCTTTAAGCTGTCTGGTTGGGTGTTCCCTTTTTCCGACCTTACCTCTTTGCCGGTCATCCATTTGCATGACTCCTGTTTCAGGTCAACGCGGTGACCCGGTTCGGCAACTGTTTCGCCTGCCTTGTTAAGCTTTCGCTCTGGTGTCAGGTGCTGCCCTTTCTTTTCTGCACCTTTGTTCTGACCAGACGCTTGCATTGATCCCTTTATCCTGGCATCGCGTCGATCAAGCTCGGTAGCGGTCTCTCTAGCATTGGAGCGCGTCCGGCCGCTTAGGAACTTTGTTTCAACTCCAAAGTGACGGAACAGAGCTGTCTTTACTCTTCCGTAGTCATTCATATCCTCAGCGGACAGGCTCAGTACGACATTAGTAGGCTCAGGCGGCAAAAGGGACACTAACATGTAGCTCCAAATGTCTTTGTCCAATTTCGACATTTAAGAGATAATTTCAAAGTTGTCCAGAAATTTTGAAATGTTTTCGCCTCTCTTGAATACTCGCAGCTGAGATCGCGTCACCTGCCAGCTTCCCTCGCCAGTGTTCTGGTTGACTTTTGCCAATATGCGCTTGTGCTCTGCCTGTCGCGCCTGTTCGCACAGTTTAAGACTACCTTCTTCTTGTGCATAGTCTTGGCACTCTGCTTTCTCACTCTCCGCTTTTGCCGAAGTTACGCATCCTTCATTCTTGACTGCTTCTCGTAGCATCTCAACTTCAAGCTGCAATCTTTTCAACTCCCGCTCCTGTTCCTCTATTCCCCGCTTCTGTTGCTCTGCCTCTACCCGTTGCTCTTCTATTCTTTTCCGCTTATTTTCCTTCTCCGCTCGGCATATATTTTCCCAAGCATCCGTTATCTCGCACTCTTCAATCTCCACCTCTTCAATTGCATGGCGAATCTCTGGCTTCCTCATACGTTGATTTACCTCCAAACCAAGTCCAGCTGCCAACAGCAGCAATTCATCTTTACTCAATTTCTTTATATCCATGGTTGGCGGGAGCCGACTACAAAATCTGCAAACTAATCACACACACAGTGGTGAATAAATGCAGTCGATTCCTCAGATAGAACCCAGTTCTAAATCATCTGGCAATACGTAGTCGCTTCAGCACTCACCAAACCAGGAGCCCTCGATGGCCACCGTGACTTCCGAAGTCAGGAACTGCCAAGTCCGGCGATCCCAGATCGTCGAGGTTGCCTTTGAGCGGTTGTCTTCACACCAAGGCTTCACGGAGCGCTGCGACGAAGGTGACTCCCTGAGCCACTTAGCGGAGCTCCGTTGATCCCGGATCCTCGAAGGCGCTCTTTCGTCCGCAGTTGTCCACCAGTCTTGTCCTTATCCCGCCGCCAAAGAAGCTACACCATGCAGCCTGGTCGATCCCAGTTCGTCGAGGTTGCCTTTAAGCGACTGTCTTCTCGACTGGCCTCCACGCTGCGCTGCTACGAAGGTGTCTCCCTGAGCCACGTAGTGGAGCTCCGTTGGTCCCAGATCCTCGAAGACGCTCTATCGTCAGCAGTTTTCCACCAGCCTTGTCCTTATCCCGCCGCCAAAGAAGCTACACCATGCAGCAAGTCCGGCGATCCCAGATCTTCGAGGTTTCCTTTGAGCGGCTTTCTTCACGCCTGGCCTTCATGCTGCGCTGCGACGAAAGTGACTCCCTGAGCCACTTAGCGGAGCTCCGTTGATCCCTGATCCTCGAAGGCGCTCTCTCGTCAGCAGCTGCCCACCAGCCCTGTCTTTATCCCACCGCTGCCACCAGTTGGTTGTGAGGTACGGGCTGTGGACTCGGTGAAGGCTGGGAAATGGGTCTTTATTAAAAGAATTTGACCCAAAAGAAAAGAGGGCCCCAGGCCTTTGGAAGGCACAGACTGGCTCCCCGAGCAGCTGCTCTCTTCCGCTGCTGGAGGAAGACTCTTTTCGTTGACTGCTGCTCCCTCGAACGCTGTGCCCACGTGATCAAGCTGCGCGTTCTCGGAAGGAAGCGTTGCTGTGCGCTGGTGGTGGTGGTGGTGAAAACATTTATTCAGAACAGGAGGTGTTTGGATCGGCCCGTAAGGGACCGATCCTTACAAACACTAGGTGGAGGTCCCTAGTTTGGGACCCCAGTGGCGGTAGCCGCCGCACGGGCGCGCCCGACTAAGGCTTGTTGGGCCTGTAAGTCGTGGCAGCCGAGCAGGGTCGCCTCCCAGTCCTCCCGGGTTGGGTTGGGGATAGGGGGAATGGCCGGGTTGGAGGGGCAGGCCCACACCATGTGATAGGTGTCCGAAGACACCGCACCACAGTGCGGGCAGTTGCCGCTAAAGGAGGGGTCAAAATGTTTTAGTGCTGCCGGGCACAGCAATGTATTGGTGAAGAGGCGGAGAAGAAGCCGCTCATCCGCCTTCTTGAGGCCTTTACATGGGCTAGGGTAAAGGCGATGGCTATCTTGAAAGTAGGTTGCGATATTTTTGAACGTATAAACCGGATTAAAATCGGGTTCCTGATCGGATGGGGAGGAGAAAACAGCCCGGTGAGACGGTCTCGCTCTCGAAAGCCGTATCCACGCGACCAAGCCGCGCGTTCTCAGAAGGCAGCGTCCTTGGGCATTTACATTCGCGTTTTCGAACGCAGAACATGAGCCCCGCGTCCGCGACGAGGCCGGCGCCCTGCGACGCCGAGTAAAGGTCGGAACGCTCGCGGCACAAAGCGTCCGGAGCTCGCGGGCCCACAGGCCAGCAGTTTCTTGCAACGCAACAGTACGTTGGAAAGACGGCCAAACTTGGGGGAAATGCGGCGGGTCTTTAGGGCCTCAGACGTCTGGCATTGACGAATGACGTCAGATGAAGTGGCGAGGTCATCCTTGGTGGTGAAGAAATGATAGACGTCTTCAGCGATACCCTTAAGGAGATGGCCGACTTTGCCGTTTTCAGTCATGGTGCGGTTCACAGTGGAACACAGCTTTAGTACTTCCTGAATGTACGTTGTACAAGTCATATTAGGTCGCTGCGCTCGTTGGGCAAGGGTTTATTCGGCTTTTTTCTTTTTCAACTGTGTGTCCCCGAAACACTGCTTAAGCTCGTCCACAAAACTGTCCCAGGTAGCAGGTGCGCCCTCATGGTTCTCGAACCATAAACGTGCGGCGCCCGCAAGAAAGAAAACAACGTTCATGAGCTGCATCGACTTGTCCCAGCGGTTATATCTGCTCACACGCTGGTAGTGCTTGAGCCACTCCTTGACGTCCTCGTCCGCAGCGCCAGAAAACATGCGGGGCTCGAGCTGAGGTGGCCAGAACCTGACCTGTTCGGAGCTGTCGCGGCTGGATTGTGGACCAGGCTCAAACGAGCTGGCAGGTGGTGAATGGCTTGCGTCGCGGGTAGCCAGAATGGGAAATTCGGGGGGGGGGGGGGGGGGGGGTAGCCCTGCCAAGCGTCGGCTGCTGCGAACGGAGAGAGGGTCCCGGACTCCAAAACCCGACCTCCACCAAGTGTCACGAGGTTGCGAAGAGCGGAACGGATTTATTTACAAGTGGGGATCGGGGATCTCACTGAACGGTCAGCGTCAGGCGGATTCCACCACAGACTCGCGCACATCGAGTTCGTCATCTTCGTTCCAGTGCACTACAGAGCGGCAGCGCCGCAGCGCGGCGTAACAATATATAACTGGCCGTCCACCGAAGTATTTATGCTTTATCATCAACAAGGTATGGATAGAAGGCGTCGTACCAGAAACTTGGAAATCGGCAATTGTGATCCCCATCCGAAAGCCGGGAAAGCCGCCGACAGACCCTGGTAATTTCCGGCCTATTTCGCTTACGCCCGCTTTGGGCAAGCTTACCGAAAAAATGCTTGTCACACGACTATCATCCCTCCCAAATCGGCTTTCGGACGTCCATAGGTATAGAAGATGGATTGGCTGTCTTGGCGTCATCAGTTCTAGCATCAACTCGAAGCCACAATGTACGTACCGTACTGACCATGGACGTTGAAAAGGCGTACGACATATCAGTCATGCTGCTATCCTGGAATCGCTTGACATGCTGCATTTCCCCGTTAGAGTGCACAATTTTGTAAAATCCTTTCTAGAAGGCCGACACTTTGCCATACGCTTCAGTGCTCTAATCCCTCCGTGTGCGGTAACCCTTCCCCGTGGTCTTACCCGTGCATAGGAGGTTGCGCTTCCGAGGATCCGGGTCGGGGTTGCCATAACTCCGGCCGTTTGACGAATGTGGTCGCAATTTGAAGGTGTATATCCCCGCCCCAAGTGTCCAGTCTGCAAGAACCGAAATCTTGAGGCCGACATTCGTCACCTGCTGTGGGTTTGCCCGGTGTTGAAGCCGACAAAAATTCGGCGCAGCGGGTCTTTCGCCCGACAATAGTGCTTCATATACCGCTTGGACACAAGGACCTCATCATCGTTCACTGCTCGATTTCATTAGATCAGCGAACCTTTACTCATTTATTTAGGCGTCCTCATCTATCATTACATACCGTTTTATGTCCTGAGGCAATGAACACCGCATTAAAAAATAATCTATGCTTTGCTAGAAGCGCGAATTTGGGGGAAGCCAAGCGCTCCCATTAGTGTGCTTCATTCCCTGCTGGCTACCCATCCTGTGCCATATGGCCTGATGTACCCGGCTCAAGGGGTGACGCAGCGCAGATTCTACAATTGTTCATTTCATAGGAAGGAACTCTGCCGATTACGCAATACTTAGCAGAGCGGTGTGTCTGCGTGGTGTTGTTCCTGGCCGTAAGTTGCCGCCACTTGTAACATACTGTATGCGTAGAACAAATCACAGTAGTTCGTCAGTGCACATGCACATTATTTTTGAGGGAGCTGGGCGGCCGGCGTGCGCACGTAGTTTTCCGGAGTTCGCGTTGCGGCGATTGCAGAGCTTGGGTGGATATAAAATCGTAGGTAGCTCTAGCCGCCACCATAGGAGGAAAGAGAGCGTCGCCGCTACACCTTGGGACGCGTTAGGGCACTCTAAATGATTATATATTCACTTTACACTCCCGATTTCTCGCCATAACTTTAAGGTATAAGTAACAAGTTATTTCTCCGTTCGGCGAATTCCTAAATGTCAAACCAGACTTATTTTGTAATACTTGAAATCGACTTCCCTGCACCATAGAATTGGCCACATCTGATAATGACTTTTCCACCGCACTAAAAGGGATGCCTCAATAGCTCTCCTACTTGTTGTAGCTGCAGTAATTTACATTGAATTCCAATGGTAGATCCGTATCGTTTTTTTTTTTGCTCTGTTCGAAGCAATCGTATTCCAATGGCAAAATTGGAGCGCAAGTTGTCCCAATGGCAGGTTGGGATCAGTCATCGATTCCGGATCGCTCCGTAAAGCAGCGATATTTGCTCCGCCGAAACCGGCAGATTTGGCCGGAGCCCCGCGTAGCATTGGAGAGTTTTAGTATAGCGTTAGCGCGATAACGAACCTAAGGGAAATTACGCTAGCGCGCCGCGAGCAACTTATCCCAGACAGTTTTAGTATAGTGTTCTGAAAACGTTAAACGCGATCTGCTTGACATGCAGGCGAAAGGTCTTTAAAAAATGGTCACCACAGCCTCTAACTTGCCAAAGTATATTGTTTCAGTCTTTGAAGCCAATTATTACAGCAGCGCTTATTTTCACCAGCAAAACAACCCAGAAATTGAAATAAACTGAAATAAAAAACGTACGACAGTAGCGCGATCTAGTCAAGGCATTGTTAACTACAAACAGTTCGAGAAAAATATTTTCTAACATGGTTTCTAATGTTGAAAATCTTTTGCAAATTTAATATACATTGTTTTCTTACATCATTTAAGTACACAAAAAACCGCGACAAAGCTCTTATAATCTATTTTTGTATCATTCCGGACGTCTGTGTTACGTCAAGGCTGTGGCATGTTGGAAGTTGCGCGTCCGCGCCGAGGGTGCCACCACGGTCGAAACGACTGCCGCGATCCTGGTATCGGCGGTAAACGCGGCTGCAGCTAAGCTTAATAAAAGTGAAATTTTTAGACCCCTATCAATAACAAAAACATGCCTATGAACTAAATTATAACCAGCCGTAGGTATTAAAAATAAGATATCAAAGAAATTAGTAGCGAAGATGACGCCGCGGATAACGCGGCAGCAGACGACAAGCAGACGACGCCCTGACAGCCGCGCAAGCGAAAACGGCGACGGTGGCGATATTCGCACTGCAGCAGCGTCATTGGCGTCATGTTGAGTCATACAGTGAGCTTTTCCTGGAGTCTTTATACTAAGCACTAGCACTACAGCATATTATGTAGTCCCTAGCCCAATGCACTGTGATTTCTTCTGCACGAGTCAAAGGTTGAAAACTTTCGCTGCCTTTCTCTGCGTGTGTTTATTCATAGCCACAAGACTGATGCATTTCAGTACATGCCAGATGTTTTACTTTCCTGCTATTTACCTTAATCTCTTACAAAGTCATGTACAAACCTATATTCAGTCATGTAGCATTTTATTATGTGTACTGTACCTACCTTGATACCTCTTTTATCCTCTATATATTCTCTGTGCGCTCATGTCTTCTACGTAGGTTTACATAATGGTGTTTTTTAATTTTGATTTTTAGGATGACTGTTACTGATACGGCAATGCCTAAAACCACTTTTTAAACATAGTTTGTCACTGCTGATGTTTTTTAACAAATTGTTCTTTGTAACAAATCATTTGCGCTTTACGTTCTCGAGCGAGTGCCCTAAGCAGCGGCTAAGCAGTTGCGCCGCTCGCCACCATACACCATGCTACATCAACCGATACATCGAAATACGAATGCGAGTGAGTAGATTCCGTAAGTACTTAGGAAATCAAGCATGAATCAAGCAGTTAATCACCAGTATTTACACAGCTTGGATCGAGCTAACGGCTGCCAGCACCAGGAACGCGCGAGCAACCGGCCGTAACCAGCCGCCTAAACGAATGCCGCAATATTGGATTTTTGGATTGACTGCGTTTACCGCCTCTCCCAGGTGCCGCCACTATCGCCTTCGAAAAAAAACGTCCCCATTGGCTCTATGAGTGTGTCACTCCCTTGGTTACGTTCCGGGCAGTTGCAGACGGTAGTAGTGCACCTTGAAGTCCTATTAGGCTTGAGTGTTCCAGAATCGAGAACGGATCTCAAAAGCCAGGCTGAATTGCAGCTGAAACTTTGTAGTCGAACCAAGATAAGTTATAGCGAAAAGTAAACACGCCAGTAGTTGCCGGTAAACATACCTACAGGAATCGCACAGACTGCTGAATTGGCTGAAGCGGGCGGCTCTTGCTTGGAAGGACGCCGCCATGTTTTTACGCTAAGGGCGCAAAAGCCGCAAATGCCGCAACGCTAACTTCTGAAAATTGCGTGCATACGCTAAAGCTATTTTACCATTAGCGTTCTGCGCATGCGCACTCTGGACCCGCTATTCCGCTATGTACGCAATTAAGCAAAGCCCGCAATACTAAAACTCTAACACTTTTCCTTTCACCCGTGTCTGCTTGCTGTCACGACCGGCTGCGGCTATTGCCTTCATGTCGTCGCAACGTCGCTACGAGGTGATCCGGGCAACATACAAAAAATGTTTTCCCTTTTTTTAATTGTTAACCGCGTGCAGCACCATCTCTGTCGAAAAGCGTAATGGTAATTCTCCCAGATGTAACTATTTTTGTCTTGTTCGCGTCCGCATAACTAAAAAGAAACTGTCTTAACCGAATGTCAATTCTTTGTGACCGCTTTTTAGACCCAAATCGTTGGCCTATTTGAACATCCCGCCCTTTCTGACGTCAAACGCCGCGTGATCGCTAAGCCTAGCAGCTCTATAAATACAGAAGCAATCCCAAAATTTGGCGCGTTTCATCGCTAAAATGTTGTGGTAAGCACCTTCAGCGAAAGCGAAATCATCGTGCGCCTTTAGTTTGCCGTAAACATGAGACCAGACTGGAGGAATGGACGAATCGATGGTGAAGCGAGAGGCCCCGCTTCGACGGGCGCCGCCATGTTGCCTGAACGGGGTGCTTTTCTTGCACGAAAGCGCCCCCGTAGGAGCGCACGCATTCGATTCGTAGAATGAGTGGGAACGATCTTCGCCAGAGCTACGCGCTCCGTTCGTGATCCGGCGGAGCGCTCCCGATCTCCCTTTGGAATTCAAAATTAATTACTTTCTCATGTGCTCTGATTAATGCATTGTGAGTGTGTATGCCGAAGTGCAAGTGTATGCATTATATACTATAAGTGTCCTTGAATATGGTGTGATACAAGTTCTTTTTATGCTGATATTGCATGTGTACAATGCTGCTACCTGCTTTTTATGCTCTTCTATTCCTGAGGTTTTGCTGTTTTGCTGCTTTGATTTGTATGAATATCGTTTTATATTGTGCAAGTGTGGAAATAGACTGTAGATATCCTCCACTATAATTCCAGTCATGAGAAACGTAGGCACATGAAACGAATATGCCTACACTAGTCTAGACGGCTATTATTGCGCAGGTTATTATGAAATGAATACGATATATGCTGTAGGCTTGACAACA
Source organism: Amblyomma mixtum (assembly GCF_055824585.1). Taxonomy (NCBI): domain Eukaryota; kingdom Metazoa; phylum Arthropoda; class Arachnida; order Ixodida; family Ixodidae; genus Amblyomma; species Amblyomma mixtum. The sequence goes on along the minus strand of NC_143013.1, from coordinate 220,442,847 downwards.
CCACCAGAGAAGCCGTTAAAATGTGTTGATGTTTTACATTTTTTTTCTATTTTTTATCGTTTCGCTTTTGGAAATGATTGCCTATTATTTATGCGCTCGCCATTGTTATTACTATATCATGAAAAGATGCTTTGTCCCCGCATTTAAGGGCTTTAAGTTATTTTGGATCTAGCAATTTCGCCATTGTGTATGAGTAGGAGCACTTATGCCTACATAAAATCCCGTCAACACGACGTACGACAGTATGCCTGAAGGAGCCGCCGCGGTGGCTCAGTGGCTATGGTGCTCGGCTGCTGTCCCGAAAGACGCGGGTTCGATCCAGGCCGCGGCGGTTGAATTTCTTTGGAGGAGAAATTCGAGGCCCGTGTACTGTGCGATGTCAGTGCACGTTAAAGAACCCCAGGTGGTCGAAATTTCCGGAGCCCTCCACTACGGCGTCTCTCATTGCCTTAGTAGCTTTGGGACGATAAACCCCATAAACCAAACCAAACCAGTATGCCTCAAGGGATTTACGCCTTACAGAAACAAGGTAATACTAAACTTTGCATCAAATCGAGATGCGCCATTATGCGTGTATTAAAGACGCTTGTATTAAGAAGGTTAGGTTTTAAGAGGCGTTAAACAGTAAGCAAGAAAGAGGGAATTGCACTATGATGTGTTTATTTATTTATTTACATATACTGCAGCCCCGATGGGGCTATTTCAGGAGTGAGAGGAAGAAAAAAAATAAAATAGAAAAGGCAGAGAGGGACAACATATTCAGAAGTGAACACCATTAAAATACAGAACAGTAATTCAACAGACTAATCACAGATTTGCAACAACATTGAAATATAGGTTTGGTACCAGAGAGCGTATATCACCGGGTAAATAATTCCATCGTTCGATAACACGAGGAAAAAAATTAAATTTGAACATATCAGCGCGCGCGTGATGGGTGTTACATTCAATGGGTGGTAGCTCCTTGTAGATGAAGATGCTGAAAAATGCAAATACTCAGACAATGAAGCAAAGCGGGATGAATTAACAATACCATGAAAATATTTTAAACACTCTATGTCGCGGCGGGTACAAAGGAGGGAAAGGCCTATGTCAGGAGGAGTGGATGAAGGTGAAAAATTTCTGTCATACCGTCGGCAAATAAACCGTACTGCTTTCCTTTGGACGGATTCCAGCTTACTGATATCGGACTTTTTATGAGGATTCCAGATTATTGACCCATACTCCAACAGTGGACGAATTAAAGCTTTGTATGTTACCAGTTTGGTTTCTTGGGGGGCAACACAAAGTGTACGTTTTAGATAACCGAGCCTCCGCATTGCATTATTGAATATTGTGTTAATATGCTTTGACCAGGATAAGTTAGAAGAAAAAAGAAGACCTAAATATTTGTACTCGGACACTTGATTCAGAGAGTTATCTTTGAATGAGTAGTTGTAAGAAGGTGGTATTGGGCAATTACAGAATGACATGTATACAGATTTACGAAAGTTTATTTGCATTTGCCATGTTTCACACCATGAGCAGAATGACACGAATGACTGATTTACTTGCGCGTGATCCTCAGGGGTGTTAATAGAACTGTAGATCACAGAATCGTCTGCATACAACCGAATTTTGGAAATAATATTTTCTGGCAAATCATTGATGTATAATAAGAATAACAGTGGCCCGAGCACGGATCCTTGTGGTACACCGGATGATACATTAACAGTTTCAGATGAACAGCAGTTGAAAGAAACATACTGTGTACCATTACAAAGAAAGCTTGATATCCAGTCTACCGGTAACGGGTTTTTGAGTATTGCATTAAGTTTACAAAGAAGTCTTCTGTGGAGAACGGTGTCGAAAGCTTTAGATAGGTCGATAAAAAAAGTGTCGATTTATGAGCCCGTGTCGAGGGAACTAGCAATGTCGTGCGTGAATTCTACAAGTTGTGAAATGGTATACGGAGGCCGCGCCGAAACCCATGCTGAAATTTGCACAAGATATTGTTAGCTTCAAGAAATTCTGTAATGTGCTTATGAATGATATGTTCTAGTAATTTGCATGAGTGTGAAGTTAACGAAATGGGGCGATAGTTAGACAAGATTTGTGTGCTGCCAGATTTAAACTGGGGAATACCTTTTGCAAGCTTCCAGGCTACGGGGACGGTTGCGGATGATAGCGATTTCTGGGAGATGGTAGTCAAACAGCGGCTGGTCCAAAGAGAGTAATGATGCAGAACTACATTAGGGATATCATCAGGACCACTACTTTTTTCACATTTATGTGATCAGTGATTTATGTTGATCAGTGAATAAAATAAACAAAGTGCTCCACATCACAGCTGAACTTCATTATGCCAGTGTGTGAGTGGCAGTTGATACATTTCGTTCGGGCTATAGATGCAGTTTGAGACAGAAAGGTAATAGCGCTACAGCAAGACGTACAGGTGCACGAAAAGTAAAACGGAGCACGCGGGCGGTGGCCAAATTGAGAAAAACTGCATGCCAGCGCGCTCTATCAGCAGATGTGCTGCAGACAACCAAGGGGCGTCGGCACATCCGGCTGAGCCATCTCGATGTTCTTATGCTCGCCTTATCGCCGGCACCAGCGAAGCCGCGCCGCTACAATCACTGCACGCCAGAAGCGCTTTCAGTACTCTTTGCAAGGGTTTATTATTGCTTGCCCGCACGGTGCAGAAAAGCTGGCCTTCAGCGGCGCGCACTATCTGCCTCGTCAGGAATGCCACCATTTTCAGTCTGCGTGACCGCCGCGGTTCGCGCTTCACATAGCGGCGAGTTTGTTTGGCAAGTGCGGTCAAAATTTTGCTTGGCTCCAGGGGACGCATGAAAGAAAGAACAGCATGCATGTATTGACTCCGTTGTCTTTGTGACATAAATAGATGCTCAAAATATAACCGATCGGGGACAGCTCAAGCAGAGACAACCTTCTTTTCGATGAAAATTTTCGATGAGAGAAATAAAGCCAATTTGAGCTGAAGCAAGGGGTCTTCAGTTGCTTCACTTGCTATGTAGTTGAGCATCCATTTATATCACAAAGACAGCGGAGCTAATATATGCTTGTTATTATTTTTTTTTCATAACGTTCCCTTTAGGCATGGAAGTAAAATTTTAATCGCACTTGCGAAAGCGATGCAGAAGCTTTTATGCTCCATAGCGCAACAAACTTACCGCCAGGTGAAGCGCGAACACGGCGGCTACGCTGATTGAAAATGGTGCCATTCCTGACGAAGCACTGAAAGCGCTTATGACGAGCAGTGATGCTAGCGGCGTGGCTTCACTCGACCCGACGATAAGGCGAGCGTCAGATCATCGAGATGGGTCAGCTGGATGTGCCGACGCACCCTCGCTCTTTGCTGGAAATCTGCTAATAGAGCGCGCTGACATGCAGTTTTCGCCAGTTTGGCCACCGCTCGCGTGCTCCGTTTTACTTTTGGTGCACCAGTACACAAGAAAGACAGACACAGGACATGCGCTAACTTCATCTGAGTTTATTTCCTGCAAAGCCAGCAAATTATAGAAAATTTAAGGCATGCGCAAAAAACCGGTAAAACAGCATCAACAAAACTGTTCAAGATATTGTCACGGAATGGTGACTGCAGTACGGCGAACAGGAAAACAGTGAGAACGTCTTCGAAACGAAGCTCTTTATTTGGGCTGACTTGCGCCAGCAAAAGAACTGAATCACTCGGCGGCGGCGTAGCAACAAGTGTGCTCGGCGGTCGTCGAACAGAATTCCCGCCGCTGTCGGCCGTGCTCATTTTAAGCTGATACCGAACATTCGAGATAAAGCTTTTGCTGCTGAGTTTGTCGGTTGCTGCCATCCCCAACGCAGCAGACGCAGCAGCCTCAGGTGGCGTCGCTCACGGACATTGTCCGTGAAGAAGTGCATCATGCACTTGGCTTCCCCGTCACCAACGATACCAACGGAAGCTACAGCTATGACCTATGGCGCAGCACTACGCAGTCCTCCACCTCGACGAGAACCCCCAAGCCCTCTTCGACGGGCACCAGCTCTAAAAGAACGACGTCCCCTAACTCCCACCCACCCACCTTATGAGCGAAGCAACGGAACCAGGAAATGCGACCAGTGGAGGACACCCGACAACCGCACACTATGTTTCCATTGTGGCCACGCCGGGCACATACTACGCCACTGCCCGTACAGACGCATCGGGCTGCAGGGTTTTGCCATCGACGCCCCTCGAGCGTTCCCCGGCCAGCGATCACGGGAAATTTACGACTACCAGCGTAGAGGGGAGTACGCGTCTTCAAGCCGTTTTTCCCGCTCCCCTTCGCCGTCCACCGCACGATTTGCATCACCGGGCTGAAGCTACGCCGCGGCTGTCCGAGGAAGGCCCCCTAGCCCTCGTAGGGGAAACTAAATAAAGCAACCTGTGGAGGTCAGGTTGCTTGCCGAGGAAACGACGAAGATCCTCCAGCGACCACGCCGCACCTGCTATGCGGACGCCGTATACAACGACAACCTCGACCATGACGCGAACCATCTTCAAAACGACGCCGCCATCAAGAAAAGCTTCGACCAAATGCCCCATCCCCGATGCATATACCCGACGAAGCTGTAACCCGACACGGAGGACGACGTGCAACTCCATAACCAGGACATCCGACTTAGAAGTGGTTATCAACGGCCGGAAAGTCACCGCTCTAGTCGACACAGGAGCTGATTATTCGGTGATGAGCGGACCATTCGCTGAGCAGCTCAGGAAAGTAACGACCGCTTGGGACAAGCCACAAATTCGCACCGCAGGGGGCCACCTCATTACGCCATCAGGACGATGCACAGCGCGAGTGACTCTCAAGGGACATACCTATCCCGCGACCTTCGTAGAGCTACGGCATTGTTCCCGCGACGTGATCTTCGGCATGGATATCCTTAGTGAGAATCAAGCGATCATCGACCTGCGATCCAAGATGATCACACTTTCCACGGACGAGGCCATCTCGTCGATGAGAACTCCGGAACATCACGTTTGGCTTAGTGTCCTGGAGGAACAAGTGAGTGTCCCACCCCGCTCAAGCGTCATCATCACGGTACGCGCCACGGAAGCGAATAACACTGAAGCCATTATCGACGAGAACACGCAGTTGCTTCTTGACCGAGGAATCGGCATCGAAAAGGCATCGCACATTTCCGCAAAGCACAAGCCGAAGTACTGCTGGCTAACTTCAGGGAAGAATACCGGCACGTTAAAAGAGGAACGAGATTGCATTCCTCGACGAAATATCCGACGTACGAGACTTCTTCGCGCTCTCCCACCCATCCGTAGAAGATTCGCCTGACCAAGAGAATTCGCCCACTTTCGACATAAACCCAGCCCTGCCCCGGAACAAACAAGACCAGATCCGCAATCTCCTTCGAAGCTACAGCGAGTGCTTCTCGTCATCGCCGAAGGTCCGACAAACGCCGGTGGCCAAGCATCGCATTATAACCGACCAGCACGCCCGACCACTCCGCCAGAGCCCCTACCGAGTGTCGCCGCGAGAACGGCAAGCCATCCGGGACCAAGTGGAAGAAAGGCTGCGCGACGACGTTATTCAGCCTTCAAAGAGCCCCTGGGCGGCACCTGTTGTTCTAGTGAGAAAGAAAGAAGGCGCACTTCGATTCTGCGTTGATTATCAGCGCTTGAGCAACACCACAAAGAAGGACGTCTACCCCCTCCCTCGCATCGACGACACACTGGACCGGCTCTGCACCGTCAGGTATTTCTCACCAATAGACCTCAAGAGCGGCTACTGGCAAATTGAGGTCGATGAAAGAGATCGCGAGAAGACCGCATTCATCACTCCAGATGGCCTTTTCGAGTTCAAGGTGATGCCATTTGGTCTCTTTTCCGCACTAGCCACATTTCATCGAGTAATGGATACAGTGCTGGCAGGTCTGAAGTGGCAGATTTGTCTTGTATATTTAGATGACGTCGATATCTTCGCCTCGAACTTTGAGGAACACCTAAAAAAGGCTTCGAAGAGTACTAGACGCAATCAAGTCGTCGGGCCTAACTTTAAAAGCAGAGAACTTTGCCTATGAAGAGCTGCTGTTTTTAGGCCACATCATTAGCAAGGAGGGAGTAGAGCCAGACCGCAGAAAACCGCTGCTATCGCAATGTTTCCACCACCGGCCGAAAAGAAAGCTGTGCGCAGATTCTTCGGACTGTGCGCGTACTACCAACGATTTTTGAAGAACTTTTCGCGCATCGCCGAGCCACTGACCCACCTGACAAAGGCAGACGGGCCATTTAAATGCGAAGCGCCGCAAGTGGAAGCCTTCAAGGAACTTCAGCGTCGTTTACAGTCCAAACCGATCCTCGCGCACTTCGATGAGAACGCCGAGACTGAAATTCATACCGACGCAAGTAGTGTGGGCCTAGGCGCTCTCCTCGTTCAGAAAATTAACGGAGTGGAGAAGGTCATCGCGTACGCTAGCCGTTCCCTGTCCAAAGCCGAAGCTAATTATTCGACAACTAAGAAGAAGCGCCTTGCCATCATGTGGGCTACGTCGAAATTCCGCCCCTACCTGTACGGACGACCGTTCAAGGTGGTCAGCGATCACCACGCACTGTGCTGGCTCGCCAGTTTGAAGGACCCCTCCGGCCGCCTCGCTGGGTGGAGCCTGCGGCTCCAGGAGTTTGATGTAACCGTCGTTTCCAAGTCCGGACGCAAGCACTCTGACGCCGACTGCCTGTCACGAGCCCCTGTAGATCCACCGCCGCCGGACGACGATGAGGACGCCTTCCTGGAACCCATCAGCTCCAGCTCTTTTGCACAACAGCAACGCTCGGAACCCGACATAAAATGCCTCATCGAATACTTTGTAGGCAAGGTTTCTTCACCCCCCGCCTCGTTCAAGCAAGGATTGTCTTCGTTCTGTTTACAGAACGATGTCCTCGTGAAGAACTTTGCAGCGAACAAGACAGCCTACCTCCTTGTTGTACCTTTAAGTCTGCGCGGAGAAGTTCTCCAGGCCTCACATGACGAGCGGACAGCTGGACAGCGGACAGCACCCTCCGCCGCATTACTGGCCCCGACAGTCTGCCGATGTTGCACATTATGTGAAAACCTGCCTAGGTTGTCAGCGACGAAAGACCCCTCCAACCCGACCAACAGGATTTCTCAAGGCCCTTTCAAGCAGATCGGCTTAGACTTGCTTGGCTCTTTCCCGAAATGAACATCTGGAAATAAGTGGATCATTATAGCGACCGACTACCTCACCCGCTACGCCGAGGCAAAATCCCTACCGAAAGGAACAGCGGCAGAAGTCGCCAAATTTTTCGTGGAGAACATTCTTCTGCGACACGGCGCCCCCGATGTGCTCATCACTGACAGACGAACAGCATTCACGGCGGAACTGACGCAAACCATCCTCCATTACAGCCAGACCAGCCACCGGAGAACAGCAGCATACCACCCGCAGACCAACGGACTGACCGAGCGCCTCAACAAAACCATCGCCGATATGTTCGCCATGTATGTCGATGCCGAACACAAGACCTGGGACGCCATTTTGCCTTACGTAGTCTTTGCCTACAACACCGCAGTGCAGGAGACCACGCAAATGACGCCTTTTAGGCTGGTCCATGGTAGAGAGGCCACTACCACACTGGACGCCATGCTGCCGAACGTTACCGAGGAAGATAACGTCGACGTCGCCACCTACCTACAACGCGCAGAAGAACCCCGAAGACTTGCCCGACTAAGGATCAAAGACCAGCAGCGGACCGACGTTACACGTTACAACCTACGAAGACGCAAGGCGGAATACAAGCCAGGAGACCAAGTGTGGGTTTGGACGCCCATTCGCCGCCGAGGATTGAGTGAAAAGCTTTTGCGCCGCTATTTCGGCCCGTACAATGTTCTTCGTCAGCTAGGTGAATTGGACTATGAAGTCGTCCCTGACCAAATGACTGCATCCCAGCGACGCCGCGTACGACCAGAAGTAGTCCTTGTCGTACGTCTAAAGCCCTATCATGCACGCTAAAGGACGCCGTGTTTCCAAATTGGGTGTTTATTTTTGCACAATCCGTTTTTGATTGTTTATAGCCGCATTATGTTCTAAAGCATCGAGTCGATGCTTCTTTGAGAGGTAAGTAATGCCGCGAATCTTTGTAGCATTCGTTTGTTTTGTTTATTTGTTCATGGTTCAAGGCTGCCGGCACGCCGCTTTATCGCTTCGTTTTTCACGCAAGACGCGCCTAGATTTAATCTCGATTGATCGCATCCAGGCGGAGCCGATTCTACTTTGTGTCAGAATGTTCTAGTAATTTTAAAAGCTTTATCTCGAATGTTCGGTATCAGCTTTAAATGAGCACGGCCGACAGCGGCGGGAATTCTGTTCGACGACCGCCGAGCACGCTTGTTGCTACGCCGCCGCCGAGTGATTCAGTTCTTTTGCGGGCGCAAGTCCGCCCAAATAAGAAGTTTCGTTTCGAAGACGTTCTCGCTGTTTTCCTGTTCGCCGTACTGCAGTCACCACTCCGTGACAATATCTTGAACGGTTTTGTTGATGCTGTTTTACCGGTTTTTTGCGCATGCCTTAAATTTTCTATAATTTGCTGGCTTTTGCAGTAAATAAACTGAGATGAAGTTACTGCATGTCCTGCGTCAGTCTTTCTTGTGTACGTCTTGCTGTAGCGCTATTACCGTTTCTGTCTCACATAATGCACCATCTAGCCCAAATTGAGGTTCTTCTATACATGCAGTGTCACCAGCTTGCTAACTTTTAAAACATGCGGCACGTGTCCTGTTGCTTGCCGAGCATGCGTATTAAGGTGGAAGCCGAAAAAAGGAGCGGAAATTCTAAGCCGCAAAGGAAGAAAAAACAGCCCCTTGAAGGGTCTAAAGGCGGATTCACACTGGCGGGACGCGGAGGTCGCGCGACAGGTAGAAATCGATTAGCTAAGCTCCTTGCCCGCTTTCCCAGTGCTTAGGAACCATTAATTAATTGGCCGAAGTCGGTCGTGGACTTTTGTGGTTCGCCAGTATAAATCCGCTTTAAGAGGCGCCTGTGGTAGGTTTCTGGCTCACCCAAAGCGCAGCTCGCATACGAGAATGGGAAACGTCGGTCTTCTGCGGAAATGTTCTCTGGTCATCGCCGTCTGTACGCGGCTTTATTATTTCTTGTATGTCACATGGAACGCGTGCATGGCCCTCTAGAAATGTCATGTTTCGGGAGCCAGCTTCTACCATGATCGCGATTGCTGATGGTATTGTACCTGTCGTATCTCCAAGTTCGCTGTAGTGTTTACACTTTTCCGCCGGGCGTTGCTGAGGGGCAACAGCTGAAATTCTTATTCTGTTCTCGTATCCTATGCCATTGTTCGTCTTTCTGTTTCCGGCTATTGTAAAAGAAGGTCTTTTGATCAGCATAAAAGAATAAAGAGACGGCAGCACACACTCCTTTTCCTTCAGAAGACGAGCTGAATTAGAATTCTCGACCAGGTGTCGCAAGGTAACGAGATAGCTGAGGAAAATCATACTAGCATGACAGCGGGAGAATAAATAACTATTATTATTTTATTTGAATCACTTCAGGAGATGTGAAAGAAGATGTACAAACCATCTATATAGCCTTTTGTGGGCGTACGATCAAGGAGCGAAAAGAGGAGTTGCTCAGGAGAGAGCGAGAGAAAAAAACATTGTCCTGGTCCATGCTCTAGTGGAAGAAGGAGTTAAGGTTCGGAACATCGGGCATCTATAACAAACTTCAATTCCTTGAGAGGTGTAATGCTTTTTGCATGCACGTAAAATAAAACGCACGTGGTGCGTGTCATCATTGCCCAGTGAAATAATGGTTTATAGAGCCCTGTTCATGACACACGCTGAGATAAAAAAGGAAAACGAGGAGCAAAACTTGCACGCGTACGAATGTTGTCATTTTCTCCGTGTACCCAGACTTACTTCTGCAAGCTACATACTGAGAGAGTGCCAGTAAAGGAATGGTGTAAAAAAAGGCTTTTCGTCCTCGGGCATCAATAGCATCTTCCATGACGTTCATGAAATAACTGACTACTGCTTTGCAAATTGCTCAGACGTAATTCTGTAATGAGATGTGTTCAGGGACTCCGGAACGTTTTCGGGAGTGGGCGGGGGGGGCAAGTACTGTCTATGCTTCATCATCATCATCATCAGCCGGACTAGACCCACTGCAGGTCAAAGGCCGCTTCCATATTCCTCCAATTAACCCTGTCCTGTGCTAGCTGCATCCACTTTCCACTTGACTCTTGCAAACTTATTATTCTCATTAATTATTCATTTTTTAATTCATTGTAGCCGTTTAAATTTTACATAATCGCATCCTCGCTTATTCTACATTGCTATACTTTAAAAATGGTTGGAAATTTCATAATTACTGAAACCTGCGCAGACAGCGCAAGTGAGTAAACGGATTCGAAAGCTGCGAAAAAACATTTTTATTATTTCTGAATTCGCGCTCACGCTGAGGAAAATGTGAACTGATATATTCATTGAAGTAGACATGAAAGCAGGCACAGGTACAAAGCTGTAATATCGCAGACTGACGAGCTTTAAGGCTTGCATGACATGAAGACGTTGGGCAGGAGACACTTTCAAAGCAGGCCGAAGATTGCTGTTCGTTCTGCTCTTCTATATAATAACTCTTTTATAACGGCATCCAAATGCAGGTCCACAACTCTCTTCTTGTGAACGTGGAGGAGGAGAAGGTGTGTGAGCCTCCTATGCATCATCCGATTGCGCAGAAATGTTTTTACTCTCCTCAGAGCACTGAAAGGTCGCTCTCCTGAAGCAGCTGACACAGGCATTGAAAACACGAGTTGGAGATACCGGACAACTTGGTCCATCATATTGCGCATGTCTGCAGTCTTCCTCTGCAGAATTTGTAAAATGCGTTCACTTGCGACCGGACCCTCGTCACGCAGGAGCGTTGAGAGAAGCACGAGTTGCGCTGAAAGCCTGCTGATGTCAAAATCTGCAGCGTGTGCTCCTAAACGCTCATTTAGGTCGTTTGACGCAAAGTTTCCACCTTTAGCAGCGTCAGTCAAAATGCGCTCGAGGCTAATCAGCTGCTCCATGCCAGGCTGTTCGAATCGCCGTCGGATCTCAGTGGTAATACGATAGATAGCAGCAAAAAACTCTTTTCTCTGTAATGACTTGCCGTCAAGCACCTTGAGGTGGCGACGGCGGCCACCTCCGCCGTGCGTGACGTCGCTCGGTTTCGCGCATGCGTAGAAGGGGCAAATCTGGCCCCCGGCTCCCGCGAAGCGCAGTGTTGACTAGCCTAGCTTTTCGCTTCGAAACGTACCGTCAATATTTGTTGCTCCTATCGCACACTCATCAGGTTGACTTTCAGGAGAGGTGCTTCCCGCTGCCAGCCAAAATACAAATACGAAGGGGCATTAGAAACACATCAATATTCAAAGTGGTGACAAAAATGTGACGCAATATACCTTGTGCAACCTTGCTTCCATGGCCTAAACGTTTCGTCCCAGGCACGAAGAAGTTGTAGATCTTCTTTTGAGGCCCAGATATCTTCCGAGGCAACGACACTGTAAATCTGCAGTTATTAAAAAATAAACTAAAGGTATGACAAACGTGCAAGTAGAGCGCGTTACGTTTCGCCACCGCCGTGCGAGATCAACGCGGCTGTAGTGGACGCAGGCGTATCATTCCGAGCAACGGACAATTCGCTTGGCTGACTGCCGCCCAGAGCCGTCTCGGGAATTGTGTCGAGACATATCCACTTGCCACGTGTAGTCGTGTGCGTGCGAGCGTGCGTGTGTGCAAACGCTTGTGAGAGCACGGCGCTCGGGGAGAGAGTGTTCGCCCCGGTCCGGACAGATCCAGATCACCGCGCCGCCGGGTCTGAGTCAGCGACGCTTGATATGAACATGACCGCTGGTTCGACACGTGCGCGTATTCGGAACCTTCCTCCTTTCCCTCTGAAGGATGCTCCCGCCGCTCGGTCACCGTCGAGACACCTGCTGTGTGGGCATGTCAGATTTCTCTCTCGGGCCAGCTTCTCTTGCCGTTCGTACGAGATGCAGTATTAAACCTTTTTCTTGTTAGACGATCTCATCGTCCTTTGCTGGAACCTGCCGATGCGCTCCGCGGGACACCGGACCGCCAGGTCAACGCTACCCTTGGGGCTAGCGTGCGACAGCGGTGGAATGTCGCAGGCGAGCCCCATGGTATAAGTCTACGTTTGGTACATCTATGTGCTTAGAGCTGCGAGCACCGCCGATCGGGCGAACCGCATCAGCTAGCGGAAAAGATCCAAGAGGGGGGGGGGGGGGGGTGGAGGGGGTGGAGGGGGCAGCGCCCTCCCTGAAAAATTGTTGGTGTGGCGGGCGCCCCCCCCCCCCCCCCCCCCCTTGCTCTCCCTGTTCCGGAGTCCCTGGATGTGTTGAAGCGAGAGTTAAAGCAGTGACTTAATTTTCCTTCTCTTACTATGCGATACCGTACCGCTGTGCGATGTGGTAATAAATCTGTTGGTGTTTTTTTTTCTGGTTAGGCCGCATACCTTACAGAAAACTGGAATGACGGGTAGGCACTGTAAGTCTGTTGGTTTCACGAAATCCTATTTCTTCCAAATGATCGCTCCCTTCAGGGTAGTGTATGACTAAGCAGACTTTAAACAGGAGTGATTTTGGTGGCGCGCTCTTACCTCGCTTGTAATGCTTTGTTGACTTGCCATTATGTGAGGTGTCTTAGACGCCAATATATGAAATACTTATAGATCAGCATACAGCATTATCTCAGTCTAACAAATATAACAAAAGAATTTATGAGGCCGTTTAAGTTACCTTATCAGCGCAATGTAATAGCACTGTGTTCTAGATCCATTTGTAAGTTGATGAAGACGACGGCATCGAAAGCTGAGCGCGAGGACTTGCAGTTAAACGCGTGATTTGTTCGGCTGCGGCGATGACGTTGTAGCGAGCAATCGACGATGCAACAAGGAGTTTTTGATGTTCCCCGCTGAAATAGATCAATCGGCCCGAGGCCGAGGTATTGCTGCGGCGTCTGCCGCCAGTAATACTTACCGTTTTTTTATTCCCCTCTGGCTGTTGGTAAGCTGGTTATCGACTGTGTTTTGCTGCGCGCGGGCTTTATAGCCGTTCAAATCGTACCAGGATTTTAGATACGCGTTAAGAGGTGCTGTAGACCTAAGGGAAGTCAGTTCCATCACACAGTTCCAGCTATCCCAAGTGAGGATAATAACGTGCAAGACTGCATGCGCCAAAGGTATGCTCGTGATTCCGGGGAGTTACAGAGGAAAACCGTAGCTGTCTGGTCATTGAACCAGACCCGAAGACTGTAAAGCTCAAGCTTCTTTGGCTCCCAGAACAACTAGATGACTTTGAACATTACTGACGGCCTTAGAACTTGTGTAGCGGTTGCATCCTTCACAGTAGAGCACTGGAGAATTTCGCAAATGGAGGGGATACATACTTTGAATGGAGACATTGCCTTGATTCTTGCTAATGGCGCCACTGTCTACGACATGCCCCATCTCTTCACAGTTTGTGGTCTACAGTTCCAGGTTTTAGATCCGAGAAGACCGCCCTTATGTCTCCGTTGTCTCAAAATTTGGCATATGCGCCGTCACTGCTATACTAGTCAGCGTTTCGGCCATACTGCAGAGAATTGCCAAGTGTCGTAAGCTGACAAGCTGAGCAGTGGCACCCATGCCGTGAAGACACTTTCAAGGGCAATTTGATGGATGCACAGTGGTTTTTCGATGCTGCTGTTATAATGTCAGCCATTGCACCCATTGATTCAGCTACTAGTGGCCCAATGCCTGGCGCTTTTTCTGCTCAGCAGCATGAGCCTATCAAGCCTTCCCGAACGGATCTGCAGATATCGATGGTTAACGCCTGGCGGAACACACACCGGTAATGCACAACGTCTATGAAGACACTCTTAGTGTGTGTGCCTGCACTGCGTGTTAGCCAGAGGAAGAAAATGATGGTGGTGTGGCTGTGGCGCCGAGCGCTTGCTCGAATTTTTGATGCCATTGTCTGATGTGCCACACGGGAGGCTGATACGCCATCCTCTCAGCTCACTCTCTGATGTGGTGCGGATGTGCCAAGTCCAAGTGTGGCCTCGAAGCTGGCGTGTCGCTGAGTTCTGTCTCCTCTCAGGAGGACATAGTCCCTGCCAAGTACAAGTGGAGCCGTCGAAAGTCAAATAGCAAGAAATCTCCCTGGCACGCCAGATCGAGGAGAAAGGATGTTAGCTCCAGGGAGGTCTCAACTACCGGTTTTGCGTCAGACATTGCGGGTGGCTGACTGAAGTGCACGTTGGTCAACAAGGCGAACGTCTAGCTCCTGATCGTCGCAACTTTCAGCATCTGTGGACTCCGGTCTAGGCAGAAACAGGAACAATTGATCTGATTGTTTTTGGGCAGTAGGCTAGACATCGTTGCTGTTCAAGACACCTAGATAGAAAGCGAATTGCATACAGAGGTGATCCCGTGGTCCTTCTTAGGAGATTCCAATGTCTTTGCGTCGCAGTCTGTGCGCATTTCCACGGGTTGCTTTCCGTTCTTCAAAAAGAGTATCTCTGTTTCTGACCTTATGTACAATGTTGACGCAGAAGGGCGCGTGTTATATTGTGTTTGGCTGCATGGCGAATATTGGAGGATCATCAATGTGTATGGTTCAAATAGTCGAGTACAGCAAACAGAAGTAAGTTGCTGAACATAAAAACTGCTGCACAGCCGATAAAACATAATACTGCGGCTATGCGGAATCCGAGGACACAAATAGAAATTATAGCAATAAATATCCAACGTCCAGCACTTTTGCACACTGCAGGACGTGAACACCCATTTCCGTGGCGTCATCAGGAAAAAATTAAATTATTCGGCTTAAATTGTCACGGTAAAATAAAAAAAACATTAAAGCATTTTTGATGAGTGTATTACTATCCGACCTACGAGTTCCTGTCATTCGAAGAAGTCGTGTAGTTTTCGTGTAAAAGTAAAATTTTTTAGTACTTATTTTTCCAACGTACTGTTTCACAATGTGGGGCCGCGCCTGCAAGCATGGTCAACTTTGAACATTGGACTTGTTCCCGCGATCTCTGCAGAATTCATAGTGCACGTCCTTGCCTCTGTGTCTCGTAAAGCTTTTTCCTGGGCTGTGGATTTTCGTTTCGTACGTGGTTTCTATTGTAGACAGTTGTTTTCTCTGCTTGCACTGCAGTTTATATAAGGTTCTTTTATTTATTATTTGTTGCTGCCTTATATATTTGTACCGCATTCCAATGTAAGGCGTGATAGAAAGGGCACCACAATATTCTAAATGAGTAAAAATCAATAATTCCGTCTTAACAGGGAAACCTACAAAACGTAATTCAGTACCAAACGTCTGAAAGGGCACCGCAAACCACCGAAGAATCAATTATATCTAGCCGCCGCGTAGGAAAGGGCTTACGCACTTAAGAGGTGCCTCATCATATCAGTTACTGACACCTAGCTTACAAGGGCAGTTGGTGATAACGTTTATGACGCAATATTTCGTATTCCTCTGCCTTCTGATGCTAAGGCGGTAGTTTTCTCGCCAGCGCTGATCATGGCATCGGTTTAGCTCTTCCAGATATCGATTTTATGAGGGAGGTTTAAGGGATGTTTCTATCTTTGTACGTCCTTAGGTCTCCTGGTGCGTGCACAGTGGCGTGTCGCTGGAAAGGTGCTGCTAGAAAAGCCCACAAGCATCTGAAAACGATGCATTCCCCCCTCGCCCCCGTTTTCTTTGTCAGGACGCCTAGCAAGTTCAGGCGAGGGGTGATTGGATGCTGCCCACCTCTACTCCAGTTCGTGGTGGCGCACGACACCGTGTGCAGTCCGCACACTGCAGGTGGCTGTGCGGAGCTATTGGGTTGGTTAATTCCAGAAACAAGTAATCTGACACATTTTGGAAGTACAGTACGATTTTAATGAAAAAAAATTGCGCGGCACAATATTAAAGGCACTGCAACAGGGACGAAAAGCTTGAGCGCTAATCTTTAGCACATATTATTTTTCTCAACATGTTATAACATGTGCAAGTAGGATCTATATTTTATAACAGCGAACTCTTTACCACACCGGAATATGGGTGGAGTGCTGGCACATGCTCTCCTCATGTGGAGAGAAATAGTGGGTGCGAATAATACCGCTGAATCTTTCATCTCGCATTCTGTGCACTCAGGCTGCGTGTATCAGTTGTACGGAGCAAGCTGAGAACCGCCGCAAGTTCTCGACAGCCTTCTCGCTGTGTTCTGCTTGCCAGGCGACCAGTTAAGCAGTTTTTTTTTTACTTAAGGCGCCGAATCGGCTACTTTGTGAAGGATGCGGACGTTTTGAAATAACAAAGTAACTGTTTTATTAATTTTTTTTTTCGTACGCGCTCAAGCAGACATGCATACGCCTGCACGTTGTCAAAGTTTGAAGGGGAATGTGAGCGCATGGTGTTCCATGTTTTCTGCCCTGTGGAAAGGCGGATATGCCAAGGTAGATGTAGAATGGCAGCGCTGCTGGCATAGGAGCCCATGCGTTCAAAACATGGCTGCTTATGGTGCGGAGCCAGCGCCGTTTTCGAAGGGTGAGGCGAACTTAACAACGACGTCATAACTAAAAAACAAACACTAAGACTGGTGGTGTGATAACCACGCGTAATAATAAACTTTCGAACACCTCGAAGTTCCTTGCCACATACGATGCAAGGGTGAAGAAGAATACGCGACGAGTACGGGCTACAAACACCATTTTTCGGTCGTTACTTCTCACTGTGTCATTTTCCTTTGCCCTCATCTCGCGTGTCACGCTGAACAGCAAGGTGTAAACGAACCAACAGGCCAAGCCATTTGTCTTGATTACCGAGGGGTACATTTTTAGGTATATTTATAGCTTTTTGTCTGGGAGCTGCTTTTCTGCACCCAGGTTTGAGAAGAGTGCGTTGTGACAAAATTATGTTTATTTTCTGCAACACTGCAAATTATGTATTAAATTTCGAATAATTGTTGAAAACTAGAACACGAACTCATAATTTGGATTGTGATGCAATTTGAAGAAGCAGAACTCACCCACAAGACAAGTTGCATGTGCAGAGAATAAGCTACTTGCCTGCGGTGCATGGGTGGCATGAGTGTTCTCTAAATAGAGGGGCACTTTCGCGGTAAAATTGTGAATGTGTTTTGAAACATTTGGAGGACAGACATTTTCATCAGCATGATTAGAAACCTACGCAGATGAGATAAAACTTTCAATCAAGCACTAACACAGTGAGATTTTCCCGTGGCGTGAGAAAGGCGCCACAGGACCGGCTAAAAGGTTGGTTGACTCCTGCTACCGTCAGCGGTGAGTTAAAAAAAAAAGCGGGAGCCTGCACGTTTAATCCTATCCTATTTAAATTATAAGCCGCCGCGGTGGCTCAGTGGTTATGGTGCTCGGCTACTGACTCGAAATACGCTGGTTCGATCCCGGCCGCGGCGGTCGAATTTCGATGGAGGCGAAATTCCAGAGGCCCGTGTACTGTGCGATGTCAGTGCACGTTAAAGAACACCAGGTGGTCGAAATTTCTGGGCCCCTTCCCTACGGCGCCCCTCATATGGGACGTTAAACCCCGACAAACCAAACCTATTCTAAATCATGAAAATCATCCGCATAGGACAATAGTTCGAAGTTTCTAAGAATGCTGGCAACGTGTAGATCGAGTTACCGGGTTAAAAAGACGAGTTAAGATTCCTCTTTAGTGCAACGTTAACAAAATTCACCTCGTACACGCGCGTTCGTGCAAAATACCAAGCGATGATAAGAAAGCCGCATCTAACATCTCCCACACAGACGTTAAAATGCATCATCATCGTCATCATCATCAGCCTGACTACACCCATTGCAGGGCAAAGGTCTTTCCCATGTCTCTCCAATTGACCCTGTCCTTTGCCAGTTGCGGCCACTGTATCCCCGCAAACTTCTTAATCTCATCCGCCCACCTAAATTTCTGCCGTCCACTGCTACGTTTGCCTTCTCTTGGAATCCACTCCGTTACCCTTAAGGACAAGCGGTTATCTTGCCTTCGCATTACCTGCCCTGCCCAAGCCAATTTCTCCCTCTTGATTTCAGCTAGGATGTCATCAATCCGCGTTTGTTCCCTCACCCACTCCGCCCTCTTTCGATCTCTTTAAGTTACACCTATCATTTTCCTTTCCATAGCTCGCGGCGTTGTCCTTAACTTAAGCTAAGCCCTCTTTGTTAGCCTCCACGTTTCTGCCCCATAGGTGAGTACTGGTAAGATACAGCTGTTGTATACTTTTCTCTTGAGGGATATTGGTAAACTGTTATTCATGAGGCACTGAGGCACTCAGTGGCAACTACATACCAGAGTGCTAAAATGGCTGTAAAACCATACCGTTCTAATCTGATAACAGCGGAGATATTCTCACTTTGACAATTTCACACGGAGCATCTCTTTCCGTGTTGTGCGCTGTTCGTCTCGAACCACCACGCCTTCCTTCGGAAGGGAGGAACGTCAAAACCATGCGGCGAACTGCGGCTGGTATGGCAAAAAACAAGCGCGCCACGGGCGATGAAAAAATGCAACCGAGCACTCGAAATTAACGCTTATGGAAACCGAGCAGCATCACGCAACGGAGTCTCGAAATGAGGAGATATGCAGACAGCTAGCGGCAAGCAGGACGCAGAAAAGTCAAGATGGATGGAATAAGAGCCGCTGCCCGCTGCTGTGAGGGAACGCAAAACAAACAATTTTTTACAAAGAAACTTCCTATTTCCCAACCTTATTCCAAACATTTCAAAAACTAGTAACTATAGTGGTGTCTTAAGTGGTAAAGAGACCACAAATAGATAAGCAAATTATTTTTTTCTTCTTTGCGTCATCCTCACTGGCAATTTTGGGTCTCCAGTTCCACTCCCCAGATAATGGCGCTGGCACTTGCTCCAGACCGCTGACGAGCCCCGTCTTCACGACCTATGTCAATTGATCTTGGATATGCTTTGAGATATGCTGAAAAATATCTGAAAACCAGATGCGTACACCATCTGCTCGCATATCGCTCATTAAAGAAAAACGTTTTCCAGCGCGGGACGTCATGCATGTAGTCCAAGGTAGATGTACTATGGTAGCGTAGGCTGCATAGAAGCCCATACGTTCAAAACATGGCGGCTTATGGTGCGCAGCCAGCGCCATCTTCGAAATGCGTGGACAACTAAAAGTGACGTCATAATTAAAACACAAAACGCGACGTCGAATGACGTGTTTTAGTGACGTCATATTCGTGACGTCAGCGTCACGTGCTGCTTGGCGGGAAAAATAAACTGCTGAACGCCGCGACGCTTCAGCGCGACACCCGACACGAGAACGAAGAAAGAAGACACGACGAGTGCCGACCACCAACGCTATTTTTAGTTAGTCAGTTCTCGTTGTGCCTTTTTCCTTCGTCATCGCCTCAGGTGTCACGCTGAATGTCAGACAGGTTATCGCTCGCACATCGTGCAGCCGCACACCTCTTTTTTGCGTACGGGGGCCCCATGGCCACAGACGATGCCCTTTTGGGGCAAAAGCGACAGAACCGCACCCAACCGAACGAAACTACACAGAAGCGCTGGCAACAGGGAAAAGCGGAAACTGTACACGAACAATGCACACCAAGAACTCGAGCAACCAGCAACGAGCAAAAAGTAGGGCTAGCAGAATCGAGTTGCAAACAAAAGCAAGCAGAATGGTCAAAAGATATGACAAGGGTATGACATCAGAGCACCGTCAACCTTGGCATCGTCCCGCTGCCATTGCCGCTGCTCTGAGCGAACGCTGTCATAAAAATTTTTACAAAACAAGCGCTATACTTTCTAATAAAATGCACACAACTAAAACATTTTAAAAAAGAATCACTGCAATTGTTTTTGAATACTTTTGAAACACAAAATATGTCCTAATTATTTTCCTCTTCTAGTCGTGTCTGTCCACTCATTTCATTTTGGCGCTTTCGTTCCAGTAATTTGATGTCGCTAGCATTTGGTTCTGGACCGCATTCGAGCTCCGGCTTCGCGACCTATTTCAATTGACCTTGTGTAGTCCGTGAGATGCTAGCGCGGAAGGCCTTATTATGGCGCCTTTTTTTCGAGCGCTGGTTCCCCATGTCGAAGCTGAAACCGCGTGTTCGAAACGTAGTCGCGGAAATGTTTATTTTATTACTGGACTCTAAAGGTCAGGGAGGCCACAAAATTCTTGGTTGGGTTTGGCCCCGTGAAGTAGTAATGTCGGATTAAAAAAAAAGGGCCCTGAGAGGAGTTCCTTAAGTTGAATCTGTTGGATGCTTATGGCACTTTTTAAAAAACGACACAAACTCTATACACAGTGTACAAGTGTACGTTACGTAATCAACTCGCCAAAGATTCTTCGCTGCTTCCTCGGACTACCCACTCGCCAAGTCTTTATCGCACCTACTATAGCCCCACTTGAAAAGTGGCACTGTTCCCAATGTCACAGCTCGGCTGAGTCAGGCTGATAGCATGCCCGATTGTTTCACTTACTTTTTTTTTTACCTTTCCAGATGCTACTCACTTTGCGTAGACATTTTTTCCCTTTATCTTAGCAGCGAAAAGAAACTAAATAAAGAAAAACGCGTGGCGTTTCTTGGAACGAAGCACGGGCTTTTGATTGCTGGCTCTCGAATTCGTACGCACCACCATAAAATGTTGTAAAGAGCACTGTAAAACCCGGAGGCCCAAGATGTGACGAAAGCGATTGCGAAATATAGGTTCGGCGCTGCGAGCGCTTATATAAACCCTTACTCAGTGCACGCAACAGAAGCCGAGATATTCAGACATTGTTTTATCAGCGTCAGAAGCCTTTCCTGAAGTGGGCAAGAAAGATGAGAGTGAACGTCTTTTTCCTGTGCGTCGGGGCTGTTTGCCTAGGCAAGGTAGCACGAGCAGCCGGTAAGTCGATGTTTTGTTCCAGGAATTTGGCGAAGAAAGGCCCGTAATCTGTACACTGAGCCTACGCCGAACACATACGGTATTTTGTTAGCGGGCAACTTCCGTAGACTGGAGCCCTGCCGCAGCACGGCAGTATCATTTCAGTGTGTAACTAATCCGATAGGTACCAGTCCTGAGCAAAATCGCCCTTTACCGCGTTGTCAGTTTGCGGCTAGCCTAGCGCGAGTGCTCCGTCCCGCGGCAGTTCCCGCTCATCATCGTCTTCTACGTAACAGAAATACGTGCTTTCGCACTGATTCGAGTGTAGCAAACATTCTCTGAAGCTTTCTTTAGCTTTTTACTGTCATTATACTGAGAAACACTGTGACTTGTAGCAGAGTTAATTTAGAGAGTATTAGTATGGCGGGCTGTTGCGGCTTTTGCGCCCTTAGCGTAAAAACATGGCGGCGTCCTTCCAAGCGAGAGCCGCCCGCTTCAGCCGATTCAGCAGTCCTTGCTACTCCGGTCGGCATGTTTACCGGCAACTACTGGTGTAGTTGCTGTTCGCTATGACTTACCTGGCTTCGACGATAAAGTAAAAGCGGCCATTCAGCCCAGTTTTAGAGCTACGCTCTCGATTCTGGAGCGCGCAAGCCTAATGGGACCTCCAGCTGCACTGCTACCGTCTGCAACTACCCGAAACGCAGCCGAAACCTATCACAAACGTCCGGAACGAAGCAAAAATAGATCTGGAGCTTTTTCGCGGTGTTTTATAAATGACGTAAAGCGAGTTTATATTAAATTTATAATAGTTTTTGACAGTAGACGTCATGTGATTGACAATATTCTAGCTCGAACGGCTTGTAGTTAACATTGCCTTGACTAGATGGCGCCACTGCTTTACGTTTGTTTTTTCATTTTATTTAAATTTCGGGCTCATTTTGCTGACGAAAAATGAGCACTACAGTAAGAATTCGTTTAAGAAACTGTGAAATATTATATTTTGGCAAGTTAGCGGCAGTGTCGACCATTTTAGAAGGACCGTTCGCATCCATGTAAAGCAGGTGGCGTTTAACGTTTTCAGAACGGTATACTAAAACTGTCTGTGGGGATAAGCTGCTCGCGGCACGCTAACGTAATTTCCCTTAGGTCCGTTATCACGCTAACGCTATACTAAAACTCTGTAATATTTAGTTCCTTTACGTGCGCCTGAAACGCTTCTAGTGGAGGGAAAAATCAGGCCTTCTGTGTTTCTTAATAGTAAATAGTGGATCTGGTTCTATGCTAGTAACCCACATTGTTACAAGGCCAGAAAGATTGTTTTCTGGCAGAATAATTATGCAATATTCCATGGCCTGTCTTCAAACAGTGGGACCCCCTGAAGAAATATGTGGAAAACCTTAGGCGCTCTGGGTGCTCGAATGAAGTGCTGCTTATCTGTCATGTCGGCAATTTCTGGTGATGAGTCAAATTTCAATTCGCAAAACATATTGTTTATTTTGTGTGACTTACATTTTTTAAGCCTTGACAAGGACGAATTCGACTTCGCCATCATATCAACGTCCGCACGAGAGATTTAATCATCTGACTCATTTAGTACGCAACAGTGTTCCAAGCAAACTATCAACTTTTTCTGTCAGGGGGCTGCGCCTAGAAATTTCTTTGTTTCAGGTGAATTTCGCGTCCTTCATTTCGCAGATTAGCTCAGTCTTTTAAGCCACATAGCGAATGCCGTCGCTTAAAAACAGCTAACATTTCGCGAAAAACTGTCTGAGTAGCACGTCGCACGCCATTTTTCTGCAGTCATTGCTTGCCATACCAGTCGTAACATTACGTTCTAGTATTTTCAAGCGTAAAGTGCACTAACGAAATAGCACTTACTTCCCCGATTTCTACGATCCTTCGCGTGGTTACTTGATAAGTCGCGGCATTTTAATGTTGCTATTTTCATCGCACTTTATAGGATATTTAGCACTGCCTTGCAAAAAAAAGGCTTGTATTTTACGCTAGAAAACAACGTAAACAACGCTGTAAACAACACCTACTCAAGCAAGCCATTCTGCCCGCCGCGGTGGCTCAGCGGTTATGGCGCTCGGCTGCTGGCCCGAAAGATGCGGGTTCGATCCCGGCCGCGGCAGCCGAATTTCGATAGAGGCGATATTCTAGAGGCCCGTGTGCTGTGCGATGTCAGTGCACGTTAAAGAACCCTAGGTGGTAGAAATTTTCGGAGCACTTAACTACGGCGTCTCTCATAGCCCGAGTCGCTTTGGGACGTTAAACCCCAGTAAACGACCAAGCAAGCCATTCAAGATGCAATTTTAAGCCTTAAAGAGCGCCACAGACGTATCGCTCACACACACACATTACCTCTTGTTTTGCATGAAAGGCTTTCAACAGCTCCTGCCTTTGCGTCACAGCTTCTGCCCGTAATTTTTATCTCATGCAACCGAAGCTCACACCATCTGCAATGGGCGCAATACTCAGATAAACGAGTCCGCATTCATTTTTTAACGAGTGCAAATGTGCCCACGAGCCGTAAGTAACGCAATTGAAAGGTGTATTTGTAATTTTTGCTTCAGGAAAATGAAATTTAGCGTGCTTATTGGGCAGTCTACTGAATGCCGAAGTAAAAAATTGAATGAAATATCTGAGCAGTTTTGAATTATAATTTTTATACACTCCTTTGCTACACCTAACTTCCAGAAAGCCTGGTGTGACATCAAAGCATGGTAGGAACCTCCAGTCACCCTTTACGTTTTGTCCAAAGGAAGGGTTGATGCAGTGACATTCTACAAATATATTTAGCAGCCTGAGTTTTCCCTACACAGAATGTTATATTCCCGCTTGCATAATTCACTCATAAATCTCATGCCAAATTAGTGGCGGTGTGAAAAAATTGAGATAATATATAAATTCAAGGAACACAATGCACGCAAGAAACCGCATAAAAATCTATGAAGCCTCTGTCATGCTAAGCTTTCTGCGTACAGGGCAGTCCTATCAAAAACACTTCTGAAAGAACTGGTATTTTTACGAGAGTTCAGCCATTTCCTTGCTACCATTTCCTTGCTACCTATGGTCGGCAATATCATTCTTGAAGTCACTTCTTGCTTTTTTCGGGAAAAATCTTTCGGGATAGTTACAAAGCCCTTTCAGATTAAGAGCTGGTGTTCTCTAAACTACGATTGTTTTTTATATTTTCGCGACTTGATCCCCGCGTCGCCCCTTTAGGCACCAAGAGCCACCGAAACGCCTGTGCTTTGGTGCGCATATCATAGCTGTGCAGATCTCTGTATATTCAACGTGTTGCATAAACGGGTGCCAATTCGCATTCGTCTGTCTTCCTTCATATAAGGAAGAGTGTATATTAAGTCTATTAAGATAGTATATTAAGTATGATGAGGATAAATTTCTGGCGGTTAGCTTGCGCTGTGTAGTTTCGTTTTGTGGTCTTCACTTCATTTGCAGGTGAAATGATCTAAATTTGTCACAGCGGCTGAGGACGCCATGTGGGCAATTTGTCCTTTACGGAGGTTGAAGTTGGATCAAGGCTACATCTTGAGATTTTTTTCTCGCACCTATTGCCTTTATGCTGGATCCGTGTGCATGACCAGAGCTTTATATCTGCATACCTTATGCAGTCGTTAAGCAAGGCGTCACTCATGCGCGCTGCTTTTTACGCTCCTCCAGGAAATATTTTCAGATCGCAGTTTCACGGCGTCACCAAAGATGTATTTTTTTTTTCCGCAGGCCTTCCGGCTGACCCGTCGTCTGCTGCTGCCGTTCCCCCGAAGTGTCCGCGTTCCCCCGTTGCTGGATTTGTAAGTATCCAATGTGCTGTATTTCGGTGCAATCGTTACTTATGTCCTCTATCCGCCGGGAAACTTGTGCTTTGGCAGAGAGGAGATTACGAAGACAGCTAGGAGTGACAGTTATTGTCCCATTGAGGGTGTCTGCTAGAGAACGGAGGGGAGGAGTGCAGGACCATGCATCATCTATAGTAAGCGTCCGTGGGTCCACCCTCATGTTGCAGGGATCATGGCGTTGAAACTCTCCACAGGCTCGTACAATGCATGCGGCATGCGTGACGCCACGTCGGCGGGAGGATGTGCTTTTCTCAGTCGTCGAAGAGACACTGAGGGCCAGTTAGATTGGCTTGTATTGACAGACTGCCGTGTTCCAACTACCAAGAGGCTACTTTAACTGAAAATGCAGCTTTCACAAGCTACAGTAGGCCAGGAAATGAAATGCACGTATCGCCTCCAGCAGCCGTTTTTGCAAGAAACCTGCAATATCGTCACAGCAGTTACTCCTACGGGGATTTCTGACGCTAGGCTATACCACTATTTAATTTCTATCGTTGATCACGGAGTCTTTAGGTCTTGCCGTCACAGTTTGAACCGAGTGGCATAAAAAAAAACAATAAACACGCCATTTCTAAATCTGATTTTGTCAGCATTAAATGCCCCTTTTGCTGCCGAACAAACGGTAACGTGGCCAGATATAGCCTTCAGATCAAAAATTGGGTGGAGTTCTCTCCAGTGTCCCATTAAGTGGGGAGGAAGAATGGGGTGGAACAAAAGTGCAATGTTGTGAGGAGAACGTGGGACTTCCGAAGACAGTAAGTCTTGCGTCAAGAGAATACGTTCTGAAGGTCTTTAACTGGTGATTTCTTGGAGCAGCTCGCCTTCTACTATCCTTGCTGTGTCATCATGATGATGATACATCCATTTTGTAAAGAGGGCTATGATAGCTTTCCTGTTTCCAGAATATCTAGTGACTCACACACGGATGTGCTGTGCATCAGCCGCAGGAACTAGCCGCTGCATGTTGATCGAACAGTGATGTGAGCAGTGGCATTTGGTCAGTTCGTTTCCGGCCCCTTGTGCTTCTTGCATATGTTTTACAAATAGTGATATTTAACACTCATGTGAAAAGAGCGATGCTTGAATTCACGTTTCCTTAGATATAGTAAATAGTTTTACCAGTATGAAATGCTCTAGTGACTGTATGTCGCATCTACTTGAAAGGAAATGCCTTCTACACACTGCGACAGCCCTTCCGTGATAATTGGCAGAATTATACATAAAACTACTAAGAGTGAGCCTCTAAACGAGGTTTATCTATGAAAACCTCCTTGAGCGCTGGTTTGCTGGTTTGATGGGATGGCGACATTGTTTACAGGTAAATGGCGGAATCTCAAGTAAGGTGAAAGTTAGTTGAGCTCGATTTCAGCTTACGTCACTGGGTTTCTTTTATTCTTATGTCGTTACTCAGCTCACCTAAAACGAGTGCAAGATAATGGCGTTTTGAGGTTTACAGATTCCTCGAGCACCAAACATATTGTCACCTAGTATTGCCAGGTGGAGCATAGCTGACGACGACGAAGTAGGGCTCGCGCCGTGAGGAATCTGTCACCTTTGCTGCCCCAGCTTGCCTGGCTTTGTCTGTTTTCGTGCCTGGTATTAAAGCCCCCTCCGTCAACAAGTACGCTACAGTCTGGTGGAGGTGCTGGGTACCCGTGAGCCCATGCAAAAAACCTCTCCAGGCAGCCGTCGCGCCAGCCTATATA
This sequence comes from Amblyomma mixtum, assembly GCF_055824585.1. Classification (NCBI taxonomy): domain Eukaryota; kingdom Metazoa; phylum Arthropoda; class Arachnida; order Ixodida; family Ixodidae; genus Amblyomma; species Amblyomma mixtum. The sequence goes on along the minus strand of NC_143013.1, from coordinate 220,416,353 downwards.
TTGAGGATGTTAACGTATTGATGATGAGCGGGTTCTGGTCCTTAGCAGAATATGCATGCATAGTGTGGGACCCGTATACTAAATCTAACGTAAAAAATCTGGAAAGAATACAGAGAAGAGCTGTCAGGTTTATTTTTAATAAATATGCAGGGACTGACGCCCCAACCACTTTAATGGAGATTAATAAAATTGAAGCACTGGAACGTCGGAGAAGCAGACTTAGGTTAGAATTTATTTCTCTGTTATTACGTAACAAACTTGGCTGCATCCCTCGTCATACTTAACGCCGGCACCAACCAGACAAGCTCGTCAACACCATCCCAGTTCGCTAACCCACATAATCACTAAAACGGACCCAAGTTCTCGGTCTTTCCACGCACAATAACATATTGGAATCAGCTAATTAAAGCAATGTCCCATGAGTTTTAACCAACTATTGCTATATTGTTTTTTTTTTGAAGTTTTGTGTTTTTTGTGGTTTGAATTACTCGTTCACGCACCCTGCTTGGACTCAGTGTCCGCAGTGCTTTGCAAATAAAAAAAAACGCGCGAGCCGTGCTAAGAGGTTGCAATTGCTCCACCGTAGCAGCGCTTAAATGCTAAATAAGGTCCACAAATCAGGCACATACCTGAGACCTGACTGATCTACATAGCTCTAAACACAATCACCTATAACAGGCAATAGTCAACTCCTGTTGTCACCATCTGGAGTACAAACCCGAGTCTTGGAGAAACTATAAGAGAAGGCGTGAAGCCTCCTTTCTACATTAGTTTTCCGCGCAGGTAGAACAATGTCCTGAAGGGAACTATGAGGGGCTCCTGTATTCTTCAGGGAAGCGACCAACACACACCTTTCCGCGTTGTACACTAGAAAGCACATAGGATAATGATCGAAATTACCGCGGACACCACACGTGGAACCTAATGGAGACGATGACAAGCCCGTCTTATACATCAACGCAGGGGTACAAGCAGAGCTCGTCGAACGCGGTGTAGTAATGTGGTCTGGGACCTTTTTAGTCCCTTGGTCACACAAGGCTTGTTGGATGAACTCCACAGGCTTCTGAAATGGCCGAGCACCGTTTCTCTGAAGAGCCTCTTAGAATCCGGAGGGACGTTTCTCGACAGAGTACCTTAAAGAGCTTTATGGGCGACTGTTTCCATGCTTTCCCAAGCCTTGCGCATGCGAGTGAGCACACTTATTTTTCAGCAGATGTGCCGCTGAGTTTATAAGTGCGAATGGAAAAAGCCTAAATAGCTCCGCTCACTAGTTTAATGGCATATATTGCTGTCTGCTTACTTGAAAGTTCGACAACACTGCTGATGCTAAGGGATTGTTGAAAAGGCTCGCATTTTATTTTTTCTTAGTATTCAGTTCAGGCTTTCGAGAAGCGTGTAGTCAATGGCTGCAAGAAGTCAAGGGAGAACACATTCAGTATCAGCAGTTTCGTTCCTTTCAACTGATGAAGACGCATGCCTTGGAAAGGAACGAAACTGTTACATCGTTCTAAAGAAACTGAGCAGTTGGCCACTCATTTTCAACTAATGCACATAATAATGCTGTAACAGAGCAAGACATTTTAGCATGGCTGTCAGGAATAAGAGGGGCGAGAAGATAAAATTTACCAGCATGTGCCATACTGACCCTGACAGTTTGACAAGGTGTCGATTGAGAGGCAAGTTTTGAATAACCGCATCACATTTTGCTACTATAGCGGAGAACCCAGTGTTATTTTTTTCGTCTTAAAAAAAATTCGGCGATGCACTTTTATACTCTGACTCATCCCAAGCACGCAGAAGCTGATATCGTCGAACTTTTTCATAATCACCAAATATGTCGGCTTGAAGCACAATATGAATAGAATTGAATGTGGTTCATAGGGACAATTTTTATGGTTTTAAGTTGGGTTAACGTCCCAAAACAACTCAATAGCTACGAGGGACACCGTAGGGAAGGGCTCCGGAAACTTCGACCACCAGAATTTTTTATAGTGCAGTGACAAAATGTTTGACAAAATTTTTTAAGAGCACTATATGCAGGTTTTGTGATGTGTAGTCTTTAAATATTTCTGCTTTTTTTTTCTTTTCAGTTGTACTGGAAGCTACTTTTCCAGCCATGCGTTTACCTGTGCTCGGGGATGCCAATTTCTTTTGAAAAAGAAGACGACGGAACACCTTGCGAGGTAATACATACAAAAGAAATCACCCTTATCGTTCTTTGAGCGATCACCCCTAAGGCAGCCGCGTGATGTGCCTGATATGTTCAACCTAAAATGGTTGAACCCAGCAACAAGGTTACAAAATACAGACAATTGTAGCACAGCGCGAAAAACGGCAGCTACTAAGGATAGCGAAGGAGCGGGCTCTGATGCTGCCCAAGCGCAAGAAGCTCTGCGCTCCTAGCGTTTTTGAAGTCTATTGCCCGTATATCCTTGACGTGGTCTTAAGTTATTCACAGGCGTCATTTTACGCTTTGACTAAGTTGTATAGATCTGCGCGTCTACTGACGTTAAAATTGCACCCTCCCTATTATGGTGTATTGCTTTTAGCGAATTATAGCCGCTGGAGCCCCTTGCGTCAAAAAGTGGAAAAATAGGTTGCCATTTAACGCATTAGAAAACCTTGTCTGTTATAATTGCGTCGTTTCTGTGACTACTCCTTGTCCTGCGAGTATCGAACAGTCTTTCTGTTAGTGTACTTAATGCTCGAGGCACCAGCGGACATGCACGCTTTTTTATGGCGTTGTGTGCTGAAGCACTGCAGTCAATTTAATTCCCGAAAATGTTGTGTTGGTTACTTTAACGCAAAAAACACGAAGCCAGTAAAATGGTGGATTATCAGCTAAAGCCACAGGGAGAGCACTTTCGTCCGCTGCTCACAATGTTTTACCCTTGTGATGGTGCTTTTTCTTTAAGCACCCATCGTTTAAATACGAATTAAGCCAATATCTACGTATTTTGCGCTCTTGTCTCGAAAGGTACATGTTGTATTTCAATTATAGTTAGTTTGACATTTTAATTGCGTGTTTAAAACAGGTTCATAGCTGAGCAAACCTGTAGGTGGGGACTCCCAGCTTGGCACGATAAAAATCTAAAAGACAAGAATTGGTATAAGGATGCTAATGCACATAATAAAACCAGAACACACAGCGCATAGAAACAAAGAAAAAAATTACTGATAAGTTTTACTCCTAACATCAAGATTCAGAAGCCGCAGATGACCAATTCTACTACGAGAAGTTGAAATCGATGAAAAGTCAACTATGTCGACAGATGCAGACATTTATAAAGTACAAAAATACCCTTGAGTGTTAGTATTGAATCTGAACCCGCATGATGAAGTGTTTGAGGAGGTGATACAGCACGCGGATAATTTTTAGGCTTCAGTTTTATCAGACTGAACAATTTTGATTCTTTGGTACTATAACTGACGAGTTCGAGAATGAAACTGTCGAGAATTTTACTCACGACGTCCACCAAGATTGGATCAATCGAGTAAGACGTGGCACTGAGGTTTTGCGTTAAGAATAAACAACCTGGGCGAGGCATGGCGACACCCGGCTGCTGCTGCCACTTAAGAGTAAAAAAAAGTAAGCAAAACTTAGATATGCTTCGTGTTGCTGTCTGTTCAGTTTTTGATATGGCGCTCGTGTACCATTTATGACTTCTCCGTCAGTAACTCTAAGTCAGTCATCAGCACGCCGCGCATGATCCTCGAAAGATGGTGCTTTCGAATGTGTGTGGGCTCTTGATTCCAAACCGAGTTTTCAATTTAGCTAGCATCACTGCTTGAAGCGATCGCATATGTGGCTGCTCAGATGGAGGTTGATTCGTTGTTTTAGGTGACACAGTATGTCTTAACATGCACTACCCTAGGGAACTGGCAGTGATTGGTGTTTACTAACCAAGCCAACGGTCTGGCCTATGAGGCATGTTTCAGCGAAGACTTCCGTGATAAATCTGGTCACTTGGGGGTTTTTTGACCAGTAGGAAGTTTCAACACACGGCAATTATGAAAGTTTACCTCCCATAGACTGCGGCCGCCAGGACCAGGAGAGAATTTGTGAACACATTTTGGGATATTGTGATCGCTAGTCGTTTACACTGACACCATCACATGGACCTCTGAATCATTTTTCTGGCTCCGCTATTAAAATGGCGCCACACTGCTGGAAACTGAGCAGATTAACGTACTGCATAGCTTGCTGGTGGTCGCCACCTGTGCCGCGAGGTGAGAAATGCGGTCACAGATGTACGCCCAATGAGATCGGAAGAAGCGTCGGTGAAGAATTGTTTGCATCCAGGGCTCAATGTTGAGACTGCATGGTGCACTATGTATTCTGCATTCCTAAAATTAGGTACCAGATATATATTTCAAGCAGCAGCATTATCTACTAAGTATGTATCTATTAGAATATGAAAATCGGTTTTTCCGCTAACATTCGGTGTCATAAACTTTTGGCAGCGGGGGCGCTTTTGCTGTGCCGTCACTTTTACTCCCGCCTCGAAGCCTACGGAATACCACATGAACCTAGTTTTAAAGCGAACACATTAAAAATAAAAAAAATCGGGAAACAAATAACACGTTACCCGAACGTCTAGACAGGTGTGGCTTTAGTGAAGCCCTTTGTGCTGGCGCTCGTTAGCGCTTGAACAGGTTTTGCTTGTCTTGCATCTTTTAAATGCAGTCAAAGCAATATACACTTAAACGACAATTTCACACCAAGTAGGCAAGGATTTCTTTCCGAGGCTGCACTGACATGGCGGAACCGATTTCCATGTGTTGATTCCGCACCACAACGATAAAACGTATCCTATGCTTCCTGGAGTGTGCTTACTGTTTCACCTGCAGGTAGAAGGCTCCTCACGTTTCTTAGAAACAAAAGTTCGCGAGCTGCTAGGTGATTTAGAAAGTGTTATTGCGTGGATCCAAAGCGGCTTTGTGGCGATGTCTTCAATGACCCGTTTTCTTGTCAGCAATGCTCTGTTATGCTACTGAATGGGTTCTCGTACCGCGAAAGAGCCAAGACAAATCCGCCTACGGATACAATTAGCACTGTTAGAGATGGAATCAGGGGTGCTTAGTTTTCATTATAATATCTCCGAAATGTCATGATGAATGTTAGTATTTGGAATTTCAAAGATCACAAGTTCTAAAATATTTTATGTTTAATTTAGAAAAGGACCGTTCCCACTTGAACTATTTTAAGAGCTCTTTTCTTGTTAAGAATATTCACATTTGAACTAAATTTGCCAGTACCAACGCAGTGCTCTGGCAACAGTACTCAAATTTAAATGTATGTCTAAACCGCTCTGCACAGCAAATTTACCCTTGCCTACCTAACGCTACGCTACTCCGTCGGCTAGCTTGTGCGGCACTTTTTCCCTGTGAATCTACCTTATTTTTCGGGAAGATTGCACTCATTAGCGCAGGTCTTATCAACAGTTAGGGCTCTCTATCACGGATGCTCCTCGGCTTCTTATTTTATGGCGCTCAATTAGTGCTGATAACTGGCGGCGGACAAGGGTTGCCGGCTTGGTGCAGGCCAATGAATGCAAGACCGAACTGCGTTGAAATCCTTAAAGCAAGACAAAAAAATAGCCAAAGAGAATCTGTTAGCGCGATGGCGGCGTGTCTTTTGGGCCTCTGAAGAAAACGCAGCACAGGATGCTCTACTTCACGCTCCTTGCAATCTCAGTCAGCGGTAATCTCCCGCCACAGCTTGTCTTATCTTCGCGCTAGCGTAAAAGAATATCCCTGCCTCAGAAGGGTCATTAGAGATATTGTCCGCTACACTCTTCGTTGTAAACTTTACAAGCTCTGCAATGACGTCCAGCAGGCGAGCTCTTAAATTGGCCTTGTGGAATCTTGCGCTTTGGCATTAGATCTTACGCATGTAATGGTTTCACTTACTTTTAAGCAATGGTTGCACTCTTTAAAACGCATGTGCTGATGGTGTTCATCGCGAGCAGAGTAGGCGGTTACCGACCAATAATACTTAAATGAATTGCCTCTGTATATGCTTTTTGCGCGTGTGCGCGCAAGCGCGGTGGTACAGTCCCTCTTTGTTTGTAGCAAAGTGGCCAATAAGTGTAAAATAGTCAGGGGCGCACCATTCACCTGTATTAGCAAATAAGAGTATAATTTGAATAAAACTGCTTGCTTTGAAGCGGGCTCGACATAGTCGTTTATATCCGAGTTTTATTTTATTAGCCCCCCCATACCTGGAACATTCTGCATTCTGAAGACGCTTTCCCAATACCTTACTTGATGTTCGTTTTGCTTCTTTATTAGTGGATACCAACCAGACAGACTTCTGTCGAAGTTTTTCTTAAATCTACTGAGGCACTTTTAACAGGCTTCAAAAGGCTGTCTACGCTTATTTGAAATAGTATGCAAATTAAATTCTTGCAAAATAATAAGCACAATAAAATAATTATCAAGGCGGTGCGTTCGTTTGCGTCAAAAACTGAAAACGAAGCCGTACTATGCGGACATTCTTTTTCTTCCTTGTCACCAGGCCGCAGTACCAAAACCGGTGACGTGGATTCCTCGTGCAATGAATCTGCAATCATCTCGTCGTCGAGAGTAGGCGTAATCATACCATGCATCGTTGGAAAAACAGCACATTCGCGACGGCTGATAGGCAGTGGTATCTGCACTGTGGCATTGGCCGATGCCCTTCGCTGCTGGACATGTCGCAGCCTTTGCCCGCTAATTCTTGGCCTCTTTTGCATCTTGAAAGGCAACAGCCCTCACCTGCTTCTTGTACTGAACACCCACCGTCCCTGGCCGCATTTGATGCTTTAGTGCCATCGCGTTCAGCCCTTTCCTTTCTTTGCTGGCCACTGTGTTCAATGCCTTTCGCTTTAGCCCTCACCTGCTCTTATTTAGCCTGGGCGCCATATTCGGCAAACTTGGCTCCTTTTCACTTCCATGTGCTGTCAGATTGAGTGGCCCTTGGCGATGAAGGCGAGTCTCCCTCTTTACTTGTCCGCGTCCATTGGACGGTCTGGACTGTGGCGCTACTTGCTGCCACTGAGCGCTTACAAGCGCGAACAATGAAATCCACGGTTGGACGGAAACCCGTCTGGTCGGGAAAATTCATGGCGGGAAATAACAAGCGCCGACCAATTGTTAAACACAAACAAAAACACAGACGTTTCGGCTCAGCTACAAGCTGTGAACAAGGCTCCCGTAGCGGAGCCGAAACATCTCTTTTTGTTTTTGTTTGTGTTTAACGATTGGTCAGCGCTTATTTCCCGCCAAGCGCGAACAAGTGGATAAAAAAAATGACCGCTACGGCGACAATTCTATCGCTAGCAAGTGCTATATATGCGAATTACATCATACCAATAGCACTAGATTACATCACTGTAATAAATACCACGTTGAAGAAAAAAAAAAAGTTGTGGCGTCTATGCAGCGTACAGAGCTGTACGGAAGCTAAAGCTGCTCTTATTTGCGCCGGCGCTTGTCTCAATTGCGGAAGATTCGCAGGGTTGTGAAGGCTTTTTTTTTTCTTTTAATTCATACCATCCAACCTAAAAATTTCGGTAAGTTTTGCTTTCAGTTTCGACGGGAGCTTTCACTGTTTCGGTGCACTTTGCCAGAGTTTGAAGAGAATGAGAGCTGAAAGCATGTAATTGTTAACTTCTCAATAGAAAAAGTGCGCCAAGCCTCGAAACATCGCATAAGCTCCCGCTCTTCAAAACCTTCGATCGATATGCACTTACGGAACAAATCGTCTTCTATTAAGAGAGCACTTATGAGTAGTTTTTTTTTATCGTGAGATGAGGTCCTTCTTCGATAGCACGAAGCTTTCGTGTAATGGATTCGTCCGACCTGACTTCTATTTTTAGAGTAATTCCTTTTATGAACCGTTTCCTATGCTCCTTCACTGCAGCAGTAAATTACCGAATTAACCGAGCGTCCAACTATCGGAAAGAGCGAAAAAAAAAGGGAGGTGTCCCATATTAGCATGCTTTATTTATTAAAAACAAAACTGTAATCGTTGAGGGAATTGTACTAGAAATTTCACTGGCGATACATATTTTTCGCAGCTCTGTTAAGCGGTACAGTGGCCTCACGCCATCCGTGAACCGAGAAATTTCTCCCTTTTGAAATTCAGGGCGTAGACAGCCCGGTGGACAAAAAAAAAATGCCCACCATAAGTACGCGCACACGACCTCGACAGGTCGACGATACAGGTAGACGATACAGGTTATAGGATAACACGAAAAGCGCTGACAGCGGGATTTATGACGAGCATGCAACAGAAATGAAGAATGAAAATGACAGAGCGAAGCGTGCAAAAAATATAAACATCCTATTCTACTGCACCGACTGATGATCATCGTGAAAAGCACGGCGCCTTAAGATTTCTGATGGACTCCAGCACCAGACGTCCTATAATGACCAGGCTTCAAATTCACTCACTCTCCGTTATCGCCCCCTCTTCGGCATCCTGTGCGCATGTGTGCTCCATCATCTGTCTGAAATAACTGAAACGCGGCTGACTTTCTTTGAATTAACGAGTTTTCATACATTTGACGGGACTGGATGGGGAGCCCGAATTATAAACTTTTCTGAATTAGCAGAGGTCGAATAAAGAAAAAATTGGCAGGGGCTTAGCTTTGGTTAAGCCTGGTAGGTTGCGAAAGCAAAAGCGCAGCGCCTCCAACTGAAAGGACGCAGTGCGCCGCGTCTACAGGTTACGCGTGGCTAACGGCCGCCGCTGCGCGACAACTCAAAGCGTCTTCGGTAATTTTTTTTTATATTTTGTTTTTGATGTTGTTGCGACTGAGAGAAAGAAAACATAATCTACAGCTGCTATGACGTCACAGCGGCAGTAGCGCCACAGGTGCGCAGCGCGGCAAACACACACCGTAACTGCAGCCGGGCTCTCTGAAGGAGCGAGTTGGTCGCCCGTAATCTACAGCTGGTATGACGTCACAGCGGCAGTAGCGCCACAGGTGCGCGGCGCGGCAAACACACACCGTAACTGCAGCCGGGCTCTCTGAAGGAGCGAGTTGGTCGCCCGTAATCTACAGCTGGTATGACGTCACAGCGGCAGTAGCGCCACAGGTGCGCAGCGCGGCAAACACACACCGTAACTGCAGCCGGGCTCTCTGAAGGAGCGAGTTGGTCGCCCGTAATCTACAGCTGGTATGACGTCACAGCGGCAGTAGCGCCACAGGTGCGCGGCGCAGCGTAACTGCAGCCGCGCTGTCTGAAGGAGTGAGTTGGTCGCCCATATTCACTCCGCTAAAGGTGAAACGTAACTGCGGCCGGGTCACGCGAAGGCTTGAAAGTGCGAGTAGTATTGCTTTCGAGATAAAAACTTTTACTATATTTTGTTCTCTGATGACGTATAAAAAGCATTTCGAAGTAACCGGTGTGAGAAGTTACACGCAATGTGCCAGGAGAAAAGTGCAATGACCTTATTATGACACAAATGTTTTCCGACACAGATGTAGCCTTTTTAAATGCGAAAGCATTTGTATGATGGCTGGCGTTTACAGAGCCTGTCAGCAGAGCTTGTCATCAGTGCGGGTCCGCACGAACTGTCAATCATCCATTCTATGGGTAACAGAATAGTTGATTAAATAATTATGTAATTAGCATGAATGAACAATCAAGTCATGGAAATAATTTAATGAGCAAGTAATTAACTTGACGAACTAATTATATAGTTGAATTGGCCAAGTACTTCACAAATTCGAATTAATCGGTAATTCAATGGAATTGACGGATGAATTAATTATAGATTTCACTGAATAAAGCATTTATTTCAAATGCATGAAACGAAATCTCCACAAATGAATAGTTAATTAGGCAATCATTTTCTGATTGAATTATTAATATGTTTAATTAGCAAATTATTTCCCACGTTTATCGTAATTTACACACTGTGAATTTCTTAGGCACTGGATTAATTAATTGATCAAGTAAATTCAGTAACCAATTATTTAGCACTTTGCCGCGCTTACTAGACGCTCTAGCAACGCGACCTTCGTCTTCAGATGGGGTAGAAACCAAGCTAGAGCGAAAACACGACTTAGAAACGCCAAAAAAAACGAAGAAGCAGCAACATAATCGCCAGCAGTAAGAGAAATGCTTTCGTACTACTACACCTAAACAGACTTAAATGCACCCCTGGAATTTTAAGCTTTATTGTGAATGTAAATTAATGGTTACACAGGCTGTGCTAGCACGCTCTTTTTGAACTTTATCTCCATTGTGTCTCAGGAATAGGTTTCAGCTATACGTATTTTCTAGATACCCGCTTCTATTTTAAGTTTTGCATACATCTTTCGCTGTTACTACATTCGCGTACTGTTATAGAATGCTTTATCATGTAGCTATGACATCTAAATCTCTTTTATTTTAATGAAACTTCTGGTTAAACGTGAGGTGCGCTATATTTTTGCAAGTATATAGATACTGCCGGCTAAATTGCAGATTCTATGTAAGAAGAAAAGAAACACTCTTTCTTTGTATTAATGCCTATGCGTCGCTCTCTTTAGGTACCCGGAAGTACGAAAGGATTTTGCGTCGATGGCAAGTGTGTTGCCGCAACCGAAGCCCCAGCAACCGAAGCGGCCACCACCACCACCACTGCTGCTGCGACAACCGAACCAGCCTCTGAGGAACCACTAAAGGAATCTGAGAGCAGCACTCCAGAAGCAGAAACTGATGTGCCCGCAAAGCCTTCTACGGAGACGCCTCAAACTGGTAAGGAAGAGGCAGACAACGACGCCACAACAGAAGAGACCGAGAATGCTGACGAAGGCATTGGAGGTGTCAGTGAAGATAGCGAAGGACCTACCGAGGAACAGTCCAAAGCCGACGAAGAGGAGAAGGGCGAAGAGGAGCAGAGTGATGCGGCGACTGGCTCCAGAGATGAGGAGAAAGCCGCCGAAGAGGAGGAAGCCAAACCAGCCGGTGTTGGAGATCAGGAAGGAAGCGGCTCCGAAGTCGATGGCGCCGAAGAAAATGCTGGAGAGGAGTAAGACCCAGCCACGCGGTCACCTTCGTCAGCATTTCGCGGATTCGCTGTACAGTTAATAAACATTTGACCTTGAAAGCAAGCTTCCATCTGACGTGGCCCTCGTGTTCACTGAAGTGAATGTGTTAAAAAGGGTCCGTGTGTCATCTTGTGCAAACCAGAAACACGTTAGCTACTCTTCTCTCCGGCTGAGTTGCCCTCGCGCAGTTGAACTGAAATCATCACCATTACGATAACCAAATAGTTACTTCTAAAGTACGCCGTTGGTGATAATGGGAGGTGCAAAAGAAAGTGAGAGAGAGCCCTTTGGTAAAGACGCATATTAATTGTTAAATATGTTGCATGCTTCAAGGACCTTTGGCGGCTGGCCGTATCCTTTTGTTGATTTCATCCCGGTTCTTCAAGAAGAGGACTCGCATTAGTGAGGAATGGGTTGGATACTGCCATCCGGCCTTGTAAAAAACAGTGTGGAAGTTAATCCTGGTATTAGGAATCTAACTGATTTATCATAGCCCGCCAATTATGATCAAGACGCGTCGGCCTAAAACTGGAAACAGCCTTGGGCAGTGCGATGCAGGGCAGCTTTACCATGAATTGGCGCGATCATTTGCGCAGCGCCAACGTTCTGAGGGTTCCCTTAGTGAAGCATTGAACGCTGCTTCCACAGCCGAGCGGAGGATGCACTCTTTGAAGTTTATCTTTTCAGAGTGAGCTCTGAAGAATAGATATGCAGGTTTATTAAACCACTTCAGTCAAAAACGAACCCCATAGATCGTAAACTGTTGCACCTTTGATTATCATGTAGGCCTTGCACAGATACTACCAGGAATGATCTGGCACTTCGAATACAAGCAGAGCAAGCAACTTCAACAAAATAGGCGTTTTCTTGCGATTTTCTTGCGTGATCGAATAGACTTTGCCGCATTCCGAAGTAGTGGTTGTCAAAGTAGTTCATGTATGTAGGTATGAAGCAGGATATATGAGAGCATTGCTGCTGTAAATAATGAGGAACCCATTAACGTCTGGCTAGAGAAATTTGGTCTTAAGGAGCCAATAACTGCAGACCTGTTGGCAGCAAAAATTCGAGCAATTGTCTGCAACCCTCCAGAACAAATGCCTCATTACATCGTGTATCGTGTACGAGAATTATTACTGAACGCTTACGTAACTACGACAAACAGTATATAAAACATCGGAAATTTATTAATTTACTTCTTTTTCTTGCAGAATACGAAGGTCATCATCAGCCTAATAACGTCCACAGCAGAACAATGGTTTATTCCATATTCCTCGAATTAACCCTGTCCTTTGCGAGCTGCAGCCATTTTGTCCCAGAAAACTTCGTAATCTGATCTGCTCACCTCACTCTGTGACGCCCCTGCTACACTTGCCCTCTCTTGGAATCAATTGAGTTGCCATCGCGTTCTTGCTTTACATGCTATGCACATGCACATTCCTTCTTTATTTCGACTCACATATAATTGATCGCGTTTGTTCCGAGAACATTCTGCTCTCTTCATGTATCTTAAAGTGGCACATCAAATTTTCCTTACCGCAGCTCGCTGCACTGTCCTTAATTTAAGTTCAACCTTTTCCTTTAGCCTTCACTTTTGTGCCTGTTATATACTGTAGGCGCCGTTCAGTCTCAGATTTGGCGGGTGGCAGGAGGCTCCTCCCTGTTCAAGCGTGTCCCCCGCCAGCCTCTATAGTCTTATGAGATGCGAAACTGAAATCTCTAAAATACTCGAATTGAAGGTTGCTCGCCACCGAAATGACACAGCAGAGGGAGAGGTGGGCATGGGGTAGCACCCAGTTCGCTAATTGGTGCGCCGAAGGTCACGGAAGAAATTCCCCTCCGCCATTACTTGGGCCGGGAGTCGTTTTCTTCTTTGCCGGTCAACACGATTACCTCGCTCGGGTGGGCGCGACGCTATGCGACTTCCATGTTGTTGCGTGCCATGGTTGCCTATAGGTGCTCCGCAAAGTTGACGTCACATAAATAAGGCGAATTTTATTTTTGATCGATACTGGTAAACTGCTGTTTATCACCTGCAAACTGTTGCGAAGTGCACTTCACACCAATGTTACTATCCTACCTATTTCATTCTCATGGCACCGCCGCGGTGGCTCAGTGGTTACGGCGCTCAGGTGCTGACCCGAAAGACGCGGGTTCGATCCCGGCCGCGGCGGCCGAATTTCGATGGAGGCGAAATTCTAGAGGCCCGTGTACTGTGCGATGTCAGTGCACGTTAAAGAACCCCCAGGTGGTCGAAATTTCCGGAGCCCTTCACTACCGCGTCCCTCATAGCCTGAGTTGCTTTGGGACGTAAACCAATAAACCAATCATTCTCATGGTCGTGATCTGCAGTCACTACCTGCCCCTAGTAGGTGTACTATTCGCTAACCAATTCCAACGCCTAGCTTCCTATCGTAAACCACTAATTTCTTCCCAGACTTCTGAACAGTGCTTTAGATTTCTCCATATTATTTTTATATTAAGCATTCCAGTTTTCCAGACCCGGTCCTAGATTGGGCTTGATATTTGGCACCTGGTTTACGTATTAAGGCGACGTAGTAAGGCCATAAGGAAATTGGACGTTGCTAAGGCGTGCTCCATTAGCTTTTATCATCAAACTCTTCCGACTCCTCTTCTTTAAGTACTTCCTGTATACATGTTGTAAATAGCACTGGAGATAACGTGCCTCCTTCCTGAAACACTTACTTATTGGTATTTTATTACTTTCCTTGCGAAGGACGATGGTCGCTGTGCAACTGTTATAAATATTTTTCAGAGCTTTTATATATGCCTCTTCTACACCCATGTTACACAATGTCTGTATGAACGCTGAGGTTTTGATCGAGCCAAATTGTCTCTAGTAATCAATGAAGGCTGTGTTGAGTGGTCAACTTGTTTATCGCAATACCGATGGTGCCAACGTGGGATTACAATTGTGGGGAAGGAGGATTAACTCAGAAAAAATAAGGTGTAATTTGGCATGTGCATTACAAAACTAAACACGAGGTCACTTTTCTTTGCGACAAAAAAAGTACCCTTCAAAAAGGAATTGGCAAAAAAGTAGCCATAATAAGAATATGGAGCATAAAATAAGCAATGAAATGTACCTCAAAGGGCCACTTACTGCACAATAACATTTATTAAATCCGAGATAGAAAAATAAATCGCTTTTACATAACACACAGCACGGTCTACATATATTACAGCAGCAGTGAAGAAAGATCACGCCACAAGTTGGCGACCACTCCAGATCATACATTCCCGAAATTTACGCCGCGGATACCTTTCCAAAACTCCGCCCTATACCCAGGCGTCTGCCTGGGCTTAAAATATGCCAAACCCACAGCATATAACTCTTCAGTGAGCGCCCATAGCCACCAGGTGCAAAAGTCTGGAAAAGGAAATAAAGGAATGTGCGTTGTTGGTTCTATGAGAAAAAAGTTGACAGGGTCTAACGCGTGCCATCGATCCGACTGTGCATGACGCATGAGGGTGTGCTGCATTGGAGGCTGAATTGGAAGCGGTGGCCACGTTGCAAGGCAGCCGCGTAGCATTCGTGACGTGCTGGGTTCGGTCAAGATCTCCCCCGGCCGGGTGTTCGGCTCTTCTGAGGTGAAATGCGTGGGGAAAGGTCCTGGGCAATACCGAACGAGATACGCGAATGAAACGGAAATCATAGTCTGGCTACATTCTACATTCGTGGAGCCTGATGTCAGTTTCGAGGGCCCGTCTTTATCAGTGTTCACGATCCTTATCTCTCTCTCACTGTCAGAGCTCTGCTCTTCAGTTTCCAAGAAATCGCAATGATTGTGGTGTCACCTTCCGTACCCGTAATGTAACATTTCCTCCTGTAATGTAGAACTCACGACAGAGAGGGCGCCACGTACTTAACTAAATTGGAGCAAACTATAATTTGATCGCCACAGAAATACTCTGGTATTTCTGTGGCGCAGTACTTCTCACCACAGTATGCGCAACGCCGGTTTTTAAAAACACACTATAAGGCCTTTCGAAAGGTCTCCTTAGGAATACGGCGGTCCGTCGTGACATCATAGAATTATAGTTGCGAAAGGAAAGGAATACGTGAGTTTGACCACTAAACTCTAGGTAGCATTAGTACCATTGGAACACGGAGAATTTTATCGGCGTTTTTATGACGTGTTAATTGCTCAGTGAGGGCGTAATGATAAGCGGAAACGAAGCTTAGATATTCCACTCGCGACAGGACTAGCAATGAATGTCCGAAGCTGATTGCTGCGGTTGCGCTATTACATTATTTTTTGCTTACTGCTGGCGATATAGATTAAATATATTGCATCAATGTGGTTAACCGCGTCTCTGAGAATCACACCAGCTGATATTGAGCAGTCCTTTGGATGAAGACAGCTTGACTGCAGATCTGAAGCTGCCACACAAGGATGCTCAATTTATTTGAAACAATAGCGCAACAAGTTGCGCAAGGCGAAATCAGTATCAAGGACTCACACCAAAATTACTGAAAGGTGTCCAGGGACGGTTCCGATTGCTTGTGCTCGGAATACCTGTAAGGACAGTTGCCAATGAACGAAATAGAATAAATGTCCTCCTACCTGTTTTCTCTCCACGTGTCGCATTCAATTATTTTTGCAATCACGACAGACAACTAAGCGAACAAAAATAGGCAAAGCTGAAGGGATACCAAGAAAATCTCTGCTTCAAACGAAGCGACCTCGGTGGTTTAAAGAACTGGAACACACTGTAGCACAGCTGCACTCAACTCGTGTACTGGTGACAATATCAACAACAAAAAAAAAGGGTAACCTACTTCATCTCTTGTGCACTCAATCAGCAGTATAATTAAAATGTCCTTGGACCTGATTTAAAACATAAAAACTGCGCAAGAGGTGATGCACGGAACACAGGCAGACAACACGAATACAGAATCTTTCCTTGAGCAGTTTTTATGTTGCACATCATGTCATTCCAAGTAGCATCTCATGACACACACCGTGAGTTCTATCGCGGATGAACATCAGCCACGATAATGGGAAATAACACAAAAACATGTGCTGATGATGGTAATTTTGCCTGTAGTGGTCATATTACCAAATAAAAAAACAGAACTCCTTTATGAGTGATGGGTGTAAAGCGGACAATAAGATAACTATGAATAGATAACGCTCACCTTCATCCCTTTTGAAAGCTTGTCAAAGCATTGTATCTTCAGGCAAGTAACTAGCTGTCAACCTTTGCGTGCAGCTCAATTTCAAACAAGATCTCCGAAGTTGTTTCTTCTAGAACATGCACGTAGTACACGAGTCGTCCTACAGCAGCGAGGAATAATGAGCCCGAAAGCACGGCTGGTATGAAAGAAGAAGGTTACAGACTGTTCGATACTGCTCCTACAACTGTCAAAGAGCTTGGAAGTTTACTTTTTGAAGATGATTAGCAAGTTGCAAGCCATGGACTTTCACCTGACTGTACATCTTGTCATCGTACTGGTATCTGTCGACTTTATGGGCAAACATCTTCAAGAATGCCAAAATGAACAGGCCAGAACTATTAGGGAGCGACGTGAAATAAGAAAGAAAACAGCAAGATTAGGTTACAGCTAGAACGCAAGAGAACACAACTGAGGGATCTTCAACAGTGCAGACGAAGAAATGATTGGGAGTTGACAGACATGCTTAAAACACGGAGTTACTCGCTGACAGCCACTTTTTCAGTCGTAGCCGCAGAAGTTGGAATGGGGAGAACAATGAATGAGATCGCCGTCGTACATCGGGCGCCAGGGAAAGATAAAAACCCGTGCATTATCGTCCGAAATTGCAGTCGGGTGACGCCCGTGGGTGGATGCTTCGATGTACAATCAGGCCAGAATAAAATGCAAACAGCGCCTGTGAAGAAAACAAAGCATCATACCTGAGTACTTTCAGCTACATTGTACAAGTAGCCTGGTTTATGTCTGATCGTTAGAGGTCTACCGAAATACATATTTATAAATTGTTTGTAAAGCAATATCTCGCTGTAAAGTAGAAGAGCATGGTATATGCGCGTTCGCGTTTCATTCCCGCCTGTCTGTACGAAAAAAGTGCACTTAAGCACTGCGAACCTTAATTTTTCTCATTAACTGTCTGAGTTTGTGAGTCATCACTTGCCTCGAGTACTAAGGGTTATTGGCTAAGGCTAGAGCGATGGAGAAGCGTTGAAACTAGAGGTATATGCATGAGTGTCTCGCAGAGTATCTCGCTGAAATGTAGATAGCTCTGAGCTGATCTGAATTTCTGGGGAGGCCGACCTTTATCGCATAGTCTGGTTGTTTCGAAATACTGGGTATATACACCCCAAAATACACTTCATTGGAAAGTAAGTAGTATAGTTGAAAATTTGTATGGCCTTTGTTCTATTTTGGTTTTATCTAATATGTATAGCGATTGCATAAATATGGCTGATGGTAGGTGAGAGTTTTATCCGCAAAGCCCGTTCAGTATGGGAGCGAACAACCAGTTTTAAAAAAAATATGTTTTGTGTTTATTTCTCCACCAAAGTTCAGATTGGGTGTTCTGGGGTATACGGTAGGAGGAATATTAGCTAGTCAACGGAAAAAAGTGTGATTGTCGCCCTTAATTATGTACGCAATACCGAATTTTCAAAATTTCTTAAAGTCCACATTAGAGCTATGTGTCCTTCGGTTACCGTGATGATCAGGCACCGTTCTAAATGCCTCTTTAGTGTATTTGATGGTGCTGTGCAGAAGGTTGTGTATAGGACCCCAGTCGCGATGTTTACATTATTACAGATGAGTTTCCTAGTAGCTAACAAAAACGGCCGAAAATGTAACTATCGTCACCGCACTATCATTTATACTTAATGCAGCGCACGAAGTATATATACCGAGCTAATATTTCCTTACGAATTCACGAACCATACAGGGTCTGTTCTGAAATTAGTAGGACTGGTTTTTTCCTGGGCGAACGGGCGGACGAGAGGCGGTCTGCGCGTGCAGGATCGTCTGCGCGTGCAAGGGGGATATCGGGAATGCTGGGGAAAATGGGAAGTCGGCTCTAGGCCATTGAAGAGAGGAGGTCGCTTGTACTGTGAACCACTGTCGAAAAATTGTAATCGTTTGTACTATTCTCTTGAATAAATTTTGTTTAAAAAAATGAGTCCTACTACTTTCAGAACAGACCATGTATATTTAGCCAACACCAACTGTGAAATTTAGTTCGACATACCTTCGTCGGGGGTTATGCAATTTTGCACATCCTTGTAGCCTCTACGGGGCATACGATGTAGCTGCGGGCTATCCCCTCGGTATAGCCATTTTTATCCTCTGGAATGTAGTCGTAAGGTAGGTGAGAGCATGTTTAGGTTTTTCAAAAACTGGTTATGATAAATGCGTCCTCATGATGTCTCGATAAGCTTTGAACACGTTGATGAAATTGAAACGAACAAAGTTTGCCCCAATATTGACAGTTAAATGAAAGGCATGTTAAGAGACACGAATATTGCAAGGATAAACGTACTACAGGTATTCAGTGTTCCTTTAGGTGAAAGATGCCCTAGTAGTCATGATAAAAGCACAAGATTGCAGGCGCACCAAAATGAAAGAAAACAGTCTATAGACTTCCCCGAAACAGAGCTGCTGCGTCTATGCACAAGCAAGCAGAAAAAGCTGTGTTGCAGGATGCAAATAAATGCATGTGCCAAGAATTATAACCAACTTTGTGAAACAATAAAATTAATAATCTGACGTAATGGGCGTAACCGGATACCACTTCGTTTTGCCTCTTCCAGAGGTAGCCATCTCTTATCAGATCTCAAGCGGTCTTTGCCTGCGTATCATTAATCGAGTTTCGATTTTATTGGAATAACTAGCCTTGAAATAATCAGTAAACTTAAGTTAATGAATGTTAGTAAGGCCTCACGCCGACACGGTGCACCGGTACCTGTACCCGAAATAACAGCGGGGTCCCAGCTACGATCTTAGCCTCTCTTTGTTAAAGCATTTCGGTCCGGTACCTTCTTCATATGCTAAAGCTGGTTTTCTCCACAAAACTAGATATCGTAATGAATTTCTTAGAGGCAAATTTAAGTCCTTAGCTGTATTTACCCTCTATTCTAGAAACATCCACTCATCATCACAGCATAGCTTTCAGAAATGTACATTACTACGACAGACGTGCGACCAACACAATTACTGAAGCATTGTTGAATAACAATATTCCTAGTGGTGCACTCTTGAAAGCCTGCCTGCAACGACGTGCGTAACTTCATTGGGCTCTGTCCGTACTTCAGTCGATTTGTGAAAGGCTTGGCCGACATCGCCCGCCACCTCAGTGATCTGTTCAAAAAGGAAATGAGTTTCTCCTGGTGACCGCAGCAAGCAAGCGCCTTTGACACGCTATCTGGAAACTCGCAGCCTCGTCAGTCTTGGCTCACTTCGATGTCGTCGCCCCCACTGAAGTCCGCTCGGAAGCCAACGGTCATGGAGCAGGCACTTTAGGTTCTCAGCAGCAATCCGGGCCTCACCCTATTATCATGTCACGTGAATTGAAGACGATAAAATAGACAGTGGTGCTGCAGGAAGCGCTAGCGCCAGGCCCGCAGCGATTAAATCATGACATCATCATCCGTTTTGTTGCTTCCTTCATGGGCTTGACTTCACGTAATGATATTATTAAAGGAGAGGTTGCGTGTACAGTCGTCGCCAAAAGTAACCCCGCACAGGTGGTTTGTTTCTTAGCCGCGCAGCGAAGCACTTATGGCAGCCCTTAAGGTATGAATCTGTATAGAGTGAGGTGAGCCCTTGTCCTCAAGTTCTGACACCTTTCGGTCCTGACGGGTGCCGTAAATGCTCCGTTATACGGCTGAGAAGCAAAAACCTGCTGCTCGGTTACTTTTGGCAAAGTGGGTACATTTAGTAATACTGTTGTTTGAGCTTGTTCGTTGTAACGAGACATAATTGCCCAAATGCGAACTGACCCAAAGAAAGGAGGACGAAACCTGTCCTGTCCCTCTGTGTTCGTCCTGGTTTCTTCGCGCCAGTTCGCATTTGTGCAATATTGCCTTATACATTTAGCATTCCCAGATGCTCGAAGTTGTACCCATGGTTTTAAGGGACGCGTGAATTTTTTTGTAGAATAACACTTTAGTTCAGATACCGAAGGTTATGTCACTTAGAGCCCAGCTGGGAACCTCTTGTTATATGCACATAAACAAATTACTGACTTTATAGATGACTATGGTAGCTGTACAGTCGTTATAGATATCTTTCAATACTTTCACAGAACACTGTTCTACACTCTGATTACGCAATGCCTGCATTACAGCTGAGATTTCTCCTGAGTCAAATGCTCTCTCGTAATCAATGAAAGCTATATATACGGGTTGGTTATATTCTGCGCATTTCTCTATCACCTGATTGATAGCGTGAATATGGTCTATTGTCGAGTGCCCTTTATGAAAGCCTGCCTGATCATTTGGATGAGTGAAGTCTAAGGTGGTCCTTACTCTATTAGCGAATACCTTAGAGAATACCTTGTAGGGAACGGACAGTAAGCGGATTGGTCCAATTCTTCAAGTCCTTGATGTCTCCTTTCTTATGAATTAAGATAATATCAGCGTCCTTCCAAGCTTCTTTTACGCTCCAGGTCGTAAATCATTGCGTATACAGCGTTGCTAGATTTTCTGGCACAATCTCTCCTCTGTCCTTCAGAAATTCAGGGGGCACTTTGGTTCTCTAAAGTGCTGCAAGGCGAAAGCCTTTTTTGGCGCACTGTTTGGCATTGACTGCAAGACTGTTTGTGCTGTACTAGTGCTTTATTTGACTACACACTACAACTACACACTCTGACAGCCGACTTTCACTGCTTCTTTAGCACGACTCTCTCTCTGTTTAGATGAGTTCTGTTGTATCCATGGCTATGTAATGCGGTCACCCACGGACGCCTTACGCTCCCTGTCGGAGCGGACGATAACTATTTCATTAGTTGTCGTTTGCTCCAAAACGGGCGCCACACATCCATGGCTGACCTCATTACTGCGAATTCGCGCACTCTGACGTCATAACCATTTCGACCAACCAAAAAGCGTGACACCTTTGCTGACAACCTTTTGTCGACAACCTGCTGTCGACAACGATGAGGCATTAAAGGCTTTCGTTTTAATGAATCTGCTCTTGAATGATCCTCACCAGCTGCTTTCCGCCTTTGCATTGCTCCTAAGGCTTTGTTTACTTCCTCCTTCGTTATTTGCGGGATGTCCCAATGTTGTGCTCTACTGCGTGCGTCTCTCAGTAACATTGTGACTATAATCGCTACTGAATAGATTTGAGGGGAACTCTTCGGCTACTTCACCTATCTTATCGATATTGCTAACGACATTGCTTTCTTTCTCTCTTAGCGCATACATCTGCTTTTTACCTATGCCGAGTTTTCTCTCCACTGGTTTTAGGCTACCTCCGTTCTTTAGAGCATGCTGAATTTTATCCATGTCAAACTTCCTTGTGTCGGCTGCCTTGCACTTATTCATTTACTTCGATAGCTCTGTTAGTTTAATTCTGTCTGTGGAGTTAAACGTCCTAATGCTTTGGCGTTTCTTGACCAGATCTTTAGTCTCCTAAAATTCTAATAAGGAAAGGTGCCAGGAAGCGAGACACGATCTCGCCTATGCTATTCACCACCTGTTTACAAGAAGTATTTCGGGGCCTGAAATCGGAACAGTTGGGGATAAGAGTTAATGGACAATAGCAAAGTAATCTGTGATTCGCTGATAACATTGCCTTCCTAAGTGAATCCGGGCATGAACTGCAAAGCATGATTAATGAGATAGGCAGAGCAGAACTGTGGGGCTAAAAATTAACACGCAGAAAACCAAAGTAATCTTCAACAGTCTAGCAAGGGAACAGAAGTTCGCAATTGGTAGCGAGGTGCTGGAAGTAGCAAGAGAATATGTCTACTTAGGGCAGGTACTGACCGCTGATCCGGATCATGAGAGGGAAATAACTAGAAGAACAAGAATGGGGTGGAGGGCAGATGGCAAGTTCTCTGGCGGTTTAACAATATCCCTCACGAGAAAAGTATACAACAGCTGTATCTTGCCCGTAATCACCTAGGGGGCAGAAACGTTGAGGCTAACAAAGAGGGTTCAGCTTAAGTTAAGGACAACGCAGCCAGTTAAGGAAATAACAAAATGGCGGGGGTTTAGCTTTGGTTAAGCCTGGTAGGTTGCGAAAGCAGGTGTTTTATACTGCATATGGAGCGCCTCTAGAGGGAAGAGCGCGGCGCGCCGTGCCAAGCGGCCGCCGTTACCCGACGAGCCGAGTTCGTAGCCCGTCTCTCGCTCCTGGTATGACGTCACGCTCTGACGTAGGCATGGCATGACGTCAGGGGTCATTCTAAAGGTCAAACGTGCCAAGTGGCCGCCGCAACGCGAAAGGCCATTCTTGGCAGTCGTATTGCTTTCGCGATAAAATGTCAGGTGTAACGTTAAGAGCTCGAAAGCGGGCGAAGTGAGTGAGGGAACGAACGCGGGTTAATGATATCCTAGTCAAAACTAAGAGAATGAAATGGGCTTGGGCAGGGCATGTAATGCGAAGCAAGATAACCGCCAGTCCTTAATGGCAATTGAGTGGATTCCAAAAGAAGGCAAGCGTAGCAGGGAGCGGCAGAAAGTTATGTGGGCGGATGTGAAGTTTGCGGGGATGCGGTGGCCGCAGCAGGCAAATGGCAGGGTTAATTGGAGAGGCCTTTGCCCTATAGTGGGCGTAGTCAGGCTGATGATGATGAAGCAAATTACTCTACTTGCATGAAACACGCAAATATTCGCATCACGACCGAATTAATAATATAGTTGGACTATACACCCTTATTGCAGTTCAGACACTGTACATTTAATTACACAGAATCTCCACCTTCTTCATAAATTCCACCGGTGCTGCTTTGTTGATAGTTCGCTGCTCTCTGCACTGTGAGCATTTTATGCCAAAGGTTAAAAAATAATGCATTTCTTGGTACACTCAAAACGGATGAGTTGTAAACCTGAGAGGGCTTCTTTGTCATTTCAGCCGAATGGAAGTTAAGTGTCAGTGAATTGAGTTGCGCGAATGCACTTCAGGGACCTTGAGGTTTATTTCGGCTGTTATTCTCTGAAGCGTGACACGCCTACTGCGCTCAGGACAATGGGGTCCCTGTACGAGTGGCGTGAGTAAATAGTATTACGTTTTTGCTCTTATACAGTGGCCAACACACTTCAGTGTATTTCTTCTATCACTGAGTGTGTCTGTGACTTGTTTGTTTCGGCTCCTCACCGGACGCCGTCTGTTCTTCTAGAGCTGATGTAAATACGGTGGACCCAGGTGCATGACGCTCGTCACTGACGTGTGGCAAATATGTCACTGTAATAGCGTCGTCAGAGCCCTGCTGTCTCAAGATGTCACTATGCTGATTTATCCTGCACATAGACTTGAAGGTGACCCTTTTCCACCATCGAGGTAAACCCTATTGTGCGCACAGAGATCCCTTCATATCGCGTCACAGATATTGTAAAGGCCTGCCTTCCCGACGTCCACTCGAAAACTCGAAGACAATAGAAGTTCATCCCAGACGTAAGTAACGAAAGTCTATCAAGTTCGTTTTGAACATTTTTTTTCGTTACCAGCGAATGCGACATGCTGGATACTGCGTGCATATCAGATCCCGGGGTTCTTTGTTGAAGGGAAAGACAATGCAGTCCAAAAATGGCTTAAGAATACAAGGCCAGCGCTCACAGGGCTTGTGGCAGCCTTAAGTTCTCGCGCTCTCATATTCCTCCAGTAAGCGGAGACGCCCGCGGCAGACGAGGGCCATGGCTGCCACACGAGGCTGTCTTCCGCTTTTGGCTACGTTAGGTAAGTTTCAGTATGAATTTCGTCGCAGGCCTTCCGACGGCATTACCTTCCGAGGCAAAGTTTCGTTATCCGGCTGTGCTTTTCCTGAAGTCTATATCGTGAAGAGGGAGATAGGTCAAAGGAACGTTACGAATCCGGTCTTGATGTGAAGTAGCCATGAATTTCAGCTTGTATTATTAGGCTTGTTAGAATGTGTAAGCGAGCAATTTTCACTTTCGCTAACAGCTGCCCAAGCAGCGCTACTCTGACCGAGACGTGCGGGAAAGCACAAAGTCAGAAAAGATTTATTTGTGAAGCGGTATTTGAACAAAGTTATAATGCAAGAGATGCAAATTCCAGAGTTCATAAATGGAAGTTTGTTTCTATTTCCTCATGGCAGGTGACGACAGTCTTTAAATGAATACACTTCCAGAGATCGCCCTACTACACAAAAGCAGTAGCGACAGCAGTTTGATGCGAATTTTCTCACCCGAACCTATGCGCTTGGTGTGGCGATATTTACTATAGCTGCCATATCCGTTTATCCTTTCCAATCAGGTCCTGCAGTGCCTTTGTACGTGGTCTTCGTACTGCCCATTACCCTACTCGCGAGGCCATTACAAAGGCAAATTTTATTAGGCTTCCTTCAGATTTCTTCAGCCGACAGGATTCTTGCGCATGAACGAGTGGAACGGCCTTGCTCTCTGGACTTCGCAGAAAAGATTAAACTGCCAGTATTAAACATTCAGAATGTATCTTTCTTGCAGATGGCAAGAAATATGTTCAGTCCATGGGCAGCTAAACCTGTTTTTTTTTTTGAAGCTTTATATGACAGTCGATAAATATACAATGAAAGTTATAACGAAATGCCAAAACAAGAATAAACAGTACATCTATGCAAAGGAGGATGGACTAAGTCCGCCAACCCATGCTCCAACACGAAGACTTCTGTTTTGCTGGCCAGACGAGGAAAACTCCTCTTGTTGGTGTCGCACTTATCAATGAAGTTTCTGTAGCCATGGGACGGAATTAAGCAAGACACGATGGCGTCGGCATTGCTTGCTTGTACAGCCATCTATAATAGACCTGTCTAGAGCCCTCGAACTCCTTGCCGCCTGCGCTAGCGACGTCTAGAGACAGCGACTGGTTCCATATCGGGCATCTCTGAGTATGATCCGAGGATCAGTCATGCGCTATCTCGAACTAAGCGCTGCTGTTAGACGTCGCTCTGTGGACTGCGGAGCGCAGATGTCAAGGAGTTCCAGGGCTCTACGCTGGTCTGTGGACGACTGTGCACAGTCACAAGATATACATAAATAAGGCCTACTAACTGCGGAAGTCTGCTGTCGTACTGAACCATTGGCAGCTTTATGTTTAGGCGACAGCGGTAAGGCTCGTGTTGAGCAGAAAATACGGCGTCGCCATCGGATTGTCAGAGAAAAATCCTCGAAGAATCAACCTCGGTCAAGTGATTTCGTTCCATCCTCTCTACCTACCCATCGGATTGCGAGCAAACTGACCACATGGCAGGTTGCAGTTAAATTAATGATTGCTCACGAGGGGGTGCTTTGAAAGAGCAAAATGGGTCGCAGAGGCGCCAGCGGTGGCAGCACCTGCCATCGCAGTGCAGTGGCGCTTCGAATAACCACTGCGCGAGGAGAGGTATGAGGACACGCAGGGATCTATGAAAGTCGAGAATCACCAATTTCGCATATATTGACATTGAACCATTAGCGCTATCGCGTCAAACCCTTATGGGGCGGCTTAAGTGTCGCCTCTAGTTTTGTGAACTATTTGCCTAGAACACTTGATAAACTTTCTGCTCATCACAAGAGCACGTTGCGAAACTGCATCAGGAGAAAGTTTGCAAGTTTTGAGCTGCACTTGTAAACAGCACACTAAACTAACAATGTTATCCTTTCAGCCGTTTTAGCCTCCTTTAGCGCAAAGGCGCAAGGATTGCAATGCAGAAGAGTTCGTGGCTTCCCGACGGTAAGTTCGCCGCTATCCTTACCACGTTTTCTATTTTGTATCTCCGAATACAATCATGTTTGCCGTATTGGTGTCTAGAAAGTGCTCTAAGACGTTCGCATGAAATGCTTTTCGCATTTAAAAGGTACACCCCGAGGGCCGCCATTTTAGAAGCCGCTGCATTATTATGGTCTTTAGCTGAAGTCTTTAACATAGGATCATTAAATTCCTTATGTTAGTTCCGAAAAAAAGGTGGACACTAAGAACTACTTACGCGCTTTGAACGCGAAATTGTGGCCTCATCATGGCGACTGTTGCGTGGTTAATTAACGGTTCCTTCCTTTCTAACGACACCCTTACCCAGTAGTATACAGTAGTATACTTTGATGAAGTTCTCTGGCCACTAGTCATGGTCAAAAACAAATGGCGTTTCCATCCTATGCCAAATCACTAAAAACACTAAGCGCTACAAAAACCGGGGCGTACAACCGGTGCCTGAGTGTGAACAAGAGAGACGTACATTTCCTTAAGCGCCATTTATTTTGGACCATAGTCAGTGACCAGTGAACTCCATCAGCAATTATTCCTGACCAGACGGCATGCCGTCAAACCATCGAAAGCATCGCTTCATTTTATTTCGCAAATAGCCAAGTGATTTTGTGGCCTTTTAAACAGGCAATAAAGACAAAAAAAGGTTTTCTGGCCTTTTGGTTCTGCGCTCCTCTCACCGTCGAAAGGTCCTTAGTTGAATTCACCGCACGTTTGGAAGAAATTTTTATATACTGTCTCTTGTCTCTTGTCTCTTTGTCTACTGTTGACCTCAGGCGAGACCATAGCGAGTTCACTAGGGTTTTTTGGACAACTGCTGTTGGTCCATGTCGGCAGGTTTTGTTGCTGATTGGTGATATAGAGCTTCAACTTTTATAAAGTATCCGTTCTTGGAAAAGCAAATATTCAGGGTTAAATGTGTGAACTTTAACTCTTCATGCTCAGTCTAGATGACGCGTTATTGCGCTTATTTGAATCGCTCCGCCGCCATCTTCAGCTGCTTAATTAGCTCTAAATGTGCTTACAGGAATCATAGTTTTAAAAATGGTTCTCACGTACTTAGCAAGAGTGACTATGATAATTTATAATGCCATCATTTACAATGGGGAACTTGCATAGCCTAGGCAGCGCTGAAATCATTCCACTGCGCGCCTAAAAACTGCTGCGGTCCACCGTTTGGTTCGCGATAAACGAGAGACCGCATTCTCTGCGATTAAATGCTGCGTATGGCTGATAATATTCCTTGCCTACGTGCCATCAAAGTTTTTCATTTCTCTGACGGATACCACCTCTGGCTGCGACACAGCACGAAAGCTCGCACCTATAAGCGCAGGTAGGGAGTGCGGAAAAGCACACAGATGCGCCTAAAAAGTGCTTGAACTTCTCGCTTGCCAGTGTTTAACGGCGGCGTGACCGACTCGGTAAGTAGTAGTGATAGTAAAAGACTTTTATTCGACCATAATTTACAGGCCGAGCATGTCGACCGCCTGGGCGACCAGAAGTCGCTGTTCTTCCTCCCCTTCAGCGCCAAGCCAGTCGAGCCAGGTGGTGATGGATAGAGTATAGTGGGGGGTAGCAACCCGACTGCTGAGCAGCCGGGTAATAGAAGAGGCAATGGGCCAGGTCTGCATAAATACAGGGGCAGTTAGGACAGGAAGGGTCCGAACGATAGCCATAGAGAAAGAGGCGGGACGGGGTGATGACTGCATTCGTTTGGATGTGCCGAAGAAGGCGAGCCTCCGGCACTGTGAGTGATGGATGACGGGGAGGGTAAAGGCGTTTGTCGAGGCGGAGCTCGAGGTAGACCTCTTTTATGGCGCGGCGAAGGGTGATTCTCCCACCGTCCTCCGAGGGCTTGTGCCAGGGGATCGACGGTGCCCGGAAAAGTGTGTAGCGAGCGAGCTGATGGACCAGCTCATTGCCGTCAATCCCTGAATGCCCAGGGACCCAGCGGAGGAAAACGATGGAAGGCTGCAGTGTGGAGACCGCTCGTTCGACCTCCTGTTGGAGAGAAGGGGTTAGGGTGTGTTTCTGTATGTGGTGTATAGCAGTTCGTGAGTCTGAATTGGCTGTGTACACTTGGAGAGGGGGAATGAGGGCAAATTACTGGAGGGCATGCGCGATGGCGGGGACCTCGAGAGACAATGCGCCCGGAGGGCGTAGATACGGCCCGCATGTGTGGGTTTCAGGAGCGGGGAGGTGGGGATGGTACAGGGCGTAGCCGCAGGAACCTCGAGGAGCCACGAAGGAGGCGTCCATGTAGGCTACGCCTTGGGTATCAAAGAGAGGGGAATGGTGCTGCGGGGTCGCATGACGACGGCCGGCGTGCAGGACGCGGTTCATGTTGGTCGGGAGGGGGAGGATACGAAGATTAGGAGCCGGAGTGGGAACAGGGGAGGTAAACATGGAGATTGGAATGGGCGAGGTGAGATACACGCCTCAGTCAATAACCACTGACCCTGACGGGTAAGGGAAAGCCGAGTAAGCTGTGGGTCACGATGGAGAGTGAGAAGAGAGCGGGGAGGATGGAACAGGCCTGTGGCGAAGAGCTTAGCGTTAGAGGTAGTGATAAGGAGGTTGAGAGCTGCCTTGCAGAGGCCCACAAGGGCAATCTCTCAAGAGACGGTGAACTTCATCCCAGGTTGCCTATAGTCTTCAGGGATGACGTGAGAAGACGTCATTGCCTTCACTTTTGGGGCCAGTACGTACCATCTTGATGTGTATGCCTTAAGCAATGCGATATTTCGCATTCGCATGTATTAAGCGGTATCCTGTATTAAACTGCACTTATTTGAATGGATATTCACCTTAATTGAAGAATGTCATTAAAAATGGACAACGTTTTGACTTTCCTTCCTCCAGCCCCCATGCCGGTACCACTGTGCCTACTTTGACGGCTACCGCTATCGCTTGGCGACTCTCCTCGAAAGGGACGGATCGCGCTGTGGGGTAAGGATGTAAAATTGACTCGCGAATATAATTTACTGCCTAGAACTATCTAATGTCACCGAAGATATTGCAAAAGAATCACGTGAATGAAGATTCGTTCGTGTTTTTCTTGTTTCTATTCACCAGTAATTATCTCGCTCGCGCATTACAGCGCCGTCAGTTACTTCGTAACGCCCTACCACGTATGCTCCATTAGAGAGAACGTCTATAATTCTGTTGGAGCTGCGTGAACAACACCCCTGGCCAAGTTCTGTCTTATAGCATGTCCTAGACATGAAAGATTTTTATTAATCCTTATGTTCTGGTGCTGCAGCCACTGCGTATGCGCAGTTACGGAGGTGTTGATTTAGTCCTTAGCGACATGGTAGTCACTTGGATTGACCTAGTCCAAGCAAATGCATATGGCAAGTAATACTTACAAGTAATATCTTAAAACACGGACCGATGAAGGGCTCCGAGATTCTTTCTTTTCTTCAGATCAAATGAGAGACAGCAACAGTTATAACGCGATGCCGACGACAGTGCCGATCTCTTAGTCCACTCAAGTGAGATAGCCAGAAGTGGCGTGCAGTCAATAGCTTCTGTAATGTTTTCCATGTGGCTATATCAACAGAGGGCGTCCTGGATCGTATAGCCCCATTTGGTCCTTTCTGAAGACTACTTGTTGCCTGACGATTATGGCCAGAACTGACCTGCAAACACTGAGAGAGTTTTAGGGCAAAAGTCCACAGTAACGTCGTTCATCCGATAAAAAACCTTATGTACTGCTATCGCTGTAAACGGCAGTGGTTCTGCGAATAAATCTGCATCAAAATTTAAAGAATTTTTGAGATAGCTTGCGTGGTGCTGCGGGGAATGCGTCACTTTTTTTAGTAGTTTGAGACCCCAGTAAAATATTTTTGTATTGGTCAACTCTGAGCCAGGTCTATTCAAACTTGAGAGATGAAAGTCACTGCTGCCGCCCAGTAGTAACGGTGGGAGCCTTGTTGCTATCTTCAACTTGCAAGATTGAGAAACAAGGCATTGTGTTCTGTTGTCGTTAGTTTACCCTTTGCACTGCCTGATGACTTCAGCCATTTACTTACACGCCGGAAAAAATGGACACTGTAAGCTGCAATATAAAAGAATACGGTTGACAATAACAGTACGTTTTTTGAATTTATAGCATAACCGCGCCGTAAGAATTTCAGCTTTGTTAAGCTGTTGAAGTTTTAAGTATGCAGCCATGTCAGACATTTGTTTCAAGCGCTAATTTCGTGACTGTAGCGAATCACAGCTGGACACCGGCTCGCTGGTTGGGTAGCGGTTTCGGCTGATATATTTCTCTGCTGCCGAAATGCGAGAAGCCTAGCGCTGAGATCTCATAACTCTTTATGAACCCAGGTGCTCTGTATTGCTCCGCAGTCGTGCTGCATACCTGAAAGTTCTGCTCTTGCACGAAATAAAAAAAGTACCGTGGGTATTAACCATCTGGCGCATGGTTTGTCAGTTTGTGTGGAAAGGTAAGTGAACAGTCGCCGTCAAAAGGAAATGAAAGGCGACTTCGTCAAAAAAATTTAATTTCTTTAAATCTAAAGGATAATGGCCCATGTTTGTTGGTGCACAGTGCAATTCGCACAATCACAATTAGTCTGCACATATTTATTCAATGATGCATTAATTGAACGGGCAATGATTAAACTTTTTTCGTTAATGTTGCCTTCCATTTACTTTTGACGGCACCTGTACATGCTGAGAGCTCAGAAGGGGCCTCGTGTTCATCGATGGCAATATTTTTATGCTCCTGGTCGTTGCAGTGGAACAGACAAGGAATCTGCCGATCGGGATTGTGTCTCCCTCTATTCAACGAGCAGCATGCCCAATCGCAGCAGTCGCTGCTGTCGTCCCAAAGACCACTCCGTATCAGAAAGCGGGACACCAGCAGCGTGTCTAGTGCAGGTAACGAATACACCCAGGCACTCAAAAGCACATACCATTGCACTCGCACTCGTTGGTTTGTTCGGCGCTGCAAGAAGAGAACTCATTCTGTCTGCCAGCGGTTAATAAGGTTAGCTGGGAGGACTTAGATTTACTGCATAGTACCTAGAGTTGCGCGTAGGTGTGCCTTACTGCTCCCCCAAGCATCGAAATTATGGGTGAAAGCCTCAACTCTTCCAGGCAGAAGGCGGACTTGGTGCAGTGGTTAGAGCGAGTTCAGGCTCAATCCTCTTGATTCTGGCTGCCGAAATTGCTTTATTCTAGGGAGATTACCGTCGCATTGAATGACACAGCTTGTTAGCAATACATCGGCTGCACCAAGGTTTATCTGAATCAGTTATGAACAAAACTACTTGCTGTGTGGTGTATGGGTGGCGCCATCTTTTGCAAATTCCACAAACCACACGTTTTCTTTTTAACAATCGGCTAGTACTTGTGATGAAACTGCTTGTTCTTGTTCAGAAAACACCGTTTTCTGTGAACATGTGCACTTGGGGAAAATAAAATGCTGCAGAGTAAGAGAACAATAGGTGTGCCAATGAATTGTCAGCAACGGTCTAGTGCTAAACGATGCAAACGAGTTGGCATCTCTGCAATGCAGCGGAATGCTCTTTAACCATGTAATCACATTTAGCCAACAGAGGTTCAAGCGGCGCTGGGAAACCAAACGCGCAACTCTAGGTACTTATGCAGTAACTTTAGTAAGACTAGCACATGTTAGGCTAACAAGTTCACAGAATAGGATGTTGCTGTAAAGGCTACACACAAAAATTTAAAAGTACGTGGAATGGAAAGCTT
This sequence comes from Amblyomma mixtum, assembly GCF_055824585.1. NCBI lineage: Eukaryota > Metazoa > Arthropoda > Arachnida > Ixodida > Ixodidae > Amblyomma > Amblyomma mixtum. Next base: position 220,384,736 of record NC_143013.1, on the reverse strand, counting down.
CTTAGTAATGAGAGTTCGTTCCATGCTATTGTGCTTCTAGTACGAATACTCAAAGCAATACTCAGGAGACACATTTCAAACTTTTCGCAGCACTTTTCACCATATCAGCATTTACCTTTGCTAATTTCAAAGCCAACCTTCTGGCTCAAGTTTCACCTATTGAATCTTTTTTATTCATACTGATTTCGAAACGACGTCACGCACGTAATCTTTTTTTATGGGGGGGGGGGGGGGGAAGGGGGCAGAGGTGACGAGCCTTTTTAGCGTAGAATTTCGGAAATATCCGTATTATATCCCTGCCCGTTTACGGAAGACTTCTACCAATCTCTATGAATATGCAGTGAGCACATCCTTTTCTGAATAATAGAAACAAATGGTGAATATTGTGAAAATCGTAGTGTCTCTTTAACAATATCGTTTTCTAAACAACAGTTCTAGAGTTAGCTGTCAGAAATTGCACTAATTAGAATGAAAGTGATAGGTGAATTATCTATTATACCCAGGATTGTACGTCTATAAATTGATAAAAGTTAAATGAAAATAACGGGAAATGATACTCAGTAGTGACAATATTTTCTATTGTATAATTTATACTAGCTGTGAAGAAAGATGTACACTTGTGTTTTGTGCTTATGATAATTTATTTGGAATGCAGGTGAAGGTGCAGACACGGAAATCACAAAAAGTGTACGCGCTACAAAGTCGGTTGTTGGATCTGGCGGCAATGTTGCGATACACAAAGGTGGTGTAAAGACCGTCACCGTCAAAACCAAGAAACAGAAGGGAAGAAAGACGCAAAGAATCGGCGCTGACATCGATCTATTCGGTACAGGCACAAGCCAGGGTGGAAGCTTCTTCACAACTACCAGCGAAGGACAGGAAGGGTCACAAGGTCTTAATAAGGTCACCGGTGGTGGAGGTACCGTTTCCTCGCTGGACATTACCACAGCCACGCTTCAAGGCCGCGGAGGTTCCACTTCTCAGGTTGGGTCGACGGGCGGATTAATTGGCACCCTAAATACTGGTCAGACTTCGGGAGTCACGGGCACTCCCAACACTATCCAGAGTGGAGGATCAACAAGTACAATTTTCGGTGGTAGCATAGGTGCTAGCGAAAGTTTCCCGTCTTCGGGAACAAGTGGGCAGAACCAAGGGGGAATTGTTAATGGTCAAAATATCCCGTCGTCCTCACCTGGACTAACAACCACGACTACAAACCTCGCCTCAACTACTACAGGGGGATATGGTCCATCGCCCTCAATTGTAGGAGTGACAGGACATGGCGCTCCATCGGGTGGCGTGACTGGTGGCGGTGTAGAGGTAGAAGTGCCAGGATACACCACAGGTGTAGGACGAAACTGGAAGTGGGTACTCGGACGTAAGGTTGGATTCCTTCCGCCCAACGTGCAAGCTCTGGATCCTGAAGTCCTTTATTATAAGCTTGGCTACCAGCAGCCGGCGCTTCCACGTTTACCAGAACCTATACAAACTATTCTCAACAGGCTTCCAGTTCGTCCTGTTGGCAGCGACCTTATTGGATATCCAGGGTCCACAAGTATCCTCGACAATATTCGAAAATTGCGAAGCGGATTTGGTGGATTCCCAGGCTTAAGGAACCTTCTGCTGAGAAGCAGGCTTTCACATCCAGGTACCCGTGCAAGCCTCGTCCGAGCGCTTCTGACCAGCGACAGCTCGTCTCCTTTAGGGTTGTCCCCTCTTGACCGCCTGCTCTTATCGAGTGTGTCACCATTAGGAGACAGACCTTCGGGGCTCTGGCCCAGTCTGCTTTTTCCACAAAGGGGAAGCCCATTTGGAAGCCCTCTCAGCGGCCCATACGGAGGATATTTTGGCGGAATTTTCGGCAGTCCCTTCGGTAGCCCTTACGGCGGACCCTACGGTAGTCCTTGGTCCGGTTTTCCAAGGAGCCCCTTTTCCGGAAGCCCGTTTTCCGGAAGCCCGTTTTCCGGAAGCCCGTGGCCATTTTATCCTGGTGGACCGATGGGTCCGTTCGGGTCTTCGGTACCCGGCTCCCCTTTCTATCCGGGATCCCCCTTTGGCGCATACCCTTTCACAAGAAGTCCATTTTATCCGGGCTACCCTGGAGTTGCTGGGACTCTCCCAACACCGGGGCTAACAGGCACAGGCACAATCAGCACTACGACTGGTCTCCGTTACACACTGTCACCTGACGGCAAGCTAGTTCCCACAACTGAACCAAGTTCGCCTCTCAGTGTTACTCTCGCAGGAGGACAGCCCACATACTCTAAGTCAACAACAGTTCACAGTGTAACGAGTACAAGTCCAACAGGGGTTCGTTACGTCCAGTCCACCGACGGAACGCTTGTGCCTGTAAGCGATGCCACCGGTAGTCTTTCAGTTCACGGTCCAACGTTTCCTGGCAGAGAGCAGACTGGTGAAGTGATCCCAGACATCATTAGATCTATTACCGGCAAGACGAGCAGCATTCAAGGATATCCACGTGGTTACACACTGACTCCAGACGGACAGCTTATACCGACGGGTGATAGCCTATTGGGAGGATTCGGGCCACTGTCTTCGCAGTTAAGTGACCCCAATAGCCCACTTAATCGTCTCCTCAGGGGAGCATATGGGGCAGATCCACGTGTCCGGAGATATCTAAGATCCATACTTGGAAGCCGGTCAAGGACCTCTCCGTATCATCTGCTGCGACTTCTAGGTGCTAGACCTGGTTCGCGTCTTTATGAATCCATCTTAAGGAAGACATTACTAGGTGGTGCACCTGGTGGGATTTCTAGCTTGTTAGGAGATGGTACTTCTCCTTTTGGCACCGGGATGGATGGAATTACCAATACTTCGCCTTTTGGTACCGGGCTAGACGGAATTACCGGTACTTCGCCTTTTGGCACCGGGCTAGACGGAATTACCGGTACTTCGCCTTTTGGCACCGGACTAGACGGAATTACCGACCTGACTTCCTTGCTGAGCGACGGAAGCATAGATCCAAAAGGTGCGAGAGTTAGGTATCTGGCAGCACTGGCTGGAATTGACCCCGCGTTACTTGGACCTTTGGGAACGAGCAGTGGAGGGCCGTTGAGCTCAACTACCAGGGCTGTTGAACTTCTTCGACGCCTGCGCCAACCATATGGAAGCAGCGAAAATGATCCACTAACCCAACTTCTATATGGGACAGGGCGGCCTCTGAAGCGAGGAGGATCGCGTTCTCCTTTTGGTATTTCCGGGACATCCGATACACTTGATGCAATTCTTGGTCTCTCCGGAAGGCGACCTGGGTCTCAGGAATCTACAAGTTTGAGAAAAAAAATTACTAAAGCATTGCTGACTGCCACCCAGCCTCAAACAACACCGACTGGTAGTAAAGAAACAGTAATATCAAAGATTGTAACTGCCACGGGGACCACCCCTGGCCAAACAACTCCGCAGACAGTCCCGGGCTCGCATTTGGTTTCAAGGACATATCACACTACCAATGTACAATCGACGTCACCCGTTACCACATCGCCTGTAATATCTGGTATACAAGTTAATGGGCAAAATTTGCAACCAGGGTTATCACCGGGAGTACTGGGTGTAAAAGGCGTTAGTGTGACAAGCGGAACATCAACACTTCCTATGTACGGCACTCCAGGCACTTCTGGGGTCTTTGTAAACGGTCGCTTTGTGTCTACAACAGGTGGTGTGCTGGGAGCCACGCTTGGTCACCCAGGCATAACATCTCCTCTTGTCACTGGAGGCTACCCGGCGTACTCGGGAATTCCTACAACAAGCGGTTTGTTATCGACTACAACCACTACACACCCATATGTCCTGGCAACTTCTTCGTTAGGCGGCCACCCTCACTATGTCGTTGAAGGTCATGAAGCGCCGGGAACCCGCTGGCAACTTAAAGTCTGGCGTCATCACCCAGGTGTCTCCGCATTAATACCGGGGTTGTCGGGGGTTGGAACCAGCCCTCTCAGTGGCATCCTTTCGCAGGCTACCCAAGGATTAACGCACGTCCTTCCACTAGGTTCGCAGCCGGGCCATTTTGGGTTCACTTCTTATCAGCCTAGCAGTCCAGGACTGGGGCTTCTCGGAACCTCACCACTGGGCGGAATTCCTACATTGGGTGTAAGTGGCTCGCACTACATCGTCCATGCTCCTGATGGCAGCGTAGTTGTGTCTCGTCAGCCCGGCACCCTCGGATCTGCGGCCTATGTTAGTCCCCTATCAATCACCCAGACACCGGGTACGCTTGTTCCTGGACTGACTACTGGATTGACAAACGTCGCAGGCGGAACCATCAGTGTGCCAGGAACGGCTGGTGCTGTTTTCGCGGCTCCTCTTCAGACATCCGTCGTTGGGGGAGCCCCAGTGGGCGGCGTAAGCACAACAAGGTACCAGCAGATTTCCACAGTGCAGGGTGGGGGATCAGGGCTTTCGTCAGGCCTCGGAGGTGCAGGATCAAGCCTTCTAGATTCCCTTGGGTCCGATGGCAGCTCGAGTGGTATCGGATCATCATTTTCTAGCGGAAGTTCTGGCAGCGACAGCATATTGGCAGATGCCCTGCTTTCACAGTCGAAGCTCAAGAAGTGAAAATATGATGGATTACGACCATTCGCTCGAGATGTCTTTTTCAGAACTACTTCGACGTGACTAAATGTCACCCGGTGTCTTCCTTATCATTTTTTATTGATAGCGTGGAAATAAACTCTATTCCAAGCACTTCTTGAAAGACAACAAGAAATATTAAAGTTCACTATTTGTTGCGAGAACAAACTTCTGGCTGACGAGAAAATAAAGTCACGCTTCTATGATATTCTCGTTTTACTCCTTTCTTATGGCATTCTTGTGAGTGGGTTTATTGGCGTGCAAAAGATTTAAAACTTCGTGCACAGTTACTTTGTGTTCATTGAAAAACAGCAGAAGATTCAAGAGTGTTAGCATACTGCGGCAATCTTGTCATGTATATTGTAAAAATACAATACCGATTTCTAAGGAAGACAATAGAGCCCGCAAATAGCTGTTTATAAAAAAAATAAACTATGATTTTCGCAACTAAAACCATTCTTCGTTTTACAGAAACTACCAACCGGTTTGCAAGATCTCTGGTTAATGGGCGTAGTCAGGCTGATGATGATGATTATGATGATGCCCTCAGTACTTTGAACGAATGCTCTTGAGCATTGACGCTAATGTTGAGTACCTGGAACATAGCCAGCGATCTGTATTATTACTTGGAAGCCGTATTTTTTTTAAATTTGAGGGCTGACTATTCATCGCATGGTGATGTTTCCCGTGTGTACGTCACGTGTACCGGTAAATTCATGGTTGGAAATAAGTTCACAGACGCTGTAATTCGCTGCAGCCACGACACACATGACAACAAGGGTGCACTTCGGGTAGCCACAAAAGTCTTATGCATGTGTGAACCTTTTAGCGAACATCGAAACCTTCGGGCGCGTGGAAGGCCAATGCCTCTGGCGTTCCTTTCTGACGGTGGCTCCGGAGTCACTGGCCGTGCTTTTTGCGCTCGCCCGTGATGAATGTGCCTCGCAGTGTCATCGGCTGCAAAGCCAGTGACTGGTGAGTAGCCGAACTCGGGCAAAAACTTGCATGTGTAACCTTCCTGAGGCGCATCAAGCTGTCGGTGTTAGGCGAACGCCGGAAGTAGGCAAAGCTTGCGTCAAAACGTGGTGCATTCATGGCCTCGACGAAGCTCCATCCCATTTTTTTTTAATTTTATTTTCTGGCGCGTCGGGGTGCATGAGTTTAGGAGGGAGAGGGTGGTAAGTTTTAACTGCCGATGAAGAGGGATCAAAAATTGTTGCAATGGGCCGTGCAACAAGAGGTGATGTTCGCTCAAGTATCGAGAGCCTGTTCATGCTTCATGTTTTTCAGCCCTTAGAAAGGAAAGGAGAGTAAATAGTTCTGACTCTAGTCATAAAAGTAACCCCACAGATGGATCGTCTATGTAAAAATTTTGGGGACACTTAAGCACCGCATTTAAGGGCATGGCGCGACAGCATTAGTGGTCGCAATCAGCGGTTTCTTTTGTTCAAGCAGATACGAACACAGTTTTCGCTTCCACAGTCGCAATCTCTATGTGAAAGACCACACGAGGTACCGTCTTTACAATAAAGAAAGGGATTAAGAAAAGAGCGGACACTCCCATAAGGCCAAGCGGCCCAGTTGACTGTAGCGCACCAAGCGCCTGAGTGAGAAACTTTCGGTTTCGGTTTCAGGCGCGCGTAGTTTTAATGTCAGCATGCACTCATGCCGCATTATTTCTGTTCAGTATGATCTCCTGTTGTTTATTTTCGGTCCAGAAAAATTACTTTCCTAGCGCTCTTGACCGGCCATCAACGCAGCTACGCCACGGCCTTCGCCACGCATTGCTAGTCCAGAAAAGACGCCAGGTGCTTTGTGAAATGAACATTTATTTTGCTCCATATAAATAAAAACAAATCGACACAACAGTCGTCGCCATCTGGCACATCACTAAGTTCGTTCCGAGGTTCTTGTGCGTCCATTGTTATGGCAACACGGCTCACGGCAGTGGTTGCCACTCCCACCGGGGACCGTCAGCTGAAAAATAAATTACGAGAGGGTTTAATCCTAACAAACCTTGCACAAAAATTGCACGAGCAAGCGAAACGCGCGAGAGCGGTGAAATAACCACTTACAAGCCTTCCTTCATTTCCCGGCTTTATTCTCTACCCCTTATACGCACTATAAGTCCAATTCCACGGCCAACTGTGCGTTTTATTAAAAAAAAAAAATGTTAGGCAGCATGATGGCTATAATACGGGCTCCCAACCAATCGCTCACAGTTTGTTGGAGAACTGAGAAAAAATGCGCGCGTGCAATTTTCATGTTTCCAGAAGCCTAGAAGACAATTTTCAGCGGACCACCTCCTGGTTTTTAAGATTTTAGAAAGGCCTACATGTTTAGTTTTTCCAGTGGTCTTTTTAAAATCATACTACCTTGTTGTCACTACTCGGATGAAATGCGCGTTTTCACTACATCAGACGACGGAATCTTTGACGCACAAGATTCTAGGGCTTCTAGGGTTTTCATGCGTTGGCTTTTCTCCCGGCAGTCTTGAAAATTACGCGCTCGAACTAATAACGCGAGAACGCTCGTTCTCTACGCGTTTCCACTTTTTTTTTTCAAGTGACCACATATTATACCCAACCGTCAACAAATATCACTCGAAAGTAGCTGCGTATAGTTATGGACCACAAAAATCTTCAAGTCCCTATAAAACTCAACGCGCAACCATTCGAAACTAACCGCTGGCCAAAGCGCACAAGGCACAAGCCACAAGCCATGGGTGCGCTCTTCGTTAATTGTGCACCGACCGGCGTGCTCGCGCCATGGAGAGAGCAGGTAGGTGTGCCTTTCACAATTGCGCCATATTGCGCTGGCCGGCGTGCTCAGCAAAACTGCTTGAAAAGCAGCTTAGTTCGGCAAAGACTAAATAAACGTTTCTCACCTTGCCACTCTGTGAAACAGCAGCAGTGCCAGGAACCGCGCCAGAACAGCTACAAGGCCGAAGCGCGCACCTCTTCACGAACTGCGTAATTCAAGCACCGGCCGTCGTGGTCAGCATAAACTGCTTGAAATGTAGAGTAGTTGGGGGAAAAAAAAAGCATTTCTCACCTTGCCGTCGCGCGCCAGAAATCGCATGAGCTCCACGCTGAAGACCAAGACAGACGCAAAAACACAGTCTGCGCGCTAACAAAGGCGCTGCATGCTCACAGGCGCCAGCCGCGCCGACGACCGCCTCCTCGTTTCGTTCTGTCCCGTTTGCCCGTCTGCTCCGTCGCTGGTCGTCCGCGCGCTAACGGTGGTGGCACCACTAAACAGAATGGATACCAACTAATCTGTTCCGTAGTTCCTTGGGCTCGATTTCGCCGAGTGTGCGCTCTTTTTAATTATAATTACTTTCTCTATGTCTTTACGAAAAGTAACCGAGAACGAGCTCGGTGCTGAGCGGCGGCGCTGCCTCCACGAGCGCTGATCGCAGCTCCCCGGCTGAGAGTCTGAACTGGTTGACATAAGCCTGCGCCCAAACTCGCCTTCATTCGATGACACGAAGTGAGAGAATTCTATGTGTGGCCAGCGATTTGGCGCCTTCCGAGCGCTGTCACTGAGCGAGGGCGCAAGCTTACGTCAGCCAGTTTTCACTCAAGGCAGGGGAGCAGCAGCCAGCGTTAGAGACCGCAGCGGCACCACTTAGAAGCGAGTCCGCTCCCGCTGCCGTCGCGGCTGCTCGGTTACTTTTGGCAAAGGTGGTAAAACCCTGTTTAACCAAACCGTACAGTCGCGAGCAAAAAATATTAGCACAGATCTTTGGCGATCAGAATTGGTATATCTCACCACGCGGCGCTGTGGTACGCACACCAGCCCAACGGGCCGTTTCCATGTTTGCAGCGTAGGGGGGGGGGGGGGGGGGGCATGAAGTCAGCTTTATCAAGCGTGCACCGCCCGAGCATAAAGTGCCGACCCTACGTGACTGTGCTTGCGGCATTTGTTTTGGCTCGGTTATCATGTGCAAAGATGGCCTCTTCTTATTACTGTTTTTTCTGTGTCCGCGATGGTTTGTCAAAAGGAACTCGTGGGAACAATAGAGGATAGCGCTGCTTTTAGCCAGTAATTTTGCTGTCCGTGGCAGTCCGCTGAACCCCCCTAATACTGTAGAATGGGAACGGCCCGGCACTCTCGTTATCAGCCTCTTCGCCACCCGCAGCGCCACGCGTTGTCATTCCGGCGCTCAGGTGTTCCGTCATGTGTCCTAATCTTTTTTACCCGCGACTGTACCAATATGCCCGCCTGGCCTAGCGATGCGTTTTACTCGCCATGTAAGGGCCAGGGGTCCGACTTGCAACTAATTAGCTAATTAGCGACATTCATTTGTTTTATGTGCTTACATGTCCTAGTGAGTTTAGAGCAATTCAGCGACCTTCTAGTCGCCAGTTTTCTAGTGTTTGTCATTTTTCAAATCCGGTGCTCCATATGTGACGCAGCTACCTTTTCGACCAAACCGGAGTTCTCGCTCACGCAGCCGACGACGATGACGGTGCCGCTTTTACTGCACAACGGAGGGCTTACGCTGTTGCGTAATACCATTGGGAGCAAACATCTTCATAATAGCTCGCTCTTAGACCTTCGTTTTTTACTCTGATTACTCCGATAACTTGAAGAGCTATCTACAGGGTCGGTCAAATGTTCCAGGCCACAGCGTCTGCTTTTGAGCTGTGTAGTCGGGCAGTTACGATACCCCAGATGCTCAAAACTTCTGTAGAAGGTAGAAGTTAGTTCATTTCTGAGAATCTTCATGGCTTTATCGGCATCTTAAGTGCCAGGATATACCGATGAAGAGCAGACCCGGTGGTCTTGGAACTTTTGACCCGCCCTACACCTTTTAAGGCATTTTTTTCGCACACAGAAGCGAGCTGCGGCTGTACAATTTATTTATTTATTTTATTATTGAGGTACCCTAAAGACCCAGTAAAGCCGGGAATTACATGGGGGGGGGGGGGAGGAGGAGGGCTGACATGAGAGCACAACAGTGATGACTACGGAGAGGATAATAGATGCTGTTATCAGGATAAGGCAAAGTAGTACCATATGGCAAGTAAGCTGGAATAAAATTAGGGTAAATAGGAAAACAAACACAAATTTAATTCAGCAACAAACTGTGATAAAATAAAGAAAAATAAACAGTGGTGCAGGAATATAGCTTTGAAACAAGTGCTCGGTGCATGGCAGCTCAAGAAAACAGACACTAGACGCTGAAATTAAATCGATCATGAATGCACAGAACTAAGAACAGAAACTGAGAAACTAAATAACAAAAGGGAAAATGTTGCGGAATCACCGCGTCAGAGAGACATGCATGGCACCAAAAAAAGCTTGAAATACAAAACTATGCAGGACATAACTTAACAGCTCAATGAGATTACAAATCTAGAAAAGATAGCAATGCTGCTTGGAATGATGATAAAGCGGTGAAAACGGCGATATCAGGCAGCAAGTCATTCCATTCGTTTATTGACAAATTTAGCTGTGCATTTTGTTATTTTTTGTACGTGCGAAAATAGGGCAGACTGTTTACATGGTCCATGCGATGTTGAAATGTGAGGAGCGGGAAGACGATGGTATCGTGCGAATTCCGGATGAAATATAGGGTAAGCTTATTAAGCTTGATATCTTGCGGTTTGGTTTGGTTTATGGGGTTTAACGTCCCAAAGCGACTAAGGCTATGAGAGACGCCGTAGTGGAGGGCTCCGGAAATTTCGACCACCTGGGGTTCTTTAACGTGCACTGACATCGCACAGTACACGGGCCTCTAGAATTTCTCCTCCAAAGAAATTCCAGCCGCCGCGGCCGGGATCGAACCCGCGTCTTTTGGGTCAGCAGCCGAGCACCATAACCGCTGAGCCACCGCGGCGGCATCTTGCGGTAGAATTTGCAAGCTGTAAATGGTGTCTTAGCATGCCAAGTTTCCTGAACGCTTTCGTGGTAGTGTTCTATGCGAGTATTCCATGAAAGTTAAAAATGCAGATGAACTCGTAGATATTTTATGCTGCCACAATGCGGCTAATGTGATGGTTATTGCGGGTGCAGTCCCGACAAGGCGATTATTTTGCTAGGAAAAGAGTCAGGAGGACGCCGGCACGAGTTTACTTTTGCGGTATTGAGCCGCAAAGTTATACCGGAGGCCATGGCATGCCGCTGCTAAGGAAGAGTCTGCCAGTTCGAGACCGTTCGCAGCGGCGCAGTTTCGATTCAAACGAAACGTACAAGTGCCGTTAAACTCTAATATCCGCACCCGCTGGTGATCCCACGGTGTGCCTCATAGTCCATACTGGTGCTGTGGCTGGTAAAACCCGTTTAAAAATGAACAGCAGAAAACGTGCGTGGACTACTTTCATGCCATGCCTCGTTCTCCAGTTAGGGAAAAAGCACAACTCGGTGCATCCTCTTTTCACAGCCTACATTTACGCGCTGCAGCGTCGGAATGAATTCAGCATTGATTTGACGCGTTTAACTTAAAGGTTAGAAGGAGCGTATTCACGGAAATTTTTTCACACTTCCAATCCAGCGATGCTGCTTGCCTGAAGTGTCTAGCATGGCACACAGTCTGCAAAAGAAAGTCTCTTCTGGAAGCAGATTTAGGCAATCAGACACGTCATAGATACAGCGGTGAGATATATAACACTAAATTGCAACTACTTGTACAGCTCTAATAAGTCTACGGCAGGGCAGAAGACATTCGGAGAGGAAGATCGGGGAGGAAGAGCAAAAGCTAATTCCATCCGCTACATGATGTGGAGCGCCTGTTCTTGTGCAGTCTATCTAGCTCTCTTCCCGGCAGGTGAAAGTGGAAGAGAACCAGTGGCCTGGCATTTACGGCTGTATAAGGGGGAGTTGCCGTTTATCTGCGAACAGAGCAAGTAGGACGACTGTGCAAAAGGTGCAGGTAAGAGTGTGAAAGTGGCCTACTAAAGGCTTCGATTTGTAACCGTCAGAAGGAAGTTGCTTCAGTACGACCGACTGTACGATGCTGAAAGAGTGTTGGAAGTGGCGGGCAATGCTGTGCTCGAAAAATGAAGAGAAACAGTCCGCCATAGAAAGTTTCGTCGGACGTCTGTATGAAAGGGCCCAGGAAAGCAGCTCCCGCATTGGTCGTTACGGCAAACTTCAACCACTCCATGACGGAAATATATCCTCATCTTGGAATTTCACAAAAATATTCACCCAAAAGTACCGAAAGAGAAGTCTGCTATCTTTATTTTCGCACTACAATACTGTCCTATACATAAACATGTGTCATACATGTTCATGCTGTGGTGTCTTCACCACCAATTATTTGCTATTATCTGTGCGAAAGATTAAACGCTCACGTAAGCACACAGATTCATTCATTCATTCATTCATTCATTCATTCATTCATTCATTCATTCATTCATTCATTCATTCATTCATTCATTCATTCATTCATTCATTCATTCATTCATTCATTTTATTTCTACTCTTGCCGTACAAATTACCAAAGCACTGACTGAACCCATAGCCAGAGGCTACTGTGGGGTTCAGAAACAAAATATATGAAGGCAATGACACAGCACTTGTGAAACATGAAAAGCACAAAATCAGATGATGACATACAGACCGCAAAGGGAGGCCTGAGCTGAGATTTTTTCAGAGCTTCAATAAATATTCATGTCTCCTTATAGCTCGGTTGCGTTTTGTGGCTTCTGCATGCCTGCATCCTTTCGAAGAGGAATTCTTGACTGCAACTTCGTTTTGCTCACAGTACACGCCGATTACATTCAACGTTTTTGGTGTGAAAGGCTTTTAGGTATGTGTTTAATCACATTTCCTAATGCCCGCAAAGCACAACCGAAGCCAAAAAAAAAAAGTTGAGAAGGGTGCGCAAATAACACTTTGGAAGCACAAGACTACGATCACACAAAGGTTTCCGCCACAAAAGCTGAGGCTTGAAGCTTAACAATAACATTTAAGTGCGCTGTTCGCACGCACATTTTCTAGGAGTTTAAGAGCAGAATAAGCTCAGAACATAAATGTGCAAGCTAATCAACTCGCCGGAGAGGCGAACACGGTACACAAAATATGGCTTAAAGACAGTCTTTGCAACCTGCACATTGCATGAGCCCAAACAGACGCCGTCCTGCCTCGAAGATGCCACTTAATGGCAACACTCCGGGTGCCACGCAGTTTTTCCGGGCTGGAGAAAGGCGGTTCGTTCTGACAGCTTGCACAGGGGCAATAATTCTACCGATCACATTTGCTACCTATTCATAGTTGAGTTCTAATGTTTTTTCAGAGCAGGGAACCGGGAAATAATAATGGATACCATACGGATATGTTTGGGAGTAAGCAAATAATGAAGTTAGGGCTATTGGGTGCTTGATTACCTCAGTTCTCTGGATATGGTGGCGAAGTTACGAATAAGAGTTACGAATAAAGAGTTACGAATAAAGGAAAACGTGAAGTGAAAAAGAAAGGTCTGAAAAAGACAAAATAACAATTTACAGTTGAACACATTCGTGGCACATCACATCTAGGCATAAATCACTAATGTACGGCACCGTCTCAAGGTCCTATTTCATTTTCCAAAAAAGGAGCACTTAGGACCCGAAGTCATCGGCGAGTTTTCGGGGCACTTGAAGGCTTTGCCGAAGCGGTGCACCATCCTGAGGACATCCCCGCAGCCGGGCTTCGACCCACACGTGGCGCGGCAGTAGATCAGGAAGAAGACCATTTCTGAGGTGTAAGTCTCGCTCTTACCCGGAAGCGAGTAGAGGAGATTCTTCACTGCTGCATCTTCCCTATAAACAACTTCCTGGCCGAAGGCGGCGGCTAGTGCGATCTCCAGCGCCACGATGTGGTTCAATACCTGCTCGCTGCCGCCAGCACAGATTATCTTGCTCTCGTAATGCGAGTGACTTGCACTGGAGATCCAGCTGCGCGTCGCGCGTTTGGCGTCCAACCGAGTACCCCGCTGCAGGAAGTAAATATCGACAGGAAAAAGAAGTTTTAGTGTTGGCACTCTGTGCGGCCGCTGATAATGAGAGGTAAATGGTGGATGTTCGTAACACAATGCTTAACTAGCGTATCAGTTGGGCCTGAGGCTAGAGGAAGCTTTTGAGGTTACAGAGGAAGACACCTCAGTCGAGCCGTAATGGGAGGAATGAAGAAGGGTGTGAGCGAAGGAAGAGAAAAAAAAATGTCCTAGTGTCAACTTCAGGATTAATTTCTATCACATAAGATTCTTTAATGTGCGCTTGCCTGAGCAGCTCAGATGCATCATTAGGTCTAGACTTCATTCAAAACAAAGCCGCCAGGCTATAGGTGCAAGGTTCGTGCATGAAGTACCTTGAAATCGAAGGCCTTTGCTAGGTGTTTGGCCACCACGAATCCCAGCCCCGCATAGTTGGCAGACAGCGAGGTTGCGTCCAGGAAGAATAGGGGCTCGGCGAAGGCGCCCATCTGGAGGAACATTGCGTTCCACCAGTAGTCGTACTGTGCCAGCCAGCCGTATGACAGGTGTCGGTGCTGAAGCGAGTCATTGAGCGGCCATCCGGGGTTCCGGCTCTTGTAGGTTTCGGCTGACTTGATCCAGCGCTGTATGACCGTCCAGTACGGCGGCCGGAGCAACTCTCTCTGCATGTTCGCTATGCCGAGTTCACCGGACGCGCCTCTCCGTAATGTATCCTTAGGAGGCGCTTGAGATGTGTGGTGCCCCGCGGAACGAGTCTGATGATCATTGCTTGTCTGTACGGCGTTTTTCAGTTCGTGGTCGTCGAGACCCGACCTTTTCCTGCATATGAGAACGCTTCGTCTATTTTGATGCCAAAATAACTAAACACTGAAATATATTCACCGTGCAAATGAACAAATTAGAAAAATACTGAACTGGAAGCTAAACTAAGTCGCTGTCATTTGTCGTTTTCTTTTGAATAATGGGTCAGTTGGCGTAGCGAACAATCCTCTTATTGTTAGTTTTGTGGAGGCATGCCATAGAGAATGAAAGGTCCATACACGAATAAACTGCAATTGCTTTCCAAATAACGATCAGTGCAGGCGATTGTTCGAATGAATTAAATCTGCAAGCACTGATGGCCAGGTGTTAGGATCGTGCCAGGCGCCGTTCTCGATGGCGAGCTATTTCGCTCTGTTTTCCTTGTTGGAGCGGGAAAGTCATCCTGTCTGCACTTTCAGCCAATATTTTATTGCGAAGAGCACTACTTCACTACCAAAGCTGAGAAGCCCGGGGCATGGGTGCAGCCTCAACCTTTGACGGAACACCAGCGGCGCAGGCCTTCGGCAGCGGCTCAGTCAGCGCGCGTCCTCCCGCGTGCTGAGCACAGCTGGTGGCGAGACGACTTTGCATGCGGCTGCAAGTGCTTTCGCGCGTCCTACTCGGTTCAACTACGTTACAAACCTATCATTTTTTTTCAGCGTCTGAGTGAAGCCATCAAGGGAAGTTACCGATATATTTTTCAAAATAGAAGTAAATGATAGTGCCATCCAGCCGGGAGTCATCTCGGGAACTTTAACTAAATGGCACAGAAAAGGCTGACAGGAACTTTGAGGACACTTCTATACGCAGTCAATTTGCGCGGTCAACATCGAACCTCTGGATATATTGGGGTTTCGGAAAAGACCCATTTATGTCCGATATAATTGGATTTAAAAATACCGCCATCACTGGATTCATACTCCAGAAGTTCTAGCCCAAAAGGACGGGTTGTCACCGTTTTAAAATGAACAGGCGTGTGACATAGCAGCAGGGATCGGCCGCCGAAAATCAGTGCTCACCAATGCATTTTACTTGAGAAATAGGCCGTTTATGCTGGTAACTGTATTTAGTTTTTTTTTGTGGGTTTCCTACTTACACCTTCGTTTTCAGTCAGAGTAGTCTCTACAGGGCAACTATAAGGAAGAAAACAATGGCGTCTATTAGATAAAGATGTCTTATTAGCGTTAATGGATATCTATTGGTGAACGCGTGACACATCCTGTCCACACCACTCATGAGCCATACCAGGCTTTCGCCTTAAAATGTGCCACCTTTGTTCATGCGACCAAGGCATCGAACTCCATTGCCATTTTATATGGCCGAGGCGTGCGCCAGTAGTATGTGCCACTGTTAGTAATGTATTCGAGGTTGTAGTGAAGTGCACATGTCCTCGATGCCATATACCTGCCGTTCGTAGTGAAGGAGAACGGGGAAGGGCAAAATTTTTTTCGTTAAATTTACATAGCGAGGCTTACTTGTTCAAAGTGTCGTCGTCATCGATTTGGCCATCGGCAACGTCTGCAAGATCCGCTTTCCAAGCTTCAAACCTGGTGGCTGCTACAATAGCAGCGGCCTCCTTGCGACCGTCCTCGTCCATCCAGGGTAGCGATCTACGAGAGTGCAGGTAGGGATAAACGATAACGGTAGTAGATGTCGTCGGGCTCTCGGCCAGCCAGAACAACTATTTCAGTCACTTAAGGTCACAAAGGCTGAGTGCCTACTGCGTTTGGCGGGCTAAATATACAAGGCCATCCTAATTGTGTTTGAAAAACTGTAGGGTGCAATGCAATCTAATCGTGAAGACTACAAGCGGAAAGCTTAGATGAGTGTTTGAACAGTATTTTACAAAAGCTAACGTATGCGTTACGCCGAGTGCAAGGCAAATTATCGTGGTAGCCTATCATTGTTGCCAGATATTTTTATCTCCCTCCTTCTCACTGATCATCGTGTGAAGTTGCCACCTTCAGGTCAGTGATTGTGGTCGATCTAAAGAAGTGGTGCGGTGGCCCTACTAATGTGGTAGGCCTACAAACTGTGGCGGCCCTACAAGTCTAGAGTCTGCCCTAGCAGAGTTCTGACCATGGAAGCAACCTCACCGGTATTTTAAGGATACGGACATCGGCATTGTCACTCATCGCACTGTAACCACTATCCGGAACTACATCTGATTTAGAATTGGTAGGAAGACTTTTGGGAAAACATTTTTGGCTATAAAAATAAAAGTAAGAACACTAAAGAGAGAATATTTGCTTTCATGCCTGAAATAAAATAAAAAAATATTTCTTAAACAGCTGTAAAAAAACTATGGCATATAAGCCTCGTACCACGTTAACTTAATAGGAAAATTAGAGGACGCTTAAGCATTAGCTTGCTGACTGGAAGAAAATAATATAAGAACATGCTTGTCGTTTCGATCAAACCACGGCTCTATCGACTACTAACGTTGTCCCAGCAACGCCGCTGGCCTTAACGAAAAAGCAGGGTGTTCTGCTCAGTGCTGCGGATGAGGCGCCTGCATTGGAACATTAGAGCTAGGGATTACGGGCATTTGCAGTAGGGCATTTGCGTGCAACAACGGCTGCGACCGTTCTGCTGGGTGCAATGAACTGTAATAAGATATAGTTATAAGCACAACAGAAACAATTCCCTGGAGGTTGGTGGCGACTCTTCAAACATTTTACCGGAAGCGGTCCGTCACAGTGAGTAGGAGGACGTGTTCTCTGTCGTTCATTGTTGACTAGAACTTCACTCGTGACTACGTGCAGCCTTAACAAGAGTCTTCGGCAAAAGCGTTTGCCTTTGAGCTGTAGAGATAAGTATCTGCAGACAACAAATGTTTGAGGAGGGAAAAAAGGACATCTCCGCAGCCCTTCATGATTTCAGCTTCAGCTCTGGTGTGAGTAACCTACTGCGCTAATAACCAAAACCTTTGGCGAGAAGACTTTTCACTGTTAGGGCTCATGCACGCTATAATGATAATAGAAGTTTCAGATACTTTGTAACGAATAACCCGAAAACTTTACTGGACCGTTTTGAGAAATCGCAATTTTAAAAACACACAGAGCGATGGGCATGCACGCAAAACTAACAGTGACACGGAGGTACAGGTGTGTGCGCGTACTCGAGCATTGTGATTGTGGTGTTGCGGATGACTTCGAGAACCTCTTCCACATGAAGCATTCCCACAACCCCTAGCGACGTCCGCGCTCTCTCAAGGAACAGTTGCCGCAGGTATCGGCTTTCGGCCAAAGCGTAGCAGTCGACGGGCCGATTGGCCTGGGCCTGGGCAACACTGCCGTAGGACACAATACCGCCGTCCAGCGAGGTGATGACCGTGAACTGCTGCGCGAACCACCAGCCGAGAGTGTACAGCATGTCTTCGTTGCTGCGCGGAGAACCATTGGAGCGACGTCATGCAGTGTCTTCCGAACTTCGCTTTCAAAAATATCACCCGTGAGACATCATTTTTTCACACATCTGCTCTAAGCTGAGAGATTTTTATTATTGTAAGCGAAAAGAAGAGACACTTCGTATCACCTCCTTGACATAGCTTAAATACAGTTACGAAAATTTTACTCGCTTACCTTCTGTGTTCTGCGAGGTATCACCGATAGCTGCTTCTACAAATAATTAGCACAGTAATGATGCAACGCCTGGCTGCCCCTTAACACTGACCTCTCTGACACCGCCACATGTCTACGTCTGAAGAAGAATTCCCGCTGCAACCAAAAGAATTAGGCTGGGGCTTAGCTTTGGTTAAGCCTGGTAG
This sequence comes from Amblyomma mixtum, assembly GCF_055824585.1. Classification (NCBI taxonomy): domain Eukaryota; kingdom Metazoa; phylum Arthropoda; class Arachnida; order Ixodida; family Ixodidae; genus Amblyomma; species Amblyomma mixtum. Next base: position 220,366,650 of record NC_143013.1, on the reverse strand, counting down.
GTTGCGAGAGCAGGTGTTTTATACTGCATATGCAGCGCTTCTAGTGGGAACAGCGCGGCGCGCCGTGACAAACGGCCGCCGTTACCCGACGAGCCTAATTGGTAGCCCGTGTGTCGCTCCTGGTGTGACGTCACGCTATAACGTCACTAACGCCTCTAGCGGGAGGAGCGCCGTGGCAAGCGGCCGCCGTTACCCGACGAGCCGAGTTAGTAGCCCATCTTTCGCCCCTGGTATGACGTCACGCTGTGACGTCACTAGGCATGGTATGACGTCAGGGGTCATTCTAAAGGTGAAACGTGGCAAGTGGCCGCCGCTACGCGAAAGGCTACTCTTGGGAGTAGTATTGCTTTCGCAGTAATAAATTACTGTCTGGATTGGTCAGGCGAAGTGTGCAATGCATCACGGTCTGGGATCTTTTGGGCACCGTTTCAAATCCCGCTGCTCATGTTGGCCTTCGGCGTAGAACGGAGACCAGGGACCGTATTCTATAAGCTGCCTATTTTCAAGTGTCTATTTCGCATCCTATTCTTCCTCTGTTATTGGTAGCTCAGATCCACCCGCAGCTTTCAAGGGTCTGTTAGAAGCGACCCGGGCATGGGGTGGTTTCCGACCGGACGTCAACATCTCCCACTGACCACGATATGCAAACAATGGTGAGGTGCATCGCAGCGTTCTGTCAACAGTAGCCAACCGGACCTGACCACTGCTCCAAAATGCAGCCAAAGGTGAGATCCGGTCAACAACCGTCCGATGCCCCCGTCGAATCCACAAACGCTTGAAAGAAGCGGGTATACCTAGCTGCACGACCAGGGACACAGGCCCAAATGGAAGTACAATGGACAATTGGAATTGAGCTGCTGATAGAGTAAGGCCCCAGGGCAGACTGGCCGTTCTCCCGAGCTTGCACCTCTGTGCCATGTTTACTGGCGTCCATTTTTGTACTCCATGTCTTCACATAGAATGAAGAATCATAACGACGCGAAAGAAGGAAAGCTAGGCTAATACAGCTATCTGTTAAAAGAATTCTCACAGCTCGTTACATGAGGGGTTCTGGGTCGCAGCTTGACGAATCCTCGGTCATGTCGACGCCCGTTGCAACCGGACAGAAATGCCGTAGAATGAAGGGGTCGGATGATGGCGAAAGAAGACGATTAAGTTTATTACATTTCGTACAACGTAATGAAAAAAACTGGAGAGTCTCACGGCCGCACTCGGTTCAAAGTTTTACAGTACCCTCATTTCCTAAAGTTTCTAGATGGAGGACGCCTAGCAGAATTGACAGCGCTATGTAACGTTTACTTTTACGCTCAATCGCACACCTCCGCACTTGTGGACACGTCCCTCTTCACAGGTTGACCTGAGGGAGAAGAGGATCCCGTCAAAGTTGCGTAGGCTGCGCTGCCCACCTGTGTGCCTCAACAACCGAGGTGCCAGAAGGCAAGCCGGAAGGGAACCACCGAAAACGAGAACTTTGTCTCCAGGCATGGTCGCGGCTTTTGGGGATAACCTCCGCCTGCTCGCCACGGCGGTGATCGGCCCGTGACGTAACACCATAAACTGGGCCCTTTTGTTCTGGTACTTCAGTCCGTCGCTCTTGGTAAAAGAAAGACGGCCGCATTTCGACGCGGCAAAACGCAGTGATTGGAGCCAGATGACACCCAGATCTTCTGCGGGTCGTCCATTACGGCAGGCTGGTTGCTTCCAGAGGAGGCTCGCTGACGCCGTTCTCAACCGCTCACATAGATTGACCATAGGGTCAAAGAACTGGCAGTGGTAAATGTACCACACTCCCTTGCCCCCTGAAGTCCCGTCTAATGTTTTCAGGTTTGAGACACAGGAACCACATGATCACATTCTAGAGGCTGTGCAGTACCCGTTTCATACACCAACTAACAATCAGCAGAGCTCTTTGAATGTATCCGTTGAGGAACTCCTTCACGAAACTTGCTCATTCACCGTGGCCACTTAGAGGGAAGGGGTCGACTACAGCTTGTGGTGTCACCCATGACCATGGCAGCTAGCTCTTTGTGGCGCCTTGCACCATTCAACTTCCCCACCACACTCGCAGGTAGCGCAACTGTGATAATCACGGCAATTTGGTCCAATAAGACTCAGATACTTTGATGCAATGATTTTATGTGGATATTTCTTATTCGTAACATCAAATAGAAGCCAGTGCTGGGGCACGACAAGACAGCATTTTAGTGCACACTACTGCAGACGTGCCATCCCAGAGCAAGAATATTGTCTTGTGGCAAGAGAGCGAAATGGTTAAAAGAAGAGCGTTAAAGTAAGAACTGTATACGTTCTTTAAGGGGCAAATTTCGGAGATCAATGCAACCCACCGTTTATCTATGGCTATGCTGAGAGAAGTGCAACAGAACAACAACGAAGAAAGGTACCGCAGCGGTGGCCTAGTTTTTTGGACACCTGCCTCGCAGGCTAGAAGTGTGGGGGTTCGATCCCCAGTGCCACCGGCTATCCACCGGTGATATAATGGGTACAAGCTTTCCCATGGCTGGTGCTCGGCTTATTTAGGGCGAAATGCTTTGGAAAATGGGTCTTTGACACCACTTTGAGCAGAAGAAAAAAACCTTGCGTCATGGCGCTGTTTGGCCGCAGATGCCTTTGCGCCATAAAAAATCATCATCATCATCAGCAACGAAGAAGGAAGGAGGGGTAGGTACGCTGATACGTCAAGGAACAACTTGGGAAAATAAACAACTTTCAGACATCTCTGGGCATCATGAACTACTGCAGGCAAAATGAGATGGCCAAGAGACAATTGCATGCATGAAAGTAAAGATCTGGTATTATGTCTCACTGAAGAATAAAAGAGTTGAGAGGCGGTTTCAAGGTGCATAAAGAAATAGAAACGGGTAGTTATTGCTTGACCATTGTGAGCAGCGTAATCTAGGTATTGCGAATAGCGATCCAGAGCGTGAGGGTCTCATCACATCGTATTTCTGGCAAAGGAAGCCGACCAGGGACTACTGCATAATGTCGCAAGGAATGTATGGCACGCTCGCAAAAAAGGAAATAGACGAGGAGGAAAGTACAGTTTGGGGAGTGATTCTAAACTTATTAGTTTGAAGAAAAGGCATCTGATCAAGAGAGAAATGTAAGAAATAGAAAAAGAACCGGAAATTTAAAAGACGAACTTATAGCTCTAACAACAGCAGGTGTTCAGTAAGCAGTAGGGAAGCGCCCTGTGGAAAAGTTGGATTTTAATCATTTAGTACGACTCATTCATTGCGAAAAGGAAACAAGAAGTGGCAAACCGTTGGACAGAAAAGAATTGACGAACTGGTGGAATAAATAGTTTAGGAAGATCACCGAGTAACGACTGCTAGTTTCGGGAGAACACAGAGGCAAAGGACGCGAAGCTTTCTCAAGATGAAATAGGCAAAAATTAGAAATGTTAGCGAAAAAAAAAACCGGGGGTGCAAACCATAGTGTCCAGAGGAAAACAAAGCAGTCCAATGATCGTTGGATGGCAGTGGGCCAAGAAAATTCTTGCACAAGGAATACTTTCTGGGTTACGTGTTCAACATTCTTCGGCAAATATTTTCAATATTGGAGAACTTCAATATACTGATGTGTAAGTATTGAAGAAAATGGTTTATTATTCAGATATGATATGTAGTAAAACCATTCCTCTGTAGTGTTTCCATCGCTCGTAACGAGCAGTTAAGGCTGTCATAGAAAACCAATGGAGAATGCTCTTGACGATAGCAAAAACATTAATAGCAGAAAATGCAAGCCTTCTGAGGAGAGACCTCCGGATATATTGATTGATATAGAGTAACCTTAAAGTATATGAAAAAAATTGCGCTCGTAAACTCTTTCCCGCTCAAAACTGCTTTTGTCCAGATTTGCTTGGTATGGAATAATGGAAGAAAGCAGGAAGTAACTTGAGATGTGTTTGAGATGTGGATAGAAACTGGTGAGGGGACGACGCGGTGACATTTTACTTCAGTTTTAGCTGAGTCATATGGGGGCGACGATAGTGTCATACCATTAAAGGCAGAAGCAGCGCAGGACATCATAACTGACACGAGATTACAACGGAACAACCAGAAGTGCAAAAAGCCGGAGGCCAATATTACTAAGTGTATATGCACAATCAGCGCGTCAGGCGAAATTCTAGACAAGGTAATTAATAAAATTGATTGAAGCAACAAGGAAACGTTATAATCGTTGGAAACAGTCATATCAAATGCCACAATTCCAGACAGCTGATGAACGAGTAAAATAAAGTGGATCTGTAAAAGGAAAGAAGGTAGAAGCAACCTACGATCAGTCAGATCTATTACGTTAAGATCGGTCACATACCAGCTAGGAATGCAGGCAGATTTCTAAAATTAACAGACATGAATAGAATGGAATCAGCTAGTGGGATAACTTCAATACGGGTTCAGAATTAGTAAGCGGTTAGGTGGCAGCGTGTTCATGCCTACCCAATGTTATAGCTAGGGAGGAAAACTGGCCTCTGTATTAAGCCTTCCCGGAGGTAAAGAGAGGGGTCCTCTTAATGTACTACAAATAAAACTATCTGAAATGAGATAATAGTATTGCTATAGAGAATGTACCAAGATAATAATGTTAATATTCCGCGGGAAAGCGAATTTTGCAAATTGGACCTAGGCAGGATTTTCTGCCGATTTAAATTTGGGAAATCGGCCGCAGAGGACCATTATTCTAAGTTTCTCAGAATGCTCGGAACATGCAGATCGAGCCCCGATGTAAAAACAGGAGTTCTGATTCCTCTTTAGTGCTATCTTGATATAAATTATTGAGCGACCGATCCCGCATATACTAGCACTAACTCATTAACGCTATACGGTCATGCCTTTAATGCGGAGCTTATGTCTCTCCTCCAGTTTTTCAGCCTGATACAAGAAGAGCCCATGGAAATTCTCGACGCCAGCCCAAGCTGATTCAGAATTATTTCTGGACGTTTTTGAGGAAGAAGGAAAAGTGATAAGGTTTAATGTTTCATGCCAACACTTATGACAGTCATCAGGGTATTCTTTCCTAGAGACTCACTTTGCTGGAATATTTGATCAGCTTATCGTTTGGATATTCTGACATTCACAAACTACACCAAAATAGGCCTTTGGACTGCAGATAGCGGTCCCCCACATCATACACGCGCGCTCTGAGCGGTTGCAATTCTTGAGACTACAATGTTGAGCTTGCCGGAACTAGTAAAGCTGCTTTTATCTATAAAGAACTTTTAAGCAGGGCTACATTTTCGCCGCGCTTTATCAGCAAATTCGGCCCGTCCGGTTTCCGTCCGCCTAGAGATGGACTTCTAGGACTTGCAAAGTGCACAATGCGCTGCTTAAATGAGGCACAGAATTTTTGTTTCCAATTTTTTTGAAGTCTTGGCCCATGGTATCGTCGATTTCAGCCGGTCAAATTGCATATGGTTTTAAATTATCACCTGCAATAAAGACGTTATGAAGGCAGATATTCACAGAATCCTAAAAAATTATAACGCCAGGCAGCGGCAAGCCGGAGAAGCTTCTAGAGCGTGCCGAAAGGCAGCGGGCATTACGCCGATCTCTGCACAAGAATCGCCTTTAGGGAGCCAGGTGACACCCCGTGTCGGGTATGTGGACCGTCGGGACGAATCAGTTGGCGGCGCGAAAGTATCACCCGGCGCTCGTGACAGAACGACCATTTTAATTCGCCTCTGAAAATTTCATAAGCTGCGTTGCTATGACCTAGCACTATGGCAACCGCATCGGTGTAGCCTTGCACCAGTGCTGCTGCCAATTGCCGACAATGCGAACGCCTTCTAATGTGACTTGCGAGATTATCACGAAAAAGGTCCGATAGCATGATCGCTTAATTAACGAAGCGTGAGGCGAGATCTTTTAACACACAAGAGGAGTGAGAGCGAGAACGCTTCGGAAGCAGAATCACGGGTCAGCACGCGTACATTCCTTCAGCGAGATAGTCTAGCATACCACGGACTATAACGCACCTTTTCTACCTCCTTGTCCACTTTGTAACCTCTATGAATGTTTTGACGTCTTTTAGATGTTTTATCGTTATCAGCTGATGAACGAACACAGAAAATGTTGAGATAAATTACCACTAATTTCTGACCGGCGCAAAATAGTTTGCTATAAAAAACCGGGCCTGACCACAAACCATTAGTTGAGGAGCACCCAAAAAAAAGCTGCTTTATTTGTTTAGATTCTTATTCACACTCCTGTGTTCATGTTTTCTTACAAGTTTTATACCTCCAGCTGCTCTTTTAGGCACCTTCTCTGACTACACTGCCATTCAAAGAATTGCTCTACACATGAAAAGCACAAGGATAGCGAAAGCAAGATGGTTCCTATTTGTATGAAAGAATCACCAGTGCCGTAACAACGCCCGATACGAAGCGCAATACCAATCGGCATTCCTAAAAATCGAGTTCGAACGAAGCGTCCTTAAGTGATCCTTGAAGACTTGCGTGGAATTTGCAACATGTGACAATTTCCCCACTCGCGAAGAAAATAGCTACTCACCTGAAGCGGCGAAAAAGTTCGTTGATGATTTTTGGCAAACTGAAGTCGTCCATCAATATCTTGTCATTGACCTGGAAGCGGTAAGGGCGCAGGTGCTCGTTCAGGTAGCTAATCCACATGTCGGTAGTGATGTTTGGCGTGAAAATGGAGGCGACCTTCAATGGAACTTGAGCCACTGTGGGTCCTTCGTTCTTCTCCCTGTGCGGATACAAGTAATACACATCCAACATGCGATTCGGCTGATGAGAAATAGAAGTGGCGCTACCATAACAGTACGGCCCTTCACTATCTCATTCCAGCTCAGCTGCATTGCGGGCTTGATGCGCCAAACAATCAACAAAAAAACCATCGCAGACGTTTATGCATTATACACTAGTTGAACTTGGCTAAAAAGATCCCGCAGGTTTCTTCAGCTGAGAGAGGGAAAATTTAGGTAGTTTTTTGTCAATAAATTACTGCTCCCTAAAAAAAACGTGAGACTTTCTTTGAAAAGAGGACCTTAATAAGCTAGAAAGTGCCAAAGTCTTAAATTCAAGCGTCGCCACTGCCGGCTGTTCTCGCAAGAAAACTAAAGTGAAATAATCCAGTTCTTTCGTGTGAATTCCGAAGGGCAGGCTATGCCTCCATTCTTGTCCGAACAGTGGTCGCGAAGTTCTTTCAAAGCTTCACGCGTGGTGTCTCAATCGAGTGCCGAGAAATTTCCAAACAAAATTATACCAAAAATAAATGCGCCTTTTCCTATCAGAGAGAGGTCAGTATAGCCAAAAAGCTGTGAAATAGTTTTGAAGGCTGTAGTGGCCTCTAGTCTATTATCCAGTGCAGTAAGTCATATCGGTTGGCCCATCTATACTGCTACACCTGCGACAAGCGGGAAGCTACCTTAAGAGACATCTATGTGCCCATACTTTTTTCATATTTTGTGGCAGTTTGCACTCTTTCACCCGTGTTTATTAATTAGGGTTTCCTCCATACCGGTGCAATGCATACATATAGCTTTCATAGATAATAAGTTTCTTTCTGAACCACTTAAATGAAAATCACGCTACAAATGAAGTCTCATCTCATTAAGTTTTCCGCCGCAAATAACAACTGGCCGCTTTGTTGCATTCACCCATAGTCGATCTGCACTTGCGGCCGCTAGCGGGTGAGCTGCGATTGCTAAGAGACCTCAAAAGAGGTGCGAAGGCCATCAAACTGATGCGGACCACAAAGTTTAGATGACCGTTGCATTATTCGGGATAAAGTGTATTTTTGGTCTTGAGCAGGGAAGCTACTTATGTAAACAGAACGTTTGAGTTCCTTAACTGCAGTGCGGAACGCTGTGAGGAACAGTTGGAGCTCCCTGTTGCATATTCAACGCCACCGACGCCTCTTCTCCTTAGCAATACGACGGGCCCCTATTGCTGCTGCTCTAGTCGTCGGGGGTAGTGGCGAGCTGCTATGATGGCTGGAAACTGATTTAGCCTCCTGAGAAAACATTTCTGAAGCACCTCTTCATAAAGTCAAAGAGCAGAAATTTGTTCTGCCACTTCCGGTGGTATGTAGCTCATTATTACGCGCTCTCTTCCACTCATGCAACGTGAGGAGCAGGAACAATAGCCATGGTTTGGGAGTGAAACAAGAGAGGGCTCATTCGGCTGGCACGGAAACTCAGGAGCCGCAGACATGCCGTACTCGATGCGCTTTAATGACACGTATTGAGCTTCAGTGACGTTTATACGAACTCTTTTTCAGGGGGCTCGATGATCGCGTGAATTTTCTCCTCCAGGGCCAGCAGACTTGGGATGCGAGCGCGGGCAGCCTGACTGGCGTCGAAGATGTCGTAGAACTGCATAGCGTACTGCGTCAGTCGGCCTTGGTCCGCAGAGATCTGCTGCTGCCGGCGCCATTTGTTCATATTCACGCGGTTGATGTACAGGCTGTGCCTGGAACCGCAGTACGCAATCAAGAGTTTCATTTTGAGAAGGATGCTTTGCGTTATAGCGTTTAGCGGCACTATGTTCCCGCCTATGGAAAGACGCACATAAAATTGTGGAGCAGAACCTAAGCTTCTGAACAAAAATGTCTTATGGGCGGTAGAACATTAGCCTGTCCCGTCTCCGGAGTTCTCATTGCAGCTAACCTACATACACCTCGTAAGGATGCCCTTACTCATTGATCGACAGTCAAACAACCTGTCCTGCACCATAATTCCGCTGCAGAAGAGTTGCGGTGAGTAATCGAATTCTTAATCCAGTTTGTCCCCGTGACTCTCCGCCGCGAACTATTTCACCTTGCCTTGGAATACACCCCGCTAAGCTAAAGGACCATTTGTTATCTCTTCTCCGCACTGCATGTCCTGCCTATGGCCCTGTGTATAAATGCTAATTAATTTCACACCCAGCAGGAGTATCATGAAAATCCCGTCCCTGTCAGTTAAGCATGATTTGCAAGCAACGTATGCTCGTGCATTTGTACTGCATGCAGTATCACAATGATTGTAACCACGTGTCTGTATCTTGTACACTGCATTTTTACACCATATTTGACAACGCACAGATGCTGCGTAGGCTTACACGTGTAAAAGAGCTAAAAAAATCTAGCAGTACACTTCTGAACAGCAGCCGTGTTGTCTTGCTCTTTTTTTCGTCCGTCGGCTTTTTGCGCTGTTGTGCGCTGCGATACGGATTGCGAATGCATTCAAATGTCGCTGCCTCGTGGGCTTTTAGGCGCCAAAAAACTGTGTGGCTTTGGGCAGCCCACTTAAGCCCAACGTACGCCCTTGTTAAAGTCATAGAGACTCGCGATACACCCCATGGAGGGCAACGGCTTCTCCCAATAGTCTATAGTCACGCCAGTCTAGTACCATGCGTAGGAAAAGAGGCTCCTGAGTTGCTTACTTTTACAGCCTCTCCCTGTCAAGTTCTACCTTCGCACTACAGTGCAGCTCCAGTTTTGAAGTTTATTTTGTAGCGTACCTACCCATAAAAGTCCCTCTTCCAGATTCTATCTAAAATATTCTCAACTTGGTTTAGTTGGCGTAAGAAAGCTGCAGTTATCTATCAATCTATCGCGTTCTTATTTCTGCCTTGCCAATGATCTTAACATTTCTTAGTTGGCTGCTTACTAGTCTTTCGGTATACGTTTGGCAGGCAGGCCATATGGGTCATAAACATGTATTTCGACCAATATATGACGGAACTGGTTCAGAACTTCATTGACCCTTCCTTGAAAATACTAAATATCTTTACCCACTCCCTATCAATGGTTATATACAACACTGCAATATACAAGGTACTTTCCTCAATATTCAGACGGTATCCTTGCCACAACTATTTGAGAGCACACTGCCGAAGAAAACCAAGCTTTTGCACAAAGGTGCTTCTTGGATGTACTAAAAACTTGTTGAGAAAAACGGGGGATGATGGCAGTGTTGTGCATACTGAGAGAAGTTTGTGTAAAGGAACGTTCTATTCTTGTCAGTCTTACATCACAGTGCGTAATTCATTGCAGCAAATGACCGTCCGACCCGTACACCCCAATGAGAACGCACTCGCAGCGCGGGAAAAGTCAGGACCGCACCTGGTGTCGTTGGGCAGACGCCGCAGGCTTATCTCGAACCAGAATGGGACGCCCCAGTTTATGAGCAAGTCCAACAGCACGTACAGGGCGTGGCGGCCCATGGAGCGGTACTCGGGCCACGAGAGATGACGTTCCCGCATAAAGGCCTTGAGCTCGGACACCGTCTCCCCGCGCGGGTGCATGCACGTATCGTACAAGGCGAAGGCAGCTGCGATGCCACTAATAGCGTCATTTTCGGGGTCACATGTTCAAAGATTATGGCAAAGCCAGAAAGAATTACTAAAAAAAGCCTAAACAGTCGAAAAGAACACTTCCGTCCAGTCACGAAGAATATCAGAAGGTATCTAAGACTGATTCGCAAAACCTTGCTGAGTCTTTATGATGAATGTTTTTATCACGCCTAGTTACCACTCTACGCGTAGCTCTGTGAACGCAGAAGGTAATGCATGGTGTCATGACTACCTCAGCTACTCACGTTTGAAACGGGTCAATGAATGCGCCACAAAGTAAGCAACCACCCAGATCATCTCACTTGTAGTCCGCTGCTTTTCGTTATTTCAAATTAGACATGTGAGCAGCAGTCTCAACTGCGGGCGCTTCATTATTAAATATTAGCGAAGACTATTGATTATTTACCAGCCACGGGATAAACAGCTGTTTTCTGTGAATCGCGATTATCATTTACGAAAATGATAGACATTATATTCTGTCGCACACTGAAATGGAGCTACACGAACTTGTTCAGAAAACAACTTGAAAATTTTAGTTCGTCGACCAGTATATTTTGTATTAAGTTCCAACTAAAGCATGTACACAAATGAGAACAGTCCTACCAATGACGTCGTCCAGTTCTGGCTGCGCAGCAGAGGCTAGGCAGTAAAGTCAGAAGGGCCTTTGTCCTCAGCCGTAGTAAACCGTGCCATTTTCAACTTTCCCTTTAACTCCCTTAAGTCCTCCGCACCCCTAGCCCGAACACCGAACAAAGAACTCCCAACAAACGGACAATCTCTGGCTCCGGACAGGCCACCATTGGAAAATGAACCTGGTAACCTTTAACGCTAGAACCTTCTTCAATGAGGCTACTCTAGCTGTGCTGTTGGACGAACCTGCAGGTATTTAATAGGATGTCATAAGGCTTAGTGGGCTTAGGCGGACTCATTTCCCAAGGAAAGGGGACCAAGGCCCTTATCGTTTACTTTCTTGCCTACTCCATGCCTCATGAGAAGTGTTCGACGCCATTAGCTGGAAGGCTTTTAAGGGGCATTCACCGCTTCATTATTGAGTGGTAACTTACAAAAGAAAACATCGGAATAAATCTGGTTAAAACTCCTATATCTGAAAATAAAAATGCGCACAAAAATAGCAAGCGTTAAAATGTTCGGAATTATAGGAATAAAGCGTGGTGAAAAAAGTAATGCTCACAAAGTCTTTCAGCTATAAACATTTAGGTCAACCATTTTTAGTGGCGCGCAATGGAACAGACCAGTGCCGTGATTGATAAAGACTAACAACACTTCACATGGCTTACAAATTACGTTCTTCTTGAGCTCTATTTTTGTGCCATCATAACATTGCTAACGATTTCGTCATTTGCCCATTTTCAATGGGCTGTGCTCCGTTACCTGCGGATGTGGGAGGAATAGTAACGGTGGCTGGGTCCTCACGTTTGAGGATTCAGTGCACAAGCTTTGACCTAAACGCCTCGGATCATCGCCGGACCAGAAGCTGCCGTAAGTTAGAAGGTACGCGAGGTATAAGGTAGAAGGCACGCGACACCACACATGCTATGGACCCGCGTGAGTTGCTATGGCTCTCAGCGATCCCGGATGGCAGATTTGAAAATTGTACCCTGGTGAAAATTGACTCAAAAACTGAAAGTAGTCACTAATAGGTCTACGAAATGGTACGACGTGCCCTGCGCCGCGTCAAGTGGTTTTATGAAGGAGCTCGCAATCATCAATCACGGAGATTGACAGTTTACGGGCATTGATGGGAAAGAGTTAACCAATGATCGTGGCCGAAGCTACCAAGCGATCAACCACTGCGCTGTTTCGGAACACGGCCACAAGACGCACCCTGAGGCCTCTTCTTGGATTCGAGGTAGACCGCGCCGCGCATCTTCCATCGGCGCATCATGTCCGTGGCCGTGTCGGTAACTAGGTCGCTCTCCCACCTGATGGGGCCGCACACGTGCGCCTGGATGTCGTCGCACGGGTGGACACTGCGGTCCAAGCGACTGAGGATCTCGGCGGCCACATGCTGGCAGCCGGGTGGGCCGCAGGCGGGGTTGCGCTCTAGCATCTGTGGTCCTAAGGACCATCTGCGTACCAGGAGTGCTGCCAGGGTAGCGAACACCACGACCACGACTGCGGAGCACACCGCTACTGCCTGCCACCGGAAGTCGCACCGCAGGATGCCTTTCTTCGGAGAGCCGCTGTCGGCGCCTTCCTCTGCCTGCGTCCCAACCAGGCTAGTCCATTAAGGATCGAGTGCACGAGGAGATGTATAAAGCGTACTTGGGTATGCCTCAGGCTGCGCCGGGCCGCAATGCACAATGGCTGTGGGAGTTGATGCGGAGCATCCGTTTACATCTTGTAGTGTTGAATAACGGGAAGGTTGCGAACCTGATCAAAGGCTGCCAACGCTCATAGGACAATGCAGCGAGTAACCGTTGGTACCGCCGAGGAAACAGTAAGATCAAAGTGCGGCGAAACCATAAGTGTGTACGTCTTGCAGCCGTGTACTACTAGCATACGTTTCATGCGCGAAGTCGCACGGCTGGCAGCCCTGAGAGGATAAGTGCCATTTTTCCACGAGAAATGGCAATGTAGTAGCCAACGGGCAAGTTTCATGTTTGTGCGTTTGCGTCTGCTACTTTATGTCATCGACAGAAGGAAATTCCAGAGTGCGGTAGGTAGAGCTGAGACCTACTCCCAACTGTAGTATTTTGAGCCCAGAAGAATTAACGGAGACTACACACGGCTTTCACATTAATTTAGCTGACGTTTAACGCTGTAGGTTGCCTGCTTCCGCAGCTCACAGCAGTGAACACTCACCAGAGAGTGCAGGCGCTCCATGACCTTCTCGTCTAAGGCTTCAACTCCAGATGAAGCTCTGTGCTGGATCATCCCGGTTCGACCCACAGACGGGCTCCTAGCGGGATCCACGCAGCCGACTGGCAGAGGACCGCTCAAAAGCTTGGCATCAAGGTCGCCGTCAGTGTCCTCACTTTCCCTGAACGACGCCGGGGGAGGGAGTTGGCTACCAAGGGAAGCGGCGCTGCTCACGGCTGGCATCGCCGAAGTACTCTTCTTGGCTTTCGAGGAGTGTTTCCGCGGGCTGGCTCGAGCGCTGCCGCCGCTTATGATGGACTTCATTTGCAGCCTGATCTTAGCTACCGGCAAGAGGTGGCGAAGGCTCCGATGACTCGTCTGGTGGCTCGTATTTGTGTGTTCCCGTCGGGAGAATGGAGGCGAGAGGGAGCAGTCTTGCTGCCAGCCGCAAGGTTCCTGGTTGATACCGCTTCGGCTCCAGCCACGTGAGAATTCGGGCCCTCGGTGAAGTCGTCTCTGCCTCCGTATGCTTGGAAAAGTCAGGCAGTAGATCAGCTGTGATGTTCTGCTCTTCCGCGTTTGCTTCTTCTGAACGGAGCGAAACGAGCACGCGATAGCTTCTCGCATGGGCCTGCTCGTGCGAAGGCGCACGGTCCATTCGTCCCTTCTTCTTTGTCCGCGAGTGCCGTGCACCTTAAATTTAAACGTAAACCAGGGAGAGGCAGAAAACAAGCAGAAATAGGCACGCGGGAGAAGACGGCGAACGTTCAGTCCCCTGCAGACCATCCACTCGGTGCAAAACTAAATAAAAAAAGTTCGAAATATAGAAACAGTAGGCATAAGAATACTTTAATATTCATTCATATAATTCCTCAACGACCTCAGCTCGTTGCTTTGACGCTCACATGAAGAGCACACTATTGTGTTTAGGAGTTTCATCCTGATAGGATAAGGTAGCTGCATCCGCCAGGAAAAAAATGCAACGCAGATTTGTTTTGAGGAAAGCAAATGGCCGAGTAATTGTCTCACATGTCGGTGGATACCCAAACCGCACCGTTAGAAAGGAAGATGGCTCCATTGTCGTCGTTTCACCTCTTTGAGACAAAGACTGCTGGAGTTGCCCTTACAGCATGTTGGCCTTAGTTTGAGTAGCCCACTCTTGCTATCATTTGGCGCCACCACGCTTGGGTTCAGCCACAGGTCTGTTTGTGACGCTGTTCAAAATTTCTTGCTGGAATCTCATCGACTGCCTTGGTAAAGCTTACAGTATTTTCTTTTTTATGCTTTATTATATTTCGAATTAATCTCTATTTTTTCTCTCTCTCTCTCTCCAATCCAAAATCCTCCTTTTTAATTAATTTGTTTATTTATTTATTCATTTTATTATTATTTTTTTTTCACTCCCTGCCCTCCTTGTGGTAGACTCCCGGGTGTTGCTTTCCCGTGTGCTTTTCTTTTGCATTTACTATGTACAGGTGAATAGCAACCTTTACCTCCCGATTCTTGGCCGATCCCCCAGTGTGGGTATGTGCCATTCTGTCAAAGGCCACAGCAACAACAAAAAATAATTTCGACAACCTGGGGACTTTTAACGTGCACTGACATCGCACAGCACACTGGCGCCTTTGCGTTTCGCCTCCATCAAAACGCGGCCGCTGCGGCCCGGTTCGAAACTGAGAACTCCGGGTCAGTAGCCTAGCGCTCTAACCACTCATCCACCGCAATGGCTGCCCCTTGGTGGGGCTGTTGTTAGATATATGGCACTGTATGATATGAGTGAGTGGCAAAAACGTCCAATTGATAGACTAAATCGAGGTTAGTTGGGCGGGCCCTTATTCCAGGAGTCCATCGGCTTTCGCCGCCGCTCTTGCCCGGTTCGCTTGTTAAAGCCGGTCTTCAGAATGTGAGCTGGACAGCGTCACCTCCCAGTCTTGAGTGTTTGGGTTGGATGAGAGCACTGTCAAGTACGTCTCTTCCCGCCCTGCTTCCTAATAGCCGTATCCTCTGCGAAATCGCATGGCCTTAACTAATTTCGTCTACAGTGTTGTGAATGCCTTTGTCTTGCAGTCTTTCTGTCCCCGTGTTAACCGAGGTACCAATTGCTTTTTTACGTGCTTTGAAACTTGTTCTTCTCACTTTCCTCCCATTTCAGATATGATGCGGTGTAAGGGGTCCTGCAAACAAGTTACCTCCCGTATTATCTTGACGGTGTCTTTTTATTTAAGTCAAGGTCGTGGTTTATACCCTACGAATCATTCTCGTTATTTGCTCAATTGTTGCTTGCAATCTCCTAATGACTTCCCTATTGTTGCCTCAATTGCTATTAATTCACAGACCTATGGCACCTATGGTACCTCTTGAATTTGCGTCCCCCCTCCCCCATTCACAAATAGTACAATGGGATCAGAGCCTCCTTTCTCCCCAAATATTAGTAATCACGATTTACTATCCGTGTATGCTTGCACGACATCTGCCGCACATTGTAGTCTCTCTTGCATGCTCCCAAGCACCGTGAAAGAAAGAGCCGTGTGCCGATCTACGCCGCGGCCGCGCTATAGCCCTATAGCCGCGCCTTGGCGAGGAAACAGCCACATGTGACCGTAAATGGGCGCCTTTTACTGTAGCTGGAGGCAGCACATGTTCAGGGGCTATCGGGACTATCCTCTCGACCGATTCTGCAGGAGCTCCAAAGGAGCAGCCGCCCAGGCGCAAGACGTTTGCGATCATAGTGCTTTTTGAAAGACCCGAAACTTTATATGTGTATGTTTTTTTTTATTTAACCTGCTACTTCAAAGCAGGTAGAAGCTTTCATACTGCTTAACGGTCCAACTACGACGGTCATCCCAAAATTAAGGTCTCCAGTTATTTTATAAATTGAAAGAAATGATTATAAATCGGAAGAAATGGTAAAACATTTTCAAATCACGTAAAAGGCAGACCATTTTTTCTACTTTTCCAAATGATCGCCGTTGCGGTCTATACATTTTTGTAGACGCTGGGACAGTTTTTGTATGCCCATGTCTTACCCGCTCGTCGCCATGCCGTTGAGGAAGCGTTTGACCTCATCTTTCACTTCATCATCATCGGTGAAGCGCCTCCCAGCGAGATGTTCTTTTAGCTTTGGAAAGAAGTGGTAGTCAGATCTTGGTGCCAAGTCCGGTCTGTAAGGCGGGTGGCTGATGACGTCCCATCCAAACTGTTGCAGGAGAGCAACGGTTTGGCAGGCAACGTGGGGGCGAGCGTTGTCGTGGAGAAGACTGACGCCCTTGCTCAGCATTCCTCTTCTGCTATTTTTAATCGCACGTCTGAGTTCCGTAAGGGTCTCACAATATCTGTCCGCGTTTGCCGTGCTGCCACGAGCCATGAAGTCTACCAACAATACCCCTTTTCGGTCCCAGAACACAGTTGCCAACAATTTACCGGCAGACTGTGCTCACTTGAATTTTCGCGGCGTGGGCGAAGAGGAGTGCCGCCACTCACGTGATTCTTGTTTGGTCTCAGGTGTGAAGTGGAATGCCCAGGTTTCGTCACCCGTAACAATGCAATCCAAAAAGGCCTCCTTTCCATCTCCATAACGTCGAAGAAATTGGCGGGAGGAGTCAACGCATTGCCATTGATGGTCATCTGTGAGCATTCGCGGAACCCGTCTTGCGCACACCTTCAGATATTTCAACTTTGCTGTCAAAATCCTATGAATAGTGCTTCTAGAAACGCCAGGAACGGAAATGCAGAGTACGTCGAGTGTGATCCTCCGATCTTGCCGCATCATTTCTTCGACCTTTGCGACTTTCTCATCAAAAATTAACTGTCTCCCGCTTCTTTCTTCGTCGTGAATTTCAGTGCGACCAGCGCGAACTCTCTACACCACTTGCGAACGTGTTTAACATCCATGCACGACTCTCCGTACACTTCCGTCAATTGGCGATGAATTTCGATTGGTTGACTGCCTTTTGCGTTCAAAAATCGAATAACTGTGTGAACTTCGCACCTGGCGGTAGCGACAACCGGAAGCTCCATTTCAAATGGCTACCGTGCCAAGACTGACAGTCCCTTTCGCGCTGAGTCATGGCTTGTTTGGAAGACGGGGAGCAAAGAACACAGCAGTGTGGCGAGCAGCCACGCAAATAGATTCCCTGCGGCCCAAGCCCTCTAGAGACCTTACTTTTGGGATTACCCTCGTACTTCCATTTGCTACCACAGAGATGATGCCACACGCCCGCAGTTTCGGCGTCTCGGAGTGAGCCCTGGGGGCCCATGCAATCATTTGTTGCTTCGTCTCACCATTTAAAAGAGCCGCTTCATGACATCGTGCTGCCGATAGCTGTCCCTGATCGGGTGGCCGGTAGCTCAGCTCACAGGTGCACGACGATGTTCAGGACATTCTCATGCGTTCACCTCGACTGCGGCTGAGAGATGTGCTTTGATGCTCTGTATTGAATATTTCGTGTATTTGACTACTGCAAGAAATGCATAGTTATGTTTTAATATGGGCAAGAAGTTCTTTGTTCCTGGCTGAAGTAGCGGCGCGACCTGCCAGGAGCAGGTATCGCTCTTCAGAGCTCTAAAAGACGGAACACGCCTGGAAGCGTGGCGAAAAGCCTGTTTCGCAGTACAAGACCATAATAAGCGACTCAAAACCTGGGATAAATAACTTCATAAAAGGCAGAGTACATGTCCCGGCCGCAAAACTAATTAGGAAATACCGCCCAGAAAGTGGAGTCAAAATAATATGGACACCCGCACACTCAGGCCTCCCACAAAACGAAAAGGTCAACAACATAGCCCGAGAACTGACTATCTGGGCAGAACCAGGCGCGGTCCCAAACCAGGGGGCCAGCTCAGTGACGGACCACTCGCCTTTAGTGCAATCACGACCTGCTATCAAAGGAGCAGAATGGAATATCCCCCTCCGAACTCCACGCTCACGCAAGAGCAAGCAAGCACTCTTAGACAGCTCCAAACGCACACATACCCATGCCCTACAATAGTTGCGAAAATTCATCCAGATATATATACTCTGCAGAATGCAAAAGCTGCAGAGAGTATGCTACCACATCATGAGAGCCTGCAGTTAGTACTCTTTCAGCGGAATAACCACAGAGAAGTGGGAGCCCGCGCTGCGCAGCTGGGACCTGTAGGAGCAATAGTTGCTCACAGAGAGAGCTGACCAGGTCGCTGAGATCCAAGAGATCAAGGCCACCAAGCGACAGTAGCTCAGCTGCACCAGAAGGGCGCCTTCCTGTTCAAAGACTCTATAAATAAAGTTTATTTTCTCTCTCTTTCTCCGTAACTATAAGCGCGATAAACATTTCGACAGTTGCTACGTCAGCTGAAGCAGTTTTTCTAAAACGTGCAGCAAAGTAACACGTGTAAAACATCGCCATCGATGAAAAGCTTGCGTCGCACTGCATACGCTGAGCACAAAGGGAATCTAACAGCGCATCTTGCGCCAATTCAGCAAATTTGGTTTGGTTTGGTTTATGGGGTTTAACGTCCCAAAGCGACTGAGGCTATGAGAGACGCCGTAGTGAAGGGCTCCGGAAATTTCGACCACCTGGGGTTCTTTAACGTGCACTGACACCGCACAGTACACGGGCCTCTAGAATTTCTCCTCCAAAGAAATTCCAGCCGCCGCGGCCGGGATCGAACCCGCGTCTTTCGGGTCAGCAGCCGAGCACCATAGCCACTGAGCCACCGCGGCGGCAATTCAGCAAATTTAAAGATCCGTCAGCAGCGAGTCGCGCAACTTGAGAAAGCTCGCGAAGTTGACAGCTGAGGTCTTGGCTCAAACAGCTTCCCTTCGATTGATCGAATGATGGCCTATCTCCTACGGTTACTACGAGGCTTCAAATTTCCAGCTGTGCACGGTAACGCAAAATTGAAGAGCAGCGGAACAATCTTCGGAAAACCGAGGGCACCGAGGGCGTGAGCTCGTTGCTGGTTGATACGGCTCATGCTTGCCACAGTACATACGTGCGTCGGGCAAAAAAAATCAAAATATGCGGTGCTGGCTGGGTTTCTGTTTCGCTTCTAGCTGTTCTATTTTTGAAGTTTTGGTTTAGGCATTCAAGTAGACTGGTGCTGGTTTCCTTAAAAGAGATCAGCAGCTTCTTGTAAAGTTCGACATCAGATTAAGAATAAGAAATAACAAATATAGTTTCCTCAGGTTATATCATTGCGTATGCAATTCAGCAACCGATTATTGCAACATTCAACTTGTACCGTAACATGATATATGTGACAGTTAGCTGGAGCAAAGCAATGCATGCACATTTGTGCAGCTGTGTAGTATTTTACTGTTCTGGTGCTCTTCATCATCATCATCAGCCTGACGACGTCCACTGCAGAACACAGGCCTCTCCCATACCTCTTCAGTTAATCCGATCACGTGCCAGCTGCGGACTCCTTAGCCCCACAACTTCTTAATCTCATCCGCGCACATAACTTTCTGCTGCCCCCTACTGCACTTTCCCTCTATTGGTGTCCACTCCGTTACCCTCAACGACAGCTGGTTACCACGGCTACGCATTTCATGCCCTACTCAAGCCCATTTATTCTTGATTTAGGCTAGGATGTCACTAAGTTTGTTCTCTGGCCCACTCTTCGTGTCCCTTAATGTTACTCCTATCACTTTCCTTTCCATAGCTCCCTGGTTTGTCCTCAATTTAAGTTCAGCCCTTTTCATTAGCCAACACGTTTCAGCCCCATAGATGAGGAACAGTAATATAGAGATGTTATAAACTTTTCTCTTGAGGGATATTGGTAAACTGGCATTCAAGTTCTGACAGAACCGGTCAAATACGCTCCACCCTATTCTTATGGTGCTGTTGCGTCCCTCTGAATGAATGCTACAGATGGCTCACTTCAGTGTTGTCAATAAATACCATTATATTAACCGTGCTTCGTAGCCGAATAGCCGAATGAAGCATTGCGCTGGGAAGGCAAACAGCTGCTAAACCACTAATATGGTGAATTAAGTGATCACTCGTGCGGCCCACGTAGATTTATAGCTCGGATTGTGGGAGGACATAATAAGGGACGTCCCTCCAACTAATAAAGATCGTTTCAAGCAGGCGAGCATTATATACGCATCGAGTTCAAGCGCCCGTGCCAGGCGCGCCCATAGAAGCGGCCGCAAACCGAGCGTCAAAAGAAAAAAAAAACGCTAGAGACCATTGCTGCGACCCGCTTTCGAAAATGCGAAGACATTGAGGCCTCCATCGCACTCGTCGTCTCTCTTTGCTCCTCTTTAATACTCTTAGTCCCTCTTAGCTTCCCTTTAATTTTTTTATACTCTTTGCCCCTCTTTACTTCGTCACTGGGTCCGTAATCCCACTTTGGTCAACACCGTCTCAAAGCCCTTCATGTTAATCACTTAATTAATTAATTTCACTCTGATTACATTCCTTCACCTCCATCACGCACTTTGGTTTACAAATTTGGCGCCAACGCGGCTTTTCCGTCCACCCACTATATCCCCGTACAGCCTATAAAACCGCCCAACTGTTTTTGGTCAAAATTAACCAGTTAATCTGTCAATTAAACCTTTTGTTCGGTGAATTATCACTCATCAAATACATTTAAAATCATTTCAAACTTTATTTTCCCTCCTTTGCCTGTTTCTCCACTACTTCACCGTCGACAGATGTTTTCCCGTCCACTCACTATATCGACGTCGTCCGTGCTATTTGGAAGGATTTTAGACATTTCTGGCGCTTATTAATTAACTAATCGTCCTATTGACATCATATCGTTTGCGCATCATCCTCACATCGTTTTCTATCGATTACAACCATTCGTTTGATGCTTTCTCTTCTGAGGACGACACAATTATTGCGGACACGTTTCGATGACACAACCTTGCCGACATAGCCAAGTAATGCTTTCGCATTAAGAAAGGCAGCCGCATCGTGCGTGACAGTCGTTGTTGGCCTTGCAAAAGATGACACTTACCACACGGCGGATCTCTCTCGTATTCATTAAATTCTCTCTCTCCCACAGTGCGGGATCGGCGAAGAATCGGGGAGTATCGCCGCCGCGGTGGCTCAGTGGTTCTGATGCTCGGCTGCTGACCCGAAAGACGCTGGTTCGATCTCGGCCGCGGCGGCTAGAATTTCTTTGGAGGAGAAATTCTAGAGGCCCGTGTACTGTGCGATGTCAGTGCACGTTAGAGAGCCCCAGGTGGTCGAAATTGCCGGAGCCCTTCTGTACGGCGTCTCTCATAGCCTTAGTCGCTTTGGGACGTTAAACCCCATAAACAAAACCAACCAAAGCAAGAATCGGGGAGCTTACAATGCTATACAACTGTTCACACTAAACGGCCGCGCATCCGCCGTCGTCGTATCACCTCTCTTGCTTCCACCGTGCTCCCAACTGACCAAATCATAGCGTGCGAGATATGAGTCATCTACCACAATCCCCGATAGATGGCAGCACCATATCCAAATGCTTTGCCCGCCGCGCGACAGGTAGCAGCTCCTGTCTTGCTTATGTGGCACAACCAATGTTGCCGCAGTAGTGATGCAAAACTATCGAAAACTTGATTATCGATAGTATCGATAGCTTTTTTGGAACTATCGATAGTGTAAAAAAACTATCGATAGTCTACTATCTATAGTAATACTATCGACAGTGTTGCTTTCAATAGTACTACTTGCGACAGTACCGCTATCAACAGCAAGACTCTGTAGTGAAACTGTCGAGGGTAATATTATTGATAGTAACAATATCAATATTATGCATTTGTTGGCCAGCGATATAACAAAAACATTTGCAATACCTAATTGGTTTGGCTGTTTCAAGAGGCTTAATGCCCAGAGACTCAAGCTAAGAGGGATGCCACAGTAGAGGTCTCCGGGTAAATTTCGACCAGCTGTGGTTCTTTAACGTGCACTGGGACAGGTCGGAAAAATACCTGGAACTGCATCCGATGAAAGAGCAAGCAGCACAAGTTGTGCTGGCTTGCTGGCGCAACCGATGCAGAAATGGTTTTTGCACACATGCTTCGCAACTAGGACATCCGCAAGCTAACATTTTATCCAGCCACTTTATGTAGTTAGCGTCTGCAGAGCTGCAGAACGGGCGAGTCCTGTGAGCAACTCATACCGTCACCTCCATACCACACACTCGGGAAACCAAGTTTCGGATGCAGTGTGCACGAGTGGTTGGTTTTATAGCATCGATAGTACTATGTATAAAAAGTAGCATCGATACGGCTATCGATTGTACTATTAATAGAACTATCGACAGTACTATAGATAGTACAATCGATACTACTATCGATAGTCTTTTTACCATCGATAGTCCGATAGTGACTCAACTATCTATAGTATCGATAGTACTATCGATAGTTTTGCATCACTATGTCGCAGTCTTCCGAATTCACAGAAGCTGTGTATGATGAGTCCTGGGCGCGTCGCGCTGTCGCGCCTACGTTATGTTTCATTAAATATGTAACCATAATAAATTTGTCGTCGCCCTTGTGTCTTTGCCCCAGCCCTCGAGCCTCATAAATGTCAGCATACAGCACGTGCTATGCTGTCCAGCCTATTGGGTGGTCCTAATAGGGGAATGCTGAAGAGGTAAGGGGAATAGCACTGCCCCTTCCGGTGTGCCTCGACTTCTCGTCAGGTGTATTGTGACCTGACTGCATGAAATTTCACCGGGGTGTCTGGTAAACTTCGTGACCACTTTAAGCTGTGGTTACTGCTCCATTGGTGTTGATACCTTACGGCGCTCAGTTGAACTGCTTATTGCGCGGAAGAAAAAAATCCGGAAAAATGGAAACAAATAGAGGAGAAAACGTATTCATAGGTACGAACAACATAGCACATGGAGAGTGTTCTACCGTTTAACTCGTCCGGCCTGGTCATGCAGGTGATAGCTGTCTGGTGATAGCTGTAGCTGGTTACGCCAGACAAGAACTGAGGTTCAGTGGCTCCAGCTAAGTCTCCGGTTCATTTTTGCAACCGCCTTGTTTGGGTGTGATGACAAAGACTGTGTTTTACAATTGCGTAAACGTCTGATATGAAGGTGAGCTTTTCCATTTATACCTGAATTAAAACTTGAAACCCCTTGTCGCATACTGTATCATATATTATACGGTGCATTTTCCCTGCCTAACTAATCGTGAGCGGTAAGAAAGGAAGTCTTGCTTATTTAGTGTTACAGAGTGCACCGCCTTAAAGCCAGCACCGCATCCTTCGGGAGGGCGGGGGGGGGGGGGGGGTCTTTTCAAAACTACGTGCAGAGAAAATATTTACTGTATTCTAACTGAAGGTGGCATTTAAAAAAAATTATTAGGTCATGAATTAAGTCTCGGTCGGTCTCGTATAGCATAGATGGCGCAATAATATTTCAGACTGCATGTGAGTGGGCTATGTACTTGCGTATCACATACGATACAAAATGTAGTTATGGGTAATTTTGTCTCACTTTGGCGTTTCATGAATTGAGCCGGAGAAAACAAAATCTCTGGGCTCGAAATATTTTATTTACTTTTTGCCATTCAGAAGATTACATAGCGTTCCTAATCAATTACTTCGAATAATTAAAGCACTGATAGCACCCCAGTACATTTTATCGAGGAACCGAGAGTGATCTCTTATACACATTTGGCAGGTGGGGTTAGGAGCAATGGTGTTATATTTTGTGAAGACGATGATGAAGGGGACGACCTTTTGTTGGTAGGAGGCAAACAAAACGCGGGACACAAGAGAGAAGATGATAGAAATCATGTATAAAGAAGAAATAAAGCGACAACGAATCTGTGCATGAAGCAGAAATTAGTTAAGGCCAGAAATAAGACCCATAAAATGGGAAGATGCACTCGAATGGATGCAGAAGATCTTGAACATGTCTAAGTAGTGACGAAACGTGCATCATCCTTGCACTGCACAGAGAAAGGTGGTCGAGAGCAGAGACAGTTTCAAGACTAATTTGCGTGAGAAAAAGCACGATGCGGCAAAAAAAAACAACACCAAACCATCTCTTGTAGCCTATTTCTAGAAAATGTTCAGCACGAATATGTGATGATAGAAAGCAAGCCTTAGGATTAAATTCCGAAATAAAGCGACAACGAATCTGTGCATGAAGCAGAAATTAGTTAAGGCCAGAAATAAGACCCATAAAATGGGAAGATGCACTCGAATGGATGCAGAAGATCTTGAACATGTCTAAGTAGTGACGAAACGTGCATCATCCTTGCACTGCACAGAGAAAGGTGGTCGAGAGCAGAGACAGTTTCAAGACTAATTTGCGTGAGAAAAAGCACGATGCGGCAAAAAAAAACAACACCAAACCATCTCTTGTAGCCTATTTCTAGAAAATGTTCAGCACGAATATGTGATGATAGAAAGCAAGCCTACATTCAAGCATTCCTCACTGACCGCACGGCTGAGATACACTTCGGCCCTCTGTCTTCCCCCTCCTACACGCTTCAGAGCATCGGCACCCCTCAAAGGTCCGCAGCAGAAATTAGTTAAGGCCAGAAATAAGACCCATAAAATGGGAAGATGCACTCGAATGGATGCAGAAGATCTTGAACATGTCTAAGTAGTGACGAAACGTGCATCATCCTTGCACTGCACAGAGAAAGGTGGTCGAGAGCAGAGACAGTTTCAAGACTAATTTGCGTGAGAAAAAGCACGATGCGGCAAAAAAAAAACAACGCCAAACCATCTCTTGTAGCCTATTTCTAGAAAATGTTCAGCACGAATATGTGATGATAGAAAGCAAGCCTTAGGATTAAATTCCGAAATCACTCATTAAAATAACAAAACGCGTAGCCCCCTTGGCGCCGCTGCCGGTTTTTGAAGGCAGCTTAGAGAAAGAGAGAATCTGCGCTTTTTTTACCCAGGGCCAAAGATTTGCTTTATGCCGTCCTTCAGCAGTCGCGCTATCGGGTTTGACTTGGACAAGCAATGATACTCTGCTTCAAGAGACTCCATAAGCTTTTACGTGATGTTGAAAGCGTATTGGAACAAATTCCAGAGATGTAGATGCACCATAAATGCTGTAGTGGTGCGTTTAAGGGCAGGTCTGGTTAGGTATCTCAAAAAATGCTTCTCATTCAAGAAATTAGCATTCTTCGATTAAGCATAATAATTCTTGTTCTGTGATGGCAGTTACACACGCCTAGCCCACCTCTGGGAGGCTTATCACAGCCTCCTGGAACGCTGTAAGGGCAACAAACTCAACAGAACGCTTAAAAAGCGGCTGGCCGCGCTGCAAACACAAATCCAACAGCACTCTGAGGAGCTCTGCCGATCTAATTGGGGACATATATGTGATGGCATCGCCGGAAACCTGTCCAGCAAACGCGCATGGCAACTGCTCCGACACCTCATTTACCCCGCACGCACCAAATCAGCAACACAGCACCACGTGACACGCCTAACACATGAACACATTGACGATCCCGACACCCTCCTAGACACACTTCAAACCATGTACACCTCTCCAGGTGCCCCCACACCACTGCCCTACTACACAGGACAAGCAAATCCCACACTGGACACCGACATCACGGAGACGGAAGTCAGAGCGGCCCTCCTCATTCTCCGCGCCAACTCCGCACCTGGTGCAGACCAAATCACAAACTCCATGCTCCGTAATCTGGATGACCAATAGATTACCCACATTACGAAATACTTCAACCAGTGCTGGTAAGAGAGTAACATTCCGCAGTCCTGGCGCCACGCGAAGGTAATATTCATACCTAAACCCAACAAACCACTTACACTCCACAACCTTCGCCCGATTTCGCTAACCTCATGCCTCGGGAAGCTCCTCGAGCATGTTGTGTTAGCGAGACTCACAAGTCACATGGCGGACAACAATCTCTACCCGCACAGCATGCTGGGATTTTGCCCCCATCTATCGGCACAGGACGCCATGCTGCAACTCACACACGACATTTCCGACCCGCTTCTTCCAGGTCACACCAAGGCAGTCTTAGCTTTGGATCTCTCCAAAGCTTTTGATCGCATTGAACATCGGGTGATCATGACTGCTCTATCCCCATTGAATGTGGGTGTCCGCACGTACGCCTACATTCAAGCATTCCTCACTGACCGCACGGCTGAGATACACTTCGGCCCTCTGTCTTCCCCCTCCTACACGCTTCAGAGCATCGGCACCCCTCAAAGGTCCGTCCTCTCTCTCTTTTTGTTTAAAATTACCCTCATCCCCCTCGCCCGAAAATTGACAACTATTCCCCACCTGAAGCACACTCTTTATGCCGACGATATCACCCTGTGGACCACACACGGCAGTGACGGCGGCATAGAGAACACTTACAGCAAGCAGCCACACTCAAACAAAATTACGCACGGACCATCGGACTGTCTTGCTCCTCAGAGAAGTCCGAACTCTTCCTCATCCTGCCTAAGAACCACCGCTGCTCACGCTCCCCCATTTCCATTGAACTGAATGGTGACCCGGTACCTGAGGTTGGCACCCTCCGTGTATTGGGCCTGCACATCCAGAACGATGGCAGAAACACCACCACCATCAAGAAATTCAAGCAGGTTGTAGGCGCGATATTGCACCTTATCCGCAGGGTTTCGGGACGTCATAGAGGCATGAAGGAGCGCGACCTATGTCGCCTCATTCACGCCTTTGTCCTCAGTCGTGTGCTGTACACTACCCCATACTTACAGCTATCCAAACACGACATATACGCTTTGGATGCTTTGATTCGCAAGGCATTCAAGGTAGCACTTCATCTTCCCCTCAACACACCCACAGACAGATTACTCGGCCTGGGCCTCCACAACACGATCGGGGAACTGATGGAGGCCCACCGAGAGGCCCAATACATAAGGCTCACACAAACCTCCACAGGCCAGTATATCCTGGACTCCCTCGGAATCAAAATACCGCCCAACAACCCAACCCTCCTCACTATCCCACGACCCCTTCACCGGGAGCTCCTCATCAGGCCGCTACCGAGGAATATGCACCCGTCCCACCATGAGGAGCGCCGCAGAGCCCTTGCGAAGGCACTCCATCGAGTGTACGGCCCCGAGCCGAGCGCCGTATGGGTGGACACTGCCTGCGCGGGTGATGAAGCGACAGCAGCTGTGGTGGACTCCTCTTCATCCGCCCTCCTCACACTACATCTCCCTCCAGACACCTCCGCAGAGGCTGCAGAGGAAGCCGCCATTGCACTTGCTATCACCCGCACGGAAGGCCGGTACATTTTAAGCGATTCTAAAACGGGCATTCTAAATTTTGCTCGAGGCCGAGTCTATATCCCTGCTTTTGGCATACTGGACTCGCCCGATGCACCCCCGCCCCGCCAAGTGGAGCTGATATGGGTGCCCGTGCACTCCAGGAATCCCGGAAACGAGGCCGCCAACCTTTTAGTCCGAGGTTCTTTAAACCGGGCTCAGGTGGCCTCGGATCGGGGATTCACGAAGGAGCGCATGCACTTATTCAGCGAGCTGACGCAGGCCTACAGAGCCTCACGCCAGCTCTACCCCCCGCCCCACTCCTCCCTAGATAACAAACAAACAAGCAACGGGACGCCAAGAAGTGACGCCACTTGCTGTATGGTGTTAAGAACCAACTGTTCACTGCTTTAGTACGCAACCGTTCGCAGGTGTCAGTATCACCTATATGTTTACGTGTCTGTGTGGTGTGTTTTTCATTTGGGGCTGGAAGTGAAGATGCCCATGACTACTAGACACATTATTGTCGCAAACGCGAGGCATCCTCTTGCAATGGACACGAGCCACTGGAGAAGAGCAAGAGGATTGACGGCAGGCTTGCGGACCTCGCGTCGCAAAGCAGCACTTGCGTCGCCTATACGGAGAACCTTCCGCTGTGTGATAAGAATTGCTACGCCTTTGGAAACAGTCGCGTCAGAAACGCCACAATAGTCCGTTCCAGCCCAAACCGTGTGGACCAGGGACTGCTGTCCAGCGAGGTCTTCGTGGCTACGATCCCCGCTCTTGCTCTTTCAGCCAACCAACAACCCCGCTTCGTCCCACGGTCGCCATCGATCAATTTCCCATAGAGCTAAGGCTATTAGCTGCCTCCGTAGAGTGTGTTCAGGCGACTATACAATTGACTTCTTCAGCAGGGTAGTCGGCTGGTGATTCCTCAGAGTATTCGACAGAAAAAAATGACCGCAATTCCCGAAGGGCATCAGGGAGTTGTATGGCGCCGTGAGCGAGCTAGAGAATCTTTTAGGGGGCCAGTCATAGGCGCTGTTAGCGCTGAACTCGCAGCCAAATTCCACCAGTGTGTCATGCACAGAGTTCAGCCAAGAGAACCAGTGCGGGGGAATATCTGAGCATCCCTGGAAAAAAGCTGGAGCTTTCTCCAGTTGAAAGGCAAAGATTACCACTTGCTCATGGACTGCCGATCTAGATGTCCAGAAGTGGCTTTGCTCTCGGGATCAACTTCTTCAAGGGCAGTGATTGAGAAGATTGCGATTATCTTTGCCCGTCATGGAATGCCTGAAGCTCTAGCTACGGACAACCGTTCTGAGTTAGATGCATGTGAGTTTGCGACATCCGCCGTCCAATACGGACTCTCTCCATCAGCTCTCGTTACCGTCAAAGCAACGCGGAAGCAGAAGGATGGTTAGAACAATGAAAAACCTTACAGAGAAGTGAAAAGATACCTACCTGTCTCTGCTGAGCTCCCGCACGATGCCTCTAGACAACGGCTTGAGCCCAGTAGCACTTTTCAAGGGAAGGCAACTGCGCAGCCGTTTTTCAATACATAAGAGAAGCTTTTTTGCTATCTTTCTCTTGACAAGACCATCATAGAGGCGCCATCTGAAACAACGCTGTCAACGACATATTTGGGAGGCGGATTACCATTGGCATCACACGGCTACATGTACAGCATAAAAGGAAGACCCGACGGACCGGCGGCCAGTGGGCACGGCAGCAACGCAAAAATGTGGTCCAACCCTTTTCTTTACCTTGTACAGGTGAGAAAACGCTATGGAAATGCTTTCCGTGGTAATGATACTAGTTTACTGCTGCTGCCGTGCCCACGGCCGTTGACTGACTTGTATTCTATGATGTATTTTTGCGGTGTCTGTTGTTACTGGGCGGTGCTTTCGAAACAAATCTAGGCCCAACAGATGGATCGATTGCAGAGCAATTAGGAGCTACTGCAAAGGACATTCAAGAAATAAAGAATGGAAAGGATCCTACAAACCAGAAACTAGGTGCAATAGACAAAAAATTGGAGGGACTTTGTCTTCTTGAGAAGCAAGACGCAGAGTGTAAATAAAAATAGCTCATTTCTAACAGAACGTTTCATACTTCTACAAGAAGGTAGATGAACTTGAGAACAAAAGTCGTTGGTTTGACATTATAATTTACAGGTTGGAAGAGCAAGAAGATGAATAAGCTATAAGTGTTCAACGCGCCGTTTCCAGGAAATTCTTCAAAGAGAAATTACAGGTCGAAGGCACAGGCATTGAACAGATCCACTGCCTCGGACGAGTGGCAAAAACTGCCAAGAGTGGCCGATAATGCCAAGATTTCCAAACCATGCTCAAAAGTTAAAAGGCTCCAAATGTTCAATTAGTGAAGGTTTCTCGCGTCCTGCCAGGGAAGTGAGGAAGAAAGGTTGGGAAAAAACAAAAACAACCGGGAGAGAAAATAGGTGTACCTATCGTACGATAACGTGAGCATTAATGACCTGCTTTATAAATTGAATGAGCTGCTTAATGATATTTTCGAAATAGGGCAAAAAGTGAAAAAAAACGAAGAGGAAGAAAACGCATTTTCAAGCATTACAGAAGCACGAACCACGCGCAACCGTCCCAATAATGCTCTTGAACTTAAACGCACGTAGCCTTCTAAATAAAGTAGATCAGTTGGAAGCGATTCCTCTCGCGCTGCATCTGGATGTAGTTACTATTACCGAGACTTGGTTACATTCCGGCGTTCAAGATCACGAAATCGTCCCTCCGGGATAGGCAATCGTCCGAAAAGATAGGGGAACAAAAGAGGGCGGGGCGTGGCTATTCTTTCAAAAAAGTTTTATCTTACTCGATTATGCCCGATTTTCCTTGCGTGGAGGCAGTATGTGGTGCAAAATACGGCTAAAAACGAGTTGCGTTAACGTGGCTTTGGCCTACAGGCCCCCAAACGCTGAGACCGTATATCTAGATGCTTTGTACGATTACATGCATAGCTACGTGATGGGTCCAAGATCATATCAGCGGGTGACTTCAACTGGCCAACTATTAATTGGAATTCTATACATGCTTCCAATACTACAAGTAACGTTATTATTGATTTTTTGCTTACGTTTGATCCACGTAATTTTGGAAAATTTCAGAAAAGACAGTTGTACTGGGGAAGTACTAGAGGGAATTTCTGACCATCAGATGGTGCTATGCACGCTACATCTGCCAGGCGTAGTCCATTTGCGTGGGCCAACAAAATACGTGCGTGCGTTCAATAGAGCAAATGACGCACCTGTGATGACCTAGCTTGTGCATGAATTCAACGATTTTTATGCTATACAAAAAATTCCAAACAATTGTTTGTGATTTACAGCTGCCGTTTCAATCACATGTCATGCATTGCATTACAACCAATGTTCGTATGATAAGGGAGGTCACAAGGACATTAATGAGCATTAATGAGCAAAATCAAACAGATATAACTTTACTCGACTATTCGAAGGCCGTCGACCATCTGTAACACATCAAAATACTTTTTAAGCTCAACCATGTACTTGCTGATGGCCCCATTCATAAATGGATTGCAGACTTTTTGTCAGAACGCCGGCAATTCGTGCAATATAATGAGCACACTTCAGATATTGTAACGGTTGTCTCCGGAGTACCGCAGTGAACAGTACTAGCACCTTTCCTATTTATTTGTTTTTCATTAACGACTTATAAAACCACGAGGATGTAAGCATACGTATGTTTGAAGACTGCGTGCTCTACCAGCGAATAAATAAACCAGAAAATCAAGGAGGGCTAGTGGCCCTCAGCAACGTTGTGCAGTGCTGGCAAAGGGTCATTAACCATGAAAAGCAGTCTCGATGCCACTGACAAAAACAAGAAATCAAAGTTTAGTTTGGTTTGGTTTATGGGGTTTAACGTCCCAAAGCGACTAAGGCTATGAGAGACACCGTAGTGAAGGGCTCCGGAAATTTCGACCACCTGGGGTTCTTTAACGTGCACTGATATCGCACAGTACATGGGCCTCTAGAATTTCTCCTCCAAAGAAATTCTAGCCGCCGCGGCCGGGATCGAACCCGCGTCTTTTGGGTCAGCAGCCGAGCACCATAGCCGCTGAGCCACCGCGGCGGCAGAAATCAAAGTTTAACTGCACTTATGGTATTGGTTATGCCACTCTTGAAACCGTAATGAAAAAGAAATACCTAGGCGTTTTTATCTTTCAAGACCTTGGACGAAAGAGGCAGTGCATAACATTATCAAAAAAAGCAATGAGCAGGCTTATCTATCTTAAACGAGTTTAACGGTTTCTACCTCCGAAACGAAGCTGTTGGCGTGCAAAGCTCTTGTCCGACCAATCTTAGAATGCGCGCACATCATTTGGTTTCCGTTCCCGCAAAATGACAAAGTTATGCTGGAGTCAGTGGAACGAAAACCGATTCGTCTTATCTATAATAAATAACAGCGCACAGACTCTCCCACAGAACTGCTTATCCGAGCAGACCTAGTCAAGCTAGTAAGCTGCGCAACCTTACACATATTGAAGTTTTGATACTTGCCAATTCATAAAGCGTGTAGCATGAGTATTAATACATATGTCGTTTCCAACCATTCCAGGGGAGAACGCCATAAGCACGAATTTACGCTTGAAGAGTACACTTTTGCCAACAATTATACTACTTTTCTTTTTTCCCGCGAGAAATACGCGAATAGAACTGTCTAGTGAAGTTGGTTACTTCCTAGTCTTCCCTGGAAAAGTGTGTGCAGTTTGCACGATTGCTGTGCTATCAACTACCCAAAATTGTTTGTCTTGTTTGGTATCGTGCCTTTGATTTTGTTTGTATAAGATTGCGGGGAGATCTCCCTTTTTATTTATTTTTTCTTGTTCCGAATGCATGCCTGATTGCATTCAACTCCTGTATATCAATCCACTCCTGTAAAAGTTCCAGCTAAGAACTGAGAGTATCTTCAAATAAAAAAATGAAATAAACACCGAACCCGATAAGGCAGAGCAGTGAAGGCACCACACCGATAGGGATATTGAGAGCATTCGATGGTCGTTTCTTTCCTCCCTGGAGGACCGTCCCCGAGCTAAAGAAAGAGATATGTAGTGGTAGTTCCGCCGCTCCGGATCAACTAAATTGTGCGTGTGATCAGGGGCACGCGTTCAATAAACAGGGTGGTACTTGCGAAGATATGCGCTTTCTATCTACAGTCGACTCTGATTCGTTCGGCTCGCTCATTTCGTGCCTCCGGTACCCAACAAACGGAGAACATAAATAGAGAGGAATTTATGTATAAAATATCTCAGAATAGGCACTAAAATGCATGCAGTAGGTTATTTGAAAAAACGCTGCGTAGTTCAGCATTACAGCAGAAAGTCTACTAATGTCCTTTCCATAACACAATAATGCACCGCTGGTGCACAGATCCATGAGACAAGAGAGTGACAAGATTTTCGGTAGGCATTTCTGCAAAACAGTGTTCGCGATTAATGTGCTTGGCCTCGTGCCGGTGCAAGGTGTCTATTCTTGAAACTAGTTGTACAGCTCGCATAAAGTTTTTTTTCTGGAAGGTCATCATCTGCGAATGTTTGCGAGACAACACGCTTGCTCCCTCTGTTTTCGTCCTACATGAGAACCCCTTTTTTCGTCATTTCTTTTATTCAGAATGATTGACAACTGCTTTTGTATTCTCTTGTAGGACACTGTCGCATGCGATTGAAAATACGACAGCATTGGAGCCGCCTATTGTTTTGCATCATGTACGATAGCCGGTGCATACAAAGTCACTAGAAACAGGAGACGACCGACGGCTACTGTAGATGGCCATATTTGCATCCAAGTGTTTCTTTTTATGGATATGTGGTAAGTGACCTTCAGTGTTATAGTACACGATGTATTCGTCCCACCGTGTTAAATTAACTTTAGCGCCTCTGCGCCTCGGAAGCCATGTTCGCCTCGCATGTTCCCGGGGTGATAACATTTGGTTTAATGGTTTGGTTTATTGGGGTTTAACGTCCCAAAGCGACTCAGGTTTGGAGTGAGCAACACATGATACATTCCGTTGCCGGATGCCGCTGGTGGCGATGATCGCAGTCAGCTTTCGAGCTTCGTCGATGCATGAAGAAAATCGCAAAACTTTCATCCCACAAAAACAAGGTCTTCAGCCTTCTCAGCCACAATATTTCAACCTACATCGAATGTTTTTGTGTTATTTTGTGCCTGCGTAATTGCATACACTCCCAATAAAAAGTCATTCTCAGTAGTGGCTGCCTCCTTCGAGCACGGCTTTCCTAAGTCTCAAAACTGTAAAAAAATTATTAAAATGTGGAACACCCCGCCGCGGTGGCTGAGTGGTTACGGCGCTAGGGTGCTGGCCCGAAAGACGCGGGTTTGATCTTGGCCGCGGCGGCCAAATTTCGATGGAGGCGAAATTCTAGAGGCCCCTGTATTGTGCGAAGCCAGCGCACGTTAAAGAACCACAGGTGGTTGAAATTTCCGGAGCCCTTCACTACGGCGTCCCTCATAGCCTGGGTTGTTTTGGGAAGTTAAACCTAATAAACCAACCAAATTTTGAAACGTTCTATAAACTGCTCTTTAAATCCAAATTTATTTGCATAAACGCCGTTGGAACTTACAAGCGTGGTGGAACATTTTCATCGTGTAGATGACTAAAAAAGACACTTTGAGGGGCGTAAACAATGCAAGAATTAAATAACAAAAGCACAGTGATATTGGCATACATTTCAGAACACATTGTTACGCATGGTAGCAAACTTCAGGCTTATTTTTATATTGCCTTTAAACATGTCGGAGTTTGAATGAGTTGAATACTCAATTGCAGACAGAATTATAAACTTCCAGTTCTTCGCCTTTCTCACAGCTCTTTTGCGACTGTGGTCTTTCCCAAAAAACACAGAAGGTCACGTACTACGAGAAACAAAAAGCCACAAAGAACTCCTGGCGCATCCTTCAGAAGGCAGTTTTGTAAGTAACCAGAGCCCAAGTGACAAGCTTTCTCGCAAGATGACGAAGCCTTATCGTCTTATCTGGTGCTACCAGTACTAGCAACATTGATTCCGCGTGAAACATGCGTCCTGAATTCCTAATTGTTCTGTTCTTATCAAGAAGTTCACGTCATGATAAGTAATGTGTATGCGTTGCTGTTCGATTGATTTTGAGTGAAATGGCAAGAAAGTTCGTATGTTTGTCGAAAGGTTTGAACCGCCGGAGAAAAAACAACGGCGATATTAGAAATGCACTTAAGCCCAAGAGTTGCAAAATGAATATACGCGCATTAGGACACGTTCTCTCGCATGTGTAGAAGATACGTATTCGCCATGCTTCTCTCAGCGACAATGGCATCAAAAATTCAGGGGGGCACTTCGTTGACCTAAAGTGCGGTGAGGCGTGGTGTTGCTGTTTGTGTCACTGATGTGTGAAGATGCTAAGCTTCGCCTCTAAGAGAAGGAGCGCGACCTATGTCGCCTGATTCATGCCTTTGTCCTCAGCCTTGTGTTGTACACTACCCCATACTTAAAACTATCCAAACATGACATAAACGCTTTGGATGCTTTGATTCGCAAGGCATTCAAGGTAGCACTTCATCTTCCACTTAACACCCACAGACAGATTACTAGGCCTGGGCCCCCACAACTCGATCGGGGAACTGGTGGAGGCCCACCGACAGGCCCAATACATCAGGCTCACACAAACCACCACAGGTTGGTATATCCTGGACTTCAGGAAAGGAAAGGAAAGGAAAGGAAAGGAAAGGAGAGGAAAGGAAAGTCCATTCTCAGTTCAGTTTACTGCCACTGCAAAAAGCTGAATGGAGCTATAGATTCTTGAAAAAACGTGTTTATGTCTCGCAACAGGCGACAGGAAACGTTGTTTAAGCCCTGAATGGCGAAAAGGTTCAGTTACGCTATCCGCCGCGGTGGCTCAGTGGAGCAATAAAGACAAAAAAAAGCCGCGGTGGCTCAATGGTAAGGCGCTCGTCTACCCAGCCGGAGTACCCGGGTTCGAACCCGACCGCAGCAGCCGCGTTTCGATGGAGGCGAAATGCAAGAGGCGCCCATGTGCTGTGCGATGTCAGTGCACGTTAAAGATCCCCAGGTGGTCTAAATTATTCCGGAGACCTCCACTACGGGACCT
The DNA here is from genome assembly GCF_055824585.1 of Amblyomma mixtum. Taxonomy (NCBI): domain Eukaryota; kingdom Metazoa; phylum Arthropoda; class Arachnida; order Ixodida; family Ixodidae; genus Amblyomma; species Amblyomma mixtum. The sequence goes on along the minus strand of NC_143013.1, from coordinate 220,331,177 downwards.
CTTTCTCTCTTTTTTCTTTCACGCCCACCTTCCTCCCTTCGCTTCCGGCGCGGTTCAGGTGTCCGCCGATATATATGAGACAGATACTGCGCCATTCCCTTTGCTCAAAAACCAATTTACCAATTTACCAGTTACGCTTGGTTTGACGTCATGGCTGTCGCAGTTCGCGCACAATGCACGGCACCTCTTTCTCTCTCTTCTTTCACTCCCACCTTCATCCCTTCCCTTGCGGCGCGGTTCAGGTGTCCGGCGATATATGTGAGACAGATACTGCGCATCTCCTTTCCTCAAAAACCAATTTTATTTACTGGGAGCACTACGATAACGGTGGAGGCGTTCGGCCGTCCACACACTGCCTGTACGGAGGCGGAGGAGGAGACGCGCGTGTAGTGAATACGGTGCTGTCTTAGAAGGTTGCTTTAGAGACATGCACTGCGGTTTCCATTCCTTTCGGGTGTACCCAATGTATGAGAGACAGGCATCTCCTTTCCATAAAACCAATTTTCATTTCATTTCATTTTCATTAAGGCTCTTCCGGCGCTGAGACACAGGCGTCGTTTCCTTTCCTTGAAACCAATTTTATTTTCATTTTCCTTCTCTTACGGCGCGGTTTGGGTGTCACTGCTTGTCATTTCTTTTTTATTTCTGATATTTTATTTCTTTAATTTCTTTGTATTCTCGTTTCTGTGCTTATTTTTATGCTTTTTTATTACGAAGTCGGAGGCCACTTCCGCTGCTCGTGATGTCGCTCGGTTTTGCGCATGCGCAGAAGCGGCAAATCTGGCCTCCGGCTCACGCGAAACGCGGTGTTGACGAGCCTCGTGAAGCTTTTCGCTTGAAAAAAAAGTTGGAGGCTTATCAAGGTTAAGCCCAGTGGATGCGAGCAGCCTTCGTTTTGCATTCTTATTATTAACGTCCTTAGCGTTTGGAGGCATCTTGCCGCGGTGGCTCAGTGGTTATGGTGCTCGGCTGCTGACCCGAAAGACGCGGGTTCGATCCCGGCCGCGGCGGTTGAATTTCTTTGGAGGAGAAATTCTAGAGGCCCGTGTACTGTGCGATGTCAGTGCACGTTAAAGAACCTCAGGTGGTCGAAATTTCCGGAGCCCTCCACTACGGCATCTCTCATAGCCTTAGTCGCTTTGGGACGTTAAACCCCATAAACCAAACCTGACCGCATACACGCCCGGCGCAAAGACGCTGACGCGGTTGCGGGCACAGAGACTGACGCGACGGCGGGCGCGCGCCTCTTCATCCCTGGCGTGACGTCACATATCACGTGATGCAGCGATGGTGGCGCCGACGGCGCGAACCGAAGCAGTCTAGCCACCCTAACCGAAGCGTGGAGGCCCCCGCCGGGCGACGTCCGACGGCGGGATATGAGGCCCCATCTGCAGCCGGTGTGACGTCATCACGTGACGTCACATCATGTGATCTCACTTCAAGATCAATGGTGGCCACCGCCGGGCGTCGCGCGAAGGCCCGAAACCTACGTTAATATGCTTCGCATAAAACGAAAGGCCCCCTAGGGTGGGATCACGTCCACAGGCTTCGGCTTCAAGGAGAGGTCTATGCACAAGACGATGTTTGGCCAGCTGATGAGCAACTCGCAGAGCGGCCTTGAAGAGAAGTTTATTGGACTCATTAATCATACAAAGGGACCATATAGTTCCTCACAAAGACAAAAACAACAAGGCTTGAGGCAGGGGATTAGTTGGATATGGGGGAACTGCCATGGGTTGGGAGCATTCCCACAGGCAGGGCATGCGGGTGGCGTTGGCCGCCCCACATGTTGAGCAGGGTGGGAGGGTCGAGGTCGGGTGGTAGCGATGGAGGAGGTATAGTGTAATGTAGCAGTCGAGTCTGCAGTTGCCGCCACAGCGCACTGTATTTTGAAACTAATGTACGGTGAGGTGGTGGGAGGCTGAAGAGGCTGTTTTTGTAATGAGGTGCGGTTTGGTGTTATGTGAATAGAGCCCGCGAGGGGTTTCCTGCGTGAGTTTGGGTGTTCAATCTTCCGCGGCCCGGAGGGACAGTTCTCAGCCAGCGCTTGAACACGCATATTACCGGAGATCGAGGCATTATCAGAAACCCACGTGAGTGTTATCTCTTGGGTAAGCATGTGTCGTGATGATAGAATGCGTCGGGCGATTCGTGCGATAACTATATATTGATAGTGATGGTACGCAGCTTGGGAGTCACTGCAGATTTCTGTGATGTTGGGATCTTATGTAGCGTGTGTGAGCGCCGTAGGGTTGTTGTCGTGCAGGGTGGCTGCGACAGCGATGGGGCCATCAGCTTTGGCGGCGACAATGGTGTAATAGACTGGTAGGTTGTGTTGAGCCGCTTCCCGGTGGAGTATGTCGGCTCGGTCGCGAAGTTAAAGGGGTTGTAGGAAATGGACCTTCAGTGCCTATCTGTTTTTCCAAAAAATAAACTATTTATTAAGTAAAAAAAATTGCTAACAAGGTCATTGTCTTGAACTCTTGCTAACGTTTTGCCATTCTTTTCTCTGTATCTCTCTAATACTTTTCACGTTCTCTCTCAGTCTTGAGTAAATTGCGAGCGTCTTATCACTAAATGTGAGTGGTCTTTAGCAGCTAAACACTCAAATTTTTGTTTTTACAAGTCTTCTAGTCGGAATATGCCGCGCATGCGGATGTTATAGTCACCAGCTAGACTTTTTCACAAAAAACAGTAATTATTTTTCTGTGGCTCTCAGTCTCGAATGCGCATTAAAGTAGCGGCTTTCCATTCATTTCACGCTTTCTCGTTTAATTTCTTGAGAACTTGACAAAAATTATAACGCAATCTTATTCGCATGAAAAATATTAATTAAAAAAATCTATCGAGACTGCACAGCCACCATAGTTCTTAAAACAGACATTAATGAAATCCCAATCAGGAATGGTGTCAGGCTGGAGGAGTACGCGATCTTACTGACCCGTTATTGACCGCTTGTTAACAGGTGGTAGGCAGAGATCTTGGTTGAGAATTGTTGGGGATAAACATTAGTGGAGAATACCTGAGAAACTTGCGTTTCGCTGATGGAATTGCCTTGCTAAGCTACTCAGGGGACGCACTGCTATTCATCATTGCGGACCTAGAAAGGCAGAACAGAAAAGTGGATCTAAAAATTGTTTGCGCAGAAAACTGATATAATTAGTAACAGCCTCGGAAAGAGACAACTGCTTGCGACAGGCAGAGAAGCGTTGATAGTGGTAGCAGATAACATATGCTTATTATAGGTAGTGACTGCAAATGCGGATCCCGAGAGTGAAATAAATAGTAGAATAAGCACGCATTGGTATGCGTTTGGCAGGAACCTTCGGATCATTAATTACCTTTTGCTGGCACCCCTCAAGAGGAAAGCATAAGCTTCATCTTACCGCTACTCACCTATGGGGTAGAAAGGTAGAGGCTAACGAAATGGATTGAACTTAAATGGCGGAGAACGCAACGAGCTCTGCCAGGGAAGGCGATAGGAGTAACTCTAATAACCTGGATTTAAGGAGAGTGGGATAGGAAACAGAGGCGAGTCAATGACATCCATGTCTAAATCAAGAAGCAATTGGCATGGCCAAGGCATGCTGTGTGAAGACAAGAAACCTATTGCTGTTAAGGGTTATGCAGTGGATTACTAGAGAAGGCAAGTGCGTCAGGGGCTAGCAGTAAGTCCAGTAGGTGGACGGGATAAGGAAGTTTTTGAGGATAATGTGGCTGCAGCTGACACAGGACCAGTTTGATTCGGGAGGTATCGGAAAGATCTCTGTGGCATAGTGGACCGTGTGAGGCTAATGGTGATGATGCGGTAGTAAAATATTTTTAGTCTTGCGTCGGTGCGGTAACTATACAGATATTCAGTACTCTCTGGCTCAAAGCCAATAAATATGGGAACTGTGAAACAAATACCTTGTCTAGGGTCCTTCTATGACGTGTCCAGCGAATGATTCACTTGGTAACAAATTTTATACACAAATTTAATGCAACCTCCGCTGGAACATTTCACATATGTGCCGGGAAATAACTGGAAAGCCGAACCATTTCACGGAACTCTTTATTTTTGCTTTAAGCTCTTCTCTTACACAGACCTTGGGGAATCTGACTTTACCCGACTTTTTTAAAACCTGCTGAAGATAAGGATATTTTGAAAAAGTAACTTTATTAAAAGGTGCTTTTTATATCCAAGTAAAGTTCGTGCTTCGCTCTTTCAGATGCTACTGGCCAAACCATGCACATGCCTTTGTGCTCTTATGAGCCAGCCCGTTTCACGTCGGCTCGAGAGGATCTGGGTGGTTCAAGGAAAGCCCTGCGAGGTTAGGATGAGTGAAATGTCGATGAGCATCTGCTTTTTTATGTTCATTAATAATTAGACTCAGTTGCTGCACATAAATATCCTACTTCTGAGCTGGTAGTGGCCACAGCTAATCGCAGTTTGATAAGAAACTGGCTATTAGGTTGTTTTATTGAGCACGACATACGCGACGCGCTATCAATGAAGTCGCTATTTCATGCTGTTTTCAGCTCCAAAAATGACCGTTTTTCTCAAAAGCAACTTTTCTGCTTCGAGTTTCAGCATTTGCTTCGCAGGGTGACTTAGTTTCCAGCATTGGCCTTGAGGCATACTTGTGGACCCTGCAGCTTCCTCAGGATACAGACATACAAGCGGAAAAGCGTTCGACACGCCGCTGACGGCAGAACGCTCTCTGAGAAAGTTGTGGTCATACCAGCGGCGAGGAGTACGCGGCAAAACTCCGCCGCGCCACTAACGTGAAAGCTCTCTGTATTCTTAACCAGTCGAAGTCCAGATCTCGAGGAGCGCGCGTGGTTTCACCATCACTCCTGACATTAAACTTAAGTCGGAGCCAAGAGGTGGCGACACTGACGACCACACGTGGCCAAGTTTCACGCCTGTCATTGGGCTTCCTGCTCCGTGGCACGAGGCAAGCCACCGAATATGGCCCCATGACCGATGTGTTGCGCGGCAGGAGAACCAGGGTACATCGATGGGCCAACGGAGGCGCAGGCATCGAGGCACTCTAAGAAAAGATGCTGCTCGGAAGCTTTCGCAGCACGAGTTTTACCACTGGTGTATCCATAACCTTATTTGTCATCGCCATAGGCGTGGGCACCACACAAGCATCACCATACGGCAAAAGAAAAAGTACTATTCGTGCGGGCAAGGACACGGTAACATTCGAGAAGGGGGATCACTCTTTATGCGCTGCTAATAGAAGCTCAGAGTGGTACGACGATGCATGGCGCATGACAGCGCATGACGGCAGAAGACACTGTGGGAAGTCTACAGTTTATTTAGAAAGAGTGGTCTTGGAAATTTCACAGTGTAGTGTGAGGGGGGGGGGGGGGGAGAAATGCAGAAATCAAAGATGGCTACGAGAGGATTGCGATTACGCATAGTGTAAATCGCCGTACAAAAGTGCCAGCATGCATTTTACGATGCACCTTGATATATTGCCAGCCTGATATTGTAAGTACACAATATTTCCCAGAGTGATCTATGTCGAGTTCCCCAAAATGATCGGCACAAGTGGTTCGCACAGCCACTTCCAAATGCTTCCCTCTCTTAAAATACATTTCAGTGCGTAAGAACATTTCACACCTGGACGATAGCAGAAGCCACATATGAATTTTTTGCAATCTTCGTTGCAGAAAAAAGTAGGATGCAGAAAGATAATTTAGAAGTAAACTATTAATTATGCGGTAAGTGTCATCATAACCGGTTTTTATCTGAGTGAGAAATGCTATTGTGCATTGTTTGTGTACATGAATCATTTCTCCATATCATCTGGAAACCCTGCAGTAGGCGCCTTAAAATGTGAGCTGCTTATGCGGGAACGAACTATAAAATACTATAAAAAACTACAAAAAAACGCACGTCTAACCTCATCTGCTTTGCTATTCATTCACAGAGCCTGTACCGGTCTTTGTGCACTATAAAGGTGTGCGTGCGTCTAAGGCACCGCATTCAGCGCCGCTTCCGAAGAGACGCTGTGCATGACGCCTTAAAGATATTCCAGGTGGCGGTGCCCGGGGGAGACCAAATACTTGACAAATTGTACGAGGTCACTGGAGGAGCGTTGGGGGTGAAAAAGAATCATGTACTTGAATAAAACGGCCTTTGGGTGCCCGTGTGAGTACTGCGTACAGTTGTTTCTAATCAATAGACGCCGCTCGCCTCTTTCTGCTGGCCTACAAATTTAGCATAGAATAGCCATCTCACCACACCCTCCGTTTTGGCGGCTCGGTGGCTGTGGTGTTCGGTTGGTTAGAACGACGTGGCTTAGAACGACGTGGATATCTGAAGCATTAAAACCCAGCATCGTGTTTGGAAATAGGTTGTTGGTTTGCATATGAGTGTTTAACCTGTTGAGGATTATGTGTTCTAAAAGCTTTCCGAGACAAGGGGTGAGCGAGATTGGATGGAGATTTGATAGTGGAGCCAGGAACCATCGCGGTGGCAGCTGAGGACCCTTTACCTGCACAGCTGCAGCCATGTGACATTCAACTTAAAATATATACAATTATTAGGCCCCATTGTGTTTGCGTGCTCGGGTGTGTGTAAGTGTTGTAGCAAATAAACTGAAGGTGCTGTAACTATCTCACTTATGCTTGACTCCGAAACCGAAACTCCCTGTATACATGGAACGTAATGTATTCTTGTGGCCGCCATTGTTTCCGCTTTCCCATTCTTTTTCTATTTATTGCGGGTCTTTGAATGGCCCCAGAGTGTGGCCATGTGACTCATCACTCTCCTGGCGTGCTTTTATTTAGCTTTCGAAAAGTGTCAGAGCTTCACCGCACGCTCAAGACACGGCGGCGTCATTGCCAACTGCACGGGAGATTTCACGACTGGTATACGTAATGAGTGATAAAAAAGTTTTAACTTCATTGAACTGTCGAAACGCGAGGCGCAAGACAGTGGGAAATCTTCGCAATTCAAAGCATGCGTGCTCCAGGTTTCGTCAAACTCAGGCGGCCATCTCTAGGAACCGCGATAAACGATATGGAGAACACAAGCCCAAGCTCCAAGCGAACTATTCAAACCCTTCGTCCGGGCGGTTATGCGCTTGGCTCACGCTGAAGAAAGAGGCGCGCTGGGACCGGAAGCGCACGGTGCGGGCTTTCAAAAGCTTTGCTATGATTCAAATGGTCGGGTTGACGGCGGCAGAACAATAACACTGTGTGTCTTACAGTGATTTAGTCTGGACAAAAGGTCTTATTCATTGCTCGCGAGCAATTATTTATATCCACCGCCATGTCTGCCCCATGACTGGAGAGTTCGTAAGCAATATAGGGCGCGGAGGCTTGAAGAGAAAACCGGCCGGAGAACATGAAGGGAGCTTCAAATCATAGAAAGACCTTCCCAGCGTGCGCCAGGAGAGAATGAGTGAACGGCTGGAAGCAGATGCACAAATGGAGTTACCGGAGGGGAATCCTGCGGAATAATTAGACCATCTTCAGCAAAAAATCCCCTTTATACTACTTTGCATATCTCCTTTCGCAACGTCGTTATTACAAGTGATCACCTAAAACCCTGCGTAGTTGGCACAGCCAACTTCGACGATGTCTTTAACTACCTCTGCACTTAAACGAGAAAATAGGAGCTTTTGTAATTAGTTTGAAGCAGCACTACTGCACCGATACAGGCGCTAGCGAAAAGTCCAGAGCCGGGGGTGGAGCATGTCTTCGGATATCTGAAGCATTCTGTCCTGTCGTTCACGTCGTTCCCTGTCGTTCTAAGCATAATGCTTCAGATATCGGAAGGCATGATCCACCCCTGGCACTGCTAACGAACACGAGCGCTGCTGACCTTAGACCTTAAAAAGTCATTTGACAACGTGTACCACAGTGCCATCTTCATGCTCTGTCCGATCTGGGTGTTTGGTGTCGAACGCACTCCTACATCACCGCTTTTCTCCGAGATCGCACAGCAGCAATCCCTGTAGGCCCCCTGAAATCCACCCCTTTCCCTCTGGGTAATCGAGGAACACATCAAGGGTCTGTACTATCTCCCTTTCTTTTTAACATCACACTCATCCCCATGGCCCACAAACTTTCACAAATTCCGGGACTCTCCAATTCTTTCCACGCAAACGACATTACCCTGTGGGCCGCCACAGGCAATGTCGGAAGCATGGAAGAAACTCTTCAGGCTAGAGCGAACGTGGTGGCGGAGTGCGCGGCCTCCATAGGCCTCGCTTGCTCCCCAGCCAAGTCCGAACTCCGGTTACTCCACCCAGCCTCACATAAAAAGGATAACCCCTCTATGCTCATCACTATAGATGGGCAACCGGGGCCAGAAGTGCACAAGCTTCGCGTAATAGGCATGTTCCTGCAAGACAACGGGCTTAATACGTAGACTGTCTCCAAACTCACTGCCACCACGCACTAGATCATTCGACTGATCAAAAGCATAGCCAATAAACACCGTAGCAAGCGCGAACACGACCTCCAAAGACTGGTATAGGCATTCGTGATAAGCCGGATGCTATACTCCCTGCCCTACCTCTAGCTTATCAAAACGAAGACAGAAAAGGTAGGCGCACTAATTAGACACGCCTACAAGGCGGCCTTAAGTCTGCCCAAACGCACACCCACCTTTGGTCTCTTACGCATGGGAGTCCACAACACGCTTACTGAGCTGGCGGAAGCACACCGCATAGTCGAATTCCAGCCTCACTCCAGCTCCGACCAATTGGTCCACCTCCCATTTACTCACACAAGGTACCGAAATACGTCAGCGGCCATCTCACTATTCACCCTCTACCTAAAAACAGGCATCCAGTCCACCACCAGGCTCGACGGGCAGCCCGCGCCTTGCATAAAACACATGAAAATGAACGGGACATAGTCTACGTAGACGCCGCAGAGTACTCCCAACCCTCTGCGTACTCTCCAACAAACTAAAACACTTGAAATCAGGCTCAATCCGGGCAAACACCTCGACAGAAGCAGAAGCAGCAGCCATTGCGCTAGCGATATCGTCTTCCACTGCCACTTACCCTGAGCGATTCCAAAACCTAAATTCAAAATTTTGCCCGCTGGCAGATACATTATGCAGCCTATAAAATTCTCATCTCAAACCCCCAACCGCCTCGCCCTATCCAAATAGTCGGGGGTACTGGCCCATTCGGGCAACCCCGGTAACGAAGCGTCTCATTCGGCTACTCTAGTGTACGTCAACCGAGCGGTGTGTACAGAAGACCCAGGCAGCGCGAGAGACCGGCTGATCACATATCACGACATAACGCTACACTACCGCGAAGAACGTATACTTTACCCCCGCCACACACATCGCTGACAAAACAACAACAGACGACCTGGCGACAACTCCAGCATGGCACCTTTCCCTCTCCAGCGCTACTTACGCTTTTCTTCCCTCCTGCTCACACCCCTGAATGTTCTCTCTGCGAGATCGCGAGAGCCACACTCGACCACATTATGTTCACCTGCCGACAACTGCAACAATGGGCCCGACAATGGGCCCTCGCGGACTCTGAGGGGTGGGTGGTCGTGGTTTCTAGCTCCGACCCGGCCTCGCAACTGAGGCTGGTGCAGTGGGCGGAGAAGGTCGCCGTCAGACACGGGCTGCCGGCTACCACCCACGAGCAGGAATCAGCCCACCTCTGAAATTGTGAGCTATAAGTGGTCCGCCAATAATAAAGTTTTTCACCACCACCACCACGACTACGTGAATATGAATGTCGCACGTTTCTTGTTTAATAAGTTAATGGAAGTGGTATACGAGGTCTGTTAGAAAAGTATCCGACCTTTGGCCGTAGAAAAGAAACTTGCATAACTGGAACGGTGAAAACCTAGTCACCTTCAAAATAGTCTACTTGGTACTCCACACACTTCTCCCAGCGGTGCTGCCATTGTGCGAAGTATTCCGAAAAGGCCCCTTTCGGAATGGAGTTTAGCTCAGCTATCGTTGCAGCCATAATGTTCTTCCTTGTCTGAAATCGCCTCCTTTCAATGGCCTTTTAATTTTGGGAACCAGCCAGAAGTCGCAGGGGCCATATCAGGACAGTAAGGAGTCTGTTGAACTACAGGAGTCTGGTTTTTCGCCAAAAAATCTAAAACGAGTGCGAGGAATGTGCGGGAGCATTGTCGCGATGGGTGCGCCAATTTCCTGTTGACCTCAGCTCCGGGTTCTTGCGCCTCACAGCATCACGTAGGCAACGGAGGACATCCCTATAGTACTCTTTGGTCATTGTTTGACCCTGTGGAGTGTGTACTCGTGGTCTGCCACACAGAGGGTGTCAAAGAAAGCACTCAGCATCACTTTCACATTGCTGCGCACTTGGCGGGCCTTCTTAAGTCTTGGTGACGTGGAATGTTTCCACTGTGACGACTGGGATCTGGTTTCCGGGTCGTACCTGTACACCCAAGACTCGTCAGCAGTGATTATGATGTTGATGAAGGCGGGGTCACTGCGGAATCCAGCATGTCTTGTGAGACTTCAACACGAAGCTGGTTTTGCTCCACCGTGAGCAGCTTCGGCACGAATTTCGCCGCAACTCTCTCCATGGCCAAATCTTCGGTGATAATGAAATGTTCGGAAAAATTGCTCATGTCCACCTCTTCCTCAATTTCTCGGATAGTCACTCGACGGTCCCGCATCACCATAGCGTTCAGTTCGGCAATGGCATGTTGATGGCCGATTGGAGCGTGGCTCGTTCTCCACCAATGTGCAGCCATCTTTAAATCAATTGTACCACTGCTTAATCTGTGTGCTGCTCATAGCATCGTCACCGAAACCCGTCTGAATATTTCGAATGGTTTCCACTTGGCTGTCGCCCAGTTTATGGCAAAATTTGATGCAGTAGCGCTGCTTCTTTCACTCCGCCATTTTTCTTGCAATAAAAAACCGACGAGAGCACTACGCCCTACCTCACTCAAATGCTGCGTCCCAGCGACTGACGCTATCGGCAGGCGGGAAAAAATTCATGCATGCGCATGAAGGTTCAAGGTCGCCTGATGCAAGCGCGCTTGTTTCATATCCATCAGGTGTTCGCAAAAAAAAAATAAAGTCGGATACTTTTCTAACAGATCTCGTATACGTCTGCAGAGAGTTCAGAGTACGTATTTCTAGATTTCTAGCAGCCGTGCTTCAGAAGGTAGTTCTACTGCGACTCAGCTTCCGAGTGCCGTGCTTCATTGCGCGGCAGAGGAGTTCAGCACTTTGACACTTGCTCGTAGTAAGTGCTGCATGTTTCTAATAAAGCAAAGCAGCAATGTATGCATAAAATCAAATATACAACTATTTATTTTATTTACACATACTGCAGTCATAAAGACCAAGCAGGGGGGCAACATTCAAAAAGCAAAAATAATATCAAACACTACGCAAATCCAGCGTTCCGGCAACAATAAAAGAAGAAAACCAAACAGAGGGCAATGATATTGTTAAGTTTACACATACAATAAGACACTTTTTTCAAAAGCAGCGGCATCCTGAGCCGAAAAGACATTTGCTGGCAGTGAGTTCCATGCTGTGATTGTTCGGGGAAAAAATGAGTTTTTGAACGTATTTGTGCGTGCAAAGTACGGGGTAAGGTTATGGTTGTGGCTATTGCGTGTCTGTCGTGTAGAACGGGGGGATATATAGGGAGCAGCATTAATATTAAATTGACTAGAGTAAAATGAGTACAGAAATTTAAGCCTTGCGAGTGCTCTCCTTCTTTCTAGAGTGGATATGTTCTTCGTAGACATCAGAACGGATGGCGAGATAGAGCTATGGTAAGCGTTAAAAATGAAACGGACGGCTTTTCTTTGGATCATTTCAAGTTTCTTTATATCCTTTTTTAAGTGCGGATCCCATACGACGGAAGCATACTCAAGTTTCGGACGAATTAGTGTGTTGAAGGCAAGTTGTTTAAGTTCAGAGGGAGCGTGTTTTAATTTGTGTCTTAGAAGGCCGAGGTTCCTTGAAGCAGACGAGCAAATGCTATTAATGTGGCTGGAGCATGAAAGGCGATTTGTAATGGTGACTCCAAGATATTTGTATTCGCTCACCTGAAGCAGTGGAAGATTGTTTATTGCGTAATTAAAACTGTATGGCGCTTTCTTGTTAGTAACCTGAAGAAGAACCGATTTGTCGCTATTTATTTTGAGCATTGAGAGCCTGATTGAGAGCCCGATTGAGAGCCCGATTTTTGTCAAAAGAAAAACAAAACAGAAAAAATTCTGGCGCGCACTTTGGCTCTCTTCCTGGCGCATTGTTTGGAAATGACTGCGAGACTGTTTGTGCTGTACTAGTGCTTTATTTGACAAGACACTTTGACAACACATTAACTACACACTTTCACTGCCGACTTTGACTGCTTCTTTAGCACGACTCTTTCTCTGCTTCGATGAGTTCGGTTGTACCCATGGCTCTTTTCACAGTAATAAAGTGTGTAATGTGTTCACCCACGGACGCCTTACGCCCCCTTTCGGAGCGGACAACTATTTTTTATTAGTTGTCATCGGCTCAAAAGAGGGCGTCAGGCATCCGTGTGTGACCTCATTACTGCGAATCCGCGCACTCTGACTTCATAATCATTTCGACCAACCGAAAACCATGACACCTCTGCTGACAACCTTCTCTCGACAGCGATGAGGCATTAAAGGCTTTCGCCCTAAAAGAACCCCTCTTGATAAAAAAATATTGTTACACCCCTAACGCCGCCACCGAGACGTTCTAGCCGGTTCATCAGTTTAGGAACACAGGGCCAGCGGCGAGCAGCGGAGCTGCCGGAAGACAGAAAATTCATGAAAACAAGGGACTTGGACAATGACATTGCTGCTGCTTTTGTACCTTGTGTTTACGTCTGCATGTGCACTCGCTTTCCCAGCGTCGAAGAGTCCAGAAAAGCTGCACGCTGCCTGCGATAAAGCTTAAACTCTATTTTCCTTGCTTCGCCTTCCTTGCCTTTCTTGGAACTTCAGTTCCGGAACATTTCCCCCGTCGCAGGCGAATCCCTCTAGGCATGTCAGACATTGGCGCGCGGGTGACAAAGTTTCAGCTTTACTTCATGCATGAGTGAGGCTAGTACGTGCCGAACGTCGGCCACATCGGGTTAAAAGGCATTGCAGACATCATGCAAGAAGCTTATAGGGTGGAATCAGCTTTATCTCAGGCAGCGTGTACTTTTTCTGGACGTTTCGACCCTGGGAAAGCGAGTGCACGTTCCCTTTAAACGCTAGGTACAAAAGCAGCAGTAATGTGATTGCCCACGCCCCGCGTTTTCATGAATTTTCTCTGAGCAAAAGCAGCGGTACTGCAAACTCTACGAAGCCCTCTGCATGCCCCCATTGCTTACAGGGCTTGGTTTTATTTTCGGCTCGCGTTCTTTGATACGAAAGACTTGAGAACGCTATCATCGTGGAGGCTTTAGCTTCATTTTTAGAGCGAAAGCTCTACCTCGCGACCAAAGTTCTAAAAGCCGGGCCGTCGCTGAAGCCGTTCTTGACCTGAAATAAATATTGCCATGACTAGGGTTTGAACCTGCAGCGGAGCGAACAGATCAGCTTCGCTGGCCACTGCACGAGAGCAGTATGCTATCACCGCAGCCGAATCACACCTTGTGTAAAACTGCAAGTCTCTCTCGCGCTGTGCATTCCACATCGTCTTATCCAACTTCGATCTGCAGCGCCATCAGATAAGATCAGCTTATCCTTGATCAGAGCCTAACCAGAGTCTAATATCGCCGCCAGACGTGCCGGCAACCCAGCAAAGCAAAACCATTAGCCAATCAGGATCAGTGCATGCCTTCGCACGTCTGCTTGGTTTAGCGACGTTAAAATCCTGCCATTTTTTGTGCTGTGTACCGGTAAGGCACGACTCTCATTCTGAGCTCACGTCAGTTATGTCGCGACGGTCCATGCTAGTAGCAGACAGGCTGCGTGCATCTGGTTTATTTAGTGGCTTCTGACGAAAACAAGGTCGCTCTTATAGGATCCGCTGGCCACTCGCTGTGCCCTGAAACATGCGAGTAGTTATGAATCAATCAAGTGAGTCTGTAAGTAAGTCATTAGTAAGTTCAAGGAGAGTTTCCTCATAGTTTACTAAGAAGACGCTGATACAGATCCCGAACACTACTGTCACATTTGTTAACCTATCATTTCTCTTGAAGCATCGGCACCTTTTCAGGACATCTTAACAATGCCTTTTTTCAGGCCATATCAGTGGCAAGACGTTAGAGCAAAATAGTCGCACAAGAATCATTCGCATTAGCTGCTAATATTGCGAAAGGTCAAAAGACAGAACGATTGTTCTTTTCGGAATACACATTTTTAAACTATGGTTCTTCCAGATATTAAAGACTAGGTTGCAATTTGGATGGCTTCTTCTGCATGCCGTGCCGAAAAAAAAAACTCGCGTTTATCGAAGCGCCGTAAGTGTCGAAGAGACGTCAAACAAAAAAAAAAAAAACTGCGAACACCAAATGGAAAGCGCGCACAAGCAGCGAGAGATTATCTTAAGCGGCCAAAAATTTCTGCTTTCGTAACGCACAACTGCAATTCTGTCGGCTATAGCTCGCGTAATGCAAAGATGCAAAAGCGGTAATTGTCCCAGAGTACTAAGTTACATCGAAAAATACACACTTGGCTGACACAATACACAATTCGTACTCATCGTAACTGACACAGCACACACTTAGTAGACACATCGGAAAGCAGGGGCTTAGCAGACCCGTGCACGTCTGACGCATCGACAACAAAAGTGCTGAAGTTGCTGGTGAAAAAAATATAGCACCTGCTGCTGAAGCTAGTTTATATCACTTTGGTGGTCACACTGGAAAGCCACTCTGAAATCCGGCAGCGCCGTCAGGCATGTTGCAGCAGCGGCAAGCATCCCCGTAGAGATCGCCCACGTAGACATCGCTAGAGCAGAGCGCATAGCAGGAGGCAAAAAAAAAAGGCTGTCTTCCTCAATGGTTCAATTCTTTTTATCGGTGCTGTTAGAGTGACGTAAGAAGCCCAGCCTATAAGCCTTCTACGCGGCCAGAAGAGCTGCAGTGTCAGTTTCGCGAGGGGACAGTGATGGAGAGGTAACGACCCTGTTGCTGCTTGTCGCTCGCAACCAACTCTTAGAGGAGGCCCCTGAGGACTACCGGGACCACCATAGTTGGCCGCAAGAGGCAAGTCCGGGAGGAACAGCGGTAAGAGGGGGTACTCGACAGATGCCGTGAGTGCACCGTAGAGGCTCCACCGCTGGCTGACGGAACCCGTCTTTAGGACATTGGTCAAGCTAGTCTGCTGCAACTGCCAACGCGAAGTCGTCAGATTCATCCACCTGTCGAAGAAGCTGGGTCCGAAAGTTCTGTCTGGGAGCGCAGTGGCAAAGAAATTTGCGTCGTCCAGCTGAGCATCGTCACTTCTCGTCCTCAGGTAGGTGCTGGTGCGGCTCATAACGACATCACTAAGGGCGTCTCGCACTTCTTCGACGAGGACTTCAGCTATAAGATTTCCAGTGAATAGGCTGAGCCAAGCAATGCCTACGCTGCTCTCCACTTGCACTAGGTAGCGGCGAGTTTGCGCCGACGAAGGAAGCCCCATTAGCTCAAGTGTGCCATTGTAGAATTCCCGGTCAGCCATCCATCCTAGCTCTGTTACCCCGCGGAGCCCCAGGCTCAGCGTCATAGCCTCCCGCACCTCCGTGTTTAGTTGCAGGAGGTAGACGAGAGCCCGGAACATGTCGGAGTTCTCTGCTTGTACCATCGGCAGAGAATCTCCCTGCTCACACGAAGTACTGATTGAATAGTAGTACCCAGCGGCTGGTGGAGATGCTGGGAGTCGCAGTGTCAGTAAAGTCCGTACTGAGATACACGAAGTACTTTTTTCAGATTGGCCATTGCGGGTCCAAGCACTGCCAGAGTCAGCTTATTCGTTACCTCAATCGTAGCGAGCAGCTCATCGGTACGCGATTCAGGTCAGTCGAAAAGACGCAGAATACTCTGCACGTACTTCTGGTACTCGAGCGACTGCGTCGTTCATCGTGGCTGGCTGCCAAACGTGCGCATCAAGGCAATCCAGACTCTGAAAGAAGGGCTGGGCCCGATCTTCAGTAGGCGCTCCCCCGTTTTGCTGCGATAACGTGACTGATCGACAGTAATCTGGAACTGCAGGTGAAAGTTGTTGTTTCCGGAGAGGTCAATCAAAATGCCGAGCAGGTCCTTGCTAGATGTCTCAGGCCATAGCAAGTAGGGTTGGGCTATAAGCAGCTTTAGACTGCCAAGGCTGCTTTTTGGGAGGTCTATGCATGATGTGACCAAGGCGGACACCCTTATTTGAGCACTTGATATTGACGCATCGTGGTTGCTGAGTTTCCAGGCCACCGACTCGATGGAACTCGAAGCACGTTCGTACATTGCGTCTTCGACAACGTTGATGACAGACAGCAGACGGTGGCGTTGTTTCCAGCCGTCGCAAACAAATCGGTAGAAATTTTTGCAAGGGTCCTAAGATCGGTTGATTGACGATTCAATGGCGGCCGTGTATTTCTGGCACATTCCTTTCTCACAGCCAGAGAACAACCGCAGGCTCGCGTGGCTCACACGGAACCGCAGGAGGCTGACGATTTCCCTGCCCTGCACACGGAACCAGTGCGTTAGGCATAAAATGCCCAGCATGGAACAAAGTACGGCCAGCAAGACGGCCTTCTCTCATTACGTAGTACTCACTGCAGATCTCAACAAGCAAGAAATAACAGCTGAGCATGGCCAGAATCTTGTGCTTTCCTCCGCAAGCAATCGGGAAGCGCACTCCTTAGAAATTTTTTACGCTTTCGTTCGACATATACATATTGCAGCATGTGGCAAGAAAAAGTACATACCCTTAATCTTGATGTCAAGTAACAGTGCACTCACCGGACCTGGTAACAGCTCTCTGAGGTGTTCTGATACGTCTACAGGGCACCTCATGAGAAATTCTTAGGCTTCAGAACACTGAGCCTTGGCATAAATTGTCTCAAAGTTTGTTGCCACATGGACCTCTTCGTAATGATGGCGCGCTTTCCTTTAGGGTCGCAAAAAAAGGCCTAGGAGATGGGTCTTTTTGCTTTTTCCTTAGTACCAAATTGTTTGCGAGCGAGACCTTTCGCAGATTTGGAATGATTTCACAAAATACAGAAAGGAGACTGAAGCTGTGCAGAGCAATACCAGTAACAAACGAATCACAGCTCTTGAGGAAGCAGAAAGACTCATGCCTTCATCCTTTCTGTGCATCAGACACATGAGGACACTTCGTCTTTCTGGGTCATCATTTTGAAAAGGTTTACATGGCAAAGGTCTTTGGTTAAATTTCTACAAAGAGTCCTTTCTGGGAACTTGAGCATCCGGTCCTCGTGCGGCACACTGCAGAGATATTTGAATGCCTTAGTGAGCTGCGACCGGTACCTGTGACTGCATTTTCAATGACATCAGAGATTAGCAGATTTTATTGCAGATGCTGAGATAATGGAAACTGTAAGTGAAAGCATGAGGTTTGAGGGAAGTACGCTTCCTGATTGCTTGTGGGCAAGTGCGGCGTACTCACCGGTGATACAATGGGTACAAGCTTTCCCCTCGCCTGGTGCTAGGCTTCTTTAGGGTGACATGCTTGCGAAATGGTTCTTTCGCCCCCACCTTTTCTTTCGCCCCACCTTGATATGAAGAAAATACCTTGGGCTACGGCGTTCTTTGGCCTCAGATGCCCTTGCGCCACAAAAAATCACAATTATCATCATGCTTGTGGGCAAGTGTCCGGCCTTTTCCGGATGTTACCGATGTTCTTTGCCCTCTAAGTTGTGCATTGAGTACTTTGTAATGAAAGGCATCTGCATCGAATTGTATTTGGCACCCATCCTGAGCTACTTTCCATCTCCACAAAATGGTAGACAACAGTAAAGACCTTCATGCACACAGTGGCGCATTTTGTCTGTTTCTTCATGGTCCGGTGATTTTTGCTGTTTACTGTTATGAGTAATGAATTTTGGGCAATGAATCATAATGATTCGGATCTCAGTAAATGGCTTTTGCAAGCTTCTATGAAAGCCGATTTTCCAATAGCGAATGGTCAAATGCATGGGTAAAATTTATAATTTGTGTTGTGTGGCTACTAAATGAGGTTATTTATGTTTTCAGATGATTCCGACACCAATGTTCAGAGGTACGATGTGTGGAGTTTGTCATGAAAATAAAACGTATGTACTTGTATTCACCCAAAACCAGCGCCACCTCTATTAAAAATAGAGGAGGCGCTGCCCAAACACTCACTACTCTTTCATTCTAAGCTGCATTCTTTGTACGTATGCAATACGTAATATGCGTAGAGGAAAGTCTTGTACTTAACTTATTTCTTCGACCTCTGGACGGCTATATCTGCAGTGAACATTCTGGGCGGAAGCTATACATAGACGTATGTGCATGTAGTACTACTGAAAGTACAATCGGGAGCAAAAATAAGACCCCTGCCAGCGTGTGCCGATCCGCGCAAACTGCATGCGAGCGCCGCCTGACGAAGCACTCCTGGTGCTGAGACCGGCGCAGTGGCGCGCAATGCGTAGCGCTCCTCGAGATGGGCGCGCGCCACTGCGCTGGTCTCGTCACCAAGAGTGGTTAGTCAGGCGGCGCTCGCAAGCAGTTTGCGCGGATCGGCACACGCTGGCAGGGGTCTTATTTTTGCTCCCGATAGTACATAATTACAATACAGACTATTTCTGTTCTAGATAAAATGACTTCCAACTGAACGGAGGAAGTATGCATACACATTACGGAACCTTTAATAAGAACACAACAGAAGCATTCGTTGCGAAAAAATGATTTCGTTCTCGTGCATAGCATGGCGTAACTTTCCGTCACCAGGAATGTGATTGTCATACGGAGTCGCCGTTTCTGACATTTAGTCCGTGGCTCATGTTCCGGAAAACCCTCCGGCAACGCATTACCAGCGGGTTTCTCTGTACAGCGGAGCATTTTTTGTACAGTATAGCCTTGATCTATGGAGCCGGCTGTGGCCAGTTCGCCTTACCTACACTGGAAAAGTCACGCTGCCTCTGGGCCTGTAAAAGAAAAGGATAACGATGTTAACTTCTACTTGTGAGTTATGCTTTGAAACTGCAGAAAATATATTAAGGAATCCTTCAGGTAAAAACACTACACATATGCCTTGAGGCGCGGTATAGTCCAACGTTCGGAGTCAGTTTCGACCATGTGAATTTCTTAATGGCCATGAATATCTTACTCTAAACAGAGATGAGTAGCGGTTGTGTTATTGCTTCTCCAACACTGGGCCACCTTCGATAACAATCGAACCCAGGCGCTGAAGTTTTGCCAGAGGAGTTCATTACCAATTTTTAATGAATCAATCACACATTGATTCTGAAGCGCCAGCTTAGCTCTTAGGGGTGAATCAGGGCGAGAACACCGCCATATATGGGTGCCGGATAGCCCACTCATGTAATCGTTCGAGTATACACGAGTAAAATCAGACATTCACAGGCAGCGCAAAATGCACAGTCACATTAATAAAACTCAGACCATTTTAGTGTAGTGCTTCTACATGTATAAGGTTCGGAGGACTGTTCGGCTGACACCTTATGGTGTCACATGAGGCTACGCAGCTACTACAGCGAAACTGGCCCTGAAATAGCGAACAGATTAACAGTGGCGCGCAGCGTTGCCAGCTATTACTGGGGTAGCTTGAGCGCGAGATAAATAAAAAGGTGAAAAACAATGGAAAGCGAGGTTACTTCCACATTAACGTTTCGCTGAATGAGGTCAGTGGAGAAGCGTTTAACGTCCAGAGTGATGGCAATTGCGGGAAAAAGACAGGCGTGTTCAGTGCGAAGGGCAATTTCGGTTAGCAATAGCTTTCTAAAAAACGATTTCGAAAAATTAGAGCGACACTTAAGCTCCGCCTCAAAGGTATGATAGTTTTTTGCTACTTTCTTGATTAGTGCCTACCGGTTTGCACGCACTCATTAGCATGCATCAGTAGGCATACTAGACGACGTGACACTGACACACCACAAGACACACTCATCATCATCATCAGCCTAACTACGCCGGCTGCTAAGCAAAAGACCTCTCTCATGTGTCTCAAATTAACTCTGTCCATTGCCAGCTGGTGCCACTGTAACCCTGCAAGACACACTAGGCCTCCTGTTAAGCAAGTCAAATAAACGCGCCTCAGTGGCCTAGCAGTAGCGTGTATTACTCCCCACCCATCGGTCATGGTGTTGATTTCTAACTAAACACCCCAATTTTTTAATCGGAATTACTTTACACCCTTACGTGTCATGATGCCATTTTAGTCATGCTACGACCGCATAATCGCAGTTTCAGTCATACTTTATTCATTTTCATTCCAAAACTCAATATGTTACGTCACGATCCTCCCAGCCAATCAGGATTTTCTCGACACGCGAACGCAAATAACTACCGCGGTATGTTCGCTCAACGGGAGCTTAACGCTGTCGCGTAAAAATTTCACTGAGTGATATTCATTAAGTAGTCGCCTTAACATCGAACACATACCACATTTTTCTTGAAAAGTGTTGAAGGCCCCTTTAGGTGCGAAGTGAACTCTGCCGCGTCCTTGGTGGATTCGTAAAGGCTACTGTATACGCACCCTTTCGCTACGGATGGAGAGCAGAGGATGACGAAGCAAGCACTCAGCTTTGTTGTACCAATGTTATGTGGTAACAGGCGAGGGGTTCTATGCAGCTATTGCTTTAGAATTACTGCGCGCCTTGCAGTGCGGAATTTCGGGGCTATATTTCTCCAGTGGGCTGTGGAAATGAAAATGATAGCAGTAAACAGTTAAGAGACAGAACGAGAGCATCATGGGTCATGGAATAAACATGAGTTGATGATAACGTAG
Organism: Amblyomma mixtum; assembly: GCF_055824585.1. NCBI lineage: Eukaryota > Metazoa > Arthropoda > Arachnida > Ixodida > Ixodidae > Amblyomma > Amblyomma mixtum. The sequence continues at coordinate 220,310,309 of NC_143013.1, read as the reverse complement.
TAGAAATCAAAACAAAGTGCCATGTGCAAGGCAAATAACACGAAGGCAAGAAAACCTATAGCCGTTAAGGGTAAGGGACTGGATACCGAGAGAAGGTAAGCGTAGCAGGAGGCGGCGGATACGAGAGAGGCCTTTGTCATGCAATGGGCGTAGTCAGGCTGCTGATGGTTATGATGACCACTTTGTCGACTTCCGGCAAAAAGCTGGAGAAATTGAATGCTGGCAACGTTATTTCATTAGCTGCGGGTACTCATGTGGCCGGAGTCAGCCAACGAAGTCAAAACGCCGGCAAATTTAACTCCGAGCTATTTTGTCGGCTCTCGACACAATAATCTCGTATAGCTTTGAATGTTCAAAGCCATGCACCATGCGGCGACGGCAAAGGGAGCGACAAGCGCGGGTCCCGAATTTCTTGCGATGATACTGCAGCGCCCCCCTTAGGCACGCACGAAGTGGACGAAGCGAGCTGAGCGCGAGCCCACCAGAACTCATCCGCCTCGCAGTCGAAGCCAGCTGCCATTACGCTACTTCTGATTCTAGCCCTTCCTCGATCGTTCATGGCCAGATTTAGACAGCACCGCATACACTACTCGCGCGGCTCCTCCTGCGCCTTGCCGCAGCTTTTCGCTGCGAGATATACAGGCTTAACCTTAGCTAAGCCACAGCCAATTTTTTTTTTGTCATAGGTATATACCACGACAATTTCTAACATATGCGTTGCTGAACTCAATATCAGTTATTAACGACAAAACACAGTTCAGAAAACGTTTTTTCAGGTCTGCACCCGCCGCGGTGGCTCAGTGGTAAGGCGCTCGTCTACCGAGCCGGAGTACCGGGGTGCGTATTCGCCAACTGCAGCCTGTACAGCCACAAGGCTTGAAACCACGGTGAATTGATCACGGTGACTGAAGATTGTCACAACGGCTTACCTAAAAGGGATAAAAATCCTCTTAAACGGCGTTATATGCCACTGAGAATCACGATTTGCGACCTAAAAGGGAAAAAATGAGAAAAAATGAAAATAAAAAACAATAAAATTAGAGTACAGAGAGCGGAGTCAAACGGCCGACCTTCCATACGCAACACGTGCCTCTAATCCACTGCGCCATAGCGGCTTTTTTTTTTCTTATTTATTGCCTGACTTCGGCAAGAACCACAGTACACAAATACACTTACAGAGCGCAATGAGCAATAATTAACAACACTATCCGCCCGGGGGTGCGTAGCTTCATCATATTAAAACTCCTTAAGCGTCACCAAAGGCTCGACTCTTTCGAGCCACTCGGGAGCTTCAGGAGCAAGTTTCTGAACTTCAATATACTTATGCATGCACTCCCGAAAATAGATCCGTGCTGGCCGTGCATCAGGATCGCAATGATATCCTGCCATTCTGGAGCGCCAAATACAATGGAGGCCCATTAGCATAATGAGGTCGAATGGTGTCCCATCCTCACTCTCTACAGGCAAGTACCGAATACCATGAGCGTCGAGCGGAAATTCCTTTGTAAAGTCCGTTGCAAAATGTCCCAAAAGTATACCCCCTCCCAACAGTGCAAAAAAACGTGGTCTATTGTTTCTGGTTGTTTACAAATTAAACAATGTGATCCCCAAGGTAGAAATAACTGCTTCCTTTCCAAGAATTCCTTTACTGGTAGTGTTCCGGTATGTAATTTAAAGAAAAAAGTTTTTGCACTTGGCGGCACCTGCATCGCCTTCACACGCTTAAGTACGTCGCGTCCCAGGCCTCCATTGTATAAGGCCCTGTACATAGGTTGCGGAAGAACTACATCGCACAAATATTTATACAACTTCTTCCTGCTAACAGAAGATAAATATTCATACGAAAATCGAACAGACAGGAATCGAACACTCACGACAACATCTCTAAAGTAACCAAAAATACGTCCCGAGAACCTTTCGGTTGTGACAACAAAGTCCGGCAGTGCATTTCCGAGCCTTAATTGGCACACAGTGCGCAAAAACGGATCGCTTACATCGCGCACAAAACAAAATCTGCTTACAATCTGCCGCAGAAATAAGTGTCCCAGACTCAGGCCGCCATCCTTCACCCGCCTAAACAAATTGGTCCGGCTACAGCGTTCCCAGTCCGCAGCCCACACAAAAACGGCAAAGATCCGGTGCAGTCTCTGTACGTTCATCCTTGCACAATGCAACACTCGCATCACATACCACAGCCTAGACATAAAAAACAGATTGCACACTGTGGCCCTTGCGAAAATTGAAAGGTGTCGCCCTTTCCACCTTTCCACCTTTTCACGCGTGGCTTGCGTCTGTGCTTTCCAGTACGAATCGCTATCGCGATAACCGTCCAGTGGAACGCCTAAGTACTTTACTGGGGTCGTCACCCAGGACACGTTTGCAAAATTGCCGGGCTTCGTTAGCCATTCTCCGTGCCAAAGCCCCAGGGACTTTGACCAATTCACTTTACTACCGGTGATCTTGGTGAATTCTTTTACGCATGCCACGGCCTCGGTTATACCCTCCCGGTTCACTGTGAACACCGCGACATCATCCGCATAAGCCAGCAGCTTAACTTCTGCTGCCTGTAGCTGGAATCCTCGAATTTTTTCACTTTCCATGATATTCAAACACAACGCTTCAATGTAAATGCAGAATAGAAGAGGGCTGAGGGGACAACCCTGGCGCACCGAACGCTGCAGGCTAATGGGGGCCCCCAAACTCTTATTTACAATTAATCTTGTCGTGCAGCTCCGGTACGCCAAGGCCACTCCCTCACAAATAATGGACCCTAAATTCACATGGTCGAGTATGCAGAACAGGATATCGTGCGAAACACAATCGAATGCCTTCTCAAGATCTAGCTGAAGGATGGCTACACAGCTATTTGTGTAATCACAACATTCCAGCACACACCTCGCTTTATGAATATTGGAAACAATAGAGCGTCCCTTGATCCCACACGTCTGGTGGGGACCGACTATATCCTGAATTACTGACTGTAGTCTACAGGCTAAAATCTTCATGAAAACTTTATAATCCACGTTTGTGAGGGCGATAGGACGATATGCTGTGACCTGCTTTAACTTTTCTGCGTCATCGGATTTAGGGATTAGCACTGTATGGGATTTACCATAAGACGGGGGCAATTCATTTTCTTTATAGGCTTCGTTAAAAACTACTGTCAGTACTGGCACTATTTCGCGTTTATATGCTTTGTAAAAAGCGGCGCTTAACCCATCAGGTCCAGGAGATTTTCCCAGGTTCAAATTTTCTATCGCTTGCTCGACCTCCGACGCAGTTATCGACAGCTGCAGCCTTTCTTTCTGTTCGTCATCTAATCGCGGCAAAGCACCAAGAAACTTTTCCTTGAATGCGTTCACATCCACTTCTTGCTTTGCAAACAGCGCCTGATAATATTCAAGAAATGCCTGCTGGATATGCCCGCTTTCTCCAGATAACGACTGCGCCATAGCGGCGATGTCAAGCCGTCGTTCTGAATGAATATTTATAACCAGCCTTAATGGTGGCTGCTACCTGCCGGTGGGCGGCGCTGTCATCGCTGGCTGTACCGGCTGCATTTGGCGAACACGCTACCGGGGTTCGAACCCGACCGCGGTGGCCGCGTTTCGATGGAGGCGAAACGCAAGAGGCACCCGTGTGCTGTGTGATGTCAGTGCACGTTAAAGATCCCCAGGTGGTCAAAATTATTCCGGAGACCTCCACTACGGCACCTCTTTCTCTCTTTCTTCTTTCGCTCCTACCTTCCTCCCTTCTCTTACGGCGTGGTTCAGGTGTCCGCCGAGATACCTGAGACAGATACTGCGCCATTTCCTTTCCTCAAAAAACAATTTACCAATTTTACAAGCACTTTAACCCGAAGCCATCGGTTAATGTCTGATTTCAGTTTTCATTGATTGCTGCACACTGCTCAACCGCTGTAAGCAAGGATCTGTAAGTAAGGAGATCTGATTGACCGGGTGGACCAACAGTTTACACCTGGTGACTGGCATTCAAAATTAAAAGACCTCTAAAATCGCTGTCACTGGTTCATCCCCATCCGCGGGCAGTAGTTTCCCTTTCAACGCTGCCGCCACTGTTTTGCGCTTACCACGGCCCTGCTTCGAGACATGCACGCACCATTCGACCACGTATCCTCTCAGGGGACACTTGGCCGGTGGTTAACTGCAGTTTTAAAGCAGCTTTTTTCGTGCACTAGTACTATGGCCCCCACTCGCAAATTTCGGCGAGGTTGCTCTTTCCGCTCCAACCGTGCCAACGATGGCAGGCTGGCAGTTCAAATAATGATTGGTCGCGAGAGGAACTGCTCGGGAAAAGCAACCTGGTTCGCACGAGCTCCATCGGTGGCAGCATTTGCCATCGCAGGGCAGGGGCGCTACGCTTAACCTCTGCACCACTACGCCAGGAGTGGTATTAGGGCTCCAAGCTATCTATCTATCTATCAAGTGAAGTAAAAAATGACCAGTTCAGGATATATCCTGATTAATCAATTAACACTATCGCGTCATACTCTTAAGGCGGAGTAGAAGTGTGATTTCACCGATCTTTGTCTGAAGCCTGCTTGACCCTGAAAACCGAGCCCCAAACCAAAACCGAAGTGCTGGAGCACCAAATTCGCACTTGACCTAAACACAATAAATCGTTTCGTATTTTTCATTTTTTTTTTGCTGGGTGCATTAACATTTTCTTTGAGGGGGGGGGGGGGGGGGTTGGATCGCGCGAGCTGGCAGACTAACTCCGGTTTCCGAGCTGGCAGAAAACGTGCTTTTTTCGACTTCGGGGCGAGTTTTGCGGAGGCTCCTTATTCCTTATAAATAGAGTTGTTCGTTTTCGGGTAAAACACAATTTTACCCGATTTTTGCACCCCGAAAGTGTTCCTAAAATGTCGGGTAAAACCCGATTTTTCCCGATTTCTGAAACAATTGTGCCCACCGAAATGCTGTGCCTCCAGTTGGCGCGGAGGATAGAGGCGGCCAAAGCGGCCGACAAGGCGGCTAGCAAATGCAGCGTTGTCGTTGTTGTGCCTAGCTAATGGCAGCTGTGACGTTGAGCGAACTTTCCCTCAGCTAAGGTACCTGCAGAGACCAGACAGATCTCGGATGGAAACCTAGATGTTGTGCATGCAGATGATAATGTATGTTAATAAGGACTTTTAGAACGTCGATGACCAGCTCTCGTGAATAAAATGTTTCTTTTCTCAAAACCTACCGTTGCCTCTCACTGCGAGTAATATTTACCAAAGAAATGCCAAACATTGCAGAACTTTCTTGAAGGCAGCCCAAAATATAGCCATAAATATTACCCACCGGTTAGAGCAAATCGAATAAATTATTAGTTTGTAACCCGAACTTCCGAGTTTTTCCACGAAAAACCCGATTTCTCCCCTATTATCAAGCCGAAAAATAACGCCCGAATTTTACCCCCCGAATTCGAAGAAATATAAAACCCAAAAACGAATAACCCTACTTATAAACCATCTGGTGTGGCTACGGTTGTTCGTTTTATCTGAGACGCAGTGCCATAGCTCTAATACATATTTTGACGGTACCCCCCCTCTATGTATTAGCTGTCACAGAGCGAAAAAAACATTCCGAGCAGTCTGCGCTCTCGTCCGCTAGGACACTCGACGTGATGGGATCACAGGATCGGAGCTTCTTCCAACGACACATCAGAAAGAGTAACTGAAAGCGCGTTAGTATTGACTTTCTAAATTTTATGTGATTTTTTTTCAGTCACGCTAATACCAATATTGCTGATCCACAAAACACTGAATTTATGGGTTGGAATTTTCAACTACGCAAAAGTGCGGGCAGCTGTTGGCACAAACGAAACTTTGTTTCTTTTTGTGTGACACTCAGTGGCATTGTTTGAGTACGGCGCAAATGTTTGAAGAAGAAATCACTCGGTAAGAAAAGATGAGTGGATATGTGTTTTTGAAGCAGTCTACATCAAGAATTTTGTCCTGTTAACACTGACGAGTTTGAATGGTTAAAGCCATGAAGAAAGGGTAGCTGCGATTTCATGTCGTTTGGAAAGAGAGTGAAAAGACTCATACAACGTTTTACTAAGCCCGGGTGATTCACATGACTGGTGAGCTGGTTTGGTTTGGTTTATGGGGTTTAACGTCCCAAAGCAACTCAGGCCATGAGGGACACTGAGTGAAGGGCTCCGGAAATTTCGATCACCTGGGGTTCTTTAACGTGCACTGACATCGCACAGTACACGGGCCTCTAGAATTTCTCCTCCAAAGAAATTCTGTCGCCGCGGCCGGGATCGAACCCGCGTCTTTTGGGTCAGCAGCCAGCCGAGCACCATAACCACTGAGCCACCGCGGCGGGATGACCGGTGAGCTCCGCTTGACTATTCTCTACCACTGACCTGTATTGAGCTGATATTTAGTCTGGTATTGTGATTGGTTTCATAGTCATGGGAGTTGAGGCAGTCGGTGTTGGAGCGCCTATGCTGTAACGTGTCGCCAAAAGGAGGGTGCGCAGCAGCTTGCCTGGCACGTGTAACTCTAGCAATCGCCACGAGCGTTTACTGTCAAGTGCCGTGGTAAATAAACATGCCGATAGATATCACAATTCAGGTGTACTGTCGCTTCCTAGCAGTGAGAATTTTCGGCCTCCTAAATTTCTTGAAGACAAAGGTCGCATGCGAAACGATGCGGCATATTCCGTCTCCTTGTGTTTTCTAAATTTCTCTTCTGTGCTTCCCCATAAGAAAAGAATTTTGGCGAGTATTATGAAAGAGTGAGTTAATTCTCGGCTGTAAGCACCGATGCTTCTTCTCGCTGTAAAAAGCACCGCGAACTTTTGAGCACACAACTGCACACATTTTTATAGGATTTCAAGCTTCCTCGGATATGTCTCGCTTGTGCGGCCCGCGATCAAGTCGTTCGCTGCTGGCAACGTTTTGTTTGTTATTTATTCTCAATATTCGTTATTTACGCTAAGTTGCTAGCCACCATCTGGGCTGGCGTAGGTCCTCCTAGCTCCGGATTGTTCCCAGGAACGGGACATTGTCCCCAGATCCCAATGCACCACGTTTGCTTTGGTGACCTCTTATTGTTCTTTTTTAGTTTTTAGTTACACAATCAGCCACCGCGGTGGCTCAGTGGTACGGGACCATGTCCCCAGATCCCAACGCACCACGTTTGTTTTGGTAACCTCTTAGTGTTTTTTTTTTAGTCTTTAGTTACACTATCAGCCGCCCCTGTGGCTCAGTGGTTATGGTGCTCGACTGCTGACCCAAAAGACGCGAGTTCGATCCCGGCCGCGGCGGTAGAATTTCGATGGAGGCGAAATTCTAGAGGTCCGTGTACTGTGCAATGTCATTGCACGTTAAAGAATCCCAGGTGGTCGAAATATCCGGAGCCCTTCACTACGGCCTCTCTCTCAGCCTGAGTCGCTTTGGGACGTTAAACGCCATAAACCAACCAACCAACCAGTTACACTATACTGAATTGCTCATCGTCATATTTTTGCTTGCCTTTTTTTCTGTAACACATTTGTTAAATGTGCTACCAATTTTTGGTATGACACTAAGCCGTGACCTGAGATTTCCCGCTTGTTACTAGTGCAGGCATGCCTTCCAAACGGAAGCCAGAGGGCTCCTGGACTTTTAGGGGGCCTCATGGGGTGCAAGAACTACTCGTTTTTTTTCTTCGAGTAAATAAAGTTTCTTCCTTCTTCTCCGTCCCGCCGGGAAGCCTCATGCAGTTGCCAGCTGAACGAAGGATGTTGCCCCCTTCCGACGTCTCACCCCTGTAAGCAAAATAAAAAAAAGTATAACGGTCCTACCGAAATGCAAAAAACTGTTCCTATTGGAAGCCTTTCGCTATCTTCCTGTCTGCTGCGACAGAAAAAAGTGCAACACAAGCATTGACTGTAAACAAGCTGTTTTATTTCAGAAGGACATGAATATATAGTGGATCCCCGGAACAATAACACAAACATATTGAAGCATCACACTGTATGGTGAAATGATAGGCACGCGCCTCGCTATGTTGAGATCAAATAAAGTGACCGTAGAATTCGTAAAAATCCCAAGAAAACAAACGGAAGTGTAAAAGGTTACAACAACCTAACAAGTTGTCACCTGTTTACTCTTTTTCAATTGTTGTCACTGTTAGCACTTGTTTTTTTTTTAAATAAAGTGACTGTATAATTGCTAACTATCCCAGGAAAACAAAAACAGCTGTAAACAATGATAACAATCCAACAAGCTGTCATACTTTTACATTTGTTCGATTGTTGCACTCTTTATACTCGTTTTTGTTTCCCTGGGTGTTTTAACAATTTTACAACCTCTTTATTTCATCTCATCAAAGAGAGGCACGTGCCTATCATTTCTTCATTCACTGTTTTGCGCCTTGAGTTTGTGTTATTGCTGCGGTGAAGCGATATATTTTCATGTTCTTCTGAAATAAAAGTGACAGTTCAGAGTTAGCGCTCGTGCTGTGCTGTTTTCTATCGTCCCTTATTCGTGCGGCTACGAACGTAAGAGAAAAAAATGCAAACGAAAATTTGGTGGCTATAATACTTTAGGAGGGGGCAATTCCGCAAACCTTTGTAATACTTGTGCATGCGCAAAACTGCCGTTACGCTGCTTTACGTGTGACAAGTGATGCGACGAGACATATCTAAAATGTTTAACCGCGCGCAACTGGTTCTGAGTTGTGCGGAGCAAACGCTACTAACGTAAGCTGCAAGAAAACGTAGCATAATAAAGGCCTTGTGTATTGATTTCGTTGTATGATTTTCTCTGGAGGCCGCAAAAGTTTAAGCCTTTTTTCGAGATTATCGTAGGGGCATTACGCGCCTTACTTCAATACTTCTTCGGCAGCGTTTAGGTAAGCCCGGCCGACAGCGGTGATGATTCTGTTCTTCGACGACCGCCCAGCACGTGTTTTGCTACCGCCGCCGCCAAGTTCCCTTCTTTGTAGGCGCAAATCAGCTTCATAAAGTTTGTCTTTTAGTAGCACTTCGATGCCTTCTTGTGAGCCTAATTGTAGTGCCTCCACGGGGCACAATTAACAAGACCCGCCTCGAGCGTCCCGTGGCACATTTAAAACATAGAGATTGGTGCGATGCAAAAGATACTAACGTAAGCTGCAAGAAAACAGCAAAATAAAGGCCTTGTATATTGTTTTCGTTGTATGATTTTCTCTGGAGGCCGCAAAAGTTCAAGCCTTTTTTGTCCGACAAGGACACACATAAAAGCTGCCTCATCTAGAATTGTTTCTTGGAGATGCAGCTTGTTATATATATTGTAACAATGGACAAGGAAAAATAGACAAATTAAAGGTATAGCCAAGGAAATGAATAAGAGAGAAGCGTTGTTCCCCGTGCATGGATATTGGTTTTACAGTCATTTTCTAGAACAGAAAAAAAGGCGCACACGACTTTCTTTTGCGGCCATTTTTCAAAGGCACATTTCGAAGACTATCCCGTTGGGTACATTAAACCTCTAAAGCCCATCGTCTCTAAGGAGAAACAGCTTAGACGTTATAGTTTATCCGGATGCTATGCCAGCTTTGACTCCTTTGCCAACTGTTGTCAAACAGAGATATTTGAACTTTATCCCTTAAGTGAAAATACGGCTGCTACAAATTATTTTCGTTAAAAAGACGTACTGAACGAGACAGATTCACCAGTGGTCGCATGGTGATGAAATAGGCGAGCGACGAGTGGTTGTTCAAATCACAGCTTCACATTCTACAGCAACATATGGCTGCTTTCAATCACTTGAGAGGAAAATAAAAAAAGCTTAATATTGCTTATAGTAGGTAGCCTAGGAATTTTTTGGGAACAGGATATAAGGGATAGCAAAGGGAAACTTGTCTCTGTGTACTTGTTATCGAAGGTAACTGTTTTATGACACCATAGCTAAGGTTCTTTATGCAGTGTAAATTTTATCTCGTGTTTTCAGTTTGTTGAAGAAAAAGGCAAACTTTTGTGCTTCAAATTTCAAGTGTGCCTTTTTAGGTTGCCTTGTACCACGTGGGCCGCGCGAGGCACGCATGAATTCCTGCATCCTATATGTTTGATTGATTGCTTTTTATTTTCAAACATTCATACAGAGGTATGTTTGCACAAACATCTGGACCCCTAGCTAGAAGCTTATTGGGATTCGTGCAATTAGCCTTTTGTGGCAGTCAGTCCCAGGCATAACACAAAGTTTTTGACATACGCAATGCTGCATAACGATCATGGATTACGATAGATAATTACAGTATCGATTTTTTCCAATTAAACTTCTATGCAGGCCACTTAACGTATACACTTAAAAACAATAAAGAACAACGAAAAGAAAAACAAAATAATTCACAACACAACGGTCCGCCATAGCAGTTTCAACAATACTTTTCAAGAACGCAGGAAAAGTATTGCTTTGCTTTATCACGTCTGTTAAGTCATTCCACAAGTCATTCGTCACGTGAGCTATGGTCTTTTTTCCGTGGTCGTTTAAACAGGGGACACTTAACGACTGTGCGTGTTGAGAATGCGATAAGGTTAAACCCTGAGGCCCGCTCCACATGTTTCTTCTCCGTACTCATTGCTGCTTACCGCATACACTTAGCCTTTGCAGCCGCCGAAACTCCATCTTCAGTGACATACGTGGTCACCATCTCTGTATGCGGGGATTTTCCACTGCGGTACATATACGCGGCGTTGATTGTGGCTCCATTTGAACTTAATACGCGGAGATGTCTCAACACATGTGCCCATAACCTTGCGCACCTTTCAAATGATTCTGAGGGCACCTGGCACTTAACAGGGCACCTGCCAAGTCGGGAATGACGCATGGTCTCATGACGTAACACACCAAGTCGACCAATCAAAGAATATTATGAAAGACAATGCCGGACGCAGCCGGATTCTTTTTGCAATGAGGCTTTTGATGCTATCGCATTACAACATTCCAAGTTTCACCAGTAGAACAAACAGTATACGTTATGTACACGTACATCATGTACACGTAACTGTCTATACTTATCTGTTTTGATCCCGCCTGTGTCATGTGGCGTTGTTTGCAGCGTATAAAAGGTAATGCGGCAGATCCTCCCCCGCGGGGCCTGGAGCACCTTACCACTTGGGAGGCTTGGGAGACCCTACTGCGCTCCGAGGACCCGGCCAAGCAAACCATCGCCACATGCCGGGCTGCCAGCGTCATGAGCCTCCGGAACATGAACGTTTGAGCGCAGTGGGGCCGTGCGGGGGCCCAAGAACCGACGTGTCCAAAACTCCCCTGTTCCAAATAAAGTTTTCATCATCATCATCATCATCATCGCGCAGTTTAATAATGAACGACAATCACCAACTAGCCCGCCAGAAACAAACAGAATGCTTCGAGGCGTTGTCTGTTGCCCTGATAGCGCTTCCATACAAATAATCAAGGCGGAAAGCTGGGCTAGTTGGTGAGTCATAGTTAATTAAAATACTAGCGCAATAAAACTAGGACAAAGGCATAGAAGGAGACAGGACATAGAAGGAGACAGGACGAGCGCTCGTCCTGTCTCCTTCTATGTCTTTGTCGTAGTTTTGTGCGCTAGTTTTTTAATTAACGATCACTCAAATAAGCGCACAGAGACCGTTTTCCGGACTAACAGACAATAAGTTTTTATTAAAAGCGGGTAACCAAACGGTTCTTGATAATATACCCTCTTTCATTCATTTTATCGAGGCAAGTAAAGTTTGCGAATTTTGTTGAGTAGCTCCTCTGGGCGCCGAATTAGTGATGCAACTATCGAAGTGTTCAGCTACTTAAAAGTTGAAAAGATATTGAACAATAATATCACACGCTTATTCGACACCCTAGGAGCTCTAGCTCTATTAAAGGCTCTAACCGCGGTTTTATGGCGCCGCTGTAGTAGCGTCCGCATTGCAAGCCCAGAATACCTTCCTGCTTCACGCTGGCTAGTCAGCACGTCGCGGCAACGCGCTTGATTCCACTGCAACGCAATATGGCAACATGAAGAAAAAGGAAAGATAAGCAAGAGCTCCCACATTATCCTTGGCTCTCCCGCCACTTCTCATAGCTAAAACCCAGTTTCCTAAAACTCTTCCATTCCTTCGCAGCAACTAACGCGTTGATGAAAATTCGCGTTGCGGAATTTTAACTGTCCTGTGGAGTTTTTTGAATGCAGGCCTATTTTCGTTACAAAGAATAAAAACAGAGGAACAAGACTGCACAACTCAATACATCACCGCCAGCTGTTCGTTCGCAGAAACAGGTTAATTTCGTGGTTAGTTTTGGAGAGCACATTTTATTTTAAAATTATGAATTATTAAGATACTCGGTAAAGTGCGACTGCAGCTTTTCTTGATTGCCAGCTCTCTAAAATTTTCCAATCCACGGTCCACCTGAACTTCCCCGCTGCAGGAACTCAGGCGAAAATGCAGAACCCGTGGATTCCCAGTAAACAAGTCTTGAAGCAGTAGTTTCGTTGTTTAGTTTCGTGCCGACAGCCGGGACTGCTACCAACTAATCATTCTCAACTTCAAGCGAAACCTCTTTGACCGATCAAGCTCCGTCCGCGGCTGTCTCCAAAGTCGTCGTGGAGCCTTGGCTGAAATACATGCTGGAAACGCTACAGCGTAAGACGGTGCTCTTCGCTTCTTGTGTCTTGCCTGTAGCTGACGAAGGTGATCCTCCTGCCGTCTCCCCGCAGCAGTACCACCTGCCCTGCAATCCGTCATCCTGCCGTCCAGTTGCACCGCGCGAACCGTTTTTTTTTTTTGCCTTGTCGGACATCTCCTTTCACTAACACGACCAAATTCAATGGGGTGCTCGTATTTGGACTACTCAAGAACGTTAAGTAAGCACGTGACCTCCAAGCGTGAGCGCACTCTAACGGCTTCATAATCGCGGTGACGTCATGGCGCAGGGCCACGTGACCGGCGCTGGTCTTATGATGGACTTCAAAAGGCTGACACATATGCTGGATGCAGGAAGAAGGGCCAAATAACAGCTGCGCTGCATAGCTTTCTCCTTCACTCTGCACGTGCCGCACCGTGTTCTTTATCTTTTCGTCTCAGGACCATCTTACACTAATAATTAAACACCTGACACACGCCTTATTTGAACCTGGTGTTTTCTGGTTTGGTTTCGTGTATTCGGGTTTAACGTCCCAAAGCAACTAAGGCTATGAGGGATGCCGTAGCGAAGGGCTCCGGAAATTTCGACCACCTGGGGTTCTTTAACGTGCACTGACATCGCACAGTACACGGGTCTCTGGAATTTTGCCTTCATCGAAATTCAGCCGCCGCGGCCGGGATCGAACCCGCGTCTTTAGGGTCAGCAGCCGAGTGCCGTAACCACTGAGCCACCGCGGCGGGACTGTGATTTCTGTAGGAATTTTTGGTTATATAAACGCTGTAGAGTAAATGAAAGAAAGTATGGGGGAATCTTAAGCTCCGTCTTTAACGGTATGACGAGACGACTTTAATGTGCCCCGTCAGCGGTTCCGGTCGCCCACTTAGTCGCGGGCACTTTTCCGTCTTCCGAAAGATCACGGGACATGGATATAAATGCGACAGCATAGCGCCTCCATGCCATTGTTGCTGGGTCGGCGCTTTCCACAGCACACGGTGGCTCTAGTTCTGGCTCCTTCTCAAAGGAGACCTTTTCAGGTCGCACAAGGTCCTGCAAACTTGCGAAACTATTAAGTCTAAGAAAAGGCTCACTAAGCCCGTGTTTACTATGGCGCTGTCCGCAAGTTTGCTTTGCCGCAAAGCGCAGGAGCGAGAGAAAAGCGGCCGTCGCGCACGCTAGCTAAAGATGTGGCCGGCTGTACTTCCCTCTGAAGGCCACAAAAGTTCCGGCCTTTCTTATGCAGGACAAGCGCAAGCAAGGATTTCTTCAGCTGCCATTGTTCTTCGTATATGGATCCAGTATGCTGGAGGTTGAAACAATGGTCATGAAACAATAAAACAAATGTCGGTGAGACAATGCGACAATACGAGAAAGGCTGTTTTCTGAGCATCCACGTTGCTTTTGCAACTCACTTTCCTGAGCTAGTAAGTAAGAAAACCCGGGGTTCAAAACCACTTCCAGTTTCTCGAGGCATACCGGGAAGAGCCTCGCTATGGCAGCCGCTAAGTTTGCTATTGTCTTCCTTTTCCTTATTCTAGGTAAGTGCGAAAAGCCCCACGTCCTACTTTTCAATCTGAATAAATTATTATAAAATGCGTAACTGAGATGCCAAGGGGTAGGAGATGAGGGGCGCGTTAAAGTACGCATAAGAAAGACGCCAAAATTCACTGAAACAACAGGAAGCGTAGATCAGTATCGTGTTTTGTTTGGTTTGATGGGGTTTAACGTCCCAAAGCGACTCAGGCTATGCGGGACGCCGTAGTGAAGGGCTCCGGAAATTTCGATCACCTGGGGTTCTTTAACATGCACTAACATCGCACAGCACACGGGCGTCTAGAATTTCGCTTCCATCGAAATTCGGCCGCCGCTGTCGGGATGGAACCCGCGTCTTTCAGGCCAGCAGCCGAGCGCCGTAACCACTGAGCCATCGCGGCGGACTAAAGTTTTGTACTAATGTTGTGTTTCTTTAAAGCGAGTTATTAGCTTTGAAAACGCTTAAATAGGAGATAATTTAATTGAGGATGATAAAGAAAGGCAACCTCGCCGCCGTTGATACCCGAGGCGGTGACCTCCGCATGCTGCATGTTTTGCTCTATGAACTGAACTACAGCTGTGCCGGTTCCCACTTCTATTTCTAAGTGTATTGGTGTTAGACGTTGCCTAAATTTCATTGTATTTCGCACCACTGTCTAAATTATAGCGGTGGACGTAGAACGCCAAAAAAGCCTGGCATATATTCCTGCAGCAGTCTTAGAGGGACATTTTATGGGAGATTACAGCCACCACACAGTATAAAATAATTTATGGTAGAATAAAACAGCAATTATTTTCCTCCGGAACAGTGCTTCCCCATGTTCTGGCCTCTTATTCATATGAGCCGACCACCGAGGTTTCGGATCTCTCTATAAAAGTGAGTACATTTATCTATTTAATGCTTATTAGTATAACCTTCATGAAAGCAGCTTTATATCCTCCTGGGACTTTGAGCGTGCACTGTGTGACAACGTTCTTTTTTCGCCTTCAAATATCAAAGACATCATTATTTCAGTGCTGAAGCATCCATCGTGAAGTAAGATATAAAGTTTACTGAATGCAGAAGCGAATTAGCACTTTCCTTACTCAAATACGTGCTTATACGTATTGGCTGCTCTGTCACGAGTCGCAATGGGTGCTTACACCTTTTCTTACTGGGGCCAATCAAAATGGTTTGGTTTATGGGGGTTTAACGTCCCAAATCTACTGAGGCTATGAGAGACGCCGTAGTGAAGGGCTCCGGAAATTTCGACCGCCTGGGGTTCTTTAACGTGCACTGACGTCGCACAGTACACGGGCCTTCAGAATTTCGCCTCCATCGAAATTCAGCTGCCGCAACCGGGATAGAACCCGCGTCTTTCGGACCACCAGCCCAGCGCAGTAACCACTAAGCCACCGTGGCTGGGCGCAATTAAAATCATTCAGTTTGAACGATCGCTCAAAATTCCACATTCTGAGGAACCCGGGGCCTCTTCCGGAAAAATTACACTGTTTAGTATTTTGAAAAACGGCTGCATTACAGTTGGGCAAACGGTTTTTTTTTTTTTTTTGCCAGCAGCATGAGAAAATATTTCTAAACTTCACACGAAATCTGTAAACGCGGAGTGATAGCGCAGGCATGGCGCCCTAGGTGGCGCGCTCTTCTCGCCCTGACTTTGCTGATTGTTTTCTCCATGTTTTCTCCACCTGGCCCTAGATAGATGCGACGTCTTTTTGTGAAATGATGACGCTCATTTGTCTTATTTTAGTTCGGATCCAGATTATCGTTCCACCAATCCCGAACTATCGGCAGATGCCCTTCTGCAACTTTCGTTTCTGCCATTGAAAAACGTTATTCACTGTATTCAGGGCCTCTCTGAAGTTTAATTGAAAGCAAAACGCACCAGACGGTCACAGAACGAACGAAGAAACGTACATGGATACGCGCTATTGCAAATGAGATTTTGTTGCATGATATCGGCGAATGTAGCAAGGTTCATAGGAAGAAGAAGGCGTAAGTCAGCAGCGAAAACACATGGCTTAATATTGTTCTATTGTCATTGCCATAGTGCGCGGCCGGTCAGATATGCAAATTCATTTGCCTCAACGATACTGAGGGCGTATTAATACAAGACTGGCCAGTTTTTCTCACAAGAAAAGCATCAGTTATCTCCTTCTACATTGTTGTTTTTTCCTTGTGCTTCCTAATCAAACATGCGGCTGAAAACATGCAGTGTTTTCATTGTAGGGAGCGAAAACACATGGCTGCACTGTTTGCACTCCCTACAATGGGCAGGAAAATTACTTTTTATGGCAATATTTTGCACTTCGCCGTGGTGTTCGAGCAGTCTTTGAATAAGGCATCTACCTTTTTCTCGATGTAGTCTTTACAGCAGAATAACGGTATATGGTAAAAAAAAAACCTTCAGCGCAAGGTACAAAGGGGTCACAATACTTTCTGGTGCAGCCACCAAGCAGTCGGTGTTCATAATTTAGCATGACAGGCGTGGTTAAAACAATTTTAATACCGATTATGCTGGCAATCTTTTCCGGTTGAATAACACTATGCATGTAAGGAACGACGAACAGTCTTCTTCTCATTTTCCTTCCGTTGTTCGGAACCATTAAGTGTTCGTTTCTTGATTAGCATGCTACAGGTCCCTAGACTGAACAACTGTGGTTGGCAACGTTGAGCTAAAAGGCGCGTAATCTGGCTGCGAAAACTGCAGTTGCAGTAGCGCCGTGCCCGTGTGCGTTTTTTTTCGCCCTGTGTCCATCTCATGCGCTATTATCTCAGCTAGTCTTGAACAAACTTGCCCACCACTCTATTCTTCTCTCTTAATGTACCAGATACGTTCTGAAAGATTCCGTGCCACTGACAGTGTAGAGGAGGCAGTTATCTCCAATACGGGCTGGTGTCCACCTTAGCACTACACTGCCGAATAGCCCAAATGCTGCGCGCGAGCAGTAGATTTTTTTTTTTATTTGCTGACCGAAAAGTTTCGCATTAAGAGTGTGTAACATTGAATAATAATTTTGTGCATATAAGCGCACAAAACATATATTGTCGACCTTTCGATCTACTACTTTTTGACTGGCTAAGTTTAATGTTTGCATGAATTTTTTGTGCCAGTACCTCAATTTTTGCCAATAGAAGGTTTTTTTTTTGTTTCGCAAGCAGCATGTCGTTTGCCTTCTTTATATTATTAAAAATAAAATTCTATGAGCTGCACTATGATAGACATAGATTTAAAAAAACGTTTGAAATCTATGGGTGCAAAAAACGTTGCGGACACCGCCTTCAAATTGGCTGTTTAAGGAAAGAGTTATAAAGGTACTAAGGTTTTAACGCAGTTAAACCGAGTCGACATGCGAAAGCATGTGTTTAGCCTGGTTGGCTCTTGGTTTTGCTTTGCTGGGTTCTCGGCATGTCTGGCTACGACAATAGACGACATTAGACATTAGCTTAAGCTGATCTGATATCTTCGCGCCTCAGATGGAAGTTGACGAAAACGACGATGTTCAATACACAGCGCGAGTGTGTGTTGCAGTTTAACACGAGGTGTGATATGCTGCGGCGATCCCATAGTGCTCTCGTGCAGTGGCCAGCGAGGCTGATCTGTTCGGGCCGCCTCGGGTTCGCAACTAAGTCGCGGTAATGCTAATTTTATTTCTGCACGGCCTGTTGCTACGCTAGGTTTGGCTAAGGTCACCCTAACGGTCACCCTCGCATAGGCTACACCGACAAATGGCGCGACGCTCTTCTGAACACACCCGAGCTCCTTTCCAGTGGCTTCTGCTGGAGCGACGCGCCTCCGAAATGGATCGCGAGCTTGCTTGGGTGACTCTGAGGCTTCACAAAAGATTTTTGGTCGCGTTTGGCCCCGTTAAGCAGCGCTTTCGCACTAAAACTTGTTAGCGTTAAACAAACATTGATTCGCTTCCTTTTTTTACAGCGACCTTAGACTGTGCTCGCCCTTACTCCCGTGTTTTTAAAAGCTCCCGAAGAAAAGATAAGCCATTTGGATTTGACCACGGTGATACTTAAGGTTAAGAGTTAGGCAGCTGAGAAAGATAAAAACTTTTATGTTCCTGAACGTCCGCGTATGGGTGTGTGCCTACTTTTCTGTTGTCAAGAATATTAAAAATAACTTGCAATTTTGGCTCTCACGGTTGTGTTACACAATCAAATATGATGAAAACAAACATGTTCCTCGCTCGTCCGCCATGTTGCAGCATGCTGCAAGCGAGTTTAGATATTTGGAATGTTTTCGTGAATTGTAGTTTCTGATATATCTAGACATCTATGAGCCGCTCTTGATGTCCAACGCTGAGGTTCAATGGCCCTATAGAGCGCGTTCTGTGGCGCTTGCGTGTGTCACACTTGTCTGGGCCGATTCCTCCTGTAGCAGTCAGCTTACGCGATGTGCATAGTTTTCCTTACTTTCCTTGTAATTATGTTTCCTAAATTATTGCATTTTTTTTTTTATTTACGCCTACAGGACCAACCTGGTCTGCAACTGAGGAAGCGCCAAATAGGGACTTTTCTTCTCGCCACCCAGGCGGCAAGAGGGCTTTGGGTAGTCCTTGAAAAGATCATACAGAAGTGTAAAGAAAACAAAGCAAGAAGACAAGGCATTCAACAGATGGCTGAAAAGTAGACGTCTTGAAAGAGAGTAAGAGGAGGTGAGTTGAAAGCATAAAAAGAAGATACACAAGGCGCAGGAAGGACAAATGCTTGTACTGGCAAAGGAAGAAGTGTTGGCGGCGTTGAAGATTGGGACGAGAAGAGATGGCGACAGGACGAGTTCAATAAAACTAACAAAACTTCCCCTTTATACACGTGCACGAAAGAACTCAATGCCCTCTGACACACAGAAAAGACAGGGAACGTAATTTTGACAGCTGTGAATTAGGTGAGAAATAAATGCGTAATATCTTTATACTGAAGATAATTTAGTGGGAACTAGCACGAAGAACCAGTCACTCACCATCCATGGGGTCCATACTCGTGACATCCGCATGCTGCGCACAGTACTGCGCTGATGTGAAGAAAACGGGGCTGGATGCGGACTTCGTCACAAATGGTTTCTCTGGAGACGGAGTAAAAAACGGGCACTGCTCTCTTAAACTAATCAGTAAACTTAAATAAAGTCAGGAATGCCGTCATTTACCTGGTAACGTAACCTCTAGTAGAAGATGAACGAATATAATTGAATTGACTAAGCATAAAAAGCTAACAGAGTTCATATCATTTTAACAGAGAACCAAAGGGTAGATGGCCAAGAAGCGAGAACATTGATGCGAAGATGAGTGGGACTCAAGGGGTGAGAGCCCTTGCAGAAAATCTCAGGAGACGAAGCAATAATTAGTGAGTTGTCGCCGCGGCTGTCCTAGCGTTCGCCAGATAACAATAAAATCGCAGGAGGGAAGTTCCTGCGCTGTATAAACCGACGTCTTCCAAGTATCAGAAATGTGTAATATTTGCCCTCCGCTGCTAGGCGACCTTTCATATTGAGATTTTTCTGAACGCAGACTAGAAGCAGTAAGATGCATGGACTTGAAGCAGTTTTTACTTAAAAGATCCTAAAAACTTTTTTTTCTCTGGAAGCTTTGTGTACGAAGAATTAAAAAGGCCAACCATCAGGTTTACTGATGCCTGGTGTACCCTCGATAAAACGGAACGCTACCCGCGCGCGCACCAAAGAAGAATACAAGAAAAAAGATTACGATGTTAATCAAATTGTTTTGCGAGAAAGGGAACACGGAAGGAAAATACTGCTGTGCATGCAGGTAATTTCAGAGCATTCTGGTCACTTGGCGCCGCCTTTCATTGAAGTTACTGATTATTGATGCGATTAAGCATACGGTTAATTTACAAGATCATTATATATTTCAGAGTGCGCCGTTGAGCGAACATACAGACCCGAAAGGGTTGACGAGACGCTGAACGCATTTATGGTACCAACGTGGTTCATCTTCCTATAAAGTGGCATCGACTTCGCGAATGCGCACCTTCGTCTTATCTTCAAGGCATCCGGAGGTCGCCCGTTGAGAACCGCTAGCACTGATGCTTTTGCTGCGCTTCAAGGGCGTACGACTCGGAATCTCGACGTAGACGCCGTGTGCACTTGCATTCGCGAGTAGGTTGAAGATGTTCGGTGTGTTGCTTCGGGCGCTTATCTCGACAGTGACGTCAACGAGTGACTCAGTGACGACGCGCTCATGTGCCATCAGCCATGTCATGCTGACGTCAGAAATACACGTGGCTTAGGGCGACGCAAGGCTGCGAACATCTCGCTAGCAGCTCGTGCTGTAAAAAAGAAAGAACTAGGTCACTGACGTGGGCTTGAAAGAAGAAGAAGCGGAAGATTGAGTAGGTTAAAATGGAGCAACAAGGTAATTTTAATAAATACACGGGATACTAAGGATACGGGATACACGGGATACTATGTGCTCATACACTTCTAGATAATCTTCCAATAATTTACGTCGGGAGCAAAATATACGAGAGCAAAGGATGGATAAGTACCACATGCTCAGGGCGGAATTCCAGGAAGTTTATTCCTCAGAAATCCACAAAATCTGAACAACGTCATAGGGGTGAAAATTATGCACCAAGATGGTACGTGCATGGCACGCACCGACAACACTGCTATCCAGAACCATGTGAAGTTCTAGAACTAGATGAGCAACTATTCCTCAGTGAGTTGGAAATGTAGCAGACAATAATTACTGTAGCGAAACCTTCAGAACTGATCAGTAATCGAGGTATAAATGCTTGTTAGGGAAAGAATAGGTGAAAAAAAGGATTAGGAGGGCCGAATCAAAATAAAACCTTTACAATTAGCGATAAAGATACAAAGAACTTGATAGATTGTAAGATCGTAAACACTTGATTAGGCAGAAAACATTTTAAATTAATTAAATCGATTACTAAATAATGTTTCATTAATAATTACGCAGAAAATAAGTAAAATATATTTGAAGCAACCATGTGAAGTAGCAAAACAAGTGATAATTGTTAAGCCCAACTCATACGTGTTGGTTTTAAAAGGTGATTGCGTTATCCGGAAGCAAAACGGTTGCTATTCACACCAACTTTTAACCGCCAGCAGAAACAAATTTACAATTCAATACCAATAAACTGGGTTCGAGAACAGTGCCGGAGCAAATAAAGTGCTTGGTCATTCCACGTCTAACGTTCCAGATGTTGCGCTCGAGCATCTCCGATTTGCTCAAAAATAGTCATGGGAACTTATCGCAACGTGCGTAATCTAAGCCTAAAATATTTTTGCTGAAAAATTTATTCGTGAGGTGAGCTCAGTTAGGACGTTTCGAAAAGGCGTGAAACCAGGCACTGCTCAGCAATCGATAAAAATTCCAAATTTCTAGAAAACAGTCCACAGATGTTTTAATGACATTTGAACAGATTATGGCTTTTGAAATGATTGAGATTGTGTATCTTTGGACGGTATAAATATTTTTAGAATATTAATAAAATGTAAAAATTTTACTAGTTTAAGATTTAAAAAAAATAAAAATTAAACTTCCTCTCGGAAATCAAGAAATGGCGATCTCACTGCGCACTCCGTAATGATATCTGTGAGATCATAATTGGTTGCTTGAATACCAAAGTCGTCATCCTTGGTTAAAGTGAGAGATCCTCTCCGCAGCAATATCACAAATTTCTATACTTTCTCTCTTAGCACTAAGCTCGACGAAGGACACGTCGCGTAAACGAGCGGTGACGGCTCGTAAGTAGGATGGAGGCGTTCCGTTCAACTTAGCTTTCGCGGAAGGACGAAAGGGCTGATGCCAAACCTAAGACGCGTCCGAACCTCGAGGTGTGGGCAGGTGGGCTCCAAGCCCCTGTGAATGAAGGTAAGGTCCATTAATGGCAAAGAGTTAACGGAAACGCTACTAGCGCACATCGGCATCACTGTAAGCGTGTAATCAGCAGAGAAGTTTTTTTTTGTGCCAAATATTCGGTCCAGTTTAACCACCAGAGAAATTTGGCATGCACGCTTCCCATTTTGTTCCGAAAATCGGTTTGTTGCGGCTCTCCTCAAGGGTGGAAAACCTTGTAACTGAAGGTTCTTCAGACAGGTTTCAGCATCCTAGATTGATAAAAAACAGAAAATGTAATATTTGTTGTTTCATTCTAGCTTACCAGGTTTCCTAAAGTGTTAAAACGACACTCCGCTGAACTTTTCGTCATTTTTGACATAAGTGTCTGCTCCGACGTGGACAAACATCTCGTCGTACCAAAACATCAGAGCATGATTAGTTCACTGCTACACATGTAAAACTGACTAGATCAACAACCCGGAGATACGTCCCGCTCTAGGAATTGCTCAGATTTGCTCTATACTGTGTGTATGCGCGCTGCATCGATAAGTTTTGAAACAACTTGTATAGGCCTCACAACCTACTTTTTTCACATCAGCATATAAAAGAAAGTTGACTGTGTCGCCAAGCAAGCGTCATGAACTTCTGTGCACTTATCATCGCATTCTGAATTCTTGGAAGCTGGCCGCGCCAAGCTTATCAGTACTGTTTTCTTTCAGACGGTACTTTCTGTCGATCTTGAATTCGGTGCTGCATGCGATGAATTAGCCGGATACCCTTCGAAGACGCAAATGTAACATGCAGGATGGAGCAGCAGCCATGCAACAGTTAGGTGCCGTAATCATATTATGTGCAACTTCGCCTATTACACAGCTCTTGTGTTATGAAATACGCTTATGGTGCCCTCCATATTTAAGTATTTAGCTGCACCTGTGAGCGTTATTAATTGAAATTGACCTTTTGTTCTGTAGGAAATGTACTCAATTAGCAGTCGACAACATATTGATGAATTCCCCTAACACGTCGGCCTATCTTCATTCGATTCTTTTATATGTACAGCGCTGAGATCTTGCAGTGTGAGCAGCAAGACTTACTATAAATTTTTTCTGCACACATGAGAATTCGTCGATGGTGCGGATGTTGAAAAAAAAACGAGTTTCATGAGTTCAGTGCTACCAAAGCTACCTGACACAAAACTCAAAAGCAATATTCTTACTATAGCCTCTTCTTTACGCGCAAAAATTAAAAAGGGGAGCATAGACCTTGGGACATCGCGGGCCGGCTGTAGAATTTAATGCAATCTTTTTATTTTTCAAGCCGGTCGATCACATTGCGAAACAATAGCGAGGACACACAAACAGAACAATCCGGCCAATATTGGGGTGCTCGTCCTTGAGAGCAAGCTATATTAGCTCTTGTAGATACAATGGAACGCACCACAAACAGCAAAGCCATCACATCTTTGGTAGTAGTGGAAGCGACTGCTCCAGCTATGACATCTATACGGCCTTTTCTCTCCGTTCTGACCTTAACTATTGGTGAGTGCTAAGTTAATTGAGAGAAATAGCACTGACATATACCGGTCATTTAACAGACGTAGAACTGATGGAGTCAAGGGATTGGTTGGTATTTATGTATTGTTTTCCGGCGGCTAAGATGTGTATCTGTTTTGAAGCAGTAGCTGTGGGAGGGAATTTTTTCCTCTCTGCAAGGCAATAGGCATCGTGGTCACCGCTACTGCCTGCACAAAGGTCGTACGTGAAAAGTTTCGCATTCTTTCATACGCTGTCCGAAGACAATATGTTCCAGGTGGACCAAGCTTAATGAAATATGTAGGCAGGGAAGTGCGCGTTCTTGAGCTTGGGCCATAAGTGGTCATGCGATAAAAAGTGTATAGTTGTAGGCTAACTTATGCAACCATTACAAGAGGTGCCATGTAACCATGGCTTACTTTCCTTAGCCTCAAGCGAAGGCAAATAATTAAGGCGTCTCTGAAACTTATTTTGCCGAAACAAGCTTCTGCATTGGTGCCATAGGGAGGAGGGGTTTAAGCACAGACAAGGAAGAGGCTACAAAAAAAAAAAAAGGCGTTGATGTGACTGTATTTTGTCGTGAAATATGCTATCTGCAGTTTGTCCATTTAAGAACGCGCAGTAATTTTAATGTAGATATTCTGCCGAGAATTTCCGGCTGCAGATATCAGGTAAGTAAAAGAAATAAAGAAGAGGCCTGCACGCGTGAAACAGTAGCACAAATCAGCCCTGAGGTTTGCTATCCGAAGTCCAACTGTAGACGGAAGAATGACGGAGATTGCGCGCAGTCGTGTTTTAGTCCTGAAACAGCCATGGTTTTATTTTGTGCTATAAAATGCCGGCTGTAGCTTTGCCGTAGCGAGTGGTAGATATGATAAATGTATTGTATGTTGGGTTATCGACCTCCATGGAAGTCATGCGCTGGAGGAATTAGCTGAACAGACAACAGAACAGGGAGCAAACTACTAATCCTTGTGACGCCTCTTTGTCATCGCCAGTCTGTCTGTTGAGGTGGTCGTCTGAAAATTATACGCAAGCTAATTCAATTACAAGCAGCACTGGGAATCAGCTGTTGGAAGCCCATAACTATTTGATATTTCGAGTGTTTATAGCTTCTTCGCTTTGTGTTAGTCTGCTATATCCAGGCCAATATTGCAAGCGGACAGTACTGCTACCGGCTGGCTCCGTTGTCGATAGTAAGTATGTCTTCTCTGCTTGCTGCTGCCGATTGCATACGGAAACGTATTTTTTTATTTATAAATTCAGAGATTACAGTGTCCTGATGGAGAGGGCAAAAGGCAAAAATAAAATTCAGGTGAATGGGCGCTAAGCACCACTTGAACATAGTAGCAAGGAGCACTTCCAAATACATGAAAACAAACAAACAAAAAAGAAAGAAAGGAAGAAAGAAATAAAAAGAAAAAAGAAAGCACAGTTATGGCTACACACAATGTCAATGTCAATTATTTTCACATGCCTACAGCACAACCTAATTACTTAGACATAGACTAAGAGGTAATATGCGAAAAAATATGTACAGTGCAACGAAACACACGAATCAAATCCAGGTACTGAACTAGTAATAAACCAACAAAGAGAGGACCGACCTGTCGAACTAAATAAACGGAGAGATGTAGATGTGACAGGCAACTTACTTTACAAGAAATGTCTCAGGCTATTATAAAGCATTCTCGCGAAAGTAAGTCAGCTTTCACACACTTAAGAAAAACAAATAGAAGGGAAGACGTCTTCAGTATTTCGACAAACTCATGATGACAGTTTTTCATATTTCGAAGTTTCTGTAAATCCGGGCACTTTAACTGATATCTTGCTTGATCGGTCATATATGTAGAAAAAAAAAATGTTGCGGATGGGCCTTCAGTTCCAAAAATGTGAAATAGTACAGTCGCTCATAAAACAATGCTTGGAGAGACAATATATGATCCTTCGTGAAGTAGGGGGTTGCACGGTCATATTTTGAGAAATTTTCAAGAAACTTGAAAGACTTTTTCTGCAGTAACAAAAGAGTTTCAAGATTAGTTGAAGGGGTGACTCCTCAGACAAGCAAGCAGTATCGCAACTTGGAATGGATTGTACTAAAATCAAGCTGGCGCCTCCGTCTAATTGGCAGGGATTACCAAAATTGGTTCAACATAACAATACCTTGTGCTACAGTACGGTTTAGGAGCCTAATATGTTGTGTCCAACGGAAATTTCCATAGAATCGTACCCTCTAGAGTTTTGTTTTCTTAACACGCTCCAAAACATCGAGACAGAAAACTTATCGTATTAGTGCGATTAATTGATCTTTTGCTAAAAGAGAATATGACATGCTTTGTTAACATTGAGCGAAAGATTATTGGCCGTATACCGTAGAGCCAGATTCTTGAGCCATACGTTATATAGCTGTAACTGCAAGTGCCAGACTGTGAGCAGAAAACCCTAGTGTCGTCCGCATAAAAAATCATTTTCGCAGTGCGTCGTGTTGATATATTGTTATTAACAGAGAAAAGGAATAGCACAGGACCCAAAATAGGGCCTTGTGGTGAACGATATACGGTGTATTCTAATCAAGTTTAATATTGTCAAGAGCGATAATTGGAACGATTGAAGATATAGCTTTAGAGTAGCATGAGCGAAATGCCTCTGATTCTATAGTGCGTGAGTTCATATAGAAGAATGTGATGTTTAATGAAATTTAACGCTTTCTGAAGTCTAAGATTACACGGAATGCGTAGATCCGATTATGTAGGCTCTGGATGATTGTTTCCGTTAAAACAGATACAGGTGATATCTGTTTCTGAACTCCATACTGACTGCTACAAATGGGTTATGTTCCGGAAGCTAACAGTTCGTGGCTGAATGAATTCTATAGTTCTACTTCAATTAGTCTGTTCAGCTGTAAGTTGATATTAGTGTATATGGCTCAACAGATTTATTCTGTGCCTTTGTAAAATACTTTTACCTTACATTTCAAGATTACTCCAAAGTTCACAAGTTAAATCTCGTCATTTCAAATGATGCGGTGTTCTTTCTTTTTGTGTTTCCTTCTTACATGTAACTGTCAGGCATTCGTGATTTATTTTAGCTGTTTATTTACAATGAACAGGAGGTAGGTCCCGATACAGTAATTTACTCTAGAACATCCTCCTGTGTATTGTATTTTGGAACCACCGGTACCTTTGTATGAATAAAAATATTAAAGGGAATATATTGCCCGAGTTAGCGAAGGGGGCTGCCAGCTGAGAGGAAACTTGTATTCTCCAACTAATTGGAACATCATGGAGAGCGCCACGAAAATAAGCGTTTCGCACATTCTCGCAATTATGAACGTAGTGGAAGTTCGTGTTTGCAAGATAAGCACCACATGAGCCCTCTCCCGTCCTGGGACTCACAGTCGACTCCCGTTAGGCCGCAATAATCCCTAAATTATCTGTGCTTGGTAATCAAAACAAAACAACACAGCGAAAGTATTCATTTAACACCACAAAATTAGCTGAAAAGACGAGGAATAAAGAGGAAGGACGACAAGACCCTATGATGAATTCAGTCCAACTCGTCCAGCTTTCAGTTAAGATTATCTTATGTTCAAGTAGCTTATTGTGTGATCTTCGTTTTTGCCTTTCCACAGACATCTGCTGTAACGCCGTGTACTTTCCCATGTCTACTGCTATCAAGTAACGCTCAGCCTCGTATTGTGATCAACATTGAAGCAGATGGAACACCGTGCAGGGTGAGTGGATAAACGTACTCAAGCCAAATGACAGGGTTAATTTTCGGCTACTTTTGTAAGTCTGATTATTCGTGACAGCTGAAATTCTTGCAATGCTATGGCTGTCTCGCGCGAGATAACTGGCCCAGTGCCCACTGCAGAAAGTGGTCCTGTTTTGTGATCATTTAGTCGTAAGAGGAGAAGGAATTTTTACAGTAGTAGCTGTTTCTAGAAGCCCACACCGCGGGATGGTATAGAATATTTCTAACGTCAGCAAGAACACAAATAAACCGTGCCAATGAACAGAAATGGCTAACGTCTTACCGGAGGAGCAACGTGGGAGATAGAGGTTGATCAGGTGGTTCGTGATAATTACAAAGTGAAAAAGCGAGGGAAAACCTCAGGGTGCTTGCCAATGTATTGACAACTGGAGTTGTCTTCGTCGGAGCCACGGAAAGACAAAGCATTGACACGTGCCACCCAAGTGGCATGCCACACGAGCAGGTGGTGCACGGCGCATCAAAAATTTTGTCACCTTGCTGCGCGGCTGACGTCACAGCTCGCGGGAGAATCCAGTGCCGACCTTTTTCTGTGACGAAACCTGGCAGGTGATGACAGTAGAGGCTTCCCAAAAAAATCTTCCAGTGGGCGGATTTCCGCAATCCTCGGCGCGGTGTTTAAAGTAATGCCAGTGTGGACGAGGCAGCGTTTGTGACCTCAATTTTGAAGACATGAATTACCTGTTAGAAATGTCGAGTCCATATCTAGGGAAGCTGCACAGGCAAGCCCAGAGGCGGTAGCGGGGCAACAAACGGCTCTTGATGCTTCCACTGCGCTAATCCCTGCACTCGAGAAGAAGCATAGAAAAGTGGGCAATTCATTCCTGCGTTATACGGATAGCGCAAACATTACTTCCTAGTGTATAGAAGGCGCTGCTGTATCCTGGCAGGTCGCCTACAGTCAGCGAGCGGCGATTATTCATTTCACGTTGTTTTTTTTTTGGTTGAGCTTAGTATTACGAGCTGTATTCGGTAATCAGAAGGCCTTTACCCCCAGCGTATTTTGCTGAAACTGCAGCGCTTAGCTGAGCGCACCCGATACGCCAACGAAAACCAACGGCATTATATCACTAGCCAAGTTTTTCTGGCGGAGCCGTACGCTACTTTCATGCGTCGCAGTTTTGCGCTTGAGGGGTAAGAAATTGCAGCACGCGTCCTTAGTCCACCCAATGAAACATTTACAGCCCCCTTGTCTCATGCAATCCTGCAAAGACGGTGCGCTAGAGGCCTCTGTATTTTGCCTATGAAGTGCCTGACCTGGAGGGCGCTTTTGTGTCTATTTGTTGGGCTCAACTTGAAACCGCAGATGGTTTGGGAGCCCGATTGCAGTGTTGCCCACAAAACGCGGTCAGTGAAAAAGAGGGATCAGGAACATCGGCAATAGCAGCGCTGTAATTGTTGCGAAGTGGATTTAGCAGCGGACCAAAACAATAGCTCGAATATAACGCTAAGCCGTAGCCTAACTGTGCTTTGCTTTTTTTTTAGTTCGGTATAATGCTTTCCATGTTCAGTGTCATGCACAAAGCTGCATTGGTGATATTGATTTTAGCCTAGTAAATTTTCAGCCGGTTCACTACCATTGATACGCGCACATGCTCATTGATAAGGCGCTCGGAAAGAGGGAAATGAGAGGCCCGTTATTGTATACAATGAAGAAGTCAGGAGCATGTGCATTCAAGAACATCAAAGAAAAACACTTTTTCGGAGTGCGAAGAGGAAAAGGCTTGATAAGCTTTAAAATTAAGTCACCTTACTTCAAATAGCGTGCAACTTAGCATGCCTTCGTTCATAGCTGTATTGTTTCTGACCTCGATTGTTCGGTAGTTCCTGACCTCGATTTCCATTTCGGCACCAGTCAACTCAACGACAAAGCCACTCGCGATAGAGGGGGCACCTTCCCAGAGCTGACGGGGGTGGTCCGATGTAGCGCTATCTTATTCGGCTAATAGCCGTTTCAGGCTCACTAACGGATGCTGAGCTTTTTCTGTCCACTTTCCTTGTCTCCCCATTTGCATTCTTCGGGCAGCATTCACGTTTGTAAGGGCCTGGATGGATAAGAGCTAACAGAGCAGGGGAAAGGAACGTAGGACTCTGTAGCTGTCTACAGGCCGTTTGCTCTTTCTTCGAGAGGGAGACGTGAGGTGAGAGCCAGACAAGTCATTGATCCCTGTAGGGCAGCGTGATCTCGTTGTAGGTGGCGAGACGGTCCCTCGCGCTACCCTAGTATACGTTGGTCCCTGTTAGGTTGACGTACGCTCGAGCAAGAGAGTGGGCATCATCACTGCCGGAGTTTTTGCGTGGGCTGGCATCCGAACTATTTTGACTAGTCTGGGCTCTGTGGTGCCAGCATTGGTCATTTTTTGGGTACATGCCGGTGAGGCCCAACAGCAAAAAACTGTGCTTTTACACGATACAGTATTCGATGCTTAGCAATGCTCAACCGCCAGTCACTTTTTTTTTTTCTGAGAATATATGCCCTAACGATGTTTTCTGTCCTTTTACAGATTGGAGGCGGATCACACGTAGGATTTTTGGTGTGTGTTGCTTTCCTGATTTGCACGCTCATGAATAGATATGAATGTATCATCGTTAGCCTATCTTTAGGCAAGCCTCTTTGGTGTTTGATGACGTGTGAGCATAAAGATAAAAATATTTGAAGAAGCGTCGCTACCAGTTTTCGTCTAAAGAAATTTAGTAAAGACCAGTGCTGTGATATTCTTTCCTGTAGTTCATGATCTCCAAAAACACGGCTTGCTCTTCCTGGTGAAAATGCTTAATGAGAAAGGATTGATAGAATGAAATAAAAAAAATGCAAATTTCTACTTTATGCAAAAGAATGCACCAATATGAGCAATAAAGGCAGTAAATTTATTTTCGGTAGTGAGGAATAAATTTGGGATATCGGCATCATGCTAATTAGTCCCACTGGGCATTTCGTTTATTTTGCACCACTAGTGAGAGCTTTTTCGAACACGAATCTGAAGTGATGCGTTATTATTGAAAATCATACAAATAGCTATTGATTAGAGAGAGGTGCAAATTACATTTAAAACAGCAGAGATCTCTCTGGCCATTGCCGTGCAGTTGCATTCCCTGTGTTCTCTTGTTTTCAGATGCTTCCGATCCTGTCTACTTTCCTCTACTTAAGGAGGCATGCGCCAGAACGTTTTTTTTTGTTATATTTCCTGTAGGTGGCTAAAACTTTCACAGTTGAGAGATCTTTGTCAATCGTTTTATACCTGTCGCTAATTTTCACAAACATTGCCTTGGATTTCAAAGATGCATTTCAAATATAGAGTACAGCTGTTTGTCACCAGTAAATATACATATGAGAGCTCTTAGAATTACTTCATGTTGCTCGCCATTAATCCTTTTAAGCAATGACAAAAAAAGTTCGTCATCCAAAAAAAATTTTCAATTCTTCGAAAATTCTTTAGAATGTCTTAGAATGTCAATGATAATCTTTAGAAAATCTTTAGAATGTCTTTATAATCTCTAGAAATCTTTAGAATCTAGAAATCTCTAGAATCTTTAGAAAATCTTTAGAATGTCTATGATAGGACTACACTGGTCTTAACGAAGGTCATTCCCACTTCCTGCATAAACTTCAATAAAGATAGCGTAGCTATATTCTGCATATAGTAAAGCATCGCCATACCAAAGTTCATTGTGATCAGAAGAAAACAATTGTAATTACATCGTAGAAAGCACAGAGGTTAAATGAAAATGATAAACGAAGAAAAATGCCTCCCAGGTGATTTAAAGAGACAGTGGCGGTACACCTTCTCTAGACGTAGAACACGTTTTAAAAAATTTTTTCTTGCTACGAAACTTCAGGAGAATTGTCTTAATCAAGATGACCACCTTTATCTGCGTATAGCATGGCAAGGATGTGAAGCGCCGTGATTTAAATTTGTGGACGTCATGAAATTGGATCAGCAGTGCTCCCTTTTCGGTCACTTGGCGTGTTTAAATCGCTGGTTTTAGTAATTTCGCGTCTACATTTGGCACTGGTATGGCTGTAAATGAAAGAGAAAGGCTTGCACGTATTAAAACAAGGAAAAATCAAAAGTGCGTTTTCTCGACAAAAATCGAAGATTTTTCGCCTGCGTGTATATATATTTATAGGCTCTTTATATACATCATTTTATATATATTTTCACGCCATCACTGCTGCTGCGGCTCGTCTGCAGTGACTGGTTCTTTTCTACTATAGACCTGCACCATGTTTTGAAACAAAGGGGGTGCTAGGGTAACCTGGACTCGACTGGGGGCAGAAGTAGGGTTAGCGCCTATATGAATAAAGGGCGACAATTGTTTTCAAAGCAGCTTTCTGATTTCAAAGTGCACCTGTGATGTAACCCTGTTGGAAGATTTAACGCGAACAGCCTAGAACGGGCTGTGTAAATATGAACCATTATTCCAAAGACGTTGCATTTATAAAACATGGTAGAGCGCGCCCTTGGGAATCGTTCGCCGCTTGGGGTACGAGGCGGTAGCGCGACCCGTAGAAACACATGTAAGCAAAACTTATCAAAATATTTCTCTCGTTTCAAAGACCAACCATGGAGGCGGCCATTCGTAAACAATCGGCGACTGCTTTGACAACTCATCATTTCAAAGCTGTCTTTGAACGTCACGACACATGTGTGTTGTGAAATCGAACTTACCCCAAACGACGCTCTATCCGCTGGATGTTTCTCTGAATCGTGCAAGCTTCTCGTGTAGACCGACATGCTATGGCATACTTAAATTTTTTTACTCGTAAGGTTGCTCACACTAGACAGCCTAGATAGCACTAGACAAAAAGCAGTTCTGAAACGCCATAGCAACCAACGAAAGAGTACCGCGCACTGGTGCAGACGAGAAGTAAGACAAAATGGACAGCCGCTTCCGGCTCCGGCGTCTGCAAGCGCTACATGTGTGTGTAATCACGGTGTTGGTTGTCTTCTATTGTGCATGGTTCAGTTATTGTTTATCTTGCTGTCTGAAAACTCTCTTCAATGTAAACCTTTAGATGGTGTGAACAGCAATATTTACGAGAGAATGTAGCGTGCGGCAGCATGTCGGACTGCCCGAGAAGCTTGCCCGATTCGGAGAAAGACACAGCTGATAATGTGCTTTTTGGGGTATGTCCGACTTCACAACACAAATTTTTGGTAGAATTTGAAAACGACACCTTAGAAATGGCGCAGAATACTTCGTCGCACTGATGTACTCGCCATCTGTTAACGAACAGTGGCCCCCATGGGTGCCCAATAAAGATAGAAAAATATAGCGGCAAGGTTTGCTTACATGCGTTTCTATGGGCTGCGAACCCACCTCGTGCTCTCAGTGGCACGATTCTAATGTGCACATTTCGCGGTGTTTTAAAAATACTCCGTCTTTGAAAGTACGTTTCATACTTCCACAGACTGCTCTATGATATTCATGGTTACGCGGTACCAACGAAAGAAAGCATAGGCTCATTGTGAAATCGCAATCTTGCTTTAAATCTTTTGTTTCCATTAATAATAAGGCTACTTCAAACCCCCCGCCGGCCCAGCGGTCGATAGGTCTAAAGCCGGACAAAACTCAAGAACAACGCAGCGAATGCCCTTCAAAATGAGGCCCTCGGCCTCTTCAAAAATCGGTTCTCATGACATCGTGGTTAAACCGCTAGGGTAAAACCCCAGGTGACTGACAAGTGCATCCGTGCAATAAGATTAGTTGCCACTTCATCACAGCCGGTTGACGCCATTGGCTGGAGGGCGTTCTTTGAGGGGTGTTAGCTGCTGCCATCTTGGATGGTATTGTACTATACACTCATAAAGTCTGGGTCATTATATTCGCTATTACTGCCATGGTGCTTTTAAAACAACCTTCATTATGATCATGATCATAGGAAAGATCGTTCTCGAGACACGAACATTGACAAAGGCCGAGAAAAATGAACCGCAGGGCCATACCTAGCGATAGCTACGTAAGTCCTACCTCCGATGAGGAATGGCCGGAGTGGGATTAAAGAATATGATGGATCTCGAGGGGAAAACGACCAGAGAGGGCCGTGGCTTGCCTTGAATAGGTATTTGGGATATGAAACTGCCTCCATTATTAGCATTACTTCGCACCTCATGTTAGGTTAAAACTTCGAACAGCAGTTGCCAACTGAATTTTAATGCGATTGCATAAGAAACATCACCACGTATACAAACAATGCATGATTAGTCATAAAATTCTCTGATTGGTTAAGACAGCGATGATGTCCCAGAGTTATGTGATATGACCGGGTGCTGTATGGTCGATGGGGTGTGTGACGTGACGAGACTGCGTGATAGGGCCGAGTTGGCAGGTCAGGTGACGTGACCGAGCGCTCATTAGTCGCCGGGGCCTATGGCGTAATGGAGCCACGTGACATAGCAGAATTTGCAGGCGCGCTGGAAGCTGGCAGGTGCAACGGTGATGTCATGTGAGCGAGCGGAGTGGCGGGCTCGGCGACATTGACAGCTGCGCTTGGTCGTGAGCAGTCGTGCAGGGAGCTCTGCTTTTCAGGTCGGAATGGAAACAGGTTCAGCGCCGCACATGTATTCCGTATTGGAAAATCCCTGCAAGGGGAGAGTTGCGCCACGGAAATCTATCGCTAAAGAAGTATCGGCGGCTGCGGAGGCTCAGCCTATGCGGCGAACAGCTATGACCGAGGAGGGAAAGCACGCGGAGGGGACATCGGACTTTAATGCTTTCGTATTATCAATATGTAATGTAATTTAGTCTCCTTTTAACTTCTTTACAGAACACGTTTTCTTTAGCTGTCTTGTCTCGCAACAGGCTTTGGTACAAATTATGAGCTAGTAAAAACTGAGAAGTTCAATAAACTTTTCCATCAGATCAAAACTGATGCAAAGTCCATTGTTATGAATTCAAAACAAGCTAGATATATAGAAGTTATTCGTCAAAAACAATCGCTTAAATAACCTGGTAGCGATAAAGGCAATCCTCCAGGGCCAAAAAGATAAACAAGTTTCGTTTATTACATTCCTTGTACTCGGGAATTTTGTCCACAAGGTGAGAAACAAGGAGTCGTTGAACTTTCGTGAGAGTAGTGGTATATTTACGCGCAATTTCCTTCAACAGAGCGTTCTCAAAATAGCGTTATGCATATTCATTAGAAAGCGCTTGCAAGGGGGATATACTGGCACCTTCTTTGTAACAAAGCAGAACAATGAAATGTTTTCGCTACATATTTTTCTCATGCAGGTTTCCCACTGCAGACGTGGTGTTTGCCAGGCATCTCAGTCGCTAGGAGAATTAAAGCGCAGTAAGCGGGCTTGTCCTCTGGTCAGTTTGCTCAGGAAAATCCTTAGGGGATTTAGAGAGCGGAATGGCTTGGGTGGTAAAGGAGACATGGGAACAACGACAGGCTACGCTTCCGGTACGGGAGCAGGAAGAATGATGGCAGAACGCTAGTTGCGGCACATTGAGGTCGCAGACAGCGGCTGCAAGGTTGGCATAATTGGCAAACATGCAGCGTCTAGTATCATGGAGAAAAAGCAAAACGAAGACTTCGCTGTCGCAGTACTTTGAAAATATCCAGCTGGACTGCAGAAATAAAGAGGTAAACTCTAAACGCATATTGTGTGACGTCGTTACCAAGAACTGGTTTGAAATGCTTTGTGTAGTGGCCACCGTTTCCAATAAATTCAACTGCTACCCAGTACGCTCGACAGCTGAGTCTGCTTGCTTCCAGAACAGCCAAGGCAATTTGAAGAATTAATGGAACCGCCGCTGTTTCCACATGGCCGCTTGAGCCACAACATCTCGCGTCCATTTTCTCTAATTTTCCGCTAAGGGACTGGTCACGACAAATTAGTTCATTAATTATTTTATGAATACATTAGCCCTCACTTGAGGTTCATCAGAGGATAAAAAATCTCCAATCAAGTCAGGAGCTGACAAAACATCATCATTGTTTTAGCCCTGCCAAAGCACTACTAGTACGCCGCACTGATAATAGCAAAAAACACTGTTAACACTCAGTTTTAGCGTTGTCTTTAATACCACTCCATTGAATGTAGTCAACAAAAATTTCTTGAGTCACTGCAGCTGGTAGCAAAATTGAGCCGGCATGTGGCTTCATATGTGTCATGTATCAATTCTAGAGAGAACATAGATGTTTGTGCTGGTATTGGCGGCTGGGTAGTGCTAGAAAGTCATTTTTTTTATCTAGCAAACCTCTCGATCTTAAGCAAACATAACCGCAGAAACGTTGCAAATGATAATAATTAGATTTAGGGATTATTTCACTTAGCACTCACGTCAGTAAAGCTACACAGCCATATAGGAAAATTTCAAAGTTGTGAAGTAATACTCCTCTTGAACCCTGGTTCAAACTCGCAGTGGCCGCCACACCACTTCAGCTGCTTTACCGAACATCTTATAAATCCTATAAATTGGTTCGGGCTTCATGTCTGACATAAAAATAATGTTATTAGAAATAATGTTCGTGCAGTTAGAACTAAGCATTCTTGAAATTTTCTTTCCTTGCCTTTGCACACTCCCAGAACGCGATTCCTACTTAATGCATAAATTGCCATTCATTTGTTAATCTGTACTACCTGCAGTTCGCGAAGGCGGCGGGAGGACGATACAAGAACAAAGCAACAGAAATATGTAGTAACAAACGTAAAAGAAAAACTTCAAGAACACATAAGCTCCGCCTTAAGGGTATGGCACGATAGTGTTAATGGGTCCCTATAGCGGACTTGGGTCCTCCTTGTGTATCACTTTGTAGACACGGGTACTGTTATTTCTTTGATCATCACATAATGCTTAACCTGCCGTTAAGAGTACAACACGGTAGTGTTAGACGTCCCTGCTGCGCATGCAATCATTCCCTGTTGCCTGGGTTCTGCTTACATGCCCACATATGCGGAATTGGTCATTCTCTACTTTGTATTCCTAGTTCGCGGTGAGTCCTCATACCGCTCTTGGCGGGGTGGTGCAGCGGTTAAGCGATGCGCCACTCCCCGACAAGCGGCTGTTGAAAACGCAGTCACCGGTGCAGCTTGTGAGAGTCACGTTGCTCTTCCAGAGGAACCTTTAACGACCAATAATTAATTTACCTGCAACCTGCCAAAATGAGCACTTTGCTCGTAATACGATGGATAGGTTGCGATGATGTCACTAGGTCGCGTCACTTGGGTGGCAGCTTAGCCGCCCGCTTTTCCGCTCACAACGCCGACGATGACGGCATCGAAGACGCCAAATTTTCTGGAGTACTGAAGGTTATCCGGTTGAAAAAGATAAGAAAGAAAGGAAAGCACTGATAACGATTGGCACTAGACAACTTCTTAGTGCAGTCGATTCCAATCATTGGCTGTGAGTGGCAGAAATAAGCTTTCAGATGTGGGAGTCCTACACATGACTTCTCATGCACCAATTCTGAGTAGCATGCAATGCAATTTAATTTGTGTATTTTTATTTCGCAGTAATAAATCTTATACAGTACCTCTAACCATAAGTGCCTTCGATGCGTACTTAAGAGGTTCCATTCCAACGTTGTTTTAATGCTATTAATACCAATTTAAATCTAATTTCGAGATGTGAATCGTGCAGATCAGGTTTGTACCCTTTCTAACACGTGAGACATATTTCAAGTCCCCTGTCTTGTATAGCTTGAGTGAACTCCAGTATTGGTAAAATTTAATTGAAATGTAGGCGCTCCTTCAATTTAGCAGCGCGCGTATAATATACCGTTTCATAAAGTTTAACATTCTACATGCTTTACACGGGACACTCTGTACATGCCTGTCCCATGTATTTGTTTATTATTTATTATTATTATTATTACCTCAAATGCCCCTTGGTGTGGGGTATTACATGAGGGATGGGCATAATGTTGAAGTGAAGAGTGGTTCGATGGCAGTCTTGAAGGAATGTGGGTCGGAGTGGCGCACAGCGTCGACAGGCAGTTTGTTCCAGTCCCGAGCGGTCTGAACAAAAAACGAACGAATATGTGCTGTGGTCTGTGCTGGGGGCGGATAGACGGCTTTAGGATGGCTGGTGCGGCTTGACTGTCGATGAAGTGGTAAGATTGCTGAAACATTAAGTGGCGTATGGTAGAATTTGTGAAAAAGGCACAGCCTAAAGATGCAGCGTCGCTTTTCAAGATTAGTAAGATTAGCCCGTGATTTGAGTGCAGTGACACTGGAATGATAGGAGTAGTCTGAGAAAATAAACCTTGCAGCGCGATTTTGTAGAGCTTCGAGGGTGTTAGAAAGATTAGCTTGATGGAGATCCCAGACTGAGCATGAGTATTCTATTTTAGGTCTGATAAATGTAAGATAAGTAAGTGTTTTCACGGATGCAGAGGCTAGGCGCAAGTTTCGACGGAGGCACCCAAGAGTGCGATTGGCTTCGTTAGTAATGTTCATTATATGCTCTGACCAGGTTAGTGTATCTGAAAGGGTGACGCCAAGGTATTTGTAAGAGTGGACAGATGAGATTACCGAGCCACAAATGGTGTAACTTGATGCCAGATAATTTTTCCGACGGTGAAAGGAAAGCAAAGACGTTTTCTTAGTGTTTAGGCACATTAACCATTTGTCGCACCAAGTTTCAATTCGTTTAAGGTCATCCTGTAAAATTCTAGAGTCGGAGGTGGTGTGGATGGGGCGATAAAGTACGCAGTCGTCTGCGAAAAGGCGGATGTTAGAGGATATGTTACTAGGCAGGTCATTAATATAAATTAGAAACAGCAATGGTCCGAGTACTGTACCTTGGGGGACTCCGGAGAGGACTGGAGAAAAAGACGAGGAGCAGTTGTTAGCGTACACAAATTGCTTTCGGTTCGTAAGGAAATTAGAAATCCAATCTAATACAAGGGGGTTAATGCACAATCTTGAGAGTTTAAGTAGTAGTCTCTGATGGGGAACTTTATCGAAGGCCTTT
Organism: Amblyomma mixtum; assembly: GCF_055824585.1. Classification (NCBI taxonomy): domain Eukaryota; kingdom Metazoa; phylum Arthropoda; class Arachnida; order Ixodida; family Ixodidae; genus Amblyomma; species Amblyomma mixtum. Next base: position 220,272,117 of record NC_143013.1, on the reverse strand, counting down.
TCGAAATCTAAGAACAGAGCGTCTACAGGTATGTTCAGGTCTAGGTTAGAGCTTATGTCATTTATGAATGAAGCTAACTGTGTATCACATGAGAGGCTCTTGCGAAAGCCATGTTGTCTAGGATTGAAAAAATTAACAGATATTAAAAATTTTACTATGTGAGAGTAGAGGACGTGTTCCATTACCTTGGAACAAACACTTGTTAGTGAAATGGGACGATAACTGGAACATAAATGCGAACGACCTTTTTTCGGGACTGGAACTATTTTGCCCACTTTCCAGTCTTCCAGCACCACTCCTGATGACAATGACTGCTGAAAAATATTGCATAGGATCACACTTACAACAGTTTTTGTGCTCTTTAGTACTTTAGTGTTGATACCATCAACTCCGGATGAGGATGTTAGCTTTAGTGATTCAATTACTTTGGCTATACCGGAGGCATTAAAAGTGATGTCGGACATGAATTAATGGTGGCACTGGGGAAAATCTGGTAAATTATGATCGTTTTCTTTTGTGAAAAGAGAGCAAAATGCGGTGTTAAGTTCTTCGGCTGCTTGACTGTCTGGAATCGGACAATTCTGGCTGTCGTAGAGTTTTAACGGCTGAGAGCGCTTTGGGTTAATCGTATTCCAGAATTTTTTAGGATTAGTTTTTATCATGTTAGGAAGAATTTCAGAATAAAAATGGCGCTTTGTTTTGTTAGCTTGTGATTCGAATTCCTTTACTGCAGCGTAATACTTTTGCCAGGTGCACTGCGTGTTAGTTCGTTTAGCAGAGCGAAAAAGTATTTTCTTTTTATTATTGAGGCGTTTGAGCGCATGATTGAACCATGGTGATGACTGTTTTTCTGTTACAGTGATAGTGGGTATGTATCTCAGTACCAGGTCACGTATTTTATTCTTGAACAGCAACCAGTTAGTTTCTACGGAGCGTATCGAAAAGTCACGAAGAAGCCAGATGGAAAATTCTTCGAGTGCTGTGTTAATTGCAGAATAATTGCCTTTCTCATAAAGTGTTATTGTTTTTGTTATTTTCGATGGATGCAGTAATTTACAGTATAAGGAACCATGAACAACAGAATGATCGCTAAGACCAGGCAAGTATGTGATTGGGGAAAGCTTGTCAGATTGAGTTGTAAGTATCAGGTCTAACGTATTGGATGAATTTATGCCAGACCGCGTCGGCTGTTAAACTACTTGTGTTAGTCCAAAGTTAAGGCATGTGTTTACGAAATCGCTTTCAGCATTGTTTTTGGATAGGGCTGAGGCGGGGTTTGACCAGTTAATGGAAGGGAAGTTAAAGTCACCGAAAATCAGAATGGGCGATTGATGATAGGTTGCGGTCACGGAAAAAAGCACCTCGTGAAATTCAGCGACAAAAGAACTACTTGCGTCTGGGGGACGATAACAAGCGCCGATTACTAAGGGGGGATAACAGGAGTTGCTGAGAACGAATATTATTTCCAGTGCGGATGAAGTTTTAATTTCGATACATTGAAGGCTTCTCTGGGCAGCAATTAGAACGCCAGCACCCCTTTTGTTAGTTCTGTCACGGCGAAAAACATTTAAATCGGAAGAGAGAGAAAGGATCTCCGAGTCGGCAATTGAAGAGTTTAACCATGTTTCTGTGAGAATAATGAGGTTAGACTCTGTGGTGTGAATCAGATTACGAAGAGCATCAAGTTTAGGCGGGAGGCTTCTAATATTAGTGTATAAAAAGGAAGTGTTGGAAGGGCTAGAGCGGGGACGATTGGCTTCTACGAGTTTAAAGCGTGTGGCACTACCTTCTGAGTACTGTGATCGAACGTGTATGTTTTCTTCCCGATGATTAGCTTGTCATGTCGAAGTTTGAATTTTTTTTCGTCTTGTGCTTTGCAGAATTTAACAAGATGCTTCCTGGCCTTGACGGTGTTTGGGCAGTAGTCCTCAGATATGCTAAACTCTGTACCTTTCAACATTTTGGCGCATGAAAGAACCTTTTCCTTCACTTTAAAATGTGCAAATTTAACAATGATCGGCCTATTCCTGTCCGCCCTAAACTTTCCTACTCTGTGGGCTCTTTCAATGTCCACAGGAAGAATAGTCGTCTTTAATTTTGAGCTGCCGTGTTCGATAATAGTGGCCTCTGACTGGGCCCATGTTTCCTGCTCGTTATCTTCGTGGCCAAAGAAAAGTAGGTTTGACCTTCGGGACTGATTTTCTGAGCTATCAAGTCTAGCTGTGATAGTGGCAATGTCATTCGCGTTTTGCTCAGACAGCGCCTGGATGTCGTCTACATGTTCCTTTATTGCTAATAGTGATGAGCAGTCGGTTTCAATTTTGGTAAGTCGATTCTTGATTTCTGCAAACGTTTGGTCATTTTCGGAGAGCTTAAGGCGGATGGATTTCATTTCGGTTAGGAGCGTGGCTTGACTGGACTGGATTTCATTCAGGGCCTTAAGTATATCGTTAGGTGGCTGACCATCGCCGTGGCGAGTGGTGGGACCAGGGTTGAGTTCTACGTCGCCTGATAAAATTAGTAAGCGCATGATAACATGATAGCAATCACAGGCAATACCAATACAACACATTGAGCTTGGCAGCACCACTAAAGCCGCATAGCGGGTGCGGCGGGCAAATAGGGAACATGAAGTGTTTACCTGCAGGACGAACAAACGTCGCAGGTGAGTTGTAGTCGACATAACTGCGGTGCTGCCAAGCCCATTGAAGGCGGCGCGGGGTGATGCTGGACTTATAAAGGGGTGATGCGGCGAGGAGGTTGACTTCCGGTCGTTAGTTATCGCAGATGCTGACAGTGCCAGCGATAATCTCGGAGCTTGTTCTTGAACGGGTGTTGCCGGGCACTGACGGGGCTTTGCTGCTGGCATGTAGTCAGGAGGACGGAAGCGATGCAGCGGTACGGGGGTCGGACGGTCTACCGTTGGCAGCCAGACTGTGGTCCAAGCCGGGTTCCAGGGTTCGCTCGGGCGAGAGTCACTGTATCGCAGGAGGCAGACGGATACCTGCAGGACGAACAAACGTCGCAGGTGAGTTGTAGTCGACATAGCTGCGGTGCTGCCAAGCCCATTCTGATGAAATGAAAACTAAAAGGTTACTATTCGAGTATCCTCCACAATAGATCTAACCTGTATTAAGCGAGAAATGAATGATGGCTGCGAGCGAAAGAAATTAAATGGCGCTATGGTATCTTCCACAAATGGTATACTCTATAATGAATCTAATCTATATTCAGCGAGAAAAGAATACTGGCTGCGGTCGGAAGAAGTTAAATGGCACTAGCAATGCTGCTGTATACGATGTCAGTTTCTCTGCAACAGCGATCTAAATAATTGTCTACGTTTAATAGAGGGCCCAATCACCTCTTATAAACACTATTTACACGTCACGTCTTGTGCAGATGTCAATAACGTAGTACAAAAAAAAACACAGTCCTTATGTAAGGGTCCTGTGGCTGACCAGAAGGTACAGCAACATCACGACACTGAGGCTCATTAAGCAATGCATTTTGTTTTCGTCCCTGCAAATAACATTAAAGCCAGGTGAGAAAGAAATTAGGAAGGCCAGGTACAAAGCTTTTTGTAGACTAAAGTCAAGTGATGAGAAAAAATTCCACCTAAATTCTAAACGCTGCATGGTACATGAGAAACCTGATCGAAGACCATGCTGAGCGTATCGCTTTTATTTATTTATTTATTTATGTATTCAGGTACCCTAAAGGCCCGTGTGAGCATTAAATGGGGGGGGGGGGGAGTCCAATAAAAGTTTAGAACGCGGAGAAAATACACAAACAGGCGAGTGCACACAAAATTCGAACATGGAGCAAATACGTCATTGCAGGTAGATATATGCGGCTCATACACCATTCACAGCCCCAGGAAGCACTTCAGACTGTCGACAAATGTGACGTGGTCAGTAATAGACGCCCCGTTTTTCGGGAGCTGATTCCAGTTGCGAATGGCAACAAGAAGCGGTGACTAAAAAAAACAGATTTATGCGGACGAAAATGAGCTGTAGTTTGTGTTGGTGATCCAGTCGCGGAAATACTCGAATAAATGGTACTACGTGTAGCGCAGAAAAGGGTGAACGACTATGGTAAAGTTTGATAAAGAAGGACATGAGTTGAAGCAACCTGCGTTTCTCGAGCAGAGATAAGTTAAGAGAATTTTTTATTTGAGATACGCTTGCTGTGCGTGAGTAGTCCTTTACGACGAACCGGGCAGCTTTGTTTTGAGGAGATTTAACTTTATTTATTAGATAGGTCTGATGTGGATTCCATATAAACGACGCGCATTCAATGCGTCATCATTGCGCTATAAATGATGTGTTTAGGAGTTTTGCAGCTTGCGCCTAGAAGCGAAATTGTCCTGTAGTTTGGAACCATGCTTTTGAGCCCCTTAGTATATGGGCACTGTATTAGCGTTTTTCCTTTCATGAGGTATTATTCCTTATAATTAGATCGCATAATGAGACTGAGGCTCATTAACCAATACACTTTGTCTTCGTCCCTGCAAATAACAAAAAAGCCTGGCTCCCACAATTTTCCATAATGAGCTATCAATACTGCACAGCCTTTCAGCAAAACCCTCGAGCCTACAAGCAGAGCAGACCTTTGTGTATTATGCAAAGTATGCTGAGCGCCTGCTCTGACATTAGCTTCGGCACACGTGCACGCATGTCCGGGAGTTGATGACGCGAAGTTGTGGCGCAAACGGACTTTAAGTGTTGATTGAATCAAAACACCTTACCATAATCGTAAGTATACCGTTGCGTGTCATTATTCAGTGACGGAATTCCGAGTGATTCTTGGCCATTGATTCCAGGAACATTCCACAAATTTTTAGTTAGGACTTTAAGTCATAACGCATTCATGTACCTTCTCTTAGCAGCCACCTGCCGCTGTAGCTCAATAGCATTGGCGTTGGACTGCTGATCCCAAGTTCGCGGGTTCGATCTCACCGGTGGCAGCCATATTTCGACGAGTGCAAAAGGCAACCATGGATGGGCGCTGTGCGATTTCTGAGGGCTGTTATGAACCCAGCGTGGTCTAAATCAATCTGGAGCCCTTCACTACGCGTCCCTCATAACCATGTTTCGCTTTGGTCCGTTAAAACACATATACGGTGCCATTACATTACCAGTATTGTTTTTAAATTTTAATTATGCACCAATACTCCGTCCTTTCTCAAATATATTGGATTCCTAAGTTCTTCTACAGTTCTGCAGTAGAGACTCTTTCTCTTCATCGTCTAGTTTCTCAAGTGAACCCCGGCTTATCCCTGCGCCCGTTCACCAATATCGACAAAGTGATCCATTGTTAAACACGTGAGCGTGTGTCCGTGCGCCTGCGCCTCCGTCCCGGCCGCGCATTAGTGCAAAGTGGCAGACGCCGCGAAGCACCAACTCCAAGTCCTTTTGCGCAAACGCCACTTTGTTCGATGCCCGCCCGTGTCGAGCGCATCGAAGAACGACACAAACTCGCTTGTGCACCCCGGAGCGGATCGCTTTGTATTTGAAAGGAACGCATTTTACGAAATAAAAATATGTCCTATAATGCATTATTCCCTAAAAGCTGGTACATTAGATTCCAGTCTTTCAAGTACAGTTGGGAGTGATCGCCTTTACCATAAAACCAAATTTTCGCTGCGCGTCTGTGTTAAACTGAAGAAAGAAGCAGTTGTACACATGTAACTCGGTAGTCATGGCCACTAATAATCGAAATGACATCGCTATCGCACAGAAGTACGTTTTGGAAAGAGAAAGCAAATCTAAAAGGTTATAGTAACCCTGGCCTTGTGTGGTTGGCTCCGTAACAAACTAATACCGATCGTTTTCAAGAACGAGCTCGCAGAAGGCAATATATAATTTCGACAGGTCTGCAAAAACCGACCGTTTTACTGGTTATCATTTTACTGTTAGAACTGTAAGAAAGCATTGTAAGTTAGAATTGTAAGAAAGGGAGTTGGGGTTGCTGCCCCAGCGGCTAGCGCCGACGAAGGAGAAGAAGAAAACAGAAGACGAAGCTGACGAAGCTCGGGTGCGCGCTTGCGAACGTCGGCCTACTGAGCAGCACCGCTCGAACAAAGACTGGCCTTCCACATTAATTGTGCGAGTCCTCTCATCAAATTACAATTAACGCTAATAACATAATTGACATGTACGAGACTTATGAATTCGAAAACAAGACAAATTTCCTGAGACTAGCCCACGTAGATGAAAAGTAGAATTAACCGTCAGAAGCTCCCCATTAACTAGATGCAGATTGAACCATACAGATTCTTTGCAGCCAGTAGGCGCCGGCAAATTGGAATAACGAAGGCTGGAGTTAATAAGAAAAATAAACGCCACCGCCATAGTAATGTCCGTCATACCAGTAAGAGTTAAAGCAACCTGGAAATAGTTAAGCGCTATTAATTGAAACATCGGGCCATGATGTAGCACCCATGATTATATGCCAGTGAACCGAGGAAACCAGCATGACAAAATAATATGCTTTATTGTGTGTAGTTTGACAGTTCACCGCAAGAACGATAAGGACAGATATGGAACAAATCCTTAGCCGACTGCAAAAGATGTGCACTGGATATCAGACACGCGTTGTCTCGTACTTTGCCAGGTTTATGCTCAATAACGTGGACTTGTAATCGGTCATAAAAGAAGCACGTTGAGGAACAGGGTAGCCACCGGCGCATAACCGGTTGACATGTTTGTGGTAATGTGCCGCTCAGGTCTCGGTAGCAGAGCGCTTACCGCTCGTGAAGGAAACGCACATACGATTAGAGAAAGGAAGAAGGTGGCTGTGGTCCCTTACGTGCACAGCGCTTCTCGCAACCTAAGTCGTGTTTACGCCCTCTCATCACCTGAACAAGCTTTGCAAGATTACAACACCCTACAATTCATTTAAACAAAAATGCGGCATCAAACACCTAAGAACGTACGTTGACTGTGTGGGTTGTGTTGCTTACTGCATCCCGCTACCTTTTGGCAAAAGGTATGTTGGCCAAACAGGTTGTCGACTCAACGATCGGCTAAGCCAGCACAGCAATAATGTTTATAAAGTCTTCTGGAAGGAACCTGGCCATTAACTGCAGTAACTGCCGTAATTGTATTCCATTGCCAAATCAGAGCCGTATCATCTGACGAAGTCGAGATCAACTAAACCGGGAGGCTGTAGAAGCACAGAGAATAGCATCTCTGATAAGTAGTGCTTTAGCTCAACTTCTATTTCATTATCGAAAAAAGAACTAGCATTCCTGAGTATATTGCCTAGTATCATTGTAGTGTCTCTTCGTTCGCACTCAAGGCCGCAGGAAAGGGGGCTTATCATTTTTGTTCGTGACGCGAGGAGCGACCGGACTGATGTCGATTGATCGCAGCCATGAAGAGCTGCATCTACGTTCTTCCATATTACTGTAGATGATCTTGAACTGTTGTCTCGAAGTTTCCTTGCTGGCTTTAAATTCAGCGATGCCGCGAGCGGCGGGCATTCGTGTTCGATGACTGATGCACGTTTGTTGCATACGCCGCCGCCGAGTGATTCAGTTCTTTTGCGGGCGCAAGTCATCCCAAATAAAGAGCTTCGTTTGCAAAACTTGTTGCTGTCTTCCTGACCGCTGGACTGTCGTCACTACAATGTGACAATATCAAGGTAATCCTGCACATGGTTACTGGTTCTGTCCTAGACCTCTGCAAACTATTATCGCGCACGTGCACTGTCATTGGCATCGGAATACTGCGGACATCTTTAAAGCACTTGCGGTTTCACAAAACAGACCAGTTGGAAGTAGCGCTCGTCCTGCCTTTTCTTCGTCCGTTTTATTTTAGAGCTTTGATGAATATCATACTTGCACCAAATAGCCGGCCCACCACACTTGTGAAGCCAAGTGAGAAGTCATTAACCGTTTTGTAACAGGGATTAACACAGCAAGTATAGAATACACAGATATACAATGGCACACAAAACAACCTGCGGGAGAGAAGTCGGTATTGTGTTCTGAACAAAATATTTCGGTATTGTCGGTTACGCAAGCACGCTTTAAGTCCGTGTTTCTTCTTTCGGAAACCACCGCGTTGTCGAAACGTTGGCTGAAGCAACCTGAGGTTTTCCCCTCACTTGTTCATTTTGTGATCGCCAAGGACCATCTACCATACCCTCTCTCTACCGCGTATATACAGGTTGGACGTGGTGAGACGCAGTAAAAACTTAGTATATTCAAGAATAGGTCAAACGGAGTGAGAAAAAACAATTCATTTGAGAAATATAACACTCCAGACCCACAAACTCATTATTAGAGCCCGAATATGTCCTGTTTCGTTTTTTTCGCCCTTTGCTCGGGTACTGTTCAGTATGCGCAAGGCTTATCAAACGACTTAGGTGATTACACTCCATGTGACCCGGCCTTTGTACTCCAACATCTTCGATTTCTTCCAAAAAATCATGGAATATGGTCTTACTTTGTTAAACACGAGAGGCAAGAACAAAGCCTGGCCAAGGTAATTAAATTTACAGGATGGTAAACAGAAAGATGCAAGTGTACATCACATAAAAGAATCACATTGCATAAATAACAGGCAGACAGAGGCCTATGAGACAGCGCTACTGGAGCAAGAAACTTCAATATTGCCGCGTATCATTGTAGTTCCCGTTTGTTCGCGCAAGGCAGAAGGAAAGGGATGTTATCATTTTGTTCGTGACGCGAGAAGCGACCGGACTTATCTCGATTGATCACAGCCTTGAAGAGCTGCATCTACGTGTTTCCAGATTAGTCTAGATGATCTCGACCTGTTATCTCGAAGTTTCCTTGCCGGCTTTAAATTCAACGATGCCGCGAGCAGCGGGCATTCGTAGTTCGGCGACCGACGAGCACGCTTGTTGCTTTCGCCGCCGCCGAGTGATTCAGTTCTTTTGCGGGCGCAAGTCAGCCCAAATAAAGAGCTTCGTTTCCAACACTGGTTGATGTCTTCCTGACCGCTGGACTGCCGTCTCTACAACGTGACATCTGGTGGAGGTGCTGGGTAGCCTTTCAAGTTCCGCACATCCCCTACAAGTCGTGACGCCAGCCCTCTGAGTCATCTACCGCAGGACCTGAGTCCAGTCCACCGCGTTAGCCGACGCCTGCAAGGGGACGCACCAGAGTTCGGGATTCTGCCGGACCCTACCCGGAAGCGGAAGCCAGCAGCAACGTCCACCATCAGCTTGCCCCAGACGACCACTCCAGTCATTCTTCAGCAGCCCCGGGTGCCACCAACCTTCGACGCTTCGCCTGGCGCCGACCCCGAAGAATGGCTGGAACAGTTCGACCATGTGGCTGTCTTTAATAACTGGGACGATGCCATGAAATTTAGGTACGTCTTCTTCGCCTTGGAGGGACCAGCAAGAATCTGGTTTGAGAATGAGGAAGCTAGCCTTACGGATTGGGAAACCTTCAAGGAGCAGCTTCTCAAGACCTTCACAAACTTCGTGAGAAAGGAAAGAGCCCAGCAGCTGCTACAGTCTCGCATACAACACCCAAACGAGACCGTTGCAGTATACACTGAGGAGATAAGGCGCCTCTTCCGGCGTGCCGACTCGAGCATGAAGGAAGAAGCAACGGTCAAGCTGCTTATGCGAGGAGTTAAAGAGCAACTCTTTGCGGGCCTCGTACGGAACCCACCAAAAACCGTCGCGGAATCCGTAAAAGTGGCATCCATTATGGAAAAAACTCTTGATGCCCGAGCCCGCCAGTACGACCACCAGCAGCGAGAGGAGCACCGCCGATTGCTGCCAACGGGAACGCAGCCGCAGCTTTCATCGCTCATAGACGCCATCCGGGATGAAGTTCAACATGCCTTGGGTGTGACGCCGACCACCACGCAGCCTATGGAGGCCCCAGCCATGACTTACGCCGCAGCTGTGCGCCGTCCTGCACCTCAACGACGGGACTCAAGCCCCTATCGCCCTCAGCCAGCTGCGTTGGACCGCAGCCCTCTCGCCCCAACCCACCCGTCCTACGAGCGTCGCACACATCCGAGGAAATGCGACGAGTGGAGAACTCCCGACCAGCGCCGCCCACTATGCTTCCACTGCGGAGAAGCCGGTCACGTCCTCCGGCACTGCCCATAGAGAAGATTGGGCATCCCAGGGTTCTCTTACGACGCTCCACGACCCCGACCCGGCTAGCGACCAGCCGCAAACGAGGAGTTTTTGCGTCGGGAAGAATACTCATCGCCAAGCCGCCTATTACGTTCCCCGTCGCCATTGTACCGCGCTTTGTATCTCCTAGCCGAGGTTACGCCGTGTGTGGACGCTCCCCCAGCCCCCGAAGGTTAAACTAAATAAAGCAGCCTCTGGAGGTGGGGTTGCTTCTAAGCGCAATGACAAAGATCCTCCATCGACGAGTACTCAAGACCATGCCTCAACTACGGCGACGACACCGACGACAACGACGACGATGATGCGGCCAGACTTGAAGCTTTTACCGCTGACCAGTGAAGTAACGTCGGAGTACGCCCACCGCAGCCTCACTACTCGACGAAGCCGAGATCGGACACCGAAGACAACGTACAATACGAGAACGCGAACAAGTGATCTTGAAGTTACGGTCGACCGTTACGCGGTTACTGCCTTGGTCGACACTGGAGCTGACTACTCAGTCATGAGCGGGCCACTCGCTGTCCGACTCAGGATAGTAACAACAACATGGGATGGCCCGCTGATCCGCACCGCAGGTGGTAACCTTATTACGCCGTCAGGATGCTGCACAGCGGGAGTTACAGTAAATGGGCGAACCTATGCTACAACCTTCCTGGCCCTACAGAAATACTCGCGAGACATGATTTTGGGAATGGACTTCCTGAATGAACATCGGGCGATCATCGACCTTAGATCCAAGTCGATCAAGCTTTCCACGGACAAAGGCATATCTGCCGCGACGACAGCGACTCATCACATTGCCTTAAACCTTCTGCGACGAAGCATTGAGCGTGCCACCCCGATCAAGTGTCGTCGCCTGCATAGGCACTGGAGACATCGAAACTGCCGAAGGCGTCGTCGAGGGGAACACCCAGTTACTCCTTGATCGAGGACTGGGCGTCGCAAGGGGAGTCGCCCAAATCCGAAATGGCCAAGCCCAGGTGCTACTAACCAACTTCGCCGAAGAATATTGGCATCTAAACAAATGTACGACGATCGCTTTCCTCGACGAGCCGGCAGACATCGGAGACATATTTGCCCCACCTGACCAACCCGTAGAAAAAACTGACCAAGGCCATCAACCCACGTTTGATATCAACCCAGCATTAACCCTGAGCAGACAAGACCAAATACGCAGCCTGCTTCAAAAGTACAGCGACTGCTTCTCATCAGCATCGAATGTGCGACGAACCAGCCTTGCCAAGCACCGCATTGTCACAGACGAACACGCCTGACCACTGCAGCAGAGCCCCTACCGCGTAAGCATTAACCCTGAGCAGACCAGGCCAAATACGCAGCCTTCTTCAAAAGTACAGCGACTGCTTCTCATCAGCATCGAATGTGCGACGAACCAGCCTTGCCAAGCACCGCATTGTCACAGACGAACACGCCTGACCACTGCGGCAGAGCCCCTACCGCGTATCGCCGCTAGAATGCCAAGCTATCTGCAAGCAAGTTGAGGAAATGCTTCGTGACGACGTAATCCAACCATCGAGAAGCCCCTGGGCAGCACCAGTCGTCCTAGTGAAAAATAAAGACGGCACCCTTCGCTTTTGCGTCGATTACCGCCGCCTGAACAGCATTACGAAGAAGGATATCTACCCCCTCCCCCGCATCGACGACAGATTGGATATGCTATGCAACGCTAAGTACTTCTCATCGATGGGCCTGAAGAGCGGCTACTGGCAAATTGAAGTCGACAAAAGAGATCACGAGAATAATGCGTTCATCACACCAGACGGACTCTTCGAGGTCAAGGTGATGCCATTCGGCCTCTCCTCTGCCCCAGCGACGTTCCAGCGAGTAATGGATACGGTGCTCGCAGGCTTGAAGTGACAAATTTCCCTAGTCTACTTAGATGACGTTGTTGTCTTCTCCTCAAGCTTTGAAAGGCACCTCAGAAGGCTTCGGATAGTGCTGGAAAAAATCAAGTCTTCAGGCCTAACACTGAAACCAGAGAAGTGCCCCTTCGCCTACGAAGAGCTACTGTTCCTTGGTCACGTCGTAAGCAAGGATGGAGTTCGCCCAGACCCTCAGAAGACGGCTGCGATCGCAGAGTTTCCACAGCATAATGACAAGAAAGCTATACGCAGATTCCTTTGATTGTGCGCTTATTACCGGCGATTCGTCAAGAACTTTTCGCACATCGCTGAACCTTTGACCCAACTTACCAAGGCTGTCGCGCCCTTTAAATGGGAAAGGCCGCAAGAGGAAGCTTACAAAGAGCTGAAGCGCCGCTTACAGTCCCCTCCTGTGCTCGGGCACTTTGATGAAAACGCCGAAACCGAAATCCATACCGATGCAAGCAGTGTGGGCTTAGGAGCTGGCCTCGTTCAGAAAAATGGAAGACAGGAGAAAGTTATCGCGTACGCTAGCCGTTCACTGTCGAAAGGCGAGGTCAACTATTCGACAACCGAGAAAGAATGTCTCGCCATTATTTGGGCCACGTCAAAATTTCGTCCTCACCTGTACAGACGACCATTGAAGGTTGTGAGCGATCACCATGCTCTTTGCTGGCTAGCCAATTTAAAAGATCCCTCCGGCCGCCTTGCTCGTTGGAGCCTGCGCCTTCAAGAATTCGACGTAACTGTGGTCTACAAATCTGGCCGCAAGCACTCCGACGAAGACTGCTTGTCGCGAGCCCCCGTCGACGCAGCACCGGAAGAGGAAGACGGCGACGCTTTCTTAGGACCGTTAAGCGCCAGCAGTTTCGCGCAGCAGCAGCGCTCGGCTCCTGAGTTGCAAAGCCTAGTTGATTATCTGAAAGGGAAGACCGCATCGCCTCCCCGAGGGTTCAAGCGCCAACTGTCCTCCTTCGTCTTTCACAATAATGTCCTCCTGAAGAACTTCGCGCCCAACAGGACAGTGCATCTTCTTGTCGTGGCCAAAAATCTCAGGCAAGAAATTATGCGGGCTTGTCATGATGAGCCGACTGCAGGGCATCTCGGGATTGCTCGCACGTTGCACCGCATCTAGGAGAAGTACTATTGGCCGCGGCTAGATACCGACGTTTCCCAAAACGCGAAAACGTGCCGTGAGTGTCAGCGACGCAAAACGCCTCCGACTAGACCAGCCGGACTCCTGAACCCCATACCACCGCCAACTAAACCCTTTCAGCAAATAGGGATGGTCCTCCTCGGCCCCTTTCCGACCTCTTCATCAGGAAACAAGTGGATCATCGTGGCCACCGACTACATGACCCGCTACGCCGAAGCAAAAGCGTTGCCTAGTGGTACCGCAACAGAAGTCGCAAAATTTTTTGTCGATCAAATTCTCCTGCGACACGGCGCCCCGGAAGTGCTCATCACAGACAGAGGAACGGCGTTCACAGCGGAGCTGACGCAAGCCATTTTAAACTACAGCCAGACAAGCCATCGGAGGACGACTGCCTACCATCCGCAAACCAACGGACTCACAGAGCGTCTGAACAAGACCATCGCAGACATGCTCTCCATGTACATCGACGCCGAACACAAGACGTGGGACTCCATTCTGCCCTACGTGATCTTCGCCTATAATACTGCCGTCCAGGAGAAAACCAGGTTTACCTCATTCCAGCTGGTATACGGCAGGATGCCCACGACAACACTCGACGCAATGCTCCCGCACGTTTCCGACGAAGACAACCTCGACGTCGCCGCCTACCTTCATCGCGCCGAGGAAGCCCGCAGACTTGCGCGGCTTCGCATTCAAAGACCAGCAGCACACCGACACCCGACGCTACAATCTGCGCCGACGAGACACGCATTACAAGCCAGGTGATCGTGTTTGGATATGGACGCCAGTTCGCCGCCGAGGACTGAGTGAAAAGTTACTGCGACGCTACTTTGGCCCGTACAGGGTTCTCCGTCGCATCGGTGACCTCGACTATGAAGTCATCCCCGACGGCTCGACAGCATCTCAGCGACGCCGCACACGCCCGGAAGTCGTACATGTCGTACGCCTGAAGCCATATTATGAACGCTAAAGGTCTCGAAGTTTGCATTCTCCGTGCTTATTTTCATTTTAAAGCATCGAGACGATGCTTCTTTGGGAGGGGGGTAATGCCGCGTATCATTGTAGTGCCCGTTTGTTCGCGCTAGGCAGCAGGAAAGGGATGTTATCATTTTTGTTCGTGACGCGAGAAGCGACCGGACTTATCTCGATTGATCACAGCCATGAAGAGCTGCATGTACGTGTTTCCAGATTAGTCTAGATGATCTCGACCTGTTATCTCGAAGTTTTCTTGCCGGCTTTAAATTGAACGATGCCGCGAGCAGCGGCCATTCGTAGTTCGACGACCGACGAGCATGCTTGTTGCTTACGCCGCCGCCGAGTGATTCAGTTCTTTGGCGGGCGCAAGTCAGCCCAAAAATAGAGCATTGTTTCCAAGACTGGTTGGTGTCTTCCTGACCGCTGGACTGCCGTCAGTACAACGTGACAATATAAAGAAATTAAAGCAATTAAAACTTTGTAGCTAGTCAAAAAAGAATCAGTGAGGAATTCCATATCGAAGAGTATTGAAAGAGTCGAATAACGGAAAGCAGTCCAAGACGTCTATTTATTCTTCAGTGATGAGAAAGCATCATTTGGCACAACTTTAAAGGACGTATATGTATGAAGTTCGGTGTTGTAAAGTTTAATGGCAGTGCTCCAGTAGACAACTATGAATTTGAAAGTAGTGAACCGAATTGCCTGAGAAGGCACAAAAACGGCCCAGGCATACTGAACTTCACGTCTCCACAGGCAATGGCGAGCCCCCCCCCGCCCCCCCCCACTCCCCCCCCCCCCACCCCCAAAGAAAAAAAATTTCCCACTAAGCAACTGCAATGGCCAACATACGAGTAAGGATGCAAGATTTGCACTGTGTGCATTGAAGGCGAGTTGGTTAGCCGAATTTATTTATTGAGGCAAATCTGATTTCAAAGCAAATACACAAAAAATGCACTAAGCGTCAACATCATGAAGCGAAATCTTGAGCCTCAGCTGGAGAGTACTACGTTGTTGGAAATGTTGCATGTGCAGGAGGTGTAGGTGTAACAGTTGCAACGCTTCATGGTCATTATGACTGAAGCGATGAAGGTCGCAGGATACGAAGCAACTGTGTTAATCGATACGGACACATTTTACGACAAGACAATAAATGCTTCCAGGTGACTATACTTCTATGCAGATGGCTCCAAAACGTTTTTGAAGCAGCGATGAAGATCGATGGAAAACCTGATATTACTTTTACAGGAAAGCAACAAAAACGGTATGAGGAGAGCATCTGGGACTAAGTCGCTCAATCTTGGAGCAGAGGGTACATAAGTTCGTCCATGTCCTTTAACACTATTCCGCTTTTTGAAATGAAGCGATATTTCACAAGCATCCATCCCAGAGTGTGCTGAAACATTTCTTCGAAAACCGGAGTGGTGCGCAATTTACCAAACTGTGCCCTCCTGTGGTTGTCTGCCATGCCTCCTAATATCAGAGACCGAGAGAGTATCCTTTTAACTAAAGAACGGAAAATTTTGCCGGCATTTATACTGGCATGCTACTCTGCGTGGGAAAGGGAATTTGGGAGATAAAGGCGGAAAGATAGTGGTGTTGAAAAGGTTAAATAAAGCAATTAAATAGTCCGACAAATTGGCTCACAAAGTTCACTGCGTGAAGAATGTATGAGGGTAACATCGAAGGTGAAATTATAGCTTATCAAGATGTCCAATGACCTGTAAATATAAAAACAAAAAGTTCACTCCGTGTCTCTGTTGTCTAGGGCAGGCTGAGGGACCTAAACCTATACGGGCACATTTTACGGCAAGACAAAAGCTGCTTCCAGCTGACTATACTTCCATGAAGATGGCTCCAAAACATTTTTGAAAAACTTTGAAGATCAATAAAAAAACATGATATTGCTTTTACAGGAAAGCAACAAAAAGGGTATTAGGTCAGCATCTCGGACTAGGTCACTCAACCTTGGAGCAGTTGGTACATAAGTTTGTCCACGTCCTTTAACACCAACCTTTTTTTAGTTATGAAGTAAGGCGATATTTCCCAAGCAACCATCACAGAGGTTGCTGAAACATTTCTTCGGAAAGCAAATGTGTGTGAAATTCACCAAACTATACACTCCCGTAGTTGTCTGCTATGCCTCCTGATATGAGAGAGAGCGAGAGAGAGAGACCCTTTAATGAAAAAACATTAATTTTGCCGGCATTTAAAAATCACTTGCATGGTACTCTGCGTGGGGAAGGGAATTTGGGAGATAAAGGCGGGAGAAGAGCGGCACGGTAAAGGTTAAAGAAAGCAAATAAAGCAGAGGAAACATAAGATACGGCCATTAATGCATACTAAGATGCATCGGCGAGTAATGATGTTACATCTGAAATGAGGAAGTGCATAGTCCGACAAATGAGCTTATAAAGTTCATTGTGTGTATAATGCGTGAGGATGACTTGTAAGGTCAAATTAGAGCATGTCAAGATGCCCAATGTCCTTTAAATATACAAGAAAAAAGTTTATTGCATATCTCTGTTGCCTAGGGCAGGCTAAGGCACCTAAAAAATTGTTCATTGTTAGAGGCACTGGGGACAGCTTCTCCATGCGATGTTGATAGTGCGCATGCTCGTCAGCTTGATGACCATGATGACCGAAAGATCCATACGTACGTATTACGTAAGAAGCACTGCAAAAGCAATCCTAGACAAAATTTGACAGAACAGAGCAATTCAAACACGCACAATTGTTGCAATGGATAATTATTGAGACGTGGAAAATAATAGCCTCTCAGCAGTGCCAGAATGCAGTCAGACCACCTCTTAATGAAACAAAAAGTTTTCTGAAGGCTGCAGTGAAAGTTGTGCTGGCGAACCAAGCAGAGGAAACAAGGCCATTTAGGATTGCTAAGATAGCAAAAGCAGTGGCTTCTGAAACGTGCCTAGAGCATTGCCTACCATAGAAATCCGGAAAAAAATACGAGAGAAAATTACAGAAGGCATGGACTGAGATACAATGAGGACCAGCTCATCGATATGTTGCGACAGGACAAAGCAGCTGCGTTGAGGCAGACCAAATATAACGCATCACGACGTGTAGAGGTAGAAGCAGGAAAATAAAAAGAGTTAGAAGCAAAGGTAAATGCGTAAAAAAGGCAATCACAATCAATAAATCACATCAAAATAAAACTACTGACCACATTTCGCTGAAATTTTTTTCTTTGGTGGTTGGAAATTTACCTCGTGGGAGGGAGCATCGCGAACAAGACGATGTATTATTACAACGACAGTGTTGGACAAGACGATGTTCCCTCCCACGATGTATTATTACAAACTCGTCCAGCTATCCATCCTTCTTCAATGGAAATTTACCCACGTAAACTACAGTGATCGTGCAAACAGGAATTTTCTGTCGAAGCTAGTTTCCGGGGTCCGGGGATCCCGTTTCTGGGGATCCGGGGTGAATACCGTTTTTAGTAGTAGCCTGAAAATCAGCAGGGTAAGAGTGCGTGCTAGTTGGTTATCCATTCGCCAAATCGCCACAAAAGTAATGCTAATGAGCACGTCTTCCTCTATAGGGCAGCTATCGTGGGCACGTGTATCCTCTAAGACATCCACGTTTTTACAGTAACTCATGAAGGGGCCTTGTGCCGACGCAGAAGCGTCGGTAGTGCTTGGCTGCTCTTTCTTAATCTCGGGAGATATTCGCAGCAGGCTTCTCAGATCTGTCTTTCAAAACAGCCATTTCCACCTGTGTCTCGAGATTTGGCGTCACAAAACAGTGAATGAAGAATAGAGCCTCATCATTGTTAAACATGTAGTAAGGAGCATGTATCGCTGCACTACTGTGTTAAAGGCGTATTGAAACTCCTCTCAGTTGCCGCTAAAACTGTGCTGCTCCCAGCACAGAAATTTTTAACTTCACCTAAACATTGGTATTCAGCCAAACGCACAGGCAGTACAGCGTCCAAAATTTTAATCTTTAAAAGCCTGTACAGCATAAGCCCGAGCTCGATACGCTAGGTTAAAAACTACTGCACCGTCCGCCTTTCCTTACCACGTCTCAGAATAATTTCGTCTAATTACAAGATTCAAGTTGTAGGTAAGCTCTCCGTCAGATACGAAGTGCGCCTTGTTATGAGTTCCTGTGAAACTGGAGTAAAGAATTTAAGGAACTTAATGCTAAGCTGCTTACTTAAGTAAAAAATCATACATTTGGAGGACATCTGTGGCCTCAGAAATACATTAACCTTGACGTCTATTCCAAGGCATGTCTACTTTGCAATGCAATTGTTCTTCGCGGAACGTCTTTGAAACTGCCAAAGAATAGGAAGGACAGAAGCTCAACACGGCGGTCGATACTGATGCGATTGCCCTTGAGAGGGAGGCTATATTATTTCTCGTTCGTACAATACAACACGCAGTAGCGAAATGTGCAAGAATTGGCCTGCAGCGCTGTAGTGGAAGGAACTGTGCAGCCATGGCGTCTTTTCTGTATTTGCTGCCTATTCTCACCTTGACCTTGGGTGAGTACGAGGATTTTGGGCACAGGGTCTGTGGGATATACATGTTTAAAAGATGAAATTTTTTGATTATTGAAAGTGCAAACAGTTTAGAATTTCTGCCCTCAAGATTACTTATCATAGCATGCTCTGTCAGTTACAATAATCAAGATCATGTCTTTTTTAATTTCAAGGTAAAATTTTGTGTTTCGCCACCATAGTAGCGCGGATTGGTGTTACGCGTGCTTACGGAGACTTATTACCATCTTGGCTTTAAAAACTGCAATTTCCTGTAGTGATAATAATGCATGTGGGAAACTATGGGCACCTGACTACGATAAACCCTTTATTGTAAGGAGTTTCGCCCGTAGGAACGCAGATTGAGTCGCGTATGCGTGTAGGAAAACGTTCGTGATGTCGCTTAGAACAGCGTTAACCGCACAGTGCCTTTCTGGGGACAGATATACTCCTGCAGATGCGGCCTGCCGAGTATACAAACTGCTTCACCTATGTCTTTAAAGAATTTTCCTAAATAGGTGTTTGAAGTTACAAGAGCGCTTTCTTCGATACAGCACTGTCAGCGGTGTAGTACATCAGAATACAGCTAAGGCGTGCTAACTAGTAGGTTGAATAATTAATATCGAATAATTAACTTTCTATCTATTAAAATTAGGCTTCTTAATTATTGACAAGAGTGTAGCCTATTGTAATCAATATCCGTATCAGTTTTGGCGACAGTGCGCGAAAATACATCCGCTTTTCAGAAGCTTGCAGGCAAAGCAACCTCACCAGCACATGTAGCTCGTCGAAATAGTGAAAGTTTGCTGGGCCACAGCTTCGAAGGTAACGGCGTTTTTTAAATTCTAATCACTGATGTGTATATTAACTACAGTGGGCTACACGTGTGTCAACAATTAGGAAGCGTAACGTTAATAGCTTAAAAGTTAACTTTTCAATATTAGGCATGAAGCCTGCCATAGTTAGCACTACTTAGCTCTATTCTGATCTACTACGCCACTGACAATACGGTGCCGACAAAAAGCCTTGTAAAAAAACCTATCCTAAAAATTGTGTAAAGTCTTAGGTGAACATTGTGTTCAGGAAAGAAAAAACAGCGCTAAATTGTACACAAACCACACAGAAAGACGGACAGGACGGGCGCTGACTCCAACTAAGTTTATTGAAAGCCACATGTAGCATATATATAGCCCGAAGAAGGTGAACGCATGCGCATTTCCCACATGGCAACAACACCCACACACACACGGACGATAACTTCTCATAATCGCGTATTTTTTAACAATCTGTGCTCACTTCCTCGTAGGGAGATAGAAGTGGTGCTGACGCACATGCCACCCCTCTCTTTGATAAAAAAGGCTTCTGCCAGTTCGCGAGCTAATCTATCTTTACTTCTGGTTAGAATTTTAATCTCTTCAAGTCGTGGTGCACAGTGCTTTTTATTTTCCTCAATGCAAGAGCGGCAATGGGCGGGAAGGTTTTCGAACGAAACCGATGCGTTCGCTAAGGACCTTCTGTGTTCCCCGGCACGCTCGTTGACGCCAACTAGCCCAGCAAAACGTACTGTTAAACGAACTTAGGTGAACACCTTGTACAGCAGGTGTGAGAAATTTAGTGAGAAGTTTAATGCTCGGCAGAACTGAACCCTGCGCTCTGCAATCCAGAATTACGCGGTTATGAGGCTCGGTAACGGAATATTAGTGCAATATTTTGGACATTAGAATCGCAGGCGCGGCAACCATAGAGGGAAGTCTAGGCTCGTTCAAAGCTGTTTGTTGCGTACTTTTAGAGCATCAGCTGCAATCAGATGTGTAAGACAACGCGGGTTTACCTCCTCTTGAGGAGCTGAAAAAAAGAACACGTCCGTCACTCTGCAGCAAACCCTGCGACAGCTGTCAGAAACATGTGGGAGGATTCTGGTATATTTCAGCACGAACTAAAACAATTTTACATCCTCTTAGCATAGGTAGCACAGCAGCGAACACACATTTAAGTGATGAAGGCTCTCACTCTACTGGGTTCTTCCCGAAGTTCAAAATTTTCTTTATCATTTACACCACCTAGCAGAGTAATTAGCTCAAAATGCAGCCAAAAAAATATTCCAGTTAAAATCTCAGTATCGAAGTTTTAGGATGTTTAAAACGAATTATCACACAATTTACGCTTCGGATCTTAGGAGAATAAAGTTGAGTCAGAAATTTTTTGACGCCACGAAAGTATACAGAAATTAGCGAGGTAAAGCACGAAATCGTTTGTTATCCCTATGTGCATTTTGCTTCTCGATGGCTATGCACCTGTTCTCGAGAAACGGTTAAATAAAGTGTTTGCTAGAAAGTTAACCACACCGACCTGGCAGTCTCTCTTTGCATCGGCGTATTATACAGTAACCGATAATGCCGTCCTTCATCCGCTTTCCAAAGAAAATGTGGTCCATGCAGCTACAGCTTTGAGAGACAGCCGTGCCGCTCAGGGCTCTCTCTGGATTCTCTGCAATTTAGGATAGGATTCTGCTTTCTGCGCAAGAGCACAAGTCTCCGTCTTTCTTCGATGTCTTCCTTCTTTCTTCGTATACCCTCGATAGGACGACGAGGGCAGGAGCCTCCATGAATTATTTCCGCGAGCATCGACCTGTGCCTCAAGGCTCGGCGCATGAATGATTAAAGGAGAGGTGAGAAGCCATACAGAAAAAAGGAGCATGCTCCTGCACAAGATTAGAAAAGAAATTGCACCCTCTATCGCTATCGAGAGCAGGTGCAAGCATGACATTGTTTGCAGTGTCGGCATGCAAGACAGTTATTGCAGAATTAGGGTTGCGTTCCTTAACCAAGAGGCATCTTCTACGTTCTGCCACACAGCTCCATTTTATTAATCATGGACCCTCGTGCCGTCTTTTTTAAGACGAAAACTTTTAATGCCTCATCATTGTCGAAGGTTGTCAGCAGAGGTGTCACGCTTTTCGGTTGGTCGAAATGGTTATGACGTCAGGGTGCGCGGATTCGAAATAATGAGGTCACCACGGACGCCTGACGCCCCCTTTTGGAGCAGATGACAACTAATTAAATAGTTGTCGGCCGCTCCGACAGGGGGCGTAAGGCGTCCGTGGGCTTTCACCTTGCAGCACTTTAGAGAGCCAAATGGCGCTCTTTAGACAGCGCTTGTCCTTGTCTTCCTTCTCTGTTTCTTGTTCCTAGTCGCAGCGCTGGTGAAATTTTAGAGAGCCAAAATGCCCTGTAGTAGAATGGAAAGTTGGGCGAGTTGGGTGGAAAAAACAGCGCGAAAGGGACGGAAGACCAAATGCCCCCTGAATTTTTTTAATAGCAGTACAGTCCAGAGGCGTTTGAGCTCACGAATCAACGCCGCACAGCCTGCATAGAGAGCTTCGGTTGAAGATTTCACCGCTGTCGAGCGCAACCGCACCTTCTGCGGCGCTTTTGAAGCGCTCAGGCACCAGATCACTGGTCCAGGACCGCATCTTTACGCCGCCCTCACTCCTCTTCAGTACGAGCCGCGACAGCCCTTGTTAGCCAAAGCTGCAACACATACAAGAAGTACCGTTACATTCAAGTCACTGCAGCTCGGCCACCAGCGCGGCTTCCGAACGATGTGGCGAACACATCCGATCTTTGCTGTCATTCTAGGCCTTTCAAAGGCACGCACGGCGTCCTTCCGGTACGTGGCCCGCCGGTTCATCCCGGGGTGCGCCTGGCTGAGTAACATTCAGGCGGATTATTGCTCAACGTTGGCGTCAAGTTCGCCCATCGGTTCGGTCGCATGTTTCCTCTCTGATTTGCCGATGCTGCGGGACCACGTCCTGTGGAGTTTGTCGAGAAGGGGAGCTAAAAGATTTATAGCCGACAACGAATCACAAGCAAATCGCAATAAAACAGCTCAAAAGAGTGGCAGAGACACTTTGTGTCGCTCAGGAGATCCATGCACTCAACAAGAAAACAAAGCTACGCATTCAGGTATACGGGGCACAAGACGATGTTGAGAACGCTGAGCATAGAGAAGTACACAGCCTTCCACACCAAGCTCCAAAATTTAATGCATCCCCCACCAGGCTCCCTCTCAATGCCCGCTACGCTCGCACCATCTTAGGATCCTCCTTAAGGAAAACTACACGTGCCCTCATTCCCTCGTGCACTTCCCCTCCCTCATAATCTAACGAGGATAGAGGAGGCATCCTTTAGAAGGATCAGAGCTGGGGCGGCCTTTACCCTGTAGGTCACGTACTGATGGGGCTTTCAAGAAGACGCAGGATTCACCACCTGGTAGAGGTGTTCCATACTAGCTGCAGAGGTGGATGTTCGCCACCTGCTGTGGACTTGTGCAGGGAGAAGAGCTTCCAGGACATGAATTTTGCAGGAAGGGGGACTAACGGTGACAAGGGAGGAGGATTTCTCCATGTGGCTGACCGACAACTATAAGAGCAGGAGCCTTCTTCGGTGCCTGCATGAAAACACCTTGGATGATTGCCTTTAGCGTACAGAGACTACCCCCCTGCGCACCCCCCCCCCCCAAAAAAAAAAAAAAACTCTAGTACATCAAAACACAGCACGCGCTCGTAGGCTTTCATACAATGGTACAAGTAACGTCCGCACACACGTAAGTTTGATTCGGCAGTAAAAGGAAATAAAAATAATGCGTACAGCCGGGAATGCCAGCTGGTGCAGTCGTGCACGACGGGACGCATGACTGGGCGCACAGGGTAACTACTTGGGTGAAAGAATGTGAAAATGTCGTGGCGACAGTGATCCCTCATATCGTGTGTTTCCTTATAGTGGCCACGATTTCATATAGGAGTAAAAAACTGTGTTCACTCATTTTCGGTAAAATCTCACATGTGTAAAGGACAAAAATTGCTACTGGCCACCCGTACCCAAATATGCCTGTTTTTCTAGCAGCATGAAACAGGATGATTTCGTAAATGGATGCCTTGATCGTTTTCTTTCAGTTTTGCAGCATGTCCAGAGCAACACTCCAACGGGGTGGTATTGCCACCGGTTGGCTCCGCTATCTATAGTAAGTATGCTTTTTTTTTCTTCATCCGCTGTGTAAATGCAAATGTTTGCCACTCTTACATGCATTCGCGCTACTTAGTGTGCAGCAAGATGAAATTCAATATATTGCACCTGTCAAAGACTAAAAATAAGTTTGGCGCGAGGCAGAAATGTTAATGGCGCTAGCTACTGTATCGAAATGCTATTATTGGTACAGACAAGTACTGTCAGTATCAAAGAAAATGAGAACAAGATAACTGCGATGCAAATATATGCTGAAAAATATTAGCTGCTCAAGATAAAATACACGCAGACATTTCCCTGCAGCGCCCTTCCATTCAGAGAATTGAAAGTCAAGTACGCTAATATTTTGTACCCTTCAACTAAAATAATCTCGTTTAGGTGTTCCTCTTTTCGTATGTTGTTCGCTTTGCATTTGAAGCTGACACTACATTCCTAATATCATTACATCATGATACGACTGGCAGGTAGTATAGAAACGATCTTTTACGTAACTTGTAGGAAGGATTTAAAAAAAAGCGGTGTACGGCAGCTCGGTGATACGAGCAACGTACTGTTTCCCGCCGTACGGCGCTCCTCTGCTTTTTTTATTGCACCATTTTAGTCAATGATCTAAGTTAACTATACTTTATAAGAGTCCCTTCAGAGTGAAATCCGTTTCGTTGCTTTCTAGACAGGATTTCTAGAGTGTGTTCTTTCCCACCCATCTGCCAATATGTAAAGGGGGCCAATGACCACTGAAGCTGCCAACAAGCAGCTTTTACCTAGGCCTATTTCATTTCCTTGTAAATAGACACAAATAAAATGAAATGATATGAAATGATTCAGGAAGAACCGTATTCAGTCACCTGTAGGAACGCATATCTTCCGCAGTCCATTTCTCCAGCATTTAAAAAGAGTAAAAAAAGATGTAAAAAAAGATGAATTTGATCGTGCACTCTCTTTACACTCTAAACAAAAAGGAGTAAAAAGGGAGTAAGCTCTCCTCTAGCGCACTCCCTCTCATGAAAGAGAGTGCGCTAGAGGAGAGCCTTCATTTATTACTCTCATACAGGCGTATTCGTGTTTGGAATGTACCGTATTGTAGCCCTGCCAAACGCATTTGGAATTACCTATGCGTACGTGCTCACCATCTTCAACTCAGCGGCCGATGCCACTGGCGCTGTCACTGCGGCATCTTGTGAAAGACGACTTCGCTGAGCGGCAGGGAACTTGACTCTCTCTTCAAAGTTATGGAAACAATATGCAGGCTGCCAGATTTTGCCTTCTTACTTTCAAGTAGCTTGTGGTGTGATATTTTTCGCTTCTTTGCAGACATCCGCAGTTACTCCGTGCACCTACCCGTGTCTCTTGCTGTCATGTAACGCGCAGCCTCGGATTGTGGTTCGAAAAGAGAGAGATGGAACGCCGTGCAGAGTAAGTGGATATCAATATTATTTCTAAAAAAGATACTATGCCGCCCTTAAAGATGCTGCGTATCTCAGAGCATAATGGCTGCTCAACCGCGCCTCGCTGCTAAGTTGGCGATGAATCAGGCAGTTAGGTCTACAAATGCAGCGGAAATCGTATATATTTCGACCGCATATTGCTGTGCGAACACGAAAACCCCAAAATGTAGTGTGGAACTGACACTTAAACGAGCGAATGGCAGCTAGCAGCTGGATGCTGGCAACATGCAAAAAGGGCTGTGTGCAATGTGCTGTCAGGGCAGGCTAAAGAACCCCAGGTGGGGTAAATATTTCTTTTGCCCTCCGCCACGCCGTTTCTCATAATTCATGTAGTGCAACGAGGCGTTTTCCCTTTCAGGGTCAATATTTGTGTCACAAAACTTGCCTCTGTGGTCACATACTTATTGACCCTTTAAATGCACATAATCATTAAATTCGCTAAACAATTAGAAAAATTACGACGCATAGTTTTTGTTTCGTAATCTCTTCTATAGAAGCACTTGCACTGCAAGTGCTGTTTTCAAAAGTACCAATTTTCGATACAAAATGCTGCTTCGAAGAGAGAACTGGTTGCATGAATTTCCTCCTGCGAAAGCCAGTTGTCCTCTGAATCAAGCTGGGAATTTTGTAAGTACTCTCAATCGAAAGAACCATCGCTGCCATCGCCAGAAGAGTAGACGGTGCTTGAAGCATAACGAAATGACAACGTGCAGCTGAAGGCGTCGAAGTAAACTGTGTAAACAAAGCTGAGGGCGAAAAGCCAGGTCAGTGGATGAAGTAAACCAACCAAAATGTCAATAAAGTTAATGATCAGCTCTTGTAAGGCTCCACAAGGGCGGATGACGCGAACGAGGAAACCTAAACTCCATGAGCGTGGGATCGTAAATGATTCGGAGTGCATCATGAGAAGAAAAATCAGTTCTTTTTTATTCTTCCAGATAAAAGTCCGAACAAAACGGTTTTTGTCCGTCGAAAGCGATAGTGCCACTCTCCGTAACTGTCTGCTTCCGGTAAGGCGCGAAATTTGAACCCATCATCGCAGCTGTACATGCGTACAGTAAGGACTATCAAAAAGCTAAACCACAACTCCACATCACGGAAAAGCTCGACTCTCGTTGTTACCGCCACTTGCGCTGCGTGTTGGATAGTGACTCCCAACGTGCGCTCTCTTTCTGTGACGCCTCAGCAGTTGCTGGCGCAGATCTCGTAGTCACCTGAAACACCATGGTCCATCCAGAACAGCACTTCTGGGATAAAAGCACTTGTAGTAAAGTTTCGCTCAAATACTCGCCCTGCCTTTGCTTGAATACTGACGCCAACCGAAGAAGGAAACAAGTTATTTTCAAGACTTTAGGCCTCAAATGTAACGGCGGTCAGGTGCGGTGGTTGAAGGCAACGCGCGTTTCGCCATGTGTTCAGATACATTCTAAATCATACATATGTACAGCGAGAACATTCACGGCAAAGAAGCACATCATTGAGTTATGTTGAGCCTACTCTTCGTGAGAATTTTCTGCTATCATGAGATGATGGCACGGCAGCTATCAGCCCTTGCAAGATCCGCAGTCGTGAAGCTCAGCGCTGTTCGTTCTCTGCCCATCAGGCGGATGAATGTCGGGCTACTTAGTCGCGCGCTGAATACAGGGTTTCAAAACTTCCGGTTGCCTTTAACGAACGGGCGATGCGCTTTCATGGCTGTAGGGCTTTTATAGATACTTTACAGTCGTTCTTTGAAAGTACATGAGGCAGGGATGAAACAGAGGTGGTGCCTGCGGGGAGTTTGAAAAAAAAAAATCGAAGTGTTTTTAAAAGTTCGAAAACTTTATTCTGCAAGCTGGTGGGAAAAAACACACGAAGAGTACTTTATCGAAAACGCTCCATGCCGTTGCTCAGACGTCAGAAAAAAAAGGCTGTTGATAGACGGAAAGACGCAGTTACTGTCTCGCTAGTCTTTGGGCACCTCAACCACAGCGTGGGGCTTGGGAAGAAAGTGCTACATCAGTGCACGTTTAAGGCCCCCAAGTGGTCAAAGCTATTCCGGAGCCCTTAACTATGGCTTTCATTCTCTCTTCTATCCTTAACTCCACCTCAGAAGAGACGGAAACACCCCTGGCATACGTGAATATATATTGCAGAACACGTCTCATGACCCTTAATAGAAGGCGTTTAGAGGCAGTGGGCCAGAGTTGACAGCGGTGCTTGAGCGGGTCGGAAGGACAGGCATCGTGTGCGCAGCTAAGCCCGTGCCTCTGCCAGAGAGACAAATATAAAAAACAATGTATTTAAAATCGCACAGAAAACAACAGCGCCTCGCCCGGCGTGAGTAAGAAACCCGTGCTCTTCGCGCGCTGAGCCTTTTACGACAGTTTTTTCAGCATGAGGTAGGGAGAGATATATATACTGACAGGTGTCATTTTAATTCACAATTTTCCTATTATCAATTTCTTCAAGAATTGAAATTAGGCCTAGTTACTCCCGATAGGTGTCATTTGGTTGCACTGGCGTAGCATTGCCCATACTTTTGCACCTTTAACTGTTTGTATTACCCCCAGAATATTGCCGTTCTTCGGCGACCATTTTTTGTTGACGTCATGACTGCTGGAGCAGCGATGGAGCGCTGGAGCAGGAAATGGCGCATTAAGAGGCTTTCTTCTCGATGGATGCTTCAACCACGCCCAATGGGAAGGGAGGAAGCTGGGAGTGAAGGAAGAGGGAAAGAGGTGCTGTAGTGGAGGTCTCCGGATTAATTTCGGTCACCTGGAGATACTTAACGTGCACTGACATCGCTTAGCACAAAGGCGCCTTTTGAGTTTCGATTCCATGGAAGCTCGGCCGCCGCGGTCGGGTTTCAGCCCGGTTACTCCGGATCAGTAGCCAAGCGCATTAGCAGTAAGCCACCGCGTTGGCACAGATCCGCTTGGCTTCCCAGAGCTGTCATCCCGGGTGCGCTAGTGTCGCGACGTAAGTAGAGAAAGTAATGTGGTGTGCTTTGTGTGGATGTATTATGCGGGGTGATGTCGCTTAACGACATGAAAGTTTTCTATATACAGGGAGTGAGTGATTTGAGGTTCTCATCATTTTGTCTTCGACATGGAAGGTTAGGACGCTGCAGCTTTCCGTCGCGCTCATAGCCCAGAGCGGAAACATAAGCGAGTGTGTAGCCTGAGCAGCGCGCGCAGAGAATGCACGGAAAATTGAAGTGATGGCGACGGAGAGAGTTGCATTACGATGAGCCGTTGAATTCGTTCAATTTCTAGATTTACGCAACGGATGCAAACTAGGTCATTTTTTTTTAAATCTTGGTCACATTAAGCACGGAAAACTTGTGTAAGACAAGAGTTAACAATCTTTTAAATCTTTTTCGAAATGAGAATATCTTATGTTTGATTTTTAAAAAAATGGTCACTGGAGAAAGACGAATCATCGCCACAGATGTATCTTCTTATTCTCCGTTTTGGCGCATCCCACAGTACGAAAACCATCGCAGTGACAGTCTTATGAGATAATTTTCAATGTGTGCCTGGAATAATAGCACGACACATTCGGAAACCGTATCCCCGACCTCAGCCAATAACATGCACAGCTTCAAAAATTCGGCTACGAGTGCCTCTTTTTTTTTCTTTTACTTTGGAAGATATTTACTTTAGTTGTCTGTAGTGTAATCTTGTCAGTGTTCACAAGCCTATCTCCGATTATGGCGGTAACTAGATCGCAAATGTGACATGGGTCATGGCCAAAGTGAGAACATAAAACTTTTCAAAAGCCTTCTCATGCTGCAGAGCATCCAAGCTAGCAAACCGGGATCTTTCTTATAAACAAGCACCGGAATGAGAATCTTAATGATTGCTAAATTACTCCACCCTCTAAAACTTTCCCATGCCTAAGCCACGACGAGCCTTTTAGTATTAGAAGCCCTCGCATAAAATCGAACTCAATACAGCATCAAAATTGAAGGAACTCAGAATGCTTAGTATTAATCTTAGTAATTCCCAAAATTAAGCAACCGCGTTCTGTAGACTGTTGGTATGAAATGCACTGGCACAAATAGGCTTTCTGTTATAATGGTCATTTAATGGTGCTGTATTTGCTGTTACAGATTGGACACGGGCTAAGCTTGGAATCGCAGGTGGGTGTATGTTTTGTTTTGCAGCATTTTTCAGCGCATGCAAAGCACCTGAATGTTTAGACTTTATGTTGCCCTGAGAGAAGACGTACTAGAGATTGAATTTTATAACTCTGAAGCATCTGATGGCAGACTTCCGGCCATTATAGAAGCGCACGCTAATTAGACTGATGTACGGAAATGGACACTGAGCATTCCGAGCGGTTGTTACGTGCATTGTCCAGTGTTCTTTGCAAATTGAAAAACCGCGTGCAGGTCCTCCTGTTTGTAGGGGCCACTCATCGTGAATGTAGTCGGTTTAGCTGCTCTCCTCGGTATATTCGTCCTGAAATTTCTGCACATAAGCATGAATCGACACACCCAAAACTTAAGGCCCTTTTTGAGCACATTATAAAAGAAGGAAACGCGGTAGCCATTAGCCTAATGTTCTGCGATGTAAAATGAGTGTCCGATATTCTCGCAAGTTTCCTGCCAAAACACCTGTTGGAACCGGCTCAATTGCGCATATATCGCATGTATTAGATATCACCTTCTAGAATGATCCAGTACCTTTTATTAGATTATCAAATGGGATTGTACTAATCCAACCCATTAATCGACCTTAGCTTGTTTCCTTCAGTAGACCGGCTCCAAACATTTTGAGCTCCTCCCATTTTCGAACTTGGCGGTACCCTGTGATTGGTCCATTGGTGGTCACGTGGTGTTGATGACGTCACAACCCACTCAATCACATTCATAGATCGCAGGGAGTCCTCATTCCCCTACTAATGCAGTAGCGAAACTCTAAAGAGAAGTGCCATTGCCCCGGCAGGTGGCTGTTTGAAACACAGTCACCACTGAGGCTTGAGAAACCCAGGTTGCTCAATCCAACCTCCCGTAATGGCCTTGCACAGCGCCACGCTGGGCAGGTGGCAGCTGCATTGAATTTGGCAACGGTGGGCAGGCAGACACCTCCCAGGGTCGTCAGGTTGTGATTACGTCACAAGGTAACGTGACCCCTTTCGACCAATCAGGGAATTTTGAGAGCAATTTTAAATTTCGCGGTGCTCTATAATTGGTCATTTGTGGTCGTGCGTCAGTGCTATCGCATTAAAGCAAGGTCCACCATAAAGCCTGTTAGTAGTGATTATTTGCATGTAAATGAAACAATTCGCTAAATTAGCGCTCGCATTGACGATGAAACTTTAATCAACCATCGAAAACCATTGCACGTGTTCAAGCTGGAAAATACAACGATATTCAATCCCATTTTCCTTAGACAAAAATTGTTTCTACTAAGATCTCACGATGTTATTTGAAAATTGCTTGTGATTGTGTAGCGTGCTGCTTAGGTGCTAGTTTTAAGTTCACGCTCTGTAATCTATTCACATGCATAGGAGAAAATACTTTCCTACTGTTTTCAAAGTCCGAAATATATGTCTTGGGTAAAAAAATCTATAGAATCTCTGATAAAAAGAAATCAAGTTGCAAGTTATTCAGCTGCACAACTTTATTTCATTTATTGCTTTTAAAATCGGTTTAAAAACCAGAATTTAAGCTTCTTTTTTTACCTTAAGTTTATTGGTGCACATTTTATGCGTGTTAGAAAGTTAGGCTCTCTGGGTAAAATACGTTTATTGTCACTTGATTTTGATCTTTGCCTCTGACGCAGGTTTCTCAGTGCCTGAACGGAATTTGCATGGGACATCATTCGCTAGCAGGGCTGAAACGAAAAAAGCGACGCTGTCCAGCAAGAGAAGCGGCCGAGAGATTCGCAAATGATTTCCAAAAGAAAAGACGCTCGAAGGGAAGAAACGGAGATTCCGACGACGACCACGGCGGAGTGACAATAACAGGAATCAGCTTCTCGCGCTAACGACGACGAGCATTGGGTTGGAATTAGCGGACCCAAGGGATGCATGGACTGCGGACTTACCACGCCCCGGGTTGTCCAGGAACAGAAGATAATGACTCTGTTGCCGCACCGCTTTCGTAACCTTGATATGTTCCGCCACTGTGAAGATAACGGCAAGAGAACTAGCCGCATCCGATGTAGACCTCCAAGCATAACATTCATGGCAAAGCACTATTTTAAAATGCGGGAAGTAGGCTCCACTATTTTGAATAAAAACAACCAATGATGTACTCGTACTTTCTGGCCAAATATCCACCTAACAACTACTAATACAGCATGTGTTGGAGCCTCGTTCTGCAATTTTTCTTTGTACGTCATCAAAACCCCGGAATAACCTAACCTGAAAGAGGTAGTGTAGAAGCGCTGTGTCCGTAAAAATCAATGAAATGGGAAACTATTCCGTGCAATAGAAAGGAAAATACAGAGGGGATGTCATATCTCATGGCTGAAACGAAACCTCCCGCTAGTGGGAGCATGAAATAAATAAAATAAAATCACACCATCAGCCATTAGAGTGCATTCATATACAATCAGTGCTGCGGATTAGTGCAAACAAAAGAACTGTTATGCATACAGAGATCGCTGTCAAAATATTTTGGGTTAAAAATGCTAAGAGCAACGCATGCATTCAAAGAAAAGAAATGACCTCA
Organism: Amblyomma mixtum; assembly: GCF_055824585.1. Classification (NCBI taxonomy): domain Eukaryota; kingdom Metazoa; phylum Arthropoda; class Arachnida; order Ixodida; family Ixodidae; genus Amblyomma; species Amblyomma mixtum. Next base: position 220,240,335 of record NC_143013.1, on the reverse strand, counting down.
CAGTGAAGTAAATATGACAAATACTCAAGTAATTAATAAAGATTGATTTCAGTAAACAGTACACTAGGAAGAAAAAAGGAATTAAGGGAGCACATCAGGTGTAATCTTTAAGTATGATATTAGTGTACCTCTATAAAGATTCGAGTTAGGCAGTTGTATTCTCTCCTTGAAGAGGCGAAACAATCGAAAGTGTAGAATGATAGCTGTTGAGCTGATCCTCGATGTAACAATCTAAAATCGGGCGTACGCTTGCCCGAATTTCAGCGCACAGTAGGCAGTAGTTGAAAAATTTTGGTAAATGCTATTCACGTGCTATCAATAAGGGCATTCCTTGTAAATAAAACAGGTGAAAGAATAATCACGAGAAGATGAACTGGAGCCAGTATCCGCCAAACGTGATGGTGATGAAGAAGCACAGAGGCATCAGTGCAGTGCATGCTGAAGGAAGTGGCTTGGTTTCTGAAGATGTATTTATATATATTACAGTTCGATAATTGAACTACGTTTTGCAAGATTTGTGGCCGACATTTCGAACAGAGCCCGGTGATTCTCATGAGTGGGGCTTCTCTTAACACAATCACACCGGTTCATTAACGAGGGATTCACTGGAAAGGACTAGGAGATGGGGTTTCTGGTGGAGGCGGATGGAGACTTGTAAGAAAAGCAAAGTTTTCATTCCTCCGTGGTAAACACACAAAAAAAATTGCCTGCGGTTTGACCAATGGCCATCCCGAGTAGAATTGCGGATGCAATGGCGCGGCAATCGCAGTGGCGGCGGTATCTCAGGGGGCACTTTCACGGTCGAAAGTGCGTAGAGGCGAATGCTTCGTGGTGGATGATGATACCTTTGAAGGGAATCAGATTTTCCTCAATAGATTGATGGGGTGAGCAGGTATATACAGCTTGAAAGTATTTGCTGAGGGCGTTGATCAGCGGGCGTTCCTTGACATGCCTATCATAGGCTTCTTCCCCTCGCTTTTTTTCTTTTCTCCTGTCGGTCATGTGCAGGATGTCGTTCATGATTGTCTGAAATCGCTTGAACATCATCACTCGCGTTATTTTAGGGCTGTGGAACAAGCTGTCACTTCTCTAGTAGCTGTAGAGATGGTGATTTGTAGACACTAAAAAGCAAGCCAAACTAAACCTTTAGTTTCATGCTCACAATAGTTTCACGCTCAGGTATGGCTCGCCTGGAACCATACCTAATATAAAATGGGAACATCACCGCTACCGGCACAATTCAGGTCCCTAATGCGTCATGAGATACATGTTCGGAGCTGTTCCGTTGAAATAGGCACGAGAGGTCACATCTAGAATATCAACACACAGGGCGCTGATGGGACGCCGGAACCTACCCAGATAGGGTGTTCTTTTTCAGTTAAAAACGGTTCAAGATGGTCATATCATAGAAAATATGAGCTTCGTTTAGAATGATAAATGTGCATGGCATGGGAGCCATATCTCCTTTTTTCTTTATTTATCAAGAAGAGAAATCCAAGCCTAATCGAAGAAAAATATGGATTCCTTCAAAACCGCACTTAAAAAAATACTCACCTCTTTGGAAGCCAGAAGCAAAATCGAACATATAAAGGCTTTAAACCTGACATAACTTGCATCCGGTGTACTTTAAGCTACTCATTCATACAGACCGATCTCAGGAATAGGCACTCGTAACGCATATTCGATACTGCTTTTTCTTGCTCATGAATTTACTGACGTGGAAAGCCATTTCTTCAGACATGTTCTTGCGACTGGACAGGTAATGAGGCCGCATTTTCAGCATGTTTTTCCCAGCTATAAGAGTCGTAAGCGAAGCAAACAGGAAGCTTTTGCTTGCCATGTCTAAAGGCACAAACGCTGTAATTTCTGCAATGCTAGTCATTTCTGCTCCTTAAAAAACTCCTCAATAGCCGCACGCATTAACACGATACGACTGTCTGACGAAGAAAAAGCCAGCTAGTAGAAGCAAGAACTCGCTGCCCAAAGTTGGGCTTTTATATGCACTAACAGCACACCGACTCCGGCAAATGTGTGGTGATGAGAGCACTGCTTCCAGCAGTCGTTTTACTGCAAAGAAAAACGTCTTCTGTACTAACAAGTGGACAGATCTGTCGCGCACATCAGTGGCAAACAAATCAATTTATTTTTAAAAGCAACCATATAACACGATTTGTGTTCATAATAGATGTCTGTCGATAAAAGGAACTTCTTTTTGTGCAAGGCATGCAACGGAAGCGTGGTTTACGCACACAACGCAGAATTTTGTGTCATGGTAAGCCTTGAACAGCATTTGCCTTAGCTGACTTCTCTGTCAAAAAAAGCCGTAGATGTTTGTTAAGTTTAGTTTGAGCCACTGAAGTGCATGCTGCAATTTTTTGGGGTTTTTTTGTTCCGCGCTCGGGGTACATGCGTCATTTTCGCATATTCAATGCTTCACTTGCGAGGGAGAGCTTGTGCTGTGCCTTCACTTTTTATGCTTATTAGCCTATGAACCGCAACGAGCCTATGAACCGCTACATATCCGTGGATTTCAGTCCCCTCCTACCGAGCCATGTTCACAGCTAAGCTTTTCTGTATGCTACAAACCAGCTGCTCGTTTACTTATGCGGACTAGGAAGCAAACCTGCATTCTCAGGAGGTATATATAGATAACTTTTTTTTCATCGAGTAATTCGGAAGGGGCACATAACATCCACAAACTGCGGTGCAGCAGCGCATAGTGAGCTCTCGACAATAGGCGGAAGTCACCTGTGCGCAGCTCATAATGTTTTTAAGGCGGGTGCCATCATTGTTTTTCGAAATCCAAGTTAACACACGTACAATACTCACGGTATTACTCGCGTAACAGCAGCTCTTCTTTCACGCCCCCTTCCTTACGACGTCACGAAGTTTCAGAAAGGCCATAGAACGTCCTTGAGCGCAGCATGACGAGCTTCAGTATTTTCAGCCTGACAAAAAAATATGAGCCGTATATTCCTAACGCAATGTGATATCGTGTACAGCAAGAACAAATTCTACAGACAATGGCAATAAAGGTACTTGCCTGGGTGTAGGCTGTTTTGAGCCGGACGAGTTGGAACAATACCCTCGCGGCGTCTTCAGATAGGGCTGATTGTGTCTGGAAGGGGATATACAGGCACGACGGTAGGATAGAAAGCTGTCCTTCGAAAAGACACGTGCAAGTTCTTTCTTTGTCGTGCTTAGGCGATTCGTCAACTGCTCCATTACATTTTTGGTGGTGTACGTCGGCAAGTAAGGGATGCTTCCAGCGAGGGTAATGAATGGCGTTGTTCTTATTTTCGGTAAGTTGATGCTTTGATGTAAGGCTTTGTGAAGACAACTTAGCAGCCACCACAGAGTCTCTTAGTTACTTAGAGGGGCCCTGAGCTTAGCTGTGAGTGCCTTCTGAAATGCAGCTCAAGATTAGAACACAGATGTATAACATACGAGCTGAACTGGGGCTTTAAATGAAAGATTCGCTCTTTCTGGACGAAAGGCGAGAAAACCACACAGCACCAAGTTCTCTACAAGCCATAGTTAACACTGTAACACTCGGTATTTTTCTTCTTAGTGCATTGCTTTAACTGCGACATAGTCTTCTTGTTGCTGTAACTACCCACAGCCTGTCTTTTAGAACTGAAGTTCTAAAAGACCCAGACAAATAATTGCACTTTTGTTTTATGCCTGCAATTGGAATTGCCATTGTGGAAGATGGTTGCGGATTCGCCGCCGTCGCCTCCAGAGTTTCTTCATTCGTCGGTGGGCAAAGAGAGGAGTGAAATTTCATATAAACCTTCTTTTGGTTGTTCTGCGCGCATGTATAAGCGTCCTCCAGACGTCTAAACTGAGTGCGCAGTCGCATTGTTTGAATTCGTTTTGAATCGCATCGATTTTATATTTTAAATCAGCGAATTAGTGTTCTTCAGTTATCTGTTCTGTCATGGACACGGACTATAAGTGGCGCACCGAAGGCTACACAGGCCACACCAAGTCGCGGGTCGCATGACGGACTTGTCTAAGAGATCCGACAATTTTACCACGGTTCCATGATACACGGACATCGAAGTGGCTCTCCTGGCACTGCAGCATCAGAGAAAAGCTCTCACCAGACACAGCATTAAGGTCTTGCCGCAACGAAGGTTTTTATGTAACCATTCCAATTTCAGGGGAGCGCTCAGAGGAGCGCAGCGAATGACCAGTTTTGCATATATGCGCAGTGACCTACGGAGTACCGATGGGGGCGCAGTTTGGTGACCAACACGAACTAAGTTATAAAAAAGCACAAATCATAAGTGCACCAAAGGAAATAGCAGTAGTACACAATGTTTTCGCATTCATAGCACGCATGCAGGCTGAACTGTTCCCAGTAATATTTTTCTCTGAGACGATCCTTTTGTTTTTTTTTATTTCAGTGCTTTTAAAAACTGGGGTGGGACTGCATGCTAACAGCCTCGTCTGGGTAAGTCTAAAAAGTCGACATTCTTTCTCCGATGAAGTCTTCAGCAAGCTTGATGAGAACATGAAAACAATATAAAGCGAAGGAAAAATAACCGCTGGTCCTTAAAGGGCCACTGAAGCGGTTTTAGAATTCGATTAGTTTAAGGTTGCCGAATGTGCGAAACGTGCAGGTAAAGCCTGCGAAATGATTTTGCTCTAGCATGTGAAATGGTGGCGTAATCGCCGAATAAAGTCGTCGTCGGCGTTCAGGCTTCTCTGAAGTGCACAGCGACGGGCAGAGTCCCCGATAATGACGTCACGTATGACAGCACTACGTTTCCAGCGAAGAAACGGTTATTCCATGGAAGAAAACCGACGCCATCGAAAGTAAAGCTCACAATGCATTGTTTGGCGCCATCTGACGACGCACAGCAGCATGCAGACGTAAGCAGCGGACACTGAAATTTCAGCAACAATGACGTCACTGCCGAGTTTCCTCGCACTCCTCCAACGTAGTGAGGAGAAGCCTAAACATCGTCGTGGTTTTAATCGACGATTATGTCTCCATTTTAAATGCTAATGCAAAAATATTTTGCATGGTTTATCTAGAAGCTTGATAGATTAGAATTCTTGAATAACCTGGAATTCGCAAAAAACCGTTTCAGCTTCCCTTTAAGGGTAACGGAATGGATTCCAAGAGACGGCAAGCATAGCACGGGGAGGCAGAAAGTCAGGTGGGCGGATGAGATTAGGAAGCTCACAGGGATGCTGTGGCCCTAGCTGGCAAAGGACAGTGTTAAGTGGAGCGTTGGCTTGCAGCTGGCTTAATCAGGCTGCTGATGATGATGGTGATGTGGTTTAACATAGTTGCATTGAGGGTGTTTAAACACTATATTCAGGTTAAATAATTTTAAAACTTGCAGGTTTACTTGCAATCAACTTGCAGGTTTACTTGCAGGTCGCGCTCAGTAATTAGACACCACCATTTAATAATGTGAAATTGTGGGAAGGAATACTTGACTCTAACGGCTAGTCGAATGGTTGTAGCTTTTTTTCGCGAATTCCTGTAATTTGGTCAGCAGTAGTGCTGAATAAAAGTTTTTGTTTTTTTCTTCGAAGTGCTCTGCGGCAACTCGCTTTGGCTAAAGTAAGCACTGTATCCCGTTGCCAGATTGTGTAATGTTATCATGTGGGAAGGATATTCTTTTTGGAGCGCAATATAAATCTCTCTAAACTTTCCGTCAGGTGAAGACATTTTGACCCAGGCTTTGCGTTTGTGTGCTTTCAGTAATACTAGTGAAATTGTAGCTTCATACATATGAGAATCGTGTGTCATGGAAAGCAGTGTGTCGCCCGTATTGTGTTCATGGGTACCCTTAAGCAGACCCTTTGAAAAAAGCGGCTACATCTCACAGCCTTCAGCCACTTTAGCATAGAAAGGACATTAAACTTAAAAGTATTCAGTTCTTGCACGTGTAGCACTGCCGGATGAATCTCCGGTGCGGAGAATATAACCGCTTAGGTCGTTTTGACAACATCTCCATTCACTTCGCCATTTGAATGACGCAAATAATGCGTAGCCTTGCAATTTCGCTAAAATACTTCTTTAGAGTGAAACGCATTTTAGATCGCAGTGTAGTTTCGTGCACGTATTCATTGCTTTCCGACATTAAATTGCTATGTTAGTAATAATAGCAATTTGTCTTTTGAACTCTGTGTATGCGCGCGTATATTTGGCGTCAGCTTTACCTTCTTTAGCGTAAGTCGAGGATGTGTTTTTGTACCCCCTAAGAGGGAACTATTTTATCTCTGCTTACTACCTTATTAGCAATGGCAGCGGCGAAATGGGAACTAGATCTTTGAAGCAGGAAGCAGAGTTTTCGCATTTGATGCTCAAAGCATATAAACGATACGTATGAATTTGTTCGTCTGCTGAGGAATTTCACCGGCAACCTGCCAAATTTGGCGTCCCTTGGGAAGAGTTAAGAGGCAATGAAGCATCCTCTTTAACCAGTGTACACTATGCGTCATGTGTCGCCATCCGTAAATTTTCCACTTTCGGACTTCTTGCAATATGTGCGTAGTTTTGTGTCACTATGGAGGCGCTTCATGCTTTTTGCTGGCATGAAAACGGAAGGCCCGAAAAGGTTCATCTGAACACAAATTCTCGTGAAAAAACAGACTTACCGCTTTTATCTGCAAAGTGAGAGAAGGGAGCAAAATGAAAACGAGAAGCATACTATTTTGAAAGTCAAATAAACAAATTTTTGAAATGCTTGCTTTCACTTAAGATATAAAAGATTTCTGAAATCTAATTCCAGGAACCTGATTTTGAGGGTATCACTAACCCTGGACTTGGTCATTTTTATCCTGAAAGCCGAAACATCGACGACCACACCTGGGTAGGTTAACTACGCAATACACTCTGCTTGTGAGAAAAACTGCCAGGTGTGTGCTGTAAAGCTGCAATGAAGGTTTTTTTACAGTACTTATGGCATAGAGATTGGAGCATCTTCCTCCTATGCAAATGTGAGGTGTTAGATCCCAAATGCTAGTTGCCAGTTTCCTTGTTTGGTTGAAGCTTTCCCCTGTTCTAGTGAATGGCTCTCTCTGGGGCCAAACCGGAATTGCCATGTTCCTGATTTTCTTAGTTCAAAATGGCTTTTCCTCTAAATTTTCCGCTTTGGGCACTTTCGGGCCCTGTTCCTTTGACTTTTTGTTTGCTTAATGCCGCAACACATCATGGTGTTTCAGGCTGCCCGTCGTCTCATTATGGTCTTTTTCTTGTATGCCCCTCGGAAGGCTCTAAACATCTAGACAAAGTAATATTGTAGAGGCATTCCCTATTGCAGAGACAAAAAAAAAACTTTGGTTTGATTTGGTTTGGTTTATGGGGTTTAACGTCCCAAAGCGACTCAGACTATGAGGGACGCCATAGTGAAGGGCTCCGGAAATTTCGACCACCTGGGGTTCTTTAACGTACACTGACATCGCACAGCACACAGGCCTCTAGAATTTCACCTTCATCGAAACCTGCGGTTCTTTCACGTGCAATGACATCGCACAGTACACGGGCGTCTAGAATTTCGTCTCCATCGAAATTCAACCAGCACGGCCGGGATCGACAAAAAAAAGTGGACTAGCCATGGGTCTCTGGTAAAGCCGTCTTTGAGCGACTGAAAACGTACCACCAAGTACCACTTTTGTGGCAGTACTGGCTCAGACTGCTTGAGGGTGGACTAGATCAGATAGGCAGACGCATAGCTTTTTGTGAACAGAAAAGATACATGGCTTTAATTATATTTATAGCCGACACTATAGTTATAAATAATGGATTTTCATCATGTGAATAAAAAGCCGTGATTTTGCTATAGGTATGCACATTCGCTTATTGCAACTATTACTCTTGTTACGCTGTTACGTGTCTAATAGAGTCCACTGAATTGTATAGGTAAAGGCTATCACTGGCCTGTACATTCTGCAGGCGAATAAAGCAAATATGGGAGTAAAAAGAGATTAAGCGGTCCTCTAGCCTTCCTTTTATTGCAGGGTATGCTGCAGAAGTCGCGGAGTAGATTTCGATCATTAAATGAACGCAGTTCTTAATCCTGGCCACGGAGGCATTCCCACCTTAAAGGGCAACAACTTGACGCAGTTAGTAACGACCGGAGGCTCCTGAGTTTACCAAACACAGGAGGTTGAAACCTCGGTTTAAATGTTCCGAACTGCTTGAACTTGGCATGCTTTGAAGACAGCTCGTTTCCGTTGCCAACCGTCAGTATTCCGTATTTTCGGAGTGAGAAATCTACACCAGGGCTTGGGCTGCATACACCTCTCTAAAAGGGAGTGCGTTAGAAGGCAGCTTACTTTCTTTTTACTCCTGTATAGGGTAATTCGTGTTTATAATGCAGTATATATTAATACCTCAAGCAATCTACAATATCATTGGTAAGAAGGTTAATATATAGTGGGTATAAATTTGGCCCCTTCTGCACAAATCTTTCAAGCGTATGCTGGTGAAGAACCACGGCGATACGTGCAACCCATTATTCGCGTGTAATTCGCTATTAACGCGTGTAACACAGGTCTTTTTAGTACTTGGCTCATATTTTGGTCTGCAGTACCCCATAAATAAATTAATGCAATAAAAAAAAATCAGAAGGTGGAAAAGGTACGCATCAAACCTTACATACTGGTCTGATTCGAATTCTTCAAAAGTCTTGAATTCTCAAAAAAACATTTCAGCTTCCCTTTAAGGCGAGGGAGGCAGCGGCGAGGATTGAGCGCAGCTGCAGTGTGGCGGCGAGCGAGGCACTTGATCTGACGTCGCCGCCACAACTCCGTCCCATCTCCTTTTGGAAGGTCACTATCAAGCGGTTTTGACCTTTAACACTGGATGCGGTGTGTAGAGCTTTTCGTGCGAAAAGACTAAGTAACAGAGCAGTAGATGGGAGGCAATGCTGAGCACTTCACCAAAAGAGAATGCCACTCCGGTTCAAAGTCGGTTTGTTAATGCACTTCCCTCAGTTGCCTCAGTTGAACAAACATTTGGCAAAAAAATAAATTCGTCGAAACAACTGCTTCATAGCGCCGGTCATCATTCTAGTTTTCCATGAGCTGCGTAGTTCAATCACAAAACAAAAACATACCAAGAGGTTCTTCAACATATTGTTTTGCGGTGAGATATCGAATAGTATGGAAAGTCAAACAAATTCACTTTTTCAAGGTCTCTTGCAAGACATCCCAGAATAGAAATGCATCCTTACAATTGATGGAGAAATGCTCAGTTGTTTCAAGAGTATTGAGTATAACGGAGGCGGCAGCTGAGAGCTCACACGAAAATTTCTTTCTCTGAAGCAGTCTTCACGGGCAATGCTTCCGTATGTAACTGGTGGAAGGAAGTCTTAGTGCAAGTTGACATTAACATTTTTCGCATCCGCGTTGGGACATCACGTTCTCATGAGGGAAAAGCATCAAGATCAACTTTTTCTATAAGCGTTTTTGTGACAATGAATATGAGTATAAGAACTCTTCTCAAAAATGGAGTGCCAGAAACTGCACACCAAAATATACATGATGCATAAACTCCTACAGCAAGGATGATCAGCGGAGTTCGAGGGCTCAGTCAATTTGACCAAAGCATTACCTAAATTTTTTTGCGAAAACACTCGAAGTATTGGGCGGGGAGTGTCACGAAAATACATATAGCGGGCAGCAATCTGCCGCATATAAAGGTAGACTGAACCTAGCCCACCCGCGCTGACAGGTCGGAAAAGGTAATCACGTCGCATGAGTTAGTTGCAAGAACTCTATGAAGGAAATGAAGTCCTGCCACAGTGAATAATCTGCATAGCATAATCAGTTTTTCTCGCTAGAAACTAGTTACAGGCGGTGGCCTTGCCGAATATTGACAGAACAAGTTGGATGAATGTCTGAATATAGAGGTGTACAGCCGTTACGTGACCTTTCCAATAGTTTTCGCTGTGCCTGTACACACCTAATGGTACGCCAAGGTATCTGGGCGTCCGTGGACACAGGCATCTGCCACGCCAGCATATTCAGCTGGTGTATATAACCCAAACCATAGACCGCAACTCTTGAAACGGTGCATAAGGGCAACCAAAACTGCGCCGAACCGCTGAATTATGTGAACAACTTGATCGACTCTAGGCATTTGTGCGCAGAGAAAAGCCAGGTAATGTGCAAAAGGTATACTTCGAGCTCACTATCTAATGTACGGAAACCTCGGAAGGCGCTACTCGGTAGAATGCTCATACATGGCGGCTCTAAGTAGAGAGCCAACAGAAGCGGCGATAATGGGCACCCCTTTTTGATAGAAAAGAGATAACAGGGGTTGTGAATGAGAACCATCCGCAATCAAGCGAGTGGAGCTAACCCTCATTGGCATGCTGTGAAAGTGAGAGCAAGAAATTGTACCGGATAAGATCAAAGACATTCGCAAGATCAATTTGAAATATTGCCAGTTTTTCTTGAGAGTTCCTGCAAAACTGTAGAACTGTACGGGCAATATGTAGGATAGTTTGAAAGGAACGGCCACTCAAGCTACATGTATGATAAAGTCCAATGACGGTCGACATTGCAAACTGTAACGGATTCGTCAAGACATTATATAGCGTAATGGGTCTATAGCTCTCTGCATCTTGCAGTTTTTCTCTGTCAGTGTCTGGTATCAATGAATTATGACTCTGTAAACGTGTGCGGTAACTCCGACAACCAGACTTTACGGGGAAACTTTTAAGTAGAAAGGGAATCAGGAGGCGCTTAAAAGCGTTGTAAAATTCTCAGGAAAGGCCATCAGGCTCAGGTGTCTTTAAAAGTGGGGAATGATAAATGGCATCTTCCACTTCTGCTAAAGCTAGCGGGCCACTTATTGTCGACCACTCTGTCTGTAAGGAGTTTCACAAGGAAGACAAAACCTGCTACACCCTCATCATCCGAGGCTTGGGAGGAAGCGGGTGGCAGAGACGCGTAGTATTTCTCTAATTCTATTATTATTAAATCCGTGTGTAGTTCCCAGTACAGTACCACAATAAAGTGGCGATGTTGTCTTCGTAACTGCATGACGGCGCTCATCAAGCAATACCTGACAAGTCTGTTCGTCTGCGTGCAAAGCACAATTGCCGCAACACCGAATACAGGCAGCCTTGCGTTCAGCGTCAAACAGCTGAAGCTGGCATTTCACACCAACGATTTCCTGTGTACAAACCAGGAGGGTTACAGACAAGACCGTAAAAGTTATAAATTCCGTTCAGTAACTGCTCCTCTTATGCTTTCTTAAGCTGCTTTATGCGTGGCATTTTAGCAGGCAGAATTAAATATCACCAAAGTAGCACTCATTCTAATCAATCTCAATTGCTATGCTTCGCACTTCCTGCTTAAACGTCTCCCAAGCTGCATGTAAACGAATTTCCCTCGAACAACAAGACAGGGAAGCTAAATTTAATCGTACTTTGAAATTGTCACCGCCAATCAACGTTGCAATGAGCTTCCAAAGAGGCTAACGAGGTCGGAACTTAGGACGGCCGCGTTCACCAGTGGGCGCAATAACCACGATGTGATCAGAGAAAGACACTGGCTTTACTCAACACGAGATGTCGGGTAAGGAGCACCGCAGATATATAGATCCGGTCGAGGCGGGCATGCGAATTTCGTTGAATACAGGTATAGGAGCAGGACATCGGCCCAGTGCCTAGTAGGTCCGCGTTTTCAGTGATGCTTGTCAACGCTGCAGTACTTCTACGCTGCTTCTGTTCGATCCAGAGCAATCATTGAAAAAAAGAGCCTAGGTTTTCAAAAAAAGCTACTCTCTTTGCCTGATCAAAGAAAGCGTAAAAGTTAATGAAGCGCCACAACTCGCCTTATATCCGAAAGTCACAACATATGAACCACCCCTCCGTATCTACTGAGTACACAGGGTCGAAACAGGGTAGGCTGCTTTTAATCAACAGGATACAACCTGCCGAAAGATCCACAGAGTCTGACACGCAAACGCAATCCGCTAAAAAAGGCCGGATGGCTCTTTCCGTCTTCGCGTCATCCCTTTCAGTCTTGGTCTCCTGCATAGCGACATAGCCCAGCCGACTGCTCGAGAAAGCGCAACGCAAGTGTATATATTTTCGCCGAATACGGAGACCACAGACATTCAGAGTTGCTGAGTTGATTTGTTGGGCGGTTGCCATGATGGACTACGGGCACTAAGTTTATTTACGCATCCATGAGGTGAGGCAAGAAGTGAGAGGTGAGAGAGAAGTGAGAAATAAAGTGAGAGAAGTTAGCACCCTTCCTCCTTGATCTCGAGCAACGTGATGGCTTGTTTTCGGACGCTTCGCGGCGGGGATTACGTCGGCAGGGATGCAGGGAGAACCTCATCCGTCTCCTCACAATGTTCAGATGTTTACGATGCACACCAATTGGAAGTCACATTTTCACAGCATGGATCTGCATTTGAGCATTCACCAGTCTGCTGAACAGAGTACTGGCGTTCAGGTTTTTTCTTGGTGCACCCACTCACGCCACCAGATTTCAATGTAGATCGCAGACAAGGTGATGTCGCAGCGGGCCGAACACCGCTACTCGGGCACTCAGCAGCCTTCTGAGCACTGATGCTCGTGACAGACGCTTCCGCCGCAGTGGAATCCGTGGGCAGCTCGGCGGCAGAAGGCAGCCGCCCTTCTGCAGAAGGCTGAGATGCAACAAGCACACCTGCAGTTAGCGCGGCACTAAAACTGTGTCTTCATCTGGCGACGACGCATCGTTAATAACTCCGGTAGCTGCTTCTGATAGGCTCCCATTTGCATCCAGCACATCAGTGGCGTCCATGAAATGCTCCTGTGAAGCTTGATCCGTAGGATGGGGACCAGGCTGAAAATTGTCCCCGTGGGAAACGACACACTCTTCAGTGCAGTGGCCAGAACACCGGCAGTCATCACAGCCCAGAACATGGCAGTGACGGCAGATATGGCCTAGTTTATGGCGCCATATACACAGCGGGACCTTCCAGGAATTAAAACCAGACACTGAATTCCACAGACAAACAAAAGATGGGGAACATAGTGACTGTGATACCATCAGCCGACATCAACACAACATCTCGATTCAATGTCTGCATCTGCTCCAGTTTTTAACTGTAGTTGATGTTCCTGGGCTGCAAGAATGTAGGGCGTCCTGAATGTGCAACTACTCCAGATGTTCCGGAAGCAAGGAAAATTTCATTTCGACTACCTTCGGCTCACGGTCAATTGCGATGTACCGGCAGTTTTTGACCTGCAGTTCTCCTGTGTTACCTAGTTTTGCCTTTGCTAACACTGACTTGCAGCTAACCATTCATACGCGAGACCTTTGAAACTGTTCGATGGAACTAATATTAATCAAGTCGATGACAAAACGCAGAGCGTCTGAAAAGCCCTGAGCACGGTAGGGGCGTGCAGCAGATCACCGTGCAGGAAAACAGAATTAAAGACGAGGTTACCCGCAGGAAGACGGGGAATGACTGTACGGTACATATCACTGCTTGCGGGCGCCGTAGCAGTACCTCGGCCCAGGGCTCATTCATCCTTGTCGGAGAACGTTGATAAAGCGACCGTTCGGAACGCCGTGTTCAACTTTCTCCCTGCAGGAAGGCGCCACTTGGAAACCCTCCATTTTATGTGCATGAAAACTGCTACTGAAGTTGTTCACTGTTTGGCTGCGCCCAGAATTTGAAAGTGAAGTTAGGCGTTTGTCACAAAGCATATATTGCAGCTCTTTTCAGGCTTCCTGTGAGTGCCACCCAGATTCGGAGTTTTCACAAGCAGGCCAACAACCATATTCCAATGTGTTTTAACTTCCACGACGCCAGTTATTGGTCTATGAGACATTGGTCCTGTTTTCGGTGCTCGTATCGCTGTGCACTTGAGCAGCTTCATAATCAGCTAACAGCGCGCTTATTCACGCAAAAATCAAGCCTAAAATCGAGCCAGTTGTGAATATTCGTTTGTTCATGGCACTTTCTGAATCCCTTGATGTGTACATTTTACTTTAACGGCAACAAAGTGAAATAGCGTGTTGCTATATACGATGTTCACTTTGCGTGGCAACTGGTTCTTCAATCAAGCAACTCTGTTTTATCTGGAGGACACAGGAAGGAAGCTGATGCCTATTTCCTTTTACGTGAAGCTGAAGTCTATGCTCAAACTGAAACTCTTCGAGTTAGAAGAAAGTGCCTAAATGCACCTATACACATAGGAAGCAGCTGGGGAGGCAGTAGGCAATGCATAAAAAATTCGGACTACCCCTTCGTCCAGAGCAGACGTAAACCAAAAATGTACTGCAGGAAAGGCATACCGTAATCTAGGACGTCTCGCACACGCCGTTAGACACACAGAAGTCAAAGCAAGCATCCTTATGCAGCCACTTTTCTTCCGTTTCGAAGCGAAAAGCTTCACTACCCGCACCACAGCCACGCTTCGCGTGAGCCATCGGAACCAAGATTTGCCACAGCTGCGCATGCGCGAAACCGAGTGACGTCACACGCGGCACAAATAAAAAAAATAAATAAAAGACAAACAGTGCGCTAGGAAACTCTCATATCTCGGTGGACACCCGAACCGCGTCTTAAGGGGAGCAAAATGAAAAGAAAATTGGTTTTAAGGAAAGGAAACGACGCCTGTCTTTCTCATATCTCGGTGGCTACCCGAGCCGCGCCGTAAGGGCCTTAAGGAAAATGAAATGAAATTAAAATAGCTTTTAAGGAAGGCAAACGCCTGTCTCTCATATCCTGGTGTACACCCGAAAGGAATGGACACCACAATACGTCTCTGAAGCAACCTTCTAAGGCAGCACCGGATTCACTACACGCGCGTCTCCTCCTCCGCCTCCATACAGGCAGTGTGCGGACGGCCGAACGCTTGCGCCGTTATCGTGTTGCTTCCAGTGCATTGTGCGCCAATTGCGACAGCCATGACGTCAAACCAAACACAACTGCAGCTTTTCGCTTGTATATCCAGGCTTAACCAGAGATGAGCCACTGCCTAATTTTTTCATCACAAGCGGCAGCATGCCCAGCTTTCTTTGCACCTTTTTATGTATCCTGGGGAAACGTATGTGATTGTCATTTTAAAACGGCTTGTAGCCCCTTCCAGCTGCATCCCTAATATACACGTGCAAATATTTTTATTCGCACGCCTTTCTTGTTTGTTCACGTTCAGGGCTGTATTATACACACGGATGCGCGGCTTATTCCTGCAAAGAAAGCTACTTCTCGCTGTAAAAGCGATATTGGGCATTTTCAATTAGCGCGACCAACTGGCTCCATAATATACGCGTGCAACTGTATTTGTTTGCATGTCGTTCTTTTAGTTCAAATTCAATGCTGGATGATAAACGCAGGTGTTATAAATATGCCATTCTAAGCCTATTGCACAAGGAAGTACACTGTTAGCAAAAAAACACCCAAAAGGGTGTAAATGGCTTGTCCTCTAACGCACACCCAAAAGGAGGTTTTTTTACTCCCTATGTAGGGTGTTTTTTATTTACACCCTTATATAAGGGAGTTATTTTGGAGTATAAAGAGAGTTATTTTGGAGTGAAAGGGAGCAAATTTTTTACTACCCACAGAAATGGAGCCCGAAAATAGCGTCATGTTTATTTATCCACATTCAGGCTCACTCTTACAGCAGTGACAGCGGCGGAAACGGGCAGTAGCTCTGCGGGCCGCCGGTAACCCAACTTGGGAAACTGCGCTGCCCTATACCCCGCGTCACGCATTCTTTCCGCCGTCTGCTAGCCCAGCGGCGGCGTACGCGGCAGGGGTCGTCTGCTTGTCGTCTCCTTTTGCTGTACGAGCTCGTTTCGTTGGCCATGTTCGTAGATAAAGGGATGTAACCTTATAATCAGTAGTTCAAACCTGAAAAGGAGACGCTGGGTAGTTTTCACGGTCATGCACCACGCTATATTTGACCCAGAACCAGAGCAGAAAAGATGAAAATACACCTGATGGTAGTTTGGAATGGCAGTGCTTGCTTTCATATTCGCGTCATTAAGGCTTGGATTTTAAACATGGCTGAGGAAAAATGTGGCCTCATGAGCTCAATCAAGAGCTCAGTGTATGTTCTATCACAGTTCCATGTTCATGCAACACATTACGAGGACCACAATGAAAAAAGCCTGTGAGAATTAGGCCTACGCGGGGGCTGTAACGGGGTGGCGACACAAACCAAGGAAAGTTAGGTATGGTTAGAGCACTGGAGGCTTCACAGGAGCAATTTCAATTATGTACCGTACTGTAGCGGAAAACGGCGACAAGCCGATATCTTTTACCGCGGCAGGCGCCCTTGAAGGAGCAGAAGTCAGCAGATATCCGGCGACGATGGTAACCAAGCGGTCTTCACTCACCGCCGTTATCAGACGACTGACCAGAAGCAGACGAGACGCTAGGTGGCGGGGCGGATTGCGCAAATTGGTGTTTTTTTTACTCCATTTCGGCACTGGTGGAGTATTTGGCACAATTAACTCCCTTTCTAGACTGGAGTAAATAATGATAAATCCTCATTTTTACTCCCTTATTTCCTCATGGGAGTAAAATGGAGGACAGTCCACCTTTTTACTCCCCACTCATGGAGTAAATGTTTTCACAAATGGAGTAAAAAGGGTGGCCGCCACCCTTTTTACTCCCTTTTGGGTATATTTTTGTTTACAGTGTAGAGAGGCAGAAAAAAATGCATAGAATGACAAGAGGAAGATGTTATTCTTTCTCCGTTTACTTAAGGACGAAGGAAGATATCCCAGTATGCCAGAAAAAAGTCAGTTCAAAGTGAGCTTAATTCTATCACAAGAAAGGAGATATATTAACAGTCAGCTGAAACGGGGCTTCCTTTTTTTCAGAAGAAGGTAAGTCTAAGCAAAGTAACTTCCAAGTGAACGTCCTTGTCCGATGGAAGCAAGTCTAATCAAAGTCAGTTCAAAGTGAAATTCCTTTTGTTAAAAGATGGGAAGGCTAAACAAAGACATTTTTAAGTGTGCTTCACTTTGTCGAAAAGAAATTTGAAAAAATTCAGCTCAAAAAGAACTTCATTTTATCAAAAGAAAGTGTAAACAAATACAGCACAATGTCAGCTTTCTTTTGTCGAAACAAAATAGGTCTAAATAAAATCATTTCAAATTGATTTTCCTTTCGTCAGAAGAAAGGAAAAATCTGTTCGAAGTCTGTTCAGGGAACAGAAAAAAAAAGGAAGTAGAAAGACAGGTGCACTTTCATAAGAGGTTGCGCCTGGTTCGGCACGTTGCACGGGTAGTTTGTTGGTATTTTTGTCGGGCGAATGGTACTCCAATCTGCCTTAGGCACTTTCCTGCACTAGTCCCACTCAGCAGATGTCTAAAATATAACGTACCTCCTAGTTAATGGTTTCTAGATGTCAGTTTGAAAAAATCCGATAAAAAGATGCACTCTTCTCTCCGTTTCTCCTGTATTTGTTATTTCCGTTTCCTCCTCCTTGTATGAGTTCAATGCTTCACAGTATTTACGAGAACACAAGAAAAAAAAATACGCCGGCTGTTCCACGTAATATCACCACACTGTGGTTAAAAGAGGCGACAAAGAATGTGCAAGAGATAAAAGATGGCAAGATAAAACACGGCGACTCATCACTAATCGAGCGTTGTGGCAAAAAGTTCTGTGAAACGAAAGCTTTAGGTGTAGCTTATGAGAAATTGATCAATTTTATTTGGAACGGAGACTATAAGTGTAGAGCTTTTATGTATGGACACTGTTTGTTTTCAGAAAGTTGCCGAAAACACATGGCATGCTCGTGCTTTGAAGCAGTCAGTTGTTAAGGCAGCGAATTTCAAGAAAGAACTCTTCCACAAGCCCCTTTGACCCAAGCCAATGGGCCCTGCATTTTTAAACTGTGCTTTCTATCGCAGGTATTCCATTGTGGAGATGCTGTGGGCCCATTGGCAGTATCGCAACTACACCATGTGCGCAGAAAGCGGGCAACGCTAATCCAGCGAGCGGAGCGTTTTGGAAACAAGGCTCTACGAAGGGTGCATAGGTTTTTTCGGAGGCTAGGCGTACAACCAGATATTACATTAGAGAGGGGACGGGCCAGAGCCGAGCTTGATCTGGATTGGGGAATAGAAAATGGACCACGTGGTGCACCTCGTTTCTACATTCGGCGTGCCAGTCCTCCTTCCAGAGTTGACGGAAGAACTGCAGCCTCTCGTAACTATAACTATGAGTATTATGACTAGCCAGGACCGGTTATAAAAATCTTCAGTGCTCAAATTGCCTTGTTGGTTAAATTCCCGTTTAAAGGGGTAGCAGTGCGCGTAACGTGTGGGGTTCCTTAAGTGCGATAAAAAAGCATCAGGTCCCTACGTCAGGTATTGTATGATCGTCTGGCTTAAACTATTTCGTTTTATAAGGGCAAATTCATCTTGCTGCGGGACTCCTGTTTTTGATCTACGGTAAATAAAAATAGCATTTTCTGGTGTTGATAACCTTTTCTTTTGTAGTTCTTGTGCTAAAGCATCCGAATAGAACCCACCAAGGTCACTCGGTGGGCAACACGGAAAGGTGGATGGTCAAACATCATCCGCCATAATCTGCTTCATTTCTAATACAACTCTGTGCGTATTCTGTCGGCCGGCTGCAGATTCTCGTCTCCTACTACACGTAAAATTTCAAATGCTTTTTTCTTCCGCTTTTAGAGAGCCGTAATTCTGACTAACTTTACTAAAATTACAGACGCCCTACTAAGTAGGCTGCTTCCGGCTATCTTTACCATTCTGCGTGTAAGATGCCGCAAAAAAAAAAAAACACCAGCTAAAGCATTCTTATAGTTGAAAGGGGGTTCACGTACTAGTGAACTCAGCAATACAGTTAACCAAAGAGCTGAGCGGATGGCAGCAAAATCACAGTCAGTCTACACAGCCAGAGAGCTGGAGCCGCGCGCCGGCACACTTCGTCGTCAACTTCTTCGTCTGCCATCGAGGCAACCTGAGGCGCATTCATAATAGTTCAGGCGCGTTCATTGTAATTCACTACAATGGCCCCGGGATGGAAGAGGAGCCATCCTGGCGACCTATGGTGATGGCAAGAGGAGCGGGTCGTAATAAGGCTTGAGGCGACTGACATGGACAAGCTCACGGCCGCGACGACGCAAGTCCGAAGACGGTGTAAGCGGCTCTACAATATAATTAACAGGGGACGTTGATTCGACGACGCGGTAAGGGCCATGATGTTCCGGCGAAATTTCGAAGACTGTCCTGGTGTAGTGGAGGGGACCCTCTGTTGTGTTCGTCGACCAAGCGCCGCCAGGCCGCTCCAGCAACCCTTGCCTCCTCCGCGCATACTCGCCGCCCGCTTCCCAGAAACAAGCGCGGGCCGGCCGCTCCAACAAAAGCTAGCACCCACAAAAGCTAGCAGGCGTCTCCCCCGACGGCATCTGGTCCCCACGGCCCCGTCGACTGACGCATTCCCAATTCCCTTACCGTGACCGTTTGCATTCCTACAGCAGCGAAAGTGCATTCTTGTACACTCGCCCTCTCTCTCTCTCCCTCTAAAGAAATAAACCCCAGTCTTCAACCAGCAACCGCCTTGAGAGGTTCCTCGCACGCGGGGCTCCCACGCCTGCAACATCAACGCCGCCATTAACACTGGCGACGAGAAGTGGGATGTAGAGCGTACGCAGTTCGAGGTGTCGCCGATGGCTACTGGAGGACTGCACGGTGTCATCGAGCCTTTTCGTGGATCGTGGATTCAGCGCCTCACACTCTACCTCGTGGCAAACGATGTCTCCGACGAGGCAAAAAAGCATGCGCTCCTCCTGACGCTATGCGGACCGACACCTTCGAGACTGCTCGCGTGCTGGTAACACCGAAGACTCCCGGAGAAGTCAGCTATGGATACCTATAGTCACACTTCTCCTGAAGCACGTCGATGGCAGACCATCCGAGCGGTACAGCCGGTACGCTTGACCATCCGAGCTGTACAGCCGTAACGTTTCCAGCGACGTGACCAACTGCCGTAAGTCGATCAGCAGCTACGTCGCAGCCTCAGAAGTTTGACAGCCGACTGCAACCGTGGAGTGCTGACGACAACGCCTGCAACATCGACGACGCCGGCAGAAAGCAAGTCGATCAGCAGCTACGTCGCAGCCTCAAAAGTTTGACAGCCGACTGCAACCCTGGAGTGCTGACGACAACGCCTGCAACATCGACGACGCCGACAGGAAGCAAGTCGATCAGCAGCTACGTCGCAGCCTCAAAAGTTTGACAGCCGACTGCAACCCGGGAGTGCTGACGACAACGCCTGCAACATCGACGACGCCGACAGAAAGCAGTCGATCAGCAGCTACGTCGCAGCCCTCAGAAGTTTGACAGCCGACTGCAACCCGGGAGTGCTGACGACAACGCCTGCAACATCGACGACGCCGACAGAAAGCCACTCGATCAGCAGCTACGTCGCAGCCTCAGAAGTTTGACAGCCGACTGCAACCCTGGAGTGCTGACGACAACGCCTGCAACATCGACGACGCAGACAGAAAGCCATTCGATCAGCAGCTACGTCGCAGCCTCAGAAGTTTGACAGCCGACTGCAACTCTGGAGTGCTGACGACAACGTCTGCAACATCGACGCCACCAGAAGCGTGCTTTGGACCTGGCCCTGCCATCAAAAAGTGCGTCAAGGCAGCAGCGAGGACTCAAGGGAGTGACGAGCTCCGCAGAAGTCCACGAGACTTCTCAACACAACAACGGAACGGTTCGTAGGCACCTTGGTCACATTAAACCAGGTGCAGCAGCCTACCCGACGGAAGATCCGCCGCCACACGATCGGACGAACGGACCAGCAGCAAGTGAACAATACATTGTGCCAGCTACGTACGTGATCACGCTGCCAGCGGAAACTTCGCCTGTGCTCGACCTGTCTACAGCGCCCCCCTCCGTACATGGAGAACCTGCGGCCAGTCTGCACGACAGTGCGACAGAACCTTGCGGAGACCAGCCCAACGGTTCCACGCAACAGCAAGCGCTAAGACCCCAGCGTGAACGGCGCCCGCCCTACCGATACGGTGACCACAGCTAAGGAGGAAGGGATGTTGTGTTCGTCGACCAAGCGACGCCAGGCCGCTCCAGCAACCCTTGCCTCCTCCGCGCATACTCGCCGCCCGTTTCCCAGAAACAAGCGCGGGCCGGCCGCTCCAACAAAAGCTAGCACCCACAAAAGCTAGCAGGCGTCTCCCCCGACGGCATCTGGTCCCCACGGCCCCGTCGACTGACGCATTCCCAATTCCCTTACCGTGACCGTCTGCATTCCTACAGCAGCGAAAGTGCATTCTTGTACACTCGCCCTCTCTCTCTCTCCCTCTAAAGAAATAAACCCCGGTCTTCAACCAGCAACCGCCTTGAGAGGTTCCTCGCACGCGGGGCTTCCACGCCTGCAACATCAACGCCGCCATTAACACCCTCCACTACATAGTATATTTTGTCCGCCGGTAAAGTCATGATAACTGACCTTGAGCACGAAGTTCAGCCGCGCTGTGCGTCATTTCTGCTTTCTAGCAGACGAAAAGTTCAGAACGGAATTCATTCAGCAACACTTGTTATCGTTTCTGCTACCGCTTACATGTCCTGCCGCCTAATCAAAATTTTCACAGTAAAACGCTATTCCGATCAAACGATTAGACGAAGCCCGAAAAAAGCTATTCTATTACCTTCCTACGCTCTGCACGACATTTCTTGCACTCTGCGTTTCTGTACATGACGACGTGTCCTGTCACCTCCATGTACGCACTGCGACGTTTTGGGATATATTGACCACTTATGTGATTTAGTTCGCACTTTCATGACGAGTGACAAGCCATGTGCCACCTGCAAAAGCGGGAAGTGCCACCATACATTGCCCTTTTGACCGCGATGCCTGATGAAGCACTATCTCAGGGACATGCTTAATCTCGTCAGTTTCCTAATTGTTAGAAGACATTTGTTTCCTGGGGCCCTTGATAGGATATCTGGCCTTTTTAACGCGAGAGTGTTACGGGCCACGCGTCGCAGAAAAGCTGATGTCGTCGTCGGCAGCGTTGGCTCTGAGCGAAAAATCCTTTCCTCTTCGTTTGGCACGCACCTATACTCCGTTTCATACATCAGGTGCAACGCTGTCAAAGCTAGCGCTCTTTTTTGCGCAGCCTGCATCCGTGACAGAAAATAGTGCGTTGCTTGTGATGAGCGAAAAATAACAAATGCATTGCCGTTAGGCTTCGTGGATAATACATTTGTCATCAGCGTGACAAAAAACGATGTTATTGCGAGCGAATCGGTCGAGATCTGTGATTTTGTATTTTGCGTTTTCCGACTTTTTCCATTTCACGTTTTCGCTGTCCCCGCTGGCCGCCGTGTTTACTCTTTCCGTCCGCCTCCCTTTCACTTTTGAGAAAATGGCGTCCAGCTGAGCGGCCGCGGCCAGCTCTCCTGTACGCATTTTCCCGAAGGTTCGAGCACGCCAAGCAAGTAATTGCGAATGTGTTGGGTCGCACCAGGATCTGTTTTCCGGAGAAGTCTGTTCGGGAAGTACTGAGTGCTGTGAGCGAGGACACCGGAGTATCTCCCCGTAGCGTTGCCAAAATCAAGGCGGAGCGTCTGTGCGGGCCTGTGGCGTCTCCGAAGAAACGACCTCGCGACGTGAACATTTCAAGCTCGCGAATAGTCAAGAATGACAGCTTCACAGTCCATGCCATCCGTCTGAAAGTGCACAGTATGTACGCGAAGAGGGAATTCCCAACACTGGGCAGTGTGCTAAAGGCTGGCAGTGAGGACGACGACCTGCCGAACTTCAAGAAAACCTCATTGTGGCGGTTGATGAAGGACATCGCATTCACATTTCATAAAAGAAAACGGAACCTTGCACTGATCGAGCGAAGTGACATCATTTCCTGGCGTCGCAGACACCTGCGGGCGTTCAAGAAATTACGAGGACAGGGCAGGTACAGGTCGTTCCTTGCTTATTTTCTTACGCAGCACGTTTACACTGGCTTCCCATAGAGCTTGATGTTAGCTTTGCAACCTCGTAGTCAGAGCAGTGAGTGTTGCTTCAGGATAACACGTTTAGAAGAAACCGTCTTAACCACGTTGCTGTTGCCGACCTTTTGCGTAGTGGTGATGTTTCACGACCAGTTTCGCGCTACGTTTCGGTGGGGTACGTGTCTGCATGGGTCAGATTAAATCGCTAAATCCCAATTGGTGCGGCAAGCAAAAACAGCAAAACTGCCAAAAATGTAGCACTGCAATGGATAGTGGCATCTCGTCGTCGCCGTCGGAACGAATGGACACCCACTGTACACTGCCAGTTGCTCAGGTGGTGCGAGTTACTGGCGCTACTGCGGCGAATGTTGGCAATTTTTGTTCGCAGTCGCCGCTAGTGAAGAGATTTAAAACGTTTCCGAATTAGTCAAGTACCCCATGCAAACATACAGTGAATATAAACTGGCTACCAAATGCCGCCTGGGCGTGAAATATAAGCCCGAACAAAGGGGCAATTAAGCTGAGATAATTCTTTTTCTCGAGTGTCTTTGAGCGGCTGTTTGTGAGACAGGGGTCAGCAGTGCGTTTGTTGCAGTGCATTGCCTACTTACATGCTGCAGCGTGTTTGTTTACTTACAAGCATTGACTCGTGTACTTGGTTGTTTTGCATTTACCTAGATGAAACCTGGGTCAACGCAGGGTACACAAAAGAATACGTCTGGCAGGAGAAGACTGTAAAGTCATCTCAGGATGCCTTCCTGAAAGGTTTAACAACGGGATTGGCTGCGCCTTCAGGAAACAGGATTCGTGGACGACACTGCTGACTTCTTCAGAGCAAAAAAGGGAAACCACGCTGACTACCACTCTGAGATGGATGGCAACTACTTTGAGAAGTGGTTCACCGACAAGTTTTTGCAAATATTCCGGCCAATAGCATTGTCGTCATGGGCAATGCTCCATATCGTAGCGTGGCTCTTGAAAAAGCACCACTGGCTGTTTCCAGAATAAACCATTTCTCGCAAACACTGCGGGGTCAGCATTTTTTATTCTCCTGTCTCATTTATTGTTTGCTCTTTCCAAATATTTTTACCTAGCGTTGTACAACTTTTTCTGCATTCTTACTTGACGCTCCCACAGCTTGGAACTCTTTTTACCTAACTGCACGGGAAAACAGGCCATATTGAGGGGGTGTGTGTAAAAATAATTTGACCCGAAAGTTACAGACGGCCACTTGTTAATCGGGCCACAGCGGAGCACTCAGCACTGTGCTAATTAATTAAACACGACAAATGAACGTCATCTTTCGCACAAACCTCTCGCTTGCATCTAAAAATTATAGTCACAATGCTGCAGAATCGGGAAGAAAACCGCTACTGGTGACCAAAAGCCGGTGCGAGCTCATTGACAGCGAATTTCGGACAGCTCACATTAACGCGGTATGCATCAAATGAACAGATGCATGCACTTCATTTCAGAACACGCCATAATATTCAAGCGATTCTGAACAAAACGAGTTTTCTCATTGAAGTCACGCAAAATTCAACTTGCGATGAAAAAAAAAATGTGCGAAAAAAGAAAGGTTCACCACCCGGGATTTGAACCCATGCACCCCCACTGCCTGTCGACTCCCCGCAGCGACGCGTTAGACCACACAGCCACAAAACGAAACTAGCGAAAGGAAACTATCGAAAAAGCCATACTTGTGAGCCCTCATCCGAACAACCGTGACAGGCTGCATGTGATGTTTAGGGGGATTTCCCTCTCGCCACCTGCCAAGGTAGCGAGAGAGCAATGTCCCTTACCACACGCAAGGGAGAATACGGAAAGGCCGGACTAGGAATGACTCACAAAAATTGAAAATTACTCACAACGGCTTAGCAAAATGAAATGAGTTTGAAATGGGCGGCTGAGATTCCTGAAGAAAAGCGATGACGTGTGCTAGTGAACGCTGAGGTGTATTCTGTCGCCTTTTCCCCATATCAGTAAATCTGATCGCCTTCAAAAACGTCATTCAGAGCACCTAGGCAGCCCCTGGCAGGGGTCCTGGCCACGCACCCTCATTCGATTCATCTCTCCCCTCACCACTGCCTACCTCACCCTCCAGAAGAACTACCCACTACCCACCCAACTCTATTCTCCAGAAGAGCCAGCCACCACCAGTTCACCTACCTCTACCACCCACCAAGCTTATATCCGCTACGCGTCCACGCAGCCGCAGAGTAACAAAAAAAAAACTGCAAACGATCAATAAGATTCACGTAGCAGTGTATGCGTTAGTATTAGTCTTCTACCCCTCCGCAGAAGTGGGAGGGTGGATAGATGTCAAGTGGAAATTGAAAGAGCTGTTTGTCTAGGCATGCGTGCTGCAACAAGTGGCACTGGAAGAGGAAGTCGGGATGACCTCAAAAGAACTGCGACAAAGTGAACGAGCAGCAGGGTAGACTCAAGTATGGGAAGCGAAAAAAAAGAGCAAAAGGGATGACGACAAAAAGAGAGAAGGGAACGAATGGCACAGAAATGCCTGTTTTATGCCAGCCAATGCCGGAAGTAGAAAGAAAAAAGAAGAAAGGAAGGCGATGGAGGGAGTGCGCGAGAAAAGTATCACTGAGAGGTGGCTCGCAAGAGGTGCATAGGAGAAAGTAAAAGAAGATAAGAATAAATGCAAAACAATTAAATTAAAATATAAAGTAAAGAAAATACGGAAGAAAGGATGAATAAACATGATAACAGAAACTGTAAGTAAGTGATATATAGCATTTGGGAGGCAGGTGTTGCGTGTCTTTCTCTTGTCACGTTATTGTTGGTATCACCATATTCAAGCCTTAACTAAAGATGCAGGTCTGCGACTCAATATACTTAATAAAAAATGAAAGCTTCGCTTTAAGACATGTCTCCCTGCAGGCTGTAATGTTTTAAATTTTTGAATTAGAACCACCGTTCTGCATTTTCTAGCTCTTTCAAATGTAAAGCCTGATTCTAGAATGAATTGTTCAGGTTTACTGAAGTTATGGGGATCCTGCGTAAAATGTCCCGAAAGTGTCTTTGCAGGGTTGGTTTCTGTGTCAACAGGGTGGCCATACCGTCTCGCACTCATCGATGGTCCTGTCTCTCCAATATATTTTTTTTTCTCACCAGAATACTATTGAAGCTAATGGGGACAGAGTTGCCCAGGATGCGCCGCAAGGGTAGATCAACCAAAAATAGGGTGGGCGAGTAAAAAGGAATTAAGAATAATAGTGCTCAGCCCGCACCGCTTAGAGCACAACGGACTAAGGTAGACCAACAGTGGTAGCGCTCCTTCCAAAGAAACCGGTACGTTCAAAGCATGCCTGCTTACAGTACGGAGCCAGCGCCGTCTTCGAAGGGTGAGGCAAAATAAAAAATGCTTTGTAACGAAAGCTGAAAAAAATGTTCCTTAATGCCATAACCACTTTTTTTTGCCGGTAGAAATAAATGTTTGTACGCCTTCAGTTTCCTTGCGACAAAAGAGGCCAGGGAAAAGATAGAAGACACGAAGAATGCAGACTACAAACATTTTTTGGCAAACAGTTCTTGTTGTGTCCGTTTCCTTTGCCCTCGCCTCGACTGTCATGGTGATTTTCCAGGTGTTAGCGTACCAACAGTGCCATCTATTTCTGTTATTGTCCCGGAGGCACATATTCAAGTACATTTATAGCCTCTTGTTTGGGATCAGTTATTCTGCACCCAAGTTTGCGAGTAATACGCTGTGACAGAGTTGTGTTGATGAACTTTTGGTCACGTCAAGAGACAACCCTGCGAATGGTTTTTAGTAGTTGGTTGATACGTTGAAAAATGCAACACAAACTCAGACTGTGAATAGTGACGCAACAGAACGTCGCTGAACTAACCCAGTCAAGTTGCACTGTTTAGAGGTTCAGCAAGTTGCCTGCTGAACATAAACTTCATAAGAGTTCTTAAACAGGCTGCATTCTTCAAGTGAAATTACGGCTGCCTTTTATAACATATGGTGGACAGACATTTTTTTTAAAACGATAAAACCTGCGCAGTCCAGAAAAACGTATAGTCAAGCGTACACTCGGTGATAAAGCAAGGGGAGGTACGAGAAAATTAGCAAATACGAACAGTGACCTAGAAAGTAGCAGGAAGAGTTCAAGCTACTACTTGCTCCAGGAGCCTGCAAAGGAAGATTTCAATAAAACACGTGACCTCATTATAGACTTCTCTGTGCATAACACATGAATAAAAATAGCACCTGAACGTCCGAAATTTTGTAAAGGGCATGATATGTAACACGCAACACTCTGCAGGGATCTATCAAAATCCATATAAAAGGCAGTGTCCCATCAACACATCTACAAAACTAAATGTGCAAAGACCTTTTCAGTTGCAATTTTCAGTGCTCAGTAATCTGTGTGAAGTACAAATTCAAGGCATCTTTCACTTCGTGCTTGCAAAGGATGGGGCGATATATTTCTCCATTATAAAAGCATTCCCCAATGTTTAGAAGGTTATCAAGGGTATGTATTTTTCAAATCAATGCCAAGCGCACTTTGATCGTATGATTTCTTCACCGTGAACAAAACTAATTCTCATGCAGTATTTCACTCAGTACAGTCAACAGAAAACACAATCACTCCGTCGCACTGCAGGCGCCAGTAAATACAGAAATATCACCGGAACATGCGCTTTCGTGCGAACTGCCAAGCGATCATCCCAAAGTCACATCTGGCACCTCCCACAACGACGTTATAAGACATATTTCTGGTTTATATAGGCAATCAGTGGCAATGGCATACCGGAGTACACAAGCGGCTCTAACAGCCTACCGCCGCAGTGTGATGCCAGCAGAAGAGTTCTCACTTTGAAACCTTGCTACGGAGCAGCATTGATTTCCGTGCTATGCGCTCTTCGTATCTAGCCACACCGTCTTCATGAAGGCAGCAGCGTCAAACCTGTACGACTAGAAACCATGGCTGGTATGGCAAAAGACAAGCGGGCACACGTAGCCGACTAGAACATAGCACAAGGACAAAAGTTGGTTAAAGGTGCTTTGAAACACCTTTAGAGGAGAGCGCATAAACTCGATCAGTCACTGCATTTCCTTGTCATGAAGACCTTAGCCCAATAATATAATTCTACACGCAGCTGGGAACCCAGAATCACGTGCAAAATTTGGGGAGCCCTTCCCGAAGACTTTTTCATGCTGGCACCCTCCTCCGTCGCTCGCACCTGCGCATACGAGTTGAGAGATGGCTATCAGTTGAGATCTCTCACACTTGAGGCAGCTCCCATGGCGGCGGCCAATAAGTCGCGTAGCTCCGGCAGGTCAGCGAGCTCCACCTGCGAATGTGAGGCCGGCGGAGGATGGTCGACCTTCCAGTGTGCAAAACGAGACGAGAGGAAAGGGAAAGCCTCTAACACACAGAAATTCAAATTTTCACTTGAGACAACTATGCTTCAACAAAGCGCATTAAAAAAATTCTTGGTGCACAATATTCCTGAAGTGGCGTGCTTTAACGTCCCAGGCATACCGCAGCGTTATTAAAGCGCCTTTCAGAGCCCCTTTAAGCTCCACATTAAGAGTGAAACGATATAGCGTCCCCTCGTCGTCGAGCACC
Organism: Amblyomma mixtum; assembly: GCF_055824585.1. Classification (NCBI taxonomy): domain Eukaryota; kingdom Metazoa; phylum Arthropoda; class Arachnida; order Ixodida; family Ixodidae; genus Amblyomma; species Amblyomma mixtum. The sequence goes on along the minus strand of NC_143013.1, from coordinate 220,211,785 downwards.
CGTCGATGTAGATGGCAGATCAGCATTCAGGGAAGGTGCAGACTCAAACGAAAGACCCGCACTAGTGACGCACGTTTCCAGCTGTCACAAAATTAGGCGCAAATACAGAAGGCCGTCGCGGCACGGAAGCAATCGCGGCAATGCATGCCGTATACAGAATTCTAGAGCAGCGGAAAAAAGAGAACCCTGGACAGTGCCTAACCTTGCGTGTGTTGCTGCCCAGTACACTACGCTTGCCGGCGCTGCGCCAAAGGTAATATAAGGAAACATGTCCGCGCGCACATCGATTATTCTAGAAGTTTGGAGTAAATGCAACTCATGGCCGAAGGAGCGGGCGTTGCCTCGAGCATGCAGAGTGATGCCCTCTCCACGTGGGTTGGAAGAAAGAGCCCCAAATACCTAGAAATTGGTCTCCTCGCCTGACCAAAGGGAACGTGCGCCCGGCGCAAGAATGGGAAGGAAACTGTACAGCTATTACTGCGTGTATGTGCGCGCCTGCCTTGACGTGAAGAACCAACAGACGCGGCGCGCGGCTATATATTAAGGGCGTTGACCGCTGCCTCTCATACCACGCCGCCGTTCAGGCTTTGGAGAGTGCACCCGCACAACTTCGGGGTCAACACCACTCGCCCAGCCCCGAAACAGCGATGCACCGTGGGCCATTTTCCAGGAAGGCTCTATTCGTGATCGTCCGGGCGTCGGACTGTCGCAGTGCCCCGTGAACAAATTGTGTTCTGTTTGTTTGTCTCTCTCCTGTATTAACGCACTTTAGGTGCAACGCTTTTTGATGCCTCGTAGTCTCTCGAGTGTTACTTTGCACGAGTTGCATTGTATTGTAGATCACTTTGTATGTGCTTGCACAGGTGATTAGGAAATCCTCTGTACACTCTCTTTGCGACGTATTACTTGGTCGTCTTATACGTATTTGGCCAACAGAAGCGCGGTCCGGCTCTGTGCAGAGTACGAGAGAAACCGAGGTGACCCGTTGTAATGCCTTCGGGCATGGCGCGTAAAACATCATTGCGCAGGTTCTCCGGGACAACCAGAAGCAGGCGAGCACCACTGACCGAGTACTTCTTTTTGAAAAGCAGTCCATCTTGAATCATCCACAGTGCATAACCCTCAGTCGTGCAGGCCTCTTCAATGTAGGGTCTCAACGTCAGGTAGAATTGTTGCACCCGCCGAAACGCTGCTACCTCGGGAAACGCTGGAGAGCGTGAAGCTAAACACTCCTCGAAAGTGTCCATATCTGCAAGAGCCGTTGGCAAGGGATGACGCGACAAACAACCCGCATCAATATGACGGCGTCCACTCCTATAGGTGATGGAAAAGTCATACTGCCGCGTGCCAAGCACCACTCGGCCTCCGTGCTTAGTCGAAACGACGATGAAGCGGCAGTTGGCTCGAGAGGCGCGCTAGTGTTAGAGCTGGCTCTGGGATGAAAAGGACCGACCTTATGTTTGGGTTCTCCCCTGTGCATACCTGCACAGCTCTCCTTGGGTCTTGACACTGGTGGAGGTGCGATCGATGCTCCCGTCTTCTGTGGACGACTCAGCGCGTCCGCCCTTCGTGACCACCCCTGTTCATTGTGTTAGCCGGAGTCTCCAAGGCCTCTACCCCGATGTCTTCCCTCTTGACGTAGCGCCCCCTGCCTTCTACTTTACTCATTCAGCCGCCACTGCCCTCCCCGACTGCGACTGTCCCTACATCTGGTCACTCCTATCTCATCGTTCAGACCGCATGGACACCTATGCCCTTTCACGCTGACCAGGTCGAGGATGCCGAGGACTGGCTGACTCACTACGAAGGGGTCGCAACGCTCAACAGCTGGGACAATGCTGCAAAAATGCGGAACGTGTCCTTCAGTCTTGAAGACAATGTCTGGACGTTGTTTCAGAATCGCGCGGATCTGCTTAGACATCTCTGTTCTTGTCCACACGGAGGAGGTCAGCGCCTTGGTTGATACCAGTGCGGATTACTCCACGCTTAGCGGACGACTTACGACGACCTTGAAAAAAGTGACGACGCCTTGGGAAGGGCCAGACATACGTACGGCCATGTAACATGTCGCACCACCCGGTATGTGTACTGCACGGGTTACGGTGCAAGGCTGCCCATTCGCCGCCACTTTTCTCGTTCTCACGATCTCATCCTTGACATCGACTTTCTGCGGCAGCATGGTGCCACTATCAACCTCCAAATCGCATGGTGAGACTTTCCCCTAAAACGTCCACAGAAAAGCCCGAGCAAAAGGGTTCTCGATCCGCACTGCGAGTTGCTACATCATCATGGTGGTACCACGAACCAGCATCCTCACTAGAGCTATCTTCAACAAGCTACATCGGGGACTCCGAGGTATCGAGCCTATGTATCCCTCTTACTAACTATGGGGATTTCTTTGGCACGAGGTGTTGGCTCCTTACATAACGGTTGTACAGAGGTACTTGTTACCGAATTCTCCAATGAGCCTCGCCATCGATTCCGTGGCGCAGCCATGTTCACGAAGAGGCTGAATGCTTTTCTTGCGAGAAAATTCCACCTATATCGAGTTGACCTAAAGGCACTCAACCACGTAGACATAAATCCAGGCCTTCCACACCCTGAAAAGAGGAAACTGCAGGACCTCTTCGTGAGCTTGGTGTCTGTCTCACGTCGTCATCTAAAGTGCGACAGTGCGGCCTCCCAGTCCTCAGTGGTTATGTTTGTTATTAGTTCCAGTTCTCGATTTCCCTCGCGGTTTCGTACCATGCGGAAGAGGGAGGCTATCCTTCCGCAACATAAACAATGTGGGTCGGTCTTAGGGGTCCATATAAGCTTCGCTTGGGTTTGTGTTCGACTGCAGGCGTCATAATTTATTTCTTGTTCTTAGTTGAGGTGTGGATCTGGTGGCGTGTATCCTCTTCTACTTAATCAGCAGTGCTGGAGAATGTGGACGCTTAGCTTGTCCTGTCTTCTTCCACTGTCGGTTGGACACTTTAACTATACCACGATCTAAAAATAGTAATGAAGGAGCAGGGCAGTCGGATGTAAAAAATTATGGCAACGATAGGCCTCGTAGTGAAGCGATGAGGATGAAACGAAGAGCAGGGAGGAACTTATAGGTGGCAGAGAGACAGCATCAGCACCAGGACACCGTGCACAGAGTGCATCATAGTGCGCTCCAGGCAGTGTGATGGGCGAAGACGGATGATGAACGGCTATTCCAGTGGTGTGGTACATCGAGGGGTGGTGGAACGAGACCCGCGCAAAAACATGTCATTCTGCGTTGCCCGGACTAGCACTGCTAGCACCATGTCGGAGTTTCAAAGCTGCCGGTTCACGAAAGTGATGAACAGTTCTCTCCGAGCGACCCCATTTAACCACGCAAATAAAGAGTTAGGATGAGTGGGTATGTATAAAGGTAGTTTCTTTCTTCATGGTCAAGTATTTAAAGCTCTGCGACTACCAATGAACGTGACGCCCAGCAAGCAGTAAAGATGCTTTAGCTACACAACTCATGCGCACCAGTTCACTGCATAACAACTTCAAGGGGTAGATGTGAACGGTTAAATCGGGGAAATCAGTCTGTGGACCACATGTTCTGCAATTAAGCCGATAGCGCTATTATTAGCCGCCAATCGGAGAACACACTTTTGAAGGTCAGACTCAAAATCTTGTTCTTTCACTTCCACGCCCTCGAACGGCACGGCTCACCCGCCGTCATCAAAAGCAGAATGGATTTATTGACAGATCACGGAGGTCAACGGACGCCGCAGTCAGGCTGCAGCATAGCAAACCAGCCAGCCGAAGGCAGCAGCTTCAGCGCAAGAGTCGCGCCCTGGCGATGAAAGACGGCGTCGAAATGCGGCAGCGCTGAGTAGTTGTGAGCTTCTTCCTTACATATGTATCATTTTTCTTTGCTGTATAGTTTTCGAAGAACCAGCTAGCTTGAAAAAATTGCTTGTTTTGCTGTCTAGGCTTTTTGCTATCAAAACTTTTTTGTCGGAAAAATTCGAATGAGGTCAAGCTCCTCCCTCCCCCCCCCCCCCCCCCCTTAATTTTTTTTTGTTTAGAACAACTCTGTTTATTTCGCAAACGAAGCTATTCTGGCTTTACTAAAGCGCAAAAAAGCATGCCAGTTACTGAAAAATGTTGTGGGAAGGTTCGGCAGCTGAGTATGGCAGAAAACAAAAACCTCATACCTTTTAAAATTTTGTTTTGTTTTCCTTCGCTGATGCAAAGTTGTATAAGAGCGCACGTCGAAATTTAAATTCTAAAGAGGACCTCATCCTCCTTGAGTTTGCAATGTTTTCAAGTTCCCTCAATCCGGCCAACATACTCACTTTAGGCCTTTGTTGAATTCAGTTGGTGACTCGTGCACTGCAAAAAGCGTAAGCCATCAGATTTTGTTGTTTAGTTTATAATCATTTTATTGATTTTAAAATATTTACTTGAATCTAAAATACTGCAGCACCATTCAGGTGCTATATCAGGCGTGGGTTACGTAAAAAATGCAATGAAATTAGAAATTCGGTGCACCAAGACCACATGATTGACAGAAAGATGTAAGCAAATAAAAAAATTGGCAGAGGCTTAGCTTGGTTAAGGCCGGTAAGTTGCGAAAGCAATAGCTAAAGGTCACATTAAAGGTCAAGCTAAAGGTCAAACGTGGATCCGCCGGGACGACACAGCACACCTTAGCAACTTAAGTGAACTGCAGACAGGAAATCTGAAAGTGATATTTAGTAAATGGTGCCACTTGATGAATTTTAAATCTGCACAACACGGGCAAAGAAGTTATATATTTGAAAGCATAGCCCCTGCAAAAAAAAAAGGCTCAATAGTGAGATTGCGATGACACTTAGTTATAGCTAGTGTAGATAGAGATATGACTTTCTTCTACAAGACAGCATACAGAATGCTCTCTAGATGAGAAAAGCTTTAAAAATTTAGTTTTCTGGCGGGCAGAGAGCGAACTTTAAGTTTCAGGACGACAGGGCAGGTGAGGGTGAAAAATGACAGCCGTCGCGGCAGCAGATAAATCGTATAGCTTACATTTTTCCAATTTGAATTTTATTAATTTCACACGCTTCTAAGGGTTTTAGACTTTTAAAGCACATTCCAGAATTGGACGCATTAGATTTCATTTAATTTCATTTATTGAAGCCTTAAGGGCCCGTGGGCTAGACTTTTTCTCTAAAAAGGCTAGACTTTTTGTCTAGGGCTAGCCTTATGTAGGCTAGACTACATAAGGCTAGACTAAGGATAGACTTTTTCACGTAAGCAATTTTCTCTGTTTAGAAAACCGTGATATATAACATCTCAGTTATAACTGCAATTCTTTCTACTTTTTTTGTGTATGGCGTGCACATTGTAGACTTCTGTGTATTTCTGAGTGCGGTGTATTGGGCACTTCTTGCCAAGGAAGATTCCGGACTGAAGAATCCTGCGCTCAAAAGGATTCAATAATGAACGCACTGTGAAGTGCTCAAAAGCGAAAACTTTTTATGCGCCATTTGTACGTTTTAGTATCATGCAGAATTAAATTCGTTCGCATGAAGCATTTATAAAACAAAAATAAAATTGAATCACCGTTGATATCACTAATATTTCGATATCATTGAAACTCATATTCATGTGACACTCAACTAATTTCTTTCACAAACAGCTTGCAACATATACTTGACAGGTCATCAGTCGCTGATTGCATTTTTTTTTTACTTTTCGAAAGCATTTGATAAGGTTTGCCATTACTTGCTTCTTCATAAATTACGTCACCTTAATATTGACAACAACTTGTTCAAATGGATTGAATGCTTTCTGACTAACCGTTCCCAATTTGTCGCTGCTAATGGTTACAACTCACCCTTTGTTAATGTACTTTCTGGTGTTCCACAGGGTTCCGTTCTTGGACCATTACTGTTCTTAATTTATATCAATGATCTCCCTTCTCATGTGTCCTCTAACTTACATTTATTCGCCGACGACTGTGTGATTTTTCGTGAGATTAAAAGCGATAACGATATCAACATCCTACAGCGCGACCTTACGGCTATAGTTAATTGGTGCAATCAGTGGCTAATGGAACTAAACTTTAACAAATGCAAGGTCTTGCGTGTATCCCGTTCTGCTAATCCGTCTCCCGTGTTCTACTTGAATGACATTCCACTTGAAAGCGTCAATTCTTTCATATACCTAGGCATTCACATTACTTCTAACCTATCTTGGAGGCTTCACATAGATTACATAATCAATAACGCTAACAAAACTTTAGGTTATCTGCGACGTAATTTTTCTCGCGCGCCTTCTTCTTTGAAATCAGTTCTTTATAAAACATTAATACGTCCGAAGCTAGAATACTCACCAGCAGTCTGGGATCCTAGCCTTGACTACTTAATTACTTCGCTTGAACGTGTTCAAAATAACTCCGCTCGCTTCATTCTTTCTAACTATAACCGAGGAGCTAGCATAAAGGAAATGAAAGCTAACCTTAGTCTTCAGTCATTGGCTTCGCGACGAAAAATTTGTCGGCTAACCCTATTTCACAAGTTATATTATCACTCCAGCCTACACAATAATTTATGTCATAGACCTTACAACTTATCCAGCCGCATTGATCATCCCCACAAAGTTGCCATCCCATTATGTAAAAGAGTTTCTTTCTTACACTCATTTTTCCCGCGTACTTCTAAGGAATGGAACGATCTTCCTAGGGAATTTTATCTATTACTGATGTAAATAACTTTCGCAAAGCTTTGGCTGGTGTTCTGTAAACTCTGACAATTCTGTTCTATACTAATGTATTTTTGTCTAGCTAACATTGCACACACAGGACTAATCTTTGATGTACCCGTTTCCTTTTTCTGTATTGTTTTGTTCTATATTTTCTGCCCACTCCCCTCTGCAATGCCTGCAAGGCCCTGAGGGTAAAATGAATAAATAAATAAATAAACATACTAAGACACTGCTTGAGAGAAGAAATCTCGGCTACTTCGTACACACTTAAATTAATTTTAATTTTAACCTAATTTTATGGTGTTTTCTTCTCTATAACGATGCGGAAAACACTCCTATGAATGGATCACCATGTGGCATTCGCCTACGACCGCTAAATAAGTTGTAATCTCTATTCTTCTCTCATGCTGTTTCTGTTTCGGTTTCAACAGCCGAATTATTAGTGTGACGTCAGGCATAACAAAACAGAAATATAATCGTTGCTTCTGTATTCATTGTGATTACGGCTCTTGAGGCAGGCTGGCTTCAGCATGTAGTGAATTAAAACGACAGAGCAGCGATTATATCGCAGTTTTTTCACGTCTCACTTGACCTATAAGCGCACGTTTAAGTCACAGCAATCGTTTGGCTATTGAATCCGAAGACGAAACAGCACAAGAAAGAAATTCGATTATAAATTATTTAGCGGTCGTGGGAGAACTCCACGCTGTAATCCATGTATTATAACACCACACTCATCATTACAAGAAGAAAATATGCACCCAAAAGTTAGGTGACTATATTCCTGTAAGAGGAAAGTAAACATAATTACGAAATGCGAAGAGAAAGGAATGCACACAATGACCACAGTGGCGTCTTTGCGTGCATTACTTTCTTTCCGTGCTTCCTGCTTTCAACCGGTTTCCTCTTAGGCAAATCACTGCTCTGTACCCTTATTATTCCAACTGCAACCAATAGTGCTGAAGCTTTGCTCAAAAACTTTACAATTCAAGCGCATAAGTATATAGTAATCTCCGTAGTACTCATAGGGTACACTTTTTCCACTGGTATCCATCGTCATGAAGAGTTGCAGCAATATATAGGAACCGTACATACAATGCCACCTATCTATTTTCGTACTGTGCGATGTCAGTGCACGTTAAAGAACCCCAGGGGGTCGAAATTTCCGGAGCCCTCCACTACGGCGTCTCTCATAGCCTTAGTCTCTTTGGGACGTTAAACCCCATAAACCAAACCAACCTATCTATTTCTTCACCCTCTAGGAGGATTTTACGCTGCTCTAAGTATCATCAAAAATGGCAAAACAAACTACGTTTTCAAATCACTATTAATTTAATTTTGTCTTCGTAGCATTTCTTGTAGCCTGAGTCAGCCTGCACAGAAAAACAAAACGAACATTTCGACTGGCAGGTTTCGTACGCTCGGAACGGCATGCGAAATAATACAATTGCCGTTTCGCTAAGCAACGACTATTGTCTCGGGAAGTGTCTATATATATCGTGACAGCGCTGGAGCGATGTCCTTCAAACCATTGTGCTGCATTGTTAATCTTATTGTTTTGCTGCTATCTTAGACAGACAATTTTATGCTCAGTTCGCGATCTTCAAAATATACCTATTGAAAATTGACGGGATGCACGCAATGTCCCTACTATGCGCCTTCTTTTTACCTCTGAGTAAGTTGATACTTTTATATTTTACTTCCTTTTATGCAGTTAGGCTATCGCATGTTATGAGTGTCTTTTTATCAGCCAAAATCAGGCAAGATCGCTTATCGTTATCAGCTAAAATCACTTTATTCTGAAGCAAGATTAAGACCTCAGAAGGTGGGACGCCTCTTCGGCTAGAAGTTGCTAATTAACCAACTCCAATTGGTGTAGTCAAGCGCTCCTACGCCTTACATAGCCCAGTTTTCACCTATTTGGCTCCAGCACTGCTCAAAACTTACCTTATTTTCGCTATCGCCGTTTCGTAACCTCTGAGGTTAAATGAAAACTTTAAGGTGGCATTTCACCCTCTGCGAAGATATCCCTTGCAATGATAGCCCTTAGGAAAAACTAATACGTTTGGAATATACGGTGGACTATTTAAATTGTATTTTGAACATAATTTGTATTCATGAGTGCACTAGCAATGTGTAGGAAACACATTCCTGAAATTTCCTGCTTGGTATTCTAAATATATTCTTAAATTATGCCAAAAATATCTTACTTAAATCATACTTCGAGCACTTTTCAAACACGTGAAAAAATATGTATGCAGTTTTAGCGTCTTGTCAGTGCAGTAAAAGTATATTTTAGGAATTATGAAATTAATTTATCCAAAGTATACTTCAATTCAAACAAACGGGCAGTCCTTTTAAACGTATTTGCAGCACACTTCTAGCTCCCGTTGAACAGTCGAGTGCTCGAAATCACGTTTCGGGAAATGGCATTTGCCAACGTATTTGAAGTTTATTTCGGTAAATACGCAATTCATTCGTCCAAAGAATACTTCATACGGCATTCCGCAATTCCCACATGCTTCACGCGTGCATTATGACCCGCGCTGGAAAACTCTTTCTTTAATGAGCCTAGGGAGCGAAATGAGAGGTGATTGTGCATACAAGTCATACATTTTAGATATTTTCCAGCTCATCTAAGAGCATATTCACCTTTCGACTGCGCAGAAAACATGTGAGACCACGTGTTTGCATGCATGAGCGTAAATAAAGGAACAAAGACTAATCAATTTCAGTACGCCCGCAGCCTGCACAAAGTAGTCGATCTGACGGCTGAAGTGAGAAAGACCGCTTCACCGGCCACGTAGCAGCACACACACACCGTTCATGGCGTTTTGAGGTCGCGTTTCTGAACTTGCTGTGTAAAACGGCTACACGCCGCCTGTACTCACAGATTGCCAGGCGAAAGCTTCAGCGCTTGTGTTTCTGAACGACCTTGCTTTCCGTCATCTGTTTTGAGCTCTGTTAACTACGAGACACATCGCACTGTCGTCTATGCTAGCCGCGCTGCTTTCCTCATAATTAGAGTGTTTCACCAAGGTGGCCAAATAGCGTTCTTTCATGAAAACGTCACTCGTCGCCGTCGCTGAAAGCATTAAGTGGCAGCGCCATGTGTACCTCGTTTTTACGCAATTTTCTGGCTTATAATAGCTTTCATTTCGCTAAAAATTACATGTCTGGTGGCAAGTGAAACTACCGTATCAGTCTTGCTTGACTTAGCATTTCCCTTTAGGGGATCGTTAAGTTACATGCTTACACGCTTGACTGTGCGTAGCACCACTCCGTCGTCCGGCCTGACGCTACCACCGTCGCTACTGCTTCCGCTGCTGTTAATCCTCCAGCCAGCCCCCTTCGCATCTTCGCTGCCTTTCGCCGGTCTTCGACCTTCGTCGCCGCCGCCGTGGTCCCCTCCGGTCAAGGAAGTCCGCTGCCCTAATCCACTTAGGCTAGGAGGGGGGCATCACAAGCACTACATGCGTCTGGCGCCGTCGCTGCTTGCTCGCCTGCTGCTTGCTCGGGCCCACGTGGCCAGAAGTACGATCATGACAGCTCGTCCGCCGCCAGGTAGAGGCCTCGAAAGGGGTTACAGCTCCTCGCTGTCCTCTGAAGAGGCCGCATCAGCTGGGCAGGTCCTTTGTTTTCTGGGTGATCCGTGGGTCGCTGTCTGCAGGCCAAGGGTCTCAGGTAGAGCATTAGTAATTAAGTCTGCACAATGCCCTCACCCCGGCAAGGCAAGAGCACCACCCTCTCCAGAGTCGTGCCAGGCAAAACAAAGAACAGGGCCTTAAGCTGCGCTGCTCTATTAACTCCCCTTTTGGCTCCCCCCCCCCTCCCTCGGGTGGTCGGGTTGGGTGAGCTGCGGGCGTGAACTATGCGGGCGATTCAATACCACCGCATCTTTCAATTTTGAATTGGGTTTTATGATGGAAGAAATTACAGCTGCCGTTGCGATCCATAGGCGGACGGCCCCGATAGATCAGTTGAGAGGATAGTAGAGCTCAACCACTATTCATGTAATCTCAAGCGCTAATCTATACATAACAAAGAACATACATAGCCCACACACTGCAAATATACATTACACAACCTCAAAGGCTGTCATGGAAAAAATAAAACTCTTCTACACAGAGGATTTAACAAGCGTCTTTAAGCTACAATATTCCAGCCCGAAATAAAAGCTCAAAACATCGTTTGCGTTTTTCTACCGGAGTGAATGAATAAAAAAAACAGTAAATACAACACACATGTATTCCTGGAATGCCCCTACTTCAGCCGCGCCCGGCGCGGTCGGGCGGCCGGTCTACCAGCTAATGTTTCCCAAAACATGTGGGGAAGATTAGTTCCGTCTCTTTGCGACTGGTATGCAAAGCCTGGGTAGCGCTGGAAAAGACCTACGCGAGAGGGTCGCTTCCCCCTCTCTTGGCTCCCTGCATACCCGGTCTCTCTCTGACCCACGCGCGCTCTGCGGCGCCCTTTTGTCCAGTAGCCGCGCGCTCCTTTCTTTAGCAACCAGCAGGCGTCGCATGTGTCATGACAACCCTTGTTGCGGTCCAACAATGGAGCAAGTGGCTTACGCCCTGCATGTGCCCGCTTTGTCGATCTAGTCTTCACGCGACCCCTGTCAGCTCTCGAGTGCCGCGGTGGCAACTCCGAGAAGTTACGCGGGCCCTCAATTGTAAATGTCTCACCTGCACTTTTTGCTTTGCGACACCACACAATTCAGTTTCCACTGCACGGCGACGCTTTTTGGAAGCTGCTCCAGCGGATCTGTTGCGCGCGCCTTCTGTTATCGTGGTGCCATCACATGTTAAGGGGCCGGCCCTCGCCGCAGCGTCAAAAGCTGACCCAGTAATTCCCAAAGGCTCTTCGGGTGCGGAATTTTTCTCGCGTAGGGAAACTACCTGAGCTCTAATGTCAGTGCTAGGTAACGACCTCTTTGAGGATTCGGACGCCTCAGCGATTTTGTCTGAGCTTTGTTCTTTACTTTCTGGGCTCAACTGGGCCGCGATCTCGTGGTATTTGGAACGCGTCAGTGCGTGCACGGGGTGGTCGCCATAGCTTAAGCCCCTCTTCTTTAGCTCGTCGTCCGGGCGGTTCGAAAAAAAGTAGGGGCACTGCTTCGCCAAGGTCGCTGACACCGCCGCTTCGGTATGTGGCACCCCAAACGGGCCTTCAAAAGAGGCGCGAGCGACCGGCAGACAGACACTGTCCTCCTGGGCCACCTGCGCACTCGCCAGTGAAACCATGCGGTGAAACGAGCGCAGGGTGCATTACATCCATTTTGGCTGCGGATTCGCGCATGGCGCGACACCGTCGCTCATCCTCTGTCATTTCGCGCATGTACAGGCGCCCAAATCTTTAACTGGCGTGCGCGAGCGGCGACTTTTCTGTGCGTCAGCGACATATGACGGGGCGAAGTTGGAAACAGGATGAGGTTAAGCGCATGCTCACAAAGCACGCTCGGCTGGGCCCATCGTCTGCCAGGCTGTTCCTTCTTAAGGACGTCACCCCTTATTATCGCTTTTCGACGAGCAGGCAGCGTGAGTAGACGAATGGCTTTGCTCGAATTTTACGTTCCGAAGAACAGCGTTATAGCAACGAAGCGAGGAAATAAAACTGAAAGATAGGCCGAACACTCCCAATCATGCGATAAGCCGGAGAACATGGATCGTTCATGTGTTACTTGCTGACGTGAAAGCTTTTTTTCATCTGCACGAAGGGCGCTTATCAACACTCTGCGTGCTATATGCTTCAGCGTGGCGACGAAACTAAAAGGCCGCTGTGAAACTGAAGTGAAGCTGCTCTGCAGCCGTGCTCTCAGCAGTTCAGAACAGTTATCAAGATACCACTCCGTGTATGCCAGGCGACAAGACTCCGAATTATAAGGGATGTCATTGGGCGGCTCATCACAGAAGGAGATGCTAAAGCAACTGGAGTGGCTGGGGCTTCAGTGGCAAAATCAGTCGTGCCTACTGGGACGAAGGTCGGATCGAAGATGCTCCTCGCTACCTCATCAGGAAAATAAAAGAAGGCTTGCAGACTGTTGCCGGAGCTAGTGATAACCCTTTCATAACGATAATGGTCCATGTTCTCCATTCATAATGATAACGACCCATGTTCTCCGGCTTCTCGCATGATTGGGCGTGTTCGGCATATCTTTAAGTTTTATTTCCTCGCTTGGTTGCTACAACGCTGTTCTTTGGAACGTAAAATTCGAGCAAAACCATTCGTCTACTCACGCTGCCTGCTCGTCGAAACGGGATAATAAGGGGCGACGTCCTTAAAAAGGAACAGCCTGGCAGACGACGGCCCCAGATGAGCGTGCTTTGTGAGCATGCGCTTAGCCTCATCCTGTTTCTAACTTCGCTCCGTCATATGGCGCTGACGCTCAGAAAAGTCGCCGCTCGCGCACGCCAGCTAAAGATTTGGGCGCCTGTACGGCTCTAGTAGGCGCAAATTTTCCTCGTCGAGAGTAATGAGCGAAAAAACCAGCCTAGTCCTTCGACAGCCACTCGCGATATGCCCTGGCTCGTTACAGCGGAAACAGACTGCCGGTTTCCTCACCTCGAAGGCTTTAGCACGATCTTTCTTTTTTTTTTTCTTTGTCCGCGTCATTTCTACCCACAGAGCCTTTTTCGCGTTCCCCCTCATCTGCCCCTTTCTCTAGCCTCGGCGGGGCCGCTGTATTCTCGTTCCGCAATGGGCGCCTCCCGAACTCCCTGTAGGGCTTTGTTGCTGCCCGCAAGCTTTCCTTTCCTGTTTCTTGCCTCACCTGGCACTCTTCTGCGAGCTCGGCGGCGCGCTCTAAGCTTTTCTTTTCGGGCCTGTCTTGCACCCAGAGCCGCGTTTCCTCATTTAGACAATTGTAAAGACGGATTTCTTCCACAAACTTTGTCATGGTCCTCGTAAACTTCCGCGGCCTTGAGCTATTCGATCAGATTTGCCTTAAGATAGTATCTGGAAATGACTCAGAGGGCCGCTTCCCCGTGGTTCTGAACAGTCGACGGAAAGCGTCCGGTGACAGGCGGTACGTTTTCAGCAAGGTGGCCTTCACCTTATCGTAATCATCCGCCTCCGCCTTTGTCAGCCGAGCAAGCACGTCGGCAGCCTCACATGGCAGAACCGTCAAAAGGTGCTAAGGTCAAGTTGTGCGAAGAAAGTTATGGTTTTCGCACGCGCGCTAAAGGTTCACAATGAACAGTCCGATATCTTCGCCCATTTTGAAAGGCGACAGATCTTTCATTTTGGGCGGCGTCGATGACTGACTGCTCACAACAGAAGCCATGCCCGCTTTTGCTGCTTCTGCCTGAGCTTCAGCTAGCTTCACCTCTAGTCGCTTCCTTTCTAGCTCCACCACATCTTTCCTCTTTTGTTCCTCTGACTGCTCTTTTCTTTTTCATTCCTCCAACTCCTCTTTTGTTTTTCGTTCCATATATTCCTCTTTTTAGTTTTTTTCCTCTAACTGCTCATTTCTTTTTCGTTCCTCCTATTCCAATTCCTCTTTTCTTTTTCGTTCCTCCAAGTTCTCTTTTTTTTTCGACCCTCCAATTCCTCTTTTCTTTTTATTTCCTCCCAGTGCTCTACTATCCCCTCGTCCTCAAAACCGAAGTCCTCTATCGCACTGACAGCCTGCTGTTTCTTCATAGTTTTCCCGCAATCAATTCCTAATTCTCCACATAAGGAGATCAGGTGCATCTTACGCAGCTTTCGCCAATCGATGACTGCCCTTAAGTGCTCGCTAATAATGTGATCTCTGGTCTCTCAAGGATGTTGGTGCAAAGCAAGGTTCAAATCGGAACAGGCTACTACAACCAACGTACACTACCAGGAAGAGCACCCCAAATGCTAAGCCTGGCAATACTCAAGGAGAGAAGGCGATGCACTCACCAAAACCGGGGCCAGGACACCACGCAGACGATCTCACCGCTGCCAACTAGTTGTTGCGACCCGGGTAGCATGGCCTGACCGTTGAGGGGACCAGGAGGGTGGGAGACTGGGCTAGGAGGAAGGCAAAGAAAAGTTTATACAATTATTTACATTATTTACAAATGAACGACTGAGAGTGACTCTCAGTGGAAGGGAACTTCTTCGCCAACCGGAGTCGACGGGAGTTAACAGGCCTCTGTTTCGGCCACACTCACCGCTGAGTTAAACAGGGTTCGGATTCCCCAGATCCCTGACTGGGGAATAAAGTTCGAAGAAAGCTGTCCAATCGGATGGACAAATGTAGACGCTGGTAGTACCACCCACGGCAGGGACGGTGCTCTGCTGTACCGCTCTCTCGCAGCTCGGTTGATGGGAAGGGGTAAAGGCTGGGTAATCAAACACGGCTGGAAATGAATCTCCCCCAGTCTACCTGCAGGTGAACGAACATGCTTCCCCGCCGGGTGTCCAGAACACGAGATATCTGTCGAGGACAGAGGCGTCTTCAATTAACAGCAGCCGCTTGACTGTGCGTAGCACCACTCCGTCGTCCGTCCGGCGACCCAAGGGTAGACTCGGCCTGACGCCACCACCGTCGCTACTGCTCCCGCTGCTGTTAATCCTCTAGCCAGCCTCCTTCGCATCTTCGCCGGTCTTCGGCCTTCGTCACCGCCGCCGTGGTCACCTCAGGTCAAGGAAGTCCGCTGCCCTAATCCACTTAGGCTAGGAGGGGGGCATCACAAGCACTCCACGGGTCTGGTGCCGTCGCTGCTTGCTCGCCTGCTGCTTGCTCGGGCCCACGTGGCCAGAAGTACGGTCATGACACAGGGCAAGATGGCGATCGCCATAAGAAAGGAGGGAATAGGTGTTTACCTTGGCGCCCTCTCGCTGTCGCGGCTCGGTGTCATCGGTGTCTCAGACCACGGTCGGATACCGCCGATTTCGCGCATTTGCCCGTCGTCACTTTCGGCCAGTCAGCCTCCGCTACGGTGCTGGCGATGTGCACTTCCGACTGATTTGGAGAAGAAGGCAAGCTGGGGAGCGCAGCACTCCCGAGTTGGCCGTGTGGCAATTCGTCCTCGGAGAAGCAGGAAAGCGTTTGCTCCCTTGCTTCTCCACGGCGCGCCTCACCCACAAGGTGAAAGCACGGCATTCCGCAATGCGCACGTGCTTCACGCGTGCATTATGACCAGCGCTGGAAAACTCTTTCTTTAATGAGCCTAGCGAGCGAAATGAGATGTGATTGTGCATACAAGTCATACATTTTAGATATTTTTCAGCTCATCTAAGAGCATAGTCCCCTTTCCACTGCGCAGAAAGCATGTAAGACCACGTGTTCGCATGCATAAGCGTAAATAAAGGAACAAAGACTAACCAATTTCAGAACGCCCGCAACCTGCACATAGTAGCCGATCTGACGGCTGAAGTGAGAAAGAAACCGCTTCGCCGGCCACGTAGCAAGCACACACACCGTTCATGGCGTTGTGAGGTCGCGTTTCTGAACTTGCTGTGTAAAACAGCTACACGCAGCCTGTACTCACAGATTGCCAGGCGAAAGCTTCAGCGCTCGTGTTTCTGAACGACCTTGCTTTCCGTCATCTGTTTTGAGCTCTGTTAACTACGAGACACATCGCACTGTCGTCTATGCTAGCCGCGCTGCTTTCCTCATAATTAGAGTATTTCACCAAGGTAGCCAAATAGCACTCTCTCATGAATACGTCACTCGTCACTCGTCGCCGTCGCTGAAAGCATTAAGTTGCAGCGCCATGTGTACCTCGTTTTTACGCAATTTTCTGGCTTATAATAGCTTTAATTTCGCTAAAAATTACATGTCTGGTGTCAAGTGAGCCTACCGTATCAGTCTTGCCTGACTTAGCATTTCCTTTTAGGGGATCTTTAAGTTACATGGTATTAAAGGAATCAAATATCTGGCGTGCTCTCATGATGATATGCTTATATATCTGCAGAATTTTTTACACAACTTTCACATTATTAGAATACATTTCCCCAATCAATTTATTCTAGGATATTATTGGTGCAAATCGACACCGATTCTGGAAAAATACGTCTTTAACGACTACCCGAAACAATCCAAAGACAGTGCTGCTTACACCTGCAGATTGTTTAGCTGCAAGTGCTTGCTCACTAGCAGAGCGGGTATCGGCTTTTGTTTGTGCGAAGCTAAGCAAAATTAATATATTATATTTTTTTGCTAACTCCTAGAACCTTCGCGACAGAACTGGCGTTCACGAAGCAAAGGTTATTGCCCTCTTATTTGAATTGAGTAGTTCTCCATAACAAATTTTTTCCCCTCGCACCCATGTTCTCCTTAAGGGACTCTCCCTTCTCCTTTTTCGTAGAATTTACTACGGTGCATTTCCTTTGTTCCTCTTGGCAAAGGTTTGATCCTTTTTTTTTCAACTTTTATGCGCATTGTAAATGGAAAAAGCATGTTGAAACGTTTCCAGGCAGACCAAACGTAGTTGATTTTCTTACCAGTAGCGACCACAAACTGGCCAAGGCACTACCTGTGACTATAGCATGATGAAGAAACAACTTTACTTGAGGGCAGGTAATCGGAGCAATTAAAAGAAGTGTTAGCACTAGCACTTCAAGTCATCCGGCAGCACTTTATACTAAAGACTCAATTTTGCCTTGCGCTTGTGCTTGATTGAAAAGCCATGCCGAGGAAGAAAAGGAGAACGCACGACACCGAAGCTATACTGTTGCTCACTCTGCGCAGAGTGTTAAATAGAGATCTCGAGCCTTACATTCGTCTACAGACTGCAGTACACAACATTTATAACACGTGTTGGCTAGGAAGCCGAGGAACTTAGTGTTTTCAGGGGCAGCTAATGGTGACAAAAAAAAAAAAAGAATACTGAGCCCGGTGCACCGGCAGAAAAATTTGGCAGTCATCGAAACTTCTTCCCTTATGTAAACTTTAACCTTGATTTATACGCGCCGTCGTATATTAAAGCTTGTTTCTATTATTTTTTTCCAGTATCCTCTGCAGCTGCCAAAGCATTTGGAGCTAGCGACTTATCGCAGACGGTAAGTGAGACCGTACACGCAGCTCACTCGTTAGCTCACGCTTTATCGAAAAACGGCGCACAAGAAAACACGAAAAACACAGGAAGAACAAGACGTACAAGATGCGCTCCTGTCCTTCCTGTTCTTCCTTTGTTTTTCGTGTTTTTTGCGCGCCGTTTATAGATGGAGCGTTGCCAACTAGCCCAACTTTCTACTTCACTTAGCTCACGCTTAACGGCGGCCTAGATCCTGGTAGTCATGATGCTATATGGATCATGAATGTTCTTGCACAGTTTCTGCCCTCAGCGATCGATCACGGTTCAAGTGACAATCGCGGGAATACACGACGTGCTATGTCTGCCACTATGCACGCCGGTGGCGCTCGCGAACACTGTCAAGGTTAGGTTACACGCAGCATAAATACCCCAGGATGTAGACGATTGGACAGCCGCCGCCATTGCGCAGTTGGCGCGAGCACCGGACGCGAAATTCGGAGGTGGTGCGCTTGAGTCGCGCAGGCGGCATGTGGTTGTTTTTAATATACTTTCCAATCAATTATATTTCAGCGGGAATATAATTACGCTATTAATATGTCATTTAAGAACACTAGAGATAAAAATATAAAAACAATCTGGTATGCTTTCTCTGATTTCGTTGACTTGGCTTCCTTCAGAAGTAAAGAACGAAATGTTTAAAACTACATTTCATTAAGGAGAGCATTCGGCCATACATCGTTTGTGCTTGGTCAGATATTGTTATAGGTATCAATGAACGGTTTCTGAAGTAGAAATATTGCGTATCTCTCACAAACAATGCGTTTAACAGATTTTACTTGCATAGCCAACCCTAACTTTGTTGTGGGTTCGGATCTCACCAGCAGCTTGTGGTTGTTTTTCTTCTGCTTTTAGTATATCCCAATGATGACAAACTACAAATAAAAAAAAGACATCCCCTGTGCTGCTTATTTTGGGTGGATGTTGGCATCTGTCGCGTATGCCATAAAGAGCACCTCTCTTCCCTTCACTTGTGTGCTTAAAAGGTTAACGAGGTCCTCGAATCTGGCAGCCTCGATGCCCCAGGTGGCATAAGTGGGCTCTCACACAGCTTCCACACTCACCGTTGAATCCCATTCCTACGTGGCAGTAGCGATAATACAGGACGCACCACGTCCGCCGCTATGGAAGAGGGTGGCGCTCGTGACTACTCTTAAGGTTCGATTACTCTACACATTAACACCGAAGAAAGCAGATGATTGGACAGCCGTCGCTCTAGCTGAGTTGGTAGAGCACAGGATCCGTAATTCGGAGGTCGTGGGTTGGGATCCCTCCGGCGACACGTGGTTGTTTTTTTCTGCATTTATCAATCTCCCATTGATGACAAACTACAAATTAAAAAAAAAAGACATCCGCTATGTTTCTTTGTTTTCGTGGCTTTTGGTGTCTGTCATGTATGCCATATCGAGGATCTCTTTTCCCTTCACTTAGTGTATCCGACATTTGTAAGGCATGAAGTAACGCGTGGGTCGAAAAAACTTTTTACAACTAGGAGTACCTTAACGCGGGTCCCAATCTCAATGCAGGAGCGTTTTCTCATTCCGCTTTCATCACTATACGGCCTCCTCGCTACGGGGAGCGCCCTGTTTCCAAGCACGGTCTGACCAGCTGAACGCAACAGCAATGAAGTCAGAGCAACTGACTAAAAAATGGTCGGCAGCACTTTTTGTGGCCTAAGGCACACAGAACATCAATATTGTGTCAGCCAGATTGGTTAATGAGTATCCATGGGTCAATTCGCGTGCATGTTGGCATTCAATAAAGGTGATTGATTGATTGATTGATTGATTGATTTATTGATTTATTGATTGAAAACGGGTACCACGCATGGCTGCTACTGTTACTGCTGCCCAACAAAGAGGCCGCGACCGCCAGCAAACCTATTTGGGATTCTCCACACAATGTTGAATACTAATGCTTATATTCAGGACACCAGCTGAAGAGATTCCCTCAATTTATTGCACTGACATTTCCGACAATCATATTTTGCCTGTTTACCTATAAGATCATTTAATTTTTTCTTCGAGTGTCTCCTCGTATACATGGTTGTAGTCAAAACTACTATGTACGAGGGGTACCCAAAAGAAACCGGACTAAATTTTTTGGTCGGCAAAGCTTCTGTGGTACCGCGTTTTGCCACTAGGAGCGCATAGAACGAACATTCCAGAGTCAGTAAGCCGAGTGCCGTCGGTGAAGGAGGTCAGACTAGTTTAGGCAGAGTTTTAGAGTGACGACCGTTTTGTGTGAACGTCGTTTTTGCAATGACTGATTTTCGTGAACAGCGTGCGCCGGTGGAATTCTGATTTTTGCTCGGAAAAAGTTGAATGGAAACTCTTGAAATATTAAGAAAGACGTACAAGAACGATGCTATGGGGACAACTCAAGTGTTCCTGAATCGAACCCTGAATCAAAGCAACAATCATGCCAATGGAAAACTTCAAATTCACCCCGCCTCAAGAAAGCTCGTCAGGTGAAACCAAACCTCAAAACAATGCTGATTTGTTTTTTCGACGTGAGAGGAGTCGTCCATTGAGAATTTGTTCCGCAGGGTCAGACAGTTAGCCAGGCTTTCTACTTGGATGTTTTGAAAAGATTGGGCAACAGTGTGCGGTGGAAGCGGCCAGATTTGTGGCGGTCGGGTGACTGGTTCTTCCATCATGGCAATGCCCCTGCTCACACAGCCCTGTCTCTACGACAATTTTAGACCAAAAATGGCATGACCCCTATTCCTCAACCCTCATACTCTCCCGACCTTGCCCCGTGCTACTTTCTTTGTTTCCTAGAATGAAAAAATAGGTGAATGGAAAGCGTTTCGCTGATGTTGCTGAGGTGAAGAAGAAAACGACGGAGGCACTGTCAAGCATCACAAAAGATGAATTTAAACGATGTTTTGAAAAATGGAATGAAAGATTCGACAAGCGTATCATTGCAAGTGGGGAATACTTCGAAGGAAATTGAAGGTCTGCGCTTAAAATGTGAACAAATAAGTTCAAACAAAAATAAGTCCGGTTTCTTTTGGGTACCCCCTCGTAGGTAGCGCTGCGAGAAGGTACGAACTAAATCCGCGCTGTACTTCAGAAAGGCAGTGGAAGAGATATAAAAATGTTTAAGAAGAATATTTTGAAAAATTTGAAATGAATGACATTAGCTTGCGCTCCTAACAGAGTCAGCTGATCAACGCAGAAATTTGGCTGGTGTATTCGAATGGTTCTATTTTGTTTGGTTTATTGGGTTTAACGTCCAAAAGCGGCTCAGGCTATCAGGGACGCTGTAGTGAAGGCCTTCAGACAATTTCGACTACCTGGGGTTGTCTAACGTCACTAACATCACGCAGTACACACTTACACAATCCAACCACCGCGGTCGGGATAGGACCTGCATCTTTGGGGTCAGCCGCCGAGCAATACAACTACAGAGCCAGCGCGACGGCTCCGGTGTATCGGGATCAAAAATATATAAACACTAATACGTTTCAGTCGTGCCGTTGAGCTAGCACTTCCCTGCTTGCAAAAATAGCCTGCGCATTTCTATCTTTACTATTTGCGAGCCACGGACAAGCAGAGATGGATAACTTTCCTTGTTCTTCAATGTCGTTTTGTTCGTCACTCTGTAGATACGAAGTACTTTCGGCTTCACTAACTTTAATTGCTGTTGCTAGACCTGCATTGCAGGTTTATGAATGCTGCAAGTTTTGTTTGCAAAAATTTATTTTTTCAGGCGCAAGAACCCGCCCTAGTGTTGTGGAGCCATGATCCCCATGGTATTAATGGAGGCCTCCCGTCATCCGGACCAATTTCTTCCCAGGTACGAATTCATTGCTATTGGAAGAACCTGTTCTCTTATGCTGCGTTGAGGAATCCGTCAGCATGTGGTGAATTTCATGTATGGTGTCCTCCCAAATTACACAAGTAGGTGAATCCTTAGTTTGCTGCAAGTATTGCCTTAATAAGCAAACGAAGCCGCAGTGGTGGTATTCTGGTATTAGCATCCGCCCTATTTGCGGGAGGTCAAAGCGCATAAGCTTTTCCTTGGCTTGGTGCTCGAATTTGGTTAGCGTGAAATACTTAGAAAACGTAATCCCACCACGGAGCGACCGAAAATATTAGCCAGGGCACTCCTCAGCAATGTTTCCTTTCGGATATAAAACGTCATTATTAATAAGCAAATTATCTTTCCCAGGAAGCAAGAATAGGCATATACTGAAAAAGTTGCAACACGTTTTTTATATCTGAGCCGTTCGTGTTTGGCTAACACGCAGATTATATTATAAATGAGCAAATGGAGAAGAGGTGGGGATACTGACGGCACATAAATAATAAGTGTCTTGCGTAGCACTAGTCATTGAGTGCGTTGCCACGTAGCATCAAGTACAGTGTTTGCCAAAGGTAACCAGACTGCATGGTTTACTTCTCATTCTTATTGTAGAACCTTCACTGCTTCCCTAAAGATCAAAAAGATCTTTGAAGGTGATGAGAGGGGTTCTCCTTACCATGCAGATATTCAGAGCTTGAGAGCTGGTATGACAGCTTTAATATACGACTGAGAAGGAAACTGTGCAGCCTGGTTGCTTTTGGTAAAGACTACGTTCTGTCTTGTTTACTGGCGGTAACTGCTCTCAATTGGACGAAGGAATTTAGTCTAAAGAATCGTACCAGTTGAATTGTTTGGTAGTCCTTCTTTAGAATTGTTTCATGTAGAAAGCGCTGCAGCAATGAATCGGAGCTGTGCAACTAGGTGGGGGTACTCTAGTCGCACGAAACATACAAACATTATAATCCCAGAAAACAAACCGAAATGGTGTTGATAAATTAGTGGTGCGCGCGAGTATTCAAAATATATGAATAGCGAATTGAACACCCGCTTTTCCATTCGTTCAAAGGTTAAAATTGTATGTGTTAAAAGTGATTCGAAATGAATCGAATAAGGCCTCAAGTTTTCGAATAACTGGTATGAAGGAAGAATAACACACGCGATAACTTTGTTCAGTTCGCGCTTAAATTCAGGGCCCATTCTGACATCCAAGAGATTTCTGCCGTGGTTAGAACTGGCAGGTTCTGCGCCGGTTTGCGTTCCATTCTTCTGGAGACATTCATAGTACACATGATGAAGGAAAGAAAGACTTAGGAGAGACTATAACATCACAGTTCTTGATGCCGGACGTGAAGGCTCCCTCTCGTTAGTGACCACCGTCTCAGCGCCCTTGTGCATACGCAGCCGACCATCCCGCGTAGTGCCGGGAAGCCGGCAATGAACAGAGGGGCTGATGACGCAGACGATATCGCTGCGCCCAAAGTTACTATTGGCTGTGCCATCGGAAAAAAGACTCCAAGCACTGCTTGCGAAAAGAAAAGACTTGCGGCACAGTTTTTTTTCGTGCAGCTCTGGTGAGGACCTCTCCTAAGGTTTCCATCCACAGTGATCATCATACGTGGTCTCTACGACTGAGCCACGTGGTTGGGCTCGGGCTGGCTTAACCATCTGCTCATGGTTCACGTCCTCTGATACTGACATCATCTTATCTACTGAGATGTGGTGCTGTTTGTTCGCTGTTGTCATCAATAGAAAAAGGTCGCTTTTTTATGTAGGACATCACTGCTATATAGTTCATATACGGACTTCGTATTGCGCACCCCGGGGCGGAGATGACTTCTCTCTCTTCTGACATTCTGATAGCTACAGCTACATTAGAAAAGTTACAGTTCCGCACCGCAACGCTGCCTGTAACGCTGAGCTGCCTCGCACGGTTTTTAGTTAGCACGAAAATTCGTTCAGATTGCCCCGTTTAATAAAAGGTTTTAATTCTTATTCATTTGGTTCTACGACTGCATGGTTTGTATTCGACTCGCTGGAAAACTATCTGACTCGTATTTGATTCACTTCTGAAAAAGTATTGTTTGCATACCACTAAGACAAAGCCAACTACCCAGATACAATCCGCAGCTTCCACAAGGTGCTTGACCTGAACAATAACCGCCTCAATAGGAACAATGCTTTGATTGCATTTTCTGCATTTAAGAATACAGCCTCCTGATTTATCTGCTTGCGCCACTAAGAGTACCGCATTGCTCTTTCAGTTCTTCCTTGTTTAATATGTAACGCGTAGTACCGGTTTATTCAGACTCGATAACATGAAACACGCATGACTAGAAGTCGGGTTCGGATCCATTTGTCTGTGGAGTATTGCCAAGGAAAGCAGGGTGACGGCTGATAGACGTTTTCTGCAACAGTAAGCGTTTGAGCCTCAAGAGAACGCGTGAAGTTCCAAGTATCTTGCAGGCATGCGCCATTTTATCCCAGCGGTCCGCCTTTGCATAAGCCGTGAAATTCAGAAGTCGTGATTTGTGGTAAATTTTTGACATTTAATTTTCATAGAAAGGTACTGTACCTGCGTTGTAGCATCTAAAACGAAATAGGCGTTTAAAGTCTCGGAACCGACAGAGAAGCTTTTTTTAATGAAAATAGAGTTACAAAGGCTGTTTTCTCATAGTATCTCTCTTGTAGTAACCGTGCGCTAATATACGCACCACATTGGTTCTTAATCTTTCCGTCGTCTACGCAGTTAGGGGTTCTGTGAAAGCTGTAGTCACATTTTGCTTGCCAAAGGATAATTTTTCTTTTTTTTTTTGCGCACGTGAAATCCACTATCTCTGGGCACTTGAGGCAAATAGTTACATAAAGGAAAAGAGAGCGTAAATGCGATGGGTGCTGAATGCTTCACGTCATCAACAATGACATCGCTTTACGATTTTCTACCCAAGCCTTAACAACTAATTTTTACACATTCTTTAACGTACCAATGGATCAATGCTTTCCGTTACAAATTCCAGCATTTTCAAACAAACGCTCAAGATGGAAAAATTCCTGAACCGTTCGAAAGTTCTAAAACTAATGCATTCTTGATCCGCTGTATTTGCAGGAAGGAGGGTTGGGTGATCTTGGAAACAGCGGCTCACTTCTCAGTGGTGCAAAGATTCGCGTACGGCGTGCTCTCCTGACGGCTGCTTTGATGGCAAGAGCCCTAACGACAACTGCCATTCGAGGAGTAAAGAGGTTGAAGGAAACCTTCGTAAACAAGAAAGCAGAGCAAGAGTTGGAACCACTGAAACCCATAGATGTAGAGGCGATACTCAAGAGTGAAAGTAGGGAAGCCGAAGACCAAAATGAACAGTCAGATATCAATATGGATGCAAACCAGGTGCCTACAGCCGAAACAGGTTACGGACATGATAGCATTGTAGGAGGAGATGGACAGGCACAGGATGATCATCTCAGTCAAACACGTTCCCAGGCCGCTGAAGACTTCTATTACTAATTTACAAGAGACAGAATAATTTGTTACTTGCTCATGAGGTCAAAGGAACACTTAGCAATGAAGAAGTGCCAACACGAACAAACGTGAGAATGAAAGGACAATTTCTTAAGGTTTCCCTTCATATCAGGTGCCTCAGGCGTGTTGCTGAATATGTTGCATAACTAGAATTTTAAGCCTGAGCTGTAGGCTGCTTATATGACTCGAGTATCTTCTCGGCGATCCATTCAAGTTCTCGGATGAGACGCACAAAATGCAAACTCTCATAAAAGTGTCACGCTTACCTTCACAATTCTGAGAGTAAAATACTGCACAAGCGCTTTACGCCTCGCGGCGCCTCACAAACCAATGATTTCACCGGGTACCAAGCCCTTCTTGAGGCAGAAAGTGATATATCTGGCGCAGCAGGCTGACCATATGATGTTGGTGATGAGGGCCGGCAGTTGGGCCGTAGGAGAGGACCCATGTAAAAAAGCGGCCACTGTACAAGAAAGGTACTCAAGTGGAACTTCTTGGTGAACCTCTTGTAGATTTTTTCTCCTTTTTACTCTCTTGCGTTTGTTCATTTTCGCGCTTCTTCTTTTTATAACATACAGCAAATGCTTCAGCAGAAAGTTCTACTTGAGGGGAACACTTCATCACTGCCAAAGTTATTTCTGGGAAAAAGCCAAAATACACGTCTTTGAAACAAGAGCAGATAAATAAAAATAGAGCGACTGGAAATCCTAGCTCTGGCAAAGTTAAGATTGCTCATAACTTGTTAAAATATAAAGCTGGAAATCGTTATAACGACATGAAAATTATTCATCAGCGAATATATTAGTATATCGAATGAATTCACGCGGATTTTTCGTGAAGCGTGATCTAGCCGAAGATAGCAATGTCGAGATATAGAAACATGACACCTCTAGTTATTAGGATGAAAAGAAATGGCTCCTATGGGTTGGAAAAAATATTAGAGATAACCCGAGGTGGCGATGCCTGTCTGAAATAATTTTCATTCGCCCAATTTAGTGGTCTGAATAAATTTCAGGTGCTTGAGAAGCATTGCTGTTAAGATCTTTTTGAATATAATAAACTCATCCTCTCTCAAAGCGTTCTTATTTCATGAGAAACCGAACTTATGGTCAAACCACTGAATTTAGACAAATTCTTGTTTTCACAAGCTCTTGCCAGCTAGGTGTTGTCAGTGAACAAATCGTTCCACTACTCACGTGTTTGAAATCCGAGTGGTTTCTCAGCAAACTGGTTGTTTGGGCTTGTTGATCAGACATGATATAAATGCTCTCAGGCTGTCTGCATATGTACTGGAAGAAAAGGTGACTGTGATTCGAAATGATAGGAGCCACGAAGGAAAGCTGCCATTCGACCTGCTCAAGAAGGGTAATAAAAGATTGTTTATGTGTGACTACTGCGCCGAAAGCAGATTGTTTATCTTTTGTTCGCTACACCAGAAGCACAGCTGGCATTTCTTTTTCGTAACTTGCAAAGTTCACGTTCTGCTGAGGACACGTCATAAGCAGCGAGTTATGTTCTAGAAGCACTACTGTGCGAAACATAACTCGTACATTTCTTGGCTACGTCAGTTCAGCTATTTATAAATAAAAATTACTAACTAGCCCCAATCCAAAATTACGAAAGTACACTTTTTTCATGTTCTCACGCACCCAGTGTTGTGCATAGTTGGTGTCCTCCGATTTCGGTGAAAGTGCAAAACATCTAACTTGTGACCGCTAGCCAGGTTGCCTTTACAATTACTTCTTCACTAGAATTGTATACTTCATTGTTTTGTGACGACATTTTTATGACGACATTTTCTTACAGTAACTTCAGTGTTCAAGATTATTGCTTAAATTAAAGGCGTTTACTCACGCAGTAACACCTGTCTCGTTAACTTCAAAGCAACTAGAAGTGTTGAAACGGCACAGCACGCGCTTATTGGCTCAGTAATGACTGCACCAAGCCTACAGACATCCAGACGGATTGCCACTCATATACCCACCGATATGACGTGAACATGACTGGGAAATTAGGTAGAGCACCCGCACCACAATTTTCATGCATTTGATGGCTGAAGCCTCAAGATGCGAAGAATATACTCTGGGCCAGCACGACAACGATGGAGTTCACAAGAATAGCGAAGTAACGCCGACAGCTTTTATAGTGTGAGAAAGCATGCATATAACTACCGCTTGAAATTCATGAAATAAAAATCAAAGACAATGTGCTATGCCTTGTAGGCGCGGCACATGTCGGCAAGTTCTTGTTCCCAGAAAAACGAGGCACTTCGCTGCGTCTGCGAACTGTACTACGATCATTACATTGTAGATAGCACCATGAAGAGTAAGCATTGCGCTTTTTCCAAGCGCAATCCAAGAAACATATAGGCACAATAATAAGCAACTGCAGAATATGCAGATAGTATTTGGCGGCATCGCATTAGAGGTCCACACATCAACTAAAAACGTGTTTTAGATATTAGCAGCTGCTTTAGGTACCTGCGAAACGGGTAAGTTCGGCTCACTTTTTTTGCCACAGAGTATTCGTATGAGAGAAACTATCTAGACAAAGATAATGCTATACTTCATGTGGAACGCTTTAATGCAGAAATGGGCTTATTCCACTTCTCTGGTGCATTCATGCCGGTGCAGTAGATATTTTTTTAAGCGCTTGCTCTGTTGAAAAAACCAATGCCGCTGGGGTCCAATCCCTAGAGCCGTATGCATGATTATTGGCCCAAGCAGAACTGCAGCGGCATACTGGGACGCTTTGTACCAGGAAGTGCTCGTTGCAGGAGAAAAAAAACTGGAATAAAATTACTGAACCATAAAACAGTTCACACATATATGAAAAAGCTTTTAACAGTTAAAAAAAACGGCAAGAAAACGAAAGCTCCTGCAGGATATCAACGAAGCACCTTCCGACTCTCGATATAATATTCAACCTGGTGCACCTCGGCGACAAATGTGCAAAATTTCTTTACTACTCGTGATAAAGTTTGACTGCATAATTAAACGCCGCTGGTTTATGGCATCAAGTGAAGAACTCGCGGCCGCCGCTTTACCATCACCGCTTACGGAGAGCTGTAGCTGCTTGCCGGCTTTCAAGATTCGCCGCTGATATACTTGACCTCTATGAGCACTGTAGTATACGGAGAAGTCTCTTCTCAATTTTCACAGCGCTTGTTGTCTGGTCAAGCCTCTAATACCGCGCACGTAACTGTCAATACACACGGAACACAGGCGCTAAACTTCCTCGGATAATGATCTCGTAGCTTCACAACCTGCCCACGGAGCAGCGAGGACCCCATTTTACTTCCAGCTGAACCTTGCAGATATGTAAACACATCGGGAAGCGTGGATGAACGAAGGCTCGGCTAGATGATATCTAAGACGCGCAAGGAGTACAAAAGAGAAAAAAAACCCCGCAGAAAATTGTAGAATACAGCCGCTGTCTGCTCTTTTCTCTTGTGACGACAGCCTGCATTATTTAGTTATTTGTTTATATATTTATAAATAAACAAACTTGCAGTTGCAAGTCGTGCGTTAATGTCTGATACGATGACGAACGCTCCGTTGATCGCGCTGGCGTAAGAACGGTCGACTTGCCCGTTTACCGTAAACTCGAAAAAACAATAAAATTCCTTTTGTAGCGACAGCTATACTACGCCAGCCCCTTCACGAGGTCAGCGCGCTGCGCGCTGAGCCGCGGCACCATCTCTCCGCCAACTGTGCGCATGCGCGGAGTGACGTCATAGCCTGCAGCTGGTATGCGCGCCGCGCGCCTAGCCGCTGCGCCGACCGCGGAGCAGACGCCGCCCGCCTCGTCAGTTATGCGCATGCGCGGATTAACGTCCGAACACGCAGCTGGTGTGCGGTCCGCGCGCCTACATTACGCTAACATTTTGAGCCTTCAGCGTGACGGTGCCGTGGCTGGTCACGTGGTTGGTCACGTGGTGCGGAGAAGCTGCTGGCGGCGTGCCGAAACCGAGTGTGGAAGAGTGGAGAGTAGGGAGAGAGTGAATGCACGTCCACGGACGAAGATGAAACGGGCAGCGAAACGGAGCGCCGAAAGGACTGACTTAGCAATTCGACTGAGCGAGTTCCACTCGGCCAGCTGTAGCTATCGCGTCATACCAGCTGAACCAGAACTAAACCACAGGCAATTTTTTTACCCAGGCGCGAAATGGTCTCTAAGAAAGCGCTTACTTGCGCAATATTTTTAATTTTCCCGAAGTATTGGCTCCCAGTTTCCGGACTGCCGACTATGATGCTGGAACCAGCGCGGTCATATTGTGTACAGTGCTTGCTCCAAAGCCATGAACCACCAGTATGAATCAACACCAACTAGCCCAATCTGCCGTCCTTCTACAGTTTATTTCTTACACGTGGGCGTCTTTTATATGTTACAATATTGACCTGCTTAAACCAGCTGTCTTTTCTCCGATTATAGCTGTGTGTACCCGCGGAATAGCAGTAGGTGACCCAGCGGGGTAAAGCAAATTCCAACGTTTTCCGCCATCGCATCATAGTAAAAAGAGTGTCTCATCGCAGCTCCTGTAAATCGCGCCGACCGCCAATGTCCCTTGCAATAACCTGCGCGAAAAACACATTGCTTTATCGTTCTAAACGACTGAAAGGCGCTGTTATTTGCAATAACATCCTAACACAGTAAGTCTTCCTGGTTTCGTTCATACTAAGTGCTGTAATGATGGCTACACAAAGCTTTCGTGGACGACGGGTTGTTCCTTGTGATCTCAACGAGAATGTATAAAAAAAATCTCGAATTCCGTAGCCCTCTTTTTCTGGATGAGTTTGTTTTGTGTCAAGGATTTTGATCTTGTACCAAGTTGACAGCCTAACTAAACAATGCTTTTTGCCTTTTGTTTGTTGTTAGATCGTGAAAAATGTTTTCAGGAGCCTCAGACTAGGGAAGACGCGTACGCGACAGGTGGTTTCTGTACTGGGCAGTATGTCCTCGGCTTTCTCGCCATTTCATTACCTAGAAGCTCTAATAGTGCGTCGCTTCCAAAAGATCTGATCGCAACTGTTCGAATGGCAGCCAGTCTTGGCCTGATTTAAGTGTCAAATGAGAGGCATTGCTATTGCGCAAAATAATTGAATACCAAAGTTAAGTCGCTGCTATTGATCAGCATGCAAATATAACTTGATATCCCGCATAAAATGTCTTCCTTTTAAGCAGCTTCAGGGGACCAGACAAAAAAAATAGTGGTCAGCTCTGGTGACATTTTGACCAAAGCATGCAAATTTTTCTTTGGCATTGCTCTGCTCACTTAAACGCTTCGTCAAGAAAAGGCTATGGGCAAGAAGTAGCAAACTGCGCCATTTCGGGACACCAAGACTGCAGCAAGGCGTGAAAGTTTTAGGACACCACTGAAGAGAGATTTGACCACCTTTGACAAAAGGTCTTTCAGAATTCAAAAGGTACCTAACTTGTTCCAAATTGGCCATGGTCAAATTTTGGAGGTAGCCCGGGGCAAATTTTGGAAATGACCCGGGCAAACTTAGAGGTCGTCATCGTGTAGGGCATGGTCAATTATGGTTCGATATCAGTTTAGGCCCAAATCGGCCAAGGTCAATTTGTCAATCTGTTGCCGTGCTGTGCTTTTCAAGGTTAAACCAGGTCAAGTCAGGCAGGAAATGGTGAGCGACTTTTGCGTTGAGTAGGCTACCACTCTAAGATGTCAGCTAGTACAGCAATTAGAGCTTCCCGAGCTCGTACTAAAGCTGGAACTGCAGGGAGTTGCTGCGTCTGGCGTCTCTCAGCCGCTTTCTGAGCCCGCACTACGGGGTTGGCGCGCCCCGCGCTTCTGCGCCAAGTGCCGAGCTCGCATCTTAGAGTTACGACGGCTGTCGCGTATTTGCGGTGCATCCAGAGGCCGCGGTTTCGCCTCGCGCTCCTGTGTTAGGCGCTATGGAACGGGTGCAGACGGCCCTTCTTCCCCGAGCGGTTTTCCCACTTTCGCACTGCGCTTTGCGAGACTCCGTGAACTGACGACGACGGAGCTGACACGAGGCGTGGTGCAAGGGCTGTCTACGCAGCATGATCACGTAATCGTGGTTGAAGGCGCTGCACTTGACGACGACGAATGTCGCCCAAGACACGATGCGTACTGTTCGATACGGACGTGGTAGCCAGCGCAAAAGGCCAGAATGACGCTGAGAAAGCCAGCGCTGCAAGGATGACTGGTGTCACATCTCAAAATCACTGACAAAAGCCTCATTCGTAGATGAAGGTAATAGCCTCACTTCGCCCCCGCTGGCTATTCTGCCTCGCAGTGCGGGGCCACCGTAAGGCATCGTGTATGAAACAATTTGCAGTAAACGTCTATGATATTAGTGAGAAAGCACTATTCGTGTGGGTAAACCCCAGGCAAGATCTCGCGATGTTTGCGACTTTATGAGAAGCGAAATAAATAAATAGAATAAATATGCGCCAATAGAATTCGAACCCGTGGCGGCGTGGCACGAACAGGTCAGCTTCGCTGGCCACTGAGTGATAGCACTAGGCTATCGCCGCAGCCGATCACGCCTCATGTTAAACACACTATAGCATTGGACATTGCCCGTCGCCTTCTTCATCAACTAATACTACTATCAAACTAGTAATCACAGTTTGAGCTATGTGCCAGCAGTGACAGTCAGATAGGCGCTGCACGTGTTGGCGTGGGCAAAGCTCTGGCAGAAAGAGGGGGCTAGAGCGATATTCTTTGGCGTTGACAACATTGCTGCAGAAACGCGGCACTGGAGCATAGGCCACCACAGTACATTGGGTAAATTGGCATCAATGATGAAAACGTTGAGGACGCGCATAACGACCTCCCTTGATCAGCGGACACCTCAATCTTGTTTTAAGGTACGCGGCGGTGCTGTGCACCTGCAAACAAGTGTGCTTTCACACAATATTTCGTCCTTAGCAATTCTAAACCATCAGCCATCTTTTCGGGGGCATAGCATCTTTATTTTGTTTTGTGTATGATACCCTAAGCTGTAATTAAATTTTCCCATTACACCTGAGTGCATTGCACAAATTGTGACATGATTTCGCTCAATTTCTGACCTCAGTTTTTTTCCGTTGTGTAAACTCTCGAGAAAACTACGACAGTGGTCTCATGTAGCATTGGCTTTCGTATTCATGCGAATATGTAACAGCCTCAGGAGCATAGGCGGCTTCAGTTTGCTTGCTGCGCACAAGAGCCATCTTTTATTCTATAACAAGCACAATGCCCTACGCACAGAGTGGGTGTTATCAGGCCATGAATCGAACGGAAAAAAATTACATCACTTCAAAGTATTGCGCCACTATGATTGATTGTGGGCTGTAAGTCACAATGTAGGAATTACTGTATACAAAATGGGGCAGGATTTCGCTCGGTTTCTGTAAGGAATGTTAAGAACATATCCTCTGGCAAAAGCGCCAGTAAGACAACTGATACTAAAGCCGTAGAAGATATCGTCTACGTGAATAAAGTAGCTGGGATCTAAGGTTATCTTGTGCAAGCTCACGCATTTCTTGCTAAGCGACCATACAGAGGTAGAATGACGTAGAAACTTTAATCGCATTCACAATGAGGAAATTTTATGTTCGTCAAACCTACTGGAGCATAAGGTACAAGGTATAACCGTTCCTCCGAACGAGAGACAAGAGACATGCCTTTGTAACATGTACAGGCACTGCTATTCTTATTCGAGGAGCTCAGCTGCAGTGAAACAATGCTTACCTGTCCCACGCATGTTCAAAGAAAGGTCTCCTCTCAATGTCAGTTGTAGCAGATTGTTGTCGTCCTCCTATGCATCCCTCCTTTCTCAGTGAGACAATAGCGACATGCACGGTATGAACATTGCTGTGAAGTCTTCGACATTTTTGCCATATTTTTTTGCCGCCCTCACTTGGATAACAGGCAAGTCGTCGTAATTTCATCTAAGTTATTTCAAGTACAATTAGAAGAAAAAAGTATCAGCTTTCCCATTGGAATGAATGGTAAATATTAGCTAGCACAGTACATTCTTAGAAGGCTCCTATTAGATTGTATGCGTATTGCAACCACGAACGACAAGGGGCAAAGAAAGAAGTAGACAAGACGGAGCGTTATTCGTCCCTTGTCGTTCGCGCGGTTACAATATGCATAGCAGTTTGAACCACAACTAACCTGCCTTTCCCTGTTACCTAATAGATTGCTCAACATGGACGCGCATCCGCCGCGATGGCTGGGTTGTTACGGTGCCACAAGGTGGGAGAATTTCGATGAGGGTAAATACCAGAAGAACTTCGGACTGAATATTTCATCTTCTATAAAGAATTCATCCCTATCATTCCCGGGCTTTCTACCCTAGCGTACCTCTTCGCACAGAGCGCAGCTTTAGCGCGTAAAAAAAACTTTACAAGCTATTTAAGAACAACTTGAAATCGTACTTGGTAAGTTTGAAGCTGTTTTGTTATATAATTTCAACAACAAAAGCTACCGTCTGCTTAACAACGCTGTTATGAACTGCGCTTTGTAGGGAAACAAGTACAATTCAATTTCAAAAAGCACATACTGTATCTCGCTCGCTCATGTTATTATTCGTTTTAAAACAGTGTTCTTTAAGTATAACAGTGTTCTTCAAGAAACATCGGTGAAAGTATCGAAGCCTTGAAAACTTTTGCTCACTCCATTGATCGTGCTATATTGCCATTATAGGCCATACGGGCCAACGTCGCATTGCGTGACGTTAGTTATGTCAGGTTTATTTCACTTTTTATTTTGTTTATTTATTTAGTACTAACACATCTTGTACAGGTCCAAGCAGGGTGCTCAGCATGCCGTAACACTTTTCCCAAAACAATTGTTCAGAATAGAATGACTAGAAAAAGTCATCATCTACGCGAGCAGTTGTCTTTCGAGGGTAGGGGCCAACTATCCGACTAGGGAAAAGACGTGTTCACTACCTCCTGTTCTAGGTTGAAATTTGTTATCTACATGTACTGATCATCAATCAAGGCTGTCAGCGACCATCACGCGTTGTGCTGGTATGAAAACGTGAGGAACCGATAATGCCGCCTCGCTCACTGGACCTTGCAAGATGCAATAGCTCGACGCTAGCGTGGTGCATGATTCAGGGTGCGTGAACTGCAATTGCAAGCTGACACCACACCGAAAGAAGACGACGACCAAGCCTTTCTGGGAACTCTCACCGAAGTCGCGCACGAGAAACGGATGAACCACGACCTGCGGCAAATTTTAATGCAAAAGCGTTAATCCGGAAAGTTGGATCCTAGCAAAAGCGTCGATTGTATGTCCTAGAAGCGGGAGCTCTCTGTCCCGCCGCACTGGACGCTCATCGTCGCCGCCTACGTAGCACTAATCCATGCTTTCAGACTGATTTGGCTGTAGTAAATATACTCTGTTATTTTTTAGCATCCTGAAGAAAAAATCTCTTCGAACATGACATCCAACGGAAGATTTCCCTCCTTGCGCTTGCCGAATAATGTCTTCGTGAAGCGTTAGCCGCAGACGATCGATGTGATTAATGTGGAGTGGTACGTGTCTGCATTCAGACTCCGATTGGGGGGCTTATTTCTATTGATGAACCGAATTCGCTCACACCACTCGCAATCAAAGTTTTTATTTGGCAACTAATTTGTTTTCATGTTGACTTAGCTCATGTCAGAGCTCTAGTAGCCATCAATTTTTTTCATTTCTGAGGTGGCCATGAGGTTTTCACTCTCTACATTAAGTCTACATACCGTCACAGGCGTTGGAATTTACACATAATGATCATAATAATGTTAGAGCCTTAAAGCTCAACCATATTCTTCATTTCGCTCATCTCCACGGAGAAGTTGGTTTCAACAAAGAAGTGAGAATCATTTCGTTTTTCCTTTCCTTAAAACAGATTTTCGGAACCACCTTTATTTTTTTCTGATGACTCAGTGGTTAGAGCACTCGGCTACGGAGCAGAAGTTCCCGGGTTCGATCCTGGCTGCGGCGACTGCGTTTAAATTCGGGCAAAACGCAAAACGTGCCCTTGTGCTGTGCGATGTAAGTGCGCAATGAAGATCCCCAGGTGGCCGAAATGATCCCACTTCGGCATCTTTTCCGCTATTTCCTCTTTCATTCCCACCTCCATTCCTTCCTTCACAGCACGGTTGAAATATGCACCAAGAATTCAGGTAGTTACTGAGCCTTTCCTTTTCTCACAATCAATTTCCGATGACCGCCCCGTAAGGGAAGGGATAAAGGAGGGAGTCAAAGAATAAAGCAAGAAAGAGGGGCCGTAGTGAACTTCTGCGGATTAATTTCGACCGCCCGGGGATCTTTAACGCGCACTGACATCGCACAGCACGCGGGCGTCTTTCGCGTTTCGCCTCCATCGGCCGCGTTTCAATGGAGCGAAACGCAAAAGACCATTATTCGCCTTTATCCCTTCACTTACGGCGCAGTTGGGGTATCCACCGAGATGTGAGACATTTACTGCGCCATTTTCTATCCTCAAAAAACAATGTTTATCATGGCAATGCTAACGCGAACACATTAAAAATCCCCAGCTAAAAACCATCCACTTTCCTGTCGCATCCGCATGCAGCATTCCGGCTATTAAATTCTCGTTCGTTAACGAAAGCACACATCCTAGGCTCTTGGCCCTTATCACCGTCCGAGAAGAAAGCCACAAAGGCGCTCTGCTTATAAGCTCTAGCTGCAGACCAAGACACTCACTACGCGTCCTCCTTCCTCACAACGAAATGGCCGCTATGTACACTGTCCCCCACCCGACGTGTCGGATCAGAAAGCGGTCATCGCCTAATTATTCTTCCTGCCTTTTCATTTTTGGGCCTTCCCTCACTACAAACCCTTGACAAGACATTATAAAATTTCTTTCTACAAGCTCCTCACGAAGACCAAACTTAGCGTCGCCTATGATTCCCTGGCAAGCTCCTTAGAAGTCAGAACAAATATTGCCGGAATCGTCTGTCAGCGAACGAAGCACGCAATGGGAATGTCTGTCAAGACTCTCAACACTGGACAACGCCGCCAGAAAATCAAATTAGATTCCTGCACCCAATTATACCACCAACGAGACGTTATCAGCAAATAGGCATGAACCTACTTCCCTTTCCAAGTTTTATGTCCAGTAAAAAGTGGATAAAAGTGGCAGCTCTCCCTTTACGCTAAAGAGAACACCGTACCCTCAGGTAGTGTAGCAAAGGTGGCATCGTTCGTCGAAAACACCTTACTTCGGCGTGGTGCCTCCGAAGTCCTTATCACAGACAGGGGAACATCATTCAGGGCGGAGGTTACGCAAGCCATAGTTACGACTCGATCAATAATCCTAGGACAATTGTGCGCCATCGAGATATCAAAGGCCTGACGGAATGCTTATAGAATGCTATCGTCGACATCCGAGACCAGCTTGACGCCATGCATCCGAAGGCTTCTGAGTAAGCCGTTCTAGGCGTCGGTACCCACTGTTAAAATCAAGAAAAGGCTCGAGAGCAAGACGCAAAATACCACCGCCGGCATTCCAGTCTATCACGGTGGAACAAACAGGACACGCGCTGATCCTGTGGCTGGCAAGCCACTATTGGAGACTTTGGGAAAGATGCTTACGATGTGATTTCTGGTCGTACTAGATACCACGACGATTGAGAACTGAGTTATGAAGTTATTCCTACTAGTACGTGAAGCCCTAACACGCGCAGTGACCTTTTCATTCTTGGTGCTAATTTAGACTGCGCCTAGTTTCTGTTTTCAGTGTGAGTACGCACTATATTACAAGATCTAACCGGCTCACCGAGTTTGCGGAGAACCTGACCTGAAAGGTGACATTGGCAAAACCTAGCATAGCAACAGTCCATGAAGAAAGAAAATACTCCACGACTGGGTTTGGAACTCGTGGTGGCGCAAACAGATGAGCTTCGCTGGCCACTGCACATGGACACTGTGCTATCGCCGTAGCCGACCAAGCCTCGTGTTAAACTGCAACACACTCTTGCGTTCTGCGCTGCACATCGCCGTCATCAACTTCCCCTGCGGCGCGAAAACAGATCCGATCAGCTTGACCTTGATCAGAGCTTAAAAAGAGTAGCCAGTTGTGCCGACAAACCAGCAGAGCAAAACCATTAGCCAACCAGCCTAAACACATGCTTTCGCACGTATAGTCAGTTTAGTTTAGCTACGTTAGCACCACACCAGCCTTTTAGGAATAGGTGGGGAGGTAAAATTTCCAAGCTTAAACTTTTAACCGATTTCTATTTTTGT
Organism: Amblyomma mixtum; assembly: GCF_055824585.1. Taxonomy (NCBI): domain Eukaryota; kingdom Metazoa; phylum Arthropoda; class Arachnida; order Ixodida; family Ixodidae; genus Amblyomma; species Amblyomma mixtum. Next base: position 220,174,494 of record NC_143013.1, on the reverse strand, counting down.
TTTTTTATTCCAGCGTGGACGTGACGTAATAACTTCGGCACCTTAGACACGACCAGAACACTGAAAAAATCTTTATTTCGCAAGGCAGCTTCTGACGTTGGAGGTGTTGGTTAGTCAAAAACAGATGTGACATGCAGGAGTGTCCAGCAAGGTCCTCTAACTTCGCTTCATATGTGCAGAGAAATTAGAGACCTCTTTTTTTTCTAACCAGATGCGACAGTCACATGCAAAAGCGAAAGCTAAAAATCTTGCCGTTTCTGCTTACTATTCGACTTTTTCCTCTCTGCTTTTATAATTTAGCTAGTTGTCATGGATCAAGACAGTTTGAACTGCGCCAGGAGGCTTGTCAACGGATATGGCCGCAGGCTGTGGTAAGATTTATTCCTTCTGTACCCTTGAAAATGCATTATTCCGGGTAAATGTGGCTCAATGTTCTTGTAAAATAAAGCGGAAAGTGGAGATTGCTGAATAGCGCAAAAAGTGAAACTGCGTAACGATAGGACGAGACAAAGGAGGGATAGAGACAGGCGTTAACTATCAACCATTTTGACTGCCCACGGCAAAGCTTTATATGGAGGGACATAAGTGCCTCTGTCCCCCGAAGTAACTTGTCTACCAGTCTGCATAACAAATTATTTAATTCTTCTCTTTTCTTAATAAAGGAAGTTTTTGCTTGGGCCAGCCACCACACACACACTGTTATTAAGTAAAATGCTTGCTAAGAGAACAAATGCCTTTTGGAGTTTTGAGAAATACACCGAAACATCTTCGAAATAGGCGTATGGGCCCACACTTCAGAATCCTAGAAACTCTGTTCATGACCAGCTCGCCGAAAACCCAAAGATGATGTTCATACTTAAAGTTTACACTGCCTATATTATTACATAAGATGCCTCAGTGCAGCTTTCATTGTGCGAAACTGTGCACAAGAGCAGGCTTAGTTTCTATAGCGGAGCAGTTGGTGCGCTATTTTCTCTATCCGCGCGCAACCTCTCCCTTTCAGACCCGGTTTTTGCAGTCTAGGAGGTCTCTTCTTGAAAATACAGAGCCGAGTGAACGCACCGTGCTTAGTTACTTTGACTATTTAGAAAGATAAGTTTTCAATGCTAACAAATAGGATGATTGCCTTTCCCGTAGTGATTTTTCTGCTTATATGAACTTTCGATGACGAGCAGAGTAAATTTTTTTTTTCCATGGGGCAGAGCAGCTAAGTTTTTTCATGGGTTAGTTTGAGCCTCCTGAGTCGCGGTGCTGCTTTCTGAGCACAGCATGCGGGAAATGGCATTCCCTAGTCCACTCTGACCTTCGCGGCGTTGCTGGTGCAAAAGACCCATTAGCCACACAGCTGGTTAAGATTTACAATGAAGTTTTTCGCGTCTTATTGGTGGAAATTTAAATTGTCAATGCTATCAAACAGTTAACGCGGCGCAATGTGAAGCGCTTTAGTTTAGGTATGTATCCATGGTATACCAATACTCAGGAAAACAGCAAGCAGCTCTCAATATATGTACATTTAAAATTAACCTCGCGGTTCCCGCATTTTTCATATGCTTTTCAGCATTCCTCTGTGTCGTAGCGGTTTCTGTTAATTCGTTCTTTTTTTAACAACGCGCACTACCTTTCTGCCAAAGAACTAAAGCCAAATTGAATAACGCGAATCTTTTCAGTCCACCAGAAGGACACCCTGCTACTATCCATGCATACAGTACTCAAGAAATCATAGGGCATACACAATGATGCAACGAGAAGAAGACGGCAGCCCCTGCTGGGTACGTTTCTGGCAGTCAAGCAACACGTTTTGTGCTTGTTTACTATGAAGTGCAGTGAACCTTCCGAAGCGAGAGGCCTGAATATGAGTGCACTAGCGTAAATTACGCTACTTCCAGTATCGATTTGTGCAATGCTTGCTATATAGTACAGTGTGCGGTATATAGCCCCGGTGATTATAATCCTTGTGGGCACATATTTTACGTCAAGTGGCCTTACCAAAACTCCTCATCCGTCTTCCCTACCAGCCCGCAGCACTTTATCAGTGTGGTCCTTTGCAGTACCTCCCGTTTTGTTGCATAGTCTTAATTCTCGGTGTTCAAATTTTATACTTATGTGGAAGTAGAGCGTACTTCCGTTTTATTTTATTGTCTTCGGCAGTGTTTACTCTGTTAAAGCCAGAAACTATTTTAGTCGATCTTACGTTTCGGCCAACCACATTGACTTGGGAAAGAGTTGGGTTTTAGTCTAGAGCAGTCGCGGAACTATTCTTCATTCATTCCACTATCCGTAAAACAATGCTTCTTTTCGGCAATAATTCATGCGCAACCAAGAGGTATTGTGCAGCGTATATATAGCTAGTAAAACATACAGAATTGTGCATTGTCGATCGGCGTGAAGAGAATTTATATCGAAGCGTTATTAGGAGTTCCTAACTAAACTTTTATATTAGTCGCCCTGTTTGAAACGAATCTCTCGTATATGAATTTAAGAACAACAGCGGCGTATTGGATTGGGTAACAAAGGAGCCGACAAGTACAAAACAAGAACTAGTATATGCTCGTCGAACACAGCCCGTATGCGAACATGCATGTATTCATTTATTGTTATACGGTATTGTTGGCATGGCTTGACCGGAAGTTGTAAAAACAGTTCTTTTTTTATTTTCGCTTTGATGTTTCGGAAACTCAACTCTGTATCATCTTGCAAGGTGAACTAACTATATAAAATATTAGTGAAAATTTAAGAAATGATCTGTAACCTCGTCAAGTCTTGTTAATGTGAAGTCATGTCGCTCGTCAGCAAGTATACATGAACATTAGCACAGAACGCTTTTCTCTAATGCTAATGCCATTTTGATGCTCGATCACGGCTATGCAATAACACGGTTCTGTGCGCCAGGTAGGTCACCGTTCATTGGGTTCTTTCTCACGCTGCGATCATTCTATACCATCGAGGCTACGCCTATGCACTCTGCTGGGACTGCAGAACGATGCTTACATAATGAATTACGGTTTTTTAGGAGAAGCATTCATAGGTGATTTCATATCGCATCAAAAGCACTCCTTGCTAGAAAGTGCAAGCCTCATAGGAGAAGAAACTGCCAGAATGCGCCTTCCTTTGCATTTATATTTTACAAAATATTCTGTGGAGACATGAATGTATTCTAGAAACGTTTCAAATTGCTATTTTATTTCTCTACGTAGGCACGTGGACGAGGTATTTGTTTTAATGGCAGATGTTATACAATCAGTTCCAATGACGAGGTGTACAACAATCAGCAGGACTTCAATGAAATTCAACAAGTACTTCGCCGCATCAGAAGGCATTCGCACTCAAGTAAGCCTATTACATGCAAGAGAAAAGACTTATCAGTAACTGAAAAAGTATAAAATACATAGGGTAACTTAGGAACAACTTTTCGAGGTATAAGCAGCATTTTTCAACTGGTTGTTTTTTCACTCTTCCCCCTGAAATGTCCAAGTTCTTATCTCAGAAAAATTAAAGTACATGAGTTAGTTGATTTTGCTACGTTTGGAAGGGACTCAGCCAATTGTCATTGATGCAGTACGGAACGTGGTGCAGGTGAATTTGGTTGGCAGCACTGAAGATATATTCGAAGCCTAAAAGGGGCTGTAAGACACAATTTATCATATCGCAAGAAATATATTCGAATTCCGAGGGCGCTTTGTGGGCTACATCGTCACGAAAGATATTTTTTGAAAGCACAGAAGCAATGCAAAAGTTCAAGTTACTGCTGCTAGTAAATGTATGCGTGACATGGGACCATGGACCATACTTTCTGTCATCTAGAGGCCTAGGGATATCTGTATGGATAGCGCCGAGTTGAAGAATTTTGTGGTCGAAGAGGTGCTTCTAGAGGGCAATTTCTGAGTGAATGATTCCCTTGGCACCCACGCCTTTGAACCTAATTCGATTGTCGCGATAACTTATTGGTATACGTAATAGGCATTGCCGCGATGATCAATGCTTGCGCGCAGCAGGGCATTTTCTTGATATCGTCAGTTCACGGACTTTGGCAACACCTATGGGTTTCTCTAAGACAGTTGTATAGGTTTTCTTTGTTGTCACATGGCTGCGCTTGGGTGGATGCCAATGAGTAATTATTCCCTTATTACAAATCTACTCCACATTGGGGGATTCCCCTAAACATTTGACCAACGCTGTTCCCATTTAAAGTTATAGATCAATTCGCTCTCGCCCTAACACATGCTGAAGGCCCCGGTTATCTCAGCTGGTAGAGCGACTGTTCCGTTAAAGTGGTGTTCCCGGGTTCGAACCTTGGAGCAGGGCGACGAATATTTCTTTAACTGCTAAGTTTCTGTGGAAGCCCTCACCTTTCTTACATCCATTCTATATGAACACCTTTGGAAGGGACGATGTAATTTGCTGCAATATATTTACGGCGACTGGTACTAATCGTAGAATCCGCTGACTCACTTTTTGACAGTCGCGGTTCGGGACCTCTGACAGCCAGAATACACGATGACCCTAGAGCTTCGTCGCAGTTTTACGGATGTGGCTGATGGCAGAAGTACACGAAAGTATTAAGTGTAAAACTGCATTTGCCGGTGTTAAGATCTTCGGTATTTATGCACCTTTAAAGTGTGAAAGAATGGCTTATAATTATGCAAGAAAGCCTTTAAAAACGAGTGAAAGTGTGTTAACTTTCTGTTAGCCAACTCTTCACTACCTATGCTTACACCAGCCAGGAGAAAGACGTACCTCTCGCACAAAAATCATTATCTGTGTCTAAGAGCGACATTTTCGGTTTATTACTTGAAGAGGTTTTTTTCCCCTTTTCTGCGTTTCCGCATAATTATAAAAATAACGGTGCTATGTGAAACTACATGTTCCAATATCGTTAGAGCGAACATTTCTTGAATTCATGCTTAATATGCGGCTTTTTGATCGTAATAAGAATAAGTACAGTTGTGCATGCTCCTGGTCCTATGTCTAGTCTCATGTATATTGCACCTTCATTAGCAGTACTTATTAATTTAGAAGCACACGTGACTGAAATTGTTGTTCCATGCTGTTTTTCGCTCCCTGCCGCAGGAACTATGCGCAAATTCAAGAGGCAGACACCTGAAAGCCTACTTTCCAAACCCGAACGCGAAAAAAGACTATTAGAAAGTTTCGAAGACTCGTCGTCGGAAGAGAGCTCCTCCAGGAGTCGCAGAAACAAAAACAAAAGAAAAAAACACGGATCAAGATCAAGTCACAAAAAGCGAAATAAGCATGCGATTCTTAGAACAAGAATTCTAGAATCCAGAGAAAGGCGCGAACGTAAGCGGGGGCGCCTACGGGAGTACTTAGCGGAAAAGAGAGAGGAACGCCACCGAAGGCGAGAGGAGCTGGCGGAAAAAGTAACGACAGCGGCCGCGACAGTTGCCTCGTTTTTGAAAGAGCGGTTTCAGAACGCCACAGATCGCATGAAAGACGCGCTACGGCTTGACGAACAGAAAGACAGAAAAAAAGAACTGAAAAATTCTGGAACACCAGGGGCGTTCGGCTCCTTCCACAGAGGTACAAGTGGACCAACACCAGAAATTTATAGGAAGCCGAAAGTTGATAATATATCAGGATCTTCTTCGCGTTCCAAACATGGCGAAACACCAAGGCGAGCTTCGACGAAGGTAGATAGGCAACCCTTGCGCGGATATTCAGAACGGGAAGCAAGAAAAAGGACATTTGAAGAAAGAAAAATTAATGACACACATGGAGCTTCAAGAAACATCTTCGGAGTCAGGGCAAATGGTACTTCTAGGATACGGGGCTCAAAACAAACAAATCCTGTTAGAGTTACCGTGAAACCACATGTCATTACGTCACAACGGAAAAAGTTACGAGAAGCGGCTGAGGGAAATAAGCATGATACGAAGCCAAGTTTTGCCAGTAAAACCCATCATAAATTGAACGCCAGCTCGATTTCTGAAACAGAAAACATTCTCAAGAAAACAATCAAAAAAAGTCTAAAAGGTGTGGAAGATAGGAAGAGGCAAAAACAAAGCGAAGACGTGCTTGTCGTGGAGAGGACACCGGCAATAGGACCTGTTCATCAGGACAGAGCTCATAAGAAAACAAGCGAAACTACCCGATTAGCACCTTTCGCTGTTCCAGATGGAAAATCCGAATTAAAAACAGACCAACTTAATAAACTACACAGTGAATCCACTAATGTCACAACGCCAAAGACTACTGAAAAGCCAGTGCCCAAAATAGCACCTCCGGCTCTTCCACAAACGGGGACAGAGTTACCAGCACTGCCACATAATAAACCACAACGTGCACCTGCTCTTGCTACAGTGTCAAAAAGTTTTGAAAAACCGGCGGTTGCAATAGCACCTCCGCCCTTCCCAGAAGGCAAACCCGAATTAACAGCACTCCCAACTAGTAAACCACAAAACGCACCCACTGCTATGGCAGCGCCAAACATTCCTGAGAAGCCGTTGGCCGAAATAGCCCCTGCTTCCGTTCCAAGAGCGACAACCGAAGTGCCTGCACTCCCATCTAGTAGTTCAGAGAGTAGTTCACACACTCCAATGGCAACGCCAAAGATTCATGAAGAGCCGGTGGCCGAAATGCCACCTTCCTCCGTTCCAAAAGCAACAAACGAAGTGCCTGCAGTCCCACCTAGTACACCGGAAAGTGCACCCACTCTAATAGCACCACCAAACATTCCTGAGAAGCCTGTGCCGGAAACAGCACACCCCTCTGTTCCAGAAGCGAAAACCGAAATGCCAGTAGTCCCACCTAGTACACCAGAAAGTGCAGCCACTCCAATGGCACCGCCAAAGATTCCTGAGAAGCCTGTGCCCGAAATAGCATATCCCTCCATTCCAGAAGCGAAAACCGAAGTACCAGCACTCCCACTTAGTACACCGGAAAGAGTACGCACTCTAATAGCACCACCAAATATTCCTAAGAAGCCCTTGCCCGAAAAAGCACCTCCCAACGTTCCAGAAACAACGGAAGTGCCAGCAGTCCCACCTAGTACACCGGAAAGTGCACCCACTCAAATAGCACCACCAAATATTCCTGAGAAGCCTGTGCGTAAAACAGCACATCCCTCCATTCCAGAAGCGACAACCGAAGTGCATGCAGTCCCGCCTAGTATTCCAGTAAGTGCACCCACTCCAATGGCACCGCCAAAGATTCCCGAGAAGCCTGTGTTCGAAATACCACATCCCTCCGTTCCAGAAGCGAAAGCCGAAGTACCATCAGTCCCACCTAGTAGACCAGAAAATGCACCAAATCCTATGGCACCAGCAAAGGCTCCTGAGAAGCCGGTGCCCGAAATAGCACCTCCCTCTATTCCAGAAGCGAAAACCGAAGTGCCAGCAGTCCCCCTTAGTAGACCAGAAAGTGCAACCACTCCTGTGTTACCCCCAAACATGCCTGAAAAGCCCGTTCTTGAAGTAGCACCTCCCTCAGTTCTAGAAGCCAAAACCGAATCACCAGCAGTCCCACCTAGTAGACCAGGAAGTGAAACCACTCCTATGGCACCACGATACATTCCTGAAAAGCCTTTGCCCGAAATGGCACCTCCCTCCATTCCAGAAGCGAAAGCCGAAGTACCAGCGGTCACTTCCAGTAGACTAGAAAGTGCACCCTCTCCGATGGCACCACCAAAGATTCCTGAGAAGCCCGTGCTCGAAATAGAACCTCCCTCCGTTCCAGCCAAAACCGAATTGCCAGCACTGCCACCAAGTCGACCAGGAAGTGTAGCCACTCCTATGGCACCGCCAAGGATTCCCGAAGAGCCGGTACCCGAAATAGCACCTTCCTCCGTTCCAGAAGCGAAAACCGACGTGCCAGTAGTCTCACCTAGCAGGCCACAAAGTGCACCCAATGCTGTGACAATGCCAAGAATTTCTGTAAAACCAGTGCTCGAAATAGCACCTTCCTCCGTTGTAGAAGCCAAAACCGAAGTTCCAGCACTCGCACCTAGTAGACCACAAAGTGCACCCGCTGCTTTGACACTACCAAAGATTCGTGAAAAGCCAGTTCCTGAAATAGCACCTCCCGCTGTTCGACAAGCATTCCCAGCTTCCCTCACGAACATTCCCTCTAGAATGCGGATCGAACATAATGAAATCGGAGGATCTGAAGAACAAGGAGTGTGGCCAGGATTCCCACAGCCCGGATTAAGAGCTTCATCACCCTTCAGGCTGCCAACAAGGCCCTCTGAAAGCTTGCCTTGGCACTGGTGGCCGTCCACTTATCAAGAGCTCCTGCAAGCCGTCGGTGCACGGGTTCCGAATCAGCCTAGAAGAATCGCTAACTATTACAGGATTTTTTCGAGATCTAGGAGATTAGGTACAGGGGAAGGGAGGAGTTCTAGGTTGACAATGATCCCTTTTTCAATGTTTCTACTTCGATCGAGAAAGCTTGAGAGGCTACCTGTATGGTATCCTCTATCATCCGAGTACCTTTTGTGCAAAGAAATTCATCGGAGGAGGAATGTCTTAACGCTGCCCTCCATAAAAGCATTACGAAAATCTCTCTCAGGCGGTCGCACCGTCGCAACGTATTCACGCCTTCTAAAGAGAAACCACAACAGAATATTTAGCTCGTCAATGGTTAGTTCCAGAATAGTTTCGCGAAACCAAAACCCTCTGTTTACCCACCGGCCTGTGGTGGAGAGCCAAAAGCTGTGGTCACATTCGCAAAGGCGGCGTCCGGTAAATAGACTTAAATACTTTAACATTCATTATCGGCGAGCTGCTGTTCCGCGACGAGTGTACGTTAGGACTCCAAAACCTAAAGGCGAGATCTCGGTCCTGCGTTTGTGTCCATGGCATCGTATTTATAGAGGACAATTGCTCAAAGAACTTACCAACGCAGGGAACTATCCAAGAGCCCCTTCCGTATTGTTCGCAATCCAAAAAAAATTCCGTACCATTCATCCTTGACGGGCATGCACCAGAAACTGAGGCGAGGGCGTCAAAAAGAGAGATTATGTTTATACAACCAGTTGAGACGCCTAAGGTGGCCAGTATTAAATTTTCTCTCAGTGAGGCCACTTTTGAGAAATCGGCCGCAAATTGCACGCACTGCTTATGCGAATCGTAATATTCGGCAATATTATCTCATTTAGGTGATTAGCGCTCTTTGAAATTAACTTAAAATAATGGTAGACTAAAAACTTTTGAAAGCATGCCTTTAGATGCATTTTAGACCAGTGTGTAATAGTGTGCTTTAGCACGCACTTAAGAGTTAATATGCGATTAAGGATCTATGTGGCCAGTTTTACTACACTTGAATTATATTCGCGATATGATTTGAGCCAGCAAATTTGCAGCAAATTATGTACCTCCAATATGTATCATAAACATGCAATTTTGGCACGGGCTGCACAAATTCAGTTACCTGCTGATTTTGTTTCAATCCGATACAATTGCATAGAAGACCTGTAATTGCTAAGCATGATGCTACATACTGAAAAGAATAGATGGCCCGTTCGGCGCCACAGCATATCGTTAAACAGGCAATACTACCGCGCTCAGATGTGTACACTAGGCCCGCCCAGGATGGAATAGTTAGCGTTACATGCGGACCCATGCCATACTGTGGGCAAGAAAATTTACCGCTGTAATGCGAAACACAATCGTGTATGAATAAGGAAATGCTTTGGTTGTGCACATCTTAAAATATAATGTCCTTCGCAATAGAGCTTTCGTATTATAAATGGCGCACATTTACAGCAGTACTACAAAAAGGTCTGTTTTTTTTTTTTTTTTTTGGGGGGGGGGGAGTGCGATCGGTAGGTATTAGGTTTTCCTGATAATGTCTAAAGGACACTGCTTCAGCCTGAAGCAGGAACTCCCGAGTTAATAGCACCATAGCCAAGCCCCTGTCCGCAGTGATCGCATAGGGCTTCCACCAGCAACGATGTAAAGTTACGTTGAACTCGATTTAATTTGAATAAAGTTAAAAAATATCCTATACTTTCGTTACTACTAACAACATTGAAGAATTCAAAAACAGTTCAGGGACACTTTGCAGTTAACTAGATTATTCTTTTTATTTTTCTTCACACTGTAATCCTGCATAGCGATGGAGCCGGCTTTTCATGTTGAAGCGTTATCTTTATTATTCTTGATGCCAGTTGTACATGGTTTTTGCTATTGTATTGTCGTTGGTTCCTTGTTCTTGCCAATTGTATTGTTGTTCATTGGTTTCTAAAAAACTCGAACCTTGTGACACCACTGCTTGTATCGTTTTGTTTATCACTTTAATATCTTTATAGCACCGCGCATACTTTATATACCAATGTGTAAAGAATATTTTCATTGACCCTTAACACTGCGTAATGATGTTGCAGTATTTTAATCTACACGAGTTCATTATTAATGGAAAAACCTGTTCAGAATTGTTCTCACTCCCCTCTCTAATACCCTGGCATGGGCCATGAGGAGACTTGAAACAAATGAATAAATAAAAAAATACAAAATTTCTTGTGTCAATTTTTGAGGAGAGCGGTCACACACTATCCATCCTATGCTGTCTATAATCTGATGAGAAAATTTCATCACCACTTTGATCAGCCTGACTATGCCCACAGCAGGACAAAGACCACTCGCATATCTCTTCAGTTAACCATACCCTGTGCAAGCTCCGCCACCTAATCTCCGCCAACTGTTTTAAATCACATTTGCCTGTTCATCAGCCCCCCCCCCCCCCCCCCCTGCTGCACTTGTTTCCTTTGGTTTCCTGTCTGTTACCCATAGCGACCATCGATTGTCTTACGTCCCCTGCGCCAGCCGATATCTTTTTGATTTTGTCTAGGGTGTCATCAAGTCGCATTTGTTCCCTGACCAACCCTGCCCTCTTGCTGTCCCTAAACATTACACTGACCATTTCCTTTTCCATAGCTCACAGCGTTGTCATCAATATAAGCTGAACCCTTCCATTAGCCTATAGGCTCCTGCCCTATAGGGAAGCACCGGCAAGATACAGCTGAAATGCTTTTTTTTTCTTAAGGGATACTCGTCAACTGCCATTCATGATCTGAGAAAACCTCCGAAATGCGCCCCACCCCATTCTTACTCTTATTTTACTCTCGTTATCCGTATCTGAGCTTACAACCTACCCTAAATAGACGTATTCTGTTGCTTAAGTTGCTGCAACAAGCTTGCTGGAAACAATGGACAGTGTTTTAGGTTCCTTAGCCTGCCCTATGCAACAGAGACATGCAATGAACTTTTTGTTTCCTTATTTTAAAGGACATCTGAGATCTGTATAAGCTCTGATTTTACCTTGCATGCTGCCCTCATGTATTCTTCACGCTGAGTATTTTGTTAGTCCATTTGTCAGAGTATGCACTTCATCATGTCATATCTTACATCGTTTGTCGTCTATGCACTTTAGTACGCATTTTGTGGCCATATTTTAGCTTTTCGTCTTTTTCTTTTATTTTACATTTCCCGCACCACTCTCTTTCCGAATATGTCTCTCAAATTTCCTTTCCCACGCAGAGTAGCATGCCAGAGATTTCTAAACGCCGGCTAAATTTTCTGCTTTTTAATTAAAGAGTTTCTCTCTCTCTCTTTGGAAATTCTTTACTGTTCCTTGAGCGAGCACCTATCTCGGTAACAGACACCACCCGCCGATCCACATTTTACAATCTTCGAATTTACACCTGTTCTTCCCAAACCAAGTACATCTGCTTAAAAATTATGACGGAAGCCAAAAGTCCCTCGAAACCAAGGAGCAGAGTCACTCTCATATTTTCTATATATTGGTTTGTTTCTTTATTGGGGCTTAACGTCCCGAAGCAACTCAGGCTATGAGGGACGCCGTATTGAAGTGGTCCGGATAATTTCGACCACCTGAGGTTCTTTAGCGTGCACTGACAACGCACAGCACATGGGCCTTTAGAATTTCGCTTTCATCTAAATTAATTAGCGGTGTTTAGCAATGGGAGATTAATAGAGTAATTATTTTAAAGACTGATTATAAAGCAGAAAAAAACGACCACATGCCTTGGGTGGGTTCCGAACCTAGGACCTCCGAATTTCGCGTTCTGTGCCCTATCAACTGAGATACGGCGACGGCTGTCCGATGTTCTGCTTTGGGGGTATTGATATGCAGTATACCGAACCTTCAGAGTGTTCGCCAGCACCACCCTCGTTCATAGCGGCGAAATGAAGTACAATCTGCGTGACCTTTGTGTGGAGTGCTCAAGCGGTGCACTTTTCTGCATAAAAATTGACATCTCGTGACAGCTGCAAACTTTAAGAGCAACGCTTGCGCGGACGTAGAGCCATATTGTCGTGAAAGCAATCTGGGCACGAGCACTTTCCACAGGAGCCACGGTCAGTATTCTCATTTAACTTTTCAGTGCGGGGCGCACTCCGCTCGAGCGCTCTACACAACGGGGGCGCAGACTGTACGTCCTGCATTACTGCGAGTGCTACGTAGAAACCAGGTCGAACGGTGAAGGCAGAAGCTGTGCGAGAACCTTCATATGCTACCTTTGGCATCGACTGCCAGAATCGAGACCCACGCCAACTATTCAGCAGAGCAGGCAACGGGAAAAAGGGGCTCGTTATGGCATTCATGACGGAAGCCAACAGTCGCTCGAAACTAGAAGTAGAGGGGGTATTTTTAATGTGGAGGCATTAAAGAGGTGGAGACACCAATTTGTGGTTGCGCATTCTTTGTTTCAAACGTTTCTTATTGCGCCAGGAAGCATGGTACAGATTCAAAGATTCATATGTTCACAGTGAATAATTTAATATCGCATTTTTAAGTCAATCATTTTCGGTTTCGGATTCTGAACGCCGAGTTGGACAGTGACGTCAGTATCTAGGATGCTCAACTACTTTGCCCGGTCACGTGAGCCCATAAAGTTGTGACGCACCTACTTCTGTATCGTCTGCTTTCTCACACACATGCTGACGAGCGCATGAAAACGAACAACGGCATGGCTAGTCCCAGCAGCTCGGATTTTGACGAACCTGATTACCATGAGGACATCAACTTTTTTTTTTGATCGGTCGCTAATATCGCCCTCGCGGGGTTCGCGTGAGGATGCGGAGCACTTTGCAAAATGCCAGTAAGCATGGCTAGTTCGCCAATACGTTGACAAAAACTAACCGAGCGAGTAGCGGTTTGCAGCAAATGCGGCTCGCCGGTGCGTCAACTGCGCTCACGTGGCTCGTCAATCGTGCCTCATGGCTGCGGCTGAGGCTGTGCCCAGCTCATCATACGTCACTGTATTTTTGTATGACGTCACTAAAACGTTGGTTACTCTACCATCGTAGTAACGTCAGCGTTGATCGCGCTATCGATGGGTCTAGATCGTGAGAGTTAGCATCTAGGTAATCTTTGGGACTGAATTAAAATATGTTTTACACGTTCGTTGTGTCCAACACCTGGCTTGAGTGCCCTTGCGCACAGAGGAATCCCATAGCAGGGTTTTTATATCCTAAATGTTTGGTGTCTCCATCCTTTTAAGGAGCTCGTGTCACACAAAATCGGGCATCGGCGTCAACGATCTTGATTTCTGCGAAAAATTCACGAAAAATCCTCAGAGGAGCAACCTAGGAGACAGGTGGGCCACCTAGGTCTCGTGACCTTTCGGCGTCATCACAACCTGCCCACCAGATTAAGTGCCCACCGTGGCAAGGGGCAGTTAAATTGATTGGTCGCTGGGCAAAATAAACCTTGGTCACACAAGGCCCGCCGGTGGGAGGATCTGCCAGCGAGGGCAGTGGCTTATAGCTTTACCACTGCACCACTGAGCCAGGACCGGTACAAGGACTACAAGGGATCGATCAGTTTAAAGTAGAGAACGAGCTATTTTTGATATATAGGACTTAAACCATCGCACTATCGTGGCGTACCCTCACGGCGGAGCTTAAGTGCCCATTTTTTAATACATAGTTGCTGTTGGTCATCAGTGGGAGATTATTATTTTAAACACAATTGATTAGAACGCATACGAAAAAAAAACACATGCCACCGATGGGATCTGAAGCAATCAGCTTTAAGGACCTACACAATGATATTCCAGCAAGCGTCTGGGATCGCATTTATTATTATTTTTTTTGTGATCGTGTTCTTTGGCTGTGCATTCTCAGCTTCTTTTGTTTCTCTTCAATAGCCTCGAAATTTTTACTATCAGGTCTGTCCAATACTGTTAATCCGACGACTGAGCGGTGGGAGGAGAGGCCGTCCGCCTGGGACTTATTAGTGCAGATGATGCTCACCGAGAGGTCCAAAGCTGCACCTCAATCCAATAAGCTCCTAAAATCGGGAGTATGGCGAGGGTAATGGCTCCTTCTTGCGCCAACGAGCTCGAAGTCAAGGCGATTGATACAGAATTAGTGCGGTTCCATTTTGGTTCGTTACCACCATGAGCATGGCCGCCTTGTTGGAGTATCCAGTGGCGTCAGTATAGAATGTGGATGGGTCGTTTCCAAGGGCGTGTGGGAGGGTTTGCACTCCGGCCCGTCTTCCTTTGTGCTGATCGGGATGCATGTTTCGTAGAATTGGTGCCACCTGCACCTTCGCATTGAGCTTGGGTGCCAGGCGCATTTGGTAGGGTGGCGGAAGGGATTTTGTGTGCCGGGTTCCCAAGGCAGACGAGGAGGGCCCTTGTGCTTCGAAGCTAGGCGTGCCTGCCGGCGCGCTGTGTTTCCGTCAGTTCTTCGATTGAATCGTGGGTGCCGAGCTTGACAAGGCTTTTCGTTGAGGCGTGTTGAGGAAGTCTTGTCGCCATCTTCACTCCTGATAGGATCGAGAACGTTTAAGCGTCTTAGTTCTGCACGAGTGAATGTGTCGTAAGGCATGTGAAACGTGAGGCAGCTGACGACGGGGGCTTCTGTGATGCGCAGCGTGTCCGTCTGTGAGACCACCACGACGATTGGGTGCGAGCGTACGGTTTCATAAGCAGCATAATGAAACGATGCTGATGGCTATGAACAAGGCGTATTTTGAAATTGTGATTGTGTGAGCAAAAATTAAAATGCAGTTTTTTATTACTGAATATTGGTTTATTTACGGGACATTTCCTCAGGAAAAATTGCGGGGGGGGGGGGGGGGGGGGGTGGCTAGGACATCTTACGTGCCAGTAATGCGAAATCATTGCAAATCTATTCGAGCTCTATTATATTTATATTCAAATTATTTATTAGCTCCATTTGAAAACTATTCTAATTATACTTTAATTATATGCCATTTCTATTCTTATTCTATTCTATTCCTTTGGAGTTGGCGCAGTTGTAAGTACTAAAACTCACTATTAACGGTTAACATTGCGTATTTCCTCGCCTTTAATGACGTAATGCAAGCTGGGACAATTGCGAATTTTGTAACGCAACCACTTTTTAGGCGATGCCAAGTTTTCGTGTCGATGAGCCATATAATGCTTTCCCATTAAAATCGATCATTCACTTCTATTCGGTTTGTAACTTTTACTACATCTGTGGTGCATGTATATTTAACTAAAATGAAGGAAAACTTTTAAGATTATTTAAGTCAGTTTCTGGCTAAAAGCACTTGTTTACGCACAGTGTTCTCGCATTCTTCATTCAAAGAGAAATCTCTTAATCTACCTGAGGGGCAAGTTGTCGAGTGGAAAAAATAGGGTCTCTGCAAAAACGTTCAAATGAATCGAACATTTGCGCTGAATTTAGTCTACAATGTTGCAATTCTCTCTCACCAGCACTGGTCTATAGCTCTGCCACAATAAAAATATAACAGTGTAGAGTGAATGGCACTTCGCGCACTCCGCTTTTGTGTTGAGGGCAAGGGTGCGAAGTCAGTGCGGATGAGAGGAGCTAGCCGAGACGGACTGATGGGGGAAAGGCCTCGCTGTGCAATTTCAACGGCTACCATCCTCTTAGCATCATTGAGACTGGGCAGACCAAGCAGGCAAGCGGTCCGACAGGAAACCAGAAGCCTTGAGTAGCAGCAGCAGCAGCACGCTAGCAATCTTTTCGTAATCGACACAGAAGCCCCGCGTTGCATCGTTCTTTATCAAAGAATCGCTGATGACGACCGCGGGCTGGTCGATGATTGTGTTAAGCTATCATTAAGAATTTCATTGAATTTCACCTGGGTTGCCTCTCGTTCTCTTAAGGTAAGGCACGCTGAGGTACTGGGCCTGGGCCGCTTTACTGCCGCTTTACTGATGGCGGGAACGCTGACTTTACGTCGGTGTTGTTTAGTGCCTCGCATTTACTCCACCAGGCGTGACTTGCAGGTAAACGACTATGCCACCTCCCTAACAGAATCAACGTGAGCTATGGCCGTCTCCAGGAACAAATGGCAATTTTTATTGCTAAAGGACGCAACGCGCACCTTTGTGCGACGGTTATATTAGAGTGCCAGTCTTCTCACCACGCCGACACTCAAGCTAACCAAATGGAGATGTTTAGGTCAGCAACAGGCTGTCACCAATGCAGATCGCTGCAAGTCGCCCTAGCTAGGATGCTTGCTAGTAGCGGCACTGTAACAGTATCATCATAAATGAATAGTGTAACTGCAACTCTTCTGTCAGGTTTTTCGATGGCTGGTTCGGCTGAAAACGTGAGAAATAAAATTCAGGACATCTGTAGTAGCACCGTGTTCGCGAAAAAAATTAATGCCAAGGTACACGTCTCGAGAGGATTCACCTGCAGCAACGAATTTTAACTTTGTCAGTGCGCATAGCCACTGGCGTTAAAACAGGGCCTCATTCCTTACGTTGAGCCCAGTGACGTTCTGGGTCAGTTGGTGCGACATATTCAAGGGTAAAAGGAACCGCGACACAAACAGGACGTAGGAAGTGAAGTGTACAGGACGAGCAGTTACTAGCGACTAGGGTTTATTGAAAAGAACGTGGTCGATCAAAAGCGTGCGCCTCCGCAAACCGCATCACAACAGAGTAAGGCGAACGTCCGTGACACATTCAGACAAAATTACTTTGAAAACTAATGAAAAGGAAAAGCGAAAAGGCATAAAGAAAAAAGCGTACCTATTTCGTCATGGACCGATACGTAGTCCATCCTTACGTATCTGTGCCCCTTACAGCGGCGTGATGCCAAGGAATACGTCTCCAGCGTTGTCATGGACCTGCAGGCACGGACTTTAACTGTGGCAGTGAACGTACCGAGTGGTGCAACAACATGGCCTCCTCCAACCTTAAGTACCTGTTCTCCTTACCACGGCGTCCTAACTTTATGCAGTGTTGTCGCAAGCGCACTGCTAAGGAGGGAGCAGTCTGAACCTGTGTCGAGTAAGACACCAATCTTGTGAGTGTCGATGAGGACATTGATGACTAAGGAGACGCTGCCTTCCCAAAAACGTACCGTTGTCGACATCAGGGGATTCGATCGGTGTGTCAGTAGAAGCTTTTCTGCGATAGGGCACTCGGCACCCTCGTCTCCAAAGTTGGCGTAGTGAGGGCTTCACAATACACGTTGTGGTACAAGCGCACAACTGCTCCAAGAGAGGAAGTAGCGCGTGAAAACGACCATGACTGACGGCGCGGAAAGGGTTGTAGGCTGCGCCGGTTGACGGCATATTTTCCAACCTCCTCAGCCCGTTCACCGAGATGGGGACAAGGGTTATCAGCAGGAAAACCTCGCAGTCCCAGCTGGTGATTTGGGCACTGCCGGTGGGCATGAAGGGCATCGCCGCAATGGTAGCAGAGAGGACGTCTATCTAGCGTGAACAAGTTGTCGGTATTCGTCGGCTCTTATTGCCGAGTCTCTCCGTAGGCAACCTGGTGCACAGCATGCACCGGAGAGATGTACGGCGGCACGCAAAGGAATCGTTAAGAGCGGCGCACCAGGTCAGCAAACTTCACAGGTTGTGAATTAAGGGTGACAGCGGAACTTCGACCGGAGAAACGGGCACTGTAAGTTCATCCTTAACTTCCTCGTGAATAAAGTTGTTGAAAAAATCAGATTTAAAAGTCCCGTCAAGTTTCTCCACTTTCTCGCTGACCACGTAATGGACAATGTCCCGAAGAGAGCTAGTACTGAACTAAGGGGCAATGTCTATTAGGATCAGCTTGAAATCAGGGTTCAACGGCTTTTAGTACTGGGTGTAGCCCTGCTACAGTACTCTCTCTATGATCGCAGCATCGGATAGAAATCCGACTACAGTTTTAGGCGCACTTCGCACAAGGCTACAGAACAGCTCGAAGAGGCCACAGAAGATGCCACTGCTTCTTTCCGTCAGCCATAGCCGGGTCAGCTCGCTTGCAAAGGCGTGTCACATCTTCTACGTACATCGTAGCGTTTTTATTCGAAAGCTGAATGGAGAGTTCGAGAGCCGCTCGGGTTTTTCATGGCGGTCGGTGCTACAGTATATATTAAAAATTTGGCTACAGAAATCTGGCGACGTGGGCGATATCGGCCCGCGGTTCTGCCACCAGACACAGACTCCTTTGTCGAGAAAAGAGGAAAACCGTCCGCTGGCTCGCTTGCACATCGAGGCGGCAAAGCATGGACCCCAGACACTACAATCTCCGGCAAAAGGTAATGAACTGTCACCGAGGTGCCTACGGGTGGGTGTGGACTGCCGCGCCAAAAAGGTTCATACGAGAAATTGCTGCATCGTTTTTTGGGGGGCCGTATACGTCCTCCGCCATGCCTGGGAAGTTATGAAGTCGTTCAATATGAAGTCGTTCATGATAGAATTGTCAGCCGACGACCACATACACTGATATTGTGGATGTTGTCCTCTTGAAGCTCCACGTTTCGCGAATAAATTTTAGGGAAGTAATTAGTTGAATTAGTCAAATACTTCAAAAATATATCGACAATTTGTTGTAATTGAGGAATTATAAACTATTGAATGCATAAATAAATTATACATTGCATTACATGCCATAAGTCACCAACATCACTAAGTAATTGAATAAATAGTTAATAGGCGTATATAATAATGTCTTCAATTACCGAATTGCATCGAACCTTTATGGGTAATTATTAATAATTTGTAAATTAATAATAACAAAGTTAGTAAATAAATTGAATTACTTATGAACTAAATAAGTATTTAATTAGTGCTTTGGTGTATTTATTGTACACTCTAGACAAGGGACCCACGTCTTCAGGTGTGGTAGACCCATGTTAGAGCGAAAACATGAAAACATGACAAACGGCAAAAACATAAAAAACGAACACACGCCAATATAATCGGCAATAGTAAGAGAAATGCTTTCGCGTTACTGCTGCACCTGAGATTAAGTACATCCCTGTAATTATGGTACCAGAAACATCAGCCCAGATCCAAGTATTGCATCCGTTTAGTCCTCTGCAGTGTATCTGCTGGTGCCGACACGCACTCTAAAACGCATGTCGAGGCCAACCTTGATGTTTGAAATTTGGTGTCGGCTATTAAGAATTTTACAGACGTTATCGTGCAAAAAAAGTTGCTGCTTTCGAACTAACAATAAAGTAAGTACAAGGAGAAGCGTTCCTGTCGCTTCTCTCTGTCTGACGCTTCTGACGTCAACGTCCGAAGCGTTCCTAACGGTGACTGATCAGCACCGCAGTGGTGAGTTCGTCTATTACCCCGCCAAAAGGACCTCTTAGCATACGCAAGATTCGATTATAGTGCTGGCTGATTGCTCTTCCAGCTAGCACAATCTCGAAATAACACCGAGGAACTGCCACTAGATGCAGTGCCAGACTTTCTTCAGGCACACTGCCCCTCTTTCGAGCTGTATCCGGGCGCGGCGGACACTTCATTTTGTCCAGTTGCCAATGTCAGTGGAAATCAGCCGCGCTCTACTGCATTTGTGTTGTTTGTTTAGGAAGCCTTAGAATTTGTCGGCGCAATAAAAGAGTCTCCAGCAGGAATTGCCATCACCGTTTCTTGCATAGGTCAGGCGCCGTGCTGTTTGAACTTTTGGCAACTTTTGACAAAATCAACATCTTATAGGAGGAATTGAAGGTATCTATACCAAGCAGTTCTGTACAAAAGCGTTTTTAACGGGAACCAGTTTTCGAGGGCAATTTTCGCTTTTGTTGTAAAGTTGTACTACGACAATCATGCTTGAATTTATTTGCTAATATTGCTTTTTCTGTCGTCAAAAGCGTTCCCCATTGGTTATCTGCGCAATCTTAGCGGCTCGATGCGAGGGACGGAAACACTATAAAATTAATATTTTGCCACACATCGAAATAATTCACAATTACCTTCGACATCTCCATCGCAATACATTACAATATTACAATATTCAAAATTTTTGTCCAAGAATGTTGGACATGACTCTGCTAAATGCAGCACTACTGGGTTTTGTCGACAAATATATGCGCAGAAACCATATCAAGAAAGTTTGAAAGGATCCAAAGTCATTTTTACTGAGCTTTCAAGAACTTTTTGGCACAGCATTGATACACGCGTCGTTTGCGAGATGGAATATTGAATTGTTCCAATAGAGCTCTCAAATAATATTTGTTTTAAATCTACGACAGTATCTTCAACGAGAAGCCATGATTAGCCCAACCTCACGGCTTACTCAGTTTAGTTTTTCATCGCGTCACTGAAGAATGGCCTCCCATCAAATGATGTCATTCGGTCGTTTCCATGTCGCATATGTGCACCAACTATCACAGACTCATAATAACGTAATTCATTCAGAGGACGCTTTTGTTTCGCCATATTTTTTCTGCCCACTATTGAATTTTGCGTTAAGAAGCGCGTACTTGTTAGAGTTTGCATTTTGTTACGCAAAATGTATGTTTTTTTATTTATTGTGTGTCAACCTTCCACTACGTAATGCACTCTTGTGAAAAATACTTTGCAAATAGATCCATAATGTTTCATTGTTCATGATGGCGCGAACCGCACTTTGGCAGAACGAACTAAAGGCTTTTTTTAACTTTCTTCTTTCCTCGAATATAGGTGAGATGGCTGTTTGCTCATTGCTATGTTCCTTGGAACGTTACTTTTATCCCTCCACTGAAAACGTTTTTTACTTAATAGCCTTGTCCAGTTCTTTTAGAAATATCGTTCGTTCTTTGTTTCATGACCAGACAACAGCACATGCATGGATGTGTGGTAAGCAATAGGCAGCAATGTGTCGACAGCTTCGAAGTGGTGCATTCTAAGCAAATGCAGTCGCAGTTTAAATCGCTAAAACGAAGCGCCAACTTGTGCGTTGTATTATTCATTTATTTTCTCCGTTTCGCCTCCAGTGTACAATGAGGAGTTTTCGCAAAATCCTGGAGTGCCGTCTACAAGACCAGTTTCCCGGACTTGGACCAACTACCTGTGTAATCACAAGGTACCGATAAAGTTTGTTCTCTCTCTGTCTCTCTGCTTGTAATAAATAACCAAAAACTTCTCCATAATGAGCGTTGTATGTAAAGCATTTTTGAACAATACACAGCTGAAGGAGTTCCCGCTAACTTCGAGCGTTTTCGAACGCTTACGATGCAAAGAGAGCCGCACTTAAGGACCCGAAGCGAATCGGATGGGCTGTGCAATTTTCGTTAATACTGCTCTCCAGTAGTCGCGCCGGGCTTGGCACTGTGAACATATTCTATCGACTTCTTTTTCTACTGATTTCCTTTGCAGAAAACAGCACGCTCTTAGAAAATTTATTCTAATGCTGAAGTATACATCAAGCAAAATATTATTTCCTCTTAGAGGTTTTACGCGCAGCGGAGACGCTCTACCAATCAAGAGAAAGCATTTTGGTGATATGCGTTATCGATAAGATGAGTGCACAGGATGGTAGAATGACGATGGTGTAATTTATTTATTTATTTATTTGAAATACTTTCCGGGTCCGAAGGCATTACAGAGGGGAGTGGTACAAAAGAAATACAGTGCATAGCTATACATAACTGAAGTTATATGATGGCAGAAAACACAGTTTTCTTGAAGTTCTCAACATCGGTAATGGCAGCCATGGAAGGAGGAAGGTCATTCCAGTCAGCGCTGGTTTTAGGAATAAAGGAATCATGACACACTTTTGTTCTCGAAAATGGAACACCAACTTTAAATATATGATCGGAATGGGATGAATTGTATGAAGGGCTCGAAAAAAGATGATCTTTTAATAGATGGTTATGATGATACAGTCTGTGGAAAAGACACCGTCGAAAACACTTTCGGCGCGAAGAAAGGTCTGGTAAGGCAAGAGTGTTTTTCATAGAGTAATGCTTGCGTAACGGGAATAGTTAGATAAGATGAAACGTGCTGGACGATTTTGAATTGATTCGAGTGTGTTTATCAGTGTGATTATATTAGGATCTCAAACTGCAGATGCATATTCTATCTTTGCATATTCTAACTAATTACGCATAACTGTTTTAGCGAGAAATGTCCTTAAGTTTGGCAATACCAGGAACGCGTACAAATCAACGAACGCTCTCTCACGCTTAATTAATATCGTAAAAGATGAACACGCTTCTCATTCATCACAGCTTCCCTTGCGCTTCGATTAATCGTATCTTGACCTACAACGCAAGCGTTCGAAACTAGAGGGCGCATGCAGCATTGCTGCGTCGGCCCTGCTGTTTTGCTGTGAGCGCTTCTTCGCAGTGCTCACAGGCTCTGAAAAACAGCATACGCAGATACTTAACCGATAACCCAAACACTGATCAAATGAGTAAGAATGCCGTAGTGCCGTGATAGCTTCAAGGTTTTTTTTCCCTAAACGACTATAACCCTTCTCCCAAAACAGATGAAAACTGTTTTAACAGTGAAACAACTGCTTCTCGGCCGGTTTGTCGTAAAAAAAAAAACTAGAGTAAGTTGGAAACATTTATATAAAGCGCACACGGGCAACCTAGCTATTCACATTTATATCTCCAAAGGTGCCTTTGCATGCACATCCTTCCAACGCACGAGGACAGCAGCAGTTCGTGGTCATCGTTACTAACAATGACTACAGATGCATCTTTGTCCATCAAGTAAGACATCTAGCTTTATGGAGGTCGAAGCGCGAGCAGTGAGTGTATGCTTTTCACGATGACAGCTTGTTTTGAGGTACGTGTGATGCCTCTGAAAAGCTGTCAAGGAATGATAAATGGCTTCCTTTTCCGTCATAGAAACAAATCCATAATTTTTTTTATGCACAAAACATTTGCAGCGAAAAACCTACACACGCAGGGCACTCAAAGCAACCAAGGGTTACGAAAACTAGGTCCGAGCAGCAAGAGCTAGGTGTGGCTGCGCCCCAGGTCCCCGATGGTCTCTGCCACCTCTGTGGGGCTTCTGCTATTCCTCTGCCTGGGTAAGTTTTCTGGTAAAAAGCCTGAAGTGTCATCTTGGGCGCGACGGCCCCACATGGCTAATTTAATTCGTGCAACTATTAAACTCTTGTTTTGGGCTAGTTGGCTTGTGCTGATAGTAAGGTAAAGACGGCGCGACCAACGATGCCACAGAAAACACACAGGCGCTGATCCTGTCGTTAGTGTATCTTCTCTGGCCCCGTTGATGGCGCCGTCATCATTTTTTTTGTTATTACTATTAATATCAGTTCATGTGATGAGTACCAAGTTTGTAGCATCGTGTTTGCGGCAAGAAAGCCTAAATAAAAAATTTCATTTGAAATTTACCTACCCACTGAGCTCTCCAGCCAGTCTTGCTGCAACATGTATATACTTACCGGCCTTCAGGATAGACCTTGGAGCAAGATACAGATTTAAAACACGGGAATGGCGGAAATCATTTTGAGTGCAGGTGAGTAAGACGAATGAGTTTAGTTGAAACCATTCGCTGTAGTGAATGCGCATAATATTGCAGGAAGGATTTTTCTTGTTTGTCCGGTTGTTTGTCCGGTTTGTCCAATGTATCTCTTACCGCATTGGAGCGGCACGTCATAGATGACTTCCTTGTCGCATTGTACAAACCGGTAGGTGCATCAACACTAGACTGAGAGAACACGCCAACTCATGCCGCCAGGTAACGCACCCTGGCAATCTGGCTTCCCACTGTCACCATTGCAAATGGAACCCTCATCACATTGACGCAGCCATCCAAGGCCACGCCAATACCAAACAAGAAGAAGGATGCAAGCCTCACCTGGATGACACCACCATACTTGGTCACGGGAAAACAAAAACTGAACGTGAAATAGTTGAAGCCTTCAATATCAGGACTTGTGGAACAGAAACCTGCGTCAGCACACTATCAATAGCTCTCGAAGATAAAGAAGTAGACTGGTTAAGGTCACTGGCCAGATTGTAGGCAGGAAGGTGAAGGTTGCGGTTCAGATGCAAATTGATTATCTGGTGTGTAGATCATTTGTGCCATCCAACTTTGTATAAAAGCGACACGTTTCTGTCAAATAAACTAGTTGAAAGTATGCGCTTCGTCCGTTTGTTTCCGTGTGTATGTTCCTTGTAGCGCGAATTATCAGTATGAAGCACCAACTAGCCCCCGCTCTTGCATTGTTATCAAGGAGAAACATTTTTCAGAAACAAACCACCGCTTTGTTTTCAATATCGTACACTTTAAGTAGTTCTTCTTTCCGGTTTTAGAATACATGGAAAGCTTTTATTTTAAAATAGCAGTTTTAGTGCAATATCGGTCTGTCCATAACAAGACAGCATTGCAAGATGAAGCCCTTGAAGCAGAAACCCTGCGTCCTGCTTGTCAGAACACGGCCTCTCGCACACTGACCATGTCAGCAGCACAAGTGTCAGCATATGCTTAAGTTACTCTGATGCAGGATATATCACTCCACGTCTGCTTGTCTGAAACCTGCAGTACGAGACACTAAAAAACCTACCAAGTGATGACAAGCACATCCAAATGCTTCCATGATCTTGCGCGCCAGCTGCAACTTGTGTGTGATTCAGAAGAGACGGTCACTAATTGAAGCAAGCCAAGCTCCCGGGTATTTGACGTCAATTTAGACGTTTTCTCCGAACAGCATCTACACCCACCCCGTGGGAACTACAACGCAAGCATTGCTCCAAAACGGATGACACATGACAAACAATTTCAGCAAGAACGCTATGGTTAAATAAATTCAAGGAACAGGTTTAATTAACAGGCGACCGGTGCAAATCTAAGAACATGTGCAAGCTATTTCTTCTCAATGGGGGGCTTTGTTTCACTGCAGTGACAATTTTTGGGGCGTTCAGGTTGTCTCACTCGGTAGCGGTAGTATTGTACAGGCAGATTATTATAACGAGTATACTATGTGTTTAATACATGATCGCATGAAAGGTATACTGTTGGCCATGAGCCAAGGACTGCGCAAGCATCAATGTCTACACCCTCATCTCTGCTGCGAACAAATTTTGCCCGTCGGAGCGGAGCTCTTCAGGAGAGCATACTAGGAGAGCCCAAAAGGAAAGTCGCTTTTTGTGCGCTCAAACTGAGATGAAAACACCATCAGTAATGCATGCGCGTTCGAGTACCGGTCATTCCTCCGACCATAAAGTTGTCCTCCAATGATCACACAGTAAACAGCTCAATGCACAACTTATCGCCTTCAGCCAATTTCGTATGCAGTCTCATGACGTAAGCATTTGCACATAGGCTCTCTTCGCAAAGACGAAAATACTTTTCTTTATGTTTACTGATATACGTAAAGTAATTTTTGGACTAAATTTACCTTGCCTCGTTGTCGTACCGGCGGACAACAACAAAACGAGGAAACATAATACTGGTGTAAGCCTGTGTGAAAACATTCGAAATCATCCGCATATTCAATACTTTTTGCAGTCGCTTTCCTGGACGCGGAATGCTGTTCTGCTGAAAAAGATAACCATGAATCAACAACAGGGATCCAGTCTCGTGACTGGGCTGCATTACTTCGAAGATCTGCCTACAGACCTTTTCATGGTACGGCCAACCTTTGTTGTCTCATTCAGAGTGCCTTTTCTCTCGGTCCTTTGAATGCTTAGTACGACGAAGAGAAAGAAAACATTTTATTCGGAAGACAACGACAAGCCTAAAGAATATGCCTGAATCCCAATTTTCTGTGGGTGGCACAGATAACCACTTTGCCTTTGCAGTTCTTTCTGCTGAGCTGCGGTCAAACCATGATATGGTACTTTCTGCGGGTTAAACAGCCTCACTGTCACTGTTGTAAGATGTCGTAATCGAAAATTAACATTTTAACCTCCTCCTAATTAGGCTGTTATTGAGGGCGACCATAACACGGGTAGTCTTGATTATGTGCTCTCTTTAATCATGTGTCCACGTTGGCCTAATGTATGTGCTTCTTGGAGCGGGCGCTCTGATAGGATGGAGTGAGGCAGTGGAGCTGGGGTTCACACTTATTAGACTCGCGGAATAGCCAAAAAGCTGTGACAATAGGGCATCCAAACCCCACTCCGTTCTATCTCTTGTACGGTTATCTTTTACAAAGCTATGTTTAACTGGACTGTTTTCCAAACTACAGAGCGTCGCCGGTCGTAGTATGTTGGAGCAGGCAACTGCAAGTTCGGACTTCTGGCCGTCAGAACGTTGTCAAATTGAGCAAAAGATTGCGCTCTCTGAAAAGTATGGTCTTCGCGTTGCAGGTAAAAAAAATATGCCTAACCATGGCTTCCTTGGAATTGGTGCCTTAATGCGAGGGCGCAGGGTATGGCTTACCTCCTCCCCTCTTAGGAATCAGTGGGACAGCTCCAAATGCTTTAGCCCTGGTTTACCTTGTAGTTCAGAAGAAAGTGAAAAGGTTGGATCGAAACTGGTGCTCATGAGTACAGATATGTGGAGTAAACTTTCCTCTTTAGCCCTTCATTTTTGTCACAAAAGATAAGTATCATCAGTGGAGGAAATAATACGGGAATAAAACAAATTGAACGATTTATTTTGCTCTTTCAAACAGATGGCTTTGCGCATGGCAGATGGAGACACTACGGCCGCCACTATCGCCGTCATTTGAGGCGTTCAAGACACAGGCTGCGCAAGAAGATTCACAGACGTAAGATTATAAAGCGTGACGTTTCTTTTTTACACACGTTAAGTAATTGCCACCAACAAAGAGACTTTGCACCACTTATTTCGCTCCCGTAAAAAAATATGTAATTGACTGTTCTGCAATGCATTTTGTGCCCTGCAACTTTAAAAAGAATTTCCATTCAAAAGCAGCTCGTCAGTAGTATTCTGTGAAAGGTGTCTCGAACCATGGAACGTAATACATTTTTACTGGAGCGTTAGTTATTCATTCTAAGACGCATTTTATTTCTCTTCGTCAATTTCCACTTCAGCCTCCTTTAACTTAATGAACTTATTTAAAAGCAACTATGTTTACATTTTAAAGCGGGGCAGTAAAAAGAACGTGAAATTTTATTGATATTGGGCTGTACTTGCTTGCGAACACTATTTAAAGTATACTGATAACATCTTGTATTTGAATAATAATTTCTTGATATTTGAGAAACAACAGCTCGAAACTAAACTAAATGAAGCTGCGAATTTTACCTTTCTTGAAATGAGGTCAAAATTCTTTATTACTCTTAGAGTTCTAGTGCCGAGAAAAAGAATCAAAATGCAGTAACAAACCGATCTTTTTGTAGGGACCTAATTACCGTTCCTTCTTTGTTCTTGAATTGTGAGGTAAGGCTCCAGGCTGTCCAAACAGCTAAGGTTTCAGGCTTCGTTTGCGACAGACGACTAACTGCCTTTTGTCCAACTATTCGACTGCTGAAAGCTTAACAGAGCGGCACTAATGGGAAACCATCGCGGTCACGCAAAGCGAAGCTCATATATTGACAGCATAGAGCTTTAAACTACGACAGCGATATCTGAAGGGTGGCTGTGTGCTTCTCTTGTAGAGCCCCGACAGCCCATGAGGCGTGCGGGCAACGAATTTCAGTTCTGGTGTAGCTAAGAACGCGCAGACGTCAAACAACAAGCCAGCCTATGTCTAACTGCGGTACAAGAGCAGTCGTAGTAGTAGTGGTATATTAAACAAAAAACTAAAGCAAAAGGTTCTGCCGGCCGCTGAAAACGCTACTTCTTAAGCACTGGAATGACAGCCCGCGGAAATAAAAGGAACAGGAAGAGGATATGAAGTGAAGCACAGAGTGCAGCAAAAGCGACAGAATACAAGTGAGCACTGTACACTTTATAAAACATAACAAGTGCACAACGAAAAATTGCGCTTGTGCACGATGCTCCTGCTTCAGTGGCCGAAATATCGTGTCGACTTAGGCAGTTATAGCGTTCCATCACGCTGATGACAAGCAGGATGCGGTGACATGGGGAATAGGTGTGAAGTTATCAGAGAACTAACAGATTGCTACTAAGCGCTATTTATTCGGAGTTCGTTTCGGTGCTCAGTATGCTTGCATCCCACTGTTATTGGGGTTTTGGAGTTTCAGTGTCTTGGAGTATCGGAGTTTTCAAGTTTCGGAGTTTTGGAAAGACAAAAAGAAAGCACTACAGCCCCAGGCAGCGGCCAGTGCAGCTCTGAGCGGTACTTGGGTCGTTTTTTTATCGCTGTGAAAACAATCCTTTAAGGATTCAAAAACTTAGCTCTAGCGCTATATTAGCTAAGTTATTCTCGAATAAACCTCTGTAGCACAACAAAGAAAATTACCGTTTGAAACACAAAGCTGTAGTGCTACGTGTCGGTGGCGTTCCACGGGGTTGCAGGATGTGTCTTGCTAGACAAGGCCAGACAAATAGGCGAACGTCCAATGGCGAAATTTCCAACTCTCTTACTTGAAAGAAACACGAGGAAGGGAGGAAGGAGTTGGGGTTGGAAGTAGTATGGTCAGAATTGGGCACTAGTGTACGAGTACGAGTGCGAGTGTTTTTCTCAGGACAACCACCATTCTGTCTTTCTCAAACAACAGCGGCGTACGATGCTTCCAACGGCACCATCTTGTAAGCGCGTACTCAGAAGCTACGATTTCCCTTCGCCTCTCTGCAATAAATGCAATGGCTAAGCTGTAGGGGCTACAGATATTTTTGAAAAATTGCAGTATACAAGATGTAGGCATAAGCTTAAATATAAATTATATAACGTGTGTATCCAACGATTGATCGATCTCTAGACGCATATTTGATACGAGCAAGAGGATGAGAGGTTAGTATGCATAGACCTTGAGTTGATATTTGCGTGCACGTGCAAATCTGCAAAGTCATTTTTACCATGTAGCACTAACGCGAATCCACAGTTGCAATTACATTATAATAACAATTATAACTAACGAAAAAAAAACCGCTTTCAGGAGAACGTGCTCATTTTTCAATGTACTTCATGGAAGTAGGCGCCCAACGCAAAGAAATCCATATCGTTTTGAGTCCGCCCTCGTGATGGTACTGTCAAGGCAAATCTACAAAACGGCTGGTTGTGAATTTGAAGGAGACCATGTGTGTGTGTTTTTTTTTTCACTTAGTGCTTTTTGTAAGTATCCGCCTATTTCTTCCATGTCTAAATCCTACTAATCGAAGACCATTCGCGATTCTTTCCAGTGCTCCGAGAATGGCGCCGATTTCGAACGCAAGGAGGTCCTCCAGAATTTGCCCACTTTATTCAATGGCTTAGTCATAACAACAGACTGCGTTACATTTGGTTTCCAGCTGCGCCTCGTTTTGTCTTGTGGTGGCTGCGTGTAGGGAGACATCGCTTTGGTAGACATTGGCCAGAAGGTATTAAAGCCTACATTGAATTTGAACACCCGCAAAACAATATTTTCCTGCTCCAAGAAAAATGGCCCACCCAGAAGCTTTTGTACAGATTTCGCAATTATCCAGGATTCATCCAGTTGTGGAGAAGGAGAAATGATCCTGAGATGGGTTTGCTCTGGGGGCAAGCCAGTCCGATATTTTCTCAGAACTGGCATAAACCGGCCATGCCCTCTTCATTTGATGTGATGTTCCCGAGAATGAAACATCGTGCAACTCCGGTTTATCTCCAATGGTGGCAACGCAGAGCAGCACCGTCGCGTACAGCTCAACGGGCGGCAGGAAATCAAGGATACCAAAGTGGTTGGCAAGATTTTTCACTCCCTCTTCGTGAAGGACAGTGGTCTGAAGATAAGTTAGCACCTGGCATTCAACACGTACCTGATCGCCGTCAGTGGCGGCGACTTGGCGGTTTACAAGGCGGCAGCAAGTGGCTGCTTCAATGGAACCAGAACCTAAATGCTGGTGTGCAGAAATTTAGTGGCGGTGCTAACCTTCCTTCTCAACGGCCCCAAGAACAATACAGGATATTTGGTGAGACGCTACCTTCCTTTCTCTGGCGGCAGAGAGCAACGAAGCCAGGTCAAAACATCGGCTGGAGAGAAGGCAACATGGGAGCGCAATCGATCTCGCGAGGCTTTGCTAACACCTTCAAAACTCCACAGGAAAGAATGCAAACAACTGCTTTTCTTAGAAGTCCGTATTATGAGCGTTTGAGGCTGCATGGTGGACAACGTGGTTTAAATAGGCGGCACCTTATCAATACCGAAGATTGGAAACAAGTACAGAAACAGCCTAGCACTGGATTTTTATATTCTAGAGAATGGCCAGATGCGCTTCGAGTTAAGAGCTTACGTATGACACCTGGCCACAGAGTTCTCTGGCAGCCGGAAAGAGACCTTGGCAGCATTCAGCAGTCGCCGCAAAATTACAAATATGGTGAAAGAAGACTCCATCTGCTTCGTAACCAATACGGGCGTGACTCTACGAGTACAAGTGTCCAACTTTCATGGCCTAGACATCAAAGTATGCCGGGGCTGGGCGGACAGCCATCTTCTGAAGCGGCTTTTGTAAATTATTTTCTGCCCGATTATAACCGGCTTGCAATAACACAAGGATCTACATCGCAGCTGGACCCTTGGCACATGCGCTGGCTGAGCGGGGATGTAAGACCGGGCCTAGAATTAAACGGCAATGAGCAAAAGCCTGCCAACAGAGTTGGACGTCAGGAACCTTGGACAACTAGGCGACTAAAGCCCAGCTATCATATGTGGTGGCAAGACATTGGGAGATACGGCCCGAACAGACAATGGTATAAACAAAACATGCGTATTCGCGGATTTCGGCCGGTGATTGAGCAGTCCCGATGGCTGACTCCTATAAGTGCCCGAGAGTCCGGTTATTGGAACTGGAGGAACGGAGCTGAATGGCCTGGCTTTGTTCGGTCGAGGCCGCAAAATACTGTCAGGAGCGCAGGGCGAAGCCAGAGCGGTGAAACAACTCCTCTGAATGAAGGACAGAAGCGTGGAGCTCAGGATCGGCTCATTTTTTTGCCTAAGCTACCTTTAGGAAAACATGGTGAGCAACCAGAGCCTTGGTTATTGATGTGGACACAGGCAAATGGAATGCCTCAAATTAGGCAGCGACAGAGTACCCCTGAAAATTTTGAAAGTGCGCCTGAACTTCTTTGGTGGGGAGCTCGAAATGAGCCTTATATGAGAATGCATCAAATTATTCGCAAAATACCACTGCATCAAGAAACGGAAAGGCTTCAAAACACTCAGCAGATTTCACCTAAGGGCCACCACGACATGTTATCGACGTGGTTGCTGCAGAATGAGGGCCTGCCGCACCGTTACAGGCCATTTGGGCCTTACTTACGAGAACCTGGTATGCAGCGGTCGCTTATATCAGAGGGGTCGCCCTTTTATTTACCTTCGCAGGAACATCGTAGGTGGCCCGGCTACGTGAACATGTGGCGGGAGGGTGGAAAGAGCGGTGGTCTACAAGGTACGCAAAACTACATATTTTGGGCACCACAGCGTGGAATTTTTGGGCCTACTGGCAGGTGGCAGCTTGAAAATAAAAATCCAACACAGGATCACCAAAGACCTCTCAGTGCACCTCGACCGGCAGGTGGAGCGGACTTTAATCAACCACGTGCAGTACCTGTGCGCTCACAATGGTGGCAACAGCAAAGGGGGCCTTTTCTTAATTTCCGGTGGACAGAGAGAAACCTGGCACCGCAAGTAAATTGGAAAAACCCAAGCGAAGGCTCACCAGAGCCAATGACTGTTCAGCAAGGCCGAGAAAATATGGCAGGTTTTGGACATGTCCCGCAGTGGATACAGGAAGGAATAACAGGTTTTAATAGGAGATGGCAGCAAGGCTACAGAGAGCCTAGAGCTAACGCACCTGAAGTGTACAGCAATTTACGTTCTTCTGGACTCGGCCATGGCGCACAACTGATCGGAATGACACCTGTGAGGCCAGCCGCATTGCAGTGGTGGCAATACGGAGGACGGCTAAGAAATAATGCTCCCTTGCGTGAATCCGTCCGAAGAGAAAAAACGAGCGAAGAACCGATCATCAGACGTGAGCCCGAGGTATCATGGTGGAAGCAAGCCGAGAAATTGCCTAGTGAAATGCCTGCAACAGAAGATCATCATACGACAGGGTTGAATCAACAATTTTCCAATCCCCAAAATGGCTACACATTTTCTTGGCAGCCGTACTTCTGGCGAGGCATTCAAGAGCCGAAAGAGTCTGCCGATGATTTGCAATGGGCCCAAGAAATTTTCAGAACACGCGGAAACCGGAACACGCCTTTCAAGCCCTTCCTGCCCGAGAGGCGACGGCCTCGGTTTCAAATGATAGCTGGCTTCCACCCTACACCTGGACATCCTTTATTACCGCAAAATCGGCCAAGATATTGGCAATACGGAGCGGCTGGTGTTAGGTCTGGAGGAGATGAGGAGCCTCCTGGGTATCTCAAAGCACTCTATGGCCAAGACAAACAAAGCGGCATTTGGAAGAAGTTCCCTGCTGATGTAGTTTCGGGACAACCGGCATGGTGGGTCCACAAGAAAATTCCTAACTGGTGGAAAATACAATGCGGCAGATGTGCGCAGGAGTACGGAATTCCAAGGGTGCCTTACAAGATTGTTTGTCTGCAAGTACCGCAGTCCACAAACGTGTGGCAGCTGCTGCAGCGAGTTTTTACCAGCCTTGACAAAAACCGACATTAAGAAACTAATACCGCTAGCGAGAATTTATTTTGCTTTTTACAGGTATTGAATAAAGATTTCCTTAATGTCTCCTCTGGTGTGTTCAGTAAATGTCCCGTCAGCACACTGAAATTTCCCTAAGCGCACGCATAAATAAATACAAGACAAGCTACTGAAATGGCATCCATTTGAATGGCAACGAGCGATAGACACTTTGAGATGTTTATGGCGATGCATATTGCAATGGCTTCTCAACGATCACAGGGCATTGCCCCATCCTGCGGCCTCAGTACTACCAGGTAGGTACAGTCAAGATAACTATACACTGCATAACAATATACACACAATATGTACTGAATATTGCGCATTCAAATGGAAATACCACCAATCTCTGCTTTTTTTTAATACATAACAAAGACGGGAAGACCAAAGCGCCATTCCAGAGAAGCGCTATTCTTTTCGCGCTTTGAAAAAACAGCATACCTGCGTGGAGCGTTTAAATAGTGACAGTGTTAAGAGAAGAAGAAAACGAGAAAATTAGCACCTTGAATTAAAAAAAAAACTGGATTGAAATTTGGTTGCACTGCTGTGGAAAACCGCACAATCTATCACAAAGGCAAGATATATTTTCTTTGAAAAGAAGACGCGAAATAAACTACGTTTTGTGTTTAATAATGCTTACGTTCTGAGGTGCAAAATTCCCAGCAAGAATGAATGACACCGTTGTAGGGAGCTCCGGATTCCTGCGTTCTCCAACGAGCGCCGATATCTCGCACGACACGGGCATTTCGCATTTACCCTCCAGCGAAAGGCAGCTGCCGCGGTAAGTATTCAGTCCCAAGCCCTTGCACTCGCAGCCGAACGCAAAATAAACAATGTCGGTGCGTCACTGCTGTATGTAATTCTAAGATATAAGCTTGAAATAAGATACGTCTCGCTCCCAGGCGACGTTCTTTTAATGCCGGTGACGTTAATGAGCTGCTGCTGAAGCTCGAGAAATGACAGTCTGCATAAACTGCGGTTTAAAGCAGCGTACTGTGAAGGAGTTCCTGCGCAATGGGTCCAACGAAATCTTAGCCGTTCTTAATTGAGCGTTGTTTATGAAAATGTCGCCATTCACTTTAACCCAGTGAGTAGATGGGCGCGGACTGTTGAAGATTGGCCTGTGGACTGTGGAAGCAGTCTACGGCTTGTCTAGCCTAAACGATAAACGTCACACTTGGCATTGTCTATGTACACAATGCTCAGCTTATGGCTTCTGTTTGATTTCAGACATCGGTAGCATTTTTTATACTTACCACAGGCACTGGCATTATATCCCTCAATACACTCAGTCACTACATCAACGAATAAATTTCGCTTAATAAGGTGTTTCTTCGCCACGTTTTTTGCCCATGCGTCTCAGGACGAGCGCCGGGGTGCGGGAAGGTGTTTACATGGTAAACCAGATACATCGGGAGGCTTCGGACGGACAGCGACGAAATCCAGTAATGGGAGCCCTAATACTCGCGCACGACAACATAGCCATAAACACAACATAACTCTAGCTATCTTCGTAAGCTATCTACCCCCCTTGCATTGCGAGAGAGAGTGCGCGACAAAATGAACGCCCCTTTTTATATTCATCTATAAGCGGCCCTCGTGTGATATCGTCTGTTAGTCTGGTTTTTCCGCTAATCCTGTGCGCCATGGATCGTTTCGCTAGCTCCACGCCCTGCTGAATTTATTCCTGCGCTTCATGCAGCTAGAGGTATTGTGGCGATCAGTTAGCTGCCCTTGTAGTTGAGACCGCCGAAAATGTATCAATACTCTTTTATTTGCGTCGGAAAGGGGAAGACGTTTTAAAAAGGACAATACAGTGTCACCGCCGTTGAATGTAGTGATCGTCTAATTAGTGGACCGTATACCGGCAGAAAACAAACTTACAAAGCACAAAATGAGCTGAGATTTAGTGCACGCTGGGGCATGGAACCTGCTCTGCGATGACCAAGTCGTTCACAAAGTCCATACTATTCACGCACCTTATTCGAAAAGATATCTATTTGTTCTAATCCGACTTTTTTACATAACATGCTTTTAGAGCATCCGTCCGTGGCTAACTCAAACAACCATCGTTCGCACACGCGGCGAACCTCATGCTGAACACGGTGCCGAATCTCAGGCCAACCATCAAGCTGAACTTTCGAAAAATTTTTGTCTTTACGGTACTAAGTTTGGCTCAGCCTTGGTAGGCTCGGCTCCCTCAAGGTTACGAATAGTGTACGGGTTACCTGCAGCCGCACATAGCTTCCTTTGTGTACGTCAATTTGCTCTCCATATCACGCGGAGCAGGGACGCCACCTGGCGTAGAAGCGAGTGCTTTTAAGATCGAGGCCAAGTATACAAGGTCTGTTAGAAAAGTATCCGACTTTATTTCTTTTTACGAACACCTGATGGATTTGAATCAGGCACGCTTGCACCAGACTACCTTGAACCTTCCTGCGTATGTACAAATTTTTTCTCGCCTGCCGATAGCGTCAGTAACTGGCACGCAGCGTTTGAGTGAGGCAGTGCGCAGTGCTCTCGTCGGTTTTTTATGGCAAGGGAAATGGTGGAGCGACGTGGGACCGGGACCATCGAGTGACTGTCCGAGAAATTGTGGAAGAGGTGGACATCACCAATTTTTCTGAACATGCCATTATCACCGAAAATTTGGCCATGGAGAAAGATGCGGCGAAATTCGCACCGAAGCTGCTCACGGTGGAGCAAAAGCAGCTTCGTGCTAAAGTCTCACAGGATATGCTGGATTCCACAAACAGTGACCTGGACTTCATCAACACCATAATCGCTGGTGACAAGTCTTGGGTGTACAGGTACGATCCGGAATCCAAATCTCAGTCGTCACAATGGCAGCATTCCACGTCACCAAGACCAAAGAAGGCCCCCGAAGTGCGCAGCAATGTCAAAGTGATGCTGACTGCTTTCTTTGACACCCTCTGTGTGGCACACCACGTGTACGCACCCCACATGGTAAACATTGGCCAAAAGAATACTACAGGGATGTCCTCCGTCGCCTGCCTGGTGCTGTGCGGCGCAAGAGGCCGAAGTTGAGGTCAACAGGAAATTGGCGCATCCATCATGACAATGCTCCTGCCCATTCCTCGCACTAAATTCACACTTTTTTCGCGAAAAACCAGACTGCTGTAGTTCAACAGACTCCTTACGCTCCTGATGTGGCCTCCTGTGACTTCTGGCTGTTTGCTAACATCAAGAGGCCATTTTCAGACAAGAGAGGACATTATCGCTGCAACGACAGCTGAGCTAAACTCCATTCCGCAAGGGGCCTTTTCGGAATACTTCCAACTATGGCCGCACCACTGGGAGAAGTATGTGGAGTCCCAAAGAGACTACTTTGTAGGTGATTAGGTTTCGAACGCTCCAGTTATGCCATTTTTTTTTATTCGACAAAAGGTCGGATACTTTTCTAACAGACCTCGTATATGAACGAGCGCTATCACACGACATCAGCATGAACAGTACTGGCACTCAACGCACCAAAATAGCGGAGGAACTCGCGTCACTCTGGACGCCAACGTATCCGGCTGGGAGCCACCCTGGAATTTGCAATGCTTTTTCGTGTACTGCAAATCATGGTTTTATTCACTTTCTGCAAAAAAATGGGCCGTTTTTTTTTAGATTGCAGGTTACATCCCTGTGCTTGCTTCCAGCATTCGCTTTCACCAAGTGTTCAGTAGTCGTTTGAGTCAGCGGCGACAACTTGTCGCGCTTTCAGATCGACTAGGTTTTTTACAATACGACATCGTTAGAATGGTCGTTCGGGTGACAAGCCGTGTGCGGTGTTGCAATATTTCAGGATTGGCCGTGAGAACTGTGACGTCACACGATGAGCTGTTGATTGAAAATCATTAAAACGCAAGTTATACTTTGGCTTTAAGGTTGTAACACAATCGAACTGACATTGTGACATACAATTAAGGCTGTAAAGTAAGTTGATTACGCTGAAAATAATACTCGAAATTGAACTCATGACTCTTGGGTTTCGAGTCAGACATGCTGCCCCTAGGCCATTAAAATACACGTTCGTTTCAGTTAGTTAAAGGGAAACCTTGTGCGTCTTGCGGTGTGTCACGTGTTCTAGTGTGCCCATTGATGTATGGTAATGAATATGTGTATTCAAAAAGGGGACTAATTGAAAAAGTAGCAAATAATCGATACGCTTTCCCTACCATTACGATGGAGCTTAAAAGTCCCCCTTATTTTCTTTGCTTTCGTAGACTTCAGGGGAACGTGTAGCTAGACCAAGGGCCGCGAGTGATGACCTGCGCCTCCTTTTGCCTGGTGAGAACGAAATTAAAAACAGATTACTTTCTCTTCAATTAGATCAGGCAGAGCAAAGTCAAGCATGGGATTATTCAATGCACATTTAAAAACGTCAAGGCCTATAATTACCAAACTTTATGAACTCTAGAATACTTTTATAGACTGTAGGAAATACTGTGAATGTCATCACTTAGGTTCACTATCTGGTAGCTAGAGGCGACGGCTCTGATAACTGGACTATATGACACAATATCGTTTTTATTGTACATAAGGAAAATGTGAGCACGAAACACGTCGCTGTCGAAAACAGCATTTCTAAATTTGTACCACTCCTTTAGGCCCACGACTTGTCCAGCTGGAAACAACGCATCGTCTTTGGGAAGTTTGGAGCAGGCGCTCAAACAACGGTCGCGTGCTTCACCACGACTGTAGATAAGCAGCAGGCAGCTGCTGTTAGGAAAGCGAGAAAGTTTAGGCTTGAAGGTATAAGAATTTCTGTACATACACTAATTAGCATAAGGAACATGTGCATAGGGTACATCGTATGCACAGCCATAATGTGTGCCCTATGTACACTGCCCTATGATGTTTTACCTGACACTTTCTGCAGTTTTTAAGAATAGCCTTTTTGAGCTAGAACACAGCTTTTTCGACAAAGGATTCTCAGTGCTACAGTGCATCAGAATGTAAATAGACGTTCTACCAGGCAAGGTGGCTAACTAATATGAATAGTTAACTTCACAACTGCTACCCGTAGGCTCCTGATTTATCGAGACGCATGAAGCCCACCGTAATATCGATGGCCGTTTTTAGATTTGGAAAACTCTGCTGTGTTGTTGTGCTTGCAACTGAAGGAAGAAGGCAACAAAAAGTGCACGGGTGCGCTCACAGGCTCGAGGTGAGCCACAATCACTGCCACGTGCAGACGGCGAAGATGTGGAGGAGTTATGAGAGGAAGGATCGAAAGAAGATACGCGCGTGAAAACAATCCACTTCGCCAAAGCGACGACGAAGTCTTTAGCAACAAATACACCCTATGGCTGAAGCCCTTGCGACGATCGGCGACAGCTCTTAGATCCATCCCAGAAGAGCCAGAAAGTCCGATTCCCCCCCTTGATTACCCTCACCGCTGTGGGTTAACATATTTGAGCCATTTAAAGCGTCATTTGAAAATCTTGCGCTTGCGGAGAGCGAGCAGTGACGTCGACAATGATGTCATGGAGTGACGCGGTTTGATTGACGTCGCTGTAAGACGGGGCATGTAAGATCCTCATCGCGAAATCAATGAGCTGATGATAACTGGACGCAGTCTGGCATCGAGAACGTCCGATCCGCCGCGTCCGATTTACCAGTGATGGCACAGAAGGAACCGTGCTACTCAATGCCGGTGCCAGTTATTAAGTAATGAGCAATTCCCTCACCCGAGAACTCAAAACGTTCTGTCACACTGGACAGAGACCCGCATTCACACTGAAGGTTATCAAATAATCTGCAGCGCAATCGACTGAGAACTCAAAAAGGTTATGTCACACTGGACAAAGACCCACAATCGCACTGCTGGTTATATCAGCATGGCACCCGGATGATGCAATATTTCGACCACCTTTGACCAACACTTAACTTACTTCATGAGCTGTCACGCATTTTGCTATAAGCCCTCAAAACTGCCGAGCTCACGATCAAACACGTGAAATGTCGATTTCGCTTTGACGAACAGCGGTTCTTTGATCACTCTGTCGGGGCAGAAATGCGTTCGCCTAGATACAGAAAACGCTGCTGCGTCTCCGATCGTCTACGACCAATTGAAAAGAAGGCCGTCCTGCTTTTCTTGAGTCTGTGCTTCACTACAAACTCTTTGTTCAAATTTTCTTTAAGAATATCCGAACAGTTCAGCTGATTGACAGAGACACCACTGCCTTCCTGTGGAAATTTCATTTCATTTCATTTATTTTTCCCTTAAAGGCCCGAGGGCATTACATAAGGGGGGAGCAAACTCAAGATTTGTACCAACATGACAAGAACACTACAAAGAAAGAGAAAAAAAATAATAGTGAAAAGGAATAGAAATGTACAGCAGGTAAGGGGCGTCGAAAAGGTTATACAATATGTAACAAGTAAAAAAGAAATTAACACTTCAGTAAACAAAGGCTAAGGAATGAAAAAAAGCAAGGACGCTTGTCTGTATCAAGCACTACATATAACTGAAAAAATTGCTCTCACAAAAAATGGTCCTTTAGCATTTCATGGAATGATTTGCGATTAGTGCATGATACAATGGTGTTTGGCAGGGCATTCCATAGAGCTATTGCGTGCGGGAAAAAAGAAGAACTGAGTGCTAACGTGCGACAGTTGATGCGAGCGATGCTATGATTATGGTTCAAGCGGCTAGACGTCCTATGGGGGGGTTCTAGTTTTGCGTGGCGTGAGCGCGGATGATAATAGAAATGATGCAGAAGACAGAGGCGAGATATGATGCGGCGTGACACGAGCGATGGAATGGAGACGGACTGTTTCAGTGCAGTGATGCTGGTTTTTCTTGAATAGGAAGATGTTATAAAGCGGATGGCGCGGTTCTGTACGGCTTCGAGGTCGGCGGCGAGATAAGCTTGAGATGGATGCCAAATGGATGACGCATATTCTAATTTCGGGCGAATGAATGTCATGTGTGCTAGTTTATTTATTTCAGGGGATGCGGCCTTCAAGTTACGTCGTAAGTAGCCGAGTGTGCGTGAGGCTTCTGCGCAAATCTTTTGAATGTGAGTTACCGATGATAGCGATGGTGTTAGGTGGAGGCCGAGATATTTGTATGATAATGTGGGGTCGACAAGAAGTGAGCCAATGCTGTACTGATGCGGATTCACAGTGCGTTTTCTCGTGAAAGACATAGATTTGCACTTGCTAATGTTTAAGGAAAGGAGGGACTTATTACACCATGAGGCGAGTGTGTTAAATCGGTTTGTAGTAAAGATGAATCATTGGTCGCCTTAATAACTCTGTATATGACGCAATCATCTGCAAAAAGCCGTAAATTAGAGTTTATGTTACAAGGGAGATCATTAATGTAAATGAGGAATAGAAGCGGTGACAGTCCGGCGCCCTGAGAGACCCCTTATGTTACGCTGTTGAAGGGTGAGTGGCTATCGTTTGCGGAAGTGAACTGCTTGCGTCCTGA
Organism: Amblyomma mixtum; assembly: GCF_055824585.1. NCBI lineage: Eukaryota > Metazoa > Arthropoda > Arachnida > Ixodida > Ixodidae > Amblyomma > Amblyomma mixtum. Next base: position 220,134,201 of record NC_143013.1, on the reverse strand, counting down.
AAGAAAATTTTCGATCCAATGGATTAGGTTGGCGGGAATTCCTAGCAATGAAAGCTTTTGAAGTAAGTGGTTATAGGGGACGCGATCGAATGCTTTAGAGTAATCGAGGAATATGGCATCTACTTGAAGGTTACTGTCCATGGATTCGAGTAAGTCATGTATGAACTCGGCAAGCTGTGGTTCGCATGAAAGGTGTTTCCTAAAACCGTGCTGGTGAGGAAAAAAGAAGTCGTTAGATTCTAGATGTTCCATTAGGTTCGTGGATATAATGTGCTCGAGGAGTTTGGACGGGATACTGGTTAATGATATAGGACGGTAGTTAGAGGCTGATTTGCGGTCACCTGCTTTAAAGACTGGAGCGATTTGGGCAACTTTCTAATCATCCGGGACTTCCTCCGATTGCAAAGACTGAGTGAAGATTAATTCTAATATCTGGGACGAGGTTGATGATGTGTTTTTTAATAACTTACTGTTGATGTGGTCATGAAAAAGAAGCCGCTCTCCTCCACTTTCACGGCAGTCTACAAACTATATTTATACTCAGCCGTTCAGACGAACACGCTCCAACTCAACACAGATGCCAGATACTTGGTGCTCTACTAAAACAGTGGCAAGACTCTGCAGAATACGCCTTCAATTACGTGAGCTGAACACTAATGCGCTCCGGAACCACCTATTCTACACCTCAGAAAGCATGTCTTAAGGTAATATGCGAAACTAGCCAGCTTCGATCGTACTCCAAAGAAGACCCTTTCGTGTTGCCAAGAAATCACCTTACGCCGGCTGGCAACCCTCAAAGACCCTTAAGGACGATTGCCTAGATAGATCTGTCGCCTACAATAGGACGATGCTATGTCGACTCCAAATCGGGCGTTAGCATCAAGGAGCGGTTTGTTTGTCACGCGCACCCGTCACCATGGGTCAGGAAGAAACTGCCAACGATTTCCTTTTCTTGGCACTGATAGTATAAACCAGATTTGGCAGCTTCGGGTGATGGACCGAGATTTAGCGCCGCTAATCGATTACCTGAAAGGCACTGACGCTTGTACTCAGTGCGTTTTTCTTCGTTCGCTACAGACCCTCACTTCTTGATGCCATGTTCTCTACAAGCGAAACTTTGCACTACGGTCGGTATGATACAATTTCTCGTTGCATATAGCTTATATGTGCCAATTAAGTTGGTGGCTAGGTTCCAACAGGGATTCGAAACAACAACATATTCACATTCAATTATGTGTCTAACCGCTCTTGGTACAGCGTTTCGCGTGGTGTCGTGTGTGTGTGTGTGTGTGTGTGTGTGTGAGTGAGCGTGAGTGTGTGTGTGAGAGAGAGAGTCTGTGCGTGCGTGCGTGCGTGCGTGCATGTGTGTGTGTGTGTGTGTGTGTGTGTGTGTGTGTGTGTGTGTGTGTGTGTGTGTGTGTGTGTGTGTGTGTGTGTGTGTGTCGGCGAAAGCAAAGAGTCCACGCGTATTTTTATTTCTGTGGGCCTAATTTGCAGATATGTAGTCTCTGACTAGACCTTTTTATTCACTGAAACCTAAAAGCAACAAAATGCAAGCGAAAGCAATGTCGCCACGCGAATGCCAGAAAGGCACTCCATGCTTTTGTCGACTCCTCCACAGTATGCGGGGAAATAAAAAAAAAGGTGTGAGCCAAAGGGGGGGAGGGGGGAGGGGGGTCGCCGAGGTCACATGACCTTGTGGCGCCATCACAACCTGCCCACCGGACTTTGAGCAAACTTAACACGGTGGCAGGTGGCAGTGATGTAACGACTGGTCGCGCAAGTTTGTTCGGGATGAGCAACTTGGGTCGCACGAGCCCCACCTAAGGCAGCACCTGCCATCGAAGTGAGTGGCGCATCGCTTAATGCCTGCACCACAGCACCAAGAGTGGCATGATGACTCTCAGCGAACTATGAATGTAAACTAGAGTATCCACAATCTCGGATATATCGCATTAACCCATGAAAGCTAACGCGTCATACCGTTTAGTTGAAGCTAAGGTGTCCCCTGTTTTTTTTTTTGAAACATTGGTTGCTGTTAGATGGTGCATCGTGTATATCATAGAGTTAATTAAGTTCGCGTTTGATAAATTAACTGGCGATGCATAAATGGCTAGTACAATAATGTACTAAAAATTAATATGCAGAAAACCAAAGTAACGTTCAACACTATCGGAAGGAAACAGCAGTTTTCATTTGATAGCGAGGCTCTGGAAGTGTATGGGAATACGTGTACTTAGAACTGGTAGTCACTGCAGATCCTGATCACCGGAGAAATGATGAGAAGAATATTGTCACGACCAGAGGGGCCGTGGAGATAGGCGTCGGGAAAAACCCAAGACTGGGAGCCTTCTTTTAATCACAGCAGCAGGTTCCAGGGCACCGAACAGAACAAGCGCGCCTCGAGAGCACACCGCCGCTTCGTCGTCGTCTTCTACTCAGCGCGGAGGCCGCGCGGCGCGTTAGGCGCGTGGCAATATGAATGGGTGGAGCGTATTTGGTAGGTTGCCTCAAGTCATGAATGGTAGTTTACTGATATCCCTCAAGGGGAAAGTATACAACAATTGCATATTTGTACAGTTGCACAGTGGTAACAAGGAGGCTAACGAAAAGGGTTCAACTTAAATTCAGGAATACTTAGCGATATATAGAAATGACAACAATTAGTGTGCCGTTAAAAGACAGGAAGTGGGCAGAGCAGGTGAAGGAACAAACGGAGGTAAGTGTCATCGTACTCGAAATCAATAAGAAATCGGCTTAGGCAGAGCATGTAATGCGAAGGCAATTTAACTTGCGTTCCTTAGGAGAACATACTGGACTCCAAGAAAAGACAGGCGTGGCAGGCAGGAAGTTAGCTGTGCGGATGAGATCAAGTTTGCGGGGATAAGGAGGAGGAGGAAATGCGGGGAGGTTTACCGCTAGATGAAACCAGTTTGCTACCCTGAACTATAGGCAAGGGATGAGGGGATATAAAGCGGGGGGAGAAAGGTAGAAAAAAGAAAAAGCAGCAGGTGAAAAGGCTTCGGCAAAGTCACAGCCTGTCGTGCAGGCCCGACACACTTAAAGGTGCACTGAAGAGGAATTTTAACTTTTCTTTTTGCCGCGGGAACTCGATCTACACGTTCCGAGCTTTCTTAGAAACTGCGATTTACTGCCCTGTGTGGCCGATTTCCCCAGTTAAATCGAATTAACGTCCGGCTCCAGCCTTTTTTTTTTTAATTCTGCCTCGTACGGTGGGCGGAGTCGACCAACGCGTGGAGCGCCTTTCACCCAGTCCCGTGGCCGCTTGCCGCTCTGCCATCGGCGGAGTAATACGTAGTAGTGCGTAGTAGCAAATAGTCCGCGCGTATTTTTATTTCTTCGGGCTTATTTTGAGGCTATATTATCTGCGAATGAAACTATTTATTCACGGTAACCTAAAAAACAAAATAAAGCGAAAGCAAAGCCTCCACTGACTGGGTGAAAGGCGCTCCACGCGTTGGGCGACTCCGCCCACCGTACGAGGCAGAATTAAAAAAAAAGGCGGGAGCCGGACGTTAATTCGTTTTAATTGGGGAAATCGGCCACACAGGGCAAGTCACTGTTTCGAAGAATGCTAGAAACGTGTAGATCGAGTTCCCGCGGCAAAAGACATGTTCAGAATCCTCTTCAGTGCACCTTTAAGAACCCGACGAAGGCCTGGCAGGCCCTCACCACCGATTATAGCCGCGGCTAATGTCCAAGAATCTTGAACTCCGTTAACGGGCATGAATTTACGTGTTGCAGCACAAGCCAGGATAAAGTGGCCGCAGCGGGCACAGGGCAGGCTAACTGGAGAAATATAGGACAGGCTTTTCTCCTGCAGTGTGCGTATTTGGGCCGCTGATGATAATGACGATAAAACAATCACCAGGTAAGCAAGAGAACCGGCAATGTATGAGGGAAGATTCCACGAAGGTTCAGAAAACCCACAGCGCAGACGGCTTTACTATCGTTTTAAGCCTATCGGTACAAAATAGTTCCCTTACACTCATGGATGAATTTAGAGGAGGAGGTAAAAGAGAATATCTATGACCAGAGTATGAATGAAGGGAATCACCCCAGCCGTGTATCTCTACTTAAAGGCGGAATTGGGCAGGCGACCATCTGGAACAGTTGCGGCAAACGGGTATGGAAAAATAGTTAGCACAAGGTAGTGCTCCAGTGAGGAAAAAATGGCTTCAATCTATCAAGGCCTGAATTTAAAAACAAAAAGCAAGTGACAGTTTGAGAGGCAGAGCCCGGACCGGACAAGAATATACCGAGGTATTCCTAGCAAAGGAACAAAGCCATTCGTTCTCGGCCCTCGTCAGATCAGCTCCGTATTCCTTCGGTGACAGCGTTCTTGCAACAAGATACGTCACAAAAACACAGTGAGACACAATAGCTTTCCACAAGTAGTCACTGTACCTTGGGAAAGTGGAATAAACGGCACTGAGTCACTGGAAATGTCGACGTCAGGGATTTAGGATATTTTCGACGCAACACTTTCGTAAAATGATAACGGCTACAGAATGCAAGCGCTATTTTTTCTAGAAGTGGAGGAGTGGGGGGGGGTGGAAGCGTCTTAGGGGGAGAACTGAAAAAGACACAAGCTTCAAGTGAAACCATGCCGCTTTAGAATGAAGTGACCGAAAACATGTCATGCTCAGTTGAGTGTCTGGCTGTGAAAGTGTTCAGTACGTGGACCAAGGCACGAGATGCCTTCACATTCTGCCCTGCATGGTCACGTGGTTAAGCTTGACTTTGGCAGTGTAATTCATGAAGTGTTGTGTCTGCGTCTTTTGGAATAAGAAATTTTAAGCGATAAAAAGCTTCTTTTGCGTTTTTTGTGAATGTAAAGTCATCGGCGTAAAATAATTTAGATGCAACAGACGCTCAAAATATATTTCAATTCAGCTCCAAAGAGTCCTTAAATGCTCTTTTTCACGATTGAGACCCATCGCTAGCGCGATAGTTGCTGACATATAACCGTAGGAACGATATCAGCGAAACACTGGGAGGGGTTTAATAGGTAAACCGTGTAGACGTGGGAAAGCGGGTATCCACTTAAGCTCTGCCTTAACAATATGACGTGGTATCTTCAGTGGGTTATGCCCATATAGGCAAAATGGCGGCCAGTCCTTAAAACACTACTAGCGCAGTGGCACATTGAAGAGATGCGCCGTTGCACTCGCAGGTGGCTGCTTCTATCGCGGCCACCGGTACGGATTGTGCGACCCATGTTGCTCTTCCCGAGCAGCCTCCCGCGCGTCTGAAGCGACGCTCTTCCGAACTTACTCGAGCTTACCCGAGTAACTCGGCTAAGATCGGGTGCACAATAAAAAAATATTACATTCTTAAAAGTGTAACGCTAATGACTCCAACTTTTTCAATGCTCTTATAATTTTTCGTTTTTATGAACAAGGGTGCGTTGAGCTCGTTAGCACCTTTCATACACCCATGCACACTTCAAAGGAGCACGGCTGCAAGAGTGTCGTATCTCCTTATATGTGGCTCCTCCTCATCGGCATCCTTATATGTGGTTTCGTGACGCTAGTGTCTTGAAAAATTTTTAAGCCAATCTGCCTTCCATCTGCCGCAGTAACTTTCTTTTTCAAACTAAACACACCGGCATTGTCCATCACGGCATGGCTTCACGATAAGGCGATGTGTGTTGCCACGTACGGTGAATGACCGCTATTGCGCTATGCGAAGACACCATTGATATTTGCTTCAATCGACGCCTGGATCCTATGTTCTTATGGTTCATGTTACAACAGACGCTTAAGAAGGATATTTGGCTAGCATCATACAGTATTGCAATATTTCCTTTTGAGGAAAACTGTATTGCCCCTCGTAATCTGTATGTGTTAAACGGACTATTCAGTTTGTTGAAATTGCATATGATGGACCAGCATGCTGAATCTCCACATCATCCAAGTCTATTCCGAGAGCAGTGCGCTTCAGTGCGGGGTGTGTATAGTGCGCAGGAAGAACCCCTAAGCTTGTTACACTATCTTGATGCATGCGGGCTCCTGCCAGACTATGGACATCACACGCAGCCCACTGATTTTAGCCAAGAGTATGTTGGGCTCTTTCATTTTTCAGCCGATTTTCCACGGCGTATAAAAAAATCTATGGGGATGCCCCATTGGTCTAAAGCAGCGGAATGCGAAACTGATCTTTCCATTTGTTACGAAACGTATCGTACGTCACAGCTGTTGGGAAATTGGAGTCCATCAAGGCGCTATACATACATACATACATACATACATACATACATACATACATACATACATACATACATACATACATACATACATACATACATACATACATACATACATACATACATACATGCATACATACATACATACATACATACATACATACATACATACATACATACATACATACCTACATACATACATACATACATACATACATACATACATACATACATCTTTATTAACTCTCACAAGGTTACATTAGTAACAGAGGAGAGAGGACGCAAGGCAAAAAGCTGCGTTGGTGCAGCTTGAGGGCCACCCTGCACCCTCTGCCGGCGGTATAGCCTAGCAGCTAATCACAACAGCAGTGGAAGAGCCCACTCACAAGCACAAAAGAAATACAGCCACAAAATATATACATTAACATTTGCATGATGTTATGCCTCTATTATCACTCGACATTATTTGACAAAATAAACTGCTCTGAAGTGCTATGAAGTGCTATATCATCTGCTATGAATGCTATATCATCAGTTATCCTTTTCCGCTGTACTTTGCACACTAAAATAAATTTATTGGTTTATTTGATTGATTGATTGATTGATTGATTGATTGATTGATTGATTGATTGATTGATTGATTGATTGATTGATTGATTGAAAATAAGTACAGAAAGTTGGGCTAGTTCGTGTGGATTCATACTTAGCAGCGCAAAAAAACGAGGACCAAAGCGAACGAGGAGACACAACACAAGCGCAGACTATCAACTGAATTTTTATTCACGAAAGGGAAGCTTTTTAAAGGCGTTATAAAACACAAAATTGAAACACAACAACCACTACCGCGCGTGCAAGGAAAGCATGACATGTCATTCCTGCGTGAAAACGAACATAACAACAGGATAACAAGTGTAATCACATCAAGCCAACCCCCCGTACTGTCTGCTCATACTCAAGAACCTGCGCAAAAAAGGAACCTCCTTTTCCTGCAGGCCTGCAGGAAAAGGAGGTTTCTACGTCCACTGCTGCACAGAGACCTCTCCCTTTAACCTCCGATTATCACTGCCAGCGCCTCCGCCAAAATGCCCGCATAGAAATGTCCTTCTCCAAACCTATCATCTCGCAACGTTAACAAGAGGGGCAAGCTTCCAAATTTCCGACACTGTGCAAACGTGGCGACCAAGAGAACGACCGCGGGGGGATCTTCATGCTGTCTAATTATTCACGTGCGAACAAACCTTTCGCCACCATTTACCTTACAGGGGTCACTAATTATCAGTGATGTTCCCCGCTGCAACCTGAAATTTGCTTTCTCAGACCCACTAAATAAATAATTTGCGCACTATTCCCCTCCAAGCGGACAGGCAATCCGCTCTTTTTTGAATGTTGTATTGTGAACTATATTTTTTTTAAATCAATGGTGATTGCCAGAAATGAATGGAGGCCTAACTAGAAGAATTTTGCAAGTACTACTTGTTGGGCATGCTTGCGGTTTCTTTTCCTCCCTGCACCACATATTTAATGTTAGGCCGACAACTGAGAAAAGACGGGCAGCATCACCATCTAAAGCTATATGTTAAAATAATAGGAGAATCCAATTGGAAGGGACGCTCAAGCAGTAGGTACTTCTTAACAGAAGCAAAGGAAACCAGCACTAAATATTAAGCTTCGACTCATATCTCGAACGCTTCTTTTACAACTCCGGCAGGTGCCCGGTCAGTTTCACTGTCGTATTCATTTAAAAATTTCTTGAGACGTGATATACGTTGACACCGTAAATTCGGGAAGTGCCAAAAAATAAGTTGAGTCTCCAATGGCGTGTGGGACGCCAAACAAATGCCATCCAAACCTGCCATCCAAACCTGCAACACCTGAGGTGCGGCTAGCGGGAATAGAAGGAGACCGAGAGGGAAAGAAAGGGGGAGCGATAGTAAGAAAAGATAAGGTTAGTTTATTGGGGTTTAACATCCCGAAGCAACTCGGGCTATGAGGGACGCCGTAGTGAAGGGCTCCGGAAATTTCGCCCACCGGGGGTTCTTTAACGTGCACTGACATCGCACAGTACACGGGCCTCTAGAATTTCGCCTCCAAAGAAATTCTAGCCGCTGCGGTCGGGATCGAACCCGCGTCTTTCGGGTCAGCAGCCGAGCGCCGTAACCACTGAGCCACCGCGAAGGGGCGAAAGGATAAGGGTAAGGAGGCAATATACACAATGTACAAATACAGGACTTGGTACTGAACTTACACTGAGGACGATTTTAAGTTGGCATGTAAGGTTAGCGTAAGCTGTTGTACAAAAAGACCGCGCTCGCCCAAAATGGATCTTTAACGAGCTTGAAATGATTAAAGAGGCAAATTCAGGTGTGAGTTCTGCAAATAAACTACAGTCGTCGACCCTTAATTCTAGACACAGATTCCAGAGGTTATATGCTACACCTTTGCCCACTTCAAAACGGTGGCAACCAGTTTATCTAGACGTGGACGTCACTAGTTTGAGAAGAGTGGCGGAAAAAAAGTTAAATTCGATTTTGTCAGCCAGAATTGTTTTTTCTGCCGCCGAAATGACCTCAAATACCCGGAAACAGCCGAAGATTCACGTTTCACTGAGCATAATAACAGGATGAAGCTGGCCTCACAGTCCTTTTAATGTGACCAGCACAATACACTGAATATCGTTGGTGCAGTAGAGCCGCGTTAAAAGTGTCACTGAAGACAGGGTTGCATTGACGCCCTATGCAAAGAGGTGAAGAAAGAATGCATGCAAAAAGACGCGAAATGAGTGGCTTTTTTATTTTATGTTATGTTCGGCAGGCAAGCTGAGCCTGAACTTCCGCAGAGCCACTGATGTCGTACAGTAAAGAAAGTAATTTACCGAGTGACTCTTTTGCAGGTTTGCCCAAACTTTTTCTTGTCTCAATATTTTGTGAAAACTTGCGCAGTTCCTATTTACGCCCAATTTATCACTAAAACTATAGTAAGAAGTGTTACCCGATTGGAACATAACTTCAACTTAGAAGTTAGAACTGATCCAACTTGCTGCATTTATTTTCCTCCGAATAATTATTCTCAGTTCTCTATAGCAAAATATGGCATGTGCAGTAAAGGTACTTCAAGTCCTAAAAAAGGCCTTCAGGGCTACGAGAATACGGAACCAGCTTACGAAGAAAATTTGCGCCAGATGTGGACTCAAGAACAGCCTTCGAGCGTATAAAAGTGCAAAGAACGACGTGGCGAGTATTTTGAACAGGAGTTTTGAGAAATAAACGATTTTAGAAAATTTAATTTTAATATATCTTAAAACGCTATTTTAAAAAAGCCCATTACGAAAGTAACTAATGGGAGGGGGGGGGGGTGAAAATTAGAAAACTGGCAGGAATGGGACTGCATCGTTTAACGGTGGACAGCTTTTCACGACAAATAAGCTAGAGTCAAAACACGGACCCAGAGCACGCACTGGAAAAAACAATCACGCAGTTTGCTTCATCATACCTGTTATGTTCCGGCTAATATTTGGGGTTTTTCTTTTTCTGCGTTTTCAGAAGTAGTCATAAGAAGACCAGAACTTCAAAACTGGAGAAATCTGTGCCTTCCTGCGGTATTTCAGAGAACAAGTTCGGCCAGTGGCTGCTGAAAAAGACGTCGTTAATCATCGACGTACCTAGCCAGCTCCCGAAGAAGTAAATACTTAATTTATACTCTCTCTCCAAGTATTTATTCCTAGAGCAACAATTTCCTCTCACTGTATAACTAATGATCAGAAGTAAGGGAGAGTGCAGGCAGTGCCTTGTATTTACGGTTCTAGTCGCATATCTCTTGCGGTGTCGACAAGTTTGGCCCGACATGAAATTACAAGACACTTTTGGCTACTTTTCACTTCTGTTTTGACTGTTTCTATAACCTGCTCGGGTGACTATCTGGAGGCAATTTGCAGAAAAACAAAATTTTCGATGCAGTCAATACACATCACTCGATTTTGAGCTGTGCCGTTTCCGAGACACATTTTGCAGTAACAAACCATACAGAGCTTTTTTTTTTTTTCCGGCAGGCAGCACCTGCAGCCATTACTTTCAAAATAGTAATTCTATCAGCATTTTCCAAACGAATTGTTCTTGCACATATGGATATCAATATTCGGATTGTCGCAATGAAAGACAAGGTCAACAGACTTAAAAAAGAACCTTGCTGGTGTTCTTTATTGTCTTAGTACAGTAGAGTCCTTTTGTAAGCTGCATCAAGATGGTTTTGCACATTTTTATTTTTCAAGATGTAGCGTCAGAGTTGCAGGAAACAATGGAATGAAGCCATTGTTTGGTCAAGGGCCGGGGAAGGGATAGCCAAAATGATGTTTTGGAACACTAGGCCTGTCCTGTATAAAAGGTGCGCGAATCTGATTCGCCGGCAGACCGAGTTGTGCAGAGCGTCAGCAGGCACCATGAAGTCTCTCAGCCTCACCGCGCTGGTCGTCAGCCTTCTGGGTAAGCTAAAACATTAAATTCTATCTCGCTAAAACATCTAAAACATCTAATTCTAGACATCTAGCTGGCTAAAACGTCTTAATTTTGATGAGTCGCCTGCTTTTCATTGTGTGGCAGTCTCATCCCAAAGTAGCTGCATTAGCGTCTGTAGTTCATTTATTGCACTGCCATTTTCTTTAATTCAAACAACCCTGAAAAAAGATACTGCAGTGGAACGAAAGCTTCCGCTAACCATCTTAATGACTCTACACTGTTTGAACTTATGTTTCTCAGCATAGTGAAAGAGCGCACTGCAGCCTTCATTTGTACAACGATAGCTTAGAGAGAAGGGAAGCTTCTACGCAGTGCTAAGATGCGAGCTTTGGATGCATTGCAGGAAGTTACTTTACCACGATGGCGAACCTTTGTTAGCGCTTGGGTAGAATTTGTTCTAGCCTCTGTTTTATAAATAAAGCGTGTAGCCTGGCAAAGAAATGAGCGAATAAAGAGCGGTTCTTTACTGACATCAATAACATTTTCATCTTTCTCTATTTCTTATGTTACAGCATCTCATGGCTTCGAATCCTGTCAAGCTCGCCACCAATGTAAGTAACGTGTACTTCAGCGGCGGTTCTCTCATGGCAGTAAGAAGTTTAGCAGAGAACGAAGTGTTAACCGAGGTGGGATTTCTGTAAAAAAATTCGCAAATTCGTGCTAGTAGTGTCAGCGCAGCAGGAGTACTGATATACACAGAACGGTCCGTGGTTACTCGGAAAACAGATATCTCTGGCAGTTAAGAATGTCTGTTGCGGGTATATACTCCGGTAAGAAACGTTGTCAAGGAGTTAATATTATTAGCAATTAGGAATGTTATAATATAAATAAAAAATAATGCGTTAAAAAGAACGAAATACTACTAGACTATTATAATATTTGTTGCAGCTTTGCTTTGAGCTCGCATCCAGGGATTTAAGTTAGTTCTTAGAACCAGCCTTTGGCAGCAAAGCAGGCCACACAATGACCTCCGCTAAGCTTTAGTTAGTTGAGTTTGCTTCGCCGCATTACAGCGATGTGGCGTGGAAATTGAGTGCAAGAGACCGAAGCCCAGCATAGAGAGCGCACCACGCTCACTTACCTCATGACGCGGTTTCACAGCGCTAGCGCTGCCAGCAGGTGCCCAAGGCTGCTGAGCCGACCCGTTTTATTTATTTATCTACAAAATACTGCAGCCCGAGGGCCAAGCAGAGTGGGCAATATAACAACAGCCAAAGATCACCACACCAAACTTGAAACAACAAAAAAAGAAAACAGACAAACACTACAAAACACCTGTATGATGAACATAAAGGCAGTCAGAAGTAAAAGGTTGCTGTATGAACAACATTGTCAAAAAGAAAAAACGGGAAGAAATATTATAAAACACCAGAGGTAGGATTCCAAACAGAGCTCAGATGAGAGGGAACAAGCGTTCTTCAAAATCATGAACATCACGCGCGGAAAAGACGAGAGCTGCAAGCTGTTCCACTGAGCGATAGTGCGAACAAAAAAAGAGTTTTTAAAGAGGTTTGTACGGGCAAAGTACGGCGTAAAGCTGTGGTCATGAACGTTCCTCCGCGCGCGAAAAGTGATTGAAGAGGTTCATTCGAGCAACTGCCACATGCAAGGCCGCAGTGCGCCGTTGCATATACTGAATGTCCTGTGGATCTGAAATTCGAAATACGGCGCGAATATCCTATACTTTTACAGTTTTTTTAAAGGGAAAATTTGTCCTTTACATATAGCGAATAATTCGATACATCTGTGATCGGTATATCCAGGCGCGACTATATCAGTGCGTAGCAGTAAGAAGACAGGTACCGGCAGTTAGCATCCATATTGTGGGCTAGTTTTAAGGCTTGTGTGTCAGTTTTAAAATATACGCCCTTTGAGCATTTCACGTGAAAGCTGCTTTGAATTGTCAGTATATTTCACTTTTATCACCTAGTTTATCACAAGTTCTACAAATTTAGTTTTCCTGGCAAGATGCTTACTACAAAAAAAAGAGCCTAATATTGCATACCCCTCTGATCTAACTACCATCTTGACGTATGCCAAATATACCGCAAAAGATTAAGGTAACTCCTATTTTGGAAACTGTCACCCGTTATGCAGGTAAGCACGAAGAAGAGAATGAAGCAAATTATCATGAAGCACTTACTTTTTTACCTTACTCATGCTATTCTCGCCATGAACATTCTAAGAGAATGTCGAAATCCCGATGTCCCAGAAATTAGCCGCTTACGATGACAACCTTCTAGGCATTATAGATTATCTTTCCAGTTTTCACGTCTAATGTTCGCACATATTCATGCAAGTACTGAGACAATTCTTGCATAACTAACCCACTGTAGATGCAACTCAAGAATTTTCAAATGTCTTCAAATCAATTTGCAGGGAAAACAAGCTTTGGGGGCCTAGGAGGAAGCGGAGGAGGGTCTTTTGGATCTAGTGGCGGAGGAGGATTTGGAAGCGGAGGAGGATTTGGAAGCGGAGGAGGATCTGGTGGCGGAGGAAGCTTTGGAAACGGAGGTGGCTTTGGAGGCAGCGGAGGCTTTGGAAACGGCGGAAGCTTTGGAACTGGAGGAGGCTTCGGAGGTGGAGGATTCGGAAGCGGAGGATTTGGAGGCGGATCCGGAGGAGGAGGAAGCGGTGGAGGCGGATATGACAGTGGGTACGGCGGCAGTTCTGGTGGCGGTGGCAGCGGAGGCGGCTCAAATGGTTACTGGAGCTCGTGGAGTTCTCCAAGATATTCATGGACCTTCACTCCCTGGCAGTATGGAGGAAGTCAAGGCAGAAGTGGAATATGGAGTCAAGGTGGACAGGGATCGTCGGGTGGTTCCTGGAGTCTGCTGGGGCAAGGTGGACAGGGAGGACAAGGAGGCAGCGGTGGCCAGAGCGGAGGAGGTTTGAGTGGAGGAATAGGGGGCATTAGTGGACAGGGTGGTTTCGATGGTTCTGATGGAGGACAAAGTGGCGGCTTTGGACAAGGAGAAGGTTCCCAGGGTGGTCGTAGCGGTTTCTTTGGTTCGCTCGGTGGAGGTGGTAGTCAGGTCGGACAGTGGGGTCAAGGTGGGGAAGATGGCCAGGGTGGTCAAGGCGGTATCTTTAGTTTGATCGGTGGAGGCGGTAGACAAGGCAGACAAAGTGGAATCGGCAGCCTTTTTGGTGGGCGTGGCGGACAAGGGGGACTAGGAGGGCTGACGGGCGGTGGGTCACGAATAAGCGGCCTCCTAGGTGGGCTCAGGGGAGGTGGTCAACAAGGCGGGGGAAGCTTTGGTCTTTTCGGTAGTGGTGGCCAAGATGGTCAGGGTCAGGGTGGCCAAAGTGGTCAAGGTGGGGGTTTAGGTGGTGGTCTTCTTAGTGGTAGCCAAGGTGGCTTTCTCAGCGGCCTTACAGGAGGAAGTCTAGGTGGTGGAAGTGGACGTCTCAGTCAGATTTTTGGCTCAGGCAGTGGAGGATCTGGAGGCCTCGGTCAAGGTATTGCCTCCCGCCTTAGAAGTCGAAGGCAGCAAAGGAGACTTTTCCGCTTGTACAGGAGACAAGGAGGAGGAGGCAGTTTCAGACAGTTCCTCCAGCAATTAGGCACGTCTGGTGGTAGCGGCCAAGGAGGCGGCTTTGGAGGTCCAAGCGGTTGGTTCTTTACTTCTGGGCCTTCGGGCTGGGGAGGATCACAAGGCGATAGTTTTGGACAAGGAGGTAGTTATGGGGGAAGTTCCGGTGGCGGATTCGGTGGATCGTCAGGAAACTCAGGTTGGGAATATGGTAGTGGCTCAAGTGGAGGCTTCGGCGGAGGCTTAGGCGGCGGATACGGTGGAAGCCAAGGCGGAGGCTTAAGCGGCGGATACGGTGGAAGCCAAGGCGGAGGCTTAAGCGGCGGATACGGTGGAAGCCAAGGCGGAGGCTCCGGCGGAGGTTTCAGCAGTGGATTTGGTGGAGGCTCAGGAGGAGGAAGCTTCGGCGGCAGCAGTTGGGGCCTTGGAGGAGGTAGCGGCTCGCAATACCAGCAGCAGAGCTATTAACCTAAATGCACCGCCCTGCATCTGGCGCTTTCGCCCTTCGAATACGGACATAGTATGATAGGCATCTAGTGCTTGCCCGATCGTTTGTTTTCTGAAAATAAAAACACGGAAGAGTTACGAGCATTACTTGCGTACAAACGGCTTGCGTCTTGATTACATTCCTCACATTCAGTCACCACATATCTGTAATACTCACGTTTGTTTCTTCTCTGAGAGAAAGCAGCCAAGCGCATACCAACCATTTAAAATAAGTTGTGTACATGTCTTGGGATAGCACCTTAAAAAAAACTACTTAAATCATATCTTTTTCCAGGTCCGAGCCTCATAACAGATGTAGTAGTTTGCTCCTTCTTCCACTACGAAGGGGTGCAAACAAAAGCTTCACCTAACTCTCCCCAACAGCTTGAGAGCTTTTCTGTCAAAGTACAATTGGGCTGCACCATGCGAATCTTATTTATAGCCAAGGCATATTGCCGAGAGTGCGAATTTCCCATTAAACACGGAAAGCACTATCTCTGGTCAACCAGTAAATGCGGAAGTTTTGATTGGCTATAGACTGCAAAAGCGACAGGGACGCTGTTACCTTTGAGAAACGTTTACTTTCAAGTCCTGGGAGTAAACATAACAGTG
Source organism: Amblyomma mixtum (assembly GCF_055824585.1). Lineage (NCBI taxonomy): Eukaryota > Metazoa > Arthropoda > Arachnida > Ixodida > Ixodidae > Amblyomma > Amblyomma mixtum. Next base: position 220,118,830 of record NC_143013.1, on the reverse strand, counting down.
AAGAAACCCTAGAGCAAAAAGTGGGCACTGAAAAGATTGTTGTTGATGCTATGAAGGCAGCAGTTGTATAAGTTATAAAAATCATATTGGTCAGAAAAATGGGGCCAGTAATTAGCCAGTGTATGCACTTCAGCGGGATTCTGCACTGGTCGAATTCTTGGTGAACATAACTTCACCAGCGAAACTACGAGACACCAGGAGAAGAAGAACACAGAACAACTCTGGACTAACAACTGAAGTTTAATCGAGAAATGCCCAAGCTAGGTCACCACAAGACGCATGCGTATCAGACACACTAAAAAACAAACAAATACATAAGTGGCAAATCACCAAGGAGTGGATACACGCCCCAACACTGGCAAACAACAAGACATATTTTGCCTATCAAACTTGCACGAGCACACTTCTGCTTAGGAGATTAACTTCCTTACTAGTGAGATGCAATGACGGTGCACTGACGCATGTGTCACTGTTTTGCAACCTAATATGGTAGGCCTCAAGGATTTCCCTCTCCTTCCTGTTTTTTCTTTTTCCGATTAATGAAATGTTGTTAAAACCCACTCAAATGTTGTTAAAACCCAGAGCACAGCTTTTTTTGTTGTCAAAACCCAAAGCACAGTTTTTACAACTCCTGCACTGACGTGCGAGAGTATTTTGATCAGACGAATTTTTCAGGGAATTGTTGTGTTCGCGTTTCCGGTCATTAACACATCTGCCAGTTTGGCCCGTGTACACCCTACCACATGACATGGGTATCTTGTAAACGACACAAGTCGAAAAAACAACGAACTTGTTGGCATGCTTCACAGTGCAGCTCTTGGACTTCCTCCCCTCACCTTCGCAATTCGTGAACATACCAGACATCTTACAAGATGCCGAGAACGCAACCGTCAAGGTGGTGGAAAGCATTCATGTACAGGTATAATACAGGAGGTTATGCATGAGCTAACCCAGAGGGGGCCAGCCCTTACAAATACTAGGTGGAGGTCCCTAGTTCGGGATCCCGGTAGCATCGGCCGCCGCCCGGGCTTGCGCGACCAAGGCCCGTTGGGCCTGCAGGTCAGAGCAGCCGAGCAGGGTCGCCTCCCAGTCCTCCCGGGTTGGGTTGGGGTGAGGGGGGATAGGAGGGTTGGAGGGGCAGGCCCACACCATGTGGTAGATGTCCGAAGACTTCTCCGCACAGTGCGGACAGCTGCCCGAGAAAGAAGGGTCGAAGTGTTTCAAAGCTGCCGGGCACAGCAAAGTATTAGTATACAGGCGGAGCAGAAGCCGCTCCTCCGCCTTTCAGAGACCTTGACACGGGCGGGGATAAAGACCATGGCCAGATTGATAGAGTAAAACGATGTCTTTGAAGGTGTAAGCTGGAATAAATTAGAGTTCCTGATCGTCAGGGTCGAAGGGTAATGTCCGGTGAGAGAGCGCGCGGGCGGCGGCGTCAGCTGCCTCATTTCCCTTAAGGCCCATGTGAGCGGTAGCCCAAACGATACGCCGGTTGCGCGGGGTCACCGGTGTAGACGCTGTTTTGAAGAATGCGGTAGGCTAGATACGGTACACAGCCCTGCTCGACGTTCCGACACGCCCCTCGCGAGTCGGAAATAATTGATTTTGAATTAGAATCAGATGCAGCCAACGCAATGGCGACCTCCTCCGCGTGTGTTATGTCACGGGCTCGGAAAGTAAGGCCGTTCACTGTTTTCGATTGGTGGACGACTGCGGCTGTGTACCATCCCCCATGGTGGGGGCCTGAGGCATCCACGTAGAATACGCCGGGTTTCGATCCATCCCAGGGCTTCCGCCCACGCCAGGCGCCGGCCATTATAGTCCTCACGGTTCATGTTCGCGGGAAGAGGGCGCACGTGGAGGGCGCATCTCCACTGGGATGGAATACGTACGCGCTCTTCCATGAGAGTGGTGTGTTGGATGTGTAGTCGGGCAAGGAGGCGGCGACCCGACGATGTCTTCGAGAGACGTGTGTATTGGTTAGTCAAACCTAGTCCCTCCGATACGGACGCTATGGAGAGCGAGACGGCGGCGACGCCGACTATGGAACCTTCCCTTGCCGAACTCGAAGCCCGTCTTAATGCCAAATTTGACACCCTGTTGGAAACTGCGATGGAACGCCTCATCGCTAGAGTCATGGAGGCCATCCCCTCTATGATCGCTCAACACGTCGCGACTAACACCCGCCTTTCTCGCAGAACCGGTCCTCTTAAGGACGTATCTGGTCGGCCCTCCAGATTGTCCCGCCGAGTAAATGACCCTGACGATGACGAAGACAGCTGCCCCCTTCTAGGTGGTGAGCTTCAGCCCCTGGTATCTGGCTCGGGGGAGCTTCACTTCCACCTCTCACCTCTAAATCTGAGCATGGCGGGATCCCACCGGTGTAGGCGCTCCCCTCTTTCCAAATCGGCTTCCCCCATTACGATTACTCAAAGGAACTGTCGGGGGCTCCTGTCCCATTCCAAGCGGGCCGACCTCCGACTTTTCCTTTCAACCTTTGAGCATTTGCCTGCCGTAGTTGCCCTCCAAGAGCCTGGGAAAGGCGCCGTACTAACAAATTATACGACGTTCCAGCAGGACCCCTCGTCTTGTCTATTAGTCCATAGAAATTATACAGCCAACCAGGTCAAACTTAGACATGCAACTTGAATACTCCTATGTAATGGTGACCCTCCTCCCACTCCGCAAACAGGACCCACCGCTACACATACTCAATGTATACTGCAATCCGAAATTGCCGAATGTATCATTGCCGACCTCTTTAGCCGCGCACTGAGAGTTGCGGGTCGAGACCCCCTCTTGATTGTGGGCGATTTCAACGCTCCCGCTCGGATGTGGGGTTACTGCCGTGAAGAGAAGCGGGGACGCAAGTTGGCGGAGCTTGCGTCAACGCTGGGCCTCACTCTTCACACTGACCCAGTCCACCCAACTCGTATAGGCAACTCCGTGACAGGGATACATGTCCCTACTTGACCTTCACCCGCAACATTCAATATGCAGACTGGGTCAACACCGAGGAAACGCTCGGCAGCGACCACTGCCTCCTGAATACTACGATTAGGACCCATCCTTTCGCGCGACCAACAACACAAGCCCGACTCCCAGATTGGACCAAGTTCAGGCAGAATTATAACAATGTCACACCCATACATGAGCAGGGCTACCAGTCTTTGTCACAACAATTGGTCTCTGCCCTTTGCTCCTCCGAAACTTAAATTCAGCTCTCAGAGGCGGTCTCGGATGTGGACAACCACCTGCTCCATCTCTGGGAGGGCCGGCATTGCCTCGTCCGTCGGTGGCGCCGGCAAAAGCACAACCGGAAACTTAAAGCTCGCATCGCCGAGCTCACTCAACGAGCGGCTGAGTATGCGGCCCAACTCGCTGACTCCAACTGGGTGGCCCGATGCAATACGGCCGCGCGGCAAATGTCCAGCCGGAACACGTGGCGACTCTTTCGCGCCCTAATTGACCCAGCGCAAACACGCACGGAAACTCAAAAACACCTCCAAAGAGCAATACACAGCTTTCAGGGCAACACAAATCAATTGGCGCACAAACTCCGGGACCTGAACTTGTGCACCACCCAGGACTCCCGCGGGCCGGCGTACTCTTATGCAGGTTCTGAGAACGTTGAGCTAGATGAATCGTTCCAGCTCCACGACCTGAAGGCGGCCCTGGCAAAAATGAAACGCGGCACCGCTCCGGGTCGGGACAAAATTACAGTCAAATTGTTAGCCAACCTCCCCGACCCAGCATACCTGTCTTTATTGAATTACATTAACTCAATCTGGCTTGGGGAAGTGCCACTACCCATCGAGTGGAAGACCGCCCTGGTCACCTTCATTCCTAAAGCTGGCAAGGCCATCAACACGGACAACCTCCGCCCCATCTCTCTGACTTCCTGTGTGGGTAAACTCATGGAGACGATGGTACGTGACAGGTTGTCCGAGTTCATGAAATCCAAACACCTTTTCGCAGACACCATGTTCGGGTTTCGCCCACACAGATCTGCACAAGATGTCCTGCTACAACTCAATCGGGCTGTCCTCGACCCCGTGGAATGCCCTCACAATGACAAGGTCGTACTCGCCTTGGATTTGAAGGGTGCATTCGACAACGTTACCCACGAGATCATTCTCACCCACCTCTCTCAAACTAACTGCGGCAGAAATGCCTTTCAATACATTCGGCCATTTTTAACCGACAGACAATCTTACATTCGAATCCAGGATAAAGAACATGGCCCTTTTCATTTAGGAACCAGGGGTACACCCCAGGCCGCGGTTTTCTCTCCCCTCTTATTCAATTTGGCTATGATGCGCCTACCGGCCCAGCTGGGCGCTGTCGCCGGTGTGCAGCATGCGCTGTACGCTGATGACATCACCCTGTGGGCCACGCAGGGTTCCCTTGCAGACATTGAGGCTAACCTGCAGGAAGCGGCGACCATAGTGGACCGTTATGCTCGCCGCTGCGGCCTCCAATGCTCCACCCAAAAGTCTGAATTTGTGCACATACGTCCCTCACCAAAGTGCACAGCCAAAATTTCATTGTCTCTCGAGACAGGTCCAATCCCTGAAAATAACGAAGTCCGGGTACTGGGGCTCTTTATACATCAAGACAGACGGTCAGAAACAACATTGGCCAAACTCCGTCAGGTGGGGGACCAGGTGGGCCGCTTGGTCCGCCGGGTTTCTAACAAGCGCGGGGGGTTACGATGTAAGGACGGCTTGCGGCTGGCGCATGCATTTGTAACAGACGAATTCTATATTCGACTCCATACCTCCACCTGCGGAAGCGAGACGAGGATTCACTCGAAGTCATCCTCCGCAAAATTATTAAGCGGGCTCTAGGCCTCCCCGTGACCACCTCCAACAAGCGCCTCCTGGGGCTAGGCATGGTGAACACATTTCGGGAGCTCCGGGAAGCTACCGTCACGCCGTGCCGTTGTGCCACTTTCTTCAGGTTTTGCGAGACACCGTGAAGATAGGGCACGACTTCAACTTTCCTCCCATCCAGTCTACCATTTCCGGACCGCTGTGTGTTCTGGTTTTAATTTTTTGCAGCATCGACTCACCAACTGCAGTCAGCACATCAGCCGGATAACCCGCGTCGCTAAGGCGGCGGACTTGCTGGTGCGATGAAACATAAGGCAATAGCGCTTTCTGAGCTCTGGGTGAGTAGCTCCTGCAGATGTGGCCTTCGTTAAAGGTTAGCACTAAGTCTAGGAGCCGAATGGCATTTTCACTAGGCATTTCATGCGCAAAATTCCGTAATGTCTGATGTACACCAGCTAGCCCATATGGCTACCTTGGTAGAGTTTTTTGCTTTGTCGAATTTAGGACTTCCATTTGGGGCCATCGTCAGCATTGCAAGTCGTACACAAACCACTTCCTTCTCGAAAGCCGGCTGGGCTCGTGACATTGACGCTCGGCTGTGTTCCATCCCGAATTTGTCCATCCCATATTTCCGCTGGCAGCCGACCGATAGGCCTCTGATGAGTGTCCGCGTTCGGTAACTGTTCTAAGCCCATGTCTTGCTTTATCAGTCCCACATGTGCACTCATGTGGAACGCTTACATCATCAGCCTAAAAATTGGAGGGGGTACATAAGCTCCGCGTTAAGGGTGTGACACGATGTCTTTAATGGAATTGGTATTCTTTGCTTTACATTCTTAAATCTTAGTGAGTCCTCACCCACTTCTGGTGCAGTGGTGCCGCGGTTAAGGGATGCACTGCTGCCTGCATGGCAGGTGCTGGCACCGGTGGGCGCTTGTGCGACTCAGGTCGCTCTTCCCGAACAACCTCTCGTGACCAATAATCAACTGCCGCTTGCCGCGGTTGCCAGTTTGCTCACAATCCAGTGGACAGCTTATGATAACATCACATTATATCGTGACCGAGATGGCCCAGCCAGGTCGCTTCTCCGGAGACTAGTCGCTGACAACGCCGACGACAAGGCCGAATATTTTGCAGAACGCGCTCCTTAACGCTGCCACGTTAAACGGTTCACTCTTGGGTCAATGTGGACAGCCCACTTGAAATCCTTTGGTGAGTCCCATGTCGCTAATGCAGCGCACCTCAAATTTAAATCTCGGTAGAACGATGCGCTGTTCTGGGCAGCCTGCTTGAACTGTCCAAAGTTGTCCCAAGCTGAGACTGTGTGCAGCCTACATAATCTAAAAATGGCTGCAATAGACTGATCTCATCAGTTCCCGTACAGTCTAGCGCTTCTCTTGTGGCAGTTTAAATATTTGCCACAAGCGCTCTGGCTCTTTTTCAATATTTATGCGACTGTCAGCACCAGATTTTTTTTTGCTCAAGCAACTATTAAGTGTGGAATTCTAATGATTGTCCGTATTGAATAAAGTCTATTAAAAGTCTATGAAGAATGCAGGCACTGCAACTTGTTCAGGTCGGCTGCAGGTGATATAGAAACTACTTCAACAAGTTATTCAGAGGAAAATTTTGACGCCGAATTTTTGAGTTCGTGGAGCTTTTAAACTAGTTTATATATATATATATATATATATATATATATATAAGATGCGAAATTGAGAAACGCTTCGTTTATTGGGAGTCGACGTTTCGGACAGAGCCTGTCCTTTTTCAAGACTGAGGTTACATGGTTCTTGCTTCTCTTCTTAAAGGGTCTCCATCTGTACACGTGTTCGACACCTGAGCCAAAACAAGCCGACACTGCAGAAGGAAGAACGGCTCAGGGAAGAGAAAAAAAAGAAAAAAAATAACAAAAAATACACAAACGGGACAGGGGGTGGCGAGGGTAAATGTCGTCGCCCGCCACCCACGTATGCGGTCGCGGGGAGAAAAGAAAAAAGGAAAAAAGGGGGAGGAAAAAAAAAGGAAGAGCGGGAGGGGAATATGGACAGAGAACTGAGTCCTAACACAGCGGACAGCTAGCAAAGTGTATAGAGACAAACAGTGGCCGACGCACAGCATAGATTTGAGGTGCACTCAAATGTTGTCCACTTAAACGAGTAAACAAGATACAATGAAAACTCCCCAACCACACCTCAGATGCATCGACAGGTGGAGGAGCATCAAACACCTGGGTGTCGGGCCAAGATGCCACTACAGCACCCAAGGCTTTCGCGCGATGGAGACAGTACGACATCATCCGTGACCCACCGCCGAGCCCTACTTCCAACACCAACGCGGCCACCTTTTCCCAATGTGGAAAGCAACACGATACCCGCTACCTCCTCCAGGGAAGCGACACGAAAGAGAACCACCGAGAGACCCGAATTAACAAGAGTCCTACGCTCCGGACCCCACCAGCAGCAACCTCTATCCAAGGCTAACCACCAAGATACACCAACCTCCCGAAGCACAGCACAGAAACCCACCGAAAACAGCTCGAAGACTCCAGCAAGTCCCGGCGCAGCCTCAGGCCATCCAGACCAGGCACAGCGACAAACGCCTTCCACTGTGGAAGGCCACATGGGTGCCGACACCAGCTCGAGACCGGAAATCCGAAGCACCCCTCTGTCTCGCTACGATCTCCGAAAGCGATGTGGTTCAGCACAACGCGTTCGTCAACACTGACAATCAGGCCGCGTGAGTACGCCGACTCTCTCTTTCTCACCCTACCGACAGCCCCCCTCAAATAATTCCAAATTTTTAAAGTTGAGAAAAATCGTGGATAAACGAATAAGGCACGAACTCCATATCCATAGCCTAAAGATCTATATGCAATCCAAAATCGCACCAAAAGGTTTACAAATTTCACTAACACCATCAATGGGTAACCTGCGTGATGAGGAAAAGGATAATTGGAATCGTGTACTAGAATCTGCCTCTTTGGATTTGCTTGGAGTTACGATTGGCCATTTTGAGAGGGTCTTGGGGGCTCTGAAAAAAGAAGAGAGTCGTGCTCGTCAACACATTCCCCTAACCGCGCCTGAGGCCGCCGAACTTACGCTCTTTGAGGAAAAGAGAACCCGCGAGGTACGCGAGATAAAACGCAAAAAATTCATTAGGGACGGGATTCCACACCTCGCGTGGACAAACCCAGCTGAACGCGAAGAATTCGAAACGGAGGTAGCTACTAATAATCACCCCATTGTTACGGCAAGCCCCAACAACAAATTCAACTCAACGACACAAACGACATTAATACCGACAACACAAGCAGAACGCTCTGGAACGGGAGCAGCCACTAATGATAAACCCGTTGCTACAAGCTCTGGGTCCGGTTTCCAGGATAGCATTATTAATCTATCATCCAGCGCCCTAACAATTGACGAGAAATCAGTTCTTTCTCGAGGTCTTACGTTCTGCCCCACCACAAGTAAATACAATGAATTCTCAGTTTTAAAAGATTTGGACAATTTTGCACGAATGTTGCGACTGAAAGAATACTTTTGTGACAGGCCCCAACTTAGTGCAGACAGCAGAGAATTTTGCGTTACAAACCAACACTGGACTCCTACCATGGGAAGAGACAAACACTTGGATATGTATATTAATGCGGTCCAGAACGACATAATTCACGCTTACAAAAGCCACACTCCAGGGAGACCGAACCTGTCCAAAAAAGAACGGGATGCATTGAAGGCTCTAAGCAGACGGACAGATATAACCATAAAGCCAGCAGATAAAGGAGGCGGTATAGTAGTAATGGATAGTGAAGCATACATTGAGGAAGGCTTGAGACAACTCTCTAACACTTGCTTCTACCAGCTTCTTGAAAAAGACCCAACTCCACAATACCAACAATATATAGCAGAGACTCTGGATCAGCTTGCGCAAAAAGGGGACATAACCCTAAGGTTATCTAAAGCCCTCCTCGCACCACACCCGTCGCCAGGTCGATTTTACTTACTACCGAAAATCCACAAAAAGGATAATCCTGGCCGCCCTATAGTATCTGGCATTGGCACGATTACAGAACCAATTTCCAGTTACATTGACACACTAATCAGGCATATTCCAACAACACACCCATCCTACATACGAGACACAAACCATTTCCTTCGCGAAATAGAGGGCCTTAAACTTCCGGAAGGTGCCTTTCTGGTAACATTAGATGTAATCTCACTCTACACTAATATTCCTCATTCCGATGGCATCAGATCTCTGACCGAAGCGTACAGACAAGATAGAAAAGAGGAGTCTCCTGCCACACGTGTTCTAGAAATACTTGCGAAAATCGTACTCGAATACAACAACTTTGAATTCAACAATCAACACTACTTACAAATTAATGGCACAGCCATGGGTACAAGGATGGCCCCCGCCTACGCCAACATCTTCATGCATAGTATTGAATCTAAATTCTTGCAAGATTCTCTCATCAAGCCCATCCTATACAAACGCTATTTGGATGACATTTTTCTAATTTGGACTGACACAGAGCAAGAACTCCTACATTTTATTGAACAATTCAACCTTGTCCACCCCAACATATCATTCACTCACGCGTACTCCCACACCTCAATTAACTTCCTAGATGTCGAGATTTCGGTAACGGAAGGCTCACTTAACACCAGCGTATATAGAAAACCGACGGACCGTCAACAATACTTACACTTTCAAAGTTGTCATCCTCGCCACTCCAAAACAAGTATTCCATACTCTCAGGCACACGATTTAAAAGAATCTGTTCACAAGATCAAGACTTCGAGAGAAATTCCAATCGCATGCGAGAGGTCCTCACCAAGCAAAGATATCCCCCCGCCATTGTCGACGATGCAATTGAAAGGGCATCTAAACTCAACCGAGATGAAATACTAGATGGACGTCGACGCAGCGAAGAAACAGATCACAGGGCAAACTTGGTACTCACCTACACAGGTAATCCCCCCAACGTAAACAAAATCCTTAAAAAACATTTCAACATTCTCGAACAAAGCGAGCGCCTCGCAAAAATTTTCACTACTCCCCCTCACGTAGTCTACAGACGACCGAAAAACATTCAAAACATTCTCGTACACTCAAAAACACATAACCACCTTGGGTTGGGTTGCCGACCCTGCGCCAAAAGTAGATGCCACGTCTGCAAACATATGCAAACAACCAGCTGTGCGATAAGCACAGCCTCAGGCTTTAAATGGAAAATCAATGGCGACTTTAATTGTGACTCCTCCAACGTTATCTACCTCCTAGAATGTGGTGTGTGCAGTATGCAGTACATTGGGCAGACGGTTAACCCTCTACGATTTCGCTTTAATAACCACCGCGCTCATGCCCTATCTCTACCTAACCTCCCCTTGTCAAAACACATTAATGACAAAAAACACCCATTTGAAGCACTTAAATTAACAGTCTTACAGGGTGGGTTCAACAACACCCGGGAGCGGGAGCAACGCGAGTCGTACTTTATTTATAAGTTTGGAACAATTGCCCAAGGCATTAATGAGAACCTGGGCGCTTTGTCTTCAATACGCCCCCTCAAATCCAGTACTGACCTTGGATTTCCGGCCTGACAGGCCTCGCAAGCTTTCTCCCATACGCTTACACCGATGGCCTCATCGCCCACAGCGTTCTTACCTTCCCCCGTTCGACCATCTTGACGAGAGCGGCGCCGTCAAAGAACTTAAGCACCCCCGCCATTCATAGTGGCCCCACGCGACGATTCTTCCCCAAAGTCGCCTCCGTTTCCGGCCTTTTCTTTTCCTTTTTTTGTTGCCTGTGTGGGTGTGTGCAGGTACACTCCACGTGTGTCTCGTTAAATTCCACTCTGCCCGCCTTGACTCATCCTGCCAAAGAAGTTGCACATGACGGAAGTCTTTCTCTTTTTTTTTTCCCGCCCTTTTGCTCCATTGTATCTTGTTTACTCGTTTAAGTGGACAACATTTGAGTGCACCTCAAATCTATGCTGTGCGTCGGCCACTGTTTGTCTCTATACACTTTGCTAGCTGTCCGCTGTGTTAGGACTCAGTTCTCTGTCCATATTCCCCTCCCGCTCTTCCTTTTTTTTTTTCCTCCCCCTTTTTTCCTTTTTTCTTTTCTCCCCGCGACCGCATACGTGGGTGGCGGGCGACGACATTTACCCTCGCCACCCCCTGTCCCGTTTGTGTATTTTTTGTTATTTTTTTCTTTTTTTTTCTCTTCCCTGAGCCGTTCTTCCTTCTGCAGTGTCGGCTTGTTTTGGCTCAGGTGTCGAACACGTGTACAGATGGAGCCCTTTAAGAAGAGAAGCAAGAACCATGTAACCTCAGTCTTGAAAAAGGACAGGCTCTGTCCGAAACGTCGACTCCCAATAAACGAAGCGTTTCTCAATTTCGCATCTTATTTTAAACTAGCAACCAAGTACGTTTACCTTATTGTGCTATATATATATATATATATAGATATATATATATATATATATATATATATATATATAACCAGGCAAAGGAAGGGAAGTGAGGGGCTCCTTATACATAATACATATTAGAGAAGCCAACAGCCACAGAAACAGAAATTAAGGAACAAAGGGAAATTTTTTATATTTGTTTACTTGTGGTATTGATCAATCATAAATATTCCTGAATGTGTTATCGCTTAAAGACCATTGATTAGAAAAGCAGAAGAGATAACATATATATGTGTGTGTGTGGGTGTGGGTGTGTGTGTGTGTGTGTGTGTGTGTGTGTGTGTGTGTGTGTGTGTGTGTGTGTGTGTGTGTGTGCGTGCGTGTGCGTGTGCGTGCGTGTGTGTGCGTGTGTGTGTGTGTGTGTGTGTGTGTGTGGGTTGCGTGAGCATGAACTACTTGACTGCTTAAAGGAGTATATAGTGAATTATACAGTTCGTTAAAGGAAACACATATTTGACTCGACGTTTCGATCGGAAGACCGATCAACTTCAAGAGTGGTTTGTCATTGCTGAAGTTTCCCATTTTATAGAGGTGGGAACAGAACAGGTGAGCGAGAAACACAAAGTAGACAGGATAAAAAAATACACATAAAAACAACAAAATAAGGGGGAGTGGGATCCACACGAAACAAATGGAGAGTGCGCAACACAGGTAAGCAGTAGAAAAATACAATGTCCAGATGCGGCCTCTGCTTTCTTGAGCACCGCAGGCTTGCTTACTGGCAGGCCTGTCTAACTCTGAGACGGTGGACAGGGTGCGTGGCCGTGCAGCAACGTTCGTAGAAAAATTCGGGAACTTGTCCCTCCTCCAGGCCACCAGGGCAGAAAAAAAAGATATCTTGACTGCACAACAAAGGCAGCAGGAAATGAAAGGAAAAAAAAAAACAGAGAGAGAAAAAAAAACCGAAAGAACCTCAAAAAAACTTTAAAGCGGTGCTTTCTCGCACTGCGCAATAATGCGCCCACCCCCGGTTGAGCTGCTGCCTTTGGACTATGAGAGAAAAGGGGGGGGGGGGCGAAAGAGGGGAAGTACCGGAAGGAATGTTAAAAATGTAAGCTCACAGAGTAGTCAAAATTGAAAGGGAAAAAAAGAAAAATTATTTGGCGTTCGCGGGGGTGTTCCGAAAGAGGGAGGTTGGGGAAAGACTGAGTATGTGAGCTGTGGTGATTAATCCTGAATCGGAAGGAACTGTCTGTTCGGCCTACGCATTGCATTCGACAGTCGCCCCATTCGAACATGTGAACCACGTTGCTGGAATCGAAATTTAGGTCTTCGCGGATAAACTGTTTGAAATTGGAATTGGTGCTTTTAGCCAGTGCCATGGTTTCCATGTGTTTACAGACTTGGCATCGGCCTTTTCCGTGTGGTGTGCAACCTACAGCTCTCGGTTTTTGACTGTCTAATGGACAACATGGTTTTGTAGATTTTTTGGTCTTCAATATCTTACTTGGGGGACCGTTGAGACAATTTTTGAAAGCCGGTCACTCTATTCGATTATATTAAAGTGTTTTTTTTTATTTTGTTGATGTTCGAAAGGTTGTTTGTGAAGGTTAGTATGAGATTACAGCGCGGTGATGTTGGTTGAGATTCCTTAATGACGTGATTAATACTAGTTGCGTCGGCCTTTTTAATGACATCGTTGATTATAGAGGACGGGTAATGTTTGTTTAGAATATCCTGCACGCGATTAGGATTTTCGCGAAAGTCTCCGATTGTGAGCAAATTCGTTTGAATCTGGTGGTCTGTCAGTAAGGGATTGAAGTTTTGCAGTGGTGTGGGTGGCAGCTGTTGAAACGAAGATACTGTTGTCTGTCTGTGGGTTTTTTATATACACTAGTGATTAATTTACTTCTTTCAACTCGAACCAGAACATCGAAGAAGCTAATTTTATTGGTTGAGTAGGCGTGAGTGAAAGAGATATCAGGATGAATTTTATTGAATGAGGTGATAAAGTGGATGAGTTCGGGCTCGGTTTCTGTCCAAACTATGAATATGTCATCCAGAAAGCGTTTGTAAAAAGCTGGGTTTGTATGATATAAGGAGAGAAAGTTCGATTCAATTTTGTTCATAAATGTGTTGGCGTGATTGGGAGCCATTTTGTGCCCATGGCGGTACCGCTATTTTGAAGATAATATGAGCTGTTGAAATCAAAGGTGTTAAGTTTAAGAACCAAATTGGCAAGTTTCTCGGCGGTACTTGGACTAGGGGTGTCTAGAATTTTGTATTCTTTATATCATCCGACCATTGCCTGAATTTCGTCGTTATGTGGGATGTTAATGTAAAGTGATACCACGTCTAGGGTAACTTGGAAAGCGCCTTGAGGGAAGGTGACATAGGATAATTATTTCAGGAAGTGATTAGTGTCGCGTATGTAAGATAGATGTTTTGGATGTATATGTTTGGTGAGAGAATCGATATACTCTGAGATCGGTTCTGTTATTGTGCCAATACCAGAAACTATCGGTCTCCCTGGATGATTCTGTTTGTGTATTTTCGGGAGCATATAGAAGCGCTCCGCGGAGGCATTTCTCGGCGTAAGCGCCTTACCTACTCGCGGTGGTAATTCACCTTCACCTGTTAGTTTATTGATAGTTTTCGTTACGATGTTCTTTTGCTCAGCGGTTGGGTCTGATGGGAGTTTAGTATAGAATTTTGGGTTTTTGAGCTGGCAGTTGCCCTCCTGAATGTAGTTATCTTCGTCTAAAATAACTATGCATCCACCTTTGTCGGCGGGCTTCATGACAATGTCATTCGTTTACCAAGTGAGCCTAAGGCGTTACGCTCTTTTTTTGTGAGGTTAGGTGGCACAGATTTTCGTGTCCGGATAGCCTGAACAATGTCCTTTTGTACCGCTTTTATACATAAGTCCAGATGTTAATCCCTATCAGTTTTGGGTGTCCACTGTTCCTGAAGTTGAGGATACCGAACATTCTTTGTGCTTGGTTTGTCAAAGAAATATTCCCGTAATCTGAGAGTTCGGGAAAAGTTTTCTAGATCCTTCAGTAATTGGTGCTCGTTGTACTTGCATTGACTTGGGCAGAATTTTAGGCTGCGCACGACAAATATGACATCTCCTCGGGAGTGATCTGTGAGCTTGACAGGTTCATTATATTTTCCGGCAGGTGTGGCCTTTCGTGTATTCCTTTAAAAAATTCCGATAGCATGTGGTAAAAGTAGGGGGAGCACTGGTGGGCGAGTGAGCTTGGTCGGCCTGTCAGTATTGTTTAAACTTCAGCCGTTGGGCTGAGCCACAGCGTCGTCTGAGGTCATACCTTTGTTTCGGCGTGGTGGCGTCATTCCCGAAGTTCTGCACGATGGAAGCTTGCTGAGATCCAAGAGTCTGTTGTATTGGTGCTGCGGTGGGGGCCGTCCGTGATCCGGGGCTCGTTGGCGTGGCATCCGGTGACGTATCGGCCTGCACAATGGGTGCCGGAAGTGGGGACGGGGGATTTTCTGTTGAGCTCTGGTACTCAGGTGTCAGGTCTCGTGCCGCAACTCTGGTTGGTTTGGCGGCGGATGGAGACACCGTACAGTCCAGGGCTCTCTGTGTTGGGGTTGGGTATATATAAAGAGCTAAAATATATTCTCTTCGTTCGCCCTACTGGCTACAAAATCTTCCAGTAGCAAAAACGGGGCTCTGAATTGCGGGCCTTGTGGCCCCGGCACGGGCTGCCCATGGGGGCTGCCTCGAACTTGCCTAATGACACTCTGGCTTTCTGTTCGCCTTTTCACCGGTGTACAAACCCCGGTCTGTCTCCGTTCAAGTTATTTGTTTATACAACCACGCACCCCCGTAAGCATTTCCTTCAAATGATTATTATTGAGCAGCGCAGGCTACGTAATATAGTCACTGGGGGGACATTGTTAGTGACCGCGCATAAATTCGGCTACGCTTGCATGACAACTTCTGAGCGTGAAAGACTTATTTAGCAGATGGAATTGAGGAAGTGTATTGGGGTCTTATGCAGACATGGCATTATCGCTGTTGGCAAAGCAGGTAGCTGAAAGAAAGGTTTGTATAAAAATTCACTTCTTCTGGATAAACATATTGTCTTCGCATTAATGCCACAACTATCAACACGTATGATTATCGTCAAGTTACCAGATAAACGCCGCAAAGAAGTTGTAGGGAGGACAAGGAGGTGTTTGATGCACAAGATATTAAACTCACTGATGTCCTACGTCCACACAATGATGTGTTACACAAGTTTCACTTATTATTCACTTCATTTTCACCAGTCAGATGTGACTGGCTTTGCATGAAGGAGTGCTGAGGCAAATGACCACAATGCGAGGGTGGCGGTAGCTCTCATTTCTTTATTTTGTGCACTTAAGAGGATCAGTCAGATTTAGATACATATAGCATCATGAATATTGGAACGTGTTTGCAGCTGGCTGAGATAAAATTTGCTCACTGGCTGAACGTAAGGTGCCCATAACTGGCTTTTGTTTTAGCGGAAAACAAAAATATTTTAATGGGCCCTAGCTGTAGCTCTGAAAAGAGACACACATAAGCAGAAGGCGATACTGCACATGGCGAATACAACGTAGCCAGTTAAAACTGTACTCTTGGCAGCAATCTTTAGGTTCATGCGTGTGGTAATACCTGTCCAACCGCAAGTAATAACTGACGGAAATGTCACGTGTTCGAGGGAAGCCCGCAAATAGATTTAAAAATCCTAAAATAGGGGTTTTGAGCTTAACATTACTTTTAAGTAATAATGACACCAATATTTAACTAATAAATTGGCTAACTAAATTGCAACAGTTCACTTTTTAGTGTTACCAACACGTTCTTCCTTTCAATTAGCGACTTCTAGATGGCTATTAATAATTATCATAGCCCATTTAGTTTTCTAAATTCCGAAAATGCGATTGCCCTCGGTGCTTCCGCTCAACAAGCTTGTACGATTTCTCGAGCCATTCGAAAACCACACGCCTGCGGTGAGCGTGAAAAGACATCCATCAAATCGCTACACTCCGTGACGCACGTCATATTCTCTGGCCTGCCCACGCGGCGGCGCTCTTCACTCTTCATCACTTCCCTGGTGCAGCGCGGGCGGAACGGAGAGGCACTGACGTTGACCGGGCTTTTACGGTGACGCATGACTATGTATTGCGTGTTCACCTTTACAATAAACTTCAGTAGATAGCGCTGTGTGCTTGTCTTCCTTGAAGCTTTTCTTTCGTCCTTTATAGTGGTACTTAAATATATGCTATTTTTTATCTCCTTTTCGTCCTGCTCCATTCATTGATTGCTTATACGGTGTATTGGCTGTTCTTTTGCAAGCCTATTCGGTGTGCATGTTTAGTGTGCATTTTATGCAGAGAGAGTTAGTTGTTCAAGTAATTAAAAATAAATACACGAAAATTGCATTAAACATCATTATGGGCAATGGAAAAAATACGGGCGACAGATAATCTTATCGGGCCACGACATATACATTCTCTTAGCAGGGTTTCGGTCTTAACCATGTTGTAACGACACAAATTCTTGTAAGGACCCCACCTTATGCTGTATTAAGCTTTCGCCTGTCCTGTCAGGACCACAGGGGAATACAGCAGAAACATTGTCTTTACCACAGGCGACGAACCATTTTTCGAGCGCTTGGCTGCTGATGCTGTCCTCACTTTTCTGTTGATAACTTCGAAAATAACAATACCTTGTTTCAATAAACTGATTTCTCTTGTCCATGATTTGGCAAAATATATCGCAAGAGAATATAGCTCCAGCAGAACAAAAGTTGATCACAAATAAAAAATGGAGCAACTTGACGCCGCTTATCTGAAACAGTGAACAACCACCGAACGAAAAGGACAAAACGGTGGCACGTCGCTCAAACGTAGTGAATCTTTGCAGGACATGATGCAATTGTAGTTCTTCCGCAGTGTAGGCCTTCGCTGAAGATTTGGGGTCCTATTGGATGTTACACGTTGGAGAACGGATGCGTAGACGTTCCTATTGACAGAATGTACATTTCAGTTTATTTACCCCCTATTTACAACTTTTCTCACGAGACCCGGGTGCTCACTGTCTTTTAGAACGATCAGGAATGCTAGGCTCGCTCCTCAGGCCACCGTGTCAGCCTGACTGACCTAGCTAGCGTACAGACCAGAGTTCTCTCAATCACCGGAACGTGGCTACAGCCAACCATGATGCCTTCCGCTTTTCGTTCCTCTGTCACTTCCAGAACAGCCGAGACGAGTGTTCTACGAATCTCTCCTTCAGAGGCTCCTTTCGGGGCCAGAACACCTACTTAAAAGGGCTCTGAAACACCTTCCGAGTACAACACGTCAATTCGCTCAATCACTGCACTGTGTTGTCACGAAGACCTGGGCCAAATAACACACTTTTACACGCAGCAGAGGGCCCACTATCATGCGCGAAAGTTGACGAGTCCTTCCCGGAGACTTTTTCATTCTCGCCGCCTCCACCTTCGCTCGCACCAGCGTATACAAGTTGAGAGACGGCTATTGGTCCGAATATTTCGGACGTCAGGCAGGTACCATGCCCGCGGTCAATGAGGCGCGTAGCTCCGGCGGGTCAGGAAGCTTCGCACCCGGAGGTGGCACCGGAGGAGGAGCGAGTGCTCTCCAGCGTGCAAAAAGTTACGAGAGGAGAGGGAAAGTATCGACGATGTTGAGATCCAAATTTTGGCAACAGATAAGCCAGCTTCTCCAAACCGTATTCAAACAATTCTTGCTGGGCAATATTAGTCACACGGCGCGCTTTGACATCCCAGGCATACCGCAACTTTTTAGAGCCCTTTTCAGAGCCCCTGGACAGTTTGGCCAGTATTCTTGGGGCCTTTTTAGTGACCAATCCGAAATGAGCTTCTTAGAGTTAATCCGAGAATTTTCAATTGAAGTGAAAGCACGAAACACATGCCAGTGCCTATAACCTTCTTTGCTCACGAGAAGCGCGTGTATTCCAGTGATCCGTTAAGAAATCGCACTCATAATTAGCGCACACGAACTCACGAACACACAAAGATGCGTCGACAAGAGAAACAACACGTACATATAGCCGGGGCCACATGTAGATGCGGATGCGGCCGGCTTTTCATGTCGCGTCTTTGCAGCATATGTCTTTCGGAGCGTGGGGCACCGTTGGACACACATTCCACTCCCATCTCAAACACCCCCCCCCCTCCCCCGCAAGTAGCACACTAGTAGCCGCAGATTGTAGTGGATCCCACATGGCCAAATGAGGAATAAGTGTGTCAATCCATGTTGGGCTTGCCCCTGCTCGTTACACAACCACAAGGGTTCCATATCGGTGTTCATGGGGCTACCTCATGCCTACATCTTGCCTACATCGGTCCCTTGTGGGGTACCTGAGCGCAGATGAAACATCAGTGTGGACTCTATGCTCGAAACACCTCTGTTAGCCCAAACGTTGCTACCCACACGAAACCACTGTGGATATCGCGTAGGCCGGACAGGGGCTGGGAAACGGCAGTGCTGCTGCCGCTGCTAACCCGAATTGTTAGCACCCACGTGAACCCGCTGTAGGTCCCCTTAAGCCGTGACGACTCTGGAAAGCAGATGTGCCTACAAGCTGCTCATATCGGCTCCCTGTCGGGGTCTCTTGGGCAGACGCAAAATAAATTCTTACTCTATGCGTGAAGAAACGCGGAATTCACAAATGGGGTTGCCGATTCATTACCTCAGGCGGTCCTACATCGGCTACAGCGGAACGTAACCCACCGGCGTGGCTCCATCGCGTTAGTCATGCATTTTCTTCAATTCATAAATTTGCATTATGCGCACTCACAACTTACTCTTATATATCATCATCAGCAGAAAGAGCCTGACTACGCGCATTGCAGGGCAGAGGCCTCTCCTATGTCTCTCCAGTTAACTTTGTCCATTTCCAGCTGCGGCCACTGTATTCCCGCAAACTTTTTAATCTCATCCCCCCACCCAACTTTCTGGCGGCCCCTGCTACGCTTGCCTTATCTTGGAATCAACTCTTTTACCCTCAAGGACCAGTGCTCATCTTTCCTTCGTCTTACATGCCCTGCCCAACCCCTCTCTACAGCTTATATATAATTTGTTATATAATTCTCATCGTCTTCCCTCCACTACATCATATGACATGCTTTGTGCTCTCGACAATAAATTGTGCAAATTAATCACAGCATGCAAAGGAATGACTGCGACCACTCGCGTCGATGCAACAGACTGCCTGAGACTCTCGAAACGCCATTAAAATTCGGAACTGAGACATGGGCTTTGCTCGCAAAGCCCAACAATAAGGTACGCTGCCTCCATAAGGTGCAACAGGGGTCATTGTCACGACTTACTCCATTCATTACGATTTCTTCATTCGTTTGGAAGTTACACAGGCGTACTTTTTATAGTACGCTACATGAGCCTACATGCTTTGTAAAACTGCGGTTGCCTAGAGCGCACAAAAAACAGGACTTTTGTAAGCCAGAACTTTTTCCTTTTACAACAGTAGTATGGTAGGTGTCGACCTTTCGGACCAAGCCGTTAACTGCTACTACATCGGCATTAGGGACAAAAAGGGGGGCTGGCTGTTGACATGAGAGCTCAGATTTGCAAATATGAATGCCTGAACAATTTTCCGAATTGCTATAGACGAGCCTGCTGACTATTTTTGGTTTGGTAAGAACGTTAGTCGTCATTAGCTACGTCTTGACATGCAGCAACCAGCTGATCGCCGACATTCTGGCTCAATCTTGTCTACTACTTTATTGAGAAGGAGAAAGCCTACCGTGCAAATTAGAATAACTGCAGTGCCGCTATAGCTAGAAAAGATTCATGAGCGCCTGTAAGACGTGTTATGTCACCCTGCGTAAAAATCACTAACATATTAACAAAAATCGAGCCACCAAGTAGGAGTGCAGTGAAGTAGCCACATGTGCTATGGGCAGGACCCAGCGTACTATAAAAAGTACACTTGTGTAACTTCGAAAAGAATGAAGTAATCGTGACGAAATTTCAGTCATCTGCTTTTCTTTATAAAGCAATATTTGTGCTAAAATGAAGAAAACCCCACCATTAGATTTTTCTTGGTTCATAATGGGTTAAGGGACCCTCGACCCCTGATGCATGCGGTCGATCACGTGCCACCGTCCTGATCGGCCGATCGCGAAGAGAACTCCTAGCGTACCAGTCCGGCGCGCTGTTCACCCGCCTACCACGCAGAGACGCTTGCAGGGAGTTTACAAAAAGATAATATAGCCACCGCCGCTCATTCGTGTGTGAACATCCGCGAGAGTAGGGCGCGGAGCAATAGTACTCGCTCGAGCGAATACATACGGCTTCGAAAGTGCAATGGCGGCTAAAGAGGCTTCATCTGGCACCACTTCACAACCAACGAGCGCATTAAGTAGAATCAGGTGATTTCGAAACGACGATAACAAAAAAGGAAGCGTGTAAGGGATCGGTAGCGTTCGCGGGGGTCATCGGAACGCGGCTAGGGGCGCTCAAAGCGAAGCGTCTCCGATTTGGAATGCAGCCGCTCGCGAACACGCCGGGAGGTACGGGTGTCCACCCGCCCCGCGGAACCGATTCGCGCACGTTCTCGCACGAATGTGTATTTGTGTTTGTTTTTATTTTTATTTGGGGTGGAGAGAACGTTCTACTCCGCACATGCTGGCACGACCGTGCGTTTGTTTTTCTGGAAAGGGTGTTACCCTACGGTAGTTGGAGGGCTGACCATGCTCTCGATTAGCCAATGATATGAAGAATGTATAATGATTGGGTGCTACGGAATGTGGGCCGGGCCTTTAGGGCTTTAAAACTGGGCCCCGGAGCCGGAAGCGAGGTTCTGTGCTAAGGTGAGATGCTACGCATCTTCGGCTACGCCGAGAGTAGGGGCCTCCCCTAGTGTTAGCCAGTTCCACCCTTTTTGTTGTTTGTCTTTTTGCCGTTGTATCTAACTTGTATATTCTGTAAATATTTGTATATAAATCTTCAGTTATTGCCTTTTTTATCCCTGCGTGTCAACACATCTTGAGACCGTCTCTGACGGGGCACCCCTGGTGCGAAGAAATAAGCTTCAGTCTTCGAGTTAAACCACCCGTCTCTGGCGGGGCACCTCTGGTGCAAAGAAGACGAAGAACCTGAACTTTACTGGCGCAGTCGACAGGATCCTGCGGCCATCGGAAGACGGCGCAGGAAGAAGATTGAACGCAGGGAGAAAGGCGACGACAAGGTAACAGGTCAGCGTTCGAGAACGGACCTGCGGAGAGACGGCGACAAGGATGCAAGGACAACGGCAGTAGTCCAGTGACGCGGGACTGCATACGGTCCAGAAAAGCAGCGCGTCGATAACTCGACAGTCACCGGCGTCGCGAAGCAAGGCGACAGCAGCGGGCACAGGACCAGCGGCGTCCGACAGCTCGTCGCAGCGTGCGGTGAAAGTGGAGGTGGACTCCGACGCCAAGGAGCTGGCAATGTGGATCGACGCATCGAAACCGTGAGTTTCCTTGGTCGCATTGTTCACGTCCCTGTGTTCGAGCCGGTAGGACAGTTGAGGGATACCGACAGCGGTATGGAGAGTTATCCATGCCGGCGCTCACTCGATGTGAGGTGCCGAGTGGAATTGGCAAAGGCGCGCTTAGCTTATTATCAGCCTGAGCTTGCAAAAGTGAATAGAGGAAAGGCGCCGCTATGCGAGGAAAAACCTCCGGATTTGCAGGCGTTAGAAGCAAGGCGCCAGCAGCTAGAGCTCGAGCTGGCTAAGCTCAAAAAGTCTAGGAGAGCTAGCCAACTAGCCAGGGAGAACTGCTCCGAGTCCCGAGCAGAGAGGTCGCCAGTGCTGGAAGGCAAAGGCATATGCCTGTCAAGCACAGGAAAAGAAAACAGCCAGAGAGAAGTAAAAAGAGAGCCAGCTTTCCGCGAAACTGGAATCTCTCGTGAAGAAAGTAGCCTGACGGAACGCAGCGTCGCGGTGTTAGAGGCGGTGAACGCGCACTCCGACGATCCAGCTGCACATGTTAGCTCTACCCCAAATGACACCAGGGACGCGGACGCGAGCTCAGGAATAAAAACTCAGTCTCAGGAAAAAGAGCAGTCGGTTCAGCGTGAAACGACCCGCGACGACAGACGTCAGACTGGCGAGCTAGGGATAGGAGGAGGTCAAACGTTGCCGCAACGGCACACTGTGCCAGGCATGTGGCATGAAGTGCCACGTAGCACTATTGATGGCAAAGTCCTTTCATTTGAGGACAGGGAAATTCATGGCGACTTGCCACAAGGCAAATTAGGATTAAGTGGCTGCGAAAGAGCGCAGGTAGCCTCGGAGTTATAAGATGCCACGAAATCGGCAAGCGCCTATAATGCAGGGAGCGGAAATTTCATTGCATGCCCGTGCAGGAACGGGGCAAATGGCTCCAAGCGAGCCGAAGTAACAGGAGGCAGGGGCGTGGCTTTCAAATTGAAAGTCGGTGCGAGGAACCGTACGTTCCGGGCTGCGGTACGTCAAATTAGATGTAGCAAAGCCGGCCGCACTGTTATAGTTGGACTGGACAAGGCTAATGCTCCTTACTCGGTACGCTGTTCGTACTGGTGCGCCGGAGAGAGCGTTCCCTCAAGGGCGTCGCGAGGTGAGGGATTTTTACCCATCGAGTACCACGACGTGTTTGATCCAGGAGGGCACCAGCTTTTGAGCTCTCGCCCCGCTGTGGCGCCAGCCTAATGAGCATAGCGACCATTAGGTGTTAAACGTGTCGATTGAGACACGTGGGGGCTCGAATGCGCAAAGGGACGCTCGGTGCGACCAAGGACGCTCACGTGGCCGCTTTCGGACCCCGTATCAGTGCCACTGAACGCTCTAGTTGCGAGTGTCGGTGTGTGTGTGTCGAGCAGGACGCGGGTGTGCATGCTGGTGAACTGCGTACAGCCCATCAACTTGGACTTCGTGTTACGGCGCACGGCAGACATGCCACTGTGCGTATTTGAGTGTGCATTTTGCGTAATGTTGTGTTCGTGCCCGTGTGCATTTTATTTTGTTTTTGGTTTTGTTCGTGGTGTAGCTGCGGCATGTCACCCACAGGGTGGTTTTGTGACCCGTACCGATCCCTTTGTTATAATTCTAAAAGTGGCATTTGAGCCCTTTGTAGAATCTTGGGAAGGGCGTGTAAGGGATCGGTAGCGTTCTCGGGGGTCATCGGAACGCGGCTGGGGGCGCTCAAAGCGAAGCGTCTCCGATTTGGAACGCGGCCGCTCGCGAACACGCCGGGAGGTACGGGTGTCCACCCGCCCCGCGGAACCGATTCGCGCACGTTCTGGCACGAATGTGTATTTGTGTTTGTTTTTATTTTTATTTTGTGGTGGAGAGAACGTTCTACTCCGCACATGCTGGCACGACCGTGCGTTTGTTTTTCTGGAAAGGGTGTTACCCTACGGTAGTTGGAGGGCTGACCATGCTCTCGATTAGCCAATGATATGAAGAATGCAGAATGATTGGGTGCTACGGAATGTGGGCCGGGCCTTTAGGGCTTTAAAACTGGGCCCCGGAGCCGGAAGCGAGGTTCTGCGCTAAGGTGAGATGCTGCGCATCTTCGGCTACGCCGAGAGTAGGGGCCTCCCCTAGTGTTAGCCAGTTCCACCCTTTTTGTTGTTTGTCTTTTTGCCGTTGTATCTTACTTGTATGTTCTGTAAATATTTGTATATAAATCTTCAGTTATTGCCTTTTTTATCCCTGCGTGTCAACACATCTTGAGACCGTCTCTGACGGGGCACCCCTGGTGCGAAGAAATAAGCTTCAGTCTTCGAGTTAAACCACCCGTCTCTGGCGGGGCACACTGGTGCAAAGAAGAAGAAGAACCTGAACTTTACTAAGCGCATGCGTAAAAAGAGGCCTCACCGGCACGCGGATAGGGCCTGGATAGTGCAACACGGCTTCGTTTCTTGTGCGACGTGGTCATTACAGTTGCCATAACAAATATGCTTCTGATTTTTATTATACGAATTTACCCCTGATCTAAAAATAGGCTGATGGTGTCTTCTGTTAGTTCTGTGAAATAATTCTATTTGGCGTGCCCACCGCTTTCGTTCACCCTCGCACAGGTCGACCGGACCTGGGCTGCTTCCCTCATGTGTTGATGTCAGCGGATAATGTACATGCGTTTGAGTGGCAGGCCGAACCTTCCGAAAACCATACTTTGCCGAATGTACGGCCCGAGGTACCGAGAAGGGGCTACTCGGGCCTGTACATGACCGCCTGACCAAGTGCAAGAATGTTTCAGGCATGTCTCGGCCGCGGGCTGTGGCTGGTAGCTCAGCTCCGCCATGATGGCCGCCTGGATGGCAACTGCTTGTGCGGCGAGGTCATCCAAAGAGCTGAAAGTGCAGCCCCGCAGGTACGCCTGGAAACGGTGATGGCTCTGCCGCACGGCTCATTCCTCCTTTGTTTGCCTCAGAGGCAGTAGGGTCGGCACGCCCACGCAGTTCCTGAAATGATCGAATGTATACAGAAGCAAACTTTCATCATGTGCCTGAGTTCTTGTTCGCAGTTCGTCCCTTATTCGGACTGTGTAGCCAAATGGCAGGAACTCCTGTCGCAAACGAAGCTCGAAAGCGGCTTCGTCGGTATAACACTGAAACTGCCGCCATCAAGCCACGGGCTTTTTAAGAGCGACTGGTAAAATACGTTTTAGCAGATCGTCGTCAAAAATGCTTTCCGCGCTGGTATAATCTGCCAGTTGCTGCAAAAAATCTTCTAGAGAGACTTTCTATCGGCATGTCCCTGGCATGTTGGCCCCGGCAGATACGATATGTGCGCATTTTGTGCAGGTTGGAGCTTGACACGCTCTGACATTGTAAGCTGGGTTTCCTGTAGTTCTGGGCCAAATTCGGCGTTCCTTAGCTTTACATGCCACCTATTCTTAGGTTTGCCGAAGTTCTTTCCACACAAGACCCTGTGCTTTTATGAACACCTGCTTCATTGAGAGTATCGCTCGAAGGATGTCATGTTAGCCAGGGGGCAAATGTCGACACGAGTAGCGATTTACGCTACCATGTGGTTCTAGCATATACGGCCCTGCGGTGTTCTATTCGATGTGTCCTGCAAGGGGCATAACTCGCAGAGAGAATGAAGGCTCCTGAAGCCCCACGTTGGGCAGCAGTGGCAGAACTTCCCCCAACACAGGGGTTTCGCGAGCCGAGGTATCGCCCGATGAGTCACACACCACAAGCACAGTCAACGCCCTTTATTACGGTCTAGCGGAAGAACACTGTGGGAGGTTCATCAAAACTAATGCACTCGTACGGCGACCCAAGCAAAGTCCCGCGCATATATTAGCGGAAAAACACAGTACCGTGCGAGCTCCGCAAATTAGGGATGGATCTAACCGCTAGGCTCGGCCCTTATCTAGCTGCTGGCGGGTCGCACGCTGTTGCGTCGAGCCATAGGGGCGCCGTTGTCCCCACATACTCTAGTTGTTTGCATAGCCTATCATATAAGCGTCGTTATTGACCTCTCAGATGTGACCATAAGCCGTCTGGAGGGTCAGCCAAAAGGCGCAAGCAATGTATGGAACAATGTTTACTATCACCGGTTTTATTGTGTGCTAATAAGCTTATCATCCATTCCATTGAGCAGGAGTTAAATCAAGTGAATAGCGGGAAACAAGAAAAACTGAAGTAGCTATAGAAATGCGCATGCCCATCACTGATAGGCATCTCTCTTTATGCTTCAAAAAAAAAATTGCCGATGATTACGTTACTTCCTAATGGGAAATTTCAGCGCAGCTCATCAGCTGTTTAAGCTTTTCGATAGATTGAGACAAAGAATTCGAGCAAGACATGTATGTGCAGAGTTACAGACAACCTGTTATTTTTCACACATTTTCCTTCTTCAAGAAACACTCCACTAAAAGTTCTCGAATGTCATCAAGGAAGCCTTGTGGCCGGAGGAATAGACGGATATAGGCGCGACTTGCTGCACCAATCCCTGGTTCTTAAAGACCAGGTCTATGCATGTATTTCTGTGGTTGTCAAAGCAGTGGGAGCCGTTACGAGCGAGAGGAACGGGATTTTCTCCCGCATAAGTGATAAGAAATTCCTGTTTTTCTTTTTATGTACATTAAAGTCCCTACCCACCCTGCCACCCTGGCAGGTGGCAGTTATCGATTGATCGCGAGATTTCGCTCACCCTTAGCGCTAACGCATGCAGCCCATATCTCTAACTCATCACCGCACGTACCTATAAGCGCGATTCCGGCGTCCACTGACCCAGGGAGCCAGTCATGCGCGCTTCCTTTCCTTAAAATGATGGGAGTGTGAAATGTCAATGCCAGCGCCAAATAACACAATGAACGCCGACGGCATATGGCTTCAGCGCCACGTTTCTGGCCCAAGGTTCTCAATGCCTGCAGCCCACATCTCTCTCTCTCTCATCACCCCACCTACCTATAAGCGCGATTCAGGCGTCCACTGACCCAGGAAGCGAGTTATGCGCCCTTCCTTTCCTTAAAATGGCACAACTTTCTCAGTGCTAACGCATGCAGCACACATCTGTCACTACCGCCACATTGCTTAAACCACGATTGAGGTGCCCTCTGTTCCAAGAGGGCAGTTATTGCGCTTTTTCTTTGCTGCTCCCAGTGCGTTGATTTCCCAGCTTAAAGCGCGACTAAGGTGTCCACTGCTGGTTACAACGGCGACGGCAACGGGGACGGCGACGGCGACGCCGCGAAACGCAGAAACGGGCGCCAAAGAGCTTCGCTCTAAAATTAGGAGGACTCTCAACCTTCGCCTTAAGAATAAACATGATGGTGCCTTCTACTTTTTTTCTCTTTTTATTCCTTTCTCATCTCTCGCCGATCACCAATCCACGATCACATTAGCTATTACCAATCACCAGTCAGAATTACCGATAACCAATCGCCCTTCCCTGTCCAGTATACACTGCACGTCACACAACGCCACTACATGCACATATGCGTACACGGCATTTGTTAGTGCATTTAAGTACCATAACCCCACCTTGTCATGCCGGCCAACTTCTGACGCCTACTTATCATATTTATATATATTTTTTTACTTATATAACCCAGTACACATCCCAAACACACTTTACCGCGCCATGCACATCACTAAGCGTTCACAAGGTACCATTATTACACGCTTTAACTAACTTCCCTTCGTGGCAGTTCGAGGCCGTTGCCTTCGAGGGCTTGTGGGCGAAGCCCAATACCGACTATTTTATTTTTCTGCGGTTTGATTTCAGGCATACTGGGATTTTTTCCGACTGATGCAGGATGACGGCCGACCTCGAGTTTTTAGCAGTACGAACTGCTCACATTCTCGCATAAAATGGAGGA
The DNA here is from genome assembly GCF_055824585.1 of Amblyomma mixtum. NCBI lineage: Eukaryota > Metazoa > Arthropoda > Arachnida > Ixodida > Ixodidae > Amblyomma > Amblyomma mixtum. The sequence continues at coordinate 220,091,210 of NC_143013.1, read as the reverse complement.
CGCCGAAAAAGACCATTTAACTGTTTTCCGATCTACGAAAATGTCGCTCCTGTTTTCTTGTCGGGTGTTCATTCGAAACGTACGGCAATAGCAAATAGTGCTTAGCACCCTCGTTTAACTAATCAGGCGTCGTAACTCTGGTAACTCAGATCATCACTCCCTGGTTTATTGCCGGCTTCACCGGCCATTCACATGTACTAACGGGACAAAAGTAACTGACCCCCCCTCCAAATTCCGAACCGCGCCGCACACCGTGTAGGCGCTACCTGAGGGGGAGAAGGGGGTCAGTTACTTTTGTACCAGATAATACATCACCTCCAGAGCTCCTACAGGGCTCTCTCTTTTAATGCTGGTATCTTTCAATGCGGTTTTTCATCACATTACGAAATTCTCGAGAACCGATCTGCTTTATTCAGGTGTATTTTTTATTTGCTTGTTTCCTTTCCTTGGTATAGAGTGTATATCAAACACACTGAAAGCGAAGCTGACTGTCCCACGGATTCCGTTCGTTATATTCGAGGTTCGTAGTAAGTGGACTCTCCGCATAACAGTCAAAAATACTAAGTCCGTCAAAAGTTACGTTTCTCTTTCAAACAACGACGTTATACACGCATACTTCTTAAAATTAGACCTTACTGCGGCTCTTTCCAGACTCTCTAGGGCGATCATCTTCTCGTCGCCGAGACTTTTGGTGCCAACTATCAACTTTTTGGACGGGATGTAACGGCTAATCGTGGTTTAAGCATGCACAACATCGGGTGACAGGTCAGCTACAGAAATCAGACTCCTGACGGTAGGGGAGTGCCTTTGCTTGGCGCTATTGTCCATAGGAACGTAGTCATCAGGGAAAACATCTCACCGCTGTGACTGAACCAAGAGTTGCCACAAATCTGCAAGTGCTTGGCAATGCAGATTTATCTATCGTTTCTAGGTTCACGTAGCAACGAAAAGCAGTGCAGCCCTCTTGGTACAGGGTATCAGCTGCACTGACCGCTATGTGATGCTGTCTGCTCGTGGTAACCGCGCTGAAGATGGGACCGACTGGGCAGACGATGCCACATGACCAGCATCGCCAGGTAGGCAATAAAACTTCTCAAATCGCTCCTGTTCGTTCAACCACTACCATGGGCAGAAGTTTCGTTTTCGACCATGCCCCTGTCATGCGCACCGCGAATCTCTTCCATCTTATAATGTTTGCACTGCCGGCGAGCACGCAGGCAATGACTGCCCTCGTAGGCAAATGGTGCAGGCTTGGCCAGGGGTTACATGCTGTTTCAATATCACGTTTCTATTTTATTTTTGGGTCGACGCGTTCATTCCTGGACGGTGTCGAGAGGCTTGAGAGACGCGCTTTGACCTCCCCGCTTGCTGCGCCATCTCGTTTGCTTCAACTGAACCATGCAGTTACAGTTGTTCGTTGCATCAGAGACGAATGCCCATTCATCTAATCTATATTTGGACGGTAGAACCACAGCCGTTCATAATCAGCGAAAATTCGTTATTTCTGTCGCCGTATGCTGCGTTCCTTCCTCATATTTCAACTGCACCTAACGCTCTTCTACGCGCTTCAGGTGAATTTCCTTTCTACGTGTTTTAGTAGTGTTTGTTTTGGACACCATATTCGTGATACCTTTTTTTACATTACTGACACGTGTTTTTCTCATCTTAAAAACGCTCGCTTTGTAAAGCGCAGAATAGCCTGACGTCCAGACTTTGAGCGCGTGAATATCACATTACTTCTTTCTCATAGAAAGTACACGTGGTATGCAACGTCGGTGTGTGTACATGCACTGTCCACAAAAAATGAAGCGCTCGCAACTTGTACTACTTTTCTCTAGTGTTAGTCGCACACAGCGCTGCATCTTGGGCAGTTTAGGCTGCGCAGTAGGAACAGTGGTGCAACTGAACACATTTTAATATTGTTGTGCTAGGCAATTCCCACCAAGCTTACTCTTACCTTGCCTTCCCATGCTGTGCTTTAGCTCCACCACAAATACCCTCCAGGGTTTCCTCATCCCTTGTGTTAGCTTAGTGTCGCAAAATAAGCGCTCTTCTCCTAAGGTGGGGATATGCTCCTGAGACTTTAAAGTGCTCTCTAAGAAAATAAAAAAGCTTGAAATTAGTTGCGCATGACCTGTGAGCACTTGTGAGCTTTGAGGAATATCTATGGTTAAATTATTATTTAAATTGCCAACGCGCCACAATATTTCCTCAAAAAGAACACATCATATTCGTTAAACTGTAACCTCGAAGCGTGAATACTGAAAAAATAGCAACTGGCCCCGAAGCTGTGCAGCAGATATCCATAGTTTTTCACCTCTTCTGTAAAACATCACCACCTCTTCCAGAGCAGCTTCTTCACCAATATGTTTTTTTTTTCGTACATTGAGCGATTGCTGAGTTTCTATCGACAGCTAATAACGAGTTATATCCTTCATGTGATGAAGGGTGGCCACCGTTACAGAAAGAGACAAGACAGTGAGAAGGACACTGAGACCACATTAGAAACTTTTTACTTTTATTTCTTAACAGTGGAGGTGTTTGAAATATTCTTTGTCGTTGTTAATAGTTCAGCTGCTGTTGCGATCCGCTGCTGCTCTCTGTACTGCCCCAGCTACCACGGCTACCTGCGTCGAAATATGAACTTGGGCCTCTGCCAGACGCACTACTTGAACCTCCACCAAATCCATTTCCAGGCAATCCACCAAATCCAGTGCTAAATCTGCCACTGAAGTCATTTTCCTGTGCACCACTAGGGCCCCCCAGAGGTCCCCAGGTCCAGCCTTGCGGCACGGCAGTCCAGTACGTACCACTGCCTTGGCTCAGCAATGGCGCACCATGAATCAATACTCCCAAACGCCGGAGAAACTGTCTGAAGCTAAGCCCTCGTGCTTGCCTTTGATATCTCTTGTATAGACGCCTCAGTCTACTTTCCGAAATGCGGTGACTGATGCGAGAAACCAGACTCTCACCGAGATTTTTGAAGCCACCTAAAACACCTAATCCTGAGCCAAACGTTCCGGACAAGAGTCCACCTCTTCCTCCTTGATTACTGACACCTGCACTTTGGCCTTGGGCAACATCTTGCAGGCCACTTATCCTTGTGAAAAGCCTGAATGCTTTGCTAAGAGGGCCACTTTGTCCACTGACAAACAAGCCTTCGCTGAAACGGCTAACGCCCTGACTGCCATGAGGTCCATAGTTGCCAAATATTGCTCTCAGTCTTTCCAGGTGGCCACTCAGCTTTCCACCTTGACTGCCTTGTCCGACCTGGCTAGTGCTTTGATCGAACTCACCAGAGCCACTCGCTTGACCATACTGTCCATTTTGACCCCCAAAGTCACCTCCAAAATGTCCCCAATGCCCACGTTCTCCCGTTTGGCCCCATTCTCCGCTTGTCTGTCCACCTGTTAATCCACTTAGGTCCTGTTCTGGGGCTACTTGAAGTCCTTCCTGTCCGCTTTGACCACCCCTGCCTGCATGTCCTCTCCCCTGCCAACCAAATCCTTCATGTGCTCCGCTGCCTCCTTGTCCTCCAATCACTCCAACAGAACCTTCTCGTCCACCTGTGCTCCCTTGTTCTCCAGACTGTCCACTGGATCCTCCCAGTCCTCCACTCTCACCTGTACCTGCTATAGCCAAATCAATCCCTCCCTCTCTTTCTCTAACTCCTTGTCCTTCAAACTGTCTACTAGACACTTCCTGTCCTCTGCTGCCCGCTTGTCCTCCAAACTGTCCGCCGAAATTTCCCTGGCGAATGAATCCGCTCGGAGCATCTCTACCTCCTTGTTCCCCCAACTGTCCACCCAGTCCGTTTTGTCCATTCAGACTTCCTTGTCCTTGGGTTCCCCAGGATTCACCCGAGGATGTCTGACTACCTTGGCTTCCCGAAAACTGCCAGGACACTGGCCTACGGCCGCTTTCACTCCAGAATCTGCTTCCCCCTTGGCTTCCTCCAGAGGGCCCGTAATGCCACCTCCAGGTGAAACTCGGACTCCATGTTCGGTAAAATCTTGGAAGAGAACTCTCGAAGTGGTCATTGCTGCCGCTGCCGTGCTGACCACCCTCAACAAAGATGCCGCTTCCACCAGATCCGCTGCTTGATGAACTGCTAAATTCACTTGCGCCGCTACTTGCACCTCCGAATCCGCTTCTGAGCGGCCACGATCCTCCTCCAAATCCGTTTTCGCCTTGTCCGCCGAATCTAAAGACACCTTCAGTACTTGCGCTGTCACCTGTGTAGCCTCGTTTTGCTGAAAATTAAATTATAGACCTGAGACCACACATCACAAAAGAGAGCATGTGTGACAGCCATCACGTGTTAGCAAGTAATGAACCGTAAATGTTTTTTCTAGTCAGCAAATGAAATATTACCTCCAATTGAAAAGGAACCTGATAAGTAGTTATTCAATACAAACCACATAGCATATACGTTTCATGAAGTTATTTTTAAGGCATTTCTTTACCGCATACTACCAGTAGGTGGACGAACCTAGGGGGTGGGGGTACGGCTTAATATTGTTCCAACATGCTAAAGATACGCAATGCAGACTATCGTTAAAACTATCAAATCAAATATTGTCCTGTTCTTCAAACGCGTTCACTGCGCCGTGGGTAGCGGGTTGGTGACGTGATGTATGCGAGTTTCGCGGCCACAAATGTTGAATCAAGTACTGAAGCCCGAGATAGCTCCGTAAATTCAAAAAGCCGAAGAAAAGTGCACATTCAAGGCCGCTACCGCCCTCTTGTGGTGTTCGAAGTTGCGGGTCATGCTAGTGGCTCACTGCTGGGCAACGCAGCGATGAAGAAAATTTAAGCGTGGCCTGCCGGTTTGTCTCGACGCACTGAGATTGGGACTTCGAAAATTACTGTTGCATTGACGTTGTTAAAGCCGAAGGGCTGGTAACCTATTTCATTTGCCTTTCACAGAATAAAAATGAGGAGTTGATTGCGTCAAATGTCGCAAATTATGGTGTTCGTTCTGTGCTATTATTTATTAATGCTACAGTAACAGTACAAGATAAAAATCGGGAAATAATAAGATATGTTGTAATTAAGGAGAAAAAAGATTGGCATTATTTCGATTATACATCGAATTGTAAATATGAACGTGATCCTGACCCGTCACATTTCTTCGCGAGTCAATTGCGCGATATTTAAAAAATATATGCCATGCGAATTGCCATTCACTTCTATCCTAGACAGGACCATAGACACTCAAGTTTTGTTCTTATCTGAGCAGTGCACACCGTGTGCCTTGCATCAGCAAAGATGTCTTTGATTTCATCTCCAAATAACTTACGTTATGAAGACGAGCACAGTGCTAAAATATCAGTAACATTGGTTGTTATTCACTGCCACTCCAGCATCCTATGTTCCCAAATGCGTGGGCCTGGGTGCCGCTACTGGAAAGAACGGTTGCTGCAGTGGTCGTGGTGCGCATAAACTTTGCTTTCTGACCACTCAGTTTCTCTCCCTAGTATTTTCCATGCACATCCATCTATGTCAGTTAGAGTAAAAAATAACTCGACTCATCGGCAAGTAACTTGATTAAATTAAAGACAGGAGCCGCCGCGATGGCTCAGTGGTTATAGCGCTTTGCTGCTGACCCGAAAGACGCAGGTTCGATTCCGGCCGTGATGGTCGCACTTCGATGGAGGCGAAATGCTAGCGGGCCATGTACTGTGCGATGTCCATGCACGTTAAAGAACCCCAGGTGGTCGAAACTTCCGGAGCACTTAACTACGGCGTCCCTCATAGCCTGAGCCGCTTTGGGACGCTAAACCCCCATAAACCCGTAACAACTGTCGTCAGCTAAGAGGAAAATTTGGAGATGATCAGTTATGATACGCTCCTAAAACCTTCAGTCAGAAGTGCCCTTGAATACTCCCTTGACTAATAACAGAAGTGATTAATAGTTTTTCACGAAACTTGGGAGTTACATATGCAACTTACCCGTTTATGCTTGTATACTGAAACCCAAATAACAATATCTATCTGGTTAATTTCTCCTCATTTTTTTTTGTTCCCACTAAGAAAGGATATGAAAATATTCCCTAAATTCAAGAAAACGACATCCACGTGACGTTGGAGCCGAAGCTCAAAAGGCGCCCGTGCGCTGTGCGATGTCAGGGCAGTCGAAATTATTCCGGAGTCCTCCACTACGACACCACTTCCTCTTTTTCTTCTTTTAGTACCGCCTTCCTGCCTTCTCTTACGGCTCGGTTGCCCCGTCAGACAATTACTGCGTCATTTCCTTTCTTCAAAAACCACATTTTTTTCCACGTCAACTGACCGCTCAGTACACGACCGCTCAAAACTACCCAAAATAGACGTGAGTTTTGCAAAAGTAAAGTTGTTACAAGTAATGGACCAGAACGGTTCTCCCCTAATCCATGATATGTGGCTTGTTATGAATATCCAGCGTTGAAAATCTTTTTGAACGTCATTGGAACACTTCTCCTTCCCACTCCTAAATTTGAGGCCTCCGCGGGTGCTGCAACTACCCACCTACCAGCGAGAGGGGTGCTGTTGAGCTGGTGTGGTGGTGCAGCACCTCCACCAAATTGTAACGGGATTTACAGGGGAAACGGCCTGAGGAGAGTATACAAAATGGCGTTCCGAGTTCTGATCATCAACACAGTGATCTAGCTGCGTGCGGTGGCGGGCCGGCTGCCGCCGCTGCCCATCTTTCTGTTTGCAATGCACTCTGTTATAAGCTCAGGGATATGAAGAAATGGCTGGAGATTAGTCAGCAGGCTCAGCTCAGCTCAGCTCTCGCTGTGTGCTGTGAATTACCCGGCAAGGGCAAAGAGGAAATTTTCGCGTCTGTTGATCCAGTCACTCAATATTTGATCGTCAGTTCTTCAGTGCGACATGCGTTTTGTCTCTTCATAATAACCTTGGTTTCTTATCAGGTCAATGGTTACAGGATTAAGTTTGAAATTTAGCAGTTGTGCGCCACCATCAGTGCTAAATATTTTGTAAACTGCAGCGGAATAGAAAGGGGTGCACAGAGCTCTGATGGCAGTACATACGCGGCATTAGTGCTCGTTCGAACGTCAGCTATTTTAACGTTGTAAAATGAAATAGTTCATTAATACAAAGCTTCGATCATTTCAGTAGTGCATGGGCTTGTACATACTAGTGTTCAAATCCCTCAAATTTTGTTAATCGCAAGAGAGGACTGCTAATGTTTCTGTATATAGCACTGCTTGCCAGATGTAATGAAAAAGAATTTATGTTTTGGTAAAGCATGGCAGATTCTTTTAAGATACATCCCTTCAATAAAAGCGCCCGGTGTTGTGAAGTCAGCGTTATGTATTTAATATGTGTTCGTCAAAAAACCTAGCGTTCAGCACCTGAAGGATGGCCTGCTGGTTTCCTCAACAATGCATGACCTTTCGACAGTGTTCTCTCTACTGTGAAGTGGTAAGTACAGTCTAGGGCCATATGCGGCTTATGCTGGTGCTCTAATGAAAGGAAACAAATTACAACCAGCTTTCTTTCCGCTTGCTTCTAAGGGAAGGTGTGCAATCTGAGACTTTTTAGGGTCTAAACTAACGTAATGTTTTCGAGGAGGGGTGTCCGGCTTTGTTCACTGTTAATAATCTGCGAAACAGAACAGAAAAGACGCCGACTAAGAAGTGAGCCCACTGAAGCAAGCCGTCGTGTCAGGGTGCTTTTTTTTTGCCAGTGCGTTTTCTGCGGCATTTTTTCGGCCAATATTTTCTATATCTCTGGAACTAGTATGAAAATCTTAATGCCGTACTGAGTGCTATCGAGGCTGACAAAAAGAAGAAAAGATATAGGCGTTATTTCATGCCTGCTTGACCCGTCTGTTTCAGTCGCACAGTGCTTTTACCTCAATTCGAACGTCGATCACTTTGCGAAGTGTTCGTTTTTTCCCTTCACCTCGTCAATCCGTGCACATTATAGCTTCCCTTCCCATAGTGCGCCCCTTCACTGCCTCATTCTGTCGTTACAGAGTGAGTCGTAACCAACCGTAAAGCACTAATTCTCTCTGTTGTGCATTGCAAGTGCCAATACCTCCAGTCGTAGGGTTTACTTACAGAATCGGCCTTGGCAGCTGGCAATTCCGTGACATACTGGAACGTAATGAAAAAGGAGAACTGTTACTCAGGCTCAAGAAATCTGAAATTTTGTTGAAGGACGCGAATTTTCTCGTGGTGGCTATCATAATGTCGTGGTGGCTATTAAGTTAATTCTCTGTCATTTGCTTTTGCAGTTCGAAGTCGACATTCATTAACAGCCGTACGACATTTCTCTCAACATTTTTTTTTCATCTCTTAGTTGGTATTGCATTTTGAAAAATACACTCAGCACGGAAACACAGGCCGAAAGAAAAGGACAAAAAGACAGAAGCACTCATCCTGTCTCTTTTTCTTTCGTTCTGTGTTTACGCGCTAGCCTCTTTTCAAAATGTTCGAACGCTTCAAAAAAGGACCACGATTGGAATATTGTCAAAAATAGTAATTATTTTCATGCAAAGCCACCCTTTCGTTGCATTCGCTAAAGCGCCAGTAAGGCAAGGTCCGCATATTCAGAGGAATACTTCCGCTCCGCCATGTATAACGCACCTAAGAAGTACAGCCTTTGTCAGAAGTTTAGAGCCCAGGGGGTCTGCTTCAGGGCCACATTGCTTTGCTCGTAATGCATCCTCAGCGACCCAAATCTCCTGAAGGTAAGAAGATTTTTGGTCCTGCTCCCTCCGATGAGTAGGACTTCCATTAGTGCTACAAGAGCGCCACAATAGTGCTTAGAAGCACACCCCCCGGGGCTCTAAACTTTTGACAAAGGCTGTACTTTGTTCAGAATACATAAGAAAAGAGACGATGTCTATGCAAAGCAAATAATTCACTGCAAATTTGCAAAAGATTGAACAGTATGCGCATAAAATAATGGAGGCTTCTGTCGAAGTGAGCTCGAGCTTACTCAGAAAACTGGCAAAGAGAGCGGTGGCGCTGAGAGACTTCATGGTGCTGCTGACGTACAACACCGTCTTTTAGCTTTCACATTCGCGAACCTTTTATACAAAAGTACATGATGGTTCCTCCACATATCTTTGAGCGCCTCTCTGACATTCTTTATTGAAACAATGACGTCAACTGCCATTGTCTTCAACTTGAAGAAAGCTTGAAAGAAGTTTGCAAAACCTTCCTCTTTTTTTTCTGACAATATAACGCTGATGAAAGAACTCATTTTCTTTCATACATGCCGACCTTGAATTTCTTTCCGGCTCGCATTCATCTTGAATTTGCTCACTTCTAGAAACTCTATGGACTTACTTTTTCGTCACTGGGTGGCTTGACGACCTTTTTAACCATTCTGCCTTGGTTTATATTTTAACGAAATGGAAAGTGGCTTTGTGAATCCAAAAAGTTGGGGGAGGTTTAGCATTACTCATCACTGAATACTGTGCGAAAACAGGTTTTTGCAGGCCACACCACCAAGGCGACATACATGAAAGCGCGATTGAGGTGCCCGCTTACCAAGGGAGCCACTTATGCGCCTTTCTTTCCTCAACATCAAGCGTCTGCAGCTTTACCAACGCCGCCAACCCCCATCTGCCCAATAAACGCCAGCGGTCTATTCCTCACGTTCTGCGCATAGATTGAAGTTGATGAATACGACGACATGCAGTGTACAACACATAGAGTTTCTTACTATTACCTAGAGGGAAAGCTAGCGCCCCGTCCGTGGGAGTTTGCATGGGGCCCCCTCACGATCACTTCAGCCACCACGGGCGCTCTAAGCATCATGGGCCGGTGAGCTACCGACGGCAGAACCACAACTTTTGGCCAAAAAAGAATGCAAAAATAGACATTATTTGATAATCAAGATTGCCCCAACATTCAATATCCTTTCTAAAGATGGCAACAAACCAGCAGAAATGCATGCGAATGGAAAGTTTGCCTAAAATAAGAGGGGGCTTTTTTAAAACTATTCTGTGGAGAATTCTGTGGGGAATTTTTTAAAACTTTTAGAATATTATCTTAAGGTCACTTTCATTGTTTTTAATGACCAGCCGTTTTTACAGCGCAACGGCATTTGTATCGGTTCCTATGTTGCTCCAGTTCTCTGTGAAATTTTTGTGTCGAGTATTGACAAGTCTTTAGACGATGTTTTTAGCAAGGGAAAGGTTTTAAAAGTGTTTAGGTACGTTGACGACTTTTTAGTGTTTTTAGCGCGTGACTCTTCCAGCCAGGATGCGATTGATGAAGTTTTAGATGTTTTTAAGCAATACGGACAAGGCCTTGGTTTTACGCACGAGTTACCCCACAGGAGTGTTCTGCAGTTCCTGGACCTCAAACTAGAGTTCTGCGTGCGGCATGCATGTTGGTCTTACCAACCTCGTGCAAAAAAGGAACTTTTGCCGTACAAATCAGAGCATTCCAAAATTGTGAAAAGAGGCATTGCCTTCCTCTGTATGGAATCGGCTCTCAAAAAGTCGTGTGAGCATCAATTGCAGGCAAGTTTTGACAATCAGGTCCGCCGGCTTTCGGCAGCAGGTTTCCCTATGTCGCTCTTGACGGCGGTTGCCGAGGCCCTGATACAAAAGATGAAGACCGGTACGCCAAGTATGAGCAGGACGAATGAACGCGAAGCGTTCAGGCCTGCGGTGGTGCCATATCTGCATAAGGTGTATCATCACCTCAAGAGAGTTGCAGGCAGGCATGGTGTCCCTCTGGCGTTTTCTGCGCCGAATAAACTGGCGAAGTTGTGCGCCCGCACGTGCGGTGATAGAAGGAGTGGATGCCTAATCAGGCACGGGACTTCCTAGATCCCTTGCGCCACCGGGGCGGTATACTCCTTCCCTCTTTCATGTGGTAAGACCTACATCGGGCAGACAGGGCGGTGCATAAACGAGCGGCTCAGAGAGCATGCGAATAAAGTTAGGAACAACGCAGACAAAGGGACACCTTGTGTCCCATCTTAGTTCTTGCCGCAATTGTGCACCGCGACCTGACGAGACCGTGAAACTAGGCAAAAGCAGAAATGAACACGCGCGGCTGGCTTTAGAAGCTTTCCACATAAAGGAAAACGCTGCAGACTGTATCAGTGACACGTCCGTGGCTCTGTACGTAGCCGAAATCAATTTTTTGCGTTCGCGTCTGTGTTAACAGCCCTTGACATGACTATTGTTGTTAAAGATTGCATTTGAGCATGCGTGGCCAGGTGTATAAGTATGCGTTCCCAGGAAGAAGTAAACAGTTGTTAGTGCGCTTGTGTGTGTGTGTCTGTGTCTTTCTTCGTGGTTTGTCCCGTGGTTGCGCAACCTACACCTTCACAACATCATGTACCAACTAGGCCCAACCCAAGTTTTATTGAAGAGGGGGCTTGCTCTCCTATCGGCCAACTGTTGTACACTACGGAAACTAATATCTCGTGCTTAACAAGCGCACTTTTAAAATGAAATATGTTTTAAAAAATGTTGTTGCTTAAACACTTTAAGAGGTTTTTTAGTAGCATTCCGGAAAAGAGAAACCTTTTATTGGCATGTGTGCTGCTGCGTTTTCGCATCTATGGCCTTTGCGCACTAGATTCTCGACATTTTGTGACAAGTGTCTCTGCGTATACGCATCACTAAAATATATAACTAGAAGGCGGGAGTGGTATCGCAGTACTTCCGAGGGACACAAGGTGCTAGCATGTGCAGAAATTTCCTAGTGTACCAGGTTCCTTAAATTTTGTCGTTGGTGATGCGTTCTCCACCCATTCGTTTCAGGTGCCAAAATATTTAAGCCCCTTCTTTGAACTGCTTGTCCATTTCTGCAGAAGATTCTCTGAGGCTTAGGAATCTTCCAACTCCTCTTATTCGAGATCTAGCGGAAGAAAGTCGTCGTGTTTTTCTTCAAGCTTTCAAACAGTTCTCGTCTAATACAGGCCAGCCTCGAATGTAAGGTATGTATTATTGGGCTCTGTTGAAAGCGAAAACCTTAGATATGAGCCCAGGCTGCATTCAAACTTATAAGTCGATAGGAAAGCACATTGCAGATCGGTTTCGCCGAACCACTTTGCCCTCTACTTGAGGTTTTTTGCTGCTGTTATGCGCCAGCGCCACTTATCTTTTCTCAGCTAATATCCTGAACCTCATCGCGTTCCGTGCCACTTGCTGCTGCGTTGGCTCTCTCTTTCTTATCTATTGCCTGAATTAACATACCGCCATTTATTTCTGCTCCGCTTTATGTTTCTTTTCGTGATTATATCTACCGATTAGTATTTGCTGGTAGCAAAATGTAGCATTTGCTCGCTTTCAGACGCTTTTTTTTTCTTTTTCTTCTTTTCTCTTTTTTTTCTTTTTTCTTAATTTTATTTCCATCAATGGCAGAAACGTCCTGGGTGGCGTTCCGACCATACATGGCATGTTTTGGTCTCCAGGGTCAATTCCGTATATATACATTGTTTTATATTTACATTTTCAGAAAACAGGAACTCTGTCGTCACACACTGTGTCTAGTAGACGCAGCTGAACACGTTTTCTCCAATTTGTGCCCATTGTCCGGATCGTTTGTGAAAACTCCTTGTCCTGGATATATGACACTTCTTTTTGAATACCTGCAAGCTATCGAAAATAATTGCTCCTTGCTCTCGGTTACACAAATGCCGGCGGACTGTTGATCCGTGCGCCAGTTAATATTTTATATTTATCGCAACGCCTTCTTCACCTCCCCGGTTTATGTGTTCCCATAACACTGCAAGAGAATCGCTTTCAGCAGTCTCGAGTCACTTTACCAGAAATTTCTGCAAAATAAACTTGTTTCAAATCATATTCAATCACTTGGCGCGCGATCTTGGCCATCCGAAATGCGGGTGTCAACGTTATATTTAGCATAAAGCTGTTGATTGTAGCGAACATCAAATCGGAGGGCATCTTAATCCGTGGGATCCAACGAATCCGACACTGCTCGGAAAACGATGTATGCAGGCGCATTTGCTTCTCACCCTGCGACACGGGATGTGCTGAACGTGTTCTGAAAACGCAAGTTCTAATCAATTTTCTTCTACGGCGTTCACAACTGAAAATCCTATTGACTCTTCTATTTGCAGCCACCGAAAAAAAAGCGCTTGCAAGCGTGTATTTAGTAATCGTGTTTTGGTCACCGAAATAAGGTCTTCACTTCTGCCATTTGCATGCGCTCCAACGCTTTAAACATGGGAGTTTTTCGAAACACACGTTCGGCCATAGGAAAACCATCATGTTTGATGTCTACCGCTGATAACCTAGATTCTAAATCTTGTGACATAACTGAGGGCGCTACATCTACAATTTGTTAAAGTAAAATTGCGACTTTTCCCATTGAACCGGCGTAGACTACAAGGATTTAGGGCACTGACTTGAAACTGTTCTTTATTCCTGGTAACACAGGGAGTAGACAAAGACAGAAGAACCGCCAACACAAGCAAATGCACGAGAGGGAGACGAAAAAACTCAACATAGGCAGCACAGCACAGTTTTCGAGCAACTTCCACTTTCCACCTCCGAAAACGTAGAGAAGTGTCGTGTGCGGCACGGAAGGCAATCTGGTGCGTTATTTTACGAATGAAGAAATTCGCGCACAACCAAGAGTATAAAAAGGCATTTACATGTTTCCCAGCGTTCAGAATTCGTAATGTACCGGACCACAATTGCGGGTAATTCAACCTGAAATATTTTAGTGTTGTTATTATTTACTGTACAAGAAAAGCATTTCCCAAGGTAGACGCTCATTATGTACGCTTTCATTAACAAAAAGACCCTGTAATTCGTATATTCTGTTAATTGTTGACGCACTCAATTTATCACCCATACCTAGCATTGCTATTACGACTTTGCCTGTACATTGTTTTTGTTGAATGTAAGTACGTATCCTTCTCTAACGTTTCACTTGCGCAACGCCAACGTGGCTGCTTGAAATTTATTTTTTTTTTTTCAAAAACAGATGGGGTTTCTTTGAAACCCTTGCTTTGTTTTACCGTAATTCACTTCACCCACCCACGTTTTAATATGAAACCCAGCGGCGATGCCCAGAAACGTCATTCTTTCATTCTTTCCGATTTCAACAAGATATTTCAATTCTTTTGCGCAGTGCTGTACGACGCCAGTCGCCAGTTGTTTCGTTTTTTTTTTTTTTACCCAATGCACGAAGCTGAGAAACACAAGAAAAGGGACAGTTGCATTGTTGAGACGTGCGCAGAAGGCGCACTGCTGAACAATGCAATTGCTGCTGACTTCCCGAAGAGCCGAAGTATTGCGTTTCTACATGTCATTGCTTTCAGCCTGAAAATAGTCGCGGGCTATGAATACGCGGAAACCTTATGTGAACCCTTCTTATTTAATAGAAATTTGTATTTCCTAAAGAGGAGCACAGTAGCGCCCTGCCAAATGATGATAGTATAAATTTTGTGGTTGTTCCGAGAAGAGAATAACATATTAAAAATATTTGGTCTTCATGCAATGCTCCATTGCTCCCAGAAAGCTTGAAGTGCTTTTAAAAAGCGGTGTCCAACATCGCATCTACTCAACACATAAAACAATACTAATAGGAATGTAATTCACACGAAAGCTCATAGCCGCATAACTCTACTATTTGCTGCTGCTATGTAATTTGCTAACTTAGCAATGTCACTCTACACGTGTAAGAAACCATAGGTGACAGGTGGCAGTGGTGTTCAGGTTTTGGTAAATGTTTTCTTCCTGTACTAGGCGGAGCCACACTGGTAATAGTGACCTGAAAATAAGCAGTCAAGAAAAAATTTCCAAGCTTCGAGTCCAGTGGAGTCCTTCAGTATTTAAGACCGGCATAAAGGTTATTGAATGAACAGTTTTGTAAACTCGTACAACGGGTACCCTTATTAAGGCAGGATCTTTTTGCGAAGATGTTTGCAGCCTTGTTCAGCGAGCTGCCTATTTTGTGCATCCGCTAAGGAGCTCAGCCAAAACATTTCTATTGCAGCCGTAAGGGCGGCTCGGGTGAGTAAAACCGCCCAAATGGTGTTGGCAGTGCGCATGGCTCTCATCCCCACGGCTACCAGTGCGCTTTGTCCTCCCAGAACTGGTGAGCAGCGCTACGGCGCATGTGTTGCCAGCGGTTTCGCATGTTTCGTAAGTATCAAATGTGTAGGGTCTCTTGCAGAAGTTGATTCAATCAATATGGATTGAAATACTGGTTGATGAGGATACCAGATCCTCAGGATATTAGAAGCAAGGAGGAAAAGGATCTTAGCCTTCATAGGAACGCTTCCAGGACTCAAAATAGGCTATCCGGCTCTGGGTTTAGATTGAGCGCTCTAGGATGGGGGTTGTGACTCAGCAGAACCTAGGTCGCTCTGCAACGTTCAGCAAAGGTTCAGCCAAACGTTCGGGCTGCGAGTGAGCTTCACACCTAAGGATCGTCGTCGTCTTTCACTACCACCGTTCATCACAGTGAGAGAGCGCGGCTGCTACACTACAATTACCTCCCGGCGAAAAAGGAGGAATCCTGCCGCCTTAGGGCGCACACACGGTAGGCGGGTCGTAGTGCGGCTTGAGACGGTCAACGTGCACTGTTTCACGGCCACGATGGCGCGTATCTTGAGGCGGCGAAAGCGGTTCAATAATGTAGTTGATTGGAGAGGACTGGCAGACGACACGGTACGGGCTGTGGTACTTTGAGATGATTTTAGTGTAGAGACCGGGACTGGTGGAGGGAACCCAAAGCCACACGAGCGAGTCTGGGGTATAGGACGGAAGCGGACTGGTAGGGGCGCGAAGGTACTTCTGGCGATTCTGATCTTGCTTTGTAAAAGAGCGGGCAAGCTGGCGTCATTCTTCAGCATAGGTCGCTGCTTGAGAAAGGGTAAGAGACTCGGAAACATCAGGGCGATACGGAAGCACGGTATCCATGGTACAGGTAGGCTCGCGGCCGTAAAGAAGAAAGAACGGAGAGAAGCCAGTGGTGCTCTGTGTGGCAGTGTTGTACGCATATGTCACAAATGGGAGAATGCGGTCCCAGTTTGAGTGGTCCGAGGCAACATACTTGGCGATCATGTCGGTCAATGTTCGATTGAAACGTTCAGTAATGTCGTTCGTTTGCGGGTGGTAGGCCGTTGTAGAGCGGTGAACAATGCGGCATTGGCGAAGTAGGGCTTCGACGGTGTCTGAGAGGAAGACACGGCCGCGGTCACTCAGAAGCTCCTTAGGGGAACCATGGCGTAGAACAAGATGATGCAGGATGAAAGACGCAACGTCGGGCGCAGACGCGGATGGCAAGGATGACGTTTCGACGCAGCGGGTAAGGTGATCGACTGCCACTATGACCCAGAGGTGTCCAGCCGGAGTGATGTGAAGGGGCCCGTAGATCTCGATGCCAACGCGGTCGAATGGGCGCGTGGGGCAAGGCAAGGGCTGCATCGGAGCAGTAGAACGGCGAGAAGGGGTTTTTGGCGTTGGCATTCCGGGCAGGAGCGAACGTACTGTCGGATGAAACTGTACATTCCCCGCCAGTAGAAGCGGAGTCGAAGGCGCGTGTAGGTCTTCACCACACCGGCGTGAGCACACTGGGGGTCGGAGTGGAAAGAGGCGCATATGTCGGAACGTAGATGCCGAGGAATGACAAGGAGCCATTTGCGCCCGTCAGGAAGGTAGTTGCGGCGGTAAAGGAGGCCGTCCCGTATTGTGAAGTGGCGGGCTTGACGACGGAGAGTGCGGGTCGCAGGTCGCTCAGATGGTGTAGACAGGAGAGCGAGGAGGGAAGCGATCCAGGGGTCCCGTTGTTGTTCAAATGGCATGTCGGCAATATCAAGGGAGGAGGCATCAGTGGTGGCGGAAGAAGTGGAGTCTAAGTCACGAGGTAGAGGGGACCGCGATAGTGCGTCGGCATCAGAATGCTTACGGCCAGATAGATAGATTATTTCAATGTCTTATTCTTGTAGGCGCAACGCCCAACGAGCAAGACGGCCTGAGGGGTCTTTGAGGGACGACAGCAAGCAGAGAGCATGGTGGTCGGTAACGACAGAGAATGGGCGACCGTATAGGTAAGGTCGGAACTTTCCAATGGCCCAAATTATTGCCAAGCACTCCTTTTCTGTCACGGAATAATTGCGCTCGGCCTTTGTCAAAGTGCGGTTGGCATACGCAACAACATGGTCGGCGCAGCCGGGCTTCCGCTGAGCCAGCACGCCGCCCAGGCCCACGCCGCTGGCGTCAGTGTGAATTTCAGTGTGCAGGCTGGGGTCGAAATGGCGGAGGATCGGAGGGGACACAAGCAGGCGCCGAAGCGTGGTGAACGCCGCGTCACAGTCTGGTGTCCAAGACGAGAGTCTGGTGTCGCTGGCAAGCAGATCAGTCAGGGGAGACAGGATGGAAGCGAAATTGCGCACGAAGCGGCGAAAATATGAGCACAGCCCGATGAAGCTCCTCAGCTCTTTCAGGGAAGTGGGTCTTGGGAACTCGGCCACTGCGCGCAGTTTTGCAGGATCGGGAAGGACGCCTTGTTTGGAGACGACGTGGCCCAAGATGGTAAGCCACCGGGCTGCGAAGCAGCATTTCTTCAAATTCAGTTGCAGGCCGGCGTCGGTCACACATTGCAGGACACGCTCGAGGCGGACCAGGTGGAACGAAGTTTCGAGAAAAGACAACGATATCGTCCAGATAGCAGAGACACGTGTGCCACTTGAGTCCGCTAAGAACTGTGTTCATCATGCGCTCGAATGTGGCCGGCGCATTGCACAAACCGAACGGCATGACGTTAAATTCATAGAGGCCGTCGGGCGTAACAAAGGCCGTCTTTGGGCGAACAGCAGTAGCCATGGGCACCTACCAGTAGCTGGAGCGGAGGTCCAATGAGGAAAAGAATTCCGCGCCTTGCAGGCAGTCGAGGGCATCGTCAATACGGGGAAGTGGATACACATCCTTGCGCGTAATCTTGTTGAGGCGACGGTAGTCAACGCAAAAGCGGATGGATCCGTCCTTCTTCCGCACGAGAACAACGGGAGAGGCCCAGGGGCTGTGAGAAGGCTGGATGATGCCGCGTTGAAGCATGTCGTCCGCTTCTTTGGTAATGACGGTGCGTTCAGTGGCCGACACGCGATAAGAACGCTGGCACAAAGGGGCATGCGTTCCGGTGTCACCTGTTTGGTGGGGCGGTGCGCAGAATGGGGCGGTGCGCTTTTGAGAGATTCTCTTGGATCATCGATTGCAGTTTACCAATATCCATCGAGAGAAAAGTATACAACAGCTGTATTTTACCGGCACTCACGTACGAGGTAGAAACGTAGAGGCTGGCGAAAACGTTGCAGCTTAAGTTACAGGCAGCACAGAAAGCTGGGTAAAGAAAAATTATAGCTATAACGTTAAGAAACAGGTAGAGGGCACTGTGAGTCAGGGATCAAACACGGGTTAGCGGCACCCTAGTAGAAATCAACGGGGAGAAATGGGCTTGGACATGGCATGTAATGCGAATGCGAGATAACCGATAGTGCTTAAAGGTAACAGACTGGGTTCCAAGGAAAAGGAAGCGTTACAGGGGCGGCATAAAGTATTTCAGGAAGGATACCAGAAGGGTATTTCGAAACAAAAAGGCCAATATTAGACAACCTGCAGCTATGCCACCAAAGTTAATGGCTTACAGCTGAGCAGGGCAACAGAGCGGGAACTAAGAAGGATGTCGTTCCTCCATTCTTTCATGTTTTTGCGACCAAGGGCTAAACATTTAGTCCCAGAAATCGGCTCAATGGTTCTTTGAGTCTTAGAGTGAGTCTTTTCGGCGACTAAACTCCTATTTAGGACAAACGATGTATTGTTCCCGAAAAGAAGGAAAATCGCCGAGAGGCTTGGGTATTTCCGTGGCTCAGTGAAGCGCTCGTGGCACAATGAAGACCCAGCTTTTATCAGGCACTCATCGTTTATTAGAACACCACCGAGCGCTCGTGACAAATGGCCATTTAAAGCGGAAATGTTTTGTGCATATATATTTCTCAGTTGCATGCCTTATTATGTGACGCGTATGTGGTTGCATGCAGCTTTCTTATCGACAGAGGTAGGTTACAGGATGATATAATTCGAATTCCATACCATCATAATCATTTTGGCACTTCCATTGCCCACGGAACGTGCTGTCGGTGAAATCGGTCACATGGACAGCGGATGAAAAGAAGGGAGCGAAATTGCAAGAGATTAATTGTAGTAGGCCTTGCATTCATTCCATATTTTTCATCTGCTGCCTGCGAAAAAACTAAAGGCACAAAGAACAGATATTTCCTCTTAGAAGACGTCGCACTGAGCAAGACGGCATAATTGGTCTCCTTTGACGACGTAAATGCGATTAGAAATGAATTAAAGCAAGCGGTAAACAAAATTTCTGACATGACAAAATGCATCAATTTGGGAGCGCTTAAGGTTCTCCCTTAAGAGTAGAACGTGATTGCGATATTGGGTTCAGTTCGCACCGAAAGTAAAGAGCACAAAATGCCTACTTCCTTAAAATCGTCATTTATCAACCCTTAAGAGCGCTGTCGGGTATCACATAAGGGGGGAGGGGGGGACGAATGCAAAATAGATGCAAAACAGAAGGTGATTATAAAAAGGAACAAAAAAAAAACACATAAGACGAAGCAAAGAATGTGTCGCTCAAGAAGATGGCTTAGTAACCTTGCCTTAAAGCTAAATGCATCAGCGTCAATACTGTGATTCGGGCAGTAGGTTTCATTCCTCACTCGCGGTCGGAAAGACCTGTCAAAAGCGTTAGTGCAAGCACCAAGCCGTTGAACGCTATGAAAAAAAAGGGTAGGGAGGAGGCGTGATATACGAACGGGAGAACCTACAGAAGAACCGCGCCGACAGCGGAAATAGAAATGTACTTAACTTATGAAATAAACAAAGGCGCAAACTTTTGCGTCTTGTAGCTCAGGTGGTGGACAAAGTGATGATGGCATTATGTTTACCCTGCCGTAGTGTCATACGTTGATGATACAAAGCGTGCAGCACGGTTCTGAACGGATTCAAGCATCTTAGTAACAAGCATGTTAGTAAAGCAAGAATGATGTGAACTCCAAGTCTCAGATGCAACAACTGTTCCAATTGCCAATTTTTTTGTTTTAAAATGTGAGATTGAAAGTGAACTTCTCTTGAAACAACGCACGTAACGCGTCGGCAGTGAATTTCCGATATGATCTCATTAAGTTAGTTTGTTATTGATGGTGATTCCAAGGTAGCAGCAAGATTCTATCTGCGATAAGTAGTCCGAATATAAGGAGTAGAGTCAAGCTAGGCTAGAATCTATACGTGGGATTTGTATAAAATTGCACGTCCTAGTATTAAGTTTCATCATACCAAAAGTGCACTAGTTTTCAGGGAGATTTAGATCGTCATATAGGGCAGCTTTATCAGCCTCAGTGCGTTTGCGTCGGTAAATAATCCAGTCGTAGGCCAAGAGGCGGATAGTTGATGAGCTGCCAGAATGGTCATTAATAAAACTTAAAAAAGAAAAGCGCACCCAGCAAGGACTCTTGCGATACTGCGATAGTTTCTAACGCAGTCAAAAAAACCTGCCCGTTATTGTAAGGGACGGTACTTTGTCCAGAACGGCACGAAAAGTGTGGAGGAGCCATACAGCTTCAGTAAAATTGGTTTTTTACTTTGGGCTTTCCGTATTTTCATAGCACGCGAAAAAGAATGCGACTAATATATTTCGTGTCGATGAAAGGGTTGTCGAAAATGCCGTTGTCATTTCTAAAGGCGCACTTTGATTATTAGACGGCCTTATCGCCTATTTTTCGATTTCGTTAACAAGCCCTGCACCGATGAAGCGGCGAAAATAGGCAAAACGTCCCGGACTGCCAACACCCTACCACGCGGGAGTGTATATATAGTGCGTCCGTCCAGTGCATATGCCCAAACCTCTCCCATACAGCTGCTGCAGCAAAGTTCTCAGAAGGAAGGGTTTCGCACAATCACAGCTCATGGAAGGCAAGCTTCAAGAGGAAGCACTGAGGGGCACGAAACCATAAAACAGACCAAGCTTCGCTGTGGAAATGGCTTGCAAAAGAAGTGTGCACTACCGTGTCCAGGAAAGTGTAAAATCAATGAAGGTGATAATAAAATCAAAGCTGAAGGAAAATTTGGTGGCCTCTAGTTATCAACTCGGTAGGCTGCATTTTATTTTAGCGTGGTAGTATTAAAGACCCTATTGTCGAGAAAGTTCTGTGAAAGCGTTGTCGGCGTCGGCATTGTGAGCGAAAATCCCGAGCATGGCTCTTCCAGGTGGTCCCCAGAGAGCAACCTAGGAGGCAGCTGGGCCATCTAGGTCACGTGACATTGCAGTGTGATCAGAACGTGTTCACCGTATAGCGATCAAACTGCCCACCGTGGCAGATTGCAGTTAAATTAAAGATTGGTTGCTTGGGAAAGCAACCTTGGCCGCACAAGGCACACCGCTGGTTGCACCTGCCATCGGATGGCAGTGGCGCGCAGCTCAACCGCTGCACCACTGCGCCAGGACTGGTATGAGGACTCCCAGGGATCTATGAATGTAAAGTAGAGAATATCTTTCCTCATATATTGGAATTAATTACGCTAATGCCTCATATCCTTCATATGGATCTTAAGTGTCCACTTCAGTTTTTTATTAGAAATGGAAGTTCAGTGGCGAGGTAAACATTTGGAAGCAGGGAAAGAGAGCACGAGGTCCAGGCATCAAATAAGGTATCAACAGATGGTCACGTTGAAAGAAAGTGCACGGAGTACAATACACAAAATACCTAGGGCTATCGAACGCAGTCTGGGCGCAACGATTGTTTTTATAATTAACGTGTGTTCGAATAAAATACTACTATGCACTGAAAATACGCCCTAGTATATTGCGTTTACATGCTTGTAATTTCAGTTTGTTGCTTTCACACGTGTTGCGGACTACCGTATGAGGTGAAAATATAATCTTTTGGGCATACAGTTAATTACGGCAGTATTAGCGACTATACCTATATGGCAGTACTGAACAGCACAAGCTGTTGCATAGAATCTCCGACGCTTGCGATCAGTCACAGTATTTACCCGTTCCGTTAGATGCCGCACGATTGCACACCGGATATATAGACCATAAAGTGCTGTCTTAAAGCCTTGCGTAAGTCGAGTAGGATCGTTCTCAATGAGCCAGATTCTGTCGCCCATATTCCTTCAAAACCTTCCATGTTTTAAAAAAAAGAAAGCGAGATTTGCGCGTTCACACGAGGCGACCGCGACACTGACGAGCCGCATAGAGCAATGCCAGAAGTTTGCACACTGGTTCTGTACGCAGTCGTTCGCTGCATTGCCAGTCTGCAGCAAAACTTTTGCCTGTAGTTTTGTGGAGATGAAGCGCAGACACAAGTCGTTGTCGGGTTTGCATAAATATATTTGGCAGGACCCGCTCAGCCAGGCGGGAACGGGACAGCGCGCCGCCGGCATTCAGTTGAACTGCCAGGAAATCCACTCTGCGCGTACTTGGCAGGCGTGCTGGGGCCGTCGTCGTCTTCTGCGGCCGGACCACAATGGACCGCTATAGGTTCAATAGCCGCTTCAGATTTCCACGATTATCTCAGAACACCCTGGACATACGGTCATTCCGAAAGCCCTCGAACCGATAGCCTATCGACTCCCAGGTAAATTAAGCGTTGCTATCAGGGCTGCTCCGACTTACAATAAATCAACGGAGGTACACGGAAGTCTATTGAGGGCCTTCGAGAGATGGCTATCCTTACGAAAATGGCAGATATGGGCCAGATATATTTTATATATGGCTGTATACCGGGTGTCCCAGCTAACTTGAACCAAGGGTTTAAAAATGAAATATTGGGGTCAGGAGAGTGAAACTACCTGCATATTGGTGACAGGCATTTGGCGCACCACAGGAAATTTTTTGTATTGCAATTACTTAACTAGTAATTAAAATAATTTTTTTTAAATTTTTAATATTGACTTTAGACACTAAGTGTGATTCGCAAAGTTGGAGAGCACTTTCAGAAACCCCCATTCCATTATTCGCCATAAAGAAAACCTTACGTGTACCTCTTTTTTCGAGCTCGAAAGAAAGCCCGCGAAATACAAAAAAAACCACGTGACGAGCGCATTCGCGCGCCGCGATCGTGCTGCTCTCAACCGTGCTTTCAGTGAACGAAATCAGCTCCGGTATTCATTCGGCGGCCCCGTTTCAGAGGCAGGCCGATATCTTGGTGGTGGTTTCTTCGGCCGTGTCAGCCAGTTCGCGCGTGACGGTGTAAATTGCAGCGAGTGCGCTGCGCTTTGCAGTCGCGATAAAGACTGCCAAGCTCGAAGTTTTCAAATGAGAGGAGTTTTATTTGCCAGTTGCAAAGAAAATAAAAGTGGCGGTTTATGGCTTGGCTGTGCGGCGATGACAGCCGTGGCATGCGGTTGTCCTGACTCCATTTCATTTCGGTTTCTTACCAATTATAAAAAGTGCTCGAATAGGTCACCTTGTGCGACGATACAGCTATGGCATCTTGTAACCAAATCAGCCGTTGCATTTCGTATGACAGCCTCAGGCATGTTTAAACAGACTTCCGTTATTTTGTCTTTAAGGTCTTGCGGTGTGGAAGTTGGTGTGCTGTACACCTTGTCCTTGATATGACCCCACAAAAAGTAGTCCAGAGGTGTCATATCAGGAGACCTGGCTGGCCAGTTCACGGGACCTAGTCGTCCTATCCATTTCTGCGGGAACGCTGCGTCGAGCCAGGTCCGAGCCTTGGCGCTGCTGTGCGCGGGGGCGCCATCGTGTTGAAACCACACATTTGTGGCCCTGGCGAGCGGTAGATCCGAAAGGAAGTCGTCAACGGGTCCTCTGAGGATATCATTGGTGTAGCGATCTGCTGTCAGCGTCTGGTCGAAAAACACAGGCCCGATCAAACTACCGTCGAAAAGTCCACACCAAACACTAAATGACCACTGGTACTGGTGCTGCGTCTGTAAAACCCAGTAGGGATTTGAATCGCTCCAGTAATGAGCATTGTGCAGGTTCACCTGTGAATTGCGCGAAAAACTAGCTTCGTCACTCCATATCACTTTGTTCAAAAAATCCGGGTCGTCCTGCATCTTTATCAGAATCCAATTAGCAAAATCGGTCCTGTTTTGGAAGTCCCGTGGCAACAGATTTTGATGAAGCTGTACGTGGTACGGATGCAGGCGGTGTTTGCGCAGTATTCGCCAAACTGATGACCTGGAGACTCCGGTATCCTCGCTCACGCTGCGCACGCTTGCTTGGGGTTCCAGAGCGAACAGCGATAAAATATGCGTCTCGAAGTCCTCGTCAAAAACAGGTGCTCTGTGTCGTGTGGACGTAAAACTGCCCATCCGTCGCAGCGTCTCGAAGGCACGCAGGATCGTTACTGAACTTGGCCGCCTGCCTGGGTGCCATTGTTGCATAAGGTCTGTAGCGCGCCTTCTGTTCCCATGACATGCACCTAGAGCCAGAACCATGTCTGCTTTCTCTTCATTTGTAAACGGCATGTCTGCAGTGCTAGTAATCACTACACCAAAGATTCAGTCTCGCATGAGAGTGGCATAAGAAGAGCACACGACAAACTGTGCTTCACCCCCTCTTCCAGCTTTCAAAATCCTCATTAGGAAACTGCAACACACAGCCGCCAACACCTCGCGGCGAAACATTATTCCCTGTATTTCTCTTTTGCTTCTGAGTGACAAAGCAGACTCGCCATCTCAGTATCTTATCAGATTGGGACTAAGTCGTCGTCGCCGGGTGCCAACTAGCTGACGCGGACGAAAAACCCCCGCCAAGATATCGGCCTGCCGCTGCAACGGGGCCGTCGAATAAAGGCCGGAGCTGATTTCGTTCACTGAAAGCACGGTTGAGAGCAGCACGATCGCGACGCGCAAATGTGCTCGTCACGTGATTTTTTTTGTATTTCGCGGGCTTTCTTTCGAGCTCGGAAAAAGAGGTACACGTAAGGTTTTCTTTATGGCGAATAATGGAATGCGGGTTTCTGAAAGTGCTCTCCAACTTTGCGAATCACATTTAGTGTCTAAAGTCAATATTAAAAAATTTAAAAAAATTATCTTAATTACTAGTTAAGTAATTGCGATACAAAAAATTTCCCGTGGTGCGCCAAATGCCTATCACCAATATGCAGGTAGTTTCACTCTCCTGACTCCAATATTTCATTTTTAAACCCTTGGTTCAAGTTAGCTGGGACACCCGGTATACTCATATATGGGATCATATACAGTTAAATAGGTCTATATATGGTCGTATATACGGCCAGATATGACCATGGGAAACCTGATATGCCGCCGTATACTGCTATATATGGGCGTATAAGACCACAAATACGGGCAGATACGGCCATAAGGTACCTTATATAGTGCCATATACTGCTATATATAGTCGTATTTGCGTCCTTATATAGATGCTCTTTCTTTATATGGGGACCTTCAAATCCTTATATGGAAACAATCTCGCAGATATGGAACATATACCTCATATATGGGATGCTTGTGCCATATACTTCCGAACTTAAATAATTAACTCTGTGTCAAACATGATATTATTGGTTTATTAAGATGGTGAAACACACCGCACAACAAGGTACTAAGCTTTGTATGATTGAGGCTTCAATCAAGTTAGACTTCTATTACATAGCGATGTTTAACTAAGGTGAATTAAAGTACAGTGCTATAAATTACCTTCAACTTTGCTATGATTTAAATGTACTAATACATACATATACGCGCTTTCTATCTTGGGTGGACTTCGAACCTTCCTTGCGAACTGAACCTTCCTGACTGGGTCTAAATAAGTGGATTACAAGTCCAGCGAGTTGGTTGCGATCGAAATCATAGTTTTTAGGAACATTGATAGATTATAGAGTCCCGAACGTACAACAAGCGCTTGGGGATTGAACTCAGCCCCTTCGCAAACGTGATGAATACTCAAACCATCAAGCCGGTGGTGCGGTGTACGTTCCTTCTTTGGGCGCTCTTCCCCAAAACTGCGTCGTTCTGAAGGACTGGGAAACCCGCATTGTTTGCGGTAATGCCAGACAACAAACGTTTGCAAAACCGCTGCAGCATACGGCCATTTCTTGTCCAGGAGCGTAAATAACACATCGCTCCTTGCGGCACTGGGATGAAGATTAAAACGCTCTAGTATAATTGTCAGAGAAAAAATACAAAATATTTGGAAATTCATCTATCTAGAGTTGCCAGCAAAACGTTTACAATGCAGACGAGAAAAACTCCACAGCTACAAGCAAATCTTTTTTTCCCATCGCCTTTTCCGCGCCGCCGAGTCTCCGTGGTGTACTGACCAAGCTCGCCATTCTACTCCTACTGTTGTGCTAAGCTGAACAGTTTGTAAAAAATCTTCTGCAAATAGTTCTTGATACTATGCGCGTTGATCTGTTTCTTTTCTCCTTAAATTTTTCTTCCCTTCATAATCCAACCTCCCCTGCCGGCCGATATTCAGATGCCAGTTCTGAGACAGGCCGTCACGGTGAAGCAAGACATCCTTTATTTGCGTAATAAATGAGTCGCCACTGTGTCCACGGTCAGCCACCATATAGTGCCTAGAATATAGCCACCACTCACGGCAAAAAGTTCCTTACCCTACTGAGCGAGAGATGGCGTTGCTGAGGCGGTGAAAAAGCGGACCCTCGAGACCCCCCCAGAACAGCAGAAAAGCGATACATTGCCGCCTTCGGCGGTGCGCAGCAGATAGCTGGAGGGTGGGTAGTCCAGGTCCATGTCACTTTCCCCCTTTCATTAGCTCCGAAAGGCACGCCGAGGGTACCGAGGGAACCAGAGCTTTGCAGAGGGGCGTTGCAAGCGCGAGTGAAAAGCACCATAGCACCGTCTCCCGCGACTCCCCACAATTGACCGGACAGACCTGTCACCCATACCATTGAGAAGTTGCGCATAACGCCCTCTCTCTTGAAAAAAAACCAGTTCCGCACATGCTTTGCACGTGTTGGACTGCCTGGAAATCTGCTTGCGCTGACGCTTGCTCTTTCCTTCGTGCTAGAACGCTGACCAGATTAAGAGGATTAGGAAAATGTACAAGGGCGATAGAAAATATTGTGAACAGCATGTTGCCTATGCACTGCGAAATTGGAATTCATGTCTGTAGCGTACTTGTGTTCGAATTAGGCGCCGCGCTGTTCGCATTTCTTTCTATCGCGACAGTACCCTCTCAGGTGCAGGTTCCAAGAGTGGTCAGCGATATTTTTTTTCTGCGCCAAACCTGAAAAAAAAAGATAACTGACAGTGCATCAGGTCCACTTCGTGGAGTTCGTGGAATGGCAAGTTCATTTAAGACGTGGAATTCGAGCTTAATACCTTTTTTTATATGGCAGGGACAGTTTAGCAAAATACTTGATTTTGTTGGGTAGCTGAGCAGTTCGATGTACGCAACTTTTTTGGCCAAATAGTTGGAATTTTTTTACGTTTTTCGCTGAATAAGAACGAGTATGTGTTTATTTGGACGTAAAATAAAGATAGGCGAGGCTGAAAAGAAAAACGAAAATACGCGCGAAATGTGCTTACCAGCTGCTCGCTTACGGCTAACAGAAAAAATGCTATAGTTTGGTCAGTCACTGCGCAGTGGTTGGTACATTTAATTTAATGCCGATTGCAACGCACGTGCATTCCCAAAACAATTTATTTGCAGAGCCATCGCTTATATTAAAATGCTCACTCATGTGCAAGCTAATATCTTTACTACTTTTACTTTGAGACATTTTTTACATCTAGCAAAATAACTTGGAAATTGAGCCGGGCGTCCCACAAAGGAACAATGAGGCGATCACTGACCTTGCCTCACACGCGTCTGCCTAACGCAGCTGTTGATGTCAGCCTCCAAAATATTTGTTTGCGTTACCTGACCGGCGGAGGGCTTTACAGGAAAAAAAAATAGTTTCGTTAGCGTGAGCTCTACGACTAAACACTGCATGCTTAGTGAATTACAATGAAAATTCGTCAGAAATAATATACACGCGCAACATACCAAACCAATTTAGCAAGAGAAAACCGCCTACTTCAGCTTGCGCACAGAAGTTATCCAGGCTTGCCGTCTCTCGTTCTCAATCATTTCACAGACAACAATTTCCTGGAAAACCATTTTTGAATGGGAAAAAGTGTATGAACGCATTTTTTTTTTATACACTGGAAGATTTCACTATACCAATCTCCCGTCGACATGCTTGCATGGTTTTGTTTTTTTTTGTCTTACTATTAATGTTTTTGTTATCGCTCGATGCGAGCGATGGAAAAGTTCTGCAAGATTTTGCTACACATCGAAAAGATTCCCCGTTACCTCCAAAATTTCCTCAGCAGTAGATTACAAATTTCGAATATTGATTTTTTTTCCAGGAATGTGGGACATATGTCCAGGAAATCTATAGAGTTACACTGGCTGCTCTTCGCCCTTGATGTTGTGAGAACTATTGTGGCAGCAAACGACTCAACAATACGTTTCTCCACTCTCTCAACGTCGCGGCATTCCAGTCATGACTCACAACGAGCGGCAACCCCTCTTTTGTGCACCCACGAGCAGGACGGCAGGTGCTCACAATGAAAGAAAGAGTGTCAGCAGCGCGAGCAGCACGGGTACCAGTCGAGGCGTTGCTGACTCCATGCGCTCCGCCGGCGACGTGGTGGTGGTGGTAGTGGTTTATTTAAAAATATAAAAAGTGAAGCAAAAGAGTGTTGCCGGCCGCGGCAATTGCTATCTAATATCTTAAGCACCCGAGCTGCAGCCGGCGGAAATGAAAGGGAAAGGAAGAGGATAGTGAGGAGAAGTATAGAGGGGAGCGACAGCGAGAAAGGACAGGGGAGAGCTTTGTACACTATATACAAAATACAAAAGTAGTCAAGTTCGCGCCGCTCGCGCGCTAATGTCCAAGCATTGTCCGAAAATAAGTGCGCGCGAGCGGCCACTGCGCACAATCACTTACACAAGAAGTAAAACTGTATGTACATAGCCGCGCGCACGTAGCGTCCTGTCTCGGATTAATCGCGCGCGCGGCACACTGCACTAGCGGCCGGGGTGGGGCGCCCGGCCGCGTATACCGTCCGAGGTAGCACCCACGGAGCGTTCGTGTCACGCGTGCACTACCTGGCGTAGAGCAAGCGGGAAGTCAAATCCGCCTGCTCGATGAACGCACAGAGGCTCACCATAGTTCTGTCACGGGTGCGCGCACTGCCGCGCGGCCACAGGAGCGCTTCGAGACTGTCCGGGATGATTCCCAGCGCCCTGTAGGCCGCGAGCATCTCGCGACGCGGCACTGCAGAAGCGGTACAGCGAAGGAGCATGTGCTCCAATATCTCCACTGCGCCGCATTCAGCGCACGCGTCGCTCGACGAAAGTCCGTGGCGCACCCGTCTTTCCCCGGGCCACACGCAGCCGACGCGCACTCCGATGATCATCGCCCGCTGGAGGCGCGACAGTGAGCGCGCGCCGACGAGAGAAATGCGCTCTCCTCGCGCGATGCGAGGGTCCGGGTGTTGCTGACGGAGGTGGTCGTAGATCGCCGCACGCACGTCTTCCAGGGCGAGCGGTTCGTCGCTGGGAGGAAGCTGATGTGCGGCGGTGGCGAGCTCGTCGGCTTGCTCGTTGCCGCGGATGCCGCAGTGACCGGGCACCCACTGCACGCGAATACTGCATCTGCGCTCCGCGAGGCGCTCAATGCGCTCGCGTAACGCGCACAGCAACGGGGTGCCACGGGCGGAAGTCTGCAGGCGGCTGAGGGCGGCACGGGAAACACACAGCAGAGCACAACTGGGTGGCGGCGGAGTAAGGGTGAGCACCAGGTCCAAGCCCAGGCGAAGACCCAGTAGCTCCGCCGTGGTCGAAGAGCCCAGGTAAGCCACTCTTTGCTGGCGGTGCAGCTGCAGGGCGGGGATGGTGGCCGCTGCGGCGAGCGAGCAGTTTCGCTCACCACGGAGCCGTCAGTGAACACAAGCAGATGGTCGCGCAGTTGCTCGTAGATGACGGCTCCGGCTAGCTGCTGCACTGCACATAGTGGTGTGCTGCGTTTTCCCGCGATGCCGACGATCTCTCGCTGTACCTCCGTCGTGAGGGGCCAGGGGGAGCATAGGCCGTAGGGGGGCGTGGCGCGCGTCAGCTGGTCATATTCCTGCAGTGCCGCGCCCATTCTTGAGCGCGGGTAGTGACGAAGGCGCTGCAGGAGTTCCGCGCCGTCTGGTGCGCGGTGAAGGCGGTCAATGTGGTGCAGCGAGCGCTGCGTGGCCTGTAGCTGCAGCGGCCACGCGCCCGCCTCGGCCAGTGTCGCCTCGCATTGCGAGTTTCCGGGTAGACCGAGGCAGGTCCGCAGCGCTTTGCGATGCTGCACCTCCAGTGCCTTCCATGATGGTTTGCGCACCGTGACGAGGGGCAGCGCGTAGAGTATCGCCCCTAAGGCTGCGGCGTTGTAGAGGCGCAGCGCAGCCTGCTGAGAAATCCCCTGGCCCCGGGCGGTGAGCTTGTGCACAGCGGCTGTAGTCCTCTTCATCTGATGGCAGGCCCTGGTCGCCGCGGGGCGGAAGGAGAGGCGCTGGTCGATTTCCAGGCTGAGATACCGCACGGAGCTCTTCCACGGCAGCGGCGTCCCAGCCAACGTCAGCGGCGCCAGGCGGGCGCATCTGCGAGCTGCGCAGGCCATGGCTGCAGTCTTCTCCGCGCAAAGCGCCAGGCCGAGGCCCCGCAACCGGTCGCCGATAGCGTCAAGGGACCCCTGGAGACAGTCTCTCACGCGGGAAGCCTCGCCCGGAGGTCCCAAGCACCACAGAGCGATGTCGTCCGCGTATATGGAGATGTACACGCGGTGCCGGTTGCCTGTGGGCAGACAGTCCGGCACCGCCGACATCGCCACATTGAAGAGGAACGGGGACAACACCGACCCCTGCGGCACGCCTAGATCCACCGGGCGGGGCTGAGAGAGAGCCGCTCCCACGCGCACGCGAATAGTGCGCGCGTTGAGGAACCCCTGCACATAACGCAACAGACGACCGGCCACGCCCGCCTCTTCCAGCCTCGCGAGAATTACCGCACGGTGGACGTTGTCAAACGCACTCGACACGTCGAGCAGCAAGAGTAGTGCTACCTGCCGCGCCGCCACGGCGTGCTCGAGTGCGGAGACAACGTCCGCGATTGAATCTGCCGCGCAGCGCATCCCGCGAAACCCTGTCTGACGCTCGTCGAACAAGTCTGCCTCCGCATGCAGTCGTTGGAGCGCCATATGCTCCATCAGCTTGCATGCCGCCGACGTTAGCGCCACTGGCCGGTATCCGCTGAGCTCCGTGGGTGGGCGGCCTGGCTTCGGTATCAGGCAGACGACCGCTGTGCGCCACTCCTCAGGTAGCACCCCGCGTTCCCACACCAGGTTGAGCTGCCGCAGGAGGACTTGACGTTGTTCCGCGTCCAGGTTGCGCAGCATCTGGTACGTGACCCCGTCTGGCCCGGGCGATGAGCGGCGGGTGCAGTGGTGCAGCGCGTCGTTCAGTTCCGCCGCTGTGAAGAGCGCGTTGCACGGGCCGTCATCCGGGGCGGGGGAAGAGAACCTGGCGTCAAAACTGGGGCCCGATGTCGTCACTGCACTGCTCGCGGGACGCTGTGGCGCAAATCGGTCAGCGAACTGCTCAGCCAGCTGTTGGTTTGTTTGGCCGCTCGAGATGGCGAGAGCGACCAGGGGCTGAGGGTTCGCCTGAGGTGTAGTGATGCGCCGCAGGGTGGTGAAGAGCCGCCGCGAGCTGCGATCCTTCTCCATCGTGTTGCAGAGAGAAGCCCACTGCCGTCGATAAAGCTTGTTGGAGTGACGCCTTGCCGCTGCGTCCAGCCGATTGTAGACCGTCCAGTCTTCTGGCTTGTCCGTCCGTCGCGCCCTGCGCTCCGCCTTGTCCCTTTTGTCGCGCAGATCGAGCAGCTTATTGTCGGGTGTTGGCTGACCTGCCCGCACCTCTGCGCGACGCGTGGTTGCGAGGGCGCTCCGGACAAGACTGGTGAAGTAATCGGCGCCGGACGCAGCGGCGGCGTCCACCTCTTGGCGGAAGCGGCCCCAATTCACGATTGCGTACGTACGCATGGGGCGCGCCTCTTTAGCAGTGGGCTCTATGGTGATGGAGAAGTGATCCGAGCCCCAGAGTGATGGTGCACGACGCCATGTCGCCTCGATGCCGCTGGACGCGAACGCAACGTCGATGCAGGAGCCTGACGATCCACGCCGTCGGAAGGTGGGCTGGCCAGTGTTGAGAGGAGTGAGTCCCAGCTGCGTTGCTGTGTCATGCAGGTCGTCGCCGCGCCGGTCGTTGCGCGCACTGCCCCACGCACAATGATGGGCGTTGAAGTCACCAACTATGAGCTGGCGCGGGGCACAACACGACGACACTGCACGAAAACACAGCGCGTTCCACGCCACAGCTGGGCGCACATAAACACTGGCCACTGATGTGTCAACACCCCCGACGCGCACTGTCACTGCCACGCACTCCTGAACGTCACTCGTCGCCGCCGCCGTGCCGACGAGCGCGTGCTGGACGTCGCGTCGCACATAAATGGAGGCCCGCGATTTCCCGGGTCGATGGGCTGGGTCGCCGCAGGGGATCGATGCACATGACTCCTCCTCACACTTCGTTGGTGAATGGTAACCGATGTAGCCGGGCAGCCGCCTTTGGGGCTCCCCATCCCGCAGCCGGACGTAAGTTTCCTGCAGCGCGATCACCTCTGGTTGTTCGGATGTTATGCGTGAGCGGAGCTCAGCGTATCGCGCTGCAAGGGAGCGGACGTTCCATTGCAGGACTGTGGGAATGCGGGGTACTGCCCGGCGACTAGCCATGTTGTTGGCTGTTTAGTGCAGGAGGGCCTGTCGCTCCCTCACAGATGCGGCGACCCTCGGAGCCCTCTGGCAGGAGCACGCTTAGTGCTCGCAGCGCGGCCTGCAGGCGCTCGATTAAGGCGTCGCGTGCGTCCAGAGGGGAGCCACCGGAGGTAGTCGGTGCGGGCCTCACTGGTGCGGTGCGGGAACCGGCCTGCTGCTTGGGATGCTGCCCCCGCTGCTTCTGAGGCCGGAGCTGCTGAGAAGGCTGCTGCTGCTGCTTGCTGTGGCCCGCAACCTGCGCATAGCTGCGCTTGCTTGGTTGCTGCTGTGCAGCCTGCGGAGCCGTTTCTTCGCGTACAACCGCGCGCACGGCCCGTCGTGAGAGAGGCACCTCTGACGAAGCCAAAATCGTGGCGACATGCCTCTCTCGTTGCCAGTGGGGGCATGAAGGGTCCGTGGCAGGGTGTCGACCGCCGCAATTTGAGCAGCGCGATTTTCCGCTGGTGCACGCTCCAGTGTCGTGTGGCGCACCGCAGCGGGCACAGCGGGCAGCAGCTCTGCAGGTCTCGGTGGCATGGCCCAGGCTGGAACAGCGGGAACACTGCAGTGGGCGCGGGCGGCAGGGCCGGACAGCGAGGCGCCGCCTGTAAATGAACACATGCGGCGGCGGGATCGGCGCCGCAAATCGGAGATGCAGCGTGCTTCCCGACAGCGACGCCGAAGTCACTGCCACCGCCGACTCCACTGCGGCAAGCAGCTGGTCCGCTGAGCGGCGCGCGTCCACGCCGAACACGAGCCCACTGGACTGGTTGCGAGGAGCTGGCTCCCTGGCGCACACAGCCAGGCCACGGATGACAGTCGTGGCCAGAAGCGAGCCGAAGGTAGCTGCGCAGCCGGTGTCCACCGCCACGACGTTCCGCCGCGTGTTAACGCGAACCGCCAGCACGCCTGGGCGCGGGCCCAGCTCCTCAGCAATCTCCCAGCCCTGTTCCCTGCTTATGGCCACGCCGCGTTCCGCTGGCCGGAACAGGACTGTCCAGTGGAGCTCCTCATGGACCGCCACAGCAGCAGCAGCTCTCTGCAGGGCAGCCTTACGCCTTCGCTGTGCTCGGGTTGAAGCCTGGCGCCAGGGGATCAGGCTGGCGGTCTCCAGTGAGCATGAGGATGCCAGGGGGGCGTGGCGTTCGTTGCTGTCAGGCACGCTGGCAGCGTGCGCCGCGCTCCGTCTGAGAGCCGCAGCTGCGGCCTCTGGGTCACGTGCTGGGTTTGCTGGCTTCTGCGCCGCGTCAGCCGATGTCGTCACCGGCAGCTGGTCCCTCAGGGTGGGGGCTTGCGTTCCGGCGAGAGCAGGGGGAAAGCAGCCAGCACTGGCAGACACGCCATTGTCGGCTGTCAC
The DNA here is from genome assembly GCF_055824585.1 of Amblyomma mixtum. NCBI lineage: Eukaryota > Metazoa > Arthropoda > Arachnida > Ixodida > Ixodidae > Amblyomma > Amblyomma mixtum. The sequence continues at coordinate 220,057,018 of NC_143013.1, read as the reverse complement.
CTCCCTGGCTCTTTGTCCTGTGGTCGCTTTCTCAGGACGCGGAGGGGGAGGTGAGACAGGTGCAGTTAGCTGCAGCGCTTCGCGCTTAGCAGCAGATTCCTCGCCCCCGCTGCCTTTGTTCCCCTCCCCCTCTCCAGAGTGGGTGGAACGGCGCCGCTTGCGATGGATGCTTTGATCCATGGCGTCGTCCCCCTCTGGCTCTTCTACAGCTGCTTCCACCGCTGCTGGAATGTAGCCGCCGCCGAGTGGTGGCTGCAGGACCGGGCTGGCAATGGCGGCTCCCACGTGTTGGTCCGCGCGTGCCGCCATCGCAGCAGCACGTGGCGGAAGGGCCAAGGTGCGTAGCGTTGCCTTCGCCGTCTCCGGAGTCAGGGCAGCGCGCTGTGTTGCGCGTTGCACGCACTCTATCCATCTCTCTAGCAGCGGAGATGAATCGATAGACCGGTCGCGGCGTGCGCTCTGCGAACGAGGTCCGTCCGGCACAGTCCTAGGCTTGCGCATTCCGCGGCCGCGGGCCTCCTGGTGGGGCTCCATGGCCGGGGGGCCACGGGAGGTGGCTATCCTAGGTCCAGGTCCGTTGCCTGCGGGTCGTACGCGCAGGCGATGCGGGCCCAACCCAGTTGCTGCACGGCGTAGCTAGGCCCGGCCGAAGTCGAAGGAGCGTCAAAAAACACGTCCGACTCGGTCAAAGGTCAGAACCGGTCCAGTCCGCCGGCGACGTGCCCGCACAGAATTTCGGAAATGACCAGCAGGCATGAAAAAAAGTGCAATATAATCGCTGTTTTACATTCGTTACAAGTCCGGATAGTGAAGCTGGCTGACTGGCTCCAGCATTGTAGTGAATTAAAACGAGGACGCAGCTATTATATCGCAGTTTTTCATGCCTCACTCATTGACGTCCCACTCATAGTGAAGTTATTGAAGTTTAAACAGCAAGACAAAAAATCGATAATAAATTATTTAGCAGTTCTAGGAACACCACGTGGTACTCCATGTATAATAATGTCTCACGCATCATTACAAAGAAGAAAACACGCACACAAAAGTTAGGTGTCCATACTCCTTTAAGAGCCCTTTCAGTTTGAAGAACAGGTGTCTAATTGACTCACATAATGAAATCAGCCGCATACCTAACATCCGCATACATAACATGGTCGGCTGGAATTGCGAAAAACGCATCGTTACTACACAAAGGCAACGGTAGTGCTATATACTGCATGTCTCAGGATGAACACTGGTTTGCTTTATGTACATGTATTCCGCTCAGAGAAGCATAGGTGTAAGTAAATAAAAAGACTAAGCATTTCTTGCTGAGTATGTTACAGGACTTTTGTGTTAGGTATTTCCTCAGGGCATTCATTTAATTAGGGATAGCAAAGGAATTTTGACGTGATGTATCGCATTTTGATGATAAACTTCAGGAAGGGTTTAACGATGTGAAATGCAATAAATTACTTTACAAAATGTAATGCCCTTTCTAGTTTTCTTTCTATTGATCAAGAAAAGGGTTTTATACGGCGGGAATTCACTAATATCAATATAAAAATTTTAAACCGCTCTATGCAACGTGATACAAATCCATACAGAAAAAATTGTAAGCGAAACATCGTGAAAAACTACAAAAGCACGCTCAGAAAAACGACATCGTACCCACAACGCGCACGCATGCATGTAAAAAAAACCGCCCTAACCCGCTGAACCACACAGATGTATAAAAAACCGTAGTCTGAAACTACAGATGCCCGCTCCAAGAACGCCCCCCAAAACCACTGCCTATTACTCAGCGCATTACTTCTCTTTACACAAAGAAACAAAGCAACTCCTAGGACTCCTACCAGTGATGGCACATTGAAAACACCCTAGACTATGTAAATCCGCTCCCAGTTTGCACTCATGAATTTAGTTCCAAAATACACTCTGTTCCAGTGGACCCTCATGTGCATGCGCAAGCATGCATGGTCTCCATGGAAAGAGATGTAATTTTATCTTCGATATATAAACACAGCAGTAGGTCGAGCCACCCATAATTAGCGAAGTTTGTTTTCGCTTTCGGAGGGAATATCTTGGAGCTCTCCTAGCTACTGCAAACTGAGCGAGAGAGCGACGTCCACCTTCCCCCCGTCCCCCTTCCCTGTTACCCAGATGACGTCACTCGTGCTCGCCAAACTGCAGCGCATGGAGCCTATACTTAACTTGGACACCACAGCCATCGTTCGGCTATTAAAACCCCATTCGAAACACCATGTGAGAAAAAAAATGCTATGTAAATTATTTACTGGACAGATGTTAACAGCCCATTTTGTTCCGTCTACAGCAAGGCAAGCGAACAGCCCATGTGAACAAAACAAAATATTTTGCCTTTATACTTTCAGCTGTTGTGCAGAACTAGGCTGATTCCTGTGTCTGGGTGAAGGATCTACCTAAGTACATATTTTTTAACTGGCTCCAAGTGAATACTTCTCTGCAATGTAGAAAAAGAAGGCGATATGCGTGCTCGCGTTTCATTCCGGCTGGATTGTATAGCCGATCCTAGTTATAATGAACCTGACGCTCCCGCTCATTCTGTTTGCTTCTTAGTATGATGACTCCCCATATTTCCGCAAAAAAATACTAAATCATAGAAAGATAGCTTTTGTCTCTTGAATTGAAGCCCATTGTACACGAAACCAGACCATATCACGGCGCTTTCCGAGCTCTCCAGCGCCGTCATGAGCGGCTTCGATGAGACCCTTGCTTTCGACGAATAAGCGCTAGTCCGCATTGTTCGCGTATGTAGTCTCGGCTTTTGTGGAGAGCGAATACACAAGTTTTGGCGAATGCAAATGGTCATAAGTGAAGTTTTGGAAACTGCAACCCTTAGCGGAGGATTGCTGATATCGCAGGACAAATAGAACGAGCGGGAAGCGCCGGTGTCACCCGGCATGCCGAGCATTGCTTTAGGGAGCTGTCAACTGTCGACCACTGGCGCCGCTCGTGGATAACAAATCAGATCATTTTCATTGATGCGATCAATCGTCGAACATGCTTCTGGATAAAGCAGTTCAGCACCGAGTATTTGTGGTTGGAAGAAAGCGGATCTACCACGACCGGGAAGCGCCAGTTCTCCGGCTATCAAGTGTTTTCGTAGCAATCATCCGGTCTTCTTGCAGTGATCATGCTGTGTAAACAAGCATAGTTACAATCCGCGCATCAGAAAGAGAATATTCAACATAGCTTGCGTTTTATGCCATATACAAACGATAACAGGTATGCAGACAACGGTGGTACTGGAGTGCAGTCGACATTTGTGTATTCCCGCTGAAATTTCACGCGCACGCTGTAAATGCTGAATGACGAGTCATTAACTTGAAGCACTAAATTAGCGACAACGCAAGCCGTGTGCTAAACAAAGAGGAGAAGAAACAAGTCAGCAGCAGATGTCGAAATCAAGAGGGCCGAAGCAGTTGCGGGACGCGGCTCTGAGGCAAGATAACGGCCACCGCCAATGACAGGGGCGGTCTCTGTTCGCATTTCGTAAGCATTTGAAACCGTCGAATGTCGGCCGGACGCTGAAGAGCCTCTGAGTGCTCAACTTTCCGGTACGATATCTTTTTCTCATTTTCCGCAAAGCTTTGTCGACTCGAGTGGCGATCGGTTCGACGGGATTTCAAGCAGCCGTGTAGCATGCATTGGGCATGGCAAAGAAAATACTAGCGATAACGTCAAGGGGAGCGATTAGAGTATTACTGAACAAACTGGTGTCATCCATATCTTAGCACTAACAAAATGCGGAAAAATGAGCTTAGGGTGGCCAAGTAACGAGCCGAACAAAGGTCGGCGTTTAGAGTGGCAGAGTGGACTCCAAGGGCAGCGAGTCACAGTCAAAGCTTATGGAATGTCTGATGAGCAGATGTGACAAAAAACAAGGGTAGCCTGACCCTGCCCGACTGAATTCAACAGCAGCTAATCGGTGGTCGATGGGAGGGTTCTTTGTCTTGTAAAATTGATCACGGATGACGATGATGGCGATCCCCGTCTTCAACTTTGGAGTGAAAAGCGACCCTCAGATCAGGCAATTCGGTTCTTATAGCCGTTGCAGCCTTCTGCTTCTCCTTAAAGAACTACAACATGTTGTTGTGTGCTGCAATGGAGTACAGCGCACACAAATCCCCCCCCCTCAAAAAAAAAAATTCCGACCCAATCCGTGCAATTATGCATGCAAAACAGTATATACCAGCGATCTAATTTTTCCAATGAAGTATGCTAACTGCTGTTCCCTGGTAGAAGGCATTTGTTGCTGATTTTTTTGTGTTTATGACGACGACCCCTAGATGAAGCTGAAAAGTGTTTTGTTTCATTCTAGGCAAGAGAAATCGAAGAAACATCACGAGATGCACCTGGTCATCACACCAGGGAAAAGTTTGGCGGCCTTGGTCACTCTAGTCAGGTCGTAATCACGTCGATTTAACCGGACATTGAAGATACCTCAGAACGCCGTCGTTTTTTGAAAAATTCAGGCAAAGATAACGCCCTAACACAATGACTGCCTGTGTTTTCACAAAAACAAGCACTTAAGCCTGAACAAGTAATTAGAATTTTAAGAGGTTTGTTAGGAAATTAACGGCGATAATTCCACCGCACTATACGGCCGCTTGGCCGAATAACTTGCATACAGAAACCGCTGTGGTGTACCGCTAATCATTTCTTAATATAAATTGTGAAACCGCACCTTCACAACATCATTTATGTGTGCAAAAAACTCATGAAACCTATTTGTCCAAAACGGAAATTGCCGTTTGACTAGCTACATATTTGATAGAGAAGGCGCGCCGTTACCTTTGATAACCAGCTGAAACGTTCCTGTAATCCACCCTGTCCTAAAGCAACAAACATGTAAAATGACGTGATTATGTGTCACAACAAGAAGAGAAGACCGCTCACGCATGGGGTGCCGAATCTGCGGAACAAGCAGATGCTAAATCTGCGAGCGAATGCAAACGTCAAGCTGCGCATCGTATCCATCTCTCGGAAAGGCGATTGGGACCTTTGTGATGTATCTGACGTGATGTATGGTCGAATTCATTGCGCAGTGTCCAGCACAAGGAGCAGAGAGCTAGCGATTTTCGAAATTCGCTTTAACAATCACTTCGAATATAACAGGTCTCAATCAAGCCTCTCTTTGGTTTATGTAGATAGCACGAAATATTTATTCGGTTCAGTTTACATAATACGTCCAACAGAGTGATCCGAAAACACGACGCAGCAGGGGTATCGTTAGTTATATTTATTTTGATAAAGATACACGTGATATAAAGCCGCATCTCGATGGACACTTCCAAGGCATACACGCGAAGCGCCTGCGCGCCCAGCACGCACCGCGACGGGCGTCGAAAAGTGGCATGAACCTCCATGCTCCTGGTGCTGGCTCGCTCCCCCTCGCGAGCCGACTGAAAAAAATGTCAAGCCGTGAACAAGAGATGGTTGGGGAGCTGCAAGGATTCCAAGAAAATTTAGGGGAGGAGAGCTTCAAGCCATGAAGAAAAAGAGTCCCCGACAGCCCCCGCGGTCCTCCCATTGTTGTAAACCGGACCCCGCTTCTGACGCACGCGCGAGCGCCCGTGCGCTGGTGCCGATATCTGACATGCACAGATATGCACAGATATCTGCTAAGGAAGGCATTGGTGGCGCCACCCTTGACTGTCGTCTGTTGCACAGAGCTAGAAGCCGGACTCTGCAGTGTGCTACGCACTTTCGTGCCGGGCGAGCAATTTCCGGTTATACCCGTTGTTGCATCCACTTGTTTTCCCTTTGAAATCATGGTACAGCGCCACACTTGTGCGTTTTGAGGAAGAAGACACTTTTGACGTCGTTAAAATGACCTGCGCCAAGCATGCATGGGATGATGAGCCATCGGAAGGATCCAGGGTGCAAGTGAGCGGGAAATACCAAGGTTTCTGTGAACCTGCAATCATCAATATTTCAGGTAAGCGTGAACAACCATTTACTGTTTTTCCCGTATTGCTTTGTTGGCTACCTTTGTAAATGCCGTCGGCAGTTTTTGATGATAGGGCTATAAATTAAGCTAAATGGTATCATAATGCATGATTTATTTCTATGTGCAGTCGGAGAGTAATCTCTCTGACTGCGAAATTTTTACCGCCACCGAGTTGCGTTCCTGCCAGCGGTAGTTAAAGTGCATGATATGAATTGTGTAACGCAAAAAACATAGACTAACCTCGCTAAGCACATTGCGGGGCTAGTCAGGGATGTTTTTTCTAAGTAACGAGACGTAGACAACAACCTGTCATGGATTCTGTCATATGCACGTATCAGGAACTGAACCCTTTTCATTGTCGTAAGTAATAGTGCTAATTCTATTTTAACACGGGATCAGCATTGCTGCGTTCTGCGTATCCAATTAGGCTACAATGGCCCCATTACATTTGCCACAAGGCTTGCGCTCTACAGCTAAGCAGGAGCAGTGGAATGAAGAGCTGGTACGCGTTTTATTTCGGGTGGTTAGTGCGAGCGAACGTGTTTCAGAAACAATTGGCGTATACATGTTTCCGTTCGCGGTTGTGCCTGGAAACTTTAATGGTAAAGCCCGAAAAAAAAGCATGAGGCTAAGCTTTTAAAGGGGCATCGCGATGATTTGCTCTGTACCAGTTAAAATTATTAAATAGATTCATCATGCGTTCCAGAGACCAGAGCAAAAAGAATTATTGAAATCAAAGCATGCAAGCGAAAGTTATTCCGCTCTGAAAATTCGAAATGAAAAGCTCAGACGAAAACGCATTTCACTCTCCCATTTCACTCACCCAGTACCGAGATTGGGCGGCTCAAATCAGAACCGCGCCTAGCGCCCACGCAGCGGAAGCGTGCATGCAGTTGTTGCTTTGTCGGGGCTGTAGACAGCCGCGCATTTTGACGGCGTCTTCCCCCCGTGTACGCGACGCCGTAGTAAGGGCAGGGGTGACTAACGACAAAGGAAGCTCCCCTAAGTTTCTTTTTTAGTCGGACTGTAAGTCTGTCAGCGGTAGCCCCCCTCCCCCCCAAACTCGACTCCCGTACCCTGTCCGGTCTTTCTCTTCACATTTTGGGCAAGGTGTATCGACTGGCTTTTTTTTTCGCTGCCGTCTTGGTATGGTCACGGCCGGTCTCGACGCGCGCGCTTTCTGGTCTGAGCAAACGTTTTTTGAACAGCGCTGGCCGCCATGAAGGTTTGAAGCGGAATGGAAATTGTCGCCCCTAGCTTTATTGTTGTTAGTTTTCGTTCGCTTTCCCTGCTTCTTTCCCGTTTTTGTGGCATGCGAAAAAGCTTTCAGTACTCAGAGACATAATATTTTGGATCCATTTCACAAGTATGAAGGAACAATATGCAAACTGGACGCCCAATCAATGAGAAAGGCAGCGCTCTATCTAGATGCCACCTCATTTCCGCTGCCGCAAATGGCCGCCGCGTTGCGACACCATCGCCTCGAAACAAGCATTTCTAGCGAAGATTAAAATATCAAATATTATGATTTCGATGATCTCATTGCGCGTTCAGGACTCACAATGTCCCTTACTCTGCATACAAAGATTAAAGAAAAGAACCCATGCTTTATGTATGTCGCAGGGCACCTTTAATATCCCACAATGGATTTTACGGTAGGGTGTCTCGGATTCAGTGCATAATTCTTCAACTTATGCTACTGTGGCCATGTGCCCAAGTTCTGCGCAGATTTATATCATGATCGCTCTAAACTATCTCCCACGCAGCCTGCACAACGGCCCTGCCGACCAAGAAGGGGCGGGAGCTCTCCGGAAAGCTGCTGTTGCTGGCCGTGGGCACTAAACTCAGCGAAATAAGGAGCGAGAAAGAAAAGCATCGACGATAAGAAGCATACAGAACTATAGAACCACAAGAGCATTAAATGTACCCCAATAAAATTTCCTGCGCAATTTCTGTGTGGTAATTGTGTTACTTGTGTTACCTATGCTATATGATTATCAGGAGCTTTAGAGCAGCATAAAACCGAGTGGTTTTTCAATTTAAAGCAGCACTTAGAGATGTATTGGATGACATTTTTTAACGTTTACAGATTTTTATTTTACAAAGTGCGAGAGATATGTCGGTTTGGTCAGTGAAGGTGGACCGTACAGCAAGACGGGCATTATGTACGTAATAGAGCTCAATAATCGGAAAAATGATTAATTATATTTAACTAATCAGCTTTCATAATTTTGACTTTGGGGCGTAAGTCTGTATCGCGAAAATGAAGGCCGTCAGTAAAAAAAGATAACCTTAGCTTTTAAATTTTCGTAATCGTTAATGTGGTTCGAAATACTGAACATACACACTTGCAAGCTCAGTGAATTGCCTTGTCCGCTTCGGATATTCATAAACGCGTCGCGGCGCGTCGTATCGTCGCCGAATTCAAAGAAACTTTTTCTACATCACAAAATACACAAACGGTGTCCGTGTTTGATGCATAAAAAAGGGACCGACAGTTTTATGCATTTTTAATGCGGGTAAACCAACTCAGCGAGCTTTGAAATGCGCAAAATCTGGCGCTCGATATTTCAAACCCCTATACCAATTAAAAAAAAGTTAGAAACTGGGCTCACCTTTTACGATGACGGCCTTTAATTTGGCAACATAATATTGCCCCTTAAAATAAAAATGAAATGTTCATTAGTTAATGTTAGTTAATTAATCGTGTATTAAATCAGGTTTATCGCTTACATAATGTTAACCATCCTGTAAAACCCCCCTACACAGCACCAACGTATCTCTCAAAGTTTTAAAATAAAAATCTGCGTCAAAAATTTAAGCTGTATTACATATCTGAAGTAGTAGCGGCAAGGACGTACTGCACAGTCGCTTACGTCTGCATGCGGCGATAACGGCATATGTATGACAGCATTCTTCAATGGTTGTAACTAATTTCATTACATCTTTTGTTTGGCCGCCCTCCATCACTGTTTGGAGACGCCACGCCCCAGGCTCACTCTTTATTGGCTAATGTGATAGAAGGCCGCGTCGCTGTTGCAGGCAGTCACTGAGAGCGAGCAGTACAGAACTCGAATGAGAATAGTTTTACTGGCTTTGATGCTGGTGTTGTTCTAAAGTAGCAGCCTGCAACATTGGAGAAGGGGAGCCTAGGTGCTTGCAGAGATTGCAGATGAAGCGCGCCGCAAATCGTTGGATTTCTTCAATTTTTTTTTGTACCGTCTCCTTCGGTAGATCTCGCCGTATGAGGGCACATATACATAGGCTGCCATTTATTATATATTTCCATATGAAAGCTTATAAGGTTTTAATAAGGGAGTAATCACTCATTTTCATTCCGCCAAGCAGTCACACGGCTACAAAGGGACCCGACACAACTTCCACAGAAACTTTTGCTCTTTCGTAAAAAGATTCGTCCTGGCCTGGGGACATGGTGTATGACTGTGCTTGGATGGATGCGAATAAGTAATTAATAGCTTAATGGAAGTCTGCTCCGCCTTAGGGGAAATTTCCCCTCAACATTTAACCAAAAGTATATAAGGTTATGTGCAGATCTGTCAGTATATGTTCGTATATAGAACTAGCTCCATATATAAGCTCCAGCCAAATATGGACATATACAGATTTATCTATATTTGACCATATATGGCCCATATAAGTACATTCATATATGACTGTTCGCAGATATGGCTATATACGGATTTGGCCGTATATGGGTATATAAAGACCATATATAGAAATCCCATATATGGGCTCCATCAGATATGGTCATATAAGGATAGGACATATCTGGCTATATAAGGACCATATATACATATATTTACATATATAAGTTCAATCCATATATGAATATATAGGGAATTGGGCATATAAACCTATATACCAGATATATCCATATATGAGTTCAATCATGATATGGATATATAGGAAATGGGGCATATCAGGCCATATACGAGGGGGTACCCAAAAGAAACCGGACTAAATTTTTTGGTCGGCAAAGCTTCTGTGGTACCGCGTTTTGCCACTAGGAGCGCATAGAACGAACATTCCAGAGTCAGTAAGCCGAGTGCCGTCGTTGAAGGAGGTCAGACTAGTTTAGGCAGAGTTTTAAAGTGACGACTATTTTGTGTGAATGTCGTTTTTGCAACGGCTGATTTTCGTGAACAGCGTGCGCCGGTGAAATTCTGATTTTTTTCTCGGAAAAAGTTGAATGGAAACTCTTGAAATATTAAGAAAGACGTACAAGGACGATGCTATGGGAACAACTCAAGTGTTCCTGAATCGAATCCTGAATCAAAGCAACAATCATGCCAATGGAAAACTTCCAATTCACCTCGCCTCAAGAAAGCCCGTCAGGTGAAACCAAACCTCAAAACAATGCTGATTTGTTTTTTCGACGTGAGAGGAGTCGTCCATTGAGAATTTGTTCCGCAGGGTCAGACATTTAGCCAGGCTTTCTACTTGGATGTTTTGAAAAGATTGGGCAACAGTGTGCGGTGGAAGCGGCCAGATTTGTGGCGGTCGGGTGACTGGTTTTTCCATCATGGCAATGCCCCTGCTCACACAGCCCTGTCTCTACGACAATTTTGGACCAAAAATGGCATGACCCCTATTCCTCAACCCTCATACTCTCCCGACCTTGCCCCGTGCTACTTTCTTTGTTTCCTAGAATGAAAAAAAATAGGTGAAAGGAAAGCGTTTCGCTGATGTTGCTGAGGTGAAGAAAAAAACGACGGAGGCACTGTCAAGCGTCACAAAAGATGAATTTAAACAATGTTTTGAAAAATGGAATGAAAGATTCGACAAGCGTATCATTGCAAGTGGGGAATACTTTGAAGGAGATTGAAGGTCTGTGTTTAAAATGTGAACAAATAAGTTCAAACAAAAATAAGTCCGGTTTCTTTTGGGTACCCCCTCGTATGCCAGATATATCCATATATGAGTTCAATCATGATATGGATATATAGGGAATTGGGCATATCAGGCCATATATGCCAGATATATCCTTATATGAGTTCAATCATGATATGAATATATAGGGAATTGGGCATATCAGGCCATATATGCCAGATATATTCATATATTGTCATATATGAGTTCAGTCATGATATGGATATATAGGGAATTGGGCATATCAGGACATATACGACCATATATACATATATTTCCTTATATGAGTTCCATTCAGATAATGGTATATAGGGAATTGGGCATATCAGGCAATATACGCCCGTATATTCATATAAGACCTTATATGCCCAATTCCCTATTTGTTCATATCTGGATTTTTTCATATCAAACCAGATATGACATTTCCGTACGGGTACGTACACTCCGGGACGCGGAGAGCTCGCAGCAACGTACTAGGGAAGAAATGAGAGCAGTGTCATTTCTGCAAAATATGGAGCCTTAAAATATGCAACTTATTTTGCAGAAAAAAAGCCGGATGGCGCTAAAAACCACTGCAACCAGAAGACCAGCTTCCTTCAAGGTGCAATAATTCCATACACTTGTCGAAAACAACAAAACTATTTTGATTAGCGATTATTATTACTATAATAAATATTTTGTTTTAGCCTTTTCAAGACGAAAGCTTGTCAGCTGATTGCTGGTTTGCATGAAAAATTATTGGCAGTGATCTTGGCGCCCCAACACCTTCGTGTAAGATGATTGAGTCTCTCGACGAGAATTGAGTTTGGCATGTAGCAGCGCTACAACGCCTTCGAGTTCTATAGAGGTTGTGAATATTGAAGGATTTCGGCCTTTGAAAGTGCCCCTCTGACAGGTGTATAACGCACATGAAATCCCTCTGTTCGGCAAAAAACAAACTTACACGTAATATCGCTTAAAAAGGTTATAAACACTCTCAGCTGAGGTATCCGCCATAAAGTATCCGAGCAACCAGTGCAGCAAAACGCGAGTATATAGCAGCAAGTCCAATTTGCCCTGAAGCTTGCAAGAGTCCTCCAAAATTTGCTTTATTATCATTTTGAACCGCTTCTGAAGCAGGCATTTTGTAGTCAACATGTTCTTCAACATTACGTTGAATTATGTGTGCTTCAAACTGACTAAAAAAGAAAGTAAATACAATGTTACGTTGGTTTTTCGCCCTTACGGAGAAAGACACGCCACAAATATTCACAGTGAAACCAATGTAGAGAACGGACGTGCTTTTATTTATTCACCGTGCGTGGAGCTACATTTTTTCTTCTTTAATAGTTAAGCTGTTGTTGCAGGCCACTGCCACCACCAAAACCTCCCCAAGTACCACCGCTGCTTGAACCGAATGATCCACTTGAGTATCCGCCAGATCCACTACCTAAAGCTCCACCGAAACTTCCTCCTGACGATCCACCGAATCCACGGCTCGAAATTCCTCCAAAGCCAATTCCTTGTCCACTACCCTGTGGTTCCCAGGTCCAGTACTGTGGTGCCCAGGACCAGGACTGGGGCAGCCACGTCCAGTACTGTGGCCGCGTAGTCCAGTACCATTGATTGCTTCCACCATGCCATGGACCCCCAAAACCACCGCCGAGAATTCCTAACTGCTGTAGGAACTGAATAAAGCTGAGTCCTCGTCCTTGTCTTTGATACCTGCGATGGAGACGCCTCAGTCTTCTTTGCGAGATACGCCGCCCAAGGATTGAAAATAGGCGTTGACCCAGTCCTCCAGAGCCACTGAGACCACCTAATCCTCCACTACCTGAGGTGAGGATTCGGGTTAGAAATCCGCCATTTCCTCCTTGACCGCCAAGACTTCCACTTCCGCCGAGACCACCACCTTGTCTTCCACCGATGCGTCCAAAGAGTGCACTGATGCGGCTAGGATAACTACCGCTAAGCCAGTCACCGCTTTGGCCCCCCTGCTGTCTAAATAGGCTGCTCAGCGTTCCCGAACTGCCGCTCAGAGCGCCACCTGCTCCACCTTCTCCGCCCTGGCCACTGCTTCCATCGAACCCCCAGGAGCCAAACGATTGACCATTTTGGCTACCTTGCCCACCGTATGAACCGCTAGAACCTCCTCCTAATTGTCCATCATGCCCACTTCGTCCCCATAGGCCCCACAGTCCGTTTCCTTGTCCACCAAATTGTCCACTTTGTTCTTGTTCAGAACTTCCCCCATATCCTCCCTGTCCACTCTGATCCCCGCCGCCTCCTATCCACTGCCAACCAATTCCTCTGCTACCTCCTTGCCCTCCAAGCTGTCCTGTACTGCCTTGCAGTCCTCCAAACTGACCGCCGAAGCTGCTTCCACCATTCCATCCTTCCTGTTGACCGCTGCCACCTATCCACTGCGAACTAAATCCTCCCTGTCCTCCGCTGCCTTGTTCTCCTCCAAACTGTCCACCCAAATTTCCCTCACCAATCCATCCACTCTGATCACCGCTGCCTCCTTGTTGCCCCCATTGCGTCCCCTGTCCGCCTGTAGACCCCTGGCCACCTGGGCTTCCTCCCCAAATGTACCATGACAATGGCCAACTGCTGCTTTGACGCCAGTATCCACTGCCACCTTGGCTTCCACCTGATGGTCCGGAAATCCACCGCCATGTATACGACGGATAATTCCAGGTTCTCCAACCACCAAAAGGACCGCTCTGAATGGAGCCACTATAGTCTTCTCCAATTCCATTGCTTCCTCGAATGCCGCCGCTTCCACCATATCCGCCACTGGAACCGCTTCCGCCTCCGCTTCCGCTCGTCCAGGACCAGCTTCCTCCACCCAATCCACTTTCAGCATATCCGCTGGAGCTAAGGCCGCCTCCGTTGCCTCCTCCCTTCGCTGTAAATGAAATTTGAAGTTCTGAAATTGGACTCTCGCAAACAGCGGTAACAATGGCAACAAATGGATATAGTCGATCTATGAGGAAACGATGAAATTTAGCGGTGTCTTTTATTTAGACCGTCAAACGAAAATATTACTTAAACATAATGTAAATACTGGTTTAGAGGATGTAAACTGCTTGTTTATTCTTGTTTCTGATTATTAAATCGAATGCAGCTTACTGCAAGCCCAGTAGCCGATTTTGGCAGAATGGCTGCCACAAAAAAAACATTTTGATACGAATGCATGAAGAAACCGTTAAAATTATCACATCAACGAAAGGCCATTTATTGGCGTCAAGCGTAGGAACCGATGTCTTTCGGTTATAGTGTAAAAGGCAAAAACATTAAAAGGTGCGAGTGTTCATACAGTATTGTGCTAGCGCATTCAATTTGATTTGTTGAGTAGTTCCTTATATTTATTGTACGTTATTCCTCCGTAACCTGAAATTTATGTTTAATTAGTTTTATTTTGTGTATCATTTGTCATCTCAGTGCTTGTGACTTAGTTTCCGAAGCAAATTCTCCTGTAGCAATCGTTGCCCTTTGTTATTATCTGTGCACTGTTGCTGCCACTGTTCTCCGAAAGAAGGGGGTGCACTCCTTTGTCAGGCCAATCTAAGGCTTTCTGGGTGCACCTCCTAACATCACTTGATGTTGAAAATATACTTAGGTGTCACGCTGTGTAACAACTTATCATGGGCTACACACGTTACTAACATTATTTCCTCGGCTAATAAAACGATCGGATTCTTACGACGTCATCTTCGCCACGCCCCGCAATAGGTAAAGTTACTAGCATGTAAATTTCTTGTCAGGTCAAAGTTAGATTATGCATCCCCAGTTTAGAACCCTCATCAAGTTTACCATATCAACGCGCTCGAGTCACTTCAAAACAGAGCAGCCAGATTCATTCATTTCTCCTATTCGTACGACATCAGTGTGACGTCTTTAAAAGCGGAATCCAGTTTAGCGCCCCTTTCACTTCGTCGTCGTATTTCTAGCCTCTGCCTATACCGTAAAATTTTCCATAGTTCGCTGCGCTGCGCTCCCTACATTGCCCTGCCAGCCGGCATATCCCACCACATTCGTCATCCTATCCAAGTGTTTCGCCCCCGTGCCCGTACTGTTACCTGTGCCGCTTCTTTTTTCACCGTGTTTCTGTAGACTGGAACGACCTCTCCAATGACATCGCTATCATCTCATGCCCATCCACATTCGCCGAAGCTGTTACCAACCTTTTTTCAACATAACACTTGTTCAATTGACTGTTTTGTACCCACCCCTTATGTAAACCCTCCGTGGGTCTTTAATGTATTAAAATGAAATGAAATGAAATCAAGGCATTTTGTATTTGTATTGATTACTGCTGACCTCAACGATTGTGTTTTAGTTGACAAATGGGGAGATACTATTATTTTTATTCTTTGCAATAAACCATTATTGCAGCATTTGGAGTTGACGTCAAATTTGCAGTCAGAATCGTGTACTCAGAGACTGTATATGTAGACGCGTAGCTAGCACAATATTTCAGAAGTTTAAAACATCTCGTAAATCGCACAGCTTGGTCTTGCAGATCAAGTTTTTATAAGCAAGAGAACACTGGGTAGAACTTGTTCGAAGTGAGGTTCGGTGCAAGTGCGAAGCTGTCCTTAGCCTAAGATCTGAAAGCCGGCAACCTTTAACACTATATGGAAAGAACGGTCCCGTTTTAAGGCCAGAGCCATTTTGCGTAGCGCTCCAAAAGCTGTAACATATAAATACCAGCGCAAAACAGCAGGACACACAACGAAGAACAAGGACACACAAGCGCTTGTGTGTCGTCGTTCTTCGTCGTGTGTGCTGCTGGTTTGCGCTGGTATTTATATGTTATGGATCAACAACTAGGCCGCACCCTTACCCTACTGAATTTTATCTCTTGTTCTTCGGGCGCTTTTAATTGCAGCGCTTGTGTGTCCTCGTTCTTCGTCGTGCGTCCTGCTGTTTTGGGCTGGTATTTATATGTTATGGATCACCAACTAGCCCGCAGCCTTACCCTACTGAATTTCGTCTCTTGTACTTCGGGCGCTTTTTATTGCAGCGCTTGTGTGTCCTCGTTCTTCGTCGTGTGTCCCGCTGCTCTGCGCTGGTATTTATATGTTATGGATCACCAACTAGCCCGCACCCTTACCCTCCCAAAGTTGAGCTTCTTGGCGTGAAGCCAGAGCCAACGCGCGGGCTAAAGCGAGACCGCCAAAGCAGATGACTAAGACAAGACGGCACTAAGTAGAAGCTGAGAGAGAGATAAGAGAAGCGAAATGCAGCATCCAGACAAACCGCGGCTTAGCGCCCGAGCCACCGCCCGGTCTAAGATAAAAACAATGAGAAGCATATGAGGGGAGCGAGAGTTGTCGAAATGACAGAACCTCAACTTGGCCGAAATAAACACTAAGAGGGGCGGCGGTCTCGGCGCGCGCACGCGTCATTTGTAGGTCTGCTAGCCGAGTACTGCTATCTCTGCTGTCTTTTTATACAGACCACGGTCATTAACGGCCTTACACCACTCTTTAAGACAACCTGAGAAGCGGATTTGAGTTTTTCATTAAACTTACTATCATTTGTTACAACTGCAACCAAGTAGCACATACGAATAACAAAAGTAATGTAAGCACATAAGTACGTTGGCGCTCAGGAACTAGCTGAACACCTTTGCTAATTGGTCTAACCTTTTCCAACCTACCAGAGTACTGTTATCTTTAAAATAAGGCTTGTGCAGCTTAATTTTTGCCAAATGCAGCCGACAGTCTTTTATTTATCTCATCATCAACATCATTTATTTACCCTTAGGGGCCCCAGGGGGCATGACATAAGGCATACTTTAAGTGCATAAAAGACCATAATGAGCTGCCTATGGATTTGCACTTCACAGCGCACAACACTGGAGTAGTTAGGGGCTTGTGGCCGCTCTTTTATAGTTGTAACTGTGACGGGACTTTTTCTCAGGTAAAGGGCGCTCCCAACGTTGCCGTCCACAGCCAGCCCTAAACAAAGAACTTTCTGACAATGCAAGTTGCTGGTGAGTTGGTTCCGATATTCTATAACTACAGCGCAAAGAACGGGTTAAGAAGTTGTGTCCCTGCCTGTGTCCTTCTTCTTATCCCGTTCTTTGCGCTGTAGTCATGGAAAGAACTTTCTGCAAAGGGCGCCCTAAACTAATACTAATATAGAGGTCCTTAGCTTTAAAGACCGTGTACGGTGTGCTTTACGTCTTGTCTTGAATTCACCATCGGTAGTCATGAGAACGAGGCATACCTAATTAAAGTAGGTGGAGACACAGAACTACGCTGGACTGTGATTCAAGAAGCGGACATTTTAGAAAAGACTTTTTTCACCCGATTCTACCTCGGACTTGATTCCACGACAATAAGCCTCAGAAGGGCTTGTGTGTAGAGATAGGTAAATTTCGGGAGCTTCTATAGCGTCCATGTTATGAAAAGATATCGTCTTATTGAGCCTTTACGTTAGCGCCTGATATTTCCTTAGAGATCTTAGGCACAAGTTGATTCGCTATTTACCCTCGCCTTCATTCATAGCCAGGACATTGCACATCCTTGTTAGTGCTCAAGAGCAGGAAGGTCTGCAGCGTCTACAAAGGCTCATTTGCGATTGCATGGAGTGTCTCGTGCTGTGGTGCGTAGACAGCCATAAAGAATTGTTCACAGAACTGCAGTGCTTGGTATTCGCAAAATTTCTGTCATATTCCAACTAAAATGCCGCGCAGCCTGATGTAATCCTGTCATGAAGCACTGTGATACATGCGTTTTACTTTTCTCTTGTTCGGTCGCATACTGGCAACACATAAAATACTGCTCTCTGCGGAATGCGATTCGCGGGTAGTTTTGAACGTTCCTAACTATCACACTTTAGCGGCGCTGCACTGTTTTGAAGAAAGTGTATTATAGAAATAATGCACAAAAGACTAATAAGTTTCCGCTAAGGTCGAGGACTTCGAATGCCCTTCTAGACATATATTTCTGATGGTTCCAGCGCACAATCGCAACATTGAGTTCGTATTCGCAACGCATCCCAACGCCTCCTTTGAGTTCTCGATAACGTTGAATACGGTATGTAACAGCTTGAGGTTCGTGTATGTATGGAATGCGTTATAATATTCGTCACGACTGACCAAATGACCAAAGCTTCCTTGAGTCGGCGGAAAGCCTTAGAATAGCACCAAGCATTCATGCCTAACCCAGCATAACTCCGACAACTGGAGATGATAGATGTCGCTGGCTTTCTGGCCCTTCAGGTATATTCTGGGAGTGCTTGTCCTCTCTCCCAAGGTATACATGGCAAGGAACTGGAACTCTCATAAGTACGCGTCATCCCCGAATACCTAAGAACTTTTCGATGCACACAATCTTCGTTGCACAAAGAGCCGTAATGTACTGCGTATTAAATGCACTCTGTATTAAATACAGTGCACTGCATTTTAAATACTGCAATGCGCATTAAATATCGCACTGCGTATTAACTACAGGCAGGACATCCGCTAGATGCGCATACTTACAGCTGTGGCGGCTGGCATGGCTGCCTGCAAATCCGTGACATACTGGAATTGAACAAAGAATGAGAGTTCGTAAGTTTCATTCAAAAAGGACGGCTACGTCAATGTTAGTTTTTTTTTTCTCCTCTAGGTTATTCTTTCTTTGCCTGCTTTTCGAAATTGTAAGGCTTCGAAAATTGCAAGACAAATAACGGTGCCACATTTTGTTAACTAATTACCAGTTTTCGGAGGCCAGGTGCCATTTTCATAAAAGCAAAAAATATATTCTCATTGTAGTCTGAAATCACTGGCTCCTTTTCTCGCCAGCTTTTGCGTGAAAACTAATGGGTGTTCCTGACATGCACTGCAGAAGCTAAGTTCTCTTGAATCTGTAAAACCTGAATCTGTTCAAAGTAGCAGCAGTATCATTGATTTCCTCCCTTGTACTCTTTCATTGAATTACCGCGTCAAAGTAACAAAGACTGTTTATCTAAAAACGGAGCTTTTAATAGTTAAGAAAGGCCGAAAAATAAAAAAGAGCCAGGTATCACCACCGCAGGAAGTTCTGGCACGAAAGCTTCGGTGCGTTCAAGAAAGCTGTTTTATTGTAGATCCCTGAGGCTAGGCAACATCTCCAGTCTCTGCAAATGCTTAGCACAAAATCTGAGTGAGTCATTACATCCTGGCGTGAGAGAAAGTTTTGAAATTCAAATTTTCTCGCCGGCAATTGGATATTTTTCTGTCGGACAAGCATCAAAACAGGTCGAAAGGCTCATAGAATCAATATGTTAAGGAGAACAAATTTTTGATAGAGATTTCCGCATAGTACTGTCAAAAAACAAGGTTCTAGACAACTATTTCGTTATTAAGTTACCAAGGGATTGAAAAGAATGGACGCATACAGTACTGAAGGCTTCTCTCTAAGCGTATTCGTGACTTACCCAGGAGGCTGACGACCAACGCGGTGAGGCTCAGAGACTTCATGGTCCTGCCGATGTGCCGCACAACTAAGTCTGCTTAAAACTCACATTTCCGAACCTTTTATACAGAACGATCCGGAAGTTCTGCACATAATTCTGACTGCCCTTCGTTATTGAAACAATGGGTTCACTTGGCATTGTTTCTTGCCAGCTTAAAATAAATAACTGCGTTCCACAAAGTCAGGACAACCTTTCTCTACATACACTGAAAGTTTTTCTCTTGTGCTGACAATATACTGCTGTTAAAAAAATTCCTTTCTTTCATGTTCCTAAATTTCGCGTTTCTTTTCAACCAAGCAATCGGAGCTATTTATTTCCTTGCTGATTTATAAGTCCGGCATGGCCTTACTCTTACGTCAGTGGATACGTTCACGAACGCGTTCACTATGGGATTATTCTTCGGAGTGAATCAGCGAAGAAAAAGAAAACTTTCCTTGGTGGGGAATTAACCGTACCCTTGTGCGAAGTGAACTAGCCGGAACGGAGAAAATCGCTTTCCACAACTGAAAGGCTCAGCTTTAAAAATTACCACATTCAAGAAATTTCTCTACGTGAAGAGAGAACATATGCATTGCTATCTCTGCATCCTAGGCATGATATGAGAGAGAGAGAGAGAGAGAAAGGCAGGGATGTTAACCAAGAAGGATTCCGGTTGGCTACCCTGCACAGGGGAAGGGAATGAGGGGAGTTAAAGAGGAAAGAGAGAAGTAAAGGGAAATAATCGCAGTCTGTCAATCAAGGCAGTCGCTCTCAAAAAGCGAAACAGTGCCTTGTAAGCCTTGATGGCAGTTGACTGTTGTGGCCACGGACCGGGGATCTTGGCCTCTGTGAAAGGGCGAGGGTCCAGGCGGTCCAGAGCACATCGCAACTTATTTCTTTCAGCTACAAAGGCACAGCACTCACACAAGATATGGGTAATTGTCTCATCACAGGCGCAGTTCACACAAGAAGGGCTGTCGGTCATCGCGATCCGGAAAGCATACTTATTCGTGAAGGCAACACCGAGCCGTAGGCGACACAGTAGTGTTGCTTCACGACGCGCCTCCGTCTTCCGTGTAATGTAGGCATGATATGAATTTCCTGCTGTAAAAAGCACTTAAAACTATTTCGCAGGGTAATTTTATTCCACGCACTAAAGGCTTGTCTCTTCATATTTAAGGTCAAATTTCAAATTATAAGCTCTTACACTGATTCTGCAGATGATTATAACCCTGTGCGAAACTTGTGATACTCGAGGTCTCTTAATATTTCTGCCAAAGAAATTTGCCCATATATTTTTCAATTTTCAAGATTTCTCAGCAAAAAAAGATCAGTGTCGAGCCAAAAACATGTTATATTATTTTCTTTTCGCGAAAATCCAACCACAAACTAATTATCTAACCAAGGCGCATTTAAACCTTTAAAAGAGGCGAAGGTTGATAAGACATTACACGCCGTCTTTACTAGTGTCCCTGTTGTATGTAAGGCCATTGTCTATAATATCATGCATGGGAACTGAATTGAATTGTGCCCGTGCCTGTAATTTAAAATTGGGTTACTTGATCGCCAGCCAAGGCTGTCTTAAGAAAATTTTCTAAACCTGATTTCCTTCTCTGCAATCATTGACAACCGTTGTTTTTCTTCTGGTAACGGTTGTTGGCCATCAAGTCACCACCTAGCTGTCGCCTGTCCTTATCTGTCCTACTTATTGTATTTCCTACAAAAATTAGCTTTATTAAATTTTGTAACATCTAAAACTGTTTTTTTTTTTACTGCCCCCTTTTTTGCTTTTCCTCTGCACTATCTCATATGATACTCTCTCGCAGACGCTGAGATCTCCTGGTGCCCTTCCGAACGTTCTTCTTATGGACCAAGTTCCAGCCTCAGCCTCGTGATGCATTCTCGGAACAAATATTGGTTATATACTTCTTCTTAGGGTAATGCGGCTCACCAAGAAAGAAGTGCGTATAATAGATGCAGTTTACAGCATTTTTTATTTATTTGCATCCAACTTACTAGATATTTTACGCTTATTGTCTGCAACACACTCTGTCTTTCTCGTAGCTCGAATACCTTGCTACATATCCCAAATTTTTGCGCATTCACCTCTGGTAACTCAAATACTGTGGAAAATATTCTATAGTATATATGCTAACCATTTCCTCATCTACGCTGTTCTGTTGTGCGCAAAGCAAAACAAGGGTCTCGGTTCGGCAGTCTTGATGCTGCTGGTGGCATAAGACACAGCTGCCTTTTTCCACCGTCGACCACGTGACATGTCGTACATGCGGCCGATGAACAGGACGTACTATATCCATCGCTACGGTCAAGGCATATATTTACTTAATGCCATACATCCACTGTCGAAAGAAAAAAAAACAGTTACCGCCGGAGCTCATTGTTAGAGAATAAGCACGTTTGTGCAGGGTTATTAGGTTTGGCCCCCATGTGAGTGCGGATTCTTGTCACTTAGTTTGCATATTTCCGCCTTTATAAAGGTAGTTTTCTTTCACAACAATAAAAGCATAACACGATACTATCATAAAACGCTTCCTTAGTTCTTGTTTGGCCCTTCGTTACCGCCTCCGCAACACGGCCCTACCACTATGTGTTGATTACTCTAGAAGCAATCAGATCAAGCTCTTTCGAACTGTCAGTATCTCGCGAAGCATTTTTTGTGGTTTCATTAAGTTGAGTGTGATCTGCCTAATGAATGACAAAATGAAAGTTGCCTAAATAGAAAGTAAACGCTGCATGCCTGCAAAGAAAAACGGTGCTCAACTTTCAGCTCTACAGATAATCGTCAATCATTCGGCAGAACCATTTTTAGCAATATGTGCGCTGAAGACTGATTCCTCTTTCAGAAATTGTCTTCTTTGTTTGCAACACTCGCGATATTCTATATAATTTCCCTATTCCAAAGTCAAATTTCATTTTCACTACAACCTGCAGAAGTTCGTGTTCTTTACACCGAAATAGCAGCTCTCCAAGACACAGCGCCATTCGGACCATTCCATATAAGTGCTTTCAATAAGTGCACAGTGGAGAGAACCTGCGTACGCACGTTATAGTACTCACCAGCAGGCTGTAATTTCTCTTTTATTGAGTCTACATCATCTGTTTGCAGAGGACGTGCAGAACAAAGTTGAATACCAAATTTGAAAATTAGCCAAAAAGTAAGTTACAGTATTGACCGATGAAGGTTGTATTTCTTACGAATGGTTTATCACGCACGTAGCTATTGGAAAAAAAGGATGTAGAAGAGGCAAATATAAACGTGCTCGAGTATATCTATAATGACTCCAAAGCGATAACAGTCCTCTACAGGGAAAATGATAGAATGCCATTCAGAACCAATGTCAGGGACTGAAGCACCCTATCTATAGTAGTGTTCGCCTCGTGTTTACAGGAGGGGCTCAGATAAATACTAATGCCGAATACCTCAGTAATATCTCATTTGCTGAAGATATTACCCGCCTCTCTAAATCAGGGGACGAATCACTTACCGTGATTGCGAACCTCCACAGGCAAAACAAAGCGCTGTTTTAAAAATTTTTACGGGACATTAAGCTCCGCCTTCAGGTTATGACGCGATGGCGCAATGGGTTAATTTTCACATATGCAGAAGTTCATTCCCTACTTTACGTTCATAGATCCTTGGGAGTCTACATACCCCTCCTTACACAGTGCTGGAGCGGTTAAGTGATGCGCCAGCGATTATATTTGCTCACAGTGGTATGCCTTGTGCGACCCAGACTGCTCTTTTCGAGCGAACAATCATTAAATGCCGCCTGCCACTATGAGCAGTATGCACATTAGCCGGTAGGCAGGTTTTGATGACGTAACAAGTTAACGGGACCTAGGTGGCCCACCGACCTGCTAGGTTGCTCTCTCTGGACTCCCTGCCAGAGTTATGCCCTCGATTTCTTGCTCACAACGCGTTCGCCGACAACGCCGACACCAGATTTTGTGGAGGATGGGACCTTTACGTTAGCGCACTAAAATTAATATGTGGAAAAAATAGATTCGACGCTATGGAAAGGCAAGGACCATTTGCAATGGATATCAAAGCATTGGATGTGGTAATGAAGAATGCCTCTACCTAAGGCAAGGAGTAACCGCATATACTGTGCCAAAAGAGTCAAATATCAAGGAGAATAAGAATGGGGTGAAGTACATTTGGCAGCCACTCTCAAGCGAAGAATAGCACCTAAGTGGTGCCTTTCAAAAGGAAAGCATGTAAGCAATACTGACCTGTGAGGCAGAAACCTGGAGGCAAACAAAGAGGCTTGAAATTAAATTGGTGACAGCGCAATGGAAATATGGAATTGAAATTGATAGCGGTAACGTTGAAAGACAGGATGAAAGCGCAGTGTCGGTAAGGGAACAAGCGTACGTTCATGATACCCTTGCTGAAATCAAAAAGAAAGGGGCGTCGGCAGAGCATGTAAAGCGAAGTGAAGATAAGCGATCATTCCTCACAATAACCAAGTGGATTCCATGAGAAGGCAAACGTAACGGAGATCTGAGAAACTTATGTGTGTGGATGAGAGAACGAACCTAGTCGCAAATTGCATATGGCAAGCTTTATTCAAGTCAGTGTGAGAGTCCTTTCCCTTACAGTGGACGTATTTAAGCTCACGATGATGGTGGCGGCGACGCACAAGACAAGGGCGGTGCTACTAAGAGCTACGAATAGCTCACGCTCTATAATATTTTGCCGCCTAAGTGGATACGCGGGTTAATGCGTCCAGGGCGGATACCTGGGAATCAGAACAACAGCGTTGTCGAAGAACATCCGGAGATTCGCTAGCCTGTGCTTCTACTTCCGGTGACGAGGAGTTCCTCGTCGTCTTCTTCCCTAGCGCTTGCGGCAGTATTATAGCGGTTTCTACGTCGTGTACTACTGAACATTCGGGGCTTTTTAGCAGTTCGCACTCTTCAGCAACACTTTCAGATGACGCCGTTGTTTATTCAGTGTCTGAATGTGTGGCACAACACTTGCACATAATTTCATCTGAGTCATTAAGATAAAAATTCCCATTCAGTAAACGATCCATCTATATGTTCCACAAGAACTACCTGTTTTTTCCTTTATTGCCTTAATTATTAAGGAATAATTCACTGCCTTCATACAATGCGAGCTTATGTGCCCACAATCCAAAGGCAACATAAAAAATAGACGATCGGTGGGTCGACACCATGGAATTTCGTAGCAATATATTTGCATTCCCCTCTGCATGCCACGAAACATCACACTTATTTGCTTACATCGACCTTTTACTGCGCACTTTTATTTGTGGCTCTTTGCACTTGACCTCAATGCACATTTGATCTTGTGTTCAATGTATCGGCACTCGACTCTAGAGATTGCTCGCACACAACAACTTCAGGGGATCAGTGGCTTCCGGCGCAGCGCGCGCCGCTGTATTCCCGCTCGTCTCATCAGCTCAATATCCTCTTTCCCCTCCGTTTTTCATAGTAGCCAACCGCAGGGTTCTTCCTCTGGCAACCACCCTCAGGCTCCGCATTCCTACATCTGCTTCAGAACCCCATCAATCCATGGTAGGCGCTCTCGGTTATTCCCATGGCAGCCGCCTTCTGGTCTGACCATCCTCTCCCCTACAAGTACAGAAGGGGAAATTTCCCACTGTCCATTTTGCCACCTGCCCATTTTGACGGAAGGGGGATGATGCGGGCTGTTTGGTACAGCTCAGCGGTGGCAGGATGTAGGTGGTTCTAGGAGGCTTCGGTAAACATAGGACGCTGGGGAGTATTCCCGACATCAGTGTTCTAATGCTATCAATTAATAATTTGTTAACGCCGTTATATTCAGAGAACTAGGTATGTCACGAAGCCGATACAATGGGCATTTCGCCCATTTTCTTCAGTTAGTCCGAGTTGCGTGAAAAACGAAGAGAGAGTTGAGATGCTGTAAGCTACAGGTGATGTTGGCCTTGCGGTTTCTGTCGGCAATTGTTCCACCGTAGCGACACCTACAATAACTAAATCACATAATCCGCCACTGAGACTGCAGATCAAGCAGCGCCTTCGTCCTCTTCTTCCTCCTGAAAGATGATCTCAGAGGTCCACGGACACGTGTCCAACTTTCTCGCACAAAAATTTTAAAATTGAAAAGTTGTAACAAGCCGTCATGTAAATATTCTATTCTTCTCGTACGTAGCAAAATATTTCTTTTGAAATGCTTCCATCAATCGCATCGAACAGTTAAGACCGCTATAGAAACCAACGGGGAAGGCTTTTGACGGTAGCAAAAACGTTAATAGAAAAAAAAAATGCAAGACTGCCGTCTTGTTATCTGCAGACATATTGATTGCTGTATTTAAATCTTCTGTTGTAAAAACTGCGTTCATAAATGTTTTCCCGCTCTAAAATGCTATTGTCTAGAATTGCTTGCTGGGTATAGTACGAAGCTTTTAACTAATCTCTTCCTATTTTTCCAGCAAAAGTTGTTTAAAAATAATAGAAGGAATTGTTGAGCACTGGCTAAAAGTCGCACACTTGCGCGCCTTTCCCTTCACACAGCTTCCTCAGAGTGGTGTCAGACATTATGACCGGAAACCACTGCCTAATGAGAACATGCTCACTTAAACGACTACACGGCATCCAAACGGTATGTGCAAGTTGGTCACACTTTTAAGCCCGTTCGCAGCAAGCTTCAGCCTAATGTCCTCCACGCTTTGTGAATGTTCCTGATGTGACGATAGCCAGCATGACGAGTAATTTTTCTATGCAATTTACCAACCGGAACACCAGGCCTTCTCCAAAAAAGCAACATAATTTTCTGTTATTTATAAGTCACACGTACCAAAATGCGACGTCACCTGAGTGCTGAACATATGTACGGCGGTTATTGCTGCTTGACGTGAAGTTAATATCAAGACGAGTCACCTTCTTCAATGCCAGCCTCGAAACTGGCGGAGTACGTAGTTCCTTCCTGAGCGGTTAGTACCAAGTACGGCTTGTAAAAAACAGGAGGGCTTGCACATTGCGGGATCACGATGTTACAATGGCCTTTGCGAGGTGTTCGATGCATTGGTTGAAGGAGCAGGCTGCCGCCAAATGAGAAAGCTTTGATAAAGACAGAATTTTGAAACTGAACTGTGAAAGGAATTAACACAAGATTGAAATGAAAGCCTTATCCTCCGACTCTCGATTGATCAGTATTCCAAAACGATGTCATAATAATCAAACTTACTCCAGTGGTTGTTTTTTTTTCGTAAATACGAAGTTTTCAGAAATGAAATAAATCTAACACTTCTAAAGATTAAAGTAGTGGCTCTGAAATAGTGTCTCAAAGTTCAATGTAGTGCGGAAAACAGAACTCAGAGATAATAGCCCAGAGATTGAAAAATATATCCAGCCCTGAAAGACCGCACAAAATGCGGAAAGGACCACCGGGATATTGTATCGACCAGCTACATTTTTCTTAATCTAGCCGGTCGGTACAACATCCCGGTGGTCTTTTCCGCTCCTCGAAAAGAGAGAAAAAGGAATTTTCATAAGAGGAAAAGGTGGAGAGGTCGGGGCTCCTCGAAAGTTCTTTGCGATCTGTTCCCAGATGCGCAACCACGAAAAGGAAGGTGAAAGAAGGAAAGGAATCAAAATGAAAATCTGAGGGCACTTAAGTCTGCTTACGTGCATGAATGCGAAAGCATTCGTTTTGAAGAAAGGAAAGACCCTGGAGGAAAGAAAATAAGGAGAACGCTTAAAAGTCGCCTTAAGAGTAGACGCGACAGCACATTCTCCTTTACCCTCTTCTCATTCCTTTTCTTTCTCAAATCTCAACTAAACAAGAGTTGCAGTCGTTGTTCGTCGGCACATTGTTCTCGACAAATCCGATGCAACGAACGGCAGCTTGGCTTCCGCGCCGAACAAACGGGCAGCAAGCCGCATGCTTCGGGGTGAACGCGCCTTGGTTGTGCGCTGCGTTGTTCGCCGCTCAGCGCGTGATTCGTGTGTACCCGCACGGCCCCATTGCGCCTGAACGAGACGAGCGGGAGGCGCCGCCGTCGCGCGCTGTTGGGGCAGTGGCATACAATGCGAGAAAGAGGAGGACGGAGAAGTTTTACTAGGCGCCGCCTGATAGCGCTACGTGCGCGCCAAGCGAAAGGAAAAGCAACGGAAACGTGCTTTGCTACTCGCTTAACTGCGACTTCTGTAATGTCCATGCTCATAATTACTAATATACACCACAGTACATGTCTCTAAAGCACCCTTCTAACACAACAACGTATTCACCAGACGTGTCTTTGTTCTTTCCAAGCCATCAAGCCGAATGGTACCCCATCCTCATTATCAGTGCTTAAATCACGAATTCCCTGAGCGTCAAGTGGTAACTCTTTGTTGTCCTTTGTAACACATCGCAAGAATAAACCCCTTCCCAGCAATGCAAAAAAAACATCGTCTATTGTTTCGGGCTGTTTACAAATTAAGCAGTTCATTCCCCCTGGTAAAAAGAAATTCTTTCCCTCTAAAAACCTTTAAACTGGTAGTGTTCCGGTGTGTAATTTAAAAAAATATGTATCTACTTCTGGTGGCACCTGCATTTTCTTCACCCTTTTTAAAATATCACTTCCCGGGCCCCCCCTCTACAAGGCCCTGTACATGAACTCTGGGAAAACAATATCACAAAAGCCACAGTAAAACTTTTCCATTTAGTTTTGTACAAATAATCGCTGCAAAAACGTGCAGAAAAGAACCTAACACTTGCTACAATCTCTTTTTAGTAACCAAAAATTCCGCCTGAGAGCTCTCTGGATATAACAAACACCGGCAGCAATCGCCGCAGCATCAATTGGCACACGGTGCGCAAGAACGGCAAGAACGGGTCTGTGACATCGCGAAAAAACAAAAAGCGGTTCACCAGCTACCTTAGAAAACAATGTCCTATTCCCTGTCTTCATAATACTCTTAGGCCTCCACTGTATATGACACGCAAGAGTGGCAGGCTATCATAGTGGTACAGATGCACGACCTGCCCGAATTTATTTTCGGGAAAGAATGGACTGGTTTCTTGCCATCCAGAAAGCCGCTGCGGAGCCACCCGAGTGGATCTCGAGACTAGAGCCGTTGTGCATATTACAGGAATTTTAATCTGATGAAGCCAGACTCGTGGTGATTGACCAAGAGTGCCGTATGTGCATAGCTTTTTGTGTGTTTTTGTTGTTTTCTGTTAAATGCCATCTGCCAAAGCCAGGCAATAAATAAAAAGAAAGCTGGCGTGAAGGAGTGGAGTGGTTGGCGTGCTCGTCTCGCACTCCGGAGGCCCTGGTTCGATTCTCCAACTCGACCAGTTTCATACTCGGTGTTATTTATTAATGCATCTGGGATTTTTCGCTCACGGCCAAAGCCGCCGACGACGACACCGCCTTTTCTGCGGTACAGGGCCCATAACGATTTTCGGCGTTATATTCGCAATTATTATGGCATTTTCTCGCTAACGTGACGCTGATAACCCTAGTTGTGTTATCATCCACATCTCATGTTTTCAAAAGAAATATCTTTTCGAACAAAATAACAAAAACAGGTAACAGCAATACTTCCGTGTGTACTCTTTTTCGTTTCAAAGACGATTATAAATGCAAATACTTCCACATACAATAAAGTAAAATGCGTGCTGGTAACATAAATGTGTGCGCCATATTTGTTGCTTGTTTACTGCTGCAAATTGCACTTCGAATGTTTTTTCTTCCGGACAGAGAGCTTCCCCAGTTGTTTGCACATTACGACAGCATTTAGTTTTAAACCAACTATTCTACTGAGCCCGTTCACGTCTTGATCTCTCTGCGCTGTTTAGTCAACCGTACGCTAGTTGGGGTCACAACGCAAAACACGGAATTTGAGTGTTCTAAATGGTACTTAATCAACAACCTCTTCCTTCTCTCTCTATAAGATTTTAATTTTACTGATCGTAAGCGGCACAATTTCTCGGCGCATACTACACTATCCTTAGATATCTTCCTTTAACGCTTCTGTTCCGCAATACATACATGGTTCTTTGTTCCGACCAAACGCATGTCAGTGCACGTTAAAGAATCCCAGGTGGTCAAAATTTCCGGAACCCTTCAGAACGGCATCTCTCATAGCCTGAGTCGCTTTGGGACGTTAAACCCCATAAACCAAACCAAACAAACGAAACGCGTTTTGTGCGAAAATAATAAAGTGGCAGTGATGAAGCGATGACAAGTGATGAAAACATGACATGAATTATGATTATAAGGCAGCAGCATGAATAAAACGTCATTTCCGCAGGCATGCATGTAAAGTAAATGCAACATGCTGAATATAAAACAGGGGCTATTAGCGGGGTATCAGAAACCTGACTCTTGGGATTGCGATCGAGTCAGACACGCTAACTCTAGGTTACGCAGGCATGTTCGCGCGGCTCGGTTAAAGCGAACTTCTATATGCATGTCCTGTGGTCTTTCATATAATATGTTAGCTTATAACTATATGCTAATGAGTATGTGATAAGAAAGGCAATATTTAAGGAACAAATTATTCAGTAGCAAACTAGATGTTTGGTGAAGAATGAGTGTCCTTGTGACACGTGGTATTGGTGTGTCATGTGATCTGGTAACACTAGAAGAGCAGGTGATCGGGTAATATGCCAGTGAGATCATTGGAGTCGCAGACGGTACCCATTAATGCTATCGCGTCATATTCGTAAAGGAAGACTTAAGTGTCTCCTATATGTAGGCTATTGTATTTTCCGTCGCAAACATGTAAGGTTTCAGTATGAAACCGATCATGGATGGCGAGAACATGCATTCTCAAAATATCCAATGTCCTAGCAGTAAATTTGAGCTCTTCATTGGCTGTACTGACTGGTGCCTGTAAACTAACGGCTTTTTCTGGAAATACAACCAACACATACATTTCTGAGCGTGTACCACCTCTCTTGCATTTGCACTAACCACCAAAGCGATACTAGCGTTATTGCGAAGTGTGCACAAGATTTTCAGTTTGAATGCTGCGTTTCCATGGATCAACCGAACACGGATCTAAGATCTTGCCATTCAACTAGCCCTAAAACACCTGCAGGACACAAAAAACAGAGAAGCGTAGTTTGAACATCTGCCAATTAGACAGCGCTTAAACATCCTAAAATCTGGCGCGGCTAGAGTACACTTGACCGTGGCAGTGGAAATTCTGGTCCTCACGTGCAGAAAGAAATCTAAACGAAAAACGCCTCTTGAAGCAAAGCTATGCCCTAGGTCAGCAAAACCTGCAGAATAAAACTCTGAGGGTTGTTACCACTGCGTAACGCGAGGTTTAGCGACAGGAGTGGTGTTCTTCTCCCTTTTCTTTCCATCGTTTCCACTCTCCCCGTTCTTCCCGTGGCAACCATCATTCGTTTGTGCATCCCTCCGCTATCGCCGTACCCTCACCCTTCCACAGTAACAACTCTGGGTGGTTTCCAAAGTAACCGCCTTCCGGTTACGCCCTCAGCTATCGTCGCCATATCCCCATCTATGGTACCCTTCTGGATAACCTATCTCCGGTTGTTCATTCTTACTCTCTCGCCATACCCTCCTGTTTTAAAGGTTACTACCGCGGGGTGGTTCCCTGGGCAACTAGCCTCCGGGTTCACATTCACAGATATACGGCATACCATCCTCTTTCCAAGGTAGCCCTCCTCCTCTTTCGATGACCACCCGGCTGGTGGTTGCAGTGGTAAACCCCCTCCCTTTACGCACTCCTGAGCTCACGTTATGCCTTTCTCCTTTGCTAATAACTGTCCTCCGAGTTGTTCCCATGGCAACCACCCTCCGGTTAAGCCAACCACTACAACTACTACACCGAACAGCTGTCGCTCTAAAACGCGGGACGGACGTAGTAAACTACCCCACCCGTAGTAGCCACCCGTAAACGTGTTCATCCGTTCAGCCCTTCGTATATCCCGTCACAGCCGTCTATCCGCAGCGCGCTCATACCACGACATTTCAAAAGTAATTTTTTCTCCTCACTGCCCGGCCACATCGATTCCTTAACAGGCCTTCAACAATTTCATTCATTCATTCATTCATTTTATTTCTACTTTTGCCATACAAATTACCAAAACACTGACTGAACCCATAGCCAGAGGCTAGTGTGGGGTTCAGAAACAAAATATATGAAGGCAATGACACAGCGCTTGTGAAAAATGAAAAGCACAAAATCACGGCGAAAGACCCAAATACATCATACAACAAGGAAAGAATAAAATAATGTGCATTTTACAGCAGAATGGAAAAAAAAATCTTTCATGAACAATCTTTCTTCCAAGCCTGCCATCGAAAATCCTTTTTTGCCATAATTGCCATATCAACCGCCCACACCTCACGTACTACCCCTGCATGCGGCCTTTCAAGACCTAAAAAATAGAACATGAAACTGTGTTTGTCAAGGGGATGAGGGGTGTTTTGTGATGCTTCTTAACATCCTTGAGTGTAGCCATCTACCTCCGAAAACGAGCGGCAAACAGCGTTTCTGGACTCCAACTACGCATGCTTTGTGTAGAGAGCTTTGAGGAAGATGCGTATGTAAGCGAACCAAAAACACCAAGGGAGTTCAAAGGATACGCCGTCGGGCTTTTTTGAAGCAAAAGCTTCACTACGGGAGCTCGGGCTTTCTTCGCAGCGCTTTTGCGGTTTTCATCTTCAAGCAATTTAGAGGTCAAATCACAGTGGACATATGGTGTGTTGCTATGGTGCTACACCAAGGTGGCCCATATGGTCATAGGTCTGGTCAAGGTCAAGGGTCAAGGTCAAGTCAAAGTCAAACAGACAATTGCTGATGGTTTATCTTTAATTAAACCTGGTGTGTAAGCGAAAGCTTCTGCTTGTCGTTGAAGCAATGAGAGACTGATAGTTTGGCTTAGGGGAATAAAGCTATCGCTTAAACACCAGGTTTTCAGTGAAGATAAACCATTCAGCAATTTTGGATGAGTAGTTAGGGTGAGTGAACTGGGGACCAACATGTTCGATACTTCGCAGTCTTGTCGACTGCGATCAGGCAAAAACGCGCGCGCCTTGATGAAGGGCACAAAGAGCGCTGGCACAGCAGTGAACCGAAGTAGCCACCTGAAAGTTTTACATGACACTGTCCAAGACGACATTTATTCGAGGTTGTACACGAAGCGAATAGCAAACGTAACACCACTGAAAGCATTTTTAGCATGCCTTTGCGTCGAAAAAAGAAAAGTTAGCTCGCCGTCGGTACCACTAAAAGAAAACAGATGTTAAACAAAAAAAGTGTAGGCGCAGCGGCATGGCTTAGTCCGAAAATGTATGATAAGCCATTTTCAAAAACTCATGACTGCGCGTGAGGAATAGTTCAGGGTATAATTAACTTCGCTGCTTATGAGTAGTATGGGGGTGCGAATCTGCTTTCTTATGTTGAAGGGAGGGCATTATTGGCAGTAAATCCTCTGTAACAATATGCCATGTAACGGAGCTAGGTGTTTCAGAAGATAGCGGAAAGGCAGCGATCACGGCAGCGTCAGTGCGACGTCCAGTCAGCTCAGAAAGGCGGTTCAGCCAAAACAGGTCTCGCGCATTGGTCACCACCGTCTATGTCCTCTTCAGCGGTTGCTTGCACTGGGCCTGCGCTGGCATGCCACTTTACAGCCATACTAACCTGTATACATATTTGAACCGCACGATAGACAAAGGACGAAAAAACAAACAGACAAGACAAAGCGCGGAACATCAACTGAGTTTTACTCCAAACGTGTCACATATATACATTCTTATGAATCACACCTGGAAAATAACAAAGAACCGTCACAAAACAGAGTCATTCCGAAGTGTAGGGTGCAGATCTCGATATGAGAACTCTATTTGAGAGAGCGATACGGATGTTTTCCTGACGCACGATCCAAATTACTTGTTAATACCGTAAGCTTCAAAAATTTCTCGGCTAATTTCGGACACGAGCTTGTTCAAGATTCTAGTTTCGCCGAACCGAGGCGTACAGCTGTGGTACTGGCGACAATAGTCGGCCAGTGACAATAGTCGGCCAATGAACTTACTCTTGCGTGGTGCTCCTGTAGTCTGACGTTAATGCAACGGCCGCCACCCGTCAATGAGCCTACTCCGGCGTGGTGCTGCTGTAGTCTAACGTTGATGTAATGCCAATGCAAGTCAGACTACAGGAGCACCGCTCAGGAGTAGGCTCATTGGCGGGGGGTGAAGGCAACTGGTCAACCATTGTCGCTAGTGCCATGACTGCACGCCTCGGTTCCGTGAAACTAGAATCTTGACCAAGTTCGTGTCCGAAATTAGCCCATAAATTTTCGAAGCTTACTGTACTCAGAAAGAATTCGGCTCGTGCGTCAGAAGAACAGCAGTATCGCTGACTAACACACACCGGCATGTCCGTGTTTTTTGACGACTGTTTGTTAGTTTCCAGGTGTGATTAATACTAATGTGTAAATGTGACTTCTCTCAAGTAAAACTCAGTTGAAGTTCCGCACTCCGTCTCGCAGCTTCAGTCTGCGTCCCTTGTCGTTCGTGCAAGTAAAATGCGCATGTAAGTTCGAACCACTTACTAGCCTGCCTTTCCTTGTTGTCTCTGTCATACTAAGTTCTCCTTTTTTTTAGCTTTGTTGCTGGTCAAAGATGGGCATATAAGGCTGAACAGGTGTAATCATTGCAAGATTTCATAAAAAGGCGTCTAAAATGTCTTAAAGTTCTCACATTCATAACTAGAAATCCTGGATAACGCATTTTTCAACGGGAAGTTGATTATTCGCGCCATTCTTTGATATATATTAAGATTCCACCATAACATACAATACAGCCCCAGATATCCCCCGGTAGGCTTGTATTTCTTGTGACGTATTTGCTTTTGTAAAAACATTTCTTATTGGTTTTATATGGTATTCTTCACAAATCGATGCGAGCGATGGACAAACTTTAAAAGAGAGACTTTAAAACGCATCGGAATAATGGACCATTACCTTCAATATTTCCACAACACTGCCTAACAATATTCCACTGTTGCTTCACAAAAACAATTGGCGTCCAAGAATCCTGGACTTGAGTCGCTTAAAATACCTCATTCGTGGCTCGCGGCACAGTCAGTTGCCGATCTCTCTTGTGTAACCTGCCATGCAGCATCTTGCTGGCTTGAGTTTAGTCCCGAGGTGACTCGCCAAACACCGCACAGCTGTTCGTTGATGAAGGAAGACGAGCGACACAGCAATTGAGGGGGGGGGGGGGTGAATTGGGCAGAGTTTGGTAGCTCGAGAAGAGCAACCTCGTTGGCGTTGGCCTCTTTTCTTTCATTTTCATTGGATTTGCCTGTTATATCACTGGTTCGGTGTGGGCTTCTTCTCAAATCTATTTTAGACTTTTATATATTTGTTGACAGCTTTACAATACAGGATTAGAAACAGTAATGCCCCATGTAATGACCCATACCAGGGGCCTTTGAGGTATCAAATAAATAAAAGTGATTTTACTAGTATGATTAACGTTGATTTATTTGGTTTAACGTCCCAAAGCGACTCTGGCTATGAGAGACGCCGTAGCGAAGGGCTCCGGGAGATTTCGACCACCTGGATTTCTTTAACGTGCAGTGACATCGCACAGTACAGGGGCCTCTAGAATTTCGCCTCCACCGAAATTCAACCGCCGCGGTCGGGACCAAACCCGCGTGTTCCGGGTCAACAGCCAAGCACCATAACCACTCAGCCACCCGGCGGCTGAGAATGGTAAAGCGCGTTACAAAATAATTATGACGGTCACTAATCACAATGGCAATGATAACGACCTTTATAATGAAGGCCTTGAAGTTAAATGCCTTCTGGGTAAAGCCGTGTACGCTGAATTCTTTTAGGTCAAAGATACAGTACTTCATTGCATCAGTCCACATTGCAGGCTCCTCACACAGGCAGTACGTGCTCAGATTATACTTTGCGTTGTGAATGCCCAGAACATGCCAAGAGCATTCAGAAAGGAGTTGCACATGAGGCTGCATACTTTGCCAGCATTTTTTGTTTAAACCAGCAAATGCAACTTCATGCACTCTTACAAACAGCCGGGCAATGCGCTTTGCTTCAATTACATAAACACCCAGAAGTAGACGTCTGTATATACAACAGAAGTTTCAGGCTCCTGGTAGGCAGTTCATGTGCAACTGCCAGTACGCACTTATAAATACGGCTGTGCTCTGAATAGCATCCGCGACAGGAAGAATTTGTTGTTTTTCTAAAGAGAGCAAAAGCTCATCCGCATCCTTAAGATCTTCAAGGTAATGTACTACTTGCATTGCTCCTCCTGTAAAAAAAAAACTAAAGAATAAAAAAGTAAAACTTTCACTTTTTCTACCACTGACTGCTTTCGTTCTATGTAGCAATTTTAAAATTTAAAGCAGTATAACCTGTCACCATTCTCTTGAGAAAATTTTGAAACAAATTAGAAGCACTAAAGCGTTACTGCAATTCTCAATGTCTGATTTAGCTCATTCTCAGATCCCATATTTCCAATCCGGAATACTATAATAGTAGAAGACACCACCTGCAAAATAAAATTAACTTTCTGGACAGTTATACAGAGAAGAACAACATCGCAAACGGATGTCCAATTGTTGCCGATAGTTTGGTTTTGTTTTCAGTTATTTATACTTTATATACGCCTTATGTTGAAGGTTTGTGTAAATTCTCTTGCCTGTGCGCTTTTCACTGTTATTGCTTACTCATCTGTTTTGCATCCTTATAAAGAGAGAAAGAAGTTAGTGAGACGGAAAGGCAGCCACACCTGCTTGGCCCAACATACTATAGTCCAATACAACTCAAGAATGAAAGGACAGATGCCGCTAAAAGCAGGATCTCTAGCCAATGGCATATACTTATTTTCAAGACCCCTTGTTTAGTCCATAAGCCTGGGAAATCCCCTTTCATTTGCAACGCCATGCAATGTTCTCCCAGAAGTTCCAAGAGGATTATCCTTGAGGTCATGAAAATCAGTCAGTCCCCACTGTCTGCATGGCCTGCTTTGAGCGGATTTGCGGCTTTTTCTTCAGTTGCATCTGAGTATAGTATAGTATATGTTGAATCCAATTGACAATTGACACAAAATATAACTTCATCAGCAGATGTCTTGTTACATTACAAAGTGGGATAAAATTTTTTGCATATACAAATATCAGCGGTACTCCATTTCAGCCTTTTAGACACATGCTTTGGAATGCTGGTAGTTTCACAGCAGCTAAATTTTGTTTGAACTCAGCTTAAAGACACAGCGCAGCACTAATGCGATGTTTTTCTTGCCCGATAATAAAATTAAATTTTGAAACTCAGTATTTATAAATTGTGGTTGATGTGTAATGCCACTGCTACTGTCACAGTGATGCAGAGCAGCCGGCTAGGCCAGCAACAAAGAAGTCAAAAATGCGGCGCCACTTTCTCACCAGCTTTTGCGCATGTGTAGCCAGGGCTGGTAGTGGGCGCGGCTGGCGCGGGTGGCGCGACGTATCGCGTGACGTACGAAGAGGAGTTAGAGCGGAGAGAGAGAAAGCGGTGGAGTCATCTGCTTCTAACACTGTCCTCTGCACAGCCCGTCGAGAAGCTGAGGGCATTTTTCCAGTAATGTCCTGCTCATGCCCACCCTTTAGTCGGAGATTAAGCGGATTCAGTGCAGCGCTGATAATATAAGGGGTTTTTTACTTATGCGGGCTTAAGTCCCAAAGTGACTCAGGCTATAAGGGACCATTCGACCGGCGTGTTTGCAGAATGAGTCGTCATGCACACCTGCTCTGGTTAGACGGAGTAAGCACTGTTCTTGATTAAAGTGATCCGAAGATGCAAGTGTGAAGGGATTTATAACGGCTACTGCCCTTCGCATTTCTTTTCCGAAGCACAGATCTGTAGTAGTGACTGGCGGCTGCTAAAGGGCGCACTACTGGAAGAGAACCCTAATAGTTTCCGCTGACAATGCAGCCGCAATGTCACTGCGATTAGGAAGCCAGAAACAAAATCTGAACAAAGAACTCAATAGCATGCATTCTTTCGCCTACGCAACAGCAGTGGTGAATGTCTACTATAGTGGGGCCACCGTGGTGTGCCCATGGTTCTGGGAGCACGCATTTTTACTTTCAGTTTGAATTTTTCTTCCCAGACGTCCTGCTGTCCTTCGCTCGATCCATGGGATGGCGCACCGCCAGCGCGATGTATAGCAGGAACATTGGAAAATAAATAATCACTATTTGTAGGTATCTCATGGACATTACAGC
Organism: Amblyomma mixtum; assembly: GCF_055824585.1. Lineage (NCBI taxonomy): Eukaryota > Metazoa > Arthropoda > Arachnida > Ixodida > Ixodidae > Amblyomma > Amblyomma mixtum. The sequence continues at coordinate 220,019,496 of NC_143013.1, read as the reverse complement.
AGCGCGAATATTTCTCTCGCATGGAATTTTGTTCTAGGGCTCGTTCGTAAAGCGAGGATGCGATGCAAAGATTCACAGGCGATCACCACAAAGGGATTGAACAAACCTGCGACAGGAGCTTATCAAGCATTGCGCCTTCGCTTGCGCTTCGCATACGCCTTGCTTTCAGTTCAGCCACTCGCATCGCTGGATCTTCGCGTCTTTTCCGCGTCGCTTCTGCTTGGGCCGCTCGCAGCGCTGTGTCCTTTGTTAGCCAACGCAGGTCGCCGCATAGAATCATGATGTCCATACCGCCAAACTTCCCCAGGTAGTGGTTGGTTATAGCCCACACACTTTTGTTGACACAGTCCAGCATGTCGGCGGGCACCACGCTAACCTTGTCGATGACTCATTTCACTTTGCGGAACGCATTCCTGAATGTGTTTAAGTGCCTTGTGCTTAAGCCACGGTCCCGCGTCATGGTCATCTTGAACTCAGAGTGCACGGTCATTCCACGCAGTGTGATGGCGGCGTTAACAGAGGTGACACACGCATTGTTGAGTTTAAATTCGACCCACCACTGGTAGTCTGCCGTTCGTAGTACCTGTTGTAGACACGTAATGACCAGGTGAAGGACAAACGTCTTCCCATACCAGGTAGCCCTCCTGAGGAACGCGGCTGCCGCGGTGGCTAAGTGGTTATGGTTCCCAGCTGCTGACCCGAAGGACGCGGATTCTATCACGGTCGCGGCTGTCCCATTTCAATGGAGGCGAAATGCTAGAAGCCTGTGCACTGGGCGATGTCAGCGCATGCTAAATAAACCTAGGCGGTAGAAATTTCCGGAGCCCCTACATTACGGCGTCCCTCAGAGCCTGAGTCGCTTTGGGACGATAAAAACCCATCAACCGTCAACCCACCAGCTACAGAGGAACGCATTAATGAAGGCAACTATCAACTAATCTACAAAGCTGCCGGATCTGGGGCATGACCTCTATACCGTAATCTCCGCTCTCAGGCGAAGAACAACTTGGGCAACCGATTTCCTACCACAGGCCGTAACCCAGACAGTGCACTGTGAAAAGTATGCACTTCTTTTTGTGTTTATTCAGAGGCACTTCACAGGAAGAGGTGGAGGTCACTTACAGTGGCCGTGATGCTTGGCGTCATCATTGTGCCATTCACTTTGTGAACTGATCACTAGTCGTAGCCCAAGGAAAAGCAAATAGAATATTTATTCTTTTATTCAATAAACCAAATCCTAGCAATCGAACAATCTGCAGGGGCGCGTCTAAGAAGAACTGCGATTTAACACCCTAGGTATGAAAGCGGGGTGCAAAATGAGTGTAACCTTAGGACATCTTTTTCACAAAAATCGTGGGTGTTGTACGGGTGGTATAAACGACATTCTGCCTTGAAGGGTGTAAAATGGCTCTCAGTGTAATTTTAACTACTTTGAGTTGGTCTAAACTGTTTGACCACTTGTGTTATTTTCACTTGAGCCGGATGATAATTAACAATTTCTACCTTCATTCTCTGCTGTCCTCCTTACGTCCACTAACCGCGGTTGCTTTGGGTGCCGTTTTACTTTGTGTGCGAAACTTCACGTCTTAAGCGAACGGCGTGGCAGCCGCACCGTGTTTCTATTTTTTGCTTACCGCACTACGCCCCCAGGACACCAGAAGTATTTTTCTTTTTTCGTTCTTTCATTCTTGCTTACACAATTGCATTATAGTGGCCTGAGGCTAAATGCTCAGTGTCGCCTGTCGGGGCCTCAGTCCCACAAATATTGCGCAAGGCCGATACACAACAGTGTCCTTGATCAGGGCACGAAATCAGATATAAATATTCGCACGAAAAAAAATATGCGCACAATATATCAAAAGCACATAGAAAAAAATACACAGGAATACAGGGCCGCCGCGGAGGCTCAGTGGTTATGTCTCTGTGCTGCTAACCCGAAAGACGCGCGTTGGATCCCGGCCGCGGCGTTCAAACTTCGATGGAGGCGAAATTCTAGAGGCCCGTGTACTGTGCGATGTCAGTGCACGTTAAAGAACCCCAGGTGGTCGAAATTTCCGAAGCCCTCCTCTACGGCGTCCCTCATTGCCTGAGTTGCTTTGGGACGTTACACCCCCATAAACCAAACCAAACATAAAAATACGTTCTCAAAAAGATTAAGGCACTTAAAAAAATTGCAACAGAAATAAATAAAGAGTCAATAAAATAGTATATGAATGTCATTTATTTAATTTCTCTTTTTACAGCAGACCGGAAAATAGGGCATATGAACAAATAAGTACGATCAGGTACAAGTATAGAGCAAATATTTTGAGCACAGAAATGCACTGATACGAACTGAAAAACAACCCCTGGTTCTTGACAAAAATGCACTACAGCACGCTTGGACTGAGGGAGTTTTAATTATATGAATAGGCAACATCGCTACGTAAAAGAACTCTATTACAATATTTCTTGAAGGCTGAAAAGGATTATTGTAATTTACTGTTGAGCATTTTGGTAATCTGGAGAGATATTGTATACTGGCAGTAATTTATTCCGACTAATGGCATGTTTATTTTGGGATCTCTGATAGCGTTAAACCTCACATTAAGGGTGGGTGCGCCGTGCAAACGATTCTTATATATCTATCATAGCAGCTTAATGTAGTATACCTTTTGTGTCTTGAGTATACTGTACCTGATAAAAAGTGGGTGTATTAGCTTCCGTTTTTTCTCACAATAATTTCCGCATATACGTAACACTTTCTTCTGTAAAGTCATTAACTCTTCTAATTGAAATCAGTTGTTGAACCCCGAACTAATATCTTATTCTAGAACAGAACAAAGCATAATAAAATGTCTACGGTTGAAATTCCCTTTTGAATGTTGAATTCTGCAAGTAGAACCAGTAACGCATGGCAAGTCGGACTTAGGGTCACTGAGTGATCGCTACTTAACCACACCCCCAAAAATTTTTCTTAGTGACTTCTTCTAGCAAGCTGCCTTCAAATCTTATACTGATAGGACCGTCACCCCGGTATTTACCTCTTTCGTGCCGTAAATACGCTAACATGAGTAAATACCACCGCATGGCAAATGCCGGTAATTACGGCGCAGTGGTGGCGACAACCACGCATTACCGCATTGACCGAAGCAAAATCTCTAAGCACACAAAATACAATAGTTTATTATGAGGAAGTGCATCGGCGCGTTGATCGCTGGAGGCTTGCATTTTGCTGTGATCTGAGCGGTGCCCGACAATACCAGCTCCTTCATGTGAAGTATTACGTGTCCAACTTCAGGAAAGCGCGTGCTCTTTAAGTTTCTTTCTAGGAAAAAAAGAAATCCGAATTCAACCCTTTCAGCAATGCAAATCTGTCGAAAGAATTATCCGCATGCTTTCTCTTGCGGTACCTTCGGTTTCGCGTTGTGCTGCAGAGCCGGTTACGTTGGCTGTGCCGCAGCGGTCCTGCAGCATCCTCACCGTCGCTCGCTTGGCGGCGCTGGCTGCTAAGCAATCGCAGCGGCTCCTAGGGAATGGGCGCTGCCTACACTAACTTTTCTCAGATCTGGAAACAAATTTCCCGGTGTCTATGAACAAATAAAAATATTCAACCAGCCTCCAATATGTTAGAAATTCTTGTTTTCCTTTGAAGCCTGGTCTTTCATGCCAACGAGGCTCGTCCACAGCTTTCGTCTTGTGCGCTCCGGAAGAAAGAAAGCGAAATATGACAACACTCTGAATTACTTGCACAAATTCGTTCCTGAACTGCCTGTTTGTCTGAGTGACCACGCACGAGAAGAATCCTCGCTTCAACAAGCGATGTTTAGTATTTCGCTTTCTTAGCGACGCACCGCGGCCGCTGTCAGCACAATTTTTTAGATATTCACTGTCAGCAGCAACGCTGGTATACTATAGCATTAGCGCTTCGGTTAAGCTTAATTTCAGCACCGCTTTCCAGCAGCTTAGAGTAAAAATTAAAACCACAAAGCGCCACAAGAGCGCAAACCATGCTATCGCGACTGCTATGTACCTCTTTTGCCCCAGACAGTAGCTTTCTTTTATTAGAAACAGTTGGCATGAGGCCTATATTGGGAAGCGAAGTTATTGACAAATAGCACTCTTGGTGCCCATCATGAGGACACATGAACAGACTCTAGCTCTTAATATTTTGTGACGTCGATCTTATCAGGTATTCCTCCTACTGGCCATGAGTTTGACTCCTGCAGCATCATTGGTCCTTGATACTTTTGCAGTAGGTCAGCAGCATAATGCACATATAAAGCACAGGCGTGACAGAAATTTTTACTGTGCATGTTTCGGCGCCCGAATTTTTCTCACCCGTTCCGTAGAGAAGATAGGACGGTTGCTTAGGGTCAAACTCAAGCGCACCAGCTGCATGTGCTAATATGTGCACAAAGTATTTCCTACTTTTCGTTGCGTAAGGCGCGACTAGAGATTGATCGGCGAGGCATACTCTAATATTGTGGCTGGGACTGCGCGTATTCAGCGACTGGCGTTGTACACATCTTGCATGGGCTCGCACCATCCGTCCCTTTGAGAGCACAATCAGCCCACGAGCTACAGGCAACGGCGCTCCTGGCCTTATCATCCTAACGAAAATCTTCTTCAGTGGCTGAGTTTCTTGCAAGGTGAACAGTGCACAGTACGAGGTGGGTACCTGTACTTCTCAAGGAGGGATCTATAACAGAAAATCGATCGGGGTGCGGCCACTGAATTTTGCTTAATATGTAAGGGCGTGTGCTTTTATGCCGTCTGTGTTTTCATCAAACTATATAACCTTCTTGCCTTCTATGTATCCAGATCCCTTCAGTCGAAATCCTATTGAACGCAACCATCTCTTCAGTTATCTCACTGTCGTAGACACTCGTTTAGTTGTTTCAATGCGGGTACGCATGGATCTTTATTTTATTTTTTTTCATGAACACGCCTCTGTTCCAGACCCAATGTTGCCCATCGCCTAATTAATATCACGGTTTTCGTGCAATTTTGAGAAGTGGATCGGCGTAGTCTGATCTGTATTACAACCATCAACTCAGGAACAGTTGAGCAGCAGGCCTGTACCTGCGCTCCATTCTTCCTTTAACCTTTCTTCAAGAGAGTGAACAAAAAATTTATTTCATCGCTCAAAGCCCTATTGATATCGCATCGGTGATGTCCACGGAAGCAATGACGTTGTGCGCCCACCAATCGAAATCTCTAAAGGACTTCTCTGGCACGGCTATTGTTCCTTTGTGAAGCCATCCAGTGGGGAGAAATATCAGCCTTCAGCGTATTTATATTGAGCTCGAGTACGGTTTCTTTTTTTCCTTTTACCTTCATTCTGCTTGGTTATTTCGCCCATTTGCCCAAGCATCTCTATCTTCCTCGTGTCCTTCATCCTTCATCCTCCCTTTCGCTACCGCACACTGTCCCAGCTGCCACAGGAACAATGTTCGGGAAAAATGCACAATGCCGTAAAAATATTCGAGGGAGTTTTGAGCATAGCTCGCGCCCAAGGATTTCTGAAAACGTTGTTTGTATAAAGGTCCTCGGAGAAGAATAATCAGGTGGCGAAGCTTCGCGCAAAAATACGGCCAGGATGAAACCGCTCAGCGTGGCCGCCCTGGCGTTATGCCTGCTCCGTAAGTTTACGTCCTTGTTAAAAGCGTATTTCTCAATACTCACCGAGATGTTCTGCTTGTCTCACATAATTTGTAAAAAGGCCTAGGCATAAATAAAAATTATTTCTTCTTCGTACGTACTTATTGATTTTCAAACCTTCATATTCAATAAAGATGCCCAGCAGAATAGTTTTTTAGCGCCACTGAACTAAAACAACTACCCTGTGCTCTTTTTGAATAGCTAAATTTAATCATTTCTGTCCTATACACTGCTTGCTGAAATAGCCCTCAAATTGGCAAGACATCCTATAAGTGTTTTCTCTTCTAAACAGTGCCGCGAATGAAACTCATCACCTTATAGATTTTGATGTTTTTTCTTCTGTCTTGCAGTGTCTCACGAATTTAAACCCTGCCAAGCGGACTGTGAGTATCTTTCGGCGACAAACGTTCTACGTAAAAGAGACGCCCTATTTATTTCTAAAAGAAACTGTGTTCGCACGGCTGGATAAAACGGCTACCAATTCTAGCAGCAAAAAATTAACGCAGTCGCTCAACCTGTGCGGCAAGTGACATGCTGGAGTACAAGCATTTTGCCTTGCGGAGGATATCATACTTGTTGCCACTCTACAATTGTCAGGATAACCGTCGTGTTATTATGAGAGTTTTTATCATTGCTGCCCACTGCGGTACCCGTTGCCAACGGCAGGGATGAATAACGAATACCATTTCGTTTCCTGCCACCCCAACGTGCGAAAAAGCTCCGATCTAAAGGGCTCCGCGTGCTTTTATCTCTAAAAAATCTCTTTAGAACTTTTAAAGCCGTCTACATCTTTCATATAACAGTCATTTTAACATTATGATTAGTCTTACGCAGTGCGTTTGTTTGCAGGGAGAATTAACTTACTCTAGGAAAGTGAAGGAAAAAAATTTTCGGCCTCATTTTCATTTCTAATTATATCTCACACGTGACCGTTACTTTCATTCTGAATGACACCCTTTAATGTCATTACTCAATAATAGTTTCAGTGACACAATGTTTACAAAAACCTTAGTTCTATTTATTCTTTTGACACATCACACTTAAGAAACGTGATTGGGATGGCAGCTACTGCAGCTGTCTCAAAATTTAGGCGCGGCTGCAGCAAGTCACACCTAGAAATATCAGAATCATGTAAGGAGAGACATCCAGGCAGTGAGCTTTTTGGAGTGCTGAGAGTGTACAAAATATTTTGTAGTGAAAAATTTGCTTTCAAAGCATTTCCGCATAGTGTGCGCGAAAATAGCATACCTCACTCTTTACATGACGTGTAGATGTATTTGATTGAATGATACATAAATATCTGCAGGGGTGCAAAATGGCACTGTGGCGAGGGGGGCAGTAGTGTTGAGCATACGTGCGTCACGTAGTCATGCACTCGCTCAATATTTGTACAGGGCGGCCGTCTAGCGTGAGCGGCCTACTGAAGTAAACGGTCGAAAGGAAGAACTAATCAGTACGCAGTGCTACACCAACTTTCACTAACTAAAGCCGTTTGCGTCTGATCTGTGACATCGCACCAGTAGCCTGCCCTCCGCTCGTCGGCAGTTTTCGTTTGATCATGTCGTTAGCCGAGCAGTGAAGGCTGTAGTAATCGTCTGATACATAAGTATTCGCTGTAAGTTATAGCTGTTTTAGATTCGCACTTCATTTTGCTAGTATAGTTACCGTGTAGCTTATTCATTGATTCGTTAATTTCTCTGCCAGCAATAGAGACATGTGGTATTGCATGTAGCTACTATGTTTTTGCTATTTTGTACTACTTTTCGTGACAATGTAGTCTGCATTCTTTGATTTGTATACCTTTGAAGGAAACGTTGCAGCAAGCGGCAATGCTATGTACCGTACTGTGGCTGAATATAGCTTTCATCGAAGATCGCTTGAGATCTTTATGTTTAGAAAATGGTAAATTGGTAAATTGGTTTTTGAGGAAAGGAAATGGCTTAGTATCTGTCTAACATATCTCGGCGGACACCTGAACCGCGCCGTAAGGGAAGAGAGAAAGGTGGGAGTGAAAGAAGAAAGAGATAAAGAGGTGCCGTAGTGGAGGCCTCCGGAATAATTTCGACCACCTGGGGACCTTTAACGTGCACTGACATCGCACAACACACGGGCGCCTCCTGCATTTCGCCTCCATTGAAACGCGGCCGCCGCGGTCGGGTTCGAACCCGGGTACTCCGGCTCGGTAGACGAGCGCCTTACCACTGAGCCACCGCGGCGGGTTAGCACTTGTCTGGCGCGGTGGCAGGTAATCGCCGCGTGCCTGCTACCTATGAGTATGAGCAGTTAGTTACTAACTGACTGCCTCGGTTTAGGTTGGGTATCATCATTTCCTACATTGGCATTTACTTTTTCTAGGTTTTCACGTTGCGTGGGGGAGCATATTAAACTGTCTTATTTCGCATGTGTGCGCATAGAGGAGCGAGATACCAGTCGTAGAATCAGAGTTTGAAACTGGGAGACGGCACTGAACGCAAACTCTCCACTCGGTACAACGCGCGAAAACGCTGAGTTCGTCAGTGCAGCGCAGAAAATGAGAACACTAGCACTTTCGGGCCACCGTATCTACTACGCTGCACTGACGAACTCAGCGTTTTCGCGTGTTGTACCCAGTGGAGAGTTTACATTCAGTGCCGTCTCCCAGCTTCAAACTCTGATTCTACGAGTGGTACTTCGCTTCTCTATGTGCACACATGGGAAATAAGACAGTTTAATACGCTCCTCCACGCAACGTGACAACCTAGAAAAAGTAAATGATAATGTAGGAAATGACAATACCCAACCTAAAGCGAGGCAGTCAGTTAGTTACTAACTGGTCATACTAATAGGTAGCAGGCACCCGGGGAGTACCTGCCACCGCGCCAGACAAGTACTGTGACGTAGCCCGTGGGAAAAGGTGGAAATGAAAAGGCCTCCTCAAGTTAAAAAAGGTGTTGGCTGCACCCAATCTCTGCCTCTATGTGGCACCACGAGTGGCGAAACTGCTTTCATCATTAAGCGTGGCGCACAGCCGCTGTTGCCTCCCCATTTCTTCCTTGCGCTCCGTACTACAACAACGACCGCCACTAGGCCGGGAAACCGGAAACTTTGCCTTACAGCAGTCACTCCAAAAATTTTGTTTACAATTCGTCTGACGTATTTATTACCAATGCATTAATGGGATACTTGATTAGCGTCTGGATTTCTCTGTTGTAACACACATCAGGAATACTGCTGCTGCTATAGTGTACAGAGGGGTGCTGGAGCCTTCGTCAGGCTTTCTGAGAACTTTTAGGACTAGCCTCATCTCGTACGCCAAACAACCAAATAAATATTAAAATGAAAATACTACAATCACGTAGTGATATGTCGAACTGCGTTGGACGAAGTTATAGGACAGCTAGCGCGTGAAATTCGAGCGCTTTTGCGTACAATGGCAATAGAAATGGCTTTGGAGCCTCTATAATTGTATAATATAATAAATGCACACTCTAATTAAATGGGGCTGACATGTACTACTGAAGTCAGCTAGGGAACTCTGTGCAAAGCACATTTTCATGACTGCTTTCAGCAAGAGCGCCCTGGTGATACTTGTCGTAAATGCGGGGTATATTTTTGTAAACTTTCATACTTACGTCGCCCTCAGAAGCGTTATCGCGCAGCTGCTTAACATAGTTCTACAATATTTTAGTCCTGAGTTACTTTAAAAACTGTGCTCAAGAAGCCCGCCACATATTTACTATTAATTTATTTCGCAGCACATGCATCATCATTTCAAAACCTCGCAATTATTACACTGTTAAAAATGAGACACAAATTAAAAGAGCAGTTATGTTAAAGTGCCGCTGTCACATGTCAAAGATTTACAGATTTTTCAGTCATTGTGTTCGAAAATGAATGATAATTTCAAAATCTTTCCTTTGTAATCCACTTCTCGTTGCAGACCAAGTTAATATTGGTGCTAATGAAGACCAAGGAGGAAGCGGATTCGGTGGTGGCCTTGGAGCCGGTTTTGGAACCAGTTCCAGCGGCGGAAGCAGATCAGGAGAAGGAAGTTGGCTGACCGGTGGCGATGGTGGACTACAGGGTGGAAGCGGCGGAAACGGTGGTAGGAGTAGTTGGAGCTATCCCGGTTCTTCCTGGTCGCGGGCGCCTGCGGAACTTGATGGCAGTATGGGTGGCAGCGGGTATTGGGGATCAGAAGGAGGTCAAAACTGGCCGGGAAGTTCGTACACTTCATGGATTACTGGCGGACAGGGCTCAGGCCTTGGCGGGTTACAAGGGGGTCAAGGAGGGTCGACTGGACAAATTGACCAGGACGGTGATCTCAGATGGGGGCTACGAGGAGGTTCGAGCGACCGAGGCGGATTAGGTTCAGGCCTGGGATTGCTTGGTCGAAGCCAGCTTGGCGGTCTAAGCGGTGGCTTGGGTGGTCGAAGCGGTGGTTTGGGCGGTCTAAGCGGTAGTTTGGGCGGGCTAAGCGGTGGTTTGGGGGGTTTGGGCGGTGGTTTGGGTGGTCTAAGCGGTGCTTTGGGGGGTTTGGGTGGTGGTTTGGGGAGTTTGGGCGGCGGCCTCAGTTCATTCCGACGACGAAGACGGAATTCCCGTCTACGGAGACTTTTAGGCCGCCTTTCAGGTTTAGGTGGCAGAAGCAGTCTCTCAGGAGGTATTGGAGGGCGCTTCAGCAGTCTAGATAGCTCGACGAACGAAAGACGACTTCTCGGGCGTAGTTTTGGTACCAGCCTTCTTGGCGGACTCATTGGTTCAGGAATAGGACAAATCGCCGGGCTTGGTGCACAGGGCCTGCTAGGTCACGGTCGTCTTTCTAGAAGGCTGAGGAATTTATCACGACGAAACCGGTGGCTACGAGCGGGAGGAAGCTACGGTGGCATCGGAAGTGGTGACCGCTGGAGATCAGTTCTGGGAAGTGGATCTGGTCTTGGCGCTGGTTTGTTGCTCGGAGGACTTCGCAACCGAGGTGGCCTTTTCAGCAACTTCGGTGGTTCTTACGGTAGCGGAAGTAACGGCTGGTCCGGCTGGGGATTTGGTGGGTCCGGATCAAGAGGATGCCTGTCAGGCAGATGCAGACGCCGCTATTACGGCAGTTCAGGCAGCGGATGCTCTACCGGTTCCTGTAGGCGTTATCGCTACGGTGGCTGTAGATCCGGAAGTTGTAGGCGAGGCTATCGCTATTGATTGTCGTGAGCTTGTGAGCTACAAACGTTATCCAGAAGCACAAAATGACGTGAAGGGTATGCCAAGATTCGCCCTCATAAATGTCTTTTGTTTTCTTTTGAATAAATTTGGTGGTGATTAACATGAGTTCCTCTTTCATATACTACCGTAAACACGCCTTATACGGAAAGTGCTAATGAAGGTGTATGCGCGGTCAATGATTATCCCCAGACATATTGCTATCTTTTCTTTATTTACGTGGACATTCATGCAGGCGTGGAAGCTGACTGCGGAGGTGACTACTTGTTTTCACATGGTGTAGATGGTAACACTAAGACTGACGATGTAATAGCAAAACACAGCTGCAACACACAGTGCACAACGGACTGTGCATAGAACAAATATTGCACAAGAGAAAATGCTATTAGTGAATAAGAAATAAACATTAAACAATGAGGAATCATAACCGTAATAAACTGCAAATTACTAAGAAACACAATGAATGAACAGGAAAAGATATCCAATACCATGGGACGCAAGAATGGTCAAGGACATAGAGACGTAACAACAAAATGCGAAGAGCTGCTTCTAACACAACCATTGGACTCTGAATATAACAGCAGATATCGTCCTATATACAGTGGAAACTTGTTTTTTTTTTACAAACTGCATTCCATGAGAAGTGCTGATCACTTTTGCCTCCTGACCACAAAACTTAACCCGCTTATAAATTTATAAACAGCTTAACCTCTTATAAATAAAAAAAGAATGAAACATGAATGCCATCTTTAGGTTGTGCACCTATGTAGAAGGCTGCCCAAAATTTTCCGAAGCGTTCGATCACTGATCCGCACCTGCGCCCCAAACTACGTTACTTGGCATCAGACAGAAACTGCATCTATCTGTTTCGGAGCATTGCATGCAAACCAGATATGCTCTTCCAACAATGCACGGGTGCCGTTTTCTTGCCCTCTACGATTGATAACAGAGACTTATCGGCGAAAAACGTGTCCTGGCGCAATGCCACCGACTAAAACGTTGTTTAGCGACTTGCGAAGTCCACGATGAACCATTATCAGAAGAGCGGCGCGCTTGACACGAAGAACCTGAAATATTCGCCTCATATTTGCAGCGTGTTACAGGAGTGTTACTTTTCAAATAAAGCCCGAGGAAATGTATTCAAGCACGTATGTTTTACAGACTTCCGGAGAAATTGTCCCGACAAAATACGTTCGCGGAAAAAAGGCCCCAGAGAAAACGTCCCTGGAAAAACCTCCCCATTTGCGAAGTAAAAAAAAAATGTCCTCAAATGGGCGTAATCAAACGTCTCGTTACCCCCTGAGATTTCAGTATCCGCCCCGCATACTGTAGGTGCCACTGTTGGGCGTTTACCTCATGAGGCGGATTTAAGCTCAACGGTGATGATGATGAATTTTTATGGCGCAAGGGGAGCTTTGGCCAAAGAGCGCCACAGCACAAGGTATTTTCTTCTACTCAGGGTGGGGTCAGAGACCCATTTGTCAAGCATTTCACCCTAATTAAGCCTAGAAGCAGGCCAGGGGAAAGCTTTTACCCATTGTATCACCGGTGGGTACCCCCAACGGCAGTATGAACGCAACGGTATGGTCAACGCAAAGAGACTGTGGCAGTGATTATTGCTCAAGGCTCGGGAGATTTGCAACAGAGCACTAGATGAGACGGACGTTTATTGCTGAGGATTCTATTTATAGGTTAATGATGGCACGGCACAAGCATTGCGCATGTCCTGCACGCTATCATCGAGCTATCACATGAGCCCGACGCTATCATTAGGGGACGGCAGTTCAGCGCCTATGCACTGCACCTGGAGAAAGTACCATCGCGTGCAAGGTACGGGTTAGCAGACGTGGTTTAGCGGTATGCATCGCGCTAAAACTTGAATACTTGCCAAGAATTGATTTAAATGCTATAGTACTTATTTTCAAAAAGAAGACTGCATGACCGCGGTATGATCTGATACTGCAAACTGCTTCATGCTTGCGTCTATATTCACAAAGTCTGGGAGTAGTCCAATGAGTAGGACAATTTTTTGTGGGCTCCGGAAGAAATAATTTTTGCGGTAATTTTTCACTAGCGGACATTTTTTCCTAGAGAGTGCTTCGTCGGGGGACATTTTGCCTCGGACCTTTTTTCAGAGGACATATCTTCCGGGGCCATTTTTTACAAGCACTTCTGGGGTTGCTACATGGCCTTAATAAAATGATGATGATTTTTTATGGCGAAAGGGCAGCTTTGCCAAACAGAGCCACGGTGCAAGGTATTTTCGTTTACACAAGGTGGGGTCAAAGTCTCATTTCCGGAGCTTTTCACCCCACAATAGCCGAGCACCATACCAGAGGAAAGTTTTCACCCATGTATCGCTGGTGCGTACGCGGCGGCACACAAGATCGAACCTTGCACTTCCCGCATGCGAGACAGGCTCTGACGTGTAGGTCACCGCTGTGGTCGGGCCGTACAAAAGGAAGTCTTTACAACAACGCGCCGGGCCAGTCTATCGTGCGAAGTGCTCTGGAAGCGCTGTTATTGTCGTGAAACTCCTTCTCAGTGTCATCTAAACCAGACGTTGTCGATTTTTACAACGCCAGTTCTTAAAGAGAATGGCAACTGATCTCCAAGAACGTCAATTGTTATAGCGCAACGAAAGGTGCCGTTCTAAGTTCCAGATCTTGCAGCCACTTCGTTTTAAGCGAGGTAAAACATGTTTGACTATTATTTTTCTTACAGTGTGTTTCGAGTTTTCGATTTCTTGTGTTTCATGTTTCCGGATGCTGGAAAGAACAATCAAAGAGCGAAACTGCGATTGGATTCTGGCAAAAGAAACAAAAAGAAGCGGATGCGATCCCCACAGAAAAATTAAGTCTCAGACAAATGCACTTGTAATCTTAGCAGAAGCCTTCACAACGATTCCTTAGCTTCTAATGCTAATAGTGGTGGTGGTGCTAATGTGGAGGTGGGATTTGCGATATAGAGTATGTGTCCGCGACTGCCTCCCCAGCAGAACTCGGTAAAATGCTACAGTATGTCCTACCCAAGCGCAATGAGGGGGATGTTCTTTAAAACCTTTCACCGTAATTTTATGAGTTCCGCCGCTCAAATCGAAGAACACATTTGAAGTTCTATTGCTAATGTCCTTTTCTTTGCGCCCAGAAGTGCGTTTTTCAATATTAATGTGTAGAACCAAACCTATCCACGCTGACAGCTTATGCGGACTGCCTCTGTTTGGCCATTTTATTTCTCCAAGCAATAGGAGCGCCACATGTCGACATTACTTTTTTTTTTTAATCGCAGGACGCAATAAAGAGACCATAAACATCACTGCAACAAAGAACGTTCAGAGACAAACCGAGATCATCTACAAATCGTTGTATCAGGTGTGCTGATATTTTGTCACTTGAGAACACGGCAAACGGAATGGCCTAGAAATACGACCGCCTCCATGTTTCGAATATAAACAGTCATGCTGGCTGTGGTGCTAGAGTGTTGATTAATGTAATTTAGTTAAAATATTCAGCAAGGCACAGACGTAGTAGCAAAGTCGTATAACGGGTTACCGTATGACTGCTGCGCACGTGCAGTGGTCCCACCGGGCCGTGCACTTGCAGCTATGCATACGCTATCGGTATATGGTAATCCGCTAAACGCGTGCGCTACGTCTCCGCGATGCTAAATCTCTCGAATTAGGTGCCTGGCGGTGGAAATTATAATCTCACTTTGTGTCCCCCGGCCGCTTAGCTTTTTGCAGGGGTGGATTTCACGTACCTCTGAGCGCCTAACCTTAAAAAGATATGCCATGTTCAATATTTTCACCCTGCATAGTGAGCAGGGAGTGTTGAGGAGTGATAACCACATTCCGACCGGCCGTCGAACAGTAAGATATTTTAAGGACATCATAAACCAATTCTAGGCCTTCGTTATGCAAGCCTAGTTGCTGTTGCAAAACGTGCTAGCTACATTTGCCTAATTCAAGCACCTGCAAGCTGCATTTTAATACAGAACAAAAGGGCTAATCTCCGCTAAGAGTAAATTGCTTGACTTTTTATTTATGTTACGAAATTTCTAGTGCTAATAAGGATGCAATTCCGCATACACTCTTGCACGGGCCAGACTGTCTTTCCACGATTTCGGCAACGTGCGGCCCTTGCATGATAGTGCCATTTTTCTCATAGCCAAGTAGAGTGTCCATACGCGAAGCAAGTATCTTCATCGGTAATGAAAAGGTGGATGGTGTAGAGTATCTCCGCTCCTTCGTTTTGCGCGTCATGCACGATGACCCAACTACCGGACACCTGGGATCTGCGAGGACCCTCCACCGCACTCAGGAGCGTTTCTACTGGCCACGGATGCGCAAAGCGCTTGAGAAGTACGTAGGCAGTTGTGTCCAGTGTCAGAGTCATAAACGTCCCAGTGGTGCTGCTCCTGGCATGCTTCAACCTGTGGAGCATCCAGAAACGCCTTTTGAGAAATTCGGAATCAACCTGTTCGGCCCCCGCCCCTAACTCCACGATTGCAAACGATACATCATAATCAGCGTGAATTACCTCACTACTTACCGCGAGGCGGCCGAAAGCTGGCGATCATACCTGGCATCCTGACTAAACTGCTTAGCATCCTGGGAAGTCAGGCATCCCACAATGTATTATATGAGGTAGTCACTTTGGTCAGAGTAATGACTCTGCGCGCACCTGATATGGGGCAGGTGGTGTTAACAGACGTGGCTATGAAAAAGGCCTGTACGGGTCTTTGAAGTCCGTGACGAAAGAAAAACGTCGAAGCAACTTTGCGCTCTTGTCTCTGTTTAGGCGAAGATGCTTCGCAGAAAGAAAAGGCAAACTTTGGAGACAGCTACTCCAGTGTGACATGTTCATGAACAGCACTGCACGGATATCCGCGTTAGAATGCGGGGAGGACAGCCATTGCATGATACGGTACCAAATGAACTGCCACTCAGCTCATCAACGAACGCCTACCAACGGCCCGCACTGTCTTTGGCAGGGCCGCTCTGTCATCCCCAGGGCAACGGGTTGTCGGATTGCTCGGTGAAAAGCGCCTGCAGTATTCCCGAATTGCTTGTATCTGCTCACCTGTCAGGTAATATTCTAGTGTTCAAAATGGCTGTCAGCGCTCTGCAATTTCTTTCTATAACTTGTTTTTTGTGTGAACCTGACTGGTCGTTTCCTCTCAACCGTTTTCTTCTATTCGTCGCTCCTCTCCAGTGATGTCGCCTACATAACCCCTGACCCCATCCTGGTGCCACCTCTGGCTCGGGGCTTTATCACGCCAACGCACTCGGAACTGACCCCCGCCGGGAAATTACCTCAGTGTGCACTGAGGCGTCCAACGATCCCAGGAGTCTCTCAGTCGCCTCTTTCTTGAGCGAGGCACAGTCAACGGCATCAAGTTCTTTGCTAACACAGGCACACAGGAGAACGTGTTGTCTGCAAGACCAGATAACCAACGTAGTTTGTCAATTCTCCTGAAAACTGTCAATGGCTCGAGCATCGACGCTCTCTTTTAGGATTGGTTTCCAGCTGCTTACTTTGAAATCAAGTGACTCGAATTATAAGTTCATCATTCAAGGTTGCAATTAGATAATTACCGTTTCTGTCTCTAGTATATGGTGTCGCATATCAAACACAGTTAGATTTGCTAAAATAATTAGGCGAATAATTAATGCATACTAAGAAGAGCTCATTACACCAAAAAATGTCGGCGAACTTGACTGTCTGAATTTGGTCAGTAAAGTAACTGCGTATAAGGCTTTAAGTACCGCCGCCGATGCCTACAGATTCCTGCTTAGAGAAAAGAATGAGATGGTCAATTTTAACGAAAGCAACCATGAATTTTTCTTTAGGTTTTCTGAAGCAAAAAAAACACTTATGGGCCGATATAGTTAGCTATATCACAGTGATCTCCGGAGCCTTTTGCCGCACTCCGTCATGACCAGCCGTGTTTAACCACATCCCGGACTAGAAAATGACAGTTCCTTCCAACGATCAGCATCACATAATCACCAAGAGACCGCCATGCCAAGCTTCACCGAGTGTCTAGCACTGCGGATAAGCTCCGCATCGCCGGGCACAAGTTCAACCAATTTCTGGAAATCATGATTTCTGCCCTGTGCAGCAGCTCCTGGTCTTCGCCTCTTCACATGCATCCAAAAAATACCGAGCGATTGGCGGCACTGTAGACATAATATCTTGCCCTGAACGCAGCTGCCATTCCTAACCGATAATAACCGCTCAATGGCCAAGACTTTACAGTTGATGCCCACGGTGCAACCGTCTTTTCAAAGATGGACCTGCTAAAGCGTACCATCGTCCCTATGGCTCTACAGGACATCGCCACTACAGCTATCATGGCGCCATTCGGCCGTTTTCAGTTTGTTCATATTCCCTGCGGCGTAAATAATGCGGCGCATACATTCCAGGGACTTAATTCAGGTTGTATTTCATGAGTCACTTTTTCTTTTCGGCTACGTCGACAACATTCTGGTTGCCAGAATCCCAGTGCAGACTGAACTTAAATTATCCTTCGGCTTCTTTTCAAGTGTACTCAGGCTAATGCCTTCATCATCAACACTGACAGGTTTGAATTCGGCGTTCCACCTATCCAGTTCCTCGGCTAAGTACTGAGCGATGAGGGTATAAGACCCCTCCCATCCAAACTGGACGATACTGTCAACTTTTCTGCCGCAATTCTTTATGACAGCTACGCCTTTTGTTTAGCTCAGTGAACTTTACAGGCGCTTCATACCATCTTGTGCTAAAAATTTCAAACCCTTCGAAGTTATACTCACGACCATCAAGACTGCATGGCCCATAGCGTGGTCAGAAACAGCAGAAAATAGTTTTTACTGCGGCCAAGGCACAGCTGGTGAGCGCTACTCTGCTTACGCACCCTGAATACGATACCCCCGTCAGCATCGTGGTGGGCGCATCCGGAACTGCCTTCATTGCAGTGCTTCAGCAGCTCATTTCAGGAGTCTGGAAACTACTCGCATTTTTCTCAAAGAAATAGTCAGCGGCGGAAGAACCACACCGCGCTTTCGGCCGCGAGCTATTCGCAGCTTACCTGTCCGTGAACATTTCTATACCGCCTGGAAGGACGACACTTCACAAATTTTGCAGATTACTAGCGTCTCATCTATGCTTTCCAGTCATAAAAATTAACTTCTCGACTCGAGACATCGAGACATCGTCGCTTTGGATATCGTCCGCGTTGGAGTCAAACACACCATAGGCGCGTGAAACATGTCTGCCTAAGCCCTCAGCCGCATGAAGACTATTAAATCTTCGGCAGTTGTGCATAAAAAATTGGCTAACGTGCAGCAGCACGGAGATTGAATTCATTTGAATAGAAATGAATCTTGATTATTTTTCCGCGAAATACAGGAATTAGGCCTTCGACGAAAAGCTACGAGGGTATCTTGAGAGGTGTTCGAGTCCCAGTAGTGCAAGCTACAAAATGAAAATTGCAAATGAGCAGAGCATGTGCACCTTCACAGGCAAACAAATACAGGAAGCACGACGTAACATTGTACAGAACGGCGAAATTTACGCTCATGAAACAATGAAAACAAAAACAAGGAAGGTAGTAGGCCACTTTTGAGAACTTTGTAAGCAGTGAAAAGAAGACCGAGCTACATGAAAGAAATAATTTGAAATCCTTCATTGCTGCGGCAAAATCATTTTGTTGTTTATCCAATAATGATTTAGCGCTTATAGTAAAGTGAAGCGAAGGCTCTGGTTGCCATATAGTGCGCTTGTTCCAGAAACGTCCCATTCTTGTCTGCTCCTGGTGAACGAGCGATTTCCTTTAAGCTTAAGCGTAGCAACTGTCTTCATAAAGACGGATACGCATTGCGACGAGAACCGAAGGTATTGCAATAAGCGTTACTCAAACGTGGCATGCACGCGAAGAATCCTTTATTGTGGAAATAAACTTCCCGTATGAGAAGTGTAACACGCACGAGCGATAAGTCGAATTGCCTTTTTCTGGGGAGCAAGTATTATATTTAGATTTCTTTTACACGTTGTGCCCCAAACCGGGTGACAGTAATTTAGGTACAATTGAAGTATGAGCACCAAATGACCACCAGAGCATAAAATCAACGTCATGCAGTTTACACCTACAAGATTAAAGTTTGACATTAAGAAGAAATATACATTCTCCTGTATCAATAGTGTACCGCGTTCCAATCAGGAACAGACCATTTTTATTGAAAACCGCTTTTATAAGCTCTACCAGAACAAAAAGCGAATGACAGATGTCGTCACAATTCTTTCGCGTGTAAAATACGCGTGTGGACACCATGTTTCGACGCGGATCCCGGAGGCTAGTCTACACCACCATTCCTTTTTTATCGGTGCGAACTATTCTTTTTCAGTTTAGAGGTAACGGATTTAAATCGAGTGGATGCTAAAATGGGCGAGTAGGAGTAGTTTTTTAGTTCGAATTCAGTCCAAACTTCCGCGGAAAAAGAAGAAAGCAACGCACACACGAGATCGCTCGTGTGCGCGTGATTTGTGTTTTCGTCGTTATCGGTTTGAGTGGAGTTGATATTTTGAATCGAGAGGCGGGTAAATGTTCGCATTCAATTCCTTACGTGAATGCGTCTTTTCTGCCGGAAAAACGTCACTATAATCGAAAAGAGCAAGACAATCAATTATTACTGAAAACAACAATGAGGTAGTGTTCGCCTGAGTGTCTTTTGACATTCACCATCAGCAAACTACGCAAATTTGGAAAACATGAAATGCTATGAAGCAGAACCCGACAAAAAACAAACAACCATCAAGTAAACAGCCAATTTCCGCTAAGCGAAAAAGGAAATAATTCTTCAAAGTATTTTCGCCACAACGGTTTGTCGTAGCGCAAGATGTTGGATACCTTAGCTTATGTGCGAGAGAATTCACGTTTCGTTCTCTTCCGCGCCCCGGAGACCTTTGTGGGCGCCTATAACACGCACGGTCTAATGTGCAGTTCGATGTATTGAGCCCATTTGCACCCGGGGCCTTGGCATCGCAGCACTGAGTACGCCTGGCGAGGGGGGCACTTTCTCGGTAAGAAATGCATTTTGGTCTGTGCACGAACACGGGCTCTCTCCGCTGTTATACCTACACGGGGGTAGGAATTAACGCTCTTTACTATTAACGCTTCCTGCCATGTAATTTTTCAGTACCAGCCAAATGGAGCAATCCTACATTTGCATTCTTGCGTGTAAGTCACCCGTTAGCAATTTGCTTTGAATTTTTGGCTTTATTACTTGTAGCAGGGCACTAAACTTATTTCTACCTCTCGCACACTATCAGTAATAAAATAGTAAAAATGGGTGCTGCTCACGCGACATATTGAAGAATGCTAGCAAGGCCCCTTCAAACGGACGGTGTCGTAACATTAAGTCTCAGCTTGTAAGGACACCCTCCTTGATCTCATCTCTTCACCATGTCCCCCAATAGAACGGGTGCACCATGGTACGAAAGAAAGAGGCATCAACGATACTGATATGCGCAGCAGCCTATGAGAACGCCGGAAGAGAATGGGATAGAGAAAAAAACACCGTTCCTCTCCAGCTTGTGAATCATAGACTGAGGCGAACACATAGGCGCATGAACACAGCACAGGACAGTACAAAATGCGGTAACGCATCGGCAGTGATTAACTTGTTTGATTTGTGAGCACATCATCTACAAGCTGCGCTGTCATACACCGCCTGTGCGCTGCGGGCTCGGTGCATATTTTTCTTACGTCACATCTTGTGGGCGGTGCTGGCTCAGTTAGTTAAATGTGCACGATGTCCATCGACTTCGGCTGAGGAATTCGGCGCATAATGAGGCCGACGTACCTGTTCCTTCTACCCACTTTCTTTGCAGGTTACGGAAAGGAGGCCTGAGATTGTTTCTTTATTTCATCCTGAAATGCTCGTTATCTCACCTTGCCGGAACTCCCGATTAACAGCAATATTGATCCCGCACCTGAAAAACAAAGCTTAAATATTTTAGGTGTATTCGTTATGGCGGACATCATTGGCTTTATGTTAGCAGCTAGGAATAAAAATGGCACTGTGGGAGATTTCGTAAACAAAGTAATGCCAGCAATATTGCTACCGTAGCCCAAGCGCGATGATGATGATGAAAACTTTATTTATAACAAGGGAGTTTTGGACACGTCGGTCCTTGGGCCCCCGCACGGCCCCACTGCACTCAAACGTTCATGTCCCGGAGGCTCATGACGCTGGCAGCCCGGCCGGTGGCGATGGCTTGCTTGGCCGGGTCCTCTGAGCGCAGTAGGGTCTCCCAAGCCTCCCATGAGGTAAGGTGCTCCAGGCCCCGCGGGGGAGGATCCGCCGGGCAGAGGAAAAGAATATGGTCGAGGGTGGCTTTGGGGTGGTGGCAGAGGGTACAGGAAGGGTTCGTGTGGACTGGGTGATATCGCGAGCGTATATAAGGGGAGGGCAAAGTGCGTGTTTGGAGCCGCCTCCAAAGTGTCTGATGGTAATTGTCGAGGGAAGGATGAGGTGGGGGGTAGAGCCGACGCTCGGCTTTGTAGGCCTGCGTCATTTCACTGAATGAGTGCATGCGCTCCCGCGAGAACCCCAGGTCGGAGGCCGCCGGTGCCCGGTTGAGAGAAGCTCGGGCTAAAGCGTTGGCGGCCTCGTTACCGGGATTCCCGGAGTGGGCAGGCACCCATATCAGCTCCACATGGCGGGGCGGGTTTCTTGTGAACAAAAGACACAGGTGCTTTCTCTCTTTCCAACAACAAGTGACATGCTAATTTTTTTGGTTTAGAACAACTTGAACAACGAGATTCGAAAGAAATTTTTCATTACTTTAGACAAGTTTTAGGCGCTTTATCCTTTTACGCGGACTAGCTTGAAATTCATTTCTATTGTGGTAATTTAGAATGCGTTTGCTTCTTGTCTTAAAATGTTCAACGTAAGGGGGTTACAGTGTGACGGAGGTCTTTATCCACGTGTTAGGGCTGCCGAAAGCACTGCCAGGAAACCTGTATGAAGGACGCTGCAGAAAAAACGCAAGAAATGATCAGTGGCCAGAATGTCGTCAATTCCTATTGAGTGCGCCCTCATTGTTATCAGATGCAACTGTACTCCCATTCTTTTTCGATGAGAAGAAAACAAAGCCTCATAGATGTTTTTGTACTTCACTTCGCAACCAACTGACATGGAGGAGAATGCGATTTTTATTTAGAACAGCTCAATGGATTAACAAAGCATGTGTGTATAAAAAAAGCGAACTCCATTTTTAATCCTTAGTTCGGCATTTCTGCAAAGAGGGGCGCGCGATGAAGGCGCTTTTCCTGGCTGCGTTGGCAGTCAGCCTGCTGGGTACGTATACCAAAACGTAACTTTAAAGTGCAACTCATACCAAGTGTTCTAGCTAAAGGTGACCAAGCTTTTTAAAAATTACGAAGCAATGTATCCCAGGGAAACCAAGTGAGGGCTTTGATAGTCGCTTGGCCTATTCTCCACTATATTTTTCTTCTGTGTTAATAAATTTGTAAATACTAATAAGCGTTTTAAGCATTTGCTCGAGAAATAAATTGCAAATTCATAAGCTGCGGATCATTTCGAAAAACACCTGGCCTGAATGTTTGCCCAAAGGAATCATTTACATAGCCTTATTGACCCATATTAAAAACGTAACTATGCTATGTCGTGACAGCTACTTGCGCATTACTCTCAAATAGCGCACACCTAATGTCTCTAAGGAAATTGCTTCAGAAAAAAGCGGATTTTGCACTCTCAGATGCGTCTTGGGAAGCTGAAGCAGCAGCAATGGTACGTGCAAGAGTTTGTATTTCGCGAGTTACCTTTCAAATATTTCTGCCAGCTGTTTTTTAAGATGATCTACAACTTCTGAGTTGAAACTTTTCTCCTGAAACTAACGCTTAAAAACTTATTAATAAGACCTTACTAATTTATTAAATTTTGATATTGAAAAAAAAAAAGACTGCAGACTAGACTTGACGACTCTCAGCAGCCCTAATTTGGTTTTCCTGGCCGAGGGCACTCCGTCTTTTTTAAATGTTTTTGTGCGATTAAATGGAACATTCCGTATATTGAAGATTTGTGAGACTCCCTCTTATGAGAGTTCAAAAATCAACCATTTGTTTTCCTCCGGGATGCCTAGCGCGCAGACGAAGGAAAATTTTTGTGGTGGTTTCCATTATGGTTTACCCTTTCGCATGACTGCTACCACTGGGTCTCCAGAGCCTAAAAACAGGACTCAGAAATAGCAAGCAATGTACTTCGTTATATCTGAGACCAAAATCCTATGCACTGTTCTGGCAAAAAGACGAAAGAAGGAAACTGAGAAACAACTCCTGTAACGTCGTGCCGCAGCAAGTGTCAGCAGCGCTTGTCGTCTTTCGAGAAATTGCTCATGCGCAACACCACCGTGGGCAGACTCTTTATATCATGACAGAAAAAGTATGGCATGACTGAGCAGAATACTCACTGAAATAATATCCCATCATTTGCTGTTCTTTTGGGAGCGGCTGGAAATGGCGTAAAAAGTAATAAAGGCTGATTCGGTATTATCTTTCCTTGTCTGCAAATTCCAAGCTCATGATTGTAACAACTATATTGCATGTCTAGTAGAAAGACTTTCCTATTTCATTTAGCAAACGCTCCGAAGCTAATCTTAGAGGCGTTGCGAAACCATGAGGCTTCCCTCTTCCGCGAAAATTTATTTGCATTAGCGACCTGGCACAACTGCAAGACCATGTTCAAATGCAGTCCTAGAGTCTGCTATTCCCATGAAGACTCATACATCGTACTCTCAAGGCGCTTGCATCGTGATAGAAAATGAGATGAGATACACCCACGTGATTTAGGATTAAACAGCTTAGTATACAACTGAATATGCCGCTTCTGCCCACAGTGATGCGCGCACAACTGCTCGTACAAGGCGATGACTACACTGTTTCTATTCCACTAAGGCAAGAAACATCGCAATGTTAAAGAAAGTTTTGATTACTTCGATGCCAACCTGTAAATTCTTCAATGCTCCTACGGGTGCCCATCTAGTGCTCGAAAGCTTTTATTTTTTTTTTTTTTGGGGGGGGGGGGCAAGTAGCTCTCATTCTGCTGCTTTTGTGAATTAGCATGTACCAGTTCAACATATACGTATGCGCGCTTCGACTCTCTAGTCATGTTTGCTGTGACAGGAAATCTTGTTAGTTAAACGTACCTTCATATGCCCCTGTCTTTTCTTCTCGTTGGCTAACAAACTGACTTTTCCCTCAAACCATATTAGTTTGTAGTGGCGTCCGGCGCAAAATAAAGATGTTCCATTTTTATTTCTTTCATGTGTTTCTACAAAACATATCTCTAAAAAGTAATAAATTTATGATAATTTCCCGGTGTATTGCAGCTGCCACCTTAGAAAGCACACTTAATACATTCCTTCTTTTGAACGCCGCCGCGGTGGCTCAGTGGTTAAGGTGCTCGGCTGCTGACCCGAAAGACGCGGGTTCGATCCCGGCCGCGGCGGTTGAATTTCTTTGGAGGAGAAATTCTAGAGGCCCGTGTACTGTGCGACGTAAGTGCACGTTAAAGAACCCCAGGTGGTCGAGATTTCCGGAGCCCTCCGCTACGGCGTCTCTCATAGCCTTAGTTGCTTTAGGACGTTAAACCCCATAAAACCTAAACTTTTTCGTCTTTATCTTATGACTTTAACATGTTCTGAAACTGAGGACGCAGGGATCATTTCACCTTTAATCTTGTTGAATAAAGCTCTTGGAATTTTTTTTACTAAACTGAGGCAGAAATCACTTATTGTAATGAAGTCTATTCATTTCAAGTTTCACCTGGGCGCTATTCAAGTGCAAGGGTTTTAGACAGGATGAAAGACTCCGAGGATCGCTGACTGCTGTTAGTACGAAAGCAAACTGGCAAGATGGCGCCGACAAGTAAAAATCAGCATGTAGTATGATTTTTCTTTTCTCTCGTTGCGCTTCGGCAAAGCAAACAGCGTCATGATGGTAACGCTAGCGCTTTCGGCTTATTTTGCATAACTGTGCACTGATAATTGAGACCACCATAGATGAGCTAAAAGGCCTGTGGTTGCGTTTCAAATAACCCATGCGCATAAACGCGTTGTGGCCCTGATCACTTGGCGCAGCTGAAATAAAGACACTTTTTGCAGCTGTAGATGTAGCATATGTAGTTTTTTTTTTCTAGTGGTTTTGATACGCCTCAAAAGAGGGGTCCGAGCCATGCAAATGAACAAATTTGGCCGAAAGTTTTTGACTCTTGGTGAAACGCTCTCATTCGTTTTGCGATGAGAAGCAGGAAAGGCTAAGCCCACAAAGCCAATCGCCAAAAAACTAGAACCACATACCATGGGTTTCCAATTGCAAGCCGACTGTGATTTGCACGTTAAAGCTTTTCCCTAAGAAGAACAAAGCTCGCCCACCATGAAAGATATCATTAGGTATAACCTACGCTGCCGCTATTATCTATCTGAGCCGACTTCTTGCCAGCGAACAAAAAAAAAGCCTGAAAAATTATTCATTCGATAATTACCTTGACGGGGCTCGCAGGCTGCAGTGGTAGGTGCAAGAAAAGGAAGCAGAAAATGATCTTTATAGCCGTTTTCTGGCGCAATTACTACTGCCAGAAGACCACATATGACTGCTGGTATATATATCAGAGCTGTTTAAGGCATCACAGGTTCTTTACTTCCATTAAACAAGAAATGTAAAAAACGCGTGCATTTGTGCTTTACGTGGAGTGTCGTAGCCTAAGATATTTAGTCGTTATAATAGTAGGCAAGGTTCAAAAAATTGGGCGTTTCCGCAACGCCACGCTGGTACGCCTGATGAAAAAATTACCGGCCTTACGAGATAATGGCACTAATTTGACTACATAATGCTTCTACGTCATACGTCTCTAAAGGCACAGCACACGTTCCTGCTCCTAACAGAGTTCGATCCTTCCATTCCGAGGCCACAGCCGCGAACACTGAAGGCGCTATAGCCTGCGGAAAATAAGCGCTCTGTCGGAGAAAATAGTTTCCTCTGTTTCGCAAGAAATTGGATTGTGAATTATCAGAGCACAACCTGATAAAACGCGTGAGGACAACAGGAGCTCTACCTTTCATCCCCAGAAAAGTACTCGCGAGAAGTTCTCAGATTATTACTTTTAATGTGGTTCATAAAAATATGATGTATTGCGGAAAAATGCACCTGTCCCTTCAGCACCTTTATTACCTACAATTATTAATAGTGCTTCATTTACATTTTGTCAGGTGAGATGTCTCAGTCATGTGGGGGGGGGGGGGGGTGCAGAAAGGCACTACCCATGTCCAGGAGGCTTGTAACCTCATGCGTTCTTAAATGCTGTTCCTGCAAGTAGTTCTAAGGTTAAGCACCTATACCGCAGTATCACTTGAGACAAATATTGGAACCCAGCACGTAGACTAGTTGTCATGAGGGTTTTCCGCGGTTACACGTTAACCGATTTTAAGTGAAATTCACTCACCTCATTACAAAGAGGTTCCAAGGTTCGCTCACATAAGAACGGTAACATATCTGTACCAGTTTTGTGTTCACTCTCAGTTACATATGCTCTATTTACAGCTCACCGCACACTCGCCACCTGCATGACTTGTTCCGGAGGTACGTAAACAACTGCAGGTTTTAAATATTGCAACCACCTTCACGCAATGGCATGGACCTTTTATCTGAACGCACTGGCACCGAGACATGCAAATGCAACCCAAAATTAACTGTTAAGGCTTGAAATCTTAGTAACTAAAACAAAAATGACAGAAAATTTTTCCTTAAATTTTAAAAACGTGCGAGGGCAGAATTTCATGGGCGATAACGACGACGAAGAAGAAAGGAAATTCTCTGTCTATGTCTTTGCGCCGCAAATACCCCTGTCCTGTGCGTATACACTGGATTCGCGGGCATGCCCAGGATCCGCATAATATTCATGTGGATGCAATGAGACACCTTGACACATCCGATATCCCGCCACCTTACCCTCTTCCCTCAGATCCGTTCCTGTCCCATGTTACCGAGAAACAGTCTTTGCGTCAGCGAACACGCGCTCTAATTCCTCCGTGTTCGTACCCTCTCCCCCGGAGTCTCACTCGGGAGGAGGAGGTATCTGTGCGCCGGATGCGGGCAGGAGCGGCTCTGACTCCTTCTGTGCGTCATCGGTGGCGTGACAAACGTTACGAAGTGACAGATAAGTGTCCCCATTGTGGTGCTGCGCCCCACCAGTGTGATGAAAAACACTAGCTGTGGACTTGCCCGGCTACAGCTTCCGTGAGACGACGTTTACTAAGAAAGGTTGGCCTGCGATGGGACGTTGCAGACGACTATACCAAGTGGACTCTAGATAATCGCTATATCACGAACTTTTGCCGCTTTTTAAGCGACGCTTGTTTGCACTCCTTTTTATAACTCTCTTTCCTTTTTCATTATGCCTGATGGCAAACAGCTCGAATAAAAAAAAAAAAGATGCATGTTGATGAAGAGGACGATGTGCAATACACAGCGCGAAAGTATGTTGCAGTATAACACGAGCTGTGCTCGGCTGTGACGATATATCCTATCAGCATTAACAAATCGCACAGAATGCCAATTAGACATTTTAGCCTGTGGAAGAGCCGCATGATGAATTGACACGCAGAACCACTTCCTTCATCTAAGTCTCTGTTTATTCAACGCACCGCCTTGGTGCGGAGGGTTTAGGCTGCGTAGGACCGGCCGCCTGAACTGTTGCCGGTTCTTGACGCATGTGTATGTCTCCCGCAATTTTGATGTGCTGGTGGAGTGCAGTGTACGAAGACATGAAAATGTTTGGCTGCATTGCGGAATAGTATGTGTGTATCCAAAGCACTTGGTAGCCTTTTTGGATTGATTTCCATGAAAATAAAGCAAAAAATCTGCGGCGATAGCCTAGTGCTCTTGAGCACTGACGAGCCAAGCTGATCTTTTTGCACCGCCGGGGTTTGACTCCCAGTCACGGCATTATTTATTTGTATTCATTTTTATCTATTTATTCCTCTTGGCACAAACCCGCAAACTCCGCACGATACTTGGCACAAACTGAGAACCATCGGGGATTCACCATCGGAATAGTGTTTATTCATTGAAACAGGCTCGAGTTCGTATAATGGTAACCGATCAATTCCTTCACCCACTGAGGCTACAGCGTTAGCCAATGCCAATGGCTAACGACGCCAACAAGGCTTCTCAGAATTAATGGATAAGTAAAGGCCAAGAAACTATAAAAAGCCAAGCCTGTTAATTTTGCTATCATCAACCAAATTTCATTTAACTGGAGATCTCGCTGAAGGACCACACCGTAATTCCGCGTTACTTAACAAGCATGCTGTGGTGCATACAGGGTTGCCGCTAGAAGTAGTCAAAAGTAGCCACGCCAATAAAACTTAGCGCGAGATTTGTAGCCTTATAAAAAAGAAGCGATATTATGAATACAATTTTTATTACTCAACAATAAAAATCAGCATTTTAAATCAACACAAGAAACAGAGTAAAGAATACAATTTCGCCCTTCTGCTTCCTATTCAAGCCACAAAAAGGTTGCAGATAAATAGATAAATTATTAAAAGTTCAGTGTACGTTCAAAAAGCTCGTCTAGAATAGATAGTGCCAGTCCAATGTCTCGGGGAATCCCTCAAGGTGGAGTAGATTTGTAATAAGGAATTGCTAATTGGCATCCAACAGAGAAGAGGCAATGGCTACATTAGCATCAACCAATGTTTCTTGCCTTTCGTCATTTCCCTCGGAACATACGTTTTGCACTTGCGTGCTTTCGCATGGCAGACGCCGGTTGCGGCACGCTTAAGACATAAAACAGAAGCTCTGTCACCTTGGGCTGCACAAGCGTTTCCTCGCTTGTATTATGCTCCTCCTATTCTAGCGTTACGTAGCAGTCCGCTATCCACATGGCTGAACCCATAGCTGCACTTTCGCGCATGGCTTCGCAGTTGCGTCGATGCTCAACATTCCCGCCGACGGGGAGGACGTGCGTGCGGATTGACCGCCATAATAGCACAGCTCGGAAATAATGGATCGTCTTTATGCTTGCTTGATATTGCCTAAGCAGTTACTTAAAAAACATGGTCAATAAATGCGCCAAAATAAAAGTTACAAGTAGCCAGGTCGCCAATCTGAAACTTTCGTCATCAAAAGAGGTCGCAAAGTAGCCAATTTGGTGCAAAGTAGCCACCAACGGCAACCCCGGGTGCAAATTAATCATCGGTCTCCACTGTACTGAGTGCAATTTTCCGGTGACCCGTCGCTTAGCAAGCTCTCCTTACTCCATATGCGCCTTCGCAGAACGTTAGCTGCTCTAACCCTTATTAATTTGAAAGCCTCATATGTCCCATGAACACAAAAGCCTCTGTCCGCCGTAGGGTACCGTCCATGGGACGAAATTCGGATGGTGTCAGAACGCCGGTGCATGATGTCACAAATGTAAGGGAACGTATATAGTCGTGAATGTAATAACGTAACGTCCTATAACCTATGAAAGCCATGACTCGTAGTCATAGACGTGACTCATCGTCATCCAGCAACGTATCATGACTCAGAACTTTAATGCTTTCGCATTCTCACAACATAAGCAGACAAGTTACTTTGCCAAAATTTTTTGTTTGCATCATTACCTATGTTGTGCGCTTATCACGACTGATGAATATTAGACCATAGAAATTTAAACTAAACTTAGCCACAGGGTACTGTTTCGGCAAGGGCAACTCTGGTGACCACATGAATTTTCACACCAAATTTCAATCATGAGCGCGGATTTTATGAGGACAGCATGACACATCCACAGCTGCTGGTGCATCTGCAAATAATGCGTCAGCTGTTACCACAGATGCAGCACGTAAATAAGTGAAAGGAGGTGCCAAAGAGGCGCCCAATTCTCCATTCTCGAAGTATTAACTGCCGAGGCGCTTTCTGTACAGGTTGGTTTCATTCCATCCCGTTCTAAAAGCCGTGTGAACGAGCGAACATGCCAGTGTAGAATTAATCAAAGCGGAAAATAAAGTGCGGTCGAAAAAAGAAAAAACGGACCCGATGACAGAGGCAGCTTAAAAAAAGAGGCACTGCATTGTCTTTGTTGCGCCTTGTTTTTGCATAACAAAACACGCGTAATTACGTTTTCTACTGGTCGAAAGAGTCTTTTCAGAATATAGTACTGATTCTCGAAGGTGCTGGTTTTGATTTTGAAAGAGCATCTTTTCTTTTTGTATACAATTTCCCCATCCATGTTGGCACGGTGGCTCAGAGGCTTTGACGTTCGGCTGCTGATCCCAAGCTCGTGGGATCGGAAACCAACCGCGACGGCTGCATTACGATAGAGGTGAAATGCAAATACGCCCGTGTGCTGTGCGATGTCAGCGCACATTAAAGAATACCACATTACTTAAATTAAACCGAAGCCCACGGGACTTTGAAATTTCCGAACATACGCATTAAACTCGGCAAGAAAACGCGAACATAGAAATTAGAACTTGAACAGAAAAATGGCAAAACACTCTTGGCCAGGGAAGTTCAGTACCAGGGCAGGTTATTTTCACTTCGAAGGCGCTGAGGCTGACACTATGTACAACGGCTGATTAACCTTGCTTGCATTACCTTTTCAACAGTGAATATGTTCGCTTTTTCTGTGTATGTGTTAACATCTGAATTTTCTTTTTCGAGTAAAATTTGTTCAGTAAATTGCAATTGCATTTCAATGCAACTTTGGCACTGATATCGTGACTGCGAATTGCGGTCATCAAAATTATTGCCTGGCTAAAAAATTCCCCCGTTTAATAACTCACCATATTTTTCCTACCTACATGTAATTCCCAGATGTTAGCTGTCGTTTACTTCTGCATGTCTAGTCTGCCTTTGCCACACGGGCGCTCTGAGCATGCGTCCCTCTGTTCCTGCGATTCCACTATATGAAAATAAACAGCAAGCTACTACTGCGCATACGCAGTTTAAGTTCATGACCGAAGCGTGAGACATACAGATTCGCACCGGACCACGCCTGCGTCTTTCACATCTGTTTCTTTCCAGCTAAAAGCACATGAATTTCGCGCACTCCCAAAAAGGCGGACTCCTGCCACTTGTAAGCTCTCGTACGCAGTAGAAGTTCGCCTCAACATTTATAAAATGAACGAAACACTTCACGCCAACGCTCATCAATACGGGCTCTGCTTATTGCCCAGGATTGAACAATCCAGCATAAGTGAAACCCTTTCCTTTTTTCGCGACCTCTTAGCTAACAATAACCTATACTGCCAAACCCCTACTCTTCAGTTTCCACCTGTATCCAGTCCAGAGAACAAGATTCACAGTGCGGAACTGGAGCTTAACTCGCATTTTTGCACCACATCCTTCTTTTAATAGCGGCGTTTACTCTGCGGAGAAAATGGTGTTAGGTGAAATTTGTTTTTACTTTATTAAAAGCTATAAAATACACCCCCTGCACAAGGTTTGTGGCTAAGAATAACCTACAGTATTTCAATGGCCACCTTCGTGGATACGAGCTCCAGTACGTCTTTTAAAGCACAGCCATTAGCACGTGTTCGTTCGGTGGAGTGTCAGCGGAGTCGGCGTAACGGTCAGAGTCAGTGCTTGAGGTTAGTTAGCCATAAGTTAGGGAGAAGGGTGGTTTGCAAGGCGGTTGTGACGTTAGAAATGTGGCACTTTCCGTCTGCGGCGGCTGCTGCCAAAAGCGCCTCCGGAGATAGGCTCAGCGGCGTTCGGCGCTGCGCGCTTGGAGCGGATTATTGGAAATGACTGCTATTCTAACGGAGAGCATGCGTGCATAATAGAAATAGTCGTCTATAACTGTTCGTATATGAACGTCACTATAATATGCTTTGCCTGAATATGTCCCGAAATCTAAATACCTAAGCAGCTGCATAGAAATTTCCCATTACCGAATACGGCAGTCGTCGAGCGAATTCTTTTCAGTTTTATTAGAGCGACCTATATGTAAAGTCAGTCCTTGCATTGATTAAATATTTAGCAATATGAAGACTTTCTACATCACATCTCTGTAATTAAATATCTTGATTATTTTGTTTCCTTGCAAAATACTAACATACTAAGCGCGCAGTTTATCACGAATCTTATAACCCGCTACATTTTCATTTTACGCAATAAAAACAAGCAAGAAAATGTAAATGAAGGGACAGGTTGGTCGCTTTAACGCAGTTGTCTTTTTCTAGCACAGAATTTCCTTTCTCTAGATAAGCCAACACGATGGGCATTTATTTTTATCTCAGCATGACTTTACTCATTCGCCGAATGCTTTTTCAGTGCAGCTGCAATTGAATTTTTTAGAATTGTCCAAAATTAAGCGCGCACATGTTTGGATGCATAAGTAGAAAAAAACAAACACGATTTAACTCCTTGGTCCTGAAAATTCAAATTTCTGCTTAAACTCAAAACCTACCGGTTATACACCAATTGTTCATAATCATTTTTCTGTGAAATTATCGTCGGAAATTTGTCGAACAAAAGCTAATTAGTGAATTTGGAATGGTGGATTATAGCGCAAACAAAAAACAGGGGCGCATACAGCGCGTGTCCATGTCACGCTCCTTCCACCCATGTTTCCTTGTTCTTTAATCTCTGATGAAAGATGTATAAGTATTCACTAGAGTTATGCGCAAGTATTTGACACGCTGAAGACAGCCTAAAACTTTTTAACGAACATCTAGTCGTCAAGAAAGCCAAAAGAGAAAATATTAGAGCAAATACTTTTACACCGCCTATTAAACGAAGAGATTTAGTCCTGCAAAAAGATTATGTCATTGCGTTACCAGCCCTTATCAAGAGTCAGGAACCATCTTTGCCACAACTAACCAGGCTGTGTGGTTTGCTTCTCAGTTGCACAGGGCAGCAGTTATGCCACATCTCATGCTCTAAAACTATATAGGGTAAGGAGAAATCTTGTACTGACTTTCGAACACTTTTTGATCTTTAGAGAGCTTTAAGGGCTCTATGGTATTTAGGAAAGACAACCATGCGGCCTGGTAACTTTTGGCACAGTCAGTAGGTGGTAACTAGCGGTGCTACTGTTATAACTATCATGTGGGCGCTGCCAGTCTCAGAAGAAAGAAGCAACCGTCATTTTCAGGCGCGACTGGCCCCTACTCTCTTGCAGTGGTGCTTCTTGCTACCAGTTTTCCGAAATACATAATTTCCTTAGACGTAACCTGTCAGTTAGTTTTTTTTTATAACCTAATTCATTTTATGATGTGCCTTGCAGGTTGCAGCGGAACAGATGAATGCCGTAATCGCCTCAGTAGTCTTGAAGGAAGAAGCGGCAGCATCGCAGGCTCCAGTGGAAACAACGGGAACAGGCTTGGTGCAGAAATCGGCGGTCACAATCGCGGCGGTTCCTTCCGTATTGGCCTAGAAGGAAGTGGGGTTCCTAGCTTCGGAAGAACTGGAGGTGGTGCCAGAGGTGTTGGCTCAAGTGCATCTGGAAGTTTGCTAGTTACTCCGGCTGGAAACGGCGGCTCAGGTCTTGGCGCGAGACTGTCAAGGCCAATACCTCTTCCAGACGAAGGTTTTGTTTTTTTACGCGCGGGTGTACGTCCTCTCAGAGATGGCGGCGTCAGCGACGATTCGCCCGGGCTTTCAGGCATTAGCTTTGGTTTCCCCAGAAGGCCAGGCGAAAGCGGTGTTCTTTCGGTAAATGGTGTTGGTGGTGCAGATTCGCCCGGAAGTGCAGGCACAGGCGGCACCGCTGCTGGAATCACGAACATCGGTGATAGTTTCCCTCCAGGTGAAGGCGTAGGCAGCGGTTTATCTGGAAGGACAAACAACGGTGGCGATTCGTCTGCAGGTGCGAATAACGGTGATGTACCGCCTGGAATTCCAAATATCGGTGAATCTGGAAGCGCAGGCGTAGCCAACGGTCCATCTTTGACGGGAGGAATCATTAGAGGTCTCTCTGGAATTGGAGGAATTGGTGGTGGTATATTTGGAAGGAGAAGCAGACATGAAGAGTTCCCTGGACTTGGCGGCTTAGGTGGTAGTTTGTCTGGAAGGACAAACATTAATGGCAATTTCTTGGGAGGTGCAGGTTTCGGTGGTAGTCCGTCGGGAAGTGCCAATAGTGGTAACGCTGGAATATCGGGCAGTCGTTTCATAACAGCAGAAACCAATAATGAACGCTCTGGAGGCGCAGGAACACGCCGTGGTACATTTGGAAGACGGAACAATGTTAGGGATATCCCTGGAGCTGTTGGCTTAGGTGATGGTATGTCAGGAAGGTCTAACACTGCTGGTGGTGGAAGCACGAGCATAGGAGGCGGCGATTCGTTTGTGAGGGGAAACGGCGGTGGTGATCTGACTGGAAGTGAACGCATAAGCGGTGGTACACCTGGAAGGGGAGGCATAGGCGGCGATCTTGCCGGAGATGACAACGGCGTATTTTTGTCTGAAGGTGGCAGCGCGGCAGGAGATGAATCTGGCAGAGAGAGCATTCGAAGCAGGTGGCGCAGGAGACGATATGAGCGTCGTCGGAGGCGCCTTCTGAGACGACTGCAAAGATTAGGATATCGCGGCCTTTTAGAAGGCGACCAAAGCTTGGGCGCTGGTATTGGTGCTGGAAGTGGCGCTGGTGCTGGCGCAGGAGCAGGAGCTGAGGCAAGGGCTGGAGTTGGTGGGCGTGGCAGGCTGGGAGGTCTCACTGAAGGCCGCCTAGGAGGCCGCGGTAGCCTGCTCACCAGACTACGAGCCCTACTAGGTTTAGATCTTGGGCTCCGCATTGGTGCCGGAGCACGTTTGCAAGCTGAAACGGAGGCCGCTGCTAGAGCTGCTGCAGGTGCTCGGGCAGCCGCAGATGCTCGAGCGGACGCAAGAGCTGCCGCAGCCGGAAACGCCAGTCTACGTGGAAACTCTGCCGCCGGTGCTGGCGCCGGTGCATTCTCTGGGACTCATACGTATGATGAATCCTTTGATTAATTCTAGGCTGGAAGGAAAGACCAAAGGCAAAGAACTTGCAAAAATTGTTCAAGAACTTGCCACTGAGTTATTTGCAAAGAGCTGTATTTAGGAGGAAGGTTTCGCAAGACCGCTCTAAGGAGGGTCTTGAGCGCTAATAATAATATAAAGCAAGTTTTGTGCATCCAAAGTTGCCTAACGGCCATCTCAACCTTTGTGCTCGAGCAGAAAAGGCCAGACATTAAAGTAAAATTTTGGCCACCCTGATTGAAGTCAAGTTTTTGCTTAACAAAACACCCACGCCAAGTCTTGTTATAATACAACGAAATTCAAAATGTAATAAACATTTTATTTGATCCTTCCACGATATCATCTTTCTTCACAAGCTATTTTATGCGTAATAATGAATGAAGAGCTCCATGAGAAGGGACACTTTACACCGGAATTAATAATGCATATCACACGCCTCTGCCAGTTCTAAAGGTATATACCTTAAAAGTAAAATTAAAAACCACTTGACTCACAGTCCACAATTCATTAGTAGTTTGTCATGAATTTTGCCATGTCTTCGACTGTTTCCAGAAACAGGAAAAAAATGTGC
This sequence comes from Amblyomma mixtum, assembly GCF_055824585.1. Taxonomy (NCBI): domain Eukaryota; kingdom Metazoa; phylum Arthropoda; class Arachnida; order Ixodida; family Ixodidae; genus Amblyomma; species Amblyomma mixtum. The sequence goes on along the minus strand of NC_143013.1, from coordinate 219,984,095 downwards.
AAAGTTAGTGCAACATATCACACAATAAAGCGACTGCAATAAAACGAAATGGCATGGCACAGCTGCAAAAGTTTTCATTTTAAACCTCAGCTTCTTCAGTATACCTGACGAAGAGTAAAATCCATAGCATTTCTGGAAGCGGTAAAAGTTTTTACAGCCTATCTCAGGGCACATCTATCAATGAAGCGCAAGGAAGTTATCATGGATGAAGCACGCACAGTTGCTACTTTATTTTTGCTACCTGCATGTGTGGGAGATTACTACCTGTTTGAAGCAGCCTTTCTATGGCGCTCTTCTGCGACTTGTTTTGTGCAACGCGCATGTCGCAGAGCCGCGCTACTGCTGCTTAGTACGAAAGCACTTACGCCATGTTTAAAAGCAGCGTTCGTAACATGCCGTTGCGCTCCTCCTGAGATCGTCGTCGCTTTAAATAGTGAGTGGTTCTAGGGCACAGCACGTTTTACACATTAAGCGTGTAAACTTTCTGCTGAGCACTCAAAAAAAAACCATAAAAGGATTAATCGGACGGTTACGCGTTCGGGTTACATGAATCTCTGGCTCAGGCTCGCCTGCATTACATGATCCCACTTGGGCCATTCGCTAAAAAACTTATAGCAGTAAAAAACGCCTCAATTCCTCGTCGTAGGATGTATGGAAGCAAACACAATTTGTTTTCTTCGTACAGTGACACCCTTGGTTCAAAAGGTGTTGCTGGCAGAGTTGGTGGCTGATCATATTAGAAGAAGAAAAAAAAGAACAAAAAGACGGCACGAAAAAGAAGCTGTCACACGTTAGCACTGACTAGCAAGTGATACTACTGAATGCATGATTGTATAAATACACAGAACAACAGATGCGCGGAAACAGAGAGGGAAGGGAGGCAACGACGCCAACAGAAAAACCACTGAGCTCGTCAGTGCTGAGTTCAGATGTGCCAGCTCATGGCGGGAACAATGAAAGGAAAGTTATCCTTGCGCATGAAGGCACTTTACGCGTGCTGACAAGGGCTTCATAGATTTGCCCCGTGCGTTGCTCTTAGTAATACCGGAGGATTGCGAACAATGCAGTCTTAGCATGGTTTATACAGGAGCGCTAGGTTTCTTTAGATAACAGCTTCATCTAGGGAAGATGCATGTTTTCTGAGGCGATCAGTGATACGTTGTCCCGTCTGACCAACATACGAGGCCCCGCAAGGAAAAGGCACCTCGTAAACCACGTTGGTGCGGCAGAAGACAGAACGTCTTCCTGGCCTATTGCCACATACTACCCTTCGAGGTCCTGAGAAGTTCGCTTTTCCGCACAAACGCTGCACTTTTTTTACGGCGCTGAACATAACAACCACCCCTAATTTGCGCGCAAGCCCTTCACTTTCAGGAGCCCTTCACTACGGCGTCCCTCATAGCCTGAGTCGCTTTGGGAATGTACACCCCCCAAAACCACAAGCCATAAACCGAGCCTAAAAGAACTTGCATCATCCTTAGATTACATATTTACAAAAGCAACCTAGCGCTCCAGTGTAAATCGTGTAAAGATTGCGTTCCGCTTTTTCAGCATTGCGCAATCCTCAAACGTTACTTCGAGCAACGCGCGAGAGAAATCTATGAATCCGTCATCATCGCGCGCAAAGGGGTTTCATGCGCAAGCAAACCTTCAGTTTGACTGTACCGCCATGAGTTGACTTATCTTTGTAGATGATAGCTGAACCTAGTGCTTTTCCTCTTGGTGTTCTTGCTTCCCCTCCTTCCCTCTTTCCGCGCATCTCTCGTTCTGTGTATATTGTGACTGGACCGCCCCCCCTGCCTCTGCCGTTCGGTGCGTCCAGAGACCTCGGCCGTCAGCTCCTGGCACCTTACGGCCCGGATGCTTCGTGGACCAGCACTCATTCTCTCCTCTTTCTCATCATGGCGGCCAGCACTGCACCATCTTCTACATACTGTTGGATCCTTCACTCAAGACCATCGCCATTTCGCCGTCTGTTCGTCACCGATCGGGCCAATCGCTCGGAGGCCCCGGGTAGTGTGACAAAGACGAAGCTGGCAGTGGCGCGGGACGGAGCGCCCGTGCTAGGCCAACGGCCATTAAATCGTCTCATAGCCATGGTTCACCACGTCTCATTCTTCGGCTGGCCGCCGCGTAACAATATATATGTTCAGGCATAAAATGCAATCCGTTGATAGTCATGATTAGTTGCTTGTGCAGTTGTTAGTGGCAGCAATCAAGCGTTCCCACTCTTTCTATGTCTCGTCTTTTTGCGCGGTTTTTCTTCTAAATTAGACATCCTTGCCTTCTGTAATTTTCTAAGCATACAACTCAAATTTCTGGTAGGCTAATAATAATTTTTTTTCTTCTATGCGAGAAAAGAGGCTACTTAGTAAAGCATTTCTTCGTCGCTTGAAAGTGTTCTGCTAACATGAAATGCAGACGAATATGAAGAGACGGGAGGATGTAGCGTCGGTTGCCTTTTTTTTTTGTTCTTGTTTCTTCTTAACACAGTGCTTTCAAGTGGCGAAGAAACGTTGTTCTGTTTCCCACAAAAAGCGCCGGATCGATAGGTACTAGATATTCGTTTGAGGTATTCTCCTCTTAAAATTAATGAAAATTTTACCATGAGTACATAGAAAACATGAAGTCCTTTGCGAAGTCCAAAACACTGAAGCCTTCTCACCGTCCATATATCTATGGGCAAGGTGTGAAAGTCTCCGATTACCATTTTACACCGTTATATCAAAGCTCTCAAGCTCATCCGTCTAGCAGCAGTGGCCGGTGACATTTGGAATCACGTGTCCACCATGTGCACATAACCCAAACGTGCTAACCTCGTTCTCATCAGATGGGGAACGGGTTCGGGAAAAAGTGCGACGAAACGCAGGTAATCAGTTATCGCTAAAACATACTGAATGGACCAGATGTGGCGTCCTGCGCACTAGCAGTTGCAGCTGTTGTGATGAAACAGCCAACTGCCACTTGGCATGTCAGTCACGTAGCTGGAGGGCCATGGAAGTAGCCGAGTTGGAGCATCGAGTTGCAAACGCTCCACGTATGCCAGAGGCCTTAGCCAGAAACATGCGACGTGTCGAACACAGAATGGAGGCTATCAGGACTCTGCCCGCAAAAGCGCTGCTCGACAAAAAAGTGATGTTTGGGAAAACTCCTTTCTCAGGCCATAAATTATTCGTTACAACCCTACGAAACAGAAACAAAACAAACTCATCACATGGTCCACCGTGGCATATGTTAGAAAGGGCTTTAAAAAGAAAGAAAAATAAAGTGTCCTGCCCGCACCGGTACGGTTCAAGCGTGACAAAAGCGTTGAAAGCAAATACAACGATTGCAAAACTACAAGGTGACCCACCTAACGCTGATCATAAGCGTTGACACAAGCGCAATGGCCATTTCATTTTTTTCTCTTCACATGGCTCTCTATAAGACAATTTGCCGATGCAGAGTCTGAGCATTATAAACTTTGTAAAACAATGCCAGGAAGCATGTATGGGAACAGAAAAGCAAAGTTTCTTAAAGCCAGAAGCAGGCTTACCCAATAAAGCATGCTTTCTGCCTGACCAAATCACTTGTGATATATTTATTTAAAGGACAAAAAATATCGCGCTCCTGGTGTCCAGTAAGTTGATCAACACAAGGATTATTACCTTGCTCTCATACGAAAACAACTTTGTTCCTATGTTAAGGGCTGCTAGAAAACAGATGGCACCGTGTGCATCGGCGAGCCCATGAGATGCGCTTACGTGAGCAATCCGTCACTTATGCTTATCAGCCCAAAATACCCACCCCGTTATAAAGTAAGAGGAACTCTCGATAAACATCTGACTTAAAAGTATCATTAGTCGAGCAAATAAAAGGGCTAGCGAGTGCTCTATGATTTCATTGGTTTTATCGCTCAGTTTCTACAACAAACAAACACCAAGAGATAGCACTGAGCAGGACATCAGACAAGGTGCTGCTATCGAGTGGTCTATTTTTTTTCTGGTTTTCTTTCATTTATTTGTTGCTCCAAAGGCGTATAAACATGGCACCTGTGACTGCGCGAGAGTTGCGTTTTTTTTAATCATTTTTTAAAATTATTTTATCTAACCAAAGCAACCTGTTACGGGAACCCACATGACTCCGCCTGTTTATCTTCGTTTGTAAGCAATCCGTACCTTCGCTCGGTTATGGTATGGTATTTGCCCTAAAGAACGTGCACTGCGCGCACTTACACTGTTCCCTGTCCGCGTAATGCATGTGGACAAACAAGAAGCTGCACTGAAATTTTGTTCGACAGCTACTGCAACCTTATGCAATGATGTTCTGTATTTCTGGGGCTCTTGATCTGCTCACACCCGTAGTAGTGCTCTTTTATTCTATGATTACAGCACTTCCTCTCTCTGACGTAATCGTGGGCACATGCGAAAGGAATTTAGCATACGACATCTCTATTTCAAGATAAAATGTTGTCCTCATACACTGTGCGCAGCGCGAATTGTCACCTTCGGCGGCTCGAGGAATTTTCTAGACACATTTTGTCTCCTGGTTGCTAATTTCAGGGAACAAACAACACTTCGGTGACGTCGTGCATATCAGCCACCCTTCCAGCCACCCGTGCCTACCAGACATTCCGGTGGGTGCGCCTTTTGGCACCCACCGACAAAAACGCATCACTCATATACCAGCCCCACCCGCCAACCATTCACTTTCGCTCTCCCGAATCTCAAACCACCACCGCTTTCGCACTTTCACAATCTACATCCACCATTACCGGAACGACAGGAACGAAAATGCACCGGCACCTGAAGCCTACCCTCAGCCACACAGTTTGGATTTAGACCTAAGTCCTCTACTGAAATGGCTCTCCTGAAGCAAAAAGAAATAATCCTAAATAACATTGAATGTAAACAAATAACCCTTGGAATATACATAGACTTCTCCAAAGCCTTCGATAGGATTCATCACGAAACTCTTCTTCTTAAACTTTCTGCATACGGTGTCCGGAACAAGGCACTATCTCTTATCACCAGCTATTTAACTGACCGATATCAGTACGTTTCTATAGATAATCATCGCTCTACTTATAATAAAATAAAGCATGGTGTACCTCAAGGAAGTATCCTTGGTCCCTTATTATTTAATGTATATATTAATGACTTAGTACAGATTGACTCCGAAACAAAATACGTAATTTACGCTGACGACAATACTTTATTTCTGTCTGGCACCAACGCGAATGATATAGTAGAAAAAGCTAACAGCGTGTTGGGCAAACTTAACTCATGGTCTGAAAAAAATTCCCTACTAATAAACACACGGAAAACAAAGGCGATATTTTTTAGAGCTAAAAATGTCAAATGGGCTGTACATACAGATTTAGTATTGGGTGGTAATATGATAGAAATAACTAATGTTGTAAAAACACTTGGCGTTCACTTCAATGAATTTATGCTATGGGACTATCACATCGAGCAAATGGAGAGTAAGCTAGCTCGCGTTGTCGGCATACTCAGAAGGTTAAAGTGCATGATACCTACTAGGACAAAACTTGTTATTTACCATGCCCTCTTTGACTCTCATGTTAAATATTGCCACTTGGTCTGGGGTACAACGACGCAAACTAATATTCAGAAGGTTTTGACATTACAAAAAAATGCAGTCAGAGCAATTGCGGGTGCCACATACTTAGCACATACGAGTGCTCTGTCTGCAAAATACCGCATTATGGATGCAAGGGTTATTCATCAGTACCGTGTAATTCAGCAGTACAAATCTCAGGTACATAGTGACACCACATTTTTTGCTGACCTTGCGAATCTACGGGAAAATACCGCTGTTCACAAAACAAGACACTACGAATATTGGTATGTACCTTGTCCACGCACAAATTACGGTTTTCAAACTCTCAGGTATGTGTTGCCATCTTTCCTTAATAGTAACGCTTTCACTAATCAATCCATTCTTTCCGTTTCATATAACGCTGTCAGAAATATGTTCTTACAAAAGAATGAATCATATCCAACTGTAAAATAAACAAAGTGTCCATGTGCTGTGATTAAACTATCATTTGCGTGTGTGTAACAGTACCGAGACTATTCTGGTGATCTGTTATGAAGATATTGTACATATTTGTTATTTCATGCATTCTCTTGTTATTGTTTTACTGCTGTCTGTCATCGCCGTGCCAAGCCGCTACGGGAGATGGGAGCTTTGTCAAGCCGCGTGCGCGGCTTTTTTTCCTTTCTCCTCAGCCATTGTACATGACTGAAATAAATGCACTGAACTAATGCACCTCCACACTTCGGTCACACTCCACGAGCTCCATTCGCCGCACCTGCACGCCTCCATCCACCACCCATCTACGCACCTTTATTCTGCAGAAACGTTCATCCACCAGAAACTCAGGCCCCAGGGAAACGTAAATGCGACGGCGAGATCTAATTGCAAAACACAATAGGAAAGCGATCAATGTTAACACGAAATCTGCAATCAATGTTGCTAACGCAGGCTTGTCGCAGGCTACTGTGAGAGTTCTCGCCCAGCGCCTTCGTTGATTTTAATGCAAAAACGTCAGATTTGTTGTCTTATCAAATGCCCGCCGATATCCGAGACGAAATTCGCTGATTGGTAGAGAAAGGTCAAGTGACCTTGTAACGTCATCGGAGCGTTCAGAGCGTGGCAGGTGACAAACTGGCCAGCAGTTTCTAAACTGCCCAGAGTGCCAGGTGGCATTTAAACTAATGGGTAGTAGAGAGAGGTCATGTCACCTAGTGACGTCATCACAACCTGCCCACCTGATTGTGAGCAACTTACTCCCTACACAGCAACTTAGAGAACCGAAAAAAGAAATAAAAAAATGCGAAATACGCAATTGTAACCACCATCATAGCATAGCACATACCTGCAGCTACCAGTCCGAAAGTTGCACTAGAGTTGCACGCTCATAGGATTGAGAGTAAACTGCTCACCACGGCAAGCTGTCATTAGAATCAATGACTGTTCGCGAGAGGTTGCTCAGGAAGAGCCAGGTTAGCCTCACCAGCCCCGCCGGTTGCTGTCTTTGAAACAGCCGCCTGGAGGGGCAGAGGCGCATCGTTTTAATAACTGGACCACTGCGCGAGATGTGGTATGAGCTGCCCCCGTGATCTATGAATGAAAAGTAGAGAATGATTGACGAGTGCGCTGAAGGCGTCTCAGAGGTGCGCGGCCCAGGTCTGCCTGAATTCGCAACAGCATATCGGTTGTTCTGAGCATTAATGCTTCATTACTGGAAAAGGCCGCCGCGGTGGCTCAGTGGTCACAGTGCTCGGATACTAGCCCAAAACATGCGGGTTCGATCTCGGCTATAGAGGTCGCATTTCGATGGAGGTTATGCTTGAGACCGGTGTACTGTGCGATGTTAGTGCACGATAAAGAACCTCAGCTGGTTAGAATTACCCGGAGCCCTCCATGATGTCATCTTTGATAGCCTGAGTTTTTTTTAGGTTACAAACCCCATTAACCGCCCAAACCAACCAATTATAAGGGAAGAAACCCGGCGCTGTGGTCTGTTACAAAATTCGGAAAAAACTCTGCATTGTAGTCATTCATAAAATTCTTCGACTTGTTCAGAAAGTTATAGCATCATCACGTCAGGTGTCGAGCAGCCTGTAACCTCTGCCCCACCGCCTCTTTCCACCTACATCGCAGTAAGCGGCAGCCCCATCACGGAAAGACCCTGTGGCCTGTTGTAAAATTCGCAGATTACTCAAGTCGTCATTGAGGTCTGTCACAAAATTGTCTGATTGGTCGGGAAAGTTATGAAGTCATCAGGCGACATGACGTGGCATCTTTCACCACCCACCCCCCTCTTTCCGCCCCTATTCGGCGGTGTGGTCTGTCCTGTAGTCTGGGTGAGTACTGCGCAGCATGCGGGGACGAAGGTGGGGATTAGGGTGAGCGGGGAGTAATAAGGTACTGTCAGTTTGGGGGCTTGAGATTTGCTGACAATAGGCAGACTCGCAAAATCGATGCCAGGCCAGCGATGTCCAAGTACTCCACGGGAAGTCGAAGGGCTGGGAGGTAGTTGCGGCTGGGGAAAGGAGGCTTTGTTCTGTGTCGCTTGGATGAATGAATGCCTTTACGGCAAGTGTTGCAAAAGAAGTCTCCTGCAGCCACCGCTAAATGGCTGTTTAGAGCGCCACCAGGCTCTTACATCATGCGCTGCAGCATGTCTGTAGCCTTTGTTATTTCATGCGCGCATTCTCGCCTACCCACAACTTAGGAGTACTAGTACGAAGCTTGAAAGAACCACGCGGCTCTACGCAGCTCAAACCGAACCCACTAAACAGCTTGCGCCTAATGCGGCTCGGTAACATCGATACATGAAGGAAATAAGGAAAAATAACTGAAAATGTTAAAACTGCTCATTGTGAGGGTGAGTGTGAGGGAAGGGATACAAAGTGAATTGAGGGCGAGACAGGACCATCACATTTTACGAAGTGAGGGTGAGGCAAGGGAGGGACAATGATTTAATCCTGAGGGGCAGCAAGGAAAGGTCAAAATAAGGGCACTTGCCCATCTCTGTCAGAGGTGGGCAAATGCCTTCATTTTCGTTCCTTTTTCCTCACTCTCTCCATTAAATCCTTAGCCCTCCCTCACCCTCACTACATCGAACCTACCTCACACTTTTCCCTCAGAATCGGGCTTTTTGGCATTCAAGCTATTTTTCCTTGTGCATATTGTCCGATGTTAGTGAGGCGACTAAGTGCAAACTTTTGTTCTCTGCTTTCAGCTTCCGGCTGTGCCGAGTCGCGTGGACCTCGCTTAGCGCTCCGAAGCGCCCAGCGGCCAAGCATGGTCACCAACAGTAACACAGGGACTAGGTCATAAGCTGCAGCAGATCACTGGTAAGTGCCAGATCAGTCTAGTACTACCGGCAGCAGATAAAATGAACTGTGCGGACAGAATTGGGGCCGTGAAAACAGCGGAAAAATTATTCGCACGGCGCCTTAGTTAATCGGAGGAGAATGCTGGAAGAATTTTAGTGAGAAAATTAGCCCGGCTGCTGGCATAATAGACACTATCATGATTAATCGGGCCGACTGACCCACCGTCCCACGCTCCATAAGTTTGGAGGGAGTGGAGCGACGAAATATTATTCCCCACGTGTGAAAGAGAGTTCGGACTGCTCACCGGCGACATCGGTCGCGCCTAATTAGCCGCTCACCGAAGCCGTGAGACGTGCGCAGCAGACTGGGCAACAAAAAAGCTCTACTCTCAATTAAGTAACAGTAAACAACTATCACACGAAAAGTTTTAAGGGTACAAACGTGGTTTGTACCCTGTACAAAAAAGGCAAGTCAGCGAAGCGTAAACGACTGAGGAATTACTAGGGGTTACATCGATGAGAAGAAACACTGCCTCTGGTGAAATTAAAAAAAGCGTGAAGTCAGTGTAATGGATGAAAAAAAAATGCATAGACATACAGAATAGTACACGATCAAAAAAAGAATGAATACAAAAGTAAAAGATGAGAGGGAGAGGTGGAGTTACGCGTGCAACGAAATTTTTCGAGAGACCGAAGGGAAGCGATGACTTATTTGTGGAGTGGCAACGTCCGGCCACAAGGAAGCTGTAGGGCTGGAGATGCTCACTGCGGGGTCGATGTGGTGTCGCGGATGCCGCTGCGGAACTCAGCAGCCTTTGGGCTTGATGATTTAACGCTTCTGAGAAAATATGTTCACACACTGTCACAAATCATGAAAAAAGTGGCCAAGCGCTACGACTTGAAGGTCGTGCTTACAGCCCCGAACAAGCTGTCAAAGCTCTGCAGAATGACTGATCCGGAGGCAACCCAGCGACGTGACTGGAAAAAAAGCACAGGTGGCCTTTCGTTGAATGCACAGAAGGCATAGTTTATAAAATTGTCTTCCGTTGATGAAAAATGGATGTTGGTCAGACTGGGAGAATCTTGAACGACAGGTTAAGAGAGCACGCCATCAAAGCAAAAAAATGTGCGTGAGGGAAAAGATTTTGAAGGTCTTCTGGAAAGTCATTGTGTGACTTTCAATGATTGTCCACCTGGGCTTGAGCGCTCTGCTGCTACCAAGAGACACAAATATCGCAACACACGTGAGATCATAGAATAAGAACAGATATGTAGTCTGGGGGAGGCCTGTCTAAACCCCACCTCTATTGCCCTCTCTGAAAAAGAACTCGCCCATTTTCGCACGCGTATACGATGACCAAGGCTGGGTCGGTATGCTTATAAGTCCGGAAATATTCGCAATAAATAACTTCTGCCAGTTCAGCGCTCGTCCTTGTCTGTCTACTCTGTCCTCGTCTTTTATGCGCTGCTGTCCCTGTAATTATGTACCAACACGCCAAATTCGCCACATAAAGTGATGTCATAGAACTTTGTGAGGCTAGTTTATACAGTGTTAAAGGGCGGGCGATACTACAAAGAGAGCGATGTCATGAGCTATATGAAGAAGGTAGTTAAAACAGCCGAAGATTTTTACACCAATCGGAACACTAGCGAACATAATCAGGACGTTAATAAAGGAAGCAGTAGCACACAGCACTCGGACATTCCTCCAGTAACGAAAGAGGAAGTAAAGAGTGCTTCAAGAGCAATGAAAAGGGGCTCCGATGCAACGACTTTGACCTGTGCCATGGACTGCTCCACCACCTCTGTGTCTGCGGCACTCCCTCAAGAAACTGTGCCCGTCGCACCGGTTCAGTATTCCCTTCAAAGGCCGACAACAGCATCTGAGACCCTGACACCTCCGCAGACGCCTCCCGTGAGTCAAGCCTCGCTTCCGCCTCTTGCTAAGTCGTTCCGCGTCACCATCAGGTCTACAATGAGCATTGAACTGAGTGCTATCTCTGCCCAGTATGTTCAAGCCACAACTGAACACGTTTTTGCTCTTCTGAATACTCCGGATTGGTCGTCCATCGCTCATCGAACGCTGTCACGGGCAATTTACCATTCTTGGTGTACGCCCAGAAAATGGCCACAGTTACCAGATCCACCCGGACGACAGCAAGCATGTCCCAGTGCAAATATCTTTTGCATCTAGCCCTGGTACCTTTTGTTGTATGCTTTATCGTGTCTGCGGTACAAATACTCCTGAGGAGTTGTTGGGCGCCAACATTCGCAGTTCAACTGACGTATCACTACAAGCGCGGGCTATGGGGCGCCGGGGTTCATACCTGCTCGCCCTGCAAGGCCCTTTGACTGTGCCGGAGTACCTTGCCTACTAATGTGCGATCATCAAACCACAGCCCTTCCGACCTCGTCATATTTTTGTTATCATTGCCATAAAGAAGGACAAATGCAAAATACCTGCCCTAATCCTGCAGCTATGGTCGACATGAATAAACCAACAGTTCTTTGTGCCCTATGCAAACCGGCGGACCATGACATTCGCTCTCCTGCTTGTCCAAAGAAGACGCGAGCGAAGAAGTTACACAAGCTGTCTGCAATAATGGATGTTCCTACAATTCGCACAAGTAATTGATTTGCTGCTGCTGCATGTGACGACGACTTCCCTGAACATTCATTGCCTGACCCCCCCCCCCCCCCCCCCCCGCTCACCATACGTCTTCTCAACAGCGTTCATACGCCCAAGCGGCTAATTCATTATTCACAAAAGCGCAGAAAATCGACAAAAGGTTAGAATAAACAAAACAAACGCTGTGAATTGATTTGTTGTGAATAATGAAACAAGCGCTTTCATGTGAATAATGAATATCTACCAACTCGCCCAAATTTTTCACTCACCAAGCCGCTGACCTTCGTGGATGAAATGTTACATCAACACGACCAGTGCATCCGTCCCATGAGGATCTCACATATGAAGACACAGCTTTAGACAATGCCATCGAACGCCGTCTAGACGAACTCATCCAGCGCCCAGCGTCGCATCCACTCTTCTCGAAGAATTCTAGTCAATCGAAAGCAATCTTCTCAGGAGTCACCTCCAATAAGCACTGGCTCAAAATCAGGTCCCGCCCACCCCTTAACCGTGACTACCCCGTAAGTGGATGGACTATTAGCTCTCATGCAGCAGGTGACCTCCCTCATCGTAGAAGCTCTTCAGCCTCGCCATGGATAGCAGATCATCTATGGCGGTGCAGTCCAACTGTCTAGGCTTCGCTAGCAAGGCCTTTAAAGTGAACATCCGCCTTGGTGACGGAAAGCTGTAGGCATGGGCTTTCGTATCGCAAAAGCATAATTCACTTCCTCACCTTTCAGCATTCTGCGCATACCATTCACCTTCTGTCCCTGAGCCCCGTGGCATCGCCTCCTCCCTCTGTCAACGTAAATCTGTAATTTAGATTCCCAGTTCCGTTTTCCATACGTCGCTCGACCTTTCACGGTGGTCCAACACACGTCAGGAGGTCGTCACCCTTCATGTTAAACCTGCACGCACTAACCGCATTCTAGTCTCTCTTTACGGCCGTCCTGGCGCTTCATCTCCCAGTCTTAGATGGGTTCCTTTTCTCTGTTCTACCAGCTCGGGTATCCCTATTCTAATTGATGGAGACGCCAACGGCGCTCACATTTCGAAGGCCCTCCAATGAAGCTTTTCAAATCATTCCTTTCAACATTGAAAGCGCCCGCTTACCTCTACACGCCCACAAGGTGGCCCGTATTCATCTGACGACTTGATGGTTAGGCCGTGGTAACCCCGTTGGGCTGTTGAATCAGATACTTGGGGAATTGATCACAGCCCTATTTTTATGTCCCTCACTCTTCCGCGTCTACGGAAAATACGCCGCAGCGCACGTGTAACATTATAGGACCCTGTACTAGCAGACAATCTTTTATATACATTCAGTCCATCTTCAGCACAATCTATTCTCTCCGTGGTTCTCGCGACTCACATATTACCACTACCCTAATCGAAGACGAGCCAAACCCGGACATGGAGAACCCGGAAAATTCCTCCGTCCCAAATTTTTATATCTCTTACTTAATCACAAACTCGCGCTTGATCCTAGCCCTTACGTTTGCCCTTTTACACTAGGCAGACACGCCACCATCACGCCCTCACTTTAACGCCTCACTTTGCAAGGACTAACTTATACAAATTCTCCTTTTTCCCTAATACAATTGCATATTGGAATAGTTTGCCTGCTTCTTCCCTCCAGTCTTTAGATATGCTGGAATTAAGTATGCAATGACCATGAAATCTTGCCTCCTGTCAGTTCTTGGTTGTCGGTTTTGATTGTGTCAGTTTTTTTGTGCTTATATTTTATGTGCAGTAACAGCCGTTTCAACTGGTCTACGCAATGTGCTGATGTGTTTTGCAAGTTGTGCTTTCATGCTTTTTTTAATTTTATGTAAATGTATACCACTCCTGCTTGGGCGCTCAGCCTGCAGTATGTTCAAAATAAATAAATAAATAAAAATAAAATACATCTCCTCAATCTCTCGAATCTTCGTCGCCAGGCGGACCATTATGCTTCTCGTCCACCCCGATCACCCCTCAGCTCTTCCGGCCCTTCACCGTGCTGCCGCACGTGCGCGTCGGTATGCAAAGTGACTAGGTAGGCAACGCTGGGCTGCATGGTCTCCCCGCATGTGATCTACGCAGGGCAATCGATATCTTTGGAGAGTGTTTCATTCCATGGAGTGCCCATCTCAGGTTCCCGACTACACAGAGAACATTCGCCTCGCGCTGGATGTAGATGAGCATACATTTGTTTAGCAAGTGGCCCGTCAGTTTTTTCCGCGGCATGACGGCACTTCTACATCTACTCCTGGCTTAACGGTTACAGAACCATTTTAACATATTACTTCTGGCCTACCCAAGGCAGAGCGGCTGGCCTCCATTCAGCGCCGCAAAACTACCACTACTCCCGTGCACGACGGCATACCTAACTACTTATTCCGTAACTTGGAATGAACTGCTTTACAAGCCCTACTTAAATTTTCAAGGAAGCGTGGCATTCTGGTGTCGTGTAGGGAGCGTGGAAGCATTCTACTGCAATTCTAGCACCCAAGTCAGGTCAGCCTCCAGTATCTCTCTCGGTCCTTCGTTCAATTTCCCTCACGCCTAAAAACTGCAAGCTTTACGAAAACATTCTCGCTGCACGCTTGTCGTGGTGGTGGGTATCTCATGATTGTTACCCAGGTTCCCAAACCGGTTTCCACCCAAAAATTTGAAAGGAGGGTGCTCTTTCTAATTTGACTACTGATGTGTTTTACCACTCTCCGCAGAGTCACCTTGTTCGAACCGTGACTGCTTTAGACATAACAAAAACGTATGATGACACCCTTCACTCTGCCATTCTTGCCCCCTTTCAAACTCTTGGTCTTTCTCACCTGGTTTCTTGTCTTCATTCACGCCTTTTTAATAAGTCTCACCTTCATTGTATGTGTCCACAGAGACCGCTTGCCAACTTAACTTCGAACAGAGGAGTGCCCTAGGTCTCTGTTCTCGCCCCCACATTATTTAATGTGGCCTTTATGCCTATTCTTAGAGCCCTAGCGACCATTCTTTGCGTACGCAGATTATATAAACATGTGGTGTTGTCACCCAGATGCGTCTGCCCATCATTCGGTCCTGCAGCATGCGCTGGATGTCTTCACGTCTTGACTCCCACCTCTGGGTCTAGCCCTCTCCCCTAATAAATCATGTTTCATTCGTATTGGTACTAAGGCCGGCTTAAGGAAAACTCTCCCTTTAAATTTTATGATAGTTCTCCGATTCTTCACGTAGAAACTATTCGTATTCTTGGCCTTATCCTTCATACATCTTTCACTAGCACCCCGTGGCTGACAGCTACCCGCTAATCGGCTCACGCTACTCTAGGCCTGATTCGTCGCACAGCTATGCGCTCTGGTGGCGCGGGTGCTTATATGGCCCGCCAGCTTGTGCGCGCTATCCTTAACCCACGGATAATATATCAGGCATAATTTCAACGTCTCATCCGCAAACGGTGGAACTCCCTTGAAGCTATCAGTGCGCGCCATACCACATCCCCCCGTTTAATGTACATACCCGTGCGTCAGTGCACCCAAATTAATACGCTCAGTGAACTCAACTACCAATGGGTGGCAAACAGAGCTCGAAAACAGTCTCTACAACTTAATCGATTAAAGGCACTCCATCCGTGGTCGTACTGTCAGCTCACAGAGAATCGCCCCACTCTTCCCCCTCGGTATCAGCCGCATATCTGCATGAAAGGTGCATACTCTACATCGATGCATCACCAACTGCAAAGCAATGATTTACTCCTGTGTATAGTCGCTCGCATCCGCATTTTAACTCTCGCGCGACATATATACCGCGGATACGTGCGCCCCCCTGGCATTGCAACTTTTAAGTTTGGCTAATAACTACTAGGACAAACTTTGATAAACTTCACCTCCTTCAAAAGAAAGCACGTTGTCACATTTTGAATCTCATTACTTAAGCAACAAGTCATTTACAATGTCATTTGTTCTCTTCCGCTCGCTCCCAAGTTAAATATAGTTCATCTTTATGCCGACTCATCCACCGCCTTTAAACAGCTTAAGGCTGTTCGACGCACCTTCCAGATTACACAATCAATTCATCTGCTCCGCGCAAGGTACCCAAGACATGTGCGCATAAACTGGATTTGCGGTCATGCTCACGATCCACATAGCATTCAAACAGATGCTATGACGCACCTTGACAGATCAGACGACCCGCGGCCTTCCCCTCTACCTCCAGATTCGTTCCTGACCCGTGTTTCCGATTCACAAGTTCTGCGCCAGCGAATACGTGCTCTAATTCCTCCTTGCTCGCACCACCTCCTCTGTAGCCTTATTCGGCAGTAGGAGGTACCCGTGCGCCGGATTCGGGCACGGGTGGCTTTCATCCAACCTCTCCGTCATCAGAGAAGCGAAAAAGATGTCCCAGCAACTGACAGGCACCATCGCTGTGGAGTTGCACTGGACATTTGTGATGTGCCGCACTTGTAAACATGCCCAGCCACGGCTCCTATTAGACAACGGCTCCTCAGGGAAGTGGGCCTAAGGTGGAACGGCGAATGTGATTATAAAAAGTGGACTATAGACAATCCCTTCACCGGCAACCTCTGCGATTGCATCAGTTAAACTGGTCTTCACTCCTTTTAACTTTCTATCTCCTGCATA
Organism: Amblyomma mixtum; assembly: GCF_055824585.1. Lineage (NCBI taxonomy): Eukaryota > Metazoa > Arthropoda > Arachnida > Ixodida > Ixodidae > Amblyomma > Amblyomma mixtum. The sequence continues at coordinate 219,967,996 of NC_143013.1, read as the reverse complement.
CCATTCCCCCTTTCTCAATTTATTTCTTAAGGCACACTTCTCGAATAAAAAAGGGAGAAGGGGAGGAGCTGGTGAGGGTCAGGTGACAGCAGATCTCTTGAAGGGCAGAGGGAAGATTGTGCTAGAAAAACTAGCCACCCTGTATACGCAATGCCTTATGACCTCGAGAGAACCACAAGCTTGGAAGAACGCTAACATTATCTTAATTCATAAGAAAGTAGACGTCAAGGACCGATACGCTTACTGTCCGTTGTCTATAAAGTGTTTACTAAGATAATCGCTAAATGGGTCAGGACAACGTTAGACATCAATCAACCAAGTGATCAAGCAAGTTTTCGTAAAAAGCACTGGACAATAGACCATACTCCCACAATCATTCAGGTTATACAGAAATGCGCAGACTAGAACCAAACCTCATAGATAGCCTTTATACAAAACTAGAAAGCATTTGACTCAGTCGAAACTTCAGCAGGCATACTGGCACTGCATAATCGCTGTGGAAAAGCCTCCTGTAAAAATACTCCAAGATATCTTTAGCAGAAGCTGAGCTGTCATAGTCCTCCATAAAGGTAGCAATGATGTTCCAATAATGTTGTCAGACCGGGAGACACCATCTCTCCCATGCCGTTCACCGCCCGTTTACAGGAGGCATTCATAGGGCCGGGTTGGGAACAATTGGGGAGAAGAGTTAAGAAGAATACCTTAGTAAACTGCAATTCGCTGATGACATTGCCTTGTTAAGTCGCTCAGGATATGAACTGCCAAACATGAAGGAGTTAGGCTGAGCATAACAGTGGGTCTAAAACTAATAAGCAGAAAATCTAGATTTTATTGAACAATCTCGGAAGCGAACAGCAGTTTACAACTGGTAGCGAGGTATTCGAAACGATAAGGAAATACGTCTACTGAGGGCAGGTAGTGACCGCAAATATGGATCACGAGATTTCAGTAACTGGAAGAATAAGAATGAGATGGAGCACATTTGGCAGGGTCTCTCAGATAATAAATGGCAGTTTGCCAATATCCCCCAAGAGAAAAGTATATAACAGCTCTATCTGACTTATACTCACCTATGGGGCAGAAATGTGGAGGCTAACGAAAAGCGTTCAGCTTAAGTTAAGGACAACGCAGTGAGGTACGGAAAGAAAAATGATAAGTAACGTTACGACAACGGAAGCGGGCATAGTGAGTGAAGGAACAAACGCCAGTTAATGATGTCCTAGTCGAAATCAAGTGGAAGAAATGCGCTTGGGCAGGGCCGGTAAAGCGAAGGCAAAATAACCGCTGGTCCTTAAGGACTGTATCCCAGGAGAAGGCAAGCTTAGCAGGGGCGGCAGAAAGTTAAGTGGGCAGATGAGATAAGAAGTTTGCGTGGATGGGGTGGCCGCAGCTGGCACAAGACAGGGTTGATTCGAGAGATATAGGAAAGGCCTTTGTCCTGCACTGGGCCTAGTGAGGCTGATGATGATAAAACTTAACAGGCGTAATCATGGCGGATGGTTTTGATGGCCTGAAATCGAGCAACCAAGGAGGAAAACGATGCCAGTGGAGCTTTTGTAAACGAACCAATGCCAGGAGTTTCTCTAGCGAAGCACGAGACTGCAGGAGCCAGCAGTTCTTCCTTCTCCCAGAGTGCAGGTTTTTTTTTTCGGGGGGGGGGGGGGGGGGGGGGGGTGTTAAGAAATAGGTTCACTTCAGTATTCACTTCAGTATTCAGTATTCAGTATTCAATTCAGTATTCACTTCAGTATAACTTCAGTATTGCACTTCGTTGATCAAAACAAAACAAAAATCTAAACTGCAACTATTTCAGGATTCGTGACTAGGTTTAAGCTTTTAAGCGATGAACCTACAGATATTTTACTCTAGCATCAATTTTGCTAAAAATTTTATTATTTTTTTTCTTCACAACTTCAATGCAATCGGACCGAGTAGTGGCGGCGGCCTTTGTCCGCGTGTTCAGGTTCACGAAAGCGCTGTCAGCGAATCTTTGCGAAGGTCGTTGGAGAAGAAACTCAAGAAATGATGGACAACTAGAATGTCGTCAACAGGCAATGCGTGTGCGTTTATTGTTACCGAAGACAAGTGTACGCCCACCGTTTTTTGGCCAAAAAAAAAAGTCCTCGTGGCTGTTGTTCTACTTCACCTCGAAACTGACTGATACAAAGAGAATGCTCGTTTTATTTAGATCTGCTTAATGTATTGCAAAAGAATGTGCGTATAAAAACCCGAACGACATTTTTAATACATAGAGCGGCGGATTCACAAAAAGGAACGCAAGATGAAGGCGCTCTGCCTGGCTGTGTTGGCAGTCAGCTTGCTGGGTATGTATTCTGAAAAGGAACTTCCAAGTGCAGGTCGACATGTTGAATGGTGTGTTAAACTAAGTCCGTGTGTTACAACTGATGCAAACTTTTCTTTAGAGAATGCATGATAAGCACAGAATAAGCAGGAATTTTTATACTGGTTATTTTTCAACTTTATGCCTTCGCCACCTAACTTACCATCAGGTCTACGTGCCGGGCCTCAGTAATCACAGCACTTTGTGTCCCCATATGTGGCGTCAAAAGGTCGTGTGTAGCAATCACAAAAAGCTACATGAGAAAACTGCAGTATAACTGATTCGACTCTCGGCGCCAGTAAGGCTCTGCAGCGTTTGTCGTCGTTTTGAGTAGATTGCTTATGCCATGGACAGCCGGTTCTCTCCTTAAGCGCAATAACAAAAATTACGGCATTAGTGAGAAGATAGCTCCTTGTGTCTTCATCCCATGACTTGCTCTTCTTTTGGAAACTGCTAGAAACGAAGAAATAGAAACTTGGCAATGATGTTTACTATTCCTTATGCGCCTGGGGTTAAAAAGAGCTTACCTAATATAAAAACTCCTATTTGGCATAGGTCAGTAAATCGACAACTTTAAGACATCCTCTCAATTTCTCAGATCCCTATGATTACGAAGTCAGCCATAGGTATTGGCATCCGAGCGCACGTTGGAATATTCTGCGCCACCAAACTATACCTTGTGTGACTTTTCCACTGCCTCTGCCCACAACGCGATACGCTGCTTTCAAAATTTCTGAGTCGGTTTGCCTGCTCTGCAAAAATTAATTTATGATGGAAACGCAGCCTGAATGCAAGACAATGGAGAGCCATTCTTACAGAGTTCTTACTCAAACACAAGCGCATGTGGTCCCCTCACGCACATGCCCTGTGATACCGGACACCAGCTTGACTCACCAGCCTCGACGAGTCGCGACTAAAGGCATTAGCGCAGTCTTTACAAAGTACTGAGTACCATCTGTGCGCACAGGTAGTCCACGTGCATCCGCTGGGGCTACTATTGCTATTTTCTCAAAGTAGGGCCACAGCGCCATAGTAAACAAAAAAATCGCTTCACAAGCAAAATCGATTCTATGCGCCTCGTCCAATGGGAGCAACAACGTTATCGAACGTCTTTGCCGCGGCGAGTTCCTGTCATGCCGTCTCTTTCGTCGATTTACCTCTCAGCGTTATATGCGTGGTTCCTATAGGTAGTCATGTTTAGAGCGGCCTGAAGACCTTGGTCTTTATTAAAATGTATCTCTTTATAGTCCTCTCGTTTGGCGCCTTTCTTTTTGAGTTGGCTGAACCTTTCTTTTCAGAAAGATATTAATTGGTAGCAGCATTCTGTCAAATGCAAACCTCTCCCGTTGTTCTGATAGTCTTGTACACGTGACAGAAAATAAAAAAACTGATTACAATTACATTTGAACTGTAAATGTCTGAAATTTAAATGACTAAAGTGCTTTTTTACAACTCCAGAAAGTAACAGAACCATTAGAGCAAAGTAATCCAGTACTATTGCGTTATTTTCCTTCACGCATTATAGCAATAACACAAATTTATTCTTCGGACTAGAATTAACCAGTCCGGCTCATTTGACATTTTGTTACAGGTTGTTAATTATAAATACTACCTATTTATTCAAGTTGTCATCTCTAATTTTCTCACCTTTTCTCATGAATATATCACCAGCAACTCTGAACGCTGTATCTATGCGCTGGAGGAAAGAGGGGTATTAAAACGTAAGAACCCCTTGTGCGCCAGCTCGTAGTTGCGCAGTGGTTCGATGCTAGTGTCTAAGCACTCTACATAGCGGTGCGTTTTATTGTTGTTGGTGCTCTAATGACGCCATGCAGGTAAGGCCAAGGGAAAGCTGTAAAAATTGCCGGCAGGGTATTTCTACAGAACAGCAGGTATGGCCTTTGGTGTGAAACCGTAGCATGGACGGCTCAGTTCGTCTGCCAAGAGTACCTAGAGTAGTAGGTGGAGGTTTTTGCGTCAACTGTCACTAGTAACTCATGCAGCGTTAGATCGAAGAAATGCAAATAATGCCATCAGAAGTTCACGTTCTTCGAAAATATAGCCAGCCCTGTAGCTTAGGTACCAAAAGGAAAAACTGTTTGTTCGCTCTTGACTGCTTCTAGTAACGAAAATACTGCTTATGCGGCTTCAAGTTCGTAATAAACTTAAATCTAATTAGTTTCACCCACCGGAAAAAAAAAGGTTTGGTTTGGTTTGGTTTGGTTTGGTTTGGTTTATGGGGTTGAACGTCGCAAAGCGACTCAGGCTATGACAGGCGCTGTAGTGAAGGGCTCCAGAAATTTCGACCAACTGGGTGCCAGAAAAGAAAGGACGTAACACACATACCGAACTCTATCTGTGTCTTCTGCATGAATCTTTTCGTCCTGGTCTTTGCTGCACTGTCATTTTTACACTATAAAAGTACAGGTGGTCCACATACTTTTCCTTCTGATGCTACGAAGGAATCTAGAAGTAGTGATGGTTTCAACAAAACCCTTGGTTTACACGCCTCATTGAACTATATCCGCTCCTTTGCACTCGATGTGGTAGCCGCCGGCTAGGGCGTTCGGTTGTAGTGGGAGGTAAGTTGCGACACCATCTCTTACAGGACGGGGGATTCCTTCAGAAAGGTCGCGTGACATTATTGCGGTGACATTACTGCGTGGCATTACTACAGAAACTGGAGTAGGAAACGGCAGTGACCTGCATAAGAACTGATCGGATCGGATAAGATCGCTTGTGGTGCTTCTCCGCAACCGGTCCGCTGTCGCTCTGCCACGAAGGAAACATCCCCGCTAGCACCAGTCTTTTCCTCCAAGTTGAGGTTTTCAAAGCCGTATCGTTGGTTACATTCCTCTTTCCGAAAAAAGTAACTGATTACGAGTAATCGATTACAGGGGAAAGTAAATTACCAGGTACGTTACAGTTTCTCAAAGTAATCGATTAAGTACAAAAATACAAAAAATGTTATCACAAGAGTTAATGACTCTTAACGCGCTACCTACAGCTCCGGTGCGTAGCCACTTCAGATTTCTTCAGAATACAGCCAGCCAAGTAACTTTGAACGTTTTGAAGGGTTGTGTTGTTTTTTCGAGCAATCAGCAATCGAATTTATTTGCCATTGTCTTAAGACATTTATATTTTCCATGAGTAATAAAATGGTATATTTTATGCCAGTCATCGCGAAACAGGACGTTTTCAGTATAGAAAACAGTTGCAATATATTCGAAGTTTGTCCCACACAGAATCGAGCTACGCACATTTTGTAGTAATCACTTGATGTTCAAGAGCGGGCGAGTGCGGTTAGGTGTAAGAGGAAGCGGACAAATAATTTTTTACTCCGCTGAGCAGGAGACAAACAGTATCGTGAAGGCTCGACCGCCGTTGTACGGGTTCGGTTTATTTGTACTAGAATGAATTGATAACCTTGGACACCACAGAGGCACTCGGAGTCGCATTGCTGCGCTGCCACCACTTCATGCGCGTCAGCAAGATGTGGGCTAAGTCTCATGATGTCGTGCAGAAAAGGCAGGCAGCGAGAACAAGAAATCTGAAACCAGGGCATGAGACACTGGAGACAGACAAAATGGTGGCAGAATAGTCAGAGGTTGAGAAAAGGAACAGTAACTATTGACCCCTTAACACGCCTGCGCCTACACATAGTATTAACTTTGCACCCTGATTTTCCCTCTCGTAAAGTATACGAAGGCGCGGCTAAAGAGAATTAAAAGGCTATAACCCAAACGTGTATCACAAAAAAAGGACTTTGCGCGCAGGGCTATAATTGAAGTCGAGGTCGTTTTGCATGTTTTTCGTAATTTCCACAGTATGGTGTTCCTATAGCTTGGTTTATATGGCACGGAACCAACCCAGCTCACTTGAAATTAATTATTTTCGTCTTAAGGCGAAGAGCTTTTGTGTAGTTATTCCGATCGCAAAACAAGGCATAAGCTAGCGATAAAAAAACGCATCCAGAAACGCTAGATATCCACGCTATCAGTTGGCATATTCAGCTAGATATCGACGCTATCAGTTAGCATGTTCAGTTACAAGCCTGTTGCGTCATGCACAGTTTCCTTCTTTTTTGGCACGAGCCGTAAAAAAAAAACTTCTTCGTAACGCTCAATGCATTTAGATGCTACACTTCATCTGTTAAATTTGCAGTGGCATTTATATAGACAATTAAACATCTGCTGATAGTTGATTTGCAGTAGGTGTTCAGGAGGTTTACAAAGAGACAGAAAAGTAGGGAGCGCATACCCTGGTCCTTTCGTAAAAATGTCGTGGTCATATATATATATGGATATATTCATCTCACTGATAATAGGCAGCCCTAAAAAATCTTACCGCTTCCGCAGCGCCAGGCTGCCCAGGGATATCATCTACGCGAAAAACAAGCACATGTCTGTGAAAGCGGCTCTTATCTCACTAAATGACGTTGATCAGAAGTTCCCGCCGGAAGAGTGGAAATTTCTGTTCGTAAGTGAGAGCAGTCATAACAAAACAAAGAATGCTTAACTTAAATTTAACCTTTTTCCTTATTTTGTTGTCGCATACAGAACCGCTTCTATGTATCTTGCGTGGAACGCTTCCTACCAGAAAAAAAGAGACATGCGGCAACCTCATGCGGCCATAAATCCTTTTATATAGGCAATGAGAAATATAAACGAAATGATTATTAAGCACAAAGAAAACCAGTAGCCCTCTTCCTGGATATGTTCTAATACCTACTACTTAGCTACGACATGGGTTCGAAAGCTGCAGCGATACAGATGCTGGTGACATTTCCTGCCACAGGTGCACAAATATGTGAAATTCTGCTAAAAGGGGAAGGAATGCGTTAAATTTCTATTTAGTCAGATCCAAAGAGCATTTGGTCGACATGGCAACAAGGTAAATTTTACAGCGCATGAGGGCAGCGGTATTACACATATGAGAAGTTTAAAAAATCTACGCTTGATATTTGGTAGAAACCAGCGCAGATTTTAGCGCCATTTTTTTTAATATTACAATATTAAAAACACAACAATATTACAAACAAAAATACAATATTAAAAATATGCTCCCTTGCCATTATCAAGTGCCTGTTTTTCTTACCTCCTGATTTAAACACACCTGCAGTATTTGAGTGCACTCCCTGCTGCATTTCTGTCGGAGTGTCAGTATTCTGCCGCCTGCACCACAATACCGCTAGTAGCAAAAATACTTCCCCGATGCGTCGGCTTATTATAATGCTAATGTTCTGGGCTCTCAGCATTAAACGCGTTGATGGAAAACTCTCTTGCCGAGTTCCCGGTGAGTTTTAATGCGCGCTGGCATGAAAAATGACCATATCCACAGCACTGGATCCAGGCTGAATAATTTCTAATATATTTGCAGTTCACCATGCAATCGCCGACTGCCCCAATTGCAGATCAGGTATGTACCAAATTTGAACTTCGAAACGTGTGCCCCTGATTTCATTAACTACACTGAATATTTATTTGCATGCACCAGTATCCACAGACATGAATTCAGTGTGAAAGTAACATTTCAGGCCAGATGTTTACTTCCGTAGACGTAAATACCGGCTTGCGTGCATAAAATTGTTGCACATTTCATTTCAGCCTGCTAAACTACAATCGCAGCTCTAACTACGTATAATCATGAACGTATAGGATGCAAGAAGCGCCTGCTGTCGGAGCTTCCATGTGAAAATATGAGTTCTGTCAAGCGCTCTCTCGACGAAAAAATGTAAACCTTGACTTATAAAAAGTCTTCCGCCTTAGCATGCAATGTAAATCTGATCTCTAACGCACCAATCGCACTGTTTCGTTTTAACAGTGATTTAGCAAGCCCTGCTCTCCTTACAGCTATTCTCACTGTTATGAACTTTTTATATCTTGTTCTCATTTCAGCATATAAGGACTTCACCAGATAAATTAAGAAATAAGCTCGGAGGTGAAACACAATTTTGCAATGGCACAAGTAAGGGTCACAAAGTGTTTAACGCCAATCAGATTGAATCTCTAGGCAAGATTTTATCCACTGAGATGACTCTTGCAGACGGATTATACTCCATTTGTTCCTTCTGTAAACAGCCATCCTGGGCGTTACGCCGAATAATAATAAATTGAGAGGCGAACAGAGTTACTCGATTCATCAAGCAGCAAGTGTACCAAAAAACTTTCTGTGCAGTCGTCTTACATTGCCGTCATGCTTGAAACACCAAACTAGGCGTACACAGTGATGTAAACGCGCATGCCACGGCTTACAGTAATGCAAAGTACTCTGTGAGGTGCTACATTCCTTAGGCCTTGTGTTTAAGACACCAAAAGTATCGCTGATACTGCCACACCTGTTCTGTTTTTGGTTTGTTTGTTTTTTTGCCTTCGCTGCATTGGACTGATGGGAAAAAAACCAAAATGCAGTGACAAAAAGCACTTTGCAGTATGACAGCTATAGCTTTAGTCACAGTTTTCCGTTCCGTTTTGTTGTTAGCAATGGCATAGCTCTTTCTTGCCAAAAGAAACCGAAAATGAAATAATGCTATTTAACTCACTAAACTCTCAACTACACAGCCAATGAAAGATATGTGGTTGAGAAAGGTCTACCTTGTTTTCATGTTGCCCTTCGTGAAAACAGGTGCCATCAAGACTTTTTTATCTGACATATAGTGATAAAAGCATTCGTTGGAGCGAGCGGCAAAGACTCCAAAGACTAAGGCGCACACGGCACGCGCATGCTACTCCCATGAGCTACGGGCGGAATGCCTCGGTAACAGGAAAGCAACGGCACAGAGCAACCAAGTAAAACAAAACTCGCCATCCTTGTCGAACACAAAAAATGTAACGGATCAAGCCCAAAGGCAGCATACCGAGGTCGAGCGGCGTCGCCATGGAAATTTTAGACCTTTATAGGCATGACCATCAGAAGGAACATTTGGCCAACTATTGAGCTGGCTAGTTTCTTCGATTTATGAGGTAATATTTATCGCACTAAACAGCACAGCTATAGTAAGGAGCGGAAGATACCACATAGAGCGTCGTGGTGTGCTCCCTCGGTCAGTGTCTTTTACTTGGCTATTTCTTACAGCGATACACACTGACGGCTGTTGTGTTGAATATAATGCATTTGATCGACTACCGGGGAATCATATGCGGCTTTAAATATGCGTAAGCAACGACACGGGTGTCTAATATTAACTAAGCAGACACATTAGCAGTGAAAATTCGGCTTTCAATTAATGTTATATTTTGACAGCCACAATATGCCTGACACCCAAACACGTCAATGTGGCAGTGGCCATTAGATTCACCCCCGAGAAATTCTCTAAATCGTTCTAATTTCCTAGATCCCTATCGCGATGCTGAGTTCAGTGTGCCGTTGTTTCACTTCAATACCTTTCACAGGAGAGTAGTGTATAAAGCAATATCTACGCCAGGAAGAGCGGGGCAAAATGTGCCATTGGTCAAAACGTGAAATTTTCTTATTTATCGCCACCTAACTTTCAAACGCGCAATGAAATTAACTGCATATTCAGCGGAAATAATTTGCTCCGCGAACAGCGCAATTTGTCTTACCGCTGACCAGGTTGGCTTTTTCTTAATCAAAGAAAACCAGTTCATAAGTGGAACTTGTGAAACGAGAAGTGTGTCGAAAAAGAGCGGATTACTGCGGGCCACATTTTCAGTAGAGTAAAACCAAAAAAACGCACCCTAGATTAACTATAGCCCTCATTTATTGCAATAAGTTGCTAGTCTTACGAAAATTTCTTAAAATTTTTTAACGCGTTCTTAACAGAAAATTATTTCTGCAGCAAGGTACATGTGAGGAAAAAACGATTTCGAGGTGTTTCCGTGGAGCGAGCTTTTTTATTTTAACATCGTGTTTTGTGTGTGGGCACACACAAAAAGCCAAAAAGAGGCTTGACGAGGAAATGTGCCCGCCTGTGGAGGGCATAGGTGGTTACATCGGTGGGGTAAGCTACAAATAAACAGTAAAAACATCATGTGGTATCTGCGTGCAGCAAAGGTTAGTAATTGCACAGGACCACTATACAGGCCTATTAATGGACAGAACAACAACAAAAAACAACAAATGCATCCATTCAAATTCGTTAAGACGGTCATTTAAGCCCCACAGGAGTTATATATGCTATTAAGCATTTGGGAACCAGAACTCGAAGCATTTGGCAATCATAATTAGTGCGGGAGCGAGGTATGTACCAATCATCTTTAGCTCGTGCAGTGTAGGGTTTGTCTTTGGAGGTTAAGCGAGCTAGAATGTCGAAAAATGGGTTCTTGTTGGTTCGGTGGGTTTTATAACGACGAATTATTAACGTGTTTTAAAGTTCATTGACAGGTGTTATTCTTAATGAGGTAAAAAGCGGAGACGTGCGGACATCGTAAGCTACATTGGCACTAGTGCGAACTTTTTTTTTGCAGATTTTTCAGTTTTATTATGTTGGAGAACGTTGTCGTGCCCCATACCAAATGACAGTCAGTATATTAGATTGGAATAAAAAAATGAATTATATAAAAAATCCTTAAGCTTCTGAGGCAATAAGAAGCACATCCTGGAGATGATCCCTACTACTCTAGAAAATTTACCAATGAGATGATTGATATGTTTATTCCAGAACATGTTCTCATGAAATATAACACCCAGATTTTTTATTGAAGATACAATTTCTAATGTGTTGAAACAGAGTGTTAGTACGGGACTAAAATCAAGAGGTTTGTTTTTAGAGCGGAATATAATAGCCTTCGTTTTTGTCGCATTAATTTTCAAAGATGAAGATGTGCTCCAACAAAGACAAAGTAGTTGATCAAGCATCTTGTTAGCGCTTTCTTGTAGTTCAGGTACTGTGGATCCAGTAAAAACGAAATGCTCGCGTCCTCTGCATAAATAGTATATGTGGCAGTTCTGTCAATGTTAATTATATCATTGATGTAGTACAGGCTAAATAGTAACGGTCCTAGTATGCTGCCTTGCGGGACGCCTGCACAGACAGGTTTTAGGTTTGAAGTATAGCCAATGATGGTTGCCTGTTGCTGGCGGTGGTTAAGATACGTTTGAAGTAGTTGCAAGAAAACACCGCGGAATCCGTAATGGTAAAGTTTTGAAAGTAGCGCAGCGTGATTTAATTGGTCAAGCGCTTTTGAAAAGTCAATAAAGACGCCTAGAGGACATAATTGTTTTTCAAATGAATCCAAACTTATTTCTTTTTGAGCTAGGAGGGCTGATTCGGTAGATTTATCTTTGGTAAAACCAAACTGAGAGGCTGTTATGAGATGATGTTTGTTAATGAAACTGGTCATCCGATCCTGTATTAATTTCTCTATACATTTCGAAAAAAGACTGGAAGTACAGGTATCGGCCTGTAAACTCCTAAATGATTTTTGTCTGCACCCTTGAATATTAGAGACACTTTAGCGGTTTGCAGCCCTTTTGGGAAGATACCTGACCAGAAAAGTAGATTGATGACGTATTCCAAGTATGACGCATTTATCTGTAATACATGCTGCACTGGTAGAATCTGAAGACCATCTACGTCACAGCTGCTACTATTTTTTACTGACTGGACCGTCTCAATAACTACCACTTCCGAAGGTGGGCAGATAATGACTTTATTCCCTGCTCCTAAGCTTTTCGTGGTCTAGGGTGGTACGAACGTACTTTAGCGCAACCCTGATTCCCAATGGGCACTAAAAAGACGTGGAGGGAATGCTCTTGAGAGCGTCAAGCAGAACCGGTTCCGCCAAGCGTTTTTGTGCCCCTAGGGGCGCCTTGTACAGAAGGTGAAAATAAAGGAAGGCAAAGTGCAAGAACTGCTCAAAGTTTATCAACGAGGTAGTGTTAAGACTCCATCTCTTCAGAACGACGTTTTCGGTGTCGTCGTCGTTGTTGTGGCAGAAAAACCAGGCGGCCCACCTGTCACCTATGTAACGCAGCATTGTTACGTGACAACTTTTCCACTGCATCGTGAGCGAACTGCCCACCTTCGCAAGTAGTAGTTAAATTATTGATTGGTCACTAGAGATGCAGACTGGGTCTCACATGGATGGAACTTCGGTTGCATTCATTAAAAAACTGAGTAATCTGCTTATTTGGAGCGGCGTCTTATTCGCCCCGCGGGATGGGCACAATGTAACATTTTGAAAGTCTGAGTACAGCTTCTGCTGACCGTTTCATATTCCATGGGAGTATAGTGAGAAAAATTCTTCTAACATGTGCTGATATTCGCAAAAGCTAAGTATAAAACCATGTTTTGAAAATATCTGTTACTTTTTTTTTTGTTCCACGAATGCGTCGTAGGCTGCAACGGAAGAAGTGGATGTTCCAGTGGCTCCAGGGGCGGCAGTGGAAGAAGTGAAAACAATCGCGGTGGCGTCAATGGCAACAACCGCGACGGACTTCGCGCACATGGAGGCTATAGCAGCGGCTTAGAACGGGACCGTGGTGGATCCTACGTGACTGGAATGGAAGGAGGGGGAGGCTCTGGCTTCGGAGGTGGTGGAGGTGCAGGCGCACGTCTATCTGGAGGCCTAGGAGGCAGTATGGGCGGAAATGAAGACTCAATGCCGGCTGAAGGGCTTTCAGGAAACTGGGCGTCCTCCGTAGGATTGTTTGCACGAGGTGGTCCGGGACGAGGCGCTGGGTTGACTTTATCTGCAGGCTCAGGGTCGTTAGGATATGGAGGCATGGGCAGCAGTGCTTCTGGAGGTGGAGGCATCGGAGCCGGTCTCTCGGGAAGTTCAGACATGAGCGGCCGCCTTTCCGGTGAAGGCATCGGCGGTAGTTTTGCTGGAGGCACCGGTATGGCAGGTGGTCCTATCGCAGGGGCTGGCCTCAACAGGGGTCTTTTTGGAGGCGCAAACTTAAATGCCGGAACATCTGGAAGGGCAGACACAGGCAGTGGTTTCACAGGAAGTATAGGCGGTATTCCATCTGGAATCGGAGGCAACGGCGGGGATGTTTCTGGAAGCGGAGACACCGGCGCCGGTTCGTCTGGAACGGCCGGCATTGGTGATGGTTTCACTGCAGGCATCGGCAGAAGTCCGTCTGGAGCGGGAGGCATCGGTGGTAGCCTTCCTGAAGGCGGAGGCATCAGCGCCGGTCCGTTTGGAACGAATGGCTTAGGCGGCCGTCTTTCAGAAGATAGAGGCATCGACGATGAATCGTCTGGAGGGGGAGGCCTGGGTAGTTCTGGAATAGGAGGAAGAAACGCGGGTGGCAGAGAGAGCTTTCGAACCAGGTTTCTCAGGAGGCGACGGGAGCGTGCAAGGAGGCGCCTACTGAGACGACTGGAAAGAATGAGAAGGCTTGGCCTTCTAGGAGACGAAGACTTGGGTGCAGGCATTGGGGCTGGACTAGGTGCTGGCGCAGAAGCTGGTGCAGGGGCAAGAGCTGGTGCAAGGGGTCGACTGCATGGCGGCGGTTTGTTAGGCGGTCGCGCTCGCGGCAGACTAGGTGGTCGAGGTCGCCTCCGAGCTCGATTGCGAGGAGGCGTTGGTTTAAACTTGGGGCTTCGTTTGGGCGCCAGAGCAGGCTTGGAGGCCGAAACAGAAGCCGACGCAAGAGCTGCTGCAAATGCTCGTGCCGCCGCAGATGCTCGCGCGGCCGCAAGAGGTGCCGCAGCCGGAAATGCACGTTTGCGTGGAAACGCCAACGCCGGTGCCGGTGCTTTTGGTGGAGGCGGTGCGTTTGATTGGGATGACGAGGAATGGTAGGCCGAAAATTCAGACCACGCATAGTCAAGAGCCGAGCTGGTCGCAGCAGTAGATGCACGCGGCCGGAGTGGTCTTTTCATGCTTCTTAAAGACCAATCTAGCAAAGACTCTGCAGTGAAATATAAATTTAAAGCCAGTTAACCTGCACGCGAAGTCATCAATATCATCTCAACTTCTAGCCCGAACAACAGGAATCAAACACCTAGCAGACATAGGATAAGGAGAAAAGAAACCAACAGTGCTGTTAAAAAAATAGTATGTCACGTCTCCTTACGAGCGATTCCAAGCGAAAAATGATGCATGCAAAGTATTCTGACGTATTATTTGAAATGGCAGTACAAAAACACGAGGACCCGACATTCACGGGCAGGTGCAATTTCTGCGGGCAGTATGCTCACCTATAGCACATGGTGGGGGCTTGCCAGTACAATGCACATATACTCGTAATAAGTCAGCAAACTAGGGAAGGCTGGGAGGCGGTCCTGTCCAGCTCGGACCTGGAGGCCCAGCGGGCCCTGGTCCAGAGAGCACGGGCAGCGGCGGCGGCCAATGGCCTCCCGGAATAGGGACTGCCACCCAGCGCAACGACCATCTCCACCTCCCTTTCCGAATTCAGTACAGTGTTGCAATAAATGTTTTCTCCTCCTCCTCCTTTGAATTGGCCTCTCTCGCATGCTTTCACTGATATAGAGGACTGCGTCTTGGAAACCTAATACCTAACCCATCTACCGACGCAATTTTTTTTCTAGTGAGTTATTGAATTTTTTCTGTGCTGCTGCTCTCAGCAACACAAAAAGTCCTGCGTGGTTGATAGAGCAAGGAAGTAAAAAAAAACTATGTCCATATAAGATTACATCTGCAAAGTTAGCGCTAAAACAACGGGATGGTTAAAAATTAAAGAAAAGCGATGAAACCATAAGCGAATTCGTATTGAATTTGGCGGATCGTTTTTCATCTTAAAGAGACGACATATTTCATTCACAGGGGCGGATTTAGTTTGACGTGTGCGAAGCATCCACAGATAGTAATTAATTCATTCGTAAGTTTGGTCGCCAGCACACGTTCGCTGGATTGAAGTAGCACTGCACGCACGCTCTTCAGCGCATTGCATCCCACGGAGGGCTCCATTCGTGTATGCATCGGCAGCAGTCACCCCTGCGTTCCGTGCTGTCTGCTTGAAATCTTTTTTTTGGAGGGGCGAAGGGGGAAGAACCCACCATAAAATCAATGCCGAAGATTACTTCCTATGAAAATACCTAACTGATTTGTAACATCCACAAGCAGTTCATTTAGGACTCCAACAAATATACCATCCATTCATTAAAAATTTAACAATCGCAAAAGGTCGTGATTTCACGTGCGAACGTAAGCTAACGATATGCGCGGCAAGTTGGAGCCACCGCAGAGGGAAAGATAGCGACAACATTATTTCAATCGCCAGTGGGGCTAGCCTGCACTCTAGATCCCAACGCACTGCCAGCGTTGTTGTCTGTTCTCTAGTAGGGATGTCTACAGAAAGGTAATTAAGCGAAATTGCGAGTTAAGACTACCAGACAACAAAATTAATGCTGACATTGCAGTGAAACAGAGATTAAGCACAGGGTTTTATTTTTATACTTACTGGTACGAGAATCGGAGCCACCCTCTGACTTCTTGCGCAGTATTTCGATTGGTAGTCGAACTTAAACTACTAAACAATTTAGGCTACTAAATCAGCCCAACTCATTTCATTTGCAAGCTTTACTCTGGTCTGTTACTCGGCTTACCTTTGCTGAAATGCTTCCTTTAAGGTTTATGGGGGTTTAACTTCCCAAAGCGACTCGGGCTACGAGAGACGCAGTAGTGAAGGGCTGCGGAAATTTCGAACACCTGGGGTACTTTAACGTGCACTGACATCGCACTGTAGCGTGCAACGCCAAAAAAGAACACCCGCGCAGAGACGAAAAACCTGCGGCGGTCCCCTAGTGGTTCGAGCGCGCGCGAGAGAGCCAACTAACTTCTTCCTCTTCTAGCGCATGCGCTACTTCTGTCTCTTCTTCGAATGCATGTATCACTGCCCCCCTCTTCTGCAGCATCGACACGATGCGGCTGGGAGGGAAAAGTCAGCGAAAGGGTAGAACACAGCTGCAGTGGACCGCAGTTCAGTCAGGTAGTTCAGTCAGGTAGCCGGTCGTGGTAAGGCTTCATGCGAACAACGTGTACGACTTCAGTTCGGTGCGACCGGCGCGATGAACAAGCTGTCGGGGCGGGAGCAACTGCATAAGTCACATCACTGATGCGGCGCACTACTTCGTAAGGGCCGAAGTATCGGCGCAGCAGCTTTTCAGAGAGCCCGCGGCGACGAACAGGTATCCAAATCCACACAAGGTCGCCGGGAGCATAACTGACGAAACGGCGTCCACAGTTGTACTTAGTGGCGTCAGCCTCCTGTTGACGGTGGATGCGCAGGCGGGCCAGTTGACGCGCTTCCTCAGCACGCTGAACGAAGGTATCTACGTCGATGTCAGCGTCAGAGTCGCAGTAAGGGTCGACGGGCAACATAGCATCCAACGGAGTGGTCACCTGGCGACCGAAGACAAGCTGAAAGGGGGTCAGTCGGGTTGTTTCCTGCAGGGCGGTGTTGTACGCAAACGTTACGTACGGCAGAATGGCGTCCCAAGTTCGATGCTCGACGTCAACGTACATTGATAGCATGTCGGCTAGTGTGCGGTTGAGTCGCTCTACCAACCCGTTTGTCTGCGGGTGATACGCCGTAGCACGTCGGTGGCTCGTGTGCGTCAGAGTCATCACGGACTGGGTTAAGCGGGCCGTGAAAGCAGTTCCCCGGTCAGTAATAACAACGGCGGGTGCTCCATGACGCAAGACAATGTTGTGGACGAAGAACTGCGCCACTTCAGCAGCAGTGCCTTTGGCAAGAGACGTGGTCTCAGCGTACCGTGTGAGGTAGTCAGTCGCAACGACTATCCAACGCTTTCCAGACGAAGACTTCGGAAATGGGCCAAGGAGGTCCATACCCACTTGATGGAAAGGGGTCTTCGGTGGATCGACGGGGTGAAGAAATCCGGCCGGCTTCAATGGAGGAGTCTTCCGACGTTGGCATTCACGGCATGTTTTGACGTAGGCCCGCACCGATGGAAGTAACCTGGGCCAATAATACTTTTGTCTAATCCGCGCGAGTGTACGGCTGACTCCAAGGTGGCCGGCGGATGGTGCATCATGACAGGCACTCAAGATCTCAGACCGCAGCTGTGATGGTACGACGAGTAGGAACACTTCTTCGCTGTTGGCAAAGTTGCGCTTGTAGAGAACACCAGACCGTAAAGTGAAGGTGTGAAGCCCTCGAAGAAAAACACGCGGAATGGGAGCTTCACTGCCTTCGAGGTAATCGATGAGCGGCGCCAACTCCGTGTCCGCCCTCTGAAGCTGCGCCATTTGGGTGGTACTAACAGAGCCCAGGAAAGGAAACTCATCGGTGGTTTCTTCGGTATTGATTGGGATAGGCGCGCGCGACAGACAATCCGCATCCTGATGCTTGCGGCCAGACTTGTAAACTACTGTTAAGTCGTATTCTTGCAAGCGTAAGCTCCATCTAGCCAAGCGTCCTGAGGGGTCTTTGAGGCTCGCCAGCCAGCATAAGGAGTGGTGGTCGCTTACCACACGGAAGGGTCGTCCGTAGAGGTACGGTCGGAACTTGCAGATGGCCCATATCACTGCAAGACATTCTTTCTCCGTCGTTGAATAATTGGTCTCGGAGCGCGTAAGTGTCCGACTAGCATAACTGATGACCCGTTCTGCACCGTCTTGCCACTGGATCAGTACTGCACCAAGGCCAACATTGCTGGCGTCAGTGTGGATGTCCGTGGCAGCATGCTCGTCGAAATGGCCGAGTATCGGAGTGCTTTGCAGACGGCTGCGAAGCTCGACAAATGCAGCCTCTTCGTCGGTCCCCCAGAGGAAGGGCGTGTCGTCACGGGTCAGTGCGTTCAGCGGTTCCGCGATTTTCGAGAAATCTTGAATAAAGCGCCTATAATAGGAGCACAGGCCTAAAAACCGGCGAACGGCCTTCTTGTCAGTTGGGCGTGGAAAACCTGAGACGGCAGCAGTCTTGTCAGGGTCCGGGCGAACACCTTGTGCGCTGACAACGTGACCAAGAAAGCGAAGTTCCTCAAAGCCAAAATGGCATTTCTCGGCTTTGATGGTGAGTTGCGCGGATTTGAGCGCTTGTAGCACAATGCGCAACCGCTCCAAGTGTTGGTCAAAGGTGGGCGAAAACATAACGACATCGTCCAGGTACACCAGGCAGGACTGCCATTTCAAGCCGGAGAGGACAGTGTCCATCATGCGTTGGAAAGTAGCCGGTGCTGAGCACAGACCAAATGGGAGCACTTTAAACTCATAGAGGCCGTCAGGCGTCACGAAAGCCGTCTTCTCCCGGTCTCTCTCGTCCACTTCGATTTGCCAGTACCCGCTTTTAAGATCCAATGACGAGAAGTATCTGGCGTTCCGCAATCGGTCGAGCGCGTCATCTATCCTGGGCAGCGGGTAAACGTCCTTTTTGGTCACGCTGTTAAGTTTCCTGTAGTCCACGCAGAAACGCAGAGTATTGTCCTTCTTTTTGACAAGAACCACAAGCGATGCCCACGACTGGTGGACGGCTGAATGACATCGTCTGCAAGCATCTCGGCAACCTGATTCTGAATGGCTTCTCTCTCCACCGGGGAAACACGATATGGGCGCTGGCAGACGGGTCGCGTAGTCTCGTCAGTGATGATACGATGCTTGGCGAGTGGAGTTCGGCCGACCTTCGAGCACGTAGCGAAACAGTCCGCAAATTCTGCCAAGAGGGCCGACAGAAGATCCCTCTGAACCGACGGCAAGGCAGGATTTATTCTGACTGACTGAAGAACGTGATGTGGGCCAGCATACTCCGGAGAGGGTCCTCCCACGGTGCACAAACCTGGAACCTCAGCAACGTCGTGGAGGAAGGCAATAGCCATGCCTTTGGCCAGGTGCTGATATTCGTTGGCAAAGTTAGTCAGGAGGACGTGGGTGCGGCCGTCACGTAGTTGGACGAGACCTCTTGCAACGGCAAGTCCCCGCTTAAGCAGCAGTGGACTATGGCTGTCCGCTAGGCCCTCGCAGTCATGAAAGAGGTCGTTCCGCACGAGCACCAGAACACTGCACCGCGGCGGCACCGTGACGTCGTTCTCGACAATGCGCAGAGCGTTGCTGCAGGGATCGCGGGAGTCAAAGCGCGCCACGGCCTGTTTGGTCGAGAACGTGACACGTGCCTCCTGAAAGTCAATCACAGCGCCGTTCGACTGCAGGAAGTCGATCCCCAGAATCAAGTCTCTGGAACACTCGGGGAGTACGACAAATTCACCAACGTACGTAAAACCACTAATCCCAACTCTAGCCGTGCACTTGCCCACAGGGGAAATTAGGTGGCCACCAGCGGTGCGAATGGGGGTCCCCGTCCACGGTGTCAGAACCTTCTTAAGTTCTCCAGCGAAGGCACGGCTCATAACAGAGTAATCAGCACCGGTATCGAGCAGCGCGGTAATGTCAGTGCCATCAATTGTCACACGCAAATCGGATGCAGCGTATCTGATACTGTCGCTGCCTCTCTCTGTCCGGGTATCGTCGGCTCGAGGGTTCCGCGATGGAGGATCTTGACACGTCCCGACGTCAGCGGCCTTGCCTCCAGAGGTCGCTGGTGTTAGTTTTCCCGACGCGGACTCGGCGAGCGACGGCCAGCAGAGCTACTCTGGCGGCCAGGGCTGGAAGCGCGATAACGGAGAGGCGAAGGGGAACGGGACTCGCGCCTTCCAGAGTAGGCAGGGTTCTGGCGTGCCCAGAGATGCTGTGCAATCTCATGCGGTCGTTCGCCGTTCTGAGGGCA
This sequence comes from Amblyomma mixtum, assembly GCF_055824585.1. Classification (NCBI taxonomy): domain Eukaryota; kingdom Metazoa; phylum Arthropoda; class Arachnida; order Ixodida; family Ixodidae; genus Amblyomma; species Amblyomma mixtum. The sequence goes on along the minus strand of NC_143013.1, from coordinate 219,948,039 downwards.
GGGTGCGTCGGGATGGAAACCGCGAAGGCCCACTTGGCGGTACGGACAGGCGCGGTAGAGGTGACCAGGCTCCCCACAGTGGTAGCAGAGAGGCCTGCGGTCCGGTGTACGCCACAAATCCGACTTGCGAGGGCGTGGCCCAGCTGTAGCAGATGCGGTTGCAGAATACGTGGCGATGTTACTCACGGAGGTCGACGGGGTCACACCGTAGCCAGGCACGCTTGCGTGACATGTGCCGATGTTGCTCACGCCAGGCGTTGGGGTAATGGGACCGTAGCCTGTCGTGCGACGTACAACAGATGCGTACGTGGGTCGGTCATCGAACCGGGATGGCGCTTCGGGGACAGGAGGTGCCTGCGCAGCCTGTCGCACCTCGTCCCTGACAACTTCGGACAGCGCTGCCAGCGGCGCAGGTGCAACCTGAGGCAGATGGATCCGTTGCAGTTCCTCCCGGACAACGGAGCGAATTAGTTCACGCAAGGTGTCTGCACTGCCGCCGAGACATGACGAAAAGCCTTCGGGCACCATGCAGTTGATGTTCCGGTTGTACTGGCGGGCCCGTTGTTGCAGCGTCGTCTCCATCGTGGTCGCCTCGGTTAGAAATTCCGCCACCGTGCGGGGTGGGCTGCGCACGAGGCCCGCGAACAGCTCCTGCTTAACCCCACGCATGAGATGGCGCAGCTTCTTCTCCTCTGTCATGTTGGGGTCGGCGCGCTTGAAAAGACGGGTCATGTCTTCGGTGTACATGCGCACGCTTTCGTTCGTGCGCTGATTTCGGGAGTGCAGCGCAGCTTCGGCCTTCTCCCGGCGGTCAGCGTTGGGAAACGTAGCCAGGAGACTCCGGCAAAACGTCTCCCAGGTGGGAAGTGTAGCCTCGTGGTTTTCAAACCACGTCCGAGCAGACTCTTCCAGGGCAAAGTAGACGTTATTCAGCTTGCGCTCGTCGCACCAGCCGTTGTAGCGTGCGACCCGCTCGAACGTCTCCAGCCAGTCCTCAGCGTCTTCGAACACGTCACCGTGAAAAGATGGCGGTGTTCGCGGTGGGTGGCAAAGGGTCGGCGCCAGGGGCCTGGTGTCAGCGGCCATGGCAGTTGGACTCGACGGTAGAGGCTGGATCGGCGGCTGGGTCCTGGTGTCAGTGGCCATGTCAGTTGGACTCGGCGGTCGAGGCTGCGTCGTCCTTGTTGGCGGGGGAAGGGGCCCAAATTCAGGCGACTCTCCGCGGAGACGGCGGCTGGGTCGCTGGTGAACCGGTGTGAGGTCCGTAGTGACGCTGTACGGAGTTTGCAGGTCGGGAAGCGTACCCAGCACCTCCACCAAACTGTAGCGTGCAACGCCAAAAAAGAACACCCGCGCAGAGACGAAAAACCTGCGGCGGTCCCCTAGTGGTTCGAGCGCGCGCGAGAGAGCCAACTAACTTCTTCCTCTTCTAGCGCATGCGCTACTTCTGTCTCTTCTTCGAATGCATGTATCAGCACATTATACGAACCCTACTTCGGTTGGCCCAAAGACGGCAGCCATGGCGTCACTTGGTCAAACTGCCCTCGCGTCTCAATCATAAATTTTTCAGCCCAAGGTAAGAGCTATTGCCGTCTAATCACATTAATTCGAGCTTTAGGAATGCCGAGAACTTATTGGAATTAGCAGGAGGTCTAGCTAAGAAAACCCGACCGGAACGATGTGCTAATCCGCTGCTTTCTGCGAGTAACCTCACTGCAGATGAGTCAGCTCGCACAATAGACATCGTCGGACAGGGGCCGCTCAGCATTAGCGACATGTAATGGATATTTTAATGACACAATTTGGAAAAAATTGCTGCCGGTTTAGCATTGCTAACCACAGAATATTGAACGTTTTCTTTTTGGTTCAGCGGTGGTTCAGTGGTTATGGTGCTCAGCTGCTGACCTGAAAGACGGGGGTTCGTTCCCGGCTGTGGAGGTCGAATATGGATAGAGGCGAAATTCTAGAGGCCTGTGTACGGTTTCATGTCAGTGCACTTTAAAGAATCCCAGATGGTCGAAATTTCCGGCGTCCACTACGGCGTCCCTCATAGTCTCAGTCGCTTTTGGACGTTAAACACCCACAAACAGTACATAACATTATTAACATTATTATTATTATTACTATTGTTGTTGTTGTTGTTGTTGTTGTTGTTGTTATTAACATATCAGCGGGCGGAGTGGGTGAGAGAACAAACGCGGGTTAACGATATCCTAGTAGAAATAAAGAGGAAGAAGTGGGCTTGGGCAGGGCATGTAATACGAAGGCAAGATAACCGCTGGTCGTTAAGGGTAACGGAGTGGATTCCAAGAGAAGGCAAGCGTAGCAGGGGGCGGCAGAAAGTTAGATGGGCGGATGAGATTAAGAAATTTGCGGGAATACGGTGGCCGCAACTGGCGAAGGACAAGGTTAATTGGAGAGACATGGGAGACGCCTTTTCCCTGCAGTGGGCGTAGTCAGGCTGATGATGATGATGATGACGACCATTAGCAGTACCTTGTCACCTTGATCCAGCACCAAATGGCGACAATTACAGACGGGCTGCCTCATTTCACCCTACCGTCTCTCATGCTTTCATCCCAGCTTCCCCCCTCATCGCAACACCTGTGGCGAGCCCAAATCTACACTTTCCACTACCTGTGGAAATATTCTTCCCCAAAGGTAGTACTCCGGACCGCTCAGCCCGCCGGCCAGAAATGGCTGTTGGATCGGGCTCAAGCCCGTGTTCTCCTGGACCAGTAGCGGACCACCCTAGAAGACTACTTTTTTTGTCTAATAAAATTGTTTCCATCCATCCTTACAGCCACAAACCAAACCAAAGCAGGTTTTGCAAGTGAACGCCAACGCCACATACATGATAGCGAGACTGAGGTGCCCACTGTCCCAGGGAGCCAGTTGTACGCCTTTCCTTTCGTCAAAATTCACGGACTGTACAACGTTGTAAACGCCAACGCCAATGAACTCAATGAACGCTGACGGCCCACTTGTTTTGCTTGGTTTTGAGTGAAGGCAATGACGCAGTAACTGTCACATCTTGGTCGACACCCGAGGCGTGCCGTAAGGGAAGGGAGAAAGAAAGAGAGAGAGAAAGAAAGAAAGAGAGAAAGGAAGGGAGAAAGAAAGAAAGAAAGAAAGAAGGAGAGATAGAAAGAAAGGAAGAAGGAAAGAAGGAAAGAAAGAAAGAAGGAAAGAAAGAAAGAAAGAAAGAAGGAAGGAAAGAAAGAAAGAAGGAAAGACGGAAAGAAAGAAAGAAAGAAAGAAAGAAGGAAAGAAAGGAAGGAAGAAGGAAAGAAAGGAAGAAAGAAAGAAAGAAAGAAAGAAAGAAAGAAAGAAAGAAAGAAAGAAAGAAAGAAAGAAAGAAAGAAAGAAAGAAAGAAAGAAAGAAAGAAAGAAAGAAAGAAAGAAAGAAAGAAAGAAAGAAAGAAAGAAAGAAAGAAAGAAAGTGTATCGTACATGATACGCATGCTCTTTGCGTGCCAGCCCATCTCGAACCGACCGCTGCCGTTGTCGCCTACACACGTGCCTACATCGACCTGCCCCTATAAAACCAAGCAGCTGCTATCAATAAACGTTCATTCTGTTCTTGCTTGACCTGGCCGTTACATGGTGTCAGAAGTGGGCCGACTGTCTGCCTCTCAAGCAGTGGCTTGAACAAGAAACGCAAAGGCGTCGCCTACAAGCCAGGAAAAATGGAGCTACTCAAGCCGCCCGACCAGCTACTTCTGACCGGGAACATCGCAAAGAAGTGGGCGTTGTTTAAGCAGAAGTTCGAGCTCTTTTTGGAAGCAACAGCAGCGACCAAGGAGCCAAGGACTGGAGCTGCTAAGACGGCGCTGCTGCTAAGTGTTGCCGGCGATGACGCTCTTGAGGTATTTTATAACTTCCCTTTTTCGGCGCAAGAAAGCAAGAATGACTATGCAACGGTTGTGAGCAAGTTTGAAGCGTACTGTCAGGAGCAGCAGAATGAGGTCTACGAGAGGTACGTGTTTCGCTCAAGGATTCAAGCGGAAGGCGAACCTTTTGAACAATTTCTACGCGACGTGCGAAAGCTAGCCCAGTGTTGCAACTTCTCAACACTGAGCGACGCAATGATCCGTGAAGAATGAAGGAAAGAAAGGAAGAAAGAAAGAAAGAAAGAAAGAAAGAAAGGAAGAAAGAAGGAAAGAGAAAGAAAGAAAGAAAGAAAGAAGGAAAGAAGGAAAGGGAGAAAGAAAGAAAGTAAAAAGAAAGAAAGAGAGAAAGAAAGGAAGAAAGAAAGAAAGAAGGAAAGAAAGAAAGAGAGAAAGAAGGAAAGATAGAAAGAAAGAAAGAAAGAAAGAAGGAAAGAAAGAAAGAAAGAAAGAAAGAAAGAAAGGAAGAAAGAAAGAAAGAAAGAAAGAAAGAAAGAAAGAAAGAAAGAAAGAAAGAAAGAAAGAAAGAAAGAAAGAAAGAAAGAAAGAAAGAAAGAAAGAAAGAAAGAAAGAAAGAAACGCAATATCTCTCACATCCCGGTGGAGACCTGAACCGCGCCTTAAGGAAAGGAAAACGCCCTTGTGACCAGTTGTGGCTGATGGCAGCATCCTGGCCAACTTGAGTACCACCGATTGTGGGCACAAGGGGAGGAGATCGATAGGGGCCCAAGTGAGCGGATGTGTTTCGTATCGGCTCCGCCAATTTCTGGTTCCTGTGTCCAGCTAACTCCTTTCTAGAACCCACCAAGGCCTTCAACAGGTCCAGGAAGGTACGCGCACCCTAACCGCTACCATCTTTGGGATGCGCCCGATGATCTCCGTGGACTACCCGGTGAAATCGTCTCCGGCCGTCCCGCCGCTGCGCTAAGCCTCGCCTCATCGATGCGAGCCTCGACGACGCGCCGGGTTCCAAACTCCCCAACAGCAAAGGAGGAGCCATTGGATGCAGAAGCCATGACTCCTTGGACTACAACCCTGCTGAGTAGCAAGCTATACGCCCTGCTTATCGAAATCGGACTCCGGGTTCAAATTCTCCCCAAAACACTCCTCAACGACCTCGGTTCAAGCTAAGCCAAACTCCAGCAGCACTCTCCACCGGACGCTGCACACTGGATTGGATTGGAAAACATTTATTGCGTCTAGAGCAGGTGGCAGGACACACGTACTAGATGGCCGCTAGCCCATGGCTGGCGGTGACCTCATTGGCCTGCTCGACTGCCCGCACTTGAATGTTGGGGTCGAAGCTGACCAGCACGGCCTCCCACCACTCGGGAGAAGGGTGTTGTATCAACTCCGCCGGAGGCGGATCATTTGCGCAATTCCACAGGATGTGGACGTACATACGTGGCTCTTTCACCACATTTATGGCAGTTTGAGCATACTGCCCAGAGCGCGTTTGCAGTCAGCGCCATGTTACTTCCTGTGATTTGTTAACGATTTCTTGGGAGGGGGATATGCGTGCCTCTCTAGCCGAAAGTGATGGGTGATATCGTGAATTGAGATCAACCCATACCTCGTGAAATTCAGGTCGGAGGGCGCGCTCACTGCCCGGTCGACAAAACCTCGGGCTTGCACGTGAGCCGCCTCGTTCCCTGGATCAGACGAGTGGGCCGGGACCCTGATCAATTCAAGTTCTGTAATCGGAAGGGGGCGTTTTGAAGGATGCGGATTGAGGTAGATGTGGTACCGGCTGTCGCGAAATTGTGAATGGCTGTTTTGGAGTTGCTGAATATAATACCAGCACGCGTGTTCGCTATAGCTAAGGATATTGCCGCTTCCTCCGCCGCCTCGGAGGAGGTAGTTTCTATCGACGCGGCCGCTAACGGGGCGCCGTTCCCGTTGTGCGCGACCATGCAGTGCAAACGCTTTTCTCGGGGTTTGTCCGTATTCTGCTGCGTCCACGTACGCTACGTTGTCGTGTCGACCGTATTTTGTGTGTAGGGCGCGAGCTCTCGCTGTGCGTCAGCCTTGGTGGTGCGCGGGGTGCATGTTCTTGGGTAGGGGCTTAATCAAACGAGCTTTCCTGATGTGCGTGGGCAACTGCGTTTCCGCGTCCCTCTCTGGGAGATGTTCGCACATATTTAGTCTCTATACGATGGCCCTACCGACGCTCGTGTGAGTGAGTCGTCCGAGCTGGGAAAAGAGTTGCGCCTCGTACAGCTCCGAGAGTGTGTTGTGAACCCCAAGCACCAGCAACCCTTCCGCGGACGTACTCTGCGGCAGCCCAAGGGCCGCCTTGTAGGCCTGCCGGATTGTAGCTTTGACCTTGCTCCTTTCCACGAGCTCCAGTTGCAGGTAAGGGAGAGGGTAGACGATCCTGCTCAGCACAAAAGCCTGCACAAGTCGACATAAATCCTTCTCTTTCATGCCTCGTCTTTGGCTGGAGATTCGTCTGATTAGTCGCACAGTCTGATTGACTGTGGCCGTGAGTCTGTAGATTGTTTCGGTGTTTTTGCGATTGTTCTGTTTGTAGAGATACCGTCAATAGTAAATGGAAGGCAATACTAACGAAAAAATTTAACCTTTTCCCCCCCATTCATGCATCCTAGAATACAAGTGTGCAGCCTAATTGTGATTTTAGGAATTGCACTGTGGACCCACAAAAATGGACCACTATGATTTCGATTTAAAGATATTAAAGTTTTTTGACACAAAGTCGCCTTCCTTTTACTTTTGACGGCAATTGCACATGCCCAGTATGCGTATGGTTTGGACCTCCCTGACCAGAAATCCTTGCACATATACATTCAGAGGGATGGAACCTCTCGATCCGCGTTTAAGGAGACAACGCAGCTGCTACGCATGATGCTCGAGGTGGTACAAAGAAGTAAACTCCCCGCACTGCCGGCGGGGACGATCCGAGTCGTGTTTCGCCCGCGAGGAGGCCTCTCCCTGGAAAATCTTCCAGCTCCAAATATCCTGCAGGCACTTCTCTCCGCACTGAGCTGCTCACTAATGGGCGAAATGCACATCAGAGCTCATCCCACCAACAACACCTTCACAGTGATGGTGGTAGCGCAGGCAACAGTCCTGGCTTTGGTGAAAATACAGGAAATTATTTTAGAGGGTAAGCAACACCCGGTAGCCGAGGACATCGCGGCCCCTCCAGCGGCCGTCAAACATGGGATTTCCAAAGCATACTGGAATGAAACACCAGTGCGAATCCTAAATGATGTGCAATACCGAAACCGTAAGCTAACATCATAGCAGCCTTACGCATGGGGTAAACAGAATCGGTTGTAATAACCTTTGCCTCTAGTACGATGCTTCACACTATTAAATGTATGTGTGTGGTACAGTGTTGCACCAAGCATACGGGCAGCCCTGATGCTTCTACGAACTGCGGGAAACCTGGTCACAGGTACGACGTACGCCCTCTCCCAAAAGCTTGACTCTGCCCGCGGTGTGGCGAGAAGCATTGCACTCAAGAGGCCCCTTGCACGCTGAGGTTCATTCTTTGTGCTGGGAATCAACTTGCCGTTACAGGCTCGTGCAAAGCCAGGACCCCCCAGCCTCGACGACAGACCGTGCTGAAATTCAAGCAAGCAGTGCCCACGCCAAATGACTTTGCACCGCTAGTACATCATCAAGATTGCCAGCGGGCCTAGACCGAAATTACTACTATACCCAAAACCTCACAGCTGGAGGAAGAGATAGATCTCCTGCGGGAAGAGGTAAGGCATCTCAGGCCAGCCGTTAATTCTATCCCTTTCACAGTTAATCCACATTCTTTTTCACAAATACCCGACCATCTACACCCATTCATTATTCACAACATCGCACGAAACACGGACAAAAGGGGGAGAATCCACAACACAAGCGCTGACTTCAACTGAAATTTATTACGGGAAAGGAAGAGTATATATACATCTTCGAAAGAACAAACAAGCACAAGCAGAACCGTCACAGCTCTAAACTCTAAGCTTGTAAAAGATGGTATATTGGTGTCTTGTATCCGGTCAGCCGCTCACAAGTCCTGAGCCCACCTGATCAATGATAGCTTGTCTGAGCAGATGGCTAGGCTGAAATTGAGTTGGTACCAGCATCACCTCATAATACAACATTTTGGGCGAGTTGGTTACCTACATTCATTATTACAGCGCAAAGACGGCACAGAACAAGAAGGGGACACAACAGCGCTGACTGTAAACTAAGTTTTATTTGAGACCAGTAGGGTTTTTATGCCACCTGGCGATCAGAACAGGAAAACAAACATACAAGAATAGCTGTAGGCACGCGCAAGGCTACAGTAACGGCGGTTATCCGGCACGTGTCAGATTTCACAATCTAGATACTTCGTCTCTTTCTGGGACAATGCCACTGATGGTGCGCTTATGCACTCGTTCTGCAGTCTTATAATCATAGCAGCTTCTATTATTTCTATTGTTAATGTGTCTCGGTGTTTCCCTATGACACTGCATTGCCTGTACATCGGTTTACATTTATCGTCGCTGTCATCTTCTGCGCTGCAGTCCCTGCAATGTTTGGCTACGTGGCCTGTGGTAGCCACACGTGCGACATTGTCACTGTGCTCTCTTAGCCTTTTGTTGAGACAGCGGCCAGTCTGCCCAATTTATTTTTTCCCACAGGACATGGGCAGTGAATACACCACACCTTCTTTACATGGGACAAAATGATCCCCGTGTTTAACTTAAGTGGCCTAGTGGTTTGAGCGCCCGTCTCGGCTGCGGGAGGTGGGTGGTTCTAAACCCACCGCCGGGCACCCACCGGTACAAAACGGTACAAACGTCCCCCGGCCTGGCGCTCGGCTTCCTTTAGGGGTGTACGTTTGGGAGAAGTAGAAAAAGGGCCACAAATTGGGCTTATGCCGCACGAGGCGGACTTATGGTTGCTTGGCGGGGGAACTTATCACTCATCCGTCAAGGCAACTGTTTGGTCTAAGACCCTTTTCCCAAGCATTTCACCCTAGAAGAGCCGAGCACCAGGCCAGGGGAAATCTTGTACCCATTAAATAAACCGGTGGGTACCCGGCGGCACTGGGGATCGAACCCAGCACCTCCCGAATGCGAGGCGGATGCTCTACCACAAGGCCAAGTTTCGGTTGTTTAACTCCAGTTAAACACGGGGATCATTTTCTCCCATGTAAAGAAGGTGTGGTGTATTCACTGCCCATGTCCTGTGGGAAAAAATACATCGGGCAGACTGGCCGCTGTCTCAACAAAAGGCTAAAAGAGCACAGTGACAATGTCGCACGTGTGGCTACCACAGGTCACGTAGCCAAACATTGCAGGGACTGCAGCGCAGAAGATGACAGCGACGATAAATGTAAACCGATGTACAGGCAATGCAGTGTCATAGGGAAACACCAAGACACATTAACAAGAGAAATAATAGAAGCTGCTATGATTATAAGACTGCAGGACGAGTGCATAAGCGCATCATCAGTGGCATTGTCCCAAAAAGAGGTGAAGTATCTAGATTGTGAAATCTGACACGTGCCGGATAACCGCCGTTACTGTACCCTTGCGCGTGCCTACAGCTATTCTTGTATGTTTGTTTTCCTGTTCTGACCGCCAGGTGGTATAAAAAAAAACCCCTACTGGTCTCAAATAAAATTTAGTTGACAGTCAGCGTTGTTGTGTCCCCTTCTTGTTCTGTGCCGTCTTTGCGCTGTAATAATGAATCACCTCATAACAAGAGCGTGTGAAAAGCTGATGAGATTGGTAAAAATTGGCGCAAGAAAGCAACAGGTTCCCAGTGATCCAAAAAAGGTTGCTGCTGTCCCGCATGTTCATAGGTTGGCCCAGGGGTTAAAGAAGATAGGGGTCAAATACGGCGTGAAGGTTGTTTTTTCCGAACCAAATAAGTTGAGTGGCATTTGTGCACAACAAAGAAGGGGATCTGACATTATCCTACGTGGTAAAACGGGTGGATGTCAGGTCAAGCATCGACCGAAGTTCATTTCATGCAGTGTTGGAGTTGTTTATAAGTTTCCGCTTTATTGCGGTGCCGTGTATATTGGCCAGACAGGACGACGCGTTAATAAAAGGCTTCAGGAACACTCCAATTCCGGCGATAACAACTTGACAAAGGCGTGTGTTGACCTCGCACTGCACCGTCATTCTTGCGGTTGCACCCCGGTATTTTCTGCCACAACCATTCTTTTTAGACATAAAGACCAATTAGCTAGAGAAATAATGGCAGCCTATCACATGCATAATTCTCGAAACACTTGTGTCAGTCGGCCTTCCGTAGTGGTGTCACAGAATGAATTCAATTTCCTCAAGGGTGCTCATATTGATTGATAGCGCGATTAAAGACGTGTCCAGTGTTACCTTCCTCTGGCCAGAGTTTGTTTTTGTTTTTGTTGTTCAACATGTGCTTATTAGCTCACACCTTGTATGACGGTTCTGTTCGTGTTTGTTCTTTTGAAGATGTATATGTACTCTTCCCTTCCCGTAATAAATTTCAGTTGAAGTCAGCGCTTGGGTTGTCCATTCTCCGTTTTTGTCCGTGTTTCGTGCGTTGTTGTGAATAATGAATAAGTACCAACTCGCCCAACTTTCTTCACTCATCATCCACACCCCCTCCACAAAAGAAACGCAGACAAGACGACATTCCAGACATGGATTCCAAATTCGAAAACTTTTACCAACAGCTGGAAGTCATTATTCTGGCTCAGGCTCAAACTTACATTGCAACCGCCATCACTAAACTTACAAAAACGTTTATTAGTCAGGTAACCACAGCCAATCTACAATAAATTCCACAAATAATTGCTGGAATGCCTACACACACTTCAACCAGCAACCCCATACCAACTCCGATCCTTCACCCCCCCCCCCCCCACCAACATCGCCCTTTTGACGGGAAATAATCTCTAATTAGGCATCCTACAATAGAACTACAGGGGGGTTTAACCACAAATGAGACTCCCTGCGGTACCTCCTCTCTGTTTCCTCCACATCCCCTGATGTAGTAGCACTCCAGGATGCTGACACAAATTTATCGTCTCCAGGATACGCTCTGGTACGCTCTGACATCACTTTAAATTCAAGGTTTACTACGTATGTTCAACCCTCCAACGTATGTTCACCATACACTCGTCATGTACTAACCTCTCCGGTAGCTCACACATTCCTAGAATTTTTCCCCTCCACTCACAGATCTCCCCCCCTCTTTGTCCTCAAATGTTACCTTCTTCCAAGGCAACCGGTCTCAGATATTGCTCTCATTAAAACCGCCTCCACTGCCGCAAACAAAGACCCCCTCATTATCTTAGGGGACCTTAACTGCGCACTTGTAGACTGGAGGTACAGCGCACCAACAAGAGAGCAGAAGAATTCTACAACACCCTTCAGATGCACAGCTTGTCTATGTGCAATGATCTGATCACACCCACAAGAATCGGAAATAATGTCACCTCCGACACCAGCCCTGAGCTTACTTTTGGCCTCACTCTTTCCAGACTGGTTTGGAGGAACTACTCCAAGGAGGAAAGAGTATCTTCACTAGCTGGAAAACCCAGAAACAGAATCAGAAACTTAAACGAAAACTGGCGCAACTACAGAAATAAATAGAGGAGCACAGTGCCGCACTAAGTAAACCGAACTCGCACCAATTATATGACAAATTGCGAGGCAATCTCTCCTCCTCCAAGAACCGGCATCTTCAACGCCATATGATAGACCCCACCCAAACTAAATCAAATCCGGCTTACACTCAAAAGACTTTCCTATAAAAATTGATATAATCAGCTAGCACTATTCGACCAACTTCAATCAAACTATACCACTGTGCACCAAGCAGTTTCATGTCCCGACTACATACGCCCCAACCAACCATTCCTCGACGCCCCATTGTGGGGGCTGAAGCAAAAGCACCCCTCATTAACCTCCGGAATTCAACCCGGGTGAGGACCAAATCACAAATGTCGTGCTCAGAAATCTAAATGACCGTTCTACTTCCCGTCTCACCGAGTACTTCAATGATTGCTGGGAAACGGGGGAGCTACCAGCTGAATGGATGCACGGGAAAATAATTTTCACCATAAACCCAATAAGCCAGTTAATGCCCGAACCTCCGTCACATTTCGCTCATTTCGTGCCTGGGAAAACAGTTTCAACATGTCATCCGCACCCGTCTTACTCAACACACGGAATCCCGTGGACTATATCCCCATAGCATGATAGCATTTTGAGCCCATCTCTCAGGACAGGACGCCCTGTGCAGATTCCACATGCTGTCATCAATGACATGTTACATGACACCACAGCATTCCTGGCAGAATACCTCATCAAAGCCTTTGACAAAGTGACGCACTGCGCTATCCTACAGGGCATCCAAGAGCTGCAGTTAGGGCCTATGACCTATAACTATATACGGGCCTTCCGGAACGGCCGCACCACGTCGCTGCATATAGATGATAGACAGACCCCCTCCTTCCCCCTTGGTAACACTGGCACCCCTCAAGGGTCAGTGCTATCACCCTTCCCTTTCAACCTCACCCTCATCCCCCTGGCCAAGGCTCTCATCCGCATCCCGCAATTGGGACACACACTTTACAAGGATAATATAACGGTTTGGACCACATATGGCTCGGATGGCGACCGAATCGACCATTCAGGAAGCACCACAGCTATATGTATCCACGCAGCAAGCAGTGGCCTTGCATGCTCCCCCACAAAGTAAGCACTGATAATCCGCTGGTGGCGTGTCCCTACCGCCCCCATCACGATTTATCTTCATGACTTTTACATACCGCAAACACCTAACCTTCGCATTCTTGGCCTCTATTTACAGGACACAGGGAAAAGCAACCTCATCACGAAGGCACTAAAACAGTTCATTTACTCTGTCATCCACCTTCTTAGCAGGATTACAAGCTCACGAGGTGGTCTAGACGAAGCAGACAGTCTCAAGGCCCGGCATGCCTTTGTGCTCAGTCGCATTCTCTACGCATCTCCTTACATGAACCTCTCCCGGGCGTATAACGTTAAAATCAGTGTTCTAATCCGCATGGTTGCCAAAGCGGCCCTCAACCTATCAACTACCAAACAGCGCAAGCACGGACACGCTCTTAAAACTAGGAATGCACAACACTATACAAGAACTTTTAGAGGTGCATCGACAGACACACTACCTTCGTCTAACTGGCACGCAAACAGGGCGGCATATATTGGACTCTGGGAATTCGCATACCCGCACAAGCTGCAGACTTAATCTCTCTCCCTCACCCCATGCACGCTCATCCTCAAACCCCTTCCTAAAAACGTCCACCCTGAATGCCATCAATCCCGCCGAGTCGCGTGAGTGAAATCTCTACATAAATAACATGTCACTTCAGAGGATGAGCGCTGGGTGGACGCAGCATGTAGTCCAGACCGTTCAATAGCTGTGGCTTACCATCCAGCAGAGCCCCTTTCCCCTCACCCACTTCATAGACCCCCCTGTACCACGAAAGAAGCAGAGGAACCTGCTATAGCATTACGCATCGCAGAAAACAATGCGGCTTATATAGTTAGCAATTCCAAAACAGCCATTCTTCGCCCGCGGAAGCGTCCATCCCCTTTCGTGGCAGATATTGGGAATGTGCTCCTAAATTCCAATAGGCGTATTGAGCTCGTGTGCGTACCGGCTCACTCTGGAAATCCCGGAAATGAGGTCGCCGATAACATAGCCAGAGGACTTATTTGCCAGGCAAAAGGCGCCCCAGCCGGGATATCTCGAAGGAGTGGTAAATACGTTCTCGGAACTTACACAACAAGCACGCCTTGTCCGTCGACTCTACCTCACTCACCACCCCCACCTATCCCACTCCCAATAAATCATCTGGAGGCTACTTCCAACCCGAATACTTCCCACCCCTCAGCTTCTATCCTACTTCCGCCCCGTTTCCCCAGAGTGCACCCTCTGCGGATAATCGCGCGCCACCATTGACCACATTTTCTTCGGCTGCCCTGCTGATCCCCCTCCACAGGGACAGCCCGCCATCAGAACAAGGGAGGAATTAACTCGAGAAACTCGGGAGCGATGTCATTGTTGCCGAAATTTCAGATGTCCGCTGCTTACGCTTGCATGCTGCTGTGTGTCGTCAGATGGCGCCAAACAATGCTTCGTGAGCTTCATGTTCGATGGCGTCGGTTTTCTTCCAATGAATAACCGTTTCTTCGCTGGAAACGTAGTGCCGTCATAGGTGACGTCATTATCGGGGCCTCTGCCCGTCGTTGTCCACTTCATAGAAGCCTGAACGCAGACGACGACTTTATTCGGCGATTACGCCATCATTTCAAATGCTAGAGCAAAACGATTTCGCAGGCTTTACCAGCACGTTTCGCACATTCGACAACCTTAAACTCATCGAATTCTGAAACCGCTTCAGTAGCCCTTTAAACCCCTATAAACCGCAACCGGAACAGGTGGCCTAAAGGAAGGCCCACGCCACGGTGAAAGAGTAGTGGCGCACGCACACGATTAAAAAAATACAATATTTTACAACCATTTGTCCTTAAAGTCACGGCCCCTAAAAGCAACTTTCGTTTTGTTTTTGTTGTCATTGGTATTCAAACTTTCACTTTGCTTGACATAAACACCTAATTGGCCACGATAAGTGCTATATCTTGTTCGCCAGTAAAGTTCCGTCCTGAAAGCACCTTCAACGGTAAGTATATTTTCGCTGTGCAGTTTAAAAACGATATTTTTCCTAAATGTGCAATTTTTCGTAAAAATGCGAGCTTCGAAAAAGAACTTAAAATCTCGGCTACCGTAATTTCTATTGAAGACACTGCCCCGCCGTTAAAACCGCTTGCTGCAGAAGTGGAACTTACTTTCACCTTCAATGCGATGTTCGGCAGTGCCAGTTCCTAGTAAGTTTCACCTCTCATTTTTCTATTCAAAAAATATATATAGTGCTTTGTTCTTTCCATGGAAATGCGCGAAAATAAGCTGACCAGTAAAAATAAGTGGCATAGGCAGCAATGAATTTAATAATACCAAGCTCTAGTGAAGAATAAATGCATGCTCGAAATGCGTTTTCAAATGCCACCTGAGGAGTTTCCACCAATCACTGACCTAGCTTCGTTTTGGGGAACAATAACGGCTCGCTAGGCCAAGATTATAGCGTTTCTTGCAGCCGTCTTCGTTGTGGTTCTGCTGTATTTTTGACATCATAGCAGGTTAAAAACAGCAAAAACAGCTATATGCCTGTTTGGCACTGCGTTGTGTGTCGGAAACGACGGTTTTGGACATTTCCGGCGAGATCTCGCACGCCACCTTCGCAAAAAAAAAACCTTTCTGTTTCCCCATTTCCACTGTGCATTTCATAACCAAACCAAGAAGACACGTTGTTAGTTGATTAACATTATATAACCAAAGTCCAGAAAGAGATTTTTTATCAGAATCAAAATTTCTTTGCCCCTCATCACCGAATATATTAATGGCAGAGAGTGGGAGGTACAAGTATGGAATAGTACAAGCGCAGGCTTTTTCCGCGGTCACCCACCTCTGTAGTTCAGAGTCCATAGTGTTTTGCTATTTAGCGAAAATCGCTGGTTTCAAACTAGCCATTGCGGCCTCGTTATCACGAAGGGGAAAAGCAAAGAACTCGTTGAGTTAGTGCTTGTTACCTAACACTGGATGGTCTTAATCTGCGGAGGTTCACCACTGCCTCATAGCCCACGTGTACGTTCAGCCAAAAGGCAAGAATTACAAGTATTTGTGCTGATAATTGGGTGACTCGCTATACGTTCATCTTCAAACAGTGCAGTAAGAGGGACAGGTGAGACACGCGGTGCGGGACGCAGTGGTGTAGCACCTGTGCTGTCGTCTTTAATTGCCTGCGGTTTACTCCCTTCATTGCGCTGCTTCAAAATGAACCACTACACTTTCGATTCCTGGGTGCTGTCTGAGTACATCGCTGATTCCGTGTTTTATACTAGCTCAAATATGGCAAAACATCGCAGGAAATGATAACTTATTACAAATCTTTTAAGTGTATTTGACGCAAACCTTGTGGTCAACGTTTTCTTGCTGGGTGCGGAAATGCATTCTTTCCTTTTTATCGTTACATCAATTTTGTTTTCTATTTCTTCACATTGTGACAATTCACGGCATTGGCAGCACGCCGCATTTAATCGCCATACTTGATTATGAGTCCTATTAGTCTGCCCTGCTACGACCGGTATCAGGTGCTGACATCAATGCAGCCTGCGTTTCAAACCGACACGACACCAAACGTTGTCGCGCGTTTAGCGTCGGGATTGATGCTTTTTATTGCTTAACAACCACCGCTGATCTTTTGAGAGATAATATCTGTTTGGATTTTTTCTGTAAAACTGTGTTCTTTATCTGCCAGCTTGATAACCAGGCTTTGCTCCCCAGACGCAACGCACATCTGTTGACAAAACAGCCCAAGATCCCGTATTACGCAGGTCAAGACAATCATAGCAATTTTTTGTTACAAATTTTACGCCACACACGCTTCCAGCGCAGAAAAAAAAAGAGTAGCCATCAACGGGCTGCGTTTTTGAGAACCACTTTTTCGTAACCCTCGCGGCCAGAAAACGAACTCTTCTTTCGTCTAAAAACAAGTGCATTCTTTTCACAAAACGAAATAGCCGGCAGCGCATCCACACAGGGCAGAACAAACTTGTCCTCGTGCACAGAAATATCTTAGGTTTGTCTTGAAAGCACAATAGACGTCGACATCTGAGAAATTCTCTTGGATTAAGGCTGCAACGACGTCCTTCATCAGTAGCGTCCTGTCTGAATATTTTTGAAGAACTGAAGTAGAACATGCTGCGAAACTTATTCTTGCTTTTATTGCGACCCTGAAAGACAAATGGCCTGAACTATCATTTCCTTCTTTTTAACTCCTTTCCCGCTTTGCGGTGAAAAACACAATAGTAAGGCCAGGATTTACAAGCAGGTAGCTGATTCGACGCAAACGCAACACCTTAGAGAGGCTTAAAAAAGGGCGAGGAGGCGACGGACTCACGCTGACAGCCGGAGTGTTTCAGCTGCGGGGCACTCAGGAGCGTCATCGAGCAACGCGATGGCGCTGGCCAAGACCGGCATGTTACTGATCCTTCTGCTAGGTATGCAGTTTGTTTGTTACTTGTCGGATAACTTATATCTTGCCCAGCAACCAGTAGTATTCAGGCCTAAGGATGTGTTTAAAATGCGAAAAATTCAAAAATTAAAGACACTCACAGCGCTGGACTGGCAATTGTCACATTCTAATGGTACCTAACCACTCCCGGTTTTGCTGCAGATTTATGGCCTCATGAGAGTGCAGAAGTATCTCTCTGGAAAGATTTATGTGCATGTTCGAAACACAGGCGACTGAAAATATTGCGAGTGCTTTATCACAACATTTTTCTTAACGTACATCGCAGCTTGAATTCGCAAGCATATAATAAAGCAAGAAAAGTGCTAAATGCGCTTGGAATTGCTCCCCATATGTGCACGGTTAAACGCAGTCACCTTCGCAATTTCGCCGTCGTGGGATTAATGCCTTGGTGTTAAAACGCAACTTGCACGAATTCACAGAGGAGCAAGTTCACCGACTAAGGATGTTGATATGAACAAGCTTAAATCGGCGAGAAGTCGAATAACTCGAGATGTCAGCCGTCTTGCAACTTATGACTTGGGGTGGAAAGCATTTTGCAGATTCTCTCAGGTCATAAATGGCAGTTTCCCAATATCCCTCAAGAGAAAAGTATGCAACAGTTGTATCTTACCTGTACTCACCTATGGGACAGACTTGCGAGGCTTACGAAAGGGGTTCAGCTTAAGTTAAGGACAACGCATCGAGCTATGGAAAGAAATATGATAGGTGTAACGTTGAGAGATCGGAAGCGGGAGGGTTGAGTGAGGGAACAAACGCGAGTTAATGTCATCCGAGTCGAAATCAAAAGGAAGAAATGGGCTTGGGCAGGGCATGCAATGCGATTGCAAGGCAATGCAAGGCAACCGCTGGCCCTTAAGGGTAACGGTGTGAATTCCAAGAGAAGGCAAGCGTAGCAGGGGGCGGCAGATAGTTAGGTGGGCGGATGAGATTGAGAAGTTTGCGGGGATAGGGTGGCCGCAGCTGGCACAGAACAGGGTTAATTGGACAGATATGGGAGAGGCCTTTGTACTGCAGAGGGCGCAGTCAGGCTGATGAAGGTGATGAGGAAGTACCCTTAGGTTCACATTTTTTTTTATCATTTTTGCAGTGCTTGAAACATTCGTACAGTGCTCAGGAAGAAGCCTAAATGAAGGTAAGACCTAAATCTGCGCTAATTCCATTCCCTTTCACTGAAAGTGACAGTGACGAGAACTTGATTTTGGCCTTGATCGATGGATTAGCGTCGTCTAATAAAAACGAGGCTGCCTTTACTGAAAACAAAGCTTTTGCCAGCTAGAAAATATCAAAAAGCGAAATATAGGTGTCGCCACCACTCGCCGCTTTCAATAGACAACTTCAACAATGCCAACACAGTGCCTTAGTATGTGGTTCTCTGAGACTAGGCTGCAGTATTACCCTCTGCCTGCCGGTGACCCCGGAGTTCTTCTTCTTCTTGATGCCCTGAGTGTGACTCTAGTGGTGCGGAAAATATTCTGTTGTGAAATTCAACTTTCTAAGCAATAAATTCGCTTTTCCGGTGAACAAACAACAAAGAACTACAAGGAGCCAAACGATGAAGTTTAACAAGGAAAAAATTTTCATTCAGTTGGTTTCCTATAAACTGCTAACCTAAAGGACAGAATCCAGCAATTTTCAGTGTTTACGGCAGATAAATTTGTGTCTCCAGAACTCAAGATAATAATATATTTAGATTTCAAAGATAACAGAAAATGGGCGTATAGAAACGAAAAATATGAATCTTGAGAGATACTTTTACTTCCACGAAGATAAATTTACCTAGTTTTGGCGCTGAATGGTTCGATAATGCCGTTACCCTCGTACTCTTAGTCTAGAACGGAAATTTTGAAGTAGAAGTGTCTCATTTTTGATGCAGCACCGATTGTTTTCGCTTTGGATACATATCTCTGATTTTTGGCGATTCCTTCGTACTTGTGCTTGAATTAAGATAATTCTAGATATATGCCACCTGAAAAAAACAAAAGCACTAAAACCTTAAGACAACAAAGCATGCTGTCAAGACTTAGGTAAGTGGCAATACTCCCACGACAACTTGCTATGAAAATTGAAGTAAAAGCGCACCGGAGTGAAAACATACGGCGCCCCTTTTGCGTCGGACCAACATTATGACAGGAGCAGGCATAGAACCTTCGGCCCTAGTGGTCAATCAATTTTTGATACAAGACAGATAACCCCGCATCTAAAGCCGTTTACATCCTTGTTGCATAATATCATTATCACTTGCAGGAATATTTGACAGTCTGCAGATATATTCCAACCACAAATTGTTTGCTCCGCAATGGAATGTCGTCCGTTGCCACTTTTACGCAAAAAATCCTTCGGTCAATATTCGCAGACGGACACGAACGAAAAAGGCGAAGTTCACAAAAGCTAACTGGCGAACCAGGGCGCACTTATGACGGTGAAAGCAGCTCAGCCGGCGGAAGCATACCTGCCGGTGGAAGCAGTTCTGGCGGCGGAAGCAGCTCCAGAGAAATTCCTGGAGAAGGGCAGGCCGGAAAGCTCAACGCTGGCGGGTCGTCGGTTGTCCCATCCGATGGCGGATCTTCAGGAGCAGCCGGCGAAAGTGGTAGTAGCGGTAGCGGGTCAGGACTGCCTTTGTTAGCCGGTATTAGTGCTGGCGGGCCGCCCTTTGGCACATCCGGTGGCGGAACTTCCGGAGCAACCGCCGGAGTTGACAGTAGCGGTACCGCGTCAGGACGGCCTTTGTTAGCAGGTAGTAGAGCTGATGGGTCGTCAGTTGTCCCATCCGGTGGCGGATCGGGAGCGGCCGGCGGAAATGGTAAAAGCGGTAGCACCTCAGGACCGCCTTTATTAGCCGGTAGCAGTGCTGGCGGGTCGCCCTTTGGCACATCTGGTGGCGGAACTTCCAGAGCAACCGCCAGAAGTGATAGTAGCGGTAGCGCGTCAGGACTGCCTTTGTTAGCAAATAGTAGTGCTGGCGGGTCGTCGGTTGTCCCATCCGCTGGCGGATCTTCGGGAGCAGCCGGCGGAAATGGTAAAAGCGGTAGCAAGTCAGGACAGCCTTTGTTAGCAGGTAGTAGTGCTGGCGGTATCCCGTTTGGCACATCCGGTGGCGGAACTTCAGGAGCAACCGCCGGTGGTGATAGCAGCGGTAGCGCGTCAGGACTGCCTTTGTTAGCAAATAGTAGTGCTGGCGGGTCATCGGTTGTCCCATCCGGTGGCGGACCTTCGGGGGCGACCACCGGACGTGGTAGTTTCGATAGTGCCCTAGGACCGGCTTTGTCAGCAGGTGACAGCGCTCGTGGTGAGCGTCGGGGACAGTCAGAGTCATCGAAAAGCTGCTGAAGAAACACATCTTCGATAACTGCTACTTGTCTATGAGAATTAAAATCATTTTCACCCTGTGCGGCAACTAGTCCACACTGCGCTGTTTTAGCCATTCCCTGCTTATGGCGCCGTCTGCGTGTTTGATCTAGAGAGGTAGTAGGCCCTACACACTACCTGCATCCAGTAGCTCCCCAGGCAGCACAACAACATTGGACGAACGCCGGGCGACCATCGGCTAAAATAAGCATGAACGGTGGCCTTACACCGGCAGTTAGGCAGAGCGCTACCATTTCGATTCATTCGCCGAACTTTCAGGCTAGTTTTGGGCCAACGTACGGCAGATTTAGCGGCCAACGCAAGCCTAGCGTTCATTCCGCAACGTGGGCCAGTATAGATATAAGCATGGCTATCCAGTCTTGGAACAGTGGCATGTTCAGATTTCAAACATTGCTATTCAGCTTTTGAACACTGGCAAATCCAGCCTTGAAAGACTGGTATCCAGCTTTAGAGGATTGGCACATGCATATTAAAAAACCCACTGGCCAGTGAATGGTGTGCCATTCTATGTAGAAATATTCATAAATGAAGCTGCCAAAGAATTCAGAAAAAAAACGCGTATATTTCATCGAGTCACAAGGATCATGTTTCTACCGCACGCACGGTGACTCGCACAGCACAAGCCATCCTGGGTAGTAAGGTAAAGGACGGCTGAAGGGCATGTTGGCAGGGCAGATAGGAAAATCATTTCCGGTCAACTTTGCTGCTGAGCTAATGATTCAGGTTTGACAAGGAAGCTCAGCAAGCTGCTGTGGCACCGCTATAGCGTCCATAAAGTGTTGAATGGAGCCGTCACCCACTGATTTGATGAGTCATAGCGGAAGTAATCGTTGCACTTCTATAGCAAGAGGACTGTTGCATTGCATTCAAAACATTTCCTCGTCCAGCTCTCGCACGGTGAGCTTACGATATGTAGAACCTGCAGAGAGGTCCACGCTGCCGTGATCACCATAAATACGGGTATCATAGGACGAAAACCAAAATTGTTATATAACACTGAATTTCTTGAGGAGCAGTTTTGATGAAGACACTCGCTGCACATTTACACGATAATCTGTAACTGACGCTTAATAACTAACGCCACATTAATTGCACAAAGCATAATTTAAGTTACTATATTTGTCCTGCACCAAATAGCTTATTTCTAGTTTAATTCGCTGTATCGCAGCCCTAATGATCATATTGAATGCGACAAAAACATATTACCGTTAAATTGAAAGCAAATGAATATATTAATTTGTTTAAATATCATAACTGCATATCTCTATATTTCGAGCTCATTTTGTACCTTTTTTATTCCACTAAATTTAAGACAAAGAATATAGCATCTCCTTCACATGGGCTTTCAAAGAAAATTTCAAACTAAGCTTTTTTTTATATTGTATTTAAAATACGGCTTGCGCATCTTTCAACAAAATGTTGAACGCTGAACGCAAGAAAACCAGGGAACCTTGATTTCAGGAAAAAAATCAAGCACTTCACCTTCGTCGCCTCGAATCCTTGTAACACCGGACACGAAACTCTGACTTGAAAACGACTCGAGAACACCCGTCTGACAGTCCGAGAAGTGGGTTATTTCTTCGAAAGATAACTTGGGCAACATTAGTTCTAACCAGAAATTGCTGGTGCGCCTGCATGTGTTAAAGCCAAAGAGAAACAATACGTAAGTATTAGAAATATCTTTACTGACTGGTCTGCAGTGAAAGAACGAGCGGTTCTGGTTCCTGTCCTGAATAAGCGGTAGATGACAAGCGTCTTCCCGAAAGCGCCAGATGCCAGGTCACATGAATTCTAACCCGCTGATCGACAAAGCATTAAACATCTGGTGAGTGCAAGTCACAAAAGATAAAAAATAAAGTTCTTACCATTGAGGCAGGGCTACGCTACGCACGACGTCAATTAAGCCAGACAGTGCGCATTTAGTGTAGGTCCCCGCAAGCAGTCCTCGTCCTTAGTCTCGTTCTGTTTCTCTGTCAAAAAAAAAAACGGCAAGCAGTCAAAGAAACAGTCACATTCATTTCAACACCAGGATTCAAACCAAACCCACATTCATTTCCGAACGTATCTCAACGTAAAAGGATTGTAGTACTCAGAAATAAGATCTTGCAGGCCAGGTTACAGAACTGCGGCGGAGCTCTCGTAACATGTTAGATGTGGCTTTTCGCTTGCACATACTACAAACGTCGCGATCTCGAGCGTGCCTGCTTTCTTGTCGAGCTGCTTGTGTGCTGGCGCGCTGCCTGAAAGGGCGAGACTGGGAGAAGTGGTGGTGACATATGGGACTTGAAAGAGGGAGGGATGGGGGCCGAAACATGTGAAAGGGGTTTGGAATTCTCGGATAATGAGTCATGGGCAGCTGTAGACAAGACGAGTAAATGGAAAACACGAAAGCGCTGAAGTAATGTTGCAAAGAAAGAGGAAAGCATCATGTTCAGCAACCGAAACCTTTGAAGCGAAAAACGTGGAGCTTCGAGGCCGATTTCGCCAAAACTGCTTCAGACACCCGTTTAATATGTGGGCCGTGTAATTTGGCCTCTGTTAGCTCAAGATGGCTTAAATGTAACCATTAAAATAACAATATACAACAACAATTAAAATATTGGGCAAGCAGAATACGCGCTTTAATAGTTTCATACACGGTACCTGTTGGTTTAGTTTGGTTGGTTTATGGGGTTTAACGTCCCAAAGCGACTCACGCTATGAGAGACGCCGTAGTGAAGGGCTCCGGAAATTTCGACCACCTGGGGTTCTTTAACGTGCACTGACATCGCACAGCACACGAGCAACTAGAATTTCTCCTCCAAAGCAATTCGACCGCCGCGGCTGGGATCGAACCCGCGTCTTTCTTGTCAGCAGCGCAGCACCATGACCACTGAGCCACCGGGGCGGCGTTCACGGTACTTGTGGCAGAAAAGCTAGGTTAACATACGTCCACCAAACGAGAGTTGTGAGTAGATTCATTCACTGGTACATCGAATAATTATCTAGTTTTTGTTGTTCCGGAAGTTTTATCCAAAGACAACTGAAATTTTTGGAGTCCTTCATTATGCCGTCCCTGATAGTCTGAGTAGTTCTGGGACGTTAAACCCCCATAAACCAAACCGAACCGCCGCGGGTCTCAGTGGTTATGGCGCTCGGCTGCTGACCCAAAAGACGGGGGTTCGATCCCGACCGCGGCGGTCGCATTTCGATGAAGGCGAAATTGTAGAGGCCCCTGTACTGTACAATGTCAGAGCACGTTAAGAACTCCATGTGGTCGAAATTTCAGGAGTCCTTCACTACGGGGTCCCTCATAGCCTGAGTCGCTTTGGGACGTTAAACCCCCCAGGGACCAGAAACCAAACCGAACAAAAACGAACAAAATCATATTGAATATGGATTGGTAACTACTTCCAATGCTTTTCTTCAATAAAGTGAGGCTTGAAAGTAAAAAACAAATGCGCGAAATTAAATGAAGACGTAGACAAGAGCTATAGCTCTCGATGCAAATTAAGCAAACCACAATAAAATGCACACAAAAAAAACAAGAATTTGGAACATAACGTTTGGCAGGAAAGGAAGAAAACAGGAAATCAGAAAACACGGGAAAAGGCGTAATCGCATGGCGCTGCGCATGGAAGCGCAGGTGCCTAGCCGCGTAATCGCATGGCGCTGCGTATGGAAGTGCAGGTGCGTGGCCGCGTACAAAAGGTTCATGCAGCGCTCGTCGTGTTCCCTTACTCGTCCGTGTTGCAGTTTTGCGCTCTCATGTCTTTCACCTTTATGAAACCGGCCTAATATTCCGCACGTGCGAAACTTGTCATTCTACTTTAAAGCGCAACTCGGGTGTCCACTGAGATATGTGTAAGTGTTGCTGCATTTCCTTTCCTGAAACGCCAATTTTTTTTTTCGAGGCCACTGCTTCGTTTCTGGACGTTGCTGAAACTTCGCGCAAAGCTGGTTCAGCGAATACGCTCGCACTAGGCTATTACGTTTGATTCAAGATCTCCATTACGCAGACGCTCGCTACGCAGTCTTCCGGTGAATTCTCTAGAGTGAAGCAAAGAAAGAGCTTTTTCAATTAAAAAAGTGAAAGAAATGAAACTTACTTGAAGTTTTTTTTTAAGGGATCGCCTTTGGGCTTGTTTCCAGGTGCTCGCAGGAGCACAGCCTACAACAACTCTTTCAAATGCATAAAGCTCCATGCGAAACAGGCGGGTTATTAAGCCTGTAAATCGGAAAAGGGCATCAGTGCGAGCTCTATTTGAGCACTTCTAAAACAAGGAATATATTTTGCTGGTTAGCGGCTTCTCTAAGCCCTATATAATTACACGAATCATTACCACTGGGTTCCGCGAACGCGCACTTGTTAATTCCTATATTCGCGTGACCTTTTAAAAGAAGTTTCAGCGGTAATCTGTAGCCGCTTCTAGTTGTCCAGCATTCACGATAGAACTGTATATATCTATGATTGTTCGTCTGGATGGTGTCGTCGTCTGTGATGCGACAGACTGGTTACTCTGCGACGGAATATATACTGACAATTTATTGACCACCAAAGTCGTCGTCACGTCGCATCGTTGTGCCACCCAAAATCAGCAACCGGACAAAAAAAAAAACTCGACGGCAGCAGCGCCGTTTCTGCGTAGCAAGCGAATGCTTTGGAATGCTTCCGAATGCGTTCTGAAGTTGTGAAACGTCGCAGAACTCCGATGGGTCCGAAATTCATCCGAAGTGTCGAATACCTTTGACTCGAATGCTATTAAAAAGTCTGTAGCACGGGTATTATGACATAATTGCAGTAGTAGTAGTAGAGTAGTAACACAGCGCTACTACTCTAATACCGCTCGTATGCTAACAAATGGCACAAGACTGACCAAACTAACAGATGGCACAAGCTTCGCCAATGTTTTTCAGTATGGGTTTACCACTGGCTGAGCGATGACAAACTTACGCCACTATAGCCAGTTTTCTAGCATGACATACCTAATTCGGACAAACAGTAGGAAACTTTGGCTAACATATGGCCCATAATTGCCAGGATTCTAGGATGGCACTGGCAACAGTAACCTGCACATGGTTGCTAAGATTTTACTACGGCACAGACAAAGCTTGAGAAGCGACGGACAACCATGGCCATCATTACATGCGCTAACGAGTGATATACCAGTATAAGATACTCATCGGCAATTCTCGGCCTACTTAGGGCCACACTTTACGAGTGGATTTCTGTTATTGGCCCGCTGTCAGGTGCTACCTAGGTCCAGGTTTACTGAATTATTGATAGGCACTTACCAATGGATGCCGCGCACTGATGCATCCCGGCACCTCCGTTTTCCAAGAGGCAGAACTCGAAAATTCCAGTGCATCTCTGAATACCTTGGATAGCGATTATTGGACAGGCAGGTAATTTCGATTCCTTGTGGAAACTACACCCCAGTAAGAATACCCTTCTAAATATAAACTGCTGGCGTGAAAGAAGCAGGAGGAAAACAGGTCACTGAAACCATAAGAGAAAATTAAAGTTTACTGCTTTCACACAAACTATGAATTGAGTTGTGATAGCACATTACTGAGCTCATGCGTCTTCACCATTCGTTATCTTGAGCTTGTTACCTAGCGAATATCTGCATTATTTGGACTGAAACTCGTCCAGGGTACTCCCAAACAGGCCGGGCCAGCGCAAAACAATCGTTGCGCAGATGACACTAGCAGACACACTTACAGAGACTAACACAAAGATTTCTAATAACTAAGATAAAAATATTTTTTTCTAATTTTCTGCTAAGAATCAAGTAGTGTAGAACATTACGCAGCCGCCTTTATTACCGATCTAGGTCATAAATGCTTCCAAATTTCTTACTAACATAGATAAGTGATCAAACTATGGATCCTTAAGTTTTGTGCAATTAAGGACCCGTGATTTAAAACATGTCACGTCAATGCGCGCGTCCGCAAAGCGTTGTTATCAAATTCAACAGCGTCCAGGTTCAAAAAACATGGTCACGGAAGTGTGCAACGAAAAAAAATAGGTCACCACTCGTGACGATGGCTCCGCAATAACAGCAGGCATTTCATTTTGTTGGAATCGCCATGCTGAAGAGTAGACTGACAGCTTTGCACTGCAAAAAATAATCTGGGCTTTGCCTCAAAGCAGTGACGATGTTGTCCGGCTGCTGGTATCAGAACGAACTGCTTGCGTCCGACGCGCAACGACAACCTTTATGTGTGGTTTTTTTTAATTAATGCGGCTTTTCTTTACCAAGTTCCCTCAGTTGGAGTGCATTTCTGAGGAGGACCACACAGAGTTTAGTGAATAATTTCAGATATCTCGCATGCTTTCTTTTAAGGTGGAAAAAACAGCGCAAACTTAGACAGAAAACACAGAAAGAGGGGAGACACTACAAGCGCTGACTCGCAACTAAGGTTTATTAGAAAGAACAGAACACAATATATACAAAAACCACCCATGACTGCGTACGTCATAACAGATTACGTGCAAGCGTGCAAGATAATCTAAACAGAAGCATCGCGCGTGTGCACCCGGTTAAGTTTGCACTGTTTTTTCCACCATGAATTCACACCAACTAGCCCAAATGTCTGCTTTGCTACAGTTAATTTCTTTTAAGTTGGAAAAAAATGAACTATGCTAAAGTTAATTTCAATCCACCAAAAAGGCAATTATCAACACCGCTCTAAAACTCTGCAATTATATTTCTCCTTTAAGTTCATGTTAAATTGTTAGAAATAGCCATTTTCTAACACACATAAAGCATAGACACTATCTTTTACGCTTACACTAATGATAACATGAGAACTAAACAATTCTTAATCATGAAACTTGACGCATGAAACAATACTCTGATCTGCCAAGAAGTATACGCATATCCATGTGCTTCACAGATCTTCGTATAGTCCGCTGGTTTTTTTTTTTGTTTTTTTTTTTTTGTAGCGATAGCTACGCTGCGCCAGCCGCTTCGCGAGGTCAGCGTGGCTGCGCGCTGCGCCGTGGCACCACCGCTCCGCCAGCTGGGCGCATGCACGGAGTGACATCATAGCCAGCAGCTGGTGTGCGCGCCGCGCGCCTACATTACGTCATCATTTCGAGCCTTCAGCGTGGCGGCGCCGTGGCTGGACACAAGGTTGGTTACGGAGTTTGAGGAGCTTCTGGCGGCGCGGCGCGCCGGGGAAACCGAACGGGGGAGGAGTGGAGAGGGGGAGATAGTGAATCCACGTCCAGGGACGAAGATGAAGACGTAGCGCCCAGCGAAACGGAGGGGCGAAAGACTGACTTTGCAATTCGACTGAGCGAGTTCCACTCGGCCAGCTGCAGCTATGGCGTCACCCCAGGTTTAACCAGAGCTGAACCACAGCCAATTTTTTTTTTCGAATCAAGTATGTTGCGCTACTATATTCCAACGCCCCCATCCGCACTCTGAAAGAAAAAATTACCGACGATTACGTTACTTCCTAATGCGAAATTTGAGCGCAGCAAATAAGCTGTTTCACCTTTTCGATAGATTGAGGCAAAGAAATCGAGCAACACATGTATGCGCTATCACAGAGTTTTTTTTTTTTTCACACGTATTCCTTTAACAAAGATTCCACTAACAGTTCTTGACAGTCATGAAGGAAGCTTTGTGGTCGGAGAAATAGACTGATATATGTTCGACTTGGTACACCAATGCTTGATTCTCAAAGACGAGATCTATACAAGTGCCTCGCGAGGTTGTCACAGCCGTGGGACGCGTTACGAGCGAGAGGAACGGGATGTTCTCCCGCATAAGTGTTAGGAAATTGCTGTTTGTCTTTATGTCAACATTAAAGTCCCCCACTACTAACATCGGTGTGGATCGATGGACGGTTAATGCGAGTTGCAGGAAGTGCACGACGTCTTTCGTGAGTGCGGTAGGCGCGAAGTAGGCAGCTACTACCAGCAAGCCGTTGGGCAACTTTGCGGCGCACAGTTCGCCAACTTCATGTGACGTGCCAAACATTTCGACTGGTATTGCAGAGAGACCTGTGCGCAAGTAGATAGCGACTCCCGCCGCTCTGTTGTGGTCTCTGCGAGCACCACAGCAGTATAGGAAATCTATGATTTCGAGAGGCTCTTCGGGATCCATCCAGGTTTCAGCAAAGCAAAGTACAGAGGAATGGCGCAGAATGTGATCGTGGTGTACGTCCTTGGCATGTGCGGCAAGGGAGAGAGAGAGAGAGAAAACTTTATTTACAGAGGAATTCGGGGCACGCCCCAGGGTCCCCGCACGACCCCACTGCACTCAAGTGTTTATGTTCCGAAGGTCCATAACACTGGCAGCACGGCCGCTGGCGATGGTCTGCACGGCCGGGTCCTCCGAGCGCAGCAGGGTCTCCCAGTCCTCCCAGGTCTTGAGGTTCTCTAGGTCCCGCGGGGGAGGGTCCGCCGGGCAGAGGGAAAGGATGTGGAGGGAAGAAGCGAAGGGTTCTGGGCATAGGGCGCAAGCAGGAGTGGGGAAGGAGGGATGATAGTGGGTTAGGGTAAGGGGCGAGGGGAGAATATGTGTTTGTAATCTGCGCCAGAGTGTTGCGTGTCTGTTATCTAGGGAGGGGTGGGGCGGGGGGTAGAGCTGGCGAGAGGCTCTGTATGCCTGGGTCAGCTCACTGAATGAGTGCATGCGATCCTTCGTGAATCCCCGATCCGAGGCCACCTGAGCCCGGTTTAAAGAACCTCGGGCTAAAAGGTTGGCGGCCTCGTTTCCGGGATTCCCGGAGTGCGCGGGCACCCATATCAGCTCCACTTGGCGGGGCGGGGGGGCATCGGGCGAGTCCAGTATGCGAAAAACAGGGACATGGACTCGGCCTCGAGCAAAATTTAGAATCGCAGTTTTAGAATCGGATAAAATGTACCGGGCTTCCGTGCGGGTTATAGCAAGGGCAATGGCGGCTTCCTCTGCAGCCTCTGGGGACGTGTCTGGAAGGAGAGGTAGTGTGAGGAGGGCGGATAAAGAGGAGTCCACCACAGCTGCTGTCGCTTCATCACCCGTGCAGGCAGCGTCCACCCACACGGCGTCCGGCTGGGGGCCGTACGCTCGATAGAGTGCCTTCGCACGGGCTCTGCGGCGCTGCTCATTGTGGGACGGGTGCATATTCCTCGGGAGCGGCCTGATGAGGAGCTCTCGGTGAAGGGATCGTGGGATGGCGAGGAGGGTTGGGTCGTTGGCCGGTATTTTGATTCCGAGGGTGTCCAGGATATACCGACCTGTGGAGGTTTGTGTGAGCCTGATGTATTGGGCCTGTCGGTGGGCCTCCACCAGTTCCCCGATCGTATTGTGGAGGCCCAGGCCTAGTAATCTGTCTGTGGGTGTGTTGAGGGGAAGGTGAAGTGCTACCTTGAATGCCTTGCGAATCAAAGCATCCAAAGCGTTTATGTCATGTTTGGATAGGTGTAAGTATGGGGTAGTGTACAGCACACGGCTGAGGACAAAGGCATGAATGAGGCGACATAGGTCGCGCTCCTTCATGCCTCTATGACGTCCCGAAACCCTGCGGATGAGGTGCGATATCGCGCCTACAACCTGCTTGAGTTTCTTGAGCGTGGTGGTGTTTTTGCCATCGTTCTGGATGTGCAGGCCCAATACACGGAGGGTTCCAACCTCAGGTACCAGGTCACCATTCAGTTCAATGGCAATGGGGGAGCGGGGGCAGCGGTGGTTCTTAGGCCGGATGAGGAAGAGTTCGGACTTCTCTGGGGAGCAAGACAGTCCGATGGTCTGTGCGTAACTTTGGGTGAGGGTGGCTGCTTCCTGTAAGGTGTTCTCTATGTCTCCGTCACTGCCGTGAGTGGTCCACAGGGTGATATCGTCGGCATAAAGAGTGTGCTTCAGGTGGGGAATAGTGGCCAATTTTCGGGCGAGGGGGATGAGGGTAATGTTAAAGAGAAAGGGAGAAAGGACGGACCCTTGAGGGGTGCCGATACTCTGAAGAGTGTAGGAGGGGGAAGACAGAGGGCCGAAGTGTATCTCAGCTGTGCGGTCAGTGAGGAATGCTTGAATGTAGGCATACGTGCGCACACCCACATTCAAGGGGGATAGAGCAGTCATGCGTACGTTAAGAATGTGGTTGTGAATGATGAATCAAGTGCTGCCAGCGAATGACGCGTCCATTGGCTGTCTGCGTGTGTTACTGATGTGTGGTTAACATGTTAAGCTTCGCCTGTAAGAGTGGAACGCGACAGCGTCTTGCAACGCTGCCAGGGAGTCCACAGAACGCCATCGCCAATTCGGCTGTACGCCTTGCTGGACGGTAAATTTATTTTTTGAGGAAAGTAAATGTATCTCTCTCGCATATCTGGGTGGACACCTGCACCTCGCCGTAAGGGAAAGGGGGAAGATGGGAGTGAACGAAGACGCCGTATTAGCTAGACGCGCCTTTGTTCATTCCAAACCATTCAGCTGGCATTACGGAGTGGCTAGCGTGCTCGTATCGCACTCCGGAGACCCTGGTTCGATTCCCCAACTCGACCAATTTCGTTCTCGGTTTTATTGATTTATGCGGTCTAACTAGAAAGGTTAATTAGGCTATTTCATATTTATATTATTGTATTTCTATCCATCGTGTTCTGTCATTAACCTGTCAATTGTTGGAACTGTCTAGGATGTTCGACACAACGTATATGAAACGAGCAACGTCTTACTGAGTGGGGAAGTGCGTGGTGGTGGAGGGAACGCGGCTTCGTACTTATCTGTTTTTTTCAGCAGCGTCTTTTTCCGCGGACGCTGTTGTCGCTGCGGCGCGCGTCTTTCTTTTCTTTTCTTCTGACCGCTTCATTCTCCTCTATATTAATTAGGCTAATTGATGAATTAAGCAATTAACTAAACTCAGTCCAACTTAGTTGCAGCATCACTATACGATCCCTTTGATTGGTTGCATGGTTACTAGCCAAAGTACAATTGGCCCCATTTGAAATTCGCGCACTGTGACGTCACGAGCATTTCGACCAATTGAAAAGCGTGACATTGGGGGCGGAGCTGGTTACGAGGCCGACGCCGACGACGACGCGAAATCCAGGAACGGACGCCAAAGAGCTGCGCTCTAAAAAAAAAACTTGCGAGCTTATCGTGCCCAAGTGAGCGGCCACCGCTCACTTCGACCGGTCGCACAATGGCACACATGAAGAAAACGGTGGCTACATTCAACTGCATGACCTCACAGCTTTCCCTTCTATGTTAATGCGTAACCAATACTCCACGAGGTGTAACCGGGTCTTTAGGATGTCCCTGGCTTGACCTTGAGTGCAGTCCTCACACAGTTGAACGGCGCAGCCGAATGTAACTTGATGCAACCGCTGGTGAGGGACGGGGAGCGCGCTCTCCTCTGCGCGTGGAAAGAGACGAGGAGGCAGTTACGCAGAGGCCACAGGTGTAAGAATGCTGCGGGACGTTGAGTTACACCACCCCGAAGTGCACCGGGAGCGCAACGCGTGCGACTCCGTTCACGAAGTTAGCGGGATGGTTTCGACTTCGTTTCGCCGGGACCACCGTGGCCGGGACGTTACCGGCGCGCAGCATCTTGGCTCGCTGCCAAGATCTGTGCGGACAGCGGAAACGGCGGCACGAAACTGAGCTCGTTCAATCAGTTGCTCGCATAGCACAGTACACCCTGCGAGCCGAACACGAATCTTGTGTTGGGCGAATGTCTGGCGACGTTGCCATAATGTTGATATACATTATCAAATACATTGTTAACATACATTGCTAAGTCAGGCAGGACATGAACTGCAAAGCATAATCCATGTGTTAAACAGGTACAGCAGAATGGTGGGGCTAAAAATTAACATGCAGAAAACCAAAGTAATGTTCACAAGTCTAGCAAAGGAACAGCAGTTCGTAATTTTTAGCGCGGTGTTGGAAGTGGTAAGAGAGTATGCCGTAGTGACCGCTGATCCGGATCATGAGAGTGAAATAACAAGAAGAAAAAGAATGGGGTGGAGCGCATTGGGCAGGCTCTGTCAGATCATGAAGGGCAATTTGCCAGTATCCCTCAAGAGAAAAGTATACAACAGCTGTATCTTACCGGTGCTCACCTATGGTGCAGAAACTTGGAGGCTAACAAAGATGGTTCAGCTTAAGTTAAGGACAGCGCAGTGAGCTATTGAAAGAAAAACGACCGGTGTAACGTTAAGAGATCAGAAGCGGGCGGAGTGGGTGAGGGAACAAACGCCGGTTAATGACATCGTATTTGAAATAAAGAGGAAGAAATGGGATGGGCAGTGCATGTAATGCGAAGGCAGAATAACCGCTGCTCCTTAAGGGTAACGGAGTGGATACCAAGAGAAGGCACACATAGCAGAAGGCGGCAGAAAGTTAGGTGGGCTGATGAGATTAGAAAGTTTGCGGGGGTACGGTGGCCGCAACTGGCAAAGGACAGGGTTAATCCGAGAGACATGGGAGAGGCCTTTTACCTGCAGTGGGCGTAGTCAGGCTGGGGATGAAAAAGATGACATTGCGCCAAACGCTTCCCATGATGAAGCAATGCGTGCGGTTGACTCCGGTTTGCCCTTAATGCAAGACAGCGGATCATCCGCGATTGTCATCGGCAACTCTTTCAGTCTCTCTCGTGTGTTTTCCTGTGTGTGTCTTTTGTGCGCAATTCGTACCTACAACAAAACTTCAACAAGCATACTCAGAAACAACACCAAATCATGCAACGCAAGAAGCAATCGTTAAACCTAAACCTAACGTTGTCACCAGATGTGCCTACCACCCAATAGAGCACATGCATAGATTTGGTCTTTGAGCACGTCAAGATCGGCTGTTATCGCGTCAAGGAAATGTGCACTATTGCTGACTACTATACAGACCACAAAAGTGCCTTGATTAACACTGCGCCCGAAGTGAGTGAAAGCTATAAGCTTGATCTTTGCTTTGACACGTAGTCTAATGTATGTATATCCTGAGCATAACTAAAGTGAAACTTGTAGCAAAACCAATGGCAAACCAACAGCTAAACCAAGAAAAACCATGCTTTCAGACGTCTAAATTGGTTTAACTTTAGTCGAAACTCTGCTAATTTTTCTATTATTTTTTTTCTGTGATGGCTCAATAAAGGCTCCTTCTGAATTGGCTGTCGGTGGCCTGGCTATTCCTGATCGCATATTATGGCACGCGTGTTCGACTATGCAAGACTATGCTGATAGCGGGGTTGACCGCTCACTTCGTGGCGGTGAGCGCACGCTTCGTTCATTCAATGCCCCTTATGTAGCATTACAATACGATAGCACGAAAACGCAATCACGTTGTTTTACCGCGACAACAGTTAACCGCCCGTTAAGGGCCTCCACGTCACTAGCACCTTGGACTTATGGCACCTTGAAAAGCTGCGATAAGTGCAGGGGTGGCGTCACGAGGCTGCTGAATGTGGTGTCAGTATAAAACGGGCATACGGCACAGTGCGTTTTAAATTGCCCACAGGCCAAATGCTATCCCAAATCTAGGCGTAACGTACAGGTGCGCCAAAAGTAATACGGAGCACGCGAGCTGTGGCCGCACTGGAAAAAACTGCATGCCAGCGCGCTCTATCAGCAGATGCGCGGCAAAAAGCGAGGGTATGTCGGCACATCCGGATGACCCATATCGATAACTTGATGCTCGCGTTAACGCCGCCACGAGCGAAGTTTCGCTGCTATCATCAGTGCTCGCCAGGGACACTTTCAATACATCATGCAAGGGTTTGTTGTTCGTCCGCACCGTGTAGAAAGTGGCATTCGGCAGATTGCACTTTCTGCTTTTTCAGGAATGCCACCATTTTCGGCCTGCAAGACCATCATGGTTCGCTCTTCGCCTCGCGGTGAGTTTGTGACAATGAAAATAGTGCAAACTTCACGAACGACGCAGAAAGGGAAGACGAGACAGACGCTGATCTAACAATGGAACAATGGAACAATGGAATGGTCTTCTGTTTCTGCATTCTTCGTGAAGTTTGCGCTGCCTTTGTCGTGATGAACAAGCTCATGATGTGTCTGCCGAGTTTGTGCGCGAGCTATAGAATACAGACGCTTCGTCCGTCGCTTTGGCAAGTGTGGTCAACTTTTTCTTGTTTCAAGGAAGTGCATGAAAAAAAGAATAACATGAATGTGTTGCCTTCGTTGTTTTTATTATAAAGATAGGGAAAGCAATCTACGTTGGAAAGCAATCTACTACGTATCAGCCACAGAACGAGTCCAGATGACCTTTGGGAGGGAGGCTATCAAGAAGATGTGGGGCAACCTCCAAAAGCGATGTCGACTCCTTGTACGAATCTCTTCTTCGGCGCTTGACTTGTGCCGTCAACCTGCGTGGGGGCATTACCGGTTATGAAACTGTTCAGTTGCATAAAACGGCACATTTCGAGGTTATTTTTTTAACTGTCTCCTTTCTGCCACCCGCCGCCGCGGTGGCTCAGCGGCTATGGTGCTCGGCTGCTGACCCAAAAGACGCTGGTTCGATCCCGGCCGCGGCGGCTAGAATTTCTTTGGAGGAGAAATTCTAGAGGCCCGTGTACTGTGCGATGTCAGTGCACGTTAAAGAACCCCAGGTGGTCCAAAATTTCCGGAGCCCTTCACTACGGCGTCTCTCATAGCCTTAGTCGCTTTGGGACGTTAAACCCCATAAACCAAACCAAACCTTTCTGCCACCCATTTCTACCTTTATTT
Organism: Amblyomma mixtum; assembly: GCF_055824585.1. Lineage (NCBI taxonomy): Eukaryota > Metazoa > Arthropoda > Arachnida > Ixodida > Ixodidae > Amblyomma > Amblyomma mixtum. The sequence continues at coordinate 219,912,986 of NC_143013.1, read as the reverse complement.
GTATAACGTTTTGTTCCCCAGTGTAAGAAAGTGATTTTTGTTGAAAAAAATTGGTCTTTAATTATTAGCCCACTTGCTGTGCCGTGGAGCACCTACTTTTATCAAAGACAGCACATGCATGCTATTGTTTATGTTTTTTGGCATGCGTTCCTTAGAGCGAAGCCAAGTTTTCACCACATTTGCCAAAACCTGATCGAGCGCTTATACTCGTCAGCGCACAAGCTCGCCGCCATGTGCAGCACGAACTTCGGCTGTTCCGCAAAGATAATGCAGTTCATGACGAAGCATAAAGCGCACGGTGCCGATGGCAAACATTTCTGCACGGCCCGGACGAACAACACACCATGAGGTATTTTAAGCGCCCCTGGCGGGCAGGAATGGTAGCAGCGCAGCTTCGCTCATTGAAGCGATAACGCGAGCATCAAGTTATTGAAAGGGGTCATCCGGATGTGCCGACGCCCCTTCGCTCTATGCCGCGCATCTGCTGATAGAGCGCGCTGGCATGCAGTTTTTTTCCATTTCGGCCACCGCTTGCGTGCTCCGTATTACTTCTGGGACACCTGCACGCTCGCATTACGTGAGCTCCTTTCAGAGATTATACGTGTTTAGCCTAGCGGATACGTACACCGGTTTACTGGACACTTCCTGCGCACGCCAGTCACATGGGAGCCACTGCGCGTGCGCAGGAAGAGTCCAGTAAACCGGTGTACGTATCCGCTAATACGCCGCCGCTATGTTAAAAACGTCTATAAGCGTACGTGGCTAGACAGTTTTAGCTGAGCGTTTTTACGGCCAGCGGAGAGGAGCGGGCGAGCGGATACACCAGCAGAGAGGCGCGTGAGATATGGGTTTAGCCGGGCGGATCGCCTGTCTTCTCGAGCGAAGTGGAGTCGCTTGCTCTGCTGCTCCACCTATCGGTCTCAGTTCGAGTTAGAGTGAAAAGAATATCAATTAAGACTGTTAATAATGTGTTGAAACGTTTTAGTAACGGCAGATTGTGTTTTTAGTTGCTTGTTCGGTAAGTGTTGCGTTTTAGATTTACAATAGTGGCTGCGATCTTGAATACCCACACGCGCCCGCGCGCTGCCTATCACTCCACTGGAGAGGGCTTCCCAGCGGGCGTTATCTTCGCTCCGCAAAAATCCTGACCGGCCAAGCGACGTGCGCATGAGCAGTGGCGTCTGCGCTCGTACGCTCCTCTCCGCTGGCCGTAAAAACACTCAGGAAAAACTGCCTACTGTTCCGTGCGCTGAAAGGATGTTTCCAACATGACGGCCCACTTCTAAGGAGGACCCCTCGCTTCAGAGTAAAATTGTCGTTGATATTAGCTTTTTCAGTACGTTCAATTGCCATGAATGGGACATCCGGCTTTCGTTTTGCCTCACCTCACCTACAGGAAAATCCATGAGCGATAAATTGACTTTATTTTTTATTAAGAGTGGCGATTGTGCCCTCCTAGGCCTAAAGAAAAATACCGGTTTTGTTGAAAGAATTATTCCTTTACAAAAACAGATGGCGTTTGTAGGCAGAAGTTATCACGTCTGCGCGCATGTGGTAAGCGGCGAAACTGTCCCGAAAAAAAAAAACTCTTCCATTTAGCGTACGTATGCCTGCATATGCTATTCTAAAACCACCTAATATTGTTTCAGTCTTCAGCGCGTATACAGGGTCTGTTTCTGCTCTTTTACAAAAATATCTATGTACGCCACAGCAGGCGGCAACCAGGCGACGATGAGGGGAGGAACTTGTTTAACGCACTATCCTGATTGGCTGAGGAGGTGTCTATCTCCCACAGCGGTGCAATAAACTTCTGATATTGGTTTTCTGTGGCAGTCTCAACTGCTCGATGGTAGTGATAGAAACACTGTACAAGAAAGAATTTGCTACACATCGGAAGAATGCACCATTACCGTCAACAATCTATAACAGTACCTTAAAATTTTCCAATATTTCAATTTTTTGTCTGCTGATACTGTGCCCGTATTTTACATCATTAGTTGTTTATACCTTAACCACCTACCCCCTTCTCCCAACACTTACTTACAGCCCGTGGTAAGAGTCCGCATTAAAATGGCGTCATCGCACTGCAATGTCACAGAACTTTCTAGAGTCCTTCGTGTGCACGACTGCTGCCCAATTTATTTAAGCCTTGTCGACGTGTTGGCCGACGAAGTGGCGGCGGCAGTGTACGGCTCAGGCGAAAGTACTGAACGTTCCGCCTGGCGCCTGCCGGCCATCTCTTCTTCACCTGTACACGAGTGCGAGTGGCTGCAATACCGGGTCCCCCTCCTAGCCCTCTAGTCGATAAGAGAAAAACTAAGCTAACCTTGGTATCTACATAGATAGCGCCTGTTTCATTATCTGCATGTACAAATATGTACTACGCAGTCAGTTTACAGTCTCGGTCGAGTCCGTAGAATCTAATAGTTGTGGGAGGGATGGCTGCAGGCACGTTTCAGCCTAGTTGCTGAGTCCGAAGGACATTCGTACAATCTGCAACAATGGAAGCGGCTTTGTGTATCGTTTCATGACTGACGCATTATATCCCCCTAACTTACCAAACGTCCCTCATGGAACCTTTAAACTCCGCTCCCCGAACTGAACCCCGAAACACATTTTCTTTTAGCATTCTTTCTTCCTTATCCTCCTTGCACCCGCAGTCGGCAATGAAACTTGCCTCTTATAAGGTGAACGCCCTTAACCTTTTATATTTGTTACTTTTGTGGTCGTTGAAATTAGGACATGAACCCAACATAAAATAATAGTTTCGCTCGCAACGCTTCTGAGCTCATAACACAACTATAATATCTGCCAGCAACGGACGCAGCCCAAATAGTTCCGGTAATCTCCCTTCTCTCCCCACCCCTATCCCTCCGCCCCTCCGGCTTTCCTTTTTGTCCAGCCAGGAAATATGCAACGGGGGCCGGCGTAGAATTCGTGACACAAATAATACTACTTCGCCCTTCTGCTCAGTAAACAATTCGCAAATCTCAGTTGCGGTGTCATGCCACCTTTTTATGCGTACATGTAGGAATATAATTTTATTCTTGTTTTTTTTTCTCTTTCTATATTCCCTATCAAGAGAAACCAGCAGACACTTCCTTGTTGTGATAGAGGCGTTTAAGAATTAAACATTCTCACTCTCAACCACTCAGGAAGCGCAGAAAGTGGACAGTCAGATCCGGAAGTTTTTAGCAACATCAAGCATTCATTATCGATCGCAATCATATTTTCTCCAAGTTACGGTCTTCATGCGCTTCAAAATAGGTCCCTTTCACGCTTGCCGAACGCGAAAACAGAGAGATGCGCGTGCTTAAGAAGCGTGATTCTAAAGCTTGAAAAACAAAAAATATGAACGCTGCGCTTCCACTACGCATCTGAAGCATTAACGGAGTATACGTCATTCGTTGCCCATGGTATTTATTAGTGCAAAGTTGCGCTTAGCATGACATGCAACAGCAGCGGTGACGATGCTCTGCTTCTCATTTTATTGCTATTGAATGTGGCGTTAAGAACGTGTATACTACATAGGGGCGGCATGAGGTAACATTGCAGAGTATATTTATATCAAAAGAATTATCTGCTCGACTACTTGGTATTCTGACAACATTCATCTTATTAGCGCAAATGCCAGCGCCCTTGTTTTTATTTTTCTGTGGTCCTCTAATTTGCGCTAGGTAAGATGAATGTTATTGCAGAGTATTTTACTAACTCTCAGCAGCGCAAAATTCCCTGCATGCATTGTGAAGAAAGATATGTCCACATATTTCACGCAATCGCTCGTGCACGAAACACACGGCCCATATCACCTCATTGTACGCAGGCGACCCGATTCAAAGAAAGAAGAAACCGGTCTTTTGTTTCGGTTACATCGTAACCAGCGGGTGTCAACTAAATGCATCAAACTATTTAGCCTATTTTGCCTGTTTTTGTGGAATGCTCCTGCGCAGTGGGTTCATAGGTTCTCGTCTGGGACCGAGATAGGGCAGACAAACTGATATAAGTTGTCTTCTCTAGCTCCGTACGTTTTTTGCGCTGGAAATTTGACTCATAGTGTTGAAATAACGTTGGCGCGCATAAACTTTCCAAATATTTTTTAAGCGCTCAGTGCAATCTAAGAAAGTTGTCTGAACGCCGAGATTATTCAGAACCAAAAGAATGTCACTTGATCAAATTCAACACCGCCGAAATTTCCGAAGAGAGGAATGCGGAAATGTCCGAGCTTCTTTCTGATCTATTAACGCTTCGCAATGCCTGCTAGCTCAAAGCTGTGCTTATAATATGTTGTGACTGGTACACGAATATAACGAAGTGGTTTATGGGGGTTTATTGTCCCAAAGCGACTTATGCTATGAGGGACGCCGTAGTGAAGGACTCTGAAAATTTCGACCATCTGGGGTTCTTTAACGTGCACTGACATCGCACAGTACACGGGCCTCTAGAATTTCGCCTCCATCAAAGTTCTACCGCCGCGGCCAGGATCGAACCCATGTCTTTCGGGTCAGCAGCCGAGCACCCTAACCACTGAGCCGCCGCGGCGGCTCGAATATAACTAAATATAAACACTGCTTCATGTCGCTGAAATAACGATTTTTCTTCACCGTCAGGATGCATTATAAGTCCAATTTCAGTACTATCGGACTTTTTGCCTTAAGTCATTGTTTTTCTACCATTGTATTCTTAGTTTTTGTTTCAGTATAGTTGCTTTTAGTGTTTATTCATTGCTTCATTAACTGACTGGCATTCAGCGTTAGCGGCAGTTATCGCCAAACCAGCCCCCTGGTAAGCTTTCGCTTCGCTTTAACAACGTTGAAATTCGGGCTTGTTGGTTCATACTTCGAAGCAATAGCGCAAACAGGACAAGGTACCAAGAACGAATAGACACACACAGCGCTTCGCATTTGGCAGGTTCTGCAGGCACAACTACCGAGACACCGGCAGAAAAAGGTGCTGCGCTCTCCTACGATGATCACCTTTGCATCTAGGCTGGCGAGTCACCAGCGCATGCGGGCCCCATGCCAGCTGCATTTCCGTCCGAGCATGCTATCTCCAACCTCAATGGCTATGGACCTGCCAAAAACGTTCCCCTGGCGCTGATCTAGGGAAATTTAAAGGCTGTCAACTGCGTTGTTTCAGTAAGCGGCAAAACAGCGTCCTCTTCTAAACTTTCCTTTCAAATCTGGCAGGTGAGTAAAGCTACGCCGGCTGTAAATTTTTCACTTTTCCGGTTTTGCCACTGACTGCACCATATCTTCTTTGTGTGCGGCTTGCACAAAAAGCATCCGACACGATGGGAAATTTATAACTACTTCTACAGGCGAGGGCAGCTTTCAGCTTAGGATGATATGCTCGTCATTTAAGGATAGCGTCTATACAAAGGGGAACACAGTGAAACGCGAAACGTGGAAGACCCCTTCATGCAAGGTTGATTCGGCTAAGCAGCCTGATTGAGCATCGAACCCAGGTGATGGTTTGTTCTACCAGCAACTGTGTGCTGTGAATGTGAAACTGGTTTCTTTGGCGGCAACTGTTGCAGCATTGACTGTGTAAACTGAGGAACTATTGCCGGTCAAAGAAACGAATGAAAAGGCTGCTTCGCTGATCGATTACATAGTCTTTCATTGATTTCTTTTCGTCAAGGTACGGCTCGGTTCTTTCTACAGTGACGGCTAATCAGTCGGAGCTTGCTGGCTTACGATCACAGGTTGAATCGCTCTCTCCGACAAGAGCCTCCCAGGCTCACGTGATTGACAGGAAGACTTGGGAAATAAATGATCTAGAACAATATAGTAGCAGATGTAACGACGAGATTAATGGTCTTCCTGTTAAACCTGATGAAAACTTGTACTTTTTCCTGTACGACCTGGCCGACAGGCTTAACGTGCCGTATTTTCACCCAACAGATATCTCTGCACTACATCTACTGCCAACCAGGGGCAACTACATTCCACCTGTTGCAGTGCAAACTCCGACATCCGCAGTTAAGCACAAGTGGCTCGGGCTCGAAATGGCCTTTGCTATTTAGCACAGAACGAAAAATTTCCTCGTCTCTTTATCAACGATAACTTGTCCACGGTTAATCGCGAGGTGATTTGATGGGGCAGGTCCCGGGAAACGGAAAAAGGGTTCTAGTTCGCTGGACCAAAATGGGAAAGTCCTTTTATTTCTTTCATTCCTTTTTTATCCTTTTCTTGAATTCTTGATATTACCAATGAAACGGGGCTACCTTATCAAGCAGTACGAGCTCCGGCTGGTTGAAAATGATGGAGATATAAATTTCATGTAGAATATAGCCGCTCTACCCTCGTTTCTGCGAAATCAAATCAGGCTTAAAAGAAACATATGTTGCTCATTTACTAGCATACCGGTGCGGCGGTTTCAACGCAGGATTACTATTAAACAACAACACCGAAACGCTCAATGACACCGCAATGTACCCATATGCATTGCCTCTGGACGCTGTCGCACTGCCTGCCACAGTCGCTCATTACAGTTAACGGTAAGGGGCAGGCGCACGCGCAGGCGGTTCTTCTTGAGTTGCTATTTGCTGCTTGCTTGAAGTCTAGTGACTATGCAGGGCCTAATTCCCAACATTCAGTGCACAAAAAGCCACTCCGAGAGAGAAGGTAGTGGCGTCAGAGGAGAATGGCTAGCGGAGGCTGGGCGTGCAAAGCTACACTCCCTCGTAGTTTCTAGTGTGAAAGCACTTTTAGCATACAGACCTTAAAAATGTCCGTGTCTGGTGAAGCCTCTCAAGTTAGTCACGTCATACGGGAAATGGCGGGAAACAAACGAAACTTTGAATGAGGGTGGCCATGGCCAACATGGAGAAATAAAATAAGTATTGCCACGACTCGGTTTCAAATCCGCATCGTTACGAACAGATCAGCTTCGCTGGCCAATGCACGAGAGTTCTATGATAACACCGCAGCCGGTCACGCCTAGAGATGTAAAATTTCAAGTAATTTTGAATGGCATGAAAAAACCGTTTTTTTCAAGGTTTTTTTCATGAAAAATTGGAAATTTTGCAAAACGTGACAAAAACAGATTTATCTGCAACAACACAAGGATCAATAATAATGCTCCGAAGTTCAGTCGCATATGCAGTTATAGATGTCATATTGTGAAACGAGCTTCTTGTTCTATTGCACCGAGAAGATAAATAATGATTTGCACTTCAGGCGAATATGGAGATATAAATATCATATTTGTGGAACGAACTTCTTGTTCTATTGCACTGAGAATGGGAACATGAAAACTGATCTATAAGTCACTCTATAAGTCACTCCACGTTTCTGCACGTAAGTCACTCCACATTTTGTTAGATGGCAGTGCGAGTCCATCACGCTTGATCTCGTTTAGTATTACCAGAGTTTCAGGTGTTATTGTGTAGCCGTCCTACCCAGTCTCTGTCGCCAAGAAGCTGGGCGTATTTGGCTAAAACCGCTTAGGTGCACAGCAGCCTATGTTATTTATGCCGTGTGTGTCGCGCTGTAGAATTTGCAGTCATTTTGTTCTACTTCAGTCATGAGTTCAAATATTAGTGTGTTTTTAAGTCACGTCCGGGTCTTATATGTGACCTGGCCTTCAACCCGCTTGCTCGCAGCCCGAACATTTTAAAAGCCTGGCACCGGCGATGGCAACTGCTCTCCAATCATTCAACGATGCATGCTATATTGGTTTTCAAAGCAAAAACAAAAACCCAAACTGAAAGCAAGCTATCCTAAAAGCTTGAAATTGCATTGTGGAATTTTCGATGTTTTTTTCCATTTTTTCTCGTCTGAAAAAAACGAAAGAAACCGGTTTTTTTCCAAAATTGCAGTGTTTTTTTCAGGCCTTCACATCTCTAGTCACGCCTCGTGTTAAACCACAACACACTATCGCGCTGTGCATTGCACTTTCTCATCTTCATGAACATTCATCGGAGCGCAATTCACGAAAGGAAAAAAACGCGGTTTCAATCGGACTTTCTGGTATGTCGCGTTGGTGCCTGCCTGCAAAAATCTGCTTTTGCACAACATTTCGTGGTTAGCAATGCTAAAACACCAGCTTTTTTTTTTCTCTATGGCCACTGGGCTTTCTTGAAGTATGCGCTCTTTAACAATTATTTTCCCTGTGGTAATAACGTGAACGCCGAACTTACTGCCTGAGAGCAGCGAATCAGTACGAACCTTGTTGGACGAAGAAGTAGAGTGGTGGCCAATCGGTGATGTCCAAATCAAGCAGGTTTCCGACAGGATAGCCCAATCCAATGGCTTTGACTTGAGTGTCTCGGTCGTCGCTTGCTTTTACTCAAAACCACACGTCAGGAGAGGAAGTAGTCATGAGATCTGGGGATTTACAGTCTCAGATTATGTGGCCCAAAGTAGCTTTTTCGTCACAGAAGCAGCAATTTGGGCTAGAGATTTGAGTAAATATGTGCACGTACACATCTGGGTTGGGGAAGAAGTCGTTCTGAAGTCTTCACGATACCTGCTGCTCCCTCGAGAGAGAGCGGTGGCGGGGATTGCCTTCGTCGGAGTTTGAAATGGGTGATGTGGTCGTGGCATGAAGTTAGAGCTTCGCCGGTTGCCTCCGGTTTGGTTTTATGGTTTTATGGGGTTTAACGTCCCAAAGCGACTCAGGCTATGAGGGACGCCGTAGTGAAGGGCTCCTGAAATTTCGACCACCTGGGACTCTTTAACGTGCACTGTCATCGCACAGTACACGGGCCTCTATAATTTCGCCTCCATCGAAATTCGACCGCCGCGGCCGGGTTTGAACCCGCGTCTTTTGGGTCAGCAGCCGAGCACCATAACCACTGAGCCACCGCGGCCTCCAGGTTCAGACCATTCACTGCTCGGCCGGCTGTAACTCGAGCTTGTGCGCGGACGGTCTCGTTTCCGAGGTTTTCAGCGTGCTCCGAGACCCATACCAGGTCACAATGTATCGGAGAGGAGCTGTAACGTCAACACTTTCCATGTTTTTGTGGCCTTGAGCGACATTCAAAATTGAAAATTGGTTTTAAGGAAAGGAAATGATGCAGTAACTGTCTCACATATCACATATCTCGGAGGGCACCCCAACCACGTGGTAAGGAAGGGATAAAGGAGGGAGTGAATGAAAAAAGGAAGAAAGAGGTGCTGTAATGGAGGTCGGAATAATTTCGACTACCTGGAGATCTTTAACGTGCACTGACATCGCACAGCACACGGGCGCCTTTTGCGTCTCACCTTCATCGGAACCCGGTCGCCGCGGTCGGGTTCGAATCCGGGTACTCCGGCTCAGTAGACGAACGTTTTAACCAATGAGCCACTAACTGCGGGGCGAAGGTCTTCGCCTATGTCAGAGACTTCCTCTCGGCGCGTCAGGCACTCCTCCGGATCGAGGACGAGGAATACGGCCCGTACTCCATGGGTACACGAGGTACACCACAGGGGGCGGTGTTATCACCGCTCCTTTTCAACATCGCCATGATGCACCTTCCCGGCCGACTGGCTCAGGTGGATGGCATAAAACACGCACTCTACGCAGACGACATTACAATCTGGACCACCGAGGGGAGCCTTGGGGAGATAGAGGACCGCCTTCAGCAGGCCGCCTCCATAGTCGAAGCATATGCTGCCGACTGTGGTCTCCAATGTGCTCCCGCCAAATCAGAGCTTCTACACGTCAGGACAAACCACAAGGAAAACACGTCTCTACACATATCTCTGTCGGGCGGTCCCATCAGAGAAGTGGCGGAGTTCCGGATCCTGGGTCTGTTCATCAATAACAAACTTAGGCCGGACTCTACTATAGCGAAACTCAAGAGCATAGGTGACCAGGTAGGGTGCATGATCCGCCGTGTTTCCAACAAGCGGGGTGGTCTGCGGGGCAGGGACGCGCTACGGCTCGCCTATGCCTTCGTGACCAGCCGGATCCTCTACGCCGTGCCGTACCTACGCACCACCAAACAACAAGACGAGCGCATTGACGCCATCATCAGGAAGGCAACAAAGCGAGCACTGGACCTCCCGGTGGCTACCTCCAACGCCAAACTGAAGGCGTTGGGAGTGGTAAACTCCTATCAGGAGTTGCGGGAGGCCCACCTCGTGAACCAATATACGCGGCTATCGCAGACGGTGCCTGGGCGCCGCCTGCTAAGCCGCTTACACATCCAACACACATGCATACCAGAGGGGACGGAGAACATCCCGGTGCTGTGGCGCCACATGCTCTTGGTCGCTCCGCTCCCGCGTAATATGGACATGGCTTCACATGAAGGCAGACGACAAGCGCGGGTTCGCACGCTTGAGAGGCAATATGGCTATAAAGAGGGCTTCTATTACGTGGACATCACAGGGCCGTCGCCCGCGGGATTCTTCACGGCTACCGTCGTCCACCGGGGAATGAATGTCGATGGGCTATCTTTTCGGGCCCCAAATTCAACACGAGCGGAGGAAGTCGCAATAGCTCTCGCTGCCGCCAATCCAAAATCGAAAACGGTTATCACAGACTCTCGCCGGGCCTGTGAACATTATCTTGCAGGCGAAATTTCACCTCTGGCCTCGCAAATTCTAAGACGCGCTCTCGCCGATCCAACTCGCACAAAAGTGATCTGGGCTCCTGGGCACCAGGGTCTACGAGGCAATGAGGCCGCTGATGCGGCCGCCCGAGCGCTCACACACCGGGCTCCTCATCCTAGCTCTCATGGCTCAGAAGCTCATAAACCGCTTCTGCGGTTCCGCGAAATCCTAAATTATTATTGCGACAGCCACCGTCTCTACCGGGCACCTGCCAAGGGGTTGAGTAAGGCGGAGGAGCGAACTCTGCGGCGCCTGCAGACAGGAACCCTTCTCTGTCCTGGAATAGCAAAACACTTCGATCCGAACACAGATGGGCGCTGCCCGCACTGTGGAGAGATCTGCGATATCTTTCACATGGTGTGGGCATGTACTCAGAATCCTCACCTTCCCCCCTCCCCCACCCCCACCCGAGAGGCATGGGAGACTGCCCTCCTCAACTGCTCCACACTGGAGTCCCAAAGGGCTCTGGTCAAGCGGGCGCGAGACGGGGCCTCGTCATGCGGTGTCCCGGACTAAGGATACCGACCATGCAGCAGGGTTATTTTTTTTTAACCCTCAAGCTCTCTTTGATTAGTTTTTCACCACCACCACCACCACCGCGGCGGGCAAAGTGAGATGTAGCCATTGCCAAAGTTGGTAATGGCGTATTTGGAATCGCTAACGATGGTTGTAGCGTCCGTAAAGGCAATGGCAGCTGCAGTTTCGGCTTTTTCCACGGTTTCCGCATTTTTGGTGAATACCGTAGCCGCCATGAGTGGAGTGGCTGGGTCAGAGTCTTGAGGATAGGATACCCCGCAGATGGCGAATTTGTGGGCGCTGTCTTGGTAGTTGGCTGCATCGACGTAGATGAGTATTGAAGTCTCTCCAATATTCCAAGCATTACACTGGTTCTTGCTTAGTATTTGTGCTTAGCATGGCCTCGCATTGTTATCTATTTTCGGTCCAGAAAAATGGAAAACTACATTCCGAGAACTCCTGACCAGCCATCAACGCAGCTGCGCCGCAGCCTTCGTAAAACAATGGCAATCTAGAAGAGACGTCTTGTGGTTTTGAGCAATTAACATTTATTTTGCTCCATATGAACACAAAAACAGGCCGATGCAGTAGGGGTCACCATCTGGCACATGACTACGCTCGCTCCGCGCTTCTTGAGCGTCCATTGTAACCCCAACACGGCTCACAGCAGGGGTTGTCGCTCCGACCGGGCACAGTACGTTGAAAAATAAACTGCAGGTAGGTGTCATTCTGACACACCTTATGCAAAAACTGTGCGGACATGCGAAACGTGGGAAAGCGTGAAATTACAAACAAGGAAAACATGCTTTTACGAACCTCGCATGCGGAACATTGATGCACCACATACAATGCTACAAGATACCTCCCAATAATTTTCAAGCATCCCTCTATTCCTTGAGATTATTCTCTGCCCCCTAAAGGCTACAACTACCATTACATGGCGAACTATTCATTTTGTTCGACAAATATTTGGCACAGTGCCGGCTACAACACGGGATCCCAACCAGTCGCTCACAGTGTGTTGAAGCACTGAATGCAAATGCGCGGGTGAAATTTGCCAGCGTTGAGAACCGTAGACGAGAATTCAGAAAACCGTAGAAGACAACCAGAAAGGTAGCGCTCAGTATGGCTACCACCTCATGCCCGCTTTCGAAAATCACTGCTGCGTTACCATGCCATCAAGACGTAAAATATAACACTTAAGACAATCTCCTTAGGCGCCAAGGCATAGCCATGTCCTATGCTATGAATACAAAGAACAAAATCATTTGGCAAACATTCATGAACCCCAACCGCCTCAGTGCATTTTCACCCCGCTCATTGCATAGACCGCCTTTTCATACTCATATGGCGTGCATACATGGAGAACGTTTGGTCATCAGAAGAACAGTCCATGCTTCAAGTTGTACATAACGTGAAGAGCCACAACTGTACTTCTGCACACTTTTTTTCAGCCGCATGCAACAATAAATTTCTTAGATACTGGCTCAGTGACCGCTGTTTGAGTTTGTTCCTTGTGGCGACATGAAGCCTTACGCCTCGGAGCATCCGAATATGTTGCGGGGTTAACAGCACGTCGCCGCACACTGAAGAGGGAGTGGCGCTTAGTGCATGTGCGTGAGTGGCATCAAAGGAGAGTTCAATACTGCTTACTTCCAAACATGACGATGATAATTCGGTCGTTTGTATTCCAGCAGGTTAGTATGAAGCTACAGCGAACAAACGATGGGCCGTCGGTGTCAACAAAACTGATGCATCACACACACACTGCCATGTCTACGCGGCGAAACGGCAGCTGGCAACATTTTTACGCCGCGCAGTCATTTAATGGCCATTCTATGGCTGCTAGGCACCATAGCCAGTCGTTGCTTCTGCACGTCATTCAAGACAGCATGTTGCTGTTCAGGTCGATTATGCCCAGTCTCTTGTATCACGGCGAGTGCGTGTTAAGGAGAGGGTGGTAAGCTAACGGCTGCGGGAGCTGCGGGGAAGCCAACGCGTCACATACCGTCATGTTGGCCCGGCAGAGCTAGGAATCTCGCGGACTGGATGGGGGTGTAAAACGTTTATTTGCTCTATTTTACAATATTTTTTGCGGCTTCAGATGGAGTGTTCCATCTTATCATCAGGGTCGGTTCCCCTAGTCCAGGGCTCCGCTGAGGGTAGCTGCCCTGCGTGCACGCCTCACTAATCCTTGTTGGACTTTCGGGATGTCGCTGGATAGCATCCTCTCCCACTGTTCCGCACTCGGGTTTTCAATGATGGATAGCTTGTCTATTTTCTGGCATGCCCATGTGGTATGGTATAATGTTGGTTTGTCTCCACACCACTGGGCATTCGCTCTTGTACTGTGTGGGGTAGATTTTACTTAGGATGTTTAGGCACGGGAATGTTCCCGTTTGTAACTGCCGCCATGCTACGGCGTCTTCTCTATTGAGTTGTTTGTGTGGGGGCGGGTATTTTCGTCTCATCCGTCTGTAGTAGTTAAGAATGTCTGTATAGCTTTGGGCTACCGGCTCGGGTTCCTCAGCGGTGTCGGGAATGTTGGATGCTCGGTTTGTTGCGTACCCTCGAGCTATCCTATCCGCCTCCTGATTTCCCGTAATGTCGGTATGTCCCGGCACCCAAACTATCGTGTGTTTGGCCTGGTTGTTTTCGGTTTTGCCACTTGAGCGGAGAATGCGGAGCGCGCTGTGGCTGATTCTGCCGTTTAGGTAGTTGCGGCATGCAGCTTGTGAGTCGGTCTGGAGGCGCAGGGGAAGCACCGCCAAGCGTTCTGCCAACACGCTGGCGGCTTCAGAGGCCCAGCCTGTGCAGCAGAGTGCTGCGCAAGGCGACGGTGATCCGGTGTCTTGTATCATGACAAACATGAGTGAAGCAGCAAGGGCGGTGGCGAGAAGCGAGCAAGCGATGGCGAGGGATCCGGCGTCGTCACGTGCAAGCGCGCCGAACCGGCAGCTGCCACTGGGCGGTGGGTAGACACTAAGAAAGAAGTTTTCAAAAATAATTTCAGTTCTGAAGAAGTCCCCAAGCCGACCTACTCCTGTTTGGAAAAGTTACAAAATGATGTGAATGCTCCACTCCACTCCTTGGTTTCTTGACGGCAGTAAAGAGTGGGGATTTGCTCACTTTCACCTCTCACAGCTTGTCGCATTATTTTATGATAAAGGGTTTAAAAGCGGACGGCAGCCATTTATGTTTCCATTCGGGCTAATCTATGTTCACGGTGTTCACGGTGTACTTCTACCTTGGTCTTTTTACGTGCGGGAGGCAGACAGGCAGATGCTTTTTCGTCGTTGCTTTTTTTGCAAGTGTCTGCGAGTAACGTGGGTTATCTGTGTTAAAAACGTTTTTCGTTTCGTTGCGCTGGTTGCGGCTCAGCTCGTAGTGGAAGCAAGGCGAAGGCGGTGAGCGCACGCTGAGAACTGTGCCTTCTCGGACAGGCCGAAACGAAAAGCAGCCGCTCAGTGAACGCCGTAATAACTTTTCTCCACTTCTTAGCGCCCAGCGCTTATTTCTTCAGACATTGTAAAATTTTCGTGTGGGAAATTTTTCGTGTAAAATGTATGTGCTACCTGGTAAACTGCTTACGTTCCTCCGACACATCGCATTTCTTTTGTCGAAGAAACCCGAAGTTGCCGAATTTAAGAAGCTCGAGCGCGTCATAGTAAATGCTTCATGTATCTTCGTCTTATTACACATATCCAGTGACGTCCACAGCTTACACCGAAGAAGAAAGCAGTCTTTAACGCGCTGAGAATCTATTTTCCGCATCCCTAGAGGCCCGAAAAAAAAACTCTTCTTTTGTACTCTCTAGAAAAAGGTGCTTTGTTAGCACCAAACAAAAACGCGTTTTGCGCAGCGGCGCACTGCACAACAAGCTTGTCTTCGTGCCCATAAATATCCTAGGCTTGTCATGGGCGCACAATAGACGTTGGCGACTCTGAAATGTGCAAAAGCTAAAATTTCAGCGCAATCCCTCAAAGGAGCGTCCTGTCTCTTTACGTAATCTTGAAAAACAAACATAGAACATGCTGATGCACATATCGATGTTTTTTATTGAGAAGCTGAAAAGACATGTCGCTTCGACAGCTGCGTTCTTTTTTTTTCACTTTTTTTGCGTGTTTTGGAGGGGGGAAAAGGGCACGCTCTGGATTTTCAAGCAGACAGCTGACTCAACACAAACATACGCCTTATAAGGGCTTCAAAAGGGGCGAAGTGACGACGGAGTCGGGAAGACCGCTTGACTCTGCCAGCCGACACTGTGAAGTGTCGCCAAGCAACACGATGGCTCACGCTAAGACCTGCATGTTACTGATGCTGCTGCTAGGTATGCTATTTCTTTTCGCTAGTCAGATAGTTTTAAGCTTTCCATCGCGCAGAAGTATGCTGGCCTCCGAATACGTTCAAAACGAGAGAAACTCAAAAATGTAGAACACCCAGCGCGGCAGTCCACAGGTTGTCACGATCAACTGGCACCCATAGGATTGCAAGTTTTCTATCAGGTGTACGGCGCCGACAAAATGCAGAAGCATCCATGTGCTGAGATTCATGAGCATGTTTTGAGAAGCAAATTATAGAAGTTATATTGAATTATATCATCGTAATATTTAAACGCAAATTGAAATTCAGTTTCGCAGAAATACAGTAATGAAAATAAAGCGCTAAAAGAGGTTTTAAATTTTTAAACCCATTTGTGCAGCTCAAACGTGTTTAAATTCACAGAGTCGATGCACTCTACGCGTTGAAACTGAAAATATGCAGCTACTGGCACTGGCGTGGAGTTACTCCTCGGAGTCCAAGCGCAGTATGCAAGAATTCGCAGAACAAGCTCATTATTTAGTACGTTGATCTCAGCAGGCTTAAACTGACAATGATTAGAGCAACTCTGAAATGTCAGTGGTCTTACTACTTATGACAGTTTAAAACTAACTTGCCAATATATCTTGAGATTCAAGTTTTCCTTATCCTTATTGCAGTGCTCGAAACTTTCGTGCCTTGCTCAGCAAGAAGCCTTAATGAGGGTAAGTACCCGAATCCGTGCTCATTCTTTTTCTTCCATGAATACAACACAGGATTAAAATTAAACTTGGCCTTCATAGTTTCCAAAGACTAATCAAAAATAGGGTGCTTGCAAGGGGAAACAGAGCTTTTATAATCTGTCAAAGAACAAGAGAAAAAGTACAGCTACTACCAACACAAGTTGATTTCAGAAAAAAAAAGTGCAGAAATATGTCAAGGCAGTTTTTGGTTGCGGGTCTCTGAGGCTAGGTTGCAGTCTTCTCCTTGGACATTACAAGTTTTAATGAACAGGCTGGGTACAACGTTCCGTTGTTAATTCAACTTTCTATTCAATAAAGGAGTCTTCTCCTGACGAGCAAACACAAACTTAGCCAGGAGGAGAAAAACGCTCGAGTTTTACCAAAAAAAGTGGTGACGTTTAACTCAAGTTTCCTTTAAAGGGCTACCCATCGTTTATACGAACAGACTGTAATAATTTTTAATATTTAGGACACAGCATTGTGTGAACCAGGAGCCCAAAGTAAAAATAAACTTAAGCTCGAGAAATTTACTGCAAATTACCGCTTCGAAACCAAATATATAGACTTCGAGTTCGGTACTTCAGTTCTCTAGCTGTTTGAGGGGAAACTTATATAATGTAAGGACTTAAAATTCAGCAATCTCTTCTTCTTCATACTGTTATCTTAAAGAGACAGAGCAATGCTGGTCATATCTGTCTACTCCTAGAAGCAGGCTACTATAGTTGACGTCCTCAGGTTCTGAAACTTGAAGCTTTTTTCATTATCCGCAAAGTAGCCTTATGCAATTGACGCTCCATTTCGCATCACTCTGGGATTCAATGAGGAGTGGCATGTGCAGGAGTGCAGACCACCCTAGTTCCTGCCGTTGGGACTATGTTTTCACTCTTCCGATTTCTCCGCCTGTGCAACTGGCTTGTTGACACTGAAAGCTTGCTTCAACCTCACAGCCTTCAACGGCATTTGTCAGGGTAGAAATGGCTCGTGTCATTATTTTCGTTCTGTTGACCTCATTCTCTGTGGCGGAAGGGCAAAACGTGTTTCTCTAAAATCTCCGTACAATGCGGTATCAACGTCCCAGAATGCAGCATTTAGGCAGTTATACCAACGTTCATACATAAAAACGCCTAAAGATGACGCTCTCATTTGTTAGGCAATGTGGATACTTTTAGTACTCCGTACATCTCCGTCCATTAGTGCGTCTTACAAAAAAAAATGTCCCCACAGGTTGCAGACAGCGAAGACGATTTTCAGTTCAAGCTTAGGCGACTGGAATCATATGCAGGATAAATATCAGACGGACAGAGGATAAAACCGCGCCCGAGTGCAAAAGCAACAAGTGATATTTGTGCCCGTTGTACTTTGGGCACAGCAATAATATAACAATAAAATATTATTTTCGAGCCCAAGTGGTCAAACACTTACGACGCAGATGACACGTCCGCACAAAAATTAATTAAATGAACGCTACATTGTAATCGCTTGTAGCTATATTTGAAACTCTACAGCTATATATGTTACTATGTTTGACGAGAAATTAGTGGCATTGCTTGGGAGTGTGCTCCGTCACCACTATTACAGCAATTTTCCCGCTCTGAACTCTCGCAGGTGGACATGAAAGAAACCACAGTTCACAAAAAGTCGCTGGAAAACCTGGCTGTACCTCCACCACTGAAGGCAGCTCCAGTGGAAGTTCTGGAGCGAGGCAAGGCGGAGGGCTCAGCATAATCAGTGCAGGTGGCAGCCGAAGCGGTGCAGCAAATAGTAGTGAGAGGGCAGGTAGCATCTCAGGAGCGGTGTCAAGTGCGGCCTCCAGGGGAATTGCTGTAGGCAGCCTTGTAGAAGGCCTCAGCATTAACAGTGGTGCGAGCAGCGGGACCGCTCGGGAAAGCAGTAGTGGCGGGGCCAGTGGCAGCTCAACAGGAGGCTCAAGAGTGGTCTACGGTGGAAGTTCTGGAGGCAGCCTTGGAAGGCTCAGCATAAGTACTGGAGGGGGCAGAGGAAGCGGTGGTGCAAGAAACAGTGGAACTGGAAGCGGCTCAACTGAAAAATCAAGCGGGGGCTCCGATGGAAGTTTACGAGGCGGCTTGGGCAGAGGGTTCAGCGTAAGCACTGGAGGAAGCAGAGTAAGCGGTAGTGGAAAAAGCAATGGCTGGGATGGTGACGCTTCAGTAGGAGGTACAATTTCAAACTCTGGTGGAAATAACCGAGGCGGCCTTAGGGGCCTGAACGTAAACGGTGGAGATGGCAGCAGAAGCGGGGGTGGAAAAAGCAGTGGTGGGTCCAGTGGCACATTAAGGGGAGGCTTAACCAGGGGCTCCGGTGAAAGTTCCCGAAGCGTCATTGGCAGAAGCGACACAAACACTCGAGGTGGCAGTGGAAGCGGTGGTGGGAAAATGAGCGGCAGAGCTGGTGGCAGCTCAGTTGGAGGAACAACCACGAGCTCTGTTGGAGGTTCTGGAGGCAGCCCCAGCATAAACAGTGGAGGTACTAGCGGAGGCAGTGATGGAAGAACCAGTGTGAGGGCCCGTGGCAGTTTAGGAGGAACGTCAAGCGGGACCTACAGTGGAAGTTCCCGAAGCAGTCTTGGCCAAGGTGGTATAATGGCTGGAAGTGCCAGCGGAAGCAGTCGTGGAACAGGCAGAGACGGGGCTGGAGGCATTTCAGGTGGAGGCTCAGTCGGAAGCTCCGTTGGAAGTTCGCGTGGCGGCCTTGGCAGAGGCGGCAGCGAAAGTTATGGTGGAAAAAGAAGTGACAATTCTGGTAGTAGCTCAGGAGGAGGAGCAAGCACGGGCTCTGCTGCAGGTTCGGGGGGCGGCCTTAGCAGCCTCAGGATAAACAGTGGAGATGGTGCCGGTGCGGGGGGTGGAAGAAATGTTGGGGACCGTGGCAGTTTAGGAACAACCTCCAGCGGCAGTTCCAGTGGAAGTTCTCGAGGCAGTCTTGGCCGAGGCGGTATAATCGCTAGAAGTGGCAGCGGATGCAGTCGTGGAACAGGCAGAGACGGGGCTGGAGGCATTTCAGGTGGAGGCTCAGTCGGAAGCTCCGTTCGAAGTTCGCGTGGCGGCCTTGGCAGAGGCGGCAGCGAAAGTGATGGCGGAAAAAGAAGTGACAATTCTGGTGGTAGCTCAGGAGGAGGAGCAAGTGCAGGCTCTGCTGCAGGTTCGATAGGCGGCCTTAGCGGCCTCAGGATAAACAGAGGAGATGGTACCGGTGTGGGGCTTGGAAGAAATGTTGGAGGCCGTGGCAGTTTAGGAGCAACCTCAAGCGACAGCTCCAGTGGAAGTTCTCGAGGCAGTCTTGGCCGAGGCGGTATAATCGCTGGAAGTGGCAGCGGAGGCAGTCGTGGAAGAGGAGGAGGCGGGGCTGGAGGCATTTCAGGTGGAAGCTCAGTCGGGAGCTCCAGTGGAAGTTCCCGAGGCGGCCATAGAAGAGGCGGCAGCGAAAGTGGTTGCGAAAAAAGCATTGGCAACGCTGGTGGTAGCTCAGGAGGGGGAGCAAGCACGGACTCTGTTGCAAGTTCGGGACGCGGCCTTAGCGGCCTCAGGGTAAACCCTAGAGGAGGTACCGGGGGCGGGGGTGGAAGAAGTGCTGGGGACCGTGGCATTTTAGGAACAACCGGAAACTCCGGCGGAAGTTCCCGAGGCAGTCTTGGCCGGGGTGGTATAAACGCTGGAAGTCGCAGCGGCAGCAGTCGTGCAAGAGGCAGAGGTGGGGCTGGAGGCATTTCAGGTGGAGGCTCAGACGGGAGCTCCAGTGGAAGTTCCCGAGGCGGCCTTGGCAGAGGCGGCAGTGAAAGTGATGGCGGAAAAACCAATGGCAACACTGATGGCAGCTCAGGTGGAGGAGCAAACACTGGCTCTGTTGTAGGTTCGGGAGGTGGCCTTAGCGGCCTCACGATAAACACTGGAGGCGGTACCGGAGAAGGGGGTGGAAGAAGTGTTGGGGACCGTGGCAGTTTAGGAGCAACCTCAAGCGGGAGCTCCAGTAGAAGTTCCCGAGGCAGTCATGGCCGAGGCGGTATAATCGCTGGAAGTGGCAGCGGAGGAAGTCGGGGAAGAGGAAGAGGCGGGGCTGGAGGCGCCTCAGGTGGTGGCTTAAGCGGGGACTCCGGTGGAGGTTCCGGAGGTAGCCTTGGCGCATTGCTCAGCTTAAGCAGTGGAGGCGACAGCAGAGGCGGTAGTGAAATAAGCAGTGGCGGCGACGGTGAAAGCACAGGAGGATGCACAAGCGGGGCCCCAAGTGAAAGTTCCCGGCACAGGCTTAGAGGATTACTCAGATTAAGCACTGGAGGTGACAGAGGAAGCGGTGGTAGAAGAAGCAGCGGCGTGGCCCGTGGCAGCACTGTACATGGCTCGAGCGGAGGCTACGGTGGACGTTCCGGAAGAAGCGAGTTCTCTGGTGCACCATCCGCCACCGGATCTAGCAGCGGAGGCTTGGGATCAAGAGGAGGCTCTTCGGGCACCAGTGAGGGAGTGTCAGGAGGATCGTCCTGTGGCGGGTCCCCGAGTGGAAGTTTTGGAAAGAGAAGCGGGAGAGGCGGGTTATCTGGAAGCGGTGGATTTGGTAGCAGCAGTGGCTTATCCAGTTCTGACAGTAGCTCTGGTGGTTCGGGCTCTGTGGTCTCTTCTCTGCTTCCGGGAATTATCGGGCGTGTACCTCAATGATCATTATGAAGCTCCAGCTGCAGCACCACAATAGAATCTTTTGCTGCTGCTTGTAGAAGTGGAAGCAGGTCACCTGATACTAGATCTGGTACGTCTCGAAGTTCTGTGGGGTCATCGGGCGGATCATTCGTTAGTGCATCTTTAGAACTGTCCGGCGGAAGTGCTAGGAGTGGTGGCGGCTCAGGAAATAGTTTCTCAGCCCGGGGTTCAGGCGATAGTGGAAAATAGTCGCAGTCGTCGAAAAGCTCTTGAAGGCATCAAGTTTCTATAACTGGGTTTTACCTATGCGAATAAAAACCATTTCGTCCTGTTCGTCACAGGGTCTGCATCCGGCTCAATGTTCTCTCCCTGCACTGTTTAGGGCACCGTCCGTCTGTTTGACCTAAAGAAATAAATAATATCAGCACAAAGCTGCGTGCTGCAGCTCTAGCTCTACTAAGTTATTGAGATTCACTCACTGATGAATGATGGATGCCCTGCACCGTTATGCCGCGTCACCACCGTCTTCCAAGAATGCGAATTCGCAAGTTCTACTGAAGGCCTGCATAGACAGTGTTTACTGAAGAGGCAGTTCAATTTAGCTTCATGGAGAGATTGTATTTATACCAACTGTTATCAAAATCGCAAATCACTGGATTTAACCTTACTACCTTTGTGCAAGTAGCAAATTCAGCTATGAGAAAAGTGAATTTCAGTGCCGTCACATCTTCGCAAGTACCTATGCTCTCCACAAGACAAGACAATCACAACTACCTGTACTATTTCCACTTATGCGTGTCCAGGGTATCCTCAAATAGGGCTGGCAATCTCAAAAAGACCGTTGCGCAACTTTGGTCAGCACACTTATTCATAGACATCAATACAAAGCTCTCTAAGGAGCACAACTTGTAAACGGGTGTAAAATGTCACCATCTACAGAAGCGAGAAAGCCCGGCACGGTTAAACAGCCTTTGTAAGCGGAAACCCCGCAGTACAGGAACACTGATGGTAAACTGACCTTCTTCGACACGTCCTGCGCACCTTAAAACTGATCGCAGGGCTGCGCGCAGCTCATCGCCGTGTAAGGTAGCACCTAGCACAAACCCCACACTTAACTCATTAGAGTAGCTTCGCATACGCTAAGCGTTCCAGCTTGACTTCATAAACCTAAAGAAAGAAACAAGGCGCTCTGCGAAGTTTCAGGTACGGCAGGGCGGCGGGCCTTAGTCACCAAGGAATATTTTAGGTGCGCCTACTTTGTTTGTTAACAGAAATAAATGCCCTGATTAATAATCTCTACCTTGATTGCATATTTTGTAAGTGAAAACAGCTTAGAAGGCTACAAAAAATTCCCATTTCCGCTGTTTTGGTTCATTTAATAACAGCATTGCAGCTTACTTTCTAGCGAAAATAAGGCACATGAGATTTAAAAATTATCAAGGGACTATGTGTTTTGACAATGGATTGTTAGCACACTCAAACGCGTGCTGATCCAAGACTCGGTACAGAACTCCACAATGAATAAACAGATTACCGGTCACAGCGACGGTCTCGCGATAAGCGCAGGCGCTTCGCTTTGAGATTTGAAGAGAGTGGTGGTAGTACACGATAGCTCTGCGCAGTCATGTGCAAAAAGCGGTAAAGCAGCGTCTATGGCGGCGGAGTAGGAGCGGCGAAAATTTGCCTGCTTCAGCAAAGTTCGCTACACCTTCTTTCCTTTTAACAATATTTACACTCACGTTCATTCCTTTAACCACGACCACACTTCCTCCTCGCGTCAGTCCGAAATAAATATGGCTACGGACAATCAACGATCTATCATCTAGAGGCAGTAATATATATGTTTATCTATTATTTTTACCGCTCCATTTCCAAACCTCGTAATAAATCCGCTAGCATGAGATTATCCCGCTTGATGTTTTTCACCCCTTCATTGCCCCCTCAGGTGCGACATTGGAAACTTACATATCATGTGTTCGAGTAGTCTTTGAAATAAGTCAAGTGAAATATGGTTTCTACTGATTAATGGCAGCCTTACTGCAGCCAGTTTTCTAATGTGAGATTGGCGGAAGCTAGCGCTGAGTGCTACCTTGCCTTCTTAACATTTTTGAAATGAATTTCAGTTGTAACGCTGGTCCATGTTTGAGCATTCCGCAAAATAGCAACACGTAGAGTGACAGGACACTTGATCAATTCACTTCATTGCGAAGCCATCCAATGGCTATTTTCCAGATGCCTACCTTTGTGCAACCTTTTCTCACGCCGCTTAATTATTTCACACAGCAACTGCTCCGTAGCCTAACAATACCGTTTAATCACAAAAAAATCTTCATATTACATCTAGTAAGCTAATCAGCTTTAAACAGCGTTTATTTAAACTTATACCCACCTTCATAACTGTTTCAATGTTTTCTTATAGAAGATGAAATACCTGCGTTGGTAGCCAATGGTGTAAGTTTTCTATTTCTAAGTGTTCCATTACTGTGATAAATAGTGTTTTCGCTCCGTGTCTGCGCGTTTAAAACATTTAAGCGAGTGAACGTACGTGATCGCTCCACTTTTCATAGTTTTCCTCACTCACTAAAGATAATCTCGTTGACTGTTTCACAGCAGCAAAGCTGACATTTTGGCTAGTTGGTGTGAATTCATGGTGGAAAAACAACTCAAACTAAGACAGGGAACACAGAACAAGAAGGGAGGGACAACAAGCGCTGACTCGCAACTAAGGTTTATTAGAAAAACGAAACAGAATATATATAGTAACCACCTAAGACTGCTTACGTCATAACCTCGGGGCAACAGATTACGTGCATGGCGTGAAAGAGAGTCTAAACAGGAGCGGCGCTCGTGTGCACCCGGTTATTCAAGTATCTGAATTCCATATCTGATAAGGCCATTGAAGGTTCACTGACACACCGTTTGCCATTTTTTCTAATAAAGAAGGCTTCCATCAGCTCCCGGGTCACCTTGTCCTGGTGGCGAAAAAGCACATTAGTTTTCGAGAAATGGGGTGTGTATTTGCAAACCCGGCAGTGTGCGGGTAGGTTGTCTTTCTTTCTCTGTCAAGACCCTTTCTCTGCCAATCCCAGGCGCGGTTTGGCAGAGAAAGGGTCTTGATTCTAATGTATGTGCCTCAGCAAATCCCGCGAAGTGCGCGATGCGCCCGCGAAGAAGGAAACGTGCCTTGATGTATGCACGTTCGTCCGCAGCATTAGGCATATATAACGAGCCACCGCTTCTGCATAGTAACGCCGATTAGCCCGTGGGAGACGACCCTTAAAACGGCACACAATGGTGTGGTGGCGTTCAGTGTACCGGTCTAAGCCGAAGCTTCCGTGGAAACTCCCAGTGCCGTAGAGATGGAAGATGCGGAGGTTTTGCCCTTAGACTCTGAACGAATGAGTCACGCTACACACTCTCCGCAGATGCAGGGTCTCATAGCTCATCGCGCACACCGAGCATCCCTGTTTTTGACAGACGAAAAGGGCGCTAAACACTCTTTGTCTACCATCACTGCAACCTTACATTGGGCAAATCATTCTTCCCTTACTGTGGATGGCAGGGAACTATGGCTACTATGGCAGGGTATGGCTACCGCGTTTACGTCATGTGCATTGCACAAGGTTGCAATGACAAATGATTGTTTTTAATGTTTGTCGACTGCATGCGCCATGAGTTGACAGTATCTAAGAACCGCTCGAACCGTTACACGCTTGCTTTTGCTGGCCCAGGATTATAGAATAACGCAAAATTTCGAGCATTTTTATGGGCACTCTGGAAGGTTAAAGTGCCCACCACGACAAAGGGCTTCTGAAGGGGATGGAGAGCTGATATATTTGGTGCACTCTTCTGGACACTGCAACATCAAAAGGGATACCGAGAAAGAAGTGACAAAATGCGTTTGAGGAGAGTATGCCGATCAGGCAGGAAAGAGCATCAAAGAACGGATAAGTGTGCACGCAACTTCGCTAAAATGAATCTTGAGCAGCCACCGACGATGTGCTTCAAAACGTGGAAAAAAAATCATGTGCAGAGCCAATTTCCACACTGTGGAAATAGTCGAAAAGGACGATGACGTGTATCGTGTTGCTTCTTTTTATGTACGTGTCTTTTCAGCGCTAGTTACCAGGTCGAAATCCGCAAACAAACTAGCCCAATTAAGGGTATTAGCAGGGCTGACTCGGTAGTTTTTGTAAGCTTCGACCACCCGTCATTTCAGAGACTATTGTTTGAACAGAGCATCTGTCTTTAGTAGAAACAGTAGTTTTTTGGGCGCTGCTTCAGGCAAGATGAAGAGATTCGAGATTGTCTTTAATTCCTTTGTCTATAAAAGCTCTACAGTTTCGAACAAAATATCACCTGTCTGAATGCCATCGCCTGCTTCCCTTTTCATCTCTTCGTTATCGGTGGTTTCCACTGCTGCAATATTCCCAAGCTTCCCAATGTTCTCTCTGCGGGACGGACGGCGCATGGCCAATTTATAATAATAAACAATGGTTCATGTTTCCTCCGTGAAGACACTTCAGATGTCCTCTGCGGACTGCCTTTCCTGCTTTGCACTGAAAACTTGTCCTGCTAGCTCCTGCCCCAAGATATGACAACTCAGGCTACGCTCTCGACCAGGAGCTTCCGACACAGCTTTCTCATGGGCATTGCTCCTCAACAGGCTGATTGACGGCGCCATCTTGGCCTATTTAGGGGACTGGACGCTTATAAAGGCTTGATAGACAGCCTCAAACGCGCGATAAAGGAGCCATAAGTTCGAAAGGTCAGGGTTCGAGCTAGTGCGTAGTCAACATGAGGATCCATAGCGCACAAAA
This sequence comes from Amblyomma mixtum, assembly GCF_055824585.1. Classification (NCBI taxonomy): domain Eukaryota; kingdom Metazoa; phylum Arthropoda; class Arachnida; order Ixodida; family Ixodidae; genus Amblyomma; species Amblyomma mixtum. The sequence goes on along the minus strand of NC_143013.1, from coordinate 219,887,418 downwards.
TTGAAGGGACACAACAAAAGCGCTAAACTTCCACTGAAAGATCTTTATTTGGCGCGAACAACCTTACAAAGATCACGTAAGGTACAGGTATAGATGACTAACAATGATTATCTAAGTAACAACGAGCCATAAGAAAGCACAAAGGAGGGCGTAACCCCTTGTTTCAGTTCTCGTGGGGCCTCATTCCTATGGTGTTTTGGTTTCTTCGGACGCTTATTTTTAAGCTGTGCTCCGTAAAAGCAGATGTGGTCCCATTGTTTAGCCTGTGGCTGTCAAAAGCCGAACTGAAAAACCACAGACACTTTCAAATCCACCACATAACACTTATGACAGCTGCATGCTGTTACTAGCGTTTCCCCCGAACACAGATATACGAATGCCATAAAGTAACCTCCATAGTTAAATCTTGCTCGTGTGCTCATGGCGGAACAACCTGTTCTAGATCAGTGCAGCTTGCATTTTTCTTTCGTATCGAGCCGACATATGACAGTACTCACCATTTTTTTCTCCAAACTCTTCATATTTGTACAGGAAGCCTACGCCAACAGCAGCTGTTCTGGGAAACCGGACATACAGCTGGCACGAGGGTTCATGCCTCCGATACGGCGGGAAGGGCCAGAATCCAGTGCAGTACGAGCCCGTACGAAACGTACATTTTCCTCGTTGAAGAGATCCTGTGGGTTATCCCTGTAAGAGGCATACGCAAGGGCTGCACGGAGGTAAAACTTTCAGGGCACCGGCACGTTTATACCAAAGCAGTTCATCAGCTACTGGCGAACTGCAGGTGCTGGATGGTGCGTCGCTAAGTGAACTTGATAGCGGATTGGTCAGTGTTGACACTGAAAGTTAGCCTTTAGAAACCGCTGCTACACCGTTGCAAAGCTTAACAAGATCAGCAGCCGGCGTCACTTTACAGAAACTTCCAGGAAGAAACCAGGACTAAGCACTTCAAGAGAGCAGGATATACCTGAAAAAAAAAGAAAGATTGCTACAAAACTTTCCGCCTCCAAAAACGAGAAATTGCGATCATGAATGTTATTAATGAAAACCACCACAAGAAGCTCTTGCTGAAAGCATGTAGCACAGATATGATACACGAAGCAGATGTGGAAAACCCAAAACCCTCGCCAAGGTCTGCTTCTCTGAATGGGCATGTGAGTGAGACGGTGGTGACCATCGACGACATCGAGCGGCTTGCCCACGTTAAATTACTTCCGAAGGTAAAAACCTTCTACCAAGACGGCGCCGACCAGCAACAAACTTTGGCCGAAAATCTTCATGCGTATAAAAGGTACGTCAGCGGCCGAAATATACCTTACCGTGGCGACATTTGCTCACGCTCCATGCTTTTATTCGCTGATATCGCATTTGTTTTTTGATGCTGTTAACGGCAGGACATAATTTGAAACCAATTGAAATGCAGTCCTAAAGTCAATGCTTTGTATTAATTAAATGATTTGCTTGAGGCGTTACACTTTTACAGTTTTAGTCACTTGACAACTAAAAACTGTGTTCAGTACTTGGCATGTTCGTTCGAAAAGCAGTCACTCCAGTGTTTAAAAAAAAACATATGCTTTTTAACAAAAGCACATATACCTAGTTTAAATAATCAACACATTTTCACTCCTGTCTAATGTGACACGTTAGCTTTAGAGTGAGAACGGCTTTAAGCTGTAAGCTTTGGAAAAATGCTTCAGACGACTTTGCTTTTAAGCCTAATCACGAAAGATTCCATTGAAAACATATCACCCGCTTTTATGGTGATGCCGCTTGCACGTCTTCGTTCTATGTTTTTCTTCTATAGGTGGTTCTTAGCGCTACTGGGCCCTTATTTCATGATCCCGCTTAATTTTCTGCTTTCTATTTTTTGTTTCTGCTTTCACTGGCTTTACTCTTGGTGTAGTGACATTCATTGTATCGGTCTGTGCTTCGTGTAACGATTATGGTCTACATTGCACGTGGCACACAAATAGCAGCACGCGTACTCTGTCTTGTATCTCATGTGTTGAGCATTGAACATTTTGGTATTTGATCAAACTTGTACTCTAAAGTAATAAGTTCCCGTTTTCTGAGTAATATCAGTTGTTATATTACTATAATTGTTCTCCTTGACTGCTTCGCAGAAATCTTCTCCTATAATGGTTCTACTTCCATAATGCCGCATTGTGCCTTAGATCATTGCAAATAATCAGAATATTGTTAAGTCCTTGTCTTGCAATGATTCAGGCAAGTGAAAAAAGGAGCCAACATGCGAGCCTGGTCATCCAGGATTTGGTATTTGAATTGCGTAAAAAGCAAAACAAAAAACCTCTAAATGCAGTGTCAATCATCTGAGTAAGCGTGCTCATACTTTACTTTTTTTTCTCCCGGGTTTGTTATTTGAATTGCATAAAAAGCAACACGGAAAACCTCGAAATGCAGTGTCAATCATCTGAGTAAGCGTGTTCGTACTTTAATTTTTTTCTCTCCCCGGGTTTGGTATTTGAATGGCACAAAAAGCAAAACAAGAAACCTCTAAATGCAGTGTCAATCATCCTAGTAACCGTGTTCGTACTTTACTTTTTTTTCTCCCGGGTTTGGTATTTGAATTGCATAAAAAGCAAAACAAAAACCTCTAAATGCAGTGTCAATCATCCGAGTAAGCGTGTTCATACTTTACTTTATTTTCTCCCCGGAAGCGCAAAACAAAATTTTTCATTCATCACCGTTGATGCAACTTTGATCACTAAGTCGGGTTGCGGGATTTTAATCTTTTCTGCAAAAAAAAAGAACAGAGAACTGGGCGAATCTGCGTTAATTCTTACATTTTTTTTGTTTTTCACACATGAGGCTGAGACTCCTCCCACGTGTTCTGCGGAACGTTGCCACCATAAACACCGATGTCACGTTGTTGGGACGGCGGGTTTCCATGCCGGTGGGAATATCTCCCGCAGCACTGCAAAAGCTGGCCCATCCTGACGGAGAGGCGGCCACAGCTCGAGGTAAGGGAAAGAAACTATTGCGGGAAAGGATGCAGAATGGAAAGGTAATGTGTCCCAGCCCGTACCACCAGATATAGGTGGAGCAACTATATTTGCAAAGAAAATAACAGGGATTTCTCCAAATAAAAATTTTACATGAGAGAAAAATAAAGCGACTTCCATATCGAGCAGCCATAGACGCAGGAATGGGACATAGAGCAGCGGATCGTACCCAACAATTCTGGATAAAAGTATTTTTTGCGGGATACTGTTCATGAACGGAATTTGTTTCATATAATTGAAGATTTCACCATAACAATCAATATATCAGCACATCACCCTGCAGACCTGTATTTTTTTATATAATAACGTTTTTTGCTATCGTCAAAAGCCTTCCCCCTTGGTTTTGTATGGCTGTCTTAACTGTTCGATCCGATCAAAGGAAACACCTTCTAAGAAAGATATTGCTACATGCCAGAAGAATGAGACATTACCTTCAATACTTCCACAAAAGTATCTTAAAATTTTTCAATTTTCAAAATTTTTGTCCTAGAATGTTTGTAAGTGGTGCTCCACTGCCCTGGAATTGCAGAGGCTGCCACCGGAGGAATTTGTGTTAACCAGGATGCTTATGGACGCCATCCTTATGGGCACCATCGAGTGTAACCCAAGCACAGAGTATTTTCGCCTAATGAGCCAAATAGGGCTTGCTCCTTACAAAATACAAAGTTAGATTTAAGTGTATTCTCGGAGGAGTGTTTCTTTAACAGCGCTTAAAAGTAAGCGCCACGATAGTGCTTTCAAAGTATATGCTTTCGTCCGACTACTGCTGCAAACGGTACGATATCGTGCAGATGCCTCTACGAGATTATGATCCAAACGAAATTTTTAATATCCGAAGGTAGAGCAAAAGCTAAACAAAGCGAAGATATACACAAGAACAATGCCGGCGCTAGACCTCGACCGCAGCGCCGGTGTGGTCGTTTCCTGTTTTCATCATTTATAAAGGATGTCTGACCAACTGGCCAGGCTCTCAATGCAGAGTAGGAAGTCATACATAAAGCAAACCATGCAACAATGTGCCTAAGTTGCGGCGCCTTATCAGTAGCCTTCCCTGCGCCTTCCAGCTGCTGCAAACGCCAACACCGTGATGGCCCTGAGCGCGCTCAGCACCACGTCCATGGAAGACGTGACGGTAGCTGCTCCGGGAGGACTTCGCTGGATGCAAATGGAGGTCTTCAAGGACCGCTCGGTGACGACTGACTTGATACGGCGTGCCGAGGCGCTCGGCTACGCAGCCATCGTACTCACCGTAGACATGCCCGTTTTTGGCCTGCGTGTCGCCAACATCAAAAACAAAATGACGTACCCCGAGCATCTCACGTGAGTATGCACCTATTAGTGCCGCCAGTAGAACAAAGCGGGGTGGTGGGCGACTGAAAGCTTTCTTGTGGCAGGGCGATAAAGCAGTACTGGGGTTCGCCTAGCCGGCTCCCCAGTGCTTTCATCTTGTCTCCACCAGGGGTTGCTCAAGTTCGCTGCCGCGATTGTTTCTTTGTAGGTGCCAGTGACGCACATTTCAACAGCTGTAGGATCCAGGAAGAACTCGAGAACGGGCGCATCTACGTTGCTGTGGTAGGGGAACAACCCTTTGCGCACACGCGCCAAGTTCGTGAGGCACAAAGGTGCAAAAGAGTTTGACTTCTAAGTGCAGCTTATTGTCATCTTTTTGGCTCTTGAAATCCATATGGTGCTTATTCAGTTCCTTCCATGTAATAACCTTCTAGTACCTAGACAATGCTGAAGTGTCGTACTCGTCCACCGTCTACCTCAGCAGCCATGGCTCGCGCAGCGCTGGCTCCTTGAATGTCACGCTGGTTATAAGAAGTATACTTCATGCTTTTGTACACTACACCACTATAGATGTATTTCAGGTCGTTGCAGTCACTCAAGTGTGTTGCTAAAAATGGCCGATGGTTCCACCAAATGATATTCCACGGCCGTACCTAGACTCAGTGTACTACAGGTGCTCCACTATCCGCGCAATAAAAAGGGAGTGAGCTGATCGCCTTCTGGGGAGTGCTTAGCTATAGAGCGCTAAACCAAACGAAGCTCTCCCTGTTGTAAGACTTGAGCGAAGCTGTAGGTGGATCGCTATAGAGCGTTTCATGGTGCCGCAAGCTTTTCTTTTCTCTGAAGCTTCACACTAGCCCAAGGTCGAAACGTCGCCTCAGAAAAGTTCATACACAAATTATACTGTTCCAACTGGGCTATTTTAATAATGAGACCTTTTTTGCATTCGTATGAAAAAATCAAAGGGCTGTCACATGAAAGGGAAGTATTTCCTCCCAAGTAGATAGGGTAATAACATTTGACGGTTTAATGATGAGCCGCCAGTTTTCATGAAACAAAAGTAAGGGCGTCGAGCACAAACTCTGGTGCGTAGGGGATGCAGTCAGCCTGCTACTGATTTATAATATAGCTTGTCGGCCAAAATTGAAACGAAACAATTATCCCTTCTTGGGCAAGCTCCATATTCTGAACCGCAAGACTGAATGTAAAATATGCACTCGTGTCTCGTTACTACTGCCACTATGCCAGTATGTTCCCCCTTCGTACTGAATGAATACTCTTTGCAGCAAACGCAACGAACAATCATTATGCAGCGAACGCTAAATTACAAGCCGATTTAATAAATTTCACTCACCCTAGCGACGTGTAAAACAGTTTAACTGCTGTACTTGTACTGCTGCTCTTTTGCACATTTACTTGCGCTCACTGGCACTACATGTATGGTTGAGCTGCGGTAATTTACAGTAGGTTTATTTACATCTGAGTGTAGTGGAATAAATACAGAACTAAATAATGGAATAATTACTCTTTTGTTATCCAGCTTGGCTAACTTCGATGGAACAAACTACAGCCACCTTAAACAGCTCAAGGAGTCCTGCCTAGAAGGCATAAGACAGTCGTTCGACAGGTCCCTAACTTGGGACGTGCTTGTGTGGCTGCGAAGCATCACTAAGCTTCCCCTGGTGGTGAAGGGAATTCTCACGGGTGAGTAAAACGCTGTGTTTGAAAATACAATAATCGGGTACTTAGATAAGGCAGTGATTAATTTCCAGAACTCTATTATTGGCATAAAACTTGGTAAAGCTTGTTTGTTCATTTTCGAAGCCGCCGACACGCGTACTTACTCCCTTTTTGTGTGTGTCACGCGAGAGGGGACTAGATTTCTTTTAGATACGCTCAGCTATTTCTACGATAATCGAGACTGTCGTAAATGCTTGGAATTCCTTCTTGATCTTCAAATGAATCGCGGCTGGGAGCGGCAGGGATTCTGGTCAGCAACGGCTGTAGAGCATATTTTCGGCTATCGCCGTTGCCGAGTTGTATTTGTTTGCGGGCACAGGTTCACTCAATAAAGTTTCCTTAGCAAGCTGTCAGCTGCCTTCTGCCAGCGCCCGCGCTGCCGTCCAAACACTGTGAAATTACCTTGAAGAAATTTTCGCCAAGCGCCCCTTATCTTTATTGTTTACTTCCGGAACGAGATGTAGCAACATTCGAGTACTGGCCTTCCTATTATATATCTGTGTTAACTAACGAGAGAGCTTGTCGCGCTGAATGTACTGTACCTGCCGGCAAAAAGTCTAGAGCTCCATTGCCTGCAAACATTACCAATGTGGACGCTTATGCAATTAAAGCTTGTGCTTCTCGGGCGTGAACTTTTGTCGGTAGGCGGCTATCTTGTTAAAAAATTATGCCGTGTTAAGTGTGAGTTGTTCCGGCATTCTTGTCGGGAACGTCCTGAAAGAAAGCTTTGCAGTAAATTGTCTATGTAAACAAATTAGAGGTACATTTCTTGTGAAATCTTGCGCTCATTATCTATTGTTCCGCAGCGATGCATATATATTTCGTTGGCGCCGCCGTTGCAGCATTCTATGACTGACACGTCACTTCCCTTTTCACTCTTGGGTAACCATAAATAAAGGGGCTACAGTAAGTGTTTAACAGCTCATTGTTGAATGATGGCTCGGCATTTTACAACATTTACATTATTATTATTATTATTAATTTAACTATTATTACAATTTATATCATTATTTGTCATGGCTGCCTTCACCCCTTCATTTCAGTTTTTTTAAACCTTCATGACTATGCCCACTGCTGCATTGCAAACGGTAACTAAGAAAAACAAAAGTGATCAAAACCTCAGGGAGGAACTCAGGGGCAGCAAGTGTTGGCTGAAAGTTGTTGTTTTTTTTTTCATTTTTACTGAGCAAGTCAGTTCAAGGTTCATTAATTAGCACACACGGATACATGCACCCGCCTCAGTGACCTAGTGCCTAAGGCGTTCGGTTGCGGGGTCCAAGGTCGTAGGATCGAAGCCCAGCTGCGCGGCCTCATTTTGCTGTAAGTGAAACGCAAAAACGACCGTGGCATTCGTGATGTCAGTGCACATTAAAGAACCCCAGGTAGCCGGAATTAACATGAAGACCTTAACTACGCCGTCTCTCATAGACCATGCCAAGTTCTGACTGTCTATGCCGTAAAGTGGCCACGTGAAGAGACTGACCAAAGGCGGCCAGTGGGGGGCGCTGCGGTGCGCCTGGGGAATTCCCCATTTCCTATTGAATAGGACCTGCTAATTCACTAGTATACAGCGTTTTTCTCCCTTGCGTAGCCTTGTCCGAGAAGTAGCTTCATCTGGTTACTGGTCCGGGTTGACTTGTGTGCGAGCGTCGTAATCGGCGCATTCCTGGGGGAATTTCGCGCTCGCGCAATAGATGCTGACTGCTGTACTATTACACTGATGAATTAATTAAGCAAACACACGATGTATTTCCATGACGCATGCCCCCGAAAAAGAGCGAGCTGCACTCATGCGCACGATCGACTGCTCGAGTGTCGGAACAGTCGACAGCGCGGCGCGGTCGTGGGCGGAGAGAAATGAAAGCAGCGACGGCTTCCCAGCAGGAAAGCATTCCAGTAATTTAAATTTAACAAAAGGTTCTACCAGCCGAAAATTATTCATATTCGACTAAAACGCACGCACACAGCTTCTCAATGCGTGCATGCAGAGAGTAAGCCACAGCTTTTTAGTTTTTCCGCTCCATCCGTGCCGAAAGTTATACTGTAGTGCCGCCTTAAAGCGGTAATTTCAGTTTTGAGTTTCCGAGCAAAGGAGTAGCTGGAAAGGACTTGGTAGTCAGCAACGCAAGGCATCCGCCAAACAATTCATGGGCAAAGACTGGCGCAGGACGTCTCGCTTTTCACATGGAGCACATGGCTGCTAAAAGAGGAGACAACGCCCATGACATACAAATAATATGCTTGTAGGTGTATGCTTCAGCCATACAGTACAAGCCCATCGATTACAGCTTCCTCGACAATCTCAGAATGGGCGGCACGAAAAAGCCCACTTTTGCAAGGGTCACTAAGCTCGCGTACAATTCAGAAGACCTCCGAACATGAAAACAAAAATGAAAAATGACTTACGAGGGGGGACCCAAAAGAAACCGAACTGAGAGCGCCCTGCCATTCGTAGACGTAGTAGAGAGTTCTACCGCTAGATGGGGTTAGTGGAGACCTTCACGAAATAGCTGTGCAGACGACATAAATTTGTAGGCAAACATTTGAGCGTAGTGTTGTGTTTCGCTTGCAGCTATTTTGTTCCGCCTGCGAAATCTTTATGGCGAATTTAAAAGAACAGAAAGTGTGTTTGAAGTTTTGTTTCCTGCTTGAAAAATCGGCAACGGAAGATTACCAAATGTTGCAGCAGGCTTTTAAAGAGTATGCTATGAGCCGCACACAAGTTTTCGAGTGGTTTGGGCGCTTCAAACGCGGTGAGATGAGTGTCGAAGACCATGCTCGTTCTGGGCGTCCTTCAACGTCGCGAAACGATGAAAACGTTGAAAAAAGCCGTCAAAAAATGAACAAAGATCGTCGTTTCACGATAGACCAAATTTCAGAAGAGATAGGGGTGAGTTGGAGCTGTTGTCAGCGAATTTTGACTGAGCAGTTGCAAATGAGACGTGTTTCCGCTAAATTTCTTCCTCGCATTCTCACACAGGATCAAAAGAACATTCGATTAAATTTGAGTAGGAATTTAAAACAAGAGATTGGAAGTGATCCAAACTTCTTGACCAAAGTCATTACAGGTGATGAGAGTCGGTGTTAGGGGTATGACCCAGAAACTAAGCAAGCGCCAAGCCAGTGGAAGTCTCCCAACTCTCCGAGACCAAAAAAAAAAGCAAGGCAGTTGAAGTCGAATGTGAAGACAATGATCATTGTCTTTTGTGATGTTCGTGTCATTGTGCACCAAGAATTTGTTCGCCCTGGCCAGACTGTCAACCAGCACTTTTATTTGGAAGTTTTAAGACGTCTGCGAGAGGGTGTGCGGAGGAAACGCAAGGAACGTTGGCGATCATGTGACTGGTTCCTTCATCACGACAACGCCCCCGCACACACGGCCTTACGAGTGACCCACTATTTGGCCTCTCGGGGATGGACTGTCGTTCCCCACCCTCCATATTCACCAGACCTAGCCCCGTGCCACTTTTTCTCTTGCCGAGAATGAAGAAAAGTCTAAAAGGGAAGCGTTTTGGTGATGTGGAGGCCGTACAAACAGCTTCGCAAAGGGCACTGCACGATATCAAAATTGAAGAGTTCCAGAGATGCTTCAAAGAGTGGGAAAAAAGACTTGACAAGTGCATCGCATTTCATGGAGAGTACTTTGAAGGTGACTGAAGGAATTTTGCGCAAGAGTTAATAAATAAAGTTTTTATACAAAAAATCCGGTTTCTTTTGGGTCCCCCCTCGTATTTCGCTCAAGTAAAAACAAAAAAAGAACGTTTTCGGGCGGCTGCCGTCTACGGCGTTCATCCCAGTACCTCAACGCAGAGAACTGCGTGAAGCAGACGACGTGAGTGTGTTATTCCATTGATGTCGATGTCGATGTCGGCGGTCCCCTTCGTTCGAGTTGCCGCAGCCTGAAAGACGCGACGGGCCAAAGTAAAAAAAACGGAAAACTTCAAAACCGATCAGCGATCAAAGGGTGTCAGACAAGCAAGCTGTTCGCAACACAAACTAAACGGATTCATTTAGAAGATATCTACTGCAATGAATGAAATGAAATTTTGGGGAACCGTAACTTAAAGTATGAGGACCTGAGTGCAATAAGCAGCTTTAGATGAAAACTAGGGTGTCATGGTTCTTCTATAAGTTTCCAAATCTGCTTGAAAAACTGAGCCAACAATGCGACTATTTTCCCCTTACGACTACCAATACCTTCTCAATGTATTTTCCAGCCGAAGATGCTTGCGAAGCTGTGAAGCATGGTGCATCGGCGATACTCGTATCCAACCATGGTGGGCGCCAGCTTGACGGTGTCCCAGCGACGGTAACCATTGCACGCACCTTGCGATTCTCGTTTATTAATGTTTTCCGCCAAGTAGATTTATTAACAATTACTGGATACCAAGTTAGTAATGATGATTGTGAGGAGGAGGAATATCAATGGCGCTAGGGCAGTTTTGCCGAAACAGAGCGAAGGCACAAAGTATTTTCTTCGCACAAGATGTGGTCAACGACCAATTTTCCCAGCGTTTCAACCCAGAGAAGCCCAACACCAGGCCAGGGGAAAGCTTGTATTCATTGTATCACCGGTGGGCACCCGGAGACAGTAGTTATCGAACCCTGCACCTTCAGCATAGAGGCAGGTCCTCAAACCATAAGACCACACCAGCGGTCAAAATCATATAAATTTTCCTAATTTAAGCATGTGATAAAGCTGTAACTGACTTCACTGGGAGAGTGCTTCTCCATTTACAACCAAGTATGCTTCAAGTGAAACAACCTTGCGGCAGGAGGAAAACATTTCTTCACATTTGCCCGGCTTTTGACGAAAAGATATTCCTAATGTGAAAATATAGAAAAAATGTTGAACACTTGTTTTTTCCCCTTTGTATCCTTTAAACATATAAAGAAAACTAATTTTCCAAAACAACTACTTCTGAAGTGCTTCATAACAGACAAAATTGCGCCATTTGACATAGACAATATGAGAAAAGCTTTCATGCCAGTAATGTCAGCTTTACAGAACTCTCTCCCTTAAGTCAATGAAACCGCATAGAGTGCAATTTCAGGTGTCAGTTCTGCCCGACGCAAACTTCTATTAGGGACGCGCAGTTTTCAGAATTTAATGTTTTCTTTAAAGGTTGGCCTCGTTTGACTACCAAAAATAATTAGAATCTTTGGATATTTACCGCTTCGTTGTGAATAATAGGAAGCATAGAACTTTCGGCAGTAAAGTTTTTCCCGTTTCCTTGAAATGCGATAATAAATTATATTCTAGAGGTCTTCCAGAAAAGATTTTTCCAGCCTCACTTATCTCAGCAGAGGTGTCTTAAGCTTATTCTGTTTTCTTAATCACACTGTGACAAAACATCATTTCGCTTTAAGTATCTGAGCCCACCAACCGCCTGTATCACTGCGATAGAGAGAATCAAAACTGACTTACTTCGAAGTGACACAGCCAGGTTCCTTTTATTATTCTTAGACGATCTATTATTTTACCACCTCCGTTCAATTACCTTTTGCATCTTTTCAGCCACAACAGGTCCATTCATTCCGAAGACAACCTCTTGATGAACGCAGAAAGAAATGCACTAGGTTCTTCCGCTAGCGAACCCTCATTCCGATTTCTTCATATCATTGATATATCGTTCTAAGGCGAAGATAAATGCTTCTACAGTCTACTACAGCAACAGAATTTCGCCCTTATTTATTTCAGTGTATTTCAGAGCTCTCATTTCGGCCATCTCCAGAATACCTTTCTTTGTGCAGTAATAAATAAGGACAGTTAAAAACATGCTTCCTTGGGTAACTACTTCACTGGAACACGTTAAGGTGCAAGTTTGTCATATATAAACGCGCATTAGAAAGGAAATCAAACAATATTTCAGAAATAAGCTTTTTAACATGAAATAGCAACGCTGTTTTTGTGGTTCAGACTCTTATTAAGGAAGTAACTGATACCCATGACAGCTACATCCTCAACAAGGATGTCTTTTGAGCCGAATACACAATTAAGCCGCCGCGGTGGCTCAGTGGCTATGGTGCTCGGCTGCTGGCCCGAAAGACGCGGGTTCGATCCCGGCCGCGGCGGCTGAATTTCTTTGGAGGAGAAATTCTAGAGGCCCGTGTACTGTGCGATGTCAGTGCACGTTAAAGAACCCCAGGTGGTCGAAATTTCCGGAGCCCTCCACTACGGCGTCTCTCATAGCCTTAGTCGCTTTTGGACGTTAAACCCCATAAACCAAACCAAACCAATACACAATTAGGAAAATAACGAACTACAGAAATGTGTGGGAGAGGGGGTAGGCGGGGCTCTTCTTAATTTCCATTGTGGTTGTACAAGTGCGTAGGGAACTTTTTGGGGCAAGCAAACTTCAGTAAAAAATGTGAATCTGGTCGTCGAGTGCAGGCGCTAGCAAGACATGCATAGCAGGAAAGTGAGGCTCCTGATAAATTGTATCCGCACTATAATTTTGCCAAGGTCTTCTGGCTGCTCGACGGCCCACCCTGTTCACCCGCTTTTATCCTGCTAATCAGGTAGCGCGTATGGCCTTCCTGATTGCTTATGAGGCCGGAAGGTCCGCCGCCATCAGCCGCTTCACTTGCAGATTAACATCGTGTCAATGGTATAAGCTCGCTTTATGTTTGGTGATGAGTTGGGCTTCATGTTGGGCCCCAAGTTCTTAGCAGTTTCTGGACGATATGACCCTCAAAATTTTTAGGAACCTGGTAGCGTGGCCTGAGAATTGCGAGTGCATAGTGAAGGTCGCACTGAGAAGCGACCTTCACTATGCACTCGTCACTATGCACAGGCGACCAAGCATTAACGCTTTTTCATGGTTGTAGTCTTTCGAGCACTCTTACGGAGACATGTACGACCTGCGCGCGTACATTGTTTTTAGTGCACTAGCACTTACAGTGGCCGTTCGTCTGTCCTTCTGTCCGTTTGTCCGTCCGTCCGTCCGTCCGTCCGTCCGTCCGTCCGTCCGTCCGTCCGTCCGTCCGTCCGTCCGTCCGTCCGTCCGTCCGTCTGTCTGTCTGTCTGTCTGTCTGTCTGTCTGTCTGTCTGTCTGTCTGTCTGTCTGTCTGTCTGTCTGTCTGTCTGTCTGTCTGTCTGTCTGTCTGTCTGTCTGTCTGTCTGTCTGTCTGTCTGTCTGTCTGTCTGTCTGTCTGTCTGTCTGTCTGTCTGTCTGTCTGTCTGTCTGTCTGTCTGTCTGTCTGTCTGTCTGTCTGTCTGTCTGTCTGTCTGTCTGTCTGTCTGTCTGTCTGTCTGTCTGTCTGTCTGTCTGTCTGTCTGTCTGTCTGTCTGTCTGTCTGTCTGTCTGTCTGTCTGTCTGTCTGTCTGTCTGTCTGTCTGTCTGTCTGTCTGTCTGTCTGTCTGTCTGTCTGTCTGTCTGTCTGTCTGTCTGTCTGTCTGTCTGTCTGTCTGTCTGTCTGTCTGTCTGTCTGTCTGTCTGTCTGTCTGTCTGTCTGTCTGTCTGTCTGTCTGTCTGTCTGTCTGTCTGTCTGTCTGTCTGTCTGTCTGTCTGTCTGTCTGTCTGTCTGTCTGTCTGTCTGTCTGTCTGTCTGTCTGTCTGTCTGTCTGTCTGTCTGTCTGTCTGTCTGTCTGTCTGTCTGTCTGTCTGTCTGTCTGTCTGTCTGTCTGTCTGTCTGTCTGTCTGTCTGTCTGTCTGTCTGTCTGTCTGTCTGTCTGTCTGTCTGTCTGTCTGTCTGTCTGTCTGTCTGTCTGTCTGTCTGTCTGTCTGTCTGTCTGTCTGTCTGTCTGTCTGTCTGTCTGTCTGTCTGTCTGTCTGTCTGTCTGTCTGTCTGTCTGTCTGTCTGTCTGTCTGTCTGTCTGTCTGTCTGTCTGTCTGTCTGTCTGTCTGTCTGTCTGTCTGTCTGTCTGTCTGTCTGTCTGTCTGTCTGTCTGTCTGTCTGTCTGTCTGTCTGTCTGTCTGTCTGTCTGTCTGTCTGTCTGTCTGTCTGTCTGTCTGTCTGTCTGTCTGTCTGTCTGTCTGTCTGTCTGTCTGTCTGTCTGTCTGTCTGTCTGTCTGTCTGTCTGTCTGTCTGTCTGTCTGTCTGTCTGTCTGTCTGTCTGTCTGTCTGTCTGTCTGTCTGTCTGTCTGTCTGTCTGTCTGTCTGTCTGTCTGTCTGTCTGTCTGTCTGTCTGTCTGTCTGTCTGTCTGTCTGTCTGTCTGTCTGTCTGTCTGTCTGTCTGTCTGTCTGTCTGTCTGTCTGTCTGTCTGTCTGTCTGTCTGTCTGTCTGTCTGTCTGTCTGTCTGTCTGTCTGTCTGT